>NC_136072.1:444563710-447546210 GCF_964261635.1 Lissotriton helveticus | reverse complement strand
TAAGTATACTTAAATATACATATGTGTCATATTTGCATGCAATGATATGTAGGCAATGTGTTATGTCCTTTTTTGATACATGTTGCATGGCACACACACAATATGAGTTTACAGCGACCGTCAGCACACGATACACAGAACATGCTTAAAAGTAGCTTTCCTGAGATCTCTGTGAGAACGGAGTAATTTAGCGATATGCGGAGTTGGACCTGCAAAAGAGGGACCTAGATGATGGCATACAGGATGGAAACAGAAGAGGAAAGCAATAATTCTTTCCTCTTTTCCTTCAATTTCTGCATATTGAGTTTGGAGGTCTTCCCGCACCGTTGCCTCAGCGGAAAGGCACATCATAATCAGCTCGCAGGACTCTTGCCTAGAGTCCCGGAGCCGGCCTCTTCTGGCTGTGCCACCATTGACGCAGTCCAAGATTCCAGGTTGAGGTGGTAGGACTGCGGCGGTATTCCCTCCAGTGACCAGCCAACATCTAAATCAGGCCGGCGGACCGCCAAGTTGGCAGGCAGGAAGACTACGGTGGGACTGATTCAGGCAAGATCTAAATTAGACAGTAGTGGATGTCACCAGATTCTAATAATGATTCGGTTGGGGGTGCCTGGTTTCGAGTAATGATTAAGTGGATATCTGAAGAAGACCAAAGGTTAGGAACCACTTGCCTGGGACAAAGATGCACTTGGTTTTGAATGGATTGGGCAGTAAGGTATTGGTTCAAAGTAAGGCCTCTAATGACCACAGAGAAATGGACCAGGCCCCCGTAAATCAAGTCAGTGAAACATCGAAAGGAAAGTACAAGGCTAAAGTTATCAGAATAGAAGGGTACCTTAGTCATAGTAAAGGTAGGAGGAATCGTTTAGAAGAGAAAGACTAGAAGATAAAGAAATGCCTTCCAAAATGTTTTAATAACAGCCCACATTGTACATCAAGCAAGGGTGACTTCTACATGGATGGTTTTGTGGGTGGGATGGGCCGCTAACCCAAAGTTTATTGTTTAATTGGCATACCATAGATCAATGGAGAGATTTTTATCTTTAATTTCGTTAAGTGGCAGAATGGAGACAAACGATCATAAACATGTACCCTTAGACAGTTGTAAGTATTTATTTTAATTGTATTTATTTATAAAGTTTTATATAGCGCAAACAAGATCCTAAGTGATATCAGAGCACTTTATAAAGGAAGGAAGGAAGGACATAAATCCAGTATTGATAACAAGTAAGAAAATACAACAGGATATGTATTGAGAATATATCCCAGACAAATAAACGCATATTTTCCAGACGAATGAAACAAGGAGAATAGTACAATAAACGAGTATGTAATAGTCTAAGAAAGGGGGTATATATTGCGTAAAAAAGAGCATAGATCATGTATTGTAGCACCAGACCTGAGAAACCCATCCTGTTCTTCAGAATGGATAGTAGGTGGCCGTGATTCACTGTGTCGAAAGAAGACAGGTCCAGGAGGATTAGGAGGCATGATTCATTTTGATCAAGCATTTTTTAAATGTCATCCATCACATGCGTGAGAGCCGATTCGGTACTGTGCCCCTTCGGGAAGCCAGATTGACGCTGGTCTAGGAGTTGGAAATTCTCTATGTGAGCACAGATTTGGGATTGTATGCATTTTTCAAGTAGTTTGGCTAATGTGGGGATGTTGGAGAAAGGGTGGAAATTATGGAGGTCAGTGTTATCTGCGTTAGTTTTTTTTAGTACAGGTGACACCTGTGCTGCTTTTAGGCAGTCAGGGATTGTGCCTTGTGAAAGAGAAGCTTTTACAATCCTTGTTCAGGTGCGGATGAGTGCATTCTTGATTTCTTTGAAAATGGCCGGAGGCAGCAGGTCACTGAAATGGTTAGATGGATTGATGTTCTGAAGAATCTTGTTGATGTCTTTTCCACTGAAAGGGGTAAAGATGTCCCAAGTCGCATTATTCTTGGTATTCAGGCTGTTAGGTTTGCTCGTTTCTGAGTGGTCAAGGCGTGGTACGGACCCAGGGGATGATAGGAGCACCTTTTTGCTAGTGAGATCAATGGAGATGAGCTTTGATTTCTCAGTGAAGAAAGCAGCAAGACCATCGCAAGAAGGTGGGCTGCTTCCAGAGTCAGAGTTGTTTGGGCCTACAGTTGATTGCGGATGTATGTCACTACAACGCATGCTTTTACAACGCATGCCATTACGACGCAGGTTTTACAACGCAAGTCGTTACAATGACTTGCGTTGGGGGGCGCTGGATAGTGAATAGTTTAATTTACTATTCCAACTCCAGTCCCCGTGGATAGTAGGGAAGGTGTTGGATAGTAATTAAACTATTCCTTATCCTAGAGTGCCCTCCAGCGCAATTCGTTGTAATGACTTGCGTTGTAAAAGTTGCGTCGTAATGGTAGTGCGTTGTAAAAGTTGCGTTGTAAAGGATGTTTCCCGTTGATTGCTGTTTGACCAACTCGAATAGTTCTTGGGCTGGTTTGCAGCTTGATCCAGTTGATGTCTGAAGTCGTCTGCCTTGGTGCTCTTTATTTGTTTGCTGTAAAAACTTCTAACGCCTCTAAAGAGTTTTAGTTGTTCCAAGGAGGGATTGGATCTCCAGGAACATTCAGCTGCCCTAAGGTTGCGGCGTTTCATGTTTAAATTGTTGTTGTACCAAGGTTTTGATATTTTTGTTGAGGCATTTTTTTGTTGGAGCGGTGCAATGTCGTCCAAGATGTTGGAGATGGTCGAGTTGTAGGAGTCAGTGAGTAAATTGCCAGAGATGACTTCCATTAATTGCTCGATGAAGGGGAGATTGTCTCCCGGGGGATGATAAAAAGTGTGAATTTTGCAAACCGGCAGGTTATTGCTCAAGACGCTGAGACAAAGGTATTTATAGGAGGAGGGCGAAGAGGACTCTAAGTGAGAAATTTATAGCGTGTTCCTATGAATACACGCTAGGCCACCCCCCAACTTCCAGGCTAGGTCTAGCCTAATGATATCGTGAGTAGGAGGTACTAGTAGGTCTGGGAAAGGGGTGGAGGTGGGATTTAGCCATGTTTCAGTGAGGATGATAATGTCTAAATCTTTGTGTTGGATGAGGTCAAAGATGCCTGAGGCGTGTTTATTGGCTGACCTGCAATTGAGTAGTACACATTTAAGTCGTGGAGGATGAGTGTGTGAAGTAGACTGATTGACATTCACTCTCTTGCAGTTGTCTTTATTGATGACTCTGGGATTGTAATGAGGTTGTCTGTACGGGTTGGATTGGATGGATTGGATTTTGTTTGGCGGGATCATGTTGGAATGGGACCTAGTAGAGTAAGAGTTGTGCAGGTCATGGAGTTCAATGGGTGGCAAGTAATTCTAACATCTTCTTGGGCTGGATGGTGCATTAGCTAAGGGAATGGTTTGTGAGACGGGGGGCTAAGAACTGGCTCAAGCGATCACTCACACTAGGGGGGCTCTGAGTAGGTTCGTAGAGGTGAGGAGGGAACTGATCACTGGGAAAAGATCATGTGAGAGAGCTTTCAAGTCATGTAGTTTAGTAGTGAGGAGGTGCAGCTGGAGAGATATACCGTCCAG
Source organism: Lissotriton helveticus (assembly GCF_964261635.1). Lineage (NCBI taxonomy): Eukaryota > Metazoa > Chordata > Amphibia > Caudata > Salamandridae > Lissotriton > Lissotriton helveticus. The sequence continues at coordinate 447,542,647 of NC_136072.1, read as the reverse complement.
GCGCGTGACCCAGTCAAGAAGGGGCAAGGGGTGTGTTGAGGCCGTGAGCGGAGAAAGAGGGCCTTGGGGTAAGCCCTTGGGGTCCAAGGTGATGGAGAGTGGCTCCTGGGGAGGGATTTGAACCAGTGGGACTAGCAGAGATCCTTGACCTTTAGATAACAAGGTAGGGGCATTAGCGAGGGCGATATGACAATTGAGCTGAGGGTCAGATACAGTCCTGACAGGAAAGAGTGGGTTCGAACGATCATGGCTGATGGTGGGTGCCACCATAGTGAGAGGCATGGGGAGAGGGATGAGGAAAAAGGGATCAGTCATTAAGCAGTGGTAGTCAATCACATAGGGATCTCTCAGAGCGAAGAACAGATAAAGTCGGATTGGTTGGCTGAGCGACTGGTGAACTCGGTTTGTCTCTCACATTCTGAGTCAGGGGTCTAGATGGTAGAGACACGTCAACAGGGGTCAACGTCATTTTGTGATCATCTAGAGGCAATGAGTGCTTTAAAGAGAGTGAGGGCCTACTTTGATTGATGGGGGAAGGATTAGTGGTGACCTGAGTGATGGACGTGTGAGAGTGGGTGTAATTGTGTTTCTCCGAAACTGCGTTTTTGAGCCCAGGGAAGATAAGGGCTATCCTATTTAAATTGACATTGAAGGTTTGGATAAGGATGATTCCATTGTTATAGAGGGTGATGGTGGCATTGACGTTGAGCATGGAAGAAGACTCTATAGTAAGTTTGAGACCATGAGGTGTTTTTCTGGTACCTAATATTCGTAGCATCGGGAAGAAGTCTTTTCACCAACAAGCTCTTTTCCTGGTGTAGAAAATAAGGTAATTGGCTTGGCTGCCTCTGTTTGTGCAAAAATAGACAGCTGAGATTAAGGTTTTGGGCCTAGCCCTAAGAATGTTATGCTTGTGTTTTTTGGCTGCATTTTTTGATAGGTTGGGTGGGTAGTTGATGATGAATGCATTGGATCCTGAAGGATCGGGACCTAATTGCATTTTGAAAGTGTGTCAGATGATCTTAATGATATATCCATAGGACATGGAAGGTGTTAGGGGGAAAGATCATCGTAAGTGAGTGCGCCACTGACCCAAGCCTTTTCAAGGTTAGGTTCTGGTGCAATTTTATGTGGTATGGGCATCTAGTAGTCTTTGTAGGGCAATACATCTACAATCTAAGATTACATTGCCATCTACATACTGCAGCAACTGACAATGGAATGCCCATTTTAAGCCATTATTGATATAAGGAAAATAAGGTGCGTTTTTCAACATTTTCAACATATTTTCATTGGTTGTTGCAGATTTTCTGGAGTGGTTGTTTTATTAATTTTGTGGGGACGTGGTAGGGTGTTGATTCCAATGAGATGTCTATTTTTGGAATGGATTACCTATTTTTTTTAACTGGTTTTGACCTATTAGAGCAGAGTTGACACTACTTTGAATATGGCTGGGTCCAAATTGAGGTGGTATTGTGGGCTAAAGAACCCTGAGTTGGAATACTACTCCAAGTGATTGCCAGTGGTTACACATATTGTAGACATTTCTCATATATGTATGGTCTTGGTGACCAAGAGTTTGTGTGCTCAAAACGCGTCTGTTTTGCCCGGAGAATAGATTGTAATTGAATCGAACTTGGATCGGTGTGGCTCGTGCTTCCTGAATTTGGGTAAGCGTGGTGGTGGATATATATATATATATATATATATTACCTACTGGCGGTCGCCAGTAGGTATATATAGTTAGGATTTTTTCTCTATGGGTTTTTTGAAAATTCTATGTCTAATAACTTTGGCGTTTGTGGACGGAATTGGCTGAAATTTTCAGGAAAATGGCACATTTTGTTTCTGAGCAGCCCCTGAAAATTTTGGGGGGGTTCGTCAAGGGGGGGCCGAGAAAAAAGGGGGGTCCCAAAACGTGTTTTTAACATTGAGTTTTCCATAGGGCGGTTGGCCTCACTTTTAGCCCGAACGGCTGAATGGATTTGCACGAAACTTGGCAAAATTGTAGGGACTGGTAGCCCGATGTGCCTTTTGTAGGTCTCAATATATGTGCTCCAGTGGATTTTGAGAAATTAACGTTTAAAAAAATATATATATCTGTAACAGCGGACCGGGCAGCGCTCTGGTTCGCGGACTTTTCGCGCAACGGAGCTTTGTGAAGCGAAGCTGATTGGTTCTCCGGCGTCTGTCAACATTCCAAACAGTCCGTAGCGGCCGCCATCTTGTCTCTCGGTAGGATCGAGAGACAAGAGGAGGCCGAAGCGAAGGGGCAAATGACCATAAGGGGGCATAGTACATTGTCGCTCACCCCCTAGGTTTGATGTGGAGGTTTTAAAAGGGCCCCGCGGGGCAAAAAAAAATAAAAATAATAATAATCGAACAGCTGAATGGATTTGCACGAAAGTTGGCAAAATTGTAGGGACTGGTAGCCCGATGTGCCTTTGCTAGATCTCAATATATGTGCTCCAGTGGATTTTGAGAAATTAACGTTCAAAAAAAGATATATATCTGTAACAGCGCACCGCTTCGCGTACTTTTCGCGTTACGGAGCTTTGCGAAGCGAAGCTGATTGGCTCTCCGGCGTCTGTAAACATTCCAAACAGTCCGTAGCGGCCGCCATCTTGTCTCTCGGTAGGATCAAGAGACAAGAGGAGGCCAAAGCGAAGGGGCAAATGACCATAAGGGGGAATAGTAGATCGTCGGTGACCCCCTACGTTTGATGTGGAGGTTTAAAAAGGGCACCGCGGGGCAAAAAAAATAATAATAATAATAATCGAACGGCTGAATGGATTTGCACGAAACTTGGCAAAATTGTAGGGACTGGTAGCCCGATGTGCCTTTGCTAGGTCTCAATATATGTGCTCTAGTGGATTTTGAGAAATTAACGTTCAAAAAAAGATATATATCTGTAACAGCGCTCCGCTTCTCGTACTTTTCGCGTTACGGAGGTTTGCGAAGCTGATTGGTTTTTCGGCGTCTGTAAACATTCCAAACAGTCCGTAGCGGCCGCCATCTTGTCTCTCGGTAGGATCGAGAGACAAGAGGAGGCCAAAGCGAAGGGGCAAATGACCGTAAGGGGGCATAGTAGATCCTCCCTGACCCCCTAGGTTTGATGTGGAGGCTTTGAAAGGGTCTCGCAGGGCAAAAAAAAAAAATACAGTTTTTTTAGTTTTTTTGCGTGGAGTGCGCTCGGTTCGCGAACCGGGAAGCGGTCTGGGGAGCGTACTTTCTTGAAAATTAGTGAAAAAAGTTAGAGTAAAATAATAATTGTGAGTGATCAGATGTAGGGTAGCTCTGAGAAGAGCTTTTGGGTTTATGGTACATTTAGGTACTTATAAGTAGGTACCAATGCACAGTCTTAAATTCAGAGTGAAAACTCTGTTGCCCTCATCTGAGAAGTGAACTCCATCTGCTCTGTAGATATCTTGCATGTAGTAACGCAAGTTATTGTTGTACAGGGAGCCCATTCCATGGTCTCTCATGTAAGCTGAAACAGATTTGTTTACATGCTTCCTCGATTTCTCAATTTGTGGACAAAATTGGTTCGACCACCTCCATTTCTGTCTTTGGCATATATTTGAATATACCAAGGCAGTCTGAGGAAAAAGTGCCATCAATTGCTCAAAGGTGTCCTTTAAAAGCATTTCCAGACCTACCCCAGTCAAAGTGCCCAAATCATTACCTCCACAGTGCACAATTAACAGGTCAGGTTTTGGCAAATGCATAAAGGTTTTCACCAATGGTATCAATTGGTGACATTTTAATCCTCTGTGGCCAAACCACTTAATTTCCACATCTTGTAAATTGAGGTTAGGTAAATTCCTGTTTTCAGCGTACCTTTGAGCCCAATAGATGTAGCTATGTCCAACAATCCAGACAGAAAACATGGCGAGAGAAGGTTCTCCTGCAGTCAGATGAAGTGTGGCAATGAAATGGCAGTTGAAAAAATGAGAGTGTAAAATGAAAAAAACTGAGGAGTTTCTGTGTTAATGAAGCAGTAAGAGTGATTGGTGGATTTTGATTGCTGAAAACAGAAAGTTAGTGTGCATGGATGAGTTCGTTGAAAGATGTATTTTGAGTGGCGAAGAAAAAATCATTAAATGAAAGAATGCTTTGGATATGCAGGTGCACTGAGAGTTCAGAGTTCAATTGCAACATTGTTGTGTGAGAGGTCTTGCAAGAGGTGGTTGCTATGCAGAAAAAGCAGAGAGGGGGCAGAGGGGGGAAGGGTTTTGCTTTGAAAAAAAGTGAGGGAAGAGTTTTGATTGGGTGACATGAGAGATCTGTGTGAGGAATTACAGCATTTCTGTGCTTTTGATAGCTGCAGACTCTGGAGTGCATACCTTTTGCTCTGCTGAAGACAAATTGGTGTGTTTCTGAGACTGTTTTGAAACTCAAAGTATTTGCTAAGGTGAGAAAAAATTTCTTTAATTTAGATAGAAAATAGTGTGCTTTAAGGAGAAAATTATGAAGAAAGTTGTGTTTTTCAAATGTTGCTTTGTCTCAAGTGTTTCACAAATAGATTTTGTTTCTTTGAGAAATTGTAATTGGAGAAAATGTGAAGTATTAGTACTGACAGGGCTTTTATGTGCATAGGAGCTGTGGAGTGTTTTCAAATTATGACTTGTAAATCGTTTTTGAGAAAAAGCAATGGTTTTAATATTGATGAGAAGGACATAATGGTGTCTGCTTCTTTATAAGGTAATTGAGAGTCTCTGATGTTATTTTTCCCATTTCAATGTAAGAAGTTTGTGTTTGGAGCAAATTGCTTGTAAATATGCTCCCACCTGTGCATGGCAAATTTAGATTTTGAATGTTTCCGTTACATAGGCATGTTAAAGGTGACTGAAACATGCTGCAAAGGCAATCAAAAAATGCTTTTATGTGTCTTAAGGACATTTTAAGTCATTTCCCCATGTGCAGTGTTTTCAAATTATGAGTTGAAAATCGTTTTTGAGGTAAAGGAATGTTTTCAAAATTTATGTGCGCCATATGACCCCAAATTTTTTTTTCAGGGGTGCAGCAGGGTGTTCTTGAGACACCCCTGCACCGTCGGAAAAATTCGTAATTTGCGATGAGGTAATTGCTAATCGCAAATTGCACCTTCATTCCTATGGGCCTCCTGCTGCATGGAAATGAATGGGTAATCTTGCTGAAATGCAAAGTCGAATCTGTATTTAAAAGGGTCTGCACCTCTGTACGGGTGTTCGCTATGTGAAGCACGAAAGTTTCACGGGCCGAACTCAAGGCCACCTCTCTCTGAGACAAAAGAGCTCTTATTCTTGCCATGCTGTTGAAATGTGCTCCCAAGGTTGGTATTTGTGGCCAGATTGAAAACTCCCTATGTTCATGTGTGGGAGGAAATAGAACATTTCTGCAGCAAATAACCCGTTCATTTACTGTTACGATAAAATGAATACTTTTAATTAACCCAGAACAATCTTCATTATTGAGCATCAAATAACTACCATTTTCCAAGAACTTGAACGTGGGGATGATAGCAGGAACTGGCGTGCCTTGCAACACGCAAGCCATATTTGGTCGGTGTTTGTTGCATGAACCGTGTAACTGTATGTGCCTACACATTAGTGAATGATCTGGCGTCTCAGTGCATTCCTCTCCATTCAGATAAAGGTCTTGATCATCTTTGAAAATCTGTATGTGTATGGAAGCGACCAGACCTCATGAAGAAAACCACTACCTAAAGGTTAATAACGACCTATTGGTATATATTTCATACAATTTGAAAACTTATATAAAGCAAAAGGCAGCGTTATTAAACCGTGGATAAGGCACGTTGCCAAAGCAGTGAACCTTTTGGATTTATACTGGAAATGTTAAAGGAAGAATTACAGAGTAGGGCCTGTAAATCTTTAATGGACAACGAGTAAAATTACTCCAACCATCATATTCCTCTAACTCCGGGATAGTAGGGGTGTTTAATTTTTTAGAAGTAGCCAATCCAAAGCATTTGGTCTGGGAAATTGTTTCATTCACAAACAACATATGATTTGGGATGAGACATGCACGGTGGAAAGCCTCAGTGCCTTGTACCTGCCAGGTTCGTGAACCCCAAACTGATGTAGATCCTGGATATTTTTACACTGTGTTACGTTAGCATGGGCTCATTACTGGTTTAAACGCCATTTTTCCTTTTTTGTAACTTCTGCACACGATACTTAGTTGTTGCTTTAGCTTTCAGCCTACCTGCGTCAAGATCTATGCCTGCTTCAAGCAGGCGCAGGGTTTTGATGTAGCTTTGTCCTATCTGATTGTAAATGCGGCACACCGTGGGTGGCAGAGCAGCGGTGCACGTTAACTGGTGCATCCCTGGGGATGTGCTAGTTAATATAAATCTGCCCCTTTACATTTAATTATGTGCAGGGGACACAGAGTAGGTGAGGTTTATCCAAGGTTAAGAAGAGATGAGTCCTGTTCAGTGAAAAATTGGAGATAGGCTTCAGTATATTATATACTTAAGTAGTGTGTTAAGTTTTTGATGACTGTTATTAATTTACTGTTGGGTAATAGTGGTTAATAACATTTTTTATTATATTTTACCACAGATTCAACTGCAGATTATTTCAAGATTTTAGGATGCCTAGCAAAGAAAGAGTAAGAAAGGCTGCAAAACGTCAAAGACAGCAGGACCATGGAAGAATGCAGCAGTCCTCTAACAAAAAGATTTGTCAAGTCACCAAGAAAGCACCGGGTAAGAGTCGAAAAACAGTCATAAGAAATATGTGTAGTAAAAAAAATATTACTACAGAAAATGTTTCACTCCAGAAAAGGAGACAGAATTCAAATGGTAAGGAAAGGCCAATGAGAAATGTTACTGCTAGAGTAAGAGATAACTCTATGCATGAAAGTAGAAGGAAACAAGAGTTTAGGGATATTCGTAAACGAATGTTCCGCAACAGGATAATTGGGAATTTGTTAAAAAATATTAAGAAAGGTCAGCAGAAAGTGGTTTTTTATAAGAGAAAAAAAATTGTTGAGAAAGTTATTGATCAGGCATTTGAAATTAAACGTAAGTTATTTATTTTGACAATCAATAGAATTCGGAAGCTAAACAAGGTAATTTATGATTTCAAAAGAAATAGTAGATGGAAGAGAATAGTTAATCGTAGTAATTTTTGTGAAGTTTTTTCTGGAGAATGGATGCATAGTTCCAGCTCTGAGGCATTTTTTAATGAGGAGAGTTATTTCCAGGATAATGATTTGGTGCATGCAGTTGACACCAGTGGTCGAGCTTATGAAGTGAAAGATGGTTGTCCAGTTGAAAAAGAAAAACTTGTGACAACAGAGATAGAAGAGGTGTTAGGTAATGAGGTTTTAGGGAGACGTCCTAAGGGTCCTGTGTACACCTGGAAGTGTAGTAGTATTTGCAGTGTACGACAGGATTCCATCAATTTGCTTTGTGATTTTATACGGTCATTTAGTAAGAACAGTTTGAAGCAGAAAATGAAGTTGTTGCAAGAATTAGATCCTTGCAGAGTGAGAGAAGTGATAGGTTTGCATGGTCATTCACTGGCTTGTCTTTCCAGGAGAGTATGCCAGAGTGTTTTTCATCATTTCAGGATGCTAGCAGTGCATCATAATAAAGTGAGGAAATTAGTTAGAATGTTGTATTATGCTAAGAGTCCAGCAATTATGCTTAAACAATTATGCGCTGCTCTTTTGCATGGTTCTGAAATAGATGTGAAGAATATATGTGAAGAAATTGAGTTTTGTTACTTTGGAAGTAAAGAGGAGAATGTTGAAATTGACCAAGAAGAAGAGAGTAATGTGGAAGATAGTGTACAGGTTTCCAGTACAGATAATTTCCAGAGGGAAATTGCGACGTTTGAGGTGAAATCAAGTGAGAGGCCAAATTTCACTTGTGTGTGTTGTCGACGCACTTATTATAAGAATCAGACTAAGTTAGTGGATTTATATGGAAAAAGTGAAAGGGAAAATAATAGTGAATGGAAGGATTTTACAACATACTTGATGGTAGAAAATTGTTTTGATTTGGGATTGGATCAACGTGTGTGTACTTATTGTTGTAACAAATTAAATCAAAACCAGATGCCTGCTAGAGCAGTTCATAATAATCTGGAATTGGTTGAGATTCCTTCTGAATTGAAGGATTTAAATACTTATGAATCTATTTTGATTCAAAGTATCCATCCCTTTCAGGCTATTGTAAGAATGGAGCCAAAGACAGGGAAATTGCCTCCATCAGATTTACAGAGAGGATTAAAGGGAAGAGTTGTTTATTTGCCTCTAGATTTGAAGAAAAACATTAACACAATTGGAGTAGAAAAAGTGGAAGAGGAACCTCTTGTTATCTTAGTTAATGGGGTTCCGACAAAGAATAAGAAAATATGGCAAGATTTAGTAGATGTTAGGAAAGTCAAAAGGGCAACATTGTATTTGAAAAAATATAATAAGTACTATAAAAATGTATATGTTGCAGAAGAGGAAGTAAGTGAGGAAGAGGATAGCGATTTGTGTGCTGGTCAAATTGAGAAAGTAGAACCCTGTACTAGTGAAGAAATATATGAACATTATAGTGTTCATCCTTTGCATTCCAAGGAAGTCATGGGGAATGCTATTGAGTTGTTTCAAATGAAACAAGCGAAAGGGAGTCCCATTAGTGTTTGGGAGGAAAGTTTGGAAGCTCGGTGTTTCCCACAGCTTTTTCCAACAGGTCAGGGAGGAAGATATGATGAGCGACCTCATCAAATTCCTGCTTCTGAATACCGGACTTTGCGATTGTATGCAGGAGATCCTAGGTTTCGACAATGCATTCCTTATTTGTTTCATCTCCTGTTTGAAAGCGATCTGTCTGGACTGTCATATGCAGTGAACCACATCTTGAAAAGTGGTATACACATGCAAAACATCTCGGCAAGTGACTTTATGGATAAAGTCAATGTCCAAGACAGTATTTTGGATTCTCACCTGATTAATCTCATGGCGTGTCAGCGTGGTACTAATGAGTACTGGTACCGTCGTCATGGTGATTTAAAATGTATGCTAAGGAACTTAGGAACTCCCACATGGTTCCTCACTTTGAGCTGTGCTGAGTATGGCTGGGAAGACTTACTTGAATTTCTACGAGAGGCAAATGCTAACGTAGAAAACATCGAATTCAAGACACCCGGAGAACTGTGCTCTTTGGATCCAGTCAATGTATGTAGGTACTTCAATCATAGATTTGAAGGTATGATGTCTTTCATCATGAATAAGAAGAATCCACCTCTTGGAGAGGTGTTGGATTTCTTCTGGAGGAAGGAGTACCAAGCAAGAGGTGCTCCTCATATACATATGTTGCTGTGGATCAAGGATGCACCTAAATTTGGAACGGATGCAGAAGACTCAGTGATGAGTTTCATAGAACAGTATTCTACGTGTGCTGTTCCAAACGCAAAGGAGAAAAAAAGCCTACGAGAAAAAGTTCTACGTTTCCAAAGCCATCGATGTGGAAAGTACTGTCGTCGTAAATTCCGGAACAAAGACAAGTTCTACACCAAATGTCGTTTCGGCTTTCCACGACCGGTGATTTCTAAAGGAAGAGTGAACAGTTTGATGTCTTCGCTGCGACATAATGTGATGAAGAAATCACCTAAAAACACATACAATTTGAAGAGGAACGAAGAGTCTAAGTACATTAACGACTACAACCCGGTGATTTTGTCCATGTGGAATGCTAACATGGATATACAGTTTGTGGCTGATAACTGTATGGCTGTGGCTCGGTATGTGACATCTTACATCACCAAAAAAGAGAAGAGAGAATTGAAGGATATGTGGGAGGACATTTCCCATGAAAAGAGCCTCAGCAAGAAGTTGTACAGTTTCAGTCTGAAGATGTTGTCGCATCGAGAAATCGGAGCTTACGAATGTTCTGACCGGTTGTCTTCAGCAAGTCTCTATGCCAAGTCCAGGAGTATCGTTTGGGCGAGTGTTGGTCTTGCTGCAACGCGTAATCGAGTTCTGAAACCTGTGCGGGAAATTGAGTATTTGGCGGAAAAGGAGCCAAACAGTACCGACATTTTGAAGAGCAACATGTTGGATACATATTATCCAAATCGAAGCAGTCACCTCGAGAATGTTTGTCTGTATGAGGTTCTGCAAAATTACATATTCAAGAGGAACATCAAAGAAGATACTGAGAAAGGAGTGTATGCTGTAATAGGAAGTGAGGGATGTCTGGTCAAGCAAAGAAAATGCCACTTGATAAACCATCGAAAATTGAGTGGCGAATCTCCTGAAAAAAAGGAGTTTTTCTATTTAGCACTTTTGCAACTTTTTAAGCCTTGGCGTGCAGAAGAGGAACTGCTTGGAGATTTCCTTTGTTACGAAGACTCATTCAATGCTGCCAAGGAGACCATAGAATGTCCTGCTTTTCCCAAATATGTAGAAATGTTGAATGTGGAAATTGAGCCGGAAGCAACGATTGCAGCCGAGATTGCCAGAGACAGTTCTCAGGACAGTCAGAGTTCTGCTTCATTGAGTCAGGATCCACTAGGAGGACCTCTTATCGAAAATGAAGCTGCCACTGCTATGAATGAAGTGGAAAGAGCCATGGCACATGCTCAGGAGGATGCGGTTAACTTAGAAGAGTTGGAAAGACAACTCAACGTTGAGCAGAGGAAAATATATGACGAACTTACCATGCAAATTGATCATGGATTAAGTCATGACAAGAAAGAGTGCTCATGTACGTCGTTGAAGCCTGTCCGACTGTACGTGAGTGGAGAAGCGGGAACTGGAAAAAGTTTCCTTATTAAAGCAATTTCATGTTATTTGCAGGAAAGGACAGAGTCATCGCTGTCTTGTGTTGTCACCGCTCCAACTGGACTGGCAGCACGTAACATTAAAGGGATTACTTTACATCGTTTACTGATGCTGCCAGTGGAGCATGACAACAAATTATAATATCACAAGCTATCTGGAGATGCTTGTTTTGAAGTTTCAAGAGTCTTGAGGAAAATGAAACTTCTTATCATTGACGAAGTAAGCATGGTTTCCAATGTCATGCTTGCCTTTGTGCATTTGAGAATGCAAGAAGTTCTCAAAACAGAGTATGATGTGTTATTTGGTGGCAAACACATCATTGTTTTCGGAGATCTTCTGCAGCTGACACCAGTGAAAGGGCAACCTGTGTTCAAAATGCTCACGCATGAAGATACCAGGAAGTGCTTAGGGAGTATTGGCAACGTCAATATATGGTTAAACTTCAATTATGCTGAACTGCATGAAAATATGCGTCAGGCAAAGGATGAAGTTTACAAGACTATTCTACAAGATGTTAGAATTGGAAAAGTGACCGAGCATGGGAAAGAAGCTTTACATGCACGATTACTGACAAATTTATATCCAGACGAAGATGTTGTGCCTGAGAATATTTTTCAGAAAGTTACTGAGAAAAAATCTGGAATATGTTTGATGCCAACTCTTGCAGAATGTGCCAAATTCAACAACAAAATGTTGCATTTAGAAAAGCAAGAGATTGTGAAATTGGAAGCTATTGACAGAGTAGAGCATATGGGATCAACAATTATTTTGTCTGAGAATCTGAAAACAAAATTGGATTCATTAGAGAAGAGTATATCTAAAACTGCGGGTTTTGAAAAGACTCTGAATGTGTGCTTGAACTGCCGTATAATTTTAAGAAGGAATTTACATGTTGAAAGAGGTCTGGTAAATGGATCAATGGGTAATGTTGTTGATTTTGTGAAATACAGAAATAGAGATGGAATTGAATTTTTAAAAATTAAATTTGATGGCATTGAGGAAGTACAGCTAATTGCTCGTTGTTCTGCTAGATTTTTGCTTGTAAAAGACTTATATGTTCGTCGTAAGCAGTTTCCTGTTTGCTTGGCATATGCGGTGACAATTCATAAATCGCAAGGTTTAAGTGTAGACTGTGCATTGGTGAATATTGGCAGTTCTGTGTTCAAGGAGGGTATGGCATATGTGGCATTGTCACGAGTTAGGACTTTATCGGGATTGTACTTGATTGAGTGTGATGTCACAAACATTTGTGCGGATCTAGATTGTGTTAAGGAATACAATAGGTTGAGAAGAGAGTATGCGCCACATTTGCCTCAGTATCCTTTGTTTGAGAAACGTGTGGTAGGCCGGAAACGAAGAAATGTGACCAATACTGGGGAGGTTGTAGCAAAAAGACGAAAAGTCGATGAACCTGAAATTGCAAGCAGAAACAAAAAGGATTCTGTTGAAGATGTTGTTGGTTTTCAATTTGAAAACAGTTCTGGTGTCAACTGCTATGCTAATGTAGTAGTTAATGTTTTGTTTTCTCTAGAAAATGTAAAAGAAGAGATTGTGGTCAATTCTGATCAAAGATTTTGCAGTTTGTTAAATTCTGTGTTAGAGAAATGTAGCACTGATAGAACAAACATAGAAAGTGTGTCTGAAATTCGAAATCTGTTAGACAGATGTTCAGGCCAAACACAATTCTCTCAAAATAGTCAGCAAGATTGTCAGGAGTTTTTAATGTACATGCTTGATGTATTGCATGATGAAGGTGTAGATGTAGATCACCTGTTTGGGCTTTCTTATCAATGGCAGCATGACTGCGAGAACTGTAGGGTATCAAGTACTACTAGTGTAGACTCAGAAAGATTTATATATTTAACTTTGCCAGACAGTAAATCAGTCTCTTTTAATAAGCTAGTAAAAGCAGCTGATCACAACATGGAGTGTAGCCAATGTAAATCTGAAATGATGTCCACATTATTTATACGAACATATGGCCAGTATGTCATTTTAATGTTCCAACGATGTAGGCCTGATGGAACAAAATTGACAACTTTAATTAAAAATGTTGTGGCTTCACAGTTGTCAATATCAGGAAGGACTTTTGTAACTGTAGCAATTATATATCATGATGGTCCTTCAATAACATCAGGACATTATACAGCTTATTTAAAGTGTAGAAATGGCTGGTCATTCTGCAATGATTCTGTTTTAATTTTCAAAAAAAAATTGCCGTTTGACCTTAAAAACTCTTACCTGGTGTTTTTAAAACCAAAATTTTAGGGAAAGAATCTCGGGATGTGCTCTGAGGAATTTCAAGAAGTTCTCATGGCTCCTACACGATTTGGCCTTGAGGATAAGTGTAGTACAGAGACATAACTTCTTACCATAACACTGGACTTTATGGAGAAATACGTGCACTTTGAATGAGTTCAGAAAAACTGTTTCTTTTTATAAGCTAATTGAAGCAGCCAATCAAAACATGGAGTAGAGGGAATGTAAGTCTGCAATGCTGTCTACTGTTTTACATTGCTTTGTGATTAAAAGTGATGTAGAGAATTAAATAATTGTACTAGTCATAAAGGTAGTGTAAGTCTGCTTCATAGTAAGCAGTATCAGTGTGATAGGAAATGTAGAACATGATTGAGGAAGAAGGGGAAGATATTACTAGTCCAGGATTGTGTAAATGATCTTCAACATTTTAATTCTGAAAGTTGTGGAAATGCGAAAAGACGGGATTGGCTAACAAGAAATCCAAGAGTTATACATGGCTCTGACAAGATTTGGCCTTGTGGAATCTTGTGGTAGAGAGCAAGAAGTCATTTATTGTATGTAACATGTTTTTGAAAACGATGGAGGTTTTCTTTCAGAAAGTGGCGGGTTGAAAGTAATAACAGCACAACAGAGTGTAAGCTGTTCATAGGACATCCTTGGCCATCATGGAAAGTAAGTTAACTTTAAGGAGTTCTGAATTCTGATTTTTAATGTTGTATGGGTTTTTTAAACACAATCATTTTGATTGTGTTTTTTTTTCCCCGCTGTTATATGATGAATACCTTCAAGTCACTGTTTTAGTGAAATTTGATACATTCTGAGAACAGCAAAAATAAACCATTTAACATGTATAATTAATTCTGTTCTGTTTGCATTTATGATGTACATGTAGAACTGTGTAGGAGGCATGGAGAAGGTGAGGCTTCTGTAAGTGTCAAAGTTGTTGCATACAGTCCTCATATTCTACGTAGTCTTTTATATTTCATTACTTTCACTGTTTCTGACTGATCTAAAAATTTTTTTTTAAAAAGAACAGTAAGTATAAGGGAAGGAAACAGACAGTTATGTTAAAAGAAACACAGCTATAGGGAATAAACTAGGGATACTGTTACCCGCAATCCTCTGCTGATGATGTCACTGAGCATGTCATGAATGATGTAATATGTGACATCATCAGCAGTGGATTACGGGTAATAGTATCTCTAGTTTACTCCCTTATAGCTGTCTTGCTTTTAACATAAGTGTCTGTTTCCTTCCCTTATACTTACTGTTCTTTTTTTAAAAAAAAATTTTTGGGTTCGCTTCCGGTTCGCGTACCGGGGAGCGAACTGGGAAGCGAACTAAGAGAAATAGAGGTTGGCACAGTTGCAAATATTGTACCAATTTTTTAATAACGGGGAGGTAGTTCTGAAAAGAACTTTTTTTTAAATTGTTTTTGTTGTTTTATATTTTTTTTATTATTTTTCTGAACATTTTTTTACTTTTTTTGAATTTTTCTGAACAGTTTTATAATTTTTTTGTTTTTTTTCCGGAGGGGGCAACGAAAACAATTCATTGTAAAGGGCTCAACAGGAGCAAGAAAACAAAAAAAAAGAATTTATTGTTTGGGGAGTTTCGGACAAACATGAGCATGATTGTCAATAGCTCTGTTGATCAGAGTGATGCTACTTTCTGCGTAGCAAATGAATCCACTGCAATGTAGGCAGACTTGTTTTACTTCACGAAATCTCGTTTGTATATTTGGCACCATCTCCCTGCCCTCTGGTCCCGTTACTTCCGGTACAACAGATCTTCTGGCCATAATAGGGAGATTATCTAGGTCGTCCTGTTCCTCTTCTTCGTCTTCTTGCTGAATTATAACTTTAGCAGGTGGTCCACTCTTCCTTGGATGTGGTGGAGGTGGTGGGGAAGCACCAGCTGAAGCTAGTAAAGAAGCCATTGCTCACTGGTAACAAAGGGTCTTTCTCTCACAATGATGAAAGTCAGAGTGAGGAAAGAAGGAGGGATTTTCACCATTTGGGAAAAAAAATAGTTCTCAACCAATGAAAAGTGTTCATTTTAGATCATATGACCTAGTCTTACATCATTAGGAAACCGAAAGTGAAATGAACCAATGAAAAGTGTTATTACCAAGTCACATGACCTGCTGTGTGTATGTTACGCGCTTTGCAGGGCCTCCCGGTTTGCTTCCAGAAACCTGTGCTTTGCGACTCGGTAAGCGTACGAGTTCGCTAACGTAGCACGTCATATGACGTATCACGCGACAACGCGAAACGTCATGCGGACGGGAGGCGTCACGATGTTGTTTTCTAACGCGGCAGTTGCGGTAAAGAAACGTTTACCGGCTCGTGGTCTATTTCGCGGCATCAAGGTCAGCTAACGGGAAGCTTCCCGATTCGCGAAGCGGGAACGAAGAAAAAAAAATATTTAAAAAAAAAGTTATTAATAAACATATAAAATATATTTTGGGATTTAAAGAAGAATACATTTTACAGCTACAGATATTAGCTGTTAAAAAACCAATGAAATTCACTGAAAAAACCATAGGTTATAGACCATATATAGTTAGGAATTTGCATTTACAAAACCTTGAAAATTCACTGAAAAAACCATAGGTTAGAGACCATATATAGTTAGCTGGACATTTTATTGACATAAAACCAATGAAATTCCATATATAGTTAGTTGCACTAACTATATATCGTGCACCCGCAATCCACTGCTGATGATGTCACATATTACATCATTCATGACATGGTCAGTGACATCACTGATGACATCACTGATGACATCTCAAATGACATCACTGATGACATCACTGATGACATCTCAAATGACATCAATGATGACATCATGACACACCAATACCAGTTACTACATACACACTCACTGATTCCTACGTCTACACACACATTCACTCATTCACCCATACAATCACTCATACATACAGTCACTCATTATTACAACACTATCATATGCACTCATACACCTATGCAGACACTCACACACTGCCACTCATCCATGGAGTTACTCACACACATAGTCAGTCCTGTAAAGAATCAATCACACTTCCATTTCCTCATCTATACAGTTAAACACAGAACACCATACTTCAGTGACATCACTGATGACATCACTGATGACATCTCAAATGACATCACTGATGACATCTCAAATGACATCACTGATGACATCATGAAACACCAATACCAGTTACTACATACGCACTCACTGATTCCTACGTCTACACACACATTCACTCATTCACCCATACAATCACTCATACATACAGTCACTCATTATTACAACACTATCATATGCACTCATACACCTAGTCAGTCCTGTGAAGAATCAATCACACTTCGATTTCCTCATCTATACAGTTAAACACAGACCACCATACTTTTTCACACATATACTAACACATACTTACTCTCTTATACAATCACTGATACAAGTACACATTGATATGCACAGAGTCACACACCTCCCAGCCAGCCACACACACACTCAGTCTTCCATACATCCACTCATTCTTCAATATGTAAAACATATTTAAACTTTACAAAAACACAGACACTAGATGATGTCATCAGTGATGTCATTTGAGATGTCATCAGTGATGTCATCAGTGATGTCATTTGAGATGTCATCAGTGATGTCATCAGTGATGTCACTGACCATGTCATGAATGATGTAATATGTGACATCATCAGCAGTGGATTGCGGGTGCACGATATATAGTTAGTGCAACTAACTATATATGGAATTTCATTGGTTTTATGTCAATAAAATGTCCAGCTAACTATATATGGTCTCTAACCTATGGTTTTTTCAGTGAATTTTCAAGGTTTTGTAAATGCAAATTCCTAACTATATATGGTCTATAACCTATGGTTTTTTCAGTGAATATATATATATATATATATATATATATATACATATATATATATATATATGTATATATATATATATATATATATATATATATATATATATATATATATATATATATATATATATATATAAAATGGGCACATTTTATAGGATAATATGTGACTATGATTAGACAATTTGGACCGAAGAAAAGATCCATGAGGAAGGATCTTGCACCAGAAGAAATGCATTTCTGCTGTCATGTTGTAGTTTATTGAATGATGATTTAAAATCATTGCACATCAGCCAATACAATATCAGCAATTATATATATAAAAATTCAAGAAAAGTTAATTACTGTACGTAGATCTGAAGGAGTGCATCAATCCGGGTATAAAACAATCTATCAAATTAAAATCTATAAAAATTAGTGTACATTACGTATTACCTCCTATCGCTTTAAAATGTTTTGCGGTATTTCCAAAATAGGTGCAACCCTTGAAAGGACTGGTAGATTATCACAATTGAAACACAAGTTGTGAGGCATTAAGTGGCCTACAGGCACATACAATGTGTGTCAAGTCTTCCGGCTGGTGGGAGCATAATTAGCATTTCTCTACTTATCTATCATGATCAGATCTATGTTTCTTAAATTCAATGATAGGAAGTAGAAGAAAACGAGGACAGGGTTACTTAATAACTGGTTATTTAGTTTATGTAGTTTTTTTCATTTAAATGCTCTATTTCGGCCACAGGCCATAAACGGTCCATAGTCATACAATCATTCATGGAATAGTGTAAAATACATCCAACCACATATTATATTGTCTCAATAAAAGGGTCAGAAGTTATCAATAAAATAATTTAAAGCAATATAAAACAGTATAAGCTGATCACCATTATGTTCAATTATTACCACCTCAGTGAAATCAATGTTTTAAAACTCATTGAACTTCATATGAGGCAATAAAAAAAGGATCTGGTTATTTATGCAGTTCAAAGAATACATCACAGACATTAGTATATTGGTCTTTAGCACATCACAACTTTAACCCAGATTTTTTCCTTATTAAACACATTATAAACAAATATCTAGATAGGGCAAATATAACATGTGGTGAGTTACTGGTGACCAGTACCCTAAGTGCCTCTTTGTGCTTTCTGAAGCCCATTAAATTGCATAATGTTCGGATCCATTTCCTCCTAGCCCTATCACATGCCAAACAGAAAAACAGAATGTGTGCTGTATTTTCTAGGTTTTCTGTAGACCCTAAAGTGCACATAGTGCATAAAGCGCAAGAACGGTCTTCCTTTACCTCCCAGTATACAGTATGACTCTTGGTCGGTAATATGTTGTACCTTAGCTTTAGATATAGAGCTCTTGCTAGGTACAGATGCACATTGTCAAGAAACTCCTTGCGACTCGGATTTGGCTTGGTAATGAGAAATTGCGATGTTTACCTTCCCAATCTCGGGTATCAGTGAAGTATATTCAGTATGTATTGCCAATAGGTTCCCTTCAATATATTTTTGCAGCTTGATGTTAAACTGTGCGTGTTGGTCCAATATGATTCAAGACCTAACTGTATGAGCCATTTCTGTACAAATCTTAGCCATGGGGAGGTAAGGCATGTTTCGATAGCCAGTAGTTCACGGACACCTTCTCTGTATACTAATAGTTCTGGCCTTATCCACGCACGTAACAGGTAGAGGAGTGGTCGTAAAGTTGCGAGGTGCCCTATGCGATTTATGTCTAGATCATGAAACATTGGGACAAGTGGTGTTGATAGTGGTAGCCCCAATATTTTCCTCACAAATTTATTTTCCCCGATTGTCAGTTGTTTGGCGCCACTGATACCCCATAGCTCTGCTCCCTATAGTGAAGCTGCCTGGGCATTGCATTTGTATGGCTCAAGTGCTGGTGTCACAGATTTGCTTGAAGACAAGACGTACTTCTTAAGACTCACCCCTGTCGCTTGGGCTAACTGTAGTACAGAGTGTTTGACTTGGCGTTTCCAAGCTAGTTTGGAGTCTAATAATATGCCCAGGTAGGTAAAATTAGTGGCACTTTCTATTTTCTGGTTGCTCAGCACAAAGGTATTTTTGCAGCACTTATGGGGGTTTATGGTCATGTACCTAGTTTTGCTGACATTTATTTCTAGACCTTTTTTGACACAATATCTGTTAAAAATGTTCCTCATATTTTGTAGCAAAGAGCAGCACCGGTGCCAAGTTCTCGTTCAATTAAGGGGGGTCATTAGCTTGATCTTGTAGATGATTTACCACGTCATTGATATAGAAAGAGAACAGGGTGGGAGCGAGTACGCAACCCTGTCTCACTCCTCTCTCTATTGGGATTGCCATTGTAAGTTCCCCATTCATACCCCAACGGACTCTAGCATAGTTTCCGTTGTGTAGCCTTTTTATCTGTGTTACTAGGCTAGTGCGTCCCGTAGAAGACATGACATCTGGGTACGAGGTCGAAAGCTGCCCTCAAGTCGATGAATGCTACATAGATATGGCCCTTCCTGATCTTGACATATTTCCAAATAATGCACAAAAGTCTAAAAACCTGGTCTACTGTGCTAGTGCATGATCTAAAACCTGCCTGGGATGGAGACAATATATTGTTGGTCTTTATCCAGTCATTGAGTCTATTTAATAGCTGTCTGGTGTAGATTTTTTGTAGTACGTCTATCAGACTAATTGGCCTGTAATTTTCGGGTTTGTGTTTGCTGTCTTTTTTGTGGATAGGGACAATTTCAGCCCCTTTCCACGTCCCGGTATTGGGGCACCTGCTGGTATTGTATTGCTGAGAGCGTTACCATATGGGACCCATACCTTTTTATCATGTTTAAATAGATCGCCAGGGAGTCTATTCAATCCCTGTGCTTTTCCCGGTTTGATAGAATCTATGGCATAGTCGGTCTCCTACAGTGAGAAAACAATCACCTCAATGTCTCCCTTGATATTAACAGGCCCTCTGTCTCCACTCAGTGCTACATTGAGCCAAAAGCTGGAATACAAGTCAGAGAAGTGGCTGGTCCAAGTCGCCGAGTCCAAATAGTGATCTGTCCTCACTGTAGGTTAGTAGGGTCTGCTTCCTATGGTTACCCCCACTTTTTGCTGTAATTCTCTGGTTTTTCGACTTTAGTGTGGCTTTGGACCTGCTAATCAGGCCCACAGCCCAGCTGTTCTCTCTCTAAATTGATACCATGTACTTTAGGAACATACCAGATTGGTTACTGGGTCACCCTTGTGACCCCCTGTACAGTGCACCCTAGGTACCCAGGGCATAGGTGCACCCTAGGCCTACCTGGGGCTGCAGCATGTATTGTGCCACCCCTGGTTTGCCTTCCAAACTGACACCACAGGTCTGTTCACACAGCCTGGGTAAGGTGGTGTAATCACCCCTTACTTAGATATAGTATACCTATATCTATATCTCCATATAGACACATATACAACTATGAGTCACTCCTATGGAAGGCCTAAATAATCCTGGAGGCAGAGTGCTTGGTTTTATGTGAGAGGGTGCCCTAGCATGATCTGAGCCCCTCTGCAGCTTTGGGAACCATCTCCTTATAGCTGTTCAATAATATAGCCATACCATATACTCTTAAGTGCATTATAATCCTCACGGTTAATGCTAACTTTGGTTTGGCTTTATTAAAACATGTCATGTAAGGTGTCAAACGCTTTGGAATACTACGCCCCTACCAGCTCTGGTGGCAGGGGTAGCATTCCACCCTTATAGAGGAAGAAGACATGTAGTTACTGGTTTACCCGGTTAAAGTTAAACAGAGCCTCAGGATCACAAAATGGATGCTGCTGCCACAGACACAAGTCTGCCCTCCTGCTACTGGACGAAACTCTGGCAGGGGAGGCCTGGATAATAGGTTTCCTGTCAAGGGAGGTGCTGGCACCTCCCCAGACAGGCTTTAGTGTATTGGGGCAGGGAAGGCTGCATTCAGTTAATGCTTTCCAGGCACTGCCTGGGGCACACAAGGCGTTCCATGCATTTCCCAGTTCAAACCGGTTGCTGGGGCCCTCTCCGCCAGCTATGGCGTGAAACTGGACAAAGAGAAAGGGGTGTAAACACCCCCTTCCCAGGTCCACCCATAGGAGGGACCTTTAAGGTAGTCCAGCCCCCTAACTTAGTATAAGTATAGGAACCCAGTCCCTAGGACTTTAGATTACCCTGAACGAAACTCTGAAACATATATCCTGGACATATGACATTCCATTTCGACTGGAAGACGGAAGATATCTCCCTTGTGGTCAAGGAGTGACCACCCTGTTCAAACAGGCACCAACAGCAACTTTGCCAGTCTGC
Organism: Lissotriton helveticus; assembly: GCF_964261635.1. Classification (NCBI taxonomy): domain Eukaryota; kingdom Metazoa; phylum Chordata; class Amphibia; order Caudata; family Salamandridae; genus Lissotriton; species Lissotriton helveticus. The sequence continues at coordinate 447,521,385 of NC_136072.1, read as the reverse complement.
ATTTTCGAAGCTCCCGCCGGATCCCGAAGAATCTGTGACACAGAACATAGACTTCCATACATCTCTGACCCTGAAATTCGCTCACAGCAAAGCTGAGACCCATGGCGGACACGAGAGACGTGGGACCGGAACTCTTGGACTTCCTGTATTTTGTAAGCTGCACCTACTTCACAAGGTATCTCGAAGTTGTGCATTAGGGTGCTTGAAGCCCCAGACCCATTTACACTGAAGCTCAGAGGCCTACACTCCATGAGTGCCCCATGGGCCTTGCTTTTGCATTTCAGCTTGACGCATCTTTGCAGTTCCTTGTCCGTTGGCTAGTGAGCCCCTGGAAGACTTTTCTTTAAGTCTAACTTGCTTTCCTGGGGTCTTCAGGCTTGCTCCAACTTCCCTGCAAAGGAGAAATTCTTCATACCTTGCTGGTCTGCACCGAAGCCCATTTTGACTTCCTGCAAGGGTTGCGTTTGCCAAGGCTTGTTGGGTCCAATCCAGATACTGACACCGCAGTTAACTAGATCCTTTATGGGACAACTTGACTCCAGCTCCTGGTCATCGTCCACACCTCCTGGTCCTCGTGGCTGAAGAGACAAGCTTCACCTTCTCACCTGAAATCACCCGACATCTGGTGGCATCTTCCTGTCGCCGCCCTGGTCACTGGCAAGTGACCCAGACTCTGTCCCTTCTGCTTTCAGGTTCTACAGATCTTTGATCCACCCTTGTATCTACCCGTGCACTTTTCCTCTGGTTGCCTGTAGCACTTCTTTGCAGATCTCCATTGAAATTGACGACGAAACCCGACACCGAAACAGACCTATGCAACCGGCTTCCATGGGTGAGGTAACACGAGTACTCTGGTAGTCTCGAGGGTATTGGCCCTCCTAGTGTCTAAGTCCAAAAGGGTTCCATCGTAGTTTATTTAGAAGTGTCCTTAAATTGTATATTTGCAACTTGTTCGTTTCCCATAGAAAGTCAATGGTTATCCGCGGCTGTGTTTAGTCACTGCACGCGGCATCCGGGGGCCTCCTACATCCTAACCTTTGGTTGTTTAGAGTAGGCCCCAGGCCTGCTTTCTAATTCTCACGTGGTTCTTATATCACTATTTTAGTATATGGTATGTGAGGCCCCTAGGGCAAACGTATACTGTGCAACTTATCGTATGCTAATTAAGTAACTTGTATTGTACGTTTACCTCTGACCTCATAAAGAGTGCAGAGGGGTCGTGTTTAGAATAAATACCTATATAATTGATATATGCCTTGTGTGGTGTGCTTTCATTTGGTACTCAAGGGACGCGCTTTTCTTTCCTGGTAGCATTTCGAAATTGTCACGAGGGAGAACTCCTTCATCTCTGCATTGCAAGCGCCGCGAGTAAAACGGCAGCCTGCATCTCGCCAACGCCGTGAGGGGAACGGCAATTGGAGTCCATGAGGAGGGACCGGACTACAAAACTCAGCAGCCTCTGCCCAGGCGCCTGTCAATAGCATCATCAGGCGGCGCCAGGGCAGTACTTAACCTCACCTGGTGCCCCGCAGCGCGAGATGCCACGCGGGCGGCGCCGGGCTAAGCCCGGGCAAAGGGCGGGCCGTCTGTGGCCGTGGAAGGCCGAACAAGGACGGGACAGGGCCCCTCTCTGTGACCTTAGCTACGGATTCCCGCGAAAAGGTCAGTGCGCTTAGATCTTTACGCGTTGTCGATACGAGGGTATGGCTGCTATTGGAGTGGGGAAGGGTCGGAAGTCCATCTCAGGAAGTGTTGTAGGGACTATAGACCAGTTCCTAATTCGGGCATCGTCTGCCCTACAAAGGGAAATTGAACTTAGGGAGAAAAGACTATCTATAGACCATATTCCTGACAAGCGTTCTTCACTGGGACTAATAGCTACAGCCCTATCTCCTGTACCTGACTCCATACTCCCTCCGCCACTGTTACTATCGGTTGCACAACCAGGACCTGATACTGTACCGGTTAGACCGGCGGGGGAGGCTAACTGTTTGAAAGAGGTAGTAGTGATGCTGCACAGTCCACCAGTGAACAGGGCCACTTAAGAGTCTGTCCCAGAAACACCCCTCCAAAGCTCACGATTCACTAGATCCGGCAAGTCTGCCCAATTGGCCTTGGATACTAATCCAGGGGTGTCAAGTAAAGCCTTCGACCAAGCAGCCAAAAGAAAGCGCGGGGGAGCTGCCCTAATAAATAAGAATACTAAAAGGCAAAAACGTTTTACCAAGGAGACAGAACCTTCTGTGGCTGAGTTAGATGGCCAGCATTTGGGAGCGGACAAGTCACTTACTGATGTCGATGAAGCCACGTCGCCATCAGAGAGAGGCGGGGACTTCTGGGCCAAAATGGAACGGATAAATATAGAGTCTTGCCTTCCAATATATAAAAGACTGGACTCCATCGAGAAAAGACTGTCTTACCTTGAATCACTATGTATAACGAAAGTGGGAGGGACGGTTAGGGGGCCCATGGAAACGACCGGTAATGGTACAAGAACATCAGGCCCAAGCCAGATAGGTACTCAGAGTATAACTCCTGTGGATTCAACCATAGAGAGGGTACCATCTGCCCAAAGTGCCATAGCAGATGTACACCAATCTACCCAGCTAGCGATAGTACCACCAAGCCCCTCAGTTAATACAAGGAACACGGGGGGCCGTGGGGTGACGGGAGGAAGTAGCTATGGCCAAGGACCCGAGCAGGTATTAAATCCGGCCCAGGGGGCCGGACAGTTGGATCATAACAGGCCCCAGTTGCCCCGCCTAGCCTTGCCCCCGGAGTCAGTTCCCTATGTAGTGGTTCTTGTGGGGGTAGCCTCACTGAGCCCGGGAAAGGTCGAGAACTACAGAGACCTTAAAAATAAATATATTTACTGGTTGAATCGTCATAGACCCCTGCCGATTGGGGGAACCAGTGAAATCCTATTCGCTAGACGAATAGATTGGGTGGGAGCCAGAGAGAAGAACATAGAAGGGGACTGTATTGTGATCAATTTTAGGAATAGCTGGACAGTTAGGTATATTTGCAATTTGAAGTCAGGTAGTTCAGACACGCCTATTAGAACCCTGCCACTAACTTATTTCTATCGGGGTACTCACAGCAAGGACCGCTTTGAGCATAAGTGGGAGGGGACCAACTGGACGGGCGCTGATAACCAGGGAGGTAGTCGTATTCCAGGTAATATTAACAGGAATGGCCCTTTAAATAGCCCAATGCCACTTGATATGTTTTACCATCATAACAGATTTAGCAACCTGGAATCTGTAGACTGACTAATGGAACTAAGGAAGCCCCCCTGCTACAAAGCTGAATGTAAGAATTTGCAGGCAGCAAAAGCTAATTTTATTGAGATGAAGCGCCTTTTTGTGACAGGAACTGTGGCAGAGGAAGGCACACCAGGAGACAGAAAAAGTCATACCAGAAGTGATCTACTGAGTGGGACAGGAGGCGATATGGAAAGTGGATGTTTTAAGGCTAGAGAAATAGGGAGAAGGGGAGACAGCAGCGTGGGTGAAAGGAAGGAATTGACACAGCCGGGTGATCGTCTTTTCAGATCACCCGACTATGGTGCAAGTAGAAGCCTAATACATAGGGAAGAAAACAGGAGTGTCAACATACTTTCCTGGAATGTTGCAGGTCTGAAAAATAAACTAACATCAGATGACTGGGGTCTGTTCATGGACAAACACGATATCTGCCTTATGCAGGAGACGTGGGCCCTGGGCGATTACTAGCAGAGTGGGTGTGCAACATTTAATGTTCCTGCATCAAAAGGGGGAAGAGGAAGACCGTCAGGAGGGCTTAGTACGTGGGTAACCACTCACCTGGGAATTATGGCGAAACAGGTGACAGTCAATTCCCCAGACATCCTATGTGTCTTGCTAATACTTCCAGGGAACAAGCACTTAGCCATAATTAACATCTATTCCAGGCCAACAAAGAGTGGTCAGGAGTCCTTGGTTAATGATCAACTGGGGGGATTTGTCAGGACCCTTGATCCCGAGGTTGGTATAATTATTGGGAGGGATTTCAACTGCCAGTTTGAACCCCTCAGCAATTTAAGCATGGAGGACCCTGACGAAGAAAATCAATACTGGAATATACCGGAACCATCAATTCCCCTAGTAAAAGCGTGGACACCGTTGGTACTCCAAATTATGTCCCTTACATTGTCCCTATCAGTAAGACCTTGTAATGGCCGATTAAAATCAGATAGGCCTGGTAATGTGACGTTTAAAAGAGTTGGTCAATCTTCGATCATCGATTACATTTTGGTCGAATCGAGATCGTGGGACAAGGTCCAGGACTTCAAGATCCATCAGCGGTTGGATAGTGACCATAATGCCTTGGTAATGTCCCTGAAGCCAGGGAGTTGGGGAATAAGAAATAATACGCCAGAGTTGAATTCCCCTCCACAGCCTCTTCTCCTGCACAACAACAGGAGGAGAGTAAAATGGCCCTCTATTATGGGCTCCTCTGAACGGCAGTCCCAAATCTATCTCCAAGTGCTGCCCTTCCTTAGTGATATGGAAGAGGTGGGGTCTAAGGGGGCTGTAGCTGGGATGGATAGTAGACCCATCGAAATTCATAAACAGTTAGCCTCAATAATGTTGGAGGTTTTTTTCCCACTCCAGACTTTTAGGGAAAATGTGGCTAAGAGTCCTCCTTGGTATACTGCTGAATGCCGCAAATTGAAAGGAGAGCTGGTCAAAGCCATCAAAGAAAAAGACAAATTATGTAATACGTCCCTAAGGGTGCTGTATAAGCAGGTCATAGAAAGGGAAAGAAAGTCCTGGGAGGTGGAACAGTGGGAAGATTTGAGGGAAGCATTACAACGCAGAGACCTCAAATCCTTCTGGGCAATTAGGTGTAATGAGGGCAGGGTTGAGAGGAACGCTATAAGCCCAAATATAGCCCCAATAGCATGGGAAGAACATTTTGGAAGTCTCTACGCTGATCCAAGTAATGGTGACTCCGATTTGGAGTCCCTGAGCCTCCTCCACGAGCATCGACTGGGGGGGGGGCTCTGGAGATATCGACTCTGGAAGTAGAGATTGCCATAAATAAGTTACTACCCAACAAAGCCCCGGGGCTTGCTAAAATCCCCGGGGACTTGTTTCGGTCGGAACCCAAAATATGGGCCCCTTACCTTTGTGTCTTGTTTAATACATTATTAATGGGCATAGACCCACCTGAGACATGGAGGGGGGCTGAGATAGTTCCCATTTTTTTAAAAAGGCTGTCCCCTGCAACCCTAAAATTACAGGCCCATCAGCCTGATAGATATCCCACAGAAGGTATTTGGGAGGATACTCTTGGATAGGATTCAGCTATGGGAAGGGGGATAACCAGATGTTAAGTAATTTGCAAGCGGGCTTCGGATCTGGTATCTCAACAATTGACCAGATCTTCCGCCTACAGGTCCTTTTCTGGAAAACAGTGAGTGTGGAGGGTGGCAGCCTCTACCTCATTTTTGTGGACCTACGGGCCGCGTTTGATCTGGTGCCCAGGAACAAGCTGTGGAGAGTTCTCCATGACCTTGGTATGCCGCATTACCTCCAGGGAGTATTGATCAGGCTCCACACAGGAAATTACGCCCAGGTTAGATGTGGAAAAGCGGGAGAATTGTCTGGACGTTTTCCAGTACAAAGGGGGGTACGCCAGGGGTGTGTGCTGGCCCCTACTCTCTTTTGTCTGTATATAAATGGGCTTGTTAAACACATTCTAGCCATAAAAGATACAGACGCCCCAAGACTAGCCACAGGAAGAGTGCCCGCACTAATGTTTGCGGACGACACTCTACTGTTGTCTCGAACCGCCACCAGCATCCAACGCATCCTTGATGGATTTGCAGATTTTTGTGCCCTAAGTGGATTAGAAATCAATCTGGCTAAAACAAAATTTATGATTTTTAATCCCCTAAGGCAAACAAGACCTAACCCTGCCCTGAATAGTCACCTCTAGAGAGAGTCAAGATGTTTGATTATTTAGGAATTACTCTTGAGCAACATCTGGGGTGGGATGCACAAATAACGAAATCCTCACTGAAACTAACGCAGATTGTGGGTGGGCTATCCGAAAAGTACATAACATCCCCAACTAAGCCGGCCGCCCCAGTTATTGAAATCTACAGGGTACAAGCCAGAGCAGCCACACTATACGGCGCAGAATTATGGGGACACTGTCGGCCAAAAAGTTTAGTAAAGGTCGAACACACATTTATGAGAGAGCTCTTTGCCCTTCCTGTCAGTACCCCATTGGTCCCACTAAGATTTGATCTGGGATTATTCCCCGCGGAAGAGGAGGTTGCCCTGAGACCTTTAACTTATTGGAGAAGATTCTGGTCTGTCCCAGAGCTCGCCCCGTATCGTGCAGAGTTCCAGGAGGTATGGGTGGCATTGAGGTCAAGGAAAATTACTTGGCTAGCGCACATCAAGGACCTGTGTGCACGGCTTGATGCCCTGGGTTATTGGAATTTCCTGAGTCAATTTCTCTGGCTTATTCCAGAATTGACTTGGTAAAAAGGTTTAGGTCTAATAACTTGTTGGCCCTGCATGCTAGTACGGCAGGGAGAATGACTAGTGAATTCCTCGAGATAAAAACAGAATATAAGAAGGAGGAATTCCTAGATATGATCTACCCAGCCCAAGCTAGGAAGCTGTATTTACAATAAAGAATGGGTAGCCTACCACTAAGGTCATTGACTAACAAATGGGATTTAAATCAAAGTACAGAATGTCTGGCGTGTGATCACCCAATAGAAAATGTAAGCCATGTATTTTCTTTTGTCCAGCATATGGGTTGTCTCGTAATAGGTGGATTAAACCTATCTGCAGGAATCTGGGTTTTCGCGAACATGAGCATGCGCTTAGAGTACTTAAATACGTCACCCACCCACCGGTTGTTTTAGCCGTTTCCCGATTACTGCATGGTATGTGGATTAAGCGCAGAACTTTTACAATGATTTAATTCTAGATTTAAGGTTTTTAAGATTGTCATGAATCACTTTGATAACTACTCAGATGGTTTAATTCTATTTTTAGCTAGGACCGTCTTTGATGCCTTTGATGTAAATTATGTGTATATATATATGAAACGTGTTCTTAACTTCAATATGGATTTTAATGTTTTATCTTGTGTTTTAACATGTACTTTTATGGCCCACTGTGGCCGAAATAAAGTAATCAATGATGATTATAATTGGTAAAACAACTCGCTTAATTCGCTCTCTGAAGTCTTAGCCTGAAGACTGCTCGTCACTGCTACCCCTAGGATAGCTTTCTATAAGGTTGACTTTACAATCACCATCAATAAGGGTCGATTAGACTGGTGCAAGGTACCCACTAGAACTAGTGGACATCATATGCCAGGCTAACTTCTCACATTGGTAGGCAGCAGATGGGATTAGAGCTTGAATTGTTTTACCAAATAATCTTGAGAATATCATTTGAAAAATCACACCAAGGTACCTGTAGGTACATATGAATCACGTCTTATAATACATAAGTTCTCTTTAACTTAGCAGTTGTAGGAGTTAAGGGCTTAGCACACCCGACTAAAACGTCTAGAGAGGTTCTAGTAGAAAAACAAGTAGTGCAGGTAGGTGCACACACCACACCTCACTAGTCATGGCTTTAAAAGCAGGGTCTAGTGTGCCTCTGCTAGAAGACAACCCAAGGTTGCCAGTAATTTATTCCCAAAAAACCAAACGGGGTTTATCAAAGGCATGGGGATGATTATAATATTCAAGTGCTAGTTCTTATAATGAAAATGGCCAGAAGCCGTAAGATGAACCTTTACTTATTTGTTATTGATTTTAGCTCAGCTTTTGACACAGTGCACAGAAATATTCTTTGGAACAAGTTAACGAAAATGGGAATCTCACCGAGTTTGTTGAGAGCGATACAATTGCTATATACTAATACTTGGACGAGAGTACGGTTGGGCCAAGGCACTGTTTTGTCCAAAAAAATGGTGATAAGGGACGGGCTGAAGCAGGGGTGTGTTTTGGCCCCAACCTTATTTAACTTGTATTTAGCTGGGATTTCATCAAGGCTTAGTGAAATTAATTCTCACTCTCCGACTGTTGCAGGTTTTAATTTTTCACATTTACTTTATGCCGATGATATTGTTTTAATAAGCTATACCAAGGTGGGTCTGCAGAGATTAATTAATGAAAGTGCACAGTACGCCTCCACTCATGGCCTAAAGATTAACTTAAAAAAGACAAAGACAATGCTGGTGACTAGAGGTTGGCTGTCAGACCAAAATTGAGAATGGAGGGGACTGTATTAGAATCGGTCACTGAATATAGATATCTGGATATGCTAGGGGCACGGGTAAAAACCAGTGTGCTGCACTACAGAGAAGAAACTACTCATTAATTGCTGCATTTTCCAAACTTCAGAATAACTTAAAAGGGCTTCCCCTTAACCAACTATTACAAATTATGTCAGTTAAACATGTGCCAACTCTTGCATATGGAGTAGAGACCTTAAGAGGTTGTGCTGACAACACCATAGATAAGCTAGTGACAGGGACCTACCGACGCCTGTTTAATCTTCCGCGACATTCTTCACCGGCACAAATCCGACTTGAGTTCGGAATTAAATGACAGAACCTAAATAGCTTAGGAGCTTATTTAAAATTCTGACACAAAATTAGAAGGGATAATAATTCCTCGCCTATGACAGTGGTTTGGGAGGCAATATGCGATAATAAACATAAGCAGGCCCATGAATATTTCAAACTGGCGATAGATACGTTTAATATGGAACAACTATGGGCCTTACCTCTTTCACAGGTGGCTTTTTATAAAGTTATAAATGGGTGCAGCAAAAAATTGTCATCTTTATGGGATAAAGCAGTACTGGCAAAGAGATCCCATGCATGGACAGTTATTGCTTCGTACGGTATGCTAAAACCCCAAAGATATTTAGGAGACTCAAATAGCCAAAGGGCAAAGCTGAAGCTGATGAATCTCCGATTTGGAAATAGCCAATTTCTTGGAGACGCCCCTACATGGAAATTTATGAGTAGTGAGAGGGTGTGTCGCCTCTGTTATTACAAGAGGGAAGACATTTGTCATATCATCTGTAGCTACCCTGCACTAATAGAGGAACGTAGGAGGCTGTTAAGGTCGGACTTTATTAGTCAAATTCTACGAACATGCCGACAAGCAGTCATAGCCAGTTTACAAGGAGAATGCTTGCAATTTACTGGTAGACTTTTGAAGTTTATAGAAATAGTGGAGAAGAAATTGCTTAACTGTGGACAATGAGGATGGTTTTCTTTATATTTAGCTTTATACATTGATGAAAAGTTTCTTTTAATTATGTGGTCTTAATAATGTATGAAATGTAAGAAGAGTTGTATAATGTTGTTTTAATTGTAAGTTTTTAATAACTGAACATTAAAACATTTTTTAAAAAATCATTTCTAAATATGACTCACTTTTCAAGAACTGAGAAGCTTGTGTGTCATAAGGAAATTAAAGCAAGGACAGCGTCCAACCTTTCAACACCTGGTAGATATCTTAGTGATAGATGATTTAGAAAAAGCATCAGATCCAGATAATCAGGATAGTAGAGAGGGGGGCCATCCTTCATCAGAAGAGGATCCTATTGGGGTTCCCCACCAGGAGAATGATGATGATGAGGATGAAGCCCAGGATGAGGTTGATGAACCTGACCTGGGAAATACAGGACTACCTGAGGGTAGAGAGGGCCTAGGATGGCCTCCCTCTATCCCTCCACGTAGGCCCAGAGTGCCCAGAAGAAACAGACCTCTTTCAGATTAATCTGGATATTCTGACTCATCAGTAGGGTCCTCTGCCTCAGCTCAAAGGAGAATGACTTCCCCTCAGAGAAGAGAGCACAAAGCTAGAATGAAAGAAGTCAAGCTTAGGATCAGGAGGCAAGAAATTGCCCTGGCCAAAGAGACCCTGGCTCTTGAAAGAGAGAGAAAATCGTGTGGGCTAGAGCCCACTGCTGGCAGCAACAACCCTAGTGGTAGGGAAAGGTCTCATGACCATAGAAACCTGAACAAGATTGTCCCTCCCTGTTAGAACCGGGGCCTTTAGTTGGCCAGGGTATGCACCCTAGTCTAAGTAGGGACAACTGCTTCCGACGGGGTAGCCTGGCACAGAGCGGGAAGGCTTAACCCAAGAGGCAATGTGTAAAGTATTTGTGCAACACCCCAACAGTCCACAGTAAAACACGCACAAAAGAAACAGACACTACACCAATGAATTATAAAATTATAAATATCTTTATCTCAGTTTCAGGCAAGATTAATCATCAGATAAATGCAGTTGCATATAAAGAAGGTAAGGTTGATCTTATCGGGAAATTCTGCAAGGTTCAGAAATAGTAAGGATTACCAGATAACTTCAAAAGGTGTCAGTCCAATGTCTTTTGGGATGGCTGCCACCATCCTCGAGTGGGGGAACATTAGGACCAACAAAACCATCCCTCAGTCACTCGTAGTAAAATGGGCCAGTCCCTGAGGGACAATAGTCGGGGCAAACATAGCTGGAAACTGTCTGGGCTCCCACTAGGGGAAATACAGTAATGCTCGCCTCCAATGTGGGATGGACAGACTCGGGCCACGAGTATTACTCAAAGCGGGGCCCACAACTGCCTCAGTGTTCCTCCAGTCTCCAGCCCACAGTCCTTGAATTACAGTCCCTGGCAGTCCCCTCTCACAGGTGCCCAACATAAAAGCCAACAAGCGTTAGAGGATCAGTCCGCCATTGATCAGGCAACATTCATGAGACGCCGTGGGTGAGCGTTCCGTGGGCGGGGTTCCCAATGGCTTAAGTGTCCTGCCAGTAAGGAACAGATAGGACACGGGCCCCAGGTCATAATCCGGCCGCTTCCTAAGACCAGTTCCCCCCGAGGCAAAGCAGGTCACGGGAGCCGGCCCGGCCTCAGCGTGGAGGCTGCCAGTAGTTCGGCCAGTCCGCCACTACATCAGGAGTCCCCGTTGCTAAAGGGTACAGTTCTCATCCACTTTGCCCAGCGCGATCCCCCACACGGTTTACAGCACGCACCCCGCCCACGTAGTGCGGCAGTCAGAATCTTAGAGCACACGCTAGGTTATTACCTGCGGTTGGAGGGCGAGGCAAGCACCGTTGTGGGGCTCCTCTCTTCTCCGGGGCACTCGGATCTTGCTACGGCTGTCCGGAAGAGGAGTAGGGGAAGCCCTTCCTTGTACTCCGTGCGGCCTCACCTCGGGTTGAGCCCCTTGTTGCTAGGCAACCCAGCCGCGTCTCCGCCAATCCCTGCGCGGCCTGTTGCTGACGGGGCACCAATCCCAGCGCGGCCCTGCTCCGACGTCCGCGGGGTGGCGCGCGGGTTACTCGGGTCTCCCAGGCCAGCGGGGGTGATTCCAGCATCAATTATATTGCGCCTGGGCTTAGGTCCACGGCTGGGATCCTAGGGTCAATTTTAATCTCGGTGGCAATTGAATTCGTGGATCACTTGTGCCAGCAGCAGTGGGGGGGTCCCGAAGGGAAGATAGCGCTACACCTCACAGCGCTCCATTCATGGCTCAGCACTTCTCAGTGCATTCCTGTCCCGGGTGGCGGCAGTGATCTTGCACCCCAACAGCGCTCCCTTGCCAAAGCGCTTCAGTTCAATCAGGACAGAGGTTAAAACACTTTTCCCCATGGGCCAGCGGCAGTGACTTCAGGCTTGCAGCGTTTCCTCCCCCCCAGCGCTTTCCAGCTCAGTTAGGGGTGATAGAAATAGCCACACACACCCAGGGCTGCAGAGGTAGTCTCTTGAGAAGTCACAGGGCAAGCGATGCTGCACGCAGGCCCAGCGTTGCGGGGGCAAGTCTTGGTTTGAAGAGACAGTCCTTAAGAGGTTGTGGAGACACTCTGGAGATGTTATTTCCAGTTCTCCCTGGCAGGGCAGGGCAGGATAAGCAGACAGTAGGGCAGCTCAGCAGGTTGTGGGGCAGCAGTTCCTTGGACAGGTCAGCCTCCTTCCCAATGGCAATCCTCCTGCACAGCAGTCCTCACTCCAGCAGGGTTTCATCGTGGTCCAGCAGTGTTACAAAGAAGTGAGGCCACGACACTCCCTTATATATCCTACAGTCTAGGGGCTAGAAAGTGGTAGAAGTCTTTGGAAGGGTCTGGGGGCAGGGGCTTCTGGAAGAGTCCTGGGAGTTCTGGGATGTTCCCTGCCTTCCCTGACCTAGCTGTCACCGTGACGAGAGACAGGTCGTTAAGGCTACAGTGGGCAGCCCATCACACTCGTCCAAGGGGAGAAGGTGTGAATCACCACTCCCACCTTCCAACCCAGGCAGCTATCAGTATGCAGAGGGGAGGGGGGAGTCTGCAGTGCCCAATCTAAGTGTAGGCAGGAAAAGGTCCACTTTCTAAAAGTGGAATCCCTAGCGTAGTAGTGCCCAAATACTGTATATCATTGGAAAGGGTTCCCCGCCCTGAGTCCAACAAGACCAAACATGACAGACTTATTAGGTCCCTGTCAGATATTATCCCATAAGGGGGGTTCCGAAGGGTATCTTATGGAGAGTTAAGCCTTACAGCAGTAGCAGGGGCTTGTGGCAGATATGCCAGCATCACAAGATTTTAGGGGAGAGCACCTGCACCTCAGCACTGTTTAGCAGTGGTGACACGCCCAGAGTCCTAGGTCCAACAAAAAGGTACAGTGAAAATGGGAGGCGCAAGGGCAAAAAGGTAGGGGAAGACCACCCTAAGGCTGACAGGTCCAACACTCCCTATCAGATTGGGGATGACATCCACAAGTGGATAACTGCTTTGGAGAGGGCCTGCAAAGTACAGCAGGTACCCCAAAGTCAGTGGGCAGCAGTCTTGTGGCTCTCCTTTGCAGGCAAAGGAAGAGACAGCTCCTCACTGTTAAAGAAGAGGATGGTGACAACTACACTGTCCTGAAGAGTGCTCTGATAGATGGGCTTGGCCTAACCACTGAGCAGTACAGGTTGCTGTTCAGAGACACCTAGAAGACACAGACTCAGGACTGGACAGATTCTTTAGATTGTGCTGCTAAGGCTCTGGAAGGTTGGTTACTGGGCAGTAAAGTAAGTGACTATACAGGATTGTATAACCTTATAATAAGAGAACAGATTCTTAATAACTGTCAGAACCAGCGATTGCATCAACACCTGGTTGACTCTGATTTGACCTCTCCCCAAGAATTGGGTATGAAGGTAGACAAATGGGTCAGAACCAGGGTGAAGCAGAAGGCACAGAACCAAAGTGGTGACCAGAAGAAGCAAGTCCAAAAGGGTGGGGAGAAAGCAAAAGACCAGAAGTCTTCTTAAGGTCCCCAAAAAGCTTCTAATGGTGGGGGTTCCCAACAATCCAAAAAGAAAGAAGGTGCTAGAAAACCATGGTGCAAAGTTTGTAAAGTAAATTCTCACTGGACCAGTGAGTGCACCAAAAAGGAGACAGCTCCAGCCACCATTACCCCTAAGGCAACTGTTACCCCTAGTTCAGCTCCAAGTGGTGGTTCTCAACAGAAGGGTGTAGTAGGGTTAACCCTGGGAACTGAGATGGACTCTGGCCTAGTCAGAGTACCAACTCAAGCTGTTTTGATCTGTGATGGGGACATAGCCATGTCCTCTACTGTGAGTCCCAATAACTTGGGCAAGTACAGACAAACTCCTTTGATTAATGATAAAGTGGCTCAGGCCTACAGGGACACATGTGCTAGTGTCACAATGGTGACACCCAGCTTTGTGGACCCTGGACAGATCATACTAGGTGAAAATTACCTAGTGACCAATTCTAGCAATGTCACTACCACACATGAGATGGTAGTTGTTAATCTCTCCTGGGGAGGGGTAACTGGCCTTAAGAAGGTTGTTGTTAGCTCAGACCTCCCTGTAGAATGTTTGCTTGACAATGACCTAGAGACTTCAGCCTGGTCTGAAGTAGAGTATAGGACACATGCAGAAATGTTAAGCATCTCAGCACATGTGCTTGCTGTGACTAGGTCACAGGTCAAAAATTACACCACTGAACAGGCACTGGATTCTGAAATAATGGACCAGTTGGCTACCAGGAAAAGGAGTAGTAGGGTTAAGGCTGTGCCTTCCCCCCTGCCTCAGGATGAGGAGCAGCCTTTTGAGCAAGCTGATTGTGAGCCTGAAGAATTTGAGCCTGATCAGGTTGAGTTTCTAGGGACAGGGGGGCCTTCCAGGTCAGATCTGAGGCAGGCGCAGTTGGACTGCCCTTCTCTTGAACCCCTCAGACAGCAAGGTGCTGCTGAGGCTGCAGGGAATGCTAGTGGAACCCATAATGTTTACTGGGATGAAGGGCTCCTGTATTCAGAGGCTAGAGACCCCAAGCCTGGTGCTTCCAGGAGGTTGGTCACACCTTTGGCATTCAGGGGCTTCCTTTTGACACTAGCCCATGATATTCCCCTTGTAGGACATCTTGGCCAGAACAAGACTTGGGACAGGCTTGTCCCTCACTTTCACTGGCCCCACATGTCAGAAGACACCAAGGAGTTTTGTCACTCCTGTGTCACCTGCAGAGCCAGTGGCACATCAGGTGGCACTACAAAGGCCCCCCTATACCAATACCTGTGGTGGGGGTTCCCTTTGAAAGAGTAGGGATTGACATTGTTGGACCAATGGGTCCCTAAATAGCCTCTGGGCACAGGTTTATTCTGGTGGTAGTGGATCATGCCACCAGAACCCAGAAGCTATTCCCCTTAGGACCACTACAGCACCTGTTGTGGCAAGAGCCCTCCTGGGAGTTTTCTCAAGAGTGGGTTTCCCTAAGGAGGTTGTATCAGATAGAAGTGCAAACTTCATGTCCAGTTACTTGACTGCAATGTGGAAGGAGTGTGGAGTGAACTACATGTTCACCTCCCCCTATCACCCAAAATGCAATGGTCTACTTGAAAGGTTCAACAAGACCTTAAAGGGCATGATTAAGGATCTCCCTGAAAAGCTCAGGCGGAGATGGGACATCCTACTGCCCTGCCTTGTATATGCCTACAGAGAGGTCCCACAGAAAGGGGTTGGCTACAGCCCTTTTGAACTTCTGTTTGGGCATCCTGTAAGAGGACCCCTTTGTCTGATGAAGGAAGGATGGGGGTTACCTCTGAAGCTTTCCAAACAAGACATTGTGGACTATGTACTTGGTCTCCGCTCCTGGATGGCAGAGTACATGAAAAAGGCATCCAAAAACCTTGAGGCAAGTCAGGAATTGCAAAAGGCCTGGCATGACCAAAAGGCTGTACTGACCATTTACCAGCCAGGACAGAAAGTGGGGGTGTTGGAGCCTGTGGCCCCAGCAGCAGGCAGCTCATCAGGACAAAGGAGTGGACCCCACACTATTGTTGAACAGAAAGGAGAGGTAACCTATTTGGTTGATCTTGGAACTCCCAGGAGCCCCCACAGGGTGCTTCATGTCAACAGACTGAAACCATATGTTGACTGGGCAGACATGGGCTTGCTCATGGCTACTGATGAAGGACAGGAGGAAGAGAGTGACCCTCTCCCAGACCTGCTCTCTCAGAACCCTGATGATGGTTCAGGTGATGGTGTAGCCTTGGCAGGCAGCCTCACTGACCAACAGCAGAATGACTGTGGACAAGTTCTACAGGCCTACAGACATATGTTTTCACTGACTCCAAGTCAGACTACCTGGTGCACTCATGAAGTGGACACTGGGGACAGTCTGCCTGTTAAAAGTAAGATTTACAGGCAACCTGATCATGTCAGGGACTGTATCAGGACAGAAGTCCAGAAGATGTTGGAACTGGGAGTCATTGAACCCTCAGAGAGCACTTGGGCCAGTCCAGTAGTCCTTGTGCCTTAACCTCACACCCAGGGTGGTAAGTGAGAGATGAGGTTTTGTGTGGACTACAGAGGTCTCAATGCTGTCACTAGGACAGATGCCCATTGTTGGACCTGGGGTTACCAGTCTACATAGGGTAGCTTGGCACAAGGTAGGTAGGCTCAATCCATAGGTACATGTGTTAAGTTTGCGTCACACCCATACAGTTATCTAGCGTCCATCCATTCAAAAATAACACTACACCGTAATTTTATAAAAGTAGAAAAGTTTATCTTTTCCTTTCTTTAAGTATACTTTCAATCACGTTTTTCTTAGCAGTATTTCAAATCACATTTGATACCATTCAACAATAAATCATAGCATATAAGGAAATGTTACTCCGTCCTAACCTTAATCACAAGGGCGGTACAGCGCAGACTGTATTTCACTTTCTTTTGTTCACCTGTAAATATGACTAACAATAAGCTTTATAATTTTCTATTCCAGATCATGACGTTTATAATTAGGCAGGGCATAAATCAACAATTAGCTGTTATCACCAATTCCACAGGAAGCGCTATTTTTCCTCCTAGAACTTTCCTCTCTCATGGGAAGGTGTAATTGGACACTTCCTCATGTAACTTTAGCATATCAGGAATAAGGTGTAAGGAACAAATCTTGTTTCATGTACTTTGCACAGATTAGTTTCAACACTGCCCTCTTGAATGAACTGTTTTCTATTAGTAGTTCCTAGAGAGCCTGGTTGAATGAGGAAAGTTTATACACTGTCCCTGAGATCTCTGATCTCTATGTGAAATCAGGAAAATCTCTTCTATCAGGTCTCACTCAAAGGTCTCCGCACCTAGCCTTTTAGATTTACTTCTGCTAGAGCGGTGGGAACCCACAGGTCTTATCCAGCTGGGGCGAGGGGTCTGAACTCCCAATCTCCTCTCAATTTCCCCCCTCGCAGTGACTTTTCCCCAGCTTACTAGATCTCCTGGTACGACTACGTCCACACGGCCGCTGTCAGCCAGCCGGGTTGTCAGGGAGAACTTTTCCCCTCTCTCGCTTCCGCAGAGCCTGGCCGCGGTTCACAGCCTGCAGGACTACGGAGGTCTTTGGAGGTGGGACCCGTTTTCCGCTAGGCGAGCGGCTCTCCGTACCTCAATGACCTTCCTTTCTCGGACGGAAATGCCGGCTCCTCCCTCAGGACTCCAGTCACGCCTCGCTTCCTTCCTAGGCACTCCTCAGCGCAGAGTCAAGGCGGGGCTAAAATTCAACTTCCTCCGGCTCACACTCCAGGCACCGCGTCTTACACACCTCTTCGCCGGCTTCCCCCACGGGTCCCGGCACCTGATCCAGCCTGTGCCTTACTCCCGCCTCCCAAACCAACAGTCAGGGGCTAATCAGGCGGCTACGGAAGGCTCCGTTTCACGAGCCCCGCACCTCCCCCGGACACAGGCACAATCGCAGCTCAGATGCAGCCAGTTCAGGCTAACGCGGGCAACCCAGGGAGTCCAGGAATTTACGAGCAGGACACTGGTAAGTTCCTTTCTTCAGTGAACTAGCCCAGACTCATTGTCGGGAGAATTAGGCTATCCAAGGAAAGGGGTGGGGGTCTAGCAGCAGGGCAATGTTACTTCGTGAAAGTCCTGGCCACCGAGCGAAGGTAGGCTCGGACCCTCTCACCTCACTCTTCCTGGTTAGAGGTGATCTTCCTCTGTTCTTGCGGGAGCAGGTCAATGGGAGAGGGATAAAGTCATGAGGGAGGTCAGCAACCCCACAAGGCAGTCAGATCCCCTCTCAGTGCAATGATCTCCTCGCTCCACAGCCTCCTCTCCAGCAATCGATCACTCCTCACCAACCTCTACCAGTCACCTTCTCAAAATGGCTGCCCAACATTCCGCCTTATATAGGCTGACCCAAGATGGTCCAGAAGGGTCCAGAGGGTTCTGGAATGTTCCTATGTTAACCTATGGGTCCAGACTCTAAGGTGGCAGTTGTGGCAGTTGCTGGCCACCATTTTGTGGGACTTGTAAATCCAGTCAGAAAGGCGCCTAGGCCTCAAGAAAAAGATTCTGAGGGCAAAGAGCACCTAACCCCTAGGTCAACACCTGAAAACCCAGTGGACATAAAAAATAAAGAGATTGAGGGGCAAAAAGGGGACAAAAATAAATAAATAAATAGGAGGGACCACCCAGAGGGCTGACAGGTCTAACACACGTCCCCCCAGCTGAAAGTGGGGAGAGCTACCCAACCCCTTGGGAGTCCTCATCACTAAGGCGGAAATACCTAGAGAGACCGTCTGCATTGGCGTGGTCCACTCCAGGCCGATGTTCCACCGGGAAGTCCATTCCCTGTAGGGAGATGGACCATCTCAACAACTTGGGATTTTCCCCCTTCATTTGCATCAGCCAACGAAGGGGTCGGTGGTCGGTCTGAACCAGGAAGTACGAACCAAACAAGTATGGCCGCAACTTCTTCAGAGCCCATACCACCGCAAAGGCTTCTCGCTCAATTGCACTCCACTTTTGTTCCCGGGGAAGCAGTCTCCTGGACAGGAAGACTACAGGTTGATCCAGACCCTCTTCATTGAGTTGCGATAACACTGCCCCAATGCCCATGCTCTGATGCGTCTGTCTGGACAATGAATTCCTTGGAGAAGTCTGGGGCCCTCAGGACCGGTGCTGCACACATTGCCTGTTTCAATTTCACAAAGGCTTGCTGACAAGCCTCTGTCCAGACTACCCGTCGAGGTTGTTTCTTGGATGTGAGCTCTGTGAGGGGCGCTACAATAGTGCCATACCCCTTCACAAAGCGACGGTAATAACCTGTGAGGCCCAGGAAGGCTCGAACCTCAGTTTGGGTCTTGGGGGGCTCCCAGGCCATGATGGCCTCAATCTTTGCCTGGAGGGGCTGCACTGCTCCCCTGCCCACCAAGTGGCCCAGGTACACAACCGACCCCTGCCCGATCTGACATTTACTGGCCTTGATTGTCAAGCCAGCCTGTTTCAGGGCTTGGAGAACAGCTTGCAAGTGACACAAATGGTCCTCCCAACTGCTGCTGAAGACCGCAATGTCATCCATTTAAGCAGCGGAGAAAGCCTCCATTCCAGAGAGGACCTGGTTCACCAGCCGCTGAAAAGTGGCAGGGGCGTTCTTGAGCCCAAAGGGCATCACACAGAACTGGTAGTGGCCTTCAGGCGTGGAGAAGGCTGACCTTTCCTTTGCTCCATCTGTAAGGGAGATCTGCCAGTACCCGGAAGTAAGGTCAAAGGTACTCAGATATTGGGCAGCTCCCAGCCGGTCAATCAATTCATCCGCCCTAGGGATCGGATGTGCATCAGTCTTAGTCACCGAGTTCAGTCCCCGGTAATCCACACAGAACCTCAGTTCTGGAGTGGTGCCCGGTGGGGCAGCTTTTGGTACTAGAACCACCGGACTGGACCAGGGGCTACTAGAAGGTTCAATGACTCCCAGCTCCATCATCTTGGTAACTTCACCGTGGATGCTGGCCTTCACCTTGTCTGACAGCCGGTAGGTCTTTGACTTCACTGGTGGGCTGTCTCCTGGGTCCACATCATGGGTACAGAGGTGGGTCCTTCCCGGGACAAGGGAGAACAACGAGGAGTACTGCTCCAAGACCTGGCGGCAGTCCTCTCGTTGCTCAGGAGTTAGGGATGGGGAGAGAATCACTCCCTCCACCGACCCATCCTTTTCCTGAGACGAAAAGAGATCAGGGAGAGGCTCGCTTTCTGCTTCCTCTGCTCCATCAGTCACCATCATCAAGATGACCTCGGGCGTCTCATGGTGGGGTTTGAGGCGATTGGCATGCAGCACCCTTAGGGGCTGTCGAGGGGTCTTAAGGTCCACCAGGTAGGTGGCCTTACCCTTTTTCTCCTTCACCTCAAAGGGGCCTGTCCAGCGATCCTGGAGGGCACTTAGCTCTCCAGGTTCCATCACGCACACTTTCTGGCCAGGCTCCAACTCCACAGGGTGAGCGTTGTGGTCATACCACTCTTTCATTACTGCTTGACTGGCTTCCAAGTTGTCAGAAGCTTGCTTCCACAACTTTGCCATTTGGCTCTGGAAGGCCAGCTTGTAGCTCACCACATCCTGGGGAAGCTTTCTGGGAGACTTTTCCCATCCGTCCTTCACCAAGCTGAGAAGTCCACGCACAGGATGCCCATACAGAAGTTTGTAGGGGCTGAAGCCCACTCCTTTCTGTGGCACTTCCCTGTAGGAAAACAGCAACCAGGGTAGGAGGACGTCCCATTTTCTCCGCAGGCTCTCAGGCAGACTTCTTATCATGCCTTTTAAGGTCTTGTTGAACCTTTCCACTAGACCATTGGTCTCTGGGTGATAAGGAGTGGTAAACCGGTAGGTAACTCCACACTCCTTCCACATAGCCCGCATGTACGCTGACATGAAGTTGGTCCCCTTGTCAGACACAACTTCCTTGGGGAAACCCACTCGGGTAAAGATCCCCATCAGGGCCCTAGCCACCACAGGTGCAGTGACAGTCCTCAAAGGAATTGCCTCTGGGTACCGTGTGGCATGATCCACCAGAACCAGGATAAACCTGTGACCAGCTGTAGTTGGCGGATCCAATGGCCCCACAATGTCGATGCCCACCCTTTCAAGGGGGTGCTCACGACAGGAAGTGGTTCCAGGGGAGCTTTCAGCTTCGCCCCTGTTTTCCCACTGGCTTGGCAGGATACACACGTCCGACAGTATGTGTCGGATGCCACTTTCATCTGAGGCCAGTAAAAGTGGGGGACAAGCCGGGCAAAGGTCTTGTCCTGTCCTAAGTGTCCTGCCAAGGGAATTTCATGAGCCAGTTCCAGAAGAAAGGCTCAGTACCGTTGAGGGACTACCAAGGCCAGTGATGAACCGGGCAAAGGTACCTTGGGTTCACTGTAGAGGAGTCCATCCTCCCAGTAAATATGGTAGTGCCCTGCAACGTTCCCTGCTGCCTTGGCTTCGGCCGGTCGCCTCAGTCCTTTAAGGGTAGGGCACTCCTTCTGGCCCTTACACAACTCCTCCCTGGTAGGCCCTCCTTCCACATGCCACTCAGCAGGGATAGGTAAGTCCTCCAGGGAGACTACTTCCCCCTCCACAGACTCCTGGCCCACCACCGCAGGTGGCCGATCTGTCTCTTGGGGCGTGGAAGCCGAAGCAGGCTTCTCCTGTCTTCGGGTCTTTCCCTTTTTGGCAGCGGGCTGGGCCATTGTTCCAGGCTCCAGCCCAGGCGATCTCCCTCTCCGTGTAGTCGCAGACCTTGTGCTTGCACAGGCCCAGTCAGGTGTACCCAGCATCTCCGAATGAGTCCGGTATTCCACCTCCTTCCAAGCATTGTGCTCCATGTCATTTCCCAACAGACAATCGACTGGCACGGCAGGGCTTACGGCAACTCGAAGTGAACCTGCAACCCCTTCCCACTCAAAGGGAACCTCGGCCACAGGGTAGTGGCCCAATCTGCCGTCAGCCATCGCGGCGGGGTGGAGTACATGTGGAATCACCTGCTCTGGAGACACCAGTTGACTCCTTACCATAGTCATACTGGCTCCTGTGTCTCTCAGAGCCTCCCCTCTTTGGCCATTGATGGTGACCCATTGCCCATACTTTACAGTATTTGAGGGCACCCGGATCTTAGGAACCATCTCCCAATCTCCCAGGGACACTAAGGTGACACCCGCCCACTCACCCTCCTTATCTAAGGGCAACTCCTCCCCGAGCACTACACTAGCGACTCCCGGGGCTTTTCCTCCGGTGGGAGGGGGTGGTCCCTTTGGGCACTTGACATCTCCCTTATAATGTCCAACACCACCACACTCAAAGCAGTGGACAACCCTTGGCTGCTGACTTTGGCCAGGATGAGGGTTTCTGGGCGGGTTAGCCTTAGGGGTGAATCCTGTTCCCTTTCCCTGGAAACTGTTTTGGGGGCCTTTTGAGAACTCCCGCTTTTTATCTCCCCCCTCTTTCTTCTGGGGGGCGCCCTGTCCGGCCCTTTGGGAATCCCCTCCTGTCCCCTTTGAGGACACCCGGGTACTCGCCCAGATGTCCGCCTCCTCTGCAAGCTTCCGGGGGTTGGTCAGCTTGCTGTCCACCAGGTGTTGACGCAGCTCGGGAAAACATTTCTTGAGTAGGTGCTCCTTGAGTATAAGGTCATACAACCCCTCATAGTCTTCCACCTCGCTGCCTTGCACCCAGCCCTCTAATGCCTTCTTTGCGTAGTCCAAGAAATCCACCCAATTCTGTGTGCCTAATTTGTGACTACCCCATAACTTCTGCCGATACTTCTCTGGGGTCCGTCCAAACTTTCTTATTAGCGCCACTTTCATGGTGGGGTAGTGGGTTTGCTCCCCCTGCTCTAGGGCCAAAAGTGTGTCCCTCCCTGCAGGAGGCATGTACTTATACAAGCCACCCCCCCAGTGTTTCTCTAGGATCCCATGGGCTCTTAAGGAGACCTCATAGGCAGCTAGCCACTTAGCAATATCATCACCTGCGCTGTAGCTAGCAACTACATCCTTGGGTAAATAGGGTCTGGGTTCCCTGGTCAAATCCTTTGGTTCGCTGCCACCATTCTGGGAATTGGAAGTCCCTACTTGCGGGGCCTTAAAGTCTAATTCCCTGAGGCTCAACTCGTGAGCTAGCCTACTCTCCTCTCTTGCCTTTTCCAACTTTGCCAACTCCCACCTTAGCTGTCTCTCCTCTCTCCTATCCGCTAGTTCGGCTTCAGTCAAGCTTCTCGCGGAGACACTGCTGCCCTCTCTTGAGATTGTTCTGGGACCTGTCAACAAGTTTTCCCTCTCAGATTGATACAGCACATCTACCCCGATGACAGTTTCCCTGTCTGTCTCCTCCTCCTCCTTCCCATCTGGGTGGGCTGCCACCCACGCCCTCAAGCTGGTTTGAAACTCCCCCTTCTTAGCACCACGCTTGAAGAACACTCCCATATTTTGACAAAATTCACGGAGTTGAGCCACATTATAAGTTTCTAACTCCTCCAGTGCGAATTCCATTGTGCCACCAAGAGTGCGGGAAAGCCACTTAGAAAGAATAATTTCAGAGGGTAACTAGAAGCTTCCTCCACCCACCACCAGAAGTAAATTTGGAAAAACAAAAATATATTTAGGGAGTCCGCAAGGAGAAAACTCCAGGTGTAGGCCTATGGAGTACACTAGGTTACTATAGGGTGGACGCAAGCACAGTTCTCATCCCACCGCTGGACACCAATTATGTTGGACCTGGGGTTACCAGTCTACATAGGGTAGCTTGGCACAAGGTAGGTAGGCTCAATCCATAGGTACATGTGTTAAGTTTGCGTCACACCCATACAGTTATCTAGCGTCCATCCATTCAAAAATAACACTACACTGTAATTTTATAAAAGTAGAAAAGTTTATCTTTTCCTTTCTTTAAGTATACTTTCAATCACGTTTTTCTTAGCAGTATTTCAAATCACATTTGATACCATTCAACAATAAATCATAGCATATAAGGAAATGTTACTCCGTCCTAACCTTAATCACAAGGGCGGTACAGCGCAGACTGTATTTCAGTGCTAGACTTTCTTTTGTTCACCTGTAAACATGACTAACAATAAGCTTTATAATTTTCTATTCCAGATCATGACGTTTATAATTAGGCAGGGCATAAATCAACAATTAACTGTTATCACCAATTCCACAGGAAGCGCTATTTTTCCTCCTAGAACCTTCCACTCTCATGGGAAGGTGTAATTGGACACTTCCTCATGTAACTTTAGCATATCAGGAATAAGGTGTAAGGAACAAATATTGCTTCATGTACTTTGCACAGATTAGTTTCAACACTGCCCTCATGAATGAACTATTTTCTATTAGTAGTTCCTATAGAGCCTGGTTGAATGAGGAAAGTTTATACACTGTCCCTGAGATCTCTGATCTCTATGTGAAATCAGGAAAATCTCTTCTATCAGGTCTCACTCAAAGGTCTCCGTACCTAGCCTTTTAGATTTACTTCTGCTAGAGCGGTGGGAACCCACAGGTCTTATCCGGCTGGGGCGAGGGGTCTGAACTCCCAATCTCCTCTCAATTTCCCCCCTCGCAGTGACTTGTCCCCAGCTTACTAGATCTCCTGGTGCGACTACGTCCACACGGCCGCTGTCAGCCAGCCGGGTTGTCAGGGAGAACTTTCCCCCTCTCTCGCTTCCGCAGAGCCTGGCCGCGGTTCACAGCCTGCAGGACAACGGAGGTCTTTGCAGGTGGTACCCGCTTTCCGCTAGGCGAGCGGCTCTCCGTACCTCAGTGACCTCCCTTTCGCCGGCGGAAATGCCGGCTCCTCCCTCAGGGTTCCAGTCACGCCTCGCTTCCTTCCCAGGCACTCCTCAGCGCAGAGTCAAGGCGGGCTAAAATTCAACTTCCTCCGGCTCACACTCCAGGCGCCGCGTCTCACACACCTCTTCGCCGGCTTCCCCCACGGGTCCCGGCACCTGATCCAGCCTGTGCCTTACTCCCGTCTCCCAAATCAACAGTCAGGGGCTAATCAGGCGGCTACGGAAGGCTCCATTTCACGAGCCCCGCACCTCCCCCGGACACAGGCACAATCGCAGCTCAGATGCAGCCAGTTCAGGCTAACGCAGGCAACCCAGGGAGTCCAGGAATTTACGAGCAGGACACTGGTAAGTTCCTTTCTTCAGTGAACTAGCCCAGACTCATTGTCGGGAGAATTAGGCTATCCAAGGAAAGGGGTGGGGGTCTAGCAGCAGGGCAATGTTACTTCGTGAAAGTCCTGGCCACCGAGCGAAGGTGGGCTCGGACCCTCTCACCTCACTCTTCCTGGTTAGAGGTGATCTTCCTCTGTTCTTGCGGGAGCAGGTCAATGGGAGAGGGATAAAGTCATGAGGGAGGTCAGCAACCCCACAAGGCAGTCAGATCCCCTCTCAGTGCAATGATCTCCTCGGTCCACAGCCTCCTCTCCAGCAATCGATCACTCCTCACCAACCTCTACCAGTCACCTTCTCAAAATGGCTGCCCAACATTCCGCCTTATATAGGCTGACCCAAGAAGGTCCACAAGGGTCCAGAGGGTTCTGGAATGTTCCTATGTTAACCTATGGGTCCAGACTCTAAGGTGGCAGTTTTGGCAGTTGCTGGCCACCATTTCGTGGGACTTGTAAATCCAGTCAGAAAGGTGCCTAGGCCTCAAGAAAAAGACTTTGAGGGCAAAGAGCACCTAACCCCTAGGTCAACACCTGAAAACCCAGTGGACATAAAAAATAAAGAGATTGAGGGGCAAAAAGGGGACACAAATAAATAAATAAATAGGAGGGACCACCCAGAGGGCTGACAGGTCTAACACCCATCCAATACCCTGGGTAGATGAGCTCATAGACAGGTTGGCATCTGCCAAATTTCTGAGCACATTTGACCTGACTGCTGGCTACTGGCAGATCAGACTAGCTGATAATGCAAAGCCAAATACGGCATTTTCAACCCCTGGTGGACATTATCAATTTGTGGTAATGCCCTTTGGTCTGAAAAATGCACATGCCACGTTTCAAAGGTTGTTGAACCAAGTCCTCTCAGGCCTGGATGACTACTGTGCAGCTTATCTAGATGAAATTGCTGCCTTTAGCTCCACCTGGGAAGATCACCTGATCCACCTGAAAAATGTTTTGGAGGCCCTGCAAAAGGAAGGCCTAACTATCAAGGCTACCAAGTGCCAGATAGGGCAGAGTCAGGTTGTATACCTGGGCCACCTTGTAGGTGGAGGCCAGGTTCAACCATTGCAGAGCAAAATCCAGACCATAATAGACTGGACTGCTCCAACCACACAGACTCAGGTCAGAGCTTTCTTGGGCCTGACTGGGTATTACAGGAAATTTGTCAAGGGGTATGGTTCCATTAATACTTAACTTCCAAGAAAATGCCTAAGAAAGTTCAGTGGACAGTCAGCTGTCAAAAGGCATTTGATAACCTGAAGCAGGCCATGTGCACTGCACCAATTCTGCAAAGTCCAGACTACTCAAAAGAATTCATTGTTCAAACAGATGCTTCTGAGTTGGGGGTAGGGGCTGTGCTATCACAATTGAATAAAGATGATCAAGATCAGCCAGTAGCTTTAATTAGCAGAAGGCTGACCACCAGAAAGAAATGTTGGTCAGCTATTGAGAGGGAGGCCTTTGCTGTGGTTTGTGCCCTGAAGAAGCTGAGGCCATACTTGTTTGGTACTCACTTCAAAGTTCAGACAGACCATAAGCCCCTCTTGTGGCTAAAACAGATGAAGGGTGAAAATCCCAAACTGCTCAGGTGGTCCATTTCCCTACAGGGGATGGGCTTTACAGTGGAACACAGACCTGGGAGTAACCATGCCAATGCAGATGGACTCTCCAGATATTTCCACTTAGAACATGAAGACTCAACTGGTCAAGGTTAGTTTAATGTCCCTGCATTTGGGGGGGGGTGTTGTGTAGAAGAGTAGGGTCTCCTTCCTATGGTTACCCTCACTTTTTGCTGAGATTCTCTGGTTTTTCGACTTTAGTGTGGCTGTGGACCTGCTAATCAGGCCCACAGCCCAGCTGTTATCTCTCTAAATTGATACCATGTTCTTTAGGTACGTTCCAGATTGGTTACTGGGTCACCCTTGTGAGCCCCTGTATAGTGTACCCTAGGTACCCAGGGCATAGGTGCACCCTAGGCCTACCAGGGACTGCAGCATGTATTGTGCCACCCCTGGTTTGCCTTCCAAACTGACACCACAGGTCTGTTCACACAGCCTGGGTAAGGTGGTGTAATCACCCCTTACTTAGATATAGTATACCTATATCTATATATACATATAGACACATATACATCTATAAGTCACTCCTATGGCAGGCCTTAACAATCCTGGAGGCAGAGTGCTTGGTTTTATGTGAGAGGGTGCCCTAGCATGAGCTGAGCCCCTCTGCAGCTTTCGGAACCATCTCCTTATAGCTGTTCTATGATATAGCCATACCAAATACTCTTAAGTGCATTATAATCCTCGCGGTTAATGCTATCTTTGATTTGGATTTATCAAAACTTGTTGTGTAAGGTGTAAAACACTTTGGAATACTACCCCCCTCCCCGCCAGTTCTGGCGGCGGGGGTAGCATTCCACCCTTCTAGAGGGAGAAGACATGTAGTTACTGCTTTACCTGGTTAAAGTTAAACAGAGCCTCAGCATCACAAAATGGATTCTGCTGCCACAGACACGAGTCTGCCCTCCTGCTGCTGATGAAACTCCGGCAGGGGAGGCCTGGACAATATGTTTCCTGTCCGGGGAGGTGCTGGCACTTCTCCCCAGTCAGGCTTTAGTGTATTGGGGCAGGGAGGGCTGTATTCAGTGAATGCTTTCCAGACACTGCCTGGGGCACAAAAGGTGCTCCATGCATTTCCTAGTTCAAACCGGTTGCTGGGGCCCTCTGCCCCAGCTCTGGCATGAAACTGGACAAAGGGAAAGGGGTGGAACCACTCCCTTCCCAGTTTCACCCATAGGAGGGACCTTAAAGGTAGTCCAGCCCTTAAACTTAGTATAAGTATAGGAACCCAGTCCCTAGGACTTTAGATTACCCTGGACGAAACTCTGAAACATATATCCTGGACCTTCGACATTCCATTTCGACTGGAAGATGGAAGATATCTCCCTTGTGGTCAAGGAGTGACCACCCTGTTCAAACAGGCAACAACAGCAACTTTGTCAGTCTGCATTTTCGAGGCTCCAGCCGGATCCCGAAGAATCTGTGACACAGGACATGGACTTCCAGACATCTCTGACCCCGACCTTCACTCACAGCAAAGCTGAGACCCGTGGCAGACACGAGAGACGTGGGACCGGAACTCCTGGACATCGTGCATTTTGCAAGCTGCACCTACTTCACGAGGTATCTTGAAGTTGTGAATTAGGATGCTTGAAGCCCCAGACCCAAGCACCATTTGCCCTGAAGCTCAGAGGACCCCACTCCACGAGTGTCCTGTGGGCGCCACTTTTGCATTTCAGCTTGATGCCTCTTCGCGGTTCCTTGCCTGTTGGCTAGTGAGCACCCCGAAGACTTTTCTTTGAATCTAACTTGTTTTACTGGTTGCTCCAGGTTTGCTCCAACTTTCCTGCAAAGGAAAAGTTTCTGGGAGCTTGCTGGTATGCACCGAAGCCCATCTTGGCTTCCTGTATGGGTTGCTGTTGCCAAGGTTTGTTGGGTCCAATCCGGATACCGACACTGCAGTCAGCTAGATCCTTTGTGGGACAGCTCCAATCCAGCTCCTGGTCATTGTCGACACCTCCTGGTCCTTGTGGCTGAAGAGACAAGCTTCACCTTCTAACCTGAAATCGCCTGACAACTGGTGGCATCTTCCTATCGCCGCCCTAGTCACTGGCAAGTGACCCAGACTCTGTCCCTTCTGCTTTCAGGTTCTACAGATCTTCGATCCACCCTTGGATCCACCTGGACACTTTTCCTCTGGTCGCCTGCAGCACTTCTTTGCAGCTCTCCATTGAAATCGACGACGAAACCCGACACCAAAAGAGACCTATGCACCTGGCTTCCGTGGGTGAGGTAACACAAGTACTCTGGTAGTCTCGAGGGTATTGGCCCTCCTAGTGTCTAAGTCCAAAAGGGTTCCATCGTAGTTTATTTAGAAGTTCCTTAAATTGTAAATTTGCAACTTGTTCGTATCCCATGGAAAGTCAATGGTAACCCGCGGCTGTGTTTAGTCACTGCACTCGGCTTCCGTGGGCCTCCTACATCCTACCCTTTGGTTCTTTAGAGTAGCCCCAGCGATTCCACAGGTCCCAGGCTTGCTTTCTATTTCTCATGTGGTTCTTATACCACTATTTTAGTATATGGTTTATGTGAGGCCCCTAGGGCAAAATGTATACTGTGCAACTTATCGTATGCTAATTAAGTAACTTGTATTGTACTTTTAGCTCTGACCTCATAAAGAGTGCAGAGGGGTTGTGTTTAGAATAAATACCTATATATTTGATATATACCTTGTGTGGTGTGCTTTCATTTGGTACTCAAGGGATTATTATTGGTAAAACAACTCGCTTAATTCGCTCTCTGAAGTCTTAGCCTGAAGACTGCTTGTCACTGCTACCCCATGGATAGCTTTCTATAAGGTTGACTTTACAACCACCATCAATAAGGGTCAATTAGACTGGTGCAAGGTGCCCACTAGAACTAGTGGACATCATATGCCAGGCTAACTTCTCACACTCACTGCCTGGTCCTTGCCCCCACATGCTATAATTTTCCAAAACTTAGTTGAGTTATTAGTTTTTACTGCCTGCAAGAGGTCGAGCCAACTATTTTCCTTCCAGTTCCTCTTCGCAGTGGCCAATACTCTCCTATGGATATCCCTGGCCCTCCTTACTGAATCTGCGTTTCCCTGTTTTATTTTTTCAAGTAAAGATGTATTAGATCTTCTACAATCTGCTGTATACCATGGGTTTACCTTTGATCCCAGTTTAAAATTGGGTTTCGATTTCTTCCCAATGTTTTTAGTGAGAAGAGGCTCTAGCTTAGCAACCAGGGCAATGTGCATGGATGTTGCAGGCAGATCACTTATCTCTAGGTGTGCACCCACTACTTCGGCAAAGGTATTATAGATACTTGTCATGAGCTCTATGCTACCTGTGATCTTAGGCCACTTGATAGATCTCCTACTTTTCCCTACTAAGTGATGGACATTTTGCATGCTAGTGTCTAGTTGGTCATCCCTTGCTAGTTGGCCTGTTACTTCCCAGCATTGCGGTCGATGATCACTATCATTCCTTGACTCTATTCTAAAGTTCACTAATCTAGTTCCAGCTGTGGATTCTGTACAATATGTAATCAATTTTCGACTGAGAACTGCCACACTTAAAAAGTATTAAGTGAGACTTTTTCGTCCTAGTTACTAAATATTCTTCCATTGCATAACCTTAGACGGTGTTTCTATACTGAGCTGTACTAACTGCAGTTCGGCATTAGTACAAGGTTTTGGTGGCCCTTCCACTAATTGGGGCAACCCAATGAACGTATCCTCTTCTTCTGTAACATTTTCCAGTCCAATTAATGGCTCTTAGGTACAATTAAAATCCCTGCCCACAATCACGGTATCACTAGGATCTACAAGATCCAGGGAGTTACCTAATGAGTTGATGGTCTCAGAATTTAAAGTCTGCCTGCTTGGTCTGGTATAGATGTTAAACAGATACAGTTTTCCATTGTTTTTATTTAGATACACTGCCAGCTGGTCTGGGGAGTCTATGATAAAATTCGTAGATCGCATCCCCAGTGTTATTTTATCCCATATAACAAGGCCCCCCGATGGTCTTCCTCTCTGCGTGGGGATTGCATTCTTGTAGTATGTTTTGTAACCTAACTTATGTGGGGGTGTAAGTAACCATGTCTCTTGAAAACGACAATGTCAAATTTGTCTATGTAGCTATGCCAATCTGGGTTATCAAGCTATTGTTTTAGGCCAGCAACATTCCAAGATACTATAGCTATGCATGTTTACTCTTTTGCCAATGTTATGTGCATTGAAGCATTCAAATCTAAAGTAGAGTACGTGCCCTCATAACGTTCTGCACTCTCCGGCTCATTTTTATCACTAGCAGCACTTCTTGTACCTTCAGCAGTTTGTGAGCCATCCTCAATCGGTATATACACCTTTTGTCAGGATTCTCTGCTCAGGCTAGTATCACCCTTGGTTGGGGGGAAGGCTGAGATCTGGTGGGCTGATGAGTTTCCTCCAATAGTCAGCCATTGCGTTCTAGGCTAGAGCTACTAGGTCTTCTGTCCAACAATAATAACGGAGCTGGCCTAAGGGGGATGGAACACTTGAATTGAATGGATGAAGAGTCAGGGGAGCAAGTACGAAATTCTAGGGTGAGTAGGTTTTCAACCAAGTCTTGCCCTGTTAAAGTCAGCTCTATATAATCCACTGATTGCCCTGGGGTCGTGCATCTACACGCCCTAGGGATGTACTCTTGGATTTCCAAGTGACAGCCCCTGACATAGCGGATCCAGTGGATCGAGTTGTTGATCAAAAAGACCTCCCCCTCTGGCCCCTGCTTCATGCCAAGTTTTGAGACATTGACCATGAGAATGATATTTTCAAGCGGCAACCGAGGAGGGGCTGCATGTACTAGATGGTTCCTACCACAGTGGGATGATAACTGGATTTGGGACATTTTACAAATCCTCTGGTGGATAGGTGTGTCATACGCACCTGCTTGTGCTTGTGTGGTAGGACGGTTAGTAGAATTTAGTTTGTGGTCAGAAGATGTTTGGGTATAATGATGGACCGCGGCAGCTGCAGATGCCAATGGTTGGGAAATATCCCCTGAGTGGTATTAAATTGGTGGGGCTGAGGATGGCTACTAAAACCTTGCGGTACCGGCTCTGTTCTCTCTACATTAACGCACGGCTCCAGTGTAACTGGGGGTATAGGTCAAGGGCTTGATTGTAGTAAGGATTTAACTAGCATAGTAAATCCTTCTATCATCACCTTCAAGGACCCTACTTCAGCCTTCAAGTCCTTAATGATCTGATGGGTACTTGGGTTCATTGGTTCTGCATTAAGAGCAACAGTTGTCAGCTCTGTATATTTCATACAATGATGAGATTGATCTTCCATTGCTTCATCAGCTAAAGCCATTAGGGGGGTCAACCTATTGGTGCAAGGAACGCTGGGTTCTAACTGGGTTGATATACTATAAGAAATGTTGAGAGGGTTACTATTATCCTTAGCGTTACATGTAGCAACGGGGCAGTTAGTCCCAGCTGTATGTGTTAGGACCTCCTCGTTTTGTGTGCATACTTCTCTCGCGTGTTTCTTTTTGAACATGGCTGGGATTACAGGAGTGCAATTGTTACTAGCAGTAATCAATGAGGAGTGTGGGTTATTGATTAAGGTTCGAGGAGGAGTAGAGGGAATTAAAGTAGGAGAACCTCCATCGAGTATATCTATGCACTAGCTTATCAAGTTATTGATACGGTCTATTACACAATTACTAGTTAGATGTTTGGTGGCTTTCCTGACCTTCTTCCCCTTCCCAGGCTGAGTGCCACCCGTGCCCTCCACACTCTTTCTCTTCTCCATGTCCCCTTACCTGAATGCCTGTAAGAGCGTTACGCCGAGTGGAAGAGAGGGTAATTGTAATATTGATCCCACTCATTCTAGTGCAGCAGTGGGGTGGTAGAAATAAACCAACCCGGTACTTGCGTTTCCGGTCTAGAAAAGAGATAGGGTAATGGAAATGATTTAGAATAATGGGGCCCAAGGACATAGAAGGCGTGGCTACAATACCAAGGGACTATCTCTCTCTTGTTAAATAATAGGAAAGGATACACATCACCCTACGTACTTCTGCTAAGAAATAAGTATGACTATTTTATAACGTATTGTTAATATAAAAAATATGTAGAATTATCAGGTGCATGTGCCGACTCACATTCAAAGTCCCGAAATGTTCTGAAATATCTCCCTGGCTGACCAGTTTTAGGCTCTTTACACAATTCTCCTCAGCCAGACAGTAGAAGTAGCACGGTCAGGCAATTTACAGTGCTTATATGGCAATGTCCTGGAATTTTTCCTTTAAGGGCCCACTGTGTGAAAGTAAAGAGATATCACAATACCTTTTACACGCATAACCGTCTCGAAGTTCTAAACTCAAGGGGGCTGACCCTGCTCTTCCTCTTCCTGGCAATGACTGGCCCGCCCTTGGCCTGGACTTTCCTGGGGCGCTGCCAGTGCGCGTCTTGCACTGTGGGAGCAGGCAACGGTTTTTCAAGCGCCTCCTGGCGCAGTCTGGCACTGCCTTTGACGTGTGTGGCAATGCAGACTGGTTCCTGCAGTCCTGTCCCCCAACCAGAGCAGTGGCAGCTGGTGGCAAAGAAAGAAACAGGCTTCCCGCACAGCAGGAGACCGCAATGGGCTTCCCGTGCTGCGGGAGCTTGCAATGGTTTTTCAAGCGCCTCCTGGCGCTGTCTGGCACTTCTTGTGACGTGTGTGACAATGCAGGCTGGTTCCTGCAGTCCTGTCCCCCAACAAAAGCAGTGGCCGCTGGTGGCAAAGAAAGTAGTTATTTTATGAACACAGTTGTATTCATTATTTACAGGTATCTTCTTACAGTTAGTAAATATATACTTACAATGTATTTTGTTTTAATTTAATTTAATAATTTCATATACTGAAGGGTAAATATAAAAATGTATTCACTTTTTTAAGTGTAATTGCTAATTAGTTTTGACTTTAATTAATGTATTATTTATATATTCCTACTTTCAATTTAATTTAATGTAATTAACAATTTTTCTTTAGAAAGTTTAAATATTTATATGGTGTGGTGTTGTTGGAGAGGAAATATTAAGTTTGATATCCCTAGAGTCCAACACTTTTCCAAAAGTGGATTAGATGGCGAGAATAATTTATTTTCCCCCTGGGTAAAACACTGTCCTGTAAGTGGCTAATTATGGACTGTGAATAGTACGTTTGACATCCCCTGGGTCTAACACTTTTTTCATAGTGACTTAATTTGAAGTGGAAATAGTAAGGTTGCTCACCCAAGTGTCCACACTTTCCCCAACATGGTTACATTTGCAGTAGGAATAGTTAGTTTGCTCATTCCAAAGTGGCATATTTGGGCATGTAAATAGTACGTTTGCTCACTCCAGAGTGCAACACTTTTACAAAAGTGGCTTAGTTTGGAATGGGATTATTCAATTTGACCTCCTGAGAGTCCACAAAGTGACTACATTTAGACCTGGAATAATACATTTAAATATTCCTTTATTTATTTTCATTAACATGTATTTTTGATTATCATATACATTTTACATATATTCATTTGATACATTTTCACTCATTTGATTAATAATTTAGGAGACAATTTTTTTCTCAAATGATATAAATACCAATGTATTGAAATGAATTTATTAGCTTTATGTAACTTAAAATATGTTAAATCAGTGTAAATCATTACTGTCAGATAAAGTCACATTATTTTTTATTCATTATACAGGTAACTGTTTTCACATTCTTTTAAAAACACTTTATAGTACATTTATATTTTTGTAATTTTGCCATATATTATTAAGTATAAATACATTTTTTATTTATTTTAGTGTGTTTTACAAATATTTACTTAAATATTTTCAAAGTGTTTTAATATTTATTTTTTTACATGTTCTTAAAACTGTTTCTATTGTTAGAGGTTATACTCTGTTTATGATAGTTTTTCCATTTTTGTGATGTAAAGAAAGTCTTTTCTTTTATTTTCTTCGATTTTATAGCCTTTCTTTATCACAGTTTAGTGGTGGGTCTTCTTCTTGCCAGTTCTTCATTATGGGATTCCAGGCGAAAGAAGAATATTTTTGTAATTAAGGTAATTTGGTTGGTGGGTGATAAAGGTCGGTAGTTAGATGTGGTTGTAAGGTGTTTTGCCACCCTTTCACTCCATTGTTGATTTTGGCTTCATGTAACCTTGCACTTTCATATTCAGTCCACCATAGTCCTTGAATCTTGGGTTGGAGTCTTCATCCTGGTTGGTACAGGCATTCAACTCAAGCATCTTCAAAATAGTCCAGTAGTGGTGACCGTTTCTGCTCATGTCTTTGGTAGAAGTTTAATACACAGTCCTTTTGTTACCACTGTGATAGGCACTTAGGCAAAAGTGATTTTTGTAAAATGGAATAAAGCAGATTCTGGGTTTGTAGCATAATGTATACTTAATTTTCACTTTTTGAAGATGCCTTCATATACATTGAATATAATGGGAGGTACAATCTGAATGGTGATGACGATTAGAGTGGATGATGGCTTGTTCAAATTGAATAATACTTCTTGGGGAGTCATATTTCATTTTTGTTTTACTATTGTGAGGAATTCATTATATGTTGTTCTCTGTTTTTTTGTGAGTAATAGGGCATTAATGCTGGGGTACTCTACACATATTGTATATATTTGTGAGACTAGTGAGGGACAAAAATTAAATGTCAAATCCATCACGCACTTTTCAAACTGTATTAGCGTTAGTAGGTTATTGTTGGTTGATTTACAGATTCTTGGTTGGTATGCATTTATTTCAGAATTTCTGGGGTTTTTATTTCTTCAAATGATTTTGCTACTATCCTGTTTGGTTATCAGTGTTTTAGGTTTGCTATCCCTGACAGTTGTTCTGTTGAGTCTTCAGAAACTTCAGTAGTTCCAGTAGGTGCTTGGGAAAGAGTGCTTTATCCTTCTAAATCCTGCAGGACATTTTGTTAGTTGTAATTCTGGTATATTTGGTGGGTGGCTGTGTTTCCATTCACTTTCAAATGTGTCATCTTTTGTTGTGGCTCAATCATAGCATGCTTTGGAATAATATTGAGTGCCATTCCAATGTGTTCTTTCATTATGAATACTCTCTTTGCTGTATGTTTAATCTCTATAACTTAACAGAGCCTTTCCTTCTTGTAATGCATGTTGCACTTTGAGTAATTATGATATCTGTTGGTTATAGGTTTCTGAAATAATGTGATGTATTTTTAAATAACCAATATTTAATAGCATACATGCTATTACATTGCCAATACATCTTATATTGTAAACTTAAATTTTTAACTTTTATTTTATTTTTCTGGAGAGCTGGTTCATCTGTTTCTGTAAGATTGTTTTCTCTCTCTTCGTTTTTTTCCAACTTTTTCAATTTAATGGTTGAAAATTGAGTATACATTATTTTCTTTCTTTCTTTTTATATTATCAATATTTTCCATTTCATTTCTATATTAGCATGTATGTATATATATATATATATAATATATATATCTTTCGTGGCATATTATGCCGCTGGACCCTGGTGCACTGGAGGAGACCCGCCTCTTTAAGTGGACAGAGTTACAAGGGCAGCTTCGTCAATCTTCGTTTTTCCCAGGGTACTGGATTAACTCTGATCCACCGCATCCAGATCCAGCAAAGGTGCCACTGCAGAAAAGCAGTCCATGACTGCATGGAGGAGTCTAGGGTCACTGCACCCGCGATTTCAGGCCTGCCGGATTCTGGAATCATGCGGTTGAGACGTCTTGGGGACACAGGAGAGAAGCTTCTTTTCTACAACGATGCTTTCCAACAATCTTGAGCCACGTTTTTACCTTCTCCAGGACCCCGGAAGGGACACATAGAGCTGAGAGGAGACGCTCACCCAGCATGCTGTGAGACGTGCATGCTGGGATTTCTACTTTGCCGATGCAGCTGCATTTGTATTGAGGACTATGACTCATCCCACCTGGAGGCGCAACCAATGACAAAACGGATAGTGATATTTCAAGTGAGCTGGTGGGAAGTAAGGCTGTTAGCAGGCGTTTGAGAAAGACTTTATATGTCGAAACGCGTCATGCCTAATGCTTTGATGAAATAAAGCTACTTACCTGGATTCCCCTTTGTTTCCCTCCGGTTCTTCCTACAGAAAGAATCTTTCGTGGCATATATATATATATATATATATATATATATATATATATATATATATATATATATATATATTCACACACAAACGGTCATTAAGGCGCGCTCGCTGCTGGTTCGGCTTGCAGGGGAATGACCACACCCCTGTAGTCATGTGTTCACAAGAAGAATACGCCGAACACCCAGAAGTAAATTCATCTATTGCTTTATTGGCTGAGAGTCTGTTGTTATGCCACTACGCGTTTCCAACTTCCGTTTCATCAGGTGGCAACGATTCTCTGGTAGCCGTGCCTTATATTTGGTGCTAGGCATGTTGGGATTTGTAGTCCCTGTTACAAGATGTGTGGAGAGCGTGTCACAAAACGTTGTATCCGATGTCATTTTTGCGTTCCACACCCACTTGTGTTCTTATTTCGGCTGCATAATTTCGATTTGCTTATTGTTTGAATTCTTCTGCGCTCTTTAGTTTTCATTTTCGAGCCGCATCGGTGTCACTTTTCAACGAACATCCCCACCTCATTGATGACAGATGAGGACACTCTTCACTTAGAAGCTTCGTATTGCGGGATTGAAGAAGGTACCCTCCGGTTGCCTGTGTCTTCAAGCGGGATGACTGACCATGTCATGAATGATGTAATATGTGACATCATCAGCAGTGGATTGCGGGTGCGCGATATATAGTTAGTGCAACTAACTATATATGGAATTTCAATGGTTTTGTGTGAGTAAAATAAGGTTTTCTAAATGCTAATTCCTAACTATATATGGTCTATAACCTATGGTTTTTTCAGTGAATTTTCAAGGTTTTGTAAATGCTAATTCCTAACTATATATGGTCTATAACCTATGGTTTTTTCAGTGAATTTCATTGGTTTTTTAACAGCTAATATCTGTAGCTGTAAAATGTATTCTTCTTTAAATCCAAAAATATATTTTATATGTTTATTAATAATTTTTTTTTTAAATATTTTTTTTTCTTCGTTCCCGCTTCGCGAATCGGGAAGCTTCCCGTTAGCTGACCTTGATGCCGCGAAATAGACCGCGAGCCGGTAAACGTTTCTTTACCGTAACTGCCGCGTTAGAAAACAACATCGTGACGCCTCCCGTCCGCATGACGTTTCGCGTTGTCGCGTGATACGTCATATGACGTGCTACGTTAGCGAACTGGTACGCTTACCGAGTCGCAAAGCACAGGTTTCTGGAAGCAAACCGGGAGGCCCTGCAAAGCGCTTAACGTAAACACAGCAGGTCATGTGACTTGGTAATAACACTTTTCATTGGTTCATTTCACTTTTGGTTTCCTAATGATGTAAGACTAGGTCATATAATCTAAAATGAACACTTTTCATTGGTTGAGAACTATTGTTTTTCCCAAATGATGAAAATCCCTCCTTCTTTCCTCACTCTGACTTTCATCATTGTGAGAGAAAGACCCTTTGTTACCAGTGAGCAATGGCTTCTTTAGTAGCTTCAGCTGGTGCTTCCCCACCACCTCCACCACATCCAAGGAAGAGTGGACCACCTGCTCAAGTTATAATTCAGCAAGAAGAGGAAGAAGAGGAACAGGACGACGAGCACGAAGAGAGGCACTTTTTGCCTGAGGAGCCCAGGACGTCTCACCGGAAAGAAAACTTCATTTGGCAATTTTTTAAAATTCCCAAAGGTCAGAAAAAAGTAAATGCAAGATACGTAACTTGCCTTATATGTCAAGATAGACTGTCCAGAGGGACCGACAAAAAATACAGTTTCGGAAACTACACAATGCATCGCCATATGACTAGGTGGCATCCTAACAACTACAGTGCTGCACAGTTTCGTAACGACCTAGATAATCTCCCTATTATGGCCAGAAGATCTGTTGTACCGGAAGTAACGGGACCAGAGGGCAGGGAGATGGTGCCAAATATTCAAACGAGATTTCATGAAGTAAAACACGTCTGCGTACATTGCAATGGATTCATTTGCTACGGAGAAAGAAGCATCACTCTGATCAACAGAGCTATTGACTATCATATGCAAGTTTGTACGAAACGCCCCAAATAATAAATACTTTTTTTTTGTTTTGTTGCTCCTGTTGAGCCCTTTACAATGAATCGTTTTCATTGCCCCCTGCAAGAAAAAACCCCAAAAATATAAAACTGTTCAGAAAAATTCAAAAAAA
The DNA here is from genome assembly GCF_964261635.1 of Lissotriton helveticus. Lineage (NCBI taxonomy): Eukaryota > Metazoa > Chordata > Amphibia > Caudata > Salamandridae > Lissotriton > Lissotriton helveticus. The sequence continues at coordinate 447,483,004 of NC_136072.1, read as the reverse complement.
GTAAAAAAATGTTCAGAAAAATAATAAAAAAAATATAAAACAACAAAAACAATAAAAAAAAAAGTTCTTTTCAGAACTACCTCCCCGTTATTAAAAAATTGGTACAATATTTGGAACTGTGCCAACCTCTATTTCTCGTAGTTCGCTTCCCAGTTCGCTCGCCGGTACGCGAACCGGAAGTGAACCAAACATTTTCTTTTAAAAAAAGAACAGTAAGTATAAGGGAAGGAAACAGACACTTATGTTAAAAGAAAGACAGCTATAGGGGAGTAAACTAGAGATACTATAACCCGTAATCCACTGCTGATGATGTCACATATTACATCATTCATGACATGCTCAGTGACATCATCAGCAGAGGATTGCGGGTTTTTTGGCAACGTGCCTTATCCACGGTTTAATAACGCTGCCTTTTGCTTTATATAAGTTTTCAAATTGTATGAAATATATACCAATAGGTCGTTATGAACCTTTAGGTAGTGCTTTTCTTCATGAGGTCTGGTCGCTTCCATACACATACAGATGTTTCAAAGATGATCAAGAAGTTTATCTGAATGGAGAGGAATGCACTGAGACGCCAGATCATTCACTAATGTGTAGGCACATACAGTTACACGGTTCATGCAACAAACACCGACCAAATATGGCTTGCGTGTTGCAAGGCACGCCAGTTCCTGCTATCATCCCCACGTTCAAGTTGTTGGAAAATGGTAGTTATTTGATGCTCAATAATGAAGATTGTTCTGGGTTAATTAAAAGTATTCCTTTTATCGTAACAGTAAGTGAACGGGTTATTTGCTGCAGAAATGTTCTATTTCCTCCCACACATGAACATAGGGAGTTTTCAATCTGGCCACAAATACCAACCTTGGGAGCAGATTTCAACGGCATGGCAAGAATAAGAGCTCTTTTGTCTCAAAGAGAGGTGGCCTTGAGTTCGGCCCGTGAAACTTTCGTGCTTCACATAGCGAACACCCGTACAGAGGTGCAGACCCTTTTCAATACAGATTCGCCTTTCCATTTCAGCAAGATGGTTCGGACTATCTTTAACGCGTCCTCCACAAAGGGCCTGGCGCACTTTTTTAAAGTTGTTACCAGTGGTCTCGTGACTTCATTTGAGAAAATCTTTGGAGTCATCCCTGCTTTCTTTCATTCTATTTTTTTCCACTGTGCTTCGTGGATTCCCATTTTTACTTGCATTACCAGCGGACGCTCTTGTGCTTTTTTACATTTTTAAATATGGATGTCCCTCCTGTGCAACCTCCCGCCCTGCAGCTGCTGACACTGTTCCGCAATCGCATGCTAGAATATTATGGCACAATGCCGTTGGCGATATTAAGCACGGCATATGGATTATCTTTTCGATTCTCCTACTTCACCTGTGTCCAGCCTGTATTTCACTGCCTGACCTGTGATTTCGATTGGGCCATTGATTTGTGTCTCTGCGGACCGGTTTCTCCTGACGTCGACTTTAATCAGCTGATGACTCCTATCATTACTCACGAGTTGGTTTGTCCTGGCGAAAGGATTATGGCTGTGGCATTGATGCATGGACTAATTGGTCCCTGGAATTTACTGGCGGCAACACAGTCTTTCTTGGAACAGAGCTTTCTTGAAAACCCACCGAGCTGTCCTCTGATGGTGATAGAGGATCCAGTGCTGGGAGAGCACGTATGTTCTTTTCCGCTTTTAAATTGGATGGCTGAACTCTTTTCGGATGAAGACGGTGACTTCCTATTGGAGGCTGTTGCAGCTTATTTTGCATACACAGTTATGTCATAGACCTTTTTCATGTTTGATATGCTGAGTACTAGCATTTCATTGACAATTCATTGACTTATTTGTCAAGTTTTTATTATTTAGCTTGCCTATTGGCTTAAGACTCGATAAAGTACTTGGCTGTTTTATTTTTCTTTAGCATTAAATTTTCCTAGTTTTTAATGTTTTACCTTGCGGACCGTCCACATATAAAGTTGCAATCTGCTCTCATGAGATGGCACTTCTATTATCTTATTCAGTTCGTTTCCGGATCATGGGGAGGTGTCATCTAGGTCCTGGATATCTTTACACCGTGTTAAGTTAGCATGGGCTCATTACCGGTTTAAACGCCATTTTTCCTTTTTTGCAACTTCTGCACACGACACTTAGTTGTTGCTTTAGCTTTCAACCTAGTAGTTCATTGTGGTTTACATGAGAATAATATGTTATTGCTCTACTATCTGCTTTGCTTGTTAAACTATATCTGTACAGCGAGTGCTGAAGTTTCAAGAACAACACGATACAGAATTGTTATGAGGTCTGATCTCCACGACTTCATACTCATAACATAAGTGCAGCTTCTGCCAATTCTGGGCATGAGGCGGGTTTTATATTGCTTTGCCGAACACACATACACAACAGTTGATGCGGTTCAGATGAAGAGAGAGCTGGTGTATGCTGATGTGATTCCTTCAAATCTAAGACACTAAAGTATGGGCACGCCCTAAACCAACACAAAGAGACCTTCTTAGCAAATAATATAATATGTGTATTAGGGAGGGTCAGATATAAGCAGCTGCGGGCCGTGGAGGGAGTTACGGTGAGGCAGGAAGGCGGGGAGGGGGAGGGGCAGGGTGGAGCCCTCTCCACCCTGCCCCTCCCCCTCCCCGCCTCCCTGCCCCACCGTAACTCCCTCCACGGCCCGCGGCTGCTTATAAGTGTTGCTAACTCTTATTCATTTACAGCATGTTAACATACTGTCACCATTCGCTTTTTATGTACTAGTAACTATGCTGGTAATTTTGCTACTGATAATATGTGTACTTGTATTATCTAAGATACTACGCCTGAGAAGACGGCATTAGTAAATAAACATTTCAAATACACATGTGTTCTTCTTAACTCCATGTTCTGGTTTCTAAGAAATATATAACGACCGACTGTTCATGAGTTCCACGTATCCTGAGGTACTATAAGTTCATATTCTGGATTGTCTAAACATTGAGAGTTTGTTATATCCAATGTGACACTGTACCTAGCTTGCTAAGGGGTTTTTGATTACTAAGGTGAGTTTTGGGGCACCCTAATTCGCCGAGGTTCCAATCCTCTGTCCACAGTTCTGTGTGAGAACAGAAACCCTGCGACAGGGGCACCCCCGACCCTTGCTGGAGCTTCATCACACTTGCGATACAACTCCAGCAATGCGCCACCTTTACGGCACAGATACATCACGCATCTGTGCTGTTTTTGCCCCATGATGCGCCGCATTGTAAATGCAGCACACCATAGGTGACGGAACAGCGGCACAGAATGACTAACACATCCCTGGTGATGCGCCAGTCATCATAAATCTATCCCTATGCTTCTTATCTTGTTAGAGATGAACCGCCATATGTATCATCAAAGTTTTTTGCATTTCCTAAATAGCGAACTTTAAGGAATAAATAGCGATTCTTTACCATTCCTAGTTTGCGATGAGCTATTTGCTAATTACAAATTACCCATTCATTTCCTTCATTTCCATAGGGCGGTTGGACTCACTTTTAGCTCGCACGGCTGAATGGATTTCCACGAAACTTGGCAAAATTGTAGGGACTGGTAGCCCCATGTGCCTTTGCTATGTCTCAAGATATATGCTCCAGTGGTTTTTACGAAAATTAACTTTGAAAAATATATATTGGGCTACATTAGCCTATATATATGTTGGAGCCCAAATGTAGCCCAATGTAGCCCAATGAAGCCCAATGAAGCCCAATGTAGCCCAATGTAGCCCAAAGATGGCCGCCAGAGACAAAAAAAACAAATGTAGCCCAAATATCAGCCAGATGTAGCCCAACTATAGCCCAGTGACAGAATGACCAATCAGCTTCGCAAACCTCCGTTACGCGAAGCGGAGCGCTGTTACAGATATATATCTTTTTTTGAACGTTAATTTCTCAAAATCCACTGGAGCACATATATTGAGACCTAGCAAAGGCACATCGGGCTACCAGTCCCTAATATTTTACCAAGTTTCGTGCAAATCCATTCAGCCGTTCGATTATTATTATTATTTATTTTTTTTGCCCCGCGGGGCCCTTTTAAAACCTCCACATCAAACCTAGGGGGTCAGCGAGGATCTACTATGCCCCCTTATGGTCATTTGCCCCTTCACTTTGGCCTCCTCTTGTCTCTCGATCCTACCGAGAGACAAGATGGCGGCCGCTACTGACTGTTTGGAATGTTCACAGACGCCAGAGAACCAATCAGCTTCGCTTCACAAAGCTCCGTTGCGCGAAAAGTCCGCGAACCGGAGCGCTGCCCGGTCCGCTGTTACAGATATATATCTTTTTTTGAACGTTAATTTCTCAAAATCCACTGTAGCACATATATTGAGACCTACAAAAGGCACATCGGGCTACCAGTCCCTACAATTTTGACAAGTTTCGTGCAAATCCATTCAGCCGTTCGGGCTAAAAGTGAGGCCAACCGCCCTATGGAAAACTCAATGTTAAAAACACGTTTTGGGACCCCCCTTTTTTCTCGACCCCACCTGGACGAACCCCCCCCCAATTTTCAGGGGCTGCTCAGAAACAAAATGTGCCATTTTCCTGAAAATTTCAGCCAATTCCGTCCACAAACGCCAAAGTTATTAGACATAGAATTTTCAAAAATCCCATAGAGAAAAAATCCTAACTATATATACCTACTGGCGACCGCCAGTAGGTAATATATATATATATATATATATATATATATATATATATATATATAGTTATATTCTTTTTTTATTATGCTTGCTTTTTGGAACTCTTGCATTGGAATTTTCATTTGATCTTCAAGACTTTTCTATTTTGTTGTAATTTTTCTTTTTTCTTTTTCAGTCTTAGATCTATATTTTGGAGACATAGACAACAATGTTAATTATTTGTGTTTAAAATGTGCATCTTTTAATAAAGTTGCACTATTTTTTTATCCAGCCACTTTTTGTAGTTGAGATGTTTTGTTTTCTGTTTGATGTAGTACTTCTGTGTTGCCTTTTGGTCAGGCAGGGTGATGCTTTCCTTTTGTGGTGTCTTCATAAGCAGCTGTTTGTTGCGTGCTTGTTTTCTTTCTCGATTTATACTCTTTAATTAGTTGAAAGTGTATTCCTATTTTCTAACTGTTTTTCTTTCGAATTTAATTGATTAAATGTTTAGTTTACAATTGGTCCTTTTTTACCTTTGATGGTGTATGCTAATTAACGATTTATGATGTTCATTTTAATATATTCCTACAATATATATTTATTTTGCTACAATATTTAGTTTAGGCATATATAGTGATTGAGATATTTCATCAATATATATATTTTTTTATAATATTCTTGTTGCAGAGATTTTTAAAAACAAAATTCCCCCTACACAAAAGAGTACAATATATATGACAGTAAAAATCAGCCAAATAGGAACCAATTCATCAAGATGATAACATACTCAATGTCATAATTAATTCAACCATTTATAGTACAGAATCAGAGAGAACAAATTGCAAGGAGGTGTATAGTATCTAATTCATACCATTAATAGCAATCATAGATATAATACTAAAATTCAACCATTTCTAATGCCATAGCTAAAGGAACAAAGTGCACAGTGCACTACCATCAATATTTCATTCTTCAATAGCCTATTGTTGTCGATCACTTGTACCATATAGGACATGAAAACCCAGCTTAACGAAAGTTACATATAGCCCATTTACATCCCTCCCCCGCACAATTGCATCCAGGTCTATGCCTCTCATAGGACATTGATCCACCCTGTTATGGGAATCCAAGTCTGCACCCCCTTTTTTCTTGCTTTTTTGCCTTTACTTGAATACAGAGCTTTTTCAAGATTAAATATTGGCAGCAATCTGTCCAGGCATTGATGAAAAGCTGGCGGTTTAAGACCCAGGTACGCAACGGCAATAAACAATTGAAATACCGACCTGGCCACAGACATGAATAACTGTGCCTGCTTAGAGGCCCCATCCTCCTGAATACCAAGTAAAATAAAGTGGGGAGTCACAAACATTTTAACCTTAAGTTTGGTATTGCAAAAATCCTGAATATTCTCTTTAATCAGTTCCAAAGAAGACGTGTTGCAAACATATGAATGGGATCTGCCCTGTATAGTTGACACCATGGGCAGCGCGTCCCTTTTCCCCTGTGTATAACATAAGTCAAAACAAGTCTTGTAATGGTGCTATTGAAGGTTTGAAGAGAGAAGGACAGATTGCACAAGGCAGAGAGATTCTACAAACATTGGATTTGATGTCTGCAATTTCACCTGCCACTATCCATAGTGTTTGTCAATATCATCCTTCGTGAGAGAGTTCAGCTGACCGTATATGTGTTCTATTGGGCACACCCTCCCTCTTCCTACAGAATCAACCAACTCTACCATAATGAACCCAAGCGCCTCCCCCTTTTCAGCTAAGGAACCACCGTATTTGGAGATATTTTTTAAAAAACTCCCCTTACCTGACCTTGAAATCCCCTTGCCTAACTTTGAAGTCCTTTTCAAGTTCCTCAAAGGGGACTATACAGATATCAGAATTAAAAAAAACATCTTCATGAGGCCCAGCCCCTTCCTTCTAGCCACATAAGGGTCCCACAAAATATCCAGCAGCAAGCGATTATTATACATTGGGGTATAAAAATTCAGCCAAACCATCCCCAGTTTTTCCCAAGCTGGCGACCAGATCTTAAAAGCTCACATAAGGGACTTAAATCTAACTTTTTAAAAATAGCTACAATCTATTTGCCTCCATTAACACACCCCAGCACATTCCCCCAGTAGCAGCTCGTAACGAGAGGGATCACCTTCTTCTTTGTCTTGTGCTTCATCACTATCTTGAAGGAGAATCCTCATTTGTTGAAGTGTCACGGCCCAATAATATAATTAAAAATGTGGTACTGTCCACCCGCCTCTGTCCCTTGGGAGTGTAAGAAACTTCAGGGCCCTTCTCGGTTTGGAGAAAGCCCATAATAATCTTGAAACCATATTCCCCAATCTTTTAAACCTCTGGTTCCCAACCTCCTCAGGAATAGCCCGAAACAAGTATAGTACTTTTTTGGAGAAACATCATCTTCACTATATTACCCCTCCCCACTAGTGAAATATGTAGATTATTCATCCTATTTACTCTTTTTTAGCTTTCACCAACAGAGGTTCAAAATTATTCTCCACAATTTTATCACTGTCAGCTGAAATACTTTCCCCTAGATACACGGCACTATCCACCACTCAGTTATCCTTCAAATGCATGTTGCTATTGTTATCTACTTGTGTCTTGCCTTTTTTCAGTGAATATCCTGAAAACTTCCAGAACTGCTCAGCCTCCTTTTCAATCCCTTTCAAAACTCTCTCAGGTGTAACTAGTGCTACATCATCGGCATATGCATGGGTCTTTGTATTCTGCCCATTGAAGCAAATTGGCAATATTGCACAACTTGTACCCAACCTCTGTATAAAGGGATTAATACATATAACAAACAATAACGGAGAACAGGGGCATCAATGTCTTGTCCCCCTCTGAATCCGTACTGACCCCAACTGACCATCCATCACGATAATCCTTGCCACCGGATCATGGTATAACTCTCTAATTGCCTTGATGAATCCTGGCGCTATACCCACTCCACTCATAATGGCCCAGAGATATCGGCACGAGACCCTGTTGAATGCTTTTTAAGCATCTAATAATATTAGCCCCATAGGGTCCCTGGCTACTGCTGAAGTGTCAAAAAGTGATATCACACACTGTGATCCATCATCCCTCTTCTGGGTATAAGCCTGTGCTGCCTAGAGGTTACAATATTACTAATCACTCTAGAAAGATGAGTGGCCAACACTTGAGAGTAAATTTTAGTATCCTCATTGATCAAAGTTATTGGTCTATGTGAACCCAAATCCTGTGTTGGCTTGTTTTTCTTTGGGAAAACGACTATGTTCACAAACGACCATGATTTAGGAGATATTGCCTCATCTTGTATTGGTATAAAGAGGTCCATTAAATAAGTCTTTAGACGTTCAGAAAATACCCTATACAATTTGTTAGGGATATCATCAGTGCCAACTGCTTTACCAGACGGTATACCAGTCAAAGGGAGATATACTTTCTCCCAGGAAAAGGGCACCTCCAGCAAGGGACGTTCTTCCTCATTGAGTGGTTTGTTTTTTTGAGCTGGTCCCAGAATTGCATAATGTGCTCTTCTTTCCACACTGTACGTTCAGTGTAAAGATTATGGTAGTACCTGTTTTTGTCTCCTTTGGATAGGCGCCCACCCGCTCTCTATACTCATACAAATTTTCTTTCCACACAGTATACTTATCGGCCACCCTTCTAGCCGTTTTTTCGGTAATTGCTGCTTTGGCGATTGCGACCACCTGTTGTATCTCTTGGACATTTTCTCCCTTTATAACCGCCATGATTAATCTGGATTCAGCGGTTGTCAAATCCTCATACAGATCTTGAATTCTTGCTTTTCCTTTTTAGGTGATTCGGACTATGCCATACAGTCTCCCCTGGATTCCCGCAAGGCGGGTGGGGGTGGTTGAAGGGTTGGGGGGGTGAGGAGGAGTGGGGCCAATACAAATGTAAGGCAGTATGCAGCAAATAATTATGCAGTATAATGCCGTTTTAGATTTTCCAGGATAAATGGAGGTACAGGGGCAGATTGGGGGGGCAGGCCATGTGCAAAGGAATGTCTGACAAAATATCGATTACAAAAATATATATGCCCACAAAAATATCGCGACAAAAATGTTGATTACAAAAATATCGACATGCTATCTCTAACAAGGTAGGTACAAAAATATCAAAAAATAAAATATCAATGTCAAAAATATCGTAATTAAAAAATATTGTTTTTTTTTAATTAAAAAACATATGTAATATAAATAAAATAATACTTATAAATGTAATAAACATCGTTAAAAATATGTTATATTTAAAATTAGTAAATAATATACATAATTTAATAAAAAACATTAATTAATAATATACATATAATACATAATATATACTTCCTTAATAATAACTATTAAAAATAATTTTAATAACTTATAAATAAATACAAATATTATAAATTACAAATAAATGTATACACATAAAATAATAATATAAATACAAATGTAGAAAAAAAAATGAAGTAAATGTTGGATAGCGTAGGGGTAAAAATTACTATTCCCACTCCAGAGAGTGCAGCAGTAGGGAAAGTGTTGGATAGCGTATGGGGAAAAATTACTATTCCCACTCCAGAGAGTTATGTTAAGTTATGTTATGTTATTTTATTTTTATATAGCGCAAATCACCACAGGTCTCTAAGCGATATCCAGAAAAAGAACAGGTCACTAGCGTCACCAGGTCAGGAGGCAGCGGGACGACACTACGCCAATGCTAATGTCTCTCTAAACAGGTGGGTCTTTTAACGACTTTCTAAAGGAGAGCAGATCCGATTCCTTTCGCAGATACTCCGGTAGATCATTCCAGATTTGTGGAAGGAGGACTGAGAAAGCTCTGCCCCCTTTGGTTTTAAGATTATACCTAGAAGAGGCCAGTCTAAAGGCCTCAGAGGAGCGAAGAGCTCTGCCGGGCACGTACTTTACCACTTGATCTTTTATATATTTTGGTGCAGTCCCATGGATAGCCTCATGGGCTATACAGAGGCTCTTGAATTGCACGCGCTGTTTAACAGGCAGCCAGTGCAACTTATGTAGTAATGGAGTGGCTCTCGTTCTACTGAGGAGTCCAAAAATGAGCCTAGCTGCATCATTTTGCACAACTTGCAATCTCCTAAGAAGCTTCTGGGGAATGCCCAAATAGAGGGCATTACCATAATCTAGCCGAGAGATGACAGTGGCTGAGACAATGGCTTGTAATGCAGAAGTAGAGAGGAGAGGCACAAGTCTTCGCAACTGCCTGAGTAGGCCCGTGCAGATTCCCACAACAGAAGAGACCTGGGCAGCCATAGACAGATCCGAGTCAATTTTCAATCCCAGGCTTTTTACAACTGGCCCTGGAATTGGGACCACTTCCAGTTCTGGGGACCAAAAAAGATCACACCAAGGGCTATTTTGAGTTGGAATAATAAGCACCCCGGTTTTATCCGGGTTGACTTTCAAGGAGTTGGCCGCCATCCAATTAACAGTAAACCTAAGTAGACTTTTTACTGATTCTTGCCCCTGGCCGGTGTTGTCAAGCTGGACCAGGAGTTGAGTGTCGTCGGCGTAATTGAACACCTGGCAATCTCTGCGTGTTAGGGCCTCCAACAAGGGCTGCAGATAGATATTGAAGAGGAGTGGCGACAATGCAGAGCCTTGGAGAACTCCACATATCAATGAGACCAGGGTCGACAACTGATCCCCCAATTGCACTCTCTGAGTGCGGTCGGTCAGGACGGATCTTAGCCATTGAAGTGCTTGCCCCTTTATGCCCAGATTCAACAGCCGGTTCAGCAGAATGTTATGGCTGACCGTGTCGAATGCCGCTGACAAATCTAATAAAATCAGGGCACTTGGCTGTTTGTTATCTGCCCTAACTCTAAGCTCATCCAAAACGGACACCATCGCCAGCTCGGTGCTATGGTGTGCTCTAAAGCCCGCCTGTCTAGTGTGGAGCAGTTGGTGGTCATCCAAATGTTTTACAAGTGTTTTCAGGACATGCTGTTCCAAAATTTTTGCCAGGAAGGGGAGCTGTGAGAGAGGCCTGTAGTTTTTTAGAGCTGTCACATCCACCCCTGTTTTTTTCAGTAGGGGAGTAACCCTTGCTTCCTTGAGATTAGCTGGTAGATATCCCAGGTCTAAGGACTAATTGAGTAGTCCCAGAGCCTGCCTTTCCAGTCCCGGCAAAGCCATTTGGAAAAGCCTCGGGGAGCAGGGGTCCATTCGAGAGCCTGATTTAATCTGGTTTGCTGAAGCAGCCAGAGCAGATTTATACGTAGCAAAATGGGCTTTATAGATTTTTAATTCTGCAGACTCATAGTTGAGTTGCCACCGCCTCTCAGCTTGGCGGAGACATTTTTTGTCTCCCTTAGAGCATCGTCGAACCATGGGGTCCCTTTCCCTTTGTCTCTAACCCTTTCTTTCCGTACAGGTGCCAATAAATCAATGGCCTGCTGTAGCTGAGAGAAAAGGGCTGCACTTTTGTGGTCTAGATTGCCACCACTCACCACAGGAAAAGGGATTGAGTGAAGCACCGTTTCTAAAGAGTCCGCCTCAATGTTCCTAGACATTGTGACCTTCCTCCACAGAGGTGGAGGCCGCAGGAGTGGACTGTCACTGGGTATAGTAGGGAAAGTGTTGGATAGCGTAGGGGTAAAACTTACTATTCCAACTCCAGAGAGTGCAACAGTAGGGAAAGTATTGGATAGCTTAGGGGTAAAAATTACTATTCCAACTCCAGAGAGTGCAACAGTAGGGAAAGTGTTGGATATCGTAGGGGTAAAAATTACTATTCCCAATCCAGAGAGTGCAACAGTAGGGAAAGTGTTGGATAGCATAGGGGTAAAAATTACTATTCCCACTCCAGAGAGTGCAACAGTAGGGAAAGTGTTGGATAGCATAGGGGTAAAAATGACTATTCCCACTCCAGAGAGTGCAACAATAGGGAAAGAGTTGGATAGCGTGGAGGTAAAAATTACTATTCCCACTCCAGAGAGTGCAACAGTAGGGAAAGTGTTGGATAGCATAGGGGTAAACATTACTATTCCCACTCCAGAGAGTGCAACAGTAGGGAAAGTGTTGGATAGCGTAGGGGTAAAAATTACTATTCCCACTCCAGAGTGCAACAATAGGAAAGTGTTGGATAGCGTAGGGGTAAAAATTACTATTCCAACTCCAGAGAGTGCAACAGTAGGGAAAGTGTTGGATAGCATAGGGGTAAAAATTACTATTCCAACTCTAGAGAGTGCAACAGTAGGGAAAGTGTTGGATAGCGTAGAAGTTAAAAGTAACATACTTATAAATAAATTAATATTTTAAAATATTAAAAAAATAATTATTATATACATTTTAACTATTTACAAATACCAATACATAATTATTTAAAAACATGATTTAATTAGGTAAAAATAAATTAATAATAAATAACAATTAATAATAAATAATTGTCAAATAATAATTAATTAACAATACCATAAATAACAATACAATTAATTAAAATAAATTATTACTTAATTACATTTAAACTACTTCCCACCCTATTCCCCTATAAACCCATAACCCGTACAGAACATAATTATCAATTAATCAATTAATAAAAATGAATTACCAATTAATAAAAATGAATTACCCATTAATTAAAATTAATTTATAATTCCTAAAAATGAATAATTAATTTAGTATAATTAAATCACTTCCCACCCTATTCCCCTATAAACCCATACACCCGCTACAGAACATAATTATCAATTAATCAATGAATTAAAATTAATTACCAATTATTAAAATGTAATTACCAATTTACTAAAATTAATTTATAAATCCTAAAAATTAAAAATAATTTAGTATAATTAAATTACTTCCCACCCTATTCCCCTATAAACCCACAACCCGCTACAGTACTAAAATACAAAAATTACTTAAATTACATAAATAAAAATAAAATACATATTAAATACATAATAATATACATAAAAATCAAATAAAAATCGATATTAGTAACATCGATATTAGTAACATCGATATTACTAACATCGATATTAGTAACATCGATATTACTAACATCGATATTAACAAAATCGATATTACTTACCTTCGAAATTCTGTCCCATCGATATTAAAAATATCGAAATACCTTACCTTCGATATTATGTCCCTTCGATATTTAAACATCGACATTATTGTATGTCGATATTTAAAAATCGATATTTTGTCTGCCTACCTGTGCGAAGATCTTAAGTCCAAAATTTCCTCATGAGTACATTCAGGTAGCCACGGTGAATATCTGTGGGCTGAATGACGGTATAAAAAGGAAAAAGGGTAGCCATAGATCTTCAGATGCTTTAAGCAGATATAGTATGTTTATAAGAAATTCATATTGAAGGGGCAAGGTGGGACATTTTTGGATCCTTAGGGTTTCAAATAATGGTGGGACTACTCAAGGTAAAAGGACGCGGGGAGTTGCAATCCTAGAGCGTAGACAGGGATGTGCTTCTAAGCGCACAAGGGTGGATAATATGGGACGATGGGTAATTTCTTAATTTCATATCCCTAATGGTGTATTTACCCTTTGTAAAGTGTATGGGTCAGTCCTGGATGACCCTAGACTGTTCAATTGGTTAAACAACAAGTTGGCGCTCTGGCCATTACCCATTATAGCATGTGGAGACTTTACTGTAAACATTCAAGGGAATGGTACACAGGATTGCGATGAAGTTTATCAAGGGCGGAAGCCCAAGGTTCATAGTTCCTTACGAATTCTGAGTAAAGACCATGACTTAGTGGATGTCTGGAGGGCTAAAAGGGATGCAGAGCCTAGGTTTATGTATTATTCAGATCCTCACAAGACAAAGGCACGGCTAGATTATTTTTTTGTCTCACATGATCTGTTGCAAGTTTGTAAAATTGAAAAGTTTCCCAGGGTAATGACGAATCACAGCCCCTTGTTGTTGGAAATGGTAATAAAAGGCTTGGTAAGGCAAGACTCAAAAGGGAGTTTTGAAAGTGCTCTCATAGATGATCATTATATAAAAAACATAAATAATGAAATACTGATTTTGCCGGGAGCGCCCGTAGCGGTTGTTTGGGACACTTCATTGATATTTAGATTCGCGATATTTATGTTGTCACTGTTTATGTACTATTTCATTGGTTATAATGTGTGCTCAATATTGTTTGTTTCTATATTTCAATATCATATTATGTCATTTACTCCGAGGCCACATTACTAACATTTGTGACCATAATGCATGGGTTGCATGTTAAATACCTCCAAAGCTATATAGTTCTCAGTATTGTTTTTCATATTTTCAAATGCAAAGGAACGTTCATTACCCCACACAAATTTCTAATTCTTTTTTATGATGAGTTGCAACAAATACGCTTTATCTACAAACTTTTGAACCAATTTGGCATAGAACTCCACCAACTTTTGGAAAGACCTAACTGGTCCTGTTTCACTGAACGCGTTGCTTCCTTGACATGTAGCCTTCCAAGGTACTATCCTACCCCACACTTTGTTCTCAACATCTAGGTGAATGGGATGTATATCTATCATCACCACAACCACTTTTTATGTTTCTGTCCATTTTTATTGGCGTTTATAACATATGGATGGACATTACCACCTTTCATGAAAAAGGATCTACAAATATTACCCCGTCCACCCAACCATGCATGCTTGCCCTTCCACTTCCAGACCAATCTAGTACCATGGTCCCTTCTATGATATCCATTCATTGGGTTGGGCGACACCAGGTTGTGACATTCAACAAGTCTCCTTGAGTGCACCATAAACTGGCTAGCGTCATCCAGACTTCTACAGATATTATATGATTCAGGGTAACAAAGTTCCCTAAACTCTCTAGAAAAGTAGGAAATTAATGTGCACCATTGTTTCTAAAAATCCTGCTCCTGCCCTTGTGCCATCTTGACTAGGCCTAGGCAAAATATTAATTATGCTGGGGTATTCTGAGTAATTTTAGTAATTTTGCATTGCTCTTTTGTGGTGAAATGGTCAAAAATTATTTGAATATGTACATTTGCGTAATGATGAGTAATTTGGTAGAAGCATTCTACCGCAGGTGGTCAGGCATAAATAAGTCAGCGAGCACGAGTGTCTGCTGCTGTTTGTGTTCTGCTACATTTAGGGGTATTTGATAGTGAAAAAATAAATTCTCTCTTCCATGTTGAGCTAAGAAAATAGTGCCTAATGCTGGGTAGTGTTGTGGTAATTTCACACAATTACAAGTTATGCCCAGCCCTAATATTGACCAGCTCTTCCATCCCCAAAGTCACCATATTTTTTCCATCCGAAGAGTACTCCTCTAAACCTATTTAGACAGAATCACCTGTAAACATTGGGGATACTGTTTACCTTTTCTTGGTTTTAGTTCTTAGTTTGTGTTGAACAAGCAACCTAATTTGATTCCATCAGGGCAAGCGGACTGGTCCGAGCCAGTGGTCTCCCTGATCTTCTAGAACACCTCTTTAAAAAAGGACCAATATGATGGCGAACGTACATTTACCGCCCATATTCCGCAGATTGTATTGTTTCAGGATTTGTTGATAACATGAAGTCTCATTGGGGTGCAGTAACAACTGGAAAAGCTTATAGAATCTTATAGAAAGTCTCCTTGCCCCTGCATGTAAACTGAAATTATTGGCCATCTCCATCACCTCTTGTCATTGATTTTGATCCAGGTGTATCTCAAACTTCTTCCCCCTTGCTTCATGGAAGAAAAGTCTGCTATTCCATTTGAGTGTATTGTAAAGAGCATAGAATCAAGATAACAAGCATTCCCCTCTGGATGGGCTCACCAGTACTTTTTCACAATTCATACATTTTCTTGCAGTGCCTTTGTAACTAACTGGCTCTCCACAATACTGCAGTTGTTTGTAGCAAAATTGTTCTTCTTTGAACAGCCCAAATTCATACTTCATCTGATCAGAGGTGTTACCATGCCTATGATGTTAAAGATCTCACTAAACAATGCCTCTTCCTCTTTTCACCTCACCAACGGCTGTCTCCTAGTGCCCAGAATAAAGACAGCATCTCCCTCTTATTTGGTAAAAGAGAATGAAAATAATGTTAAGCTGCATTGCATGGTCAGGCACACTGATATTCTCAAAGCTACCCAAACAAACCAACAATTCTTTATTGTCCAATTATTAAAATCATTACAATAAAAACAACACAATTCATAAAACAAAACCATGTCTTACGTTTCTTAAAGATATTTAGGAAGAATTAACATATCTTTATAACAGTTGGAAGTACATAAAATATCATAGAAAAATATTTAATTCATAACCTGATATATACATTACATTTCATTATTAATCACCATGCATATTAATAAAACCATCCATACAAATAATCTTTGAATCCTCTCTCTGGTATTTAAACAGCCACTTAAAAGAAGCTATGCATAAGGTAACACATATTCAATCCAATTATAATCTTAATGCTTAATATATAAAGTGCATCCGTGCTTCTTAAGATTTTCTTATACCTTAGAAACTATATCATCAGTGAAAGATAGACATAGTTGGAATTTATCCAGTTACATTGCCAGTATAGGAAGAACAATATAGTTAGTATCATAGCCACTTTCAATTCTTATTGCATGACCAAAACATCGTCCGTAGCTAGTTTTTTCTCAGCTATAAGGATACATTTCACAAAGTAAACTGTTAAATTGATAATACGCCCTTGAAGGCACAGTATTGTCGCTTGGCGACACGTTCTCACACCTTGTTCTTTGAATAGTTGTTTTAAAAGTGTTAATCTTTCTTGACGCAATTTGGGGCAAATACATACAATGTGCAGTAATGTTTCATTAGTATAACCACATCATCCACACTTTTGTGATTGCCAAAGTTGTAACCCATCTAGGTGTCCCATCTTTTGTTGGATAGTGGCCAAACCTAAGCTTAAGCAATATATCCCTTACCGCCGGTTTCAAAAAAGAGGCTAGATAGGATTGGGGTTACATTTTATTATACAAATTACTAACAAACCATGCGTGCTTTTTTTGTTGCAGCCACCTCCTGATCTAATATGAATGATACCAATTAAGTTTATTGATTTAAAATCTGTTTTACAATGGTCTTATTTTTAATCATATCGTCAAAATGTAGGAGGTTAAAAGTATTCAAACTTTCCGTTAAATATAACCTCCATCGGCTGGTATACTCCTTCTTATTAATTTCTTGCCAGCACATATATGCAAGAGCCTCAGGATCCGATAAATAGAGTGGAAATAGACATTTTAAAAATGCAGCTTGCCTTACCAATGTTTGGTTTAACAAACCAAATTCCAATCTAACCATTTTTTGAAATCCTAAAAATTGACTTAAAAACTTTTCTTTGTAATTTCTCCAACAGTTGGCTACCTTTACCTCAGAAAATTATTGACCCATATGTAAGAGCGGGATAAGTTTCACCTTCATTACTTTTAATAAGTGCGTGTAACTTGGGCATAAAAGTTTATCTCATAATTATCAAAAGGCAAAAGACAATGAAGTTGCTTTGGCCTTTAAATTATCAAAATGTGGCTTAAAAGTCATCCTATCATCAAGCAAAACTCCTAAGTATTTATACTGCTTTACCGTTACAATGGATAGATACTTCATTTTCCATAATGTCTTATCTGATTTTGTTGATCCTATTATCATAAATTTTGGTTTTTTTGTATTTATTTGTAAACCATTCGCTAATATATATTGATCAAATGACTCTATCAATCTTTGCAGCCCTATTTGCGTGTGACTTAGTAGAATGGTATCATCTGCATATGGCAAATATTTTATACTTTGGCCTGCAAGGATTGGCGAGTGTACATTGACATTATGTAAATGATGTGATAGGTCGGCCATAAAAAGAATAAACAGACATGGGGCAAGTAGACATCCCTGTTTAAGGCCACTATATGTTTCATGCGACGAGTGGTACGGCTTTCATCCCCCACTTTAACGTGCACCCACGTATTTTTATACAACAGTACAATCATTTCCAAAAGATTTTTTGGTACACCCCATACTGAAAACTTTGCCCAAGAAATATTATGCGGAACAGAATCAAAAGCTGCCTTTAGATCTACATAACAAATAAAACGTTTTTGCTTTTTGAATTTGTTTTTCTCTGCCAGCAAGGTAAGTATCAGTAGGTTTGTTATTGTTGATTGTCCCGTACGAAATCCAGTTTGAAATATTGGGATACGTTTCCTTGTATTTGCCCATTCCTCTAGATCTTTGAGTAATACTGTTGCAAACATTTTCACCTCTATATCGGTTAGGGAAATTAGCCTATAGTTTGCTGGGTGATCAGGAGGACCACTTTTATAAATAGAATGTTTTATGCTTCCTTGCCAGGATTCTGGAACCAATTTTGTTTTTACAGTGTCTTTAAACATTTGAGGCAGACATTTTGACCATATGTCCGTTCTTGCTTTAAAAACAGCATTCGGGATCCCATTTGGACCAAACACACCATTTGATTTAATCCTACTTATCAGTGACTTTACCAGGCCCACCAGCGGTGACTCAAATATAAGTAATTGATCGTCATAGTTTTTGTGCCTTTTATTCTCATTCTGTATATTAATTATCGATAACGGGTTACATGCGACATTATTGGATTTTGGAACATTTACAGTATTAGACCCATACATGATAGGAATAAAAAACTCCCACGCTATTGCGAGAATGTTGGCACTACTAGCTCTCATATTGCCGTGTTCCAGAGTGTTTAATTATACCCCCAAAATGCTCTTAGATTGTTTGTCTTGCTTAAATGGTGCAATTGTATCCACAATCCTTCCTTATATTCTCTTTTTGCTTTCCAAATCTCATTTTTGTACGATTTCCTCAATTTCATTATTAAACACAATTGGGTAAATTTGGTTACCACATGTGATTTTTTTGCAAATAGCACAAGAAGCTTTGTTAAGAGCCTTTGCTTTGGGGGGAATAACCTGTATGAATACCACATTTTCCTTTTCGATGTAAGAGGGTTTCCCCTTAAAGCTAGTTTTACCGGATAGCAATCCACCAGTAAAGAGCAGAGACCTGGCCAAATTTCCGCTATTGAATTACCGTGGCAGCCCTAATTTATTACTAGATCTATTATAGGGACTAGAAATTTAAAAATCTCCTCCTCTTGTTTTGCTGAATGCCATGCCAGCCTTTTTAGATTATAAACAACTGGCCCTTTATCAGCAACTCTTGATTTTGGTAAGTAGTCCACTGCCAAAGATAATGTAATTATTTGTGGGTTATGATCACTTTCTACTCTAGGAGGCATTTGTAATCCAATAAGACTATTCATTGATTTGTTTAAGATAACGGTATAGTCAATAGTAGAATGTTGCCTTGAATTTTTAAAGGTTGGGACACCTGTCGTATTGTGTTGAGTATCCTGTAACAGCACAAGATCCCATTTCTGCAATTGGGAACAGAACATCTTGGTATTAGCATTGCCTCTCTTCTTTATGCTCCCTGTATTCTTAGTAAACAGATGCATATTGAAATCTCCCGAAATAATGAGGCTAGTTGCCGGATACTGATATGATAAAATTGTAATTGATTCCCATAATACTGAAAGCTGAGTCATCTTAATTGCATTCTTTACACTCAAATACACATTTATAAATATGATTGGTATTTCAACGTCTATTTTAATGCACAATAACCAGGTCAATTGAAAGTCTATTACATGGTGAGTAGCATCTAAATCCAAGGAAACATAGGTAGGGAGCCCACCTTTTGCTCGGCCGTAAACAGATATGTGAGTTGCAAAGTTGGCATATTCGTAAAAAGCCAATTTTGGGCTCATAGCACATTTTCCATATTTCCTGGAACATTAACATTTTAAAATTCTGAATAAAATGTATTGCATCATGATCTTCTAATGGCCTAGAAAGGCATATACATTCAAAGAGCAAAGCTACCCTTTTACAGCGCAAAATATAGATTGTGCGCTTCTCTTGCATTTTGGTAGTAGCAGTACTTCCCAGAGTAGCCTCCCACTCAACGTATGATCAATCATACTTCATCCCTTATCCACCTTTACAGGTCTATTGCTCCTTCCTGTGGGTGGAGGGTGCACTGGCTATACTTCAGGTTTGGCTTTTGCCCTGCTTACTAAGGTCCCTCAGTCAGAAGTACAATTTTGTTTGGAAGCTCAGAAGATTCACTTTGAAGATATTAAGAGGATGCTGAGCAGTATGAACATCTTAGGAGCAGCTTTACATCCCACTCATCACATGGTTGTAAACTTCCTACTGAATAGGTCTGTCCTGACCTAATTCTGGAGAAGCTTTGCTTTGGACATTCTAGTGCTCTCTACTCAATCACATCTATGGACCACTGAAAGGGGGTTTTCTCTGAGAGACAGAGCTGTGCAGAATTACTCAACATGACATCAAAGTCCACTGACTTGTCCAGATTGACTTTAAATCCAGAAACCCTTTGATATTAACTTATTTGGGCCATGATGACACGAAAATACATCTCTGGGTGGCTGCTTGTAAGTAGAATATTGTCCAGCAACACAGTGAAATAAATGCACCTACACCTAGTTTAATGCCTTTAATTGATTTTCAGCGCTGAAAAAACTAAAGACTCAAGAACAAGGGCAAATGCAACTGGTTTTGGGGGAGCTTTGTCTAGTCCCTCTAATAATATTATACTAGTTAGAGAAGATTCCATCTAGTATGGGCCTTAAGAGTCTGTTATAACTCCTTCGCCATGTCTAGGAATGGTTTACCTGATCCCTTTTTGTATAGGGCATATCTCAAGAGGTCCCAGTGCACTTGATTGAAGTTCATTTTGGCATTGAGGAAAAAAAACACCTTTTGTCGCCCACCCAGCAACCTATGTGGAGAATGTGCAATGATTTCTTCATGTTGTCTGTGGTTCGTACTGCAGTTGTAAAGAAGTTATAAAGACCTTCTTGTCTAAATGTATCAGTGAGGGAATCATATACTGCAGTTTTGTTGCTAGTATTGTGGTAATCAGTACTATTGAATAAGGATTTGGTCCTGTACGATGTGTAGTTCCATTTAGGCATTATCAAACATAAGACTGAGAGAAGTAGTGGCTTCTGTCTTACTTGTGGTAACACTTTTAGCCTGGTTCAACTCTATAAACATTGTCAGCAAAATGGGGCCTAACTGTGGACTGAAGGCTGTTGTTAAATGTTATCTGGGAAGTGATCTGCACCCTGGGTTTTAGCAGAATTGAGACCTTGAATCATCCTTCTAGCCTCTTTACTCCAGCTAGTAGTAGTATAACCATATTGTGAAAGTCTGCATGTCTCGCTTCAAGATTAGTGAATAGCTGGTATAAAATTATTTGAACATTCCAGATTTCACCACTTCCTCACAGTGCACAGTCCAATCTATTTCTTTTATTTAATGATAAAGCTACACACCAATTTCCCTTCAAGCAAGTTGACAAGTAGCTATCGCACCTTATTGCATCCATTGGAAAAGTGTTTCTCCAATTGCGCTACTAGGTAATTAGTCTTGTTCAACTCAGTGATCGTAACATGTCCCACAAGCATCACCACCATGCGCCATGCCTCTAATTACTGTACACTTTGGTGCTGATATCTGCCTTGAGTAGCTCTTCCCTTGCATTCAGAAACAGATCTTCCCTCAGTTTTTTTGGGGCACTAACTAAAAACAGTCCTCTTAGAACAGCCTTCAGCACTTTTCACACAATAGCTGCAGTCAATTCTTTGATTTCATTAAACAGATACTTTTGGATATACTGCTTGATGTTTTCCAGCAAAACTGTACTTTTAAGAAGGGTTGCTTTTGGTTGCCAAGATCCACTTCTCAGCTCCATGGGTCACTGGGCCAGTGTCGGTTACAAGTCACAGGGCCATGGGTGGAGAGGGTCAAGGGGACTGAGTCAGCTTCGTTAATTGTAAATAGTCGATTATCCAGTGGTGAATGATATAATCTGATATAACATTTATGTGCCGCCGAGTAATGGGAACAATCAGCCTGAAACAGAGGAGATGTTTCTCCAGCCATTAATCATCCCAGTATCCTCATAACAGGACTGCCCTACCTGCGAGCACCACAGTGCCACCATAGCAGTTCTATCTATGTGTCCATTCATTACCAAGTTTATATTACCCCCTATAATGAGCAGCCAGGGGGCCTGTGTTGTCAGAGCACCTATTACATACCACAAGGAAGACTACTGATCCTGAGTAGAAACGTATGAAGAGAGGGGAAACAACCTTTACAACGCAACTTTTACAACGCAACTTTTACTACGCACTACTATTAAAACAGTCATTACAACGCAACATCCCTTACAACGCATGCCATTACAACCATTACCACACAGGACACTACAACGCATACAATTACAACTCATGTCATTACAACGCAGTCATTACAGCACATACCATTACAACGCATACCATTACAACTCATAGTACCCTTACACTATCCAACACTTACCCTACTGTTGCACCCCCTGGAGTTAGAATAGTAAATTTTACCCCTACACTATCCAACACTTACCCTACTGTTGCACCCACTGGAGTTAGAATAGTAATTTTTACCCCTACACTATCCAATACTTACCATACATGCAATGTAATGGTATGCGTTGTAATGGTATGCGTTGTAAAGGTAGTATGCGTTGTAATGGAATGCGCTGTAAAGGTAGTTTTTAAAAATTCGTTGCAATGGCATGTGTTGTAATGGAATGTCTTGTAATGGATGCTGCGTTGTAAAAAATGCGTTGTAAAGGTATGCGTTGTAAAAGTATGCGTTGTAATGTCATATGACCGAAGAGAGCCTAGCCAGGGTCATCCACAGTAAGTACCTTTGGTTAATATGTTCCCCCACATGTATTCTTCTTATAATCCTCTAACAGCAACATAGGTTTCTTCAGATGACAATCACCACTCCTGCTATTTTTTTTTATTTCTACTGTGCCAGTACTCAAGAGAAAGGTAATATTGACTAAAAGATTACAAAATGTCCTCTGTTTAGTCTGGTTCTTCTGAGAGTTGATACTTTACAATGGTTCCCTCCCAGGGCACTAAGGAATGTGTGTTTCTAGCTATCAAATGAAAGTACATAAATAGAGGGTATTTATGCTACAGAGTCTAAAGAATAGCTCTGTTTACCTCCCCTAAATTCCGCTTACCAAAGACTTCTCTTTTTTCCACTTAAGACTTTGATGCTAGGGAAAACAGTATATACGTTTGATGATACCTAGAGAAAAGCAGCAATACCATCACATGAGAACTCTGGGAAATGTAGCAGAAATGGTTAGCCTATTATAACCCTCCTATTACCAATGAAAGCACATGGCTAGGACCTTATACCATGCAAAGGATCCTGTGAATTATATCATTATTCCCATAATACTTCCAATAGTAAGTTAATTTTGGTAATTAAATCAGAGAAATCATCAAAGTCTCCAAATGTCCAAAAAGAGACCTTAGAATAAAAGTCTTGTTAAAAGCCACTTTCTACATCTCATTTAGCATCTTCCTATTTCCAGGAACTGTAAAATTCCAAAAGAAGTGGTGCTCAAGAACAGATATCCATTACGGTAAATCCTTCTCCCATTCACAGTTATACTTTGCACCTTACTGATTGTAGCACCGGTCTTGGTTAGTGCTTTACTATTCTTTTGCAGGTTCCCCAGGGTCCTACCGCAGTGCAGTATCACCAGCAAATTTAGTGCTTTACTATTCTTTTGCAGGGTCCTACTGCAGTGCAGTATCACCAGCAAAGTAATAGAACAAGCACTAGGACTTCCTGAGAGGTAGGATACAAGCACGTCCCAGGAAAACAATCAGGGCCCAGGTCGGGCTGAACAGCAAAGATGTGTCTGCATTATAAGTATATCATACCTGTCAACTTGAAGAACAATCTCAAGGTGCAAGGAGGATATGGGGCCTTAGAAGGGGTGGGGCCTTGTGGCAAGAAGTACCTCCAAGGCATTTTTGAACCCCACCCTAAGCCTCCTCCTTCTCCTCCCCCCAAAAATGGGGCTGGTGCTGATGTCCTAGGATGTTTCCACACCACTCAATGGATGTCGGCAGTTCAAAGCCTCGGCAAACACGCTGGTAAACCACTATGTACTGTGGTCTTAAGCTTATTTTGCCTGCCACCGTGTGATATTGTCTCCTATACTGGAGACCCTGTGATGGGAGCCGACATAGTGTGTCACACGGTGGCACCGTGTGTGTTGAAAGGTATGGTATATGCTGGTAAGTTTCTCAATAAGAAACAGATAATGGCCTTCATACACAGGTTTTATCCGTGCAACGTCTGACCTTCCAAACCGCAAGATGAGCAAACTTTCTGTTTGGGCGTGGCCTCCGACGCACAGGATGCAGTCAAAAAGACATGATCACATCCTGTGCAACAGGACCCATTTTCTGGTTACGGCTGTGTCACTCCTAGAGGAGCTGCAGCAGCTGTGACAAACACCCCAAACACGTTCATCCATTCCCTTGGACACCCTTGAAGGAGCCGAGTTCCACGTCCTAGACTTACTCTGGAACCTCTGGCCGATGTTCTTGTTGCCTGCTTTGCAAGTGTGGATGGGAGGAAAATCATTAGCCAATTACTTTACCATTTCCCAAGATCCCAAAGGACCACAGACACCTAATCCAGATGTGTATATATTTATTATAAAGCCAAGAACAGTTGGACATATAAACACCTAAAAAAAAGTGTAAAGATACATGGGCACTAATACATAACCAAATTTACGAATAAGATTTAGGCGGTTCAACATGCACAAAATAGCAAATTTGAAAATCAAGATGCAAATGGTTATAGAAACAACATCAAGAGCCTTTGTCATTCGTGAATAAAAATCCAGAGCATTATCTGTCCCTACACTATTCTACCGTGATATCCCTACTTAGCATTCCCCAGGCAAGCTCCCAAAAGGTGTCAGCACATGAAGTCCTCCTAAGAAGCTCACTCACTTTGAATGGGTCGAGTAGCATAAAGCTACAGAGCTCGTTCTAAGATGCTCTCCCTTCTCCAGGTAAGGCAGAGGTCCTCTGGGATCTGTCCCTATCCCACAATACAAAATCGAAAATCACGCCCCCAAATATATCACTTTACCGCCTAGTCCAGTTGACCACCGCCCTATAGATAACTTTCCATGAAGGAACGGTACATTCAAACTCTTGCTCGGTGACCTTGGTTCCCAGGCCTTTCCAGACATGGAAGACATCCTCCTTTATTATAAGCTCCGCTTGTTCAATGGCATCCTCTCCTCCCTATGTCTGACTAACTCCTAAAACAAAGACGTTATTATAACTAATGAGAACAAATTCTTGCACCTGCAACAGAGGCATGAAAAGAATAATATTCCACAAATACATAACTCTAATTAACAGTTTCACTTAGAGCAAACAGGGAGAAACGAAAGTTAGGCTTATCAAATTCGGCTAACATAAGAACAGTGCCCACATTTAAAATACAAGCATATATGAGTCACTAATATACACACATTATATGAGCCTTTATATGAAAAATTCATTAGTCACTTCACATGCACATGATTAATCTAAACACGTACATTTGCTACTTTAATTCTTTGATTACATGAAAAATATCTAGCACTACGCTTAAATGGTATTACAATTCACGTCCTAATAGCTTAAAGTTAATACGACAATAGATTATATGTGGATGTAGACAAACCATGGTTATAATGCACCCCTACAAATAAAAGAGCAACGTTGCACTCTATTACCCTCCTCCACATCTCCTTTTCCCTAGCTAGCAACAATCTGAGATTAGTTTTACTGAAGTTAATTCCTCACGCAGCTGTTTCAGAAGTTAAAGGAATTATACATTGTTAACACTTTGCAGAAAATGTATATTATAAATTAATTTGAAGTTCTACTGTTCAATATGTTTATTACCATTTAAAGTAATGATTGATGCCCAGAATTTTATTTATCATGATGAAATTTAGCATGTTTCCTCAGAGCTATTTTGTCATCTTAGGTATACCCTACCATTGAGAGGACCTTAAATGAGTCTAAAAAGGGTAGGCCTTCTTGACATCTCCTTTGCCCGGCCCCTTGCAGGACGCAGCATTTTAGACATTTTAGGGTGCAGTATCCGTACCCATGGGTGTTGATTGCTACTGTACCCTTCAAAGTAAGGCCGATTACAGGGGGCAAACAAGGTCCCTTTCTGTATTTTTTAAGTTAAGGATAATCTCAAACATTGTGTGCATTGGTTGTTTAATAATGATCAGAAACATCTGAAGGTGGGCAGAAGTGTGACTGTGATGCATTTGTCATAAGGGTTACCCTTGGAAGACCCCACATTTCTTGTTCATATGAAATGGTGAAGGCAACATGTAGGATGAATTTTACCCACAGAGAGGCAACAGGGACATTTTCACTATGCACTACGTCTTCCTCTCCTTCTACCGTTATCTTCCAGTTACCTCTGACAGTGTAAAAAATTTGAATTTTAATTGAAAGGGGTGGCAGCCCCACTCAAATAGTAAACACAATCCTTGTCAGAGTGTACCATAAAAGTCACTAAATAAACCTGTGCTTAACCCTATGACAGCTTGGCACAAAAGCAGTCAGGCTTAACTTAGTAGCAATGTGTTATGTATTTATGCACTGATTGTGAGTACCGCGACCGACCCGAGGGCCAACCTCACAACCGTAACAACCCGTTAATGTATCTCCCTTTCTTACCTTAGGCTGCAAAATAATAGAACACCGATGCTATACGACTTCCAGGTACGATCTCAGTAGCATCGTGTAAGTTGCACGGCGCGACTCGTTAACCTCCCGTAGTTCCGTTACCCTGACAACTTTTTATCGCATTAATTGGTCTCCCGAAGAAACTGTGTTTGGTCCCCCTGAGCAACATGTGAAGCACATACTATCGAAATTGATGAACTACAGGTCGGTCCTCCCAATTAGTTGATAATATGTGAATAACGCAGCACGAAAAAATCGCCCGTCTTCACGTTCACTCCCAAATTGTTAATTGATAACATTTGGATTCCTGCAGGAATAGAGTTCGCTTGCAATCAGCAACACTTGAAGCCCATACCACTGGTACTGTTGGCACACAGTCCAGCCACCGCACTCCAACTTAGGCCCTATCTGAGCAGCGGCCGTTATCAGTAAGTTCCGGCAACCCAGTGATTGATTTTTAAAACCACCTCCCGAGCATTGGCGTGCCCTGACCCTCTGTCTTTCTTTTAGACTCTTGGTAGACTCATCCTTGCTAGCGTCCTCCAGTGACCCCGGCCGACTTCACATCTCATGTCCGGTGCCGCATCCCACTAATAGAGAGTAAGTCTATAGACAAGCGCTCCAATGCAACTGCTGCGCATGACCTTGACTACGCTCACTTAAAAGCATCCCAGCATTTGAAAACACAGCGTCCCGCGCACACCACCTCACCTTGGTTGTTTGGATTAATTCCCGCTGGCCAGCCACAACTGAATAGAGTCTTCTCAAAAAATCCTTAAACTCACTGGGAAAACTAAGTCACGACTATTATCTTTCATTATAGGGTTCTTATTGTAACATTACTATGTTTCCCTTTAGTTTCAGGTCTCTCACTTTATGTCCTGAAGATGATCTTAATTGTGTAAAGATCGGAACGCTGTTGGCCCCCACAACAGGAATTCCCCTCATTGTAATAATCTTGTGGAGTTCTATTATATGTTGTCAATGCGATGTTATAGTTTTAAATTCACTATCACCTTGTCACGACACGCCCACTTTTCACTTTGTATGAGCACCTGAAAAGTACTTACAGTAATAAGAAAAAGTAGTGTAAAATAAATTATTGATTTTACACTACATAGGTTACCCTACTTTTCTTTCCCAGTATGACTAATTGCCTTGTTTATATTTAAATCTTAGTATCCCTTTCGGGATCACACCTCTCATTTTGGG
Organism: Lissotriton helveticus; assembly: GCF_964261635.1. Classification (NCBI taxonomy): domain Eukaryota; kingdom Metazoa; phylum Chordata; class Amphibia; order Caudata; family Salamandridae; genus Lissotriton; species Lissotriton helveticus. Next base: position 447,455,404 of record NC_136072.1, on the reverse strand, counting down.
CCCATTGTGACCATGATTGAACCATTGTTTTCTCTAAACATATGCTAAACCCCAGGTTCATATATTGGGGTACCCTTGTTCTCTCATTCTGAAGTATTTATGCAGCACTCAAAAAGTATTAAACAACACAAGAAAAATACCAAACCAATTTAGAAACATATAGTAAAATTTAATAAATAGGATAGCACCAAAATGACAACAATCCAATCAGTAGAACTAGAGTTCTGAGGGGCATATTATCAAGGGATTTATCTCCGCTTTTTTGGCTTTAAAGGCCAAGAAAGCGGAAATAAAATGATCTCCCTATCAGCAACAGGGTGCTAACACGCAAATTCGCATGTTAGCACCCTTTTTCTCTACGCTTCCCCTTGCATCTCTAATGAGATGCAAAGGGGGCGTTCCAGAGAAAAATAATAGGAGAAATGTTGTTAAGCGACATTTCTCCTATTATCAAGGATTTCGCTAACCCTGTTAGTGATAAAAAAAAGCAGCGCTAACCGCGGTTAGCGCTGCTTTTTTTACACCTTGTATTTTCCTGACTTAGCCATGATATCCTATGGAAGGTGGATATCATGGCTAAGTTTGTGAGCCCCTACCATCAAACTAACGCCAAACTTCGAGAGATTATCGTTGGTTTTCCAGCGATAATCTCTCATTTGGCAGTTAGCGCGAGGATTTTTATCACTTCTGAGATAAACCTTGCTAATAGCAAGTTATCTCTGCGATAATTTCCGACGATGCTTAGCGTTAAAACATTCGTTGCTAAGCCTCGTTAGCGATAAATCTCACTAATCGTTGGTAATATGCCCCTGAGTTTTTAACATTTTGGTTGACAATAGTGCAAATAAGCACAAAACGACACTCCAGGGTATCTGGTCGTGCTGAATGGTTCAAAATCATGAATACAGAGCCACCCCAATGGAACGTGGATTGGATACAGGAACCAGGATTGTCCTGGTGATGTTTTTCCTTCTTAAAGTCCAAACTCACTCGGGGACCCTCAGCTAGAGCGTCTTGTAGGCAGAAGCCACGAAGAGCCCGTTATCAGCATCAGGCGCAGGTCAATGATGGAGGTTTGCATTGGCGGTTGATGCAGGCGGTTGCTGTTTGGCACGAAGATCAGGTTGTCACTGGAGCACTGCATTGGCAGGAGATATGGTGGACACTGCTGACGCAGCCGATTAAAGCTGATACAAAGAGCAGGTCCGCGCTGGAGCTTTGCATTGGCGGGCACGGTGGACAGTCGTTTCTTAAAATGAGGAGTCCACTCATGGTCGTGAAGAGCTCAATATCTCTGGATTTTCACCTGGAGGTCTGTTTTGAGGCATGAAGAGTATAGTCTGATTCCAGCCAAGGGTTCAAGACCAGGGAGCACCTCTTGGGAAACAGAGCTCACCCCAGCAGAGGTCAGCAGCAGGGATCAAGTGGGACCAGGTGGTGCTGGTCAGTTGGGTGGTTGCAAGAAGGGCTCTCGAAGCTTGTTGTGTCCCTGTAGCTTAACAGGAGGTCAGCCAATTGACCCCTGGAGCCACTTCTGGGGCTCCTGGGTCAAGGCAAGCAGGTCCAGTCTTATTTCTTTAGGTAGCAGGGCAGCCCTTCTTTCGAATGTTCCACAGGTCCAGGAGTGTTCTGATAAGAGGTTCTGAAGGTATCACATTTTTACCCAGTGCCAGCCTTTGTGTGGGAGCAATTCCTGATCTACTTCCAAGCTGGTTCTTGCCAGTTTCGCCTGGTACCTTGGGTTTGCCTTCGAACTGTCTGTAGGGGCAAAGGCAAGGGTAGAGCCGGTGTCAAGTTCCTTTGTGTGTGTTAAAGGCAGGCACCTTGAGGTATAATCAGGGCAGGGCCCAACTCCTTTAGAACCATCCTGTCACGAAGACCAACTCTCTCTAAACCTAGGCCCCTTTTGCACCAATGTTTGAATGGAATGCACAGCACCCCAGCGGAAAGACATTCAGTCATGTGATCCTGGACACTGGCAGAAAGGCACATTTGATGTAGCAGAAAGGCACATTTGATTTAGCAGAAAGGCACATTCGGTTTAGGCATAAAAATGCCAAGTTTCCAAAAATGGAATTTTCAGAATAGTAATTTAATATCCAACTTTGCCAGTAGAGAAGATTTAAAATGACAATTCAAATGAGTGATAGGAACATTTCTCAATTCCGTTTCCAAACTGAATTTACACCATACTAATTATAATAAAGTAACCTAATGTTAGTCTGTGGGAGAGATAGCCTTGCTACATGTAAAAAAACAACTTTAGGAGTTTTTCAGTGTCTGGACATGTAAAGCCTAAACACACATGTCCTACTTTTGATATACCATACCCCCTACGAGCCTTTACAGACTACATTTGAGGTGCCGTGTGAGAGTTAATCCAGTTTGTCAATGAAGTCGATATAAAAACATTTCCGGTGAAAGCTAGCTTGCTCGCTTTTGAGCTGAAGAAAAGCATACCTTTTGCAGAGCCCATTATCGGACGAACTAACGTATAATTGCGAGTTCCCTTTTGAATAGTTCCTGTGCATGCTCTGCAGCCTTTGTGCAAGAATTACACACAGTTAAAAGTGTGCACGTGGCGCTATAAAGCCACGGTAGAACAAGTCCATTGACATATAGAATCAATGAACTGGAGCGGCTGCTCCTACTCCAAGAATTAGAATATCCCAATCATTTGTTTGAAGCCCTGACGCGAGTCCCAGTCCCGCGTTGGCATTTCGAGGGGCATTTCGAGATGCATTTAGTTAAATCGAAATGCGTTTAGTGTTGGATGTATTAAAGATTAATTCATTATTTCTAACACTTTTGTGATATTCTTGCTGGAATAACAAGTTTAGTCCATATAATTGGACACTTCTCACAAATACTTTTGTGTGTTTCATAGATGATGCAAGCTGCAAATGTTTTTTGTATTTGTTTCATGTTTGTTTTCATTCAGGTATCTTGTCGTTTGTTACAATTTGTCGCAAATAATTCCTATTTTCATGTATGTTTAATTTGTTTTTGACTGTGAATTGTGTTATTGATATGTGATAATTTCTGTGTGTCAATTTGAGAAATATGTGTTTTTTTCCAGTTTTTTGAAAAAAATTGTTTTTGATCAGTTTAAAGACTATTCAATAAAAATTCTATTCGTACAGATAAAAAAATAGTCTGCCCGTTACTCCAAAAATAGTAGGAGTGTAGGTTAGTACCAAGCCAGGTGTTCGCATTGTATTTTGAATTTTGAATAGGCCTACCTGGCACCGGTCCTTTGGGCCTAACCCCTATCGTTGTTAGTACTTTTAGAAAGTTGGCTTTTTCTTACCTTAGCCATTTGGTGCCTGCAGCCTGTCTCTGATCACATGACTGGGTGTAGTTAACTGTTGGGCTTTGTGTATTCCTCCTAGATAGCTACACACAATCAGAGCTTAGTTGTTACTGGATGGGCCATCACGAGCAGGATGGGAGGGAGGAGCTGGGCCCAAACTCACTTACACCTCAGTAGGTTATGTCCTGCCTCCACACAAAGGGCTTAACAACCCTATATTGTCACTTCAGCAAGGTTGTGCCAAGGAGGGGAGGCTGGGAATTCCATACACGTCAAAGACATTGTCTAGAAACTTCTCCCACCTTTCAGAACCAGGGCACCAGTGTATAAAAGAAGGAATTTAGACTCCACCACTTCAGTGCACTTCTGGACCTGTGGATACTCTGCCAGGTAGGTGGGCTGCTAAGGTGCTGAAAGGAATATCACTCTTCCGGACTGGTACTCTAAAGGAGGCTGCTGCCTTGCTGTGCTGACCTTCTGCTCCCTTGCCTGCAGAAAAAGAATGGAACCTTCAACTGATCTTGAACCCCGCACCCCAGAGTGATTCAAAGGGCTAGTCTGCTGGCCTCCTGATCTGAGCTTCAGAGACATAACAGGCTCCCCACAGCTCCTGGACCAATCTTCAGCTAGTTCCTGACCCCCAAGAGCAGCCTCTCAGCTCCTGGGCCCTTGTTGTGGCTCTCAAGTTCTTAAACTGAAACTTTTGGCCTCTTCGCAACTGTGAACGGACACAATCACACTGGAACTTCTTCACTCACAGGGAAACTCAGCGCAAGCTGCTGCGAGTCCATGTCTTCGCTCAGCCAGCATTGATTGCCTGAGTAGACTGCCAATGGGAAGCTCCAGCCTCCCTGTCCATGCTTTCCCTGCTCCTAGCGAACTTCTTTCATGCGAACAGGACTCTTGGCACAAAACTAAAGGAGGTAAACCTTCAGCGGAACTAATCTGGGACTGTATCTGACCTGTACTTCATTGCGGTCAACTCAAATTTTTTTATTTGACCTGGTCCTGGGTGACCAGATATCCTCAGTTGGCTTATGCTTTTAGGAGCTATTTTATAGGTTTATTCTAAAACAAAAATCATAACTCTGTTTCTACTGATTGGATTTTTGTCATTTTGGTCTTGTATATATTAAATTAAGCTCTATTTTTCTAACCTGGTGTGGGATCTTTTTGTGTGGTGTTTTCACTGTTTTACTGTTTGAAGTGCTGCACAAATACTTTAGACATTGCCTCTAAGTTAAGCCTGACTCCTCTGTGCCAAGCTACCAGGGGGGTTTGCACAGCTTAATTTGGGGTTTGCTGGTGCCTTACCTCAACTGGGAATGTGGTTGCTGCTTAGCCAGGGCTCACACCCCAGTAAACCAATAATCCAATTTCTAAAAATGATTTACTAATGGGAGGTACATTACAGTATAAGAAAATATTCAAAACATTTGCTGCTTTCAAAGTCTCAACGAAGGAATGTGGGGGTATACGTTGCTTGGACATTTAAATAGCCTTCAGAATCTTAAAATAGAATTACTCATATTTGTGTGCACTCTCTTTGTCTATAGGCTTTACATAAGGCCTTGATGGGTGTGCCCCTGTATTCTTCAGCTGACTCCGCCCTCAAAGTTACCATTACTTTGGGGACAGAATTAATGGGGAATATGGGCGGGACCCTTAGAGTCCCTTTAGAAATGGGAAAACCCTTTAACTATCTTCAGTGATTCCTGGTCCTTATTGTGGAGTCACATGGGCTTCACAAGTTGGAAATGTTTTGCTGATGTCTTCTCCCTTTCAATGCTCCATGTCAGCTAACAAAGGTCCATCCGACCAATGGGGAACAATCTTTGACAACTTGACTAAGGAACTACGGAGCATATTATCAAGGGATTTATCTCCGCTTTTTTGGCTTTAAAAGCCAAGAAAGCGGAGATAAAATTATCTCCCTATCAGCAACAGGGTACTAACACGCAAATTCGAATGTTAGTACCCTTTTTCTCTACGCTTCCCCTTGCATCTCTAATGAGATGCAAAGGGGGCGTTCCAGAGAAAAATAATAGGAGAAATGTTGTTAAGCGACATTTCTCCTATTATCAAGGCTTTCGCTAACCCTGTTAGTGATAAAAAAAAAAGCAGCGCTAACCGCGGTTAGCACTGCTTTTTTTACACCTGGTATTTTCCTGACTTAGCCATGATATCCTATGGAAGGTGGATATCATGGCTAAGTTTGTGAGCCCCTACCATCAAGCTAACGCCAAACTTCGAGAGATTATCGTTGGTTTTCCAGCGATAATCTCTCATTTGGCAGTTAGCGCGAGGATTTTTATCACTTCTGAGATAAACCTTGCTAATAGCAAGTTATCTCTGCGATAATTTCCGACGATGCTTAGCGTTAAAAAATTTGTTGCTAAGCCTCGTTAGCGATAAATCTCACTAATCGTTGGTAATATGCCCCTGAGTTTTTAACATTTTGGTTGACAATAGTGCAAATAAGCACAAAACGACACTCCAGGGTATCTGGTCGTGCTGAATGGTTCAAAATCATGAGTACAGAGCCACCCCAATGGAACGTGGATTGGATACAGGAACCAGGATTGTCCTGGTGATGTTTTTCCTTCTTAAAGTCCAAACTCACTCGGGGACCCTCAGCTAGAGTGTCTTGTAGGCAGAAGCCACGAAGAGCCCGTTATCAGCATCAGGAGCAGGTCAATGATGGAGGTTTGCATTGGCGGTTGATGCAGGCGGTTGCTGTTTGGCCCGAAGAGCAGGTTGTCACTGGAGCACTGCATTGGCAGGAGATATGGTGGACACTGCTGACGCAGCCGATAAAAGCTGATACAAAGAGCAGGTCCGCGCTGGAGCTTTGCATTGGCGGGCACGGTGGACAGTCGTTTCTTAAAATGAGGAGTCCACTCATGGCCGTGAAGAGCTCAATATCTCTGGATTTTCACCTGGAGGTCTGTTTTGAGGCATGAAGAGTATAGTCTGATTCCAGCCAAGGGTTCAAGACCAGGGAGCACCTCTTGGGAAACAGAGCTCACCCCAGCAGAGGTCAGCAGCAGGGATCAAGTGGGACCAGGTGGTGCTGGTCAGTTGAGTGGTTGCAAGAAGGACTCTCGAAGCTTGTTGTGTCCCTGTAGCTTAACAGGAGGTCAGCCAATTGACCCCTGGAGCCACTTCTGGGGCTCCTGGGTCAAGGCAAGCAGGTCCAGTCTTATTTCTTTAGGTAGCAGGGCAGCCCTTCTTTCGAATGTTCCACAGGTCCAGGAGTGTTCTGATAAGAGGTTCTGAAGGTATCACATTTTTACCCAGTGCCAGCCTTTGTGTGGGAGCAATTCCTGATCTACTTCCAAGCTGGTTCTTGCCAGTTTCGCCTGGTACCTTGGGTTTGCCTTCGAACTGTCTGTAGGGGCAAAGGCAAGGGTAGAGCCGGTGTCAAGTTCCTTTGTGTGTGTTAAAGGCAGGCACCTTGAGGTATAATCAGGGCAGGGCCCAACTCCTTTAGAACCATCCTGTCACGAAGACCAACTCTCTCTAAACCTAGGCCCCTTTTGCACCAATGTTTGAATGGAATGCACAGCACCCCAGCGGAAAGACATTCAGTCATGTGATCCTGGACACTGGCAGAAAGGCACATTTGATGTAGCAGAAAGGCACATTTGATTTAGCAGAAAGGCACATTCGGTTTAGGCATAAAAATGCCAAGTTTCCAAAAATGGAATTTTCAGAATAGTAATTTAATATCCAACTTTGCCAGTAGAGAAGATTTAAAATGACAATTCAAATGAGTGATAGGAACATTTCTCAATTCCGTTTCCAAACTGAATTTACACCATACTAATTATAATAAAGTAACCTAATGTTAGTCTGTGGGAGAGATAGCCTTGCTACATGTAAAAAAACAACTTTAGGAGTTTTTCAGTGTCTGGACATGTAAAGCCTAAACACACATGTCCTACTTTTGATATACCATACCCCCTACGAGCCTTTACAGACTACATTTGAGGTGCCGTGTGAGAGTTAATCCAGTTTGTCAATGAAGTCGATATAAAAACATTTCCGGTGAAAGCTAGCTTGCTCGCTTTTGAGCTGAAGAAAAGCATACCTTTTGCAGAGCCCATTATCGGACGAACTCACGTATAATTGCGAGTTCCCTTTTGAATAGTTCCTGTGCATGCTCTGCAGCCTTTGTGCAAGAATTACACACAGTTAAAAGTGTGCACGTGGCGCTATAAAGCCACGGTAGAACAAGTCCATTGACATATAGAATCAATGAACTGGAGCGGCTGCTCCTACTCCAAGAATTAGAATATCCCAATCATTTGTTTGAAGCCCTGACGAGAGTCCCAGTCCCGCGTTGGCATTTCGAGGGGCATTTCGAGATGCATTTAGTTAAATCGAAATGCGTTTAGTGTTGGATGTATTAAAGACTAATTCATTATTTCTAACACTTTTGTGATATTCTTGCTGGAATAACAAGTTTAGTCCATATAATTGGACACTTCTCACAAATACTTTTGTGTGTTTCATAGATGATGCAAGCTGCAAATGTTTTTTGTATTTGTTTCATGTTTGTTTTCATTCAGGTATCTTGTCGTTTGTTACAATTTGTCGCAAATAATTCCTATTTTCATGTATGTTTAATTTGTTTTTGACTGTGAATTGTGTTATTGATATGTGATAATTTCTGTGTGTCAATTTGAGAAATATGTGGTTTTTTTCCAGTTTTTTGAAAAAAATTGTTTTTGATCAGTTTAAAGACTATTCAATAAAAATTCTATTCGTACAGATAAAAAAATAGTCTGCCCGTTACTCCAAAAATAGTAGGAGTGTAGGTTAGTACCAAGCCAGGTGTTCGCATTGTATTTTGAATTTTGAATAGGCCTACCTGGCACCGGTCCTTTGGGCCTAACCCCTATCGTTGTTAGTACTTTTAGAAAGTTGGCTTTTTCTTACCTTAGCCATTTGGTGCCTGCAGCCTGTCTCTGATCACATGACTGGGTGTAGTTAACTGTTGGGCTTTGTGTATTCCTCCTAGATAGCTACACACAATCAGAGCTTAGTTGTTACTGGATGGGCCATCACGAGCAGGATGGGAGGGAGGAGCTGGGCCCAAACTCACTTACACCTCAGTAGGTTATGTCCTGCCTCCACACAAAGGGCTTAACAACCCTATATTGTCACTTCAGCAAGGTTGTGCCAAGGAGGGGAGGCTGGGAATTCCATACACGTCAAAGACATTGTCTAGAAACTTCTCCCACCTTTCAGAACCAGGGCACCAGTGTATAAAAGAAGGAATTTAGACTCCACCACTTCAGTCCACTTCTGGACCTGTGGATACTCTGCCAGGTAGGTGGACTGCTAAGGTGCTGAAAGGAATATCACTCTTCCGGACTGGTACTCTAAAGGAGGCTGCTGCCTTGCTGTGCTGACCTTCTGCTCCCTTGCCTGCAGAAAAAGAATGGAACCTTCAACTGATCTTGAACCCCGGACCCCAGAGTGATTCAAAGGGCTAGTCTGCTGGCCTCCTGATCTGAGCTTCTGAGACATAACAGGCTCCCCACAGCTCCTGAACCAATCTTCAGCTAGTTCCTGACCCCCAAGAGCAGCCTCTCAGCTCCTGGGCCCTTGTTGTGGCTCTCAAGTTCTTAAACTGAAACTTTTGGCCTCTTCGCAACTGTGAACGGACACAATCACACTGGAACTTCGTCACTCACAGGGAAACTCAGCGCAAGCTGCTGCGAGTCCATGTCTTCGCTCAGCCAGTATTGATTGCCTGAGTAGACTGCCAATGGGAAGCTCCAGCCTCCCTGTCCATGCTTTCCCTGCTCCTAGCGAACTTCTTTCATGCGAACAGGACTCTTGGCACAAAACTAAAGGAGGTAAACCTTCAGCGGAACTAATCTGGGACTGTATCTGACCTGTACTTCATTGCGGTCAACTCAAATTTGTTTATTTGACCCGGTCCTGGGTGACCAGATATCCTCAGTTGGCTTATGCTTTTAGGAGCTATTTTATAGGTTTATTCTAAAACAAAAATCATAACTCTGGTTCTACTGATTGGATTTTTGTCATTTTGGTCTTGTATATATTAAATTAAGCTCTATTTTTCTAACCTGGTGTGGGATCTTTTTGTGTGGTGTTTTCACTGTTTTACTGTTTGAAGTGCTGCACAAATACTTTAGACATTGCCTCTAAGTTAAGCCTGACTCCTCTGTGCCAAGCTACCAGGGGGGTTTGCACAGCTTAATTTGGGGTTTGCTGGTGCGTTACCTCAACTGGGAATGTGGTTGCTGCTTAGCCAGGGCTCACACCCCAGTAAACCAATAATCCAATTTCTAAAAATGATATACTAATGGGAGGTACATTACAGTATAAGAAAATATTCAAAACATTTGCTGCTTTCAAAGTCTCAACGAAGGAATGTGGGGGTATACGTTGCTTGGACATTTAAATAGCCTTCAGAATCTTAAAATAGAATTACTCATATTTGTGTGCACTCTCTTTGTCTATAGGCTTTACATAAGGCCTTGATGGGTGTGCCCCTGTATTCTTCAGCTGACTCCGCCCTCAAAGTTACCATTACTTTGGGGACAGAATTAATGGGGAATATGGGTGGGACCCTTAGAGTCCCTTTAGAAATGGGAAAACCCTTTAACTATCTTCGGTGATTCCTGGTCCTTATTGTGGAGTCACATGGGCTTCACAAGTTGGAAATGTTTTGTTGATGTCTTCTCCCTTTCAATGCTCCATGTCAGCTAACAAAGGTCCATCCGACCAATGGGGAACAATCTTTGACAACTTGACTAAGGAACTACGGAGCATATTATCAAGGGATTTATCTCCGCTTTTTTGGCTTTAAAAGCCAAGAAAGCGGAGATAAAATTATCTCCCTATCAGCAACAGGGTACTAACACGCAAATTCGAATGTTAGTACCCTTTTTCTCTACGCTTCCCCTTGCATCTCTAATGAGATGCAAAGGGGGCGTTCCAGAGAAAAATAATAGGAGAAATGTTGTTAAGCGACATTTCTCCTATTATCAAGGCTTTCGCTAACCCTGTTAGTGAAAAAAAAGCAGCGCTAACCGCGGTTAGCACTGCTTTTTTTACACCTGGTATTTTCCTGACTTAGCCATGATATCCTATGGAAGGTGGATATCATGGCTAAGTTTGTGAGCCCCTATCATCAAGCTAACGCCAAACTTCGAGAGATTATCGTTGGCTTTCCAGCGATAATCTCTCATTTGGCAGTTAGCGCGAGCATTTTTATCACTTCTGAGATAAACCTTGCTAATAGCAAGTTATCTCTGCGATAATTTCCGGCGATGCTTAGCGTTAAAAAATTCTTTGCTAAGCATCGTTAGCGATAAATATCGCTAATCGTTGGTAATATGCTCCTACATTACTAGGCCCAGTGCTCCGTCAGAGGCAAAGGCCTGATGTCGGGTATGGTAAAGGCCGAACATCCGCAAAAAATTGGTGGATGTCCCATCGCCCATATTGATGGTGCGTAGACATCAATACACTGTAAATATTGTAGACAGGACATTCGCTTATTTTTGCCAAATGTCCTGTGCCTGCCAAACTTTAAATCAAGCAATAAGAAACAATCACTTTAAGGAGACTGATTAGATAATATTTTCATTCATACACCAAACATATATTCAGGATTTTTATTTGCTGGCATATGTAAGGGCACGAGCAGTGAAATATTAGATTGGGTTTCCAATCGTGAAAATAAAGACAAATAAATGGCCGCCTCGACAATGCCTCTGCGTGCTAGACCTTTTATTGACTTCCAAGGCTGGCCTAGAAATCAACTCTGCTGCACTCCGCTTCTCCTGTAGCATTTTTCTCATTTTCTAAGTGACATTAGCTCTCTTTTGCGCTGAAGAATCACCCATGTCATCATAACATGAATTATTCAAGGCGGATTTTTCTGCATCATTGAGAAAAAAATCTGTACTGCTCCTGGGTCGCTGCTACAAGCATCCCTGCCCATGTCTTTTTAATGTGACTTTGCCTCTGAATGCTCTCTTTTAAAGGGCTGTTTCTTATGTGGCCATGCATCATGTCATGTCAGACGCATTTTAAAGCATTACATGGGCCTGCTGGCCGAAGCGGACTCCCTCCCCCCATCCCCACTCTGCCCCCACCGTCAGATATGTTGTGACAGACACTGTAAGCACTCGAGGCCACATACACAGAGAAGGCTGTCGGCACTTCATATGGTGAACAAGGAGGCATCCGGCTAAATCATGTCTCGAGCAGCTTGAAAAATGCAAACTCAACCAGTGGATCTCAGGAAAGATGAGAATTTCTACCCATGTGCTCGTAAACGGAAAGAGCAAAATGGCAGTATTATTTTACTAATGTTATTTAAGGACATCTTTTGTAGTTTTAAGCAGTTAAGTAACCAAAAATAAATGTGTTTTTTTTATTACTCAGTTTAACTGAAACTGTTCATTAATAATATGAATGTAGACACTTTAATTCATAACATCATATCAGCAAATGACATATTTTTTTTAAAAATAAGACATCTCACAAAAGCACAACGCTAAAGTTACCTAGCCAGTGATAAATGCATGGTGTATGCAAATGGTGTCTGTAAAGTTCTTAGATGCCATCACATAGTTTGAAAGCACAATCATATGTTAGATCTCTGACAAGGAAAATCTGCTGAAATGAAAACTTACAGGTTAAGGAACCCCTGTGAGAGTTACAGGTTCTAGCTAGATGGTCTCTCATAGACTTTTGGCCTCTGCTATTTTGGGAGACCTCCCCTGAAGAGAAACAAACACCGAAACACTTCGCAACTGACTATAGAGGAATTTACAGTCAGAATTTCCCAATGCTGATGCACAGAATCAAGATAAGTAGAAAGTTCTGGATGGAAGTCTGTCTTTTGCATAGTTCCCCTAGTTTTTTCCCCTGGGCATTTGGGATATTAATTTCCAGGCCATTGATAGTTTAAGTAGGGTCTGGGGGCCGCATGCAGTCCTCCTGACCTTAACATGTGCCCTCCTGGTCACAAACAGCATTGAGCTGCTGTTTACAGGACTCAGCACTAAGAGGCCTAATTACGATTTAGGGCCGTCGTAACCATTGCGGTCTCGGGAGAGACCGAACTCTGGTCGACGGTCCCGACACCACGATTACAATGGCGGTCGCAAACTTCCATTTGTCTATGGGAGCTTGTGCTAAGGCTGTAAACTGGCCCTAGCACAAGCTCTCATAGACAAATGGGAGAATCTGTTCATCCCTGCACCGCGTGGCAGGCACCTCAAGGTGCCTGCCACACAGTGCATGGATCAACAGTGGGGCACCATGAATACCCCCTCGGCCCCCAACCAGAGGCCGCAGGATGAAGGGGACCCTGCTAGGGGCCCCTAGTGTCGCTTTCCAACCCGCTTTCCATGTCAGAAAGCCCATTGGAAACCGACATCGTAATCCCTATGACAGAAACTCAGTCTATAGGGATTATGTGCCGGTCTCCGATTGGCTGATGGGGCTCCTTGAGCCCATCCGAATTCACCCGGAATGACCAGCCAATTTCAGTATCGACCGCCTCCATTGTAATGCTGCGGTCAAAACTGAAACCACAATGAGGCTTGGAAGGTCTCCGACCTGCGGTCGGAGGCTTTCCAACCCTCATCGTAATGAGGGCCTTAATGTTAGAAAGATGGTAAATAAACAGGCGGGCATTTATTTAAAAGCTAATTGAAGAAGAAATTATGTGACTCAGGATTCCTGCACCACTTAACTTTAGCAACACCTTCATTTATCAAGACATCTTGCAGCAAAGTGTAAAAAAATTGTAAGGTCTTCAAAATTCAGAGTATATTTCATTATCATGCAGAACCTTTTCACCTAAGTACATCAGATTATATCAGTGCATTGAGAAGTCTTTTTTAAAGTACGAACATGAAACATAAATATGAACAGGTTTCATTTATGAATTTAGAAGCACCCTGACAACAATGCCAATAGTGAAATAACAGTAACTACAACAAAATGCCTGTACCATTTATGTTTTAAGCTATACATTTTTTATCGCTTGGTCAAACACAGTTCATTTTTGTTTGCCCCGGTATTTTATTTATACCTCTTAATTTAATTTTTTTATATTTCTAATTCATACCATTTATGCATGAAAAGGAAAAGACAAGTACAGACAGGGCTAAACAACTTATCCGAAATATCTAGGCTTTAACAACATAGTCATGCATATTTTTGTGCCCAGATGTGTTTTTTTTAAAAACACACTGTCGAAATATGTACTACAATTCCCAGAATCCCTTTCATCAGTAAAAAGGGTCCTAAACACTGCTTCCAAAATGTCCGCCACAACTGGTGGAGTGGAAGTTCACTGTTCTGCGGTCGAAATAAAGGTAATGGCTTTTTCCCTTTTTTCAAAAGACATAATAAGGAATCTACCGGGGGCATTGTGAGTCACTAAAATGGACGTTTTGTGTACTTTAGGCATTGCTGCGGAAAAATATGAGCTTTGCGCTCCAGCGTGTTTCAAAAAACGAGAGTGAGAAGGTACGCGTTCACGCTGTTGTTTCTAAGCGCTGTTAACTAGTGGGGTGATACAAATATTACAAGCGGGTTTTTATAAATGTATCTATTTCTCGCCAGCTTTGTTAAAATTGAATGCGGCGAAGAAAATGAATACGCATTAGGAAAACAGCGAGAAAGTAGGAAGCCGCACACGCTATCTTGAGAGGTATGTGTAATGGGGGTTTTTACGCTGTTAAAAAGCACAAAAACATATTAATAAGCCGGTTCCTTACAACAAAATAAACTTTCCCGATAGATCTCGGAGATAAATAACAACAGCCTCGCAGACGAGAAAATTCAGTGATTATTGACTGAGGAAACGAAAAATATGAGGTATGAGCCAACAATTTTGACCAAATTCACTGTAACATGAAATTAATGGTCAGATAGATTTACAATACACTCGTCTTCCTCTGTAGGAATTGAATATGGTGGTCATACAATCGTGGATGGTGAACCTTAATAACAACATAGATTGAGACAGCGAGACAAGAGCCTGCTACTAACATCAGAAGGCTCCTTGGCAATTTATTCAGGTATAATACCGATTCTGATTTAAAAATAGTGTAATGAAATGAAGAAGAAGTAGCACTTGTAAAGTTGTAAATAAAACTTTTTTGTTTTTTTACACCTTGTACAGAAATTGAAAAAGCCCTGATGAGAATCTGGGAACTGGTTTCTCCAGATTCGAAACGTGTCGGCATGGTATAATAAAGGAGCACAAAACGATATAAGGAACCAAAAATTTAGTGTTGTTCTGAGATAGCTTGAATTAATTTCTGCTATTTGCATAATTTGTCATTCTTGGTGGAATGCTCTTTTTTTGACCTAAAAACACTTAGTCTATAATTTAAATATTGATTGACTCAGTTATAATCAAAGAAGGATATAAATGTATGTCTTTGTCTGCTTAAGGTTTTTATTTTGGATGTAGAATGTTAAGTATGTCTTAGTCAATATGTGGATTGTAAATAAGTCTTGTAAATAATTATGTATTGTTTTGTAAACTTTGTATAGAATGTACTTGTCTTTTCCTTTTCATGCATAAATGGTATGAATAGAAATATAAAATTTAAAATTAAGAGGTATAAATAAAATACCGGTGCAAACAAAAATGAATTGTAATAGACCAAGCGATAAAAAATTGATAGCTTAAAACAGAAATGGTACAGGCGTCTTGTTGTAGTTACTGATTGATATATGGCCCTGCCTTGTCCATATTCCTAGGGGCCTAACTCCTTAGCATTTTCAAAGAATAGTGAAATAACAGGCATGTCCGTTGTTATGTGTACTCTTGGGTGGCCTGGGTTCCTCCTATACATGAACAACATTATACTTCATTAAATCAAACACAGGAAAATGTTTTGTACAGCACTCATCCTTAAGTCATGTATTCTGAGGTCCTCTTCTATATGATGCTTCATTTCCCCAACACCTACCTAACGGCTAACCACCCCATCCTTTTGCCCAACCGCCACTGCTGGCATCAACATAGCCTTCCGTCACATCACAGACAAAACTTTTTTGCCCCTGGGAAAATGTTTGTGGGTGCCCATGTTCTAGGCAAATGGGGACCATTAATCTGCTCTTAACTGTTTGAGTAACTAAATCTAAAACTGAAATACATTTTTGTAAGTCAGCTGTAAAATTTGGGGTTCAAATGTTAAAGTCCAAATGTAAGCCTGCAGAGAAAGTTTCTTGACTTGTTGAGAAACAAAACTTGCACCATCAGCTTAAACACATTCATGTAGTAGGAGAGTCCAAACAATTAACAAAATTAATACAAATATATGCATTTGATTTTTCTTATCTATTTTGCTAAAATAACCATCCCTAAAGTTTCTTCATAAGCCGCCTAAACGTTGACCAGATTAAACTGGGGCATAATTCCTTTAATTTTCCTGAGACACCTGTTTCGAAAGTATGAGATGGTCAACTGGCAAGGGGCCTGATTCAAACCCTTGCTGGTGACTCGCCATGTGTCAGGATGGCAGCAGTCATCTCATCTATCACCTGGCAACACTGCCCCTTGCCAAAGGATTGGCTGTGTCCCTTGACCCGGTCACTCCACTACCGCACGGCCCCCGTGTGCCCGGATTCTGCTGCCGCTGCCTGCTTGGCCCTCTTGCTGCCGCCTCTCCTTAGGGCCCCTGCTCTCCAGGCTTGCCCTCGCTCTCCAGGCTTGCCCAGGCTTGCCCCGATCTCCAGGCTTACCCAGGCTTGCCCTCGCTCTCCCCCGCTCCGCTTTCCCGCTCTTCCCCCCCTCTGCTCCCCGCCGCTGCTCTCCTGCGGCCCCGCCCCCCTCTCCTGTCTCCCTCTCCCCATTCGCCGCCCTGCTCCCGCCTCCCAGCTGCTCTTCCCTCCCACCTGGCCATAAATGGCGGGGACCGCGCGTACGCGCAGCGGCCACACGCAGCGGGTGCACCGATTGCGCGCAGCGGATGTGCCGTTTGTGAGCCGAAGGCGCGCCAAAGGCAAGCCCGTCTACGCCCGTCCACGCCTGGACCGCGCCCAGGGCCAGAACCCCTATACCCCGCAAGAGTCAGCCTACCCGACTGAGCTACGACACCGCCACCCTCCACGCACTCAACACCGGCCGACATCCAGCCTGCTACCAAGCCACCCCGAAACGCACCCACGGAGCCTTCACCTGCCATGCCTGCTACTTCACCTGCACTCGGTCCTGCACCGCGCCAGCCAAAACAGCCGTCAACAACAACCACCTCAAGTACATCCTGCTCAACACCCGCTCCATCCACAGGCACGCCGTCGAACTATGGGACCTCCTAGACAAAATGGCACCAGACGTCGCCTTCTTCACGGAAACCTGGATGAACGCCTCCTCAGCCCCTGACATCGCCATTGCCATCCCGGACGGCTACAAGATCATCCGGAGGGACCGTGTCAACCAGACCGGGGGAGGCATCGCCATCGCCCACAGAAACACTATCCGCATCACAACAAACACCGACGACACCCTCGCCACCGCAGAGCACCTGCACTTCCAGATTCACACCGACCCCAAGACCACCCTCAGAGGAATCCTCATCTACAGACCCCCGGGACCATGCTCACACTTCAGTGAGGCCATCGCAGACTTCATCAGCCTGCTCGCCCTCGCCTCCCCCGACTACATCCTCCTAGGAGACCTCAACTTCCACCTGGAGAACGACCAAGACAACAACACCACCGCCCTACTAGACAACCTCGCCAACCTGGGATTCAAGCAACTGGTCAACACCCCCACCCATTACGCCGGCCACACGCTGGACCCTGTCTTCTCCTCCAGCAACCACATCTCCTTCAGCCACACCACTGAGCTCCACTGGACCGACCACAGCTGCGTTCACTGCAACTTCAGAAAAACAACGACCCACCACCGCCCTCAACAAACCCCTCGAAGATGCTGGAGCAAGATCACCATCGACCAACTCACCACCTCCTTGCGCCTAAACCCTCCCACCAACACCACGGACCCCAACGAAGGAACCTGCAACCTCACACAGTGGATCACCGACTGCGCCGACACTGAAAAACCCTCCCAGCAACCTCAACAGCAAGAAAGCCGCGTGGTTCACCAACGATCTCAAAGACTCCAAGAAATGCTGCCGTGACCTCGAGAAAGCCTGGCGCCACAACCAGTCTACGGATAACATGACAGCCCTCAAGAACGCCACCCGCAAACACCACCAGCTGATCCGCACCACCAAAAGGTCATCCTTCAGAGAACGACTGGACAACAACACCCACAACAGCAAGGAACTCTTCAACGTCGTGAAAGAGCTCTCCAACCCCAACGCCAGCGACAACGACATCACGCCTTCTCAAGACCTCTGCAACTCCCTGGCCATCTTTTTTCACCGTAAGATCGTCGACATACACAACAGCTTCGGCGCTCACAACACGTACCCCACCACCGAACCTACACCCCCCACCACCACCATGTGCGCCTGGACTCAGGTCAGCACGGAAGATACCACCCACACAATGAACACCATCCACTCGGGCTCCCCAGCCGATCCCTGCCCACACCACATCTACAACAAAGCCGACTCCATCATCGCACCCATACTTTGGGACATCATCAACAACTCCTTCATATCCGCCACCTTCCCGGAGAGCTGGAAGCACGCAGAAATCAGCGCCCTCCTGAAGAAACCTACCGCAGACCCCTCAGACCTCAAGAACTTCCGCCCAATCTCGCTCCTCCCCTTCCCTGCAAAAGTCATAGAGAAAACCGTCAACAAACAGCTGACAGCCTTCCTGGAGACGAACAGCTCCCTCGACCCATCGCAGTCCGGATTCCGAGCGAACCACAGCACCGAGACCGCCCTCATCGCGGCCACCGACGACATCCGGACCCTGCTGGATAACGGAGAAACCGCCGCCCTCATCCTGCTCGACCTTTCGGCTGCGTTCGACACGGTCTGCCAACGCATCCTGACAACCCGCCTCCGCCACGCCGGAATCCAAGGAAAGGCCCTGGAATGGATCACCTTCTTCCTCTCCGACAGAACCCAAAGAGTCCGTCTCCCGCCCTTCCTCGCAGAAGCCACCAAGATCATCTGCGGCGTACCTCAAGGCTCCTCGCTCAGCCCCACCCTCTTCAACGTCTACATGAGCCCCCTCGCAGCCATCGCACGCAAGCAGAACCTCAACATCATCTCCTACGCCGACGATACCCAACTGATCCTCTCCCTCACCAACGACCCCACCTCCACCAGAGCCAGCTTCCAGGACGGAATGAAAGACATCGCAGACTGGATGAAGCTCAGCCGCCTGAAACTGAACTCAGACAAGACGGAAGTCCTCATCCTTGGCCCATCCATCTCCGCCTGGGACGACTCCTGGTGGCCCCCTGCTCTGGGCCCCCCACCCAAGCCCATGGACCACGCACGCAACCTGGGCTTCATTCTTGACTCCTCCCTCATGATGGCCACGCAAGTTAGCGCCGTTACCTCCTCCTGCTTCAACATACTCCGAATGCTCCGTAAGCTCTTCCGCTGGATCCCCACTGGAACCAGGAAAACGGTCACCCAGGCCCTCGTCACCAGCCGTATGGACTACGGGAATGCCCTCTACGCTGGGACCACCGCCAAACTACAGAAAAGACTCCAGCACATCCAGAACGCCTCAGCAGGACTCGTCTTGGACATCCCCCGACACAGCCACATCTCCGCCCACCTGAGGAACCTGCACTGGCTCCCTGTCAGCAAAAGGATCACGTTCAGACTCCTCACCCACGCACACCAGGCTCTCCACGACTTGGGCCCCGAATACCTCAACAACCGCCTCTCGTTCTACACGCCAACCCGTCAGCTCCGCTCCGCCAGCCTCGCCACCGTCCCACGGATCCGCAGAACTACCACCGGAGGAAGATCCTTCACCTACCTGGCGGCCAAGACCTGGAACACCCTCCCCACCCACCTACGACTCACCCAGGACCATCTCTCCTTCAGGAAGCAACTCAAGACCTGGCTTTTCGAGCAGTAGCAGCGCCTTGAGACCCTAGCGGGTGAGTAGCGCGCTTTACAAATACTCTTGATTGATTGATTGATTGATTGACTGACAAGCTACTCCCATAACACTACATACAAACAGGGGGTCTGAGGGAATATTTACCGACCAAAATGCTACAGCCCTCTATCTTAACTTCTACCAACAACAGAGTAGCATTTGGTCACTGTCTTCGAAAAGATTGAATTCAATATATAAAGGTGTGAAAAAGTTACTAACAGGAGTCGTTCACTGGGCACTCTCAGACCTACTGATAGTGTTCCCATCAGGCAACCGACCTGTACCGCCCTTCATCATTTGGGACAAACATCTTGAGGCTCACTGGAAGTCGCCCAGTGTGCGAGCACGCACAATAGTGCTCTGGTGGTTTGCTATATCCCAATGATTAGCTTTATCGAAGAGTAGGTAACAAGGGTTGCTCTCAAGCAGTGCAAAAGTGTTAAATTAAACAAATTAATTAAATATAAACGGTGGTGGTGCCATTAAAATAGGGTAAAGGAAGGAAAACAGTTTAATAGGGACCTTCCCTTCCCAATGTTAAAAACAGTGAAAGAAAGGTAGCATCAACAAATAACTACCTTAACAGTTTTTTTTGGTCGACATGTTTCTGCAGTGTTTACCTTGGGCCCAGAGGTCACCTACTGCTTCATCAGGACCTATTCGTTCTACTGCTTGTAGTGGAAATTTACAGAAAAATAAAGTGTAAACAATATCACCTTCAGCTCTCCTTTTATTAAGGAGAGTAACGCCTCACCTCGCCCGGCATCAGCGCAGGTAGCAAGGAGCCCCGCTCTGCCCGTCGGTACTCCAGACGTCCTTCTGGGCTAGAATTAATTTGTTTAATTTAACACTTTTGCACTGCTTGAGAGCAACCCTTGTTACCTACTCTTCGATAAAGCTAATCATTGGGATATAGCAAACCACCAGAGCACTATTGTGCGTGCTCGCACACTGGGCGACTTCCAGTGAGCCTCAAGATGTTTGTCCCAAATGATGAAGGGCGGTACAGGTCGGTTGCCTGATGGGAACACTATCAGTAGGTCTGAGAGTGCCCAGTGAACGACTCCTGTTAGTAACTCTTTCACACCTTTATATATTGAATTCAATCTTTTCAAAGACAGTGACCAAATGCTACTCTGTTGTTGGTAGATGACAAGCTACTCCGCCACATTTGGGACAGAGTACTCTGCCTGCTGAATCCTAAGTAAATCATGGTCAAAGTCATTGCAGCCAACTTCTAAGCTAAATATGCCGGTCAATAAAATCTATCACACTTCTTTCTCTTCAAGGGTAAATATCTCTCAGACAGTGTGCCTATATTGCCACGTGATAGATACAGATGAGTCCAGAAGGTATGGGAGTTTTCTTAAATGCTTGTGGACTGGAGTGGGCTGGCTTTGGGAAGAGTTTGGAAGTGAGGTAGGAATCTAAGCAAACCATAGAACTCCAATTTTAGGAAACCAGCGCAACACTCTTAAGGATTGGCTCAAGAACTAGGTAACGTTGCAGTAATAGTTAGGTCATGAATGTGCACAAAATTTTACAGGTGAAGTTGAACAGTGCTAAAGCTGCTGGATCCAATCATCTGTCAGATAAAGGACTGTGAAGAGCACAAATCTAGATGCGTCAACATTCCATGGGTAGCACAAACAGTATCACACTCCTTTGATGCCCCTTATGGCATCACAGGAAGAGGCATCACTTGAATGTTGACCTTAGTGACATCACAGGAATTGGTGATAAATTACCATTGACTTGATCGCATAAAAAGACATGACATATTTGAAGTTAAAAACGTAAGTACCGGGAAGAGCAAACAACATGTGAAAAATAAATAAGATGAACCCAAAAGGTTACAAAAGCAGTTGAAGAATTGTTTGGGTTAACACCCATATATTAGCTATGGTGCAGCCATGATATGCCTTGAGTGCTGCCATGATATGCCATCGGTGCAGCTTTGATCTCTCATAACTGGAGCCATCTCCTACCTAGATGCAGCCATAACATATCATACAGCCATCATATGGCAAGACTTTTCTGTATTGATAGCTTCTCTCATTTGTAAATTCTGTTTGTGGTCTGAATGATTCTTAAATGGATACACATTAGTGATATATCTTTTCTCTTGGCAACACAAACAATCTCTTCCCCACCCATGTAAATATGAGAATACCTTTGTGCAGCCACGGCCCGTGCAGGTGAGAGCGGTGGGGCAGGGTGGGGGGGAGTTCGACAACAAGGAGTTAAAAATTAAATAATGTTCCCTCGTTGTCGTCTGTCGAAACCCCTCGTACCCGACGATGAGGGAAAATTAAATAAATAATCTTCCCTCGTCATCATCTGTCAAACCTCCCCCCACCCGGCCCAATCCCCCACCACTCTTACTCTTACTTGCATGGGCCACGGCTGCCTATGTGAGTCAAAATGAAATATAAAGAAGTCTGCTGAAATAATGTGAAAAACAAAAGTCTCAGTCATTGATCTCATGTACTATCCATAATACTTCTTTCCGTCCATCCAGGAAGTCCTTGAATACTTTAAATGTGTGAAACCCCAACTCAGGCAACAAGGGTGTGGCTGCAGCAACAAATTGTGTTGATTGTCTACCAAAGAATTCTCTAAAAAATTAGGAACATATACTTATAAATCTAAGAAGGCCACCACCATTGCAATTCTCTTGAGTGTCTTGTGGCATCCTGGTACTTGTAGTTTGTCTTGACTCAACCCGTGTGGTTTGCTAAGTGTGCACATTGCAAATGTGAAGCCACGGACCAAGCGTTGCCCACACCATGCACATACCTCTGACCCCTTCTGCTAAGAAAGACCCATTCATCCAGAAAGTTCAGAAGAACACATCTCCTTTCCTGTTCAGAATATATAGGTGAGCGCGGTCTGGGGACCAAGACAGTGTTTTCCACAAGCGGCAACATCTTGGTGGTTGGACTCCATGTTTATTCCGATGATTCTTATAAAACTGTTTAAATAAGCAAAGATCATGGAGGTTACAGACTAGTTCCCATGATCGCTCCGATAAAAGAGGTAGATTTTTTGCCTCGGACCAACCAGTCTCAACTACCAAATGATTAAAGACAGTTTTTTACCTGAGACACTGTAAAGCTCTTAGACGTCAGTGGAGAAGGGATTACAACATGGTGGCTAAAGAACTATGCCGTAAAGCCATTAAGAAATACCTTCTTAGCATTCGCTCATATCACAGGGCATTTTTCGCGGGAAGGATTGATAGTTCTAGGATATTCTTCTAAAGAGGTATTTGCCATTCTCAAAAGCTGTCAAACTGTTTCCACACCATCAATCACTCACAGAACTTATGTGATAACTTAGCAGTTTTTATTTACTAGTACAATTCTTAAAATGTGGACCAGTATTGGTTCAAGTGCCATTGTTTGTAATACTCCTGCAGGTAATCAAGTTAACGATCATGATCCTGGTATTAGGTTCATGGAATTCCCTCCCATGATAATTGATTTTTTTTTTTACATGTAGCACTTTATTATTGATTAAGCATGAACATTAGACAAATGGAATCAGCATTACAACAGGAACAGTACATACAGATGGTAAATGCAGTGTAGACCTATACCTGAAGCAATCAGTGGTGCTGCCACGTATTCCTCAACAGGCAAGCGCTAACAATGTCCACTGGGAACTAGCAGTGCATGTCAAGATTGGCGTGGGGTGTGCAATGATATTTGTAATGAATTTCACCATTATAGTTTTACCATCAAGGTCACTGCTTAGGAAAAATACAAAATGTACCTCCAACAATCAATGTCAAATGGCCTTCAGAGTGATTAAGTGCCCTTCTGACAGGCTAACACTTTGGTTTACTTTGAACTATAAAGAAGACTATCTTTGCTGTGGATGCCAGCATAAAATGTATGGTTGCCACCTTGATGCAAATTGTGCACAATGAACAATGTGTTTTTGGCCCAAGATCATTAAAGGGATCAAAATGTAAGTAGTCAATGGTGCAGAACAAACCTCTAGCGTGTTTCTTACCTATCAAAAACATTTTATTCTTCTTTTGACACTACTTTCCTTATGTGCACATACCAGAAACCTTTACTAAATGCTTTCACCTTGAAAGGGACTTAGCAGTCCTCTTCCAGAATTTCCAGATAGTAACTAGGATTTGATGGTTACAACTTTACTTTTAAATGACTTCCAAATGTAGCAACTGGTTGTTTGTCAGGTCCATCTCTTTCTAAATCTGAGCACTAAGATGATGAAAACTGATGAAGATCTGGGAGACACAATTGTAGATGTAAACATTTTTGGCACTGTTGCTAAAGACTAGGTACAACACATAGAGAAAGCGTTGGACAGGGTTCAAAAAGTATCTGAAGAAAGGCTGGCTTCATCAACACAGTCAAATGTCAAACGCTTTTGAGAACTCAGGAATGCACTAAAGGGCATATTTACAATCAACTTGCCCTTTTTGTGACGCACCGGTGGCGCAGTGTGGTGCTCCATATTTACAAGGACACATAAAACCACCCTAGGTGGCTTTTTGTGCACTTGTAAATGCGGCCCCATTTCACGCAGCACTCTGCGTGAAATAGGCGTTCCATGGGTGTTGCTGTGGGTGTTCCCATGCAACACCCATGGATTCTGACGCATTCCCAGATTTACAATGTTTCTTAAACCTGGGAATGTGTCAGAATCCTATGCCTCCCCAGGGGGGGTGAAAGGAGGCACAACAAAGGGAAATATTTTTTTTCTCCTTGTTGTTTCCTCTTTCTATGTGTGCTGTATTCTGCAGCACACATAGAAAGAGGAAAACACCTCTAGTTATTGTTTTTGTGCAGGAAGGTGTCCCTTCCTGGACAAAAACAATCATCCCCTCAACACAGGCACCCTTACACCTTAGTGCAAGGGTGCCTGCATTGGCGTATAGTAGCAAATTGTGTGCCAGCTCAGGGATACCTCATATTGTTATAAATATATCACATCCCTTTGCTCAGACAGTAACACAGCGCGGTGCACCCAAATGGCTTGCAGCACTGTGCTGCTTCACTTCATTGTAAATATGGCCCTATGTGTCTTAAATGACCGATTGTTAAGGGTGGATAAAATGTTACCTCAATCTTTGAAAGGGAGAATAGTATTCCCATCCCTTGAGGGATATCTGGGTACAAACGTTATTAAAAGTAGGGTGAGAGACAACTATTGGTGACCAGGGGTAGTTTCATTAGTTCAAGAAAAAAGTTAAAGATTATTTTAATTGTGCCAATAGTGATAAGGTTACAGTAGTCTGCATGCCTCTTTTGAGACCAGTAGAGGTTCAGAATGATTCTTGGATGAAACTTATATTGGAAATATTGGAAACAATGAGGGTCTTGTGTGTTGTTGGCAAATACATCCTGGTCTTAGTAAGTTATCACACAAAATAGACGTATTTGAAAATGCCAATCAAATGCCAATCAGATCCCAACCCAAACTCATACAGCATCTTTAAGAGAAATGTTTATAGAAGAGGACACTCCAAAAATATTAGTTACAAATAATAGGATCCAGCTTAGTTCTGACAGTATGGAGGTGTTTCTACTAGTGATGAATATTACATGCTTGTAGTCTTCTCTGTAGTGCCCAGGGCCAATGGAATAGCAGAAAGGGTACAGAGAATGATAAAAGAATTTTTAGAAATTACTCTCATGAATCAGTTCCGCGTAAAGAGACATTATAAAACATGGCTCACACTACCCCTAGTGCTGTAATGGGCTGCCACCCATTGTATCTTTTAAGAAAAGATTATCAGATTACAAGGTCACTCCACCATGGTTATTTAACAACAATCAGTGATGGTGGATAGGACTGAAATTAAAAATAGCTAATGTACATCAGTGAATTTACAAATAATAGACACGGTATAAAGGGACAAGATTTTCAGGTAGGAGGTTTGGTCCAGGTTAGGGTCCCCGGCACAAAAACATGGAGTACATTTTCGAGCTTCTCTGGAAATATGTAAGGTTTCCCAGAATGTTATGGAAGTTGAAAAAGGGCTGTGTTGGTGTATAAATATCATTTGCAGGGGGATGTGTGTTCTTGTCTCCATTCCCAAGCAAAAAGTTTAAGGGAAGTTGCCTCTCTCTACAAGCACAAAGGGCAAGTCCCAGAGGGAAGTTAGAGTTCACTCTTGGCGCCAGGACTATGTGTAGCCTTTTTCCTTGTGACTCTCTGTTCATTCTGTTGGGTCTGCTTGTCATTCTCCCCTCTCAGAATAAAACAAAGAACGAAAACTTACCTGCTGGTCGCATCTGCTGCCTCTCCACCGCCTCTCCTCTGTCGCAGGAAGCACCGGGCTTCCTAAGCCAATAACAATGCTGAATGCAGTGTTGTGATTGGTTCTCCTATGCTAATGACAATGTTGCAATATAGTGTTGTGATTGGTCTCAGCACCATGGTTCGGCGCTCAGACGGTGACAGGGAGTCTGTGCATGTTCCCCACCAGGCTCTGTAATGCAGTCTGGTGGCGAACATGCAAAGCGCAGAACCGTTTAGCCAGCCCCAGACGGCCAGCCAAACAGTGAAGCGCACTTTGAGTGTGCTCACCACTCCTCCCCCTGACCCCTGCTCTGGCCAGCCCGTCCCTCCTTGCACATAGGAATGGAACAATACAATACAATGATAAGAACTTTCCATTGTTATCATTTTATTTTTCCCCTGACGAAGTCCTCTGAAGCTTCATTGTGCATTTCACCTTCTGCATTGTGCAGATGATACCATTTTGTTCAATTACACCTCCATTGGTCTGCAATATTCTTCGACAGCCTTTGGGGCCCGATTCACAGAACTAACTTAAGACAAAATCCTCCATGCTTACACCAAGACAGACCCACTGGAACTTAATGTTTCCAAGTAAGTGGTTGCATTTTTTGAATGCTAAATTAGTCTATGAAGAGCAGGGGATCAGCCTTATTTCAGAGGTTGGCTGGAGCAGCGTGATGGCCATACGTTTCATTTAACCACTTTGACACAAGTTAAAATTGAGTACTTATGGCTTTAAGCAATTTCTTGCAAATCTTGAACCTCCAATCATCTTCTCACTTTTGATGGTGGCTTTTGGCAAATTAATCTCCCATTATTCTATGGTCACACTGCCTTTCTTTTTAAAGTGACCATTGGTTCGAAAGGGTGCAATCTGTGCACTAAGGGCTATAATTCAAGTCCCAAAGTCAACTTCTAATCTTCAGATCATATTGGAATTTAGTCTGGTGCAAAAAGAATGCAATTTGTGCCCTTAAATGTCCATCTAGTAACAATTTATGGCTCTTTTGTGTGATAGTGTAGGACATCGGGGGGGAGCTGAGTCTCCCTAGACTGTCTACATCAGGATGAGGCTTACAGATTTGTGCCTCAAACGTCTTAAGGGACACTGCATCTTCAGTTCAAGTTTTCAAAATTTTGGCCCAAAAAATTATGCAAATTCAATCTCGCACAAAAGACATGGGCCAGGATTTAATAAGCATGTCCTAGCATGACGCAGGTCGGTGCCAGGCAACTCAAATGCTTAAGTGACATTTAGAAAGCCCCTGAAATGTATATTTGCGTGGCCTTGTGTCACTATTCATCTGCAGAGTGCCTTGTGCTGCCTTCTGTTACCCTGCATCAGGGAGGCATTACATGGGTGGATCATGGGCATTCCCATGCATCCACCCATGTTTTTGACTCAAAACCAGATTTACTAAAGTCACTAGATCTGTGCTTGTGGCAAAATTGTGCGCCTAACATAGTCTGGTATAAGAAGGAGAACTTTCTCCTCATTACTTCCTCTTCCTGTGTCCTGCTTTCTACATCACAGAAACAAACGGAGAAACCTCTAAGGATTGTGTTTTTACAAGAAGGTATCCTTTCCTACACATAAACAATCCAAACCTCAATGCAGGCACCCTTGCACCATGGTGTAAGGGTGCCTGTTTTAGAGCTAGCCAGCCAGATGTGCACAAGCACAGAGAGAGAGAGCGCAACAGAGCTATATCTTTGAAAATATGGTGCAGTTCAGCTCTCTCCCCTTCATGCAACAAACGCCAGCAACTTAAATTCCTGCGTTGCCTCATGTGAAAGATTAGTGAACCTGCCCTTTGGAGTTGGACTTAGGGAAGACAAGCAACAAGGTTTAATGTGAATAGTTAGGCATCCTTACCTTATCATCTGTGTCTATATACACCATAGGGGAGGTACATGGCAAGTTAATTTCTTCGGGCCAGATTTACTACCTATATATGCTGAGTTAGCATCACAAAAGTGAGGCAAATCTGTGTAAAAAGTTTTATTGTTGGATTTTCTTTCCAGCGCAAAACCTGTTTTGCCCTAGAAAGTTACCTAAAAGTAATGCAACGTGCTGCTGAGCGGTACTCAGAGTCAGAGGGCAATTACATTTGTGGTTAATGGGTGTTCCTGTGCTGCCACCCATGCTTTCTGATACAAAACTCTAGCTACTAAAATAGTACACAGGGTTTGGGCCTAAAAATAACGCCACTTTAAAGCAAGCGTTTAAAGGAGAAATACTTGTATTTACCTTTCTTTTTCAACTTTGCATGTGTGCTGCACTGTACAGCACACATGCATAGGAGGAAAAGTTTTACAGTTTGTCTAGGCATAGTATTTTGTACTGCAAGGGGTCCTTGGTCTTCTTAACTCTTCAAATCTAATTTAGATTCAGTGAGAAGTGGCACATCAATTTGTCATTCGTGCTCTCCATCTAAAGACAATTTAATGCATTAATGTGTTGGCCCAATTATACTGTTAAAAAAGAGACAGCTGGAACCCTGGTTGAAAAAATATAACTTAAGAATCTGTCTGGCGGTAGCATAGTTTAGCCAAGACTTGGCTATGACAGTAAGGTAGTGAAGTTTTTTGACATTGTCTTAATTGTGAGCCGAAGTAATTACTTACTAAATGTGGTTCTGACTGAAACGCAATTTTTAACTTTAATTTCCATATTCACTTGTTTTAGATTGATTTTTTTCATATATAATTATTTATATGTGTCTCAATTATAGTTTCTATATTTCAGGACGTATCTCACTTGAATTTTTTATGTGCCTACCTATTTCTGTTTGGTATGGTTTTTATTAACCGATCAGTGCACTTTTACTTTACCTTAATATAGCCATCATGATGAAAAACTCCCAGGAGGGTTAAGGAGACAAGACACGGTCAATGACAATGTCACATTTTGGAGTGACCTCGTCAGTGTGCATATTGGTGGCTAAATTCAACATTCTACGCTAGCATTAATGGAATTGTTGCTGGAGTTTCTCCATTGAGGTGGCTCTTCGCGTGTCAGAAAAAAGCAATTTTCAATGATCAGTGTGTCAGAGAATATATATTTGACATATGGGGAACCGAAATGTTCCTATAAAATTCCTATATTACCAGGTTATTGCTCCATATGGTACATTCGGTCCCTACTGTTCAAACATTCATGTTTTTTGGCATAGCAAATTTTTTCATCCAAATGCCAGTGCCAACTGGGCAGCAAGTAGCTGATAATTCATCAGAGAAAATGAGGTTGGCCTATTAGGTCCAAGAGCTTGGGTCTCTAGCTATATGACTTCAATCAACATTGAGTCAGCAACACTAGTGAGGCCTTTTCTCCAACTGTACATATTGGTTATGTGATCTGAGGATAACTCCCAAGTATAGAGAATATTAAAAGTGCACTCTAAGAAATGTATGTCAATGGATGAGTGGGCAAACCTTTTTTGGGGTGGAATTCTAAGCATCCTCAAGCACCATTTTCCAAAATTCCTTACTATGTCTGTGCACCAGACAAAGGAGGAGGTAAAAAAGACTGGCGTCAAACCTTTAGCCACCCTTCGACCTGAAAATGAGACGGAATTGGAGGAATTTTGGTGACCCCATGTTACTTTTGTAACGCAGAGTTACAGGCAAAATCTAGCTATTGCTGCATGGCGGAATTTTTTCTCACATGCGACTCCAAGACAATAAGTTGGTATTAAACCTGTCATCCTTAGGGTGATGTTGCCCTGGACTTTTTGACTTTTGCCTCCTTGTTTTGCTGATTCTTTTTGTTGGCCTTAGGACTCTGAGCACTTTACCACTGCTAACCAGTGCTAAAGTGTACATGCTTCTCTCCTAAACATGACATTGGTGTATACCTGATTGGCATAGTTGTTGTATTGGTAAATCCCTTCTAAAGATGAATACCATATACACAGGGCCTGTACTCCAAATGCTACTAGTGAGCTGCAGCAATGATTGTGCCACCCACAAAAGTAGACTTTAAGACCTATCTCAGGTCTGCCACTGCCGAGCCTGTGTGTGTATTCTACTGCCACCTCGACTTTGCATTTAAAGCTACTTCCTAAGCCTTAAACTCCTCTTTTATTACATATAGGTCACCCCTAAGTTAGGCCCTAAGTAACCCTAAGGGCACAGTACCATAAATGTAAAAGGTAGGATATGTACTTATATGTTTTGCACGTCCTGAAAGTGACGAGCAGTCTATTTCATTTTTCACTGCTATGAGGCCTACCCCCCCTCATAGGCTAGCATTGGGAACTGCTTGATACACTTTTAAGCCAAATTTTCTGATCAGAGAAGAGTAGCGTTTTCATGTTTCATGTGTTTGGAATGGTAATGTTAAATCCTCCTTACTGGTGAAGTTGGATTGAACATTCCCGTTTTAGAAATGCCACTTTTAGAAAGTGGAGATTTCTCTGAACGTACTGCTCTTTGTGCCTGATATTCTGTCTCTAATACATGTCTAGGCTGGGTGACAGCTGCACTTTGTGCTTTCCTTCTAGACAGCCACAAACATAGGAATGTGAGGCGCATCTGCATTCTGAGCAATCATCTGTGTTCATCTGCATTCTGATGGTCTTCCTGGGCAGGGAGTGATGAATGGGGCTGACACCTACACTTTAATAGGTAGTGTACTATCCACACACAAAGCACTGATGTATCCCCCACAGATAGCCTGGCAGACATGACTGGGTTGAAAGCTATCCACGTGCACTTCAGAAAGCTCCCTTTGAATTCACCCCCTACAACAAAGGCACTTTTGGGTATCTGTGACCCCCTAAAATTAGACCCTTCTAGATCATGAACTGAACGTCTGTCAGAAACATTGCTGTGCTGCTATAAGGGCTCAACTGGACTGCTTTCCTGGATGGACTGCTTTTCTGCTAGTTGTCCTGCTGCCTGATGCTCCCTGACTCTGCTGGAAGGAGAGCTGACCTCTGCCTTCCCTCCAAGTGATCTCAAAGGGCTTGCCTCCTGCTTTCTGAAGTCTGAGGAACACAAAAAATGTCCTGCAATTCTTCTGGTGCTGATAGACTCTGCTGTCTGTGAGTCCTTCCATTGCCTCAGGTGCCTTCTCCAAGTTCTGAACCTCAGAAGTGTGTTCTGCAGCCGCTTTTTTCAAAACTGACACATCATCACCACTGCACCAATCGGAACTTATGCAAAACCCTTCAGGGATGATGCAGAGGTTGTTTGATGACAGTGGTTCTACAACCTGCATGGCCCAACGATGAGGCTCTGTGCGGCTCAACAATGACACATTGCCTTCACTTCAGCGAAGCTTTACGTCAACACAGTGACCTGACAGCGTAGAAAAGATCGACGCATTGAGCCTTCAGTGTCGAAGCTTTGCTCCATCCAAGGTACTTTCTCAGCGGGCCCTGCGTTGGTACTGTAGCCGGCCTGCCCTCCATCGCGGTCATCCTAAACTTTGGATTTGCACTGGTCCCTCGCGACCTCAAGTAACCTTTTGATCACTAGTGACTTCTAAGCATTGCTTTTGCATTTAAAATCCATTTCTCGACTACTACTGATTTGATATTTGTCATTTTGGTCTTAGTTTGCTGAGATAAATATTCTCTATTTTGCTAACCCTGTGTGAAGTCCTTTTGTGGTGTATTCATTGTGTTACTGTGGATGTGTTGCTTGACTGCTCTGTGCCAAGCTACCAGAGGGTAAGCACAGGTTATCTTTTAGTGTGTATCTAGCTTACCCTGACCTTTAGTGTTGACTCCAGCTACGCTTGAGTGTATACTTCAGCCAACCAAGAATCCAATTTCTAACAGTTGGCGAGCAGGAGCAAGATTTAGTGTCCCCAGCGCAATTACCGGTTGCTAAGAGGACATCTGACAAGATCTTTCTAACATGGGCGGTTGTGACAGGTTGCAGTAGGAAGACTACAGTTCAAGTCGAAAATCTACTTGAGCTAATGCAAAATCAACTGGAGTAGATGAGTCCTCTAGAATGCCTCTTGGTGCCATTCATCCTTATTTTTCCATGCTCTCAGTAGAATCTCGTAGAGTTTTTATGTAATTCCACGTTATTCCGCGGAGTCAAATGCAGCGAGTTCCACCCACCCCTACTAAAAATGGCTCCTTCGGGCATGACAATTTCTGTTATTATGACCATTATTACTATGTTCTCCTTTTATTGGGTTATTTATTTTATCAGACTTTGATCAAACTACTGATTCAAAACTTAACTTATTTCAATTACATATAAACTATTGTATCATGAAACACTGGGCTTCAGAGCACTTCAACAATACCCAGTATTATGTTTCTTTTCTATATGCCAATGACCCTTATTCAAATTTTGAAATCAGCCAAAACCAAACAAACTTTACCTGTATGTGTGCACCCCTGTTCACTGTTAAGGCTGCTGGTGCTCTTCCTCTCTAAAAAGCTTCATGTCCAAAACATTAATAATGCAATTCCTACTCCAGGGCATCATATCTGATGAGCAGGAAATTTACACAAATGCCACCCCTAAATTAAACCATCCAGATGAAGGTACCATGGTCCACTCTAAATATTCTGCTATCCCAACTCTGTACTTTCCTAGTAACATAATGAATAGAATGGTGACACATTGGTTCCATGAATCTAAGCAAGCCAACAACTCACTTTGGGGCCAACAGTGAGGCTTTAGATGAGTCAAAACAATCCAATCAATGCTAACAAATGACCTAGGTTATATATCAAAATAACGATGTAAGAAATATCAACATAAACACTTATTGACCGCAAAACATCGACTACCAATGTGTCGTTGAAATAAGCATACATACGAAAGTATAGATTTTCTATTCTTAACTCCACAATTAGATACCTTGACCATATGCTGATAGTATATATATTGTGAAGTCAATATAAGTGCAGGTCAATATTAAAAACTCACTTTTTAGTAGAACACCCCACCTTTCATTCTTGGACAATAATCACCCAGGGATTGCATCTGCCAAGAACTATGCACCATAGGTGCTGCTCAGGCAATTGTTTGCAGGAGTAAGCAAAAGTCATTAGGTGCAGTGGAATACAACTCAGCAAATCTGCATTTCAATTCAGAAGCTAAAGTGTAAAATATAGAGGCCAGGCCCTGTACCTCATACTCTGCTGGTGTCTAACCCCACCATGCAGTGTGAGGTGGGATAGGGGTTCAGAACCAGACATTTGGCAACACCTGTAATCCACCCTCCACAGTCAACTTACCCCCACTGTCCATAGGTCAACCCACACTGTGCATGGCATTCACCTCTGAGCAGCAGGGGTGAGCCACAGGGCCTGCACTCCAGTCGGGCCCTGTAATCCACCCTTGACATGTAGCCAACCACAGCTACCTGCGATGTTAAGCGATTCACCACTGGTGTGAGGGATAGGGCCTGGCCTTTGGCCAATCCTTGCTCCTTATTCTCTGTGGGTAGGCAACTACCTCTGCACACAGAATCAGACCGTGCATAGCAAGGATTGGCCACAGGATATGTCCTGCATACTTCTTGTTAGAACTAACTCTCATGATTTCAAGAAAGATAAAAACGTATCTTGTTTCTTTGTATGCCAGTCCTCCTGAATAAGTCAGAATGAGAATCCATACAAGTGATGTACATGAGAGAGATGAGTGTGTAAAACTGTGTGTTAGAGAGTCAGTGACAGATTGCATAACACTAAGCAAGTGAATGAAAAAGATTGTACTGCAGGTGTTTCCTGCAGGATGTGGTCTTCAGCCAAGGCCTGCAAATAACCCACCTACTTGCGTGCACAGTGAGTGATGCCAAGCTTGGTCTGCATGCAACCCACGGCGTGCAGAGAACCCCCCCTTTTGCTGTGTGCGGTGTTCACTGACAGGAGGCCCTACCCTACAACCTGGCCTTACTGACAGCCACCGCTGAGCATGGCCTTTGACTGTGCACACCAGGCATTGCCTGTAACACTTGGCATATGGCAGGCATAGTGCCCAACCCTCGATGGGCAGCCAAAAAGAGGTATATTGCACACACTTGCTCCACACAGCCTATGGCTCTGTGCAGGAGAAGTTGACCACAAGGCGTGGCCTTCATGGCTTTCAAGAGTAAAGAGTATGAAGGTGCACTCGCTTTTTTAAAATGTATGCGTGTGGTATTGCATCAATATGTAGTTAACGGGTGCTACAGAACTGTATCCGCTGTCAATCCGGAAAACAGAAACAAGCAAAACATTATAGCAGGAAAACCTACTCGGTACTGTGCACTGTTCACAGGTTGCAAATCTAGCAAACCATAATAATTAATAATTCATTACTAATCAGCATATTTGGTTTTCCTGCTATAATTTTTTTCTTCATGGCTTTCAGCCATGCCAAATGGGATTGGCTACTCTACCCTTATTGTCAAGTTGAGCCAGTGCGGGTCCTACTTCTTTATCTGAGGTGACAGTCTGTAAAATGAAGGGCTGATTATAGTCATGTGCCTCCAACACATGTGTATCACATAGTGTTCTCTTCAGGCACTCAAAGGCCTTCTGGCATTCCACAGTCCAAATCACTTTCTTAACCTGCTTCTTGGATGTCAGGGCTATCAGCAGGGTACTATAGTCCTAAAGTTGGTCACAAAGATTCTATAATAACCATTGAGTCCTAGAAATTCTCTCACTTGGGACTGGATAGCGAGAACCTCCTTTTTCAATAAGAGCTGGCTGTTGGCATTCAACTGCTGGATCTTCTCATTGCTGCCTGGTGCCTAAGGTAGACTACAGAGAACTGCCCATCTGGCAGCGGGTTGCCTTGATGGTCAGTTTAGCTCCCTATTTCATTATCTAACACCTGTGCTAGGTGCTTCAGGTAGTCTTCCCACGAATTGTTAAATATTATAAAGTAGGAGACACAGAATTCTCCTGGTCCTTGGAGAACACAATTGGCAGGAGCATTGTTGCACCCAAAAGGCATCAACATAAACTGATTTAATCCTTTTGGCATAGAGAATGGTATGTAGTTGATAATGAAATCTGCCAGTAGCTACTGGTCAGGTTAAAGGTACTCAGATGACGAGCAGCACAGAGCCAGTCCACTAGCTCACCATCTTTGGGAATCAAGTGTGCCTGTCTTGGACACCTCAGTGGGGTCCCGGTAGTCCACACAAAAACACAAGTCTGTGGATCCTTGCTTGAGTATCATTATTACTGTACTGACCCAAGTACTACAGGGTACAACAGTTACCCCCAGGTCCAATATCCTGGAAACCTTTACCCTCATCCGCTCGTGGATTCGGTCATAAATCCAAATAAGCCCTGCTCTTCCCTCAAGCTATTCATTATATTTCTGAAATTGACACAGACAGGTGCAAAGCACCGATTCATCAAAAAGAGATGGGAAAACAAGCCCAGCACTTTTCTATAGTCTTTTTACTGCATAGGCATTAGCCCAAAGGCAAGTTGCACCCCATCCACAGAATCATTACTCACGTCACCATGCAGTAGGGCAGGAAGTGGCTTACTGTCTTCCTTTACCTCCTCTGCCATTTCTAAGATGTTACCTGTGAACTTCCTCCGGAAGTATGGATTAAGCAGGTTCACATGCAACACCCTCTTTTAGTCCCCTGTGGCACTTCTGTCCACCAAATAGTTTACCTTAGAACTCTTCTGTACTACCTTGTATGTTTCACACTACTTATCCTCCAAGGCTGTTGAAGAAATGGGCTTCAGTACCAACACCTCATGACACTCCTGGAACGAAGTTGGTCCTGGTATCTTGTTATACCACACCATTAACTTTTAGCTATGCCTGAAGATTTTTCTTCACCTGATTCTTGTATTATGACTCAACTTCCTGAGGCCAATCAAATAGTCCAGGTAACTTTGAAGCTCTTTCTCAAACTTTTGTGACTAGGGTGAGTGGTCAAGTACTGGGTGCCTGAACAGAACTTCAATGAACCTAACTCTACCCCTATCAGTTGCATATCTCTGCAGGTGGATGAGAGACATGGCAGGAGAAGATCCTACTTATTCCTGAGATTCACAGACACAGTTCCTATCATGCTCTTAAAGCTCTAACCCCCAGATGCATCAAGAACTCATTTTGCTATTCCTTAATAGCGAAAAATAACGATTCGCTATTAAGGAATAGCAAAATGCAATGCATGAAGAAATCACTAAAAAAATTGCGATTTCTTAAAATTCCTTAATCGCAATTAAGGAATACCTCCCCATTCATTCCTATAGGCCTAGAGGCCCATAGGAATGAATGGGAAGACATTCTCAATTAGCGAATCGCAAATTGAGAATGCGATTTCAAGGGTGCAGGGGTGTCCAAAGGACACCCTGTTGCACCCCTGAAATTGATCTGTGCACATATGTTGCGCACACACATGCCTAAGTTCAACTTCATGGTAATTTGCGAGCCTTATTAGCGAAATCGCTATATTTTAAACTTTAATGCATTGCATTTAAGGAATCTCAATTTGAGATTCCTTAAATGCAAGTAATCGCAATTTTGCGATTTCTTAATTTGCGATTTTTGCATTTGGGATGATGCATCCCAAATGCAAAAATACCGGTCGCAAAGGGGCAGATTCTAAGAATCTGCCCCTTTGCGAGCGGATTTTACCTTGATGAATCTATGCCTAAGTAAATCTTTCCACCTAACCATTGATTTGTGGGTGAATCACTGTTGAAAGTTTTTAGGTAACACAACCTCGCTCTCACATTTCTCATGTAATAGGAGTTTGTCCCCCAATCGGGAATCATTCTCATAGGAAAAACAACCCCTTGAAACATCATAGGCCTGCCTTAGCTACTACCTTTGCGGTTTGGCTCGTGAAAGGTACTACATCTGGATAACTGGTTGTGTGGCCTGCCACAATCAAATAATGCTGAGCGGGGTCGATTTGACTAACATTGTCAATTTCACCCTCTCAAACAATAGAACTACAATTGGCAGTGGCAGAAACCGTGTTTTGATCTTGCCTCTTTACTTAATGCTCAATTTGCAATTAGGACAGGCTCTATAGAATCTATTTGTATATCTATGTAGCCATGGCCGGTGAAACAAAGAGGCCAACCTATCATGGGTCTCTCTTATGTCCAAGTGTCCTGCTAAAGGCACTTTTGTTGGGCTTTTGAAGTGTTTATTTTGATTTTGATTAGCAGATCCATACCGTCCCCGATTATCTGGACCAATGGAAGAAACTTGCTATCAGAGAAAGAAACCCAGGGAAGACTGGGGTTAGGGAGGAAAGAGAGAGAGAGAGAAAGAAAGAAAGAAAGAAAGAAAGAAAGAAAGAAAGAAAGAAAGAAAGAAAGAAAGAAAGAAAGAAAGAAAGAAAGAAAGAAAGAAAGAGAAAGAAAGAAAGAAAGAACATCATTCTTTGGTGCAGGCTGGGTGGTAACATCACTCTCACAAAAGGCAAAATAGCAATACATGAAATGCAGGTCTTCATCTTACAGAACTGGAGTATTGGAATACAGACATTTCTAGCGATCTTAATGATCATAATGAAACCTACTGTAATATTCCTTCCCTGTCTCCAACAAATGACCAGGTCCTGCATACTGAAAATACCATGAGCTTCGGACATATGGGTGACTGGAAATTCTGTAATAGATGGTAACAAGTAGAAGCAGCAGAGCAGAATGATCCCAACAAGCAACATAACAACAATGTGGGCCTTAGGGAAAGTGGTCGGGAACTAATAAAGGGATAATAATGAGGAAGAACTAGGATCTGAGACGGCAGCCGAAAACCATGCAATCGTGCATAGCATTGCCAGGATCTGACTGAATAGAAAAGGGGCCTTTTATACTGTTAGAAATGGATCACTGACATAATATCGACCTCACAAATATCGAGATACAAAAATATCGAGTGAAAAATATCGATTGACAAAATATCGACTCCCTATCTTCAAACAGGTAAGTACCAAAATATTGACTCCAAAATATCGACTTACAAAAATATAGACTGTCAAAATATCTATTTTTTTAAATGTCTTAAAATTAAGTTAAAACTAATATAGTAATAAATATATTTAATATAAACTTAGAAATAATTATTAAAAAAATGTAATTTTAATAAATAATTTATATAATTAAAAAAATTATATCACCAAAAATAATACATATATATATATATATATATATATATATAAAACATATTATTAAATAAACATATATAACCTTTTTAGCGTAGCATAGAAAATAGTTAAAATTTATTGTTACAACTATAGTGAGTTCAACATTAGCAAAAGTGTTGGATAGCGTAGAGGTAAAATTTACTATTCCCACTCCAGTGGGTGCAACAGTAGGGAAAGCGCTGGATAGCGTTGGGGTTAAAATTACTATTCCCACTCCAGGGATGTATGACGTTACAAAGCATACTTTTACAACGCCTAGCATTACAACAAAACTTTTACAACGCAAAAACTTTTACAACGCATACATTTACAACGCAAGATTTTACAACGCATATACCTTTACAACGCATACCATTACAACGTAAGTATTGGTAAGTATATATTAATTTTTTGAATATAAATTAATTTAAAATATTATAATATAATTTAATTTTATTTAATTTAATTCAATAAATTTAATTTAAATGTCATTTTACTTTATTTTTACAATGTACCCCTGTACCCCAAAAACCCAAAACTGACCCTGAACCCTAAAAATACCCCTTTACCCAAAAACTGAAAACTGACCCTGAACCCTAAAAATACCCCTTTACCCAAAAACTGAAAACTGACCCTGAACCCTAAAAATACCCCTTTACCCCAAAAAACTGAAAACTGACCCTGAACCCTAAAAATACCCCTTTACCCAAAAACTGAAAACTGACCCTGAACCCTAAAAATACCCCTTTACCCCAAAAAACTGAAAACTGACCCTGAACCCTAAAAATACCCCTTTACCCAAAAACTGAAAACTGACCCTGAACCCTAAAAATACCCCTTTACCCAAAAACTGAAAACTGACCCTGAACCCTAAAAATACCCCTTTACCCCAAAAACTGAAAACTGACCCTGAACCCTAAAAATACCCCTTTACCCCAAAAACTGAAAACTGACCCTGCACCCTAAAAATACCCCTTTACCCAAAAACCCAAACACATAACATTTTAAAAATAATTATATACTTACCAATACTTACGTTGTAATGGTATGCGTTGTAAAGGTATCTGCGTTGTAAAAACATGCTTTGTAAATGTATGCGTTGTAAAAGTTTTTGCGTTGTAAAAGTTTTGTTGTAATGGTAGTGCATAGTAAAAGTTGCGTTGTAAACGTTGCATACCCACTCCAGTGGGTGCAACAGTAGGGAAAGTGTTGGATAGCGTAGGGGTTAAAATTACTATTCCAACTTCAGAGAGTGCAATAGTAGGGAAAGTAAATACTTCACAAATAGATATAAATAACATAAATATTAATACCAATTACAAATAATTAAAATATTTTACAAGTGTATAAAATATATTAAATATTTATTTATAAATACAAAATAAAATTATTTAATTATAAAAATTGCGTACTCATACTAAAGAATTACCTATTAACAATAAATTAATTTACAATTTAAAAATTAATCAATTAATTTTAATTAAAAATTATATTTTAATTTATTTCCTATTAATAATTAATTAACAATTAATTCAAAATAAATACCAATAAATTAAATGACATATTTAATTAATCAGAATTAAATTACTTCCCACCCTATTCCCCTATAATCCAACAACCCGCTACAGAAAATAAATTAATGAAATTAATATATTCATCAAGTAATCAATTAAAATTATTTACCAATTATATTTTAATTAATTACCAATTATTATTTAAGTAACAATTAATTCTAAATAATTAACAATAAATTAATTAACATATTTAATTAATTATAATTAAATTACTTCCCACCCTATTCCCCTATAAACCCACCACCCACTACAGAAAATAATTTCATAAAATTAACATATTTATAAATTAATCAATTTTAATTAATTACCAATTATATTTTAATTAATAACCAATTATTAATTCATTACAGAATATTTCTAAATAAATATCAGTAAATAAATAAACTTAATTCCCACCCTATTCCACTATAAACCCACAGCCCGCTTCAGATAATAAATTACCAAAATTAAAATATTTATCAATTAATAAATTATAATTAATTACCAATTATATTTTAATTAATTACCAATTAATAATTATTTAACAATTAATTCTAAATAAATATCAATACATAAATTAACATATTTAATTAATTATAATTAAATTACTTCCCACCCTATTCCCCTATAAACCCACAGCCCGCTTCAGAAAATAAAATACCAAAATTAAAATATTTATCAATTAATAAATTATAATTAATTACCAATTATATTTTAATTAATTACCAATTAATAATTATTTAACAATTAATTCTAAATAAATATCAATACATAAATTAACATATTTAATTAATTATAATTAAATTACTTCCCACCCTATTCCCCTATAAACCCACAACCCGCTACAGAATAATATTACACAAAAAATTAAAAATATTATTAACCTACCTTAAATTGGATATTTTTGTTGTCTATATTATGTCTAGTCGATATTATGTCCATTCTATATTTTTGATTCGATATTATGTCCATTCTATTCGATATACATTTTTTCTAGTCGATATGTTTGTTGTCTATATTATGTCTAGTTGATATTTTGTCCATTCTATATTTTTTACTCGATATTCTGTCCAGTCGAAATAAACAACTCGATATTATGACTGCCCACCGTTAGAAATGAGAGTTTCTAGTTGGAAGAGGTAGGTACCTATTTCCGAATAGGGACCCTTGCTTCCAGTCAGGGTAAGGGGGATGCACACTCTAGATAACCCCTGCTCACCCCCTTGGTAGCTTGGCACGAGCAGTCAGGCTTATCCCAAAGGCAATGTGTAAAGTATTTGTACCAACACTCACAGTAACACAGTGCTTACATCACAAATCAACACCACAGCGGTTTATAACAGTAAAGTATCTTTATCTAAGCATAAGAATACCAAAACGACAAAAATCCAACATACAAGTATTAAGACAGGCATTGGCAATGCAATAGGTCTCGCATTTACACAAGTTTAAGCTATTAGCATTGTAATTAACAATGCCTTTTATTTATGTTTTAAAAAACAAAAATAATAGGCATTGTCATTTACAATACCAATAGCTTAAACTCTCGTAAATGCGAGGCCTAATGCATTGCATATGCTTGTTTTTAACAGCAATCTCCACTAATGCAAGGTGAAAAAAAAGTACAAAATATAGTTTAATAAAGCATCAAAAGAAAAGGTCGCATAGCCTTACCCCAAGATAGGCAAAACTGCGCCATGATGGGGTCAGTCTCAAGCTCGCTCCGAGTCTTGACAGAGCCATAAAGCCTGCAGTGCACAAAAAGGATATTTTTCTGCATACAATGCATGCATGACACAAATAATGAAATGTGCTAAGACAGTGCTCTTTTGGAATGTTAAATAGGCCCTCACATTCAGTCACCCTGAACAACGTACGACCGAAGTACTCCTACAGCCACAAGAATCAGGAAAGCCATTGACTCACGTGAAGGGGGATTGACTCAAAGCCCACTCTGTGTGTGTTGGAAGAAAAAGATCTGGTCTGGTCGATAGACAGCTAAAGCTGTGAGCAGCCAAGATTTAAAAAGTCAGCGCAAACCAGAGTAAGCATCTAGATTTCTCAGATACTTAGCTTTGTACAGATGGTGGGAAACTACCAAGCAGGGCACGTTAGAAGAGACGTTTCTTTTCTAAAAAGACGATTAAATATAAATATTAATTTTAGAGACATATGACCTTTATGCGAGACAAAAATGTACTACTAGTAAAACGTAATGGCATTCACAGAAGGGGGAGAAATGGGAAAATAATACAGGTCAGCTTATACGAGCAGCAGCTAAATAAATTAGTACATTTGAAAGAACAGAGAAAATCAGCACAGGCAGTCCGAGGAGCAAACAGGAGAAACTCGTCAAAACTGTTAAGAATGGGGATCGTAGCTGTTCGTTATATCCAGTAAATTAGCAACTGTATTGGGGTGGGGGGTGGAGAACAAGCTCATGGAGAAAAGAAGGTAAATGGAAAACAGACTATTGTAATATAACATTGAAATATTCTGTACCGGATTCAAGGCACCCTGGTTTCATATGAAAACAAGCATTGGCCGCGTGGCCGTGAAAGTGAAATGGCCGCGCAGGCCGCGAAATGAAAGTGATCGCGATCAAAGACTGATGGCGGCTGTGCGCGTTCACGTGAACGTGAACGCAAGCTCTAGGCCACCAAAAGCCTGTGGCAGCACTTTGAAATCCCACACACTAAATTTCTCGCAGAGTAGCGCATTCGCTGGCTCAGCGAGATCTAAAAAATGACTTTCAAAAGTTTTTAGCAACTGAGTCCATAGAAAACTATGGATGTATGATTTCTTGCAATGTACCCATCTTGCTACAAAATTCACCAAGCCAAACAACTGCAGCGATGAGAAGCGTCGAAAAAACAAAGAGATGCATCGATTCCTGAGGCCTTCGTGGATCCAATGCGACAGTTCCCCTGGACACAGGGGAGTGGTCCGTTGGGTCCGGTCTGTAGGGAGAAGCGATGCATTGATTCTGAGATGGCTCCGTTCCGTGGGGGAAAACATGCCGCACAGCTATGATGCCTGGAAATCCGGGATGCATCGGCGAATGATGTGGCAGCGTCGAGCGGCGCTGTGTCGGTTTCAGCCGCGATCACTCAATGCATCGATTGTTGTGGCGGCGACTGGCGCTGCGTCGCTTTCAGCAGCAGCGGTGCGGGGAGATTCTTCTTGCACCATGGCATTGCTTCGGAATAGCAGTTGCAAGAAGAGCGATGTGCCAATTTTCTTGTTGTTTGTTGCTTTCCAGCTCCCAGCAGCAGAAACAACCTCCAGAGACCTCACATAGTCACAGGCACTCCTGGCAGGTCAGAACTCCCATCAAGGAAGTTCAGGGGAGCTGGGGGTGAAGTCTTTTTTTTTCTGAGACTTCAAAACAGGTGGCAAGCTTTACTCAAGCCCTTGGAGACTTTCCTCAAGCTGGGGGACACAGCACACAGCAAAGTCCTTCTCCTTTCCTTGGCAGAAACAGCAACTGCAGGCCAACCCCAGACACACATCAAGGGCAGTACTTCTCCTCAGTTTCTCCAGCTCTTCTCCTTGGCCAAGGTTCCTCACAATTCCAGAGGTAGTATAAAGTTCTGGGGTTTTACCCCAAAATGTCTTTGTTCTCCTTGTGCAAAGAAGCCCTGTACCCAGTCAAAACCAGTTCAGTCCTCTCTGGTGCAGCTTCCTGGCAGGAGGTGGAGACAGCATTGTAGAAAGCAGACCAGGCTCATTCAGGTGAATGTTCTGGCATTCTAAACTTGTTCCTGGGGCAGTTTTGTTTATAAGATGTTATAAACAAACTCCGCATTCTGACCTATGGGAACAGGTATTCTTGCAATAGTGAAAAATGAAATTGGCAGTAATTCAATATCAGGACATGCCACACACATAAGGGCATGTTCACCCTTTCACATACACTGCACCCTGCCCACAGGGGTACCTTGGGCCTACCTTAGGGGTGACTGACATGTAAAAAAAGGGAGGTTAGGTCCTGGCAAGTGGATGCACTTGCCAAGTCGACGTGGCAGTTAACAACTGTGCACAGACACTGCAGTGGTAGGCCCAAGACATCTTTTCAGGGCTACTCAAGTGGGTAGCACAATCAGTGCTGCAGGCCCACTAGTAGCATTTGATTTACCAGCCCTGGCACACATAGTGCACTTTACTAGGAACTGACCAGTAAATCACATATGCCAATCAGGGAGAACCAATGGTTACATGAATTTACACAGAGAGCATATGCACTCTAGCACTTATTAGCAGTGGTAAAGTGCCCAGAGCCCTAGAGCCAACAACCACAGGTCAGGAAAACATAGGAGGAAGAAGCAAAACGTTTTGGGATAACCCTGCAAAAAGGGCCAAGTCCAACATATACTGATTTCCAGTTTTGCCCAAGAAGTGGTATTCCCGACCCGAAGTGTGATGTGCAATACTCGGTCAGTGGGTTAATCTTTGTACATTTGGGATGGCTCCTTATCCTCCAAAGCTTACAGTCTTTACACTTAGGTATAAACGGTGTTTCCTCACAATTTTGCATGTACTTATTGTAACGTGTGCAGTCAAATTGTTACAACCAGGTCCCTATTCATGACAACTCTGTGGGCCAT
Source organism: Lissotriton helveticus (assembly GCF_964261635.1). Classification (NCBI taxonomy): domain Eukaryota; kingdom Metazoa; phylum Chordata; class Amphibia; order Caudata; family Salamandridae; genus Lissotriton; species Lissotriton helveticus. Next base: position 447,411,490 of record NC_136072.1, on the reverse strand, counting down.
GGACAACAGGCATTTCTTGTGCGCTATGGAACCTCTGTCCTCTTGCTAGATCCTGGATCATGATTCATACACTAAACACAAAGTAGTCTATCCTCGTAGCCAATAAAGTTTCTATTGTGGAATTATTACGTTTGGAGTGAGAAAATGCTAAATACAATAAACATTTGAACGAACATTTTTTAGATTTAGTGAGCTTCTATTTTGAATATATCATGTTTGGAGTAAGAAAATGCAAAATACAATAAAAATGTGTTATATTTAGTGAGTAATCCTCATGGGATGTTGTTCAATTATGCTAATGGGTATTTTCACAAGACAAGGAACAAGCTGAGATAAACCCCAAAATTAACAACAAGAGTTTGCCTTTTTGATTCTATCAGCAAGAAGTAAATCAGCCTCCACCTGAGTAAATTCCTCAAGCTTGTCTGGGTACGCCTTACTGTGCGGCACACAGAGATTCTTCTGCATAGGTCTAATACCTGTTTTTCTAATTTTCAGAAGAGCTTTTTCATCACCAGTTGGCCTGGGCTGAGAACGCTGAGCAGAATAATTAAATGCCCTTCCAATCTAATCCCCCTTTTCAAGATTGGCAATAATTATTATTATTTTTTTTTCAGGTTTATTTTTATTAGCGTAGTTACTTAAAACCATTGCTACAAAATGAATAGATAAAAGGTTTCATTTTAGATTATGACTTTAAGAGAAATTTAAAAGAGGAATTTGGTTAAAACAGTTAATCGGTCATTTCAAATGCAATTTATAATAAACGATGTGTTTTGCTTAGCGACTTTTAGCTGCGTGCGGCGGTATCGCTAAAATGGACAATAATATTTTACTGTGTCATATTGATGCTGACTTCAGCATCAGCATCAACACAACACATCTATTTCTATTCTTTATTTGCTCTCTGATTTGCAATTGAGAGGTCTGTAAAATGTCAAATTAATCAGTGTGTTCAGTTTGGCCAACTATTTCCTGGCATGCAAGTGTTACTAAGTGACTATGATCTTCAGTCTCTATCTTGGATGGATGTATGGACTCAAAGAACCACATTTTATCCACATCCTCTCCAGTTCTCAAGTGTTTCTAATCTAGATTCAGTTCATAATATGCTGTTCTCCACACATTTATTGAATCATTGTTCCTCCACAATGATTGTTTGGTGGTGGGTTGTGATTGTTCAACAGATCTCAGTATCACCTATGATTTTCAAGCTGCTGCTCCAATTCCATAACCTGATTATTGGAGTTCAGTAGATTCCTCTCTGCACTTTTGTTTTGCAATTTTGTTGAAAATGGAGTGGAATTCTTCATTGATTCTTGTAGGGTTCCAATCCTGTGAGATTGCTCCTACATAGCCCATTCACTTGAACTTTACAGGTAAGGCAGAGGGAAGTACAAAATCTCTGTGCAGCAATACAATGATGTATGCCTGTTAAACCCAAGTTCTATCTCAGGAAGAAAAGTGGACCCCACCCTGGTATTTTAATAGAAGGGGGTCATCTTCAATCAGAATGATTCATTGTTTTATTACAAAAACATGTTCTTTATCTAGAGCTTTATCTGAAACATGCTGCATATATTTGAGTATGCATTTATTATTACACACTTCTGAACAAACAAGTGCCACAGGTGCACAAGCATGAGGCAGGAATGAGTTTGGAGAAAAGAAGGAAAAAGTAACCACGGCGCGAATTCCGCAGTGGTGCTGGCGGAATAATGATTGGGTGGGTTCGGACAGCCCCCGGCCATCCTACGCGCACGCCCACTGTGACGTCGAATGGCCGGGGGTGGTACGACACATGGAAGGGGTTAAAATGAAGTGAATGCTTTTTTCGGATTATTATTAGGGATTTTATGTTTTGCAAAAATCACTGCATGGGACTGCACAAACAGAAACACTGGATTCCACCACTGAACACCAATGTAAGCCATTTGGGTATTAGTTAGCCCCACTCAAATAGCACACACAAACATTGCCAAGGTAAACAACAAAAGTAACTAAATCAACCTAACCCTCTGGAAGCTTGGCACAAAGCAGCTAGGCATAACTTAAAGGCAATCTGTAAAGTAATTATGCAGTACTCAAACAGTATTGATGTGAAAAACAACACAAGGAAAGTCCCGAACAATTTAGAAAAATGGAGAAGAGTGTAATAACTAAAATGACACCAACATGAGAAGAATTCAATCAATAGAATTGGAGATAAGGGTTTTTACAGTTTTAGATGAAAATAGTGCCAGCACCATTTGTGGTTATCTGGTCGCACTACACAGAGGGAAGATGACAAGTTCAGGCTTTCCGCGATGGAGTGCAGGTTGGATACAAGGACCAGGTTGATCCCTATAAAGTGTTTCCTCTCAAGTGGGGATCAAAGGATGCCATTCGCATTGGTGGTGGCTGTGAGTTGGAGTCCAACTCTGCAAGGGGCAGGTCAAGTGTTGTGGACAGTCGATGATGTAGCATGAACTTCCAGTCGTCTCTGGAGCTTCGGCATTGGCGATTGTTGTGGGCTTTCGCTGTCAGTGTGAACTGCCGGTCTTGTGTTGCCGGTCATCATGGATGGTCACTGAGAGCACGAAAAGCAGATCGTGCTGGAGCTACACCTTGCCCATCGTTACGGGCATTCGATTCTCAGCGGGAAGTGGTCACATTGCAGTTACGAGGAGCCCAACATTTCAGTGTCTTCACTTTTTATTAAGGACAAGGGTCTAGGTCCTAGAAGGCACCTCTTGGAGATCTGGACTCACTTCAGCATAGGCCAGCAGCAGCACTCAGGCAGATCCAGGCCACCTCTTTCCATGGTGGTCACCCGGGTAGTTGAAGGGAGGGCTCTTGGAGCTTGGTGAGTCACTATGGCACACATAGGTGCTCTTCCAACTGACCCTTGGAGTCATTCTAGGTAACCTGGGTTCAAGGCAAGTAGAGCCAAACTTCCTTCTTCAGATAACAGAGGAGTCCTTATTCTGAATTGTTCAGAGGTCCAGGAGTGTTCTGATGAAAGGTTCTGAAGGTCCCATTTTTATACCTGGCACCAGCCTTTGTGTGGGGGGTAATTCCCTGACCTACCCCTAAAACTGCCTCTGGTCAGTTCTTCCCTTTTCTTTGGTCATGGCTCCAAACTGCCCGGGATGACAAATGCAAGGGTAGGCCTGGTGCTAGGTTCCTGTGTGTGTGTTGCAGGCAGGGCCCTTTGAAGTGTAATTGGGTCAGGGCCCAACTTATCCCCAGTCATTCTGTCAGGAAGACCCTGGCCCCTCACACCTAGGCCTCTTTTTGTCTCAAAATCTAGAAGCAATACACAACCGACAACAGGAGGCCATTCACAGTCATGTGACCCAGGATACTGGCAGGAAGGCACAGTTAGTTTTGGCAGAAAAATGACAACTTTTTAAATGTGACGGTTTTAAAACATTGGTACTTAAAACACTCAAATAGATTTCCTTAGCCCCAACAGATGTTTGTTTATCGTCTTCAGCTTTCATGGAAAAGGAAAACAGCCAGGAGTATACCCACACCACACCCATTCCATTGCACAATTCTCTATAGTTAGATTCACCTAGATTTAGAGTGTTGTGAGTCAGGAAACCCTGTCAGAAATACTATTGTATACAGGGGTTATTTCTAGTTGTGCAAACCCTTACTGTAAGTAATTGAAGTGTTAGTTGAGGGGTGATTACTCACCTAAAGTAGTAGTCATAATCTTTGTCAATGTGGACCAATACAGTTACTAAACTAACCTGAGCTCAACCCACTGGATGTTATGTCACGGAGCAGCAGGGTGAATTTAGAGGCAATGTGCAATGCAGTACCAAAACTGTAATGAAGTAAGAACACAATACAAAAAAACCCCAAACTACTTTGGAACAATTTTGTAACTTTTAGTAAATACAATGACACCAAAACAATTTGGAAGTATCTAGAATCACCAATGGATGATCTATCCGCTTGTACTGTTTGGGATACATTTCTCCCCCATAGTCTTTAAAAAAAGTCATCAATGGAATAATGAAAACAATCTCAATGTGAAAGACAAAGAGACCCTTACGCAAAGATCACATAGGTCATGAGGTGACAAAATACTTACAAACGAGATTCTAATTTTTCACTTTTAGTCAGTATTTATGATTTGTACTTAAGGGCGTAGCGGGGATAATGAAGTATATAATTTTGTCATTTGCATAAACATGGTGGTCAGTATTTTAGTAATTTTAAATTGATTTTAAACCGTAAATTGTATATATTTTTTATGTGCCTCAGTGCTGGTAAAATATTATATTCTATAACATGTTATTTTATGAACGTATATTGTAAGATTTAAATTAATTAACAATAAAATGTACTTACAATTCAACAAACATCCAATAAGCACATATATGAATCTTTAAAGTTTAAAATCAAAATACCAAAAAGTACCAAAATGTGTAAAGCGCCAACCACGGTCAACTGGTGACCGTAGATCGGGACCTAGGCACGGTTACGGTCTATTTTCAATGGAGCATAGGTTGAATACAGGAACAAGTTTCAACCAGGCTCTTTTACCTTGGGAATTAGTATCAAAATGGAGGCCAATAATCTTCAGTAGGACATAGCAGCAGGCTATAGCGAAAGAGGGCTACATGAGGCTGGATAGCTGTTGGATGCAGTCCATGTGAAACAGTTTTGGCGGCAAAGCTCAGAGGGGGTGAAATTTGAATTTATAAGCCCAGAAAAGGTCCCTGGTAGGTTAAATACTTTTGGTGCCTTTGCACAGTCACGATCTCTTCGTTCACCATTAGTCACTTTTTTGGAGGTTAGATTCCTCCAGCAGGGAAAGGCTAAAGCCGAAGGTGGCTCCACAAGGCCAAATTTCATCTCCATGAGGTCTTACTGAATAGGATATACTGCAGTGAAAAGCTCTAGGCTAGGGAAATCTGAATCTTCAGAACAGTGGCAACGCACTTTGACCTGATCTGCTTGACAGGTTGGTCACAGTCCTCCAGATGTCTACTTCTTTGTCCTGGGTACAAGAGAGCAGGTCCAGTCCATTAGGCTTCTTCTCAGGTTTCAGACAGCAGGTCCAGTCTTAATCTGTTCTTCCTCAGGTTCAGAAAGTGTTCTGAGGAGGGTACTGGTGATGAAATATTTATGCCTGACACAAGCTTTTCTTTTTGTATATTGTTTTTATTGAGTTGTACCAATGTATACAGTTCAAGGTTCAACACAATTTTGCCATATACAGGTCTTCAAAACTACCAATAAACAGTTCACCCAACACCCCCCTACCACTCCTGCCTACGCACAATCTTGTGTACCTACTGGGTCCGACAATTACTTCCATGCACATAGTCTCTGAACCTAACTCCATCAGCATAGCTCAGTCACAGGGCCACCTCGGAGTGTGTCTCCAGAGCTTAACAGTCAATAAAAATTTGGCTACAGCCCATATCTTCACCTAGAACAGTACAGCTGTACATCTTGGCATAGCTTTATCTAACCCTCCATGCACTCCACACTTATACGGCGGTTCGGAGTCCAGGGCATCTCTCAATGCCTCCAGCATAGCAACCCATGCTCGCAAATTGTCCTCCACTTTGTCATCCCTCCTAGTGTGCTTTATACAGTTTTCCTCTGCCACCTCCCACTCCGAGATATCCCTAAGCCAGTACCCGTAACTTGTTGGTTACTGAGCCTGATGTGGTGTTTAGCCTGTACCAGCCTCAGGAGCTTATTTTCCTGCTCAGCTTCCTCCCTTTCCATCTCTGGAGCAACCCCAACTGACCCAACTTAATGTGAAGTTGCAGTGTGCAATCTGTAGTCTCATTAAGCCTTCTAACCACATGATGCCAGAACAACACAATAGATCTAAAAGGCAAAGCAACGTGTACAAAGCCAGCCTCAGTTTCCCCACAGTGCAGACAGCTCTTCGCATGAGTGGGATATATAGTATGTAGTAGTTTAGGCGTGAGGTACACTTGGTGATTGTAATTGTACGGTATCAGTTTAAACTGTGTGTTTGAAGGTACCATCGGTTCCCCCTGTGTACCTTTTTCCATTGCTCAGCAGTGAGAGATTCCTCCAACACTGCAGCCCACGTATCCTGTATTTCTAAGTGTGGCGCAGGACAGTCATCCCATACTGCCCTGTATGCCAATAATATCAGTTGTATACCTCCTGCCACTGTCAGCCGCTCCACCAGAGTCCGTGAGGGGGGGAGGCATCCAGGAAGCATGACCACAATTCACATGCTGTAGCCAAGATGTTTACATATTGCAGTTACTATCCCACACGTAGAGCAAAGTTTCAGTGGCTTCCTGACTTGTGATGGATTACTGGTTGAGTACGTTACTGGGAGTGTAAACGTATCCTTGAAATTGGGCACTCCAATCTGGTTCGTCAAAAAAAGACAGACTCCTTTGTAGATCTTCAATTATTTATTCCACATTTTATTTCCTTGGATCACAAAAGTTCAAACAAATTAAATGTTCAGATGAGCTTCATTGGACCAAATAGAGGTCATTATTGGTAGGTTTCAAAAGTGTGCTCCGATGCATTTCGGGCGAAAGGGTGCCCTTTGTCAAGGAGCTCTAAAAACACAAAGAAATAGAACGCTTTTACGATGCTGAGCGGAGCTCATAAAACAGAATGACATTGAGGTGAATTATATAGACCAAAGTTTACAGGGACATGCAAAAAATCGTGTTTAGTGCCATGGTGTACCTTATAGACCATAAAGGATGTTGACAAGGGTATGCGGGGGCGTGCAAAGGTGATGCTCGGTACCATAGTGTTTTAGGTTCCTTATAAACCATGTTGGGATTAATTGAACAAGCAAGTGAGTCGAAAACGCGGGATAATAAACAGAAAATACTTGCATTCCATGATCATGGAACGTAGTTGGGCTTCTGAAACAGAAACGCGAAGACGCGTGTAAGTAAGGGTGTGGACCCGAAGCGGTCGGGGTAGGGTTAGACTATGGGTCAGTGCGTGCAACTTACTTGGTTAGTAGGTGCGGGAAACCTCAGCGGAGTAACTGGTGGGCTAGCAGGAAAGTTGCGGAGTGCGGCGGAGTTGGTGAAAAGGACACCTCGCGGAGTGAGAATCACGTGATGTGTAAGAGGTAACAGAGAAGGGACTAGATGGGAATAGTGAGCAAATCGGCCAGTAAATCGGCCATATTGGAATGGTCTAAAGGAAAGTCACATAGTGTGCAATGTCAATACTCAAGTTATATACACAGGATGTATATACAAAAGATACAGGTGTGGAACGCATATGTACCCCGAGGTGTGTTACAGGAAACAACTAAGTTCAATTCGGTCATTAAGACCGTATAGCTTCATCGCCTGGAGTCTGTAAATCCAAGATGTCTCTCGTTGAAGGAGTACTTTATTGTTGTCTTTACCTTCCGTTTTGCGGATGGTTTCTAGCACCAGAAACTTCAATTGGGCAACATTATGGTGAAGTTCATTAAAGTGTACTGCAATGTTTGATTTCTGATTTCTGGTCCGGATGTTTGATTTATGTTCGTTTAGGCGAACTTTGATTTTTCTGGTGGTTTTACCCACATATATCATGCCACAGGGGCATTTCAGTAGGTATATCAAGTTAGTAGAATCGCAAGTTGCATCCACATGTAGTTTGATTGGAAATCCTCTCATTGGGTGACTTATACAATTCCCTTTGATGACATTGTTACAACTGTTGCAGTTATGACATGGACGTGTGCCTGTATAAGGAACTTGTTCAATGGGTTTCTTTGATAGAGTTTCTTTCAGATTAGTACCCCTAGTGTATGCAAAAATGGGTGGATTTTCAAAGAGGTTGCCAAAGTCCGGTTCAGATGACAATATACGCCAGTGTTTGAGAATTATGCTCTTGTATGTGTTACTAGAGGTGGAATATCTCGAAACCAAAACTGTTCGATTTTCAACTTTTTTTGTGGATCCCTTTAGGGCTTCTTGTCGTGAGATGGTTGATGTTTTTTGTATAGCTTCTCTTATGGTTTCTGGTGGGTAACCTCTGTTGAGGAATCTCATGGCAGTTGTTTCCATTTGGTTTCTGCAAGTTTCAGGGTCAGATACAATCCGTTTTATCCGCAACATTTGACTAAAAGGTAGGTTTCTTTTGAGAGAGTTTTGGTGAACACTTGTATGATGTACAGTGTTGTTTCGGTCTGTGGGTTTACGAAAAAGATCCATTGTCAATCCTTTTTCGGTGATTTCAACTAAGACATCAAGAAAGGTTATTTTGTGTTCATTGATGTTCCATGTGAGGATGATGCGATTGTCTTTAGTATTTAAGTCAGTCAAAGCTGCTTCCAGATTTTCACGAGTGCCTTTCCAGATGAAGAATAGGTCGTCAATATAACGAACATATAGTTTTAGGTTATCTGACCAGTTTTGATTGGCATAAATGTGGGTAGATTCAAATTCAGCCATGTACATATTGGCGTAGGTCGGTGCTGCGCAGTTGCCCATTGACATTCCGGACATTTGAAGGTACCAGTGTTGGTCATGAGTGAAATAACTATGATACAATGTAAATATCATAAGCTCCATAAGGAACGTTTGTAAGGAACTTGTAATATCGCTATTCAATAGGGCTTTTTCTATAGCTTCAATGCCGCCTCCATGCGGAATAGATGTGTACAGACTTTTGACGTCAGCAGTGCAGAGGATCAAGTGTTCATCTGTGTTGATAACTATATCTGAAAGTTTTTTGAGAAATTCGGTGGTGTCTTCAATGTAACTTTTAGGGCTCATGACAATTGGCTGCAGATGTCGGTCTAAGAATTTGCCCGTGGGTTCATGGAGAGAACCTCTGGTTGATACAATGGGTCGGAATGGGGGGTCCTTTAGGTCTTTATGGATTTTGGGAAGCATAGTTAAGGTCGGGCTTCTGGGATGTTCCACAATTAGATACTTTTATGTGCGGTCATCAATCTTGGAATAAATAATTGAAGATCTACAAAGGAGTCTGACTTCTTTTGACAAACCCGATTGGAGTGCCCAATTTCAAGGATACGTTTACACTCCCAGTAATGTACTCAACCAGTAATCCATCACGACGTACATGGACGGTTACGCCACTTGTTGGAGCACCCACAACTTAACGACACTGCCAAAACACATAAAAGAACTTCTTCCTTAAAATAGCTGTGCGCCACGCCTTCTGTCTTCAAATTTCTGACTTGTGAGAAATCTTACCTCTGTTTAGAAGTCTCCTAAGTTCTTATAGCCACCCCGCAGCCAGTTTTCAACAGATATGGTTTACACCATTTTCACAAATGGCTGCAGCGACCCGACAGGCATATTAATTGCTTATGGGGTGTGTTTGATCACCCTTTCAACTGCCCTTTCCAAAGGTCTGCAGGCCAGTCTCTCCATATATGACATGTCAGGTGGTACTCCTGCTCTCCTCATCAGCAATGTGATCAGCAATTCTTCACCATAAATGCCTCTGAACAGCTGTTTTCCCCAGTTATGTTATGTTATGTTATGTTATAGGATTTCTAGAGCGCAACAGCTGCCCCAGCAACGGGGCATCCCGGTTGAGCCACTGGATTGCATGCTGCAAATAGGCCACTATATATTAGAGCTCCATGTCAGGCATTACGTGTTGAGAGGTCTATCCTTACCCACTTGCCCAGCCACATCATTTTGACTATCAACCTATCTAATTTTAGTAAAGTAGTGGTGTGGAAGCTCATACAGTGTGCCTTGCAGAATATAGAGGCACCTGTGAAGCATCACCATTTTGTCTAGAGCAACCCTGCCAATCATTGACAAGGGCAGTGTCTTTCAGAATCAAACCACTAGCCGCAGACCCTCCGCCACCCTACTGAAGCTTAGGATTGTAAAGTCAGGCTCTGTAGGGGGCAATCCTGACTCCCAAATACCTTGCACACCTCAATTACCACGGAAGACCAGGCGCCGTAGGGTGAAGAGGTTGGATTTATTGTGTTTGACATGGAGCCTGAGATTTCACCAAAGTTGCGTAGTGCCCTCAGTAGGATGGGCACCACACACTCAGGCTGATGTAGATATATGAGGGCATTGTTGGCATAGAGAGAGACCACATGTTGGGTTTTGCCCACGCAGATCCCCCAGGGCCTGAGCACCTTTCAGAGCGTACAAGCCATGGGCTTCATAGCTAGCAAGAATGGTGATGGTGACACTGGGCAACCCTGCCGCATGACCCTATGAAGGGCACCCCACTCTAAGATCATCCCCCTGTCCGTACTCTCACCTCAGACTCCCTGTAGAGGAGTTTGACCCATTGTATGGAATGCGCATCCATGCCCACTTTTTCAAGGACCAACCAGAGGTGGCCGAAGTCCACTGAGTCAAACTCTTGTTTAATATCTAGGAGCGCCAAGGCGTAAGTGTCCTGTGTCAGATGCAGGTCATGGTACACATGTGTAAGTCATAGTAGATTATAGAGAATATTCCGTTTTGGTATAAACCCACACTGGTCAATGTGTATTAACACCAGCAGGTGGCCCAGTATGCGCTCCAACAACACTGTTCTGAGTATCCTAATATCTACTACATTCAGCACAAACAGTGGGCGATAGAAGGAGTCTCAGTCAGGTCTTTGCCGGGTTTGGGGGGTCACTACCACTATTGCCTCATGCATTGTGTCCAGGACCCTCTCAGCCATCAGGATTTTATTGTAAACCTACAATAGTTTATTCACCAACGTGCCCGCACATCTTTGATAGAATTCTGTGGGTAGTTCATTCCCTCCTGGGGTCTTTGCTGGTCTAAGGCCGTGGATGGCTACTATAATTTCCCATCTAGATAACGGTTCCTCCAGAGCCTCCCGGTCTTCCTCCACAAGCCTATGCATTGTCACCTCAGCAAGGTATTGCCATCCTCGCTCCATTGCATCCCCTGGTTCGACCACGTATATTTTGCGCAGGTGGGAAAGAAACTTATCATTAATGGCATGTTGCATGCAAACCAGTCTTCCCCTGTCATCCTTTACAGTCAACAGCGGGGTGTTGTGTATTTCCTGCGTAACCAGTTGGCCAAGCAGTGCCCCTGCCTTATCTCCCCCTTCATAGAGTCACCGGCGATAGGTCTTATGGACAAACTTGTTTAGTCAGCTCCAGTCATCTAAGAGTTTTCTCTTACCCTGCTGCCATTCAGGGAGTTTATCCAGATCATCCGGTAGCTTTTTCTCCAGTGGGCACAATATATCCTCTTGACAGTGTAGGCTCCACTGTAACTGCTTATTCACCCTGTAGGTGGTCTTCAAACACTCTCCTCGGACCACCACCTTCATGGTCTCCCAATCAATCGCCCTACTTCCAGTGCTGCCCCAGCTTTCCTCGAAATAGTGTCTCAGTGTCTTGTCTACCATGGAAGCAAACAAAGGGTCCAAGAGCACCTCTACCCCAAGCCTCCAAAGTGGAACTGCCGGTCGCTTATGACTCATTCTAATAGAGCAGTAATTTCATCTGGTAATTCCTTAATGTAAAACCCTCATGCTACCTATATTTTACCGCTGAAAAGGTGTTGGGTCCTTCACACCATGTATTACCTTCAGGAGACTTTAAATAATCATAAACAGTCAAAAATGCAATTATTATTTAAGCCAATGAAGAGAGTTGTTGAGTATTGTAAACGGTTTTATTTTCTAGTCAAAAGTTAATTTTTCTCTGACCCTTTATTCATTAGTAAAATATCAATCAGGTTACACAATTTGGAAAGCAGGAAAAATAGCATTAATACAGAACATATTACAGTCTGCATATAAGCATTACATGTTGGAAAGAAAATGTGGCGCAAAATATCAGTCAAAACTCTTAAAGAGTTTCTAAGAAAAAATAGTCTTGCAAGGCTACATGGCAAACTGGTACATTGGCACAATCACAAGAATGTTCAAAGTTCAAATTGGCCTTGACTCCTTCTGTTCCTGAGGCAAGGTGGCACAATTTACGCATGTTCTCTGCTCTTTAATGCAAGTCACAGCCTTGCTGGATTCACCGGCAGCCATTTAATGGTAGGCCCAAAAACAAAACAAACACAAAAGAGAATATTAATTTCATGTAAATCAGCCCATTATGTTTCCCTCCCTCATACTAATACCCCGTATAAATGTTTACCTAGCCAAACTATTTGTTTAAAGCAGCTTTTATGATTGGTTATGTACAACATGCAAAAATGTGCAATGTACAACATAGCATTTTTATGCTTTAGTGTAAATTCTAAAAGCGCACACAGTTAATACAGCGCACACAGTCAATACAGCGCACACAGCAACATGCTTTAATGTTTTAGATAGCTTTTCATGCAAAAAAGCACTTAGCCCGATGTGTAGTGTTTGGTGCATTTGTTAATTCACACACATTATAAAAGGAGGTATTAGAAACTGAAGTATATATTTATATTTTTTTCAAATATGCAACAAGCCAAAGTCTCTTAAGACAGAAATAGTGAATTTAGATTACAAGGATGAGCTGGGAAGAGAGAAACACATTCTATTAATCTTCAAAGCTAAAAAGGCCACTTTTCTCTACACTGCAAAAACACGTGTTAATTCAGCACAAGCATTTCAGACTGACTAGGCCTTACTTTCATATTTTTCATGGGCCATGTGTTTTAACTTGCACCAAAATGTGCTTGGCAATTTAAATGCAGTCTGTCTGAAGCACAAAAATAAACAATGCCTGGCTCCAGATGAAATCTGCTCCATCAATTCCAATTGTTTATACCAACACAGGGGAGTGGTCGGCAAGGCACTGCAACAGTTGCATGACCTTGTGCGCATTCTTCACCCGGGCTGAAGAGATAAAACAGTTGTCCAGCCTACTGTATGTCCCAGCCTCAGGGCGTATAACAGGAATACATCTGTTTCTGGGAGTGTCACTGTCTCCAGATGTCCACCATCTGCAGTCTCTCCAATGCATCATTCAGGGCCCCAGTCATTGCCGGTCTGTTGTGAAGTTTAGGAAGATCACGTTCTAAGGCATCATTCAAACACAGTTACAATCTACTGCTAGAATTAGGTCTGTAGACAGATACCCAGTCACCACAGCTGTTACTTGTCCGTAGAAATTCTGGAAGTTTTGTTCAGTGAATAGACATTCAAAAGGCATACCTCCCTACCATCCAGGGTTCCAAAGAGGATCAAATATCTGCCATCCACATCTATTTTAAGTCCCCTATAGCAGAATGGGACCCCAGGTGCTATCCAGATCAATGCACCCCTTGCAAATCCTGAGTAGGAGGTACAGTAGAGCTGCTCCCTCCATCTCTTTCGCAAATACAGCACTCAATTGCCCCAGACATGGGACTCCTGTAGGAAGCCTTTAGAAACCCCATATCATTTCATGTAGTCATAGACCCTGCATCTTTTTTCCCAGTCTACCCAACCCACTGACTTTCCACGTCATGATCTACAACGTGTCCCTTACCATCCATGTGTATCACCCTCACAGCCTCAATCCCACTGCTGTCATGCACTGGGCTGTCCATGTGCCATGTAGGTGCTAGGTGCAAATCAGTAAAACTGCAATAACATAATAGCAATCCAATCGTTCTCAGAACAACGATCTGGGTGGGTTACCATTCACCCTCCACTCCCCCCTCCCCTGGGGCAGTGCATGCAAACTGCCCAGCCTTGCAACCAGCTGTCCAGGAAACATCATTCATGCCCCATCCCGCCCCACGAAAGTAAGAAAAGGAAAGAGACAAAAATGTTTTAACCCCCCCACTTACAGCTAATACATGTGCAGCGCTAGCAGGCAACAGTCAGGAGGAAGCAGCAAGTCCAGTGGCAATCTAGGTCCTCCCCACCAGCCACAGACTTTACTAACACTCCCTCCAGTCAAAAATAGTAATACATAGCTAGTAGTGTGTTACATCATGCATAGGACACGATTGCTGTGCCTCCCATACCATCTTACCAAATAGTGTAGATATTAGCCGGATCAGGTGGCTGGCTCCAAGTATTGTTACATGTCTATCCATGGCCACCAGAGGGCATCACCACAGAGAGTCAGAGTACCTTCACAGGTCTGCCGCTGTGTCAAGCAGGGCCCACATTTGTACTGTCACTGGCCAAGCCCGGGTTTTCCTGTGTCCAGCACCACCTCTGAGTCTGTGAGGATGCCATCACGGCAGACAACAATTCAGATAGTTGTTCTTGCGGCTTCCTAACTACCCGACGTTGAGCTTGAACTGCTTATTCTTGCAGAGTGATGTACCGCGTTTAATCCGTTCCTTCTGCGATTGACCTCACCTCGGGGAGTGGTCCCATCTTGCGTGACCAGCTAGTCATTCACCACCTCCGGCATGTAAAAGAAGAATGTTTTCCCTTCATGTACTACTCTCAGTTGTGTGGGGAATGTCAGGCTATATTTCAAATCGAGTTGGCTAAGCCTTTTCATGACTGTCATGTAACTTTTGTGCATGTCATGCACATTTTTGGTGTAATCCGGGAAAATTAAGATGTTTCTGCCCTTTTATTGAGGTGGGCCCATTACTCTGACATGCTGTAAGGTGACATCCCACTCTTGAAAATTAAACATGTGAGCTATGATGGCACCTGGGGGTGCCCCGGGTCACAGCAGGAGGGCTAGCACTCTGTGTGCTCGCTCGATAGTGAAGAAGTTTAACAATCTTGTGGGTTGCCTCATACTGACAATCAAGGCCACCAAAAGACAGCTCTGCAGACTGTCCCTCTGCTCTCTCCAGGAACTTAGCAAAGCGCAAATTGCTTCAGCATGACTTGCCTTCTGAATCTTCCATTCTGTCCTCTAGGTGCATGCCTTCTCCTTCAGCGCCCACACCTCTTGTTGGAGCTCAGTTACAGTTCCCTCTGTTACATTGACCCTGTCTGCCACTTCCCAGAAACCTGCTTACAGGATATTTATTTCAATTGCCAAGGAGTCTATTTTAACCACCAGCTCCTCTCATGAGCCTTTAATTGCTGCCATCACATCAGCCAGCGTCGGGCCGGTTCCGTCATTTCTCCTCGTCTGCCAACCTGACCATCACCCGTCTCCTACTGATGCAGGACATGTGTGTAATTAACTATTTGTTGGTCTTTGCTGGCTTGGTTGATTTGTCCTATGCCATAGTGGCGTTGGGATTTGGGCAGCAGGCCTTGGCGCAAGTCTTTATTTTGAGCCGAGTATCGAAACACGTGCGTACCCTCACCATTTCACACACTTCGTCACAGGTCAGCAGGTAACAATCTGTTGGAGGGGCAGCGGTGCCCCCAGCAGCCATTCTCGGTGTACTCACGAGAATCAACCACACCTTTGGCCACAGAGTTAGCATATATTATATGTACCCGTATATTGGGTATACGGAGACCTGACGCATTCACCTCTGCAATTGAGATCACTGATTCTGGTGCCACAGTGGGGTGGACGGACCCCCTGCTCTTAAGGTCCAACAACGTAATCTGAGTTGGATATCTTGAAACTAATGTTACCTGAATTTTGTAACTCTAATACTTCAGGACACCTCAGTTTGCTCTGTCGCCTCTTTTTCATTGGGGGTCGAGGACTTTATGATCCATATCGACTTACTTGTTGGTGGATGACCATTATCACGTTTTTAATCCACCGGAGGATATGAGCTTTGATTATAACTTTGCCTTAAGAGGGTCATTAATATGAACAAAACGCATTGGCTGTTTCTGTTGTAAACATTCGCAACATACATTTTGATACAAGATTACAAGAATACATAAAAAGCCCAAAGAATAAAAAGAAGAATTTCATATATTTTAAAATTGTACTTGGAAATGGATTCGATCTGTAATTCTTGTGGTGCACCTTTATTGTGTTTCACATTAGATTCCCTAATCTCTGAAGGCAGTATACACACACACAGTGGTTGGTGTTTTTAATGATTGGTTATTCAGTATGTACAATAAGCATAAAACTGTGTATTAGAATGATGAGAACTATTATTATTATTTCAGCAGCCATGTTATAAAACAAAAATATTGGAAAAACCGTAGGCATCTTATTTCAATAATCTCTACTATCTGTAATAATTAGTTTAATCTCTAGATAACTTTAAAGCTATATTATTGTGAGTATTCCAATTATGGTATAGACTGAATAATTAGCACTTTCTCTAACTACTGAAGCCAAGCCATGTATTATCCTTGCAGACCTCCAAGATGCTTGTCAGATTTGCAGTCAGATATTAGCTCATGAGCAGTCTCCCCTAGCGACCAGTCTTTTTTGTTCGCACCTCCTAAATTCTTAGGTACATTTATGACTCTCCCCAATGATTCTCAATGGAGACGTGAGGGAGAATAAGCTACTCTGCAGTTTCCTGTATCTGCATCTCTATGTAAAAAATTACTAAACATACTTTCTCCCACATCAGCTTTGTGCTCTGTCGAGATGGCCTTCCAATGTTGCTTATTAAAAGAACTTTCTAAACATCAGAATGGAAGCTTCTCTCTGTGCTATATTTATTTTATTTTTGTTAGTGTGTGTAGAATAATATGTTAATCTTGATACTCTGTTAGCTGTTATTACATTTCAGACTATTAGGTTCCCAGGTCCTTAGATTATCCTAATTATCCTCTAAGGGATTATTGCAGCCATATTTGTCATACAATAGGCCTGATTTTTATGTAACATGCACATCATCATAAATAGGCTACAACATAACTCACGTCCATGTGTTTCTGTTGTGCAGTCTTACTTGTCTGCATTTATTGTGACACAGATTGCATGATTTTCTTCTCAAATTTACACCAGGCACTGTGTATGAATGGTGCATCTTATTTGTGGGTGTGTAAGGAAACAGGCTTTTTGCAGATTTACTGCATTTTCCCCTCATTTTGACCACTAGGTACTATGTATTTGCTCTTAATTGCCCTGAGCCCTGCTAAGCAGGACTCCGTGCATGTGCTCTGAGCCTTAAAATGGTGTATGTTCAATTGGCTTATACCAAATGGGCATAGCCTAACATATTTGTAAGTTCTGAGTATATGGTACCATGGGTACCCAGGGCCTGTAGGTTAGCATGTCCCCTCAGGGACAGAAGCACTTGTTGTGCCACCGTGACTTGGACAAGGTAAAACAGGGCTCCCAATCTGTCACTGCAGACCGAAAGTGCGGCTTTAAACTGCTTACTCAACTTTGCCATTTAAAGTGATGTGAACACCCAACCCTCCGTTTATAATATATGTAAGTCACCCATAAAATAGGCCTAACAGGCCAAAAGGCAGGGTGCTGTATGTTATTAAGTGGAATATGTACTTTTACATGTTCCAACAGTAAAAACTGTATATCTTGGTTTTTTTCTGCAGAAAGGCAAGTATAGAGATTCAGGCTGACATCTTAGCCTGCTAACTCCTGAATGGAACTATTAAAATTGGTGCAATAAAGTATCAAAAGAATCAGTGCATTAAATCCAATTTAAGGGTTATATATAATTTAATGTCATTGGTGGGCAACAGTGCAACCTTAGACGTCGCCACTTTAGTTGTCCAAAGTTTCCAGTGCACGTGTACGGTTCTGCTCGGAGTTTGTCCTGCAAACAGCTTTCTGCCCTCCTTGGGAGATGTGCTAATGACTCCCAAGACAGGAGACAATAGGGGCCTGCATGGGAGAGAAGTGTTACTCCCCCTCCTGCTGGAAGCCACACAGGTGTTAGCCCAACTGGGGAGCTTCAAAAGGGAAGCCACCTTTGAAGGGCAAGTGGCCAACACTTGGGAGAGAGGCTGCCCTATTGTGTAGGCAGACTAGCTGGCACCTAGGACGGAGAGGAGAAACATGTTGTCAAACTGGTTTTTCAGAGGTTGTGTAGCCCCCTTGGTAACGAAACCTCTGGCCTCGGCTAGAGAGCTTAGAACGCTGAGAGAGAGGGGTTCTACCACATTGGGAGTGGGCAGAATAGTGCATCTTGTGAAAACCAGATGGCACATTTACCAGGATATGGTCATCAGGAGGAAAGGAACTTAGTAGCCCATTGGTTACTAACATCGTCTACCCTGGGGGCACTTTCTGAGCATAGTTAGGGCACCCCTGACACCCAGAACTCAGATCTCGACTGGACTGGAAGAAGAACCAATGAAAGACTGCCATGTTGCACCAGGGAGCCGGTAAAGAGAGGTTACACTGTGGTGGACTGCCACTACTGAACCTGGCGGCTAGCAAAGAAATGGGACCGTGCCTGCAGTGTTCTGCTCGTGGAGTTGTTGCCTTCAAAGCCCTACCAAAGCCAAGGGACTCCAAGGGTCAGTTTGCTGACCTCCTTTTCACAGCACCGGGCCACAACAGCTGAGAAGCCTGCTGAGTCAAGTTCGTAGCCCAGAATCTACAGACAGCTGCCAACTACCGCCATGCTCCACCAGGACCCGATGCTCAAAGTTGCACCAATGTTTACTGAGCCCAGTAGAGTTGTCGGAGTGCAGCTTGATCATCCAGAAGCTAAGTTGTTATACAGGGAAAAATTTGACTGTGACTGCGATACCGGATGACAAGTAGCCCAGTGATGACTGGACTTCTACCAATACCGAGAGTACTTTGAGGGATGTTTACCCTGTGACCAGGACCACCTCGCCCCCTTCATGGACCGAGCAGTACCTGCAGGAAGAACCCCGTGGACCGAATCGCATCCACAGCATCCTTGAGCATCTTCAACTTTCTTCATCCCTTGCATCAGTACCAGTTCTATAAGAATCCACTTTAAAGGGGATAGAATGTGTGTAACTGACTGAGGACTGCTTCCTCTGCTGATTTAACTGTTGCTGAGAACCTTGCTAGTCCCCCTGACTGGCTCCATACTGGAGTTTTGCACCTAAAGTAACTTTAAGTGACCACAACACAACTACCCAAACTTACTAGTGAAAAAGTGTCTGTGTCAAATTTGTTTAGTTTGCCAATGCTTGTTTGTTTGCTTAGTGAAATCCTTTGATTTACTGTACTTTGGAAATTCTACATCTCCAGAACCCACCAGCGGATCTTTTTCGTAGTGGTGTCTAAAAGTACATAATAATGCAGTCTGCAATTATCGATTTCTTTAGGGTCTTGTACATTTCTTCCTAATTTGTTTTGGTGCTGTTTAACCCCTTCCCTGTGGGGGTAATTCCCCCACGGTGTGGGGAGGGCAGGGGTTGAGCGCAGCGCCTTGATGCTCGTGACTAGACCAGCTCGTCATGAGTCACAGTGGAGCTGTGCTCACTCATGACGAGCTGCTCTCGTCACGACCCCGCCCACTGAATAATTCGCCCGCACAGGCGGGTAATCAATCGCGCATGGGTGGCGCGGAGCCGTTATGACGAGACCAGCTTGTCATGAGCACAGGTCCACTGTGACTCATGACGAGCTGGTTTCGTCATGAGCACGGAAGAGGTTAAATAAATGCTTTAGACCTTAGACTAAAGTCTTACTGTTCAGAGCCATAGCTACCCAGGGTTGAGCCGAAAGATTGACAAGCAAAGCCTACTGGTCCAAAAAGAGTTAATAAGCGTATTGCTCAACCACACCATACAATGCACTCCTCATGTGAAATCCATGTCCTTGCACACTTTTAATGCTATGCTCGCAGATGCTTACAATTACAATTCTTCCAACCTAACATTATGCATCTTTGTGAGATGAAGCTAGGTTCGCCTCTCTACTCCCACCACTTCTCTTCCTCACGTCGGTGCAAGTAGATTTCACTTCCATCACTTGATAAAGAATGAAATTAGCTTTTTACATCACAAAACAACTGGAAACATGTCATAACCTCCAAGCAGGAGGAAATCATTCATGTAAATCGTAAGGCTGATGAATTCGCAGCTGTTCAGAAACCTGTTGGCAGCCACTGCGGGTCTCTATAGAGATGATTATAATTGCTTGATTTTCCTTAACTTTAAAAAAATAGATAAAACATTTCATTGCCAAGCTCGTTTTGAAGTATTAAAACGCATGAGACATTTTCCTGAAAACAGGGGCGTGGCGAGATGCATCTTGAGGTGGCGGGGTATGGGGAGGTCAACAACGCACGACACGAGGACACAGATTAGGCCACACGCCTGTCATGGTCAGTTATTGTATATTTATGACGTTTTAGTGTGTGAGATAATCCGATTGTTTTCCAGTTAGGAAGGATTTGTAGAGACTGTAGATGCTTGTCAGAAATGTTCTCAGCATTTAGCTGCAACCCGTGCCTGGAACATCCTGTTCTTCTTCAGCTAATGTGGTGGTTGCTAAGTAGCCGCAGTTTGCAATGTGATCCCAGTAAACCTCAAAGCTTGTTTCTCCCCACTGATGAGGACCACGTCAAAAGCTGCGGATGATTTCATTTTGGAGATTCTCTCAGGGGCTTATCGTTCAATGTGCATCTCTTCAGCAGGTGCAGTGGCACCGGAGCTCAGGGGCGTGAGGGGCCATTGCACTCCTGTTCGTGCTGTTTTTTTATATACATAACCAGGCGATGTCCTTTCCTGCTCCCACATGCCTCTGACTCTTCCCTAATCTTCCCCCCCCCCCTCCCTGTTCTAAATACAGGATTAATCGTTGATCCGTCACATGTGCTCACATCTTTTCTGTTGATTGCACCTGCCAACCATTTCAAATGTGGTTAATTTGCCCTGTTCTAACCCTTCAGAATGAAGGGATTCTCATGCCTGGGCTGTTCACCTCCTCCAATCTGCCTGCAACCCTGTGGTCCTCTTTTTTTTTTAAGTTTGAGTTTATTAAGGAAAACGGAAAAGAAGAAAAAACAATATGATAAAATGACAACAATCTAACTCAATACGGATAAGAGTTATACAACCTGTGTTCCTCTTTTAAACTCCTTCCAACTGACGCTTTCGATAATCGCAAAAAGTCATTTTTCTCATCTGTCCGTTTCGGTCCCATTGCAATATGTGAGGAGGCATTTTGTATCTTTTTGGTACATGACGTCACAAAAACATGAGGCGCCAAGCGTCTACATTGTCAAATGCCGCTGTTGCAAAATACCAGGGCTGTGTAGTCTTGAATCCACCTCATGCCTCTTTATTCCACCACTCTACAATTACTGTCCCTTTACAGCACCCTGAGTTCTACCTTACTCACAGTTTTCCTATATTCTTCTTCCTCCCCATGTCTCCTTTTCTGTTTTTTCTGGGTCAAAGTCGGAAATTGACAAATAAGTCCCAATCTGCAAAAATCAGTGCCCACTCGTGGCACAAGTTAAGCGTTGTCTTCTGTGGTATTGCTGCTTGCTTTTACCACTTGTCAATTTCTGTTCAACACTTCTCCATCTCTTAGTGATATGTACCACATATGTTCTCTTTCCCTTTTTTCCCTACATTCGGGTGTGTATTCTCCCTCTATACATCAACTTTTCTCAGACTTTAACTTGCTTCTGCTCCTTTCTCAAAGATCACCTATTTATTTTATGTCATGCATCACAGTCACTTTGCTGTCTATGGTTTGTTCCTTTACATTTACGTGCCCAACTTTTAGCATTTGATCCACTCTTTGATCAAAGTGCTGTAATACCTAAATTCATGATAAGTACTTTGATTGTCAGTAGGGTCTGGTAGATACTGATGAAGTTCAAAAGTGCCGTAGTGAAAAGCACCATCTTAGAGGATTCATGTGTGAGTGAAGTATCTAAGCTTCAACCTACACACGTCTTAGGACGTTCTTACCAAACTTACCACCCCCAAAGAAGTTTAAAAAAAAAAAGGTCATATTTTTAATTTCAGAACAGTGTCCAAGAAAACTTACACTAATCAAGTCGACTAGTCCTCCAGTTCAAAAAGTAAAGGAAAACCCAATAACCTCTTGTTAGCTTGCGTATCAAGTGTGTAAAGGTAAATGGCCAACAAGGTGATCATGTACAATAAGGTTTAAAACTATATGTAAAGTCCCAAATAGTGGCACTCTGAATATATCACGTGGAGCAAATCAATAAGATGAAAGGAATCATCTAAGTGAATTGGAACATATCCTAAAATAAACAAAGAGTAGGCTTGCAGGATGCAAGCAAAACAGTATCTATGTTCACAAGAAATGTAGTGACACATAGCAAAGTTTAGATTGAACTGGTTTACTTCATGTTGATATTCCCTGTTAGGTTGATCATGTATAGGTCTTCTTTTACTTCCAATTTCAGCATCTGTGACAGTAGCTTGATCATGAATGCATTCACATCTACATCTTTCTCTCTTCATTCTTGGACTCCACTTATATGATTATTGCTCCAGCATGATTGGTTCTCAAATATTTCACATCTATCTTATATGCCCTGTATTCACCAACTCATTTTTCTATTCTTCTCTTACCAATGTTTGCATCTCATGTCAATTGCCAGAGGACTGGCCTTCAGATTTTCATTTTTAATTTCTATCCCAGTTATTACACTTAGGCCCTGATTCTGAGATCTTCGAAGATAAAGATACCCTATTCACAAATATGAATTCTATCATGTAAGGGCCCTTTTTTACACCTGCCAGTATTTAACAAAGGGAATTCCGATGTATGAAAATACTGATATGGATTTCTTCGCTACAAGTGTGGAGAAATTCCAAGTAGTGATTCCATGGGGGCATGGAAAAACTAAGGCACGGTTTGCCTTGAAAGTTAGGAACACCCACACGCATGTACATTTGCAGGCATTCTCAAACTCGTTTCTTACCACTTCCTATTCATGAAATGGTCAGTTATTTACTCCAGCCAAGGGCTGGAGTAACGTCCCTTCCTAGTGTAAACAACAAGGACCCCCTGTTAGGAAAATCAATTCGTAATACAGGGAAATAAACAATGCGAGAGGAGTAATCAAACATTAATACGACAGGGGAGAGAATGTATGGAAAGCACACAACCAAATGATTAAAAAACAAGATTGCATTTATTCATATGTGAACTTATTCATATTAATAACATTTGTTAATGAAAAACATGATAATCCAATAATTGCATTTAATACCGCGTCTCCCATTTCGCTCCCTTCAGTTCGCAATTCCGAGCGCATTCCCCTTTAATGGGAGGTACCGATCAGCCGGCGCGTCATTAGAGGTAACCTAGTTACCCATACTTAAGGAGGGGCCCAGCAACATGCCGGGTCATTCTCCTTTTCCAACGGCTGCGGGACGCCAGCAGATATCCCTAGCGTGGTTCCCGCAGGTTGATGCTAACGTCCGTGACTTCACATCTACGGTAAGATAGCTGCCTACGTCGTATTCCTAGTTCATTACTGCACTCGTAATGTAGATCTTCCATTAATCGAATTGTAACTATAAGTTTGTTACATTTCCTTTTCTAGAAACAAAGTCCGACGGGCAGTTACTTGTTTATCCAGTTCACGTATTTAAAGAAGGGCACATCGAGTTACCTTACTTCCCCAACGGCTGTGGGACTCCAACAGACATCATTAACGTGGCTCCCATAGGTCGTTCTATACGCCCTTGTCTTCATGTTTACGGTAAGACATGAGTCCATGCCGTACACCGAAGCTACCATTGTATCGGTGATACAAATTATACTCGACTGTAATCGTAACAGTAGCCACTCTGCTTTCCCCTTTCAGAAACACAGCTCGACGTAAAGCTATACCCCTATCCTGTCCATATACTTAAAGAGGGGCTCATTTTACTAATCGAGGAATTTTCCTCCTACGAAGGCTGTGTGACGCCAACAGACATTATCAGCTCGGCTTCCGCAGGTTGTTACACACGTGCTCGACTCTTAATTAACTAACGGTAAGATATACGTCCTTACCATACCTAAGGTTTAGAATACGGAGTACTAAAAAACCATTTTGTAACTACAGCAGCTACATATTTTTATTCCAGAAATTAAGTCTTGACGTAGAGTTACATTTCCACCCAGCTCTTACAAATAGAAAGGGATCGCGAGCTGTCCCGGTCTGATGCACTTTAAGAGAAGTACTGAACACGCTTCCTGTGTTTTTTCGGTAAGGCGCAACCAATATAATCCAGCTTTAGTGCCATTGATTTTTCTATCTTTCGCTGCTGGTTATATATATTTGTATCAATGATATATCCATTGAATTACCTACGGTGCATTTTGGCTAGGTGCAATTTGCTAAAAGCTCCATCTAGTGTTCTCAGGGTGAATTTTTGACCTGATTCTCTGATGTCCTTATTATTTTTAGCCTTGAGACATGCAAGTTATTTGTTCTAACTAACCAAGACAACCGCTATCATATCCGAAGAGTTCCATGCAACATAATTTGCTATTAGCACTAAGGTGAGCAGCAGCCAAGGGACCATTTGTATTATTTTTCAAACTTTAAATACAGCGATGAGAAATATTCATGATATAGAAACCCGCTTCCTCATATTGGATATCTCCTTGAAATTTAACCACATGATTACACAAATTGAAGGCCACACCGAGTCCTTCTCTTGTGGCGTTATAGATACCTTGGTTAGTGATTTCTCCAAATACTTCGTATCACATAATTTTGATAATTGTAGATCCTTTTTGCCCACACATCCATGCTAGAAATAGGAATTTTGGGCCCTTTCTTGATGCCATTGATAGATCTAAACTCCGAAAGTGCCACGTTAAGATACCCACTCTTGCACTTATATACATAGACCTATCCTTCTTTGTATAGTCCCAGGAAGTTATGAGGTATCGCAATGTCAAAGCTCTGTAGCTCTAGAATTCATCGTCCCATCTGGCTCATTGTGTATTTGATTCATTTATAGGGTATCCCTCCCTTCCTTCTTTCTATGGCCCCCCCTCCTTCCCCCCCTCCCCTGCTCATAGACCACTGCTCAAATATAAAATCATTAGTCTGTACCTTGTGTAGCTACATCTATTAGCTATACTAGTAGGGAGTCATTGTTATGTAAGCACAGTTAAAGATATATTCTTCATATGTACTTCTCACTGTTAAATGTAAATGTAGTTGAGCTTATATAGCGCACAGCTACCCGCAAAGCAGGTGTCCCGGCGCTTGCTTAGGGAACCCTTCCTGATATTCCCCTGTGAGATAGCAGGGTATCCACAAGGTGAAAGTCAGGCATCCCGCCGCGAGGGGCCGTTGTGGAGATTAAGCAAGCTGTTGCCCAGAGTCGCAGAGTGTGTACCCGTGAGTCGAGGAGGCACCAGGGTGAGAATTATCGAGTCCATGGAATTTTTAGCCCAAGACCCGCCGGGGCGGGGAATTGAACCCTGGTCCAGGACCGCTCTCAGATTCTGGGTCTGCTGCCTCTAACCCCTGAGCCACACTTCTCCAATTTGTTCAATTTGAAACTTGAGATTGCAATTTTTGGTTTTAAATTTGCTTTGTATATGTTTTTCAGATTTTATTGTGTCTCCTGAAGAAGGCGTTCCCAACAACGCCGAAACGCGCGTCGATTAACATTGTTTGCCACTGTTTTATGACTTTCTTATGTAATTGTGTTATAAGTATATAAATACTGTATTATTGAGTTGTTTATGCAATTATTGGATTATCATGTTTTTTATTAACAAACGTTTTTAATATGAATAAGTTCACATATGAATAAATGCAATCTTGTTTTTTAATCATTTGGTTGTGTGCTTTCCATACATTCTCTCCCCTGTCGTATTAATGTTTGATTACTCCTCTCGCATTGTAACGTCCCTTCCTTCCATGACTGGTAGGGAGACAAATCTCATCCAGATTTTGTGAAGGGGAAGAGTTTCTACAGCAGGAAAAAAGTAAGTCCTTGCAAAGTAAAAAATGTGCATTTGCATCAGAGGTGTGATACCCCTTATGTAGAGTTCTCAATACAGGAGTAATAGGGGCCCTTGGGAATAGTCGCGCCTATAAACATGCAAAAACATCCAGCTGTCTCAGCTGGACTTAACCCAGATTTCTTGACTGGGGTGAATGTGTTGATTTGTTCTGTATTCTGTCCATCAATTGTGTGTCTTTTGCTTTCTCGCCCTAAGTGCTCCGGTTATGCTCAGACATGGGTCCCGTGCTCACTGTGCCACTGGACATGGCTTTTGTAGTTCGGACTGGACTGTTCCCATGGGGCACAGGGTCAGCGCTGATTTGCATATCGCCATTGTCTAACCCAGGGTGGTGTGGAGTGGAAAAACGATGGATTTGGGCCCAGATCTTTGGACTGGGGTGAATGTGTGACATTGATCCACATTCTGTCCATCATTGTTGTGTTTGCAGGTACCGCTCTAAGTGTACTGGGGATGCTCAGACGTGAGTCCCAGGCACTCCACACCACTGGAATCAAGCTAGCCGGGCTGATGAGAGGTGTTACCTTGAAACCGGGCCGGTCCTCGGATGCTTGTTTCCGTTCTGGGAAGGACATGGCTTTTGTAGTTCGGACTGGACTGTTCCCATGGGGCACAGGGTCAGCGCTGATTTGCATATCGCCATTGTCTAACCCAGGGTGGTGTGGAGTGGAAAAACGATGGATTTGGGCCCAGATCTTTGGACTGGGGTGAATGTGTGACATTGATCCACATTCTGTCCATCATTGTTGTGTTTGCAGGTACCGCTCTAAGTGTACTGGGGATGCTCAGACGTGAGTCCCAGGCACTCCACACCACTGGAATCAAGCTAGCCGGGCTGATGAGAGGTGTTACCTTGAAACCGGGCCGGTCCTCGGATGCTTGTTTCCGTTCTGGGAAGGACATGGCTTTTGTAGTTCGGACTGGACTGTTCCCATGGGGCACAGGGTCAGCGCTGATTTGCATATCGCCATTGTCTAACCCAGGGTGGTGTGGAGTGGAAAAACGATGGATTTGGGCCCAGATCTTTGGACTGGGGTGAATGTGTGACATTGATCCACATTCTGTCCATCATTGTTGTGTTTGCAGGTACCGCTCTAAGTGTACTGGGGATGCTCATACGTGAGTCCCAGGCACTCCACACCACTGGAATCAAGCTAGCCGGGCTGATGAGAGGTGTTACCTTGAAACCGGTCCGGTCCTCGGATGCTTGTTTCCGTTCTGGGAAGGACATGGCTTTTGTAGTTCGGACTGGACTGTTCCCATGGGGCACAGGGTCAGCGCTGATTTGCATATCGCCATTGTCTAACCCAGGGTGGTGTGGAGTGGAAAAACGATGGATTTGGGCCCAGATCTGGGTGAATGTGTGACATTGATCCACATTCTGTCCATCATTGTTGTGTTTGCAGGTACCGCTCTAAGTGTACTGGGGATGCTCAGACGTGAGTCCCAGGCACTCCACACCACTGGAATCAAGCTAGCCGGGCTGATGAGAGGTGTTACCTTGAAACCGGGCCGGTCCTCGGATGCTTGTTTCCGTTCTGGGAAGGACATGGCTTTTGTAGTTCGGACTGGACTGTTCCCATGGGGCACAGGGTCAGCGCTGATTTGCATATCGCCATTGTCTAACCCAGGGTGGTGTGGAGTGGAAAAACGATGGATTTGGGCCCAGATCTTTGGACTGGGGTGAATGTGTGACATTGATCCACATTCTGTCCATCATTGTTGTGTTTGCAGGTACCGCTCTAAGTGTACTGGGGATGCTCAGACGTGAGTCCCAGGCACTCCACACCACTGGAATCAAGCTAGCCGGGCTGATGAGAGGTGTTACCTTGAAACCGGGCCGGTCCTCGGATGCTTGTTTCCGTTCTGGGAAGGACATGGCTTTTGTAGTTCGGACTGGACTGTTCCCATGGGGCACAGGGTCAGCGCTGATTTGCATATCGCCATTGTCTAACCCAGGGTGGTGTGGAGTGGAAAAACGATGGATTTGGGCCCAGATCTTTGGACTGGGGTGAATGTGTGCAATTGATCCACATTCTGTCCATCATTGTTGTGTTTGCAGGTACCGCTCTAAGTGTACTGGGGATGCTCAGACGTGAGTCCCAGGCACTCCACACCACTGGAATCAAGCTAGCCGGGCTGATGAGAGGTGTTACCTTGAAACCGGGCCGGTCCTCGGATGCTTGTTTCCGTTCTGGGAAGGACATGGCTTTTGTAGTTCGGACTGGACTGTTCCCATGGGGCACAGGGTCAGCGCTGATTTGCATATCGCCATTGTCTAACCCAGGGTGGTGTGGAGTGGAAAAACGATGGATTTGGGCCCAGATCTTTGGACTGGGGTGAATGTGTGACATTGATCCACATTCTGTCCATCATTGTTGTGTTTGCAGGTACCGCTCTAAGTGTACTGGGGATGCTCAGACGTGAGTCCCAGGCACTCCACACCACTGGAATCAAGCTAGCCGGGCTGATGAGAGGTGTTACCTTGAAACCGGGCCGGTCCTCGGATGCTTGTTTCCGTTCTGGGAAGGACATGGCTTTTGTAGTTCGGACTGGACTGTTCCCATGGGGCACAGGGTCAGCGCTGATTTGCATATCGCCATTGTCTAACCCAGGGTGGTGTGGAGTGGAAAAACGATGGATTTGGGCCCAGATCTTTGGACTGGGGTGAATGTGTGACATTGATCCACATTCTGTCCATCATTGTTGTGTTTACTGGATTCAAGCTATCCTGGCTGATGAGGGGTGAAACCCCCAAACCGGTACTAGGATGCTTGTTTCCGGTCAAGGGAGGACCTGGCTTGCAAGTTCGGGCTGGACTGTTCCCATGAGGCACAGGCTCAAGACTGATTTGCATATGGCCAGGTCTAAACTGGGGTGGCCTGGTGAGAAAATGAATGATGGATTTAACTCAGATTTCCTGACTGGGGGTGAATGTTTGGATTTGTTCTGCATTCCGTCCATCAATTGTGTGTCTTTTGCTAGCTAAGCTTTCTAGCCATGCTACTGGGAATGTTTGTGAAATCTCTGCTCATACTTTTATATTGTTATCATAAGGAGGGAACAAAGAGAGCAAAGAAGCATGGGTCATGTGTTCTAATGATGATAACATTTGTTACAGGCCCCAGCATACGTTAAAATGCTCTGTATTTGTGTGTTACTTAGTAAAGGTCTTTATTATACCCTAGCATGAGTCCTGATTATGAGTGTGTTTAAAGTTTTTGTTTTGCTTGTGTGAAGGGACCCTTTACTTTCTCTGCATGCAAATTGTCACATGCCTTCTGCTCTGCAATATTTAGTGTAAAGGTGAAGTTTCCTCCTTCACTGTTCGACATCTACAGCAGCGAGGAGGTGATATGTTCCTGCAGAATGATGTTGTTCAAGCTCTGGTTTTTGCACTAAAGTTTTTTTGTTCTGGAAGTAACCAGTAATAATGATGTTATCTATAATTATAGTGATAATCCCAATGTATCTCATAAATATTAGATTACCACATAGTAAACATGCTGTGCTCATCCTTCGATGTCTCAAGTTATCTTCTGATCTAAGGCCATGAACTGCCACGTGAGCCGTAGTGATCATGCTCTCTTGCTTGAGAGAGGAGTGAGACATGGTGGGTTCCACTGTTTCCCTTGTTTGCCCTGGTGCGTCCCATCATTTCCCTTGAGTGTTAACTTAAGTGTTTCAGATGATCCTATGGTGGTCCCTCCAAGCGCCCCGGACTAACAGCACCCACACCCTCCCTACCCACACCTGGCACCATTTGTGCAGTGCTTCACTCTCATAGTCCTACTAGACGTTCCCATCTTGGGGCATTACCATGAGAACTGGAAGCTCCACAAGAACAGAGCAGCCATCTTGGGTGAGTTGCTACAAAAGCTGCACCCAAGATCTGTCCAGGTGCACGGTTTTCTAGATTCCTCCAGGATGAGGACCGCACTTGTTTTGGCTCTTGAATCCTGATGCTGCTTCGGTCTTGGAATTCAACAGTCAGAGTTCCAAGCATCTTTAGTTTCAACTCCAAATCCAGACTTCAAAGTTTGCAGAAACAAAACAACAATCAGGCTAGCATACATGTCTGATGACTTCTGAGAAAGGACTGGGCAAGGCATGAAAGTTTAGTAAAGCCCTAAGGTCATTCCCATGCATGGTAGTACCCTGGAACACCCGTCAGGAATCCTCGACGCACTGGCTCAATTTATCGACAAAGTAAGAGAATAGCTGTCACATAACAGTGAACAATCAAGTCTCATTCAACTGGGTCCTTTGTTATTGGATGACAGTGAATGACACAGTTGTGACTGCACACGTTCTAGTAAGAAAAAAAACCAGTTCCAGAAACACTATCTTGTTCAGGGACTATTTAACAGTTTTCAAGATTGTAGACACCCTACATGGAAATCTACTTTCTAAATCACAAGACAAGGTTGATTTGTTGATTTTAATGACTGTCTATTCTCAAATACATTTCTGGTGCATTCCAATGTCCGCTGAAACCAGAAGCACACTATGAGATTATGACTAGATGGTAGTATCCTTAGTGGGACTGGCAA
Organism: Lissotriton helveticus; assembly: GCF_964261635.1. NCBI lineage: Eukaryota > Metazoa > Chordata > Amphibia > Caudata > Salamandridae > Lissotriton > Lissotriton helveticus. Next base: position 447,381,286 of record NC_136072.1, on the reverse strand, counting down.
GATGGAAATAATGGTAAAATACCCAGGTTTATGTGTGTACTTGTTATAAGGTTTCCGGGTATAACTCCTCATCTACTTCTCACAAGAGCATCTCTGGAGGTCTAGCCTATTCTTAAAACCCCTGTATTTCAATGGGTATGTGTTATATTTTAAAGGTATTAAAAATAGGTTCTACAACCACTAGCATATATTTACAGTCATGTATTTAATTCTCTTATTCCTATTAGGATGGCATGGTCCTCCCCTCCCCTGCTCCTTCCTTAAAATGTTGGAATGTAGAAGAAGCTGAGGCGAAATTTGGCATTGAAGTTGTCTTGGAATAAAACAGCTCAAATTCCTGGAGACCCTGATTTCTTTTTTTATTGGATTCTATTGGATTGATACAAACTTAATAGGATGGCCCAAAGGAATGGGTGGGAAACAGATGCCTGTGCTGTGTCATCGTTAAGGTCATAGGAGAAATATCTGTGTGTCACCTCTAATAGTTGGACATATACAACAGTGGTGCTCAATATGGTTCTGGTGCCCTGTGGGCCCAAAAGGAACATGGAAGCACAAACCACAAAAGACATATCAGATGTATCTATAGGTATTTTAACTGGAATAATTCACATAACTCAATTTCAAATTAACTTGACCTAGAACTAAGAGTTTCAATTATAGTTTGAGTTAGGAGTTAATGGGGATGCCACCAACCGAGACCAATAAGAACACTGTACAATGTGAAAAACACCATTATTTAAAGTTTCCTTTGACTATTTTATGGTCTTGTTTGTCATGCAATTTTATGATATCAATTTTATCTTGACTGCCTTATGTTGTATATGCATTCTTTTAGTAGTAATGAGTGATTTTTAGGCTAGAGTATGCAAACCAGTCATTTTAAAGTTTATGGTTATGGTTAATGCCCATGACAAAAAAGATTGTTGTTATTTGGGCTACTTAACAATCTGATATGATATAACATTGCCTATTGATGATTGCCCACGACAGGCAGTGATTGATGCTCCCATTGGAGGAGAAGCCTGAGGTAAAAACAGACCAAAATATTCTAGACCTGATACACTATTAGGGCATATTTACTTCTTTATTTTGAAGACCCAATTTTTCTGTTCTTGAAGCACGATGTGTCCTCAAGATTAGTTTTGGATTATACAAACTTCAACAGGAACTGCAAAGCAAATGCATTTCAAAATACACATTGGTTAGCGTGTGACAACAGAGCTTAAACACAAACAGGCACATGAATCAACGATAATTGCATTCGCAAACGGTGCGAATTGCATTTTTCGTCCGTTTGCGAATGCAATTATCAAAATTGGGATGCATCATGTATTTCTCAATTTTAGGAATCACAATCATGTTGCGATTTCTAAAATTGCGATTGCATTTAAGAAATCGCAATTTCAGATTTCTTAAATGCAATGCATGATCATTTTTAATTTGCAATTTTTCAATTTGGAAGTGGTAAATTAGCACGAGGTTGAACCTCATGCTAATTTACCGAAAACCTTCAAACGTGCACAAAAATGCATTTTTGAAAGTTGTATTTTACACACACACATGTCCTTGGGACATGTGTGTGTGTAAATTGCAATTAAGTTTAATTTCAGGGGTGCAGGGAGGAGTTCTTTGGAACCCCCCCTGCACCCTTGAAATTGCATTTTCAATTTGCGATTCGCAAATTGAAAATCGCAATTTGTAAATGCCTTCCCATTGATTCCTATGGGCCTCTTGGCCCATAGGAATCAATGGGAAGGGTTTTCCTTAATTGCGATTCGCAATTTGTGAATCGCAATTAAGGAAAAATTAGAAATCGCAAAAAAAAATGCGATTTTTTAATGCATACCAATTTGCGATTTCTTAATTGCGATTCCTTAATTTTCGCAATTAAGAAATCGCAAATGGGCACTTTGATGCATGTGGCCGAAAGTGCCAGATGTACCAAGGTTACCGGTTGCATTTCCTAAATAGTGACTCCGTAGGAATCACTATTTAAGAAATGCAAAATGATATGTACAAAATTCGCAATTCCCTAATAGCGAGTCCTACTGTTTAGGAGTCGCTATTACGGAATTGCAAATAGGAAATGCCTTTGCATTCCCGCCTATCACCAAAATAGGAAAGGGTTTGAATTTCCTGAATTGCAATTTCCTAAGAGGAAATTGCAATCTAAGAAATGGAAAACCAAGGGTGCTTAAGGCCCCCCTGCAGACACCCTGAATGTCGTAGTGCGCATGTAAGTTTACCTATGGTCTAAGGACATATGTGCGCTTCAAGTCACAATAAAAAAAAGCAATTTTAATGCATTTCTTTATTTTGCACATGGTTACCTTCGACTTGAAGTTGATGATAACTGCATTTACTAAATGCCCAATCACGTTTAGAAAATTATTTGTAAATGTGCTTTAGGAATTGCAAATAGGTAATCCCTATTTTCGATTCCTAAATTGATGTAGCAATTGCGATTTCTACCGTGTAGAAATTGTAAATTGCGATCGGTTTTGGCTCTTTGTACATCTGAAAAGGCCATTTAGTATTTCTGAATGGGCCGAAATAGTGATTCGGTCCATTAAGAAATGCTAAATGGCATCGTACATCTGGGCAAAATGTATAAAAGGACAATTGATATAAATGATGAGTTTTTCAACATAAATTCTGTGTCTCAGTCACATTACCTGACAGTATTCACATTTGCAGGGACACAATTCATGTTCATGTATTTATTTGAAGTGTATAAGAAATGCCCTGTTTTTTATCATCATTTAGTGACTGCTGGAAGATATAAGCATTCAGATGACATTTATATTACAGGCGACCCCATAGATGAACAACCTCCACATGTAAATAGAATAGTCACCATCGTTGCTTCTGCATGAAAGAAAATACATTTCAGAAAAATCCAAACTGTTTCTAAGGCCCAGATGTCCGAAGACATTTAGCATTTGTTAATGGGCAGGGTTGCTATTTCTGCCTGTTAAGAAATGCTAAAAATAGCCATTTCAGATGTATAAAGGGCAAAACCTGGTCGCAATTTGCAATGTCTACATGGTAGAAATTGAAAATTCTGGCCCAGTTTACGAATCGTAAATAGGGATTACCTATTTGCTTTTCCTAAAGCAGATATACAAAGCATTTCCTAAATGCGAATTGGGCATTTAGGAAATGCAATTACCCTCGACTTCAAGTCAGTGGTAACCATGTGAAAAATAAAAAAACATGTATTTAACATGATTTTTTTTATTGTGACATGAAGCACCAATATGCCCCTAGGGCATATGTGCACTCATATGTGCACTAGGAAATTCGAGATGCCCCTAGGGCATATGTGAACTTACATGTGCACTAGGAAATTTGGGATGGTTTAAGGGTGGCCTAAGGCCCAGAGGCACCCTTGGCTTTCCATTTCTTAAATTGTAAGATTTCCTATTAGGAAATCACGATTTAAGGAATGCAAACATTTCCTATTTCGCAGATAGATGGAAATGCAATGACATTTCCTATTTGCGGTTCCCTAATAGCGATTCCTAATCTGTAGGAATCACTATGAGGGAATCGCAAATTTTATACATATCTTTTGCTTTTCATAAATAGCGATTCCTACGGAGGCGCTATTTAAGAAATGAAAGCGGGAACATCAGTACATCTGGGCCTAGATGTCGTATTCCTAGGTTATAAGTTGTGCAAAAATGGAAAGGAACTGGCTCCCAAGATTCTGCAAATGTATGCCACGCTTGCGCCCCCTAATACATTTGACAAATTACAAGAATTAGAAGGGTTGTTGAGCTTTGTTCACACACACCTTCCACCCTGTACTGACAGAGTAACACTTTTATACCATTTGATCCCTCTCACGTTCACAAGAAAGGACTCAATAGAAAATCATATTTACATACTGACAGAGTTGCTAAAACGATATTGTTGCCGCTGCATATTTACTGACGTTGGAAAACAAACATGATTTAGTGAGCAGAATTATTTAAAGTAAGTCAAGTTTCACATGTATAGTGTATTCATAGTATATAAATTACAAGTATATTTAGCAGCAGAAAAGGGCATTGCTCTAGTCAAGAAGAACCTCACAGATTTTTAAACTGCATTAATTAAGGGAAAACCTACAGAACAACGTAAAAAGATCAAAATGATGGCAGCAAGACCGACACTAGAAGCTGCCCTTAAAGCGAAGATACCAAGTACAAGAGCAATTAACATCTCTTGAGTGATGTAATACGCGGGGTCACAAGCAGTGTATGACAGTGAATTTCTGTTTTTTTGTGTAAGATGCAGACTTATTACATACCCTACCTGAATATAATATCACTTGATAATATTTTTTTCTGTGATTTTTTTAGTTTTATTTAGCTAATTTAAGGTCCTATTTGCATATGTAATTACAATGTCAATTGAAACTTTTTTTTTCAGTAAATTACTTTTATTTTGATTTTATGCAAGCTATGATCTTATTACCATAACTAATTATAATGTCATGTTAACTTAGTGTTTTTCTGTATAGTTCTAGGGCTCTTTAATTTTGGGGAGGATCATATTACCATGCCTAACTATAATGTCCCTTTCACCTTTGTTTTTTTCACCAAATTTCTGTATTTTTTGTATCATACTAAGGCAGTACTAGCAAACATTTCCTATTTCGCAGATAGATCGGATTGCAATGATATGTGTTTCTGTATAGTTCCAGGGCTTCTTTAATGTAAGGGAGGATCATATTACCATGCCTAACTATAATGTCCCTTTCAACTTTATTTATTTTACAAAATGTCTGTATTTTTTTTTATCATACTAAGGTATTACTAGCACTGCACAAGGTCTTCGGCCATGCGCAGTGGGGGGACAGTCCGGGCCCACTCTCTGCAGGTTGCCAGTCCACCACAGCTGGCCATCAGTGGTCAGTTTTCTGTCCCTGCCCCCAGCCCTTCCTTCTCGGTCTGCGTGCCCCTGTCCCCCTCCCACTTGCCTTCTACAGTCAGCTACCCTCCATGGTCTGGTTGCAGCAACTGCCTCCCTCCCCCACCATCCGTTCTCAATGTGCATGCCCCTGCCTCCTCTCTTCCCCCCATATGCGCCACTGTGCTTCCCCTGCCCATGCCGGGCTGCCCTCTGTGGTCGCTTGCTGCCCTCGACTCCCTGCCCCTAGCAGCCGTACTTGCTCCTGTCCAGTCCTTCCTGCCCTTCACTCTCTATTGTGCCCATGATGGCTTGCCATCTGTGGTAAGTGTGCTGCCCCTGCACCTGCTCCCCTCCTTCCAGCTCTCCATTCTACTTGTGTGTGTCCCTATTCGCTCCTGCTGGCCCTCTGATGTCCGTTGTTCTTCCCCACTCATGCAAGTCTGCCCACTGTGGTCGGTTTGCTGCCTCTGCCCCCCCACTCCAGTCCCCTTAGGGTTTCTCTGTCTACATGCCCCTACTCTCTCCTGCTGGTCTTCGGTGGTTAGCGTGCTGCTCCATCCCATGCCTTCTTACCCTTCATCTTCACCTTGCTGCGCTGGACCCACTCTCCTCAGCCCCGCTCCCCTCCCATTCCTTTCTTGTGTGTGCGACCGGGCTCCCTCCTGCCTGCCCTTTATTTTCAACTTGCTGCCCGGCCATGCCAGCCTGATATCCATGGTCAGTTTGCTGCCACTGTGCCATTCTCCTTGACCTCCATTCTCCTGGTGCATGCCCCTGCCCCCTTCCTCTTTCTCTGCATGTTGTTGTGCTGCCTCTGTCTTATCTTTTCCATTTCCATGCCTCTGTCCCCTACCGCCTGCCTATGGCGGTCAGCTTGCTGGCCCAGCCTCGGCCTTTAGTTCTCCATGTGTCTGCCCCCTGCCTCCTGACCTCCATGGTTTATGTGCTGCCCCTATGCATGCTGGCCTGTCCTCCTTGGCCAACTTATGGTCCCTCCTCTTTCCTCTCTTGACCTTGGCCTCCACTCTCCCTCTGCATATTCCTGCCTCTCCCTTCAGTCCTCTGTGGTCCATTGTGCTACCCCAGCCCATGCCAGCCTACCCTATGTGGTCGGTTTGCTGTCCTCGTCTTCTCCCTTGTCCTCCATGCTATGTGTGCATTCTCTTGACCCATTCCATCAGATCTCCATGGCCCATCGTGCTACCCATGCTCATGCTCTTTCCTCCATGGTCTGCTTGCTACCCCTCCCCTCTCCTCCAAGCCTTCCATTCTCCATCTGCCACCCTCCTGTCTGCTCTTTGTGGTACATTCTGCCTCCATAGTCATCTTGCTACTTCTGCCCCTGCCGGCATGGCCTCCAAGGTCAGCTTGCTGGCCACCTCAGCCCCCCATGCTTCCTTTTATCCATGTGTGTGTCTGTGCCTCCTCCTTCCTGTCATCCTTGGTCCATTATATTACCCCGCAAACACTGGCTTGCCCTCAGTGGTCAGCTTGTCGCCCCAGCCCCCCTGCCTGTTGCACTCCAATCCCTGTCTGCATGCCCCTATCCCCAACACCTGCCCTCTGTGCTCAGCATTCTGCCCTTGCTCATGCCATCCTTCCCTCCATGACTTGCCTGCTGTGCCTTTCCTCTTACCCTACCCTCCACTTTCCTTGTGTGTACCCGTGCCCACTCCCTCCTGCCCTGTATGGTCCAATGTGCCGCCTTTGTCCCAACCTGCATCCCCCTGCCCTCTGTCCTTGGTGTGTGCATGCCCATTTCTCCACCCCCTTTTCCTATGTGGTCCATTGTCCTGCCCCTGCTTGCCAACCCTCCTTGGCCTGTTTGATACCCCTGCATCACTCTCACCTGCCCTTCATTCTCTATCTGCGTGCCCCTACCCATCTGCTATTTATGGTCTGTTCAGCTGCTTCTGCCCATACTGTACTGCCCTCCATTGTCAGCTTCCTTTCACGTCCCCCTCCCTCTGCACTCCATTGTCCATTTGCATTCTCTTTCCCCGTCTTACCTGCTCCCTGTTGTTCGCTTGATGCCTGTGCCCGTCTTGACCTACCCTCCATGGTCAGCTTGCTTCCCCTTCCCAAGTCCAATTCCGCAGCTCTCTGTTCTACATGTACATGCCTCCTCCTTCCTCCCTTCCATCCTCAATTGTGCTTCCACCATCCCTCCTGCCTGCATGCCATGTTCAGTTTTCTGCCTATGCTCCTGACGCCCTCACGCTTGTCCTCCGCTTTATGTGTGCATGGGCTTGCCCCATTGCTCCTGCCCTACGTGGCCTAATGTGCAGCAACTGCCTCTTCCACCTGCCCTCTGTGCTGTGGTCAGTTTGCTGTAATTGCCCCCTATCACCTGCTCTCAGTTCTTTAGCTGGATGTTCCTGCCCCTTTCCTTCTGCTCGTTGTGGTCCATTGTGCTGCCCCTGCCACTCCCTCCTGCGCTCCTTGGTTAGCTTGCTGCCCTCCTCCCATCTGCCGCCTTCTGATCTCCATGTGTGTGCCCCTGTCCTTTCCATCCTTCTCCCTGTGGTTTGTTGTGCTGCCACTGCTTTTACCGTCTGTCCATCATGGAAAGCTTGCTTCCCCTGCCCACCTGCCCCTGCCTGCCATTCTTCACCAGGGTGTCCCTGTCTAATCCCACTTACTCCCTGTAGACAGCTTGCTTCCACTGCCCATGCTGCCCTGCCCTTCGTGGTCAGTTTGTTGGCCCTCCTCATTTATTCTATTCTCCATCTGGGTGCCCCGACTCCCTCCTTCCTGCCCTCTATGGTCCATTATACTGTAATTGCCCCTATAGCCTGCCCTCTTTGGCCAACTTGCTGCCCATGCCCCCTTCACCCTGTACTCTTTTCTCTGTGTGCATGTCCCCGTCCCATGCTCCTCCCGCCTGCCCCCTTTGGTAAGTTTGCTGCCCCTGCCTATGACCCTTTCCCTCCTGCCTTCTGTTCTCCCTGTGTGTGCCTCTTCCCCCTCCCACCTTCCCTCTGAGGTCAGATTGCTGCTCCAACCAATTCTGGCTTGACCTCTGTGGACAGCGTGTTGCCCCTGGCTCTGTCCCTGCACTGCATGCCCTCTGTTCTTTGTATGCATTGCGCTGCCCCATTCTGTCCTGTTGTGTTATCATTGTCCATCTCACCTGCCCTCCGTGGTCCGCTTGGTGTGCTTGCCCCCTACCCCTGCCCTCTGTTCTCAGTATGCGTGCTACTGCGACCTCCTTCTTTCCCTTCAAGGTCCATTTTGGTGGCACTACCCCTCACCCTTCAATTCATGGTCAACTTACCACCTCTGCCGCCTCCCCCTCGTCCTTCATTCTCAATATGGTAACTTTGCCCTTCTTTTCTGTCCTCCTTGGTACTATACTGCCACTGAACTTTCAGCCAGCAATTAGTCATCAACTTGCTGCCCCTGCTCACCCCCTCACTCCCTGCCCTTAGTTCTCCATCAGTATGCCTCCTACTCCTCTGACCTTCTGCATGTGGACAGCTTGCTTCCTTTGCCCTTGCTGGCCTGCCCTAAGTGGTCAACTTGCTGCCTCCTCCCTCTAACCCTATTCTTTGTGTGCTGTTACTCCCCATGCAGACCTGTCCTCTGTGGTCGTCTTGCTATCCCTGACCACCACCCTGCACTCCCTGGTCCAGGTGTGTGCCCCTTTTCCTCTAACCTCTTGTCGCAGTGGTTTGCAGTACTACCCCTGCCCATGTTGGCCTGCCCTCTGGTCATCTTGCTGACCCTACCCCGTCTCCCTCAGTTCTTCACCTGCTTACCTCTGCCCCTTCCATCTTTCTCTGTAGTTCACTATTCTGCCCTGGTTCATACTGCACAACCCTCTGTTGTCACTTTGCTGCCACTGCCCATATCCCCTTTGCACTTCATTCTCCATCTGCTTGCCCCTTCCCCTTCTCTCCTACCTTCAGTAGTCAACTCACCTCCCCTCCCCATGCCTGCTTGCTCTCCGTCGTCAGCTTACTGTCCTTGCCCCTACCTTCTCCCCTGCGCCCTCTATTCTCCGCCTGCATGCCCCTGCCTCTACCTTCTGCCCTCTGTGCTTGCAGTGCTCTTCCTGCCTGACCTTCATGGTCAACCTCCTGCTCCTGCTCCCTGCTCCCTGTCCCCAGTACTTCATTTCCATTGTGTGTGCTCTCTCCCCGCCCTTCCACCCTGCACAACTGCATACTTTGTGACTAAAGGTATAATTTTGTACCAAATTTGGTGTAATTCCATTCTACCCTGTTTTCTGTGTTGGTGAGCAATATTTGCTCTGGGAATTAGCATAAAAAATCAGCATTTTGCCCGCCCCCTTCTTATCCGCTGCTTGAGAGATCTTGGAAATCTTTGTGAAGATCCTTCAACCAATGCTAACGTGAGTAGCAAAACAATAAATGCTCTTACTTTGGAAAATCTGACCCAACTATACAAACTGGTGACTATATATATCGCACTATATTTATGTTTCTTTAGGTGTAGCTTTCAGAAATTCATAGTACCCTGTCAAAGCCTATAGATAAGGTATACAATCTCACAATGAAAGTTTTTTGGAGGGTCTAATGGTAAGTTACTTAAGGTGTGCCTTTGTCTTGTAGCGATCCACCTTTCCTGCAGAGTTCTGTGTCTGTGTGTTATCTGCTACCCAATTACTCTCTCGCCACTTCCACCATTGGCTATCATGTTCCAGTATATCTATTCACTAGTTGGTATGGTGGCATATAGAAAACAACATCACTTCCATTGGACCTTGCACACAATGTTAGTACAAAACATGACACTTTACATATGTTTCATGAGTTCTGCTGGTAGCCATTAATGCTCAAAATAACCCAACAATCTGTGCTGCAATGTAGATGTCGGGTAACAAAGTCTTCTATGGTTGCACAACCCTCACCAGTTTCTCTCATAAGGTCAGCTGTCCCCTTTAAGGTAGTTTATGTTGACCATATTGATTCGCTCACATCAATAAATCAGTGCAAGTATATATTGGTAGTTGCAGATTCATGTAATCATTTTCTGAAGTGCCAGTATCACCAAATCTTTGAAGGCCAGTAACTCTGGTCCTCCCGAACCTGGTGTGGCCAAACCTAGGCAGACGTCTCAATCCCCTTGTGCCCAGACATCCAATGAAGCCACAGCGCTGGGCTTTCTGCAAATTGACAAAACTATAGAGAGATCTAGACATTGCATCTTGCAAAAACTGAAATAAGATAGCCCTGTTTTCCTGTTTCTACCTTGCATAACTATAGGTAAGTCAAACAAATGGTTTTGGGGAAGTCATTTGAATGTGCCTTTTAGTAAAATACCCCTTTTTCATGGTCATTTGGTCAACCCCACTTTTAGATTGTATTGCTGTTTTTTGGACTCAGCACACTGGGTACTGTTGTCCAGTGCCCAGTGTATGTGCTTGAAGCCCTAAAAATAATTTTGAATGGATATACACAACATTGGCATATTTAACTTACCTATAAGGTATTTGTATATGGTATAAAGAGTACCCAGGGCTTGTAGGTTAAGTGTCACTAGTGGACTGCAGCACCAACTCTGCCACCTATCACAGTACCAATGCAAAAAGAACAATTGATGGACAGAATGCAGAAAAATGTCATACATTCGTCCCTGTACAGAGACCTGGGCCTAAATCCATTGTTTTTTTGCTCATGATGGAGCGAGGTGCTGAATGAAATTTCGTTCAAACTCGCAAAGTTAAAACTTCCATAAAACTGTAACCGTATTAACAAGTATGTGATGAAAAGTATTAATCAACTTAGTTTTAAAATTCATATACACAAGAAACACGAGGGACTAACTTATGTGCTCTATATTGCAAATGCAAGTGCGTAGAAAATAATAAACTAACCTTGTCTATTGTCTTTGTCAGTATTAAATGCGGCTGTCTAACTAATAGCATGTGCTTATTATGTGTGCTTATGTTATGTCTTTTTGTGACAAAAGCTCGTGGAGATTCCTTGCGGCCTAAAAGAAGAAGGTAGATATGAACGCTGCTTTGTGTGCTCAGCTAGGTAACATAAATTAACGGGTTAATAATTAGCAAAGGGGGTGGGTAACAGAATGTGTCTCAATTCTTTAATTAATTGATGTCTTGTGTTTGTTTAAATAATATTTTCCGAGAGAGGCCTAAGACCTGAAAAGAAATGGCAGTGGTCGTGAAACTTGTCCAGAGTGGAGCCTTGTATTCGCACAGAAGTGGAAACTTTTACCACGTTGTTAAATTTGACAGAAAATGCAGACTATTAACTGTGCTGAACGTGCTTTCGGTGAAGATGGCTCAAGGACAGGAAGTCAGGCGACATTGCCAAGGTTAGGAAGTCGTGGACTGTATCTCGAAAGAAATGTTTCTCTTTTGAGTAAGCCAAAAGTCGCGTAAGCAAAAGGACAATAGGGCTTAAGAGAAGCCTCAACTTGGTTTGGAAACGGAGATGACCTAACGTTTTAATCGTGGTCTGACATGGCGTAGCCAATGAGCGGCGTGCATTTCTGAGAAATTATATAATTTGTAGAAAGTTTAGCTAGATAGAAGAGTATAAAACCTAACCCCATGGGCAGGAGGGTGCTCCTCACTTTCGAGGTCCTGATTGACGTGACATGCTGTCGGACTTCTTGCTCACGTAAGGACAGCAGATATAATTGATTTTTCCTTTCTAGGTGGAGTGAGAATAGTCAGGGAAATAGTTCTAGGGAATGGAAACTGTTATTAACTAATATTCATGTTTTCTGATTGTGCCTTTAAAATGTCAGTCTAATTGATCATTCCTCATTAAAATGCTGCTATCCTTTGCTAATAAAATAAAGATTTATTGATGAAAATGCTCTTTCTTTGAAGAATAAAGTTAAAATAAAATTCGATTTTGAAACGACAAGCTGGTCTTGTTTATTCATGGTCTAGTTACCATTAGTTGATCTATTTACCTAAGTGACTTAATTAAAATGATATATGTTTAAAACCATGGTAAGGAAGAATAAACTGCAGATGTATATAAATGTGTAAATAGTTTGTGAATAGTTCTGATTAATTAGGTCACATGATTCAGTCGCGCAAAAATTGTCTCGTTGCTTTATGGGCCTTTGAGAGTGATTTATGAATAGTGGTAAGTATTGTGGTGTTCGGTAGCGTTGGTGAGACAGTTTTTCCTTAGGGGCGCTGGATCAATTCCTTGGTAGCAGAGTTACGGTTACTATGGTAACTGTCATGCTACATGGTAATTACATAGGATCGATGTTTAACATATGTTAAGTTTGTTCAGTTGTTATATGTAGTCGAAAGGTTTTTTCCAGCAGTGTGAAAATTCCTAGTTGTGCCGGCAAGAGTAGTGTAACAGGTGAAGTTGCACAGTGCATTTGTTCTGTTTCAAAATAGTGGTATTGTATCACTAGTGTTGTGGACGTACAGCACAAGTTTAGGGATTTTAGGTGTGTAAGGTAAAATGTATAGCGAGGATTATCTATGAAATTGTAGCTTTCGAGTATAGGGACTAATGTCCTGTTTTTAAAACTCGCTGTGAATAGAGTAGTAGATTTTATCCAAGCTTGAGTGAAGGGTAAGGAAGCGTCGTCTATCTTACTGGCGAGTGAAGATTTCTAGTGTGTGTTAAAGTCCTACCTAGATTTAGGTTTGCATGGTTAGGGATCTTTTTGTTTGAATGTGCGTAAATGATTTGGTAATATATGATTGAGTGAAACTTTGAATTGTCACAATATATGCATTCAGAGAGAAACAAGTTTGTTATTTCCTGCTAGAAGGGTAGAGTAGCCTTACTTTATCAACAAAACAAAATATTCTGTGAAAATAGCGTCGTCTATTTCACGCAAAAGAATACTTGAGTGACTGTAAAAGCTATCACTTTATTTTAGTGAAACAGACAAATGGTTTGTTTTTGTGGAGTTTCTAACTGAATTTCCTTGAAGAATTTGTAAAATATGGTGCTGTGAAAATATTTTGTAAAGGAGGAGTTAGTTTAAGGAGCGAGAGACAGAGAAGCTGCAGCGGCAGTGTACGTCACAGGGTCCACGCTGTGATTGGCTAACATACGTCACAGAAGGCGCACTGATTGGTTCATGTGACCAAGACGAGCTGACAGCAGATTGGTTCATCCTGAAAGCAGTAATTCTATTGGTTAAGCAAAGCAGTGACGTAGCTTAACCTGATTGGCTTGTTAGTGAGTTTCGCGCACGGATTGGCTGGTGCGGCGGAATACCAACTTCCTTGTTACGATCTTTACCAAAGCAAGGGAAACAGTTTTAAAACATGGATTATTATTATATTAAAGAGAAAAAGAAGCTTTCTTGGTTTCAGAAATTTGAATGGGAGGATGAAATGTTTGAATTGCAATGAGAAAGTTGAGGAGTATCAAGGTTTGGAGGACTAGATTTAAATAGAGAAACACATCAGGAAAGAATGCGTCGATGGAGACGTGGGGATATGTGTGATGGTCTGTATCCAGCGAGATTTGGTGAGGCAACTGATCAAAAGGGTGCTCATAATAATAATGGTGAAGAAAGTGATTTAGAAGATGCAGTTTTCGAAGAGATTTATGTTGATGAGGATTATGAATCCGAAACCGGTCCCAGGATGCTTGTTTCCGGTCCAGGGAAGACAGGGCTTGGCAGTTCGGGCTGGACTGTTCCCATGAGGCACAGGGTCAGACTGATTTGCATATAGCCATGTCTGAACTGGGGTGGCTGAGTGAACTAAAGAATGGTGATGGATTAAACCCAGATCAGTTGACTGGGGGTGAGTGTTTGATTTGTTCAAACGCTCCGCCCATCATCCCCTTTTGTATCGCTTTGTTTGCCCTAAGTGTGGCAGGGTATGCTCAGACGTGAGTCCCTTGTTCACTTGGCCACTGGATTCAAGATAGCCTGGCTGATGAGGATTATGAATCCGAAACCGGTCCCAGGATGCTTGTTTCCGGTCCCGGGAAGACATGGCTTGGCAGTTCGGGCTGGACTGTTCCCATGAGGCACAGGGTCAGACTGATTTGCATATAGCCATGTCTGAACTGGGGTGGCTGAGTGAACTAAAGAATGGTGATGGATTAAACCCAGATCAGTTGACTGGGGGTGAGTGTTTGATTTGTTCAAACGCTCCGTCCATCATCCCCTTTTGTATCACAAAACCGAAACGGCCGCCACGTTATTAACCAGCTTGTTCTTGGTCTTCCCCAATGGTTCCACCAAGAATTTCTTCAAGTGCTCCTCCAAGAGAAATTAATGAAGGGGTTTCACCTAGATTAAATCAGAGTAGTGAAAAAACTCCTGAGAGAATAGAAACAAGATCTAATTCTAGTATATCAGGGGAAAACAGAAATTATGCTGAAACCCCAGTTCAAAGAAATGAAACCCCAAGAAATGTAATGAGAACAGAAAGATGTGAGGAATTACCAAATACCTCAGAATATTTCCGATCAAAAGATGAATTAATACAGCAGTTAACAAAAAGCATGGAAGCAGTAACAGTACCAGTAACGATTGGGCCTGTTCTTCCAGTATTTGATCAGAGAGAAGTTAGACATTCAGCCTTGACTGTTCCATTAAATGCAGAAATTCAGAAAGTGGTTGAAAAATTTTATTCAGATTTATCTGAAATTTACTGAGAAAATACAATGATGCCTGATTTAACTTTTAATTAAGGATCGCCATGTAAAACTCCATTTGGTGAGGAATCTGATCCTGTAACTCCAAAAAAGAACATGAATAAAATAGATTTAACGAATACCCCACAAACCCCAGAAATTAAATTGCTTGATGTTGCAAAATTGAAAGCGGATTTAGAGGAATTAATAATTGGAACAATTGGAACTGACAGTTTGAAGGCATATCAGGATGATGAATTATTATTTATTTGTAAAAGCATACAACGGAAAACAAAAACTAAATATGATCAATTAGAGGAAATTGCTTCTGAATTAGAAGTAGATTTAAGTAGACAGAAAAATTTGCAGAAACATTATAGAGTGGACTTCTCTGAAAAAGACATTGAAAATATGAATACCACAGGAAGAATTATTCATATAAAAGATTTAATTGTGTTTCTAAAAAGATTGGGTGAATTAAGTAAATGGATAGTAAAATGGACAAAGAAAAGAGAGGAAGAAAAAAGAGGAAGGAGCTAATGAGTTTCCAATGAGAGAAATACCAGGAGGAGGGTATGTGCATGTTCCATGGACAAGACAGGATATATTGCTGTTCACAAATGATTTTCCTCGGCTGAGAGAAAAACCTGTGGAATGGTATCGACAAGTAGACAGATTTGTTAAAGTTTCAAAGATTCTGTGGATTGATCTCGATGGATTCTTTGACATAGTTGTCCCATCGGATCTTTGGACAGAATGTAACATTTCTATAGATTGGCCTAAAGAAGAACCTGCTCGAGATAAGGTAACAGGTGCTCCTTCATCAGATGTTATGAATCTGTATGATAAGATAATTGTGTGGTTAAAAAACAAGATTCCCCCTAAAGAAGTAGATTGGGTTAAAATAGATAGAACAAATCAAGAGCCAAAAGAATCAGTACATTCATTTTATGAAAGATTACTGCTGGTATTTAAACAATACAGTGATTATGAGAAATTGAGTGAAAAGGACATGAGCCATTTCATATACAGATTTGTTTATGGCTTAAGACCTGAAATTGGTGAAATGATAAGATCTGGAATAGTTGGTTGGCAATCGCTCTCAGTGGATGACATTTTGAGAAAAGCAAAATACTGTAGTGATGAAATAGATGCTAAACAAAAGAAGCTAAAAGAAAAAGCTATGTGGGCACAGGTGAAAGTAGCTGAAGAGCAAATAGCAACTCTGGAAAACAAAAATGTTAATCAGAATCAAGGGAAATTTAAAGGTAATTTTAATAAGCCAAGATTGATGGGAAATATTGAAGAGTTAAAACAAAAGCTCCCATGTTTTAATTGCGGCGAAATTGAACACTGGAAGCGCGAATGTAAGAATCCGCCCAGAAATTTTAAAAATGCATCATTAAATCCACAGATGCAGAATGAGATAAATCTGCAGCAACAGCTACAGCGACAGGTAGTGAATCAGCAAAGTCACTACCACAACCGCCACTTCCAAACTGTGTAAATATGCAGAGGTTCAATACAGAAACAGTATTCTGCAGAGGTGAACAGGTAAACAGATCGCCAAGACTGAATGTGTCAAATGTTTCTCAACAGTATTGGTTGAAAGAAAATGGAGGGAGTGATTCTGAGGATTACTTATGGCGGTGCCCGAGAGAGGAGGAAGAGTGTGTGCTTGGAGACACTCTTGAGGTAGATCAGGCTGGTCCATTCGTAAATGGTAAAGTGAATGATTTAGAAATCACTTTTCTAGTGGACACTGGTGCTACCCGTTCTACTGTTAGATCAGTGGAAATAGAAAACCTGCCTCTCTCCGGGGACAAGATCCAAGTAGTTGGAGTAGCTAATCAACAAATTAAAACAGATTTAACAGAACCAGTTGAAGTTGAAATTGGTAAATTTAAGGACAAGCATAGATTTGTAGTTTGTAACAGCAGTCCTGTAATTTTGTTAGGAAGGGACATACTTTGTAAGATGAATTGTAAAATATATTGCTCACCGGATGGTATTAAGCTCCAAACTCAGGAAGAAGATGGGCTTTACAAGTTAACAATGTTGATGGTTGAAGCAGAAGAAAATAAATTATTTCCTGGATTTGATAAAAATGATCTACCTGAAGAATTAAAAGAGACAGTCAATGATAAAATTTGGGATTTGACTGGAAACGAAATGGGTTTGATGAAAAATGTAGACCCAGTAAAAATATCAGTAAAACAAGGAGGAGATTATCCAAACATTCCTCAGCATAAAATGAAAGCAGAAGTTATTGAGGTGTCATTCCTGTAATTGATAAATTCATAAAACAAGGTGTTCTAAAAGAAATTGAGAGCAGTCCATGTAATTCACCGATTTTGGGAATCAAAGAGCCAAATGGAACTTTCAGAATTGTTCAAGACCTGAGAAAGGTTAATCAAATAGTTGTTCCATGTTGCCCAGTTGTGCCAAACCCAGCGGTAATTCTTTATCAGATACCGCATGATGCAGAATGGTATACAGTTACAGATTTATGTAACGCATTCTTTACTGTTCCATTGCATCCAGAAAGGCAGCACATTTTTGCGTTCAGGTTCCAAGACCGTATCCTAGCATGGTGTTGTATCCCTCAAGGGTTTGCAGAAAGTCCATCTATTTTTAATCAGTTGCTAAAGAAATCTTTGGAAAATCTAGATTTACCTGGAAAATCAACGTTAGTGCAGTATATTGATGATCTCCTTGTAGCTGCAAAAACAAGAGATAACTGTGTGACAGATACCATTATTCTTTTGAATCATTTGGCAGACGAGGGACATAAAGTTTCTCCTGCAAAATTACAGTTTTGCAAACAAGAAGTAAAATACCTTGGTCACAGAATTGCAAAAGGAATCAGGCAGGTGACAACTGAGAGAATTAAAATGATTCAGGCAATGCAACCTCCAAAAACACAGAGACAGGTCAGAATGTTTCTAGGAATGGTAGTCGCCAATGGATTAGTGGATTTTCAATAATTGCGAAGCCATTGCAGAGATTGACAAAAGCAGACATAAAAGACCCGATTACCCTAACAGAAACTGAGTTAGAAGCTTTTGAGCAGTTAAAGAAAAGTTTGTGTGAAGCTCCAGCATTGGGAATGCCGGACTATGAGAAGGAATTTGAGCTGTATTGCAGTGAAAGAGAAGGATGTGCTTTATCAGTTCTGATTCAAAGACATGGAAGACTGAGAAAGCCAATAGCATATTTCTCAGCTGTTCTTGATCCTGTTGCAAAAGCATTACCAGGCTGCTTAAAAGCAGTAGCTTCCAAAAGTGTAAGCTTAGAACAAAGTGAAGGAATAATAATGGGATTCCCTGAAAAGGATTTGTACCACATTCAGTTGAAATTCTCCTTACCAGAAATAAAACACAGCATTTGACAAGTAACAGGTTAACAAAATATGAAAAAGTTATCCTTGGATCAGATAATGTATCGATTGCAAGATGTGTGAATTTAAATCCTTCCACATTATTGCCTGATGGAACTGTAACAGAAATCAGGAATGAAAATGATATTGATCATGAATGCTTGGATGTATTAGAATATTGCACTAAACCCAGACAGGATATAAAAGATGTCCCATTAACTGAATCAGATTATGTTTATTTTGTTGATGGTTCATGCTTAAGAACAGATGAAGGTGTTCTGAGTGCAGCATATTCTGTTTGCACAGTTGCAGATGTAATTGAAGCCTCTTGTCTCGAAGGAATTCGTTCAGCTCAAGTAGCAGAATTGATTGCTTTGATTCGTGCATGTGAAAAAGGAAAAGAGTTAAAAGTTACCATAGTGACTGATAGTCAGTATGGGTATGGCGTAGTTCATGACTATGGCCAGCTCTGATCTCAAAGAGGTTATTTAACTTCTGCGGGAACTCCTATCAGGAACGCAAAATTGATAAACAGGTTGATCGATGGTATACAGCTACCAGAGAAAATTGCTGTCGTAAAATGCACAGCTCACAAAAAAGGTGATGATTACATGACAAAAGGAAATGCATATGCTGATGAAATCGCAAAATTCTGTGCAAAGAACAATATGTCAATCAATCGGGAAAAAGACAATGAACATGTTTTGAACTCATTTATGCTAACATCTGTAGTTGAGACATGGCAAGGAGTAAATATTTACAAGATGAGGCAGATGATGAGGAAAAAGACACATGGTTAAAAGCAGGTTGCAGACAGAGAGAAGAAGATGAGAGTTGGGTTTACAAAGATGACAGACCAGTTATGCCAGATAGCATGATTCCTGATATGGCTCGAATGTATCATGGTCCAGGACATATTGGAAGGGATTCAATGATCAGATTATTTAGGCAAACATGGTACAATCCAAAGTTCAGACTAATTGCAGAATCTTTTTGTCAGAGATGCTTGATCTGCCAGCAGATCAACCCAAACAGAAAAACAGTTGTGAGCATGGGAACCATAGGACGGGAGGGTGGTCCTTTTACCAGACTACAGATGGATTTCATTGACATGCCACCCCATAACAAGTTAAGATACGTCTTGGTGATAATCTGTCTGTTTTCAAGATGGGTGGAAGCATTCCCGACACGTCACAATGATTCAGTTACTGTGGCAAAATTGCTTTTAAGAGAAATCATACCAAGGTATGGATTTCCGGTGACGGTCGAGACTGATCGTGGAACACATTTTGAAAACAGATTGCTAAAATTGATTTGTGAAGCATTGAACATAAAGCAAAAGTTACATTGTGCCTACAGACCAGAAGCATCAGGTGTTGTTGAGCAAGTAAATGGCACAATCAAAAATAGAATAGCAAAAATGTGTTTAGCTACAGGAATGAAGTGGACTGATGCACTTCCACTTGTTTTGATGTCTTTGAGAAGTACTCCAGATAGAAAAACAGGTTTAAGTCCCCATGAAATTGTCATGGGCAGAGTCATGAGACAAGCATTTGTACCAGTTGGTAAATTAATAAGCATTAATGATAGCGTCATATTGGAGTACTGAAAGAACCTGTCTGACGTGGTGACTTCTGTGTTCCATCAGGTGGGAACTGAAGTGATAACCAAAGAGAAGGAACAAGCTCATGATCTGTTACCAGGAGACTGGGTGAGAACAAAAGTTCACCGGAGAAGAAATTGCCTAGTACCCAGGTGGCAGAAGGCAAGACAGGTGATACTTGTCACAACAAATGCAGTAAAGTGTAGAGGATTGAAGAGATGGATTCATGCTAGTCATACCATACGTGTGCCAGCTCCTGAAAATCCTGACGAAAGTGATACTACAGCTGATTCAGATTCTGAAGAGGAACCTGAAAGAGATCCAGATTCTGAAGATCGATAGGGAAGTCGACATCTGGAAAATTCAATTGCGAATGAAGCATTGAATGAAGAAATTGAAGAGATTGTGATACAAGACTCTGAAAATTATGAAGATCTGCTGGATCAAGAAGCAGAAAAAGAGTCTGAACAAGTGGTGATTCAAGATCAAGAAAGTATTGAAAAGCAGATTGGAAGCTCTGGAAGAAGGAATGAAAATTCTGAATCTGGGAAGATGGATGTAATTGAAGAAGAAGAAGAAGAAGACGAAATTCCGAGTACCAGTTATGAAGATGATGTTCCTAACGGAGTGAAACTGCTGAGTAAAGAAGTACCTAGATCTAGAATTGAAATCTCAGAAAGCGAATCAGACGAAAGTGACGATGAATCCAAAGGGAAAAGTTCAAGGAAAAGAGCTTGGAGAGCAGATTGTAATCAAACTGAACCAAAGAAAAAAATATTTAGAAAAGGAGATAATTGGCCAGCTGAAAATGAGAGTCTAAAATTTAAATTAGTGAACAGATCAAAGGAATAGATTAATGAAGTCTCAAGTCATATACTCAGATAAGAAAAATCAAGCAGGAAAGAAAATAGAAGTGATTAGTAATGGAGCAAAAAGAGTAATAAAACCAAACCAGAAGTACAAGTCGCCTGAATGGACCTATATAATTATCCCACCAGTTGTTGAAGTGAATAGTAGTAGTCAGGAAGACTTGGATGACACGAGTGATAATGATTGATTTTGTTTCCATACATAGTTAAAATTTGTATTTGGCATAAGGCTGAAGAAATTGTGTTAGGTGACACGAGGTCAAAGAAATTGTGTTAGCTGGAAAAACATATTGATGTAAGACGCAAGGTCGAAGAAAAGCTGTTAGAAAATAGGGTTATCTTTAAAAAAAAAGTAAAAACAGGGGGGTGTATATTAATTTTTAATTTTTGATTTTTGATTTTTTTTGTAAGGCTCTTGTTTCAGAGTAAAAGATGCCTTCTACTAATAATAATAATTCGAGATGTTCAATCTTAAGAAGATGTTGCAAAATGTCTTCTATATGTGTGATTCTAATAATTTTGGTTTGGTTAATTTTAGCTGTCATTTTTCCTTTTGGAATTGATAAGGAGATGTATAAGACTAATATGACTAGTAAAGTTGTGGTTAAGCTGATAGAGCGCGCGAGGCCACCCGACCAATAGTTTTCGCCGTTTCCGGCTTCAGGGCCCATATACTTTCAAACCACCATATACATCGATCGGGTGACTTCACGAGCTCTACCAAGTTGATGTGTGTGTGTTCCCTGCTAATAATTTTCAGTGCACCCGACTTACCATCCACCGATGCGGGTACCTAATGACCACAATGAATCAGGGAGCTAGCTGTAAAAGAAAGGCAGCAAAATGCAAACCCAAACAATATCATTCAAATTCTGTTTAAATGACCACGGACAACTGGAAGTTTTAAAATGTTTATCTAAATTCAATATTTCCTTGCATGAGGTACAGTAAAATAAGGCAATCAATAACCAAGATAACGTAAATTATATAGGCATAAAGAAATAATGACAGGGTAATCATTCAAATGTAATATGAAATGCAGATGGAAAATACTATACAATCTCAGAAATGTTTAAGCATGGACAGTTTATGCATGAATAACTATGGGAGGGCCTATAAAGAGTAACACGCTTCACTTAAGGTGAATGGGCCTTTGAACAATCTAGGCAATGAAGTTCTAGACCATATCATAAAATTACAGACTGCAATGCAAAATATAATTTCTAACCAGTGAGAAGACATAGGAACAAAACCTTATGGAAAACATGTAATTGACTTTCAATAGTTGCGGAAAGGCATGGAAAATATAACATATGCAATGATGAACTTTATTAAAGCAAAAGTCAGAAATTCAGAAGGTGCAAGATTTAAAGAGTTTTCAGAGCAATATTTACCTAGAAAGGTGTGGAAACCAAACCCTGGCCACGGGTTAGTTAAGGACAGGAAACCCTCAAGGAAGGATACCCCTCAAAGGACAGCAGGTGCAGAATGGACACCCAGGACAGGACAGGATACCCTCGGAATAGGAATCAGGACAGGACCCTCAGGACAGGACAGCAAACCCTCAGGACAGGACAGCAAACCCTCAGGACAGGACCCTCTTCAGGACAGGACCGGAACCCACAGTTCGGAAGCAACGCCTGCGCTCCACCCGTTCTGCAGCTATCGATCAAGACCCCGATTGGGTCAGCGAACTCCCAGCTAAGTGCTTGCCAGCACTTTAAGGTTCAGTAGAACCTCAGTCTATGGTCAAATTCGGACAGAGTGCTTCGCAGCGCTCTGTATCTTCAGTCACCTATTGAGTGCGTTGGGTCAGTGACAGGTCAGCTAAACCAGACAAGTCGGACGGTTCACTAGGTGAACCCAGGGTAGATATACAGTTTGGGGTCAGTGTACCACCCCCCAATGTTGCAAAGTGTCAGAATCCTTCAATTTGGATTGGTCCTAAGGTAGGATTTGGGTAGCACACCAATCACGACATAGAGTTTCGAGCCTACATTTGCATAATAGGGTACCGCCTAACTAGATTGGGGTTCTCATGAGAACTGGTGCAGAAATACAATGGCAACTTTAACATTGTTGCTCTGTGAGCACATGTGATTGGTTCAGCCGAGTTTTCGGGTCGTTCTCAGGAGCATCTTGCTCATCACTGCCAACTGGCTGAGTTCCATCATTCAAGGTCTGCTCTGGCTTGGCAGGTCGCGCAGGCGCAGAAGGACCTCCAAAATGGTTCTCGGCACTGACAAACCCCATTCCCCGCGGTACATAAAAAGTAAGCGAAAAACAAATTAATACATAATAATGTCATTATGAAAATACATCACAGGATTTGTACTTTTGACTCATCATCAAGAAATAAAACTATTGCATTAAAATGTTAGCTACATTGACACAGTCACAAGAGCAGTGGCACGAGCAGTACCCCATGATAAGCACAGCTATGAATTACGCATGCGCATAACTTTCCCTCCACTTCTGCAGACGCGTCAGGACACGTGAGTGTGGCTGACGCATGCGCAGTAACTAAATACAAGCGGCGGCCATTTTAGGTGACTTGGGTAAATTATTTTAGTAAAACACATGTGCAAGCTTCACTATCTATGTTCAAACTTAACATAAACGTTAGTAAAACATACATTTGTTACCTTATTACACATAAACGAGGTTCTTGACTTCGGCAAGCCGCAAAATATGCGAAGCTTTGCTTCATCAATCCCCTCTTTGATGATATTTACTATCATCACAAATTATAATGGAACCAGATGCCAACTTTCTTTCACACTTTATAAAGTTCTATTTCTTCCAGCAACCGTTCTAACTTTTCTCTCTCAGTTTTAGTAGGGTGAGAAGTCTTCACCTTTTTGTATATCTGATCATTCACTTCCTCTAATTCAATCTCATCCACACTTCGTTTCACTCCTCTTGCATTTACCTCGTGCTTTTTGGTGCGCTTGCGGCATTTACAGCATAAGAAAATGGAAAGTATAATAAGACCTATAATACCAATTGGCATCAGAATTTTGAACAATAAGCTTTTACCTATGCTAGCAAGCCAATGACCTACATTTGAGAGACCATCTACCAGTCTCTTCCAGGCACTATCAACCTCGAGTGGTTTGAGTTCCTTTGCCAAATTAGTAATGTTTTTCACATATCTTTTGATCTGTACACTTTTATCCGGAATATAAGTGCAACAATGTTGCGCCTTCAACATCCGGCAGACTCCGCCCTCTTTCGCTAATAAGGTGTCACGAGCAAGTCGATTCTGCAAAACCATTGATCTGATCGCAACCATTTCAGTATTGACCAGCAGAAATCCATGAGCTGTTTCAGTAGACAGTACATCTACTATAGTAGACAATTTGCAAATTCTGTGAGTGTTCAGAACCACTCCCACTCCAGGTATCAGTGCACTGAAAATACTACCCCTAATTTCACCTATACTTTCTCTTTTACTACGCACTAAGCCATTAGTATCTTCATTGCTTCCAGCTTTCCCATTCACATGGTATATTTTCGGGAAGACAATGCCAAAGTAGCAGCTTCCATACCAGTGATCCGGCAATTTGAAATAAGCCTTGTCCCCACAAATATAATAAATTCCAGGAAACACAGGCTCTGACCCATTTTTGAAACCCCAACCTCCAATTACCTTGTAATTATGTTCGCATTCACTGGAACCAATGAAAACATTATTATAATAGCTAGTCTTCTCGCGGTGAAGACATAGCTTGCCTTTCTTTTCAAAATCCAGCAACAGAGCAGGACCCGCTCCACCAGATGAGGTGCCTTCCATGTTCTCTGCCCACTTTGGCTTTTTCTGACTTTCGTCATTAGCCTTCTTTTGAATTTTAATTCTTCTTTTCTCTGCCATGTTCAGGAACATCTTTTCCTGCTCACGCAAAGAACAAGTCAAGTTATCTCTGTGTGCGTCTGCTATGTCAATGTTACCTATAGTCAGAAAGTAGTCTCCCATATATCTTATGGTGTCACTTTTGGTATGTACAGGATTCAAGTTCCCACGTATAGGAAGTTCAGAAAAGATCACGTCATTGTTAGAGTAATAATACTGTAACGGTCCCCTTTTGTAAAATAAACTAGCTAAAATGCTACAGGAGATTCCATATGTCAATGGCAGGTGATGGTATGTCACGCCTTCAGCCACAGAAGTAGGTAGCTTCATGCAGACATAGCAATCTTCAATTTCCATAGTCTCTACATAGTGTATTAATAAGTTTGCGAAAACATTTAAGTGTGTCTTGTTCTTAACTCCATGATAATGTAGTCCTCCCTCATCTGATGCTTCTAAGTTCTGTTTTGTTTGTCTCAGGGCTCTTTCATGTCGTGCTACACTCTGTGTTGTTAGCTCCTCACTGTCAGTATTTACAACTTCAGTAGGGACAATGTTAGTATCTTTACTTACAGCAAAGGGAATGAAAATTGTTAATCCTATCCAGATAACTATCAATACTACTACACTACATATACACACCTTGCAACACGTCTTAAAACGGCTGCAACTAGGTCTACCATTCACTGTTGAATCAGACATTTTGGCTCAGAAGGAGTTTCTCGAACCCCTCTTTTTGGCTTTACACAACTAGCTTACTTTGTGCAAATTCACGGTGGTTCGTCTTCTTCTTCAGCTGAGTACTCAGGGACGGGCTCTCCGTCGCTCACGTCAGTTATATCAAGATCTTCAAGTTCTTCCAAAACCAGTGTCCATTCAGGAGACTTGTACTTTTTGTTTTGTCTTTTTATTCGTTCACTCCTTCTTTTGGAAGAGTCTTCTTCTTGCTCTGCTATCCGAGCACTTCTTCTTGCTTCTGCACGTTTTTCTTCCACTGTCTTTATCCTTAGTCTCAATCTTTTTACAAACCTAGGCTCAAGGTTGTTTCTTTTCCTTAGTCTCTTAGTCGGTACTTGGACTTCACTTTCTTCTCTTATTCTCTTGTTCTCTTTATCTTGTGGTAATTCTTCTCCACTTTCTTCTTCTATTTCCCCTATCTGGCTAGTTCCAGGGCTAGCATCAAATTCTTCTGCCTGGTTGCTAATCTGGCCTTGTTCAGGAATATTTTGTTTTTGGCTTTCGATTGTCTTTGTTTCTGTTTCTGTTTCCTGAACCCGTTCTTCTAACCCTCTCTGATCCTGTTCAAGCACTTCGATCTCTTGATTTTCTTCTGCTCGAACTATCACTCTATTTCTAGTCTCTCCTTTATCTGCATCAGGTGTTAGCGGTGGTGTATCGAACACCTGCTCTGTCCCTGTCTGACCTTCTCCTTCCTCAGTTTTGATGTGAATCTCAAGCGGCTGAGGTTCTTCGCCTGTGCCTTGCTTTTCCTGACTAGTCCACTCTCTACCTTCACTAAGTCGCTCTCTTGTTCTGATAGGATCTTCGGTCAGATCAATCATCGGTATCCATTCTTCTGGCCATATGCTTGGCAGCTCGTCTTCAGCTACTCCTGGCTCAGTTTCCTGGACCCCTTCAGCAGGCTGGATTCTTGGCAGTTCGTAGTCAACTACTCCTGGGCCAACGTCTGCTGTTCCTGCAACCTGACTGGTGCTGGGCTGCTCGTTGTCAGTTGCTTCTGGTCTGGCTCCTTCAGGGTCCTCTGCTGGTTGCCCTTCTTCTTCAAATCCTCTGTCTGGTAATACCTTCTGGGTGTGTCCAGCGTGGATCCACTGGGGAACACCTGCGACTTTCACTGCAGTGGTTGTTACCAGGATTACTTGGCGTTTCTTTCCCCACCTTGGTGCCAGACAGCTTGATCGAGTGTGCTTCTTTATTTTGACCCAATCTCCTGGAACCAAGCTGTGGAGAGGAGTCGTCGGATTGAGGATGCCGTCGTCTCCAATCTGGCGAGAGATAGAAGGCACTTGATCACCCAATCTTCTGCAGTATTCAAGCACCAAATCATCAGTAATATTCAACAGTTTGCTTCCTGGCACCCATGCTTGTCTCATCACTCTTCCCATAATGATTTCATGGGGACTTAGGCCTGTCTTGCGGTCAGGAACACTTCTCAGTCCCATCAGGACCAGGGGCAGGGCCTTCACCCAGGTCATGCCAGTAGCATTTGTCAGCTTTGCTAGTCTGTTTTTGATAGTTCCATTTACTTGTTCCACTATTCCAGAAGCCTCTGGGTGGTATGCACAATGCAATTTTTGCCTTATTCCGAAGGCCTTACATAATTCAGCCAGTATCTCATTCTGGAAATGTCCACCCTTATCTGATTCAATAATGTATGGTATGCCGAATCTAGGTATCAGTTCTTTTAGTAAACACTTCGCTACTGTCAGTGCGTCACTTTTGGGAGTAGGGTAAGCTTCTACCCATTTTGAAAATACACAAACAATGACAAGGACATATCGCTTTCCTTCACAACGGGGCATGGTGATGAAATCAATCTGTATTTTTATAAAGGGACCCCCTGATCTCCCAATCTTGCTCAGTTCAACCATTGTCCTCTTGCCTGGGTTCATCTGTTGACATGACAGGCACCTCTGGCAGAGGGACTCTGCTACCTTCCTGAACTTTTTACTGTACCAAGTCTGTTGAAATACCAGAATCATGGCATCCCTACCAATGTGTGATCCTTCGTGTATTAATCTTGCCATTGCGCCAAGCAAGTGTTGGGGTAACACAGGCATACCAGTTGGGCCCAAAATCACACCATCCACACGCCTCGGTCTACACCCATCCTCCTTCCATTTCTCTCTTTCTTGCCAAGGAGCCGATTCCTGCCACTCTCTCACTTCATCCCATGTAGGCACTTCTTCAAACACCTGAAGCTGGCAGCTGGTTCCTGGCCCCCCTCGTTTTGGATTTACAATATACCGATCTTTGGCACACCATTGGGCCACTCGATCAGCATAATCGTTTCCCAGTGATACTTTGTCCATGCTCTTTTTATGAGCAGCACATTTTACCACTGCCAGTTCTTTGGGCAACTGGATGGCCTCTAAAAGGTCATGAACAACCTTTGCATTCCGAATGGGAGTACCTGAGGAAGTCATGAATTCCCTCTGCAGCCACAATTGGCCAAAGTCATGCACAACTCCATAACAGTACTGACTGTCAGTATACACTGTTATGCGTAAGTCCTTCCCAATTTTGCAAGCTTTTATCATAGCTATTAATTCGGCTACTTGTGCAGACTTGATGTTATATAGGTAACCTGCTTCTTCAATTTTTGTGAAAGAGACTACTGCATAAGCAGCACTCAAGCCTCCGAGTTCATGTCTTAGACAGGAACCATCCACAAATAGTTCTTTATCATGTTCAGGCAATGGCACTTCTTTTATGTCTGGGCGTGGTTTAGTACTGAACTCTGTCAGGTCAATACAATCATGTTCATCATCATCCCCACCTTCTATTTCCAAGGGGTCGGGGAGTAAAGTGGCAGGGTTCAGAATACCGCACCTAACAATGCTTACATTTGCTGCACCCACAAGAATCCTCTCGTATTTAGTCAGCCGACTAGGGGTGAGATACTGTGTTTTAGTTCTGGTCAATAGAATTACCACTCCATGTGAAACATACACGGTCACAGGATGTCCCATGACAATGGACTCACTCTGTTCCAAACTTGCGCAGGTAGCAGCTACTGCTTTCAGACAGCCTGGTAACCCAGCAGCTACTGGGTCCAAAGTGGCAGAGAAATAGGCCACAGGCCTTCTGGTCGTGCCATGTTCTTGAGTCAGGACTGACAATGCACAATTATCGCGAGTGTCACAGAATAGGGCAAACTCTTTGGAATAATCTGGCATTCCCAACGCAGGGG
Source organism: Lissotriton helveticus (assembly GCF_964261635.1). Classification (NCBI taxonomy): domain Eukaryota; kingdom Metazoa; phylum Chordata; class Amphibia; order Caudata; family Salamandridae; genus Lissotriton; species Lissotriton helveticus. The sequence goes on along the minus strand of NC_136072.1, from coordinate 447,353,171 downwards.
CTGTACACAGACAGTTTTTCAGTCTTGTGAAAGCCATTAGGCTTTCATCGTCCCACTCTACAACATCTGGCATTCCTCTCGTGGTCATTTTTATCAAGGGCCTGGCTAAGGCTGCAAATCCCAGAATCCACTGCCTGCAGTACCCTAATACACCCAGGAACATTCTGACATCCTTTTGAGTACGGGGCAACTGCATCTTTTGAATTATTCTCACTCTCTCTGATGTGACTTTTCTGACACCCTTTTCTATTTGGTGTCCCAGATATTTCACTGATTTCGCACAGAACTGTAGTTTATCAGGGGCCACTTTATGCCCTTTCTCACACAGATGATTTAAGAGGGCAATGGTGTCAACTACACAGTCCCTATGACTTTTAGACGCCAGTAGAAGGTCGTCTATGTATTGCACTAACACAGAGTTCCCAGGTAAGATCAAAGTCTCTAGACATTTTTTCAAGATCTGATTAAAGATAGAGGGGCTCTCTGTATACCCTTGAGGGACCCGGTTCCAACAATACACGTGACCTTCGAAGGCAAATGAGAAAAGAAATTTGCTGTCGGGGTGCAGGGGTATCGAAAAGAATGCATGACATAAATCAATCACAGTGAACCATTCAGCATCCCAAGGAATCTGGTACAATATCACTGCAGGGTTCGGGACAATAGGGCAGCAAGGAACTACAATTTTGTTAACCTTTCTCAGGTCCTGCACTACCCTATACTTGCCACTAGGCTTTTTGATGCCCATAATCGGTGAGTTGCATGGGCTGCTCATCACTTCCTGTATGATGTCTCCTTCTAATAATTTTTGTATTTCCAGAGTGACACCTGCTTTCACTTCAGCATTCATTCGGTAGGGCCTAGTGTTAGGATATACTGCATTGTCCTTGATGGCTATCTGTATGGGGTCCACATCTTTCATCAACCCCACATCTTTTCCAGTGAAATCCCACACCTCTGGCTTTACGGCTTCCTGAAGTTCTTGGGGCAAGTCCTGCAGGGTCAATCTTTTAATTTCTGAGTCAGGTCTAAGTAACAATAATTTATAAATGCCATCTTCATCTGGGGTCTGTATTTCAACCCCTTTTGGTGTGCAAAAGATGGTACAGTTCATTTTGCACAGCAAATCACGACCCAGTAGATTCACTGGACTGGTGTCACAGACGACAAATCTATGCATCTGTTTAAAATTTCCAATTGAAATCTCCATTGGTTCGGTAACAGGAGTACTAATCAATTGATTAGATACACCCACTACTTGGATATTTTCTCCCGAGAGGGGTAGGTTTGGAACGTCCACTGTTCTTACAGTAGAACGGGTAGCGCCAGTGTCCAACAGAAAGGTGACATCATTTCCGTCAACCTTTCCTTCAATATATGGTCCAGACTGGTCTACCGGCAAGGAAGCGCCAAGTACGCACTCCTCGTCCTCCCCTCTCAGGCCCCGTCAGTCCTGATCATTACAAAGGAAGGTATCATTTAGCAGATACTGCGAAGTTGCTGTATTTCTGTTCTCCCCGCTTTCCCAAACCTCTATCTCTTCATCTTCTGCCTGTCTTCCCCTGTATACCTGCTTGGGTGCTCGAGGCACCTGGACTGTTTTTACCTGGGGTTGAGTCTTTCTTGGTCTTTCTTTCTGCGTCTGTGGAGTTAAATCAGGAGTTTTTTCATTAGCATCTACTAATTGGGGACACTCGTTTCGCCAGTGTCCAATTTCGCCGCACTGATGGCAGGGAAATTTCTTCATAGCCTCTTCCCTGCTAAATTTGGGCCGGGGCTTTCCTCCACCCCCTCCCCCAGGACTTTTGTTCTCAGCATTCTTAACCATGTTACTCAATTGTTTTTCCTGCTGTTCTGCGAGCTTCACCTGAGCCCACATCACCTTTTCCTTAAGGGCCTTTTTCTTCTCTGCCATCTCGTCCTCGCAGTACTTAGCGTACCGCAGGACCTCATCCATTTTCTTAGTATGCCAACAGATTTTATTATCTTTTATCCACTGACAAATTTCAGGTCTTAAACCATTTACAAACCTGTAAATAAAGTGCGTCATGTCCTTCAAATCGATGTTATCAATACCACTGTATGTTTTAAATACCTGCAATAACCTCTCATAGAAGGAGTGCACTGTCTCGTCCCTTTCCTGAGTTGTTCTATCTATTTTTGTCCAATCAGTTTCTTTTGCGGGCACCTTTTCTTTCAAATGCTGAATTACCTGCTCATATTTTCGCATGACATCCTTTGATGGCTCCCCAGTTTCCTTGTTTCTGGGATACTCCTCACTGGGCCAGTCTATGGCTATTTTACACTGGGTCCATAAATCTACTGGAACCACAATGTCGAAAAACCCATCCAGGTCTTTCCACAGACATTTCTGTACCTTCACGAACCTCTCCACCTGCCTGTACCAGTCAACTGGTTTCTCTCGTAATTTTGGAAAATCGTTCGTGAAGGACACAATATCCTGCCTAGACCAGGGGACATGCACATATTTCCCTCCTGGAACTTCGCGCATGGGGCATAACTGCTCAGGTTTTTCTACCTCCCTTAAAGCAAACTCAGGAGTCACTTGTCGGGAGCGAACCTCTTCCCTCTTTTTCGCCCACCTGCTTCTCCATCTTTCCACATCTCCCCATTTCTGCAGTACCCCCATTAATTCTTTAATCTGCAACTTCTTCCCTGCCACATTCAGGTGTTCTATATCTTTGTCTGAGAAGTCTGCTCTGTACGGTTTCTGTAAGGGCTTGGATTTTGAGATATCTACCCCCATACTAACTGCTGTTTCGGTCAGTTTTTCGTGGAGCACTCTGGTGTTCCTTGTAAAGCTTTTACATATGAACGACAATTCTTCTTCAGAGTAGGTATTCAATCGATCCAACCCCACATTTCCTGCCATTAATTCTTCTATTTCGACCCTCAGCTTGTAGAGGTCTAAAGGTTTTGTTTGCGGAGTCTGTTTCTCTAATTCACGACTCCAACTCTCAATTTCATCCGGAGTTACCAGAGAGACATTCCTAGTACCTGTTGCTGTCTCTAATTTAATTTCCTTTGTATTAAAAGGGTTATGCCTCTGCTGTATTCCCTTTCCAGTCTGTTTGTTTGGTAATTCCAAGAACGCAACTTCAGACTCGCACTCACTGGACTGATCATCTATGATGATCGGTTCCTGTCTCGGGGTTGCCATGACTGGGTTCATAACTGGAGTAATCGGATTTCCCTGACCATTTCCGTATAACGGGACCACCGGTCCAATAGTTACTGGAATAGTCAATGCCTCAGGACTGGTATTTAACTGGGAAATTTTCTGAATTATTTCTGTCCTTTGTCTAGCTAGAGCCTCTTGCTCCTTTTCCACTAGTACCCTTCTTAAAGTTGTGTCATGTAATATCTGTGGGGTCAACGGAGGAGTAAAACTCGGGGCAGTAGGATGCGTTTCACTTGGTCCTCCCCCATAATTTGGTTTCGGGAATAAAGTTCCAGTATTAAAGGACCTGCGCTCTTCCCCATATGGAGGTTGAACAAAAGGCAGTCCTGAATTCGATGGTTTCTCTTCGTTTTCATACAAGGGTCTGGGAAAAAAGATTTTCGTACGTGAATATTTTTCTTCCTGGCTCGCGGGCACTTTGGGATATATATCCCTTGTTTCCGTCGGTTCGGGTTTTTCAGGATAGGGCAATACTTGACCACCCCCTCCCAGTCCCAGGGACCTGTCTTCTTCCTTTAGGAAGTGGCGTCGGGGAACATCTCCTACACTGGAAGGTCGGGTTCCCTCATTGTAAGGTGGCGGACTTCTGGTACAGATGTCATCTATTAGTTCATCATCTGATTCCCCCAGGGCCCCCCAATGCTTACATTTTTCAGTACTTTTCTCACCCGCTCCAATGTTATGACATGCCGGCATCATGGGAAACAGACCCTCAACAATCATGCTCTGCCTCCACTGTTTCATCCTTTTGTCCCTGGACTCCTGTTTCTGCCTGGGGTACCACTTGGTCAAACCCTTGTCCATTCGGGGTCTTTCTCTTTCAAAAGCCTCAATCTCCCATTCCTCTAATGCCTCATACTGCGTTAGTCTCGGTCTGGGATGCAATTCGTTCATCCGAGTCCTTAAATTAAATAGGATCCTACCATTGAAAGTACCATCTAACGGAAAAGCCAATACTCCGTCATCTTTTGTGTATTTCACCCAATTCTCCAACCACACACAGGTATTGTACCCTCGGTCAAACATCATGAATGAGGCAGGAGTATTAGGTGGTGGGACAAGAACACCTTCCCTAGATTTAATCGGTTTGTCCGTTTTAAAATAATTTTTCACCTTACTTATAAGTGACATTTTTCTCTTTGTTCCGTACATAATATCGTATCTATTAGTCTTCCACTGATCCCTTTCAAACCCTAGGTGCCTTGGATCAGGTCGAGTTCCTGTAGTCTGCGAGTGCCACATACGACTTCTGCGCTAAACTTTGTTTACAAACTACCTCCAATCAGAACGCGCTTCAGAAATTCGTGCAACCAATGGGTGCGCGACACTAAATAAGCTCCGCCAATGGGTGCGCGGCCCCTTCGTGAGACAGTTCCCACGCTCCGGCGCTCACCCCTCCTTTACAATTCCAGCTCCGCTACCCGCCCGCTGCTTCTACCAATCCCAGCGCGGCACAGAGTGACATCAGAGGCGCTTCGCGACTGACTCCCTCCCTTCACAAGGTAACGGAAACTTTCTTTCTTTTAAAGTGCTCAGTGCTTGGTTATTTTACAACAAATACACATTCGCCACAGTGCTCAAGTGTCTAGACAGAGAAAGAATTGTTTTACTGCAAGTAAACTACTTCCATTTACTTTTCACTCGCTGCGGGCAGATCTCTTCCGCCTACCCTTCACTCTAGCATCGGTGAACCTGTTATTCCCCTAAACTCATCCACTTCTTTCCGGGATATATTCCGAGTTTAAGGTTTCTCAGCGGACCCCTCTGCTTTCACGCTAGCTCCGAGGAACCTGCTACTCTTCCGATGTGACCCTTACTAGGTTACGCCACTATGGGAATTTTGCCAATGAACCCCGTTACTGTCATTTATTCACACATGTATTCAGAAAACCCTAGTTAGTGCTTCCCGGTTATCTTAACCTGCACCTAACTTTCCTCGAACCTGTGACCTCAGGACAATGGATTCTATTCACCACTTGCCCTTTCAATTCCCCGGGGAGTTCGGACAACATGAAACTAAACGATTGACAAATGCATGGATTAGTACATATAACAATATAAGAACAAGAATAATAAAATGCAAAAATTCATGAGTTTCAGCGGCGTATTCACAAGAGAATGATCAGGTCTCTTAGAACAGCCGCTCTTCTAGCAGCATCAATATAATAGCAGCTTCCGACTCAACTAGTCCAACTAATCCCTGCCTTACTCTCAACTAGTCCCTAACCATCCTCTAGCTACCAGAAAAACTGATAGAGCGCGCGAGGCCACCCGACCAATAGTTTTCGCCGTTTCCGGCTTCAGGGCCCATATACTTTCAAACCACCATATACATCGATCGGGTGACTTCACGAGCTCTACCAAGTTGATGTGTGTGTGTTCCCTGCTAATAATTTTCAGTGCACCCGACTTACCATCCACCGATGCGGGTACCTAATGACCACAATGAATCAGGGAGCTAGCTGTAAAAGAAAGGCAGCAAAATGCAAACCCAAACAATATCATTCAAATTCTGTTTAAATGACCACGGACAACTGGAAGTTTTAAAATGTTTATCTAAATTCAATATTTCCTTGCATGAGGTACAGTAAAATAAGGCAATCAATAACCAAGATAACGTAAATTATATAGGCATAAAGAAATAATGACAGGGTAATCATTCAAATGTAATATGAAATGCAGATGGAAAATACTATACAATCTCAGAAATGTTTAAGCATGGACAGTTTATGCATGAATAACTATGGGAGGGCCTATAAAGAGTAACACGCTTCACTTAAGGTGAATGGGCCTTTGAACAATCTAGGCAATGAAGTTCTAGACCATATCATAAAATTACAGACTGCAATGCAAAATATAATTTCTAACCAGTGAGAAGACATAGGAACAAAACCTTATGGAAAACATGTAATTGACTTTCAATAGTTGCGGAAAGGCATGGAAAATATAACATATGCAATGATGAACTTTATTAAAGCAAAAGTCAGAAATTCAGAAGGTGCAAGATTTAAAGAGTTTTCAGAGCAATATTTACCTAGAAAGGTGTGGAAACCAAACCCTGGCCACGGGTTAGTTAAGGACAGGAAACCCTCAAGGAAGGATACCCCTCAAAGGACAGCAGGTGCAGAATGGACACCCAGGACAGGACAGGATACCCTCGGAATAGGAATCAGGACAGGACCCTCAGGACAGGACAGCAAACCCTCAGGACAGGACAGCAAACCCTCAGGACAGGACCCTCTTCAGGACAGGACCGGAACCCACAGTTCGGAAGCAACGCCTGCGCTCCACCCGTTCTGCAGCTATCGATCAAGACCCCGATTGGGTCAGCGAACTCCCAGCTAAGTGCTTGCCAGCACTTTAAGGTTCAGTAGAACCTCAGTCTATGGTCAAATTCGGACAGAGTGCTTCGCAGCGCTCTGTATCTTCAGTCACCTATTGAGTGCGTTGGGTCAGTGACAGGTCAGCTAAACCAGACAAGTCGGACGGTTCACTAGGTGAACCCAGGGTAGATATACAGTTTGGGGTCAGTGTACCACCCCCCAATGTTGCAAAGTGTCAGAATCCTTCAATTTGGATTGGTCCTAAGGTAGGATTTGGGTAGCACACCAATCACGACATAGAGTTTCGAGCATACATTTGCATAATAGGGTACCGCCTAACTAGATTGGGGTTCTCATGAGAACTGGTGCAGAAATACAATGGCAACTTTAACATTGTTGCTCTGTGAGCACATGTGATTGGTTCAGCCGAGTTTTCGGGTCGTTCTCAGGAGCATCTTGCTCATCACTGCCAACTGGCTGAGTTCCATCATTCAAGGTCTGCTCTGGCTTGGCAGGTCGCGCAGGCGCAGAAGGACCTCCAAAATGGTTCTCGGCACTGACAAACCCCATTCCCCGCGGTACATAAAAAGTAAGCGAAAAACAAATTAATACATAATAATGTCATTATGAAAATACATCACAGGATTTGTACTTTTGACTCATCATCAAGAAATAAAACTATTGCATTAAAATGTTAGCTACATTGACACAGTCACAAGAGCAGTGGCACGAGCAGTACCACATGATAAGCACAGCTATGAATTACGCATGCGCATAACTTTCCCTCCACTTCTGCAGACGCGTCAGGACACGTGAGTGTGGCTGACGCATGCGCAGTAACTAAATACAAGCGGCGGCCATTTTAGGTGACTTGGGTAAATTATTTTAGTAAAACACATGTGCAAGCTTCACTATCTATGTTCAAACTTAACATAAACGTTAGTAAAACATACATTTGTTACCTTATTACACATAAACGAGGTTCTTGACTTCGGCAAGCCGCAAAATATGCGAAGCTTTGCTTCATCAAAGCAAGATAACCATGATGTAGTAGGCAAGACTAATAACATTATTGAGCATAAACCAGAGATCCACCAGGATAGATCTGTTGGAGATTTTTCTAGTAATAACTTCTCAAGACTTTTATCTGAATATGTTAAGGTAATGGATGTGAAAGACAGTTACATTTGTGTGAAGTTACCCACTTCTGTCTCTGAAGGGGTGACTTATAATATGCTTCCTCTTACTTATGGCATCACTTGTAGTGTAATAGCTAGTTTGTTTCATCAGACAGGTCGTTTAGAATATTATTATTCGAATTTCGATGACATTTTTGCAAATTTAAAAGTTGATAATAGCTTGAATAAACATAAACATGCTAAAACAGATGAGGGAATTTTTCATAGTAACTAATGAACTTACTTATGAGTATGCTTTTAGAAACAATTTAACTTGTAAATTGAGGTCGGAAGAAAAATCTTTCTTAAACATGGTTTAAGAGAGAAGAGCAATTTATAAGCGGAATGAAGTGCTGAAACAAACCAAATCTAAGTTTTGGCAGATAGAAGATGAAAAACTCAATGGTAGAACTGAGAATGTTGCAATTCATATAGATAAATCTGTTAGTGGAAAGCTTTGTATTAGAAGAGATAATACTCCGTTTGATAATTATTTTGTAGGTGGAGGAGTGCGGCTCAATGGTTAGAGCAGCAGACCCTAATGCAGAGTTCTGGCCAGGGACCAGGGTTCGATTCCTGCCTCAGCGGGGTCTCGGGCTCAATTTCCTCGGACCTGTTAATTCTCGCCTCGGTGCCTATTCTAATCACTTAGCCTCCACACTGGCTCCAACAGTGCTAAGGATGCCTGGCTTCACCCTGGGGGTGCCCAGGAGTGGACACTTCACAGGGAAAGCCAGGAGGGGTTCCACAGCAGTATGAGTATCAGCGCCAGGAAGCCGAATAGGCGACACTGCAAGGTGACCGTCTGGTGACAGTGCGCTCTATAAGTACCATGACATTTACATTTAGGTGCTAGTCAATGTGAGGATACTTATCAAATCTTAGGGGGTTGGGAATTTAAAGGCGGTAAAGATCCAATTTTTGGAGATATTTTTGGTGCAGTAATACCTTTGGTGGGTATAACCCTGAATGCAGTTAAAATCAGAAAAATGTCTACAATTGTTGATAGATTGTCAACTGATACTGCTAGTGGATTCCAGTTAGTTAATACAGAACTTATTGCTATGAGAACGATGGTAATGCAGAACCGTCTTGCATTAGACATTCTATTAGCCAAAGAGGCAGGAATTTGTGGAATATTACATGTCCAGCATTGCTGTACATACATACCTGACAAAAGCCAAAATATTGAGATGTATATCAGAAATATTACAGAATTACATGCTGAAGTTGTACCTTTAGAAGATGAAGATTTTTCAGAACGTTTGAGCAAAAGATTTGCAGCAATTAGAAACTGGTTTTTAGAGATTGGTAGTTCAATTTTAGGTAAAATACTGTGTCCTTTGATAGACATAGTCATTGTGATAATTTTGTTGAAAATTAGTTGCATGCTACACAAGAGAAAGGAATATCTAAGGGAAAAGAAAAGAATGTACAAACTTAGAAAAGAACAAGAAAAAGAAATAGAATTAGAAGAGTTTCTTAGATCACAATATGAGAGTTACAAACAAACAGCTGAATCAAAGGTTTAGAAACACTAATACAGTGAATGTCCAAAACATGTTCAAGGGTTGAACATTTTCTAAATTTTGGGTGTTGTTTGGTGATTTTAAAATCACCAGATGAGGGAGTTGATGGAGCGAGGTGCTGAATGAAATTTTGTTCAAACTCGCAAAGTTAAAACTTCCATAAAACTGAACCGTATTAACAAGTATGTGATGAAAAGTATTAATCAACTTAGTTTTAAAATGCATATACACAAGAAACACGAGGGACTAACTTATGTGCTCTATGTTGCAAATGCAAGTGCGTAGAAAATAATAAACTAACCTTGTCTATTGTCTTCGTCTGTATTAAATGCGGCTGTCTAACTAATAGCATGTGCTTGTTATGTGTGCTTATGTTATGTCTTTTTTGGGACAAAAGCTCGTGGAGATTCCTTGCGGCGTAAAAGAAGAAGGTAGATATGAACGCTGCTTTGTGTGCTCAGCTAGGTAACATAAATTAACGGGTTAATAATTAGCAAAGGGGGTGGGTAACAGAATGGGTCTCAATTCTATAATTAATTGATGTCTTGTGTTTGTTTAAATAATAGTTTCCGAGAGAGGCCTAAGACCTGAAAAGAAATGGCAGTGGTCGTGAAACTTGTCCAGAGTGGAGCCTTGTATTCGCACAGAAGTGGAAACTTTTACCACGTTGTTGAATTTGACAGAAAATGCAGACTATTAACTGTGCTGAACGTGCTTTCGGTGAAGATGGCTCAAGGACAGGAAGTCAGGCGACATTGCCAAGGTTAGGAAGTCGTGGACTGTATCTCGAAAGAAATGTTTCTCTTTTGAGGAAGCCAAAAGTAGCGTAAGCAAAAGGACAATAGGGCTTAAGAGAAGCCTGAACTTGGTTTGGAAACGGAGATGACCTAACGTTTTAATCGTGGTCTGACATGGCGCAGCCAATGAGCGGCGTGGATTTCTGAGAAATTATATAATTTGTAGAACGTTTACCTAGATAGAAGGGTCTAAAACCTGACCCCATGGGCAGGAGGGTGCTCCTCACTTTTGAGGTCCTGATTGACGTGACATGCTGTCGGACTTCTTGCTCACATAAGGACAGCAGATATAATTGATTTTTCCTTTCCAGGTGGAGTGAGAATAGTCAGGGAAATAGTTCTAGGGAATGGAAACTGTTATTAACTAATATTCAAGTTTTCTGATTGTGCCTTTAAAATGTCAGTCTAATTGATCATTCCTCATTAAAATGCTGCTATCCTTTGCTAATAAAATAAAGATTTATTAATGAAAATGCTCTTTCTTTGAAGAATAAAGTTAAAATAAAATTAGATTTTGAAACAACAAGCTGGTCTTGTTTATTCATGGTCTAGTTACCATTAGTTGATCCATTTACCTAAGTGACTTAATTAAAATTATATATGTTTAAAACCATGGTAAGGAATAATAAACTGCAGATGTATATAAATGTGTAAATAGTTTGTGAATAGTTCTGATTAATTAGGTCGCATGATTCAGTCGCCCAAAAATTGTCTCGTTGGTTTATGGGCCTTTGAGAGTGATTTATGAATAGTGGTAAGTATTGTGGTATTGGGTAGCGTTGGTGAGACAGTTTTTCCTTAGGGGTGCTGGATCACTCATCATGCCATTCCAGTTTGGATCCAGGCATATGTAAATCAGTCTTGACCCTGCGCCCAATGGGAACAGTCCAGCCCAAACTGCCAGGCCAGGTCCTCCCTGGACTGGAAACAAACTTCCTGTCCCACTCGGGGTGACAAATGCAAAAAGAACAATTGATGGACAGAATGCAGAACAATGCCATACATTCACCCCAGTACAGAGATCTGGGTCTAAATCCATCATTTTTTGCTCACCATGACATTCCAGTTTGGACACAGCCATTTGCAAATCAGTCTTGACCCTGCGCCCAATGGGAACAGTCCAGCCCGAACAGCCAGCGCAAATATGACTTCAGACCTACCATTTTATCTTGGATGTGTAGTACTACAACTACAAATTCGGTCTTTCAAAATAACACCTTTTGAGATTCCTAAACATCCCTTTAAGTATTAGTAAGCATGAGTAGGTCTCATGTCCCACAAGACAGAGTGATTGGTATTTAAAAGTAGGAAGGGTAAACATTAACTGTTAAACGTATACTTATAGTAAAAAAACACCACAAAGCTATTTTCATTATAGCAGGGTTGGCTGGCCCATAGGAAAGCAGTAGGATGGAATATTACATGTAAATGTAATGTTGTTATCTCTAGCTAAGAAACAGCTACAAAGTTAATTGTTGGACTTTTTCACATATTTGTTACAAGCCCAATTCACTTGTGAAGTCGTAATTGTAATATTTTCGAAAAGGCACATTAGAAAGGTACCCCTCTTTTCCTGTCTGAAGTCTCTCCTGGTCATTTTGCAAATAAATCTAACTGTCACCTGGCAGCTGAATATAATGATGTGTGATATAAAAACTGCTCCCAGAGTAAAAGAAAAGCCTTGGGTGTGGGGAGTTATTTCTGTTCCTCTGGCAGGATGACATTTTGTGCTGTGCCCAAGAAAATGATTAACTTCAAAGAGGCTGAACTATCACAGACAAACCTTAGCTATACCTGGGAGGGGCCTTCATTGTTCAACCCAGTCAGCCAGGCACCAATATTAGTGGGAGAGGAGCTGCAGCAGAACTGGTTTGAAGTGACTACAAAGAAGAGGTTGGTTGCTCATTTCACCTCTAGGAGAAGGAGTTCAACATCTTGGATTTAGGCCGAGCGGGGCACTGTTGAATTGCTCGTATAAGGGCACACAGGAACTGCTGTAAAATTAGGTGAGGTTACCCATGGGACCTTTTTCAATATTAATTAGGGAGGGGCCAGGGGACACTCCAACCTACAGGCTTGAGCAGTGCAATACTGCGGCACCCCATGACACCCTTCTCAGAAGACTACTGGACCTGTGGAAGATAGAAGAAGGACTGCACCTGCTGTTTATTCCTGTGAGGGGACGTCAAAGGCTGAACCTGCTCCTACTTGTACCCAGAAAAAAGAAGTGGACTCCAAGAATCTGTTAGCTGACCTCATGGTATGCCACAGAAACACAAACACTTTTAAAAGTTCTTTTTTTGAAGAGCTCTGCTGGCAATTCCCAACTGGACTTGCCTTGCACCCTGCCTGCTGCTGGCTTCGCCTGCAGTGATTCTTGGCCCCTAAGTGGTGCGCCCGAGGACCAGTTACTCTTAGCTTTGTCAAAGTGCATTCCTCCTTACATCCAGAAAAATCTGGGACTTAGACATCTTTTGGCTCCAAAGACAACTGGAGGACCAGGCTAACTGGCCTAGACAGTCTGAGAAGGTGAGTTTCGGTTGGGCCAAATATGCAGGTTGCTCCCACTCAGAGTTTTTCAAGAGCAGGTAATATGTCTAGAAGAAGGCACTCAACCTTGTGGAGTCCTGTACAGCTGCAACTTGCAGCTTTGGCCCACTGGAGGAATTTTAGCTCCAAAAATTTGTGACAGAATCCAAAAATAAAAATCTTAAGTGGGCGAAGGTGCTAAAAGTATCTGGCTGGCCAGGGACCTTCCCTGGGTACCAATTTTGAGCTTTCCCTGCTCAGAGCTTTCCCTCCAAAAATCAACTGCTTTACTGAGACCTTGTCTGATCTGTTCTGATGGCTATCCAACCTTGTGGAGCCCGTCTTGCACTGCTGAGGATTTTTGACTTCAGAGATAAGTCCAAAAGTAAAACCTCCATCCGGGCCAAACCTAGTTTCTGTATCTGACCTGCACTCTATCACGGTTGGCCTTAAATCAAGCCTAGAAACTATTCAAGCACAACAATGATTGGTGCTGAACAGAATGCCTTATTATGTTGGAAAGGAAAAGGGAAGCCCAAGAGGTTAGTTAGAAGAAAGCGGCTGCCCATCATATATTAGGGCCTGATTGCAATCTTGGAGCATGGGAAACTCCATCAAAAACGTGCCGGATATTCTGTCCACCATATTACAAGTTCCATAGGACTATTATGGGATTGTAATTTGGCAGACAGGATATCCGTCATGTTTGTGACAGAGAAGCTCTGTCCAGCTCTACTTTACTTCAATTACTGCAATCGGAACTTGTTTGTATAATGGATTTTAAATGGATTTTGACTGCAGTATGATTGACGAATATTGTGGGCAAGTAATGTTTCAACTGTGTTTTATTTATTTAATCTGTTTTTAGTTTTATTGATGAGCCATAGACAAATGAGTGTTTTTTGCACAAGTGGTTGAATTATTTATTTATCATCTTAATATTTATTTATTTTTATGCTGAAGGCATTTTACTATCCCTTACAAGTGGATCACTGGATTGTTCTTGTCAGGATTCCCTTCACATGCCCAAGCTAAATTAGGAATCAATGTATGTAATTTTTATCTAAATCACTGCTAAGTCTCAATGTCTCTATGTTACTGATTTACATGCTATGTACACTTTTATGGTTTTATGAGCCGAAGTAAGATTGATTTGATTGATTGGTGCTTAGTGCTTTTGGCACTATTTGTTAGACCTGGCACCTTGGCGTGGGTCTCCCTTCCATTTTTGCTGTTGCCTCCTGTGTTTTTGATGGTGTTTAGATGCTTTGGGCACTGTGCCACTCCTGTCTAGTGCCACAGTGCAAGTGCTCCCTATTGTAAATTAATGTATGAATTAGTAAGTCCATTATTGGCTCGTTTGATTTACCTGTCAGACCCTACTATAGTGCACCAGGAGTGCCCAGGACTAGTAAACCAAATGCTGCTGGTCGGCTTGCAGCACTGGTTGTGCCACCCACAGAAGCAGCCCGTAAAAGTGTGTCTGAGGCCTGCCATTGCAGAGTCTGTGTGCAGTCTGGTACTGCCATGTTGATTGAGCATGTGCGCCCACTTGCCAGTCCCTAAACCTTCCCTTTTCTTCATGTCAGACACCCCATGGTAGGCCCAAGGGCAGGGTGCATTCTAAGTATAAGGTAGGACAAGCCCTGGTGCGTGGCATTTCCTAATAGTGAATTACAGCCATTTCCGTTTTTCACTATTGCAAGGCTATCTTTTCTCTTTAGGCCAGAATAGGCAGTTAGAATATTACATCTTATAATCCTAACTGACTCAGGGAACATGGTAGAAATTCGAGTTTAGTATGCCTGAACTCAAAATGATAAAACACATCTTTTAGTGAAGTTGGTTTTAACATTCTGTGTTTGAAAATACCTCTTTTAGAAAGTAGGTATTTTCTTGTCTAACTATCCAAGCCTGCCTCTGCTAGGTTGTGTATTCCTTGTCTGGAGTTTGAGTGACAGGGGCTGGGGGATTCCAGGAGACAGGGTTTAATAGAGAGATCTGCATCTAGATGGGAGGGAAGAGTTGCACCTGGGACCTGAATAGGGCTGTGCCTTCCCTCCACAATGCTGGCTCCACCTCCTGTGGTGCGTCTGATGTCTCTGCCCTGCACTGTGGAAGGAAAGAAGGAGTCATGTCAACAGAGTGCTCCAGGACTGACCAGAACTGGTTTGGACTAGGCAAAGGCCCCTCTGCACTCAGAGGACAAAGGATTTTGGGATATAAGTATTGGCACCCTGATCCCAAGAATGTAGATCACTTTTGGACAATAAGAAGACACCGTTGCTGAGGAGAGGAACCAGACGAAACTGAGGAGAGACTATCCCTAAGCTGAAGTGCTGCTTGTGGAATTGGCCTGCAGTTGTTGCCTGACTGCCAAAGAAAGGAGAAAGGACTTTGTGTGCACTTTATTCAACTTGTAAAGGATCTCCAAGGGCTTGAGAGAAGAGCTTGCCTCCTGCTGAAGTCTCAGGGACAACAGACTTCAACCCCCAGCTCCCCAAGAGTTCTTTGGAAGTGCCTGCTGCTGTTTTGGGCCTTCTGAGGGACTGCGTGTCGCAAGGAGCTGGAAGAGTCTCGCAACGAAGAAGAAGCGCATCGCTGTCGCAGCCGCTGCCATCGCATTGTGGATGTTGCCGCTGTAGCGGTCACATTGCACCGCATCAAGAGAAGCATCTCGCAATGAAGAAGAAGTGTGTCGCCGTCGCAGCCGCTGCTGTCGCAATGTGGATATCGCCGCTGTAGCTGTCGCATTGCACCGCATCAAAAGAAGGGTCTTGCAACGAAGAAGCGTGTCGCCGTCGCAGCCGCTGTGGTCGCATCGTGGATGTCGCCAATGTAGCTGTCGCTTCGCATCCACGGAGAAGCTTGCCCTCATCGGAGCCGCTATCGTCGCATCATGGAACAAGGGTGTCGCCGCTGCAGCTGTTGCATCGAGCGGAAGCGTCTCGCATCGTTGGAGAAGAGTGTCGCCGCCAAAGCCGCTGTTGTCGCATCACGGAACAAGGGTGTAGAGGCTGCAGGTGACGCATCGAGTCAAGACTTCTCGTAACATCGGAGAAGCGTGCCACATCAAGAAGAAAACAACGTCTTTATTTCTTTGCACCAAAATTTCATTTCATCGCGGTGTTGCTCGCCGCATCGCCCCGGAAGCGCAGTAAGGAATCATTGCATCACATGTTTGCAACACTTTCATTGCCCTGTGTGTCGCATCTTAAGGTACATTGACTCAGAGTGTCGCATTTTAAGATCTAAAGAGAACTAAGCTAATTCTACCATTTTAAGTACAGTATGGTGGATTTTTGTTGTTTGTGGTCTTGTGTCAAATCTATATAAAGAATACTTATTTTTAATATACAACTGTGTGGTTTTCATCTACAGTCACAGGATTACTGTATGTGTTCACAAATGCTTTACACACTGCCTCTGAGATAAGACTGTCTGCTTGGGCCAAGCTACCAAGGGGGTGAGCAGGGGTTATTTTAGGAGTGTACCCCCTTACCCTGACTAGAAGCAAGGGTCCTTATTTGTCACAAGTACCTACCTGTGCCAACTAGCGACCCCCAACTCTAACACTATTTTTTTAATTTAAACTTTTAAAATGTATATCTTCGGAACTCCTTACTGGATTTTTGTTTCTTTGTTGTGATTTTGCTTATTATATTACTCTCTATTTTAACAAATTGAAGTGGAGTTTTATTTTCTTGTGTTTTTAACTTTTGAACTGTTTTGGCAGTTCTAAGTGCTTTACACATTTACTTATGTTAACTTTGTCTGCTCGGTGCCATAGCCACCAGGGGTTGATCCTAGGTTTAAATTACTGACACCTTGACAGGACCTAACAAGAATAGTTACTTTGGGCAATATGTATAAAAAAATACATTTGCGATTCTCAAATTGCGATTATGAGAGAATCACAATTAGAGAATCGCAAAATGCAATGTATGTAGGATTCGCTAAATATTTTGCGAATCTTACATATTCCTTATTTGTGAAACACAAATTGAGATTCACAAATAAGGAATACCTTCCCATTCATTCCTATGGGCTAGGAGGCCTCTTGGAATGAATGGGAAGACAATCTCAATTTGCGATTACCAATTAGAGAATCGCAAATTTGAGAATGCAATTTCAAGGTTGCAAGGGTGCCAAAAGGACACCCTGTTGCACCCCTGAAATATGTATGTGTTCACATGTTACACATATATGTGCCCACATAGTACTGTGAAAAATGCACAAAAGTGCAATTTTCAAAGAAATCACAAATTACCATCAACTTGAAGTTGGTGGTAATTTGTGATTTCTTAAGGCCAAATCGCAATTTTTCTGTGCTTCCTACATTGCATTTAAGGAATCGCAATTTGCGATTCCTTAAATGCTATTGCAAAATAGAGAATCGCAAATTTTGCGATTCTCTAATTTGTGATGCCCTTTTCCCGTTCACAAACGTGCCGATTCTGAGAATCGGCACGTTTGCGAACGTGAAAAGGTCTTGATACATATGCCCCTTTATTACTTGGGGTGAACTACTATCCATACCAACTATTAATCTATTTTCCCGTATGCCTTTTATTGTGAGAGTGATTCAAGGTTAGCTCTGATAAGATTTAAGATCTAGCGCTCTTTGCAAGTGGTCCCAATCATAACTGAATGCGGGTTAGAGAAGTAAAATGCATGCTTAGGCAAATGGGTGGCCAAATTCAAGTGCCCTTTTTTGATACCCTCCACTTAAATGCACCCGGTAGCAGAAATAGGAAGTCTATAAGTTTGCAGAAAGCTGCAGAACCATAGATGTAGCAATATATTCAATGCGTTGTTACAATAATAATTTTAAAAAGTAACAAACATGACAATGAACTCTAAATGAATATCTTCATACCCTTCCCCAAACAGTTGTAGAGTGAACTAGATTTGCATCAACATTAGAATGCTATTAAAATCTAGGTGACACACTCATACACACTAGTGCGCACACACATGCATATGCACAGATACTTATGCATTACTACCGCAAGAGTATACTGTACGTCTGAGAGACTAAAGTATGAGCTCCTATTGGCTATTCAGATTGGGCAAATAAACACGGGAATGGTCATGTATCCAAACAAATGGTCCAAGTTCAATTTGTTTTTAATAGAAGTATATCTACTGCATATTATACGGGAAACATCCTTTACAACGCAACCATTACATCGCAATACACTTACAACGCAGTCATTACATCGCAACATTCTTTACAACGCATGTTACTACAACGCAGGCATTACAACTCATGACACTACATCGCATACCACTACATTGCATGTCACTACAACGCAGGCATTACAATGCATACGATTACAACGCATAGTACCCCTACACTATCCAAAACTTACCCTACTGTTGCACCCCCTGGAGTTAGAATAGTAATTTTTACCCCTATACTATCCAATACTTACCTTAAATGCAATGTAATGGTATGCGTTGTATGGTATACGTTGTAAAGGTATAATGCGATATAATGGAATGCGTTGTAAAGGTAGTTTCTTAAAAATGTGATATAGTGTCATGCGATGTAAAAGATGTTGCGATGTAAAAACTGTGTTGTAAAGGCATGCGTTGTAAATGTATGTGTTGTAACATCATACATTCTATGATACTTCATAAGCGGTTTATGTGTACTTGACAGGAGGTCTTGCTTTAAAAAACAACACCCTCCAAGTTCCTTCCACGTGGTCTAACACGGAAGTTAATTTCGACTAATCCCATCAATGGAAAAAAAGACTTTCCTAGGCTTCTGCATGCTTTAATCAAATTTTCTAACACCAACATAGTGCTAAAAAAATCAACCTTTTATATCTTCTCACTCAAGTCCCAACAGGCAAGAAATATAATTAATTGGAATGCATGAAAAATAAAATTTACTCAAAATGAAATTACACAGAGGACGAAGACCTGGAGTGAGGGGGGGGAAATCGAGAGGAATGAAACTTGGTGTGGGCCTGCGATATACTGGAGTGTGATATTGCAAAGACCACAGATCGAATGGACCGCAATGTGTTGCCTTTATAATGGAAAGTAGACAGTACTTTTAGGAAGGATGCATATGATGGTCACTGCCGTATAACCAATCATTTTTATTTCAGTTACTCGTTAATGTATTACAATAAAAAGTTGCAATGTCGAAGTATTGTGGATGAATGTTGAGGCCACACATACGAATGTGTATACATGTGACCGAGTTTTTCAATATGCAACAATAAAAAAAAAAAGGAAATTACACATTACAAAAAACAAAATTTGAATGCCCAACCTTCCTATATTCAGACTTGATCCCAATCCCTGTAGATCGGAGTTGAGTGTAAATTCCATTTCTTCGCAGTGAATATCAAATGATGGAAAAATGCTCACCTCAAACCAGTCCAAAGTTATCAAATAAGTCCCAAGGCATCAGTATATTTTAGCCACAACTTAACTAAAAGCAAAACATTCAGTCTTGAAATTCCCAACAAGGACCACCAGTTTATTATTTGTAACCTTCTAGCTCCAACCAGGTACAAGACACTAAGGGGTCTATTAGGATGGCGGATGGATGGCTGCCGCCGGGCCTGCGGTGACAACTGCCGGACCGGCGGCAGACATCCACCCGCGATCGCAACCAGGAAAACCGCCGGTCCCATTAGCATGGCGGTGACGACCGCTGTGCTGCGATGTTCCGCCTGCCACTCTTCCGCCAGTAGCAGTCCGCACGCCTGCCTAGCAGGCAGAACTGTACCGCTACAATGGTGCCGGTGCAGGGCCAGCCATCGCCAGCATGATTATGATGCAAGCGGTAGCCAGCCTTTCCGTGGCAGTGGGACTGCCATGGTAAGGCTTGCGGAGAATGTCTCCAGGGGCCCATTGCGGGCCCCCAATGTGTTGGGGGGGTGGGTGCACTGGGGGCTACCCATGGTACCACCCTACATGTCCCTGTACCAGGTGGCGGGCACTGTGCAGTGCCTGCCATGCAGTGCAGGGATATGGTGGACGTGCTTCTTTTGACATTGCAGCAGTGCTCCTGGCAGCAGCAACCGCCGCTATGTTAAAGGCCGCAATCGTACCGCTGCATTGGACCAGCGGTTATGCCGCGGTCCTGGCAGGCGGTCTTTTCCCGCTACCATGGCAGTCGGGGTGATTTCCCGACCGCCATCCTAATAGACCCCTAAGTAATCAAATCTACAATAAATTATGCAATTTCCTTTATAGGGACTCAAACTATGATTTCTGATCATCAAAGAAAAGAGAACATTCCATTGTATCACAGAAGATATCCAACATAAGATATTTCCCAAACGTTTATATTATGCAAATCATAATTGGTAACTAAAACCTACAAACATGAATGCATTTTCTTTTCATAGTGATGGGTAATATTTTCTGTCAATATTCAAACCATTTTGCACAGTCCATAAATTATCAATCCAAAATGTTTCCTTGGCCCTCAAATTCTTTTCTGAATTACCCCCATGTCTTCCTAGAGCGACCTGTTCGATTTCCAAACATTTGAACAGTATCATTGTATATGCTTTATGCTATTCATGTAAATGAGTTACAATGGACAATTCTTATCTCTAACGCATTGCTTTGGGGGGTTATAACGAGGAAACACGTGTTGATTGTTCTGTTGTGCATGTGATCCTAAATGCTCTTCAATATTTGATGAAGATTGGAAACAAATGTCTGCAATTTTTAAGAAACCAACAATGTTTGTGGATTGATTAACTTCAATGTGTGATTTGAACACATGAACTTTCTGTGAAGTACATGTCGAAAGATTTAATCAGTGGGGTTTTGGTGTTGGAGGTGTAGGTGCGGGAAACATCCTTTACCACGCAACTTTTACCACGCAGTGCCTTTACAACGCAGGTTTTACAACGAAAACCATTACAACGCATTGCACTGGGGGGCGCTCTAGGATAGGGAATAGTTTTAATTTACTATCCAACACCTTCCCTACTATCCACGGGGACTGGATTTGTAATAGTAAATTAAACTATTCACTATCCAGCACCCCCCAAAGCAATGCGTTGGAAAGGCTTGCGTTGTAAAACTTTGCTTGTAACAGCATGCGTGGTAAAAGCATGCGTTGTAACAACGTACATCCTGTAGGTGCCCTAGAATTAATTTACTTCTGACCCCTACATCTGAGGTGGATTTTACAATTTACGTGGTTTTACATTCTGTTTCAATTGCTTCTTTTTACACAGAGAAAATAACGAGTCCATGTCTCTGCATATACATTTCTACATTTGAAGAGCTTTTCTTAACAGACTGCTTCAAACTTCATGATTTTTCCGATTGCTTGAGACAAAACTTTGGTAGGGCCAGTAAATTATTACAAATTATCTTAAAGTATTCTCTGGATATAACTGTATGGCTAATGAGGACATATCTGATATTTCACCATGGCACATGAAATGAAAAATACATTTTAAAGGGCGTGTTAAAATAGTTTGCTTAATTTCGAAGTGTAATGGAAGTTTAGTAAGTATTACGACATTGTATCTGAGATAAAGTACTTTCAGCTGCAGGCACTAACACTTTTCCATTCATCCGTTAAATAGCCTTACATTTTGGTTTTTCTGATGGAACTTCGTGTGTATTTCAATACATGTAGGATAGGTAGTGTACATGTAAATACAGTTACATACCACTCGTGATTTTTGTAAGCCTATTTTAAGCATTATGATATGTCACTATCAAAAAACAGCTTTAGGGATTACAGTAGCCCGAAAAATGTCTGTTTTCCAGTAGCGAACTTCTGATTAAATCTGTTATGAACGGACTGACGGAAAGTGTAACTTCTTTTAAATTAGACGGCGTGGAAAGCTAAAGAGATAATGAACCTTGGCAGCTCGACATATAAGCATACTTTAATAAATCTATCTTTATTAGCCAATGACAACATTTTTAGGAAAAGAAAAAAAGAACGGCAGTTAAAAAAATGGGTTTCCTTAAACTATTCAGGTCAGTGGTCTTCAAACTTTTTTTCACTAAGCACCCCTTAGGAAAAAAAAATATTTCTGAGCTCTCTATATTACATAGCCTGCTAAAATGTTAAATGATGAATATTCGATACTGGGTACATGGCGCAGAAAATAAAGCTCAGAAAATGCTAAGTATTTTTTTTAGAGATAAACTCAAAGATAGCAGAACAAACAACATATTCATGGGGGGGCTGACTCTGCAGCCTCCGGTTATGTTATGTTATGCAGATTTGTACAGCGTGCTATCACCATGGAGGGTTTTCTGGCACTTAGCAGGTGTCAATGCAGCCACATCCAGGGGCTAGTGGGACTACTCAAAAAGCCAAATATTCAGCTTCTTGCAGTATTCTAGAAGTGAGGAGGAGGATCTTATGTGCAACGGTAGTTCGCTCCATGCATTAGGAATGATTTAGGAGAAGGCTCAACTGCTGGACCTGATTTTCAGTATGTGTGGGATATGTGCAAGTAGGAGTCCGAACTAGTCAATCAATCAATCAATCAATCAGGGGACTTTAAAGCACGCTACTCACCCGTGAGGGTCTCAAGGCACTGGGGAGGAGCAGCTCTAGTTAGTCGAAGTATATTATAAAGCACAGGGTTGAACCCATATAGTCGGTGGGACCTGGGTGATTATTTGTTACAGACAGAGGGGTCCCAGACTCCAATAGTAATCGAATAGTGTGAAAATATAGATAGAAAGACAGATTCAAAACAAAAGGATCAGTTACAGTGCAATGTTTTATTCACAGTGCACTCTTTTAACCTTTGCCATGGTTAGACAGTATACATCATACAAATGTTCAATATCATTTTGTGTCCATAGTGAAAGGGGAGAAGAGGGGGAAGATGTGTGGGGTAAAGTTCAAGGTGAAAAGAAATGTGACTCACTTTACAAATGGTATAGCATTAGCATATACATTGAAATTCATGTATACTTTATATTAGATGGTCCCCATCTGACGGGGCCTCAAAGAATATGCAAACATCTAAAACATTGTTATATATGGTCAATCTCCTTATGGGCTGTATCAATCACGCTGGTATTAGGAGTTGACAGAGTAGATGTCAGTCTATGTTTCGACCCAGAGACATGTAGGATAATTGGTCCTTACAATACGGGTCTTCATCAGGACAAGTGAGGGAAGGGCAAACCTCCTGCCCCTTTGTTCGTTGGAAGGGAAATGAAGAAGGCGGCGGTTATTCGTCGGCGATCTTTTGGTCAGCAGAAACGCCTGGAATTTGTAGCAGCGCGATTCTAATTATTCGGATGCTGGAAACGGGATATTCGTCTTTGTGTCAGCAGAAACGGCTGGGATTTCAACAGCACGATTCTAAATAATGAGAAGCTTGAAAACGAAGGTTCGTCTTGTGGCTCGTCTCCATTCCCCGTAACCTAGTTAGTCGAAGAGCCAGGTCTTGAGGGTCTCCTGAAAATGTGCAGCATGGGGGCACGTCTGATGTCAATCAGCAGTTTGTTCCCAGTCTTGGTCGCAAAGTAGGAGAAGGTTCTTCCACCCATTCTAGCTCTGCGGATCCGCGGGGGTTCGGCGAGGGCAAGGTTGTCGGATCTGAGGTTTCCCTTGGGCATGTGGAAGGAGATTCTGTCACTGAGATATTGGGGTCCGGTGTTGTGGAGGCATTTGTAGGCATGGGTGAGTATCTTCAAAGTTACTTTTTTCTCGACGGGGAGCCAGTAGACATTTCAAAGGTGTTGGGTAATGTACTTGTGTCAAGGAATTCCAAGGACGAGTCTGGTTGCAGTGTTCTGTATGGTGTGGAGTTTGCGGAGCAAAGACTTGTTGATCCTGGCATAGAGGTCTTTCCCATAGTCCAGTCTGCTGGTTATGAGTGCGTGGGTGATGGTCTTCCTTGATTTGGGGAGGATCCATTTCAAGGTCTTCTGGAGGATGCGGAGTGTGTTGAAGCAGGTGGAGGCGATGGCGTTGACTTGTCGGGTCATGGAGAGGGAGGAGTCGAGTAGGATGCTGAGGTTCCAGGCGTGGTCCATGGGGGTGGGAAGTTGCCAAGGACAGTGGACCACCAGGGGGTCCCATGCAGAGGGGGAGGGTCCAAGTACGAGGACCTCTGTCTTCTCCAAGTTGAGCTTCAAGCAGCTGCTGTTCATCCAGGATGCAACATCCTTCATTCCTTCCTGGAAGTTGGTGGTGATCGGGTCCTTGATGAGGGAGAGGATGAGCTGGGTGTTGTCGGCGTAGGATACTATGCTGAGTCCGTGCTGTGTGTCAATGGCTGCAAGGGGGGCCATGTAGATGTTGAAGAGCGTGGGGCTGGGCAATGATCTTTGGGGTACTCTGCATACTCCGCAGTTGATCTCTGTGTGTTGGGAGAGGAAGCGTGGGAGTCTGATTCTTTCGGTGAGGAAGGAGCGGAGCCATTTGAGGGCAGTTCCTTATATGCCATTGTCGTGGAGCCTGGTGGTGAGTTTGCGGTGGGAGACGGTGTTGAAGGCTGCAGAGAGGACGAGTAGGGGCAGGGCTGCCATGTGTCGTTGGTCGAGGAGAGTGCGGATGTCTATGGCGAAAAGGAGTACGGTTTCGGTGCTGTGGTTGCTGCGCATTCCGGATTGGGAGGGGTCGAGGATGAAGTTCTCTTCGAGGAATTTCATTAGTTGCGTGTTGCCGGTCTTCTCAGTGACTTTGGCCGCGAAGGGGAGAAGGGAGATGGGTTGGTAGTTTTTGAGATCCATAGGATCTGCTGAGGCCATCTTGAGTAGGGGTCTGACTTCTGGGTGTTTCCAGTCATCAGGGAAAGTGCCGGTTTCGAGGTGGCGTTGGTGGTGCATTGTAGTTCCGGTTCGATGGTGGCGGCGGCTCTGTGGAAGATGTGCGGGGCAGTGGTCCATGGGGGCTCCTGAGTGAATGCCTTTCATGGTCAATGCGGTGTCTTCGGTGGTGACTGGTGTCCAGGAGGAGACGATGGGCTGGCTGGCGTTGCTGAAGGAGGGAGAGGTTTCAGAGTCAGGTGTCTAGTTGTTGAAGTTGTCGTAGAAGCCCTTGATTTTCAGATGGAAGTAGGGACGAGCTTGTTGCAAAGGTCCTGGGAGGGGGTAATGTCCGTGGTTTTTCTGGGGGGTTTGGTGAATTCCTGGATGATGCTGAAGAGTTCCTTTGAGTTGCTTGGGTTGGCAAGGATCTTGTTCTGTAAGAAGGCCCTTTTGGTGGATCTGATGCGTTGGTGGTATTCTGTCATGGCGTTCTTGTAGTTGGTGTGGTCTTTCGAGTATTTGCTGTTTCTCCAATTCTTCTTGAGACATCTGCAGGTGCGTCTGGATTATTGGAGGTCAGCGGTGAACTAGGTGGCCTTTCCGGGCCACTGCCTGTTGGGGTTACGTAGAGATGCAAGCTCGTCTGCGCAGTTGGTGTTCCATCTGTGAAATTTATTGACTGGGATGTTGGCGTCGGTCGAGGTGGAGGGGGCACCGCAGTTGAGGGTGGAGTTGAGCTACTCCTCAGTGACCTTGCTCCTTCATGGAAGACAGGGTGTGGATTTGGGGGCAGTGGGTTTGTTGATGTGGAAGTGTACACAATGGCAGTCAGTCCAGGCCAGTTGCATGGTGTGGATGAAGTGGATGTTGTTACCTCCTGCGAAGATGGGACAAAGGGTGTGTTCTGCCTTGTAGGTGGGGTGGTGATGATCTGTTTCAGTCCGAGGTTGGTGTTGTCCAGGAGGGTGGCGGAGTTGGGGTCGCTGAGATTGTCGAGGTGGGAGTTGGGTGGTGAACGCCGTTCAGGGTCCGGAAGGTCTGTAGGCGAGGGTACCTCATAGGGTCGTTCCGGGGCTGGCCTGCATCTGGAAGTGGAGGTGTTCAGTAGTGAGCAGGCTGGTGCTCGAGCTGGAGGTGGTGAGTCAGAGGAAGCGCTTGTGTGCAATGGCAAGTCCTCCTCCTAGGCGGTTGGGGTGGTCCTTCCTTTGCATCTTGTATCCTTCGGAGATGGCGTTGGCGATGTCTGGGGCTGAGGTTGAGTTGTCCAGGTTTTAGTGAAGAAGGCGACGTCTGGTGAGAGGGTGTTGTGGAGGTCCCAGATCTCTAAAGCACGCCACTAAATAGGGAAGGGGGCGGGAAGGAGGGAAGCGCAGCTGAGAGGCGGGAGCGGTGACTGGAAGGGGGGAGTGGCCACGGGAGCAGCAGCAGCGGAAGAGAACCGAGCACGGAGGACACAACAGGAAAAAAGGCACAAAAGAGGAAAAAGAGGAAAAACAGAAAAAAAGGCTCAATAACAAGGCACAATAACAAACAGTAATCAAGGACAGAACAAGATGGGGACAAACACAGAGACAGACATAGGGCCTCGAACACCTACGAGCGGAGGTGAGGCAGGGTTAGCGGCAATGGCACAACAGCGGAGCTGCTGGGGAAAAGAGAAGGTCTCTGACCAGGAGGTCAGAGGTCTTGATTGCACTCCTTTGCAGCGCCACCATTAAATAGGGAAAGGGGGAGGGAAGCACAGCTGGGAGGCGAGAGCAGGACCCGGCAGGGGGGAGGGGCCATAGGGGCAGCAGTGGGAAAGAACCGGGCATGGATAACACAACAGGAAAAAAGGCACTAAGGAGGAAAAGAAGAGAAACTGAAAAAAAGACACAATAACAAAGCAGACAGAGGGCCTCGAACACCTATGAGCGGAGGTGAGGAAGGGTCAACAGCAGCAGCAGCGGCACAACAGCGGAGCTGCTGGGGGACAGAGCATGTCTCTGACCAGAAGGTCAAAGTTCTTTCTCCAAGTGGAGGTGTCTGGAAGATTTGTAAAAGCACATCGAACTGTTGAGGAATGGTGGGCCAGAGTTATGTAGTGCCTTGATGGTAAATGTAAATGTCATGGTACTTATAGAGCGCACTGTCACCAGACGGTCACCTTGCGGTGTCGCCTATGCGGTTTCCTGACGCTGATACTCATACCACTGTGGAACCCCTCCTGGCTTTCCCTGTGAAGTGTCCACTCCTGGGCACCCCCAGGGTGAAGCCAGGCATCCTTAGTGCTGTTGGGGCCGGTGTGGAGGCTAAGCAAGTTATTGCCCAGAGTTGCAGCGTGGGGCCCGTGATTAGAATAGGCACCGAGGCGAGAATTAACAGGTCCGAGGAAATTGAGCCCGAGATCCCGCCGAGGCGGGAATCGAACCCTGGTCCCTGGCCAGAACTCCGCATCAGGGTCTGCCGCTCTAACCATTGAGCCACACTCCTCCTGGGTGAGGTGTTTGAATTCTGCTTGTTTGTGAATGTTGGAGCCAGTGGAGCTCCTTCAGGTATGGTGTGATGTTAGTGTAACGCCGGAGGATGAGAGTGATTCTGGCCGCCAAGTTCTGGATAGTCTGCAGACTTCAGGTGAGTTTTTTGTTCATCCTCACAAAGAGGGTTGTTGTAAAATGACCCTTTCTGCGAAGTAACCCCCAAACTTTTTGTCTTCCCCTCCTTCTTTTTGCTGAGTGTGTTTTTTTGTTGGATTTAGGACTCTGAACACATTACCACTTCTAACTAGTGCTAAAGTGCATGTGCTCTCTCCGTATAGCATGGTAACATTGGGTCTTGCCCAATTGGAATATATATATTTATAATATATATATATTGGAATTTACAGGCCCAGGGCCTGTAAATTAAATGCTGCTGGGAAAGACATGGCTTGGTAGTTCGGACTGGACTGTTCCCATGAGGCACAGGGTCAGAGCTGATTTGCATATAGCCAGTGTCTAACCCAGGGTGGTGTGGAGTGCAAAAAAAAACGATGGATTTAGGCCCAGATCCTTGTACTGGGATGAATGTATGACATTATTCTACATTCTGTCCATCAACTGTGTTTTTTGCAATTTTCACCCCGAGTGGGCTGGGTATGCTCAGACGTGAGTCCCATGCTCTCCACACCACTGGAGTCAAGCTATCCAGACTGATGAAGGCTGATAGCCAGAAACCGGTCCTTGGATGCTTGATTCCGGTCTGGGAAAGACATGGCTTGGTAGTTCAGACTGGACTGTTCCCATGAGGCACAGGGTCAGAGATGATTTGCATATAGCCAGTGTCTAACCCAGGGTGGTGTGGAGTGCAAAAAAACGATGGATTTAGGCCCAGATCCTTGTACTGGGATGAATGTATGACATTATTCTACATTCTGTCAATCAACTGTGTTTTTTGCAATTTTCACCCCGAGTGGGCTGGGTATGCTCAGACGTGAGTCCAATGCTCTCCACACCACTGGAGTCAAGCTATCCAGGCTGATGAAGGCTGATAGCCAGAAACCGGTCCTTGGATGCTTGATTCCGGTCTGGGAAAGACATGGCTTGGTAGTTCGGACTGGACTGTTCCCATGAGGCACAGGGTCAGAGCTGATTTGCATATAGCCAGTGTCTAACCCAGGGTGGTGTGGAGTGCAAAAAACGATGGATCTAGGCCCAGATCCTTGAACTGGGATGAATGTATGACATTATTCTACATTCTGTCCATCAACTGTGTTTTTTGCAATTTTCACCCGGAGTAGGCTGGGTATGCTCAGACGTGAGTCCCATGCTCTCCACACCACTGGAGTCAAGCTATCCAGGCTGATGAAGGCTGATAGCCAGAAACCGGTCCTTGGATGCTTGATTCCTGTCTGGGAAAGACATGGCTTGGTAGTTCGGACTGAACTGTTCCCATGAAGCACAGGGTCAGAGCTGATTTGCATATAGCCAGTGTCTAACCCAGGGTGGTGTGGAGTGCAAAAAAAATGATGGATTTAGGCCAAGATCCTTGTACTGGGATGAATGTATGACATTATTCTACATTCTGTCCATCAACTGTGTTTTTTGCAATTTTCACCCCGAGTGGGCTGGGTATGCTCAGACGTGAGTCCCATGCTCTCCACACCACTGGAGTCAAGCTATCCAGGCTGATGAAGGCTGATAGCCAGAAACCGGTCCTCGGATGCTTGATTACGGTCTGGGAAAGACATGGCTTGGTAGTTCGGGCTGGACTGTTCCCATGAGGCACAGGGTAAGAGCTGATTTGCATATAGCCAGTGTCTAACCCAGGGTGGTGTGGAGTGCAAAAAAACTATGGATTTAGGCCCAGATCCTTGTACTGGGATGAATGTATGACATTATTCTACATTCTGTCCATCAACTGTGTTTTTTGCAATTTTCACCCCGAGTGGGCTGGGTATGCTCAGACGTGAGTCCCATGCTCTCCACACCACTGGAGTCAAGCCATCCAGGCTGATGAAGGCTGATAGCCAGAAACCGGTCCTTGGATGCTTGATTCCGGTCTGGGAAAGACATGGCTTGGTAGTTCGGACTGGACTGTTCCCATGAGGCACAGGGTCAGAGCTGATTTGCATATAGCCAGTGTCTAACCCAGGGTGGTGTGGAGTGCAAAAAAAACGATGGATTTTGGCCCAGATCTTTGTATTGGGATGAATGTATGACATTATTCTACATTCTGTCCATTAACTATGTTTTTTGCAATTTTCACCCCGAGTGGGCTGGTTATGCGAGTCCCATGCTCTCCACACCCCTGGAGTCAAGCTATCCAGGCTGATGAAGGCTGATAGCCAGAAACCGGTCCTTGGATGCTTGATTCCGGTCTGGGAAAGACATGGCTTGGTAGTTCGGACTGGACTGTTCCCATGAGGCACAGGGTCAGAGCTGATTTGCATATAGCCAGTGTCTAACCCATGGTGGTGTGGAGTGCAAAAAAACGATGGATTTAGGCCCAGATCCTTGTACTGGGATGAATGTATGACATTATTCTACATTCTGTCCATCAACTGTGTTTTTTGCTGGTGGGCCTGCAGCACTGATTGTGCCACCCACTTTAGTTGCTCCTCTAATCATGTCTCAGGCTTGTATTGCTGTGTACGGGTAATTTATTTTAGTATGGCTTGTTTCATTGACTGTTCAAAGTCAATGATAATTTTTGGAGGATAGTAATTATTAGTTTCTTGTTTTACTTTAGTTAAGAGTTCAATATAGGTGGTGGTTTGTTCGTTTGGTAACAGGGCATATATAAAAGGGGTATTTGTATTTTGATACAGTGCATGAATTGTACATAACTGGTAAAATGGTTTGGGACATATTTTAAAAGTTTCATCCATCATCAATGTTTCAGAGTTCTGTAGTTTAAGTAGGTTTGAGGGAGTTCCAAATATTATTATTCTTTTTTCGTTTGATTTATTGTCATAAGGAAGAAATTGCTTTTCATTATGAGTTATAGTGAGTTCAGGTGGTATTTCTATTTCACTGAAAGTTTTAGGGCAGGTGGTGTGGTAGCAGCTGATTTTTGTTCTAGCTATCATCCTTTTTAATGATGAGATTGAGGGCATTTGGCTAGTTACATGTTGTGGGATTCTGGGGAGTATGTATGTAGTATTTAAATCAGGAACACAGGAAACGCTGTCGTTGAAGTTTGTAGTTTATTACAGCTTACAGAGAACACAGCGACACAAGTGAACACCAGGCTTCAACTGACAAGGCTTAACATTCTACTCATAGCCCTAGAATCCTCAAAGTGGAGGGTTCTATCTACAGGTGCCAGTGAGGCACATAACAGAACACTACATTATCCTCTTCCCTATAAACAAAAAGGAAAGAGCTCGGAGAAACAGAAAGGAGAAACAAGGGAAGGAAAAGAGAAAAGAGAGAAAGATAAGAAAAGGAAATGACAGTGAAGAAAAGTAGAGTAAGGACTAAAACAAAAGAGAGGAACCGAAAAGAGAACTAAGTGGTTATCTAAACCTGGCAGGAATCCTAAGGACTCTCAAACTCCTGCGAAGTCCAGGAAAATCACCACCATCATTGTTGACATCATAAGAGCACTTGGCATCATGGCGAGAATCAGAAAGGAGGTCACGGTTAACACAATCAGGTTCCTTGACATTGACTTTCACCACTTTACTGACATTCCACCAGTGATTATTATTGACACGAATGGCATTGCCGCAAACCTTATCAACAACTAAAGACTCAGAGAATTTGCTTCTTCCCTTGGTGACGTGAACAGGGCTCTTAATACGAACAACATCTCCAGCATGAATACTATGCGGTATAGCCCTGTTTCTTTCATCAAAATAGGCTTTCTGCTTTGCTTGAACCTTCATAACATTGTCCCTTACAAACCCATCAATCCCGTCCATTACATTCATCTTAACCCACTTCGACATCCACCCTGGACAAATTTTTGTGGATGGTTTTCTCCCTCTCAGGAGTTCGAACGGAGACACACCAGTGGATGAATGAGCAGTGGTGCGGTAAAACCACAACATGGAGCGAACAGCATTTTCAAGAACACACTTGCAAGCAATAGCCCATTGCACACAATTGTTTAACACACGGTTCATCCTCTCCACAATGCCATTGGCCTGAGGGTGATAAAGTGAACTCTTCTTATGAGAAACACCACCTTGTTTAAGGAAACCTTCAAATTCTGAACTTACAAACTGCACACCATTGTCCGTCATAACGACAGAAGGGAACCCTTCCCTAAGGAAAACATCTTTAAGAAAGGAAATGACATTGGCTGAGGAAGGCTCACTGATAAACCGAATCTCTGGCCATTTGGAATAGTAATCAATGGCAACGATGGCAAAACGTGATGAAGAAGGCAAAAGATTAAAAGGACCGACTAGATCAACCCCAATCTTTTCCCACGCCCTCTCGGGAAGAACAACAGGTTCCAAAGGAGGTGTTCTAGGTTTATGGCTTTTGTCAGACGACCTACAGATAACACAACCATCAACTAGAGCGTCCACACACATCCATCAGTGGCCACCAAAATACATCCCGTAATCTGCGTTTGGTGAACATTTTCCCCAAATGACCTTCATGCGCACCCTCTACAAGACGTTTCCTTAAACTCTCGGGGGGAATAAGTCTACCACCCCGCATAAGGATGCCATCTTCCACCGTGAGCTCATCAGCAACTTTGACAAAAGTCTGGAATTGTCCTGAAACATTTTTCTCTTTCGGCCAACCTTTTTTTTAAAAACTTAGGACCTGGACAAGTACCTCATCTTTCAATAACTCCTTTCTCCATTCTGCTTCATTGACAGCACACATACCCTCAAGATCCAATGCAGCGACAAAACAGTCCTCTTGATCATCATCATTTTCAAAATCAGAATCATGACCAGAAATGGGGAAACGTGAAAAATAGTCCGCCCTGACATTTTTTGAACCAGGCAAATAGACCACATCAAAATTATACTGGAGTAGCTTAGTCGACAACCTGGCAATGCGCGGGGTATGTTCTTTAATCTTCTCACCGGACAAAATGGAAACTAAGGGATTATGATCAGTACGTATGACGAAATGACTACCCCAGAGAAAAGAATTGAATTTCCTCACAGCCCACCAACAGGCTAAAAGCTCTTTCTCTATAACAGAGAAATTCACTTCAGCGCCACGCAAAACCCTTGAAGCATACGCAATGGTGGTGTCAACCTGACCACTCTTCTGAGTGAGCACGGCTCCAAGACCGAACCCACTTGCATCTACAGTCACCACACACTCTTTATTGGGATCAAAAGCCTTAAGAACACTTTCACTCACCAATTGAGACTTAATCCACACAAAAATTTCCTGGCAGTTCTTATCCCAAACAAAAGGCACATTTTTTTTCAACATATTGGTAAGTGGATGAACCTTGGATGCATAATCCTTTATAAACCTGGAGTAAAACTCACTGAGTCCTATGAAAGACTTCAAACCTGCCTTGTCGACTGGAGGAGATGCATCCACAATTGCTTTCACCAAACCTGGACGTGGCTCTACCCCATTGTGTGAGACAACATGACCAAGGAATTCCATCTTTTCCTTCAGGAAAACACACTTTTCTCTTTTGAGAACAATACCCTTGTTTTGCATTATTTCCAAAACTTGATTCAAAGAACTGTCATGATCCTCTTTGTTTTCGCCAAAAATTAAAACATCATCCTGGAAGACAATTACACCCGGGGTACTTTTAAACATTTGACTCATCAATCTTTGGAAAACAGCTGCCACCGACGCAAGGCCGAACGGCATTCTGCAGTACTGGAAACTGCCAAACGGGGAGACAAATGCAGTTAAGTGTTTAGAGGACTCACTCAAAACGACCTGATGGTACGCAGAAGCTAAGTCCAACTTA
Organism: Lissotriton helveticus; assembly: GCF_964261635.1. Lineage (NCBI taxonomy): Eukaryota > Metazoa > Chordata > Amphibia > Caudata > Salamandridae > Lissotriton > Lissotriton helveticus. The sequence continues at coordinate 447,320,507 of NC_136072.1, read as the reverse complement.
GTGAACCACTTTGCGCCTCTGGTAAGGGACAACAAATCTGTGATTTTTGGTAAAGGGTGTGAGTCAATCCAGATGTTTTTATTTAGACTGCGCAAATCCACACAGACGCGCAAATCACCATTTCTTTTTCTGGCGACAACAAGAGGAGACAACCACAAGGATGACTCAATCGGTTCAATGATCCCCTTCTTGCATAGTTCGATAAGTTCGGCCTCTAGACTATCCCTTACACTAAATGGAACACTTCTGACTTTGTGTTTGATGGGGATGGCACCATCTTTAACCCTGATCTCATGACTAAAGTCCTTGATCCTCCCAAGTCCCTTCCCAAAGACAATGGGAAACTTTGAAGGGAGACCCTCAATGTAATCATTGGAATCAGCAAGGCTAGCAATACAGTTATCAGGTTCAGCTAAGCTGACTTGCTCTTTTGCCCCTGGTCTTAAGATCAATCCGAACAAACCCCCATGAAACCACCCCAAAATGTTCAATCCTTTAATTGCGACATATATTTTTCCGAAAATTTTCCTGCCCCTGAATTGTAGAACATCTTCAAAATAACCAAGTAGGGCTATTCTTCATCCTTCAAAAGAAACAGGAGCTCTATCAGGAGGTTCAAGTTTTCTCTCTGGCCATGTTTCTCCAAATAATTCTTGGGTGATCATGGTAACCCTTGCTCCAGAATCTACTAGCAGGGAAATTACTTTGTCGCCCACACCAAAATTTTCATAGGGATCAACGCAATCAGAGGGGTTACCAACAATGACACCATCCTCACGCACAGCTATGACCATCACCTTACCATCACCTTTAACATTATCAGACAAATGTGAGTTTTCATGTACTACTACAACCATGTCTCTGAGATCGTCTTGGATGCTGTTAACTGGACTAGCACCCATACTTGTATTATCTTGCATATCTGAAACATTTCCAACTCCATTGACATTTCCTACACCCTGAGATTTACTGACAAACGTAGAATTTCCCTGCCTATGATTTTGACAAATCTTGGCAAAATGTCCATATTTTCCACAATTCCGACAAACAGAACTCCTGGCAGGACAAAATTTGTTATTCTTGTTGTGAGAGGGATTCCCACATCTGTAACAGATGTCACTCCTAGGAAACGGATTTCTTTCAAAACGTTGATAATTTTGAACGTTGTTCCTATCGAAGCGTTGTTGACTAGGGACTGATCTGGTGTCCCTGTTCTCCTTAGTTCTAACTACAGAAACTGCTTCTTCGCTCTTTTTTTCTAGCTCTTTAACTTCTTTCTTAGATAACTCAATACTTTTTGCAGTTCGGATAGTCTCTTCAAGTGAAGGATTCCCTAAAGTAAGCAGTTTTTGTTGTATCGCCTTGTCGGTGCACTTACATATGTATTGGTCTCTGATTAGTTGTTCCCTGAAACCCTCAAATTCGCATTCTGCGCTCAACAGTCTCAGGCTAGATATGTAAGTCTCAACGTCTTCTCCAGGCAATTGTTCCTTCTTAAAGAACTTATGTCTAATTACTACAAGACTGGGTTTGACGTCAAATCTTAATTCTAATTTCATTCTTGCTTCGACATATTCATCGACCTCTTCCTCCGCGTTGTTCCTTACTAGAGGTGGTAAGTGTTTGTAAATCTCTCTACCTTCGAAACCTAATGAATGTAGCAATAAGAATTTCTTCCTCTCTGCGCGATATCTAGATGCGCCAATTGCCCCTATGTAGGTTTCGAATGCATCAAACCACTTCTTCCACGTGATTGGTGGATTGCCCGGTGTCTCAAGAAAAGGTGGAGGAGGAGAGACCGACTGCATGGTACGCTAAGAGGGTTTATTTGCTTGTTTATTTTATCCCAAATCAACAGATTATTCGTGTTGTGTCGCTGTGTAGAATAAGTATTTGGGATAAGCACAAACCCTATGTTAGCCTCCACAGAGAACAGAATAGAGGTTTAACAGAAGCGCATCTTCTTACAAAATTGTGTTTTACTTTCCCTTTTTTTTTTTTTTTATTGACCAAGTTTTTCTTTTTATTCCTATTCCTTTTGACGATGGTAACACTGTAAAAACGGATTCCACAGTGAACGTGCAGAGTTAAAACGACATTGTTGTCAGCGACATCACAGTCCTTGCGCTTTGAAAAGGAACTGCATCACACGCTGCCAATCAATGCGTGTGCGATGGGAAGAAAACTAGACGTGAGGCTGTATGCGTTGCCAACCAACTGCATTAATACGCGAGGTGTGCACAAAATGGCCGACCTTCATGTCACGTACGTGTGGTAACGTTGCCAACCACGCGCGACCTCTGGGTGCCAATCACGCAACCGTCTTCTTTTTCCCTCACACGGAACAGGCAATGAGTCGCTTGCAGAAATACAACAGCGTTTTACGCGCTGCACACTTATCTCTCAGATGTGCCAGTTCTTCTCTGAAGTAGAGCAGGTCACCGCAGTCTATACACCCTCGACGGAAAGAATCAGCAGATCAGCGCCTCTCTTGACAGGTACGAGGTGAATGACATGTGGTTCGTCGTCCGCAGATCGTCGCCATCAAATTTGTAGTATTTAAATCAGGAACACAGGAAACGCTGTCGTTGAAGTTTGTAGTTTATTACAGCTTACAGAGAACACAGCGACACAAGTGAACACCAGGCTTCAACTGACAAGTCTTAACATTCTACTCATAGCCCTAGAATCCTCAAAGTGGAGGGTTCTATCTACAGGTGCCAGTGAGGCACATAACAGAACACTACAATGTATTTTAGTATTTCAGTGGTAGGCTTTTCAGAGCTAGTGCTAGCTTCTTTTAGAGTTTCTAATGCGTCTCCAACTTCTATTTCAGCTAAGTTAGCGGGTGGTGATGTAATCTAACATATAATAAAGTTGTTTCTTTTGTTGTAGCCTTCCCATAACATTTGTTTGAATAATATTGGCTACATTTCCAGTTAACTTTGTCGCCTGTTTGCTTTTCTTGGATGTAAACATATCCCATATAACATAATAAAACATTTCCTTTCTGGGAAGCAATGAATTGAGCCCCTTCAGTCATGGTGATGTTTCAAATGCTAAGAGAAATGTATATAGAAATATTAAATGTATTTCTATTTTGTTTTATTATTAAACACATTTGCATTTACGAAATTATACTTACATGGTTGAATTTGTTGCATTTTTTTCACGCTGATGGCTTTCCTTTGATGCTTGTGTGACAGGGCATCCTCAGGGGCGACCCTGGGAGGCCCCGGGGGCACCAAAAGGATCCTGCTGATGGCTGTTGGAGGACGGACCTGGAAGAAGAAGCGAGAGGCCAAGAGTAGGAGCCAAGAGGAAGCGGCATCGGGCAGGAAGGGATGGAAGAGACGAAGGAGGCAGATGAGGAGATGAAAAGCGAGGTGGAAATCGAGGACCAGGAGGAGCAGGCGCCAATTTTGGAGCAAGGGGAGACCGGGACCAGCCAGCAGAGAGTGAGGTCGACTCACAGGAAGGCGCTCAGGATGAGGCAGCCGTGGCCCTTTCTCAGGACCACAGTTACAGGCAAGTGACCCATGTGGCAGAGGGTCTGTTGAGGAGTTAGGTGTTCACCGAGATGGTGTGGTTGGGTAGATAAAAGGGCTCATTGTCATCAGGATACCGGCCTAGCTGTCCTGTGGGGATCTCATAACAGGGCACGTCGGGTGGTGCAATTCACTGGGAGGTTCAACCCGCTCTGAGTCTGAGGCGAGTTGGGGTTTTTAATGGGCACACAAGAAAGGAGAGAGAGGTATATCTCTCCTTGCGTTTCCCTTCCTCACATGGGCAGGTTCCCACCACATACCTTGGACCGTGTGAGGTAACATGGTTAACAAGTAGAAGCATCCCCTTGTGCACTACCCAGGGTGGGAGTAATAGTCCTCAACGGAAGTTGGGTCACGGTTAGACCTGATATTAATCTCCTCTCTGTTCTGTTTCCGAGGGGAAGACCAGTATCCGTGACAGACCGAAGACTCTGGCCAAGGAGACAGGAAAGGAGGCGAAATGGACCTCCATCATAGCCCGTTAATCCTCCATATCAGGATTGCCTAATAAACTAGATACCTTTGAACATCACCTGAGCATCAGTGTTGTTTTATCCCAAACCATCAGTCTGGACGATATGTTGAAAAAACTAGCCAATGGACAGTGCCATCTTCAACTAGTGGTGAAGGGCAAACCACTGAGGCAAAGAAGGACAGGGAGCATCTACTGGAGGCCCTTCAGGCCCAGCCGGCCTAATCGCATAAAATCAAGTGGTGCAGCATGACACTATTCAGAGGTTGATGGATATCATTGCCAGCAGCAAAGTCCACCCCTATGTGCCTAGCTCTGTCCTACAAACGTATCAACCGGGTAAAGATACCATCTTTTTTTTCACCAACTTTGAACGAGTTGCCAGCACCACATAGTGGCCTGACAAACGCTGGGGACAATATATTGCTCCCTGATTATTGGGCGAACTACAGGCGGCCTATCAGGCCGCTAACCCAGCAGGAACCACCCCTTATGGAGCCATCAAGAAGGCTATGCCTGAGAGGCTTGCATGCGACCAGGAGAAATACCGGATAAAGTTCAGGAAGGAAATGTGGCTTCCCCAGGACAACCCCCACACCCTGTTCTACATGGTACAAGATTTGGGGACCTATGGAGCAAGTGATGAAAAAGATCCTACTGGAGCGATACCTAGAGGGGTTCCCCAGCACTACCCGTGCATGGGTAAAGCAACACCCCAATATTGTGGTCACCAGTGCTATTGACTTGGCCTGCGCCCATCAAAGAGCCCCAGAAGCACGGCCGCTCATGCCTAGGCCACCTACGCCCGTAGCGCCAAGATGGAGACACCCCGCACCAGGTCCCACTGCTCTCCAACCCAGGCACCTTATCGATCCCTGTTTTCTACCCTGTCCAATCCCAAAGAAAGGAGGTCCAGGGCCCCAGTGCTTCCATTGTACAGAGTGGGGTCATACAGTACTTACCTGCCCCCAGAGGCACAATCCTACAGAGCCAATGGAGGTAGAGCATACTAAAGGACAGGTGCTTTTGTTTCGAGATAGGAACGGGGCATACCATCTGAGTCTGACTGTGAACGGTGTCCTCACCAACGTCCTTGTTGACTCGGGGTGTCGCCATTTAGTGCTCACACATGAACAAGTCTTGGCACATCAGTGGAAGGAGGAGGAGAGAGTAGCCATCACGTGTGTCCACGGAGACCAAAAGGTGTACCCTGTACCAAGGTAGTGTTCGGGGAGAAGGGGGACGAAAGAGCATGAGAGTAGGGGTATTACCCAATTAAGTGGAGGAGATATTTATAGGAATGGACTAAGCTGACGTCCCCATTATCTTGTCCAAAGCCAGTAGGGTCAAGGAAGAGCGCGCTGGTTGCAGGAGACAGCCTTGTACACGGAGGGCATATCCGGGGATAGGTACAGGGAAACGAAGACACGTAGTGAAAAGAGAAAACATAATTGGGTGGTGGTAGTGAACGGGCTATCTAACACCTTTCTACTTCCTCTGTTATATACGGAGACATAGGGACACCTCGTAGCTTCAGAGCAGCTCAGATCGAAGATCCCACATTGGGTAATGCCTGGGCGTGGACAGTACCCGAAGAAGACCTGGTAGGTCCCTGTTTCTACCTGTCGAAGGGGTTGCTTTATAGGCAGGTGAAGAAGAACACCAAAACAGTGAGACAGTTGTTGGTTCCCTTTCCCTTTCGGCAACAGGTCCTTCACTTAGTGCACAACAAGGCAGGGGGGCATTATGGATGGGAAAAGACTGAAGAATACCTCCTACGCCAGTGTTATTGGCCTGGTGATGCTTTTGCGCAGCTTGTCCCCTATGTCAGCGAGTTAATCCCTCTCAGGTACCCGGGCACCCCTGTGTCCTCTCCCTATAATAGATACACCATTCTCTAGGGTTGGTATGGACCTCGTGGGACCTCTGGTCACTTCCACGTGAGATATCAATACATACTAGTGTTGGTGGACTACGCGACAAGATATCCCGAGGCCCTACCACTCTCCAGCATGACATCCAGAAATGTAGCCCAGGTGATGTTAGGTTTCTTAAGCCGGGTGGGTTTTCCGAGGGAGCTTCTAATGGACCAGGGCACTCCCTTTATGTCCCGAATCAAGGCCCAGATTTGCAAGCTACTGGGCGTACGACAGATACAGACCTCTGTATATCATCCTCAGATGGACGGTTTGGTGGAGCAGTACAATCGCACCATCTTGAAAAAGACAGTGTTCGTATGCGGTAGGGACTGGAACAGACACCTCCCCCTAACTCATTTCTCCAGCCATACCCACACCCAATCATCAACCGGCTATAGTCCTTTTGAGCTGGTGTTCGGTCGGAAACCCATACCTTGTTGGACATGGCCGCCGAACGATGGGAGGAAAAGGAGGATGAGGGGAGAGGCCTCCTGGAATATGCAACCCATCTCAAAGACAGGTTGACTTCTCGGTGAGGGGAGAAAAAATGTGGAGGCAGCACAGGTAAACCAGAAAAAGACGTACGACCGTCAGTCGATGTTGAGGACCTTTCAGGTGGGTGATAAAGTCCTTCTCCTCCTCCCTTCTTCTGCCAATAATCTGTTGGCCAAATGGCAAGGCCTATTTAGCGTCATGGACCGAGTCTAACCCGTCACCTACAGGGTGACAGTTCAGCATACTGGGAGGGCGGGTCAGATTTATCACGTTAATCTAATGGAGCATTTGGAGGAAGACACGACACCAGAGACAGTATCATTCAATGCCCTACTTATAATTGATAGCCAACCCCTGGTAATCCCTTCTCCGCCCGGCAAAAAGAGCTGCAGCACAGAAGAAGTCCCCGTGGGGCCTCGGTTGAGCATGGCCCAGAGAGAGTCTCCCCTCACACTAGTGGACACGTATTGGGACGTATTCTCCCAGCAGCCATGCAGGACACCCCTAACCCAGCACCTTATAAGAACCAATGGGGCTAAACCCATTCAGTTACGTCCCTATCACATCCCAGAAGCCAGAAGAAGGGTAGTGGAGAAGGAGGTGGAAGATATGCTACAAGATTGCATAATAGAGACTTCCCACAGTCCTTGGTGTTCCCCCACAGATCTAATTCCGAAACCCAATCGCTCGGTGCTGTTTGGTGTGGATTTCAGACAGTTGAATGCACTTTCCCTCTTCGACTCATACCCTATGCCTCAGGTGGATGAAAAGACCGAACAACTGGGCACAGTTAGACACCTCACGACCCTGGACCTGACAAAGGGATATTGGCAAAAAGCCCTGACCCCAGAAGCCCGGGAAAAGACAGCTTTTTCTACCCCTTCAGGGTTGCATCAGTTTCTTGGGCTACCGTATACAGCAGGGGCTCATACGGCCACAGGTGGATTAGGTAGATGGCATTAGAACCCTGACCACAACCACCACTAAGAAAGGGATAAGAGCCTTTTTGGGCCTGGTGGGTTACTAACGGGGGTTCATTCCCCGCTTCTCGGAGATCGCAGCACCCTCACTGACATGTTAACAAAATCCGATGCCAATACGTTCAGAGAATGGTCACAGGAGCAGCTACAGAGATTCAATCAGTTGAAAGACATATTGTGCCACGACCCGGTACTGCTGTGTCCTGACTATACCAAAGACTTCACCTTACAGACTGACGCCTAGGACAGGGGACTGGGCCGGTCTTGTCACAGCCTGACACTGATGACTGTATGCACCCGTCGTCTTTCTGAGCCGTAAGCTGCTGTTCCCCAGGAGACACGCTATACCACGGTGGAAAAGGAGTGCTTGACCATTGAGTGGGCTTTCCAAGAACTCCAGTATTACCTTTTGGGTCGCCCCTTTCATCTGGTTACTGACCATGCCCCTCTTGTATGGCTGGCCAGGAATAAGGACTCCAACGCTCGGGTGCTGCATTGGGTTTTGGCTCTACAACCTTTCTCGTTCCAGGTGTCTCATCGGCCCGGTGCGTTGCAGACCAATGTGGACTACCTCTCCCGTTCAGCTCCTGTCTCATGGCCCGATCTGCCATGACTGGCGGGGAGGCAATTTGACAGGGTGTCCTCGGGGCGACTGTGGGTGACCCCGGGGGCACCACAAGGATCCTGTTGATGGCTGTCAGAGGGCGGACCAAGAAAAAGATGCGAGAGGCCAAGAGTAGGAGCCGGGAGGAAGCAGCGTTGAGCAGGAAGAGACGGAAGAGACAAAGGAGGCAGACGCGGAGATGAGAAGGGAGGCAGAAATCAAAGACCTGGAGGAGCGGGCGCCAATCCCTGGAGCAAGGGGTGACCCGGACCAGTCAGCAGAGAGCAAGGTCGACTCGGGGAAAGGCGCTCAGGACAAGGCAGCCTTGACCCCTTCACAGGGCCACGGTTACAAGCAAGTGACCCGTGTGGCAGAGCGTCTGTTGAGGGGTTGGTTGTTCACCCAGATGGTGTGGTTGGGTAGATAAAAGGGTTCAGTGTCATCAGGATACCAGACTGGCTGTCCTGTGGGGTTCTCATATCAGGGCACGTCGGGTGGTCCAATTCACTTGGAGGTTTAACCCGCTCTGAGTCTGAGGTGAGTTGGGGTTTTTAATGGGCACACAAGAAAGGAGAGAGATATATCTCTCCTTCATTTCACTTCCTCACGTGGGCGGGTTCCCGACACATCCCTTGGACCATGTGAGATAACACAGTTAATAAGTAGAAGCATCCCCTTGTGCACTACCTGGGGTGGAAGTAACAGTCCTCAACAGAAGTTGGGTCATGGTTAGACCTGATATTAATCACCTCTCCGTTCTGTTTCCCGAGGGCAAGACCAATATCTGTGACAGACCGAAGACTCTGGCCAAGGCAACAGGAAAGGAGACAAACTGGACCTCCATCATAGCCCGTTTATTCTCCATATCAGACTTGTCTAAAAAAACTAGATACCTTTAACCATCACCCGGGTAACCAGTGTTATTTTGTTACGTGACAGCTTGTCTTTAGTCTTTTTTTATATTTGCTGCAGAAAAAAAGCATGATTTTAATTAAATTGTTTAACTGTGTTTTCATTTGGGGGGTTGTGCTTTGCTTGTGCTATTAGTTTAATTCTGATTTATACTTACTTTATTTGCAAGTTGACATTTTGATGTTTTCTGAAGTTAGTTGAGTGTCTTCTGTATTATCTGTAGAGGAGATATATTTTCAAAAATATATATTAATTATTTTATTTTTATAAAAAGTGCTTACTTAACAATTTCAACAGTTGCAATATTAAAATGATATTTTACTTACTTTGTGAAGCTGTAATCCGAATTTTCTATAATGTAGTCCAATGTTGCAGAAGCAATCCGGCAGAGATTCCCCTTATTCTTGGTTTTCTTGTTGTAGAATAAAATAATGTTTAATTTTCTTTGGTTTATATAGTGTCTAATTAATTGTTCTTTAAATCTTATTGGGTTATTTTAATTGTATGTCTTTTTCATTGGTTGTTAGTTATTGTATTAATTAATTTGGCAGTTGTTTCCTTATATGGGCAACGCTAATTAAGGTTTAGTTAGAGCTTTTTTTTCTTTCTTTTTTTGAAAGCGTTACAGTATATTATTTGTCAATTATATTGTATTTAATGTTAAATACTAATTGTTTATTTCATATATAATGTTGGAAAGATTAATTAATTTGGTGTATTTGATAATTTTCAAGTTATTATTTTTTAATATAATTAAAATATGTGTTTTTACATTTCTTAAAATGTTTAGTGTCTTATTGATATTGTTTAGTTTATAATTTTTGGGGGTATGTATTGTGTTATAAATATTTCTAAGGTGTTGATATTTTACTTTTGGCGGTAATTGTGGTGTCTTTATTTTTGTTATTAATATTTGTGTCATTTTGTATGCATGGTTAATGTTTTCGATATTAGTTATAACAATATTTTATGTGTCGATATTAGTGATATTGATGTTAATGATATTTGATTGTCGATATTTGTGTATTTTCTTAAATAAGTATACAATATCGATATTTCAGTTATAGATATTTGTGTGTCGATAATTTGGTAGGTCGATGTTATGACTGTTGATTTTATGTCAGTGTTCCCGTTGAAAGATCCAATAAAAATCAGAGCTGTTGGGTTCCATCTGTCCCTCAGGTCAATCAGTCTCTCCCTGATAGCTAAAAGAGTTAACTTTATGCCCTTATCTGAAAGGAATCCTGTTTGACCAACAGTTTCGTTCTCAATAATCTTGCAGCTGAGCAGTGGCTACAGCGTCTAATATTTCTCCGCTGTAGTAAGATTGAATTGAAGGCAAATATTCTTTGGTTCATTGGCAAGGGCATTTGTCTTCATGGCCAGAGGAAGACCTGTATTTCATTTTTACCTCTTTGAAGGAAGCATTAGACACCATAAATAGATCTTCCACTAATATGTTTATATTGTTCTTAAGCCGGTAAGAAGAAAGACTGCCCAAAAAATGAGAGTAGCTTATCCTTGGGCAATATCTCTCAGCGATAAAGGGCAAAGTCAGTTAATTTAATACCCCAACATACTAAACATTAACTGATAAAGGAAAACAAACTGACTAGGTTATTTTAGAATGAGAATGTTCAACTCAACTGTTTTTAAAAGAAGCGTGCTAAAGACTTATGTGGTATAATAATGCCAATATTATTGGTATGAGATTTCAACTCAGTATAAATCTTTAAAAGACTGCTGCTCCTGGCATTCTAAATCTTTGCTGGATAATGTTGTGTCTTGAATTAAATAATTGCTTTTTTGAACACTTTTAGTAAGGATTATTCCTATTTCTAGTTTCAGAAAGGAATTTATTCTTTTTGGGAAAATCAGATCTTACACATATTCCATTTTTCTACAATACTGAACTAATAGCATGTCAATGTATTTTGTATTGCTAAAGATGTTTTTGACTTTGCACAATGATAAGCAAATAAATCAGTGGTCATGCTCCTCAGCCAGATCAATAAATAAAATCTAGGATTACGAATATATTTAGGAAATCTGCAACACAAGTCAATACCATATCAATATGGAGGTGTGCACTCTGAATACCAACCCCAGAATATCGATGGGATACACCATAGAGGACAAAATACAGAAAAGAAAATGTTGATAGGTAAGTAGTTCTAGATTTTCTGTACCTAGAGCCACACATATGTTCCTACATGGTACAAGTATCTACAAAGTATGTAGCTGTGGATTTAGGAATATTAAATCTGTACTACACTGTATGCACTTACCTTTCGATATTTTGTATCTTGATAGTCTGTCATCGATATTCTTGTACCACAATATTCTGGGGTCAATATTCTTTAGCACAATCAACATGGATATTAAAATCACCCATTAAAATGATATTGCTAAATAAGATTTTGAAACTCTTCAGAGCATTAGCGAAAATGAGAGAAAAGTATTATTGGGAGGGTGGTAAATAAATAAAATCAAAGTAAATGCGTCTACACTGGCACACACTTAGATGCTCAAAGCTAGAAAATTAGGTCATAGCAAGCATGAAACACACAAAGACAACAGGTCAAAACAACACAACTCCACCTCACATGATTATATAATAAAGTACCCCTGCTGTACAATTTTGTGATATTGCAAGCCACAGAGGAGTTCCTTTCAAAGGTTATGGAACTCAGAGGAGACTTGCAATATCCTTATCATGTACGGGATTAGGTATTTTATCCCACATAAAACATGTTCACACCATCATCTTTCCCACAAACTATTTAAAACTTTTGTGCACAGCGCTTTTATTTGAAAGAGAGAGCATGCTTTCAAACATGAAGAATAAAAATAGAACCTACAGTGCAAAATTAAACACGTCAAAAACCTGTTAGACATTTTTCCCAAAAAGATATTAGAAACAGTTCAATACAAGGCAGTTTTTGTTTTTAAAAAGCTGCAGTAGCTTGGAATGTGTAGAACATACAACATGATTCTAACTTTTCTACAATCATCTAAGGAGTGGGAAAAAAATAAACATGTTCTTCCTGCTTGTCACTGTAAGGTAAAAAAATTGTTCAGAAGATAGAACAACACCACTTTATTTTTGTTGCTTTAAACAGCTGACCTGCCTTTCACCTCAGCTGCTGGATCTGGCAGCAGGCATTATTACATCAGAGCTGGACTTCAATAACTTATAACACTTAAGTTCTGAGATTTTTTCTTTATAATCTTCAATTGGTTGCATCACAAGTCACTAATTATATAAGGAAAAAATTCCCCCCGCTGTACATTATGAGGCGATTGCAAGTCGCCAAGGAGTTCCATAACCAAGTAGAGCATGGGTGCTCGCAAACATATCCCCGGGGGCCGCAAAGTACTGTCTGTGGCATGCCCATGGGCCACACTGATGCTGCAGGACAAGGATTGGTGTGGTGAAAGGGGGTGTAGAGGGAAAGATGCATGGTGTCAACAAACTGAGCTTTCAAGCGATGTCTGTCTGCCACCAACACTCTATTCGCATGCACCGAGAATTAAAGTCAAAGCAACTCACATGCATGTTAATAAAATACACTTTTTTGCAGTTTGCAGAGAATTTATCATGCTTTTACATGTTTAGTGCACAATGTATTTAAAACTAAAAGTGTTCCTAAAGATACTTTGTCCAGGACACCATCTTTTCTGTTACTTTAGTTAAAGTGGAAATAAAGGTAACCCATTTCTTTCACAGTTTTCTGAATGTGTGTGCTCTGTCAAGTGAGGAGCAGTCAAGTGCTGCTGTTCACCATGGGACCACAATTAAAGGTCAGGAGGGCTGCATGCGGTGCCCGGGCCGTACTTTGAGTATCCCTGATATAGAGAAACGAGGCTGAGTTTCTTTTATAAGGTTATGGAACTCCGAGGTGGCTTGCAAAATCCTTATCATGTACACCAGGGGTACTTTATCCCATATAATTCATGGTCACATCGTCACCTTTCCCTCAATTCACTTAAACCTTTGGTGCATAGCTCTTTCATATGAAAGAGTGGACATATTTGCAAACATAAAGAATAAAAATAGAACCTCTAGTGCGAAATTAAACACATAAAAAACCTGTTAGATATTTCTTGCAAACAGATACTAGAAATAGTTCAATTCAAGTCAGTTTAAAGCAAACAAAAGCTTAAATAGCTCATAATGTGTAGGAACATGCAGAAAAAAAGATTATAGCTTTTCTGCAACAAATAAACACATTCTCTCTGCTTGTCACTGTAAGCTATGAAAATAGATCAGAAGAAAGAAAAGCAACTTTCCCGTTCCGTTGTTTTAAACAGCTACTTCAATTATGCTCCATGACTTGACATGCTTTTCCCTTCAGCTGCTTGCTCCAGCAACACTCATTGTGATGTCAGAACTTGACTGTAATAACGTATAATAGTCCAGTTCTGACATCTTTCCTTTATAATCAAGTAGAAATCAAGATTTCGTTATGACCAGTTGTTGCAAGTCTGTCATCTCAATAGATCATGGATTCATGTAGTGTTTTTTCAATGCAGGTCTGAGATTCAAAAGAGCCAGGTTAACTGTTGTGGGGACATTATCTTTGTAAAGGTGTATGAACTGCTTTATTTCACTAGAAGTACTTTGTATCATGCTCTCCACACAGATTATACAAGCTTTTATTTTGCCCTTCTTTAAGTATCTTGAGATTTTAGTTATTCTTCCTTTACATGATATACTTTAACTTGGAATTAATTTCAGTCTGCCTTGCAGATTCTTACCCAGTCTAGAATAGGCTAACATACTTGCACACCTTTACAAAGTTGCCTTCTAAATGAACACCTGGGATGGAATGCCCATTGTCCATAGGCTAAATACCCCCAAACCCCATCCAGTGAGCTCAAAAGCCGGCCAAAATATTGTTGGCTGTACTTGTTGAGTGCAGCTGGCAACATCCATGTGGAATGGTTAATTGCAACTTCTAACGGTCCGAGCTGCCGACTTTTGACCTGGGAACCAGGTTCGAATCTCGGCCTCCGCTCAACATCCCATGCTTTTGGGCAAATCACTTAATCTCCTCATGCCTACCGACAAATTAATGTATCCTTGAGTAGCGTTACTGGAGCTCATGTTAAGTTCTCCAATACCTTTGGGTCAAGTTTGCGCTATTTAAGACTGAAAAAAAAAACCAATGAGTTTTTCCAGCCACCACCACCAAGGCAAAAAATGTGATTTAAAAACCAACACCGTCAATCTCGGAAAGAAGAAAGGTCAATTAAAGCTTTATGTATGAACCTATTGCAGTCAATTTCCAGTCAGTTGAGATAGAGCAAAGGGGCCCAGTACAACTGGTGAACCCACCATGGAGCAGGGGGGTGCTACCCCCAAATCTAGTTCCTGATGACACCACCAAGATATTTGAAGAGAAACACCAGCGCCAGCAGTTTTGGTAACAACATGCATCTGTTAAATGTGCATTATTATAACATTATTATAGCTTCTTGATCCTGATTTGGCCTGTAATTAGAGTGCTTGGATGCAGGTGTTTTCTCAGTGCACATTTCACCGGGAAAAACCTGGTGAAATGTGTCTGGAGAAAAACTCCTGAAAAAGAATAAAGGAAACTCCTGGATCAGTGTGCAAATACTGGCTACAATAGTTATTAGCAGATTAAACACATTATAGACTGGTAGGTCCACATCAAAATTACACATGCCGCATTCCTAGAGAAAGCCTACTGCATGCCTTAATTACAATTGTTAATCGGCAACTGGCCTAAAAGGGTTCTGCTGGGGAATGGGTTCTTCTTGCTGCTATTTTCTCTGCTCTCCCACCATTCGCTTTTAAAACTCTGCAATTTTAAAATACTGTCATTGTGATCTGTGTTCTTTGTATTTTAATTGAATGTGGGGGTGTTTTTAAATATTGAACTTTGTTGCTGGTGTGGGCGGGGGAATCAAACCCTGATTTATCAGAGCACTCCTACCGACGCCACCATTTTTGGACGATCACAGTCTAGTTGTTCCTCTACACTGGCTACAAAACGGGACACTGCGCTAGTGTGCAGCGGGCTCACCAAAGGCAAGCCCGTCGGCGCCTATCGCATCCCGGAGGTGGCTGGCGCTGAAATCTCTATCGGTTTAGCTCCAGTACAGCCTATACAGTTCAAATATGACAGGGAAGTCCTACTTAGTATTGGTAGTGGAATGTGTTGTAGACCCCATTTTTCTATGCCGTTGAGTGAGAAGGTTGTCCCCTGCAAAGACTGTAAGTGGCTGGTTCCACATGCCCTAGTGAATTGTAGTGGGTCACCGACTCCAGTTACTAATAAAGTCCAAAGGGGAGAGGGTGGCCTGTACCTACTAGCGTCTTTACTTAACACACGCTTAGCTAAAAACATTAGTTTTAACTTCACAAATTACTAATGGACTCTAGTCCTGATATGATGGTTTTAACAGAAACTTGGTTGACGGAGGCCTCAAACCCCACCATCGCCAGCCTGATGCCCGCTGGTTACCAGATTTTGAGGAAAGATCGCTGCAAAGGGAGGGGTGGGGGTGGCCCTAATAGATAAAAGCCCCCTTAACTGTGTCCCTCTTGACCTTCCTGAAGTTGAGGGTACTGAATCCCTGCTGGGCAATGTTTGGAGGCAATCAGCCACATTATATCTCCCTTAGCTGTTAAATGCAGTCATTGTTTGGTCCTTGGCGACTTTAACTTACATATGGATAACCTTTCAGATCCTGAGGCTCTTAAACTGTGTGAAACCCTTGATATACTTAATTTGACCCCTTTTGTCCATCTACCCACGCACGATAGGTGCCATACATTAGACCAGTTTTCTCTTCTAAACCAATAGAAGTCGAGGTCCCTTTCCCCCTTACCTGGTCTGACCACTGCTTGATAAAGTTTAGAGTCCCCAGGAAATTCAATAAGTCCAGATCACAGGAAAAGATATGGGCTGGTAGTTTTAGACCGTTTAATCTGATTACTCCAGAGGCAATGCAAAGTGCTTTGCAGTCACATCTAATCCCCAGTTGTGGGAACCTTGAAAGCAATGTGCACTCCTTGGAGCAATGGCTGCTTATTAGAACCTCTGAACTTGCCCCCCCACCATGAAAATGGCCAAGGTGAATCACGCCTCTGTCCCCTGGTATACTGAAGCTCTAAGGAAAAGTAAAAGTGCTTGTATACAATTAGAAAGAATATGGCGAACAAACTTTATGACCCAGGATAACATTATTTTTAGAGAGGCCCTAAGAGACCACTACCGGAAAGTTCGCGAAGGGAAGAAACTCTTCTTCTCCACTAAAATTGACCAGGCTGGCAATAAAAGTAAAGAACTTTTTAAAATCGTCAAAATAGTTTTCCTCACCGGCAGCTATTAGATGCCCGTTCGTACCCACTAGTGAATGGACTTATATGATGACCTCTTTCTTTCATGATAAAATTAAGAAAATACAAGACTCTTTTGAATTACAGCCATTGGTTTCAGTAACGGAGCAAGCTCTCCTTAGTGGTGATATAAACTTAGTTTCCTCCCTTATGCACTTCCCTGCAATCCCAATGGACCAATCATTAAGGTTTATGGAGTCCCTGAAGTCGGGCTCACCAGTGGACCCCTGTCCTGCCAAGGTATTGTCGGCAATTGCTGAGGTGATCAATCCTACTGTGAATCGGATCCTTAACAACTCGTTGCAGGAAGGACATATGCCTCTTTGTTGGAAACAAGCCAAAATTCTTCCTTTGCTAAAAAACCTTCTGCTGATCCTGAGGTAGCTGGTAATTATCGACCCATATCTTTGCTGCCTTTCTTCTCCAAGGTTTTGGAGAAATATGTCAATTCCATTATCATCTAATACATCGAGACCAATCACCTTTTGCACCCTAGTCAGTCAGGTTTCAGGGCGAACTTGAGTACTGAATCAGCCCTATTAGAAGTGGCTGAAACTATAAAAGCCACACTAGACGGACGGCATTGCGGTCTTGGTTCTGTTGGACCTCTCCGCGGCTTTTGGCACCGTCCCCCACAATAGACTGTTGCAAAGACTAGCGGTGGGCGGTGTCAGTGGCACAGCCCTGAGATGGATTAGGTCATTTCTCTGTAATTGTCTCCAGATTATATGGTCCCCCCCCCAGTTTCCACTGATATTCCTCCTATGAATGTCGGGGTCCCGCAGGGCTCTATTTTAAGCCCTACTCTATTTAATTTATATCTGGCCCCTATTGCACTTTTGGCTGACCAACATGGGGCTAAGATGATATCGTATGCAGACGATATCCAGCTGTTGTTCACTTGTGAGAAGGGGGCCGGGTTTGATGGTCATGCAATTAATGCTTGTCTCCCAGAGGTCTTCTCTTGGCTAAAAAACAATCAAATGAAAAGTAATCCTCATAAGTCCGAGATAATCTTTTTCGGCTACCACCCCTGAGAGACATGGAGCAGCTGGTGGCTGCAGAATCTGTTCCCCCCTAGCTCTTCCATGAACACGGCTAAGAACCTCGGAGTCAGACTAGATCCCACTCTTTCTATGAAATCCCAGATTCAATCTGTAGCTGGGACTTGTTTCGAGATTTTAAGGATGTTACATAACTGTTTGCCCCTGCTATCTGTCCCTCACAGAAAAACCATTGTCCAAGCCTTGGTTACCTCGCGTCTGGACTATGCTAATTCTTTGTAACTGGGCCTTATAAGCTACTTAATTGCTCACCTGCAGGTGATTCAAAATAGGGCGGCCAGGGTGATCTTTCTGGCCACCCCCAGGAATCATGTATCCCCTCTGCTGTCTTCCCTACATTGGCTTCCTGTTCAACAGAGAATTCAATTTAAGGCTTTGACTCTGGTTTATAAGGCTTTTAATCAGATTGGAGCACCTTACCTTAGTCTAAGATTTCCCCGCTTCTTTCCCCAACGTACTCTGAGGTCCTCCACTAAACTTCTGATCCCTGTTCCTAAGGTCTCATTTGTCAGGATCGGTGGTCGTTCCTTCCAGGTAATTGCCTCCCGTCTGTGGACGGCCTTCCTTTGGACCTTAAACAGGTTCAGGATCTCCTTATCTTCAGGAAAAGGCTCAAGACATGGCTTTTCCAACTCATCTTTTTCTGTTTGCTGTCTACTCATTTGAATGGCTGCACCGTCCTTTGCCGCACCAGTGTTGTCGGTGCCCCAAAGTTTTTTTAAGTTAGTTATTGGCCTTTGCATAAAGGTGTTCTCGAGGCAGGTTAGGCATTGGGGGCAGGGGACCTTGGGTATGGGGGGAACACAGAGGAGATGCCGGGGAATAGGTATGAAAGGAAACTGTATGAAGAGTGCGATACAGAGCAATGGCAAAGAGAAAGAGAAGAAAGTGGGAGATACAATGAAAGAAAAGAGAAAGAACTTGAGATATGTGGGGAGAAAAAATGACCTACCTTTGGGAGAAAGTTTGTCTTGTGCAGGAATATTTTGATAATGTCTCATGCCAAGAAGCAAGTTTGTGGCAAAAAGGTGAGGCAGGGGGTTCTAGCTGCCACTGCCTCGCAGGCCTTCAGGCATTACTGCTCTTAACCTGCCACATTTGACATGAGCACTTACATTTACAGTGCTCAGAAGGTTTGAGTTTCAGCATTATCAAACTTAAGTAAAACATGTGCAATATAAACAGGAGCTAAATTACTGGCATGGAATACCTTAACGTTTTATACATTGATTGTTCTGAAATTGATCAGTGTTATTTGCCAGTTGTGGTTGGGATGGGATTAGTGGATGGATGTGATGGAGCAGTATTTCGTGAAAGAAACCTGCTCAATTGAACACCCCTATAATATGTACTAACAGTAAGTAGTGTTAGAATGACTAATGTGCACATTTACACTATATGCAGGAAGATTGCTTTTTAAAGTGCATGAACTAACCAGAATTAATGCGTCAATAGCCGGAAATGTAATAATCTTGTGTTTAGAGTGAATTAAAGTGATTTTGCATGGTAAGGCTGCACATGTATTTAGTAAAAAGCATGATGTGGGTTGCTTCATACTAACAAATAATGCAGTTTTCCAGCTTATGTTATACTAGGCTAACCATTAATAATGAATTAGAGCTAAAGTGGGTGGTAAACAGTGAGAATCTCATTGTCACATAATTAATAAATGTTTGTTTTTCGTTCTTTTAGTAATGGACGAGTCTTCCATGTCTTTAAATTAGCATAACCGAAGGCGGGTGAAAATTTTGTGCGAGCAGAAACCATGTGACCACGTGACTAAACTGCTGAGTGCAGCTGAGAAAGCCTGACCTGGTGAAGGACAAAAAGTTGAAAGACCGCCACAGCCAGTGGAATCATGAGAACGGAACCCATAGTCGCTGAAATTAATAAACGTTACAAAATATATTGTAACTTGTGTACTCATGGGACAGAAGCTGTATTGATGACTGTATAAAAAAAAAGGGGCAGATTTATGTTAACTGACGCATCCCCAGGGATGCGCCAGTTAATGTGCGCCACAGTGCGCCACAGCTCCGCCACCCATGGTGCGCCGCATTTACAATGCGGCGCACCATGGGGCAAAAACGGCACAGATGCGTGACGCATCTGTGCCGTTAAGGAGGCGCATTGCTGGAGTTGCATCGCAAGCGCGACGCAGCTCCAGCAAGGCTCGGGGGTGCCCCATCTTAACAATGCTGCGTCAAGACCTACACCTGCTTCAAGCAGGCGCAGGCTTTTGACGCAGCATTGGCCTGAAAGTGACTGAGTGAAATCTTATAGATTTCACTCAGCCACTTTTGCGAGGCGCACCTGCCCCGGAACGCCCACCCTGCGCCGGAACGCCCACAAGCGGCGCAGGGCTTTACAACGTGACGCATCTGCCTAGATGCGTCACGTTGTAAATCGTTCGTAGGGATGCGCCACGTTTACGCCGCCTTGCGTGACGCAACAGCGGTGTAAACGTGGCGCAAGGGCCTCATAAATCTGCCCCAAATTATTTAGAACAATGGTGTAGTCAAAAGCAAATGATTCCATAGTGGGGTGAAATCCGACCCCTAGAACTTAACCAATCCCTAAGCTAGAAATATTAAATTTTACAACTGTTGTGGGATGGACATATACTTTTAGGGTATAAGAATAGGTGCTTTAGCGGTGTGTGGTTTAGGCCGCTAAGGCTGAAGGTGTTCAAGAGAGAGGGTGCGTCGCTGTTCGCCAGTTTTGCTGAGAGACCTAGCTGTTCCTGTCCTGTCCCTGTCCTGGCTCTTGAGCCTTTGATCCCTGACTCTTGGTTGGGGGGGTCCCCCAGTGCTACCTAGAGGAGTGTGGCTCAATGGTTAGAGCGGCAGACCCTGATGCAGAGTTCTGGCCAGGGGACCAGGGTTCAATTCCCGCCTCGGCGGGTTCTCGGGCTCAATTTCCTCGGACCTGTTAATTCTCGCCTCGGTGCCTATTCTAATCAAGGGCCCCACGCTGCAACTCTGGGCAATAGCTTGCTTAGCCTCCACACCGGCCCCAACAGCGCTAAGGATACCTGGCTTCACCCTGGGGGTGCCCAGGAGTGGACACTTCACAGGGAAAGCCAGGAGGGGTTCCACAGCGGTATGAGTATCAGCGCCAGGAAGCCGAATAGGCGACACCGCAAGGTGACCGTCTGGTGACAGTGCGCTCTATAAATACCATAACATTTACATTTACCTAGGCCTGGGTGGTGGTTTTCCTTTACAGATCCATTGGGTTTGTATTTGATCTAATTTAGCAATGCAGATAATATTTGAAGTCATATTTTTGTCTTTACACCTTTTGTCTCTCCATCTATCCCTCTGAATTGTTGGTATAAGTATCAATATTTTACTTGCATCTAATGTCTCTTCATCTATCCACTCTATGCAACGTATTTGTTTGAAATTATAAATGTATTGATGTTAGGATTAGATTATTGCTCTCTCTCATGAGGTTTTCGGTATTTGACTCTCTCTAAGATGTCACTGTGAGCATTTAGTATTACTAGATAAATATTTCAAATCTTACAGATAGTCTGTGGTTATTTAATTGGTTTCCTATAGTGATTAATGTTTAAGAATTACCATTGTCATCAACTCTTCAACTAATTGGTCCATCGACCAAGTAGATGAAAAGTCGATTATTAGTTGATAAATACATAAGAAGCACAGCTTGTTTTTACTGTGTGTTTGAATGATAAGAGTAGGTAAAGTTAATAAACTTGACCCCAACACATCAGGGATTTGGGTGAATGTGTATGGGCCAAAGTATGTTATGTTATTGAGTATTTACCCCTGCTCAAATTATTGGGTTCACGCTGGATCAGTTTAGTGGCAGCAGAGGACTGTTTAAAATTATTGATTAGGTTGGTAATGGTTATTGACTATCTGGCAGATGCATCAAAGTTTTGTTTTGCGAGTCCTTAATAGCGAATTTTAAGGAATCGCTATTAAAGACTCGCAAAACGGGATGCATGTAGGAATCGCAATGTTATTAGCGATTCCTACAGATTCCTTATTAGCGATTCGGTAATAGCTAATCGCTAATAAGGAATGGCATTCGGATTCATTCCTATGGGCCTAAAGGCCGAATCGCTAATGTTCCGCTATTTCAAGGGTGCCAGGGTGTCCAAAGAACACCCTGTTGCACCCCTGAAATGGACCTGTGCACAAATGTTACACACACACATGCCCTAAGGGCATGTGTGTGCGCAACATGTAACTTTGAAAAATGCACAAAAGTGCATTTTTCCAAGTTTTAGCAAATTACCACGAATTTGAACTTCATGGTAATTTGCTCCCCCTATTAGGGAATTCGCTATTTTTTTGGGTTTCATGCATTGCATTTAAGGAATCTCATTTTGGGATTCCTTAAATGCAAGAGCAATTTAAGGAATCGCTATTTAGGGATTCCTTAAATTGCGATTTCTGCATTTGGGATGATGCATCCCAAATGCAAAAATAACGGGAGCTAACGGCCAGATTCTGAGAATCTGCCCGTTTGCTCCCGGTATTTTCTTTGATGCATCTGCCAATATATGTCTTAACATGAAGAGTTAGTGTCTTGTTCTATGTTGTCTAGAAGTACAGGAACGGAGTTGCCTGAGGAATCCCAGGAAAGGAACTTGCCTGAAGTAGGCAGAAGAAGAGTGTGGTAAAGAAATCACCCTGCAGAAGTACTTTGTCTGATGTAATAATACTGAAAAGCTATGTAGGGCTGTCAGTGTTATATTTAGGGACATTTTGTGTGTAAGTAGAGTGTCTGAAATAGTGAAGGGTTCACTTTTGAAACTCTAGCAGTATCTCTAGGGGAGTAACAGGACACCTTTTTAATGTCAAGAAAGTCCTCTTGTGAAACTTCAGCTTTATCCCTAGAGGAGTAGCGGGTCTACCCGGAACTTGTTAAAGAAGTGAGATAACGCTGGTCGTTATTGGTACTTGCAGTGTAAGGTTCTTTTGAAAAAAGTGAAGACTATCTCTTTATTTAGTGGAGCAGACAAAGTAGCATTGTTTTTTGTTGTTGTTGTTATTCACTGATTTTTACATAAGAAAAACTTTGAAAAATATTGTCGTAAGATTTTGTGAAGGAGGGGTCAGCAGCAGGAGCGGTACTGACGTCAAAAAGTGCTGCGCTGGTATTGGACCAAGCAGCAGGCGTATAAAGAGAGCAGATTGTAAAGGGAGGGTCAGTAGTAGGAATAGAAGCTGACATCACAGAGAACCGCGCTGGCATTGACCAGATAGTGGGCGTGTACAAAGCTCTGATTGGTTGGCTAGTGTATGTCGGGCTGACATTGGTTGAGACTGTGGTCAAGTCGAGAGCTCTGATTGGTTGGTTGATGTGAATCGCGCTGGTATAGGACAGAACTCCGCAAGTAGAGAGAGAAGAATTTCGGAGAAGTTTGATATTTCTGTTTAGTGAGAAATCAAAATAAAAGAGTCTGAAAATGGGTTTGCTAAAAACAATAAAGAATTTCTTAATGAAAGATAAGCAAATTGTGAAGAGGGAGGGAATTCCAAATCCTCCCCCAAAAATGCCTACTTCTTATATGAGGATGGAGCGAGGGTACCATACGTGTGTTTGGTTAGAGATTTGGAGAAAATATACAAAGGATGATGGAATGTTAGCTTTCCCTGAACATGGTACATTCAATGTAAATAGTCTTCAGAATTTGAGAGCACACATGAACTTGCTAGAACCAGGTCCTAGACTTACTCAATATGAAGCATTGGAACAATGGGAAGTGGAAGCTTTTGAGCGAGAAAAGGATAGAAGTGGTAGGAGATTCAGAGGATTTATGCCTAGATATCCATTTGAGAGTCGAGAAGATCAAATGAAAACATAGAGGAGGGCTGTAGTGAATGAAGGTCTATATCCAGTTTTGACAGAATGGGAGTCAGAGGGGTACTAAGTGTAAAGGGAAATATAGAAACATCCAGAGAGGGTTTGAATGAATCTGATGATGAATTGTTAGAAGATATTATGACTTAAAGACCTCCACCATACGAAGAAAATTCAGGGGAGGTGACTCCAAGTGCCCAACAACTGGTGAATGTAACCCCATTTACTCCTCATGTTAACTGAATAGCTAGAATAGTGCGAGAAAATATGTGATTTTGTTGAATAAGGCTAGAATGGAACAGGTACAGAAAATAAACCAGTTGAATTAGAATGCAGAGGTTTTAACGGTACCAGTGACCATTGGTCCAGTGGTCCCATTATTTGGAGAGAAATCAACATTGCCAAAAGTACATACATTGAGAGTTCCAATGATTAACGTAAGGGGTGAAATAGGGACAGTAACAAATGAAAATAGACAAGATGACCAAAATACCTCACTATTAGACCTTCCAGTTGGTGATTTATTAATAGAAACCCCTAGAAGAAGTATTCAATTAGACCCAAGGAAAACAGGGCCAAATATTACTCCAGTTGAAGGAAGTTCAGCAGGTCCTTCACCAGAAGAATTAACTAATTGGATACAAGAAATGACCCAGCCAAAAGCTCGACCACAATGTATAAATGTGAGTCAATGGAAAGTAGATTTAGAAGAAATGATTGTTGGAACAGTAAGTCCAGATAGACTAGGGACTTATAGTGATGAAGAGTTACTATTCTTGTGTAAAAGTATTATTTGGAGAGCGAAGAATCTTCATGAGAAACTATCAGAAGCTGGTAGTGAGTTTGGTGTAGACATAGAAAAGTCGAAAGTGTTACAGAAAACGTATAAAATGGCCTTTACTGTCAAGGATTTAGAGAGTTTAAATGTGTCAGGGAAAAGACTGTAGATAAAAGAATGAATTAATATTTTAAAGAAATGGGGAAATATAGAGCGATGAAGAAGTAAATTGATGAAAAAGAAGGAAGAAACATCTGGAAAGGGAACTTCCATGTTTCCGTTAAAAGAAACAGAGCAGATTGAAAGGGCGTGTCCAATGACAGAGGTTCCAGGTGGAGGATATGTTCATGTACCATGGACTAGACAGGATATAATGTCATTCATTAATGATTTTCAGAGGTTGCGAGAGAAGCCTGTTGAATGATATAAACAAGTGGACAGATTTGTAAAGGACTTGAAAGTATTGTTGAAAGATTTAAATGGTCTTTTTGAAATAGTGGTTCCGGCTGATATGTGGACAGAATGTAAAATTACTGTTGACTGGCCTATGGATGAATATCCCAGGGATTGAAAAACAGGTGCATCATCGGAAGAGGTGATGAAAAAATATCATCAGGTCATTACCTTTTTGAAAGAGAAGATTTCTCCTAAAGAACCAGATTGGGTTAAGATTGATAGAACAACCGGGGGACATGGTCTGCGGTGCTGCGGAATGGCCCCTCTGTAAGCGAGCTCAGCCGGCCGAGACATTAACCTGCTTTGATCCGTACATTAAGAAGAGGAGTTGAAACTCTGCTTTTCTCGCTTCATCAGAAGCGGTAGACCTGCGGAGACGAGCGGTGTAAATTTCTTATGCCTGCCCTTCTCAACAGCTGAGCTACAAACCCCAAAGCGCCGAGAACGGAGGAGAGGGTGGACCCGACAGAGGTGCGGAGCGGCTACTGAGACTAATTGAGGCTGTGGCTCCTGGAAAGGCCTAGGTGGCTCAGATTGCGGCCTCGAGACCCCGGTCCGCCATCCAACAAAGGTGCGGGATGAGCGCCGATACCTGTGCATTCCTGTCACGTTCCTGTCGGGTGGTGAGGGGGACGAGTAAGCCGGGACAAGACACATTTAGTGGAACCCCGCGCATCTTGGAGGTGCCATTTTAGGGTCGAGAGCAGCGCCCCGTGTCGTATCACCAGAAGCAGAAGAGAGTGCTTGCCCTGTCAGATAAGATGATCGGGTGAGGCAAAACGGGGAACCGCCTCGCTCTGAAAGTACACAGTAGGATTGCTGGACTGGTTAGACCCACTGGCAGGCGAGTACGCCATTGTGTGACTGCATACTGTTTCAGTGAGCACGTTTCCCTTTTAAAATATTTCATGAGCTGCCACTTGCTGCACGTTGCTAGTTGGCTGCCGCCCTAGCTACGTTGGGGTGCAAGAGGCTACTGGTGAAGGAGTGCTCTGGCCGGACAGCCAATACCTATGTACAAACTGTGTCGTAATTGTGTGGATGCATATAAGGATAGACAGAAGTGTAGGCTGTTGCCCTGAGGAGGGGTATGGTGGGGAGACAATTTGTGCCTGAATTGATTCCAAATTACACTTTGTCGCAACCACGCGGAGTCAATTACGTGGAGTGGTGTAGGTGTCGACCTCTCCCCAGGCAACATAGAGGAGAAGGAGAAGGGCTTGAGAAGTGCGCCGCCATATATCATCTGGTCACTGGGGGTCCAAACAACGCTGAAGACCACGTGCTGGGGAACAAGCAGTATATACAGAGAGGGTCACAAAGCCCATTTTTCACTGCGGTGGTGCACCCCCTGAAACCGAATCATGGGCAAACAAGATGCTAAACAGGCCAAAAAAAGCTTTGATCAGTGAAGGGCGACTCGCCTTACGGAATCGGACCCAGGGACCGCCGCAGGGGGCTCTAGTAAGGGACTATTAAGGGACCAGGAAAAAGATCTTCATACCCTCATGCTTGAAATGCGCTCCAGCCTCTGCACAATTGACACGAAATTGGACACATTAACGACCCAAATGGAATCTGTGAAAACTCAAGTTGGGGTTCATGAACACAGACTGGATGAGCTGGAAAATAAACAGTCAGACTTTCATGAGTTTCAGGTGGAAACAAAAGTCCAACTGCTACAGATGGATAAGCTACTGGGTGTCATCCGTGCCAAAAATGAAGATTTGGAGACGAGATCCCGCCGCAACAACCTACGTATTACAGGAATTCCGAAAACTACAGCAATTACCAAAAACGAGGTGTTTGTGTCGGGACCTGTTTGCCGCACATCTCTCACTGATATTTGCAGTGGAAAAAGCTCATTGCGATTTCGGTCCCAAACCTCCGGTGGGGGCGCCTCCCTGGCCGTTCCTGGCGAGACTACTGAATTATCAAGATCGTGATGTGATACTACGCCAAGGGCACACAACGGGGAAAATAACACATCAGGGGAACCAGCTCTCCTTCTACCCGGACTTCACTCCAATGGTACAGGCGGCAAGGAGCGAGTTCTTGCCGGCAAAGAGGATCCTGTTGCAGGTGCAAATACCTGACTCATTATTATATCCTGCTAAACTTAAGGTGTCTCATGACGGCTCTTCCCACTTCTTCACGGATGCTAAATCCGCCCTGAAATTCACCAAATACGAGGGTGGTAAGCAGGCCAAGAAGAGTCCTAGTTTGGAGGAATCAACCAAACACCAGCTAAGTGACAATGATTGAAGACACTATAGTAGACTCTTTTATATAGCGTATAATGATATGTGTCTATTCCACTTGGGTCCTGGAGAGGATTGGAGTGTATGTTCTGCTTTGGTACCGGATCCTGACCCTTTAGGTTCGATTAATACTGCTGTTTGTAGTTAATGAATGATAGCTTAGATTGTTTGTTATATGCTGATTTGACCTGTGGCTGCCAAATAACTGTTGAATACCCTGGGAAAATGTGGAATTGTCTCTCATCGTTAAGAATATGCTTGGAGTACGGGGACGGGGGTAGCGGTACTTATTTTAGATGTGCTGCCGCATATTAATCATTCTGTTGAGATGCAGGCTCGACTCCTTGCAGTTTCTTGGCCACCCTGCCATGGGAGGGACGTATGCCGGAACTCCTACATCCCCATGGGAGCTTTCCCAGAATTATACTGTTGGATATTTTATTGTTGGGGGGTCCTTCTTCAACCTGATTGGGAGGTTGGTGTGGGAGGGGTTGGTGGGTTGGAGATGTTGTTTATTGTTTGGCTGGTGTATTGGTATGCTGTTGGATGACACACATGTCCAGACTTGAGACCACCGCATGGTGCACTAGAAAAGTAATGGTACACACATGATTTTATTGCACAGCACAAGACCTGTATAAACTGTTTGACATGGAACATAAGAGGTTTAAATGACAGAAGGAAAGCCAGGCTAGTACATGCATACCTTACGAGGCATAACATAGATGTATGTATGTTACAGGAAACTCAGTTACATGTTCAGCCCTCCCCAAAACTCAAACATAAAAGGTGGGGGTTCGCATACACATCAGTTTATTCCAATTATTCCCATGGGTTGGCAGTGTTGGTTAAAGTTGAATTGACTGGAAAGAAAGAGAAGTGCACACAGACCCTGAAGGAAGGTACATTATTCTGTTGGGGTCGTTGGGAGGGGTTTTCTTAACCTTAGTAGCAATATATGGCCCTAATATCGACTCTCCCAGCTTTTTCCAAGATATATGAGCCAAAATTAAAGTGACGGGTTGTACCACGATTCTATGAGGGGGTGGCTTCAATGCCGTTTTAAATGATGACATGGATAGACAGGGTATGGCTCGGATGCATCATCCCGCAGCTAGCAAAGTTCTAGTGATGGAGACCTGGTTGGCGTTTGGCGCTTACAAAATCCACTGTCCAGAGAGGGTACCTGCTTCTCTGAACTCTATAAAGCCTGGTCGCGGTTAGATTACTGGCTTACAACTCTGGTGTGGCGAGTTGGTTGGTGGAGGTGGCGCACCTGCAGAGAACACTATCGCATCACTCCCCATGCCTATTGAAATTTTCACTCCCTGACACCAGGTGGAGAGCATTCTCCTGGAAACTGCCCCCACATGCGTTATTAGATGAGGCATTTAAGGAAGAAATCCGTAAGGATATTACTGACTACTTCACTCTCAACACCGGCACTGTTGACACTGAAGCCTCTTTGAGGGAAGCATTCAAGGTGGTCATTAGAGGGCAGTGCATTTGTAGACAAGCGGGGGTACTCAAGGCCCTTAGACTTACATTGATGAACACTGAGACTGAAATGAAAGATCTTGAAACACGCCTTTACTCTGAGGGCACACCGGCTCTTTTGGCTCAGTTGAAGGCCGAATTATTAGAGTATGCCGAAGAGGCACAGAGGGAGGTGAAATTTCTTGGGAAATATGCGGAAGCGCATAGATATGGAGAGGGCGACAGACCAGGATGGACACTTGCTGGCATGATCTGCACTCCCCGGTCCACTGCCTACATTCCCGAGCCGGTCGACAGGGGCGGTGGTACTGTCAGAGGCCCAGTTGCTGAACTCAATGAGTTTTCCTCCTTTTATGCCAAATTATATACAGCTACACAAACTGAATGCCCAGAGGGCATGCAAACGTTTTTAGATTCCCTGGAACTGGTTTGGTTTAACAACCGGCACAGGTAGTTCATGCACTTACCGTTAACGGTAGAGGACGTTGCTAAAGTGAATAAATGCTTGCCTTTGGACAAGCCTACGCGGAGGAACTTGCGCCCAGGCTTCTAGCGGTTTACGTGGAAGCCCACAAAACGGGTATATTACCCCAAACAATGTTAGAACCAGAGAAACCGTGTACTGAATTAGATTCAGATCATCCTCTGTCACTCATTAATGTGGATGTCAAAATTCTGGCGAAATTAATAGTGAACAGGTTGCAACCTCTGCTCCCCATCATAGCCCGACCAGACCAATCGGGTTTCATACCCGGAAGGTCTACCTTCCATAACTTTAGGACGGTCTTTTCGGTCCTACATTATTTACACCCGGATGTGCAGGGGGCGGTGTTCTTGGACGCGATCAAAGCCTTTGACTCACTTGAATGGCCCTATCTCTTTCGAATATTGGAGCGGATAGAGTTTGGCCCCCTTTTTATTAAATGGATCAGATTATTATACACCGAGCTGACTGCTAGGATACGAGCAAATGGTCTTATCTGATCCGTTTCTGATCACGCAAGGCACGCGTCAGGGGTGCCCTCTGTCCCCCCTGCTGTTTGCTATTGCGATAGAGCCACAGGCTGCACGCATCAGACAACACCATGTGGATCTGGGGATAGGGTTCAGTTCTAGGAGCCTTCATCACTTTATGCAGGTGATGTCACCTTGTACATTCTGAACCCCGCACAAAACTTAGATGCTGTATTTAGAGAGTTTATCAAATTTGGTGGGCTGGCTGGCATATCTATAAACTGGGCTAAATCAGTAATAGTACCCTTAACAGACAACACCAAAACTGTGACTTCTAAATTCCATTTAAAATGGGAGAATGAAAAAGTGTAGTATCTGGGAATCTGGATAAGTCAAAATTTACAGGAAATATGGAACTTGAACTATGGCAGAGCCACTACTTGGCTGGAAGAGAAGATTGCTCAATGGGCTACATTTCCATTGTCGCTGGTCGGAAAGATCGCACTGGCGAAAATGGCTGTGTTACTTAAATTTCTGTATCTCTTCGTAAATCTGCCGATCATACTTACACAACAGTTCTTTAGCATACAGCGCTCATTGTTAATATCTTTAGTGTGAGCGGGAAGACAGGCTCGAGTATCGTGGGAGCTACTGTCACTTCCGTTAAAACAGGGAGGCCTGGGAGCCCCAGATATGAAATTATATGCACTCTGCGCACAGGCACTATTTCTGCATTATTGGGTCCACCCAACAACCTTTCAGCCACACGTGACTCTGCAGGTGGCGGTGTATCAGACATATCGATGTCCCACAGACGATATTGACACTTCTGAAACTTTAAGATGGGCTTGGGATGGTTTACGGAGGCGGGCGGGAGCCCAGATATTAGGGTTCTGTTTGGAGAGATGTTTTTATATCACAAAGTGCGGACCGCCTGTTGCAAATTGCACTATGAATTTCCAGCCCCACCGCCCCCCCTATTAGCACTGGAGAATCTACTTCATTCACCATCACCACGTATACTTATAACCAGGCTTTACACAAGTATGCAAACCAATGCCCCTGTAACAAGACCTAGTGCTTGGCTGAAGTGGAACGCAGAGCTCTCGCCTCCCCTGACTGAAGCTCATTGGACATACTGTTGCACTCAGCTAACTGAGTTGTCCCCAAACTACAGACTTCGCTTGATTCATTACAAATTTATCCATAGGTATTACAGAACATCCATAAGTTTACATAGAATGGGACTAAGAGATGACGACTGCTGCTGGCGCTGGGGCTGAAGCCTACCTCTTTCCTCCACATGGCATGGGAGTGTTCTGCACTTGCTGACTACTGGTCCCAGATTTTTACGGCTATAATTCAGATCCTGGATCTAAACCTGACCCCAACCCCACTATTGGGACTGTTAGGCTATGTCAAAGACACGCATCTAAAAAAAATTTATTTACATGCATTACTGCTGCTATTCGCCAAACGCCAAATTGCAGTTTACTGGGGGGGGGGGGGGGGGGAGGCCTACGATCATGAAATGGATTTGAGAGGTTACCTACGGTCAGGTCCAGTTAACCACTTTTTGGAAATTGATGCCACCTACTTCTAGACCCCAAGAGATATGGGAGCCGTTTATTACCTGGGTTCGGGAGCGGACGAGTGGTAACGGAGATGCTGTGTTAAATACTGCCCAAACCGAGGATGTATAATTACTACAGTATGGAGTTATGATATGTGTATAGAATGGGAACTGAAAGGCGTAGTCTGGTAACTACTGTCATATTCAGGTACTACTACCTCTGAATGTTCACTGCGACATGAATACTGTTCCTGAGAATGTGGGGATACATTGCTGTGATAGGCACATGATGACTTAAGATTGCAATGTGTGTATTGAACTGTTGTATACTTATCACTTACACACCAAGCCTGTTTGTTGTATCCTAAAATGTATACTGAACTTATTTTGAAGTGCCAATTAAAAGAAAATATGTATATATTGATAGAACAACCCAAAAGCCCAAAGAATCGGTGCACGCATATTATGAGAGATTGCTACAGGTGTTTAAGCAGCACAGTGGATTTGAGAACATTGGAAATAAGGATATGGGACATTTTGTGTATCGATTTGTATATGGATTGAACCCAGAGATTAGTGCGATGATACAGCAGCATATTCTCTGCTGGCAAAGCAAATCAATAGATGAGATTCTGAGGTAGGCAAAGTACTGTAGTGACGACATGGATTCAAGGCTTAAAAAGCTGAAGGAGAAAATGATGTGGGCTCAAGTAAGAATGGCAGAACAGCAATAAGAAAATAGTAATGTGCAACAAGGTCAGAGTCAGGTTGGCCGAGGAAACAATGGAGGTAAAGGAAACTTTAAAATGAGTAAGGAAGAAGCTAAAAAGAAATTTCCTTGTCATGCCTGTGGATAGTTTGGACACTGGAAGAACGAGTGGAGATCTGGTCAAAGGGATAATGAAGTAAATCAAAATTTAAATCCACAGATGCAGAATGAGGTGATTGGGAATCAACAGCAGCAGCAGCAGCAGGTAGTTACTTCACAGTTACAGGTGCCACAGCCTCCAATACCTCGTAATGTAAATGCTCATATACAGATGCACAGTGCAAGTTCTGGAATCCACAGAGAAGAGCAGTTTGGTAAGAATCCACTGGTTTTGCAGTATTTGGGGCGGTGCAATGAGAGTGATTCGAATTCATCTCAATGACGGTGCCTGAGGGGGGAGGAAGAGTGCATACTTAGCGCATCTTTTGCGGTAGATCAGTCAGGTCCCTTTATTGATGGAAGAGTAGAAGGTAAAGATATCACCTTCTTGTTGGACGCTGGTGCTACCCGTTCTACTGTGGGAGCAGTAGAAATCCCAAACCTACCCCTCTCGGGAGAAACTATCCAAGTTGTAGGCGTTGCAAATAAACATATTAGAACTCCTGTTACAGCCCTGATAGAAGTTCATATTGGCAACTTTAAAGACGTGCATCGGTTTGTGGTATGTAATTCCAGTCCAGTAAATCTCTTGGGCAAAAATGTGTTGTACACCGGATGGTGATGCATTTATGACACCTGATGAGGATGTTTAATACAAAGTCATGATGGCCCAACTAGAGTCAGAAGTGAGTGAATTATATTCCCTCCTCACTGAGGAAGATTTGCTTGATGAATTAATGGGTACAGTGAGAGCAGATGTGTGGGATTTCACAGGAAAAGAAATTGGGTTAATGAAAAAAAAATGTAGCTCCAGTTCAGATTACAGTAAAAGATGGTGCTATATATCCAAATACCCCACAGTACAAAATGAGCCCAGGCGTAATTGCTGGTGTCACACCTGTGATTTACCAAATGATTGAACAAGGGATACTAAAAGAGATAATAAGTAGTCCCTGTAACTCACCCATTATCAGAATTAAAAAGCCTAATGGAAAATATAGAATAGTTCAAGATTTGAGAAAAGTGAATATAATTGAAGTGCCGTGTTGTCCAGTAGTACCAAATCCAGCAGTAATACTTTATCAAATTCCTGGTGATGCTGAATGGTACACGGTTGTTGATTTGTGCCAGGCATTTTCTCCATTCCTTTGCACCCGGTTAGCCAATATTTATTGGCATTCTGGCTCGGAAACCGTGTCTTGGCATGGTGCTGAGCTCCTCAAAGGGTACACTGAGAGTCCCTCGATCTTCAATCAGATCCTGAAAACATGTTTAGAGACTTTGATTATGCCTGGGAACTCTGTCCTGGTTCAGTATATTGATGGCCTACTGGTTGCATTAAAGACTTGAGAGCATGAGTAACTGACACAATTGCATTACTGAACCATTTAGCAGAAGGGGAACCTAATGTGTCTCCATCGAAATTGCAATATTGCAGACAGGAAGTTCAGTATTTAGGTCATAAACATTGAAAAAGGGGTCAGAAAGGTGACGCCAGAGAGAATCAGTGTGATCAAGAAAATGAATCCACCCTGTAGCGAGGTGGGGAAGGGGCCGACCCCTGATGACTGGTGGGTCGCTGGCGCTGAATACCCTCCTTCCCTCCAGAGAGACTGGGAACCCTGGCAGAGCGACACCGACGCCGAAAAGGAGGAAGGAGCCTTTAATTGGGCGTTCACCAACAAAGACGAGACCAAGCCCCCTGATGACGTCCCGGAGTCCGGAATGGACAAGAGCCTGGAAGTCCTCTACACGGTGTGCAACGTCACCCTGGGGGAAGAAGGTGGTTGGAGTCAGGAGAGAGGAGTTCGGGATCCGGAAAGCGTGTGGAGAGGCGAGGAGTCCCGTGAGTGGGGAGGCGAGGAGTCCCGTGAGCGGAGGAGAGAAGGTGAAGACGGCGAGAGACAGCCAGGAGACCAACGACCCCACGAATCGCCGTGCCACACTCCCGAGGGAGGAGTGTGGCTTCAGCAGGTACGGCGGCGTTTGTCGGCCTGGGTGGGGAGGAGAGGTGGCCCTCCTGTGTAATTGTGTAGACTCTGTATATATTCTTCCCAGTACCCGCGTTCCATTCCTGTGTCCCTACCTCCCCGCTTACCTACCCTCCCTTACCTGCCTGCCCTTCCCTTATCTTTCCCTTCACTCTTCCCTCACGCTGCCCCATCACTGTAGATAGCCTGTAAAGCACGTATCAGCGGTGTCCCCGGCACTCCGGTCTCCCCCCTAAAGGGCAATCAGTGTTAAATACTTGAACTAACGGCGGTCCCTCTTGTTGGTTCTCTTTTGGCTGGACGACGAGGGGAGGTGAGGAGAAGACTCCCGAAGACCGCCTACGGCCAGCAGGGGTACCCCGCGCCAGAACAGGCTTAATCCACCGCGACCACGGACCAATCCAGATTCGCCCGGGAAAGACTGACCTCACACAGCAGAAGAGCCTTGTTAAAAATAAAACCCAGTTTACCCAAGAAAAGTCTCCGGTCTGTTCCTGACCACCAACCCACGCTACACACCCAGAAATCAAAAAGAAGTGCAAATGTTTTTGGGAATGGTTGGATACTGCAGACAGTGGATCTGTGGTTTCTCATTGATTACAAAACCTCTACAGAGGTTGACACGAAAAGATGTGAAAGATCCAATTGTCTTGGGTGAAGAAAGCATGGAATCTTTCTTCAAAATTGCGAAACAGTCTTTTTCCAGCACCTGCTTTGGGAATGCCAGATTACCAGATGAGTCATCTATCCGAGCTCGGCGGAGATGGGTAGGTGCACCCACACGGACATGGGCAGATTGAGCTACACCTAACTGGTTCGACCCCGTTGTACTGACCCGCCGATCCCTCATGTGGCAAGTAGTCCCTGACCATTAGGCATTGGATTATCCACAGAGGTAAATTATATCAACACCACACACATGACACTAGCATGTTGTTGATTTCATTTATTTTCACTTTTTCAAGGTCCTGATGAATCGCGGGTAATAGCCCCAGTGCGAGAAACATGTCGACCAATTCCTGTTCTAGCCTCCTCTAGGGTCACTCGACCTAACCTGTTGATCCCTAGCGAGCTAGCTTCACGCTTTTAATTGCAGTAGGGGGACCCCCAGAATAAAGTGGTTTCCGGCACCCCCTGCTACATTTTAATCACCTCACCAGGCAAACTTGCTACCCTGCCCACACACCCCCACTTCACCATAAGGCAGTTGGATACAAAAGATCTCTGCCAAAGTGCCCCTCTTTGAGGTGAGCCCGTCGGGGATTGCACCGCCTCCCCGACGAGGAGCAACCGCCGATGATGAAGCATGACACCCTTCTGGGTGTGTGAGGCAACTACATCCAACAAAATGGATGCCCCAAGGTGTCACACACACACCTTTGGTCACGCCAGCCAACCTATTTTTCTCTCTCTATAGGAACAGTTCAGCTACCCCCCCTTGTTGCATCACCTTATATTAGTGACCACATTTGAGACTTGGGATGAGGTAAGGCAAATGCAGGAAGAAGCCAGTGATAATGAGAAAGAAGAGTGGAACAGAACAGGTTGCAGGAAGAATGCATAAGATGAAGTATGGGTTTATCTAGATGGGAGACCAATATTGCCAGATTCATTACTTTCTTACATGGCCAGGATGTACCATGGAATCACACATGCTTGAAGAGACTCAATGGTTAGACTGTTCAAGCAGACATGGTACAACCCAAAGTTCAGGGTCATCGCAGAAAGTTTATGTTAGAGATGTGCCATATGCCAAAAAACAAAATCCATGAAGAAAGACATTCGTAAGTTGGGGTTTAAGTGGGAAAGCAGAAGGTCCTTTTACCCGACTTCGGATTGATTTTATTGAGTTCCCACCATGTAATGGGCTGTAATATGTCCTTGTCATTGTTTGTTGGTTTTCTCGATAGGTAGAGGCATATCCAACAAGAAGAATGATAGTCTCGCTGTAGCTAAACTATTGTTGAGAGAATTGATCCCTAGGTTTGGTTTTCCAGTCACTTTGGAATCAGATAGAGGACTTCATTTTAATAATGAAAAAATTCGAATGATTTGTGCAGCATTACAAATTGAGCAGAAGCTGCATTGTGCCTATCGACCAGAAGCATCTGGTATTGTTGATCAGATAAATGGCAAAATAAAGTCAAGATTAGGGAAGATATGTGCATCCACAACACTGAAATGGCCTAACACTTTACCCCTTGTATTGATGAGTCTTAGAAGCATTCATGACAAAAAGACTGGATTAAGCCCCCATGAAATACTAATGAGAAGAGTCATGAGACAACCATACATACCTGCGAACAAACTGATGAATATGTCTGATCATCGTGTGCTAGATTATTGTAAAGGACTGTCTGACCTGGTGCGTTCTGTGTCTGGCCAGGTTGGAGGAGGTGCCACACCGACACAGCGGAACCAAGCACATGATTTGAATCCTGGTGAGTAGTACCTAGTCAAGAAGCACATGAGGAAAATGTGCCTAGAACCCCATTGGGGCGACCCGTACCAGATCATATTGGTGACGATCACAGCAGTGAAGTGTTTTTGCTTGCCAAATTGGATACATGCAAGTCATACCCGACTAGTCCCAAGTCTAATTGAAAGACCTGAAGAGCAGCCACTGGCAAATGAAAATCAAGAACCAGCAGCTGAAGTGTGCGAAGCTGAAGAGTCTGGAGTAACAGACTCTTTTTTATTTTTTTAAATATCTTTATATGTTTTTTTCCAACAATTTAACACTCCCCCTAGTAGGACAACTTCACTAGACAGGGCTATATCGCTTTTTAATGTCTTGTTTTAGAGAAGTTAGTCCATCACAAGTAATGTACACAATCAGCATTGAATAACAAACATCTAGGGCAGCATGTCCCCTTGCCAACTCCCCCATTTGTCGATTTTGTCTGGAGTGTAGTATGGGAAAAAGCATGTTACATAGAACTGTGCTTGGAGTTTTGTGGACATAAGAATTGTTTGAGACATTGAGTAGGCATAGTTAAATTCATCCATAGTTATACCAATTTCCCCCTGCCACTTATGTGACGTTTTCTCCAGATCATCCAGAAACAGCGCATTTAAAGTGTGCTTTTTTATGTGAATTAATGTTTCCACTAGGGTACTTTTTCCAGGCAGAGCCCTTCCCCCCATCCTTCGTAATAAAAAGTCTCTGATTTGAAGATATTAAAATAAGTCCCGCCAGTCGAGTTGAAAGTTTTTCCTTAGTTCTTCAAAGGATTGTATCCCTGCAGGGGAGAACAGGCACCCTATATGAGTTATTCCTGCCGCGTTCCACATGTTGATGCAGTTATCTTTAAAAATCTCCGGCAGAGCAGGGTTATCCCTTAAGGGGGTATAAAATGATATTCGCCCTATACCAAGCATTCTTCTCACAGCCTTCCATACCTTAAACCCACTAATTAGTGTTTTAAATTTCACTTTTTTATGGTAGCTGTCATGTAAATGTCGACAGGGATATCTGCTACTTTTACTGCCCAAAATTAGCTGAAAGATAGATGGCAAGCCGTCCCCGGGTATCATCTCTACCCCGGTATTCTATAATAGCTCACGACTATAGAGCAGCACAGATGCCCAAGAGTATGCTTTTAGGTTTGGGAGAGCTAATCCTCCTCTTTCCTTTGGAAGGGTCAGAAATGTATATGCTCGCCGGGTTTGCGAGTATG
The DNA here is from genome assembly GCF_964261635.1 of Lissotriton helveticus. Taxonomy (NCBI): domain Eukaryota; kingdom Metazoa; phylum Chordata; class Amphibia; order Caudata; family Salamandridae; genus Lissotriton; species Lissotriton helveticus. The sequence continues at coordinate 447,283,236 of NC_136072.1, read as the reverse complement.
CCCAGATAAAACTTGAGAAGCTGCGCTCCATAGATTTGAACCATTGATCTGAAATTCTAAACATATTGCTCTAAATAGATATAGAATTTTAGGGAAAAAGACAACTTTCAATGCATTAGCCCTACCAATTAAAGATAGATGTAGATTGTCTAAGCGACTGAGATCTTCCTGCATTGAGCACAGCATTGGCTTCATGTTTAGGTCCACCATATTCTCAAGTTTAGATGTGATGCAGATACTTAAGTATGTAGCCTTATCTACCACTAGGGGGTCACGCATCTCGCTTTTATTGTTCAGCACAACCTGTGTTTTCCCCTGATTGAGTGCGTATCCGGATACTAGCCCCAAATTCGTTAGTCTCACTTTCAATAACAGACATAGCTGTGTTAGTATCAGCTGTCACGACAGCTATGTCATCGGTGTATGCCAAGGTCTTGGTCGGATATTCCCGTGACAAAACAGGTGTTATTTCTCTGTTTCCTTCCAGTCTGCGAATGAAGGGGTCAATGTAGATCGCAAAGAGCAATGGCGATGCATGGGCACCCCTGTCGTGTTCCTCGAGATATGATCAGCTCTTTGGTAAGGCTACCAATGACCATTACCATGGCCCTGGGGTTAACTTATAGTTTTTGCACTTCCTGGATAAAACCCCTTTTTAATTCCAACCCTGGACATAGCGGCCCACACACATTGCCAGGAGACCCTATAAAAGGCCTTCTCGGCGTCCAGAAGAACCGATGCCATAGGGTCTCCTGCAACTTGCGTGTTGTCGAATAGGGTGATCACTCTTTGGATGTGATTGGTAGTCGATCTCCCTGGTACAAAACCGTGCTCGTATTTGGCAATGACTTTATGAATGATAGGGGTGATTCGATTCGCCATAACTTTCGAATATATTTTGGAATCTGCGTTGATAAGAGTGATAGGGCGGTATGAGTCTAGCTGATCTGGAGGTTTATTTTTTTTTTAAGGAAAATTACTATCTTTGCCCTAGACCTGGAATTTGGGGGCTGCCCCCATTGAAAATGTGTATAATTAAGTCAAGTAAAGTACCTTTGATCTGATCTAGAAACGCTAAATAAAATTCAGAAGGTATATTATCCAATCCGGTTGCTTTCCCTTTCGGTAAATTTTTAATTATAGTTAGAATTTCTTCTATGTTAGGGATTTCATCTATGGTAGACTGATCTTCCTCGTTGAACCTGTCGAAGCCTCCTCTATCTAAGTATCTTTCGATTTTTTATGGGTCCCCCCTCCTCAGTATACAAAGTACAATAAAATCGACAGAATCTGATCTCTGATCCGTTCTGGCTCAGATATTTGGCCTTCCACTGGGTCCTACATTTCACGTATCAAATTTACTGAAGCCTGTTGCCGCATACGAATTGCCAGCTGATGGCCAACTTGCTCATTACCCTCATACAACATCTCTTTATGAGCTGCAGCTTTTTTTACGGCTTTGGCAGTAAAAATATTTGTGATTGCGGCCTTTGCAACTGCCACCTGGCTCTGTGTTCTAGTTATTTCTTCTAACCCTTAAATCCCTCGGGTCTCCCTTATCAGCTCTTCTTCAGCCAGACAAAGATTTTCCTGCAGATCCCTCATGGATTCTCTAGCTAGTTTATTAGCCTTCAGTGAATATTGCATAGCTTCTCCCGAATCCTTGCATTTAGGGCGTCCCACATAACTTCAATTGATACACTCCCTATGTTGTCCTTTAAAACGTTAGGGATCCACTCTCTCATGTGAGCGCAATATTTGTCATCTAAAAGCAAGGATTTCTCAAATGTCCATGATCTAGGTGTTAGGTTTCCTGGTTTTGTTTCTAGAATACAGATTAGAGGGTTATGGTCTGAAATAATTCGGGGCAACTTCTCAATTTGGAACTTAGATCTAAATGAGTTAGCCATCACAATGTAATCTATTCTTACGTGTGTGCGATGCGGGTTAGAGAAAAAGGTGTACCCAGGATCATTAGGATTTGAAATCTGCCATCCATCTACAAGCCCATGTGTATAGCACCTATGTTTCATTGCCTTAAACACTTTAGGTTTCCGGCCATTGTACCGCCAGTCGTCCTTCATAGACCAGTCCCTGGGGAGGCTGATATTAAAATCCCCGCAAATCATTAAGGGTAGAGGCCAGTGCGTGAGCTAGTTAGAGATCTCATTGAAGACTTATGGGTCGTCACTATTGCTCCCATATATAGCGCAAAGAGTTATCTTTTGCCCCTGGCCGTCTTGGCACTCTGTGACTGCCCATCGGTCAAATTTATCAGCTTTAGAGCGGTTAAAAGTGTACCCTGAGCCCCTGGCTCATATAGCAACCCTCCGTACCCGAGCCCCCTGTGATGTTGCACAAACCAGTTTATACCCCAGTGTTTTTAAAATGTGTATTTGTGAGTCCTCTGTGTGGGTTTCCTGTAAGCAGGCAACATTTGCGCCCATGGTTTGTAATCCTATCGCAACAATTTGCCTCTTTTTAATGTCGTTTAGCCACAAATATTTAAGGATAGCGATCTTAGCACCCCCGCTAGTTCAAGTGACCAGAGTGTTTGCTCTGGATTTTGCATAGCCCCTTTGCTACACCATAACCTGAAATTTTCAACATACCAATTTGCCCTGTTTAGGTTACCCTTACTTTTACTCAAAATAACAACCTGTCTGACCTTCCCCCCTTCCCACCCTTCCCACCCTACCCACCCTCTCCCACCCCACCACCACTTTTGAAGGTTACCTGGCCAGCACCGGGCCAGGGGTGTGACATCCGTCAGGCAAGACCCCGTGAGCCTGCTGAGACTCCCCCAATGTGGAATGATCTTCTAATAAAAACACCAAAAAAAAACGTCCTACGGACACCGACACAGGGCCTAATGCCAAGCAATTCACCAGGGGAAGAGGGAGAGGAAAAGAAACATTATTTAACGGAGGCGATAACTACAAAAAAAGTAGGCAAAAAGGAAAAAATACCATATGACCCCTCACTTAAGTTATAGCCTCTACTTCCTACGTTCCAAACCATATTCTAACACAAGTTTGTCGAGCCAGGGCATTTCTATTGCAAGATTACATATGTTACGTATGTCCCGAAATTTCCTCCAGATATTTTTAGCCTGTATTTCGGAAATAAAGCTCTGAGTAGTCCCTTGGTGAACAATTGTTAGTCTGGCAGGATTTTGAAGGCACACCATTGCCCCAAGCTCCTGAAAGGGATCAAAGAGCTGCCTCAGTCTCCACCTGCGCTCAACTGTAGTGTGTGCAAAATCAGGCCTGGTAAAAAAAAGTTATTCCATCAAACAACCGCTTGCTTGTGGGTCTAGTCAGATCATAAAGAGCTTGCCGGAGCAGAAAATTTCCAAAAAACAAAAGCATATCGTGTGGATGTTGTTGAGCTGCCAAATTTTGTTTCCCAGGAGACAGAGTAAACCTGTGGGCTCTTTGAATTTCCTTGTCCCAATCCCAGGATTGTAGTTCACGGAATGATCTTTTAAGAAGCGTGATCATGAATTTCCTGGGATCATCTTTCTCTGCACCTTCTGGAATCCCAAGGAAGCGGAGGTTGTTGCGTCTCTGCCAGTTTTCCTGTTCCTCCAGCTTCCACATGATGTCCTTAACCGCCCCCTCATGCTCATCAGTCTTAGTTTTGAGCGAGGTAACATCCTTCTCTAGTTGTTCCTTTCTTTCTTCCACTGAAGCCATTTGATCTACAATTTTGGTTCAGGTTTTTCCAACTATCCTGACTGCCCCTTGCAACTTCTTTGTTGCCAGGCGGGATCTGCGACTATCGACTTTGGCTTCCGCCTGAAAACTCTTGATAGACTGTAAAATGTCTATTAAAGCTGGTTCGCTTCTTTGATCACCTAGTGACCCCATTTGATCAGTGCCAGTGCCAGTGATTGTTTGAATGCCCCCAGAGGCAGCCGTGGTGTTAGAAAAAATCATGAGCGATGTATCATTGTAATCCCACTTCCAATCGGTGGTGTCCTCTTTGTCAGATAGGTCATAATTCTTTTTATGGTGATCTCTGCTTTTCTTCTTTTATAGTTTTTTAGAGACATATTTATGCTTCTGAAGGTCGGTATCAGAGCTGCTATACCACTTGCCTTTCTCCTCTCTGCTTGACAAAGAAATGCTAATGTCTGACATCTCGGAATCCTCTGTAAGAGAGTAGAATTTGACCTGATTGTCAGGCATTTTCAACATGTGATCTTGCCATGTGTTACAAGTGGCTTGTGATGATAGTGCAGCATTCAAGCTTTTCTCCTCCGGAATATTTGGCCTGCCCCTTGGGATAGTGCTATCCACGCGCTTTCTAGCTGAGCAGAAAGTACCAAGCCAGCAGTTTTTTTGTTTTGGACTGCGGGGAAGGGGGTATCTGGGAGCTACAGATCGCTCGGTACGAGCGGTGAGGAGTGACTTACTAAATCTCCTTCTATCAGTACAGGCGCCTTTATTGTTACTCCAGGGGGTCCAGCTGACTGCATGGAACCGACTCCCCCCGACTCACAGCACCAAAGCTACTGGTAATCAATGGCTGAGAACAGTCAATTTCTTTATTTAAGCGAGCGGGGGCTTTTTTTGTAAAGCGGTGTTTGCTATGTCGTTTTCCCCGGGGCTCTTATCAGTGCATTCCCTCTTTTCTCCCTTCTCTCCCCCACTTTTGCTTTTCATCACCAGGGTGTCCTGTTTTTTCTGCTGTGAAGCTGCCAAAGTTGCGCTCACCTGCAAGGATACCGTGACATTTTTGCCTTTTGCTATGCGTGCTCCTTTTCCAGTCATTCTTACTTGTCTCTCCTGGGTACTGATGTGAAGCTGTGTAGCGGGTGCGCTGGCTCTTGAAGAAATTCCGTAGTGGCCACAGCGCGGTTGTAGAAGCTGACAATTTCTCCTCTGGAGGGAGAGCACGCCCCAGCACCTAGCTGTGCTCCTGCAATTCCGCCGCTCAAGCAGGCCAGATTGAATCCGGGAGATCAGAGTCCGGCGGGCGTACTCGAGGCAGGGAGGATGCGTGCATTCGAACTACAGCAAACAGGTAAGAGAGATGGGAAAACATTTCTTCTGCTGCATTCCCTGGTCGGGTTTTTGCTTTGGAGATTATAGAATGACAGCCTTGTCATGAAGGTTCTTTCAGAAGCGAGTTTGGTCAGATTGTCGGGGGATGCTCAGAGGAGCATCACAGCGGTGATGTTAGCCGGACGCCATCTTGCCTCAAATCTCACTGCACTGGGAGTGACAGATTCTGATGAACATTTTGACAATGAACAGCCAAGCACTAGTCAAGTAGAGTGGGCACCAGATACTGGGACTGAAAAGACTGCTGTTGAGTCAGAAGAAGGTACGGTTGCCGTCGAGCCAGAAGGGAGTGAAGCAGCTATCAAGACAGAAAAAGGTGAAATAGCTGTTGAGCCAGAAGTTGGGCCAGAGGAGAATGAAGTCACAAATGAACTAAAAGAAGGTGAACTCACTGGTGAATCAGAAACAAGTGGTGAGTCTACAGAAACAGAATTACAAAGGAACAGGGAGGGGCAGTTAGAAAGAAGACTAAATACAAGGAAAGGTGAACAAAACACAGAAGGTGAAAGGGTAGTACAGATAAAGAGATGTAGAAAATGAGACAATTGGTCAAGCGGAGCAAGAAGACTAAAGTATAGAATAGTAAAAAGAAGATTGAGGAAGAGACCAGAACAAAGTAACGAAGTCTCAAGTCAAACAGAATCATCAAGTACAAAAAGAAAAGCAACACGAAAATCAAGGAGAAGAATAATTCCATGTAGAAAGTACAAGGCTCCTGAATGGACCTATATCGTCTTAGAAGAATTTGAAAGTGTAGGTCTAAGTGAAGAGCACAACAGTAGTGATACTGAAAAGGAAGATGAAAATAAACTGAGACCACCTTAAGAAGAACTGTAACGAAGTTAAGATGGAAACATTTGTCAGTTGAATTTGAATTAAAGACTCAAGAAAAACCCAAGAGACTGAAATAAAAGAAAGGGGTGAAGAAGAAAGTCATGAAGTGTAGGATTACACCAAATTCTATTTTTGAGAAATTTCTATTTTTGCATAGAATACAGTCCATATAGACATTTTCTGATTTTTAGATTATAGACCAGAACATTTTTTAGACTTTTGAATTTTTATAGTACATTCAAAAATGGTAGACACAGCAGTGACTGAACAACCAAAATCTAGTTTAAAACGTAAATGTATTAAAGCTTGTTTATGTTTTGTTTTCCTATTAACACTTACGTGGATATTGTTAATTTTTGTCATACCCATTCTTAATCTAGATAACAATGGAAATAATACTAATGATATGTCAATTGAAGGAATGAAAGATGTTTCTAAAACACTTACAAACACTAATATAGAACCATTGGATGGAAGCATTCTCCATCATGACAACTCTATTAGTGATTTTTCATTAAATGTATTTACTAAATTGCTATATGAATATACTAACACTATGAATGTGAGTGATTGTTATGTTTGTATGAAATTACCTTTGTCTGTTTCAGGAGGTATAACATATCATCACCTTTCACTAACTTATGGTGTGTCATGTAGTGTCTTCTGTAGCCTATTTTACATGACAGGAAAACTGTAGTATCAATATACAGATATAGGTTTAGTATTTTCAGAAGTACCAATTGTAAGGTGCTAAATAAAGTACTAAGTGGTAAAGATGCAAGCTATATGGGAGAATTCTTCCATATCACTAAAGCTTTAGATGTAGACATGCTTACAAAAATATTTTGGTGTCTAACTTACATGTATAAGAGAGATTATTTCTGGACATGGTAGAAAATAGAAGAGCAAGTTTCCATAAGAACGCTAATGAACAGAATTCTGAGGTACCTTAGAGAAGGAAATTATGAGAAAAGTGAGACATACGCTGCGATGTCCCTGGACTGGTCACGAAAGGGGAACCTGTGTTTATTTAGATCAAAGACTAATTACAACAATTACTTCATTGGCACTAGTGAATGTGAGCATACTTTCCAAATTACTGGAGGATGAGGATTAAAGGGTGGAACTGATCCTGTATTCCCAGGAATATATTATGTGTGTGGTAAGAAAGCCTATTATAGGTTACCCGCACATTGCAATAGAAGTTGTTATTTTGGGATTGTTTTTCCAAAGGTTTATCATGTGGACCGAATGGACAATAGTGTCAATGAATTAAAAAAAAGGATTAATACAAAGTAAGAGAGCATGTTTTTCAGAAATAGTAGGTGATATTTTCAGTGCTCTGATACCCTCAGTTGGAGTTGTTTTAAGTTCACACAAAATTTGAAAATTGTCCACAGTGGTTGATCGTTTATTAACAGATACTGCTGGTGGTTTCTTGATGATTGATACCGAAATGGTGGCAATGAGATCAATGGTTTTGCAAAATAGACTTGCCCTAGATATTCTTTTGGCAAAAGAGGGTGGAGTCTGTGGAATGTTGAAAGTTCAACATTCTTGTACCTATATCCCAGATAAAAGTAAATGATAGAAGGCTATATTAGAAATATTACAAAATTACATAATGAATTAACCCAACTGGAGGTTGACGTGTTTGGGAGAGACTTGGTAAGAGTAAGTACATGGTTTTCTACATTGGGAAGTAGTTTATTGGGAAAAATAATAATGCCAATACTTTCAGTAACAATAGTGGCCTTAGTAATATTAACAGCGTATAAGTATTGCAAAAGCATAAGAGAAAGAAAAGATGCAACAGACAAAAAGAATAAGGGAAAAGGCATAAAAAGAAATAGAGGGGAGATAGAATTAGAGGAACTAAACGGAGAATATTATGACATGATAAAAATCTAGATGAGAGTGTCATAAGGGAAAAGAGAGAAAGTGAACACTAGATAATTGATAAGGTGTCACTCAGTATGGTGAGTATTTATGATGGCTCCTAAAGCCATCAGAGAGGGGATTGATGGAATAGGATTTCGTGAAATAAACCTGCCCAAATGAACACCCCTATAATACGTACTAAAAGTAAGTAGTGTTAGACTGACTAATGTGCACATTTTCCCTACACTCTGGAAGATTGCTTTGCAAAGTTCATGAACTAACTAGAATTAATGCATAAATAACCGGAAATGTAATAATCTTGTGAATTAAAGTCATTTTGCATGGAAAGTCCGCATGTCTATTTAGTAAAACGCATGATGTGTGTTGCTTCATACTAATAAATAATGCAGTTTTCCAGCTTATGTTATGCTAGGCTAACCGTTAATAATAATTTAGAGCTAAAGTGGGTGGTAAATAGTGAGAATCTCATTGTCACATAATTAATAAATGTTGGTTTTTCGTTCTTTTAGTAATGGACGAGTCTTCCATGTCTTTAAATTAGCCAAACCAAGGACGGGTGGACATTTTGTGTGAGCCTGAACCATGTGACCACTTGAATGAACTGCTGAGTGCTGCTGAGAAAGCCTGACATGGTGAAGGACAAAAAGTTGAAAGCCCACCAAGGCCAGTGTCATCATGAGAACGGAACCCGTGGTCGCTGAATTTAATAAAATGTACAAAATATTGTAACAGGAGTACTCATGGGAAAGAAGCCGTATTGATGACTGTATAAAAAAATTATGTAGAACAATGGTGTAGTGAAAAGCAAATGATTCCATAGTGGGGTGACATCCCACCCCTAGAACTTAACCAATCCCTAAGCTAGAAATATTAAATTTTGCAACTGTTGTGGGACAGACATGTACTTTTAGGGTATAAGAATAGGTGCTTTAGGGGTGTGGTTTAGGTCGCTTAGGCTGAAGGTGTTCGAGAGAGAGGGTGCGTCGCTGTTCGTCGGTTTTGCTGAGAAGCCTAGCTGTTCCTGTCCTGTCACTGTCCTGGCTCTTGAGTCTTTGAACCCTGACTCTTTGTTCAGGGGTCCCCCACTGCTACCTAGGCCTGGGTGGTGGTTTTCCTTTACAAATCTATTGGGTTTGCATTTGATCTAACTTAGCATTGCAGATAATATTTGAAGCCATATTTTTGTCTTTACACCTTTTGTCTCTCCATCTATCCCTTCGAATTGTTGGTATATGTATCGATATTTTACTTGCATCTAATGTCTCTTCATCTATCCACTCTTTGCAACGTATTTGTTTGAAATTATATATATTTATTGATGTTAGGATTAGATTATTGCTATCTCTCATGAGGTTTTCGGTATTTGAATTTCTGTAAGATGTTGCTGTGAGCATTTATTATTACTAGATAAAAATTTCAAATCTTACCGAGAGTCTGTGGTTATTTAATCGGTTTCCTATAATGAATTATGTTTAAGAATTACCATTGCCATCAACTCTTCAACTAAATGGTCCATCGACCAAGTAGATGAAAAGTTGATTATTAGTTGTTAAATACTTAAGAACCACAGTTAGTTTTTACTATGTGTTTGAGTGATAAGAGTAGGTAAAGTTAATAAACTTGACCCCAGTGCATCAGGGATTTGGGTGAATGTGTATGGGGCAAACTATGGAATGTTATTGAGTATTTACCCCATATAAAATTATTGGGTTTGCGCTGGATCACATGTATGCAGGTATATATGTATGGATGAATGACTGCTGTGTGGATGAATGTGTTAGAGTAGGATGAATGGGCAAATGTGCTGAGGGGTAAATGTATGGATGTGTGGCTTATGGATGGATGGATGAGGTTGTAGGGCAAATAGACAGATGCAGGAAGGAAGGGGTGGGTGTGTGGATGGATGCCAAGTCAAGTCAAAGGATCTTTATTCGGATATAAAAAACATCCATAAAAGTACATATACATCACAACAATTCATCGATAAAACAATTGTTTAAAAAGTGGAATAAGATTGCTAGTGCAAATGTACAATATGTAAACTTTTAGGCAATAGTGCAAACTGCAAAGTTGTAACAGTAAATCTCTTTGTCAGATCATGTTCATTGAAAGTGCAAATGTGCAATATGTAAACTTTAAGCAATAATCCAAAACTGCAAAAATGTAACAGTAAATCCCTTTATCAGACCATGTTCATTGAAACACGGGAGCGAATTGCAGTCTGAAGGAAACAACTTACTCTAAGGATTACATCATAAGAGCCTAACATCAATAGATCTCTGAATGCTAAGTTAAAGTCCATCAGAGCATGTTCTCTGAAATACGGGATTAAGTAAAGTTTGGTATATTTTACATAAAAGCCACAAAAAAACATAAAGTGTAAAAGGCTTTGTTTACAACCTAAATTACAAGGACAGTGTAAATTCCCCAGGTTTTTGTTAAAGCCTAATGGAAAGCAAAGTAGGTGTTTGATGCTTCCATCCCTAAAACGAAACAGCAGGCTCCTATTCCATCTGCCCAGTTTTTTCCGAAGATAACCCTGAGGCGTGTTATTGGGCCTGCCACATGGTTCCAGTAGGGGCATATATTTTATAATAGATGGCTTAAGGTGCTCAGTCCTTTCTCTATCTTTCGGTATAGGTCGTACAAAGCCCTTTTTACTGAGTTCTTGTGGGTACAGTCAATGGTTAGGGGCAAAGAAAATAAATGTCCCTTTTCCACACTTGCCAAACTTCTCTCTAATGCCCAAAGCCAGGGTGTATGGTTAGCCCGCTCACATTTTAAACAGTCCGTGATGATGTCTCGGGTTGGAGAGGCCGCAGGGTTCCTCCATATTTTCAGACAAAATAGGGCGGGCCTGGATCTTATGAAATCCTCTGTATTTGGAAGATTCAATTCCCTATGGCAAATGTAAGTTGGGGCTGAGATAACCGCCCCCAGAGCCTTCCTACAAAATCTGTTCTCTTCGATCTGTATATTAGTACTATTTGAGTATCCCCAAACCTCTGCGCCATAGGTTCCAGTTGGCAAACATTGAGTTCTGTATATTTGTAGCAATGGCATTATTACCTCGGCGCGTTTGGGTTGACGAAGACTAATTATAGAATTAATGGCTTTACCCATTTTATTCCTTCCCTGGGCCACATGGGGCTGCCAGGATCCGGAATCAGAGAACAACAAACCTAAATAAGGAAAAGTGCTGGTGCTTTTTAAAACATTATTTCCTGACACAATTTGACTAATGTTATGCTTTTTGGGGCCACAAGACATTATAAAAGATTTATTAAAATTAGTACATAACCCCAAGTCAGCCATATATGAAACAAAACCTGTTATTAAAATACGCAGTGCATTGGGTGTGCGGCCCATAAGAACCGCATCGTCCGCGTAGAGGAGTGCGGGAAGTGATTTACCATTGATATTGGGGACATCACCTGTTAATTTACACAAGGAATTACTTAATTCATTTATGTACAAAATAAAAAGCAGGGGGGGCCAAGACACAACCTTGTCTGACCCCCCCTGCCAATTAAAATGTCCCCTGAGACTTCACCGTCAATATATATTCTCACACGGGCTTTCAGGTCCCTGTGTAAGTGGGCTAAAAAATAAACAAGTGACTTGTCTAACCCATAATTTAACAAAACTGTCCATAAACAGGAACGATTAACAAAATCAAAAGCAGAACTTAAATCCATAAACCCCAAATACAATGGGGCTTTATTGGCAATGGTGTATGTGGCCAATATTAAATTTAGATTCAAGTATTGCTCCACAGTTCCCACATTGCTTCTAAAACCAAGCTGGCACGGATGTAAAATCATATTTTCCTCTGCCCAAATCCTGATCTTGTTAAAAATGACTCTTCCTAGAATCTTCAGAGTGTTATCTATAAGAGTGTGACGGGGCGGGACGCCCCTGGGAGGATGATGACTGTGAGGAGAATACCTTTTCCCGTGACTGGTGGTCAGCTGTTCCCTTCTTGCCCATTTCTCTTTCCCTCCAGAAGACGAAGCCTCTACTAGCCCAGCTGAGACCAGCAAGCCAGGAGGCCAACGTTCCTGCGAAGCGCCCCACCACGCTCCCGCGGGAGGAGCGTGGCTTACAAAGGTACGGGGCAAAGTTGCGGGTTGGGCAGGTTGGAGTGGCCAGCCTACTGTCTAAATAACCCGTGTATCCGATTCCCTGTACCCCTACCTCACGAGCACTACCGGCACGGCAGTATTTGTATTATACACTTTGCACCTGGTTTCCCTCACTCCCGGCCCTTACATAAACGCGCTACGGACGTCCCATTGACTGTTCTCTATCTTTCCTTCCTTTTGGTGTCGGCGTACCCACTGAACATCGTGTGGAGGCCGTTGGGGACGTTACCATTCTGGCTGCAACACCTCCCTTACAGCGCCGCAACACCCTGGAACTCCCTGCTTTTCCTAAGGGCGTCAGAACGGAGCCGGACGAGTTCGCCCGGATAAGACTCTCAAGCAGGAGAAAGAAAGCCTATTTGAAAATAAAGCCCTCTTTGAAAGCGTTATTTCAGACGTCTGACTCAGTTCCTTCCCCTCCAGACCCTACCCCAGTACAAGTGGTGTCAGAAGTGGGATATCCATCCCAGTCCATCTGTGAACCAGAGATGGCCGCCCTAATTCAGAATCTTATCAAGGGGCAGGAAAAACTGGAGTGAGCAGTAGAAAGACAATTGTCAGCGGCTCAGGCAGATCGAGACTTGTTTAAAAATACCAACACTGCCCAATTGGAATGCATGCAGAAAAATGTACCGACTCCAACTGGCGTTTCTCCTGTAGAGAACAGAATACATGTGCCCAACCCCTCAGGGATTGCCCTGCAAAAGTACGTACATGGTGAAGACCCTGATGCCTTCCTTATGAATTTTGAACGAGCAGCGAGAGCACTGGGTTGGCCTGAAGAGAAGTGGCCCATTTTCCTGGCGCCCTTGTTAACCGGAGAGGCACAGTTTGCGTACCAGGTGGCTAATCCCGCAGGCAATGCTCCCTACCACCTCATTAAAAATGTGATCCTGGGCCCCTTGGGGTTAGACCCCGAAGCATATAGAGTCTGGTTCTGGAAGGAGAAAGGTTCACCTGGTGAGAATCCTAAGACCCTATTTTTCAGACTCAAAATGATGGCTGACAAATGGCTGAAGCCCGAGACCAGTACCAAAGAGGATGTACTGGCCAAAATATACTTGGAGCAGTTCATGGAGGCTCTTCCATATGGGTCCCAGAGATGGTTGAGACAACATTCAGGTCTCACAGTGGAACAAGCCATAGAAATGGCCGCCAACTATGCCCGGGCTCAACCACGTGGGTCAGGCTGGGAACAAGAGAGACATTCCAAGCACATGATACCCGCTAAACCCGAGAAGAAATTAAAAATGATACCTGACCAGATAAGACCAAGACCTTTGAGAATGGTCGCGTGGGCCCCAGTGTTTTGAGCGTGGCGAATGGGGCCACATTGCCCGCTTGTGTCCCAGGAAACAACAGACAGAGGAACCAATGGAAGTGGGTTATCTACCAAAAACAGTTCTATACTCCGCCGAGATGGGAACCTCGTTCTATGTGAGTATGATGATAAATGATTATAGAGTGAAAGCCCTTTTAGACTCAGGGTGTAGACAGTCCGTGGTCCAAGAACGCCTGGTACACACTCACCAGTATGTTCCCGACACGCTGGTTCACATTAGATGCGTCCATGGGGACGTCAAGCCCTATCCTTTAGCGCAAGTTACCATACGTCCAAAAGACAAACCGGCTTGTCTAGTGAGAGTGGGTGTAGTGGACTCTCTTCTAGAGGACATGATATTAGGGGTAGACAATCCCGAGTTCCTCGCCCTGTTCCAGAAGACTCTCTTGGAACGTTCCCCGACGGTTGAGGGTCCCCAGTCTGCTCTTATAACCCCTGACCCTTGGATAATGGATCGTAACTTCAAATTTGCACAAGCAGAGGACAGAACACTATACAACGCATGGGAAGCTGCTCATGCTACCCAAGACTCCCCAAACACTCCGTTCCCCAGGTTTCTTATACGAAATGATCTCCTGTATAGGGAGGCTGATGTGGGAAGTACTCCTCAACTCCTGGTCCCCTCCTCCTTCAGGGAACAAGTACTATTTTTTGCTCACACTCATCTGACAGCCGGACACGCAGGCAAAGAAAAAACCACTGAGAGTGTTATGCTGCATTTTTATTGGCCAGGAATCTACAAGGATGTGCAGGAGTACTGCAAGAAATGCGAAATATGCCAGAGAAAGAACACCCACAGACCCCCGGCTGCACCGTTACAGCCCATGCCAATTATTGGTGTACCGTTTGAGAGGGTTGGAATGGACTTAATCGGGCCCCTCCCGAAGTCATCTAGGGGTCATCAATACGCTCTTGTCATTGTAGACTATGCAACAAGGTTCATTGAGGCGTTTCCCTTACGGGCCCCTACCACCGCCAATGTCGCAGAAACGTTTGTGGAGCTATTCGCCCGGGTGGGCTTCCCTAAAGAGGTCCTAACAGACCAAGGGACGCCCTTTACGTCCCGCATGATGAGGGAGGTGTGCAAATCCTTGAACATACGACATCTGAAGACATCGGTCTATCATCCACAGACCGATGGTCTGGTGGAACGATACAACCAGACGTTAAAATCCACCTTGAAGAAGATGTTATCCACTGAAGGGCCGGCATGGGACCGTTTACCTCCCCTAGCATTGTATGTGCCTAGAACTCAAAAACAGAGCAGTCTTGGATATTCAGCCTTTGAACTTCTATATGGACGCCTCCCAAGGTCATTATTGGAAATGACTAAAGACACATGGGAAACCCAGGAGGCTCAAGAACAAAAGACGCTTCTGGAATATACAACGCAGTTACGAGCTAAACTGGGAAAACTGAAAAACCTCGCAGACACCAATCTGGAACAACAAAGACAAAAACAAAAACAATATTATGACCGAGGAACCAGACTGAGAAGCCTCAAAATCGGGGAATGGGCGCTGGTGCTTCTGCCCTCTATCTCCAACAAAAATGAATGGACAGGACACTATGAAGTGGTGAGACCATAGGGAACACCACCTATAGACTACGGCTCTCCCCAACGAAAACCCAAAGCTACCACATCAATTTATTAAAGAAGTGGATAGGACCAGTTCCACGTGGCAATAACCTGGTGCTCCCTATGATGTCAGAAAAAACCTCTACTCTAGAACACCTCGTTATCAACCCGGAGCTAACTGACCAGAGGAGGAGGAACCTCTTTGACGTCCTACGACCCTTATCCACCATCTTTTCCGACTTGCCAGGGAAGACAACTTTGGTGGAACATTGTATTGAGACGACCCCAGGAAAAATAGTGAAACAACGGCCTTATAGGATCCCAGCGTCCAGACGAGTAGCCGTGAGAAAGGAGGTCAAGTAGCATACCCCTCCAGTGCATACCCCTCCCCCCAAGCGCCTTGAGACCCTCCCGGGTGAGTAGTGCGCTATACAAATGGCATGATTGATTGATTGATTGGACATGCTGAACCTAGGTGTAATCCGGTCATCGAAAAGTGAATGGGCCTCCCCGATTGTGATGGTTCCTAAACCCGATGGATCCAAAAGATTTTGTATGGATTTCAGAGCTCTAAATGCCATTTCCATGTTTGACGCATACCCCATACCTCGTGTCGACGAGCTGGTAGAAAAACTAGGGGACGCTGTCTTCATCACCACCCTTGGGTATTGGCAGGTGCCCCTCCGTGAAGAAGACCGAAAGAAGACCGCCTTCATCACAGACGACGGACTTTATGAATTCACGGTCCTTCCTTTTGGATTACATGGTGCACCTGCCACATTTCAGAGACTTATGAACCGTGTGTTGAAACCCTATTCGTCTTTTAGTTCGGCCTAATTGGACAACATCGTGATTTATAGCAAAACGTGGGAGGAGCACATGAAGCACATAAGTATCATCCTATCGTCGCTACAACAAGCTGGGTTACACGTCAACTCAAAAAAGTCCCATGCAGCCTTCACCAGGGTCAACTACTTGGGATATGTCCTGGGAGAAGGTACCATCACGCCACAAGCGGAGAAGGTGAAGGCCATTCTGAATACCAGCTTTCCGAGCAACAAAAGGGAACTAAGAGCATTCCTCGGATTGATTGGCTACTACAGACGCTTTATCCCTAAATTTGCTGCAGTCGCTACACCCCTCACGGACCTTCTACGTAAGGACGTCAGGCCTAAGGAAATACAACATCCTTCCCAGGAAGCACGAAACGCCTTTGAAAGGCTGAAACACATCATAACCACCACCCCAGTCTTGGAGTCTCCCGATTTCGATAAAACCTTCATCCTTGCCACCGACGCTTCAAACGTAGTACTAGGGGCCGTGTTGTCACAGGTGGGTGACGATGGTGTAGAACATCCCATTCTGTATACCAGTCGTAAATTATTCCCCAGGGAGTGTAGATATTCCACTGTAGAACGGGAGTGCCTGGCCATCAAATGGGCCACCGAAAAATTGCAATACTATCTGGAAGGGAAGACCTTCATCCTACAAACTGATCACGCTCCGTTAAAATGGATTTACCAAAAACGGACAGTGAACGCCAGGGTGCTCAGATGGTTCCTATCCCTCCAACCCTATTCCTTTTCCGTTCAACATAAAAAGGGCACGGAAAACGGCAATGCAGACTATCTCTCTCGGGCTTTTCCTCTCCCCGATCGGGAGATTCCAGGGGGGGGAGGTGTGTGACGGGGCGGGACGCCCCTGGGAGGATGATGACTGTGAGGAGAATACCTTTTCCCGTGACTGGTGGTCAGCTGTTCCCTTCTCGCCCATTTCTCTTTCCATCCAGCAGCCTACTTCCCTTTCTCTGGAGGAGTGGCCACCCGCTAATGCTGACTCTGAGCACCATTGGGGTTACGAGGAAGAAAAAGGACACTGCCCCTTTAAACCTGACTGGAATGAAGACGAGACTCCGCCCATCCAGAGCGTCATCAAGCCAAAAGGAGGAGGATCCCAGAGGACAGCGGACGGCGATTTCCCGGAGGACGAAGGCGTTGTGGATCGGAGACGGAGTGCGGACCGAAGAATCTACGGGGAAGACGAAGCCTCTACTAGCCAAGCTGAGACCAGCAAGCCAGGAGGCCAACGTTCCTGTGAAGCGCCCCGCCACGCTCCTGCGGGAGGAGCGTGGCTTACAAAGGTACGGGGCAAAGTTGCGGGTTGGGCGGGTTGGAGTGGCCAGCCTACTGTCTAAATAACCCGTGTATCCGATTCCCTGTATCCCTACCTCACGAGCACTACCGGCACGGCAGTATTTGTATTATACACTTTGTACCTGGTTTCCCTCACTCCCGGCCCTTACATAAACACGCTACGGACGTCCCATTGACTGTTCTCTATCTTTCCTTCCTTTTGGTGTCGACGTACCCACTGAACATCGTGTGGAGGCCGTTGGGGACGTTACCATTCTGGCTGCAACACCTCCCTTACAGCGCCGCAACACCCTGGAACTCCCTGCTTTTCCTAAGGGCGTCAGAACGGAGATGGACGAGTTCGCCCGGATAAGACTCTCAAGCAGGAGAAAGAAAGCCTATTTGAAAATAAAGCCCTCTTTGAAAGCGTTATTTCAGACTTCTGACTCAGTTCCTTCCCCTCCAGACCCTACCCCAGTACATAGAGATATAGGGCGATAACAGCTAGGTTGGAGTCTATTGCCTTTCTTAAAGATTGGCACAATTATACTATTAGACCAGGTGACTGGGGCCGGGGTGTGGGATAAATTATTAAAAATGTTACACAGTAAGGGTGACCAAAAGTCAGGCTCAGATTTAATTTGGTCGATGGATAATCCATCGGGTCCTGGAGCTTTATTGCCCGCACTTTGGGAGATTGCATCTTCCACCTCCGTTATTGAGATGTTAATTGCCATAGAGGGGTACGAAGTCTCAGTTGGTAGGTGCGGCGCAGCATAAATATTTGAAAAATGGTTCACCCACATATCCCCTGGTATATTACAGTTTATGGGGGTAATGTTGGATCCTATTGATCTCAAGTTCTTTACCTCACCCCAGAACCCAGCAAAATCTCCCAATGCAGCTGTGCGCGCAAGGGATTCCCACTGATCTTTTAATAACTCTTCTGTTCGTGTTTTTAGGGTGCGTTTGTAGCTTAACCTCAGTCTCTTAACCAGAGACTGGTCCCGAAGCCCGTAGTTCACGGTTTGCTTTAGAACAGGAAGTGTCGAACCATCTGGGAATTTTATTGTTGTGGCCTAAGGGTGGTTTAGAAATGTCCTTTTTAATGGCCAAACATAACCCTTTAAAAGCCTCGATAATGTCGTGTCCAGGAATGTCACTAGATAGACAGGTGGACACCAGCGAATGGTTCATTTTAATGGCACGTGCTAAAACCCCCTTATTATCTATCCCCTTCCAGACTACCTAAAGGTTGTCTGATGACACCACCAAGTTGTTTGCCCCAATTTCTTTCCGATTAGCCGATTTTCTAATAGATTTAAAAGGTGACAGAATTGGGTTGTGGTCACTGTATACGGTACTAACCACGTCGGCCTCTAATAAACAGTCCCCAAGCAAGGAGGATATAAATACATAATCTATTGTGGTGGAACATCCACGCCCCACATAGGTGGCCAATGGTCCTTTGTCCGTGGGGATGTTCTCCATAACATTGATTAGATCCAGTGTGGCTAAATGGTCGAGCAATTCTTTCCCTCTTTTGCAGGGCGGTGTTCTGGGATAAATGTGAGCATTGAAATCCCCTCCTAAACAAATACCATCAAGTTTACCATACTTTTAACCATCCATAATTCGGTCAATAAAATCAAACAATCTTATGAAATTTGTATTTGGATGTGATGTAAATTCGTTGTTATAAAAATTAATTAAACATAGCTTTAACCTGCTAGTATAAATTAAGGCCTGGAAATTCATATCATTGGTCTTCAGGGTTTCAATTTTGGTTCCTGCAGCAATCTTTACCCAGATAGATAAAGCCCCACTCGGTCGACCCGCAACCGGGATAGGTACAATGTGATTTTCACAACTATAACCCTCGAGGAGCAGAGAACTAATACACCATGTTTCCTGGAACATTAGGATATCAAAGTTACTGACCCAGTCGGTCCAGTCCCTAGATTCCATTTTTGTCTTTAACCACTTGGCTGCTAAGGGGTGTGTGCGAGGTCCATTGACTTTCCATTGAAATCAATGGAAAGTCCATGACGAGTTACCCTTGTCATTAGCGCTGAAGGGGTTAAACCAGCAATGTTCCAGCTCAAGATTGGTAATTTATCAGATGATATAGGGGTGGAGGTTGTATGGACAGTTATCTTAGGGTCAGGTCGCAGTACTGCCTCAGTGTTAACGATCAACACCTCTTTAAGGGGATCAGTTATCGATGCTCCCAAAGGGTCATTTGTGTTCAGGTAATCACTATCTGCAGTATCCAAAGGGATGGCTGATGGTCAGCTCTGGCTCTCCAACTCGGATAGTGCGCTGAACCTCTTATACAGCGGGTAGGGTGAGGGGGCAGACCTAAATGGTCTCTGTGGGTGCCTAGAAGTATCCCAACGATAATGGAGTTACAGCAGTTGAGGGGCTGAAATGGCTGTTGTTACAATTTAGTACAAATTTTACAGTTGAGGGGTGCCTAAAAATTAATTACGATACAACCCAACTCACTCGGTGTACTGTCAGGATTTCACTCGAAATTTTTGGCCCAACCCCTTTGTGCTTGGTCAGCCAATCAATACACTTGTTATTCAGCTGCACCCAGGACTCCCGCTGTCGCTGCTTAAGTGGTGGCACACCTGCTAAAATTAAAACGTAAGGACAGGCATCGGGGGGTAAATGGAGAACTGGCCCTAATTGTTTTGTAGGCCTTGTGGCAGCAGCTTGACCGTTCTCTACACCAGTGCTAACTGGTTTCCCTAGCTTCGTGGTGGCTGAGCCAGAGCCACCCTCTGTTGGGCCCACAATCACGGTGGTGGGACAGGGCGGTCCAGCTGCACAGGCAAAGTTGGCTGCAACGGTGTAACAGGTTGGGTGTTTCCTGCAATAACATCCTTGGGTGCGGTGTTGGTTCCTAATGTACTATTAATAATATTGGGTCTGCCCTCCATAATACACCTATTAGCAGCCTCCATATCTTTCAAGAGTCGTTCTCCCCTCAACTGGTCAAGACTAATCACCCCTTTCCTTTTTACATCTTCCTTTTTTACCAGGTTTTCCAGTCTATCAAGTCTTTTAAAAATTAAATTAAACTGTTTATCCATTTGACTTTTTACTTGTTTAAAAATTGTGTCAACAATAGTCTCAATAAAGTTCCCATTCCGCTTGTCGTGAGTGACGCTCTCAGTTATGGGCTCAGTCTGTGTACAAGCCGAGTTTTGTCCTTCTTTAGGGGGGACTATAGCAATGTTACCATCAGCTAAATGCAGAGACTCATTATCAGGTCCACCTCCAGATAGTGTTTTCCCTCTAGTCCACATGCTCTGAGGGGTAGGTTGACCCTTATTACTTGGGGGTTGTTTCCTCTTGTTTAATGTTTGTTTTAAGGGGCCTCTTTTCCTTTTCTCCCCAATGGTCTTATTACTCGGGGTCGAAGAAGGGGTAGCAGCTAGAACATCGGGATCTTGCTGTGAGTCAATAATGATGGTAGAGCTACTGCCCCCAGATTGAACTACAGGTACGTTGGCCAACGAAGTGGGTTTTATAATTGTCACCACAGGGGAAAGCGGCAAGGCATTGTTTAGAATAACTTGCTCGGGCTCTAAGTACGAGCTCGTAAGACCCATTGACATTCTCCTTTCAGTATTGGCTATTTCAGTGGTAACCAAATTGAAGGCGTTTTCCAGCATACTTTCGAAGGTGGGCGGGAGGACAGTAGGACCTTTAGAGGCCTGTGTAACAGTGCTAATATTTCGTTTCCCCATTATGTATTTTGGGCTCACCTTACTGACAGCTGTAGTTTAGAGGGGTGGCCCGCCCTACCACTGTTGACCACGGAGGACCACAGAGGGCCCGCCCTTTGCCCGGGCTTCGCCCGGCGTGCGCCCGCATGCGTGCCGTGACGCGGACGAAGCCTTCTCCCTTTGAAGCGCCTCCGGGTGCGCTGGCAGGCGGAAGTGCTCACCGAGCACTCTGGGAGCTGTAGTCTCCCCGCGGCGTCCATAGGCTACACTTGACCACTGCGGCGGGAGAGAACTGCAGTGTGAAGTCCCCAAAGGCGGCGAGTTGCCGTTGGAAATGGCCGCTGGCCCAGAGGTAGGTGTGGAGCACTCGCTCCTGCTCCGGCTCCTTTTTGAAAATGCCCCCGCTCCTCTGATGGAGCCTTCTCCCTTTGAAGCGCCTCCGGGCGCGCTGGCAGGAGGAAGTGCTCGCCGAGCACTCTGGGAGCTATAGTCTCCCCGCGGCGTCCACAGGCTACACTGGACCACTGCGGCGGGAGAGAACTGCAGAGTGAAGTCCCCAGAGGCGGCGAGTTGCCGTTGGAAATGGCCACTGGCCCCGAGGTAGGTGTGGAGCACTTGCTCCTGCTCCAGCTCCTTTTTGATGGATGCATTAACTAGATAGAAGAACAGATGGTGTTGAGGAAGAATGGATAATTTGGTGAATAGAAAGATGACATATGGATTGATGAGTGAATAGATGGTCAAACGAATAGTTTTGGTAGCAAGTTGGATTGACAGGATGATGGGAGAGGTGGATTCATGGATAGATCCCTAATGGAAGGGTGGACTGATTCTTGATGGAAGGCTGAATGGATGGATATGTGTATGGAAAGATGGGTGCGTAAAGTACTTCTTTAGCACAATGCACAGTGCCAAAAGCAGTCGACTGAGATTATGAAAACCTGTAGCATGTATCTAGCTGTAATAGTCATTAAACTGATTGTATGTTAAAACAGTTATATTAGCATGTTGCACTTTGTGATTTTAAGAGCTAATTGCTATTGAGAATCCAGTCCAACCATGCAGAAAGAACACCCAGTAGGCCCAGTCTCCCACAGAAATAAAATTCACACACACTCTCAGACATCTAAATGGTGCTGTGTCTCACCTCCGCTCCATCAAAACAGTTTGTCAAGCAACTTCTATCATGCCTGGCCAATGAAAACCTGTTTGTAACCTGGACACATGGCAGTTTAATGTTCACTGAGCCAAACTAGACAAAAGACACCTGTTTTTGGAGCAGGTCAAGGTTGATTTCAAAATCAGTGAGTTAGTGAATCACTGACTGCAGAAAGCTCTGTAACCTGACTATTGCAGATTCAAATCCAGTAATATATGCCTGAGAGTTAATGCACCATTGGCAGTCCGTGTAATATTTACACACACTGTTCAGTTAAATGTGGACCCACAAACCTGCAGGCCTGTAGCATGCACACATGTCTCTTAGTACAAACACCGACCATGCCCCTTCCAGATGGCTCCTTTCTCTCTCTGCCTGTTTCCTGCTGTGTCATTTATGATGTCCCTATTGCGCATACTCTTTCTGAGTAATCCCTTTGAGGAGTCCATAGTTTACTTGTCTGCCTTTGGGTCCCTCCCTCACAAACTGCCTTATACCGGCTGCTGCCTGCCTTGCATGGTCACGCTGTGCTTGCCAAGAGCCACCTCGCCTCTGCTGAAAGGTAAGTAACTAGCACCTGGCTAATCCAGGAGACACCTATTTACAGAAGCACCCCAGCCTCCTGCATACTGAGACAAAATAAAATCCAGCTGCTTGCTTACAGCCTAGGGAGTCATGCAGCACCCCACTTGCTTGCCTACAGACTCACCACGCCCTGTGACCCTACTCTCCTACCCTCACAATACAAGAGCAGTCAGGTTCCTACCCAAAGGGACTGACACAAATAGACAAATACTGTGGACAGGGCTGATGTATACAGCCCTGCATACAGTACATGTCGTCCTGCCTCCAGACACAGCTATGTTCTGTGCACTGGCCTCTAAAATACAGTTACACTGAGCAGACCCGACTTCTGCCTATGCACTCACATGAAGTACTGCGGGCTCCTGCTTTCAGAGACATACACCCCACCCATCACTCAGCAGCCATGCTATAGGGCCAGCTTCCTGCCTAGATAAAAGCATATACATTACCCTGCAATGTATGCCAGTTTCTCAGGCACATGTTATGTTATGTTATGTTATGTTATAATTGTTTTATATAGCGCACGGCTACTCAAAGAGTGTCCCGGCGCTTTTCACTGCATACCTGACATGTATGGTAGCTAATGCGTCCTGTCTGCGGGTGAGGCACCACATCCCACCCCTCTGAGCCACCTTACTGCCCTCAAGTGCGGTATGTGAGAAAGCCCGCAATGCTCGGCTATCCAGCATGACGACCCTGAAGGGACAGCAGAGAATGACAGGGGTGGCCCTGGGTGGCAATGTACCGAAGCCTCGGGGTGGGCTCGGAGTAACTGTATTGTTGGGGTAAACAATGAAATTGAGACCAGGAATGGGCGGTGTTTCTCCAGCAAGTGGTGCTAAGGATGGTCGCTTGTATGAGTACAACCGACCTGCTCTGAATGTGGCCTGCCCTCGATTCCATAATGGCTTTTGGTTGTGGCTCTCAGGGCCGCTCATCTACTTTTCAAGGTGCAGCAGCAATGCAAGCTGCTGGTTTCATGCTGCATCATGGTATAATCTATACTGCCCTACAGCAGGTAGCTGAATGGACCTTGAGCTCTTACTGGAGAAGTGTATCAATAGAAAACATGCAAGCACCACAGAAATAGGAGACCATGATGAGAATGTTGCCTTATCCCCTTTATTGAATGTCTTTGGTGATTTTATTCCTGATGAAGAGCGGTCCCGTTCCATGTCACTCTTTGTGGGTTATACAAAGCAGCTTGAACGTGGATCTTCTGGCAACTGGTAACCAATGCAGGGATTTCAAGGAAGGGGAGATGAGCTCTTGCGGTTTTATATGTAAGAGTAACGTGGTAGCCGAGTTATGAATCTGTTGTAGTCTTTTAATGGTTGTTAAAGGTCATCCGTGGTAGAGGCTATTGGCGTAATTGAGTTTGGACAGAACAAGGGGGATGGCAGCCTAGACCTTGTGTGGAAATCCCAAATGGGGGAAGATTTGTTGCATGAAATTCCCAAGCTGATACATTCTATTCCGTTCATTCCATGAGAGAAACTTAAATTCTTTGAACCAGATCCTTGCACCTGCTGCATCTCGAATCAAACTCTAGAAGTACCCCCTCTGTGCCAATCTCTTGCTTCAAATGTCCATTGGGACTGGCATGTGTCTCAGTCAACAGGGAATGCCCCACAAAATATGTGCATGTACCGAGGTCAGAGCCGTGATGCCTCTGACACTCTGTGTGATCTGGGGAAGAGCCTAAGACAGGGAAGGAAGATGGTTCAATCTATACATCGACAGCCAACAAGCCAAATCAATCATTCGGAGCAGGAAACTTCAGAAAACTGTGCCCTGCAACGTGATTCTAGGGTTGCCACAGCTGATGACATTTAGAAACATTTCTTAAACAAAGTGGATGGCCAATAGCAATACCGCAGCTTCATTTCAGTCCTCAATATCATATAGCGCTCTCCACCTGGTCTTGTGCAGAGCCCCAGTATGGTGAAATGTGCCTGTCTCCTTTAGAAGAGGCCCAGTTGCACCCTTGATCGTTGAAAATGTTTACTTTCTGGGTTGTATTTTTTATGAAGTCAGAAGACAGGAATTGACACTGTCAACGCGAAAAACAAATCACAGAACACTGAAATATGTTAAAGCACAACATTAGGCAATTGGATAAAAAAAAGCAAAATTCGTTAAACTAACGTAGTAGAGGACTGTGAGAAAGGACAGAGGACGTGCCAATGCCTGCAAAATTGAAAACATATGTTATGCTGAGATAAACAGAATGTCGCATACCATAGCGATTGTGGAACAGTGACAGGTATGATCGAAAAGGTTGAATTGATTCTGAACTTGCAACATTACCTTCTCAGCTTGGGAAGCAATTAATAGACCTATATTCATTCGCCGATTCTGTGGCCGCGGGGTTTTCTGAATATTTATGCATTTGCCGCAATTGTCACATAATCCATCATGTGCTGCATAATTTGCAGATTAGATTTAAAAAAATGTTTCTACTTTAAACTGGTGAAATGCTATTAAAAACAAGGAGATGGTTGACGCAGTTTAGTGGAAGGCGCTTTACAAAAGTTGGCTGGCTATCTTTCAATTGCCCATTGCTCTACAGACTGGGTTGACAATGTCTCATAATGACAAAACAATGCAGTTATACTGTCACAAAATTTGTAGTTTACACCAAATAATTTGCCTTTTCGAATAATTTAGTCAACCCTGCCACATAAATGTGTCCTCCCCGTCACATAATCCCAGTGACCGTGACCGTGTCAATAATCCAGTCATTCACAGAAAAGATTGGAAAAGATTTCGAGCGTCTCAAAATCAGTGCACTTGGCAGCATGCTTCTGTGAAAGGCAAAGCCTCATTTACATACTTCTTAAGGCTTCATTGCTTCTTAGCGCACAAGTTTACAACGTTGGGGAATTTAAATATAAGAAGTTGGCCTGGCATATGACGTCCACTATTCTAGTGGGCACCTTGCACGAGTCCAAACGACGATGGTAGGTTTAAAGTCAACCTTTATAGAAAGCTATCCTAGTGGTAGCTTTGGAGAGCAGCCTTCAGGCTAAGACTTAGAGACGAGTTAAGCTAGTTGTTTTACCAATTATAATCTCTTGAATGATCAAATGAAAGCACACCACACAAGGTATATATCAAATATATATGTATTTATTCTAAACACAACCCCTCTGGACTCTTTATGAGGTCAGAGGTAAAAGTAGAATGCAAGGAACTTAATTAGCATACAATAAGTTGCACAGTATACATTATGCCCTAGGGGCCTCACAAACCATATACTAAAATAGTGGTATAAGAACCACATGATGGTTAGAAAGCAGGCCTAGGGCCTGTAGAACTGCTGAGGCTACCAGGAACCACTCAAGGTAGGGACACAGGAGGCCCACGGGGGACGCGTGCAGTGTCTAAACAAAGCCGTGGCTCACCATTGACTTTCAATGGAGAACAAACAAGTTACAATTTTAAAGATTAAGGGCACTTAGAGGTGAACTACGATGGAACCCTTTTAGACTAGGACACTTTAAGAGTCAAGACCCATGGGAGCACCAGAGTACTCGTGTTACCTCATCCAAGGAAGCCGGGTGCATAGGGGATTTTTGTTGTCGGGTTTCGTCGTCGATTCCTATGAAGAGCTGCGAAGAAATGCTGCAGGCGACCAGAGAAAAAGTGTCCGGGTGGATCCAAGAGTGGATCAGAGCTGTGAAGAACCTGAAAGCAGAGAGGACAGTGTCTGGGTCACTAGCCATTGACCATGTTGGCGACAGGAAGATGCCAACCAATGTCGGGTGTTTTAAGGTGGAAGAGGTGAAGCTTGACTCTTCAGTCACGAGGTCCAGGAGGCGTCGAAGATGACCATGAGCTGGATTCCAGCTGTCCCAAAAAGGATGTCGAGTGCTGCAGCATCGGAATCCGGATTGGATCCAACAAGCCTTGGCAACAGCAACCCATGCAAGAGAGCAAGATTGGCTTCAGTTCAGACCAGCAAGGTCTGAGGGACCCCTCCCTTGGAGAGGAATGAGAGCACATCTGGAGCAACCAGTAAGCTCAAGAAATCAAGGATTGGCCTTCGTGGGGGCTCACTAGCCAACGGACTAGGAACTGCAAAGGCGCCTTCAGCTGCAGTGAAGAAAGGGGACTCACGGGTCACTCATGGAGTGCTGGCCTCTGTACTTCAGTGCAAAAGGTGCTCGGGCCGGGGCTTCAAATACCCCAATGCACAACTTCGGGCTACCTCGTGAAGTAGGTGCAGTTGCAAAAATGCAGGATGTCCAGGAGTTCCGGTCCCACATCTCTCGTGTCAGTTACGGGTCTCAGCTTTGCTGGGAGCTCTGGTCAGATTCAGAGATGTCTGGAAGTCTGTGTCCTGTGTCCCAGATTCTTTGAGATCCGGCGGGAGCCTCGAAAATGCAGACCGGCAAAGATGCTGTTGGTTCCTGTTTGGACAGGGTGGTCACACCTTGACCACAAGGGAGATTTTTTCCATCTTCCAGTCGATATGGAATGTTCAAGGTCCAAGATATATGTTGCAGAGTTTCGTCCAGGGTAATCTAAACTCCTAGGCACTGGGATCCTATTCTTATAGCAAGTTTAGGGGTTGGACTAACTCTAAAGTCCTACCTATGGGTGGACCTGGGGAGAGGGTGGTTACACCCCTTCCCCTTTGTCCAGTTTTGCACCAGAGCTGGGGCTGAGTGCCCCAGCAACTGGTTTGAACTGGGAAATGCATGGAGCACCTTATGTGCCCCAGGCAGTGTCTGAAAAGCATTCACTGAATGCAACCCACCCTGCCCCAATACACTAAAGCATGTCTGGACAGGAAACATATTGTTAGGGCCTCCCCTGCCGGAGTTTCGTCCAGCAGCAGGAGGGCAAACCTGTGTCTGTGGCAGCAGCATCCATTTTGTGATGCTGGGGCTCTGTTTAACTTTAACCCGGTTTACCAGTATGTACATGTCTTCTCCCTTTAGAAGGGTGGAATGCTACCCCCGCCGCCAGAAGTGGCGGGGGGGGGTTGTATTCCAAAGTGTTTGACACCTTTCACGACATGTTTTGATAAAGCTACACCAAAGTTAGCATTAACCCGCGAGGATTATAATGCACTTAAGAGTATATGGTATGGCTATACCATAGAACAGCTATAAGGAGATGGTTCCGAAAGCTGCAGAGGGGTTCAGTTCATGCTAGGGCACCCTCTCACACAAACCAAGCACTCTGCCTTCAGGATTGTCAAGGCCTGCCATAGGAGTTACTTATAGGTTACTATTGTCTATATATAAAGGTAGATACAGGTATACTATATCTAAGTAAGGGGTGCTCACACCACCTTACCCAGGCTGCAAGTGCAGACCTGTGGTGTCAGTTTGGAAGGTTAACCAGGAGTGGCACAATACATGCTTCAGCCCCTGGTAGGCCTCTGGGGTACCTATGCCCTGGGTGCCTAAGGTACCATATATAGGGACTCATAAGGTTGACCCAGTAGCCAATCTGGTATGTACCTAAAGTACATGGTATCAATTTAGAGAGAGAACAGCTAGGCTGTGTGCCTTATTAGCAGGGCCACAGCCATACTAAAGTAAAAAAACCAGTGAAACACAGCAAAAAGTGAGGGTAACCATAGGAAGCAGACCCTACTCTCCTACACAACCCCCCCCCCCACAAATGCAGGAACATTAAACTAACCTTGAGCAGTTGAGTCTTCATGTTCTAAGTGGAAATATCTGGAGAGTCCATCTGGATTGGCATGGTTACTCCCAGATCTATGTTCCACTGTATAGAGATGTATGACGTTACAGCGCATGCTTTTACAACGCATGCCATTACGACGTAGGTTTTACAACGCAAGTCGTTACAACGACTTGCGTTGGGGGCGCTGGATAGTGAATAGTTTAATTTACTATTCCAACTCCTGTCCCCATGGATAGTAGGGAAGGTGTTGGATAGTAATTAAACTATTCCCTATCCTAGAGCGCCCTCCAGCGCAATTCGTTGTAATGACTTGCGTTGTAAAAGTTGCGTCGTAATGGTAGTGCGTTGTAAAAGTTGCGTTGTAAAGGATGTTTCCCACTGTATAGTCCATCCCCTGTAGGAAAATGGACCACCAGAGCAGTCTGGGATTTTCACCCTTCATCTGTTTTAGCCATAAGAGGGGCTTAGGGTCTGTCTGAACTGTGAAGTGAGTACCAAACAAGTATGGCCTCAGCTTCTTCAGGGCCCAAACCACAGCAAAGGCCTCCCTCTCAATAGCTGACCAACATTTCTCTCTAGGGGTCAGCCTTCTGCTAATAAAAGCTACTGGCTGGTCCTGACCTTCATCATTCAATTGTCATGGCACAGCCCCTACCCCCAACTCAGAAGCATCTGTTTGTACAATGAATTCTTTGGAGTAGTTAGGACTTTACAGAATTGGTGCAGTGCACATGGCCTGCTTCAGGTCATCAAATGCCTTTTGACAGCTGACTGTCCACTGAACTTTCTTAGGTATTCTTTTAGAAGTTAAGTCATTCAGGGGTGTCACTATGGAACCATACCCCTTGACAAATCTCCTATAGTACCCAGTCAGGCCCAAGAAAGCTCTGACCTGAGTCTGGGTGGTTGGAGCAACCCAGTCCATTAAGGTCTGGATTTTGCACTGCAATGGTTGAACCTGGCCTCCACCTACAAGGTGGCCCAGGTACACAACCTGACACTGCCCTATCTGGCACTTAGTATCCTTGATAGTTAGGCCTGCTTTTTGCAGGGCCTCCAAAATATTTTTCAGGTGGATCAGGTGATCTTCCCATTTGGAGCTAAAGACAGCAATATCATCAAGATAAGCTGTGCAGTAGTCTTCCAGGACTGTGAGGACTTTGTTCACCAACCTTTGAAATGTGGCAGGTGCATTTTTCAGACCAAAGGGCATCACCACAAATTGATAATGCCCACTAGGGGTTGAAAATGCGGTTGTTGGCTTTGCATCCTCAGCTAGTCTGATCTGCCAGTACCCAGCTGTTAGATCAAATGTGCTTAGAAATTTGGCAGATGCCAACTTATCTATGAGCTCATCTGCTCTGGGTATTGGATGGGCATCAGTCTAGGTGACTGCATTGAGACCTCTGTAGTCTACACAAACAAACCGCATCTCTCTCTCTTACCACCCGGGGTGTGAGGTTTTGGCACTAGGACTACTGGACTAGCCCAAGGGCTATATGAAGGTTCAATCACTCCCAATTCCAACATTTTCTGGACTTCAGTCCTGATACAGTCCCTGACATGATCAGGTTGCCTGTAAATCCTATTTTTAATAGTCAGACTGTCCCCAGTGTCCACTTTATGAGTGCACCAGGTAGTCTGACTTGGAGTCAGTGAAAACATTTATCTATACTGCTGTAGAACTTGTCTGCAGTCAGTCTGTTGCTGATCAGTGAGGCTGCCTGCCAAGGCTACTCCATCAACTGATCCATCATCACGGTTCTGTGAGAGCAGGTATGGGAGAGGGTCACTCTCTTCCTCCGGTCCTTCATCAGTAGCCATGAGCAAGCCCATGTCTGCCCTGTCAACATATGGTTTCAGTCTGTTGACACGAAGCACCCTATGGGGGCTCCTGGGAGTTCCAAGATCTACCAAATAGGTAACCTCTCCCTTCTGTTCAACAATAGTGTGGGATCCACTCCACTTGTCTTGGAGAGCTGCTGGGGCCACAGGCTCCAACACCAACACTTTCTGTCCTGGCTGGTAAACAGTCAGCACAGCCTTTTGGTCATGCCAGGCTTTCTGTAATTCCTGGCTAGCCTCAAGGTTTTTGGTTGCCTTTTTCATGTACTCCGGCCATCCGGGAGCAGAGACCAAGTACATAGTCCACAATATCCTGTTTAGGGGGTTTGAGAGGTTACTCCCATCCCTCCTTCACCAGACAAAGGGGTCCTCTAACAGGATGTCCAAACAAAAATTCAAATGGGCTGTAGCCAACTCCCTTCTGTGGAACCTCCCTGTATGCGAATAAAAGGCAGGGTAGCAGGATATCCCATATCCACCTGAGCTTTTCTGGGAGACCCTTGCTCATACCCTTTAAGGTCTTGTTAAATCTTTCAACTAGACCATTGCACTGTGGATGATAGGGTGTGGTGAACTTGTAGTTCACTCCACACTCCTTCCACATTGCAGTTAAGTAACTGGAGATAAAGTTTGTACCTCTGTCAGAAACTACCTCCTTAGGGAAACCCACTCTGCGAAAACTCCCAAGAGGGCTCATACCACAACAGGTGCTGTAGTGGTTCTAAGGGGAATTGCCTCTGGGTACCTGGTGGCATGATCCACTATCACCAGGATAAACCTGTGCCCAGATGCAGTTTGGGGATCCATTGGTCCAACAATGTCAATCCCTACATGTTCAAAGGGAACCCCTACCACAGGTAGTGGTATAAGGGGGGCATTTGTAGTGCCACCTGATTTGCGACTGACTTGGCAGGTGACACAGGAGCGACAGAACTCCTTTGTGTCTTTAGACATGTGGGGCCAGTGAAAGTGAGGGACAATTCTGTCCCAAGTCTTGTCCTGGCCCAGGTGTCCTGCTAGGGGAATATCATGGGCTAGTGACAAAAGGAAGCCCCTGAATGCCAAAGGTATGACCAACCTCCTGGAAGCACCAGGCTTATTATTATTATTATTATTATATAAAATTTGTATCGCGCGCAGTTACCCAGGGGCATCCCGGCGCAGTGAACACAGGAAAGGAAGGCTATCACTCAGTCCTACACCGGAAACAGGTGTGTTTTCAATAGTTTCCTAAAGTGCAGGATATTGGGCTCAACGCGGATCTTGAGGGGCAAGGAGTTCCAGTGTGCCGCCACTTGCACCGAGAAACGTCGGCCCCCAGAGCGAGCTCTTTTTACTCTTGTAGTCTGCATCAGATGTCTTTGATCTGAGCGCAATGGACGTGTGGGCTTGTAGGGGCGTGCCATAGCGGACAGAATAGAAGGACCCCTACCATGCAAAATTTTATGGGCCGTACATAGCGCCGTAAATTTCACCCGCTCCTTAACAGGGAGCCAGTGAAGCGCTTTCAGGGCGGGGGCAGCTGACTGTCTTCGCGGCACATCCATCAGAACCCTCTCGGCTGCGTTCTGCACCTGCTGGAGGGTTTTAAAAGTCGCTTCGGGTGCGCCCAAAAATACCGCATTCCCGAAGTCGAGCCGCGACAGAATTAGACCACGGATCAAAAGCTTCCTAGATGAATTAGGGAGCAAAGGTAACACCTTGCGGGCAGATCGCAGCAAGCCAAAGCAAACCCCCGCGGTTTTCCTAGCATGGGTCCTGAAGGACAAATCTTCCTCTAACCAAACCCCCAAGCTCTTGATTTCCTTCTTGGGGGATGGCGGGTCACCCAGGGACCGAGGCCAACAACTAGTGATGAGAGAGGGACTGGCCTTGCCCAGCACCATCAGCTCAGTCTTGTCACCGTTGAGCTTCATAGCGGACTGGGACATCCAGCGATGAACATTAGTGAGACAGTCATGAAGGACTTTGGGTTGTTCCTCCAGCTGGGTGAGGCCTACAACCAGCTGAGTATCATCAGCATAGCTGATGATCTTCACCCCTGAAGGGGAGACCACTCTTTCAAGTGGAGCCATATAGGTGTTAAATAAGGTAGGGCTCAAGGATGAGCCCTGCGGGACTCCACATTGAAGAGGGAACAAGGTGGACTGTTCTCCCCCTTCCCATACTTGGTAAGACCGGTCTGAGAGGAAAGATTTCAGCCATTTCAGGGCCATCCCTTTAACATCCACCTCTGCCAGCCGTTGGAGGAGCACCTGATGATTAACGGTGTCAAAGGCCGCACTCAAGTCCAGGAGGATCACTGCCACTGATCCCCCTGAATCAAGAATGCTCCTTGCTTCCTCCACCACTGCCAGCAAGGCTGTGTCTGTCCCCTGACCAGGGCGAAAACCCGTCTGGGAGTCCCCTAGCAGATGGTGGTCTTCAAGATGGCGAGAGAGCTGGTAGTTGACCAGCTTCTCTGCGACTTTTGAAAAGCCGGGCAAGAGTGAAATGGGCCTAAAGTTGGCCAGATTTGATGGATCCAATCCAGGTTTCTTCAATAGTGCTTTGACAACAGAGGATTTCCACCTTTGAGGTACTATGCACTGGGCAAGCGAAAGATTAATAAGATCCGCAAGCGGAGTGGAAAGAACATTTGCCACCTGTTTAAGGAATTTCATGGGCGCCGGGTCACTTGGAGACCCACTCTTCATCCTTTTCAG
This sequence comes from Lissotriton helveticus, assembly GCF_964261635.1. NCBI lineage: Eukaryota > Metazoa > Chordata > Amphibia > Caudata > Salamandridae > Lissotriton > Lissotriton helveticus. Next base: position 447,250,529 of record NC_136072.1, on the reverse strand, counting down.
AACTTTTTCGACCTCCTCCTCTGAGAAGGGGCCGAACGAGGGCAGCTCAACGGGGCTTATTGTTGGGCTGCCGTCCATTTCCAAACTCTGCGACGTCGCAGGCAGTGAGGACAAAATCTTCTCGATTTTCAAGTGAAAGAAGTCGGCAAGCTCCTCACATTTCTCCTGCCGGTTGTCATGGACAACTGGAGGGACAGGAGCCTTCAGCAGCTCTTTAAAGATCTTGAAGGATTCCCCTGGTGAATTGCTTGCCTTCTCAATCCTATCACTAAAAAAGTTATTTTTAGCCTCTTTCAAAGCCACTTTGTACTTCCTCATCCCTGTCTTGTAGTCGTTCCGATTTTCGTCGGTCCGCTCTCTTCTCCATGCACGTTCTAATCTTTTGCATGAAGTTCTAAGAACCCTGAGTTCGGGAGTGTACCATGGGGCGGAGCCAACTCTTCTTTCTCTGAGAGGCCTCCTCTTTTTCGGGATCAGCGAATCCAAAGTATTAGTGAGCCAATTGCCCACCTGCTGATCCGCCATAGTGGGGTCAGTAACAGGGGGAGTACAGGTTCTTGCCAACTCGGCTGCCCAGCTTTCCACTGGTAGCCTTGACCAGAGACGTTCCACTGTGTACCGTTGAGGTACCGGGTCTCTCCCCTTCACCAACTGCCACCTAAAAGGAACCAACCGGTGGTCAGTCCAGGGAAGAGCCAAGGGATGTAGGGCAAGCAGGTTTTCCGAGTTCGCAAAAACAACATCCAGCTGATGGCCCCTCTCATGGGTGGCGCCGACATTAACAAGGCGAAGATCAAGTGCGCCCAGCATGCCTTGTAAGTCTTTCGCCCATCCATCGTGAGGGTCATCAAAGTGCACATTCAGGTCCCCAAGAACTACAAAATTAGTTGGGCTTGGGGTCTATACTCTCTGAATACAGGAGCCCTTCATCCCAATAGATTCTATAGGTCCCACTAGCATTCCCAGCAGCCTCAGCAGCAGCTTGCTGTCTTAGGGGTTCAAGAGAAGGGCAGTCCAACTGCGCCTGACTCAGCTCTGCCCTGGAAGGGCCCCCTGTCCCTAAGAACTCAACCTGATCAGGTTCAAGCTCCTCTTGGACAGTCCCTTCTTCAGGCTCACAATCACCTCAGAAGGTTGATCCTCACTCTGAGTCAGGGGGGGAGGCACTGCCTTAACCCTACTGCTCCTTTTCTTGGTAGGCAACTGGTCCATTATTTCAGAATCCAGTGCCTGTTCAGTGTTACAATTTTTGACCTGTGACCTAGTCACTGCAAGGACATGTGCTGAGATTCCTGACGTTTCTGCATGAGTCCTAAACTCCACTTCAGACCAGGCTGAAGTCTTTAAGTCATTGCCAAGCAAACATTCTACAGGGAGGTCCGCACTAATCACAACCTTCTTAAGGCCAGTTACCCCTCCCCAGGAGAAATTAACAACTGCCATACTATGGGTAGTACTGACATTGCTGGCATTGGTCACTTGGTAAGTTTTACCAAGACTGACTTGTCCAGGGTCCACAAAGTCAGGTATCACCTTTGTGACACTGACACCTGTGTCCCTGTAGGTCTGAGCCTTTTTCTCATTGATTAAAGGAGTTTGTCTGTACTTGCCCAGGTTACTGGAACTCACAGAGGGGGTCATATCCATGCCCCCATCACGGATCGAAGCAGCTTGAGTTGGCACTCTGACTAGGCCAGAGTCCATCTCAATTCCCAAGGTTAACCCTACTACACCCTTCTATTGAGAACCACCATTTGGAGCTGAACTAGAGGGAACAGTTGCCTTAGGGGCAATGGTGGCTGGAGCTGTCTCCTTCTTGGTGCACTCACTAGTCCAGTGAGTATTATTCTTGCACCATGGTTTTCTTGGACCTTCTTTCTTTTTGGATTGGGGACCCCCACCATTAGAAGCTTTTTGGGGACCTTGTGAAGACTTCTGGTCTTTACCTTTCTCCCCACCCTTTTGGTCTTGCTTCTTTTGGTCACCACCTTGGTTTTGTGCCTTCTGCTTCACACTGGTTCTGACCCATTTGTCCGCCTTCTTTCCTAATTCTTGGGGAGAGGTTAGATCAGAGTCAACCAAGTGCTGATGCAACAACTGGTTCTGACAGTTATTAAGAATCTGTTCTCTCATGATTAGATTATACAATCCTGTATAGTCACACACTTTACTGGCCAGTAACTAGCCCTCCAGAGCCTTAGTAGCACAATCTACAAAGTCAGTCCAGTCCGGAGTCTGTGTCTTCTGGGTATCTCTGAACTGCAACCTATACTGTTCAGTGGTTAGGCCAAACCCATCTATCAGAGCACTCTTCAGGACATTGTAATTGTTAGCATCCTCTTCTCTTACAGTGAGGAGCTTATCTCTACCTTTGTCTGCAAATGAGAGCAACAAGATTGCTGCCCACTGCCCTGGTGGTACCTGCTGTACTTTGCAGGCCCTTTCCAGTGCAGTTATCCATTTGTGGATGTCATCTCCAGTCTGATAGGGAGGGACAATCTTGCTTAGGTTTCTATGGTCATAAGACCTATCCCTACCACTAGGGATACTGCTGCCACCAGGGGGCTCTAGCCCCATCTTTTTTCTCTCTCTCTCTCAAGAGCTAGGGTCTCCTTTTCTAAGGCTACTTCTTGCCTCCTTATCCTAAGCTTGGCTTCTCTCATCCTAGCTTCATGTTCCCTCTTCTCAGGAGAAGTTCTTCTCCTATGAGCAGAGGCAGAGGACCCTAAAGATGAGCCAGAACGGTTGGATTCCACTGAAGGTGATCTTTCCCTTCTAGGCACACCTACAGGTCTACATGGGGGATGGAGGGAGGTCCATCTTGGCCCACTTCATCTCCAGGTAGACCTGTGTTTCCCAGGTTGAGTCTACTGACATCATCCTGGTCTGCATCATCATCATCATCATCATCATCATCAGAGTTCTGGTGGGGCACCCCACTAGTATCCTATTCTGCTGATGGATGCACCCCACTCCCATTACCTAGTCTATCTGGATCTGATGCTTTTTCCAAGTCATCTGCCACTAAGATATCTATCAGGTGTTGGGTGGTGGGACTTTGTCCTTGCTTTAATTTTCTTATGGCACACAGACCCCTTAACTCTTGGAAGAAGAATGTGTCATACTTAGATGACAGCACTGGGCTGTCATCTGGCAGAGACCACTAGGTCCAGCCTTTAAAGCCCTGACTGGTGAGGTGTGGTGTGTGAACCTACCTACACTGCTTGGTTTCCTACTAAACCTCTCTAGTAGTTGTAGTCAGGTTGTACTAGGCCCTTAACACCTACAACTGCTAAGCTCAGTTGAACCGATGTACTTTAAGCCTGATTTATGTGTACCTACTGGTACCTTAATTTGATTTTTCAAATGATATTCTCAAGATTACTTGGTAAAACAATGCAAGCTCTAATCCCACACGCTGCACACCAATGTGAGAAGTTGGCCTGGCATATGATGTCCATTATTCTAGTGGGCACCTTGCACCAGTCCAAATGACCCTTATTGATGGTAGGTTTAAAGTCAACCTTTATAGAAAGCTATCCTAGTGGTAGCTGTGGAGAGCAGCCTTCAGGCTACGACTTAGAGGTGAGTTAAGCTAGTTGTTTTACCAATTATAATCTCTTGAATGATCAAATGAAAGCACATCACACAAGATATATATATGTATTTATTCTAAACACAACCCCTCTGGACTCTTTATGAGGTCAGAGATAAAAGTACAATACAAGGAACTTAATTAGCGTACAATAAGTTGCACAGTATACGTTATGCCCTAGGAGCCTCACAAACCATATACTGAAATAGTGGTATAAGAACCACGTGAGGGTTAGAAAGCAGGCCTAAGGCCTTTAGAACTGCTGAGGCTACCAGGAACCACCCAAGGTAGGGAAACAGGAGGTCCACGGGGGACGCGTGCAGTGTCTAAACACAGCTGCGGACCACCTTTGACTTTCTATGGAGAACGAACAAGTTACAATTTTAAAGATTAAGGGCACTTAGAGGTGAACTACGATGGAACCCTTTTAGACTAGGACACTTCGAGAGTCAAGACCCACGGGAGCACCGGAGTACTCATGTTACCTCACCCAGGGAAGCCGGGTGCATAGGTGTCTTTTGGTGTTGGGTTTCGTCGTCGATTCCTATAGAGAGCTGAGAAAAATGCTGCAGGCAACCAGAGGAAAAGTGTCCGGGTGGATCCAAGAGTAGATCGGAGCTGTGAAGAACCTGAAAGCAGAGGTTTACCAGTATGTACATGTCTTCTCCCACTAGAAGGGTGGAATGCTACCCCGCCAGAACTGGCGGGGGTAGTATTCCAAAGTGTTTGACACCTTACACAACATGTTTTGATAAAGCCAAACCAAAGTTAGCATTAACCGCGAGGATTATGTTTGAAAGCTTTATTGAAAGAAAGGTCATACAACAACAAGGTGACATCAGCAAGAACAAAATGAGGGATAAAAATATGGAAAAAGAGAAGAAAAAAAAACACAGGCTACTGATGGCACAAGGAAAAAAAATATCAAAGCATTTTCTAAATTTTAGGGGGGGAAGGGAGGGGGGAGGGGGGAAATAGAAACCAAGTTGATATCAATCATATAAGTATGAGCAAAAACCATTGTTGGCAAGCAAAACAAAACAAATGCACAATAATCAAATAAACAAGAAAATATCATACATAACAGGAATGAAAGAACCAAGAACTGTGAAATCTAAGGAATGAGACTGCAGGCAGGAGTGCAAATGTTCAAGGGGGTTTACAATTGTCAGAGGAAAGTGGAGTATAACTTCTTTTGGCTGATCGATCTAGGTACAGGGTAAGTGGCAACCAGTAAAGCTCAACATTGCGAGAGGGTTTGCATGAGGAGGCAAAGGCCACATCAAGTCTATGAGAGTTACACAGGAGATTCCACCAACAACTAATGGAGAGGTTCGTAAGGGACTTCCAATTGGAGGCAATGTGTTGGAGCGCAAGGGCCAACATGAGATCAAGAAGACCAACTGAGTGTGCGGGAAGATTCAAAGAGTCTGAAAGACTCCCAAGAAACACCAGGGAAGTGGAATAGGGAACAGAAAGAGTAAAATTATGGGAAATGCGAGACCAAACCTGTGTCCAAAAAACCTGAACTGAAGGACAGAGAAAGAAAAGATGAAAAAGATCAGCTTCAGGAGTGTTGCATGTCCAGCAGTTAGCTTTGGAAGAAGAAAGAAAACGGGAGAGAGAGAGAGGAGAGAGATAGAGTCTATGATAGAAGAAAAATAGGGACTGAGTGAGGGATGCAGCACGAGAAGTCTTCAATGTTTTAGTCCTTAGCTTATCCCAGAGAGAAACAGACCAAGAACATTCCAGGTCTTTTTCCCAAGAGAGTTCTAATTTAGACTTGAGACGTTCAGGATTAGGAGCAGAAAAGAAGCGATAGATAAGAGAAGCTTTAGGAATAGTGGTAAGAATGGCAGGAAGAGTGGGAGAGGGAAAAGGTAATTCAGCAGATGGGAGAGAATAATAATGATCAAGTACAATTTCCATAAGAATGTAGTATTTCTGTGCAAACGAACGAGGGCAGTGAAACTGAGATTGAAACTGAGGGAAAGAGCAAGGTGAGGAGCCATCAAAAAGGTGATGAACCCAAATAATACCCTTCGACCTCCAAGAAGACCAGGAGATAGGTCTGTTGTGTAGTAGAATAAGTGAGTTATACCAGATGGGCAAAAGTAGAAAAGATTCGCGGGAAACTACCGACGTAGACAATAAGGGCTTTAAGAGATAAGAAGTATGCTTGAATAGTGGAGATATCGTATAGGAGGATTTAGAAGTGAAGCGAAGCACATCATGAAATGAAAAGGGTAATAATAAAGTCCGTTCAATATGAAGCCAAAGGGGGGAAAAAGGGGATATTTCTGATGATAACCACCGAGAAGCCTGACGGAGAGAGAAAGATTTATGATACAGGCGGAAATCCGGAAAATTAACTCCTCCATTCGATTTAGCTTTACGAAGGGCCGAAAGAGATATACGAGCTTTTTTCTGTTTCCAAAGAAATTTGGATAAAACAGAGTCAATGCGTTGAAAATAAAGAGCCGGGATATGGACAGGGAGCATGGAGAGCAAATAAATCAAGATCGGAGCAATCATCATCTTGACAGAATCAAGACGACCCCACCAGGAGAGGAAGAGAGGATTCCAGGAAGAAAAAAGACTTCCGATTCTAGAGATAGCAGCGTTCATGTTAAGTTTGATAGAGGATGAAATGGAGTTAGAAAAGAGGACTCCAAGATATTTTATCTTATGGCTATTCCAAGCGAAACCAGTGGAGGTGAAGAAATGTGGGAGACAAAATTTGGTTAATGGAAGAATCTTCGTCTTATCAGAATTAATTTTATAGCCGGAGACAAGAGAAAACTTCTCAAATTCAGCTAACAAAGAAGAGATAGAGGATATTGGGTCAGAGATAAATAAAAGAATTAGCATTAACCGCGAGGATTATAATGCACTTAAGAGTATATGGTATGGCTATATTATAGAACAGCTATAAGGAGATGGTTCCGAAAGCTGCAGAGGAGCTCAGCTCATGCTAGGGCACCCTCTCACACAAAACCATGCACTCTGCCTTCAGGATTGTCAAGACCTGCCATAGGAGTGACTTATAGGTTACTATGTGTCTATATATAAAGGTAGATATAGGTGTACTATATCTAAGTAAGGGGTGCTTACACCACCTTACCCAGCTGCAAGTGCAGACCTGTGGTGTCAGTTTGGACGGCTAACCGGGGGTGGCACAATACATGCTTCAGCCGTACCTATGCCCTGGGTACCTAAGGTACCATATACAGGGACTCATGAGGGGGACACAGTAACCAATCTGGTTGTTCAATGACTAAACCTCTACTTTCTAAATAACAAATTCCTAAACCTCGAATGCTGAACCACGAACAAAACCAAACCACTACATTTTTAACAACGACGTCCTGAACCACGAAAAATATATATAGTTAGGTAATTTCCCGATTATACCACTCAGTTCTTAAAAAAACACATGTTTTAAACACCAAGAAAAGCAAAGAATACATTTGGAGTGCCTTACAGCTATGTCTCAACATATTTTCTTTTTTTTCACCATTTCGAAAGAATGCTTCTTTCGGTACCAAGTAAAAAATTGACGAATAATGAATGCCACATGCCACAGTCTATGCTATTTGTCTGCCATGGAATGAATGGCATGTTGTCTGATTGTGTGCACTTTCACTCGTGTTACACAAAAACAAATGTCGCTATTGTGCATTAAATGACAATATCGTCAGTCCTGCATGTGTGCCTTGAGAGTGCAATAAAACTTCAGAAGAGAAATAAGGACAAAGCCAAAATAAACGATAATTAAATTAAAAAAAAGGTTAATTATATAAATCCCTTTAAAAAACATGTATTTAAATTCTCTGAAACAACAATAAATATATGTAAATACGTTTAAGAAACCCGATTTCTAAAACCATATTACAATATTAATTAATAAATTCCCCCAAAATAATATAATTATGTCAATACATTTAAATTGCCTACCTGAAAGCCTTCAGCTTCTACCTCATTGTCCAGGAACGGCAGTGAATAAATGCTCTTTAAACTCATATTTGTGAATCTTCACTTCTATGCACTTTTTTCCCTTCATATACTACCTCCCCTTCCTTTCTGATAAGTGGGCCTGTTTGCCTTTTCAGGCTTTGAACCACTTCCGCCTCGCTCCAAACCTGGAAATAGAAGATCTATAAACTCGCCAGTATGGTATATGCTTGGGGGGAGAGGATAAGCTACCGCACGTAGCAACCATGAAATGAACTTGTCGGCATGGAGACGCAAAAGTTTATTTCATTGTTCATGTAAGTAGTGGTTCAATCGAGTCGTTGTTCAGGAAAGGTCGTTGTAAAAAATGTGTGGTTTAGTACCGTCATGGTTAAAGATTCGTGATTAAGGCTGTTTCCCCAATCTGGTATGTACCTAAAGTACATGGTATCAATTTAGAGAGAGAACAGCTAGGCTGTGGGCCTGATTACCAGGGCCACCATCATACTAAAGTCGTAAAACCAGTGAAACACAGCAAAAAGGGGGGGTAACCATAGGAAGCCGACCCTACTCTCCTACAGTAAGTATCCATGATGCAATCACATTGGGATATTTTCTGTCAAAGGTCGTGGAAAAAAGCAAGAGACTTTCAGATGTGCCTTCATTATGTTTACATTTGCGACAATAGGAATTGCCTGAATAGTGTTTCCTTTCCATCCGCACTGGAGTCTGTCTACTTGATCCTGTTGATGTGAATCTGAGGTTTTGACGCCCCAAACCATAGAGACGCATTTCACATTGTTTAAATAGACCGATCGAGACTCTATGGTAACACACAGATCCCATGAGTTCACGTTTTAGGAAAACTGGATGTTTTATCTTGAGACTCTACTCAGCAATTTACCTGTGCTTGGGGCTCTGTGACTTCACTGGGCAAGACTTGAAAAGTGATTCAGTCAGTCATCTCCGAAGAAGGAAAGAGTGTGCTTTTTTCATTGACTATATCTGAAACTGCGACACTGAATTGTTTATGCTTTTCATGGCTATTTCTACTCAGACTTATGGTGCATTGCAAGATTTGTCATTTCTAGGATTCATATATATAGTATACTTACATTTGCAGGGACGGCTCCTCCACTAGGGTGAAGGAGCGTTCCCCCACTGCTTTCTCGCAGTGCGAGAAGCAGAAACATAAAATGGTAATATATTCCTGTTATTATCAGTTTATGTTTGGTTGCGGGTGGGCAGGTGGGCGGGGAAGCTCTGCAAGCAGGGCCGGGGAGGAGTGGTGTGCCTGCCCACTCCAAAGTGAGCAAAGACTGTTTGGTTGGGCCCCTGGGGCTGTCCAAACCAGTCATGCGCATTCTGCCCTTCTCCATGCGGGCTGCAGTTCAGCCTGCATGGAGAACATGGGCCTCCCCATAAGCCCCTGGCTAGGGTGGGTCCCGACCTATTGTGATTGGCTTAGGGGAGAAAGCCTGGCTGCTTCTGCATTTAATTATTTTTCTTATTAATAAATTACCCCCGAGTGACCGATCCGCGTGATCCCCTCTCTGCTTGCCCCCTGCCCCCCACTCGCGAGCCATGCCAGCCGCGACTTCTCATATGTAATATAATCTGGAGCTAGCTAACTTTTAGAGAGATTATAAGCGTGCTTGTAGCCAGGGCCGGACTGGCCATAGTGGGCACCGAACATTTACCCAGTGGGCCGGAAGGGTGGGGCCAGGTTTTGTGGTTGTGGGGGTGCTTTTTTTTACAGGGGACTGGTATTGCAGCAGTGCTGCAATATTGCCCCCCTGTAAGAAAAGTGAGAGCGGGGCTTCGTGGCTACCCCCCCCCCCCCCATCCCCTTTTCCCCTCACAGGGCCTATCGAGCAGCAAACTGCCAGGGCTGGTTGCAGTTCCCAGTCCGGCCTGCTTGTAGCGGACCAAAATCATCCCTTGACAATTATTTAATAAATGAAATATGACAAGTTGCCTCACATCACCTGTTATGTTATGTTACCTGTATTTTTATAATGCTCTATCACCACTGAGAGTATCCTGGCACTACAGCTGGTGTGTGAGGCTAGCCTTGGGAGAGCTTTCGTAAAGAGCCAGGACATCAGTTTCTTGTGGAATTCAAGAATGGAGGAGGAGGCTCTGATGTGTTGTGGGAGGTTGTTCCAGGCTTTAGAACAATGCAAGAGAAAGTGTGAACTCCTGATCTTCTTCAGTGTATTTGTGGGGTGTGTGCTAGTCCAGCAGAGCAGAGCTGATGTGATGGTGGAATCGTATTCAGCTGTTCAAGTAGGCAGTGCCTATGTGTGAAGTGCTTTGTGAATGTGGGTGATGAGCTTAAACTGTGCAAACTTGTGATCGGGTGCCAGTGTAGTTCCCTGAGGTGTGGTGTGAAATGGGCCCACGTGGGAGATTTATGACTAGTCTGGCTGCAGCCTTCTGGACAGTCTGGAATTGTTTAGTGAGTTGGTTGGTTATTCCTGCATACAGAGTGTTTCCGTAGTCCAGACTGCTGGTGATGAGGGCTCGGGTGACCGTTTTTCTGCTGTTGTTTCTTAGCGACTTGAATATCTTCTTTAGTTTCTTCAGGGAGTTGAAAGTGGCTGATGCAACTGTGTTGACTTGAGCGGACAAGTCCAGCTTGCTGTCTATAATGAGTCCACGGTTCCTTGCTTGTGCAGTGGGCATGGGAGAGGGTCTAAGAACTGTAAATCACCAGGTGGAATCCCATGGGGATCATTCTTCGTGACTACTTCGGTCTAGCTCATGTTCAGCTTGATCTTTAGGTAAGCACGGTTCTCATTGGTATAATTTGCGAAAGATTCCATGATAGGAGGCTAAATAGGCTCATAACGAAGTAAATATGTTGAAAATAATTCACAGATACTACCTTAATCAAAAGTGACAGAAATGTATATGCATCAATTGCAATAGATTACACATACAACACATACAAACAGTAGGTCACAGGGAAACGGGTCCACAGGGCCAAAGCCAAAACATAGACATATAAAGAAATCAAGGAATAGATATAGGCTAACGTATTTGTAACATGCAACAGTATAAAGGTCTCAAATTAATATATATTGTCATTCTAAAGGTTCCTGGCTTGCTTGCTACCTGAGAATGTCAAGGACGTTTCAACCCTCACGTTAAGTACTGGGGTATCATCAGGACAAGGGAGTTAAGTAGACATCTGTAAACCCCTCATATAAGGAAAAATAACATGTCCAATATGGTAACCCCCAGTGTGGTAAAAAAATTAGTAAATGTACTCACTCACGGGATAGGTCCCCGAGCATCAGCTGACGTCAGAAGCATCTGCCAGTGATGGTTGGCCCGCACCATGCATCACGCTAATGAGACATTGATCCCTCTCAATGTCTTCACGCTTCTGACATTTCCTCTGTTGAATGTGGTCTGAAAACCCACAAATAGGATAGATTTGAAAATGTTATTCAACTTCTACCTCTGGTGCTGCATGTGGTATCCAAGATATCAGTGTGCGGACAGTGGGTGAGTTCTTGTTGGAAGGTGTTTGAGTGGGTGAGGTGTTGGTTGTTGGGGTGTTCTTATTTGGTGTTGGAACTGTGGGTGAGGTGGTGCAGGTGGAGCAGCAGGAGGTGCAGAGGAAGACTCCCTCTGTGTTGTGCAGTGTGGCGCGGACACAGAGAAATTGACATCTGCCATGGTTGAGGGTATGTAGGACTGCGGCGGGGTAGTGGTGTATTGGGAGAGGACCTGGGTTTCTGGTGAGGGGCATGGTCCAAGTGTAGATGGGCGCAAACAGGCTGCAATTAAGTAGGTCCTGGGAGGTGGAGGCGTGCAGGGGGCAGTGGGTGGCTTTGAAGGGTAGTGCAGCAAGCAGGAGAGCGGGAAAGGGGCACGAGGCACGAGGAGCAGGTAAGGCGTGGGGGAGGAGGGAGAGGGAGCAAAAAGGGCAGGAAGGGAGTGGTAAGTGGATCCTATAATATCTGGCAAAGAATTATATGTATATGAAGCAAATCTATGTATATTTTGCATATGAACCCTGGCTGGTCATGAACTGTTCCTCTGGTGGACAACTAAAATTAGTAGTATACCACAATTAAATTAGCAAAAAGCACCAACTAGTAAAATTTGCAGTCATCTGACCTTACTCAATGTGAAGCGTAGTACCATTTCAAGTAGTTTCAGTGGAGTTGCTTATCTAAAACCAAACATTTGGGGATTCCTGGCTTTCTGGGCATGGATCACTGGGAAACAAATCTGTCAACATTTGAATGATTTTAGGGTGTGACCACCAAACTTGGCATTATTTCTCTGTAACCATTTTAAAGTAAACGAAGGGCACAGGATTTATTTTTTAGTAAGTGCTTCCCAGTCAGTCATTTGACAAGGATGAACCCTCGATATACATTTCCTTAAGTCTTTTTAAGTTATGCCCTAAAGCAAATCAATGTTCTCATGTAGCAAAACTGGGCAAAAGTAATAACATAACTTTTCTACAACTGATTACCAATGTGTTCCAGTCGGAATAAGTAGAAAGTGCATCAATTGTTCTCTGGAAACCTACGAGGCAACAAAATAAAATCGTCGGATTAAAGAGCCTAACCGTTTTTGAGACTGAAGAACGATGGGTTAATGTCAATTGCGCGTTTTTATAATCATTGAACTAGATGTCCAAGGGGGGAGGGGGTAGTTACGCCGAGCACACCAGTTCTGCAGTTTATTCCGCAATGCAAAATAATATTAAAGTTGGATTACACTGTGCAAATAAAAACAATCACTAATTATTGCAGGAACCGTGCCAAGTTAAAGTTACCATGGCTACCATGGTTCTTCCACACACTATTGTCAATGCGGAAAACTTCCCTTAAATCAAGGCTACAGAGTGTGACAGTTCATCTTTACAATGTAGTGCCTGCGAATAATAGTTTATGCTTCTTGCACTCCAGGCTCAAACTTACGATGGTCCTGAAGCAGCTTTCACTGTAATGACTAATGATTCAACAAAGCAAACACAAGGAGATGATGGACAGAGAGCTGAAACTTTTCAGGCACTCACCCCCAGTCACAGGTGTGTTGAATCCATTATCGTTATTTAGCTCACTTCCCCACCCCAGTTCAGACCCAGCCATATGCAAATCAGTCTTGATCCTGTTCCTTATGGAAACAGTCCGGCCCGAAATGCCAAACCAGGTCTTCCCTGGACTGGAAACAAGCATCCTGGGACTGGTTATAGAGTAATGATTCAACAGTACATAAATATTAAACAGCGGGCGGCCATTTGGGTAGACTAGATGAAATGCTGCCTTTATTAGCTTGAACTCAACTATTTAAAGATCTCAATGGTAGGGCATTCAATCTGGATTTACTAGTTATTTTGTCTTCTCTGAGAAGGCTTGAATCAAAAAAGAGGGTTGGAAAAAGTCTACAATCTACTCTGAGGGGATTACTCCGAAATTCGTAGACTTATTTTAGACCTACAAAGCATCACATGAGTACTCAAGGTAATCTAGAACCAAAGAAGAATTTAAGAAGTACTTCTCCTTCCCAAAATGTACTCATGAGCAGATGCATTGTGATCCCCCCATTTAAGCAGCTAGACCAGGGGCTGTACAGGCGCGATGGACTTGTAAGATGAGTCCCACAAAAACTTTGATTAGTTCATTGTGGGCCTCTTCTGCCTGCTGTGCTGTATACAAAGCACATGAATATGACTGTAAGGGAACGGCAAGGCAGGTCTGAGGGGTGGGAGTCAAAGGCTGCTAAATGAGCAAAGTACAAAAGGAAGACAAAGAAGGTAAAATGAAGAACAAGGGGAAAAGAGGAGAGAGAGGAGGAGAGAGAAGTCTAAGAAGGAAAAACAAGGGGAGGCTAAAATAAAGTATGAGAGGTAGATAGAAGGAGAGAGGGACCACGAAATGTAAGAATGAAGCATAAAGTGTGAAAGGAAGGGATTAATCATAAATGGAAGGAAAAAAAGGTGAAAGGAATGCTCAAAGGTTGGAAGGGTGGTTAAAAAGATTGAAGATGGGATGGAAAGAAGGAAGGGGAAAGTAATAAAAATGGAAGGTTGAAAGGATGGATCAACAAAAAAGTGTAATGGTGCGGTGAAACGAATGGATGGATGTGAGAAACTGGATGATGGAAGAATGGTTTGATGGGATGGTTTGATGGAATGGTGAAAATGGTTGGGTGATGGTAGGGATGATGGTAGGGTAAAGGATGGAAGGATAGAAAGAGGAAAGGATGCATTTATGTAAGAGTGAGAGGGTGGATGGGTATAGTGATGGATGGATGTTTGAATGGATGGAAGGATTTGTCAATAGACTAACGAAATGGTAAAAAATGTGAGGGGTGGATGAAAGGATGTACATGCAAACATTGGGAAGGTTGGAAATTTGAAATTAGGTATGCTAGAATGTTGTAGGTTTATGATAGAATTGCTGTTAAGATCGATGGATGAGGGATGGATCTACAGATGGATGGACAGATGAGTAAAAGGATTTCTTCTACAGAAAGTCGGGATATCTCCCTTGTCTCAGTCACTACCATTATACATCTTATTCAAAGTGGTGGTATTTCAGTTTTCTAGAACTCTTATAATGTTGGGACTAAATGTAGTTGAAATGCACCTCCACTATGTAGGTACCTTTACAGTACCCACACTTTCAAAAGCAGCTCCGCCATGTTGTAGGGGTATGATAGAATTGTCATTAAGGAGGTTTGCCATTGATCCACCTCCATTAGGAAATAATGCCTCATCTCCATGGCAGGGATCTTTAAATATGGGGATCTGAAAATCAAACTTTAAAGGACACCCATTGTGCTATTGGCGCTTTGTGGATGAGCATCCTGCCAGCAATACACCGGCAGTCCTATATCTATCAGATGTGTTAAAGAAGTCCTGCAGTGTGACTTTGTCTTAGAGAGGTGACCTCTTCCAGTATGGCAGGAGTTACCTCGCTTGAAAGAGATTGAGGCACCATTGTGGAAGAGCCTGAAATATGAATATGTTTTGTTGACTAATAAACCAAAGAAATAGTTTGTAACTTATTAGAGCAAGTAGTCATTATTCAATTAGGGAATGCTGTTTAGAAGGCTGCAGGGAACAATGTTGTCCCTTCTAAATCAGTCAAGTACGACAAGGTGTGGCACTTAACTCAGGAAAAGAACTTAGGCTAACAAAACCACCTTGGACCACCTGATTTGCCCATAGGCAAAGTAGTGGCACACAAAGAGTGAGTACTTGGTATTCAGTCACACTGACAATCTAGCACGGCATGCAATGTGCAAGTAATTCAGACAGCCGTTCCCCTACATGGTGGAAAAGTGAGAACTCCTCTTCTGTTCATGATGTACCAAACAAACACTTACACCAGAAGATAGGACAGTGGGGAAATATCCCAACAGGCAAATGGTCACCCACTGCTACCAGCAGGGATTGCACTTGTCCTTAAATCCATGTTCAGGAGGTATGGTACCAGAATATCATTGCTCAAATATCATCTGACAAAAAGATAGTGTTTTCAATATCGTTACAGAAATATCACCCTATTGGAGTTTATAGAAATACTACAACCAAGGAGTCATGTTTTTGTATACAGCCTTTAAGTTGTGATATTCATGTTGGAAAATATTTTCTTCTCAATATTCTGACATACAACCATGACTCAGATCACTGCTTTTTATGTTCCTGAAAACATAGGGGCATATTATCAAGCTATAGCGATAATTATCGCTAAGCTTGGTTAGCGACCAAAATAATATCACCGAGCTTCGCCTATTTTTATCGCTTAGGAGCCTTGATATTATCAAGGTTTATCTCCTAAGCGATAAAAATCAGCCGAAATGCATGAATATCGCTGAAAAGTCAGCGATATTCATGCATTACCGAGCAAATGCTCTTAGCCATGTTATCCACCTACCATTGGATAACATGGCTAAGAACTGCTCTGGGCAGGCATTAGCTTTTGGAGATAATCGCGCTTAGCGCGATTATTTTCAAAAGTTGGTAATAGGGGATAGCGATGTTAGCGACTGTTTCCAGTCGCTAACATCTTGGCACGCCCACTTTGCATGTCATTAGCGATAACTATCGCTAACATGCAAAGTGGGCCCCTAAATGCCCGCTATCGCCTATTAGCTGTCGCTAACTGGTGCTAGCGACAGCTAGGTAATAGGGCGATTAAATTATCGCCGCTTTAGCTGGAAAAATTCCCGCTAAAGCAGCGATAAGGCCCTTGGTAATATGCCCCATAGTATTTTAATTGTGTGACAAGGCTGGCTGTTCTAGATTTGATTTTTTATAATGAACACCATCCAAGATGACCACTAGATTCTCACAGGACAGGATATCACATGTTAAGACAGATGTCCTATGGTCAATATAGTGGATTCCACAGGGGCAGGGCGAAGTTTTCCACAGAAATTAGATTCTCTGCACCCACTCAGCGCCACGGCCACATGGAATCTTTCTTGTTTCTGTTGACAGTATGGTTTTCTGCACAGCACCTGATCACTTCCAGTGCAGTTTATCGTTCATGCTCTTGGTGGCGGCTGGCTGTGCTTTAGTAGTTTATGTGTCTGCAGACCACTGAATATGCTGGTTAGCGGAATGGTTAAGGGTACCTAGAGGCACAGAATATGAGTCACTGGCAGTGACATGGTGTGAGTCATATGCTATTGCACAATCCCTTGTTGACTAGTTCTCCTATGCCTGATGCATGTTGTTAGACCTGTCAGACTTAGGGTGGTCTTCCCCCTATACTTTCTGCCTCCACTCTCCTATTTTTACTGATATCGTTTTTACTGGCCTTGGGACCCTGCACATTTTACTACTGCTTACCAATTCCATTCAATGTATTTATTATGATTTGGAATTCCGCAGAATTCCACATAAAAATACATCTTAAAAACACGTTTCATTCCACAAAATTTTCCAACATAAATTCTTATTGTCATTACATCTAAGAACCCGGATAAACCTAACAGTAGCAGCCGGACAAGTGGTGTACCAGTGCAAGAGGACATGAACCTTGAGTAATCATATTAACATAAATAAATTCTTACGGATTTACAATCGAACGCTATCCTTAAACATTCAAACAAATTTAAAATTCACTATACAGTACTAGATCGTGAACACATGAACCATGTAAAAAGATAATTTATCTATTTACTAAACTGTACTGTATAACCAGCAGCATAATATCATTACAAAGTAGTTCAATACCATAAACTCGCTTCTTTTTGTATGAAATCTACAATGGATTAGCAGCGAACAGGGTTTTAGTGAGGTACTTGGGATCCTAGAGGATTAGAAACTAAGGGCCAGATGCAGGTCGCCAATTACCGGTCGGTAACGGCCGATTTCGGCCGTTACCGACCGGTATTTGGGATTTGACATGTAGGTAGGCTTAATTTACAGAATCGGTATATTTACCGATTCGGTAAATTTACCGATTCTGTAAAATACCGAATCGGTAAATTTACCGAATCGGTAAATACAGATGTAGGTGACACTGAAAACAGTGCCACAGGCCATTACCGATTCGTTATTTACCATGTAATACTATTACATGGTAAATAACGAATTCCAGTGTACATGCACATCTGTGCATGTACACCTGTGCCATGTGGCACACAGACATGCCCTAAGGGCATGTATGTGTGTCACATGGCACACAAGCCAGACACAGGGGTGCAACAGGGTGTCAAAGTGACACCCTGTCCCCCTTGTAAAATCGGTAATTTTACCGATTCGGTAATTACCGAATCGGTATTTGCTATTGAATCCTATGGGCTTCAAGGCCCATACGAATCAATGGGAAATACTGAATCGGTAATTACCGAATCGGTAATTACCGAATCTTACCGATTCTGTATTTTTACCGAATTTTTTACCTACATAGCAATTACCGATTAGTAAATACCGAATCGGTAAAATTCGGTATTTACCATTCGGTAATTTGCTATTACCTACATCTGGGCCTAAAAGTTTATATTAGTGCCCATATGTAATTTCAAACCTAATCAATCAGACAATAATCGTCTAAGACATAGTAGTATAGCAGCAAAACGTAAAGTGCTTGAGATCCAATGATTGGTGAGTAGGAGCAAAAACGGTTTGTAAAGTGCACATGCTTAATTGTAAACATAATAAAAAAGTGCTATGTACATTCGTATTGAGAAAATCTTTACGCCCTTAATATATATTTAAAATTGTTTTAACAAGCTAACAATTACTGCTTACCACTTCTAAAGTGTGTGAGCTCTCTCCTTAAAACATGGTGGAATTTCCAGATATCCAATTGGCGCATTTCATTTACTTGTAAATCCCTAGTAGTGGAGTACCACATGTACCCAGGGCCTGTGAATTAAATGCTACTAGAGAGCCCGTAGTACTGATTGTGCCACTCAGTTAAGTAGCCCTTCTAAACATGTCTCAGGCCTGCCATTGCATACTGCGTGTGCAGATTTAAACTGTTGTTTCAACCTGGCATGATAAACCTCTTGCCAGGCTCAAGCCTTCCTTTTTAATACATAAAGGTCACCCCTGCAGTAGGCCCTACGCTTCTGTAAGGGCTTCCTCTCCCATAGGATAACATTGGGTTACCTTATTACATTTATTGAGTGAAAACTTTAAATCAGGAGCAGGTAGACAGCTCAAGTTTGGTGCCTAAAGAATTGTAATTGAAAGCCCTCTTTAGTTGTAAAGTCAGATTTTGTCACAATGCTGAACATGACACTTTAAGAAAGTTGAACAAAGAGGGTACCTCTGGGACC
Organism: Lissotriton helveticus; assembly: GCF_964261635.1. Lineage (NCBI taxonomy): Eukaryota > Metazoa > Chordata > Amphibia > Caudata > Salamandridae > Lissotriton > Lissotriton helveticus. The sequence continues at coordinate 447,232,207 of NC_136072.1, read as the reverse complement.
ATACATTTAATAGTTTACTCAAGACGTAGGCCTAATTATTTTGCCTGCGTCAGTTTTCAATATATGAACTGTGTTTCTTTTAACAATTTATACTTGTGGGTAGACAAGCATCAACATATCTCTCCGTTACTGCAAAACATCCCAAAAAATCACATCTACATATTCTTTCATGGATATGATTTACATAATATTTACTCCATTTTTTAAAATACTTAATTCAAAAGTCCAATGTACATATCTTCATCTCTGTACTTATTTTCCCATGTTTTTTAGCATACTATCATATAATAAATACTTTACATGAAAATTAAACAAACATGGAAAACCAGTGACAGAAAGTTATTTACACATATTAATTCTCGTGCATAAATCATAAATCTTAAACGTCCTACTTCTTTGTGAGTGTGTATCGGGATAAACAAAACACAACTTATCCTCGATAATCCTTCAATGAATGGTCCTAAAAACAGTGCTGTAGTCAGAGTGCATTTCCAACAATTTCCTAACGTTTAAGCCACCTCAAGTTGGCTAAACTGATAAGTAATATTTCAGTAGCAGTTTTGTTTGGTGATGCTCTGAACTTTAAGAAAGTTGGCATTTTTGTAACCCAATCATCTGGTGTCTGTATCCTGTATCACATAACTTGATGTAGTTGACAGTCAGTCTTTGTGCATTTCTCCCAGACAGTGAGACACAGGGAAGTTAGGTGCTGGCAGGATGGCCCACTCTGACTTAACAATGGGAAGGATCTGTCACCTACCAAACTTGCACATCACAAAGACTCTACCTCAGCACTCTCACAAAGGGTTTGACATTAGTCTATTCTTACCCCAGACAATCTGGGGCCAGGCAGGGTGATAGGAAATTCTAAACACCTCTGGAGGTGGAATCCTCTAGAAGCTTCTCCTATTTCAAAGTTGGCACCTGGTATAAATATTGGACCTCAGACACCAACACTTCACAACACTTCTGGACATGTGGATTCTGCTACCCTCTTGCCTGGATGAGAAGGACCTGCATCTCTAAACCCAGGAACCAGTGTGAATCCAAGAGCTAGTAGGTAGGCCTCATGATCATAAGCCTCAGGGATATAACAAGGTTCCAACAACCTTGAACCCAACACCTGGACTCTGCTATCTGGGAGTCCTACCCTGCCAAATGGTGACTCCAGTCCTAGACCCTTGGAAATGGGTCTGAAGATGCTCTGACAGTCCATCTATGAACCCAGCAGAATCAGCCCATCTCCTCTGCTGCACGGTGCAATCTCGAGTAGAACCAACGCATCGCCTCTGCTGCATTAACTTTTCCGGTGCAAGGACTTTGCATTGCCCTCGCAGCCTACAGCCTCATCTGAACCCCCACAGTGAGACATACTTCCAACACAGGCCCTTGCACAGGCCCTTGCATTAAGCAGAGGTTAATTTTGGTTTGCTTGTGACTTCACCCAGACAGGGATTGTGATTTCTGCTTGAGTAGGGTTTAACCCCATTACCAGTAACTCAATTTCTCACACGTGATCCCTGATGCAGTGCAATGTGGATTGACCTAGAATATGTCCTGCATTTCTTGACAGTACGCTACTCACCCCAGGCTTGTGTTCTTAATAGCTCACTCCAGCGATAGTTTCCATTGCCAAGGGTTTGTGACCAGCCTTTCAACTCTCTCTATTTTTGTCCATTAATGCTCTTAAGTCTTTTACCCATTTTACTGGGAAATGTTCCTGATATTCAAGCTATATTCATTGGGTCGCATGTATTCCTTGTACTCCAAAATTTCACTCATACTAATTTTGACAGGCAAGGATTGTTTGCAGCTTCAAGTGAACTATTGGTGAAGCGAGGATTTAATTAAGTTGGCCAAAACCTTTGTGCAGATAAGGATTTCAGATTTCCAGTATTTAATCATATCATCATGTACACTTTTTAGACTTAAATGTGCTATAGGTTTACACACCACCTTTTCCATAATGCCTACAGTTGGTGCGTTTTGCAAGCTGCCTCATGGCACCAGGTTACTTGAAAAGGTCTTTTAAATTATTCAGTGGAAAATATGTTGTAAATGTCTTCTCCTAGCAGAAAAACAGGGATAATAATAATCAGGACCCTGACGTGAATTTCTCATGGTGCATTGCAGATGCAATTTTAATGCAGCATCTGAGATGCAACACAAGATTATTTTACACAAAGACTCATTAATACATCCATCACAAAAAAATTGTATTCTATAAGATTAGCAGAATCCTGTTAAATAATATTAGTACTTCTGAATTACTTGAATTCTTTGGCGAACACGAGAGTAGACCTGCATCCAACAGTTCGCATTCGCAAAATACCAACATAGCAGCTTCTGCCCCTAAAAGGGAAAGGAGATGCAAAAAATTTAAAAACAAATTGCATCCTGTGAATGAACATCAGTGGGGTGTGCATCAGTCTGCGTCATCTGTCTGCTGCCCTACATAATCCTGTCTGTGATTAGAAGAGTGGAACCATTCCGAGATGGGCAGACCACAACGCCGGCCTCATTTGCCATGAACCAAGGGTGTCTGTGTTGGTGCTAGACAGCCACAACTGTGTCAGCAAAAGGAGAGAGCTGAACTGTGCCATATCTATGTAAATTTCCATTGTTCTGCTCTGCCTCTTTCACACATTGCAGTGCAGCAACGTCACCTGCTGTACCGTGTTGCATGAAATGTTAGAAAATATGTCAACAGAGCCTACTGGTACTACCAATTATATTTCCATTAACAGAAAATATTTTTAGAGGCTCCTTTTAACAAAAACTTTCTTGTGATGGTATCATAGTGTTGGTAGGCAACTGCGCTTCTTCTCAGTCCTTATTTTCTGCTTTGGATGACAAGCCTTTTGTGTCATAAATTAATTAATTTTATTTCCACGTACAGGTATAACAAAATTCAAACAACTTCAGATGCATCCAGATGGATCCACTTTTGCAAGACAGTGTGCTCTAATTTAGGTTGACATATACTTTCAGTGGTACGTCAGCGAATTAGGTCAGAAAGTGGGCTATAATTGTTCTGGTGGCTTTCTATGGAGTGGTGTAATAAATCTGTGATGTTAGATAGCAATATCGTCTTCAGGTCCTAGCTAATTGGAACTGGAAGGTGCCTGGGCCGTGTTGCCACATTTTGAAAGTAGGCAGATGTATAACTTTCAATTTTATGTCAAAGGCCCGGACGCCAACATTATGCAGCATCACAACCTTTAACACAACCTTCTGAGAATACCTCACATCTCTTCTCAAATACTGTGCCTTCAACCTATGTAACGCACGTGCCTTTTTTTGAATAAAATCATGATTTTCTTTACATTAAAACTGTGGAAAATCTGCATTAACAATGTTGACCATGATAAGGCTGTTTTCTTTGCTTAGCATTACCGTAATCTTTGAGCAGTGTTCCCCCAGTCTTTGTGCGGTGTTCCCGCAGTCTTTGCATGGTCAATGAGATTTACCTACATGGTCTGCGGAGAGCAATGAAGCGGGTCAGGTTTCAGCAGACTGCCATCACGGGTACCGTCGCGGTTGCCAGCTGAATTCTATCGGATGGAAAAGTTCCGCCATTGTCAGACCTTAATGGGGAGGTTGCGGTAGGACAGGTAGTGGAAGAGGGGCAGGAGGAGGCTGACAGGGTTCCTTGCAGGAGAGTATGGGCTCTCAGGCACAGTGCTGGGCACAGCTGAGACTGTGAGGCCGAGAGGATCCCTCAACGTCGTGGAGGTCATCCTGCTGCATGGTGTTCTTCTGACCAGGTAGAGTTGCGTTGAAACCAGTGCCAATCCTCTACCACTGCAGTCGCAGAGTTCTTTGTTAACAGTGAGTAGCATCGACACAAGGGTCGGTCTTCACATCTGCAGTTCTGGTACCGGCGGACGCCGGAGACTAGAGCCTTTAGTCCAAAGGGAGGTTCTTAGCACATTGGTGAAGTTTGAAAGGTCTCCAGGGTTTCTTGGAGGCCTTGCAGAGTTTTCTGAAAGACGGGCAGGCACAGGCGTCGAACCTGTGGCAGGTGGCAAGGGTTTTTGCCGAATTTTTACTGCAGTGGCTCAATTCCTTGTCCGTCAGCGGTCCTCTTCTGTCTTCTTCCTTTGGTCCATCGAAACTGCCAAGTCTGGGGAGCCACCTAAATACTAAATTTAGGAGGCATTTAGAGGAGTAGCAGGTAGGGGCAATGCACCTTACCTGGGGTGACTACACCCTCTATTATGCCACTCTCCTGGGGGTGGGGGGGTGAGAAGTTGGCCTGGTATATGATGCTCACTAGTTCTAGTGATCACCTTGTACCATGCCAAGCCACCCCTATGATGATTGGTTGTAAGTCAACCTTATAGACCAGCTATCCTAGTAGCGTGGACAAAGCAGTCTTAGGCTAAACTCTGTAAAGGCATGTGAAGCAAGCTGTTTTGCCATACACAATCCCCTTGAATACCAAATGAAAGGACACCACACAGATATATATTGAAAATATATATATATTTATTTACTACAAATATCCCCTATACTCTTTATGAGCACAGAAGCAAATGTGTTAAAACAAAACACAGTTTAAATACACAAAAGTTGCACAATATGGATGAGCCCTAGGGGCCACTTAAACCATATACTAAAATAGTGGTATAAGAACCACCAATGGGAAAGGAAAGAGGCCTGGGGCCTGGGGAATCGCTGGAGCTATTCGCGACTAGCAGTGATGAAGTCGGGAAAGGCCCGCGGGACTCGGGTGCAGTGCTTAAAGTGCACGCATGCACCAATGTTAAGTCAATGGTGCAAAAAAGTTACAAAGTTAGTGTTTAAGGAACCTTTCTATGAACCTAGAGGGACGAAACTTTAGAGCTACGCACTAGAGGTGTGTACCAGTGTAAGAACACCGGCGTTGCTGAGTTACCTCACCCACAGGAAGCGGGTGCACAGGTGCCAAGTCGTATCGGGTTTCATCACGCAGGTCGATGGTGCCTGGAGATGAAGATGCTGCAGGCGGGTCGTCGAGGAGAGTTCCGGTGGATCCAAGGATGGATCTGAAGATGTGAAGACCTGAAAGCAGAGGGGACAATGTTCAAAGTCACTAGCCAGTGACTACCGTGGAACCAGGATGGAACCAGGCGATGTCGGGTGCAAACAGGTGAAGAGGTGCAGCTTGTCTCCACAGCCACGTGGACACGAAGAGGTCAAGAACGTCCAGGAGTCGATCACGAACTGTCCCACAAAGGCTCTAGCTGATGGCGGTGTCGGCAACTTGACTGGAGCAAACAGGCCTTGGCTAATGCAAGCCATGCAGGAAGTGGAAAAAGCTTATCACTCGGACCAGCAAGGTCAGAGCGAGGGCCAGTCTGGAGCAACCAGACCAATGGTGTAGATTGTAGATTTCGTCGCCAAGATGGCTGCTAGCCACGTGGCAAGTGGCCGGGATGGCGCGTCAAGTGGCATAGTGCAAAAGGGCCCCACGCAGATCGTGGAGATGCTGGGGGGCTGATCTTCGGTGCAAATGCTGCTCGGTGGTGGGGCTTCTCAAACCCCAAAGCACAGCATCGAGGGTGCCTCGGGTGCTGCACAGTCAGCTTCTCGGGGGTCTTTTGAGATGGCTGGTCCCACGTCTCTCGGTGCCTCCACGGGTCTCTTCTTTGCAGGGACTGTGGATCGGGCTCTGAGATGTATGGGAGTCTGGGTCTCGTTGGGCTCTGGGCTCGGGCTCCGGCAGAAGGCGGCGGCAAAGCAGATGTCGAGTTGCTGGTTGGTGCCTGTATTCACAGGGTGGTCACTCCGTGGCCACAAGGGAGATTCTCTTCAGTCTTCTGTGCAGCAGAATGTCGAAGTCCAGTTTTCTTCTTAGTTTCAAGTCGAGTTCAGGATGATCTGAAGTCTTGGGACACAGCTCCTACTCTTATTCCAAATCTAGGGGCCGGATTACCTGCTAGGTCCCTCCTCTAGTGATCACCTTGTACCATGCCAAGCCACCCCTATGATGATTGGTTGTAAGTCAACCTTATAGACCAGCTATCCTAGTAGCGTGGACAAAGCAGTCTTAGGCTAAACTCTGTAAAGGCATGTGAAGCAAGCTGTTTTACCATACACAATCCCCTTGAATACCAAATGAAAGGACACCACACAGATATATATTGAAAATATATATATATTTATTTACTACAAATATCCCCTATACTCTTTATGAGCACAGAAGCAAATGCGTTAAAACAAAACACAGTTTAAATACACAAAAGTTGCACAATATGGATGAGCCCTAGGGGCCACTTAAACCATATACTAAAATAGTGGTATAAGAACCACCAATGGGAAAGGAAAGAGGCCTAGGGCCTCGGGAATCGCTGGAGCTATTCGGGACTAGCAGTGATGAAGTCGGGAAAGGCCCGCGGGACTCGGGTGCAGTGCTTAAAGTGCACGCATGCACCAATGTTAAGTCAATGGTGCGTAAAAGTTACAAAGTTAGTGTTTAAGGAACCTTTCGATGAACCTAGAGGGACAAAACTTTAGAGCTAGGCACTAGAGGTGTGTACCAGTGTAAGAACACCGGCGTTGCTGAGTTACCTCACCCACAGGAAGCGGGTGCACAGGTGCCAAGTCGTGTCGGGTTTCGTCACGCAGGTCGATGGTGCCTGGAGATGAAGATGCTGCAGGCGGGTCGTCGAGGAGAGTTCTGGTGGATCCAAGGATGGATCTGAAGAAGTGAAGACCTGAAAGCAGAGGGGACAATGTTCAAAGTCACTAGCCAGTGACTACCGTGGAACCAGGATGGAACCAGGCGATGTCGGGTGCAAACAGGTGAAGAGGTGCAGCTTGTCTCCGCAGCCACGTGGACACGAAGAGGTCAAGGACATCCAGGAGTCGGGCACGAGCTGTCCCACGAAGGCTCTAGCTGATGGCGGTGTCGGCAACTTGATTGGAGCAAACAGGCCTTGGCTAATGCAAGCCACGTAGGAAGTGGAAAAAGCTTATTACTCGGACCAGCAAGGTCAGAGCGGGTGCTCCTTTTCAGGGGAGCAAGGGCCAATCTGGAGCAACCAGACCAGCGGTGTAGTTTGTAGATTTTGTCGCCAAGATGGCCGCTAGCCATGTGGCAAGTGCAAAAGGGCGATGCTGGGGGGCTGATCTTCGGTGCAAATGCTGCTCGGTGGTGGGGCTTCTCAAACCCCAAAGCACAGCGTCGAGGGTGTCTCGGGTGCTGCGCAGTCAGCTTCTCGGGGGTCTTTCGAGATGGCCGGTCCCACGTCTCTCGGTACCTCCACGGGCCTCTTCTTTGCAGGGACTGTGGATCGGGCTCTGAGATGTCTGGGAGTCTGGGTCTCGTTGGGCTCTGGGCTCGGGCTTTGGAAGGAGGAGGCGGCAAAGCAGACGTCGAGTTGCTGGTTGGTGCCTGTATTCACAGGGTGGTCACTGCTTGGACACAAGGGAGATTCTCTTCAGTCTTCTGTGCAGCAGAATGTGGAAGTCCAGTTTTATTCCTAGTTTCAAGTCGAGTTCAGGATGATCTGAAGTCTTGGGACACAGCTCCTACTCTTATTCCAAATCTAGGGGCCGGATTACCTGCTAGGTCCCTCCTCTGGGTGGGACCAGGAAGGGGGGTGGTTACACCCCCTATCCTTTGTCCAGCTTTGCGCCAAGACTGGGGCTGGAGAGCCCCAGCACCGGTTTGAACTGGCATATGCACAGGGACACCTTGTGTGCCCCAGGCATGTCTGATTCTATTCTGCACTGTCCTACTCAATACACAAAATCCTCTCTGGGGTGGTGCTAGCACCTCCCAAGGCAGGAAACCCTTTGTCCAAGCCTCCCTCGCTGGAAGGACTCCCAGCAGCAGGAGGTCAGACTGGTGTCTGTGGTGGCAGCATCCATTTTGTGATGCTAAGGCTCACGTTTAACTTTAACCGGGGTTCAGGTTAGGTACATGTCGTGTCCCTCTAGAAGGGTGGAATGCTACCCCCGTTGCAAGAACTGGCGAGGGGGTAGTATTCCAATTCGTATGACACCTTACTTGACATGTTTTGATAAAGCCAAACCAAAGATAGCATTTAACCGCGAGGTTCATAATGCACTTAAGAGTATATGGTATGACAGTATCATGGAACAGCTAAAGGACTTGGTTCCGAAAGCTGCAGACAGGCTCAGCTCATGCCAGAGCACCATCTCACATGTTTCCAAGCACTCTGCCTCCAGGATTGATGAGGCCTCCCACAGGAGTGGCTGATAGGAACATATGTGTCCATTTTAGGTTAGATATAGGCATACTACACCTAAGTAAGGGGTGATTACACCGACTTACCCCAGCTGAGTGATCAGCCAGTTGTGTCAAATATGGAGGCCAGGCCAGGGGTGGCACAATATGTGCTGCAGCCCCTGGTAGGCCTTGGAAGCACCTATGCCCTGGGTACCTGGGGTACACTGTTACAGGGGCCAATAAGGTGAACCAGTTCCAATTGGTAATGTACCTAAGGTACATGGAGTCCATTTTAAGGGGAGAGCAATTAGCCTGGGGCCCTGAATGGCAGGATCCCAGGCCAACTAAGTCAAAAACCAGCTAAAAACTAGGCAAAAAGTTTGGGGGTAACCATAGTCAGATATCCACCTTCCTACGGGGGCATAGACCCAGCCCTGATTAGAGGGGTTCCCCCCATCTTCAAGATGGCAGAGATTGAAAGTTGTGCTTCATCTCGCTTTCCCCACCCTAAGGGTGGGGTTGGCAGTGGTGGGCACACCTCCTATCTTTTTTAATTTTCCTGTTGGTTATCCTGCCCAAAGTGGGGGTGTAAACCAGGGTTTGCCATCCGCTGCTAGCAGCAGAGGCTGGGGTTCACATTAAAAATGCAGCAGCCGATTGAAGCTTCCCTCTTTGAGCACTGGCCCATCCTGGAGGAGAAAGCATGACACCTCCGCCAAGGATGTGCATTGTTTCTGGTCCCAGAGAGCAGGGGCTCTCTACCCAAGGGTCCAGAAACCAGTAAGGTGGTGGCTGGCTACCTACAGTCAGTCAGAGACCACACCAGGGTGGGTAGTGATTCAGGGGGAAGCTCTGAGGTGCCCTCTGGGTATATGGTACAATAAATCCTGCACTGGCATCAGTATCGATTTATTAAAATTAGTAGTTTGGTACCAAACACTCCTATATTCTGTGGATCCATCATGGTGCTGTGGAACTCAAGTTGTCTAGTCCCCAGCCCATATACTCTCTATGACTTCACTGGCACTTACAATATTAGAAAATGGTGCACAGTATTGTAGGAGCATGGCTGCTCATTCAGCTATGCCCTCACCTGTAGTATATTGCACCCTACCTTGGGGCTGTGAGACCTGCTAGAAAGGTGGCTTGTCATGCTGTCAGGCAGTGCTTAGCTGGCATGGAACCCAGGCAGGGTCGACTTTGTCATTTTCTCCCTTAGAGGGGCATGCAAGCTGCAAGGGCAGTGGCATGGTCCCAGTAAAGGGGATCCAAGGGGACCATCTTCAGGTCCCAGGCCCTAGGTACCCAGGGTACCATTTACTAGTGACTTACAGGGAACAGAAGTACTACTTGGGGGTTTGTTTATGGGAATAAGCACTGTCATAGGGGACCTGGTTGGTGTAAAAGTCAGGCCCTAGGCCCCCAAGATCTGTGAATGACCACTCAGACACAGTATTATACTTTCTGGAAATGGCCTGGGGCATGTGCGCTCAGCCCCTTTTATTGGCAGAGTCACATGTCTTGTGACACCTATGATGGAAGGGTATGGGGTGAGTGTGGAAGCCAGCCCTCTATGAGTGGCTGGTGGAAACACAATACTGTGAAACATTAGAACATGTCCAGCTGGTCGCTACATCCCTCCCAAATGTTATAAAAAATGGGACAAGTCCAACCTGTGGGAGAGAAGACAATGAAAAGCAACAACTCCACTGAGACCATTCAAGTTGCTGGCAGGACAGGATAAGTGGACAGGTGCAGTTGGGAGCACCAGGCATCCCGGCACACCTCCATCGTTTTAACCAGACTACTCTGGGCACGAATGGCAGTGTAAATGAAATCTCAATTTCTCACTCCACAGTATAAGTTGTTACGGGTCACCTGGGCACTGGGGTTTCTGTCCCACCTGGTCTCACTGCATGGAAGTCTATATGCACTGTTTGCTGTGAGGGTGCCTGTGGGGCAATAGTGAAGTCTGTTTTCGACACATCTCCAAAGGCACCCTGTCTCTGTGGCTAGCAATCCTCCAAAGACAGATGACGTAGAGGCTACCGTTGAAGATTCTACCTCAGATGCCACTGTACTTCCTGCTGCCCGATGGTGGAGCAACTTCCGACTGCCTTCTCTCACCAGGATTCCCCTCTCTTACCAGGATCCCCCTCTCACAGGAGTCACTGGGTTTCCACGGGTCTTCACCGGGCTTCCGCGGAACTGTGTGGACCACGCCATGTCTCTCCAACACCATACAATAGGCACATGGAGGAATTGCTACAAGTCCCACCTTCAAGTCACTCACTCCACCTCACAAGTAGTTGTTTCCATGTCAGGATACTCCTGCCATCCTGACTCTGGCACAGGCATTTACAGGGCAGTCTTTGGGGTAGCCAGACTCTAACCAAGACCTTTGTACTTCCTGGTACCTGCTGGGTAGCTGCTTCAGATGCATCTCTTGTGTCAGGATTCCTCCCTCACCGGAGATCCCTGAGGCCCTTGTCCCTGGATTGTCACGGGCTGGTGTGGATTTCTCATATCCTCTTTTAGGCCCCACGACCGAGGTCACTCAGGACATCCGAACAGGACCACCACCAAGTCTCATGTGCAACCCCAAAGGTGGATGGTACAAATGGTTCAGCTTGCTCTCTTCTGCAGGCTTCAGGTTCACTTGGTCTACCCGAAGGTTTCTGGGCGGCCAGCCTCTCACGGTGCCAAAGATGCCCCACTGACCTCTGGGTATTTCATAGGCACAGAGTGTCACTCTTAGATGTCCAAGGCTCCTTAGATGTTCTTAGGCATGCACTTGATGGCGATAGTTCATACTCTACTTTGCGGTGTGCTAGGTGACTACTACACACCATTCCCTTCTTCTCTTTCTTCACCCTCTAGGTCAGTGGTCTTGTGCCACACTTTTCTCTTCCATCTTCTTTGTGATTTAGACTTATGGCCTTGTGCCACTTCTACACTTTCATCTTTTTCCTCTTCACAACGCGATCTGGTGCCATCGTACCTTACTCTTCTTTCTTTTGACCATGACTCTACATGCGTCCTGCACTTAACACGGGTCTCCCTGGCCATGTCCTACCCTAGGACTGAGCCTTCTCCTCATCTACTGACCAGACGTCTTGTTGTGACCTTCTTTTCATGGCCTCTCACAGGTCTCTTTCTTGGGCATCTCACAGGCTATATCTCCATCGATCTGTCACAGTTCTCTTCTTCGACCTCTCACAGATCTCTCCTTTGACCTCTTGTGCCTCAAGGCTATGTGGTCGTGGCACTCCCATCTGCCTTCACTCAGGCAAACTTTGCAGGGTCTGTCACACCCGGTAACAACATGGGCCCTCTTCCTCACAAGGCTCTCAATCCTGGGCTCATGCTCGTACTGTCAGCTGTCTTTGGCGCACTTCTGACTTTGCGCCCTCTGTCCTTCACTTTAGGTGGTCCTTCTTCTGGCACCTTGCTCACCCGGTTCTCCTCTTGTGGTGACATCCTTTCACTACTGGGGGCGCAGTCAGCGCTCTCCTCCTGAACACGTGTTGGTATGGGCCTACACGGGGCACTCATTGCGCACTTTCTTCTCATGAAGGCTTTTGCTGGTATTGGGCCTCTTTGCTCTGGCAAACAGACTTCTCCCGGGGCAACCAGTCTGTGTCTTTACTTGCAGGGATTTACAGTGCTTCCCTTTTCAAACTGCATGGCAGTACCATTGGCTAGACACTACTGTGGTGCCATGGGTCAATGCACCATCTCTTCTCTGCTCACCGCAGTCCACTCACTTAGGGCGGCATAGGGCATACTCTTGCCCAGTCTCTTTGGGAGTTTGTGCCCTCTTGGTACTGACCCCTTGCAATTCAGGGCCACAGCATCCCTCTTTTCACTGCAGGCCATTTCCTCTGTCCCAGGGATACTTGATGGCTGCAGTTACCACCCATGGCACCAGGCTTCATCGCAGTTCTACTCCAGGCCGTGGCAGCTGTTCTGCTCTAAGTTGACTGTGCCAGTTTTTGCAGGGCTGCCATTTCCTTACATGCAGGTACCTGTTCCCCATTCACCGTGGGCCCCAGCAGCATTCCCTGTGCGGGGGGCCATTTCCTATGCTCAGATCCTTTTTTCTTTGGTTTTTTTCCAGGCCGTGGTGCCTCATGTGACCTCTAGGTGGCACTGCCATTGTCTTCATTCCACACAGGCTTCACAGGATGCAGGTCAGGCACATGCTCAGCAGGCGCGGCCTCCATTTACTTGCATTTAGGCCCATCGAGCTGGGAACATAAATCTTGCTTTTCGACCTTCCTGGGCCTCAGTGCAATGCAGCAGAATTTGTGCCATTGCAGCCACTCTCTCCATGCCGCAGCAACTTCTCCTGGCCCGCGGGCTTCACGGCCCCTGTGGCATGAGACAGTCTACTCCTCTTCCCTGCAGGCAACACCATGGAGGACAGCCCCCTTACCCACAGGTGACTTCATACAGTGCTGAGCTATCGCCAGATGGCACTGTGGCTCACGTCTCTACTTTTTTGGCACAATAGTTAGGGGTGGGCAAACGCCGGGCGGAAAACGCCAATGCAGAGCTTATTGTGGATTCGACACTGGCACAGTCTTGTCTGGCCCTCAGATGGAATGCCACGATATGGCTACCATGGCACCTCCCCTTTGATGCTGGGCTCACTAGAGTCTTATAAGCACCTTTCAAAGGACAGCGCTCCACTCCACTCATTTGCGGGCACCTCATTGGCTTCACTTACCCTGCTGGCACTTAACGTGCATGTTTGGCTCCCAGTCAGCTCCATACTGAGCGTCCGCTTACCGGACCTGGCACTCCACCCCTTTTTTCTCCAGGAGAATACCACCACTCCGCTGCAACTCACAAGTGCCCGATGGGGTCCACCTCACTGCTGGCTTTTGGGGCAGTCTCTTCTCCCCACATGGGCTCTTCCCATAGCCTGGCCACATCCTGTTCACACCCTCAGGCTCACCTCGCCTGTTTCACTGCTACCTCACTGGGGTTGCGGCAGAACTTTCGCCCGGCTCTCCCACTGTTCCTCTGGAGACACCACTCGTTGGTGTTCTGGCACCAGCTAACGACAGAAAGCTGCTGTAGTGTCACTCACTGGCGGGCACCATCAGTCTCACCTGCCGGGAGCATAGTGCAGGCAGGTGTGCCTTATACGAGGGCTACACTCTCCCCCTTAACCCAACTTCAGTGCAGCTGCACACTCACACATAGGGCTCACCCACTCATCGCCAATGAAAAAGTCGGGGCTCTAGGCCCCCATGAACCTTGAATGACCACACAACACAGTATTATACTTTCTGGAACTGGCCCAGGGCACGTGTGCACTGCCCCTTTTATTGGCAGAGTCACATGTCCTGTGACACCTGTGATGGATGGGTGTGGCTGAGTGTGGGAGCCAGGCCTCTAGGAGTGGCTGGTGGAAACACATTATTGTGAAACACTATAACGTGCCCAGTCGGTCACTACAGTTGGCAGGGACCTTGTGCACTACATTGGAAACTGCATCAAAACCAGGCAAAAAGTGGGGGCTAACCATGCAAAAGAGGCACTTTCTCATAACACTGTTCCAGCATGTAAGGTTCTAGCAATTTTCTAGAAATAGAATGTTTGTGCAACTGATAAATGATATGTAATCGAAAATTATTTATTTCAGCATTTGGTTGCAAAATGATGTATGTGACAAGTTATGTGTAAAGCTAGGACTGGGAGACAATTTTAAAAAAATGACACAAACCCACCTACCCGGATTTCACGTCTGATGCCTTTCTCATCCTCCTACATATCATCTGCTTCATATCTTTAAACGGTACTAATCATATTTTTATTCTAGTCTGCATAGTCATAGCATTATGCAAATAGAAGAGGAATAAAGCACGCACATCCAAAAGCGCAAAACATGTTATCAATACATTCTTTACACACATACATGAATTGTAGCACTAATCAATATGGAGAGGATTTTATCCTTAATCCAGCCTATTGATTTTTCAAAGCTAAAATAAAGAAAAAGAAAGGGTTTTAGTTAGAAGAATCGACAGCCAAACAAAGCATATATATATGTTTTATTAAACTGTTGCGTTGGGAATGTTTCACTCGTTTTTATTTGAAAATAAATAATGGAGAATTCTATGCTGGGTCTCAGAGAAGAATTTTGAGTGGAACAAATATGTTTTGTTCATTCACATAAGGTGTCTGTTCGTGCGTTTCCTTCAATCGTTAACGGGGATGAGTCAGACTTTCTCATTGTCATGCTCAGCCTTCGCAGTGTGTGTTTGGACTTCAAATTATCCCAGTTGACGTAAACCAGCGTGCTGAAGTCACGGCCGTCTGAACCAGACGTCTCTCTGGAGATTTCAGATCTCTGCCGAGCGGTAAATCAAGCCTACGTCGAGCTGCCATGTACTGCACGCAGATATTTATATCCCATGCCCACGACAGGATGTGAAGGTTACATTCGATATATTGTGATGTTTCAATCCTTACAGGCTGCGTTCTGCGCTCACTAGGAAAGAAGCTGACGTAATGTTAAGGTTATTTATCAATAATGTAATGATACAGGACATATAAAGGCGAAGGTAGCACAAAGCGTAAGATGGCACTGTAACGTTACGAAGGGCACCTAGTATGACTTGCCAGTTACTAACTGCTTTTGTCACCCTAAGTGCGCGGGGTATGCCCTGTCAAGTCCTGTGCTCTCTGTCCCACTGGAGTCAAGCTAGCCTGGCTGTTGAGGGGGTGATGCCCCGAAACTTGTCCCAGGATGCTTGTTTCCGGTCCAGGGAGGACCTGCTTGGCATTTCAGGCTGGACTGTTCCTATTAGGGGTCAAGACTGATTTGCATATGGCTGGGTGCAAACTGGGGTGGGGGGGGCGTGGTGAGCAAAAGAACAATGGATTATACCCAGATCTTTGTGACTGGGAAGTGAATGTTGACATTGTTCAGCATTCCGTCTATCCTCTGTTCCTTTTGCTTCAGTTACTAACTCTTCAGCCATAAGATATATGTTGTCAGGGATCCATTATATAAATATGTAAATTGAAAGCATCATAAAAATGGTTCCAGTATAAAAATCTAAGTAGAGGACTAAACCCAGACAATAGGAAAGAGTAGTCAACCTCATTTAGAACACAATCAACCCAAGACTGATTTATGGCTGGTCCAAACTAAGATGGCTTGGTGGGAGTAAAACAATGGATTGGAATACCGCCCAAGCGCTTGCCAATGGATCAGAATATTTCAAGCAATTGTTGCCCTAATTGTGACTGGTATTTCCAGAGAAGGGTCCGTTGCTCATTATACTCTGGAAGCCAACTATACCTGCCTGATGAGTCCTAAAAATGGCAAAACCTTCCCTTGGTTGCTTATGTTCTGGTTGAGGGATGACCTTGCCTGGCAAGTCGAGCTGGACTGTACCCATTGGAGCAAGGTCAAGACTAATTTGCATATGGCTGGGTCCCAACTGAAGTGGCATGGCGAACAATCATGGATTGGGATGTGACCCCATGCCTGCCAGTGGTTGAGATTAATCCAAGCATTCCATCCATCACCTTGTTTTTGTTGCCCTACGTGAGGGTGGAATGGAGCTTTTTTTAATCAGGCCCATCTATTAAATGTTTAAAATGAAGAGGTTGCAGTTACAAATACTTCACGTTTGGGTGCCGACATGGATCTGCATGTGCAAAGTGTATACCAGGGATCAAGAAATGTGAAATGACCAGGATGTTGCATATCTTACGGTTGGGTCTGATATTCCCTCCCACACAAAATATGTTTCATCCTGGGCATTCTGTATGTCATTTCTTTGGTGTTCAGCAAGAATGGGATTCATACACAGCTATGCATATACAATTGTCCAACTGTGCATTAGTCCCTCTCGCCACATAATGGAAAGGATGACCACAACACACCCAGAGATGTTGATGGAGCAAGGATTCGCACATGAAGCGACTTGCTCGTACTCATGAACCTCGGATAACGTTAACGAATTAACCAACATGTTTGTCTTATTAATTTTGCGCCTTTTACATTGATATTGGGCATCCGAGTGAAGCTTGCTTATGTGTGTACTAATCCTAATATGCTTGCACCTAATATGGCTGCTGCTACGCAGGATTTTCTATTGCGCATGCGTCTGTCATACTCACTTGAAATGACGTATTCGTTATTTGGAGGGAAGCTGCCGCTTCTGCGCACTAGGGCTAATATGGCTGCTCTATGTTCTCACATGCGAGAAGATTGCACTGCCGCTTTTGCTAAGCTGTTCGTTCTGCCTAATCCTAATGCCATAGTTAAAGTTAAGTTAATGGGGATAGAGTAGAAATTCATGGTATACAGTGTAATCATTTAGTTCTGTGTTCTAAAACTGTTTCCTTTTACTTTTCATGCGTCGCAATCCTTGGGCCAGGGAGGTGTTATTACTCCATTTTGAAAGTCCTTCTGCGCATGACCAGCTGCAGAGAGGAGTTGAACTCGGTGTTATTGAAATCCAGCCAAAAACAGTCACCGCCAAGATGCGCCTGGGAAGATGACTTCTGTCCCGGCTAGAAGAAGCTAAATTGCATACACTTTATTTGTCAATAGAACATCCATTGTTAGGTGAAATGAAGTTGTCATGTGAAAGTAAATTGATGGGGCGGGAATGGAAAATTAATATTCAACACTGAAGTAACAGAAATTGGGGTAGTGTGATGACCTCTCCTCCTCCTTTGTCCAATTTAAATTGGGGATCCTTAGATTTGCAACATTGGGGGGTGGTACACTGCCCTGGAAAATGGTATAACTAGAGTATGTTTAGCTAGAGAAATTGTCCGACTTGTCCGAATAGCTGACTTGTCACTGACCCAACGCACTCAATAGGTGATTAAGAGCAGAGGGCTGCGGAGCACTCTGTCAGAAGACTCGCTGACCCAATCGGGGTTCTGGGAAGCTGAAGTGCTGGCGAAGCACTTTTCTGGTACATGCTGTAACCCAATCGGGGTTTTGGCTGATTCCTTGCAAAGAGGGAGTAGCGCAGGCGTTGCAACTGAACTGCGGGTGCTGGTCTTAACCTTTGGTGGTCCGATCCTGATCCAAATCTGGTTTATCCTGTCCTGATTTCCATACTGCACCTGCTGGCCTACTGGCGACTGCATTCTTTGGGGTTCTTCTGTCCTTTCAACTGACCTGTGGCCAGGGTTGCTCTTCACACCATTCTAGGTAAGTATAAATCTGCGTGGGTAAATTGTCATTATAATTTGCATCCTTTTCTTTACCCTCCCTAATTGCAAAGCTTTGATTGCATATGTTCCTTTTTCTTACCCTTCTTAACCTTAAATGAAAATTCGTGTTATCTGTTTAAATTAGCATGTTCCATTTTCTTACCTTCCCTTTAAAATCATTACGTTTGGTTACTCGATGTACTAGTGTGTTCCTTTTTTCCTAAGTTCCCTATAGTCATATGCTCAAATTGGTTTCGTAATTGCATATTATGTTTCCTCTTTTTACCTACCCTTTGATAATTGTTTAAACTGTGTTTTCTAGCGTGTTCCAATTTCTTACCCTGCTTTAGTTAAATGGTGAAAGCACTATTTAGGGTTTTCTGTATGAATGTGTGAATAAAATGATAGCAAAGAGTTCGCTGGCAAAACGTTTGTCGTGATATCACCTAGAAAGGGTCACACAGAAGGAGTAGCAGGTTCGTCTGAACTTGATTGATAGCAAAGGGGTTCGCTGGTGAAACTTTGGCCTTAGTATATATCCCGGAGTAGATGAATCCAGAGGAGTAGCAGGTTCTCTAATGCTTGTGTGAAGGGTAGGCGGAAGGGATCTACTTGTAGTATATGAAAAGTAAACGGAAGGGATTTACTTGCAGTGAAATATTTCTTTCCTATCTAGTCACTCGGGTACAGTGGCGAATGTTTTACGTTGTTGATTAAAAGAAAAACGCACTTTAAAATAAAAGAATTGAGATATTTCCTTACCTCGTGAAGAAGGGAGTCAGTTGCGGAGCTGCGCTGACGTCACTCAGTGCCGCGCTGGTAGTGGTGGAGACAGCGGGTGTGTAGTGGAGATAGTAATTGTAAAGGAGGGGTGAGCGAAGGAGCGTGGGAACTCATCTCAGGAGAAAAGCCACACAATTATTGGTTGAGGATATTTGAAACTGCATTGTTGATTGGTTGAAGAAGAATAAAAGACGCGCTGTTATTGGAAGTATTTAGTAAACAGAAATAAATATCTTGAATTTTTTTTTGCAAAATATATGTGGTATCCAAGTCATCCAGAAACTCGACCTGATCCAAGATACCAAGGGTTTGCTAGGGATCAGATGATAAGAGGCAGACCCCGCAATATGTACGGAAGTAAGAGAAAATTGTCACTTGTAGACCGAGTTAAGAATTACTTTAAAAAACAAACACGCCCATTAAAACTAGAGAAGGAGTCATTATACCACCACCAAATACTCCTGCATCATTTATGATGTTTGATAGAGGATAACACTCTTGTGTATGGTTAGAGAACTGGGTGGAATACACAAAAGATGACGGAATTTTAGCATTTCCCTTAGAAGGCACATTTAATGGAAGAATTTCGTTCAATATAAGGACTCAAATAAATGATTTACATCCTAGACCTAGATTAACGCAATATGAGGCACTAGAAGAATGGGAGATTGAGGCTTTTGAGCAAGACAGACCTAGAATTGACAAAGGACTGAGTAAGTTCTACCCAAAAGTTCCACGAGATTCAAAAGATAAACAAATTAAACAATGGAGACAGAACATGATAGTGGAAGGATTATATCCAGTATTAACTTTAGAAGTGCCATTGGAGGTACAAAGACGGAGAAAATGAAATATTTAATGACTAGTGGAGATTAGGACGATGAATACATGGAGGATTTATTACTGAAAAATTCACCACCTTATAATCAGGGACCGAGTACAGTAAATCCAAATGCACCGTTTTTAAAACCACCTTTGATTCCGCAGGTGATACATGAGACCTCCATTGAAAGGGTCCCAAAATTAAAGAGACCCCCATTAGTGAGCCAGGCGGCGAAAAAAGTTGCCACCATTTGCAAATCTGCCCAGTTCTCAACTTGTAAAGACACACATACAGGCAGATGCATCAAAGAAAATACCGGGAGCAAACGGGCAGATTCTCAGAATCTGGCCGTTTGCTCCCGGTATTTTTGCATTTGGGATGCATCATCCCAAATGCAGAAATCGCAATTTAAGGAATCTCTAAATAGTGATTCCTTAAATTGCTCTTTCATTTAAGGAATCCCAAAATGAGATTCCTTAAATGCAATTCATGAAACCAAAAAAAAATAGCGAATTCGCTAATAGGGGGAGCAAATTACCATGAAGTTGAACTTTGTGGTAATTTGCTAAAACTTTGAAAAATGCACTTTAGTGCATTTTTCAAAGTTACATGTTGCGCACACACATGCCCTTAGGGCATGTGTGTGTGTAACATTTGTGCACAGGTCCATTTCAGGGGTGTAACAGGGTGTCCTTTGGACACCCTGGCACCCTTGAAATAGCGGAACATTAGCGATTCGGTAATAGCTAATCGCTAATAAGGAATGGCTTTCCCATTCATTCCTATGGGCCTAAGAATGGGAAAGTCATTCCTTATTAGCGATTAGCTATTACCGAATCGCAAATAAGGAATCTGTTGGAATCGCTAATAACATTGCGATTCCTACATGCATCCCGTTTTGCGAGTCTTTAATAGCGATTCCTTAAAATTCGCTATTAAGGACTCGTAAAACATAACTTTGATGCATCTGCCAGTATATTGGTATTTTTCATGGTATGGGAGACTGTATGCATTCGTTTTTGGCACAGACTATGTTTATGGTAATATCAAGGGAATCAACAGTCATTACTGGCCCAAATGGGCATAAAACAGACCTGCAAACTGCTAAAAGAAGTGGCCCACACATTGATCTGTCACACCAGCCCTGTGGGTACTGCCTGATTGCCTCATAAGGCAGTCCGACTCTGTTTGGGTCACCCTGCACCCATCAGCTACTGACAGTCATGGGTTTTCGATGCTTTGATAGGGTGCCCATCAAGGTCATACCATTTTTAGGTTGGTTGCATTGTCCTATTTGTACTTCCTTTAGGTTTCCATTAGGTTTTGGTGATGGGGATCCATGAGAAAAGAGTGCGCTAAAATAGACAGCTGATGATTTCATATATGCAGGATGACAATTGAAGATGAGTAAATTGAGAGCTAGAACTCAAACAGGCATTTTAAATGTAATTTTTTTTTCTGACGACCACTTCTGAAAGGACCATGGACATGGTAGGCTGGGACCCCACCCCTCTAGACCCCAGTGCCGCAGCACCACTGGAGGCATATCCATGTAAAAACAGGTGAACATGTTCTTTAGGCACCTGTATCTCATGTTCATTACTCGGCAAGATTACACCTCTCGGAGTGAATGCATTTTCAGAGGGATGCCCCCATGCAAATTAGGGATACACCTCTTTTTTCTTACAGTTTTATATAGTGCCAACTCGGCTGGAGATATTGGAGACATTACACAAGGGCAAATTTGTTTTTCGGTGGCACAGGGAGATGAAGTGATTTGCCCAGAATCACATAATTTTGAGGAGGCGCAGACACTCTAACCTGGTTTAGGGTGACCAGGCGTCCCGGATTTGCCAGGACGGTCTTGGTTTTTCACCCGCTGGACCGGAAGATTTCTGAAAATTTTGCTCATGTCCCGGTTTTTAGAGAGGGTCAACTGAAAATGGCGGGAGGTGATTATTTATGTTTTACAAAGCAAGGATAGTGAGCAGCTGTTACAAGAAAGCAATTTAATTAACAGGCAAGTTACTTGGTTTCAACATTTTATTTTATTTATGTTTCTTCTGCCTGTTCTGTAATTTTCTGATGAGGAGTGTTGTCATTCTGTGAGCTCGATTGAAGTAAAATTGTTGCCCTTCTAGGAGTTTTGTGAAATGTCCCGGTTTTTGGCTTTAAAAATCTGGTCACCCGAACCTGGTTCCCCAGTTCCAAAGTCGGCAGCTCTGTCTCTTACACCACATCCTGACGAAAAACGTCCCGGTACACAAGTATGACTGCACAATCTGTATCGCATAAGCAGCTGTGTAAGATCCTGCAGTCCCTTCTATAATATTAAAGTGTATAGAAAGGAGGCGCACTCTCCCGGTTGTGCTTCCCGGACGCTTACTGTAAAATGATCCCCAGAAATGCATATAAAGACACACTCATCTATTTTTGTGCATATTTATATGGGGCGAACTTGACCCGAAGGTATTGGATGCTTTACATGAGCACAGGTTACGTTACACATTAATTTTTTGGGGCACGGAGAGAATAAGGGGTATATTAACAGGGGCTTTATCGCCGCTACTTTGGCTTTAAAAGCCAAAGAAGCAGAGATAAAAATATTGCCCTATCAACAACAGGGTGCTAACATGCAAAATCGCATGTTAGCCCCCTTTTTGACTACGCTTCCCTTTGCATCTCTAATGAGATGCAAAGTGGGCGTTACAGTGCAAAATAATAGGAGAAATGTCGCTAAGCGACATTTCTCCTATTATCAAGCTTCACGCTAACCCTGTTAGACACAAAAAAAGCAGCTCTAACCACGGTTAACGCTGTTTTTTACGTCTGCTAATTTTCAGATTTAGCCATGTAATCCAATTGGAGGTGGATTACATGGCTAAATCCACCATGGGCTATCATCAAGGATATCCCTATCCTTGTAGTTTTATCCCTGCATTACTAGCGATAACCTCCGAAAATGCCGCCATCGCTGGATTTTTTATCGCCTAGGCGGTTAGCGTTGTTAATAACGCGATAACCAGGCGATATTATCCAGTGATAGCGGGTGTTAAAAAAATTAATGCTAAGCGCCTTTAGCGTTAATTTTCCCTGTACCATGCAGTGGCGTCACGCGGGGGGTGCGGGGGGTGCGGACCGCACTGGGTCACACTATCACATGGGGTGACACCAATTTGCTGCCTTGCCTCTGCTCTGCCAGGCGGCACTATTTTGGAGCTGGCGGTGGCCCAGTGCACACATTACATGCAGTTATTAGTGCAAGGTGCAAGCCCACCCGGTTGGTGTCATTTCCAAATTTTACAGGGCTCGGGCCAAAGGCAAGAAAACTTTAAAGGAAAGGGTCAAGGGGTTAGGCTCTTTGATGTTTCAGAGAGACACCCCGGAGGAATGGAACTGCCCGTTAATTTGTCAGTGGAAGAAGTTTCAAGAAAGAGAATGCTACGGGATAAACCAGTTGGCAGTCGAACAGTCCCTGCAAGGGGAGAGCTGGCATGTACAGGATTATTTCATCAATAGTGCCCGAGAGAGCGCTACGACCGGGGGCACTTTCTTGTCCCTGGAAGGCGGGAGGGGGGCACCGCAGCCCTGCTTCTGGTGGTTGCAATAAGGCTGTGTAAACCTATCCTCTACAACTTTATTGGTGATCCATCCTTGCATTAGGGGGTCCGTCCCCGTCCACTCACTGCCCCCGTAGCATACACCATCGTTGATCGTTCCTCTAATGCTCGTCTCGCAGCTCTTACCTGACACGTCACGTCAGGAAGCACAAATACGCCTGTTTCGTAAATTTCTGCCCAACCCGGACGTCCCCGCAACCCTTCATAAGAAATCTCTTAAAGCAGCATTAAAAGAAAGCACGCTGTAAAATGTCATCACAGCTACAGTTAATCATTCATCTGCTTGGCTTGGTATTGGTATTTCTAAATGTGATATACGGTCTGACGAGAAAGAGAAAGATGATCCTAATGTAACACATGTGCTAATCGCATGGCTTTAAGTGGGACGGGTCCTGCTGGTGCTCAGCCCCGTCGATTCTAAATAGCAGGTGCGGTGCCAAAAAACGGGTCCCTATCGGGCTCTCCTTTTTTACCCTCACACTTAGGATGAAAAATAAATCAAAACTCTGCAGCAGTGCTATCCTTCACAGCCTTTGATGTAACTTCAAAGAGACTCGTTATGCACAGTCTCATCATTTCAGAACTGAAGCATTGTCAAAGTTATATACAACAAAGGACAAAGCCATCGTTTTTGCATATTTATCTTCTGCAACCAACAACCATTGACAAAGCCAATAGTCCTGGCTTGTTGTGTAATGTTTCTTGGTGTGTCATATATCTGGATGCACTGCAGTGACAGAAAAATCAAAATACCAGTGCGGTGGCACACTATGCTCAGCAAAGATTTTTAGCTCAGGTGTTTTTAAGCCACACCCTTCATTATATCGACCACTCCCTTCCCTTTGAGAGACCCTCCAGTTTTTTCATCGCACTTAAAGCCCTGGCTAATCGGATCACCGTGTTCTGGACTTTCATGTAGCAGCATTGTGCATAGTAGGAGTTTTTAGCTGGTTCACTTGGACTAGGGGACAGATTCAAATTCTATGCAATTTGGACCAAGTGCGCACCCTTTTCTTAAAGTGCCTGGCATGTACCGGCTGTTACAGATGTAGGTGCTGCTGTGGCTTTTGCTGTTTGTGGGCAAACACGTTAAACTTGTAACTCGCAGCAGAGGATTCTGGGAAATGTAGTCCAGCTATCATTAGTAAACCCGAGGTTCATTGCGCACATTAATTAGGCATGTTGGCAACATTTTAAAAAGGCACAGGCGAAGTTACACTACTTCATAACACTATGCTTGAGAGGAATTTGCGCTATGAAAGGAAATACGACCAGGCAGGCAGAGTGCAGTGCTATAAGATTCAATGCCACAAGAACATAACTTTTCCAGTTCTGGACTTTTCCTCACAATTTTCAGGTGTGATAGTGAAATTGGTTGATTTGATTTACACCAAGATTAAAATTCTCAGAAAGAATTGATAGTGTAAACACAAATGGAAATTTGTGGACTCGGAGCGGAGGAGGTCCATGCGGTAAGTCGTGATGGGGTGACACCATGAGTTACCTGCATCGGGTGACACCAACCCTAGTGACGCCACTGGTACCATGTTAATATGCCCCTAAGTGATTTGGTCAGAATCACAGGATGATGAGCCAACGCCGAGGCTCGAACCTGGTTCCTAAGCTCCAAGGTCTGCAGCTCTTACCGTAGGGCCATAACCTCTCTCCACGTTTACGCCTGTGTGCTGGGGCTTCTTGGTACCATGATCAGTTCGAAACACGGGAACCTTTGGCAGCATCATATTATTTGAAGCACCGACATGTGCACTACTTACAAGGGTACATTACGGGGTTGAAGCATTAGTTAATCCATTTCCCATTACATTTCATGAGACTTTGGCGAACTGTGAACTTCTTTATTCAGGGCCTAGCAGACGGTGGTGCGAATTTATTTCTCTTTTGCAAACGTCCGTAACACTTGAGAATACCATATTGACAGACCATAAATCGTAGAGTTTTACGCATGTGGGTTTTCACAGGAAAATCGGGACTTTCGTGCCCTTTTCAAGTCGTTACACAATAATGATCACCATCATCATCCTAGTTTCAAAGTCGCAAAGAAAACGATTAAAGAGTTGTCACAAGAAAACACCGCATCCGTTTTCACGCGTGCGGAAAGGTTGCCAGTTTGCATGAAAAAATGGCATCAGACAGAGAGGCCTAGAAAGGCTTGCTTGGACTCTATTGAACGCAAGGAAATTGGGTCCACCTATCCTGTTTGCTAGTCGGAAACAACAACTAACTGTGGTTAAGCCGGCACATCATACTCCCAGGGACCTGGTGCCACTGCGCCTCCTGCTCTATTGATAGGTACGCCACTGATCAGGCAAAGAAGTAGTAAAAGCGTGAAGCTCCTTAAATTAAGCATTGACAAGTGATCAGGATTTGTCACCAAAACTTTGCAGAGCTCTACCATTAGTTCTAAAGAAAACGTTTTTTTCAGGAGCTTCTTTAAGTATGTAAAAGGCAGCGTATCGCGTATTTTCGCCACTAAAAAAAGACCGAGTACTGACTCCATTTTATTGAATCTAATTTATTTTCTCTCAATATGTTATGCCAGTATGGGTTGCTACATAAGAGGATGTTGTCCTAAAACGTAGGGCAATTCAGATTAAACGTTGCCGATAAAATTCCAACATCAGAGCCATGAAAGGCAGCGAGCTGTCCCTGCAGCTGTAGAAGAAAAGATGCCAACATGAGGAGGCTGAAGTGCAAATTGCAACGATTCTGCACCTGCGTCTCCGCCACTAACAACATGCCTGAGATGGCTGCCATTCTTACGCAGTGCTTTATTTGTAAAATAATAAGAGCCTATGTCCAAGATTTTGCCAGCGCTATCAAAGATCGGGCAGTTAACTACGAATGCCGCATAGTCTTGATTCCAATTTCCAACTCATGCCTCTTTAATCCTCCACAAACTCCCTGCCCCTTGATCTCACTCCTACCAGTTCGTTTTCGTCCCTACTTTCTCCCTCTATTTTTCCATCTTTCTCATTCTCTTTCTCTTTCTCCCCCCCTTTAGTGCTTTTCTCTCCCTCTTGCTATGGATCAAAGTCTGTTGAGGAAAAATAAATGGTGAGTACCAAAAACGAGTGCTGCTGGGCCCCACCTGCCACCACTAGCTCAAATTAAGCACTGTAATCCTTTGGAAAGTGTTGGACTACAATGAAAACGTTTAGAAGAGATTTAGGGTGTCATACTGCATTAATGCCTACACGCAAGGTATAAATGTGTGCTGCAGAAGTATTACAGATATTGTGATCTGCCTCCTTATCAGCACATTTTCCACTATACAAAAACTAGAGGGGTCATTTAGAGCATAGAAGGTGGCCCGCCCATCTCCCAGGACAACAGAGACTCTTGCCTCTGCTCATCTCCAAATTCACTACCTGCCCCCTCTAGGGATCTCTGACTTCCTAAGGAAGAATCTTAGTGCTCACAGTGCGTTGGTGAGGTGGATGACCAATAGGCACAGCTGAATGCCAAGTGGGCATCATGTTTTTTCAACTGCTCAGCATTTTTGTTTTGTTTTTCACAAACTCTCAAAAAGGGACTTTGTTTTAGAAAAGACAACAAAAGTTCATGCAGCCGGTGTGATGCGTCGGTTGTGCTCAGGGTTGCGCTGCGCAGCAAGAAGATGCATCACTTCAGCTTGATCCCAGAGGCTGGCAGAACACCTTACGCCCACTTCCAAGGGTCCAAGTCTGGGATGGCACAACTTGGCAGGGTTCACTCACAGATGGCAGAGACCAGGAGCTGAGTTTGGGGTTGTTGGAGACTCCTTTCCCCAATGCACAAGTCAGGAGGCCAGCCAACTAGTCCTTGGAGTCTCTCTGGGGTCCTGGGTTAAACAGATGCAGGTCCAGTCCTTCTCATGCAGGCAAGGGGGCAGCAGGTAGCAGGTGAGCATAGCAGGGCAGCAGTCCTTCAGAGCAGCAGTCCAGCAGAGTGGCAGTCCTTTCAGCAGCACAGCAGTCCTACCTGGCAAAATATCCACAGGTCTAGAAGTGTAGTGAAGGGTTGATGCCTGAAGTCCAATTATTATACCTAGTTCTGCCTTTGAAGTGGGAGAAGCTTCTAGAGGCTTGCCTTTGAAGTGAACAGGTGCCCTACCTTCCTTTCCCTGGTTCCAGGCTAACTACAGGGAGTATGCACTCAGTTGTGTTGCAGCAGGACACAGCCGATTCAAGTGCAAGTCGGGTTGTGACCAGCTCCTCCCTTCCATCTTGCCAGTTATGACCCATTCAGGCCCACCTATGGTCTCTATTGTGTGGGGCTGTCTTGGAGGAATACGCAAAGCTCAACTGTCAACTACACCCAGTCATGTGATGCAGAGACCGGCTGCAGGCACTCAATGGCTGCAAGAAATATGCTAACTTTCTAAAGGAACAAAGCAACTGGGGGTACGCCTATATCTCTGAGTTTTTTTTAAAAGCTTAATTAATTTCAGCTTGAAGACAAACACTTTCTCCTTGTGTTTATCCTGGTATATTTATTCATACCTTTTTATTTTATAGTTTACAATTGTGTTTTCACACATTCCCACATGATGAAATGGAAAGCAATGTCAATTAATTTCCATATCACAAAGACAATTCATAAAAAACATTTACACTTTTATACAAAATAAATCACATTTTACAAACAACCTCACAAAACTCATAAATGTGCAATTTGTGAAACAAACAATTTGTGAAAAAATGATATAGTACAATAAACCAACAACTCTCTGTCTTGTTGCCCTATTTTCAACTCTTCATTTAATATCCATAAAGTGTTAGCGTAATTTTTAACATAAAGGGTATTTGATCCTTTCGATTTAGTGTGGATTTAAACCGTGTGCCGACGCGTTTTGTGTCCTGATTTTCTCTTCACTGGACTCAGGGCTTTTCCTTGAAGTCTAAAAAGAAGTTGTGACATAAAATCAATCTTTAATGACTCCTCCGTTATTGTAAATTCTTTCTACATACACTGAGCTATAAGCTTGTAATGCCAGTTTGCCTATAATACCTGTTTTTGTGTGAATACAATCTTCAAACTGTTGTTAATCACAAGATGGGAGATTTTCTGCTTTTGCTGCCACGTTTTTCTGAAACAATATCAGAAGCATTTTAGCGGTGGTATTTAAGCAAAATTAAGTCTCAATTATGACTTATATTCATTAATGCCTACCTCGTATTGTTCTTTTATTGTAGGGTGAAGATTCTCATTTACTTTTTAAATTGAGACCCATTGTTCCTGCAAATAATGTAAGGTCTTATTTAGTTCAATGCACTTGGAGCGTATAAGTAGTTTGCATAGGAAAAAATATTGTCATGGGTACCTGTTCGTAGTGCTGCTTAAGCTGTCAACTCTTGTTCACTCGTAAATAAGTATGCAGGCTCTTCGTTACTAGAGAGAAAGAAGGCTCTATTTATTCTTCTGTGTATGATACATTGTTTATGCACCGAGTGCATAAGCAATATATCATACAGGTACCCATGACAATATTTTCTCCCTATGCAAACTACTTATACCGCTCCAAGTGCATTGAACTAAATAAGACCTTACATTATTTGCAGGAACAAGGGGTCTCGATTTAAAAAGTAAATGAGAATCTTCACCCTACAATAAAAGAACAAAAGAGGTAGGCATTAATGAATATGTCGTAATGGCGACTTAATTTTGCTTAAATACCACAGCTAAAATGCTTCTGATATTGTTTCAGAGAACCGTGACTGCAAAAGCAGAAAATCTCCCATCTTGTGATTAACAACAGTTTGGAGATTGTATTCACACAAAAACAGGTATTATAAGCAAACTGGCATTACAAGCTTATAGCTCAGTGTATGTAGAAAAAATTGACAATAACGGAGGAGTCATTAAAGATTGATGTTTATGTCACAACTTCTTTTTAGACTTAAAAGAAAAGGTCTGATGAGAGTCCTGTGAGGAGAAAATCAGGACACGAAACGCGTCGGAACATGGTTTAAATCCACTCTAAATCGAAAAGATAAAATACCCTTTATGTTAAAAATTACGCTAATACTTTATGGATATTAAATGAAGAGTTGAAAATAGGACAACAAGACAGAGAGTAGTTGGTTTATTAAACTATATCATTTTTTCCACAAATTGTTTGCTTCACAAATTGCACATTTATGAGTTTTGTGAGGTTGTTTGTAAAATATGATTTATTTTGTATAAAAGTGTAAATGTTTTTATGAATTGTCTTTGTGATATGGAAATTAATTGACATTGCTTTCCATTTCTTCATGTGGGAATGTGTGAAAACACAAATAACTATAAAATAAAAAGGTTTGAATAAATATCCCAGGATAAACACAAGGAGAAAGTGTTTGTCTTCAAGATGAAATTAATTAAGCTTTTAAAAAAAACCTCAGAGATATAGGGGTACCCCCACTTGCTTTGTACAGAACGGCCCTGCCTATTTTTTGTCCCGTGGGCCTAACTCCCCTTTTTTTCAAACTTTTTGAAGGTGGCATTGTCAAAATTGTAATTTAAACTCAAACTTCACCATAATTTGGAATATTTCATTACAATTCCAAAGACGCCAATCACGAATGAGGTACCTGTTCCCATTTGTAAGTTACCACTTATTAAATGTAATATTGTAACTCCCATGTTATTGTATGGGAGAGGTAGGCCTTACAGTAGTGAAAAACAAATGTAAGAGGTTTTCACTACTAGGACATGTAAAACTTAAAAGTACATGTCATACTTTTCAAATGCATTGCACCCTGCCATCTGTGTTGTCCAGACCCTACCCTAGGGTTGATCCATATGTATTAGAAAGGAAGGAAGGTTTGGGGCTGGCAAATTGTTTATTTTGTCAAGCATAAATGCAAAACTGCACGCACTTGCTACAATGGCAGGCCTGGGACATGTTTAAAGTGCTACTTAATTGGGTGGCACAATCAATGCTGAAAGTCCATGAGTAGAATTAATTTACCGGCCCTGGGCACAGGTACTGCCAGTTTACTGGAAACGTACAAGTAAATTAAATATACTAATTGGTATAAGCCAATTCCACCATTTTTAAGGAGAGAGAACAGTACTTTATAATTGGTTAGTAGTGGTAAAGTGAGCAGAATTCTAAAGCTAGCAAAAAAGAAGTCCGCAAACATGACGTCTGTAGGAGAAAAATTAGGGGGAATACATGCAAAGGATGCCAGCTCTAACACCTGATTACTCTTTTCTAGCCCCCCTTCAACAAATAGGAGACTGTTTTGAGGCTATATGTAGATATATCAAAGCGTCCATTCTGCAATGTCACAGGGGTGAAAGATTGTACAATGTGACTTCCACTCAGTGGTGGTCTGCACGGCACGCAGGTGGCAGGGTAGGGGCATGGGGTGGGGCACAATGTAAAAACATTTTTTTTTTTTTAAATGAACACCTTGCCGCCGGGTCCCACGTCTCTGCTCCTGCTCTCCTTCATCAGAATCCAGGAACAGGAAGCACAGCCAGACTCCCCTGACCAATCACAACGCTGCAATGCAGCATCGTGATTGGTAAGCACCCAGGGTTCCCTGACCCTTCACAATGCTTCAATACAGCATTGGGATTGGTCTGAGTGTCGTGATTCGATGCTCAGCCAGGGAATGGGGGCCTGGGCATGTTCTCCACCAGTGTGTCTTTTGCTTTCTCTCCCCATGTGCACCGGGTATATCCAGACAGGGGTCCCAGGGTCACTGTGTCACTGGATTCAAGCTAGACTGGTAGATGAGGGGTGATGCCCCTAAACCAGTCCCAGGATGCTAGTTTCTGGTCCAGGGGGGATCTGGCTTTGCAGTTCAGGCTGGACTGTTCCCATGAGGCACAGGGGCAAGACTGATTTGCATGTGGCTGGTTCTAAACTGGGGTGACATGGTGAGCAAAAGAACGATGGATATGACTTAGATCTATTGACTGGGGGTGAATGTTTGATTTGCTCTGCATTCTGTCCATCATCTGTGTGTCTTTTGCTCTATGCAGGACTATTCCCATGAGGCACAGGAGCAAGACTGATTTGCATATGGCTGGGTCTAAACTGGGGTGGCATGGTGAGCAAAAGAACGATGGATATAACCCAGATCTATTGACTGGGGGTAAATGTTTGATTTGCTCTGCATTTTGTCCATCATCTGTGTGTCATTTTCTTTCTCGCCCTAAGTGCGCTGGGTATGCCCAGCCATGGGTCCCGGGCTCCCTGTGTCACTGGATTGAAGCTAGCATGGCTGATATGGGGTGATGCCCGAAACCGGTTCCAGAAGGCTTGTTTTCGGTCCAGGGATGATCTGAATTGGCAGTTCAGGCTGGACTGTTCCCATGAGACACAGGGTCAAGACTGATTTGCATATGGCTGGGTCTAAACTGAGGAGGCAATGGTGAGCAAAAGAACGATTGATTTAATCCAGATCTATTGACTGGGGGTAAATGCTTGACTTGCTCTGCATTCCGTCCATCATCTGTGTGTCTTTTGCTCCATGCAGGCTGTAATGCAGTATGTATTGAGAACAGCAAAAGTGTGCATGACTGTTTTGCTGTTCCCAGAAGGCCCGCCAAACAGTCATGTGCACTTAGGAGTGGGCAAACCACTCTTCCAATGCTATGAGGGCAGAGCAGCCCCCACTCACCTGTCTGCAACGCAGCATAGAAAGATAAAAAGATAATAACTCAAAGTTATTATCATTTTATGTTACCTTTATTTGCACTGCTTAAAAGCAGTGGGGTGAAACTCCTGAGCTGCCACTGATTCCACTGACCCTATATATTGTTAAATCAGTGTCCATATCAGTTCATTTTCTCAAGCACCTCGCAATAATGCTTTACCTTTCAAGTATTTACCAGTTAAACTTCATGACTATTTGAACCCTCACCTTATTCTGAGGCTCACAAGCCTCTGTTTATTGACCTTTACTATTAGGTGGGGGAAATCTCAGTCCCTGGCAAACAGAAGTTTTTGCAGGGATTGAAATTCCAGACCTGTCAACTTTAAAAAAGATTTAATTGTGTTAGAGAGGAAGTGGGCCTTTGAGGGCAGCAGAACTTTGAGCTGATCGTTACAAGAGTATCTGTCATGGGGTAACCAAGATTGCAAGGGTTTGTGCTGGTCTTTTCGGAGCAGGCTGTCCTTCCCTTGGTTCCCCAAAAAAACACAATAAAAACAAAGACCTCTGATATAGCCTCCCCTGATCAGGTGAGGTTGGAGGATCAGCAAAGGAGTCCTACTGTGCAGATTCTCCACACAGAGATAGAAGCCGGCTATGAGTTGAAGATTCCAGCTCACTCAGTGCTCACTGTGTGATATTGGCACTTCATGTTGCACTATGTGACTTGGAAGGTTTTGATTTGAGAGGTGCAATCATTTCCACACCCTGCTGTTTTCTCCCAATAGATTTTGCCATATGAAACCTGGCAACATGATTCAAGGCTGCTGATGGTTGAGGCCTGGCAAAAAGGCAAAATCTGTAGATTTCACTGCAATAAATTCTCAATCTGCATGTTGTGTATTATTTCTGGGGCAAAATATGCACTTTAAGAAATTTACCGCACCTAGTAAATGCCTTTGACTTTGGTATCAATATTTATTTCATCTGCTGAATACCATTTCCTATTCAGATCACCTAATAACCAGGACCTTAGTCAGAGGAAACATCATGTTGCGTTACCAGTGATAGAAAGGTGACAATCTGAGCTGTGGTCAAAGCAGGAGATGCAGCCTCTCTTCTGGTGTTTGCCACCCACCAAGAGTGAGATTTGTTAAAGGTGGACACAGATAAGAGCACACTAGATTGATGGTTGGATGAGTAGGGGGATGAGGTAAAACTTTAGAGACAAATACAGCATTCAGAAAGCCCATAAGTGAGGCACATCTTTATTGCAAGGAAGATGAGATTTAAGTTTGCCTACTCAGTGTTTAGCAGCCAACAGAGCCTCAGGTTAATTATAGTTATCTAGGCTGCAATCCAAAATTGCAATGACACACAAAGCTCAAAAATATAAGAAAAGTTGGGAAAAATGATACTGTATATAGTTGTGAAACTACATTTTTCTGTCATTGCCTGTCTTGGGAGCTGGGTTGAATACAGAGCAGGAGTGCCATAGAGGTACCCTTCTTTGCGGAAGAGAAGATCTACACATTAAGAAAAGAAAATTACAATATTTGTGAGTCAAGGTAGGTGTGCAAGTAGGCCTGAAGCATAAAGTAGGATACCTTTAAATGAGAGCAATCTAGTAACTCCGATCCCAAAAAACTAGCTGCAAGTTCCCTGAATGATTGCTCACCAAAGCAATATAAAAATGTAACTTTGTTCATCCTCATTATGAAAAATAGTTTTCCCAAATTGGGAACCAAGGGTGTGTCCCTAAATCACAGGCAGTTGGCTAGAAGGAAAACAACTCACATGTAAACATGTTTGATATTATTTCATTGAAAGGAACAAAAATAATTAATTAATTGGTCTTCGTATTATTTCATTCAAAACCATCTCATAGCAAGTATTCAAATTGCCATGAACAGGTTAATTACACCACAGCATACACATAATACAGAATTCCTATGTACATGACAAACATTTACAAAAGTCATAAGGTGATTCAAAGGCAAGATAAAATATGTGGCAATGGTCAGTAACATGAATGTCCTTAAAATATAATTGTTGATAAACCAAAGTCACAATTCATATTTTTTCGAAAAGAGAGTGAGGGTAGATTATTTAAAAAAAATGCCATTCTGTCCTTTGGAATGAGGGATGAAACAGTGGTGGTTGTTATACTTGTTTTACTTCTTGCAAACATTCCTCCCATCACCTTTTGCGTGTTTTATGTACTGACCTTAGTGGCAAGAGTATGCCCAGATGATGGTCTTGTGCTCACTGTCCCACTGGAATCAAGCTACACCCAACTGAAGAGCCCCACTCAAGGCATGACCGGTCTTAGGTTGCTTGTATTCCAGTTCGGGGAGGACCTGGCCAAACGGTTCTGGCTGGATGGGTCTTATTGGAGCAGGGTCGAGACTATTTTGCATATAGCTGAGTCCAAACTGGGTAAAAGAATGATCGGTTCGAATGCACCCTGAGCGACTGCCAGAGGTTAGCCTTATTACAAGCATTCCTTCCACCCTCTTTTATTTTAAATAGCCTCTTGTGCACCAGCAGGCAATACAAGAAGAGACAGAGTGAGACTTTGCACTTTTTGTCAATGAAATACATAGCATAAGAAGTCACCATGACCATTGCAATAATATTATAAAAAAGTCATTAAATACAATACTTGCAAGATTGCAGGGAAAGGATCTCCAAATTATGCACCCAAAATGTACTACAGAACAATTAACTTTGGGAATATTTTGTTACTTGCAATGTGTACCCAGATTTCTTAGGGGTATGGGATTTCCTATAAATGAAAAGAACATTAGTGAAAATATTCATACATACAACTACTACATTTTTCTTGATTCTTGCGTGCCATCTCTTAATAATAGATACATGTGGGAAATGTCTACTGAAAACAAGATTGGACCTTTTTAGAGTAAATCTCAATGTTGTTTAATGGGTGGTGCCATGCATCAAAAGTTTTGGCTGACAACTTCATAAATTCAAGAATAACATAGCAGGGGTGAATTTAACTGAAGAATCACAAACGTAAACAAATATATACATATTAGTCAAGACTTCAGATACAAACCGTACCCCAGTTGTGTGGCAGTTCTATTGCATGTGACAGAAAAAGTCCCAAAATGCACTGTGCAAACATCAAGTTTTCAAAATGGAAATTGACTCATTTTGGCATTATATGCAGTTGTGGAATTTGGGAATGAACTCAGCCACCACTCAGGGAAACTTACTAAATAAAGACATTTCTGACACATAGGAAAGTCCAGGGCTGTGTGACTTGCCTGGGTTCCAAATTTGTTTTCTTACTCAAAATGCCCTGAAAATTTTAAACTTTGGCTAAAATCTCACATTTTCTTCACAACTCTATGAGAGAAACTTTCCAGAATATGCAGGGATCCCCAAATACCTTAACAACCTGTGTTTCCACACTGTTCTCGATAAAACCCATACCCCACTTGTGTGACTGGCCTTATTGCCCTTGAAAACAATAGGCCCTAAAACACAACATGGGTAAATCAAATGTTCGTCATGATAATTGACCCATTTTGCAATGTAGGAATCTAAGGTATTTGAGCCTGGCTCAGCCGCCATTCAGGGAAATATACCAAACCAAGACATTTCTGAAAAACTAGACACATTGAATGGTGTAGGGTTGTGTGACTGGCATGGAGTCCACAGCGTTTTTGTTGTGGGCTCCATAATTGGTTACAATTATGCATTTTTACTCACCTTTCTGTGAGGGAAACCTGTGGGGTTTCTACCAACCGATGTGCCCACATTTTTCCAAATAAAAGTGGTACTACACTTGTGTTACTGGGCCTATCACAAGCAATAGGCATGAATGAACACTCTGATTACTGTGGCCGCAAAGATCCTGATTTGGTCCATTCTTGTCTTATTTAATAGGCAGAGCCACACAACTGAGGAACCATTTTTATCAGGCGAAGAGTGGAAATCCTGGGTGTTACGAATTTTGAGGATCCCTGCAAATTATGGAACTTTTTCTCACAGAAATGTGAGGAAAATGAATGTTTCTAGCGAAAGTTTTATATTTACAGGACTATCAGGTAGATTCATGAAAGAAAATGCGGCTCGCAAAGGCCTTTGCGAGCGCAATTTTTGCATTTGGGATTCATCATCCCAAATGCAAAAATCGCTATTAGCGAAATCGCATATTTGCGAGGAATTGCATTTAAGGAATCTCTATTTGAGATTCCTTAAATGCAACTCATTAACCATTTTTAAATTGCGAATTCGCAATTTGTGGTCGCTATTTACCACGAAGTCTGACTTCGTGGTAAATAGCGTAAAAATAGAAAAAAGCACTTTAGTGCATTTTTCTCAATTGCATGTTACACACACACATGTCCTTTGGACATGTGTGTGCACAACACCTGTGTAAATTTGCATTTCAGGGGTGCTACAGGTTGTCCTTTGGACACCCCTGGCACCCTTGAATTCGCATCCTTATTTGCGATTAGCAAATTGCTAATCGCAAATAAGGAGGCTGTAGGAATCGCAATAAATATTGCGATTCCTACATGAATCCCGTTTTGCGAGTCTGTAATAGCGATTCCTTATGAATCGCTATTAAAGACTCGCAAAACGAGTCTTTGATGAATCTTGCTGTATATGTTCGAAAAAACATTAGGATCCATGAAAGCCACTCTACTTTGGATTCCTTACCCAAATGGGTCTCTAGGTTTCAGAAATGCCCAGCGTTGGTAGTGTTTCATTGTCAGCTGACCCAGAACCCAAATTGTGGGGGTTATTCACCATAGCAAGTGAGAGAATATTGGGATTTCTTCTTCCCAGAAGAATCAACATTTCTTCTCACTTGTATGTGGACGTGGATAGTCTAAGGGTCACGGAGGTGCAAAAATACAGTTTGGGGATTTAGGGATGGATGTGTGGACAGATGTCTGGACTGGCCAGCCTGCACCTAATTTCTTTTTCATATATTATGGAATATCCTGTGAGCTTTCTGCTTGAGGGCCTGCTATTGTATGTAGTCAAGCTCTATGTCCTGAGTGTGCCACCCCTTCTTTTTTTTTACAATTTTCCTGGTGTCTACTGGTTTTCCTGCCCCCTGGCAGAAAACCTCTTCAGTCTGGCCCCCAGTGGGATAGAAAGGCTTCTGGGCAGTTAGGGAATAGTGGCACACCACAACCCATATTTTTTTGGACAATTTTCCTCTGGTGTCTTGTGGGCTTTCTGCCCCTGTGGTGTTAGGGGGAAGAAAGGCTTGGTGGCCTGTTATGCAGCAGGGATTCAGCCCAATGCCTGGGTGGGTCACCTCCACCTAATATTTCCATTAATAGCCGTGGTGTCCAGTGAGCTTTCTGTCTTCCAGAGGGACCAGAATACTACAGAGGCTATCATAGGGTGGGGGTTCAGCCCAAAGCGTAGTGGGGCTGCAACACCCCTTTTTTGTTAATTATTTAACCTAGTGTCTGGTGTGGGTTCCCCCTCTCAGGGGACAGATTAAGGATCAAGTCCCCAATTTGGTCATCTGGAGACAAAAAGGCTATAGTGTCTAGATTGGGGGGGCATAGCCTGATCTCATGTTGGGATACCATACCCCCTATTTTTTGTTTTTAATGTATTTCTGGTAGTTTCATGGGGCTTCAGCCCACCACGAAGGGTAAAAGGGGGTACACCACCAATCTGCATCTCAGAGTGGGTGTCAGGGCATATACCCATACCCCTTCTTTCAGTTTATTTATTTGCCCTAGTGTCCAATGGGCTTTCTGCCCCCAAGAAGAGGCAGAGGCATTGCTTTCACCTTTCTGGGGTGGGGCATTGCTCAAGGCCGGTGTAGGCTGACCCATGCCTTCTTTTGAGAAA
Organism: Lissotriton helveticus; assembly: GCF_964261635.1. Taxonomy (NCBI): domain Eukaryota; kingdom Metazoa; phylum Chordata; class Amphibia; order Caudata; family Salamandridae; genus Lissotriton; species Lissotriton helveticus. The sequence continues at coordinate 447,195,151 of NC_136072.1, read as the reverse complement.
CATTATATTGATGTTCAAGTGGGTTTTCTGCTTTCCTGGGTGTCATGAAAGACTGTTTATTGTGGAGGATCACTTGCCCTATTGCTAGTGGACCCTCACTTCCACACAAGTATCCCTGATATCTAGTGGGTGGATCTTATTTTAATCAGTGCTTCGGGGGGAGATTATACGCCCAGCACCTAATATTGGTGACTGGTTTCACTTTTATTAGTACGATGAGCATGCTGTGCATCACACTGATGAAAGAAAAAAAATCTGGATGCCAGTGAATCTTTTCTCTAACGTCCTGACTCTTTTTAAAAAGAAAGTCTCCTCGCAAACTGCTCAGCTGCACACCCCCTCACACCAGGGGGGGGGTCAGCTGAGCAGTTTGCCAGGGCCGGTTTCTGTTCCCAGTCTGGCCCTGCCCCCATAGCATTAATGTGGTTAAAATATAATCCTTTTAAAAAATGTAGCCTCTGAGTTTGTGTTGGTTGATAATGGTAAATCTTATGATTTTTGGTCAAAGTGATAAATCCTTATGAAAATCCACCCACAGAATATTCTTAACCTTACCGAATACTTTGATGGAGTGAGATCTGCCATTTGATTCTCCACTTTACTTATGCTTTCTGCAGCAATCTACAGGTTTCACGTTACCACCAAGATCTAAAAAACACCCACGATATTAAAGCATTCAACATGCTATCGATCACCACACACAGTGATTTTATTTGAACTGTGAAAAGACACACTGAGCAGGTTTCGTCTTTTCTGATTTACGAAGTATGCAGTATAAAGGGCCGATTCCGATGTCGGACGGACTGGAGTCCGCCCGCCATTGGTTGGAACTGGAACTGAATGACCTCCTGTCTTCGGTTCCAGCCCAGGAAGTACAATGGTCGCAATCCTATACTTTACAATGGGAGCATGCATTCCTAATGGAATGCATGCTCTCATTGTAAAGAGCAGGGGGCAGTTCTTCCCTGCACCCCGTGGCAGGCACCTCAGGGTGCCTGCCACCGGATGCAGGGATCAAGAGGGGCACCATAGCCGCCCCCTAGGCTGCCATTTGGTGGCATTGCATCCATGGAGGCCCTACTGGTGGCCCCCAAAGACAGATTCCCATAGTCTTTCTGTGTCGGAAAGACCGTCATAAAAAGGCTTTGGGAATCTGCCATTCTAACCCCTCGGCCGGAAAGAGCTAGCCGAGGGATTACTGATGGCTTTCCAAATGGCAGATGGGCTCTCCGAGATCATCGGGACCATACGGAAATCTGATTGGGATTCCCTTCCAACCAACCCCATCAAAATGGGTTGGTGAGATAGGAATCCCAACAGCCGATTCCGATGCGGTCGGAACAGCTCTGACTAACGGTCGGAGCCGTTTCCAACTGCATCGGACTAAGCCCCTTATTGTGTGACCAACCCTGGCAGATTCTCAGTCAGCAACTGCCATCGCTGTCTTTAACCACCCCTCGTTTGACATTTTACATTCTGTTGCTAAGCTACAATTACATAACTTGCCACAGGTAATCATCTTGTAACATATATTAAATTGAATTTTGTCACCATAAAGCAAATGAATGTAGAGCTTTAAGGGGATGTCTTCATTGTATTTTGTCGTGCCTATTTCGAGGATAAAATTTGTATCTTCAGACACTGTTTTCATCATAACTTGCATGACAATTAAAAGGGGGAAGACACACTAGCAATAGCAGCCTGCTTTGATAATGCAACTGCAACAAATGATGGACGGAATGCTGAATGATTTAAATATTCTCCCCCAGTCAAGAGATCTGGTTTAAATCCACTATTTTTTTGCCACTATGCCACCCCAGTTTGGACCCAGCCATATGCAAATCAGTCTTGACCCTGTGCCTCATGGGAACAGTCCAGACCGAACTGTCAAGCCAGGTCCTCCCTGGACTGGAAACAAGCATCCTGGGACCTGTTTTGGGATATTTCACCCTTCATCAGCCAGCTAGCTTGAATCCAGTGGCACAGTGAGCAAGGGACCCAAGTCTGGGCATACCTGTCCCACTTAGGGTGAAAAGAGTACCTGCTACAATGATGGACAGAATGCTGAATGATTCAAACATTCTCCCGCAATCAAGAGATCTGGGTTAAATCCATCATTTGTTTGCCCACTGCACCACCCCAGTTTGGACCCAGCCATATGCAAATCAGTCTTGACCCTGTGCCTCATCAGAACAGTCCAGACCGAACTGCCAAGCCAGGTCCTCCCTGGACCGGACACAATCATCCTGGGACTGGTTTTGGGGTTAGTCACCCTTCCTCAGCCAGGCTAGCTAGAATCCAGAGGCACAGTGAGCAAGGGACCCACATATGGGCATACCCATCCCACTTAGGGTGAAAAGTGTAACTGCAAGAAATGAAGGACAGAATGCTGAATGATTCAAACATACTCCCCCAGTCAAGAGATCTGGGTTGAATCCACATGTTTTTGCCCACTACCACCCCCCAGTTTGAACCCAGTCATATGCAAATCAGTCTTCACCCTGTGCCTCTTTGGAACAGTCCAGACCAAACTGCCAAGCCACGTCCTCCCTAAACCGTAAACAAGCATTCTGGGACCGGTTTTGGGGTATCTCACCCTTCATCAGCCGGGCTAGCTTGAGTCCAGTGCCACAGTGAGCACAGGACCGACGTCTGGGCATACCTGTTCCACTTAGGGTGAAAAGTGTAACTGCAACAAATGATGGACGGAATGCTGAATGATTAAAACATTCTCCCCCAGTCAAGAGATCTGGGTTAAATCATTTGTTTTTTTGCCCACTACGTCATCCCAGTTTGGACCCAGTCATATGCAAATCAGTCTTGATCCTGTGCCTCATGGGAACAGTCCAGACCAAACTGCCAAGCTAGGTCCTCCCTGGACCAGAAAGAAGAATCCTGGGACCGGTTTCAGGGTATGTCACCCTTCATCAGCCAGGATAGCTTGATTCCAGTGGCACAGTGAGCAAGGGACCCATGTCTAAGCATACTCGTCCCACTTAGGGCGAAAAGTGTAACTGCAACAAAAGATGGATGGAATGCTGAATGATTCAAACATTCTCCCCCAGTCAAGAGATCTGGGTGAAATCCATCGTTTTTTTGCCCACTAAACCACCCCAGTTTGGACCCAGCCATATGCAAATCAGTCTTGACCCTGTGCCACATGGGAACAGTCTGTTACCCATGAACTGGTCCAAGAATGCTTGTTTCCGGTTCAGGGAAGACCTGACATGGCAGTTTGAGCTGGACTGTTCCCATGAGGCACAGGGTGAAGACTGATTTGCATATGGCTGGACCTGAACTGAGGTGGTGAAGTCAACTGAAGAATGATGATGGATTCAATCCAGATCTGTGACTGGGGATGAGTGTCTGAAAGTTTCAGCGCTCCGTCCATCACCTCCTTGTGTTTGCTTTGTTTGCCCTAAGTTGGCAGGTTATGCCCTGATGTGAGTCCCTTGCTCACTTTGCCACTGTATTCAAGCTAGCCTGGCTGATGAAGGGTGTTACCCAGAAACCGGTCCCAAGATGCTTTTTTCCGGTTCAGGGAAGACCTGGCTTGGCAGTTTGGGCCGGACTGTTCCCATGAGGCACAGGGTCAAGACTGATTTGCAAATGTCTGGGTCTGAATTGAGGTGGTGAAGTGAGCTAAAGAATGATGATGGATTCAACCCTGATCTGAAACTGGGGTGAGTGTCTGAAAAGTTTCATCGCTCCGTCCATCATCTCCTTGTGTTTGCTTTGTTCGCCCTAAGTTGGCAGGGTATGCCCAGACATGGGCCCCTTGCTTACTTTGCCACTGAATTCAAGCTAGCCTGGTTGATGAAGGGTGTTACCCAGTAACCGGTCCCAGGATGCTTGTTTCCGGTTCAGGGAAGACCTGGCTTGGCAGTTCAGGCTGGACTGTTCCCATGAGGCACAGGGTCAAGACTAATTTGCATATGGCTGGGTCGTAACTGAGGTGGCGAAGGGATCTAAAGAATGATGATGGATTTAACCCAGATCTTTGACAGGGGGTGAGTGTCTGAAAAGTTCCAGCGCTCCGTCCATCATCTCCTTGTGTTTGCCTTGTTCTCCATAAGTTGGCTGGGTATGCCCAGACGTGGGTCCCTTGCTCACTTTGCCACTGGATTCAAGCTAGGCTGGCTGATGAAGGGTGTTACCCAGAAACCGGTCCCAGGATGCTTGTTTCCGGTTCAGGGAAGACCTGGCTCGGCAGTTCGGGCTGGACTGTTCCCTTGAGGCACAGGGTCAAGACTGATTTGCATATGGCTGGGTCTGAACTGAGGTGGCGAAGTGAGCTAAAGAATGATGATGGATTCAACCCAGATCTGTGACTGGGGGTGAGTGTCTGAAAAGTTCCAGTGCTCAGTCCATCATCGCCTTGTGTTTGTTTTGCTTTGATGATGCAGCAAACAATTTAGTGAGAACAAATAGAACACTGGGGAACAGAGATGGCAGTGGAGTTCAGTCCTGAGATAAACTGGTTCCTTTCTGTGTTAAAGGTGTTTTGTACATAGCTCTCAACAGATCCCATTCATTGTGCTTACCCCGACTGATATTTTAGAGAAGAAAACATTTACAAACTAATCATACAGCAACTAAATATGTTACAAATACTGTGACCTGCCACTCATCCTCAAAACAATCAATACCCACTGTTATTGCCATGACTGCGCTGAAGTCTCTAGGCAGTCATGGCATCCTTTTATGGGTAGTCGAATGAAAGTGTGAATAAAGACTACAGAGTCTATTGGATAGAATGCCCATGTCTTGCCATCTATACCACACAGCATCCCTGCTCCAGTCATCAAGAACACCAGTTGCGTCTTATTCATAAATCCTTACCATATAAGCCTACATGTAAACATAGTAAACACAAACACAAATTTAACTCACCCATCAACATCCTACTGATCACCTCACAAAGCAAACACATTGAACGCACTCTGCACTTCATACTGGTAAATGCTGACTCTATAACTGAGTACAGGATGGATATAACCATTTTCTTAGTACCTTCAATATGCCCGGCAGGACCATGATTATAGAGGATGCCCTCTTTAATATAGTTACTGCTAAAAAAAATTATCCAGTGCATTGTGTTATCCTCCTCTTACATTGGGTGTATCCTAGACTTCATATCCTCTTTAATGACCAATGTCCCCTGACGCTCACAGCAATATGTACCCTGGACAGGCCACATAGCCAGTGCTTTTGAACTGCTAGACACGTCTGCCATCCAGAAAAGCCATCCAAAGACTTACAAAATGAATAGCAGATTCTCCAAACTATATCAGACATAGTATCTCAAAGACAACATAGGCACTAGTAGCCAGGCCCTACCCCAGCACCAACATTGAGAGCCTACTAAACAAGTTCCAATATGCAGTAAAGAAAAGTATTCTGCTTACTTGTAGCTCATTAAAGCGGCCAAGGCCGCTTACTACAAGAACATCATTTTCAATTCTCCAACATGAGCAGGATGCTCTTCAAGGTGCTAAAGCAATTTCCAGCCCATGCATGAGAATTCCCCTTTCAAAATCACAAAGAGGTGAACAGCAACCAACATTTTTTATAAGCAAGATCCAACATTATATTGTGAAAATGCTTAGATTGAAATTTACTGGAAATTACCACCCCCAACTGTAACCAAGCTGAGCACCTTCAACTTCCTCTCTCTCTTAATAATCTGGAAATAGTTCTGTCCCTGAAAACCTTCTTGTATAAGGACTATGCCATCCCATCAGCCACAGTGTAAGTATTGTATGCTGAAGCACTAACATTGTCAAAGTGCTTCCCACACAAGGCTTCATCTATGGCGCCCTCTAGACCCTTTTGAAAAACCCCAACCTGGACCCTGATGACCGCACACATTTCTGTTCCAATGCCTACCTTCTATTCCTGGAAATATCACTGAGAACACTGGTGCAACTAACTCCAAAACAAAGTTAAAAAACGATCTCAATTAAAAATATTAATTTAGATAAATACCAGTGCAGATCTAAAGTGGCAAACATTTAATTGGTTGAGACACCCGAAATATCTACAGCAACTTGAGTACTTACGTTGAGCCATGGTGTGTCGGTGCATAGTGAGAAAGGCTGTTGAAAGTATCAGGGCAGTTCAGCCTCCTGCAATTCTGGGAGAACATTTCTGCTCCCCTGCAGAGTTGCAGGAGTCGGGGTACTCAATCTGCATCTCCTGCCCCATACTGCAAGTGATTTAACCTCATTTGATCCTGAAATCCGCACAACTGGGCTTGGTGTTATTTCACCTGTAATCAATGTGGTGAAAGACCATTGGCAATTTGTAGTCTGGCAGAGCAATATGTTTCTCAGGATACCACTCCCGCAACTCAAAGTGTGATTAAAGCAGAACCTACTTTTTACCAGAGGCATAATTATATTTTTATTAGAGACATATTTGCAGCTCTCAATGTAATCTGGAACCCCCTGCTAGTTGTACGACAAACTATTGTTTACTAAAATATTGTGACAAAAGACTATCAAATGTACACTACCAAAATATTGAATAAACAATGTCATGGAACAGAATGTCGTCAAAAAACGGTAGGTATATTGAAAAATATACAAATATGTTTTGTGCTAATGTCCATGAAGAAGGGACGTGTTTGCCCTGAAACGCGTCGGACCTCTTTTTTAATTCTGAGGAGGAAGGCTGAGTGGACGATTGGGGCAGAAGAAGACTGGATGGTCAGATGTGCAGTGGGTAGCCCTCCCGAAGCGCCTGGCGTTTTGCTTTCTATATTTCTCCGGTCTGCCTTGACCGTGGGAGGGGCTCCGCTTCGTCTAACGCGCTCAGTGACAAACCTGACGAGGACTGGAGCGAGGACACTTACCCTCGCTTGTACAGCACGACTCATCACGGAAGTAATCGTCATCCCATTCCTACCCCCCCACCTCAACCTACAGGTGATTTAATCAAGATGACAAATAAAAGACATTGTTGCACAGCCTACTTAAGGAATACTGTCACACTCTCCATAATGACTACAGCTACCAGCATCCCTGGCAGCACATCAAGAAGAGCCACGCCCACTTAGGGCGACCCCGATTTAAATAAACAGCATTTAAATCGCAATGGCGAGTGTTTTGTGCTCTTTGCTAATGTCCATGAAGAAGGGGCGTGTTTGCCCCGAAACGCGTCGGACCTCTTTTTTAATTCTGAGGAGGAAGGCTGAGTGGACGATTGGGGCAGAAGAAGACTGGATGGTCAGATGTGCCGTGGGTAGCCCTCCCGAAGCGCCTGGCGTTTTGCTTTCTATATTTCTCCGGTCTGCCTTGACCGTGGGAGGGGCTCTGCTTCGTCTAACACGCTCAGTGACAAACCTGACGAGGACTGGAGCGAGGACACTTACCCTCGCTTGTACAGCACGACTCATCACGGAAGTAATCGTCATCCCATGCCTACCCCCCACCTCAACCTACAGGTGATTTAATCAAGATGACAAATAAAAGACATTGTTGCACAGCCTACTTAAGGAATACTGTCACACTAACCATAATGACTACAGCTACCAGCATCCCTGGCAGCACATCAAGAAGAGCCCCGCCCACTTAGGGCGGCCCCGATTTAAATAAACGGCATTTAAATCGCAATGGCGAGTGTTTTGTGCTCTTTGCTAATGTCCATGAAGAAGGGGCGTGTTTGCCCCGAGACGCGTCGGACCTCTTTTTTAATTCTGAGGAGGAAGGCTGAGTGGACGATTGGGGCAGAAGAAGACTGGATGGTCAGATGTGCCATGGGTAGCCCTTCCGAAGCGCCTGGCGTTTTGCTTTCTATATTTCTCCGGTCTGCCTTGACCGTGGGAGGGGCTCCGCTTCGTCTAACGCGCTCAGTGACAAACCTGACGAGGACTGGAGCGAGGACACTTACCCTCGCTTGTACAGCACGACTCATCACGGAAGTAATCGTCATCCCATGCCTACCCCCCCACCTCAACCTACAGGTGATTTAATCAAGATGACAAATAAAAGACATTGTTGCACAGCCTACTTAAGGAATACTGTCACACTCACCATAATGACTACAGATACCAGCATCCCTGGCAGCACATCAAGAAGAGCCACGCCCACTAAGGACGGCCCCGATTTAAATAAACGGCATTTAAATCGCAATGGCGAGTGTTTTGTGCTCTTTGCTAATGTCCATGAAGAAGGGGCGTGTTTGCCCCGAAACGCGCTGGACCTCTTTTTTAATTCTGAGGAAGGCTGAGTGGACGATTGGGGCAGAAGAAGACTGGATGGTCAGATGTGCCGTGGGTAGCCCTCCCGAAGCGCCTGGCGTTTTGCTTTCTATATTTCTCCGGTCTGCCTTGACCGTGGGAGGGGCTCCGCTTCGTCTAACACGCTCAGTGACAAACCTGACGAGGACTGGAGCGAGGACACTTACCCTTGCTTGTACAGCACGACTCATCACGGATGTAATCGTCATCCCCTGCCTACCCCCCCACCTCAACCTACAGGTGATTTAATCAAGATGACAAATAAAAGACATTGTTGCACAGCCTACTTAAGGAATACTGTCACACTCACCATAATGACTACAGGTACCAGCATCCCTGGCAGCACATCAAGAAGAGCCACGCCCACTTAGGGCGGCCCCGATTTAAATAAACGGCATTTAAATCGCAATGGCGAGTGTTTTGTGCTCTTATCTAATGTCCATGAAGAAGGGGCGTGTTTGCCCCGCAACGCGTCGGACCTCTTTTTTAATTCTTAGGAGGAAGGCTGAGTGGACGATTGGGGCAGAAGAAGACTGGATGGTCAGATGTGCCGTGGGTAGCCCTTCCGAAGCGCCTGGCGTTTTGCTTTCTATATTTCTCCGGTCTGCCTTGACCGTGGGAGGGGCTCCGCTTCGTCTAACGCGCTCAGTGACAAACCTGACGAGGACTGGAGCGAGGACATTTACCCTCGCTTGTACAGCACGACTCATCACGGAATTAATCGTCATCCCATGCTTACCCCCCCACCTCAACCTACAGGTGATTTAATCAAGATGACAAATAAAAGACATTGTTGCACAGCCTACTTAAGGAATACTGTCACACTCACCATAATGACTACAGCTACCAGCATCCCTGGCAGCACATCAAGAAGAGCCACGCCCACTAAGGGCGGCCCCGATTTAAATAAACGGCATTTAAATCGCAATGGCGAGTGTTTTGTGCTCTTTGCTAATGTCCATGAAGAAGGGGCGTGTTTGCCCCGAAACGCGTCAGACCTCTTTTTTAATTCTGAGGAGGAAGGCTGAGTGGACGATTGGGGCAGAAGAAGACTGGATGGTCAGATGTGCCGTGGGTAGCCCTCCCGAAGCGCCTGGCGTATTGCTTTCTATATATATATATATATGTATATATTACCTACTGGCGATAGCCAGTAGGTATATATAGTTAGGACCTAGCTACCATAGGAAATCGGCAACATTCTATTGGGAATAACTTTGGCGCCGGTTGAGGAATTTGCGTGTAATTTTCCAAAATTTAGGCCAGCTCTGCTCCGTTTCTTCCCTGGAAGTTTCGGGGGGATTTGTCATGCGGGGGCCGATAAAAAAGGGGGGTCCCAAAACGTGTTTTCCCCATGTTAATTTCCATAGGACGTATAGAACCGCTGAATGGAATTACACCAAACTTTGCAAAATTGTAGGGACTGGTACGCAGAAGGGCCTTTTCTATATTTGGTGAAAATTGCTCCAGTGGTTTTTATGAAAATTAACTTCAAAAACACATATGTATCTTTATAAGCTTACTGTAAGCTTACTGTACTCTGTACCTTCCCGAGTACGAGCTGCATTCTGATTGGCTGCCAATGTCTGTCAACACTCCAAAACAGAAATTGTTGGCAGCCATCTTGTACCTCAGTAAACTGAGGCACAGGAAAGCTGAAAAACAAACGTGTAGAACTCAAAAAGGGGGCATGGTAGAAGCACCCTGACCCCCTAGGCCTGCTCAGGGCAAAAAAATGTTTTTTTTTCAAAATTCAAATTCTTCATCCAAGAAGTGTTGGCAGCCATCTTGGGACCAATATACATGATAGCACCTCATTAAAAAAACATTGCAGTTAATAGAAGGTTTTAGGACTTTAGTTACATTATAAATCATTTGTTGATGGTACCATACTCATTTTAGGAATTGTGGTGTGTTCTAAGGTGATTTTACCATGTGAAAAAGGCTTCTGCTGGGATATCATGAATCATGTTTGAAAGAAAACTCATTCTTTTCCCACAGTGGTTTGGAAGGGGATCTATAAGCTAAACTGAAAGCATATTTTCTGTAAATTCACATTATATTTCTCAGTCATGTGAGAATGAAGTCTGACATTCTCAGTAAAACATGTACATCCAACAAGGACAGAGACTGTCAGTTGATTCCTTTGTGTTCTACTGCAGCTTCCCAGAGTGTTCTAAAGAACAACTAGAGCGCTAACAGTCCTACTTATTACAAAGGTATGGCACACCTGAAGCCATCTTGATTGGAATAAAGTGGTAACTCTGAAAACATTTAATTTAAAAAGGAACAAAATGAGGGGGTTCATTTTGCCATAGAAAGTATGATTAGTGCTTCAGAAAGAAAAATTAGGGCACATTTTGAGTGACTTCTCAAATCCTCTTCTATTTCATTAAACAATTCTGACATGCAGTCTCCCAAGATGGCCACCAGACACAAACGAGCCCAAATGTAGCCCAATATCACCCAGATGTAGCCCAAGTATAGCCCAATGACAGAATGTCCCAGAGTGTTCTAAAGAACAACTACAGCGCTAACAGTCTTACTTATGACAAAAGTATGGCACACCAGAAGCCATCTTGATTGGAATGAAGTGGTAAGTCTGAAAACATTTAATTTAAAAAGGAACACAATGAGGGGGTTCATGTTGCCATAGAAAGTATGATTAGTGCTTCAGAAAGAAAAATTAGGGCACGTTTTGAGTGACTTCTCAAATCCTATTCTATTTCATTAAAAAAAATTCTGCCATGCAGACTGAAACATGCACTTTGAATACCAGCAGCAGACTTCCCTGGTGAGCAGTAGCTTTACTACAGTGATATAATGAGCAACTAGAGTGCTAACATTCAGATTTTATGGCAAATGTGTGACACATCTGAATGACTTCTTGATGGAACCAAAGTAAACAAGCATTGAAAATGCAATAGATCTCGCCCTCGTTTAAGTTAAAGCCATTCTGTTTGTAATGAGGTGGCATTTTAGCTTTGCTTTTAATAGTGTTTTTCAAACTTTCATGTAAATAACATGCATATGTATGCATATATGTATATGTATATGTATGCATGCATTTATATTTGTATTTATATAGATATGCAGATTATATATGTTTATATATGTATATATATATATATATATATACACATATATATATAAATAATTGCATACATATGCATATATATATATATATGTGTATATGTGTGCATGTAGACAGACCGAGGCACAAGAAGGCAGAAAAACAAACGTGAAGAACACAAAAAGGGAGCAGGGTAGATACACCCTAACCCCCTAGGCCTGCCCAGGTGGTCCCACAAGGACAAAAAAGGCCCACATTTAAAAAAAAAAAAACCTGGTCTGTTTTTTTTTTAAAATTACCCCCCGGGGGGACCAAATTGCGGCGGCATAATGATAAAGAAGTGTGGGGGGGTCCACAATCCCCCCCACACTGCCCCGGGGACCGCCGCCCCTGGGGCAAAGCAACGCAGCCCCTTGGCGCATACTGGAGGCTCCTGGTGGGCTACTTGGCCCCCAGGGACCTCCAGTATACAAGGGGAATTAGTTCCTATTCTGCAAACACGCCAGGGGTTGCGCTGCAGAGAGGTGTAAAAAAGGGTGTGGCCTCATTTCACCTCTCTGCAATGCAGCCCCTGGCGCATACTGCAGGTTCCAGGTGGGCTAGTTGGCCCCCAGGGACCCGCAGTATGCAAGGGGAATTAGTTCCCCCTCTGCAAACACGCCCGGGGGCTGCGTTGCAGAGAGGTGTACAAAAGGGTGTGGCCTCATTACACCTCTCTGTAATGCAGCTCCCTGGCTTATACTGGAGGCTCCTGGTGGGCTAGTTTCCCCCCAGGGAGCCCCAGTATGCAAGGGGAATTAGTTCCTCCTCTGCAAACGCGCCAGGGGTTGCGCTGCAGAACGTTGTAAAAAGGGGGCGTGCCCTCTGAACACCTGCCTGCAAAAATGTAGTAAATCAGTATAAAAAAAATAACAATTAATACATTTAAAAATTGTCATTTAAAAAACCTTCGAAATTCAATGAAAAAACCATAGGTTTCAGGCCTTATATAGTTAGGAATTAGCATTTAAAAAACCTTGCAAATTCACTTAAAAAAACATAGGTTTCAGGCCTTATATAGTTATGAATTAGCATTTAAAAAACCTTGCAAATTCACTGAAAAAAACATAGGTTTCAGGCCTTGCCTTATATAGTTAGGAATTAGCATTTAAAAAACCTTGCAAATTCACTGAAAAAAACCATAGGTTTCAGGCCTTATATAGTTAGGAATTAGCATTTAAAAAACCTTGCAAATTCACTGAAAAAACCATAGGTTTCAGGCCTTATATAGTTAGGAATTAGCATTTAAAAAACCTTGCAAATTCACTGAAAAAACCATAGGTTTCAGGCCTTATATAGTTAGGAATTAGCTTTTAAAGAACCTTTGAAATTCACTCAAAAAACTATAAGTTTTAGGGGTGTTATAGTTAGCTGGACATTTCACTCATACAAAACCATTGAAATTGCTCCTATATAGTTAGTTGTACTAACTATATTTCGCGCACCCGCAATCCACTGCTGATGATGTCACATATTAGATAATTCATGACATGGTCAGTGACATCACTGATGACATCTCAAATGACATCACTGATGACATCACTAATGACATCATCCACGTGACAATCACATACACCTTTTCATACACTATTAACATTTTTCATCACTCTTTGTAAAATACAGAGTATCATATTTGAATCCATTGTCACAGCAATACAAGTATCTAAAAATCCACTCAGTGATTCATAGATGTATACACACATCTAATCATTTACCTGTAGATTCACTCATACATGCTGTCAATGAACAATGGAATACTATCAAAAATACTTATACACCTATATCGACATTAAACAACAGCACACATCCTATTCACATATGAAGTCATCCTACTCACTTATGCAAACAATGGATCATACTTACATATTTACTTAGCAAAACACTTATACAAACACCACTTCATCTATTCATTTAGATAGTAAGTCATACTTAGTGAATTATAAAATCATTATTACAAGTATACAGTTATCCATACAGTCACTCACACAATCATTGAGTCTTATGTATATGTATTTATATACAACAACTGACACATACACTGCCTTTTATTTTTCTAGTTTATTGGACATGTACCATTGAGAAATATATTTGCTCATCACCACACCCATAAAGAGATTCACTCATCCAAACTGTTAGAACATGTAGTTTTAACTTCATATATCTACTGAATCAACTATTCACACATCTTTGGACAGTCACACACCCCCCACCGAACCACACACACTTTCACACTCCCATACAAATACTCAGTTAACTAATCAATAACTAATATATACTTTCACATAGCTAGTAACCAACTGTAGAATCAGTTTACACAACAACTGACAAAGTGGTACAGATATTCACACAGTTTAGTCACTATCCACTATATTTAGTGAGACATTATAAATTGGTCAGGTAAACAGTCAATTACACTGCTACTAAATTCTCCATCCAAATATTTATTTATATATACCCACTCATTCTTCAATGCAAATTGCTATATATATATATAATGCATATTTAAATAACGAAGCAAACCACATTCACTGGATGATGTCATCAGTGATGTCATTTGAGATGTCATCAGTGATGTCACTGACCATGTCATGAATGATCTAATATGTGACATCATCAGCAGTGGATTGCGGGTGCCAGAAATATAGTTAGTACAACTAACTATATAGGAGCAATTTAAATGGTTTTGTATGAGTGAAATGTCCAGCTAACTATAACACCCCTAAAACTTTTTTAAAAGCTAATTCCTAACTATATAAGGCCTGAAACCTATGGTTTTTTCAGTGAATATATATATATATATATATATATTACCTACTGGCGGTCCCCAGTAGGTATATATAGTTAGGATTTTTTCTCTATGGGATTTTTGAAAATTCTATGTCTAATAACTTTGGCGTTTGTGGACGGAATTGGCTGAAATTTTCAGGGAAATGGAACATTTTGTTTCTGAGGGGCGGAGCGGAGTTTAAACCTATTAGGAGGGGCGCATTTTCACACAAGTGAGAAGTGCCGCCACCTAACCTGCATACACCCGTGGCGCTGAGGAAGGCTCGAGATGAGCTGAAATGCATTCGCCGATTTTCGGATGTTGGGACCTTTCATTACCTGCTCCACAGGATTAAAGTTGTTTTCTCCTACTCCCTGGTGTGGCCTCTTCACTTTCGTCTTCTGAGGAGGTGATTTAACGCACATTGCAACGCGGAATCCAGTGCCGCATTCAAGAGGCCCCTGTTTCTTCAAGCTGGCTCTGGTTCGACTGGCTGCTGCTTCGGTGGTTTTTCGTTTGAATCCGGGTTACCGGAACTGCCAGGGCCCACCTTCCATCCTGGGCGAAATTGCGGCAGTCTTGGGGTCACAGGACTTCATGCTGGGCGAGGTATGAGCCCCATCCTTGCCCCTGCCTAGATGACACCAGGACATGGGAGGTTGAAACAGTTCGGGGACTGGAGGAGACGGCGGATTCCTGTGTCATCGGGTTTGGAAGGTTCCCTTGCAGCACAGCTCTGTTCCATCCCGGGCAGTTTCCACCAGGCAAGACCTAAAACATTGCATCCTGGTATTGGTAGTTGCCGTGCATTAAGCGACTAGCCAAGGATAGCTGCTATTGGTACTTACCTACAGGGGCGGAGCGGAGTTTAAACCTATTAGGAGGGGCGTGTTTTCACACAAGTGAGAAGTGCCGCCACCTAACCTGCATACACCCGTGGCGCTGAGGAAGGCTCGAGATGAGCTGAAATGCATTCGCCGATTTTCGGATGTTGGGACCTTTCATTACCTGCTCCACAGGATTAAAGTTGTTTTCTCCTACTCCCTGGTGTGGCCTCTTCACTTTCGTCTTCTGAGGAGGTGATTTAACGCATATATATATATGTGTATATGTGTGCGTGTAGACAGACCGAGGCACAAGAAGGCAGAAAAACAAATGTGAAGAACACAAAAAGGGAGCAGGGTAGATACACCCTAACCCCCTAGGCCTGCCCAGGTGGTCCCACAAGGACAAAAAAGGCCCACATTAAAAAAAAAAAAACCTGGTCTGTTTTTTTTTTAAATTACCCCCTGGGGGGACCAAATTGCGGCGTCATAACGATAAAGAAGTGTGGGGGGTCCACAATCCCCCCCACACTGCCCCGGGGACCGCCGCCCCTGGGGCAAAGCAACGCAGCCCCTTGGCGCATACTGGAGGCTCCTGGTGGGCTACTTGGCCCCCAGGGACCCCCAGTATACAAGGGGAATTAGTTCCTATTCTGCAAACACGCCAGGGGTTGCGCTGCAGAGAGGTGTAAAAAAGGGTGTGGCCTCATTACACCTCTCTGCAATGCAGCCCCCTGGCGCATACTGCAGGTTCCAGGTGGGCTAGTTGGCCCCCAGGGACCCGCAGTATGCAAGGGGAATTAGTTCCCCCTCTGCAAACACGCCCGGGGGCTGCGTTGCAGAGAGGTGTACAAAAGGGTGTGGCCTCATTACACCTCTCTGTAATGCAGCTCCCTGGCTTATACTGGAGGCTCCTGGTGGGCTAGTTTCCCCCCAGGGACCCCCAGTATGCAAGGGGAATTAGTTCCTCCTCTGCAAACGCGCCAGGGGTTGCGCTGCAGAACGTTGTAAAAAGGGGGCGTGCCCTCTGAACACCTGCCTGCAAAAATGTAGTAAATCAGTATAAAAAAAATAACAATTAATACATTTAAAAATTGTCATTTAAAAAACCTTCGAAATTCAATGAAAAAACCATAGGTTTCAGGCCTTATATAGTTAGGAATTAGCATTTAAAAAACCTTGCAAATTCACTTAAAAAAACATAGGTTTCAGGCCTTATATAGTTAGGAATTAGCATTTAAAAAACCTTGCAAATTCACTGAAAAAACCATAGGTTTCAGGCCTTATATAGTTAGGAATTAGCATTTAAAAAACCTTGCAAATTCACTGAAAAAAACCATAGGTTTCAGGCCTTATATAGTTAGGAATTAGCATTTAAAAAACCTTGCAAATTCACTGAAAAAACTATAGGTTTCAGGCCTTATATAGTTAGGAATTAGCATTTAAAAAACCTTTGAAATTCACTGAAAAAACCATAGGTTTCAGGCCTTATATAGTTAGGAATTAGCTTTTAAAGAACCTTTGAAATTCACTCAAAAAACTATAAGTGTTAGGGGTGTTATAGTTAGCTGGACATTTCACTCATACAAAACCATTGAAATTGCTCCTATATAGTTAGTTGTACTAACTATATTTCGCGCACCCGCAATACACTGCTGATGATGTCACATATTAGATCATTCATGACATGGTCAGTGATATCACTGATGACATCTCAAATGACATCACTGATGACATCATCCACGTGACAATCACATACACCTTTTCATACACTATTAACATTTTTCATCACTCTTTGTAAAATACAGAGTATCATATTTGAATCCATTGTCACAGCAATACAAGTATCTAAAAATCCACTCAGTGATTCATAGATGTATACACACATCTAATCATTTACCTGTAGATTCACTCATACATGCTGTCAATGAACAATAGAATACTATCAAAAATACTTATACACCTATATCGACATTAAACAACAGCACACATCCTATTCACATATGAAGTCATCCTACTCACTTATGCAAACAATGGATCATACTTACATATTTACTTAGCAAAACACTTATACAAACACCACTTCATCTATTCATTTAGATAGTAAGTCATACTTAGTGAATTATAAAATCATTATTACAAGTATACAGTTATCCATACAGTCACTCACACAATCATTGAGTCTTATGTATATGTATTTATATACAACAACTGACACATACACTGCCTTTTATTTTTCTAGTTTGTTGGACATGTACCATTGAGAAATATATTTGCTCATCACCACACCCATAAAGAGATTCACTCATCCAAACTGTTAGAACATGTAGTTTTAACTTCATATATCTACTGAATCAACTATTCACACATCTTTGGACAGTCACACACCCCCCACCGAACCACACACACTTTCACACTCCCATACAAATACTCAGTTAACTAATCAATAACTAATATATACTTTCACATAGCTAGTAACCAACTGTAGAATCAGTTTACACAACAACTGACAAAGTGGTACAGATATTCACACAGTTTAGTCACTATCCACTATATTTAGTGAGACATTATAAATTGGTCAGGTAAACAGTCAATTACACTGCTACTAAATTCTCCATCCAAATATTTATTTATATATACCCACTCATTCTTCAATGCAAATTGCTATATATATATATAATGCATATTTAAATAACGAAGCAAACCACATTCACTGGATGATGTCATCAGTGATGTCATCAGTGATGTCATTTGAGATGTCATCAGTGATGTCACTGACCATGTCATGAATGATCTAATATGTGACATCATCAGCAGTGGATTGCGGGTGCGAGAAATATAGTTAGTCCAACTAACTATATAGGAGCAATTTAAATGGTTTTGTATGAGTGAAATGTCCAGCTAACTATAACACCCCTAAAACTTTTTTAAAAGCTAATTCCTAACTATATAAGGCCTGAAACCTATGGTTTTTTCAGTGAATATATATATATATATATATATTACCTACTGGCGGTCCCCAGTAGGTATATATAGTTAGGATTTTTTCTCTATGGGATTTTTGAAAGTTCTATGTCTAATAACTTTGGCGTTTGTGGACGGAATTGGCTGAAATTTTCAGGAAAATGGAACATTTTGTTTCTGAGCAGCCCCTGAAAATATGGGGGGGTTTCGTCAAGGGGGGGCCGAGAAAAAAGGGGGGTCCCAAAACGCGTTTTTCCCATGTTAATTTCCATAGGGCGGTTGGCCTCACTTTTAGCTCGAACGGCTGAATGGATTTGCACGAAACTTGGCAAAATTGTAGGGACTGGTAGCCCGATGTGCCTTTGCTAAGTCTCAATATATGAGCTCCAGTGGATTTTGAGAAATTAACGTTAAAAAAAATATATATATCTGTAACAGCGCTCCGGGTAGCGCTCCGGTTTGCGTACTTGACGCGTAACGGAACTTCGCGAAGCGAAGCTGATTGGCTCTCCGGTGTCTGTCAACATTCTAAACAGTCCGGAGCGGCCGCCATCTTGTCTCTCGGTAGGATCGAGAGACAAGAGGAGGCCAAATCAAAGGGGGAAATGACCATAAGGGGGCATAGTAGATCCTCCCTGACCCCCTAGGTTTGATGTGGAGGCTTTAAAAGGGCCCCGCGGGGCAAAAAAAAATAAAAAATTCGGACGCCATCTTGTCTCTCGGTAGGATCGAGAGACAAGAGGAGGCCAAAACAAAGGGGGAAATGACCATAAGGGGGCATAGTAGATCTTCCCTGACCCCCTAGGTTTGATGTGGAGGCTTTAAAAGGGCCCCGCGGGGCAAAACAAAAAAAAAATTGTTTTTTTTACGTGGGGAGCGCCCGGTACGCTTTTGTGTAATGGGCGGTGGTAATCTAAATGATGTGGGGGGGGGCAGCGTTCCAAGCACATCAGCGTGCATAAACACGAAAATGTTTTTATCAACCACGTCCTTGACTTATCTCTCTGAGATGTATTCCCTTGTGTCTCGGCAATGGTAGTCTGTTCATTACATAGATCGCTCGAGGGCGGTAGTACAGACCGCGCGTAGGAAACGGTAAAAAGCCAGGGGTATAGGAGTATGTAACAAGCGAGCCATTTAATTGAAAAAACTAAACGTGACAAACGGTTGCAGGATCAGTGAAGGTTGATTTTATAATTGAAAGTATAACAGGATCAGTTACAATAAAATCGTCCATACGCACACCATGGGCGAGTATCATGGGTAACATTACTTCGAAGCTTTAATAATACAATAATCAATAATGAAAAATCGACATCAATAGGGTTGTCCGTATGCCCAGTAAGTACCTTTCCCCGCACGCCATGTGCACAAAGACCGCATATATCCCCCATTACGTCAAGGCTAAGTAACTAGAACGTCATAAGGAGTTGCAAGTCGCTCCCATACTGGCGCCATTTTGGTCAAGACCAGGCAGGTCCAGAGCATAGTTCAATGTCTCCAATAAGTAGCGGCAGGACCAGAATCCCTTTCGGCAGTTCAAAAAGTTAGTTAGCGCCAACAGAAAGAACAGGCAGCATGAACCATGACTCAAAGGCGAGGGAGGCAAATTCTTCCCTACCGGGTCACGCTGAGGTCCCACCGGAGCTGATCAAGTTGACAGTCTACAGTGTCTCTTAGTAATTCGGACAAAAACTGGCATCAGCATGAGAGCACTACCATCCTGTGACAATGTTGTGGCCACTTCCGGAGAGCGGGACAGCAGGCGTATCCCTCCGCCGATGCACTGAATCAGCCTCCCTCACGGCACCAGATGTGGATAAGGTGGCGGACACCCGTGGCAGCGGTATATCCATGGGGGATAGTCGAGCAACAGTGGCGGTTGCCCCCATCGGAAGCCCCCATCGGAGCGGGTGAGACTCAGCTGGCCGAGCGAGGCACTGTGCCGCAAGAGGGGGCGCAACTGAGCTGGCCGAGTGAAGCGCTGGGGTGCAGCTGAGGAACCTCCACCTGGGGAGGTGGGGGAGGCTCGTTCGCGCCGCCTCTCCCTCCCAGTGCATCCTACGCCGTCTCCTGGCGCAGGTATATGTGATGGTCGGACCAGGCAATAAGAGGGGGGGGTCATCAGGAAGGCATTCACCCCCCCCCCCCAAAAAGCTTCAATTAAGTTGAATGGCTGCAAGAGCCCCGATTACACCAGCAGCCCTGTTAATATGACGATCTTGGGAAAAGTTCCTCTGTTGAATTGCAATGGCTGCAGTGATGGTCTTGGGAAACTGCTTCCGAAAACTCTAAAGGCCACGAAAGCTTGCTATGCTGTTCCTTTGGAAATGCGGTGCTGGGTGATGGAAGTTATTGAAGAGTTGGCAGTGGTGTTTTTTGTGGATTTTGGACGCTCTGCCACAGTCCATTCGAGTTCCAGGGTAGACCAGAGTCGTTCTAGTGGACCAGGCCCAAATCCGGGGAGTCGGCCGCCATTTTGAGCGTTCCGCAGCAACAGCCGCTCTTCACCCCGGACACCGGAGCGGGTCCCCGGCCATCCAACCGAGTGGACCGCCAATGGCAGTCATGGTGCAGCTGACCGGGGAGTGAAACGCTAAGGCTCGCCCTGCTGCAGCTGACCGCGGGGACAGGCCTTTGCGCGTGGTGTCGCCCCCGGACTATTTGCACAACGGTCCTCCACCCCTAGGCCGCCACCTATGCTACCTCGACAGGAACAGCGTCTTGCATTTGGTTCGATGTTGCAGCAGGCTGCTATGTAAATAGTTATTTAATAAAAAGTTTTACCGTGTTACTTTGCTGGTGTGTTGTATATATTTATAATATTTGCATAGGGTTTGTCGTTATTTTGGGTGGGGTGGGCGGCGCAGCCGAGCTAACTTCTCTTATTTAGTCAGCACATAAATTTACTTACTGGTGCGCATTATTTTGGGTGTACATTTGGGATATCGGTTGGGGTCGGGTTCGTCGTACTGAAATAACACTTCAAGTTTCTGGTGTAGGCTACTCTCCCATTCACTAGCTCCAGAGAGAGTTGTTCCTAAGTAAGGAAAGTGCTATATTTTTTTTCGTCCTTCACATGCTGATACCATGTTCGGGCTTATTTTTCTCATTCCATTAACCGTTCGATCACCGCCTCAGTCATACAAAAAGCATTTTTTATTGACCCAGTCGTGCGCCACACATACTCATTCAAACCGTACAAATCAGGGCCCATGCGCACATTCATACCATACAATCTTTCACGCTCCCAGTGATGGTCTGCACTCCATGCAATATCTCATAGCGCTTGTCTATGTCTTTCCCTACATGGAGCACGGTGCGGTCCATGTCCACTCCATTCTTCAGTCGGAACTCCGATGTAACCTACAGAGGAGAAAAGAAAGGGGGGGGGGATACAGCATTCAGAGCATGTCAGCGCGCGCAAACACGAAAAAGGTTCTACTTATGTATCAGACTAGCTGCAGGAACGTGTGATACAACAGATCTTGGCTATCCCTTTCGCATTATTTTTCTGTGTAACATATCCTCCCCTTCTTATGATGCAAAAAAATGTTTCATTTTGTTTGTCTCTAAATTCGAGTTCCCTCTTCGTGTATTTGTTTCTCAATTAGTCGTATTTTATGGGACAAAATACCACACCTTACATTCGGCAGATACCTTAAGCTACGGTCGACCATTTTCTAATAATTCTGGAAAAAGGGCAGGTGTGACGGATACAAATTTCAATCAATCCAAAATTCAGGCAAAGGGTCTGCATTATCTGTTTTCTATTGTTTGGGAATAACAGCGACTATTCAAAAACCCAACAACCTAGACGATTGTTATGACGCTGATTCCATACTTCCTTCGAAAATTGTTTATTGCAAAAATGTCAGTATACAAATACGGGCCTACAACCACGTGGGCCGGCCACGGAGCAAACTGGAATCGTATATGATGAGGGGACATTTACACTGTAGAAAAACGTAACGGGCGGGCCATTAGGTTGCAGGAATTAAGGTGTCTAACAGTTGCGGAATCGGTGGACGTTAATTTTATAATCAAAGTACGACAGGACCAGTTACAATGAAATTATCTAGATATACATTTCCGGGCAAGTACCATGAGTAACGTTAATTCGAATTTTTAATAGTACAGTAATCAATAATACATCAGAACTTAATATCAATATGGATGTCCAAATGTTCAATCAGTACCCGTCCCCGCCCGCCATGTGCTCCAAAACTGCATACATATCTCGTGATATCAAGGCTGAGCAACCAGTACACATCAAGGAGTTGCCAACATGTGGGATACATATTATCCAAATAGAAGCAGTTACCTCGAGAATGTTTGTCTGTATGAGGTTCTACAAAATTACATATTCAAGAGGAACATCAAAGAAGATATTGATAAAGGAGTGTATGCTGTAATTGGAAGTGAGGGATGTCTGGTCATTTTGGGGAGGCCGGGCAGGTCCAGAATATAGTCAAAATGTCTCCACCAAGCAGCGGTCGGACCAGAACCCCTTTGAGTAGTCCAAAAAGTTCAGTTAAATGACAATAGAAGGGACAGGCAACAAGAACCATCAGTCAAAGAGGGGAGGGCAAGTTCTTCCCTACCGGGTCACGTTGGGGCTCCACCGGAACTGATTGAATTGGTAGTCTACAGTGTTTCTGGATGTTTCAGACTGAAGCTGGCGTCAGCATGAGAGCACCACCATTCCGTGGCTACGTCGTGGCTATTCCGCGAGCAATCATGGCAGTCACTCCTCACCGGAAGCCTGCGGGAGTCGGGGGCCCCGGTGACTCTTGTAGAATCTTCAAGGCTGAGGGGAAGCTTTCGGGAATGGGGCCCATGCCCTAGCAGTCAAGCGTCCGAGTTCCAGGGTTGCCCAGAGCCATCCTTGCAGGCCAGGCCCAAGTCTGTGGAGGAGACCGCCATTTCATGAGCTCCGTGGCAGCCGCCTGTCGCTGTTCCGCAAGAGTGGGTGCAATTCAGCCGGATGGCGGGTGAGACGCTGTAGCCGCAAGAGTAGGCGAAACTCAACCGGCTGAGTGAGGCACTGTGCCGCAAGAGCGGGCGTAACTCAGCTGGCCGAGCGAGGCACTGTGCCGCAAGAGTGGGCGTAACTCAGGTGGCCGAGCGAAGCACTGTGCCGCAAGAGCGGGCGTAACTCAGGTGGCCGAGCGAGGCACTGTGCCGCAAGAGCGGGCGTAACTCAGCTGGCCGAGCGAGGCACTGTGCCGCAAGAGCGGGCGGAACTCAGCTGGCCGAGCGAGGCACTGTGCCGCAAGAGTGGGCGGAACTCAGCTGGCCGAGTGAGGCACTGTGCCGCAAGAGCGGGTGGAACTCAGCTGGCCGAGCGAGGCACTGTGCCGCAAGAGTAGGCGGAAGTCAGCTGGCCGAGCGAGGCACTGTGCCGCAACAGTGGGCGCAACTCAGCTGGCCGAGCGAGGCACTGTGCCGCAAGAGCGGGCGTAACTCAGGTGGCCAAGCGAGGCACTGTAGGTCTTCCTCTCACAAAGATGAAAGTCAGAGTGAGGAAACAAGGAGGGGTTTTCATCATTTGGGACAAAAAAAAAAGTTCTAAACCAATGAAAAGTGTCATTTTTAGGTCACATGACCTAGCCTTACATCATTAGGAAACCAAAAGTGAAATGAACCAATGAAAATGTTTATTAACAAGTCACATGACCTGTTATGCTTACGTTACGCGCTCCGCTCCGCGACGCGCCCCGGATCGCTTCCGGGAAGCTGCGCTTCGCGCATCGGGTGCGCTAACGCGGCGCGTCATATGACGCATTACGCGACAACGCGATACTACAATAATTCTGGATGTTACAGACTGAAGCTGGCGTCAGCATGAGAGCACCCCGTGGCTACGTCGTGACCGTTCCGCGAGCAATCATGGCAGTCGCTCCCCACTGGAAGTCTGCGGGAGTCGGGGGCCCCGGTGACTCTTGTAGAATCTTCAAGGCTGAGGGGACGCTTTTGGGAATGGGGCCCATGCCCTAGCAGTCAAGCGTCCGAGTTCCAGGGTTTCCCAGAGCCATTCTTGCAGGCCAGGCCATGTCTGTGGAGCCGACCGCCATTTCGTGAGCTTCGTGGCAGCCGCCTGTCGCTGTACCGCAAGAGTGGGTGCAATTCAGCCGGATGGCGGGTGAGACGTTGTAATAGCAAGAGCAGGCTCAACTCAGCTGGCCGAGAGAGGCACTGTGCCGCAAGAGTGGGCGTAACTCAGCTGCCGAGTGAAGCGCTGGGGTGCAGCTGAGAAACCTCCACCTGGGGAGGTGGGGGAGGCTCGTTCGCGCCGCCTCTCCCTTCCGGTGCACCCCACGCCGTCTCCTGGCGCAGGTAGGCACTGTGCCGCAAGAGTGGGTGTAACTCAGCTGCCGAGTTAAGCGCTGGGGTGCAGCTGAGAAACCTCCACCTGGGGAGGTGGGGGAGGCTCGTTCGCGCCGCCTCTTCCTTCCAGTGCACCCCACGCCGTCTCCTGGCGCAGGTATATGTGATGGTCGGACCAGGGCACCGCAGGACGTGTCTTCAGGTCAAACGGATTGTGGGACAAGGTCCAGAATGGAAGAGTCACCAAAAGGCAAAAAGTTCCGCCGGACCCCGGGAGCCGGCCGCCTATGTCGGGGGCGATCTCAAGCCACACCAGGGCAACAAGACTTGGGGAGGGGGCAGGAGCCAAGCACCCCTTCCGAGTCCGCGCCACCACACCGCCCCTCGGGGGGCCTCCGTCAAGCGGCTCAGGGAGGCACCGCAGGCAGCGGTTCTTCTGATCAGTGGTCTCACCGGCAAGGCTCCCCTCCGTCAGCAGTGATCGTTGGCGCTGTGGTTGCGGCCGGAGGCCCCGCATAGTCAACGCCCCGGCCTCTCGATCTCGTAGGCTGCAGAGTAGTCGGGGAGAAATCCCGGGAACGGCGGCATGTATTTGGATCGATGTTGCAGCAGGCTGCCATGTAAATAGTTATTTAATAAAACGTTTTACCCTGTTACTTTGCTGGTGTGTTGTATATATTAATAATATTTGCATAGGGTTTGTCGTTATTTTGGGCGGGGTGGGCGGCGGAGCCGAGCTGTCTTGCAGCCATCATGGCGTCGAGCTCGGTTCCTCTCACTAGTTTCATATTTCTCATGAGGGGTTGTTCCTAATGTTTCTATTTTAGCGAGGTCAAAAAGAGATCCCATTAGTGGCCTACTGATTTTGCTTGATTCCTTTTGTTTTTTCTAACGATTTTTCACTATCTGCAAAGACTAAACAGAGTATTGCGACTCTGTGCTTGTTTGTAAATAGAGAATGAACCAAAGAGAAGCAATTCCAAAACAGTAAATGCTTGGATAACAATCAATCAAATGGAGAGGGAAGCAGGCACAACGGATTACAACGGGGGCAAAGGCCTGCGTTACCTACCCTTCACTATCTGCAAAGAGAGAATACTCCTAAAAGAAAAGAGGGGGGGGGCAGCGTTCAAAGCACATCAGCGTGCATAAACACGAAAATGTTTTTACCTACCACGTACTTGACATTTTAAAGCTTTTGATATTTGCTAATAAAAAACCATTGAAATTCACTGAAAAAACCATAGGTTATAGACCATATATAGTTAGGAATTAGCATTTACAAAACCTTGAAAATTCACTGAAAAAACCATGGGTTATAGACCATATATAGTTAGGAATTAGCATTTACAAAACCTTATTTTACTCACACAAAACCATTGAAATTCCATATATAGTTAGTTGCACTAACTATATATCGCGCACCCGCAATCCACTGCTGATGATGTCACATATTACATCATTCATGACATGGTCAGTGACATCACTGATGACATCACTGATGACATCTCAAATGACATCACTGATGACATCACTGATGACATCTCAAATGACATCACTGATGACATCACTGATAACATCTCAAATGACATCACTGATAACATCTCAAATTACATCACTGATGACATCACTGATGACATCTCAAATGACATCACTGATGACATCTCATTTGACATCAATGGTCACATCACTGATGATATCATTCATGTGACAATACAATGCATCTCCTCACACTTTAATATAACCTCTGTTACACCCAGTGTTAAATACAGAATATAATTTTTTAAACCATTGACACACCAATACTAGTTACTACATACGCACTCACTGATTCCTACGTCTACACACACATTCACTCATTCACCCATACAATCATTCATACATACAATTACTCATCTTTACAACACTATCATATGCACTCATACACCTATACAGACACTCACACTCTGCCACTCATCCTTGGAGTTACTCACACACCTAGTCAGTCCTGTAAAGAATCAATCACACTTCCATTTTCTAATCTATACAGTTAAACATAGAGTACCTTACATTTTCAAACATATTCTAACACATACTTACTCTCTTATACAATCATTGATACAAGAACACATTGATCTGCACAGAGTCACACATCTCCCAGCCAGCCACACACACACTCAGTCTCCCATACAAATACTTGGACAATCAATCAATAACCCATATAGTTACTCATATAGCTACTGATCAACACATGCAGCAGTTTACAGAATAACAGACATAATGATGCACAAATTAAGACAGTTTAGTCACTAACCCATGCATTCAGTGAGACACATTTAATCACTCACTCATACAGTCAGTCACGCACCTACTAAATCCTTCATCCAGACACTTCTACATCTACTCATTCTTCAATATGTAAAACATATTTAAAGTTTACAGAAACACACAGTCGCTGGATGATGTCATCAGTGATGTCATCAGTGATGTCATTTGAGATGTCATCAGTGATGTCATCAGTCATGTCATTTGAGATGTCATCAGTGATGTCATCAGTGATGTCACTGACCATGTCATGAATGATGTAATATGTGACATCATCAGCAGTGGATTGCGGGTGCGCGATATATAGTTAGTGCAACTAACTATATATGGAATTTCAATGGTTTTGTGTGAGTAAAATAAGGTTTTGTAAATGCTAATTCCTAACTATATATGGTCTATAACCCATGGTTTTTTCAGTGAATTTTCAAGGTTTTGTAAATGCTAATTCCTAACTATATATGGTCTATAACCTATGGTTTTTTCAGTAAATATATATATATATATATATATATATATATATATATATATATATATATATATATATATATATATATATATATATATAGTAGCTCCCCTGACAAAGTCAGAAAACCCAGCACTCACAGCGAGTAAAACCAATTTGGTTTATTTGCACACAAAAAGAAAAAACGCGTATCGGCTCTTGCCTTCGTATATATATGAAAATCCAAACTTGCCTTCAAAGTGCCTGGCAGCACCGACAGGTACGCAAACTTCCAAAAATATCGCCGGAGTCAGTCTTTCAGATTTCAAAAATGTGTTTTATTTCATTCGTGGTACAAGCCCTCAGACGCGTTTCGGACGTAAAGTCCTTGCTCACTGATAGAGAGTGGAAGGGCTACCACTGTGATATATATATATATATATATATATCCACAGTACAACTGCAACTCCAATCAAGAACTTCAATTCACGATTGAAAAAATCACAGCGCTGGCACTCTTATACAATAAAAGCGTATGTTTTATTCACACACTGCAGCAATATTCCAAACGCGTTTCAGAGTTAAAAGCACTCCTTGGTCACGGGTTAGGCATCTACGTGCAATCTGTTTTATTTAAAGAGACAGATAGTGTATTCTTCAAATCACATAGAAGAGATACTTTGTTTTATGTTTCCATTATTACACGAGCGTTTTAAAGAGTGATAAATGGCATTTCAATAATGTTAAATAAAGCATTACTGTTGGTTTTCATTGCATGACATGAATAAATAATAATACTTTAGGTTGTCGTGCAGTTTAACAATCGAAACACAATGTTTTTTAAAAATGATAAATGAATACCAGGTAAAAAACGCTGGTGATATTTCAAGCCCTATAGGCATATTGTAACAAACTTATAGTGAAAGATTGCCACATGATTGAAACTATTTTAAACAAGTTTGAATATTCTGAGCCAATACCATCGTACCATATATATCATTATATGTAACTTATTTAAAATAATAATATATTAAAAAATATATAGTTTTAATTATTAATGTGTGTGTGTGTGTGTGTGTATATATATATATATATTCACTGAAAAAACCATAGGTTATAGACCATATATAGTTAGGAATTAGCATTTAAAAAACCTTATTTTACTCACACAAAACCATTGAAATTACATATATAGTTAGTTGCACTAACTATATATCGCGCACCTGCAATCCACTGCTGATGATGTCACATATTACATCATTCATGACATGGTCAGTGACATCACTGATGACATCACTGATGACATCTCAAATGACATCACTGATGACATCACTGATGACATCTCATTTGACATCAATGACCACATCACTGATGATATCATTCATATGACAATACAATGCATCTCCTCACATTTTAATATAACCTCTGTTTCACCCAGTGTTAAATACAGAATATAATTTTTGAAACCATTGACACACCAATACTAGTTACTACATACGCACTCACTGATTCCTACGTCTACACACACCTTCACTCATTCACCCATACTATCATTCATACATACAATCACTCATCTTTACAACACTATCATATGCACTCATACACCTATACAGACACTCACAGTCTGCCACTCATCCATGGAGTTACTCACACACCTAGTCAGTCCTGTAAAGAATCAATGACACTTCCATTTTCTTGTCTATACAGTTAAACATAGAGCACCTTACATTTTCAAACATATACTAACACATACTTACCTTGTTATACAATCATTGATACAAGTACACATTGATCTGCACAGAGTCACACACCTCCCAGCCAGCCACACACACACTCAGTCTCCCATACAAATACTTGGACAATCAATCAGTAACCCATATAGTTAATTATATAGCTACTGATCAAAACATGCAGCAGTTTACAGAACAACAGACATAATGATGCACAAATTAAGACACTTTAGTCACTAACCCATGCACTCAGTGAGACACATTTAATCACTCACTCATGCATTCAGTCATGCACCTACTAAATCCTTTGTCCAGACACTTATACTTCCACTCATTCTTCAATATGTAAGACACATTTTAACTTTACAGAAACATACAGTCACTGGATGTTGTCATCAGTGATGTCATCAGTGATGTCATTTGAGATGTCATCAGTGATGTCATCAGTGATGTCACTGACCATGTCATGAATGATGTAATATGTGACATCATCAGCAGTGGATTGCAGGTGCGCGATATATAGTTAGTGCAACTAACTATATATGTAATTTCAATGGTTTTGTGTGAGTAAAATAAGGTTTTTTAAATGCTAATTCCTAACTATATATGGTCTATAACCTATGGTTTTTTCAGTGAATTTTCAAGGTTTTGTAAATGCTAATTCCTAACTATATATGGTCTATAACCTATGGTTTTTTCAGTGAATTTCAATGGTTTTTTAATAGCAAATATCATAAGCTGTCGAATGTCAAGTACGTGGTAAGTGAAAACATTTTCGTGTTTATGCACACTGATCTGCTTTGAATGGTGCCCCCCCCCCCTCATTTCTATTAGGAGTACTCTCTCTTTGCAGATAGTGAAAGGTAGTTAACGCAGGCCTTTGCCCCCGTTGTAATCCGTCGTGCCTGCTTCTCTCTCCATTTGATTGATTGTTATCCAAGTATTTACTGTTTTAGAATTAGTTCTCTTTGGTTCATTCTCTATTTACAAACAAACACAGAGTCGCAATACTCTGTTTAGTCTTTGCAGATAACGAAAAATCGTGTAAAAAAAAAGAAAAGGAATCGAGCAAAATCAGTAGGCCACTAATGGGATCTCTTTTTGACCTCGCTAAAATAGAAACATTAGGAACAACCCCTCATGACAAATACAAAACTAGTGAGATGAACTGAACTCCACACAATGATGGCTGCAAAACAGCTCGGCTCCGCCACCCACCCCGCCCAAAATAACGATAAAGAGCGGCTGCCATGATTGGTTGCGGAATGGCCACGACGGAGCTACGAAATGATGCTGCTCTCATGCTAACCCCAGCTTCAGTCTGAAACATCCAGAAACACTGTAGACTACCAATTCGATCAGTTCCGGTAGCGCCCCAATGTAACCCGGTAGAGAAGAACTAGCCCTCCCCTCTTTCACTGATGGTTCTTGTTGCCTGTCCCTTCTGTTCTCATTTAACAGAACTATTTAGCCTGCTGAAAGGGGTTGTGTTCCGACCGCTGGTTGGTGGAGACATTTTGACTATATTCTGGACCTGCGTTGTCGCGTAATGCGTCATATGACGCGCCGCGTTAGCGCATCCGGAAGTCATCCGGGGCGCGCAGCGCGTAACGTAAGCATAACAAGTCATGTGACTTGTTAATAAAACTTTTCATTGGTTCATTTTACTTTTCTTATTGTAATGATGAAAGGCTTGCTCATATGACCTAAAAATTACGCTTTTCATTACTTCCGAACATTATTTTTTCTTAAATATATGTTATAATGTTCCAGGCTAATGTACTTTCCCGGAAATTTTACAACTGTCCTGTAAGTAAAATATATTCTTTTTTCGAGAAAAAGAGCGTTTCTTCGTCCCATGATGGAGCCGTTGAGCAAAAGAGGGTCGACCTGCTGTCTTAGTCGCCGATACGCCTGAATATGAGATTCTTATCGATCACTTTATGTTGCAGGAATAGAAAACACAACAGCCCTTGACCATTTATCTTTACTGCGTTCCTTCGTATTATACCTTTTACCCTTCATGTAATTGGTCTGCTTTATTTCACTTGCCTTTTAATGATTCTAAAACAGTGACTATTATTACAAACTTTACCAATGTATATACTACTACCATGTTTTCTTTTAAAAACCTTTATTGTGAAAATTTCATTATACAAATACGAGCCTATAACCACGTGGGCCGGCCACGGAGCAAACTGTAATCGTATGTGATGAGTAGACATTTACACTGTAGAGGAACGTAACGGGCGGGCCATTAGGTTGCAAGAACTAAGGTGTCTAACAGTTATGGAATCGGTGGACGTACATTTTATAATTAAAATACGACAGGGCCAGTTACAATAAAATTATATAGATATACATTTGCGGGCAAGTACCATGGGTGACGTTAATTCGAACTTTCAACAGTACAGTAATCAATAACACATCAGAACTTAATATCAATAGGGATGTCGAAATATTCAATCAATTCTCGTCCCCGCCCGCCATGTGCTTCAAAACTGCATACGTATCTCGTGATTTCAAGGTTCTGCAACCAGTACACAACAAGGAGTTACGAGTCCCATTTATTCCGGCGCCATTTTGGGCGAGGACGGGCAGGTCCAGGATATAGTCAAAATGTCTCTACCAACCATCGACTATGATGATGTTCATATGCTGTATTTATTAGAGTAACACTCATCTGCCCACATGAAATTAATTTACCACAATCTAAACATGTCATTTTAATCTTTCCAAAGTTCTTCTAAATATTTGGGACCGTTTCCCTTGCCTCTGAAGCTCTCAGTGCCACTTCTTTGATGAATGTACTAGCAGGTCAGGGGTTCTCCTCCAAATCTCTCTTTTATGCAGCACTATAATTAATTGGTGCCACCTCTCCATATGACGATGCATGGTATAGTTACCACAACTATATATTTTTTCGTTTCCTCTGGAGAGTTCATCGTGGCAGATGAAGCGTGTAACATACCGGGCATTTACCTTTTTTTGCATGTACAGGAAAGGAAAAAAAAATCGAGCGTTCGAGTTCTTAGGTGTCCCAGGGCCATTTTAGTGGACCAGGCCCAAATCCAAAGAACAGCTATCTCACAGGCTAATGGGGCGACCCACGCCGAGTTTCAGCATTGTAGGATGACCACACAAGTACAGCAACTTGCTAGACATCACCTCGGTGCCATCCGGATCTCGGCGCCCCACTGCAGATGAAGTGCCTCTCAACTATGAAACCACCAGAAAACGCTTGAGTCAGCTTTGTGTGAAGCCGCCATTTTGATTCAATCAATAGCGTCCCCCTGCACACATTCAGGGACCTGGTCGTGTCTTCAGGTCAAACGAATTTGGGACAAGATGCAGAAAGGAAAAGGAAAAAAGTTCCGCCGGACCCCGGGAGGTGGCCGCCTATGTCATGGGCGATCTTAGGCCACACCAGGGCAATAGTGAAGCTGCAGCAGGTGCAAATAAGCTTCAGACAGTGTTACAAGCGCTGCTCAGAACTCTCAACTATGACACCACCTCGGTGCCATCCGGATCTTGGCGCCTTGTGCTGGTTCCGGCCTATTCACACATCGGTCCGCTACTGACGCCACCTCACAGGCCAACGGGGCACCCCACGCCGACTTTCGGCGCAGCATTGTAGGATGGCCACACCAGTGCGGCAAATTGCTGGACACCACCTCGGTGCCATCCAGATCTCGGCGCGTTGTGCTGCCTTCGGCCTATTCGCCACAAGTGCGCACGCAACTCAGCTGCATAGCGAGTGAAACACCAAGGGGCGCCCCACTGCAGCCGAGGAACCTCCATCTTGGGGGCGACGCACAGCATCACATTGCTTTCCAATGCAGTCAGATCCTCAAACAGCCCCCACTGACTGACGCGAACTCACAGGCCAACGGGGCGCCCCACGCCGACTTTCGGCGCAGCATTGTAGGATGGCCACACCAGTGCGGCAAGTTGCTGGACACCACCTCGGTGCCATCCGGATCTTGGCGCGTTGTGCTGCCTTCGGCCTATTCGCACATCAGTCCGCTACTGACGCCATCTCACAGGCTAATGGGGCGCCCCACGCCGACTTTCAGCATTGTAGGATGACCACACCAGTACAGCAACTTGCTAGACATCACCTCGGTGCCATCCGGATCTCGGCGCCCCACTGCAGATGAAGTGCCTCTCAACTATGAAACCACCACTGTGACATCCGGATCTTGGCGCGTTGTGCTGCCTTCGGCCTATTCGCACATCGGTCCGCTACTGACGCCATCTCACAGGCTAATGGGGCGACCCACGCCGAGTTTCAGCATTGTAGGATGACCACACCAACTTGCTAGACATCACCTCGGTGCCATCCGAATCTTGGCATCTCAACGCCTAGTGGTATCTTCCATACAGAAAATATTGTTACGCTACCTTTGGCCCCATTCGCACATCAGTCCGCAACTTAGACATCACCTCGGTGCCATCCGGATCTTGGCATCTCAGCGCCTTGTGGTGTCTTCTCGTCAGAAAATATTGTTGCGCTGCCTTTGGCCCCATTCGCACATCAGTCCGCTACTGACACCATCTCACAGGCCAACAGGGCGCCCCACGCCGACTTTCAGCATTGTAGGATGGCCACACCAGTGCGGCAACTTACTAGACACCACCTCGGTGCCATCCGGATCTTGGCGCGTTGTGCTGCCTTCGGCCTATTCGCACATCGGTCCGCTACTGACGCAAACTCACAGGCCAACGGGGCGCCCCACGCCGACTTTCAACATTGTAGGATGGCCACACCAGTGCTGCAACTTGCTGGACACCACCTCGGTGCCATCCGGATCTTGGCGCGTTGTGCTGCCTTCGGCCTATTCGCACATCGGTCCGCTACTGACGCCGCCTCACGTGCCAACGTATTTTCTCCGCATTTTATACCCTATGCCGCATAACAGGTCATGTGACTTGTTTATAAAACTTTTCATTGGTTCATTTTACTTTTGGTTTCCTAATGATGGAAGGCTTGATCATATGACCTAAAAACAACACTTTTCATTGGATGAAAACTTTTTTTTTTTCCAAACGATGAAAGCCCCACCTTGTTTCTGGATGTTTCAGACTGAAGCTGGCGTCAGCATGAGAGCACCACCATCTCGTAGCTCCGTCGTAGTCATTCCGCGAGCAATCATGGCAGCCGCTCCCCACCAGAAGCCTGCAGGAGTCTGGGCCCCCAAAACTTTTGATGAATTCTCAAGGCGGAGGGGACGCTTTCGAGAATGGGGTCCAAGACCTAGCAGACAAGCGTCCGATTTCCAAGGTGTCCCAGGGCCATTTCAGTGGACCAGGCCCAAAAAGGAAAGAGCCTGCCGCCATTTTGAGAGTCCTGTGACAGCCGCCTATCGCTGCACCGCAAGAGTGGGCGCAACTCAGCTGAATTGCGGCTTTTGACACAGTGGACCAAAAACGGACGGAATGGCAACTGAAACGGTAAAGGGGCGCCCCACTACAACAGATGACACTCCACCTGGAGAGGCCCGTTCACGCCGCCTCCCCCGGGGCGCCCCACGCCGTTATTCGGAGCAGCATTGTAGGATACCAAAACCAGTGCGGCAACTTACTGGACATCACCTTGGTGCCATCGTTCTGCTGCCTTGGAACTATTCGCACAACAGTTTGCTACTGAAGACCCACCCCCCGCGACGCCCCACGCCGTTATTTGCTGGGTGGCAACTTACTAGACATCACTTTCGTGTCATCTAGATTTCAGCGCGTTCTGCTGCCTTGGAACTATTCGCACAACAGTTTGCTACTGATGACCCGCCCCACGCCGGAAATCTGGACGTTGTACTGCGTTGGGACTATTCGCACAGCCGACCGCTACTTCGTTGTTTTTCCCTAAAAATGTTTATATGTTATTACTATTTTTGTTTTCTTGTATATATTTATAAATTATTAAAGTTTTATAATCTTACTACTTTGTCGGAGTGCTATATATTTTTAATGTGACACATAATTGTAAAAACTTTGATGTACAAAGAGTCATCCCTGGAATCTTCCGCTTCACGCTCGGTCCCCTCCCCAATCACAATACAGGATGGTTTTCAGATAATAGCAACGCTTCTGCTGTGACGGATCTCATCGAGTGTGGGCCTTGATCTACTATAACTCCTTTGAAGAGGGGTGAATCTTTACAGCTGTGGCCATAAACTACATCTGCAGGGCTAGCTGATACCCTAGGACCAGCCTGGACAATCGGACACAGAGGAAAAGGAGTGTCAGAGGGTGCGGTAGTGAATAGGGCGAAAGGGAGGTGTCGGGCGGGCACAGGGTGTGATTC
Source organism: Lissotriton helveticus (assembly GCF_964261635.1). NCBI lineage: Eukaryota > Metazoa > Chordata > Amphibia > Caudata > Salamandridae > Lissotriton > Lissotriton helveticus. Next base: position 447,160,132 of record NC_136072.1, on the reverse strand, counting down.
TCAGGGAAGAACAGCGCAGATGGGGGAGGTTTATTACCCATGCATAAAACAGAGAGCGGGGGTGACCACTGCCTGGGGGAGATGCTTGCGAGGGTGGGGAGCCATGCTAAGGATCGACAGCGTGCACAGAGTGGGTCTGGTCAAGGCATCTAAAATGGCTGCCGTGCACGACAAAAGTGTGGCATTTGAAAAAAGACAAGATGGCGCAGACAATGTTTTTCAACACTTCCTGATTTCCTTCGAATCGAACGTTAACAGACGTTGGGGCATATTACCAAAGTTAAGCGATATTTATCCCTAACGATGCATTGCAAAGATTTTTTTACCGTCAGAAATTATCGCAGATAAACCTTGCTATTATCAAAGTTTATCGCAAATACGATAAAAACCGACCGCAATGCATTAATATCGCTGAAAACTCAGCGATATTCATGCATTACCGAGCTAATCCTCTTAGCCATGTTATCCACCTCCCATAGGATAACATGGCTAAGAACTGCTCAGGGCAGCTGTTACTTTTTGGAGATATTCGCGCTTATCTCGAATATTTCCAAAAGTTGATAATAGGAGATAGCGATGTTAGCGACTGTTTCCAGTCGCTAACATCTTGGCATGCCCACTTTGCATGTCATTAGTGATAAATATCACTCACATGCAAAGTGGGGCCCAAGATGGTCGCTATCTCCTACTAGCCGTCGCTAACTGGTGTTAGCAACAGCTAGGTAATACAGATATAATTTTATCTCCGCGAAGCGGAGCGCTGTTACAGATATATATCTTGTTTTTGAACGTTAATTTCTCAAAATGCACTGAAGCACATATATTGAGACCTAGCAAAGGCACATCGGGCTACCAGTCCCTAATATTTTACCAAGTTTCGTGCAAATCCATTCAGCCGTTCGATTATTATTATTATTTATTTTTTTTGCCCCGCGGGGCCCTTTTAAAACCTCCACATCAAACCTAGGGGATCAGCGAGGATCTACTATGCCCCCTTATGGTCATTTGCCCCTTCGCTTTGGCCTCCTCTTGTCTCTCGATCCTACCGAGAGACAAGATGGCGGCCGCTACGGGCTGTTTGGAATGTTTACAGACACCGGAGAGCCAATCAGCTTCGCTTCGCAAAGCTCCGTAACGCGAAAAGTACGCGAAGCGGTGCGCTGTTACAGATATATATCTTTTTTTGAACGTTAATTTCTCAAAATCCACTGAAGCACATATATTGAGACCTAGCAAAGGCACATCGGGCTACCAGTCCCTACAATTTTGCCAAGTTTCGTGCAAATCCATTCAGCCGTAAGATTATTATTATAATTTTTTTTTTTTGCCCCGCGGGGCCCTTTTAAAACCTCCACATCAAACCTAGGGGGTCAGCGAGGATCTACTATTCCCCCTTATGGTCATTTACCCCTTCGCTTTGGCCTCCTCTTGTCTCTCGATCCTACCGAGAGACAAGATGGCGGCCACTACGGACTGTTTGCGGCCACTACGGACTGTTTGGAATGTTGACAGACGCCGGAGAACCAATCAGCTTCGCTTCACAAAGCTCCGTTGCGCGAAAAGTACGCGTCCTAGGCCGCTGCCCGGTCCGCGCTTACAGATATATATCTTTTTTTAAACGTTAATTTCTCAAAATCCACTGGAGCACATATATTGAGACCTACAAAAGGCACATCGGGCTACCAGTCCCTACAATTTTGCCAAGTTTCGTGCAAATCCATTCAGCCGTTCGGTCTAAAAGTGAGGCCAACCGCCCTATGGAAATTAACATGGGAAAAACGCGTTTTGGGACCCCCCTTTTTTCTCGGCCCCCCCTTGACGAACCCCCCCCAAATTTTCAAAGGCTGCTCAGAAACAAAATGTGCCATTTTCCTGAAAATTTCAGCCAATTCCGTCCACAAACGGCAAAGTTATTAGACATAGAATTTTCAAAAATCCCATAGAGAAAAAATCCTAACTATATATACCTACTGGCGACCGCCAGTAGGTAATATATATATATATATGTAAAATATATTTAAACAACGTAAACAAGCACATTAAAGGTGCACTGAAGGTATTAATAATTTTAAAAATCAAATTAAGTAAAACATATATCAAATGTATTTCAAAAATAACATTAACATAAAACTAACAAAAATAAAATGTACATTTAATAATTACACTTTTAGCAGTAAGTTAAACATTTAAAAAACAATATTAGAAAACAATAATAATCCAAAGTAAGCAAGATTAGAGAAAGTGTTGGATCTTGAAGAAGTGACATTTGTTATTTTAAAACCAATGTAAGCAAAGCATGGAATCTGTTGGGCTTTGGAGGGGTTTACTATTTCCACTTGAATCTGTGCAACAGTAGAGGAGTGTGTTGGACTTAGGAGGGGTTAGATGTTCTACTCCCACTACAACCTAAGCAACCATAGGAAAAGTGTTGGACTTTGAAGGGGCAAGATATGCTGTTCCCACTTCAACGTAAACAAGAGTGGGGAAAATGATGTTGGATTTTGAACGGAATAGATTTCCTGTTCCCACTCCAATCTAAACAAAGTAGGGAGACTGATGGCCTTTGGAAGGGTTAGATGTACTATTCCTACTCAAATGAAAGCAAAAGCAGGGAAAGTGTTGCACTTTGTAAGGGGTAGATTTACTATTCGCCTCAAATCTAATCAGCAATAGGGAAAGTGTTACACTTTGAAGGGGTTAAAAATACCATTCCAATTCTTAACCTACAAAAAAAATCTAAATACATAACAAAATGTAAATATTTTATGATATTTAAAATTAAAATAACATTCATTATAGATAAATAAAGTTACTGCGACAGAATTTTTTTTGATATTACAAAATGTATTAAAAAATATAAAGCAAACTAACAACATTGAAAACAATATGATTTATTCCCTACTTCCCAGAAGAACATCAACAAAAAACAAATAAACAAAAAAATTATTAGGATAAAAAGAATAATTAAATAAAAAATATTAAAATGTTATCAAATATTAAATATACAATCCGATTTCCACATTTTATGAAATATGCTGGTCAGCGAATTAACAATTAATTATTAAAACAACCATTATCAATCAATAAATGACAATCAATCAATTCAATATTTACATAATTTGTCAATAATATTATAATTAATAGAAACAATACATTCAAACTAAAAAACAATAATTTATCACTAAAATCACTTCTTATCCTAATGCCGTACGGCTTCCACTTTCTCAGTGAGAACTGTGCGTTTGTTGGACAACATAAACATTAGGATGGTGCCAGATTGATTCTATGCACCCCCTCAGGATATGTTGGCCTATAATCCTGCTAGCTCACAGTGCAACCATATGTACCCCTGAACCTGGGAAGGTAACAAATGGATGAGGCAACCTCAGAACAGGACAACCCTGACTCCCCATGGATTGTGGTAACAGATCTAGAACCCTTTTGCTCAGTCACTCGTGCATACCCAAAGAGATATAGAAGAAGCACACAAGTAGGCGTTTCAATATCCATTAAAGCATTGTGATTCTTGTATAAAATATATGTGCTGCAATGATTGAAAGACAGAAACAAATGAGAGTTATTAGCATCCCAAGGACAGTGAAAAGGATAAACAATTCGACCATTGTGCTAAAGCAGTGAATATATGCTGGCATATCAGGACTGTATATAGTGTACTCCTACTATGTGATTCCTAACCTGGTTGCCTGGGGCAGGCGATCTGCCAAAATCCCCCACTGGATGATCTGACTCCCCATTACCTGCAGTTTAGTGTCTTCAGAGGTTCATCTTGGTCTCAAGTTGGACATCCCACCTCGCAGTGGGACACATGAACAGCTGGGCTGGAATTCCGACAAGTAGCAACCTCACAGTGACAGCAGAGTACTTCTCTTAATTGAACCCAGAAATGCTCATGTTTATATAATAAAGCAGTTCCATGCTCCCATGCTGTGACCCCAGCCAGGCTGCCATTGTTTATCCTCTTATGACTGCTATGTTGCCTACCAGACGATCAACAAACAAGAACGTTTATGGAGTGAACTTTATCCCTTGTACTAAATGTTCAAGGTATCATAATAATATGCCTACGAAGTTGAAAGGTAAGTAAATGTGGTTTCTAAGAAACATATCCTGCACAGTCATGCAAGCAAATGTGTGTAAAAAGTCAACATGTAGAAAAAAAGGTAGCACAAGCAATGTGTGCATGTAAAATGGCAGTATTTATCCCCGGGCCTAAACCAGCCAAGTGACACTAACTGCCTACAAAAGCAATAAACTGCTACTACAGATTACAAATTCCAAACTGCACAAAAATTATTAAAATAGCAACTTAATCAATTAATTATAATTTACATTAAAACAATGAATGAAACAACATAAATTTACATTTTTGAATAACGTTCTAATCTGATCCACTAAAAACCCAACAACCCCCTACCAAATTCAAATTACTAATTCATTTTGTTTTAAATTACTCGTCAAAAATTACAAACTATACTAAAAAAATCAATTATCATAAAAGCAATACATAAAATATCATAATAACTAACATATATTAAAATAATTGTTAAATATTTGCTTCTTTGAGTGATACATGTTGTGCTCCCGTCTTGCACAAATTAGTGGATTCTTTTAGTGTCGACACTTAGGGGAAAAATTGGACAAGTGTAAGGAGTTGCGACCAAGGACTCACTTCAAATCCAGGACCATCTACAGGGGCCAACCCTCCAGAACACCAGTTAGCTCTACTGAGGAGAACAGGAGCCCTGGCAGGTGTCCCAAGGGGGAAGAGGATTTGGATGAGAGAAAAGAGAAGAGAAGACACAGCTATTTTCTGCCACCTGTACCAGCCATGATCCTAGTTCTTGAGTTGCAGGACTACTGTTTGTCTTCTTCACCTTAAAAAAGGAACCTGAGTGAACTAACAAGGAATGTTTAGCTATCCACCCATAAAGTATCCTCATAGTACTAGGCCTAGCGAATTACCTCTAATATAAGGTGATGCTTCTCATATCAGGAATGCGTAAAGCGTCACTTTTTCCCCTGGTGTTCTTTCAACAGAAAGCTATTCACAACAAATGTTGATAACTGGTGCTATACAAAAACAAGGAACAGAACATTTTATGATGACATGCACTTTTCCACACTACGTACTAATATGCACTGATCCAGAACTCTCTCACCTGTAATTGGCTGTAGAATTATAAAGGTAATATCGTTGCACTGATACTTCTCAAGTGCGTAATCAGAATCAAAAGCTCAGCACGTCATTTCTAAAGACTAATATCAATGCCCAGGTAACAAAAGTCCAATGTCCTTTTTAAACAATATAAGATTCAACTACAATCAGTCTTGCTTAACTAAATGAAAAAACATATTATGGCCATAAACACATTAAAAGATGAAACGCTATGCCCAAAGCACATTGTTTCTGTAGGGTGGAAACGTTCACATAGCTGACACGACGTGTATCTTAGTTCTGTGGTTGTGCGCATGAAGAGTTGGAGCCGGCTTGACAAAGTGAGGGAAAACCTGGGAAAGTTCTTGAATTGGAAGACAGGTCCGCTGCTGAAGAATACTTATGATGCAACACGGCGAGGAATCCTGCTGAGCTTTTGCCGCGACGCAGCTGGGAATCAGGGAAACAAACCTAAGCGCTGCATACCTGGGGTGTAGCTATTTATAGACAATGAGCAGGGCATTGCCGGTGTCTCGTTAGTAACACGTTCAATTACGTAATGCTCCTCGTGACCGGCTTGTTGATTGTTCAGGTCTCGTGGAAGGAGCACCGTCATGGCAACCAGGAAACCAAGTCGGTGCGCGTGTTCCAGGCGCGCATCAGCTTGCTTTTTAGTACACAAATAGGGACAGTCTTTTATTAATAGAGACACCCATGAAAGAACCATAATACATACAAACAAGCATTGGCAGTAACAATAAAGGACATGTGTTAGGAGGGGAAAATACTGAAACATGATTTATGGAGAGACAACAGGGGAGAATACTGCAACATGATCTATATGGAGACCATGGGGATGTTGGCAAATCACACAGGCCATTGTACCAGCGGAGTCATGTAAATTCCTGACAACAAGCTGGAGGGAGAATTTGAAAAAATAGTCTCTCAGAGCCTGCCAAACTCTAATGTAGTGTAGCTCCCTATTTGACCTTGGGGGCCCAGGGGCCATGTTTGATCATCTGCCCGGGTTTTTTCTAGGGTCTGTTTAGCCTCAGGTTAGGTTTCAGAGGGCTCAGTGGCAGTTTGTGCAAAAGGGGTTGACCCAGGTCCTCCTATAGGGACTCCTGCACATGAGACACCTTCTATGCTGCCATCACCTATAGTTATTCTTCAACAAACTTGATTACCTAATTTGGCTACTCAGACGCAGATCCCTCCAGTAACTGACCATGCAACCAATGACAAAGATGTTTCTTGCGACCCAGTGACAATTAACTACCCTTATGTGGCAGTTTTGGCCAATGTCCTTTGAATCCTGGATCAAGTGAAACTCCAGAGCCCTGAAGAATAAAGTTGTTCATTGGCTCAGTACGAATCATTTTTTCCAACTACTAGAGCAAACACAATATTGCTAACTAGGAGAGCGGGATGGATTGGGCTGCTAAAGAAACTTTTCAAGGAGGGTTGCATTGTTCTTAATGTCTAACACCTGAGATTTGCTGGAGGAAATTTGGCATGGTCAATGCCTGCCACCTCATTAGCTAGGAATATGACCCTACTTCCACTGGGTTTTTTCTAACGCCACTTACGCAGTATTGAACCAGGGTACAATGGCAAGTCTAAGGGCGACTGGGTGTGAGTCCCCTTTCTTCTCCCCTATTGCTATGTCAAATATGTTTCAGGTGCTGAACACACTGCTAGACAATGAGTGGCTTAACCATAGGGAGTTTTACCCACTAACATGTTGCTAAGAGAGTAATGGAGGCTATATGCTGGATTCTGGTGTAGATCTGCCCAAACATAATATATGTATAACTGGGTCAGAGAACTGTTCTGTAGATGTCAACTATATTCCCTTTGTAACAAGTAATTAAGTAATTTCTATCCCTAATTGGTTGCTTACCAATGAGCCCCTTATGAGTACTGTTAGGCAGGAACTTGAAGGTTGCTAGAAATTTGCAACATGGATGGTGGGTTACAGAATAAGCAGGGATCCATAGTATGGAGAAGCATCTCCTCTGGTTTTGTTATTTGTATACAAGAAACATGGCGTGTGAACCCGACACATGTGGAGGGGTTTTCCTCCTACGTTCTGGGTGCTATACCTTCTGTACAGGGCGAACCAAAGGAGGGCTTCAGATATTAATATTCAACAAGCTTCCTGTAATTGTTAAAAGGCTCACATCTGTTGGACCGCAATCCAGTTGACTTATGCCCTTGATTCAGGTTTGGAAGCCTTCCTACGCCCTAATCACACCATTTTTTTTATTAAGATGGACAGGCACCTTCAACATTCAGTCTTGTCCTTGCAGTGAAGCAAGTATGTGGATACTCAAAGTTCGACATGGCTCTGTGCACTTTTGTCACAATGACTATGGGGATACATTGAATTCGATTATTTCTAAATATGACCTTCTCATGCTAAAGAGTAAACGCGGCATTACCGGTGAACAAATTCCATCCTGTACCAGCAGAAGTGCCTCCACTCTTATTGATCATGTTCTGTTGTCTGCTTTCGCTAGCGGTATGATTGGTACCCCTAGTGTTGTTTGGACCGTAATAAGTGATCATAACCCCATTTTGTTACCTTCTTCTTTTTTGGGGAAAAGATGTGAAGTATTCCCCTTAGTTATCAATATCACTCCAATCAGGCCTAACGGTGTACAAATTAATTGATTGTGAATTGAGCCCAATAGCATTCTTCAATAAATAGTACTTACAAATTTCACAGTGATTAGCTTTTGTCTGAATGAGGAAGTGGATCCTAACAAGCTGTTGTCCAGTTTTAGTCGTGTTACCTGTTCTATCAACTTCCTTCTGGCCCAAAATCTGACCTCGCTCATTCTCTATATAGTCAAAAGGGTAAAGCAAAGTTACAAAATAAATTATTTTAGATTGCTTAACTTTGGGCAATGTTTCCTGCAACCCTTGGTCAGCCTAAATAAACTCATCCTTCAGTACTTTATTTAATTTGTCAATGTGGCCAGATGCCGGTACTGTCACTTACAAAGAAATACATTAAAGATACTTTTTTCCAGCATAGAGCTGAATGTAGAATTTGCATTGAAATAAAGAAGTCAAAGGTAGATTTCTATATGTCCTTGTCTTTTAGGGAGAGTTGACAAAACTACTTGTCCCGTGTTCATAACACCCAACACTGTTTTGTCATGACCAGATTTGGATTTGGTACTGTGCACCATCTTGTCGCCTTTCTCAACATGAAGTCTTTGCCCCTCAGACATGACTCCCTGCCCATGTGATGGTTTGAGCAAACAAAGCATGCTGCACTTTATGTTGTTTTGCAACCTGTACAAGAAGTTTCTGTGTTATTATCTTGAACTTATCTTCTGTGCAGAGAACATTAGAACTCATAAGGATGCTCTAAAATATCTACTTGCACTAAATTATCACTCTATGCTTTAATGTTGGTTTTTTTATTAAGAAGGCAATTTACCTACGGAAAAGCATTATGTGTTATACATTATTATGGGGCCTAATGATTGATCTCCTTTTAAATGTTTTAATGACTGGAAGGTAATGATGGTTCATTTACTATGTATACTATTTGGATTTGTTTTATGCTGTATAAATTAAATTGTTGTATGTACTTTTATGGCTGTTTTTAACTTGCTGAATAAAGTTTTCAAACTGAACCGAACCGATATTTTATTCAACTGTATAAACGATAATGTAGTGAATGATATTTTAAAAACAAGTTGTTATGTATCTAAAAAACAATGGGCCTCATTAGGATGGCGGGCGGACTCACGTTCGACCCCAATCTAATGGAGATGGGGACCGCTCCCAACATAGTTTCGAGGGTCCCACAAGACAAATTATAATGCGACCGCCACCGTGACGGTCGCATTGTCCAGGGTTTCCATTGTGGCGGGAGCTGCTCGCTGCAGCGCCCACCGCAATGGAAACAAGCATTTGCAATGCAAACGGTCTCGGCTTTGGGACCTTATATGTATTGAGCTATGCAGCACCTTATGCGCTGCATGCCCCCAATTGTGCTTTTGAAATTTAGGTATATGATAAAAAGGAAACGTCAGACTGACAATAGCGTCCAGTAACCCCATTAGACAAAGCTCTTAAGGACAAGCAATACCTTAATGCTGATTAAATATAACAGAGATAAATTGAGAGGGCTGACCAGAAAGTGACTCCCTAGATAAGCAGAGGACAGACAGGTTCGTCCTCGAGTTTTATTTAGAGATTTTAAAAAAAAGCTTGTAACTTGAACAGGCGCACTCTGGTCATTACAGAGCCTGGCAATATGGGGACAGGCTGCAGGCTGCCGAGGGGAAAGGCAAGTTGGCAGCTTGAGGGAGCCAGCCAGCGACTGGTAATGAGGCGCAGGAAACAGGGATCCATTATCTTGCATTACATACAGGTGCATCAAATTCCATGCATTGAAAAATAATTAAGACGAAACGGTGTGCGGCAACGTTTTTATAGCATCACATAAAACCTATTAGAACACGCACTATACTATTTAAAGGCAGGTACTGTGTATGCTGGATGCATGTACTTGAGCATGGAGCAGGTTGTGGGCTGTTAGGTCCTCTGGAGTCTCTCTTTGGTGCAGCAGCATTGTTAAATTGCATCTTGCACCCTTCATGGGAGCATGTGTGGGGTACGGGCAGTGCTCACTGAAGGGTAAGCTTTACCTGTCTGCAGGGGGATGTTTTAAACAGTGAGGGGATGGGGAAGATTCAGGGGAAAGACTGAGTCTGGCTAGCAGAATGTGCTCTTGGCAGGGTAGAGGAGCCCTGAGTGACCCTGAGGTGAGCTGTCCCAGATGTGAAGGGGGTGCCCTTTTGAGAGGGGTGAGACTGGATACTGTAGCGTTCTAGTGTTTCACGGGTCTCGGCTGAGACCCGGAAACACCACCACACTTTGTATCACCTTGTGGCCAGGCGTGGCCAGAAGGCTATCAATAAACGGACGGTCGCCGCTCGGGGCTTCCGGTCCAACTATCCTTCCAATAGTGTCTGTGTCTGTTATTGCCAACCGACCCCTCCAATATCCCGTACCTGTGGCCCCCAGTGTGTCCCCCAGCTCCCCTACACTGGCGACGAGGGCGGAGCGGTGGTGTTTGAACCCTGGCTGCGGAGCGGGGTGATCCTGATTGCTTCGGCGTAGCCCTGGTGCCGTGTGTTGTCCGCTGTGATGACATCGGGATAAGTGGTGGCGGTCATCGGTGCTCCGGTAAGCAGCGTGTGCAAGGCTGCGTGAGGACCGGAGCGCGAGGAAGACGGCGGGAGCACATTGAAGCGGCGTGGACAAGCGGTGTGAGCCCGGCTGCAGCGAGTGGTGGTGCGCGCATGCGCAGTGCTCCTGAGGCCTACCCTGAGGCGGAGGTACGCGAGGAGGCCCTGGCTTGGCGGGAGACGGCGGTGCAGTCGCCGAGTAACAGACATAGGGCCGACAAGTGGGAGAGCGTCCATTGTGGACAGCAGAGTGTGCCGTGCCTGTCAGCCCCCAGGAACAAGACTGTCAACAAGCATTGGTAGCGACACAGAAAAAAAAAATAATAATAATACTTTTTTTTGATGAGTGGAAGACCTTGGGCCCAAGTGGACACCAATTAAAGTGAGGCACAGATAAATGCGGTGAAATACTGTAAGGTGGCGCAACAGCACAAAACGAAGCCAAAGAGAGAGAAAGCAGCAGGGTGCCATTATCTACATCAAGCACCACGTGCTGTCCAAACACGAGGCAGAGAATAAAGTCACTGGCTTAAGATTCTGCAAGCATGTCGGTGCAGCAGGACGCAGCAAATGCAGGCGGGGCACAACAAGTGGTGGCCCCAGCACAGAGAGTGGGACCAGCAGGGCAACAGGCAGTAGGAGCAGTAATCCAACAGTCGCCACACGCCCAAATCAACCCCATTCCTCCATTTAGTGCGTTGGCAGACCCAGGCACAGCCTGCGCCACGCTGGGGAGTGTGGCTAAGTCGCCTGAACAACTACTTCACAGCAACGAGGGAAAAAGACAATGAGGTTAAAAGGTCCCTGCTACTGCATTTTGGTGGCGATGAGCTCTACAAGCTATTCTTACATCTGCCTTACACGGGAGCGGCAACAGACTACGATGGAGCAGTCCAAGCACTGAATGCGCATTTCGATCCACAGTTGAATCCCCATTACGAAAGGTTCAAGTTCAGACAGTCCCGGCAAAGAGAAGGGGAGACGATGGATGCATTTCATGCCCGACTGAGAGAGCTAGTAAGCACGTGCCCGGACGATGATCAAGAAAAAGAAGTGACGGCGCAATTAATACAGGGATGCAAAAACAAACACCTAAGGACACTGATTTTGAGGCAACCCCGCATAACGCTGGATGAAATATTAATGCTGGCCCGGTCTCATGAATTATCTGATGCACGAGCCGCAGCGATGGAATCAGCCATCAATCCGTCAGCAAGCTCCGAAGTGACAGTCAAAACGGAGAGAGTCGATGCGGTACGGAGCTCTAACCGGGGGGGGCAGAGGAAGATGGCCAACCAGGACACAGAGACGATCACAGTGTGGTTCCTGTGGATATGAAGAGCACAACCGAGACAGCTGCCCGGCACTGGCAAAACATGTGACAAGTGTGGAGGAAGTAACCACTTTGCCAGCGTATGCAGAGGTGGGGCGAGAGGGACATCTCGAGGACAAAGAGCAGAAGGGAGGAGACCACCAACCAAAGCAGTTCAGCAGCTAGCGCTAGAGGACACACGAGATAGTTACCCAATGAGGGGGAACAGGACACCATCCCGTCACCCGAATCGGCTGGATGACTCATCAACAGAAGACGAGGATGAATGCTACTATGTCTCCTTTGTAAGTGAGCTCAAAAGGCGGCGTCGGCCACAACCCAAGTGTCAGATCCAGATCGATGGGTCGACGGTGACAGGAGTCATAGACACCGGCGCCACGATCAATGTCATGGGTATCCAGCATTACAACGCGCTAAGACCAAAACCTCAACTAGTACCGTCAAGAGCACGCATCCTCACCTATGGAAGCAAGACGCCGTTACCATTAAAAGGGAAGATGACAGTACAGGTGAAGGCCAAGGATCAGGAACTGATGACGACCTTTCATGTAATTGATAGAGAGGCAGACCTGCTAGTTGGCAGTCACACGGCAGAAGACCTCAAATTAATTGCCTTTGCGAATGCGGTAAAGGCGCTACACACCGAGGAGATCCTCCAATTATTCCCATCACTGTTCCAAGGTCTGGGCACCATCAAGAGGCCACTAGTCAAGCTACATATCGACAAGGCCATACAACCAGTCGCTTTAAGGCATAGGAGGATACCATTTCATCTTCGGACGGCAGTAGAGCAGGAACTGATCACACTAGAAAAACAAGGGGTAATTGAAAAAGTGACGGGACCGACACCATGGGTGTCGCCCATGGTGATTGCCGAGAAGCCTAGACAACCGGGAAAAATCCGAATATGCATCGACATGAGGATGCCAAACAAAGCAATCAAAAGAGAGAGACATCTCACTCCCACAGTGGATGACATATTAACGGACTTAAATGGGGCACAATGGTTCTCCAAATTGGATCTAAATGCGGGGTACCATCAACTGAAACTGGCGGAAGAAAGCCGGTACATCACGACATTTTCCACGCATCTAGGCCTAAGGAGGTACAAGAGGCTCAATTTTGGAATAACATCGGCAGCTGAAATCTTTCAGAACACTATCAGAGAAATTCTATCGGGACTTAATGGTGTGTTAAACGTCAGTGATGACATGCTCATCCATGCCAAGACCAGCAAGGAACATCACAAAAGGCTGAAGGCCACACTGAAGAGGTTGGCAGAGTTTGGGGTCACGCTACACAAAGAAAAATGTCAGTTTTTCAAGCAGTCCATAGAATTCTTTGGGTACGTGTTCGGAGCGGAAGGAGTGAAAGTAGATCCACGGAAATCGAATGCAATCAAGAATGCCCCAGCCCCAACCACGGCGTCGGAAGTGAGAAGCTTCATGGGGATGGCACAATACTGTGCCCGGTTCATCCCACAGCTTGCCACCATTGCTGAACCGCTGAGGAACTTAACTAAAAAGGAGAACCCATGGAGGTGGTCACGGATGGAAGAAGAAGCTTTCAACAAGATAAAAGCAGCGCTGCTGGACAGCACGATGATGGCTTACTTTGACACGACTCGTCAAACGGAAATACTTGTAGACGCAAGTCCAGTTGGACTAGGGGCGTTATTGACACAAGAAGCAGAACCTGGAACATGGGTGCCACTGGCATTTGCAAGCAAAGCGCTAACAGCTACGGAAGCCAGATACTCACAAATTGAAAGAGAGGCGCTGGCTGTGAAGTGGGCTTGTAATTACTTCCACTTATACATCAGGGGACAACCCTTCCGAATGGTCACGGACCATCAGCCACTAGTGCCCTTGTTCAAAGGTACGGCCCCACATCCCCCGCCAAGGATCGAGAGATGGGCCATCCAAGTTCAACACTACCAAATGGATCTAGTCTACAGACCAGGAGCCAAGAACCCGGCGGATTTCCTGTCAAGACACCCCCAGGTAGAAGTAGGAGAGACTTTGGATCAGGAAACGAAGACTGAAGACTATGTATACATGGTGGCTCAACTGTCGTGCCCTCAGGCCCTAGCACCGGAAGACATTGTGGCTCAGTATGGGGAGGATGCCGTCATTATGAGAGTCAAAACGGCCATAGACACCGGATCGTGGGAGAATTTTTTGCGGAATGTGAGTGACTGGGACGAAGCAGATCGGACAAGGCTGTCCCAGTTCTGGAAAATACACAATGAACTGAGTAGAGCGAACAATGGGCTGATTCTTAGAGGAATGACAGTAGTGATTCCCCGCACTCTGCAAGACCGAGCGACTCTACTTGCTCACGAAGGACATCAAGGAACAAAACGGATGAAGTCTCGAATGCGAGAAAAAGTGTGGTTTCCTCACATGGACGAAAAAGTGGATGAACTAGTAAAGAACTGCCGAGCTTGCCAATTGACCAGTCTTCCAGAAGCGCCAGCATCCGTCATAACGGTAGAACCACCCCCAGCACCCTGGACATGGGTCAGTTTAGACTTTGGGAGCTTCCCAGACGGGAGAGTGACTGTAGTACTAGTCGACAGTTACACAAAATACCCAGTGGTGGAGGTTGCCCAATCCACAAGTTTCTCAAACATCCCACCAATACTTAGTCAAATATTTGCAATGTTTGGTATCCCGCAGGTGTTGAAAACGGACAATGGACCCCCATTTCAAGGATATGAGTTCAAAGAGTTCCTGCAAGGACTAGGAATAATACACCGAAGGATCACACCTCAATGGCCTCAAGCCAATGGGGAGGCAGAAAGGTTTATGAGGACTGTGAACAAGACTCTGAGAATTGCACTGGTAGAGGGGGCAGATCCCGAAGCAGCCTTACAGTTATTCCTGAGGGAGTACAGAAGCACCCCGCACAGTACCACCCAGAGATCCCCGTGGTCGTTGATGTTTGCGGGACCCAGGCGTGATCTGCTGCCAACAGCAGAGAACTGGACGCCGGAGCCATACTCACCAGCTAAGGCTCATGAGAGAAGGAGAAGAACGAATGAGAAGGCAAGCCACAAGAGGCGGGCGCAGGACAGAATATTGGCTCCTGGTGATGCGGTGCTGGTGAGGACGCATCGCCCAGGAGAAAAATTCAAGACCCCGTATGAAGTGGAACCATGGACGGTCATGGCAACCAAAGGTACTGCTGCGACCGCACAGAAGAATGGAGAAGAGATTACCAGGAATGTATCATGGTTTAAACGGATTCCATCAAAAGAGGAAAATCATGAGGAAGGTGAAGGACCTGCCGCTGAAGTAGCTAGCCATTCCGACGAGGGGCCGGTGCCCCATGAGAGCGAGGAGAATACCAACAATCCATCACCTCTCCGGAGAAGAGAACACGAACCAATGATCACCCGAGGGCGGAGCTATCACAACTTGCGACCGAATCCCAGACCCAATCGTGTGCTGGCAGATTTTGCGTGTTGACTTTGCAATGTGGCGAGAAAGAAAAGAAAGTTGAACACTAACTTGGGAAGGGATGTAGCGTTCTAGTGTTTCACGGGTCTCGGCTGAGACCCGGAAACACCACCACACTTTGTATCACCTTCTGGCCAGGCGTGGCCAGAAGGCTATAAATAAACGGACGGTCGCCGCTCGGGGCTTCCGGTCCAACTATCCTTCCAATAGTGTCTGTGTCTGTTATTGCCAACCGACCCCTCCAATATCCCGTACCTGTGGCCCCCAGTGTGTCCCCCAGCTCCCCTACAGATACGTGCCCCCGGGAGGAGGGAATGTGTTCCTGAGTGGGAGGTAGATGCCCCTGAGCAGAAAAGAAGGTTCCCCTGATGTGAGGGAGAGACAGGAGATTGAATGGATAAGCAGTTCATTTTTTTACGGGGCATGATGGAATAGCTGAAAGTTGTTGTGTGACCTGGTGTTATAAAATGGGACTTTTTGTTCGGAGTTGGAAGTTGATAGAAACGGCCATCTTACAAGTACTTCCTGACACCATATTTGAAAGAATACATTTCCAAATCCAGCACAGTAACTTTGAAAAGGCAAACCCCTATCCAGCCCACCGGTGTTGGACCCTGTTAATAATCCCAGCAAACAAGCCCTCCAACTGATGGAGCAGCGGAGCTGCTACATCTGCTGAAAGATTCTTTCATCCCCAAAAGCCAAGTTACAAAAGTTTACTTCCTTTTTTACCAAGATGTATGCGGAAGTTAGCGAGTGGCTTCTTGTAGTTCCCAGGTTGCGCATGGTGACAGTTTGCCCAGCGGATACTCTGTGTTTCTGTATTATTCCAGAAAGCAGACTGTGGGCGGAGGGGTGGATGGGGACAGATGCCCGCCAGCCGGGGACAGTGAGGTGGGAGGCCGGGGAAACTTCCGTGATCCGGGGTGAGACTCCGGCCATGGCCGGAGCACCTCCAGAACACCACCGGCACTCGGTGCTGGCCCACAGGTTCCGTTGGTGGGCTTGCACTGCACATCACCACCCCCACGGCTTGTCCTGCTGACACGGGCGCCTGAGACTGCTAGATCCAACCACCGTAGAGCCCTGCATGCAATGAACGGCCTTGTTTCCAGCCCCTGCTTGTGATCGCAGTGAGGTGCTGGCACCCAGAGGGTGTCCCTGAGCCTTCCGCCACTAACAGGCACATGCATTAACATATATTTTTGCGATTCGTTATTTGCGAAAAATAAGGAATCGCAAATAAGGGATCGCAAAATCATATGCATCAAATTTTTCTTATTTTTTTTGCGATTCGCAAAAAATCACAGTTTCACCGAATCGCAGGATTTATGCGATTTCTTATTTGCGATTTCGCAATTGGCAAATTCGCAAATTGCGAAGTCGCATTCTTGATGCATTCTAATGACATCACAACCAGGAAGCCAGGAATCTAATCACACACACCTGTAGCCTTGTTCAACCTGGAGGAGAGGCAGTTGGCAGTTGGAGCTCTCCCTGCAGCAACTGAAGGGGTGTGTTTGTCTGTTGAAGGTGAAATGGCCTCAGAAAATGCTGTGGAGGACCTGCATGCCAGGAAAAGGAAAATAAAATTAAGTGACCAGGAGCTTGAAATCCCGATTGAAGAGGTCACATTGAGACAGGACCAGCTGTTTGGAAAGCAATCTCTTAAGGTTCCAGAAGGAGTAAAGAGAAAACTTTGGCTTGCAATACAAGCCAAAGTGAATGCAGTGGGGGTTGCCCACCGTGATATTACTAATCTACAGAAATGCTGGTATGACATGCGCAGTCGTGCCAAGGAAAGAATTGCTAATCGGATCAAGGCTGCAAGAAAGACTGGTGGTGGCACACCCAGGGATAGACCTAATGCCCCCCTTGAGGACATGGTTGAATGGACACTTGCAACTGAAGCAGCTATTGGAGTTATACAGATTGACACCTCAGAGCAAGCAGGCCCATCACAAGGTAAGGATACATACATTTTTTTTTAAATTGTTAATGTGAGTGGCAGAGACCCCTAATGTTTTTTCATGTACTCAATAGAAATAACCCACATATATATTGTACTTTATGGGGTGTAGGAGTTCAGAATGACACTTTTCATGAAATTGGCAATGCATTATGGGAGTTGTAGTCCCTGTCAATTCTAATTGAGAAATATCACAAAAATTATTTAAAAAATCTAAGGGACACATCAACAATGTTTGAATAGGAGACCAGCCATGATGCATGTGTATTAAATTTCAAAATAACTTTATTGCTTTTCATAAAAAGTGCAAAACTCAAAAGTAACATACTGTTTGCACTTTCTTACTCATAGATGCAGAACAGGAAACTCATTCAAATGAATATGCAGAGACATTTACTCTTGAAATGCAGAGCACTGCAGAAATTAATTCTGATAGTTCTTCACCCAATGTACAGCCAAGAAATCAAAGGAATAGAGTGTGGCAACTACAGCACTCAGACAGTGATGAAGACCCAAATGTCCATGTGGAAGAGCAACAGAGTACTGAAACCCCTGCAACCCAACACACTCAGATAAGCAGGCGTAATAGACTCCAACAATTTTATAGGCGCAGGGCATGTCCAGCACAACAAAGATCATCCTTAGAAGTTGATAGCAACGCCAGTGTTGTTGAGTTGAAGCTGCTGAAAGTCCAACGCCTGCAAGGGAAAGACATAAGGGTTATGAAGGGCAAACTGACTCACATCAGTCAAGATATTAGTGGTATCAACCAAAATCTAACTCTAATGACAGACATACTTGAAAAGGCACATATGGAGTCATCTGAAAAACTTGACCGTATTGCAACAGCTGTAGAAAAAATGTGTGAAGCTATGCAGACACAACAAGCAGGGAGAAAAGGTCAGTGAGCGCCATGCAGGCTTACAACAGGGCAATGATTCGTCTGTCCAGTAACACTGCACATCTAATCAAGCAAAATGTTTGCATGCAAAAGGAGATGACACAATGTTGTGGGGAGATTTCCAGAGGAATGATGTCACTTAAGCATGTTGTAGATGAAAGGCAACATGAGAAAACAACTGGAAACTTACTACCAGAGGGGGGGTAGTGATGTGTGCTCAAAAATCAGTAGCCAAGCTAAAAATACTCAAGCTGGAGAATGCCGTAGCTCCAGAAAACAAGACAATGCAAGCAGCATACCTATGGGTGCAGGAAATCTTGCAGGCAAGGCTTTAGGGGTGCGAGGACGCAAAAAGTGACTTGGACAACTACTTGCTTGCCTATTGAAGGACATTTGAAAATCAAAGATTTACAATGACTGAGGAAAGTAAATGTAAAATAATTTACTGTTTGAAGCAAGCATGCATGAAGATGTCCTGAGTACCATGGTTTTTTTTTTAATTTAAAAAAAATAAAAACATATAAGTTGTGCACAACACTGATTTGTATATTTCTTACCTCTTTTAAAAGTAATGTTGAGTTATCTCTGCCCTTCTTCTTCTCCCCTCTGCTGCGTCAGGTCCATGTAATCTTGGTTGGGGTTGTTGAGGCTGGTTGTCAATGTTAGGTAGTACATCCTCCACCTCCAGTTCTAGCCCTCTCCTAGTGGCTAGGTTGTGCAGCATGGCACATGTTGCAACTATTTTACAGCAAACTTCTGGACAATATTGTAATGCTCCGCCTGTCTTGTGTAGTATGCGAAACCTAGACTTCATGACACCAAAAGTCCTCTCTATGACATTGCGGGTTGCTATGTGGGCATGGTTGTACTGCTGTTCTTTGCGGGTTGCTGGATTGAGATATGGTGTGAGTATGAATGACCTCACAGCATATGCACTGTCACCTATGGAATGGGGAAATTGGAAACACAAAGTTTGAAAATACTGGGAAAGCATGGTACCAAGAGAAGTAATGAATATTTCAAATGTTTTTACCAAGCAAATATCCATCTCCAAAATGTCCAGCAAGCCGTCTTGTGTAGATGGCACTATGTCTAAATATGTATGAATCATGGGCACTTCCAGGGTAACTGGCAACTAAATCAGTGATAATAGTTTTAGAATTGCAAATTGCTTGAATGTTCAGGGAATGGTAACATTTCCTGTTGCGGTAAATGTACTCATTTTCAGAAGGGGGACAAATGGGAACATGTGTGCCATCTATACAGCCAATGACATGGGGAAAATGAGCCATGTTATAGAAGTCTAACTTTGTTTGCAGCAATTCCTCCTGGGTGGTTGGAAATGTAATGTGATGCCTTATCCTGTGCAACATGGCATTAAGAAAATCATTGAAAAATCTAGAGAGGCAACTCTGGGACACACCACCAGCAATGGCTATGACACCCTGAAATGAACCACAGGCAAGGAGGTGTAGGGAACACAATACCTGGACATGGGTAGGTATGGCTTGGGACCTACGTATTTGTCTCTGCAAGATTGGGTCCAATTCAGCTATCAAGTCTAAAATGGAATCAGCATTTAGCCTACAATTATCATACATTTCAGCCTCTGTCTGCCCTAGTAAAGTGACGCGCACTCTGAATATTCTTTCTTGGACCATCCTTCTCCTCCTTGCTGCTGCTCTCAACCTCAACCTACGTGCCAGGACAATGACTGCTGCCATTCTGAGAGAGTCTGAGATGCATTGTGGAACCCCTTAAATGCACTCCTAATGAGTATCACCTGTTTTTTTTTCTTCAAAATTACCACCTGGTCTGACTTCTTCTAAAAATAAGAATTCTAAATTGCGAATTTTTACAGAATCGCAAATTGCGCGTTTTCATGCATATACTTTTTTCTTCATTTTTAGCGATTCCTTACTTTTGCGATTTTTTAAGGAATCGCAAAAACATTTGCAATTCATTATTTTGCGAAAAACGACTTTCAAAATAATGCATCGCAGAAGATGAAATTGCATTCGCAAATGGCTGATTTTTGCGATTCGCACCGTTTGCGAATGCAATTTCAAATAATGTATGTGCTTGTTTGTTTCCAGCGAGAGCGTAAGGGTTGGGTCAGCTCTACCTAGCACCAGAGGTGGTCCCTGTCCCCGGCCCTCATTGGACAGTGGAGGCTGCTGCCACGCTGCAGGTGATGTAAAAACTGACCATCTGTTAACTTCCTTTGTGTATAAAAACCCTCTTTGCTGCCCAGATCCTCCAAAAACACGTGAAAAGACGGGTGCTCTAACAGACTATATCCACATGGAAGCCCCTGCTTACGAAGCGCTCGTTTTGGCACTATACAGGGAACCAGTGAGCCCCTGCTGGGGGCTGAGATACATTACATAAACACAAGTCTGCTCCAGAGCTGCTGGCTCCTGGGAACCATGATTCTGCAGTGAGAACCACTTACTTGAAGGAGCAGAAATGGAGACAACCGCCAAGGGACCATCGTGCTCGGATCCACTGCCACAGTTCCGGTCCGAGGGCTGGGGAGATTATTTAATGCATGTCACCCGTCTGGAGCCCATAGCTGCTGCCCCAGATGCTAAAGGGTTAATCCACAATTTGTCATGTGTCCTGTGGTGAAGTTCCCGCCAGTGCAGTGGTCTCGGTAGCAGAGGATGTGGTGAATAGAGAGGAGGGTGCGATAGAGAGCAAAGTGTGTGATTTAAAATAGAGGGAGAAGTGGGAGGAAAAAAGCAAAATAAGGAAAAAGACAACAAGGAAAAGAGTGAAAGCAGCCATTACGAGCGTGTGGACGGCACTCCCTTCACTCAAAGGAGGCCGCAGACAGCGGCCTCAGGCACTCATGTTCACAACTGATTAGCGTCTGTTAGTGCCTACGCGCGCATGAGAGAGAAACAAGCTACGCATGCGCTGCAATGAAAAAGTAGTGCAAATTCACCCACCAATCCCACACCAAACAAGCATTTAAAAAGCAATGGGACTCATATTTATGCGAGACCTATTGCATTTTAAAAGGAAGAGCAAGCGTTAAAAAGGCACAAACGGGAGGGGGTGGGGGGTGCTGCTGGCCTGAGAAGTCACGGACTGCGGGAGGGAGCGGGAGGAGGCAGGGAAACAAAACGGTTTGAAAGGTAAAGGAGCCGATAGCTGTGGAAGGACAATAATAACGACATGGCAGTCAGGAGGCGGGATTAAGTTTACAAACACCAATCAGCATGCAGCATTTATGATTGCGGCCAATCACAAAGATAGGCGGAAAGTTGGCAGAGCTTTGCCCACTATTCTGTATACAGCATCTCTCGACGAGACAGCGCATGCGCTACCTAGCCGAGATCTAAAAAGGGATGTGTAACACATCCCTGTACTACGTGACAGGCTCCATGAGATGCCTGTCCCCTGGTACAGGAAACTGTTGGGGGGCCCCATAGGTGCCCCCCCAAAAACAAGGGCTTGGATGAAGGGGGGCCCGCTAAGGGCCCCCAATGTCTATCTCCGTCAGTCTTTGCCTCCGACGCCTGTCGGGCTCAAGGAGCCCACCGGATGCATGGCAGTCATTGTAATTTGGAGGACAGCAAATGGCCTTATGATGACGGTGAGACCACCACCAACAGTGGCGCTCTCACCGTGATCGCCCCAATATTCGTACCTTCTTTATTTTGCACCATGATGTTTTTGAGTTGATGATATTCTTGACATGATATTCTGGTATCACAATATTTTTCATTCAATATTTTGGCAGAATACCAATGAAATACTTCGAGATGTGCCAGGAAGATGAGTCAACTGTTACTTTCTCTAAGATTGCTAAATTTCATCAGTGATTTTTCAGGTACTTTAAATTCTTGCGTGAATGCTACACTTTCGTATTATTTTATTGAACTTTGTTTAGTCTAAGGATGATTGCGATTTTTTTTAATGTATATGCATATTTCTAGATTTTGGTTTACTTCACTGAACATATACTTCTTAAAGATTTGGGTTTCACATAATTTAGCTTTTAACCTGTATTTGACAGCAATGCATTCTTCCCTTGTTCTAATTCTGTTTTGAGTTTGTGTTTTATTCGAAGATGACTCATTGCCCCCCCCAACATTTCTCTAAACCGAGACAGTGAGTGAAAAGCCCTCATTAATCATCACTCCTCTGTCCTGCCCCTCATTTAATGACTGATGCCTTCATGTTCATGTTAATTTACAATACAATATTTACCATGGTTAATAGGCATTTTCGTTGTTGTCTAGCTGCTGAATAGCATATGTGAATATTGTTTTAGGGTACATATGAGGCTTCTCTAGTGTGCCCTCTTCAAGTAAAACTAGCAGTGCTGTGAAGGCAAAGAGCACACCAGCATCAGTAATTCAGATAACCCTCACATACCTGTATGATATTGCTAAGCTACACAAGCAAAACATGACATAAAGTCTGTAATGTTTGGTCCCCTGAAAAGCCATGCAATTTAAGTAGATGTTATGATCCCATGTTCTCAGTCACAAGGGTAAACGATTTAGGGACTGATGTACTACCATATTCTGGCAAATCGGGATTGGGCAAATTGCGCATTGATTGGGGATCTAAAGTGAGATGTGGCCTATGTGTTGCAAATTGCCCATTTGCTGGGTGTCCCAAATTGCGCTGCAAAATAAATATTGATTGGGCTGGCTGAATTTAGTGATCCCTGTGTGGTTGGCACACAAAGGCCACCAGGACAGTCCAGTCCAGATCCAGTTGCAACTGACCAGCTAGGCTGTTGCAGGTAAAGGTTTATTGTAGCTTGTTGTGTCCTTATTTATCCTTGGAGGCCGCTTACTTCCTTGTCCTTGGTACAAGAGGGAGCAGGTTCAGTCCTCTAGGGCTCCTCTCGAGTAACAGACAGCTGGTCCATCTTCTATTCTTCCTCGTATCCAGGAGTGTTCTAAAGTGTGTGCCTGGAGATGCCACATTTATGCTTGACTAGGGGGTGGGAATGACTGCAGGGTATGCCCTAACCAATTGGGTAAACATTTCCACTTTGGAATTTTTTTTAATTGCAGATGTCTGGAGAAGTGTGGCTCAATGGTTAGAGCGGCAGACCCTGATGCAGAGGTCTGGCCCGGGACCAGGGTTCAATTCCCGCCTCGGGGGGTCTTGGGCTCAATTTCCTTGGACTTGATAATTCTCGCCTCTGTGCCTATTCTAATCATGGGTCCCACTCTGCAACTCTGGGCAATAGCTTGCTTAATCTCTACAACAACCCCAACAGCTCTGGGATGCCTGGCTTCACCTTGGGGGTGCCCAGGAGTGGGCATTTCACAGGGAAAAGCCAGGAAGGGTTTCACAGTGGTATGCGTACAGCGCCAAGACGCCTCAGGGTATAAGTGCGCTATACAAGTACAAATTTATTACATTCATTTCATGTCTTTGGCCACACTAAGCTCAAGCTTGGAGAGCTGGGTTTGTGTGTGGGGAGTGAACCTTGGTAATCCTTGTACCCTTTCACATGTAGCACTATAATCCAGTAAGAGGCTGTCACTGTCCCCACAATAAAACTAGAGACTGGTAGAACAAACCAGGGATTTACAGTACGTAGATACACAATGTTGGAAATGGCTCTTTTTTCAGGATCACCCAAAACGTTTTGCCTTCCTCCTCCACATTTTGCTGAATTAATGTATGTTGTCCTTTGGACTCTGAGCACTTTACAACAGCTAACCAATACTAAAGAGCATGTGCTCTCTTCTTAAAACATGGGAAAATTTGGCTTATACCCAATTTGCATATTCAAGTAACTTATATGTTCTGAGGAAAGTGCACTACATGTGTCCAGGGCCTATAAATTATATGCTACTAGTGGGCCGGCAGCACTCCTTGTGCCACCCACATGGTAGAGGCAACAGCAAAAAAGTGGGACCCCCTCTGAAACTTACTTTGGGCCAGGGAAAAGAGAGGACAGTGTAAGCAAGATAAGGAGAGATTCCGCTATGGCCTTATATTTTCATGTTCAACATAGTTCAAACTATAATTCTTGTTGACAAAATCCCATTAGACAACACAGATAATGTAAAAAAAAACATCTAGGTCAATATGATTAATAAAGAGACCGTGTGTATCTAATATGTAATACTCAAATCATTGAGATTATATAACATATGTTTTCTAGGATATAAAATATCTTCTATCGATTGACCTAATTGATGTCTTCAAGCAACACCTGTATCCCTGACTAATATCTATTCTCAGATATTATAGGTAATAACTCTTATGTTATATTATCCTCATGACTTGCTAAATCGCTCATTAAGTTCTTCTATAATGGATGTGAATTAGAAATCCTTCTTGCCCTAAAAGTTTCATTCTCGAGATTGCAATCATGTGTAAATGATCAGTAGCGAATCTCAATTAGCTATCCAACATGTTAATGTAAATCAAATCAATGTTTAGTGCCTGTCTGTCAGTGGAGTTCCTTGGTGGTCAAATGATGCACTATGGACAATCATAGATAATTATGGATAAATGTATTATTAAGCGATTGTAAATCCCAACGATTGGCCACAGATAGATGTATTTATATTTATTATTACAGAAACCCTGTTTCCACAAGAATTAAAGGGAGAAAATCTGTTGGTCCTGAGGAAGGTGGTGACAATCCACCGAAACGGGTAGACCTAAAAAAGCCCAGAATACATCGCTGCACGAACGAGTCTCGCTGATGGCAGCCCCTGATGACCGGAGTGATTCCCAAAAACACGTCGGGCATTTTAATTATTTGCGAAGTGGGGAGACACGCTGAATGAGAAGCCGGGAAAGGCGGAGACCTATCGTGTGCCTCCTAAATGCTAAAGGGCAATTTGGTGAATAATATATATATATATATATATATATATATATATATATATATATATATATATATATATATATATATATATTCACTGAAAAAACCATAGGTTATAGACCATATATAGTTAGGAATTAGCATTTAAAAAACCTTATTTTACTCACACAAAACCATTGAAATTCCATATATAGTTAGTTGCACTAACTATATATTGCGCACCCGCAATCCACTGCTGATGATGTCACATATTACATCATTCATGACATGGTCAGTGACATCACTGATGACATCACTGATGACATCTCAAATGACATCACTGATGACATCACTGATGACATCTCATTTGACATCAATGACCACATCACTGATGATATCATTCATGTGACAATACAATGCATCTCCTCACATTTTAATATAACCTGTTTCACCCAGTGTTAAAAACAGAGTATAATTTTTGAAACCATTGACACACCAATACTAGTTACTACATACGTACTCACTGATTCCTACGTCTACACACACATTCACTCATTCACCCATACAATCATTCATACATACAATCACTCATGTTTACAACACAATCATATGCACTCATACACCTATACAGACACTCACACTCTGCCACTCATCCATGGAGTTACTCACACACCTAGTCAGTCCTGTAAAGAATCAATCACACTTCCATTTTCTACTCTATACAGTTAAACATAGAGCACCTTACGTTTTCAACCATATACTAACACATACTTACTCTCTTATACAATCATTGATACAAGTACACATTGATCTGTACAGAGTCACACACCTCCCATCCAGCCACACACACACTCAGTCTCCCATGCAAATACTTGGGCAATCAATCAATAACCCATATAGTTACTCATATAGCTACTGATCAACACATGCAGCAGTTTACAGAACAACAGACATAATGATGCACAAATTAAGACAGTTTAGTCACTAACCCATGCACTCAGTGAGGCACATTTAATCACTCACTCATACATTCAGTCATGCACCTACTAAATCCTTCGTCCAGACACTTATACATCCACTCATTCTTCAATATGTAAGACATATTTTAACTTTACAGAAACATAGTCACTGGATGTTGTCATCAGTGATGTCATCAGTGATGTCATTTGAGATGTCATCAGTGATGTCATCAGTGATGTCACTGACCATGTCATGAATGATGTAATATGTGACATCATCAGCAGTGGATTGCGGGTGCGCAATATATAGTTAGTGCAACTAACTATATATGGAATTTCAATGGTTTTGTGTGAGTAAAATAAGGTTTTTTAAATGCTAATTCCTAACTATATATGGTCTATAACCTATGGTTTTTTCAGTGAATTTTCAAGGTTTTGTAAATGCTAATTCCTAACTATATATGGTCTATAACCTATGGTTTTTTCAGTGAATTTCAATGGTTTTTTAATAGCAAATATCATAAGCTGTCGAATGTCAAGTACGTGGTAAGAATTTTTTTTTTCGTGTTTATGCACACTGATCTGCTTTGATTGCTGCCCCCCACCCCTCATTTCTATTAGGAGTACTCTCTCTTTGCAGATAGTGAAGGGTAGTTAACGCAGCCCTTTCCCCCTTTGTAATCCGTCGTGCCTGCTTCTCTCTCCATTTGATTGATTGTTCTCTTTGGTTCATTCTCTATTTACAAACAAGCACAGAGTCGCAATACTCTGTTTAGTCTTTGCAGATAGCGAAAAATCGTGTAAAAAAACTAAAGGAATCGAGCAAAATCAGTAGGCCACTAATGGGATCTCTTTTGACCTCGCTAAAATAGAAACATTAGGAACAACCTGTTGAAAATAGCAATGCGTATGTATATAAGCGGCGTTCATTTGTGTTCACAGTACCCCTTGTTGATTGTTTCAATCGAGCATTGAATTGTTCGAAGTTAATTCTCTTAACGATCTTCTCTACCTGCAAACGAGGAAGAATAGGAATATTCTATCTCCCTTTGCAGATAGTGAAGGGTAGGTAACGCAAGCCTTTAACACGTCGTACCTATTTCATTCCTCATTGATTGATTGATTGTCCGAACATTGACTGTTTGGGAATTAGTTCTTTTTGGAGGTATTCCCTGTTTGCAAATAAACGTAGGAAAATCTTTGCAAGTAGTGAAAGGGTACGTAATGCGGACCGTTCTCCCCCGTTGTAATCTGTCATGCCTATCTACTCCCCACTGATTGATGCACCTTTTTCACCCGGACCATTTACTAGAGATACGTCATCTGGCCCGACCAGAGAGCACCCCTAGTGAAAAGGACATATGCAATAATAACGAAGTGATCACTGTATCCTGTTAACAGAAACTTTACCATGAAACAACCTGGAAAGAAAAAAATAGGAAAACGAAAATCAGTAGGCCACTGATGAACATGAACTTTTATTAAACAACGAACAAAGAAACGATAACATAACGTAATGATAAAACCTATTAATGTCCTAGAAACAAGAAAACGTTAAAATATGCCAGTGGTGAGAGACCAGAAAAACAGTAAGAGAAACCAAATCACCCCTCGCTGTCCCACCGCCTGCCACGCCAAAAAAATCGATAGACTAGGGAAAATGCAAGTCAGTAGAACATCCACCCCCACTCTGGAAACTTCCAAGGTGGGGCAGGGTTCCGGCTACGCCCAGCCGGGAGCAGCCCATATAAGGCAGGTCCTGCTGCCACGCCTCGGCCAGGAGATCCTAACGTAGGGTGTAGCCGGAGGAGAGGCCGAGACCAGCGGGACCCGGCCAGGGGATTGCCTTTACAACGCTGAACAGTTGCAGGGGGGGGGAATGTCTCCTCGACCCTCCCCTCTCTCTCCCAGTCCGGCCGCGGTGGCCCTTGAGAGTTGCAGGTAGTCCCGCCACATGCTCTTCCGGTCCGGCCACCAACGGTCGGGGGGCCGAGGCCGACGGGATCCGGCTGCAGCCGATAAACCAAGAAACCCGTTCATGGGGCCAGAGCCAGGGGCGTCCGGCCGACATCCACCGGAAGCCCGGCCCGAAGACGGACGGGACACTTCTTTCTTTTATAATGGCTGCGACAACACTGGAGGGGGATGTCTTGCACATGCCTCCGACCCCCCCCTCGTCCTCATCGCCTGGTCCGGCCATAACAAATCTCAAGCGAGACGCCGTGGGGTGCACTGGGAGGGAGAGACGGTGCGAACAGGCCTCTCCCGCCTCCCCAGGTGGAGGCTTCCCAGCTGCACCCTCAGCGCTCCAGGCGGTGGCATCCTAACAACTACAGTGCTGCACAGTTTCGGAACGACCTAGATAACGGTTCTTCCACTGTGGCCATGCTGCAACGT
Source organism: Lissotriton helveticus (assembly GCF_964261635.1). Lineage (NCBI taxonomy): Eukaryota > Metazoa > Chordata > Amphibia > Caudata > Salamandridae > Lissotriton > Lissotriton helveticus. The sequence continues at coordinate 447,131,918 of NC_136072.1, read as the reverse complement.
CTCGCCCGGCAGGGTGGAGCCCGTCCGCTCATGTGACCCCGCGATCGCCGGTAGCTGCCGAACTCTCAAAATGGCGGTCGACCTGGCAAGAGCGGGCCCAACATAAAGAAATGGCCCGGTCACTGGTTGACTCCACCACCGTAGTCCTCCACGACCTTGAAGATTCTAGAGGAGCCGCGGGAGTCTCCGACCCCCGATGGGGAATGACTGCCATGATCGCCCGTGGAGTGACGAAACTGTATCCGCGGGACGTCGGCGCTCCCATGCTGGCGCCAGCCTCACTTTGAATTACTACAATCCCGCAGACCTCACTTCCGGTGAAAGCACAGTGTGACCCGGTAGGAAAAATTATTGCACCCCCTCCCCTTTTTGACTGATAGTTCAAACCACCGATCCTTTCCTTTGCCCTTTTAACGGAACTTTGGACTGCCTCCCCCTCTTTTACATTTTCTAGAGAAAACAAAACATTAACCACTACATTAGCATAGCATTTGACACCAGAACTGTTTTCAAATTGAAAACCAACAACATCTTCAACAGAATCCTTTTTGTTTCTGCTGTGACCCTGCTACAGCACAGGCATTGTCCCCAGCAGTAATTCTGCAATGCCGGTAAGAATAGCTGTGGTGCCTACTGGACTCACTCACCCCCGCGGCGCCCCACGCCGTTATTTGCTGGGCGGCAACTTGCTAGACATCACTTTCGTGCCATCTAGATTTCAGCGCGTTCTGCTGCCTTGGAACTATTCGCACAACAGACCGCTACTGACAAGAATATTTCATTATTGGTGCTGTCAATTTCAATAAATCTATTGGATAATTCAAAAGAAATTGCCACGGTCTCTTCGTTGTTTAAATGTTTTTACTGTTTTTGTTTTGTTGTATATATTTATATGTTATTAAAGTTTTATATTCCTACTACTTTGTTGGAGTGCTATATATTTTTAATGTGACACATAATTGTAAAAACTTTGATGTACAAAGAGTCATTCCTGGAATCTTCCGCTTCAGGCTCGGTCCCCTCCCCAATCACAATACAGGATGGTTTTCAGATAGTAGGAACGCGTGTGCTATGACGGATCACATCGGGTGTGGGCCTTGATCTACTATAACTCCTTTGAAGAGGGGTGATTCTTTACAGCTGGGGCCATAAACTACATCTGCAGGGCTAGCTGATAGCCTAGGACCGGCCTGGACATTCGGACACAGAGGAAGAGGAGTGTCAGAGGGTGCGGTAGTGAATAGGGCGAAAGGGAGGTGTCGGGCGGGCACAGAGTGTGATTCTCAGGGAAGAACAGCGCAGATGGGGGAAGGTTTATTGCCCATGCATAAGACAGAGAGCGGTGGTGACCAGTGCCTGGGGGAGATGCTTACGAGGGTGAGGAGCCATGCTACGAATCGACAGCGTGCAGAGAGTGGGTCTGGTCAAGACATCTAAAATGGCTGCCGTGCACGACAAAAGTGTGGCATTTCAAAAAAGGCAAGATGGCGCAGACAATGTTTTTCAACACTTCCTCATTTCCTTCGAATCGAACGTTAACAGACGTTGGGGCATATTACCAAAGTTAAGCGATATTTATCGCTAACGATGCTTACCAACCAATTTTTTACCACTAAGCATCGTCAGAAATTATCGAAGATAAACCTTACTATTATCAAGGTTTATCGCAAATGCGATAATAAACGGCCGCAATGCATGAATATCGCTAAAAACTCAGCGATATTCATGCATTACCGAGCTAATACTCTTAGCCATGTTATCCACCTCCCATTGGATAACATGGCTAAGAACTGCTCAGGGCAGGTGTTACTTTTTGGAGATATTCGCGCTTAGCGCGAATATCTCCAAAAGTTGGTAATAGGAGATAGATATCTTGCATGTTGTAATGCAAGTTATTGTGGTATATGGAACTCATACCATAATCTCTCAGGAAAGCAGAAACTGATCCTTTTGGGACCGCCTAAAAAGGCCTAGGGGGTGAGGAGTACTCTACTTTGCCCCCTTTTCACGTTCCGAACTATTTTATTTTACTCTCTTCTGTAATTACACAAAATACCAGCGATAAGATGCATCGGAGACACACAGTGAGAGAAAGGAGGCCGGAGATGAAGAAGACATGTCAAATACACATTGGAGATAATATAGTGGCAGAAGGGAAGTAAATATGAGTAAACTTACCATGTAACATAAAAATGTTGCACTCTATACTATAAGTCTCATTTTATACTACAATCACTTCGCTACAACCTCATAAATTAAAAATAAAAATAAATAATGTCTCAAACAATTTTTGATTTCTAAATATAAATTTATTCTTCAGAATTTTCTAAATTTGAAACAACTAGTAACATGTCCTCATCAGTAATTTCCTCTTCAATCATCTCATCTGGAATCTCCTCATTAAAAGTCTGCAATGATGATTCTTGTAACTCTATGGTCTCCAAACACTCGATAAATTCGCCATCAAGAGATTGATCAAAAAAATCATTCAAGTCATCTCCTCCTTCTGACAATATTTCATTATTGGTGCTGTCAATTTCAATCAATGTAGTGGAATCATTCAAGTCATCTCCTCGTGACAATATTTCATTATTGGTGCTCTCAATTTCAATCAATGTAGTGGAATCATTCAAGTCATCTCCTCCTTGTGACAATATTTCATTATTGGTGCTGTCCATTTCAATCAATCTAATGGAATCATACAAGCCATCTCCTCCTTGTGACAATATTTCATTATTGGTGCTCTCAATTTCAATCAATGTAGTGGAATCATTCAAGTCATCTCCTTGTGACAATATTTCATTCTTGGTGCTGTCCATTTCAATCAATCTAATGGAATCATACAAGTCATGTCCTCCTTGTGACAATATTTCATTATTGGTGCTCTCAATTTCAATCAATGTAGTGGACAATTCAAAAGAAATTGCCACGGTCTCTTCATTGTGAGTCATTTTATTTTGAAATTGCTTGCTGTAAATTGCAGAAAAAAATAATCACTTTCATTTATCGTTTTTAGTAATACATAATATAAAACTAACTTCATCAAGTATTTAGTATAACAGAAGGACTGCAAATAAATAACAGAAAACATTTTTCAAATTATCTTCAAGTGTACAACATAGTTCCCCTTACAAATTAACAACTCACCTTTTTAAAAGTAGCAGAAGTGTTAGTACTGTGTAAATCAAACACCAGAAATTCACCACCAAAAATTCCTCACAAATGTACCTCAGACAGTAGTATCACAAAATGGCAGTGGTTTCCTCTCATTTGACATATATACATAACCAATTAACTTTCATCACACACAAATACAAAACCAAAGTAACATTTTAATTGGTTCTAAATTTCAACACTTTCAAATGTGTTTTCCCCATGCAATTTTCCATAGGACATTTACATACGTCTACAGCCTGAATGGCTGAACGGAATTACACCAAACTTGGCAAAATGGTACATCAAACCTAAGAGGTCAGGAAGGATCTACTATGCCCCCTTATGGTCATTTCCCCCTTCGCTTTGGCCTCCTCTTGTCTCTCAATCCTACCGAGGGACAAGATGGCGGCCGCTACGGACTGTTTGGAATGTTGACAGACGCCGGAGAACCAATCAGCTTCGCAAAGCTCCGTAACGCGAAAAGTACGCGAAGCGGAGCGCTGTTACAGATATATATCTTTTTTTCAACGTTAATTTCTCAAAATCCACTGGAGCACATATATTGAGACCTAGCAAAGGCACATCGGGCTACCAGTCCCTAATATTTTGCCAAGTTTCGTGCAAATCCATTCAGCCGTTCGATTATTATTATTTTGTTTTTTTTTTGCCCCGCGGGGCCCTTTTAAAACCTCCACATCAAACCTAGGGGGTCAGCGAGGATCTACTATGCCCCCTTATAGTTATTTCCCCCTTTGTTTTGACCTCCTCTTGTCTCTCGATCCTACCGAGAGACAAGATGGCGGCCGCTACGGACTGTTTGGAATGTTGACAGACGCCGGAGAACCAATCAGCTTCGCTTCACAAAGCTCCGTTGCGCGAAAAGTCCGCGAACCAGAGCGCTAACCGGTCCGCTGTTACAGATATATATCTTTTTTTAAACGTTAATTTCTCAAAATCCACTGGAGCACATATATTGAGACCTACAAAAGGCACATCGGGCTACCAGTCCCTACAATTTTGCCAAGTTTCGTGCAAATCCATTCAGCCGTTCGGGCTAAAAGTGAGGCCAACCGCCCTATGGAAAACTCAATGTTAAAAACACGTTTTGGGACCCCCCTTTTTTCTCGGCCCCCACTGGACGAACCCCCCCCAAATTTTCAAGGGCTGCTCAGAAACAAAATGTGCCATTTTCCTGAAAATTTCTGCCGATTCCGTCCACAAACGCCAAAGTTATTAGACATAGACTTTTCAAAAAACCCATAGAGAAAAAATCCTAACTATATATACCTACTGGCGACCGCCAGTAGGTAATATATATATATATATATATATATATATATATATATATATATATATATATATATATATAAATATAAAATAAAATAATACATATTAAATATATTAAATACAATAATTAAACAAATGAATTAGAATTAATATACATTTTAACAAATATAACAAATAAACTTAATTTAAAAAGTTAAACTCACATTTAATAACTAATATATATATATATATTCTTTAAAACAATCAATAAAGTATTAATTGTAATTTATTTTATCATTTTAAAGTTATATAAATAAAAAAAATATTTATATACATATACATATACCAATAACATAAAATCTATTAAAACACATTCTATAATAAATTATAACATTAAACCATTTAAAAATCTTTGAACTTAAATTTCCCACTCCAGTGACGGCAACTGTAGGGAAAGTGTTGAATAGCAGAGGGGTAAAAATTACTATTGCCACTCCAGTGACTGCAACAGCAGGGAAAGTATTGGATAGTGGGGGAATAAAATGTACTATTGCCACTCCAGACAGTGCAGCAGTAGGGAAAGAGTTGGATAGCAGAGAGGTAAAAATTACTATTCCCATTACAATGACGAGAACAGTAGGACAAGTGTGGATAATGGAGGGGTAAAAATTACTGTTCCCACTCCAATGAGGGCACCAGTAGGGAAAGTGTTGGATAGCCGAGGGGTAAAAATTACTATTTCCATTCCAGTGAGTGCAACTGTAGGAAAAGTGTTGGATAGCGGAAAGCGGAGGAAAAAATTGACTATTCCCACTTCAGTCAGTGAAACAGTAGGGAAAGTGTTGGATTGTGGAGGGGTTAAAATTACTATTTCCACTCCAGCCAGTTCAAAATTAAAAACAAGCAAAATATCAACAACAAAATATTTAAAAAAAACAAAATAAATAAAAAGATATCTAAATATGTTAAAAAGTAAAATACAAATATATTTAAGATTAAAAAAAACATATTATAATGTTAAATACATATCACAAATATCTACAAATATTATATTAAATAAAATACAAAAATAATTTTCAAAACAAATGAATATTTTTATTTAGAAATTATTTACAAGAAAAAAACATTAATTATTACATACATTTAGTTATTTACTTCCTACCCTAGAACACCACACAATTCACAACCTACATCTAAATTAAAATAAAATGTACTTCCATATTTAACATAATTATTGATCAATTAAAGAATTAATATTAATTAAAAAACAAATTAAAACACATAAAAATTAATTTACTTTTCACCCTTTGTCATCTAATCTGCACAACCCACACCTAAATTTAAACTGTAAAAAAAAGTAATTACACAATTAAAATTTGTTTTCAATTAAAAAACTAATAGTATTTAACAGCTAATTATAAAGTAAGTAAAATTAATTTACTACCCCCACTTTACCTCTACAAAACCACAACTCACACACAAGTAAATTAAACAGTTACCCTGATTATCAATTTATTAATTAATATTAATTATCAACTAATTAATAATGAATTAAACATAAATTATTTCCCACCCTTTACCCTATACACCCGACAACCTGTGCCTAGAATTAATTATAGTATTGCTATATTTAATTTTCAATTATTTAATTAACAAAGAATCCTTAATTAAATAAAAATAAATTACTTTGCACCCTTTACCCCTATAAACCCCACAACCCGCACCTAAAACGTACATGACCATAAGATGGCATATTTGGCACAGATGGGAATCAGGCAACACTCTCCTTTGTTCTAACTGTGGTAACTGAGTGCATATCTGATGACTTCCTCAAGTAAAATCCCCAAATTCTGAAATCCTTTGAGATGCAGCAGAGTTCATGGTTCAGAATGCCGGACTCTGACCACTTCCATGGAAAGATGCCCTACGTCAGATGGGCATTTAGGACTTTTGGTAGCTTAGTGGGCCTGGGCCTCTCGCTAGCTCCTCAAGCAACTACATTCACCAAGTGTTGCATTTCCCATCTCTGTATATTGCAGTGGATTCTGTGGTTTGTAGCTTTTCATTCTCATGGACCCACAGTTATTCAGTGTTACTCTAGACTGCGCTACGGAAATGGTATCTAGCATGATCTTTTTGGCAGGCTTGAGGTATTTTTGGGGGGTTGTCCAATATCTTATAAGAGGTAAAAGATGGAAGTAATTAGAGTGGTGGGAGGAGTTTCACTTGGGCCTGAATAGGCCTGGTCTGAATTTAGAGTGGTGGGAGGAGTTTCACCTGCACCTGAATAGGGCTCTGCCTGTCTTTCACAATGATGTCTCTGCAACCGGTAGTGTGTCTGGGGCAAGGGCTTGGGATGTGAACAGAGGTGTTGTGCACTTCTGAAAAGTGTTTGAAGTGCCCCCAGAACAAAGAGTTTTCCACTATAAGTACTGGGCTGTGGCCCTATGATTTTAGATCCTGCGTGGGACTTGACACTGCTGGTTCTACACAGACGACTGCTGTGTGCCAGGAGAAACCGCTGTTTGGCACCACCTGCTTGTGAAACTAACCTGCGGCCTGCTGGGTGGCTGAAGGGACTGCTACTCTACCAAGTAACCCTGGGTGTCGGACTGCCTGTGCCCTGTTCTCTGCCCCAGTGTTCTCCATGGACTAAGTGGGGTGCCCCCTTCCCAGTTTTAATTTGTGCTCTTCCTGCATACAGCTTGTGGAGAGTGCGTCTGTAGAGAGTTTATGCAGGAGTGCTCCTCTTTTCCTCCAGCTCACAGGGAGTACTTTGTTGGTTCCAAGCAGAAGCGTGGGTATTGTTTGGAGTGCTCCATCTGTTCACAGAAGCTTTGTGTGATTGCCCTTTGACTGCTCTTGCCCCCCAGGGACACTCCTGGTGAGTGCTCTTCTGTCCATTTGTGTGGCGGGCGCTTCATGAAGATCGGCCCATGAGTGATGCATCAAAACGTACACAATTGCCATAATTATTCACCAATTAATTAATTAAATAATATCTATTAACAACCCAATAATAATTAATGAAAGATAAATTACTTCCCATCCTATACCCCTGTAAACCTCACAACCCACACATAAAATTTAAAAAAGAAAAAACACAATTAACACGATAAAATCTCAATTAAATAAATATTAATAAATAAGAAATAATCATTCATTTATTATAATTAAATTATTTCCTATACATATATTAAAAACATAAACAATGCTTATACAAAAAATACTCCACATACTTTTAAATATATACTAAAATACGGAACTCTAATTAAAAATTGATATTTTAAACAGCTATATTTTTGCAAACTATATTAATGACATCTGTTTTAAAAAACAATGGGGCATATTATCAAGAACGGCGATGAAATTATCGGGCTTGATAATATGCTCTTGTGAATTCCCATAGAAGCCCAGGTTCTGGTGTTAACCTGGGCTGTGATGGGAATTCACAAGGCATAGTATCAAGCCCATTATCGCCGCTTTAGAGGCAGTTTCCTGCCGTTCTTGATAATATGCCGCACTATTTCTTACTTTAAAGTCGATATTCTTGACCATGATATTCTTATTGTGATTCATATGTTTTTATTGAGATTTTGTATTACATTACATCAAGTATCCTGGTGAACGCAAACCATTTTAACATAAAGGTACAGTAATCCATGGCGAGTGTCTATACAATGAACATTGGTAGGATACAAGTTTGACAGTAGGAATTGTCCTCCTACACATGGTCCCCTGGAACATCTGCAATAATTACCCGTTGTGGAAAGATCCCAAGCCCACCCTCTGATGTAGCGTTTGGTCTAAATATCCTTTGTACCATATACTATGGATTTTTTTTTTGTTTAAATCTTTTTATTAGGGTTTTACATTTTCAAAAAGTCCCTTGTGGGACATAAAACAGGTCACAGTAAACAGTATTTAGCATTAGCAATCATGGTTCGACAACAGTAAATTTACTCCAGTTTTTGGAATACAGCCGTTGTACAGAGAAAAAAAAAAACAACAACAAAAACGTGTCCCCTGAGTTTGCCGTCAAGTTGTCTCGTCGTAGTACATCAAGTCTGAGTATGCCTGATCCCTCGTGTGGTGTGTTAACTGAGTCGGATGGAACTGCTGCCCCTCCGTCAGTGTACTACCCCTTTGGAGGTGTGCTAGTGTCAACGTGTGTGAAAATGAGTCGGACTCCGAACTGCAGACTGGAACTAAACTAGTAACTATGGAAGGGGGTACCTCCTGAGAAAAAAAAGAAAAGAAGATGGGGAGCGGAGGATGGGGAAGGAGCGCAGCGGGCGAGGGCGAGTGGCACATGCGGTCGGCGTATGGGCTAGTCATCAGGCAGTGGGGGCTGGCATGCACGTCCCGGGGAGGGGGAGGGGGGGAAAGGGGACCCATAACATCGGCAGGCGATCACATGAGCAGGACCGACTATTCACAGTGTGCCAACTCCTCCACCGGAGCACTACTCATTCAGCGGTGGGGACTGCGGGCCGGGGTTTCGAACGGGGTCACAGGGCGGGGGTTGTGTCTGCTCTGGGGCATCTTCTACAGTTGTCTCTTGCTTAAATTGTATGAGAAGATGCGCCCATTCCATAGAGATTGGGTGTTTGCGTGTGCCCTTTACCTCTTCCTCCCTCAAGGTCTCTTCTTCCGCCGCCCCCCACTTGTTCACTGGTCCTATCCAGGCCGCCTCCGGTGGTCCAGAGGGGGACCTCCAATGTATGGCTATGTTTCTTTTGGCTAGGAGGATGGCTAGGGATACAAACCGCCATTGCAGTTTCTCAGACTTCTTTTTCTTGTAAATTCCCAAGGCACATACCTCCCATGTGACAACGTGTTGGAGGTGGACTAACATATGCAGTGTGTGGTGCACTTTGTTCCAGTATGGCTGCAGGGACAGACCGTCCCAGAACATGTGTTTGAAGTTCGTGTTTAGTGTCTGACATCGGGGGCATTTGAATTCTGTGTCTGGGTGGTATTTCTGCAGCTTTTCAGGTGTGAGCTAAGTGTGATGCAGGACATTAAACTGTATATTCTTGAAGCGGGAGTTACAGGAGACTTTTTTTGGGTACTCCAGCGCTTGTGTCCACTCCTTGTCGTGGAAGACTCGGCCTGCATCATCTTCCCAAGATTGGCGTAGTATGTCCAAGGGAACTTTAGTTAACTCCCGAATGCCCCTATAGTGCCATGTCACTAGGTGCCTGCCTGTCCCCATCCGCAGTATCGTGTGTAGTACTGAGTGAGTCGGGGGTTCACCACTTCGCAGGTCCCAACACGCTCGACCGCTGTCCATCAGTTGTCTATGCGTTAAGAATTGTCCCAGCGGTAGGCCGTACCATTCGACAAGCTGATCATACATTTTCAGTTGCCCATCGTGGAGCAGGGCTTCCATCTCTGTCACTCCACTGTCAGTCCATGCCCGCAAGTCTCCCTCGGTATAGTACCCCTCCTTCCGAGGAAAGCCCACCAAGGGGAGCAGAGGGGAATATAACGGTTGCCCCTTCGACAGTCGGTGGATTCGCAACATGCACTTGCGGGCTATAGTTACCTGTATTGGGTGCGTGCGGACCGGTTTGGAGCCCAGCATTACTATTCATCTGATGGCAGGCAGGGGCAGCCCCCCGCTGTCAGTGATCATCTCACCCATGTGCCTCTCAGCTGTCCAGTGAGACAGCCACTGGAGTTGCGCGGCCAGGAAATATGATTCAAATGACGGGGCGCCCAGACCCCCCTCCGTTGTAGGCAGCTGCAAAGTGCGCAGGGCTATTCTATGCCGTCCGCCTCCCTATATCAGTGTCGTGAGAAGCATGTCCAATTCTCGGAAGAAGGACGAGGCGGGATCACCGGCAGATTTGTGAAGTGATACAGTAGTGTGTGTACCATTATCATTTTGGCTACGGCCACCTGCCAGATAGGCGCCAGTGGGAGCGTCTTCCAGAAGCCAATCGCGGAGCGAAGGCCCGCCAACACCCCGCGATGGTTTCCCTCGTACAGGTCCTCCAGCGAACGGTATAATCGCACTCCCAGGTATCTGGGGCCGCCCCACTCCATTTCAAGGTCTGCGTGCCTATCTGTATGTCATGGGGTGCCAGATCAGGACCGAGTAGATAGATCGTCGACTTCCCCCAATGGACGTTGAGGCCTGATATGGCTCTGAAGTCCTGCAAAGTACGCCAGATTGAGGTGAGATCTCCTGTTGCATCCCAGACATAAACGAGCAAGTCGTCCGCGTATAGGGAGACGCAGTGTCTGCTATCGGAATACCCCATCCCTCCTCCTCCTGTCACAGCCGAGTGGCCAGGGGTTCTACCGCGAGTGCACATAGGAGGGTTGGAGAGGGGACACCCCTGACTGGTTCCCCTCTCCACCGGAAAGAGGGCGGAGATAAGTTTTCCGACTCGCACCCTGGAGGTGAGGCCCTTGTATAAGAGTTGGGTGTATGCTGTCAGTGTGGGGCCCATCTGTATTTCTCGCAGGACAGCAAAGAGGTGTCGTATGCCTTCTCCAGATCAAAGATCAGACAGGCCGCCCGCGGGAAACGGACCGCGATCACATCTTGTATGTGAAACAGCCTACGCAGATTATGGGAGGTGTTGCGTCTGGGTACAAAGCCGCACTGGTCGTGATGTACCAAGGCCGGGAGGATTTGACTATAGCGGTCGGCCAGTATCTTCCCTAAGATTTTGCAATCCGAATTTATTAGTGTGATCGGCCTATAAGAGGCCGGGAGTGTGGGGTGTCTCTGTGGTTTCGGGAACGTCACGACCAGCGACTCACGGAACGATTCTGGCAGTATGCCCCCGGCCAGGGCGTCCTCATATGTGGATGCCAAATTAGGTGTTATCTCGGTCATAAAGGTCTTGTAGTACTCCATGGAGAACCCATCCATACCTGGTGCTTTTTTCCTTGCTAGTGAGCCTATGGCATGTTTTATGCAAGAGGGCGTGATTTTACAGTCTAGGTCTTTTCTATCCGTCTGAGATATTACAGGCATGCGTGACGGGCTTAGAAATTGAGTTAATTCGCGGAGCTCCGCTGGTGCCGGGGCGTGATACACCCCACCATAATGATCATGGAATATGTGTAGGATGTCAAGTTGAGAATGCTTAAGCTGTCCGTGTGCGTCCACGAGTTCTGTGATGGGATGGGACATCGTGTCTTGTTTGACCAACCAGGCCAGAAGTGCACCCGTTCTATCGCCCTCCCTGTGCACTCGAGCAGCATAGGCGCGAAAGTTATACTTGCGCAGGTCTCTCATAGCCTCTGAGTGTGCGAGCTTCGCAGCCGAAAGCATGTGCGAGTGTTGCTGTTCCCTGGTCCATGCCTCGACAGAGTTCCGCCAGCTCTTTCTCTGCTCCACTCAGTGCCTGTTCTAATGTGCGCCACACCCCCATCACCTGCTGGATGCAATGACCACTGGCGCTAACTTTATATGCATCCCACTCTATTGCCCTGGAAGAGGCTGAGCCAGCGTTGTGCAGGAAGTGTTCCCTGATGTAATCCCCGTGAGTTTGGAGGAAGGCCTTGTTGTAGTTCTATCTAGGACCCTAAATTTGATAGCCCTGATTTATGCCCTTATGTGGTTATAATGAATAATATCCTTATAAAGGCATAAGAATCATATCCATATTTAGTCATAGCCCATGCTGTCCAAATTAAGCAAGGCTACTTCCCCAGGCTCCTAGCAAGTACAACGAGTTCTGTAAACAAACCAAACCTCCAGCAACCTGGGAATTCCCCATTGCTTTTGTTTTGATTTCGTCCTAGAACTCCTGTGAGCACTCTAAGAACGGCCAGTTCTTAGTGACATCTTTATTGACGTCTTATGTCCAACCTTACGTCAAACCCAGCACCTTTCAGGTATAAATATACCAACGTTGCCTTAAGCAAACACATGGTGGTGGTTTTGGAGCAGAGCAGCTATCTACTTGCCCGAGTGCCCAGCTGATGCGAGAGCCCACGGACGCTGCCCCTCCCCTTTGACGCACTGAGAGAGACGCTGTCTTTTCTCCTGCCGAGAAATCCTGCTCCGGTGTTTCCAGATACCCTCGCGGGTTACTGGGATATCGAGTCCTGAGAGAGAGATACCAGACCTCCTGCTTTCTAATACCCAGGAACGGAGCTGACTAAACCCTTAAAGAGAATTCTTGATTCAGATTCCTTGGCAAAACCAACTTAACTTAAACTGCTACTTACTTACTCCTTCCCAAGTATTATGCTTAGGTCAGGTACACCGGGGTAGGCGTATTTAGAAGCACCAGTTGAGTACGTTAGCCAATGTATATAAGTATGTATATATTTTATCTATTTTAAAGTATCATATGGCTAAGAAACCATATCAATGCTTTTACAGTATTATTTTATAATACTCCTTTTACTGTACGCACTTTACTTTATGCAGAGTATTGCAATTGTGGCAATTCATTTCTCTTGTATGAGAAAGAAGACTGCTCAATAAATAACACCTTTTATTGAAAACGCCCGTCTCTCTTTTCTCTGCACTCTGGTGAAACTAAGTATGCACACTTGACTGAGTGAAATAGCTGTCTATTGTTTTCACACAACTCTAGAGATACACTCTTATTCTGAGGGAGCAAAGTTGTCATGTTATATGGTTGTCAGAAGCTAATTCCTTCTTGTCTATCCAGGGAGGTTAAACTCCTCCTCGTTTATTCGAGAAAGTTTCTAGTAACCTCTGAGCTAGCTGGCAAAACTTAAGTCTAATATAGTCAGTAGAGACCTAGTCGACCTCAGTCCTACGTCTACACTGCTGAATATATTATTCCAATGCGCAGAGCCTATTGGGAATATAGGAACTACACTGCAGCTTGATCTGTAAGGCACTCCTGGGGCAGTTTCCACGTTGGGACTGGGGGGCGGGGCGGCCTCCAACGGAGGACCACAATGTGCGCATCGTGATCTGATATGACTCGCCCCAAGTAATCCGTGTACTGTATCTTGGGTAGCAAGTCTGTGGAGCACAGGAACCTATCTAGCCTGACTCGCAGGTCGTGTGGGATGGAATGGAAGGAGTATAGTCTATCAGTTGGGTGTAGCGCTCTCCATGCGTCTACTAGAGTCCAGTGGTCCAGCCACCGGCGGAAACGCTCTGTTTGTTTGTGTGCTGACGAGTGAATTGATGGGGGATGTGATCTGTCTAAGTGCAAGTCCAAAACACAATTGTAGTCCCCACCTAGGAGCCATGGTATCCCTGCGTGATGGGCCAATGCACCTGTAAGGGTATTCCAGTATTGGTCTTGGTCTATATTGGGGGCGTACACACATCCTACGAGTATCGGTTGATCCTCCAGTAGGCCTGTCAGAATTACATACCATCCTTCCCTGGTACTGAGCCTGGTATGTTCCCTAAAAGGCACTCCCGGCCTAATCCATATGAGTGTACCTATAGCAAAGGCTGAGTACCCTGTGGCGCATATCACGCCCTGCCATTTTCTGTGCAATCGATCTACTTCCTGCGCCATCAGGTGTGTCTCCTGTAGGAGGGCCACCTGGGCCTGTTGTCGGTTTATATAGGCGTAGACCGAGTACCGCTTCCTGGCCGTGCGCATACCCCTGACGTTCAATGTGAGGATCTTGTAATCCGTGTTTGACATTTTATGTGTCATGGATCACCCGTGTGGTCTGTGTCCCCACCACTGCATGCTCCGCCCCCATGTCCAACCCGCTCCTGCCCACCTCCCCCCACTCACCTCCACCAAGAAGTCCACGAAGTTCACTCCACTCCTGACTCGCCCGCCCGGGGTTAATTAGAAAAAATAGGAGGTAAATGGGGATAAACAACTATAACTCTGGGATGCATACCCAACATCGGGGACCTACTGCACGAGGCAATACGTCCAAACTGGTTTGCATAGAAAAATAAACTTTAGTTCGTTATCACGGGGTTATGGATGGGTATCTCTCCGGCCCCGCGGCCAGTGGAAGCTTCTGAGATGTGTCCACCAGTATCGTCTCAGCCCTTCTTTGGTATGACTGGGTTGAGGTGCCTTCGGTCGTTGTGAGTGCTGTAGTACAGGCCAATGGTCTTCAATCCATAGGCCCCAGTGAGCGACACAGCCCCGCGGCGGTTCCCAGACTGGCCCCTGACTCTTTTTGCTCCCGCCAATTGACCTGAAATTTCGCCAGTCCATCATATCAAAGAGTCAGCTGCCTGGGTAGTTACCATGGAGGGTGTCACTGAGTCTTCTCGGGACACGGGTGCGTCGCTACCCTCATCCTCTGAACTGAACAGATGTGGGCCTTCCTCCATGTCGGATCCTCTGCTCGCGGAGTCCAAGGCGGCCACCGCCCGTAGGGCCTTCTGGCGTTCAGCAATAATTTGTGTTAGATCCGGGGAGCCCGTTCCAGATGGGCTGGGTCGTACCTCCAGTTGCGTCAGGGTGATTTTTCGGGGTTGCCGCCCGGCCCTGCGCGCCACCCGGCTGTTTTGTGTGGGTGAGGCATTGCCGCGACGCTGCAGGTGTTGTTCTATCCAGGTGTCCGCCTCCTTCGGGTCCGAAAAGAAGTGCGTATTCCCGTCGTGGACGACCCTGAGACGGGCCGGGAACAGAAGAGCGTATTGTACATTCTGTTGGTGCAGGGTACGTTTAATTGTCTGGAAGGTTGCTCTTTGTCTCTGCACTGCTTGAGAATAGTCCGGTAACAGCATCATCTGTTTGTCTTTCACCTGCAGATGACCGTGCGCTCTGGCGGCCCGAAGGATAGTGTCCTGGTCCCGAAAATTAAGTAACTTCATCAGGAACGGCCTGGGCGGAAAGCCTGGTCTGGGTCTCCGCGCTGGGACTCGGTGCGCCCGTTCGATGGAAAAGTGGGGAGTCAGATCCTTGGCAGGTGTGAATGTTGTGATCCAATCCGTGACATACTTGATCGGGTCAGCTCCCTCCACTCCCTCTGGCAGGTTCATAACATGGATGTTGCTCCTTTGGGAGCGTCCCTCCAAGTCATCCGTCTTGTGCTCCAGAATCTTGACCCGGGCTTGCAGGTCCTTAAGGGCTTGGTGATGTTGCTGGATCTGCGGTTCCATTGTTTGCATGGTCGCTGTACACTGGTTCACTTTGTCTGTGAGCTTCCTATGGTCGTCCCGCAAGATGTTGAAGTCTGTGGCCAGGGTGTCGAACTTGTGCTCCATCGTCAGGCGGGAGTGCTCTATGGACGCTAGGACTTGGTCCAGTTTCCTGGACATAGCGTCGTCTCTGGTGGGTTCGTCTCGTGATCTCGTCACGGCCGGTGTCTGCGATGGCGTCTTCTGTGGCCGACCCATGCTGATGGGATTGACTTCCCGTCGCGTCCTGCGGTTGCCAGTGACTGATGACAGCCCACCCCGGCCTCGTCAAAGGGAAGATCCTCTGCGATGGCGCGTTCGTCCCGTATCCCGACCACCCGGCCCGTATTCACTGTGGGGCGGCGGTGCTTCCTATGATGGGAATACGGGGTCTCCTTTTGCAGCGTCAACAAAGATGTCACGGTGGGTATCGTCCTCCGTCTCATGGGGAGCTCTAGGGTGACTCTCTGTATTCACGGGCGCCTGCACTATTCCTCGTGCCCTGCACCGTTGTCCAGCTGTTCCTCGCAGGTCCCAAGCGAAGGGGGGGGAGGGGCCGGGTGCCAGTAACCATCCGGGCTCCCTATGTGTGTCCTCCAGTCGGCTCCAGGGGCGCTCTCAGCAGGTGCGGTGCCTCTGCATCGTTTCCTAGGCCATTTGCGCCTAGGGTCGCTACCACTGTCCCAAACCTCAGGGCCCCGGGGCGCCACAGCAGGGCCTCGCTCTCCACTGGCACCGCCGCTCCACACCGAATCTGTGGGTGATTCACGCTCTCCAGTGGACTGCCGTGTCCCTCGATCGACTCCACTCCACTCTCCTGGCCTTGGCTGGCAGCGAGGTGAGTCGGGCCCAAGTGCTCTCGTGTCCGCCACCATTTCCCCTGGTGCGCTCCCTGTCCTGCCCCTCGCACAGGCTACTCCAGTGGCACAGCCGGCCTCATTCTCATTCAGGCATCACAGGGGTCTCAGTTGGCAGTCTCTAGCCCCAGCGTGGCACATCCACCACCCCGTGGCCCGCCAAGTGCACACTGTCTCTGGGACGTCGGGTTAGGGCGCCCCCGCCTCACCTGGGGGTCGTTGACCTCGCGTCCTCCTCGGCGTCAATCGTCTGCTAAGTCACGCGCTGAGTGCCCCAGCTTGTCCTGCACCTCGGATGCGATGTGTGGCTCGATGGTACCCCGCGGCCGGGACAGCGCCTCTGCCGCCTCCTCACGTCGTTCAGGGCCTCTCCGCACTCTGGCTCGATAGGAAGGGGGAGGGGGGAAAACCTCCTGCACCACCGCGGCACCGCGATCCAGCGCGCCGGGGCCCCCTCTCGAAATCCAATCGTCTGGCTCAGGCAGTCTCCTCCTGCCCAAGGTTCCCCAGCCCTGTGCGGTCTCCGCCGCTTCAGGGCGGCCGCTAGATGTGCGCGGCACCCTGTCACTGGTCCTGCTATTTTGAGAAGGTCGGTCTCGGGAGTTTTCGCCGAAGTGCTCCCCTAGCTGGGATCTAGGCCCACCGGGGCGTACAGCGCTCTCTCCGGAACCGAGCGCTGGTCACTGTGGCATGTGTGGACACTTATAATGTCATTAGTAGCCAGGGGCGCCGGCCGACAGCCGGAGCCTCACGGAGAGACGTCCGCCATCTTGGCTAGCTCGGCTACGCCCCCCACCATATACTATGGACTTATAGGTAAGTTAAATATGTAAATAATGGGTATGCTAATTTCACCATGTTGGATGGGGGAGCACAAGCACTTTATTACTGGTTATTAGGGGTAAAATGCTTAGAGTTCTACAGCCAGCAAAAATATAGAGTCCACAAAAAGGGGAAAAATCTGGTGTGACCCTGCAGGAAAAATGGAAATTTCCTACAGCTACTAACTACCCTAAGGTGGCCTCAAAAGGATACATATGTAAGTATCAGTATCATTATTAGAACATTTGCTAAAGTTAGATGTGAAAATTAATTATTCAACCAGAAGCAGTGGATAATGTACGAAGATAAACTGCAATCAAATTTGATTCCTTTTCGTGGCAAACCCGTGGAAGGGTAACAGCCCTGAAACCTGGGCAAAATGGCACAAGCACCAGGCTGCCAAAGATATGGCATGCCAGGTTTCAGTAGCTCATATGATCTGGGACATGGTATCTTCAAAAATACGAACATTCTCTCATTGACCATTAAAAACAGCTGCACTTGTTCAACAACCTTTTTTAATTCTTTGCTACCCATTAGACAAAGAAATGCTAGTTTCCTGGAACTGTATCGGTTTTCATTTTAGGAATCACAAAAGGACTCACCTTTAAATGTGAAATATTGTAATTTCCTCCCTGCTGATTATCTGCTTCGTTGCTATGGGAGGTTTCCATGGCAAAGGGCATTTAACTCAAAGGGGTCACACTAAGTAAATGTTGGGAAGGCTTGTGCTAGATATTCTCAGTAGCTTTTTTCTGTTCTAAAGATCTCTAGATACATAAAATAAAGAAGAAATAGTTGCTAAGCGCAACTAACACGGTGCTCCAACGAACAATTGATTTTATTGACTTTTAAAGGTGTCTCTATATTTTGGACTGATGATTAATGCCACACCCTGACAGCCAGGCTGGAGATATTGTTACATACATCACTTGGTAAGGTGTTGAAGTCTAAGCTGCACATGCACCGTAACAACTACTTATTTAATTAAGGTTTTTATTTTAACCACAAAAAAGCTTATTAAAAAGTAAATAAACATGATCTCATTGAATGTTTGAAGAAACACAAAATATTATGTAGAGTTTAATGGCTGGGCTACTGCATCACAAACTTGGCGAATCTCCTGTCTGCTGCATTATACGTATATTCATAAATATTCTCCCTACAACCTTAGACTTAGACTAACCCTATGGAAATTGATTTAGAGTAGGGTATTGGTGCGGACAATGGTGGTAACAAGACTGTGCCATTAAAATGTAACACAACAGTTGCAGAAAAGTACGAATTGACATGAGCAGAGGACAACCAGGGATGTGCAAAGGCAGTGTTAGAGTGCGACCCCATCAGGAGTTATTGTGCACCAACGCCTCTTAGAGGGGTACTCAGATGTTTCAGGAGGGTCAGCCAGACAGACACAGTGGTGCTGGTGTTGCTGAAAATCAGGGTGTCATAGTGGAGCATATGTGTGAACCTCTCTGCCAATCGGGCACCGGTATAGGTCTGTGCTGAGCTGATGCACTCCATGAGAGCTGACCAGGTTTGGAACCCTGAGCCACACTCCCTTGACAGCTCAGGGCCCAATCACATCCTGTGCTGACAATTATATTGGTGTGATGCAGTGTCTGCCGCCTGCATTGTTAGGCGTGCACTGCGGCTGATGTGAAATTGTCTGCTTATTAAAACAAGCATCTGCAATGCAATAGGTCTCGCATTTTCGAGAGTTTGAGCTATTGGCAATGCAATAGCTTAAACTCCGAAAACACGAGACCTATTGCATTGCAAATTAATAGCGCCCATACAGCACTTTGACATTCATGAAGGCCCCTCCCCTTTCTTTAGACATGCTGTGTCCAACATTAAAGTGAAACCGCGGCATGGGTGCTTTGACAAAAAAAAAAAGCATGTGTTTGTCAATTTGACCTAAAAAGAAGGAGAGGGTCTCGGCCCATGCTTATGGAACAGTTGCGACATTAGCTGTGCACACGGTGTGCATCAACTAAACAGGGTACTAGAGAACAACAGCAGTTACAACACTGGTGTAGTGTGCACAGGCCTCTGTGCACCCGGATGGAGTGCGCCTGCTTGCACCATCTTCGTAAGCATCAGGTCAGATTTATTTGGGTTATGAGGATTAAGTAACCCAGACCAAATGCATATCTGGAAGTGACTCCTGGGCAGACTGACTGTGTAGGGCTAGGCAGCAGATTGGGTCAATGAAGAGGGGCTGATCCAGCGATCCACTGGGTGAGAGAGTTAAATGGTACTAGGAACCCACATGCAAATGTAGTCAAGACCCCAAGGAGGAGCCCAAGATGGTGCAGGGGCACGGTTCCTGTCTCGTGCCACTCAAGTGCCCCGATCACACTGGCAGGGACAGGAATGGCAGTGTGGATTACTCTGTCTACTCCACTGGGGCCATTGCCGATCAATGCCCACCCGAACTCCCACCGCTCCCCATGCACATACTGTTCTACCCAAACACGCTTTACCCCTGCCCACCAGTGGTTACAACCACAGAGTAATAAAAGAGAACCGTGTGCAGGCGGGCAACTAGAGCCAAATTTCGGGGGGGGGGGGGCTGAAAATTATTTCGGGGGGGGGGGGGCTAATTCTTTCAACCATAGACAGAGTGGCTGTAAGAAGGGATGAACACACAACCAAAGCCTCATTTACAAGTAAATGGTCTTTTAAAGACCTGTTAAGTACTCGGGTGCGGCTGCAATTAGATGCTCGCCAGTCCGCAAAGCTGTCTCCGCCCGGGCTGGACACACACAACGGTGGGGCTGAAGCCCCGTGAGCCCAATGGGTGTTGCGCACCTGACCGTGTGCATTAGGGAAATATGTGGCACTTGTAACTTCACTGATGGGAACAAATACACAGGTTATCCCCTCCTGTACTGACATCTGTGCCTTAAAAACCCCTTTTCTAACCTTTTACCAACCCTTGTTCAGCGATATATGGCTCTGTTATGTATGGCTATAATTTTGTTTAAAAAACTTTTTTCCACTGCAGATTTTCCAATATCCAAGCACTATAAACATTAAGGCTTTGCTGGCTTCACTCCCTCACCTAATGTGTGCACCTCGGAATGGACTTCTGTATTCGTGTTTCTCACATTGAGCCCTACTTTATTTTCCAATTTCCAACCTTTTGCAGCCAGTATACAGAGTGGCACAGGAGGAGCTCCCAGCCCCAGGAAGTTCACCGAGAAGCATGAATGCAGCAGCTTGAATGCTCTAGGCATCTACAGTCTCTCCTCATTGTGGCCCTGTAGACACTTACAGTAGAAGTTAATTGCGCCAGGGCTCACCAGGTAAACACCCACCCCATGGAAATACAGGTGACACGACTGGGAGGTGTAAGGAGACGGCGGTCCTCTGCACTATAACACGGGCTGAAAACTCTGGAGACCTAAGATTTAAATCCCAGATCTCCCCTGACGCAGTGTGTGATCCTGGGTGTCCAGTGTCTGCTCTATATGCAACCTGCAGCCCTGCACACATGCCATTGCTTTATGTCCAACAGAGATTAAACACGAAAATAAAGGGAGGGTTGAGATTGAACTGATACTGGAGGGTATCGAAGGGGTGCGTTCTAGGTGGCAGTTGGATCGCACCCTTTTACAGAATATGATATGGGTAGAGGGCTTCAAAGACTGGATAAAAGATTTTTTTCTAGTAAATAATGACTCCGCAGAGCCTTTTGCAGTATGGGGAGCATTTAAAGCAGCAGCCCGGGGACAGATTATAGCATTTTCTAGTAACAAGGCTAATACTCGAAGGGAAAAAATATCTGCCCTTCAGTATGCTGCTGAAAAGGAGCATGCATTAAAACTGAATCAAATGCCTAATAAATGGGAACAAGCCAAAGCAATGCTTAGGGACTTTTTTGTTTTAGAAGAGATAAACAGCTCAAAGGCCTTTCAGCAAAGGCTGTATGAAGATAGTCAACTGATGGGAAAGCTCTTGGCTAATTCAATCAGAAAAAAAAGAGTCCTCTATCATTTTGAAAATTCAAGACCCTCTGGGGGGAACAAACACCCAGAGCGAGGGGATTGCGAAAATATTCCTTGATCATTATGAGAGAATCTACTCTACAGATATTCAAGTGGGCGGAATGATGATCAAGGAATATTTTGATAATTTGGATATTCCCAAAATCTCCGATTACAGGAGTAATCAAATAGGCTCAGAAATAAATTTACTTGAAATTCAAAATAGTATAAAAGAAACAGCAGGTGCAAAGGCTTCAGGCATGGATGGATTCCCGATCGAATTTTATAAAATCTTCGTGAAGGAATTGGAGGATCCATTAAAAAATTTATTTAATTTTATTAGAGTTGGTGGAAAGGTCCCATCCGAGTTTAAAGAGTCCACAATTATTAGCTTTGTGAAGAAAGATAAGAATCCGGAGGATGTGAATTCCTATAGACCTATTAGTCTTTTAAACTCTGACTACAAGATTCTTATGAAGATCTGGGCTCAAAGATTTGTGTTGGCAGCCCAGGAGGTAATACACAAAGATCAGACGGGATTTATAGCTGGGCGATATATGGCAGCCAACACAGAATACTTGATACAAGCGTTAGACTATTTAAATGTTAATTCGATCGCTGCATGCATCTTAAGGATTGACGCTGAAAAAGCATTCGATTTAGTTAATTGGTCAGCATTATTTTCTTCCTTAGGCTACTCTGGTTTCCCTGCCCTAATTATTAGGATGATACAGAATATTTATGAAGGAGCGTCAGCCCAGGTGATAATTAATACTAGGCAAGCAGGGAAGATAAAAATAAACCGCGGCACTAGGCAAGGTTGCCCCTTATCGCCCTTGCTTTTTACTTTTTTTATCGAACCCCTGGTAATAAAAATAAGGAATAATGACGCAATTTACCCTCCAATTGCTGGAATGTCAAAGTTAAAACTGTTTGCGGATGATATTATTTTGTATCTGGCTCCTGATAAAGAAAATATTTTATGCCTCCTGAAAGATCTTAAAGAATATGAGAGGATCAGGGGTTATAAGATCAACGAGAAAAAAACAGAAGTTCTTATTTTAAATTCAAGTATAGATTTTCTTCCGCTAGATCTTCAGTTCCAAGCACAAAAACGGGATCCAATAAGATATCTAGGGTGTTTTGTGACCAGCGAGTATCAAGAACTTTTTCGATTGAACTATATAAAAATGAAGAACAAAATCAAGAGTCTACTCGAACAATGGGACCTATTGCCCTTATCTCTGATTGGCAGAGTAGCTCTGATAAAGATGAATGTATTGCCTTTGCTTTTATTTCTGTTTAGCAATATCCCAATTAAAGTCAATACGGCCTTTTTTAATGAACTCGAATCTATGTTGAGGAAGTTTATTTGGAATAAAAAGGCCTCAAGAGTCAAGCTTTCGGTAGTACAACTATCTGTAAATCAAGGTGGGCTCGCTCTCCCCCATTTTAAGACATATTATGAAGCAGCCTTTTTTGATATAGTGGCAGGATTATTAAGGAACAGACAGACAAGAGACAATTTTTTTTGGGATAAAATGTTGAAGGAATCAGGTTCTCAAATTTTTTTCTTTTTAAAAACTGCAAAACTTCCTAAGAAAACAAGATACAAGACATTGATGGGGTATTCATCCAGATTACGTTTTTTATTTAAAAAATACGGATCAGACGGATCCATTTATTTGAAATTGTCGGAATGCACTAAAATGGGTCTCAAGATATCTCCGAATCACTTGTTAGAATGGGAATCTGCCGGATTTTGTGAAATAAGGCACCTACTCATTCAAAATACGGTAATCAGTTGGCAGTTGGTTATAGATAGAACACACCCCAGTAGGCTTAGGTTTTTAGAGTACTTACAACTGATTTATTTTATAAGAAAAGAAATAGGAGGCTTAAATACAACACCCAATGTCTTGTTAACAGCTTTATATGGGGAGAAACACAAGAGTTTTGGATTTTGGTATAAAAAATTAATGCCTTCCGGTTTATCTCCTATAATTACTGATCATTTAGAAAAGATAAGCCTCTCGCTACAGTGCGTTTTATCAGATAAAGATTGGGAGCTAATATGCCAATTAGGAAATAAAGCCCTCCGAGCAGCTAATTATAAACGTATGTCCTTTCTCTCTCGCTGGCTGGCGTACTACACTCCAGAAACCTTACAGAGAATATTCCCTGAATGTGCAAATAAATGTTTTAGGTGCAAAACTAGGGACCAGGGGGGTTGGTATCATATCTTCTTCTCTTGTCCAAAGTTAGAATCCTTCTGGAAGGGGATCTTTGCAGACCTGGAGATTGCAACAGGGAAAATTCTATTACCAGAAGCGGAGGTGGCCCTTTTCGGTATCTGCAAAGAAAGGAATAGGTTTAATAAATCAGAAGAAGTGTTTATTTTTATTTCTACTGCAGTAGCTCGGTCTCTGTTTCTACAAAATTGGAAATCTATGGTGATCCCATGCCAGTTGAAATGGGTTAATAAAATGAGAAGAACATGCAATTTTGAGAGAGCTTATGCAGGTAGAGTGGGCGCGATAGCCAGATTCGAAAGGAATTGGAAATATTTTGAGAATCTTGAATTGATAAAAGGAAGTTGATTATTTTATTTGAATCGATTTTTAGTGATTATTGCATCAGCACTTTAAAAACCGCAAATACATATTTATGTTGTTTTGCTAGTTGTTCATGTACTTTTTCGTATATACTAGCAAATTTTGCACGATATTGCATTCGCACTTTATATAAAAAAAAAAAAAAAAAGTAATAATATTTCTGCTGCTATATATTGATGAAAGGTAATAATATTTTTCGTTGCTATACATCGGCTCTTTCTGCACTTTATTGTACTAGTCACTTTATATAAGCTAATTTTGCACATTACTACACTAGCACTTTGAGAATTACAATAATATTTGTGCTACTTTAAATCGCTGGTTCTCGCACTTTATTGCACTAGCACTTTACAAACCGCATAGTAATCTCGATGCTTTTTATTAGACGTTTATATATTAGTCAATTCAGCACGTTTTTGTACTAATATTTTAAGAATAACAATAACATCTTTGTATATCCTCATTTTTATGGGGGTAGGTTTATATGAATGTTTATAGGAATTATAGTAGAAAGTTCGATGCATAATATCAGTTGTTTCTCAGGTACTAGCACTTTAATATCGGTATGTTATTGCAGTTATTGTATTTCCGCTGTGGTATTTTATTATCTAGGGTTGTCTCTTGTATATTGTTTGTAAATTTTTGTCCAACTATGAAGAATTTAATGTACCAATGTTTTCCTACGGCTTGTTCAATAAAAAAAAAGAAAAGAAAAAAAAGAAAATAAAGGGAAACCACCAGTTTAATAGAGTCAAGGCAGCTTAAATGCATCATGATGTAGTGCTCTACAACCCTTTCCTGAGCAGCCCTCATGAATAGGGCCAGGTTATGCCAACATTCTGGGTGCATATGTTTTTTGTTTTTTTTTAAATATATTTTTATTGATTTTCTTTAACAAGATACAGATATAAATGTAACCTTTCGCTCTTTCGTTTGGCATACACTTATTACATAACAGCGCTTGGTATGTGGTTCTAGGGTGGTTATAACATCTAACGTATACATATAACATATAACATATAAGCGTTCGGCTGTTGGTTGTGGGTAGACCATCGAACACTGTGGGTGGTTTTACGCTGTTCGCTTTCTCGCTGCTGTCTACGGCGGTTTGTATGGGTCCAGAAAGCTATCTAAGGATGACCACATCTCTCTGTTGGGTTTTCTCCAGGGTGTGTGTCTTAGCGCATTTGAGTCGGCGGCTCCTCTTAGTTACGTCACCCAGTTCAGCCATTCTTTAAAGGTGGCTTTGGTGGTATCTTGCCATTTGGCTAGCACTGTTTTTGTTGCACTGGTGAGGAGGAAGTCTAGAAGGTTTCTGTCATGTTATGAGGAAACGTCTGTGTTGAGGTGTGCTGTGATTATAGTGCTGAGTTCCTGTTTCAGGGTGCAGCCTAGGACCTTGTTAATGTAGCCGAACACCTTCTTCCAGAATTTGCTGGCCTTGCTGCAGTAGAAGATAAGATGGGCTAGGTCCCCTCTTTCTTCCTCACAGTTCCAGCATCGGTCATTCTCTCTTAGACCTAGCTTCGCTAATTTAACTGGTGTCCAGTATGCTTGATGCAGCAGCCAGAATTTTGTCTGGACTAGTACTGGTGATATTATGTTGCATGTGGGGGCCTTCCATATGGTCTGTATTTCTTGTTCTGTAAGTTTCAAGCCTATATGTGTTTCCCAGGGGTCTGTGTTTTTGGTGTTGAGTTTTGTGGATGCAGGGCGGAGGAGTTTGTACAACTGTGATACTTGGTGGACTGTCTTGTTTATGTTTCCCATGTATTGGATTATTGAGGGAGTTAGCCTATTTAGATTTGCTTTTGTGATGGCGGATTTGACAGCCAAGAAATTGTACAGCTCTAAGTCAGGGAGGGCAAGCTTCCCCTTCATGTTGTTGAACGTAAGTGGCATGCTATTCTCCTCCAGCTGAGCTGGGTGCAAGAGGCCTGTTTGTTTCCATGTTGTTATGTTAAGGGGTCTACCTCTGTATTTATTTATTTATTTATTTATTTATTTATATTCTTATAGCGCGCATGAATCAGCCCCGAAGGGGTATCTCCGCGCGTAGCTTCTGTATGAGTCGGACAAACTTTATTGAGCAGATGACAGAAAGGGAAAAATAAAAGAAAAATTAATCATGTGTGAACAGGTATGTTTTTAGTTTTTTTCTAAAGGAAAAGAGGTTCGAAACTTGTCTCAGCTGAGGTGGAAGGGAATTCCACAGCAAGGGGCCTTTAAGAGAGGGTGCTCGGCCACCCTGTCTCGCTCTAGTAACTTTGGGTACATGTAGCAACATGACGTTGCTGGATCGTAGAGCACGTCCGGGAGAGTAGGGAAAAAAAATGTCTTTTAGGTATTTGGGACCGGACCCATAGATGCACTTATGCATAATGCAGCAGAGTTTAAAATTTACCCGTTGTTGTACTGGAAGCCAGTGGAGATGGGAAAGGAGAGGGCGGGACGGGGTACGGGGGGGGCATTCAGGATGAGTCTTGCCGCGGTGTTCTGCACCACCTGCAGTCTGCGTAGTTGTTCATGGTTGGCAGAGATGAGTAGACCATTGCAATAGTCTACTCGCCCAAGGACAAGTGCCTGTACCAACGTTTTCCTGTGGGTGTTTGGCAGGAAGGGGAAGATACGCCGTAGAAGACCAATTGTTCGGAAACACGTTCCCGTGACCTGGCTGACATGATCTTTTAGAACCAGGGTTTGGTCTAGGCGTACTCCCAGGTTTTTGATGGTCAGTTTGGGCGCTGGGACAGGTCCTAGCTCAAGTGGCCACCAATCCGGGGACCAGAGCAAGGTGGCCCCTCCAAACAACATGACTTCCGTTTTAGTCACATTGCATTGGAGGAAGTTCTGTGCCATCCAACCTGCCACAGCTCTCATGCCATTTTGAAAAGATTGCATGACTGCAGGTGTAATAGTTTGGAAGGGAAACAACAGCTGAGTGTCGTCAGCGTAAGAGATTGGGGAGAACCCATAAGGGGCCACATATATGTTAAATAACGTGGGGCTCAGACATGAGCCCTGTGGCACACCCTTGGTAAGCTTTCTGCAGACAGATTTATGGGAGCCTAGCTTGACACCTTGTTGTCTGTCTTCAAGAAAGCTTTCAAGCCACGCAAGGGCGGTCCCTTTTACTCCCACTCCCTTCAGGCGGTCGAGAAGGATATTGTGCGACACCGTGTCGAAGGCAGCGGACAAATCCAATAGCACCAGAATCACTGAGCTCCCCCTGTCAAGTGACATTCTGATGTTATCTGTCACTGACAGAAGGGCTGATTCGGTGCAATGGTTGGGCCTAAAACCAGATTGTGAGTGGTCTAGGCCGCCCGCTGCCTCGATGTAATTGGACAGGTGTGCGTTAACATATTTCTCGGCCAGCTTGCTGAAATAAGGCAGAAGGGAGATGGGCCGGAGGTTGGAAAGCTCCGTCCACGGGAGAGCCGCGTTCTTGCGGATGGGGTTCACCACCGCTCTTTTCCATTCAGTTGGTACTTTTCCCTCTTTAAGAGACTGGTTAATTACATCCTGAATGTGGGGGGCTAACAGGATACTGAGGGAGGTTAAGGTTTTGACTGGGATAAGGTCATCCGGCGACCCAGATTTTACTTGGGTCATTAATGTATGTAGCTCTTCAGTGTTGATAGGAGGAAATGTAGTCAGCATGAAGTTGATGTTTTCGTTGGGGGAGGAAACAGTCAGAGTATCACTATTTGTTTGGGATACTAGAATTTTATCATAGATGGATTCTATTTTATTTTCGAAGTATAAGGAGACTTCTTCACATAGACTTTGTGAGAAGTCATCTGGACTTACACAGGTACCATGGGTTTTACAAATGTTTCAAGAATCCTGTACAATTCTTTAGGAGAGTTGCCGGCTTCTATGAGCTGTTGGGCAATGTTATTTTTACGGGCAGCTTTGATATGTTTATAGTAGTTGGCTTGAGCTGCACGATGTGCCTTTTTGTTAGCCTCAGAATGTGATTTTCTCCATCTCTTCTCTATCCTCCTGCATTCTTGCTTCTATTTTCTGAGAGCCTCGGTGTACCATTTTTCCTGTTTGGCCACAGGGAATTGTCTAAATGTTTTCAGGGGGGCAATTTTGTCAATGGCTACAGTTAGAGATTGCTGAAACATAGTTAGCCTATGTTCTACTTCCTCAGTATCTTTAGTATCGGGTTTTTCCCACACTTTTTGTAATGTCTCGAGTGTGAGTTTGTGCCACTGTCTGCGTATAGTGGGGGGTAGGGATTTCTTATGGGGACCTTTGTTGACTTTAGTAAATTGTAGTAAAAAATGATCAGACCAGTTGACTTGGGTAGGTTCGTGACACAATATATTGTCGAAGTTAGTGTATATCAGGTCGATGCAGTGTCCACCTTCATGTGTGGGACCCTGATTATTTTGTGTAAGACCAATGGTTGTCATATCAGTAGACAAACTTTTGGTCCCCATGGAGTCAGGTTGGTCGGTATGAATATTAAAATCTCCAAGGAGAAGGAAGTCCTCATTGGCCCGTATGTGTGGGCCTAGCATCTCTAAAAGAGATGTAGAAAAACTGGGACATGGAAGTGGTGGTCTGTATATAAGTGCTCCCTTACTAGTCTTTCTGTTAGGGAAGGTAATTCTGAAAACCATTATTTCCATTTCTTTGCAGCATTGTTTGTCTAAGATGTCTAGTTTGAGGTAGTCTTTATAAATTATAGCAATGCCGCCGCCTATTTTTTCGGGGCGATCAGAATGGTGAAGTTTGTATCCCATAGGTACTCCCAGGGTGATGGCAGATGCCGTGTGGGGCTTTAACCAAGTTTCAGTGATGAAACAGATATCTGGAGTCAGGGAGTGTATTAAATCCCAGATCTCAATTTGGTGTTTGGGCATCGATCGAACATTAATAAGGATACAATGCATATCATTAAAAGACATATTAGGTTTGTGAGAGTCAATAAATGTCATGGAGGAAAAATGGCATTTTTTACATGAGAAAGGTCCTTCGAAGCAGGGTCTGTTAGCTTCTATGTAGCAAGGGGAGGCGAATTGCCTTAATAGTAGTAGGGAGGAAGCCTCATACCTGATATATTTATCTGCATGAAGTGGCGCCATGGTATAGAGCTGCTGCCCCGTCGCCTCGTCCTGTCGCGGACGGGCGCAGACGGGCAGCTCTTAGGCTGGTCTTCGGCTGAAATGAGGCTGCGCGCAATCGCTGCGCGCTTCCTGTGAGGCGATGGCTAAATAGCCCCCTGCTGACAGCTAGAGCGCTGACCGCTCCCGGAAGTGCCTGGCCCTCACCTGTCCGCCCTCCGCTCAACGGTAATGAATTACCGAGTCGGACCGAGGCGGGCAGGAAGTGGGATCGAGACCAGCACTCCGGTGAGGATTAAAATAAGTATTAAACTATTGCAAAGCGCTAATCGCTAAAAACGAGCACCAATCGTTTTAAAAATGACAGTGATTTAAAAAGCGGCAATGTTGGAAAATGCTCTGTCTGTCACTCGAAAGTTTCCCTTCTTGTCCAGCAAGCTAGCGGTGTGAAGACACTGCCACCGTCTTCTCCCGCAGCTGCGCTGTAAAGAGGCTCCGCCTAAATAGCCCCCTGCTGACAGCTAGAGCGCTGACCGCTCCCGGAAGTGCCTGGCCCTCACCTGTCCGCCCTCCGCTCAACGGTAATGAATTACCGAGTCGGACCGAGGCGGGCAGGAAGTGGGATTGAGACCAGCACTCCGGTGAGGATTAAAATAAGTATTAAACTATTGCAAAGCGCTAATCGCTAAAAACGAGCACCAATCGTTTTAAAAATTACAGTGATTTAAAAAGCGGCAATGTTGGAAAATGCTCTGTCTGTCACTCGAAAGTTTCCCTTCTTGTCCAGCAAGCTAGCGGTGTGAAGACACTGCCACCGTCTTCTCCCGCAGCTGCGCTGTAAAGAGGCTCCGCCTAAATAGCCCCCTGCTGACAGCTAGAGCGCTGACCGCTCCCGGAAGTGCCTGGCCCTCACCTGTCCGCCCTCCGCTCAACGGTAATGAATTACCGAGTCGGACCGAGGCGGGCAGGAAGTGGGATCGAGACCAGCACTCCGGTGAGGATTAAAATAAGTATTAAACTATTGCAAAGCGCTAATCGCTAAAAACAAGCACCAATCGTTTTAAAAATGACAGTGATTTAAAAAGCGGCAATGTTGGAAAATGCTCTGTCTGTCACTCGAAAGTTTCCCTTCTTGTCCAGCAAGCTAGCGGTGTGAAGACACTGCCACCGTCTTCTCCCGCAGCTGCGCTGTAAAGAGGCTCCGCCTAAATAGCCCCCTGCTGACAGCTAGAGCGCTGACCGCTCCCGGAAGTGCCTGGCCCTCACCTGTCCGCCCTCCGCTCAACGGTAATGAATTACCGAGTCGGACCGAGGCGGGCAGGAAGTGGGATCGAGACCAGCACTCCGGTGAGGATTAAAATAAGTATTAAACTATTGCAAAGCGCTAATCGCTAAAAACGAGCACCAATCGTTTTAAAAATGACAGTGATTTAAAAAGCGGCAATGTTGGAAAATGCTCTGTCTGTCACTCGAAAGTTTCCCTTCTTGTCCAGCAAGCTAGCGGTGTGAAGACACTGCCACCGTCTTCTCCTGCAGCTGCGCTGTAAAGAGGCCCCGCCTAAATAGCCCCCTGCTGACAGCTAGAGCGCTGACCGCTCCCGGAAGTGCCTGGCCCTCACCTGTCCGCCCTCCGCTCAACGGTAATGAATTACCGAGTCGGACCGAGGCGGGCAGGAAGTGGGATCGAGACCAGCACTCCGGTGAGGATTAAAATAAGTATTAAACTATTGCAAAGCGCTAATCGCTAAAAACGAGCACCAATCGTTTTAAAAATAACAGTGATTTAAAAAGCGGCAATGTTGGAAAATGCTCTGTCTGTCACTCGAAAGTTTCCCTTCTTGTCCAGCAAGCTAGCGGTGTGAAGACACTGCCACCGTCTTCTCCTTAATTTTGGGGTTTGCCCAGAGTGCTACCCATAAGGAGTTTTTGATGCTTGTCTCAAGTTTTTGGTTTACCTTGAGGAGAGCCTGTTTTGTTATTTTGAAAATTGGGTTCCCTTTTAGTGCCTTATTGTTGGTGGTTAGGAGATTCAGTGGATCGATGTTGCAGAGGATGGCTTTTTCTAGTACTAGCCAGGTCGGAGTGTACTGTGGATTGTGGAGCACCCAGTGCATCCTCTGCCTGGCTACCGCTGCATTCTGGAAGGTTCTGGGGTCTGCTATGTTGAGGCCCCCTTGTTCTTTCCTTAATATCAGTTTAGCGAAGCATATTCTCGTTTTTTTGTCTTTCCAGATGAATTTGTTGAGAGTTTGGTCTATTTTCTTGTGGAATTCGTTAGTTAGCGCTAGGGGAAGCATGCTGACTAGGTAGTTAACTATTGGGGTGATCATCATTTTGACTGTTTCTATTCTTCCCTACCAGGTGATATACTTGGGCAACCAGTTTTCAAGTAGTCTCTTTATCTTGTCTAGGGTGTTTTTCTCATTTTGTTCGAGGGTGTTTTTTAGGTCCCTCCCGAAGTTGATGCCTAGGTATTTGATGGTTCTAGCTTGCCATGCTAGCCCTGAGTTACCCAATACCTCTTTAGTTGTGCATATGTTTAGTGGCATACACTCTGATTTGTCTCTGTTTAGTTTGTAGCCGGAGTGAGATGCGTAGGTGTCTATGGTGAGCATGAGAGCCGGTATGGACTTGGCTGGATCTTCTGTTGTGATTAGTAGGTCATCTGCGTAGGCAGCTAGTTTTGCTGTGGCTTTGTTTATTGTTATACCTGCTATGCTCTTATTTGCTATGATGTCTCTGATCAGTGGTTCTAACGCTAGTAGGAACAACAACAGCCTTGTCTAGTCCCTCTTTGTAGGTCGAAGGGGGTCGAGGTCGTGCCGGTGATAGCTATCTGTGCCTTTGGGTGTTTGTAGAGGGCCATGACCTTCTTTATGAAGTTGTCCCCCAGGTTGTTTGCCTGCATGCATTCTTCTAGGAAGTGCCAGGAGACTCTGTCGAAGGCCTTTTCTGCATCGAGCGTTATTGTGACTGCCGGGTTGTATGAGTTGAAGCAGTGCTCTATGATTTGACAGAGGAGTCTTGTGTTGTCACTTGATATTCGTGTTTTCATATATCCTACCTGTGTGTTTCCTATTAGTTGTGGGAGCAAACTCTGTAGTCTTGTAGCTAGGATTTTAGCATATATTTTGCAGTCTAGGTTTATGAGTGAAATTGGTCTGTAGCTTTTTGGCCATTGAGGATCTTTGCTTTCCTTGGGGATGACAATGATGTTGGCTTGGGACATGGTCTCTGTTACTTCCCCTTCTTTCCCACAGTGGTTAAAGACTTTTGTTAAGATTGGTATTAGTTGGTCCTGGAAGGATTTGTAGAATGGTGCAGTGTATCCGTCTGGCCCCGGGGCCTTGTTGTCTTTAAGGGCCTTAATAGCTGTACTAACTTCGAGGCTTTTAATGTCTTTGCCTAGCGCCAATGCTTCTTTGTTCGAAATCTTAGGTAGGTTTAGGTTTTCAAGGTAGGTCTTTGTACCCTCATGTCTAGGTTATCATCTTTGTTGTAGAGTTCTTTGTAGAATTCTGTGAAAGTGTGTATGATGTCTTCGTGGCGGGTGTGAATCTTGCTGCTGGTGTCTGTGATCGCTGTGATGTAGAGTTGTCTTTGTTTGTGCTTGAGATATGACACAAGTGTTTTCCCTGCCTTGTTTGCTTCGCACAGGTTTATTTCTTTATACTTTTTAATCCATAACCCTGCCCTTTTGCTTAGGATTCCGTTGAATTCATACTTTTTCTTTGTGAGCTCTGTCAGTATGTGTTGGTTTGTGGTGTCTCCTATGTGTTGTGCCTCTAGCCTTTTGATGTCTCTTTCCAGCAGGGACTGTTGAGCCTTTGTCTCTCTGTCTCTTCTGGCTTTGATTTCTATGAATACTCCTCTGATGGTTGCTTTGAGTGTGTCCCAAAGGGTTTTGGGATCTACGTCTGGTGTGTCATTATCTTTGATGTAGTTGTCAATGGCTTCCTGGATGTTACTCTTATCTTCTTGCTTGGAGATGGTATTGATGTTAAGTCGCCATCTACGGGTTATGTGTTTGTTGTGTCTTCCTGTGAGGTGTAGGCTAATGCATGCATGGTCCGATATGGTTCTGGCAGCGATTTCTGTGTGTTCTATTAGGTACGTGTGTGTTCCTGATATGAGAATGTAGTCAATTCTGCTGTATGAGTTGTGTG
This sequence comes from Lissotriton helveticus, assembly GCF_964261635.1. Lineage (NCBI taxonomy): Eukaryota > Metazoa > Chordata > Amphibia > Caudata > Salamandridae > Lissotriton > Lissotriton helveticus. The sequence continues at coordinate 447,098,895 of NC_136072.1, read as the reverse complement.
GGTTCGAATAGAAGGTGTAGTCTCTGGTGTCGGGGTGTTGTAGTCGCCACGGATCAACTAAGTTGAATCTGCTGCATAGGTTCGTTAGTGTCTTGTGCGACATTGGGGTGCGTGCTTGGGTTTTTGATTGTCTGTCTAGTGTTTGGTCCAGCGCAAGGTTGAAGTACCCTGTCACTACCGTCATGTTGTTCGTGTTGTTATACTCTAGTTCTTTCTCTACCCCCTCCCAGAATGGTGTGTCATCGGTATTTGGTGCATAAATGTTTATCCCTAGTATGGTCTCACCTCCTCTTCTAAGCTGCGTGGTCAGTAGTCTACCTTCATTGTCATGCTGTACGTTCTCTATCTTTATGTTCGATTTGCTGTTGGTCAGGGTGATGACCCCTCTCTTTTTGCCCACCGCCGGCGAGCAGGCAACCTGACCTATCCATTTAGCTCTTAGCTTGTCTTCTTCCTCTGTAGAGAGTTTTGTTTCCTGTAGCAGGATGATGTCCCCCATGGTCTTGGCTAAGTAGTCTAGTACCTTTTACCTCTTGATAGGGTGGTTGAGCCCTTTGACATTGAGGGAGATGATCTTAAGATCTGATGACAGTGTCGTGTTGTTAGGTTGCGTCATTTTTAATACTGTTGTGCGCTAAGCCTGGTCTCGCTGTGGGTAGCCTGACTCTCACTGGTCTGTGCTTTGTGTTGGCTGCGAACATAGGATCTAGTGTTCTCAGTGTTGTTGGTGATCTATCTGAGGTGCTGGCCTTGCCAGCGATGAAGACATAGACAGGACGTACGTAACAAACAGGACTCGACTTGACATGACAAACAGGACAAACAGCCCCCCACCCCCCTCTTTTAATTCCCTCCTCCCCTCCCCATCCCCACCCCCTTCCCTCTCTTACTGCTACTTTGTATTGTGGGCGTGCGACAGCAAGGTGCCCTCAACCCCCCGTCTTGACCCCGGGATAAAAGGTCTTCAGTAGTAAGTAGCATTCTGACATAAAATCACCTATTGATACAGTTAAAGGATATATAACACCTCAATCATTGTTGTCCGAGGTAGATTTGTTGCAGGTCTCTGGCGTGGAAACTCCGTTTCCTGAGGTAGCTGTGGGAGCGCATTTCTTTGTGCTTCCTCTCTTTAGGTCTGGCCTCCATTCTCTTAGTCCGAGTGTGGATTCGGTGAAGCACCTCTCTTGGCTCTTGGCCGTTGGTCCTAAAGCTTCCATGTCCTGTGTCGGTGGACCCTTTAGATATCGTGACAGTTCTCCTGGATCTTCGAAGGTTAACATGGTTCCTTTGTTGTTTATCCTGAATCTTGTAGGGCCTGCAAAGGAGAAGGTGATGTTTTCTCTTCTCAGCTTGTCTCTCTGGGCCAGAAAGCCTTTTCTAATGTCTACCGTGGGTTTCGAAAAGTCCTGCGTGAGGATTATTTTGTGACCATTTCATAGCAGATTGGGGTTCTTCCTCGCTACTCCAAAGATGGCGTCCGTTTGGTGAGATCGAATAGGTTTGCATATGATAGGTCTGGGACCTGCTCTGCTCGCTTGTCTGCTGCCTGGGACTCTGTACGCCTTGTCCAGTTTGAAGGGGTTGTCGAATTTGAGTTTTGTCAGATCTGGTATGAGGTTCTGTATGAGATTAACACATGATCCGGCTTTGTCTTCTTCCCCCTCTGGGACTCCTAGGATTCATATGTTGCCCTTCCTGTTGCGGTCTTCAAACTCTGCTGCTTGTCTGCGTAGTTCAGCCGTTGCCTTGGCGATGTTTCTTATGGCCTTTCCTGTGAGTTGTGATCTTTCCTCTATGTCGCTTTCTCTTTGTTTGACCGCTTCCACCTTGTTGTTTGTTGCATGGATGTCTGCCCTTATTGCTGCTAGTTCTAATTCAATCTTGTCTGTTGTTTTCTTTTTGTAGACTTCGCAAGATCGTGATCTTCGGCCAATTTTTTGAGGATACTGTCTAAAGTGCTGCTAATGTCCGCTTTTAGTTTTATGGGCGATTCCGCATTGTTCTCCAATCTATTTTTCTTTTGTTGTTGTGCCAATTTATCTTCCCTGTCTGCCATCTCGTCTGCTGTATTTTGCCCCGTGATGTTGTCAAGCCCACTTTAGTTTCTTTTGTGACATTCGCTGCCCTTGTTGTTAGCTCATGCAGTGGTTGTGTCTCTCTTGTGAATTTCTGTGCAGCGGCGCTGGTTTACTGGCCCTTGGTGTGGCTTTGTATTTTCTCTTTACTTTGCGGTATGCGGCAGTTGTTCTGTCTTCCGTTGCGGCTTTTGTTGGTGGTAGGTAGTAGTAGGTGTGCGCCGGTTCGTCCACTTGCGCCCTCTGGCCCCCTTGGTCTCTTTGGCTGTGTCGTTTGCGCACCTTTTGCAATTCTGCTGATGCGGGTACTTTAGAGTGCGGGTTTCGGTTTCGCTTGCCTGTGCGCTTATTAGTGCGCGGATTTCCTTTGGTGTTGCGTACGGGGTAGTTCTATAGCTCCGCTGCCGCACACTGACCTTAGGCTTGTGCTGAGGGTTGGGTGCCTCTTCTTGTTGTTTTGCACTTTTGTTTGCTCTGTGTCGGGTCGCTTATACAGCGGCGACTCCCTACGGCGCCATCTTGTTCCAGTCAGCGTCTCGGTGCATCCTCGGAAAACTTGTTGTTTCTTGTACTTTTGGCCCTCCGTCTCGCGTTCTGTCTCCGTCTGCAAGCTCCCGTTTCTTTCCGATTGAATCCATCCTTTTATGCTGGGCTTTTCGTGTATTCTTGCACTGGTTATTTCGTTGTGATTCCCGGGGTCTGACGGAGCTCCGGATTTAGTCGACTGTGCCCTTCGCCATCCAAGCCATGCCCTGGGTGCATATGTTTTGCTGTACGAGTTTACCAGGATCAGGGTTATGGGATCCTATTTCTCCTGACCCTGGATAAGATGCGTCACCGGTGGGGAGTGCACTTAAGTCGTGACTTGTGGAGTTTGGGAGGCCATGGACAGGCATTACCTCCATCAGATGGAAAACAAGTTCTTCAATTGCTTTCTGTAGGAAATAGCATCACTTTCTTTAGTAGAAAGAGCTGGTACCAGGTGTGGGGCTGTTATCAGGGTGAATCCAGGGGACTTGCCATTCAGTGAAAGTTGGCTCAAAGCCGCAGGGGTTTAAAGCGTCGACATTCACACCAAGGTCGCACCCGGCAGAGAGCGGCTGCTTCCCCTATATAATGAACTGGCCTATTGGGGACCAAAAATCCCAGGCGCCCTTGTACCAATTGCCAACACCATTGCCACAACAAATCTACTACACGGCAGGAAGGCAAGCCAGTGCACCGGTTCTGTCACAGGCAGACAAACTGCGCCAGTCTGCGGAAAGGAAACCCAGCTCTGCCACCCCCAGGCAAGACCAACTCATACACCACATATGCTACATGACAGGACCGGAAGTAACAACTCTAGTGTGGGTTACATTTTGTCGCACATTGAGGGGCCGATTAGGATGGCGGACGGAAATGGGTACTGTCCGCCATGGTGGGGGAAATTTTACTCCCGGCTGCGCCGCGGAGAAACCGCGGTTGGGATTAGGATATTCATGTCACGAAACTCCGACCGCGGCGGACGGATCACAACCAACACCGTCCGCGATGGACGGAACACAACCAAGTCCGTCCGCGGCGGACGGAGTCCAATGAACAACCACTGCCGCGGACGGAAATGACCGCGGAAAATATAACATGTACCGCCATACCTGAGAATACTCCGTGGCCTCAATTAGGATAAATCCGCCCGTACCACGGAACTCACAGCCATCCACGTCCGCGGCGGAAACAATGCTACGAGAACCACAGCATCACTGCGGAAGGCCAACACGCACAACATCCCTAGCGCCTAACAAATGTCAGAAAGTGCACCGCAAGTCCTAAGCAAACATACGAACATTGACAAGCCCCCCCCCCCACCAAGCACAAGCCACCATGACACGTCCCAATTATCCAATAATGCACACAAGTCAACACGCCCACCTATCACCTGACTCGCAACAACCATTGAGACACGACTACAAAAAGACACCCACACACAACCACAATCCCTTGCACCACAGCATTGCTGCCAGCAAGAGGGCCATTCGAGACACTGCTAACTCACATAAAATCACATAGAAGACACCCACCCACCACCCTACCACACCCACCACACAAACACCCACCACACAAATCCTACACATCACACACCACACACCTGCACCTCCCAACTCACTCAACTCACACACTGAGCACCACACACCATGGCACCCAAAAAAAAACTGAAATTCACGGAGACAGAGTTGCGGGTAATGGTAGATGAAATAATCCGTGTGGAGCCCAACATCTTCGGGGCCCAAGTCCAGCAGACGACCGTGGCGCAAAAGAACCACATGTGGGACAGGATCGTCACTCGGGTGAATGCGTCGGGGACTGTGCCGAGGACGAAGCACGACATTCAGAGGCGGTGGCATGACCTGAAGACCAGGGTCAAGGGCATCCGAGCGAAAAACCACGCCAGAGCCAATCTTACTGGCGGTGGCACACCCCCGGAGCCCATACCCTACACCGATTGGGAGGAGAAGGTGCTGGTGATACTACACCCAGAGAGCCTAGACGGCCTTGACGAAGGAGAAGAGACTGGTGAGTACAAACCAAGCACCACGATCAGCACGACATGGTCAGGCTCACACAACTGAGAAGAAACATCCCCCACGCCCCAACCCATGCACGTCGGACACCAACACACTAACATGTCCATGGCTCCCAACAGGCCCCCATGTTCACGGGGAGGGTGGTGGTGGTGGTGGGTGGTGGAGGGTGGGGTGTGTGAGAGGCCCAAACTACAACTCCCAACAGGCCCCCATGTTCACGGGGAGGGTGGGGTGTGTGAGAGGCCCAAACTACAACTCCCAACAGGCCCCCATGTTCACGGGGAGGGTGGTGGTGGTGGTGGGTGGTGGAGGGTGGGGTGTGTGAGAGGCCCAAACTACAACTCCCAACAGGCCCCCATGTTCACGGGGAGGGTGGTGGTGGTGGTGGTGGTGGAGGGTGGGGTGTGTGAGAGGCCCAAACTACAACTCCCAACAGGCCCCCATGTTCACGGGGAGGGTGGTGGTGGTGGTGGTGGAGGGTGGGGTGTGTGAGAGGCCCAAACTACAACTCCCAACAGGCCCCCATGTTCACGGGGAGGGTGGTGGTGGTGGTGGTGGTGGAGGGTGGGGTGTGTGAGAGGCCCAAACTACAACTCCCAACAGGCCCCCATGTTCACGGGGAGGGTGGTGGTGGTGGTGGTGGTGGAGGGTGGGGTGTGTGAGAGGCCCAAACTACAACTCCCAACAGGCCCCCATGTTCACGGGGAGGGTGGTGGTGGTGGAGGGTGGGGTGTGTGCGACAGGAAACAGAAATGTCTACAAATCAATGTAACCATGTACTGTCCACATTACTGACCAGCTCGATCTTGTCCCTCAGGTGATCGTCAACTGACTGGGGAAAGCAGTACCCGGCCGCCAGCCTCGCCTCCCACACCTACAGGACTCTCTGCTGACGAGGACACAGGCAGCTCCGGGGCGGAGGATGGAGCGGGACCAAGCACGCAGCCAGGGCCATCTGGCTCACAGGGACTCCCGGGACCGACCAACGTCGCATGTGTGACTCCCGCGGCACCTGTCTCTGTGATCTGCACAGTCCCCACCACCACCAGTACCACCAGTACCACCAGTACCACCACTACCACCAGCACCACGACTCCTGCCGGTGCCACCCAGCATAACCCAGCGCGCAACGCTGGTCCAACGGCCCCACACACAAGCAGGGTGAGTGGGCCACAAACACAGGCAACGGGACAACAGCCAATCAGGCGAGCCACACACCGCCGTGCAGAGGAAGGACAGCTACCCGAGCCAGTGGCACAGTCCCTACAAGCTCTTGCCAGGTGCCAGGCCTCATAAGACCGGTCCCAGGCAAACGCTGATCGTGTTCACCAGGACTCAGTGGACAACACCAACATCCTGCGCGAAATCTCTGGCATCCTTGGCCAGATGTTGCTGATCATGGGCCAGCAGGCAACGATGTGGAGGGAATGGGTTGGCCGGAACAACCCCCCCCCCTCCACCAAGTGTGTCAGCGCCACCGCCACCGTCACCTCCGCCTCCCCCGCCTCCCCCGTCACCTCCGCCTCCCCCGCCACCTCCGCCTCGGCCTCCACCGCCGCCACCACCACCTGAGCCCCTGGCGACGGATGTGGCCCATCACCAACCTGCCCTCCCAGCTGACTCTGTACCACCTCCGAGACGGAGGGGGCGGCCGAGGCAGGAAGTGGCTGAGAGCAGTGTTGGAGCGCCAGGCACACGCTCCAAGAGGGGACGACCATGACAATGCCACTGCCTGTGCCAGACATTCACCCTGCAAAGCATCCTGTCCCACATAGACAATCATTGCCACTGGTCTGCTGGACTAGCCTGACACCCCCCAATGTGGTGTCAGCACGGACATTTCATCTGCCATTACCTTCAACTCCAACTCCCTCCCCCCACTTACTTGTAAATATTCACCAGCACAAAAGCACAACCTGTCAATAAATTGCATTTACTCACACAATGATGTTTTGCCTCCATGTTTATTCACATGATTGCCATCAGATACAGACGTAAACAGGTACAGGGATCATAGTCGCACATGATCATGGCGCTGCGGGAGTGACCTAGAGAAAACCAGAGACAGCAAACACACGTCAGTAAAGAGATTCACACACATCACAACACAATGCACAGCAACATTACACAAACGACAACCATCACACAAGCATGGGATGGGAGCACACACATCATGGACACTCCTATGTCCAAAGACATGAAGACACACATGTGCAACCATCACAAACCACACCCAGCTGATTAACCCCATATCCACACAACACCAGCAAACATACATGAGGCATTGTCAACCGCCACTAGAGGTAGATACTCACATTCAAGGGAAGTAGCGATCTATGAGCTGGCGCCTCTGGTCCACACCTTCCTCCTCACCACTATCCTCATCAGTCGACATGGGTGGGATGGGAGGCCGAGGAACTCCTTCGTCTTCAGGGTCCAACAGCAGTTCAATGTCATTGCGTACTGCCAGGTTGTGGAGCATGCAGCAGGCAATCACGATCTTGCATACTTTTCCTGGTGAGTAAGGCAGGGCCCCTCCGGTCTTATCGAGGCACCGAAACCTAGACTTGAGCAGTCCAAAGGTACGTTCGATGACTCTCCGTGTCCTTCCATGTGCCTCATTGTACCGCATTTCACCCGCCGTCCTCGGATTACGTAGGGGACTGAGGAGCCAGGGCCGGTTTGGGTAAGCCGAGTCGCCTATGTAGGGGGATGACAGAGACAAACATCAGAACAAGATATGGTGGGTACCCCATGCAACACAGAGATCACAAGAGTCCCCACTGCACACTCACCAACAAGCCACGCTTGACCGGGTGGCAGATTTGCCATGAGTCGTGGGACATTGCTGGTCCGCATGATGTGGGCGTCATGTGCGGATCCAGGAAATCTTGCACACACATGGGAGATGATGTTGCTCGCCAGGCACACCACCTGCACGTTCAGCGAATGAAAGTGTTTGCGATTCCTGAACACTTGTTCGCGTGCCCGTGGTGGAATGAGCGCGATGTGCGTGCCATCAATTGAGCCCACAACGTGAGGTATGTGGCCCAGTGCATAGAAACCAGCTTTGACAGCTGGCAACTCTTCCGGACGTGGGAAATGTATGTACTCATCCTTGTACAGCATCATAGCTGTTAACACATCCCGAAGAACCGTGCTGAACATGGCCTGTGACATCCCCCCGGCACCTCCAACTGTATACTGAAATGTGCCAGTAGAGAAGAAATGTAGTACCGCCATGACCTTTGCAGTGGGTGTAAACGAGCCAGGATACGTTCTACGTGGCTGCAGATGAGGAGACAATTGAGCCACAAGCTCCAGCAACCGACGTCGATCCAGCCTGAATTTCCGAATCACCTCCTCGTCTACCATATCCTCCAGCAGAGTGTATGGGCGATGCACATTTGGAGCCCTCCTGTGTGGGAGAGAGATGTAACTTAGGTCAACTTACAAACGACGCATACGTGTACAACTCCATCACATGTGTACCTTACTGACAAAACTTCAGTCTTCACCCTAATGTATCGTAGACACATCACAGACACTCATGCAACTGCATGCACACAAACGATAAGTTTACACACGCCATGTCATCAAGCACAAATGCCACCACCAATAATGATGTGCATACGGTAATGACATGCATGGTGACACAACGTAGAAATCACATACACGGAATGCATGTGTACCACCACCACTGTAGTCACCTCGACACAACAAGAAACTGACAACAGATGCATTAATTGGCCACACAGCCGTGATGTACTGTGTAGTTGTGAAGATGTAACAACGTCTGTAGGGTCAAACCCGACGTCAACACGTACAAATGCACATCTGTTGCCCATTGTGTGCCGACCGATGTCCATTGTATGGACACACATGCTATATTGTATGACATATGACCTTTCACAATCACGCTCACATCCCTCATGACGCAACTGCACACAACACATCACGGTGCAGCGTCTGACAAGATCACATATTTGGCGCCGCCATGGCGGTGCTCAACTTCCGCTACTTCCCAAAGGCCATATGCGGCCTGCGTCCCTCTTCCCATTGGCTGCATGTGCAGGGACCGTCACGGACACACATCGGCAACCGCACGTGCAAGCCTCAGGCACGGATGCTTCAGTTGCAACATTGTACTATCACTGGCGCCTCCATGGCGGTGCACGTACACAGCGGGGGAGGTGCAGGCCTATACACCCTGCAGATGTACTCAATGGACATGCCAGTTCATGACCCCCCTTACAGTCACCTTGCATCATCCACCGTACACCGGCCGGAGCGGCCGGCCCATGAACAACCGCCGGTCCCGGCCATGAACAACCGCCGTGCCCGGCCATGAACAACCGCCGGTCCCGGCCATGAACAACTGCCGTGCCCGGCCATGAACAACCGCCGTGCCCGGCCATGAACAACCGCCGTGCCCGGCCATGAACAACCGCCGTGCCCGGCCATGAACAACCGCCGGTCCCGGCCATGAACAACCGCCGTGCCCGGCCATGAACAACCGCCGGTCCCGGCCATGAACAACCGCCGTGCCCGGCCATGAACAACCGCCGTGCCCGGCCATGGCGGTTGTGTTCATGGCCGGGCACGGCAGTTGTTCATGGGCCGGCCGCTCCGGCCGGTGTACGGTGGATGATGCAAGGTGACTGTAAGGGGGGTCATGAACTGGCATGTCCATTGAGTACATCTGCAGGGTGTATAGGCCTGCACCTCCCCCGCTGTGTACGTGCACCGCCATGGAGGCGCCAGTGATAGTACAATGTTGCAACTGAAGCATCCGTGCCTGAGGCTTGCACGTGTGGTTGCCGATGTGTGCCCGTGACGGTCCCTGCACATGCAGCCAATGGGAAGAGGGACGCTGGCCGCATACGGCCAATCGCAAGTAGCGGAAGCTGTGCACCGCAACAACAGGGCCAGTCATTGGCCCATTTCACGATCACGCTTCCAGGGCTGACCAATTGCTGGCGACGTATGCCACTGACACGTGCTGAGGGCCCTATATATGTGTCTTGGCCAAAATGAAACTACCTACCCTGGGGACCAGTGCTGCCTGTGACCATCACCTCGACCTGCTGCTGCTGCTGCTGAGCTGACCACCGACTGCTGCCTGTGACCATCACCTCGACCTGCTGCTGCTGCTGCTGAGCTGACCACCGACTGCTGCTCTAGTGCCATACTCCGTGATCTTGCCATGTCGAGTGGCAAAGAGATCCGGTCTCGACCCTTCACCGCCGCGGAGCTTGATGTCCTCGTGGACGGTGTACTCCGCAACTATGGACGCCTCTACGGCGCACCGGGACGGGTGGTAAGTGCAGTGTGGGACATGTTGGTGTGCATGAGGGGGCCAAATGATCAGGCCTATTTCTATCTTAGCTGTGTAGTGTGGGCTAGACATATGTTCCTGATTGTGCATGGCTGCTGACAGTAACGTCTTGCCCCTATGTGTGTGACAGGCCACCTGTCCACTGACTTAAACCCTTTTGTCTCCCATCATGGTAGGTCAAGCTGCACCTTCGCAAGGACCTGTGGAGGAGCATAGCACGGGAAGTACGGGCATTGGGGGTGTGCAACAGACGACATACACACTGCCACAAACGCTGGGACGACATTTCCAGGCTGAGCAAGAATGTAGCGGAAGTAACACTGGGCCTGATTCCAAGGACGCCCCGTCTGGCCCAACGCTCCATGACCCCTCTCATGCACCGTATCATTGCAGTGACGCATCCTGAACTGGCCGAACGTCTGAGTGCCGATCAACAGCAAACTAGCGGTGAGCATACTGTCTGTGTAGGAAACTTGTGAGTGCTATGCATGTATTGGTGCACAGACACACTATTGAGTTCCGTGTTGCGTATGTATGGCTGTGATGCCATTTTGGTCCCATTGGGTGGTACTCATTTGACATCCAGGTCCGCCATGTTGACACGCCACTTGCTTAGTAGTTGAGTGTTAAAGCACATCCCCTAGTGGTCCATGGCCCCATGGCAGAAAATGTGAGGATGACTGGTAGGGGTGGGCCATGTGCAGGATGAGGGCTCCTAAACCTTTGTCTGCTATGTGATTTGGCTATCCTGTTCCTTCTGTACGTGAGTGTGCCCATGACTCACACATCTTTTCTGTGCATTTCAGCTTTGACAGAGGACACTCAGCCACAGACGGTGGAGAGTAGCCGAGGAAATGAGTCCGGCTCAGACTTCGCACACACGCAGACTGACACGGAGGAGGCCAGCGCCGGAGAGGGGGACAGGACCGTCCCTGAGGACTCGCATGTGGAGACACCATCGTCCTCCTCGTCGGACACTCTTGGTGAGCCTGCACTGTTGTCACAGACTGGGAGTGGGCACTCATCACCTTCTGTCGGAAGACAGCACACAGGGCCCACACTTCCGCCAACTGCACCATGTATTGTTCGTGGCCGGAGGAGTAGGGGGAGCAGAGTGGCGTTCGGTGCAGGCACCGCTGCCCCTGCCACGGTGAGCCAAAATGCACTGTGTGCTGAGGCCGTTGATCTGCTGCGACAGCTGTGTGTGGGGCAGACCAATATGACAAATGCTTTCCAGGACCATGATAGGAAGTTGGGGCAGGTGGTGGCATTCATGGAAGGGATGCATGGCGATCTTGCAGGTCTACACAGGACAGTGCAGTCATTGGCAAGCAGTGTGTCGTCTGCAATAGTACAGTCGAATGAACAGGGTGCTACTTCTGTTTCCCCATCTACACCGCTGGATGTCTCAGGGGGTAGTGATTATTCAGAGCAGGACTCAAATACAGGTTATTGCACTAGAAGCAGCGTCAGACAGCACGTCAGGGCACGCAGGGCACAGACCCCATCCCCTAGATCAGCTAAATCTGTTCACGTAGACGACGTCAGATGCACTGGAGTACACACACAGGATCCACAAGTGTTGTTGGGGGACATGCCTTCCGGAGCTACACAGGCATTCAACACGAAAGGTACTCCCAAGGCAAGGGATACTCACATGTCCATGGACTGTTCCTTGGACAAGGCCAGTCAGAAGACAAGGGCACCTACTAAGAGCAGGGAGACTCCCAAGAGCAGGCCCACAGCAGAGGTAAGGGACACTCCCAAGGACAGTGAGAAGACTAAGGCACCTACTGAGAGCAGGGAGACTCCCAAGAGCAGGCCCACAGCAGAGGTAAGGGACACTCCCAAGGACAGTGAGAAGACTAAGGCACCTACTGAGAGCAGGGAGACTCCCAAGAGCAGGCCCACAGCAGAGGTAAGGGACACTCCCAAGGACAGTGAGAAGACTAAGGCACCTACTAAGAGCAGGGAGACTCCCAAGAGCAGGCCCACAGCAGTGGATAGGAACACTCCCAAGGACAGTGAGAAGACTAAGGCACCTACTAAGAGCAGGGAGACTCCCAAGAGCAGGCCCACAGCAGTGGATAGGAACACTCCCAAGGACAGTGAGAAGACTAAGGCACCTACTAAGAGCAGGGAGACTCCCAAGAGCAGGCCCACAGCAGTGGATAGGAGCACTCCCAAGGGCAGGGACACACACAGGGAGCAGGTGTCTGCTGGAGGCAGGTGCACCACAGACGACAAGTCTGCTGGCAGGAACAGGGCGGCGAGCAGGGCACAGGCTACATCCAGAGACAACACTCCACCTAAGGATAAGGCATATCCTACGGACAAGGCATCTAGCATGGACAATGGCGCTATCAAGGACAGGCATACTTCACCCCTGGCTGCACTGAGGCTGATGTTTTCTACTAAACGCCAAACTGATGTCTCCGCGGCGGAGTCCCCCCATACCTCCCCTCCCATCCAGGCCAGTCAGAAGCAGAGGAGGGTGTCCCCTGTTGTTGCATCCCCCATTACACATCATTCCGAGTCCAGGCGGCAGGCACAGAGCAAACGACAAGCAGGCTCCAGCACGTCCCCCGAAACCAGATCCCCGGCAGCAGTTGCTCCACCTATGCTGGGTGGTGATTCTTTGGAGTCCCCACCACTTGGCAGTCCTGTCCTGTCCAGGGTGCACTCACACCTCCCTAAGAAACGCAGACACACACCATTGACACCTGCCAACCCCGATTTGGCTCTAGGTGAGCTATCCCCAGCTCCCAGGCCCACCCTGCCTCCTGGCCCATACAGCCCTGTGGCTCATCATTTCAGTTGTCCCAGTGGCGCTGGTGCAGTTGACTCTCATGTATCAGATGGTGGCACAGTGTCAGTTGTGCCCTCTCCTGTTGCAGATCCTGGCAGGGTATGTGGGTCTATGGCTCACGTGTCAGTTAGGAGATCTGTGGCTGTGTTGCACACTCCTGTTTCTGGTGCTGGCAGTCTGTCTGGGTCAGTGGCTCACGTGTCAGTGACTGCATCTGTGGCTGTGTCTCACACTCCTGTTGCTGGTGCTGCCAGTGTGTCTGGGTCCGTGGCCCATGTGTGTGTCACTCGGGCTGTGGCTGTGTCTCACACTCCTGTTGCTGGTGCTGCCAGTGTGTCTGGGTCCGTGGCCCATGTGTGTGTCACTCGGGCTGTGGCTGTGTCTCACACTCCTGTTGCTGGTGCTGCCAGTGTGTCTGGGTCCGTGGCCCATGTGTGTGTCACTCGGGCTGTGGCTGTGTCTCACACTCCTGTTGCTGGTGCTGCCAGTGTGTCCGAGGCAGGTAGTTCACGCAGTCCCCCTGATTCTGTGATGTGAGGTGCTGTACACTTCACTCAAATGTTACTTCACATGGTGTGTCCATTGAGAACTGCGTGGCACTCTTGTGGTCCCTGTGACGGGTTGGTAGGGACACGTAGTTGTGCTGCCTCTGATGTACCTGCTCTGTACTGCACAATGCCCTGTTGATGCTCTGATACTGCATGCTGCCCTCTCGTTACCTGCTCTGATGTACCTGCTCTGTACTGCACAATGCCCTGTTGATGCTCTGATACTGCATGCTGCCCTCTCGTTACCTGCTGTGATGTACCTGCTCTGTACTGCACAATGCCCTGTTGATGCTCTGATACTGCATGCTGCCCTCTCGTTACCTGCTCTGATGTACCTGCTCTGTACTGCACAATGCCCTGTTGATGCTCTGATACTGCATACTGCCCCTCTCACGTGCTGCCTCTGATGGGCCTGTTCTGTGCAATGGACTGTTGATGCACTTTGCCCCTCTCACGTGCTGCCTCTGATGGACCTGTTCTGTGCAATGGACTGTTGATGCACTTTGCCCCTCTCATGTGCTGCCTCTGATGGACCTGTTCTGTGCAATGGACTGTTGATGCACTTTGCCCCTCTCACGTGCTGCCTCTGATGGGCCTGTTCTGTGCAATGGACTGTTGATGCACTTTGCCCCTCTCACGTGCTGCCTCTGATGGGCCTGTTCTGTGCAATGGACTGTTGATGCACTTTGCCCCTCTCACGTGCTGCCTCTGATGGGCCTGTTCTGTGCAATGGACTGTTGATGCACTTTGCCCCTCTCACGTGCTGCCTCTGATGTACCTGCTCTGTACTGCACAATGCCCTGTTGATGCTCTGATACTGCATACTGCCCCTCTCACGTGCTGCCTCTGATGGGCCTGTTCTGTGCAATGGACTGTTGATGCACTTTGCCCCTCTCACGTGCTGCCTCTGATGGGCCTGTTCTGTGCAATGGACTGTTGATGCACTTTGCCCCTCTCACGTGCTGCCTCTGATGGGCCTGTTCTGTGCAATGGACTGTTGATGCACTTTGCCCCTCTCACGTGCTGCCTCTGATGGGCCTGTTCTGTGCAATGGACTGTTGATGCACTTTGCCCCTCTCACGTGCTGCCTCTGATGTACCTGCTCTGTACTGCACAATGCCCTGTTGATGCTCTGATACTGCATGCTGCCCTCTCGTTACCTGCTGTGATGTACCTGCTCTGTACTGCACAATGCCCTGTTGATGCTCTGATACTGCATGCTGCCCTCTCGTTACCTGCTGTGATGTACCTGCTCTGTACTGCACAATGCCCTGTTGATGCTCTGATACTGCATGCTGCCCTCTCGTTACCTGCTGTGATGTACCTGCTCTGTACTGCACAATGCCCTGTTGATGCTCTGATACTGCATGCTGCCCTCTCGTTACCTGCTGTGATGTACCTGCTCTGTACTGCACAATGCCCTGTTGATGCTCTGATACTGCATGCTGCCCTCTCGTTACCTGCTGTGATGTACCTGCTCTGTACTGCACAATGCCCTGTTGATGCTCTGATACTGCATGCTGCCCTCTCGTTACCTGCTGTGATGTACCTGCTCTGTACTGCACAATGCCCTGTTGATGCTCTGATACTGCATGCTGCCCTCTCGTTACCTGCTATGTTGTACCTGCTCTGGTGCCCACTTTGCCCATGCTCACGCATACACTGTGATTTGACCCCTATTTTGGACAATAAAGGTAGTCTATCAAGTCTCGTGGTCTGTCGTTGTCATTCCTGCTTGCGTACTGCAAATGTGTATTCGTATATGCTTCTCATCAGTGGTTTCGGTAACATGACACTCCCCCTCCCTACGTCACGTCCCTTTCTGGTATTCCCCTCCAGACAGCCAATGGTTTGTACCTTACCTGCGTCGTCGTCCATAGTAGGCCATGACTAGGACGTGGTGGATCGCGAAGAGCATCGGGAAAGCGTGTAGCGCCGGGTCCATGGTGGTGGGTATCTCGGCTGTGTCACCTATGTTCGCTGTGGGGATTCCGCCGTGTTCAGACAGGTTGTTTTTCCGCTGCGGTTTTATGTGTCTTTTCCGCCATCTTGATTTGGGGGACGGTCTTAGACGTCAGTGCGTACGGCGGAGCGTCCGGATGTGTTCCGTCCGCCGCGTGGTCGTGTGTAGTTGGCCGGCGGAGCGTGCTTTTCCGTCGCGGACGGAAATTTGACACGTTTTCCTATCCTGATATGGCGGACGGAGTATCCGCGGCAGGCGGACACGGAAAAGGCTTTTTCCGCCTACTCACGGGCCGCGGTGGCTCTTCCGTCCGCCATCCTAATCGACCCCTTAGTGAGTACACAGATTTTGTTAGGTTACGCCGTCCACAAAAAGAGGCCCGACCCAAGATGGATGCAGGTTGTCATTCACACTGCAGGGAAGGACACGCCGAAGGTTCTCAGGCTACAGCAAAGCACCGGCCAGAAGAAGTTCCCTCGCCCCCCAGCGGGACAGGCAGCAGATGAGGGTCCCAGCACAGGTCCCCTCTCCCCAAAGAAGGGCTTGGGGATAGCTCCCTCACCAAGGCAGGAGAGAGTGCTGCACTGCCTCAGTTCTCAAGCCGGGTCAGGTGACTGCTCTGGTATTTACTTTACACAAGCCCAGGCTTCTGAGGAAGGGCTGGGTTCATCACTGCTCCTGCGGGGGAGCGCCTCCCCTGGGAAAGAACAGTCCCTTCTGGCTGGGGTACACCGAGGACAGATGGGGCCGCGTCGGCCACCGAGCGGGCATTCACCCCGCGGACCTTAAACACAGCCATAAATCCACCGAGAAGAGGGATCACCCACACTGAAAGAGTGCGGCCATGCACACACACTGCAGACAGACACATTCAGCTCATAGCCATATAACAGGCACACACCCACACAGCAGACAGACACACACGCCACAGACAGGCACCGCATGCACACACACAGGGCACACACACAGGAGACACACACAAAAGAGACCAGACACACGCATACAGTGCAAACACAGCAGATAAAACAGACATGCCCACACATGACAGACACACAGAGGTGATCCAGCGGGACACCAACCTGCGGACAACTGTCACTAAATACTCATTCGGGCCCATAAACCTCACTCACCTATTTATCCAGTCGATGAACCCCGCTGGAGATCAATTTTAGGGCTAAATTCTATGGGGCACATTAGGATGGCGGGCGGACAATCCTGTCGTAACAAGGGACTGCCCGCCATAAGGGCGGGGGTCCCATATGTGGCATTAGGATGCACCTGCCAGTGTGGCGGGTGCATCCTGCATCTCTAACATTGTAGTGGGCGGTGCACTCAGCACCGCCCACCACAATGCCAGGGAGGCATGTTGTGCATGGAACTGCAGGGGGTACCATAGGTATCCCCCATGTGCACCCCCCACCCTCTGGAGTCCCTGAGGGCCCGTAACGGGCCCCCCAAGCAGACTCCACATGCCTTTCAGTGTCGGCAATGCCGCCACGGAAAAGCATCTGTTAAGACACATTCTTATATGGTGGTGTCTATCAGACACCGCCACCATATAGAACCCTCTGCCGCTTTCCATCCACCGTGGACCCCCCAGCCATAATAATATGGTGGGGGGGTCTTTTGTACCGGGATGGCAGGTGGATTGCCCCCGCCAGGCCGGGGATGACTACCGCCGGCCTGGCTGGGGCAATCCGCCCGCCATCCTAATGGGGCCATATATGTCCGCTTGCCTCTCAGTCTTGAGCCTATTTAATACTAAGCCCTTTCTTTACACATGGATCTAGTTTAGTTGAGTTAGATTTGTTAATTATGACACTAAAACATTTACCTGTTTTGTTCATTAAATAACCACAAACTCGGTTAAGTTTAAAAGGTTTATCTGAAATTTTACCATGAGAATCAAGAGACAAATTACAGTGTTAACTCCATCATTCTGAAGAGGTAAGATTCGATTTGTCAAAATTAAACTATAATTTCAATGACAAGTACCTCAGGAAAAGAGGATAGAGAGAAAAAGCACATTGACACAATACACAGATTTATATTTACCTAGGATGGTGCAAGATCAGACCCCTCTGGCCAAGAGTTATGGGCCCCTTAGAAAATTCAGGTGATAGTTTCAGGACAGGAATAGGACAGGACAGGTAGCCTCTTCTGTATTCGACACCTGCGTCTCACCCCTCTCTGGTACTAATTTCCTCCTCGGTTCTTCCGCGCTCTTCTTTCTAATTCTATTACCTCCTCGATTCTTGCGCAATCTTCTTTCTAATTTTATTTGCTTGAAAATTCTAAGTCTGCTTCTTTAGGTATTTCGATCAGCATTCGGACAGCATTGCTACCTCTCAGTGTTCTGGCAGCGATTGAGCTATTGAATCTAACTAACTACCCCAATTATACTTTCTTAATGGCATGTTCCACCCCTAAAAGTTTTAACCTTATGAAACTCCTAATTCTGATTGGACAAGACCGAGGGGATGATCATCACACCATGCCAAGTTTAATACTTTTCTTAAATATTATTGTTTAAGTTCCCGCCCATTATTTTGTTTCCCACCCATGTTCATAATGCATCATCAACATTGTATACAGCTTGTAGAGTTGTCCATTGAATCCTCAGGATGTTCAGTTGGTTCCCAGGACATGTGGAAAAGGTGTCCCTGGTCGGGTTCCAAGACTTGAGCTCATGACTCCGGAGTTGTCTCCACTGCGAATGCGGTTGGGTGTCACATGGGTGTCAGCCTTATCTCTCTTTAAGGCCCAAATACGAACTAACAAAGAGGTCAAAAAGACATGAGTTTAGATTCAAATAAAATGATTACACCATATACCACTAATCTCTACTCTAATCCCATTTAATGATAAAGACTTTATGGATTAGCACTTAGTATATAACACAATTTAGTTTCAGTGGAGCAGATGCTTAGCATGTGAGTTCTTAAGTGGCCATTTTGGCTCTTATTGCGCAGAAGCAAAGTTTTCCCTCCAAGCGTTAAGACGTCATGCAGCTGACGCATGCGCAGTTTAATTTCCCCCGTTTAGCAGCCATTTTAGTTGCACTCGGGTTACTTGTTAGTAAAACACATAGGCAAGCTTCCCCCTTTTCTAGTAAGTTTAAAATGTTGTGTAAAATCAGTATTACGAACATTATTAGTAATTTATTATGAGGTTATATGAGAAGATTATATCCAAGCAAGTTGCTTATTTGCAAATCCTTGCTCCATCAGAGGTATCCAGAGCAAAGGGATACATCCATCCAGCTACCCACACCGCAGCCACACACCGCAGGCACAAAGGAGAGAAGGCACAGCAGAAAAACAGACACACCGTACACACACAGCAAACAGACAGACACTGCGTACTCAAAGGAGGCAAGGCACACAGCAGACAAAACAGACATGCCCAAACACCGCAGACAAAACAGACATGCCCACACACCGCCGACATGACAGATACAGAGGGATATCTGTAGCCGAGAGATCCCCCCACACACTTAAGAGTGTTGCTGTGTCCACACACACACAGCAGACACACCCACACACAATAGAGACACGCACCAACGTATTCGAGAAGCCATCCGGCCAATCTCTCACACGCACGTGTGCTCACACACACACTGTCCTACATCTGAGACACCAAACACATTTTCAGCATGCTGAATGACATCACCTGGGACAATACCATGACTCTGGTCACACTGGACGTCACTGCTCTCTACACGAGCATTCAACATGACTAGGGTTTACAGGCATTAAGACGCACGTTCAACTCTCGCCCGGCTAGCCTCTGGGAACACATGGGCATGTTTTTGGAAATGATAAAAATAATTTTGGAAAACAATGTGTTTTTTTCCAAAGGGTCATGGTACAGACAGATTCGTGGAGTGGCCATAGGCTCAAAATTTTCCCCATCATACAGCAATCTGTTCATGGGATGGCTGGAGGAGAACTGGATATGGGGCACTGTGAGCAGTGAATGGAATTACTCTATCCTGTTCTGGGGCAGGTACATTGACGATTGCCTACTTATCTGGACAGCCGACAATGATAAACTGACCAGATTTGTGACACATCTCAACAGCAATGATGCCAAAATTAGGTTCACCTACACCAAAAACCTCCTTCACTTTTTTTTGATGTGGAATTTTTTGTTTCCAATAATAAAATTGAAAGCAGACTATACAGGAAGACTACGGCGTGCAATAGTATGTTATGCCACTAGCGCGCATCCCAAACACTAGATCAATGCTATCCCCTATGGGGAATTTATACAAGCTCGACGTAATTGCTGCATTGATAGTGACTTTGCAGGTTGCCTCACAAATATGGGGGACAGATTTGTGCGCAGGGGTTACAGCCAAAGAACGATACATAATGCACTGAGCAGGATTTCACGAGTAGAAAGACAACAAACACTTCAAGATTGAGGCAAACGAAGGGATCGTAAAATTATTTGGCTTGTCACAGATTACAATGCACTCAATATGACACTCACCAAGAGCATGCGAAAACACTGGCACCTATTGTGTGCTGACAAGACATTGGAGGTGTTTATCTCTTCTAGACCAGAGGTGACATTTCGTAAGGGTAAGAGCCTCAGGAATATACTGAGTCCCAGCTGCCCCAAAATGGGTACTCAGAGAAATTGGCTATTGTCACAGGGTCTGTGGTTCTACAAGTGTGGACGCTGCTCCGTGTGTAGATGGGCCTCAGATAAAAAGAAGGAGTTTTATGGCCCCAATCACTGCACTTACAAGATAAACACCAACATCAACTGTCAGACCAACTATGTGATTTACGCGATTGTTTGCAAATTACAACGAAAGTAAATTGGCAGCACTATTAGGGCTCTGAAGGAACGCATTCTAGAACACGTCAGTGTGGTTAAACAGGCTGACACAAGATACCCTGTGTCAATGCACATAATGGATTGTCCAGCTCAGGACAGACACAAATCCTTCTCCTTTTTTGGATTTGACACCGTACTCAGACATGTGAGGGGTGGCAATAGAGAACTTTTGTTGAGGAGGAGGGAAGCACCTTGGATTATGCGATTGAGAAGTGTTGAGATGGGCTTGAATACAGACCATGAATTACATTACTTTTTGGGGGACTAGCACTCGTGGTCCATTCTTGTGCATCATTTCATCAGGACATAGTATGTCTATGCTACTGCATACAACACTACTCATGTGGGCGCGTCACTTCCCCCGTTATATCCCCGTCTCCAACATGGCTCTCCTATGCTGACCGACATTTCTCCTACTCACTTTTAATCTTTTTACTGTTGTAAATGCTAGAAGAAATACATTATCAACCTGCTCTCTTGCTTGCACGTGTAGACCATTCTAAGCAATGACAAACTATTGAATTATGTTATACCTGTTACAACCATATTCTTACTTCTAATCCGGCTCTTCTCTGCTGATTGACATTTCTTTACTCTCACAATATCAATAGTTGATTGGCTACCTGATTTTGGAATCAAACGTGTAGACCTTCCTTAACAAACTTTCAGATTGTATGAATATGTTATGTGTGTTCCAACACTTTGCTTTTATTCAGACATTGATTTATATATTACTAGCTTACCCGTCGCGCGTTGCTGCGATCTCTAAAGAAAGGAAATTCAAGGAAACTCGTCATGATAACATTCAATTTACATTGTGTCATTTTTTTTAACTTATTCATTTTAATATGGAAAACATTTCAAAGTGTCGTTTTAATTCTATTTATTTATTCAAGTGCTTGTGGATACACGATTTTTGTTTTTCAGTCTGGTGCGTATAACAGTATTCAAAAGATTATGAGGGCCCTGGGGGGCGGATATTTAAAAAAAAATGTATGCCAGAAACCTTCGCGGGAGTGTACTCAACAACTTCCCAAAGTTTCCTGGCGATCGGATGAATGGTGTTTTAATTCTATTTATTTATTGGAGTGCTCGTGGATACACAATTTTTTGTTATTCCGTCTTGTGCGTACATCACATTTTTATGGCCGAAACCTTCACTGGAGTGTACTCAACAACTTCCCAAAGTTTCATGGCAATCGGATGAATGGTGTTTTAATTCTATTTATTTATTCGAGTGCTAGTGGGTACACGATTTGTTGTTTTTTCGTCTGGTGCGTACATCATTATTCGAAAGATTATGAGGGCCCTGGTGGGCCGATATTAAAACAAAATGTTATGCCAGAAACCTTCGTGGGAGTGTACTCAACAACTCCCCAAAGTTTCATAGCGATCGGATGAATGGTGTAGTAATGCATAAAGGACAAACAGACAGACAGACAAACATTCGTTTTTATATAGATAGATAAGTCTCAAAAAGTATGTTCTCAATATAATTCCCAGAACTGTGTCTGTAGGTTCTGTGAGTGTCTAATACTGTCCTATGATTACTCCTGCTTGCACGCCTTGTCCTAGAGCATTTTGGACACAATTTCATGAGATTTTGAATGTATTCCCTCGCCTCTGCTTCAATGTTGCCATAGTTTAGCACCAGTTTCTACCTCAATATAACTTTTTATTACTCATTCACTCAATACTACATAGGATTTAACTTAGATTGTGGAGCTTCACTGCTCCAAGATGGCCGACAGTTTTCTTCATACTATTATGCATCCACTTAACTTTTTGGAGGCAGCGGTACTTTCAAACATTAACTTCATTCTATTTCAAGATGGTCGATGCCATTTCTTTGATTTGTTAGAGTAAGCGGGTGTAGTCCTATGACTGAGTCTGCAGTCACTACAGTATTTAGGCGGGAACCGCAGCAGGCCAAACAGTTCTGCGTACACGCCGGAGGCAGACCTGCTACTGAACCGAGGTAAGCGCCTGTGTTAGGATTCAGAGTAGTACTCAGCGGTGGCATACTTTACACACCTGAGACGCACATCCTTAACTTGGGGCATGCTACTTAATAGTATTACATGGGGAGGACATAGATAGTAATTGTAACAAAAGCCCCATCTTCCCTTTATTGTGTTTAGGGTTGGTTTACGCCAGCAAAGATTTTGTTGCTGGCAAGGGGGACTCACTTAGGCCCCAAAGAGTGTTTTCACTATGCCACGTCATCATTCTTCATGATGGATTTATGACTTGTACACAAAAGATCCACACTTAAGGTAAGTGGAACTTCCTGTTGTCAGCTACGAATGGGGCGATACCAAACCCGTACTTGGGTGGAGTTTACTCACAATTGTAAATGGGAAATTGTAACTGGGACTTTTCTGTCTGCCTTTCTCGTTTATCCCAGAAACAAATACTGGAATACACTAAATCTTGGACACAGTAATCACTGTTGCCCTTTATTGTGCAAATACCACTGGAGTACTAGAACCCATTCCGGGTCAGAAATACAACCAGAACTGAGGTTGGTTTCCCTACAATATCTTTCCACAATTATCACTATTCTCCAGTTCTAGTGGATTCGTTATTGTAACACCACGTTATTGTCTTACCTTGTACCTTTTCTCCATATAGGATCCATACAAAGAGATTAGAGGTACTTCCATAGATTATAAATATACTTTTTCTTTATCTGGGCAACATTGAGGGGTGCCGTGTTTCTTAAATCACTTTAAAAGAGTCACTGCTAAATGTTCGGAGATTGGATGTCACTAAATAAGTCACCAGAAATTGGCTTATTTTCATTTGCTGACAATTTTTGTTTGGAATATCGATCCTCTTTTAACTATACAAATCTGTTCAGAAACAGCAATGGTAATATGTTTTAGTAAAACAGCATGGGTTTCCACAGGCTCGAGGACTATACTTGAGCCGCTCTCTGCGATAAACATACTGTCACAATGGGTAATGGACATCTGATGTTAGAGATGGATATCTTTTACTCCCAATTTCTATACACTTGTTTGTTTCTTAGCCCTGAAGAAGTCGCTGCGCACATCAATTAAAAGCAACAAAACACGTGTTGGCTAAGGATCTAAAGATTAAACTGAAGTGACTGTTTCAACGGAGGAACAAGAGTGTTTTTTATTATTGTCAATGATACGTAATATATCCTGTTGGCGTGTGCAAGGGACTGCTGTTTTTGGTTTATCAGTGGTCATCCACACATTGGGGAGGAGGGTGGCTCTCCCCTCCCATATGCACCGCAATCATAATTGTACACTCGTACATACTCACTTCATATTTCCCAGGAGCGACATGGCCCTACACAATCCACCGACCAAGAATTCCCACACACACACACCCTCTGCTCGACAGGATTCCACATCCCAGCCAACCTCTTCGGCGGCGTGGAGTGCACCCTCCCCGCAGTCAGAGCTGTGGGTGAGGTGCCCAGGAAGAGCCCACGGCCAGGTGCCAAGGCAGGCCCTCGTGGCTGCAGCCCACATGCAAAGCTGGTGGTTGTAAAACACGCAGACGGCTGCTGTGCGAATAAAAAGTATATATATATATATATATATATATATATATATATATATATATATATATATATTACCTACTGGCGGTCGCCAGTAGGTATATATAGTTAGGATTTTTTCTCTATGGGTTTTTTGAAAATTCTATGTCTAATAACTTTGGCGTTTGTGGACGGAATTGGCTGAAATTTTCAGGAAAATGGCACATTTTGTTTCTGAGCAGCCCTTGAAAATTTGGGGGGGGTTCGTCCAGTGGGGGCCGAGAAAAAAGGGGGGTCCCAAAACGTGTTTTTAACATTGAGTTTTCCATAGGGCGGTTGGCCTCACTTTTAGCCCGAACGGCTGAATGGATTTGCACGAAACTTGGCAAAATTGTAGGGACTGGTAGCCCGATGTGCCTTTTGTAGGTCTCAATCTATGTGCTCCAGTGGATTTTGAGAAATTAACGTTTAAAAAAAGATATATATCTGTAACAGCGGACCGGGCAGCGCACTGGTTCGCGGACTTTTCGCGCAACGGAGCTTTGTGAAGCGAAGCTGATTGGTTCTCCGGCGTCTGTCAACATTCCAAACAGTCCGTAGCGGCCGCCATCTTGTCTCTCGGTAGGATCGAGAGACAAGAGGAGGTCAAAACAAAGGGGGAAATAACTATAAGGGGGCGTAGTAGATCCTCGCTGACCCCCTAGGTTTGATGTGGAGGTTTTAAAAGGGCCCCGCGGGGCAAAAAAAAATAATAATAATAATAATTGAACGGCTGAATGGATTTGCACGAAACTTGGCAAAATATTAGGGACTGGTAGCCCGATGTGCCTTTGCTAGGTCTCAATATATGTGCTCCAGTGGATTTTGAGAAATTAACGTTCAAAAAAAGATATATATCTGTAACAGCGCTCCGCTTCGCGTAACGGAGGTTTGCGAAGCTGATTGGTCATTCTGTCACTGGGCTATAGTTGGGCTACATCTGACTGATATTTGGGCTACATTTGTTTTTTTGTGTGTCTGGCGGCCATCTTTGGGCTACATTGGGCTACATTGGGCTTCATTGGGCTACATTCGGCTAATTAGCAAATAGCTCATCGCAAACTAGGAATGGTAAAGAATCGCTATTTATTCCTTAAAGTTCGCTATTTAGGAAATGCAAAAAACTTTGATGATATATATGGCGGTTCATCTCTAACAAGATAAGAAGCATAGGGATACATTTATGATGACTGGCGCATCACCAGGGATGTGTTAGTCATTCTGTGCCGCTGTTCCGTCACCTATGGTGTGCTGCATTTACAATGCGGCGCATCATGGGGCAAAAACAGCACAGATGCGTGATGTATCTGTGCCGTAAAGGTGGCGCATTGCTGGAGTTGTATCGCAAGTGTGATGAAGCTCCAGCAAGGGTCGGGGGTGCCCCTGTCGCAGGGTTTCTGTTCTCACACAGAACTGTGGACAGAGGATTGGAACCTCGGCGAATGCATTGCTGGAGTTGTATCGCAAGTGTGATGAAGCTCCAGCAAGGGTCGGGGGTGCCCCTGTCGCAGGGTTTCTGTTCTCACACAGAACTGTGGACAGAGGATTGGAACCTCGGCGAATTAGGGTGTCCCAAAACTCACGTTAGTAATCAAAAACTCCTTAGCAAGCTAGGTACAGTGTCACATTGGATATAACAAACTCTCAATGTTTAGACAATCCAGAATATGAACTTATAGTACCTCAGGATACGTGGAACTCATGAACAGTCGGTCGTTATAGATTTCTTAGAAACCAGAAAATGGAGTTAAGAAGAACAGATGTGTATTTGAAATGTTTATTTACTAATGCCGTCTTCTCAGGCGTAGTACCTTAGATAATAAAAGTACACATATTATCAGTAGCAAAATTACCAGCATAGTTACTAGTACATAAAAAGTGAATGGTGATAGTATGTTAACATGCTGTAAATGAATAAGAGTTAGCAACACTTATAAGCAGCCGCGGGCCGTGGAGGGAGTTACGGTGAGGCAGGGAGGCGGGGAGGGGGAGAAGCAGGGTGGAGAATACAAGTACACATATTATCAGTAGCAAAATTACCAGCATAGTTACTAGTACATAAAAAGCGAATGGTGACAGTATGTTAACATGCTGTAAATGAATAAGAGTTAGCAACACTTATAAGCAGCCGCGGGCCGTGGAGGGAGTTACGGTGGGGCAGGGAGGCGGGGAGGGGGAGGGGCAAGGTAGAGAGGGCTCCACCCTGCTTCTCCCCCTCCCCGCCTCCCTGCCTCACCGTAACTCCCTCCACGGCCCGCGGCTGCTTATATCTCACCCTCCCTAATACACATATTATATTATTTGCTAAGAAGGTCTCTTTGTGTTGGTTTAGGGCGTGCCCATACTTTAGTGTCTTAGATTTGAAGGAATCACATCAGCATACACCAGCTCTCTCTTCATGTGAACCGCATCAACTGTTGTGTATGTGTGTTCGGCAAAGCAATATAAAACCCGCCTCATGCCCAGAATTGGCAGAAGTTGCACTTATGTTATGAGTATGAAGTCGTGGAGATCAGACCTCATAACAATTCTGTATCGTGTTGTTCTTGAAACTTTAGCACTCGCTGTACAGATATAGTTTAACAAGTAAAGCAGATAGTAGACCAATAACATATTATTCTCATGTAAACCACGATGAACTACTAGGTGGAAAGCTAAAGCAACAACTAAGTGTCGTGTGCAGAAGTTGCAAAAAAGGAAAAATGGCGTTTAAACCGGTAATGAGCCCATGCTAACTTAACACGGTGTAAAGATATCCAGGACCTAGATGGCACCTCCTCATGATCCGGAAACGAACTGAATAAGATAATAGAAGTGCCATCTCATGAGAGCAGATTGCAAGTTTATATGTGGACGGTCCGCAAGGTAAAGCATTAAAAACTAGGAAAATTTAATGCTAAAGAAAAATAAAACAGCCAAGTACTTTATCGAGTCTTAAGCCAATAGGCAAGGTAAATAATAAAAACTTGACAAATAAGTTAATGAATTGTCAATGAAATGCTAGTACTCAGCATATCAAACATGAAAAAGGTCTATGACATAACTGTGTATGCAAAATAAGCTGCAACAGCCTCCAATAGGAAGTCACCGTCTTCATCCGAAAACAGTTCAGCCATCCAATTTAAAAGCGGAAAAGAACATACGTGCTCTCCCAGCACCGGATCCTCTATCACCATCAGAGGACAGCTCGGTGGGTTTTCAAGAAAGCTCTGTTCCAAGAAAGACTGTGCTGCCGCCAGTAAATTCCAGGGACCAAGTAGTCCATGCATCAATGCCACAGCCATAATCCTTTCGCCAGGACAAACCAACTCGTGAGTAATGATAGGAGTCATCAGCTGATTAAAGTCGACGTCAGGAGAAACCGGTCCGCAGAGACACAAATCAATGGCCCAATCGAAATCACAGGTCAGGCAGTGAAATACAGGCTGGATACAGGTGAAGTAGGAGAACCGAAAAGATAATCCATATGCCGTGCTTAATATCGCCAACGGCATTGTGCCATAATATTCTAGCATGCGATTGCGGAACAGTGTCAGCAGCTGCAGGGTCGGAGGTTGCATAGGAGGGACATCCATATTTAAAAATGTAAAAAAGCACAAGAGCGTCCGCTGGTAATGCAAGTAAAAATGCCAATCCACGAACCAGAGTGCAGAAAATACAATGAAAGGAAGCAGGGATGACTCCAAAGATTTTCTCAAATGAAGTCACGAGGCCACTGGTAACAACTTTAAAAAAGTGTGTCAGGGACTTTGTGGAGGATGCGTTAAAGATAGTCGGAAACATGTTGCTGAAATTGAAAGGCAAATCTTAATTGAAAAGGGTGTGCACCTCTGTACGGGTGTTCGCTATGTGAAGTACGAAAGTTTCACGGGCCGAACTCAAGGCCACCTCTCTCTGAGACAAAAGAGCTCTTATTCTTGCCATGCCGTTGAAACGTGTCCCAAGGTTGGTATTTGTGGCCAGATTGAAAACTCCCTATGTTCATGTGTGGGAGGAAATAGAACATTTCTGCAGCAAATAACCCGTTCACTTACTGTTACGATAAAAGGAATACTTTTAATTAACTCAGAACAATCTTCATTATTGAGCATCAAATAACTACCATTTTCCAACAACTTGAACGTGGGGATGATAGCAGGAACTGGCGTGCCTTGCAACACGCAAGCCATATTTGGTCGGTGTTTGTTGCATGAACCGTGTAACTGTATGTGCCTACACATTAGTGAATGATCTGGCGTCTCAGTGCATTCCTCTCCATTCAGATAAACTTCTTGATCATCTTTGAAACATCTGTATGTGTATGGAAGCGACCAGACCTCATGAAGAAAAGCACTACCTAAAGGTTCATAACGACCTATTGGTATATATTTCATACAATTTGAAAACTTATATAAAGCAAAAGGCAGCGTTATTAAACCGTGGATAAGGCATGTTGTCAAAAAACCCGCAATCCTCTGCTGATGATGTCACTGAGCATGTCATGAATGATGTAATATGTGACATCATCAGCAGTGGATTACGGGTAATAGTATCTCTAGTTTACTCCCCTATAGCTGTCTTTATTTTAACATAAGTGTGTGTTTCCCTCCCTTATACTTACTGTTTTTGGTTCGCTTCCAGTTCGCGTACCGGCGAGCGAACTAGGAAGCGAACTAAGAGAAATAGAGGTTGGCACAGTTCCAAATATTGTACCAATTTTTTAATAACGGGGAGGTAGTTCTGAAAAGAACTTTTTTTTTTATTTTTCTGAACATTTTTTTACTGTTTTTGAATTTTTCGGAACAGTTTTATATTTTTTTGGGTTTTTCTTGGAGGGGGCAATGAAAACGATTCATTGTAAAGGGCTCAACAGGAGCAACAAAACAAAAAAAAGAAGTATTTATTATTTTGGGCGTTTCGGACAAACTTGCATATGATAGTCAATAGCTCTGTTGATCAGAGTGATGCTTCTTTCTCCGTAGGAAATGAATCCATCGCAAAATACGCAGGTGTGTTTTACTTCACCAAATCTCATTTGTATATTTGGCACCATCTCCCTGCCCTCTGGTCCCGTTACTTCCGGTACAACAGATCTTCTGGCCATAATAGGGAGATTATCTAGGTCGTTCCGAAACTGTGCAGCACTGTAGTTGTTAGGATGCCACCTAGTCATATGGCGATGCATTGTGTAGTTTCCGAAACTGTATTTTTTGTCGGTCCCTCTGGACAGTCTATCTTGACATATAAGGCAAGTTACGTATCTTGCATTTACTTTTTTCTGACCTTTGGGAATTTAAAAAAATTGCCAAATGAAGTTTTCTTTCCGGTGAGACGTCCTGGGCTGCTCAGGCAAAAACTGCCTCTCTTCGTGCTCGTCCTCCTGTTCCTCTTCTTCTTCTTCTTGTTGAATTATAACTTGAGCAGGTGGTCCACTCTTCCTTGGATGTGGTGGAGGTGGTGGGGAAGCACCAGCTGAAGCTACTAAAGAAGCCATTGCTCAGTGATCACAAAGGGTCTTTCTCTCACAATGATGAAAGTCAGAGTGAGGAAAGAAGGAGGGATTTTCATCATTTGGGAAAAACAAGAGTTCTCAACCAATCAAAAGTGTTCATTTTAGATTATATGACCTAGTCTTACATCATTAGGAAACCAAAAGTGAAATGAACCAATGAAAAGTGTTATTACCAAGTCACATGACTTGCTGTGTTTACGTTAAGCGCTTTGCAGGGCCTCCCGGTTTGCTTCCAGAAACCTGCGCTTTGCGACTCGCTTCGCGTACCAGTTCGCTAACGTAGTACGTCATATGACGTATCACGCGACAACGTGAAACGTCATGCGGACGGGAGGCGTCACGATGTTGTTTTGTAACGCGGCACTTGCGGTAAAGAAACGTTTACCGGCTCGCGGTCTATTTCGCGGCATCAAGGTCA
Source organism: Lissotriton helveticus (assembly GCF_964261635.1). Classification (NCBI taxonomy): domain Eukaryota; kingdom Metazoa; phylum Chordata; class Amphibia; order Caudata; family Salamandridae; genus Lissotriton; species Lissotriton helveticus. Next base: position 447,069,282 of record NC_136072.1, on the reverse strand, counting down.
GCTAACGGGAAGCTTCCCGATTTGCGAAGCGGGAACGAAGAAAAAAAAATATTTAAAAAAAAAATTATTCATAAACATATAAAATATATTTTTGGATTTAAAGAAGAATACATTTTACAGCTACAGATATTAGCTGTTAAAAAACCAATGAAATTCACAGAAAAAACCATAGGTTATGGACCATATATAGTTAGGAATTAGCATTTACAAAACCTTGAAAATTCACTGAAAAAACCATAGGTTATAGACCATATATAGTTAGGAATTAGCATTTACAAAACCTTGAAAATTCACTGAAAAAACCATAGGTTATAGACCATATATAGTTAGGAATTAGCATTTAAAAAACCTTATTTTACTCACACAAAACCATTGAAATTCCATATATAGTTAGTTGCACTAACTATATATCGTGCACCCGCAATCCACTGCTGATCATGTCACATATTACATCATTCATGACATGGTCAGTGACATCACTGATGACATCACTGATGACATCTCAAATGACATCACTGATGACATCACTGATGACATCTCATTTGACATCATTCTTGTGCTAATACGATAAACCTCTTCAGACTCTAATATAACCTTAGATACACTCAGTGTATACAGACACTCACACACTGCCACTCATCCATGGAGTTACTCACACACCCAGTCAGTCATGCAAAGAAACAATCTCACCTCCATTTCTTCAACTATACAGTTAAACACACCTTACTTATTGAAACATATACTAACACATATTTACTCTCTTATACAATCCCTGATACAAGTTCACAATGATCGATACAACCACTCACTCATTCAGTGGCTCTCATGCACAGTTATTTATATATGCCAACTCTCACATGTACTGTGTTTTACATATGTACTTACTATGACATGTAGCATTGAGATATCCATTCACTCATCAATACACTCATGCACACAGTCAACTGCCCATGTAGCTGTTTCCACATGCACTCTTGAACTCATACACCTAGTGAATAAACTGCTCACACATCTATGCATAGAGTCTCACACCTTCCAGCCACCCCCACACAAACTCAATCTCCCATAGAAATACTTGGGCAACCAATTAATAACACATATAGCCTCTCGTATAGCTAATGATCAACACATGCAGCAGTTTACAGAACAACAGACATAATGATGCACAAATTAAGACAGTTTAGTCACTAACCCATGCATTCAGTGAGACACATTTAATCACTCACTCATACAGTCAGTCATGCACCTACTAAATCCTTCATCCAGACACTTATACATCCACTCAAGACATATTTTAACTTTACAGAAAAATACAGTCACTGGATGTTGTCATCAGTGATGTCATTTGAGATGTCATCAGTGATGTCATCAGTGATGTCACTGACCATGTCATGAATGATGTAATATGTGACATGATCAGCAGTGGATTGCGGGTGCACGATATATAGTTAGTGCAACTAACTATATATGGAATTTCAATGGTTTTGTGTGAGTAAAATAAGGTTTTTTAAATGCTAATTCCTAACTATATATGGTCTATAACCTATGGTTTTTTCAGTGAATATATATATATATGTATATATATACTTGCCTTTTCCTCCCTGCTCAACCCCCCAGTCGCAAACTCTGAATACTTTCTGGATGTGGAAGAACCACAAACATTAATTACGACAGTCTATGGTGCACCTGTTTGTACATTACAACACACTTCATCCATTTGCTTTTTGTTTGTTAAACCAGTATTTTGACATTCATGCCGTAAAAGACAACGCTTCTCCGAAAAGGGAACACGCAGCTTCTCTCATTGTGGGCAGAAGTGAAGAAGTGATGCAAGCGGGGATTGCAGAGGCAGATTGCCAAAGGGGACATGCAGCAGGTGCTGGGGCTACAACACACACCATCACAATTGCTGGTCACACCCTGCTCTCTGCACCCAAAGCCGGACCGAACAAGCAGCACTGTGGTCCAGCAGCCTGGCATGACAGGGAGAAGAATGCCTTCCACTCACATCCATTACCTGAGGGAGGTCACCACCCAGACATGTGTGCATTACTGTGCAACACAACAGGCTGCAAGTGTATGCGGCTGAAATAAACGGAATAGGGGCTCATCTCTGTCTTAAACCCAAACACAGTAGGCTGCCTATAGCCCAATCATTATAATGATGCATTTTATGCAGCACTTCATACCACGCATGTGTTTCTCGGCGCTGAAAATAACAGATGCTATGATTTGTTAAGGTTCTCAACCGATAGAGCTCAGAGTTGGAGGGCCAAACCATAATAGAGGCTAGCTGCACATGGCTGAGCATGAGGTCAGGGACTACCAACAGCGGAGAGAGCCTTTACCCACATTAGGGCAACCCATCTGACAGTGGAACTGAAGTGCAACTCGAGTCTGAAGCATAAGATTGGATGCCCAGTGACCTTCAGACACCCACAGCAACAAACACAGCATGCACACAGCAAGAAAACAAAAGCGTTCAACCACAATAGCCGCAGCGCAAGACTAGAAAGCCAAACCGTGCAACGGTCTGGAACCCTGACTGGTAAGTAGACTAGCAGAAAAAATATTTGCACTTCTATAGGTTTCGGATTTACAAGACCTATGGCATTGCAATCAAACGGCCACCATTGTCCCAGCTGCTTTGAAAGTGAAAGCGTGCACGGCGCACTGAATGTAATCAAAGCACCTCGTCGAACCTAACGTAGGAGAAACTCAATAAAGAAAATAGTACACATACCATGTAGCAACCAAGTAAAGGGGCCAGTAGCCATGGGAGGTTACAAATGAAGACATGGCCGTACTAAGGATGGACTAACAAGGCTAGCTAGAAATCAGAAGACTAATTAAACAATTGAAGCACAATTACTCGAAAGACAAATGTTTTAAATCCGCACGGTTTAATTCACAGTGGGATAGAGTATGATATACACATAGTAGAATGCAATAAACTGTATTAACGTCATACAGTGCCCCAGGGTGGGAGAAGAAACGTGATAGTGAGGATAACGTGAAGTGAAGGGATTACGTGACAGTAAAATCAGTTGTTTAGGCATATATACGTGACACCAATGCGGTGGCAACAACTTGTATATCACATAGTAACTGGTTCAAACACAGGCATACTACACCAGGTACAGCATATATACAATATTGGTGTGTAGTTGCCACAATAAAAACAAACAGTTCGCCAGAGCAGCGCTTGCGCACTGATTCAGGCTCGACCTAAAGAAAGGTCAAGAATGCTGCATATGCGTCTCTCTGTTTGCTGGCGTATGTGCGAGCATGCCAGTGTAGGTGTTGGGCCAACCAGTGCCCACTCCTGTTGAAATGCAGATCTTTGAATTATGGTGGATTAATGCTGAAAAGATCTGAAAAAGGAAAACTCGGCATCCTGCAGCTCGGGATTCAAATATCACGTAACTCACTTCGTCATTTTTGTAAAACGATGTAAAATGATCACATTAATATTCAATCATTTATCTCAGGAGTAATGATGAAGCAGTTCATCCTTATATTTCAGATAGACATTTACATAGCATACATTGTTTAAAGAATTTTCGGCAAACAGCAAGATAGGTCTTGCTCTGCTGGACTGGCATACATGAAGAATGACTTTAAGACATGAAGTGACATAGTTTAAAAAAAAAAAAGACCTGAAGTGACATAGCTCATGTCCGGTCTCTTTTACCATATTTGTATGACCCCAGTGACCTGCCCTAGCACATAATTGATTCTATAAAATAAGGCCAATATTCTGATGGCTGTAATCCTGAGGTTCTGAACAATTACATATAAAGTCAATAAATCTGGCTTTCTAATTGTGTACACAATCTGTATGATGAGAATAAAAAAACATGCCACTGCATTTGTGCAATAATGGCTTATGTTCTCGGAAGAAAATGTGCGATTGGCGTTCACTGATCAATAGACATTTTCTGTGCTCATCTGTGGTGCCCATAGAATTGCTGAAGTGGCAGTGTGACTATCACTGTACCAGGAACAAGGACTGTAAGGGGCATCTGCATGCCAGTAAATGACTCCACAGTTTTACTATCTGACAATAGCTATCATTACTAGCAGGTGCAGACGGCACCGGTAAGAGCGGTGGGGCAGGGCGAGGCAGGATGGGGCAGGGTGGGGCAAGGTGGGGGGAGTCTATGGATGACTGGATAGGTAAAACTAAATTAAAAAATAAATAAAACCACTTACCTTGCACTTGCCGCATCGCTGACTTACCTGTGCGCGCTATGCCTGATTACTAGAGGCCGGGATTCCCCTCTTCGCTTTGGCCATCATTAGGAGTCGCCCATTAATTTCAACGCACCTGATAGCATAAGTTACCTGGCCCCAGTGCTCAAATTGTAATATAATGACTAATGAATACCAGTGCCAAAAGCACAGCATAGTACCCCGCAGCTGGTGCAAATACATGTTGGTGAATGGAATACCAACGCTGCCTATTCCTGAATCCAACTCTTTAATCCACTACCAGACACTCCCTGCCCCTTTGCCTCTTGCAGATCCCAGCCCTCTCCCTTTGTGCCAGTATTCCTTCTTTTTCATCCCTCTTCTTTCTCTTTTGTATATATTTCTCTCTCTTGCTGTCTGGAAATGTATTATGAATAAAAATAAGTGTTGGTGGTCCCCACTGGCCCAAATTAAGCAATGCCTGCCCATCCAGTTTCTTCATTCGGTGGTGTAAGAAATGGGGTTTCTGGTTGGCTAGGGTATGCACCTATGTCCGTCAGAACCCACCACTCTATTCAAGGTAAGGGAGTTACACACCGCAGATAACCTCTGCTCACCCCCTTGGTAGCTTGGCAGAGCAGTCAGGCTTATCCCAGAGGCAATGTGTAAAGCGTTTGTGCAACACATACACACACACACACACCAGTCACACACTAGGCACACCACACAAAGAGACTCCACACAAGGTTATATAAAAATATCCTTTCTATTGCTCATAAAACACAATAGGCCGCAATCACATAAATCACTGTGCCACTAGGCACTTGTCATGACGTCACAGAGATCATAAAATCACTTTACCACTAGGCAATGGATATAACAGTATAGATAGTGCAATCATCAAAAACACCATCATTGCACATACATTGCGAATCCTGAAGTAATGCCTATTATTTGACAAATGCAAGGCATACACAACATCAGGGAATGAAATGAAGTAGGTAGGTCAGGAAGAGAAAACACATGGATTGCCACACATCATGGTACATAAATCACCATACCTCATTTGAAACTACATCATCTGCAGTACACCCAAGGACAACAAGTCACAGGAACTCCTGTGCTCCTTTATATATAATACGGTACAGAGGGTTTAAGAGTAGCAGGTATGTAGGCCGCAGGAGCATCTGTGCTCCTACTAGTAGGGATATATTTATTTATTTAAATGTTTCCATCTTCTTCCTCTTATAAGATATTGGACAATCTCCCAAAATTACCCCAAGACTGCCAAAAAGATCATGCTAAATATCGTTTCCGTAGCGAAGTCTAGAGTAACACAGAATAACTACGGGTCCATGGGAATGAAAATCTACAAACAACAGACTCTATTGCAATAAACAGAGATGGGAAATGCAACACTTGGTGAATGTAGTTGTTTGAGGAGCTAGCGAGAGGCCCAGGCCCACTAAGATACCCAAAGTCCTGAATACCAATCTGACGTAGGCATCTTTCCATGGAAGTGGTCAGAGTCCGGCATTCTGAACCATGAACTCTACTGCAACCCAAAGGATTTCAGAATGGCGGGATTTCACTTGAGAAAGTCATTAGATTTGCAATCAGTTACCACAGTTAGAACAAAAGAGAGTGTTGCCTGATTTCCATCTGAGCCAAATATGTAATCTTATGGTCATTTAAAGTTGCGTCTTAGGAGAGAAAGTGATTGATTGATCTAGGTGTCAGTGTGTGTTCAAAGAAATAGTCGATAACGTCCAGTTACAGCGACTTTAGGCAAGATGTGGATGGTGTCACATAAAGCTTCTGCAAGTGCTTTACGCTGTGTGCCTTGGGATGGTCTCTGAGGCCATCGAGCTTGAGATGGGAAGTGTCACTGGGGATGCTTAGCTGTTGTTGTACAAAAAGGCAGATGTGCCATGAACCACCAGAGTAGCAGAAGCAAAGAAGTATGGACAAGTGGATGCATTAGTGGGTGAAAGTAGGGCTGGATGAGTAGGTAAAAAGATGGCGGAGGCAGTGAAAGGATCGGTGAATGAAAGGATGGATGGATGGATGGATGGGTGAAAGGATGGGTCGGTGAAAAGATGGGTGGATGATTAGGTGAATGAATGGATGGGTCAGTAAAAGGTTGGAAAGGTGAATGGGTGAAAGGCTGGGTAGGTGAACCAGATGGATGACTGAAAGCATGCGTGGGTTAAACTGTGGATGGATGAGTGGGTGAAAACATGGATTGGTGGGTGGGTGAAAGGATGGATAGATGCACGGATGAAAGAATATGTGGATGAGTGGTTAAAAGGGATTGCTGAATGAGTTGATGAGAGGATGTGTAGATGGTGGATGAAAGGATGACAGAGTAAATGAAAGCCTGTGGTAGTGAAGTGAGCTATAGAACGATGATGGATTAAACCCAGATCTGTGACTGTGGGTGGGTGTCTGAAAAGTTTCAGCGCTGCGTCCATCATCTACTTGTGTTTGTTTTGGTTGCCCTACGTTGGCAGGGTAGGCCCAGACGTGGGTCCCTTGCTCACTTTGCCACTGGATTCAAGCTAGCCTGGCTGATGAGGGGTGTTACCCCAAAACCGGTCCCAGGATGCTTGTTTCCGTTCCGGACTGTTCCCATGAGGCACAGGGTCAAGACTGATTTCCATATGGCTGGGTCTAAACTGGGGTGGCGAAGTGAACTACAGAACGACGATGGATTCAACCCAGATCTGTGACTGGGGGTGTGTCTGAAAAGTTTCAGCGTTCCCTCCATCATCTCCTTCTGTTTGCCTTGGATGGGCGAAAGTAAATAGAAAGCAGAGGATGGATAGATTGATGAGTAGGTGAGTGAGTGAGTAAGTTGGTGGTTGAATGGATGGCAGAGTAAATGAGGATCCTAGGATGGATTAATGGATGGATAGGAGAGTAAATGGAAATGTGAAAGAATGAATGATGGATGTATGAAAGGATGTAGAATACTTGAAAATCTGGGAGAATTGATGGGTGGGTGGGTGAAGGGATGGCAGAGTAAATGGAAATCCGAGAGGATAGATGTGTGGGTGGGTGAAAAGATGCTAAAGTAAATAGAAACTTGGATGGATGGCATAATAAATGGAAATTCAAGAGGATGGATTGATGGCAAAGTAAATGGAAATGAGAAAATGGATGGATGATGGATGAAAGAATGGACAACAGGATTAATTGTTGGATGAAAGGTTTTATTGCTATATGGGTAAGTCATAGAGTAGATGTATGAGTGGATGGATGTATGGATGCATGCATAGATAGTGGATGAATAGAATGATCAATGGCTGGATAGGACTGTGAAAGATTGAATGCTGAATGACAATGAATGGATGACAGAATGCAAAGGTGAAATGGTCGATAGCAGCATGTGGATGGAAGGCTGAACAAATGAATGAATAGTTGCTTGGATAGAAGAGACAAATTAACTCTTCTAGAGAGGTTCAGGGCACTTACTTCGCTTGCTTGGTGCCATAGAAGTTTTAATTTGTAAGTAGGGGGAATTTTAATGTTCTGGCTACTCCCTTGTGTAAAAGTCATTTTTCAGGTGTTTCCTTGACAGTAGGTGGTGCTGGTGGCCTCCCGGGAAAGAATTCCCGGTGTATCCTTCAACCTTAAATACCTGCTGCATAAAGTTTCCTACTTTTTAAAAACATTTATTTACACTGGTAATTGCTCACTGGCTGTATTTGGAGTGCAAACACCACTGATTTTGGTATCATGGTGAATTGTTCAATGTTGTACACTCCGTAAATTCACACAGCTTTGGTTGCAGTGCACAGAGATCCTTTCTTTATTGCTGCAAGCAGAGAAAAACGAAATTAGAGGGAACATTGCAGGTGAAGTGCACATTCAAACCTGCAGCAGCACAAGATGTATGTAAAAAATGTGTTGATTCTTGCTGTTATTTGGTGTGTCTATGTTCATGCACATTCAAGCACATGGTCTCACTGTGTGTTTGAAAGAGTGTGCCCATATCATTAGGGTGTCCAGCCCTTGAAAAATGCAGACCCTGGCATAATTGTGGTGGTTGCTGGTATATGACCAGCAACCTTGAGCATATGAGCAAGCATGGTATAGGCATATAAGTATATTTGTTTTGGCAGTTCATGAGACTGTCAAGCTGTTGCTCGAGCACCCAACATGTAAATAATAAAAATGAAAATCTTGCATATTAGGACACAAATGCAATTTCTATATGGGCATCCCATATTTTTGTTTTGTCGAATTGAAAACAAAAAGTGGTGAACTTTCACGAACATCAATCTAATGTTTGGGGAAAAAAATTGTGTATTTCCAAATATGTGTCAATTCACAAAGAAAGTGGTAAATCTGCACCTATAAAAGTACGCCCGCCCATGAGTGCAGAACTGATATCTTAGCTAGCCTGCTAAAAAAACATTATTCAGAGACTTTTTTATCTACTGTACCTACATATTTATATATTGTAGTTGCTTTTGTGAAATTAAACAGTACAACCTCATCTTAGTAAAGAAGAGTTGTAACTAAAGCACTCTGTTGTTTAATTGTGTCATACATATTTTTTTTTTGTTCAAATCATTTTTATTGAAGAAGAAAGACAGAAAATGAACAGAAAATAAATGTCCACTTCATAATACAAAGGATACATACGATACATTACGCTATGGCTGACACTGATACCACATGTCAGATGATTAGGAACATAATATCACTGAAATGAATACTCATCTCAATATTCATACAATATACAGCCATAAGATTATTTTACAAGATTAAATAAAATATAATATGCAAGGACTAAGTGAAATATATAAAACACACAAATGTATAAATGATTGAAATAAGATGAATGAAGGAATGAAATGAAGGATTGCCAATGAAAGTACATGTTCTAGGGTCTAGCACCAAGATGTCGAATACAGTCTACATCCAAGATCTTAATAGTGTTGCAATATTACAATATAGGAGAAAACAAGCGTTCAGTTGTATTTCTAGCTCATGAACGGTTCACTATACATGCAAGTAAGAAAACTTAGCTCAACCTCTACGGGGGGTCGAATGAAAAGGAGGAGGCATCAAGGGATTTCCAAAGTTTCTTAGTGGAAGCACGCCAGGGGGGGGGGGGGAATGTAAGGCACTATTATCTACCCCTCTGATACAGGATACCCATTCCTGCCACATCTTAAAAGATACTTCTGTGGCATTCTTCCATTTGCACAAAATAACTTTACATGCTAGGGTGAGTAATAAGTCTAGCAACTGTCTGTCATAATCATTAATCACCGGTGGGTCGATGGCGCCTAGGATGACGTAAATAAATTCTCTCTGAGGTTTGATTTTAAAAATATGTTCTATGCAGTTAAAGATGTTATTCCAAAAGTTGTCTAGTGAAGAGCAATGAAAAAACATATGTGAAAAGTCTCCTTCAGCCTGATTACATATTGTAATAGTTCTTGCTCATATCCATTATTGATATTTGCTGTAACCGTGAATGGCTTCGATAGGAGGTCATCAGCCACAATACAAGAATCAAACCATGACTGTTCTCTGATGTGATGTCCATCTAAACTTTCAACACAACTCCTGACGTAATGCTCTAACATCACAGTCGAGGGACATTTCTGCTTCGAGTGTCATCCTCCACCACTCCTGAGTCATCACAAACCTGGAAGGAATCCATTGTAGGGCTGACACTAGTTTTCTATCTGCCCTGGATCTACAAAGGTGGGAAGGAGGAGATGGGAGGGCCATCCTATGTCTGCCACATCTTCCACATCCCCCTGATGTCACTATTCGTCTGTGGTAAGAGGTTGATGGGTGAATTATTTGGCTCTCTGCCTTCCATCATCTCCTCTGCCTTGGATGGGTTAGCACAGCACCACTGGAGACAGCAGACCTTTGTATTATCTGCCCAGCTGTCACTCTATGAGACAGCTTTAGCAGTGTATTGTGGAAGGAACTGACATCTAAATATATGGGGGGGAAGAGAGGCTGCTGTAGGAGATGAGGATTGGTGCCAGGGCACCTGATAGGATGTGTGCCAAAGGCAGCAGGAAGCTAGATATTTATTTTACATATAAGGCCTCATGAAAATTGGCTGGTAAAATGGAGTGGCAAGACTTTGCTTGGAATGGGGAAAAGCATGCAGATCCTGGAATTAGCCGGCCATCTACTACTTGTTTTTGCCAAATTCTGGACCTTTTTCCACTCTAATTTTCCGCTTAGTGCAACAGATTCGAAATTCAAACAGAAAAGCAGGTGATATTTCCAGGTGCAGTTCAGCACGTGGTAAAATGTATAATTGTGCAGCGGTGGCAATTCCACATAAAAGTTGCAAAATGATCACTCAGCACAACACGTAATGAGGACCTCGGTGTGGCGGTGTAGGTGGTAGGTCTGTGGTAGAGAACAAAGGCATTTTTGTACAATTACCCATTGATTCCTACCTTACATCACCACAGGATGACCTTATGATGTCTTCATAGGTGGGGTTGTGTATACCAGCTATAACATCATGATGGGTAGTTACCAACAAGGGGATGTGTTTTTATTCACGTTCTGCGTAACTTTGCAGACAAATTGGAGGTGGACTATGTCTCAATTGCTGACAACTACCCTCTCTACGCTTCATTATCTATTAACTGTTTTTTTCCAGATTTTGAGGATATAAGCATACCTTGCATAGCTGGAGTACTAGAAAAGTGACTAAGCTTGTGTCAGGGTTAATACTTTAGTGATTCCATGCGCTAAAAAAGGAAAAACTTTCAAATACCCTAAATATTTGCCCTTCACTTGAGGAATTGATACATTTTCTCTAAAGCAACGATATTACATGGGAATTCATTTAGCAAGTGAAGCAAAAATTGAAATTCTTTAATTATTCTTTAATTATTGAGTCAGTGACCGTGAATCTTCTGCACACAGAGACGGCAAGGGAGATTGCAATAGTGTATGGCTTAATCCGCAAATTGCAATTTAATAGAATAAGGTTAAAGAAGCCTCGCTGTAATATCGCCTACATGACTGTTGGGATGATTGTAAGGCTTCAGTGTTCACTGAAAAGGTCAAGAAATTACATTTCTATGTAATGACTATATTACATACTTTTTGCCCTTTTCATTGAATATCCTGACCATTAGACACATCTCTTTTTCTAACTATTCTTTAGGGATTTAAGACTCATGTGTGTCCTAGATACACAGCTGGCTTTGTCAAAGGAGAAGAGCTGGCAGATGTTTGCACTATCGAGATCTGTACTTGTGGAAGATGTTAAATTGAATGGGGCTGTATGAAAAAAAAATTAATTCTGCTTCGTACAATACTGGAATGACACCAGGGGCCGTTATACAGATGGTGCCCTGGGGGCGCAACGGGAGTTTGCGCCCGCTTTGCACGCCCCCGGGGCACTTTGGTTATACAGAAGGGGACGCAGACGCTTGTGTGTCCCCTTCTATAATATCGATAGCGCTGGCGCACTTAAAGCACCAATGTTCCCATGCCCCTATACAAATGAGGGAATTCCTTTGACTCTGCACCGGCGCCATAATACAGACGTGGGCGCAGCGTCAAAGAAGCCCTCGTGAGGCACACTGACAGTGTGCCATTTAAAAGGTGGCGCACTGTCAGTGCGCCTCCTGATAGCAGCCCTCTGCACAGGGTAAAGGGGGTGCCATGGACCCCTCCAGACATCCCTTTGCAGGCGGGTGCAATCTCTGACTGCACCTGCCTGCAAGGGGATCTCTAAATTCCTTTGAAAGTGCAGGCGGGTGCCTCCTGCACTGTGAAAACACTGAGCGGCTGCTCCATGTTTTCACATGAATACGCTGCCCTGGGGGCAGCTCGGGTTCACGACTGCCCTGGGGGCAGCACATTCACCATAATGGGGCGCACTATCACTGTTTGCGCCGGGCGCACATTTTGAAAGGTACGCAGGGCGCAAACAGTGATAATGTGTAATACGGCTCCAGGAAGATGTAATGAACACAGCAACCCATAGCGCACTTCCTGGTATTGCACTCTATTCGGGATACTTAGTCCTTTTTCACATTTTTGTGCAATCTGCACATGCAGATTGAAAGAAAATACAGATGTTAAGTTTTCCCATCTTAACTTTCTGGCCTACCTCAAATCCATCTGCAGTCATGGACATTGCCAGTTGCCACATAAACTATGGCGGGCCTTGTTCCGGATACTGATGCTCAAAACAAGAATCAAGGGTCTATTTCTCTCACCTTTGACCTGGGCCCAAAAGTCACAGGAGTCTCTCATTAGATTCATCAATATTACTTTCATAATAACAACTGTGCCTCCTCTCCACTATTTAGGTCGATCCTTTCATCATCTGTGTTCAGGAGCAAATCATAGCAAATTTGTAGCTGTGATACTCATATCATTGGTGGCCTAGCTTGCTGTGGAAATACAGTAAGAAATTTCACTTCCAATACTTTCATGCATAATTTATGACTTTACTTTTCAATGTCAGACTAAATGTCCAAAAAGGTCAAGGCATTCAACACTGAGCCAAAATTCATGTTTAGATCAGTCCACATTTAATGATCACTCCGTTGAACTAAAAATAGCAAAGACACACATAATTTCTTATAGATGCAATGCACCATACAGGCTTGCCATTGCCATCTGGTATTTAACTCACCAATGTGGCAATGTGTGCATAAAAAAACCATTTACCAGAGGACTCTCTACTCATTCCTTCAACTATCCCATCCTATTACACTGCTACATCACAACCCAGCGCAATGGTAGGATGGTGTTGCACCGTGCAAATTCCACACAAACACTATACCTATTGCAATGGATCATTTTGTCAGAATGAGGATTAAAACATCAAAAATAGTAACATATCAATGACAGTGAAGCTGATTTTGCCCTAGAGTAATGATAGAGATGAATACATTTGCAAACCATGAAGGTTTATTAACACATTAGTAAATATCAAATCAAATCGAATATCTCTTTATTCGGAAACAAAAATATCCATAAAATCTCATGATTAAAACTAACATTTCATAAAATCATAGTAAAGTTAAAAGTATATAATTTAAACTATAATAAAACTAAAAAGACAATTCTAATTACCAATCATTGTCAAACGAGCTCGGATGGCAATTTTCAGAAACGTGCCATTAGAAAAGTTATAATCAGATCAAATAATCATGAATAGATAATCACCAGGAAACAGCATATGTAAATATATTCCAGACAAGTCAAAAGGCAAATACAAAGACATGCTATTTAAAGGTAGAATAGCCAAAGTATAAAGTTTGTGTTCCCTTGAAGGGAAACTCCCTACCGCTAAACTAAGGTTGCGGGCAGTCAGGAATTAGCAAAGAGCAAGTATAGAATCTTAAATAGAACGAAATGAAGGTTCCCATTAGGAAAAGGGAAAATGTGTTCACACAAGAAGCTATCTCTATGAGCAAAGCTAAAAGGAGATTGGAGTCTCAAGCGCGGGGAAAGGGAAGTCAGCCTCTTAAGGTGGACTGAAGCAAGTCTAACTGTCTAAAAACAAAAGCACACAGGATGTAGCTGTGTGTTGCTCCCCAAGGATGTTCAGCCTAGCGTCAGCTTCCAAAATGCATTGGCCTACTGAGTCTATGTCTATGTTTAATTCAGGATTCTTGGATCCCAGATCAGATCTCATATCAGCTAGTTTGTTATGAAAATGTTGGTGCAGTTCATCCCATGGTTCTACTTTTAATACTCATAGACTTCCATCATCATATTTCCTGAGCTTGCAGTCACAGGTGCTCCCCAGTCCTAGCGTCCAACCCCTGTCGGTTCAGGTATTCTAAATACTCTGCCCTTTGCTACTTTCTTCTTTATAGGCATGTGGAGCTGTCCTGTGACCTCACTCCACTTTGGGATCTACACAGGGAGCCTCAATCCTCTATAAGAGTTCAAAGGGCAGGGCTAGTTTAACAGCAAGGTGGATACCGGGCACCTGTTGGAACAACCAAAGCCTAAGAAACCTCGAAGCAGATACTTCAAAGTACAGGGCGGGCTGCGAGCAAGGACCGAAAGCATCTGGATAGTCTGCGTTCTTGGCCATACCACCCCCCCAACACTAGCATCTTTACAGAATGCAAAAGGTGTAGAAGCCCATTTACTTCTGGCAAAGTTTTAGTCACACAACTCACTTGCCCCATATATGAACCCCCCATAATGCAAGGTCTTCCCCTTCCTGTTAAATGTTTTACTCCTCCTCTACTTATGTTCCTCAGCGCTGTGCAATGCCGTGCTCGCGCCTGCCCACAGGTCAGACCCGATCGACAGAGGCCAGGGTGTCTGAAGGCCAGAGCGGGATTCCAAACGCTGGGACGCCACCACGAACGTATCTCTACCCTGCTATTGCCAGGAGTCAGGGAGACGTCGCTGCCCATTAAAGCACCTGAACTGTTTTTGTGGGCTCTGCTGCCCCATGTCCAGTACAGCCACAGTGTACACTCCCTCAAGGAAATAGGTGAGGGTGGGTGTGCAGCAGGGAGTCTCTGTGTCTTCAGGAGGGCAGGCATGAACTGCAGCATCAGAGAGGGGACACAGCAAAAGTGAGAGTTCAGCAAGGAGGCCTTTTGAAGATCGCCAAGGAGTGTTCACATTGCTCCCACTGCTCATTCTGCACAAATAGGACTTATGTAAGGTATGTCCCAGTGCCTGTGGATGGTGGCGGCGGCACGGAGAGGACTTAATTGAAAAAGTAGAAGTAAGGGTGCACAGGTGTGGCCTTTAATATATGTGAGTCATAATCTAGGTGAGCGATGTGTGCCGAGTTTACTCGGACCCTTAAGGGATATTCACCTAGATGTATCACTCGCACAGAGCTACTTAGGAAAGGTCATCAGACCTGGAGTTGTGAGCAGAAAGACAAGATGAAAACCAGAGGGTGGAAACAAGTTAGGGTCCCAACTACTATGTCTTTGGCATCCTAGGAGCCCAGAGGAGCAATGGCGGTCTCATGAAATGAATGATAATGAGCAGGGCAGGACAGGAAGATTGATTACTATTAGTAAAGCATTAGGAAAACTTAAGAAAGTCCAATGATCTATCCTGTCCTGTTTTGGGCATCAAGCACACGTAAACTCCTCGTTAATCCCAGTAACTCCACCTAGAGAAATGTACGCAATACATTAATGCTTCTTCCCAGTTACAGCAATAGCAACCAAGACTTGTCTTTCTGTAGACTCAGATGATAAGTATATTTATGGAAGAGATTATGTTGTACAGACAGGAAGCTCCACTCCAATCATCAATACCTACCCAAAGAATATCATGGGTAATTTATTGGATGACTTTAATCTAACTAATATATTGAATAGTTCATCCCAAAGGCCAACTGAGGGTTTGGCGTCAACTGAGCAGCTGTATCAACAAATAGTGAAGGATCCTCTGACAGTACCACAACCATGTTTCCAGACCCCTAACAAAGCATCTAAACCTCTGAACTTAGGAGGAAGGGAACAGTTTTGTCCCATCTGCTACGTGTCATCAGCAATACACTAACAAAAATGGCTAGTACCTTGACTGAGCATTCTGCCACAATGGCCAACCATACTATGATATTAAAGGAGATTGTTATATTTTTGCAAAAAACAGAAATACATTTACAGAGACCATCTAATGCAGCGGATCTGCTCAGAAGAGATAAAGTGGAACATACAACAACTTTTATGAATTGATGATAATATAGACCTACTATGTCTACTACCTCACAAATGTAAAAGAACTTCAGAGGGTACTGATTCAGTGTCAGGCACAATGATAGGGCCATCTTGACACTGATAGTGATAAGAAAGGGATCCGTCCACAACAAATCAGAAATTGCAAGAAGCAAAACCTCTATCAGGTACCTTATCTGTCCCTATAGGGAAGGATATGTTACAGGGTAGGAACTCCAACTGTCAAGAACAGGCCTTACTTTCGGGTAGTGCATTTTGTCCAATCGAGAAAAGAGGAGCTGTACCTCCCAGTTGGAAGATGAAGCATACTGCAATGTACAACCTGAGGAACTGTTTTTTTAAGTTAAAAAACACATTGAGTATGAGTAAATTTATTAGTTTATTAATTAAAATCATTACAATCACTTAGAGCACAATATAAATCATAACAAGATCATATAAAAGACCCTAAATTAAAAACAATACATTGCTAATATGAGCATATATCCAATAATCCTTTAAAAACTTAGTAATTCCTTTCCAAAGATTCAGTCCAGACAGAATGAGTATAATGAAGAAGATCTCTTAAAAACAGTGGTGACTGGTGGAGCATGCAAGTATATGTTAAAAATGCTTTTTATGGATGGTAACTGTTTTATAAATAGAATGTGCTCTGATCGCCTGTGAGGTACGAATTGAGTTCAGCAATGCAGAGGTGATCGGGGCACATTCTATTTAGAAAGCATTTACCATCTGTTATACTGACTAAAATAAACATAATCTTACCTGAACATCTGGATCCACAACACCTTCAGCTGCAAACGAATACATCTAAAGTCACCTTCTTCTGCATCACGCTGCCTGCCTCTAAAATTTATGTGCATGCTGGTCCCACTTATCACGCCCAATCCAAGCACTGCTTTCATGCTGCTTATAATAGTAAACAGCATAAGAATAGGGCCAGGATTGGCTAGGTCAGGCAAATACATAGTAGAGGCAGCTGCTGGATTCAAGTGGTGGGGCGGGGGAGACAGGTGATGAGGACGAAGAAAAAATAAACCACTTACCTGAAACATCCGTCAGCCACCTCTCCTCTGTTCTCCGTCCTCTTCCTTCTTCCTGGTCCGGCCAGCAGCAGGAAGCACCCGGCTCCCAGGTTTCCCTGCACCGGTAACGAATGCTGCAAAGCAGCGTTGTGATTGGTGAGAGCACCTACGCCAGGCAGAACCCACCACTCTATTCAGGGTAAGGGAGTTACACACCAAAGATAACCCCTGCTCGCCCTTTTGGTAGCTTGGCAGAGCATCCAGGTTTATCCCAGAGGCAATGTGTAAAGTGTTTGCGCAACACACACACACACCAGTCACAAACTAGGCACACCACAAAAAGAGACTCCACACAAGTTTATACAAAAATATCCTTTCTATTGTTCATAAAACACATTAGGCCGCAATCACATAAATCACTGTGCCACTAGGCACTTGTCATGACATCACAGAGATCATAAAATCACTTTACCACTAGGCAATGGACAGAACAGTATAGATAGTGCAATCATGAAAATACTTGTGGATTACACACATTATCAAAAAACACTGTCACAGCACATACTCCTGCAGTAATGCCTGTTATCTTGACAAATGCAAGGCACACACATCATCAGGGGATGAAATGCAGTAGGTTGGTCAGGAAGAGAAAACACATGGATTGCCAAACATCATGATACATAAATCACCATACCTCATTTGAAACCACATCATATGCCGAACGCCCAATGATAACAAATCACTTGAACCCCTGTGCTCCTTTTATATATAATACGGTACACAGGCTGAAAGAGTAGCAGGTATGTAGGATGCAGGAGCATCTGGGCGGCTACTAGTAGGGATACAGTAATCCTAGATTCCTGACAGAGTGAAGGGACTCCAGCCCTCCTATAAAAAACAATATGGTAATCCTCAGAAAGGTCCCTTATCCAGGAAGCAGGGGCCTCCATTGAGGATTCCCCCGGGATGGGCATCCAACAAGAAAATGCCCCCAAAGTATGTCACACACACCAATTCGTCGGGGCAACTGTGCTGGGTCTCCTGCTCGTCAAAAGGCCAAATAGCAGCTGCCTGCAAACGTGCTGTGCACCTGCCTCAACCACTCTTCGTCAGGGAGTGTGTTGGAGACCTTGACTGGTCTCGTGGTGCCTCGCCCAGGCAGCGCGACTCGGGGAAGAGGCACGCCGGTCCCTCGCAACCCCCACCACTCCTCCTTATTCCAGAGGCAGGCGATGCTCTCGCCCACAATGCTCTGTCTAAGCTCAGAGAGGTGCACTGGGGATTGGTCCCACCATCCTTTAGGCTCGCCTGGGTTCTCTCTCCCTGGCTGGTGAGGCAGTGCCAAGGGAGTAAAGAATTCATGAGGAGATCCCTCTGAGCTCCCGGTGCTTCTTGTGTGCCCAGGGTCAGTGCTCAGCACGCGCTGCCGACCTGGGACTCGTGATGCATTACTTACGCGACGATCTTCATGAAGTGCCCGCCACACAAATGGACAGTAGAGCACTCACCAGGAGTTTCCCTGGGGGCAAGAGCAGTCAAAGGGCAATCACACAAAGCTTCTGTGAACAGGTGGAGCACTCCAAACAATACCCACGCTTCTGCTTGGAACCAACAAAGTACTCACTGTAAGCTGGAGGAAAAGAGGAGCACTCCTGCATAAACTCTCCTCAGACGCACTCTCCACAAGCTGTATGCAGGAAGAGCACAAAGTAAAACTGGGAAAGGGGCACACCACTTAGTCCATGGAGAACACTGGGGCAGAGAACAGGGCACAGGCAGTCCAACACCCAGGGTTACTTGGCAGAGTGGCAGTCCCTTCAGCCACCCAGCAGGCCGCAGGTTAGTTTGACAAGTAGGTGGTGCCAAACAGCGGCTTCTCCTGGCACACAGCAGTCGTCTGTGTAGAACCAGCAGTGTCAAGTCCCACGCAGGATCTAAAATCATAGGGTCACAGCCCAGTACTTATAGTGGAAAACTCTTTGTTCTGAGGGCACTTCAAACACTTTTCAGAAGTGCACAACACCCCTGTTCACATCCCAAGCCCTTGGCCCAGACACACTACCGGTTGCAGAGACATCATTGTGAAAGACAGGCAGAGCCCTATTCAGGTGCAGGTGAAACTCCTCCCACCAGTCTAAATTTAGACCAGGCCTATTCAGGTGCAAGTGAAACTCCTCCTACCTCTCTAAATTCAGGTCAGGCATATTCAGGTGCAAGGGAAACTCCTCCCACCATTCTAAACTCAGTCACGGTCTATGCAGCCCAGCGCTGAGTCACCCAGGAAAGGTAGGACACACCTCAACCCCCCTTGTGACTGACTAGAGAGAATGCACATCCCCTTCTCCTTTCAGTCTAAACCAGATGGTGAGTACACACCCAGGGAGGGCACAAAGAGTCATAAGCACATCAGAAATGCCTACTCCTAAAAGTGGCATTTCTTAAATAGTAATAACAAATCCTTTTCTACCAAAATAACCAGGATTTATTTCTACTATTCCAAACATACCAAACATGGCCACGCTACACCTTTCATATCAGGTATTACCATTGAAACACATATCAGGGAATTCCCAATGCCAAGTCAAGTCAAGTCAAGTCAAACAAGCATTAGAAATGCAATCGGGCTCGGATTTATTTGAGTTTGAGCTAATGGCATTGTAAATGCCAATGTCTTTTTGCCATGTGTTATGGAGTGTGTGCATGTGGTGTGTAGTGGAAGTATGTTTGTTGAATTGTAATTTTACCAATGGTGGCATGCTATGCTTTATATGAATATGTTTAAAAGTAAAGTGTACCATACTGCGATTGCTTGGTGGAAAAGTGCACTGCCGGCTGGAGGTGTGTGTGCCTGGTGGAAGGGTGCACTGACGGCTGGTGGGTGTGTGCTTGGTAAAAGCGTGCACAGATGGATGATGGTTGTTGGTGTTTGTGCATGGTGAAAGCATTCATTGACGGCTGGGGGTGTGTTGTTGTGTGTGTTGTTTTCTGTGTGCTGGTGAGTGTGTGGTGGTGAGTCTGTGGGGGTGAGCCTGGGGAGTGAGTGTGGTGGTGAGTGTGTTGTGTTGAGTGGTGACAAGTGTGTGGTGTTGAGAGACTGAGGTGTGTGGTTTGTGTGTGCGTTATGTGTGTGTGGTGTATGTGTGTGTGGTGTTTTCTGCACACTCACACACTGCCCCGTAACATTCACACAATGCTCACCCGCACACTCCCAATGTCACCCTGCATAGTCACACACTGTTTACCCTGCACACTCATTCTGCACACTCACACAATGTGCACCCTGACACACTGTCTCCGCAGTCACTCTGCACTCACTGTCACTCTGCACTCACTGTCACTCTGCACTCACTGTCACTCTGCACTCACTGTCACTCTGCACTCACTGTCACTCTGCACTCACTGTCACTCTGCACTCTGCTGTCACTCTGCACTCACTGTCACTCTGCACTCTGCTGTCACTCTGCACTCTGCTGTCACTCTGCTGTCACTCTGCACTCTGCAGTCACTCTGCACTCTGCAGTCACTCTGCACTCTGCAGTCACTCTGCACTCTACAGTCACTCTGCACTCTACAGTCACTCTGCACTCTACAGTCACTCTGCACTCTACAGTCACTCTGCACTCTACAGTCACTCTGCACTCTACAGTCACTCTGCACTCACTGTCACTCTGCACTCACTGTCACTCTGCTGTCACTCTGCACTCACTGTCACTCTGCTGTCACTCTGCACTCACTGTCACTCTGCTGTCACTCTGCACCGCCACTCTGCACTCTGCAGCGCCACTCTGCAGCGCCACTCTGCACTCTGCACCGCCACTCTGCACCGCCACTCTGCACCGCCACTCTGCACCGCCACTCTGCACTCTGCACTCACTGTCACTCTGCACTCACTGTCACTCTGCACTCACTGTCACTCTGCACTCACTGTCACTCTGCACTCTGCTGTCACTCTGCACTCACTGTCACTCTGCACTCTGCTGTCACTCTGCACTCTGCTGTCACTCTGCTGTAACTCTGCACTCTGCAGTCACTCTGCACTCTGCAGTCACTCTGCACTCTACAGTCACTCTGCACTCTACAGTCACTCTGCACTCTACAGTCACTCTGCACTCTAAAGTCACTCTGCACTCTACAGTCACTCTGCACTCTACAGTCACTCTGCACTCTACAGTCACTCTGCACTCACTGTCACTCTGCACTCACTGTCACTCTGCTGTCACTCTGCACTCACTGTCACTCTGCTGTCACTCTGCACTCACTGTCACTCTGCTGTCACTCTGCACCGCCACTCTGCACTCTGCAGCGCCACTCTGCAGCGCCACTCTGCACTCTGCACCGCCACTCTGCACCGCCACTCTGCACCACCACTCTGCACCGCCACTCTGCACCGCCACTCTGCACTCTGCACCGCCACTCTGCACTCTGCCCCCGCCACTCTGCACCGCCGCACCGCCACTCTGCACCGCCACTCTGCACCGCCACTCTGCACCGCCACTCTGCACCGCCACTCTGCACTCTGCACCGCCACTCTGCACCCCCACTCTGCACCCCCACTCTGCACTCTGCACCGCCACTCTGCACCGCCACTCTGCACTCTGCACTGCCACTCTGCACCGCCACTCTGCACCGCCACTCTGCACCGCCACTCTGCACCGCCACTCTGCACCGCCAATCTGCACTCTGCACCGCCACTCTGCACCGCCACTCTGCACTCTGCACCGCCACTCTGCACCGCCACTCTGCACCACCACTCTGCACCGCCACTCTGCACCGCCACTCTGCACCGCCGCACCGCCACTCTGCACCGCCACTCTGCACCGCCACTCTGCACTCTGCACCGCCACTCTGCACCGCCACTCTGCACCGCCACTCTGCACCGCCACTCTGCACCGCCACTCTGCACCGCCACTCTGCACCGCCACTTTGCACCGCCACTCTGCACCGCCACTCTGCACTCTGCACCGCCACTCTGCACCGCCACTCTGCACTCTGCACCGCCACTCTGCACCGCCACTCTGCACTCTGCACCGCCACTCTGCACCGCCACTCTGCACCGCCACTCTGCACCGCCACTCTGCACCGCCAATCTGCACTCTGCACCGCCACTCTGCACCGCCACTCTGCACCGCCGCACCGCCACTCTGCACCACCACTCTGCACCGCCATTCTGCACCGCTGCACCGCCACTCTGCACCCCCACTCTGCACCGCCACTCTGCACCGCCACTCTGCACCGCCACTCTGCACCGCCACTCTGCACTCTGCACCGCCACTCTGCACCGCCACTCTGCACCGCCACTCTGCACTCTGCACCGCCACTCTGCACTCTGCACCGCCACTCTGCACCGCCACTCTGCACTCTGCACCGCCACTCTGCACCGCCACTCTGCACTCTGCACCGCCACTCTGCACCACCACTCTGCACTCTGCACCGCCACTCTGCACCGCCACTCTGCACCGCCACTCTGCACTCTGCACCGCCACTCTGCACTCTGCACCGCCACTCTGCACCGCCACTCTGCACCGCCACTCTGCACCGCCACTCTGCACCGCCACTCTGCACCGCCACTCTGCACCGCCGCACCGCCACTCTGCACCGCCACTCTGCACCGCCACTCTGCACCGCCACTCTGCACTCTGCACCGCCACTCTGCACCGCCACTCTGCACTCTGCACCGCCACTCTGCACCGCCACTCTGCACTCTGCACCGCCACTCTGCACCGCCACTCTGCACTGCCACTCTGCACCGCCACTCTGCACCGCCGCACCGCCACTCTGCACCGCCACTCTGCACCGCCACTCTGCACCGCCACTCTGCACCGCCACTCTGCACTCTGCACCGCCACTCTGCACCGCCACTCTGCACTCTGCACCGCCACTCTGCACTCTGCACCGCCACTCTGCACCGCCACTCTGCACCGCCACTCTGCACCGCCGCACCGCCACTCTGCACCGCCACTCTGCACCGCCACTCTGCACCGCCACTCTGCACCGCCACTCTGCACCGCCACTTTGCACCGCCACTCTGCACCGCCACTCTGCACTCTGCACCGCCACTCTGCACCGCCACTCTGCACTCTGCACCGCCACTCTGCACCGCCACTCTGCACTCTGCACTGCCACTCTGCACCGCCACTCTGCACCGCCACTCTGCACTCTGCACCGCCACTCTGCACCGCCACTCTGCACCGCCGCAACGCCACTCTGCACCGCCACTCTGCACCGCCACTCTGCACCGCCACTCTGCACCGCCACTCTGCACCGCCGCAACGCCACTCTGCACCGCCACTCTGCACCGCCACTCTGCACCGCCACGCTGCACCGCTGCACCGCCACTCTGCACCGCTGCACCGCCACTCTGCACCGCCACTCTGCACCGCCACTCTGCACCGCCACTCTGCGCCGCCACTCTGCGCCGCCACTCTGCGCCGCCACTCTGCACCGCCACTCTGCACCGCCACTCTGCACTCTGCACCGCCACTCTGCACTGCCACTCTGCACTCTGCACCGCCACTCTGCACCGCCACTCTGCACCGCCACTCTGCACTCTGCACCGCCACTCTGCACTCTGCACCGCCACTCTGCACTGCCACTCTGCACCGCCGCACCGCCACTCTGCACCGCCACTCTGCACCCGCCACTCTGCACCCCCACTCTGCACCCCCCACTCTGCACCCCCACTCTGCACCGCCACTCTGCACCGCCACTCTGCACCGCCACTCTGCACCACCACTCTGCACCGCCACTCTGCACTCTGCACCGCCACTCTGCACCGCCACTTTGCACCGCCACTCTGCACCGCCACTCTGCACCGCCACTCTGCACTCTGCACCGCCACTCTGCACCGCCACTCTGCACTCTGCACTGCCACTCTGCACCGCCACTCTGCACTCTGCACCGCCACTCTGCACCGCCACTCTGCACTCTTCACCGCCACTCTGCACCGCCACTCTGCACCGCCGCACCGCCACTCTGCACCGCCACTCTGCACCGCCGCACCGCCACTCTGCACCGCCACTCTGCACCGCCACTCTGCACTCTGCACCGCCACTCTGCACCCCCACTCTGCACTCTGCACCGCCACTCTGCACCCCCACTCTGCACCGCCACTCTGCACCCCCACTCTGCACCCCCACTCTGCACTCTGCACCGCCACTCTGCACTCTGCACCGCCACTCTGCACCGCCACTCTGCACCGCCACTCTGCACCGCCACTCTGCACCGCCACTCTGCACTCTGCACCGCCACTCTGCACCGCCACTCTGCACTCTGCACCGCCACTCTGCACCGCCACTCTGCACCGCCACTCTGCACCGCCACTCTGCACCGCCACTCTGCACCGCCGTCATGGTCAGTAAAACTGGAGATCATACAGCATGGACTGGTGGTGCTGGTCCCCTGAGGGGCTGAGAGTGGAAATACAGGAAATGAAAGAGCCAGAGGAATGGATCAACAGATGGGAAGGGCAAGGGAGAGAATTCACTAAGACTAGCAAACGATGTAGGCATGGGAAGTAGAGGATGTATGGGTGGAGGAAAGGCCAAGGCCACGTAGGAGATAGAAAGTAACTGGGCAATATAAAGGAGGTTCAAGAAATGGAGTAGTGGGTTAAGAAAAGGTTGTGAGGTAAAAAGGCTGAGTGGGTGGGACGGAAGGGGTGGTTGGGGCTGGGGGCTGGACGGAAGGGGTGGTTGGGGCTGGGGGCTGCAGAGTGGGAGCGCTAGACGGGAGAGATGGAAGAAAGGAGCCCAGGCTGGAGTCAAGGATGGAGGGAAGAGCAGCAAAAGAAAGAGGACGAAGCCTATTATTAACCGTCCAAGTGGCCTGCCAAGAGAGAGGGGACAGATTGATGTAAATATTCTGGGCACTAATGTACCCATTGCTGGAAAGACTAACATTCCATGCATCCTATGGATTTTATGTGGCAATGCTTGTCATGTACACACAGTGGCTTGTGCAGCAAGACGGGAAGCAGGAATGGGAAGGAGGGCGGGGTGGGGGATGCAGGGAGGGCACGTTGCTCCTGAACATTGAGCTCTGCTTTTAGGACATGTGAGGAGTGGAGAAGAACACAATGTGCTTGCACGGAGCATCAGAGCACAGACAGCATTGGGGAGGGGCGAATAGAGCAAAGAGGAGGGTATTCCTGTAGCAACAGAGGAGGGGCACAACTGGCCGCCCTGGGCCATTACATAGAGCAAAAGCTGGTGAACGGGGGGGGTGCAGCGAGGGGAGGGGGGGGCTGAGGTGATGTAGCAGGGGCAGAAGGAATCGCAGGGAGCATGAATCGCGGTGTGAGGTAGAGGGACGGGGGGTGGGGCGGAGCTAGCTGGCATCGGGTATTACTAGTAGCGGAGAGGAGAGAGTGCAACCAGCGATGGCAAGAAAATAGGAGGGGCGGGGGAGAGTAGAAAAGAAGGGAGGAGGTGAGACGAACTAAGAAAGGAATGAATTGCACACTTAGGATGGCGAGTCTCTTTATACAAGCTGCAGCCAAAGTGCGAAAAAAGGTATGTCAAGGATTTACAACGAAGTGCAACATTAAAACACACACAATGTGTTCACAGCCTGTGTTTTTTGCAAAGTTCGGTCTTGCCCTCAATTACGAAACCAAAAAAAACAAATATAGCTTGGAGTTGCAGTTCGGTTTACCTTACCTGAACTTTGAAATAAGAGTTGCGTGTGGAAGCCCAGTCTGAACTGGAACAGTTTAGATCAGCAAGGGGTGTGTTCCATCATGGTGAGGATCCGAGTTTGTGATCCGGATGAGTGAGGCTGATGAAGCCCTTTCCCGGCCTGGCATGCAGCAGCTGCGCGCTGAGCGCTGCTGAATGGTGAACGCGCCCGGCCATCTGGATTCACTTACGGAGGCACCCTGACAGCTCCTAATTATAATTAATGTACTTCTTTGCGCGCACACGAACGAAATATGCCCAAGATGGCGGAACAAAACTACATTTACCCTATCACTTCAAGCCTATTAAAACAACAACACAACGAAGACGAATCACTGGCCAGATGACAGAACACGCTAAGGAATGTGTGGAATTTGTCTCGCCAAAGCCCTAGGAGATACTTTTTTTTTCTCTTCTTTAACATTAGGATCTCGAAACTCCTCCCACTTACGTGGGCGGAGGCCTCGCCCTAAAAACACTTTATTCGATTACTTAAAAATCATAAAAGTATACTATACAAATTCATATTATTATGCAACCAAAAAAATAAAAAACATCGTACAAAAATAATATTTAGTGTACATTTAAGAGTCAGTGGCAAATACATGTAGATCAGAACATAGTTAACTGAATAATCAAAATTAGTAGAAAATAGTTCATAGTTCACAACAGTAATATTTAATCCGGTACATAGAAGTTAATTTGTACTATCTGGTGCAGAGTAAACATTTACCGCAACCCCAACTGTACTCATCCGGAGTCTCTTCCGTCTAGCACGGATTGATGCAATCAAAAAATTGGCTACACTAAACATCACTAAATGGGTTTCCATTAATTGAAGAAAAAGCAGTGCAGGTTTCAACTGTACAAACCCCATTTCCCTTAACAGTGGGTTAATACATTTTTCCCTACTTTCCAAAAAGAAAGGACAGAAAAATACAAAATGTATCTGATCCTGGTCAGAAAAATTGTCACAATCACATCGCACATTATCCTTTGGGGTACACCACTTATCATATATACCCAACAAAAAATGTGCCTGATTAAATCTAAATTTTGTTAGCAGCCACCGATGGTAGGGTCTAGTAACAGTAGTCAAATATGGTTGTATTGACATTGAAGTAATCAACAAAAAGTGTGACCTTACTGTTGGTTTAATAATTTCTTTCGTTTCTCGTTCCAGTTTTCGGATTTTTATAAAATTAGTTTTTACCCAGTTAATATCTTCCTTGTTCAGATTTTCCGGTTTTAAATATAATTCCGGGCGGCCCAGGTATACTGCTGTTGTTTTAATAGATGTCAACCACTGAATATCAGCCACTCTGTCCCGCCCCAAACAATCACTAATAATCTTATGATTCAATGTAAGGTTGGGGTTCAGCCAAGTTCTGATCCATAATAAAAGCGGCGCCATGTTTAACATATCTGCAATGTACCCTATCCCTAACTCCATGTGAGCTGCAAAAGATGATGTAGATTGGGGGAGGCCCAAGAGGGATCGCAGACATTTGTTTTCCTCTCTCTGTATCAGAGATAGATCTTTATGGCCCCAAATTGCTGCCCCATACCTAGCTATGGCTATAGTTTTAGATCTATAGATCGTCAAAATGGCCTCAGCAGGTTTCCCACCCAACCTTTTCGCAAAGCCTAATATGGCAGCCGAAGATCTTTTCACGGCCACTACTTTGTTAGCGACTTGGGGTGCCCAGGACCCCATGTCATCAAACACTACGCCAAGGTAGGTGAAACCTTTTACTCTCGATATTACTGAGCCATTACAAGAGAGGGTTTTGATGTTATTCCGACCTTTCCCTATGGACATAACGTGCGATTTCTCTACATTTATCACAAGGTCCAGATTTTGCATAAAATCCCCAAAGGAATATAAAAGATGTTGTAGGCCTATTGGTGTCCTTGACATCAGCATATAATAAAACAGGCAATGGGGTTCCCCCCATGCACGGGACATCAACTGATGCCGCCGCCAGGTTTTCTCCCAGTGAGTTAATATATAGAGAGAATAGCATTGGGGCCAGGATGCACCCCTGGCGAACTCCCCTCCCAGACTTAAGATCAGCAGTGCACTTCCCCTCTCGTGTCATACGTAAAACCGCTGTCAGGTCTCTGTGCAACTCTGCCAGGAAGTTCACCAAAGCCTGATCTAGCCCTATCTCCAGGAGAATTGTCCACAGCTTTGACCTATTAACTAGGTCAAAAACTGTGGACAAGTCCATAAAGGCCAGGTAGATTGACCCCTTTGATGCAACAGTATATTCACTGACTATTAGATGTAAATTCAGGCACTGATCCTCGGTGCCTCGGCCAGATCTGAAACCATACTGCGCATCACACAAAATATCGTTATTAGATGCCCATGTTGAGATCTTTGCTAGAATAACCTTCCCCAAAATTTTAAATGACGAATCCAGTAATGATATCGGTCTATAGCATCTTGCGTCCCCCCAGTGACCCTTCTTGAAAATTGGGACTATAATAGACCGTGACCAGGATATAGGCAATCTAGTTTTATCAATACAAGCTATATTAAAAACATTTGTGAGGACAATTGACCATGTATTAAGATTTGATTTAAACATATCGGCTGGTACCCCATCTGGGCCAGGGGCTTTATGACCAGCTGTGTCCTCTATAGCCTTTTGCACTTCTTTAATTGTAAATCTCAGTGGGGGCTCCAGTTGCTCGCTCACTATAGGTACAAATGGGTCTACTGAGAGGTTACTACCATAAATTTTTCCAAAATGGTCTAGCCATTCCCGTTCAGATATGTTAAGTTCTAGCGGGGAATTTTCTTTATCATTAAACAGTGGAGTATTTACAATTTCCCAGAATTTGGAACTATCCCTCAGGGTAGCCCTATCATAAAGTGAGTCCCATGCATTTTTTTTAATGTCATTCTTACGAGACTCAACGATAGTTTTATAATTTTTTCTTAATCTGCCCACTTCCTGTTTATCTCGAGGTGTCTTTTTTAGTTCAACCAATAAGTCTCTATGGGCTTTGGAGCACTTAGCGTCAAACCACCCATGCAGTTTTTGCTCCTTATGTTTCATCTTAGATGTTAAGTCCATAGCTACTTGCTGGCAAATTGTTTCAAAAGAGGGGATAATATCTCCTCCATACCTAAGCGGATCTACACAGGTATTAATTTCATTGCCCACCTTCTCGCTAAGTGTAGAATAGAAATCCTCTGGTATAATTTTACTCCACTTGACCCGTCTCCCCTGGTCTTGGACGGCTAGCTCCATGTGAGTTACTGTGTTTATTTTTTCAGAGAGTATGGATGGGTTTTTATTACGCAATTCCATTACCACTGGATTATGGTCACTAAAAGTGGTTTGTATAGCATTATAAGAAATTACATTTTGTAGCAAGCCTAGTGAAACAAATATAAAGTCGATAATAGAATTTGAGTCCCTAGCACTATATGTTGCTACCCGGTCATTGGAGTCGATGAACTCCGGCTCGGATAGATCAGCATCTGACAATAATTCTTCTAGAGCAGCCCCCTTTGTAGTATGTTCAAAGTGTGAATGGGGTAAACAATCTATATCTGAATGGACCCTATATTGGCAATTAAGCTGGCACAAATGTATATTAAAATCCCCTAAAAGAAATAAATAAACAAAAGTGGTTTGACTCTCCTTATAAGTAATTAAAAAATGTGCTAATGCATTCATGTTTTCATTACAGTGCGTACCATGTGGGGCATTATAAAAGTTGGCATACAGAATTTTATGCTTATTAGGCAAAGTTAATTCACAGGCTAAAAAGTTAGGGGATGTGGTGCTTACAATTTTCACAAATCCCCTGTGTTTGACAGAAATTAGGAACATAAGCCCCCCTCGGTCTCTCCCTGAGCTTGATGCTTGGGCAGCTTGGAAGTATGATGAGTACCCATCTAACCAAAAATTACATTCCCTATCCCAGGTCTCCTGGAGTGCCACTACCTCATAGCCCTTTATTTGTTCCAGCCATATTCTGTCATCCCTCTTGGAGCGGAGACCTGCAATGTTCCAGCTCATGATTTTAACTGTGTCCCCTGCTTCCCTATCTATAGTAGAGGTACAATAGGTCAGACCTTTAGGGGCGACATTACAAGTCAGTCAATCATTTTCGTTCAAGTTTGATAAGGCAGTGAATCTATTTGATAACTCCACAGTAGCCCTATTTGTAGGTCTGATGGGGCCAGTATGACTAGGGGTAAAGCCTGGTTTTTGCAGTGCCCAAGACGACAACCCAGTACTCCGTCTCTGTGCACTTTGTTGACCCTCATTTCCTAGAGGAAATTTGGGGGGATTGGCCGTGGGTAAAAATAACCTAAAGGTACAGCCCGAATCCTTCCAACCTTTACATCAGTAGCATCCCAAAATAAACGGGCAGCCTCATGGGGTCTATTAAAATTTATTAAGATACAATCACCGGGTAGATTTTTTGCTGTGTGCCCCAGCCAGTCAACTCGTCTCCCCATAGTAATGTGAGTGGATATGTCCCTTGGCCCTGAGCAATTTTCATCACACCACGCCTTAATATTCTCTAATAGGGTACACTGGGGCTCCACCTCATCTGGGCTCAGATGTGGGATGTTTACTAGCACGGCAACAAAAGGGGTTGCCTCAGGTGGCAAATTTGCACGAGGCTTCACACCCTGCCTCCTTTTTCCCTGTAGGTCTCCTCCTTTATGTACAGTAGATTTACCAGCAGAAGTATTAGTACAGCCCCCATCATGGGCCAGAGCCAGTAATTCAGTATTCCTAGCTGTTCTAGTAACTGCTTTTAAACGTATTGGCACTGGGGGAGCTGGGGGCAGAATAGAGACTGATGGAATTACATTCCCTGCCCCTCCATAGGTGGATCGTGTTGGGCGATAGGCACAGTTGTATCAGGTGATGAACATTCGAGTATTTTCGATGATATCAACATATTTAACCGATCACATTTCCCCAATATTTCTGACACACACTCTTTCAGAGTCTCAATAATGTCATTAGCAATCTGGACAAGGGTAGTTTCTATTTTATCAATAAGCACTTTTTCTACCATGACCTTTATGCCTGTTTCAAAGTTACTTGTATCTTGACGCGATTTTGCAAAGAACTGCATGGCCTTCTTTTTTGGTCTCCTTATCAGCCTTTTGGTGCGCTTAGTAACTGGGGTTACAGTGTCTTGAATGGGACCTTGATCAATGTTTGTGCCCAGCAAATTAGGTTCATCGGGGCCTGTCCTCCCCTCTGTTCCTCGGTGCCCTTCCGCCCCGCTCCCCGCTTCTCGCCTCCGTTTGGTTGGCCACGCCCCCTTTGCTTTCTGTGCCCTCCCCGCTCCCGCCTCCCAGCTGCTCCTCCCTCCCTCGCACTTCACCATAAATGGCGACCGTGCGAACGCGCAGCGGTCACGCGCAGCGGGTGTGCCGATTGTGCGCCGAAGGCGCGCCAAAGCTAAGCCCGTCTGAGCCCGTCCGCGCCTGGACCGCGCCCAGCGCCAGGACCCCTGGCTTCCGCCGACACCAGCCCACCCGCCGGACCTACGACGCCACCGAACTCTACGCACTCAACGTCGGACAAATCCCGGGCTGCTATCAAGCCACCCCGAGACGCACCCACGGACCCTTCTGCTGCCACTCCTGCAAGTTCACCTGCTCCCGGACCTGCACCACACCAGCACAAACCAAGCCGAACTCCAGCAGCAGCCATCTCAAGTGCATCCTGCTCAACACCCGCTCCGTCCACAGACACACCGTCGAGCTCTGGAACCTGCTCGACACCACAGCCCCAGACGTCGCCTTCCTCACGGAAACCTGGATGAACGCCTCCTCAGCACCCGACATCGCCATCGCCATCCCAGATGGCTACAAGATCATCCGGAGAGACCGCGTCAACCAGACTGGAGGAGGCATCGCCATCGTCCACAGGAACTCCATCCGCATCACAACCAACACCGACGACACCCTCGCACCCGCCGAACACCTGCACTTCCAGATCCACATCAACCCCAAGACCACCCTCAGAGGCACCCTCATCTACAGACCCCCGGGACCACGTACACAATTCTGCGAAGACATCGCCGACTTCATCAGCCCGAACGCCCTCCCCAGCGATGACTACATCCTCCTCGGGGACCTCAACTTCCACCTGGAGAACAACAACGACCGCAACACCACCACCCTGCTGGACAACCTCGCCAACCTCGGTCTCAAGCAGCTGGTGACCACCCCCACCCACTACGCCGGACACACACTCGACCCCGTGTTCTCATCCAGCAAGGACATCACCTTCAGCCACGCCACCGGACTCCACTGGACGGACCACAGCTGCGTCCACTTCAGCTTTAAAAGGACCACGATCCACCACCACCAGCAACAGCTCGCACGCAGAAGTTGGAACAAGATCACAGCCGACCAGCTCGTGGCCTCCCTGAACCTGAACCCCCCCACCAGCGCATTGAACCCTAGCCAGGCGGCCACCAACCTCGCAAAGTGGATCAACAACTGCGCAGACGACCTCGCCCCCCTGAGGACCCCGCCCAGCAGACCCGGCAGCAAGAAAGCCCCATGGTTCACCGACGAACTCAAGATCTCCAAGAAGAGCTGCCGAGTCCTCGAGAAAGCCTGGCGCAGAGACCCTACACCGAACAACATGACTGCCCTCAAGCTCGCCACCCGAAAACACCACCAACTGATCCGCGACACCAAGAAAACCGCGTTCAAGGAACGACTGGACACCAACGCCCACAACAGCAAGGAGCTCTTCAACATCGTCAAAGAGCTCTCCAACCCCAACGCTGGAAACAACGACATCACCCCTTCGCAAGACCTCTGCAACTCCCTCGCCTCCTACTTCCACAACAAGATCGCGGACATACACAACAGCTTCAGCCCCCAACCGGCACACGCCACGACTGAACCACCGCCCCCTACCACCACCCTCCGCGCCTGGACCCCAATCAGCACCGATGACACCATCCGCACGATGAACTCCATCCACTCCGGATCTCAGACCGACCCATGCCCTCACCACGTCTTCAACAAAGCCGACGCAGTCATCGCACCCCACCTGCGAGACATCATCAACACCTCCTTCGACACCGCTACCTTCCCGGAGAGCTGGAGGCACGCCGAACTCTGCGCTCTACTCAAGAAACCCTCAGCCAACCCCACCGACCTCAAGAACTACCGCCCCATCTAGCTGCTCCCGTTCCCTGCAAAAGTCATCGAGAAGACCGTCAACAAGCAGCTGGCCGCCTTCCTCGAGACGAACGGATCCCTCGACCCCTCGCAGTCTGGCTTCCGTGCCAACCACAGCACCGAGACCGCCCTGATCGCAGCTACCGATGACATCCGAGGCCTGCTCGACAACGGAGAGACAGCGGCCCTCATCCTCCTAGACCTCTCCGCAGCCTTCGACACTGTCTGCCACCGCACCCTAGTGCAGCGCCTCAGCAACGTCGGAATCCAGGAGAAGGCACTAGAATGGATCACCTCGTTCCTCGCCAGAAGGACACAGAGAGTCCGCCTCCCCCCGTTCAAATCAGAAGCCATCGAAGTAATTTGCGGCGTCCCTCAAGGCTCCTCGCTCAGCCCAACCCTCTTCAACGCCTACATGAGCCCCCTCGCGGCCATCGCACGCCATCACAAACTCAACATCATCTCCTACGCCGACGACACCCAGCTGATCCTCTCCCTCACCAACGACCCCGCCACCGCCAGAGCCAACCTACACGAAGGGATGACAGACGTAGCCAAGTGGATGATGAACAGCCGCCTGAAACTGAACTCGGACAAGACGGAAGTCCTCATCCTGGGATCTTCACCCTCCGCCTGGGACGACTCCTGGTGGCCCCCCGCCCTGGGCAGCGCACCCAAACCGACAGACCACGCACGCAACCGGGGCTTCATCCTGGACTCCTCCCTCTCCATGACCAGACAAGTCAACGCCGTTTCCTCGTCATGCTTCAACATCCTGCGCATGCTACGTAAGATCTTCCGGTGGATCCCCACCGAGACCAGGAAGATGGTCACACAGGCCCTTGTCACCAGCCGTCTAGACTACGGCAACGCCCTCTACGCCGGAACCACTGCCAAACTCCAGAAGAGACTCCAGCGGATCCAGAACGATTCAGCACGACTCATCCTGGACATCCCCCGTCGCAGCCACATCTCCGGACACCTAAGAGATCTGCACTGGCTCCCGGTCAACAAGAGAATCACCTTCCGTCTCCTCACCCACGCACACAAGGCCCTCCACAACCAAGGCCCAGGATACCTCAACAGCCGCCTCAACTTCTACGCTCCCACACGCCAACTTCGATCGACCGGCCACGCCCTCGCCGCCGTCCCCCGCATCCGAAGAGCCACCACAGGAGGAAGATCCTTCTCCTACCTGGCCGCCAAGACCTGGAACTCCCTCCCGACCCACCTCCGCCTGACCCAGGACCACCTCGCCTTCAGGAGGCAGCTCAAGACCTGGCTGTTCGAGCAGTAGCGGACCCCCCCCTCAGCACCTTGAGACCCTCTGGGTGAGTAGTGCGCTATATAAATGTTATGATTGATTGATTAAATGTTATGATTGTAATGCATTGGGCTAAGGGTGCCATGTCATTAACTGTGATGATTTGAACGGCAGGCTCCAAAGGTATAGCTTGTCTCCCGATCAATGAGGGCACCAAGATGTCTGACAGTGTTTTATCTAGCCCCAGTTCCCGTTCTTTCTCAGCAATTTCTTGATTGAGTTTCCCCACAGCAGAGGTAAGATAGGACATGATATTAGCTGATGTAGAAGCTTTACGGGGAACTTTGGTTTTTCCCGCACCACCCGTAATAGATGTTTGCAGTTTACGCTTACCCATCTTGGAGTTGGAAGCTTTAGGGGGGTACCCGACCCGTCCCTCTTCGTCCCTAGACGGCCACAGACGGCCCGCCCTCTGCCCGGGCTACGCCCGACTCCACCCACGCGCGTCCCGCGACGCGGGAGGTGCTGCTGGTGTTTATGCACCTCTGGCCGGAAGCTGCAGGTCTCAGGAGGCGGCGTCCCGGTCCCGGTCTGGCAGGGATGCTGGGAGGTGTAGATTTGCAAGGCTCCTCCCCAATCGGCGACCGGTAGCACTCGGCGGCGGGGGAGAGCGATGGAAATCGGTGGCCCCAGCTAGAGTCCCCGTGCAGCAGGAAGCTGTAGGTAAGCTGCAAATAATGCCCCCAGATAGACAGCAGCAATGACCCCTCCCAATGCAAATCTATGAGACGCAGCCTCACAGCAGTGAGAAACCAAATAGGCTGTTTGTCACTACTAGGACATGCCACACAGTTAAGGCACATGTCCTACCTTTTACCTGCACATCAGCATTCCCATAGGGCTAGCTAGGGCCTACCTTAGGGGTGACTTATATGTAGTAAAAGGGGAGTTTCAGACATGGCAACCACTTTACCTGCCACGTCCCTGCCGCAATAAACTGCATGCACAAGCCCTGCAGCGGCCTGAGGCAGGTTTGAAAGGCTACTTCAGTGGGTGGCTCAAGCAGCGCTGCAAGACTACTAGTAGCATTTAATTTACAGACCCTGGGTATACAGGATACCACTGTACAAGGGAGTTACGGGTAAATTAAATATGCCAAACAGGTGTAGCCCAATCTTACCAAGTTTACAAGAGAGAACACGTGCACTTTAGCACTGATCAGTGGTAAAGTGCCCCAAGGCATAAAACCAATAAAAACACAACAGAAAAAATGCAGGAGGAAGGCAAAATGTTCTGGGATCTCCCTGGAAAAAGGACCAGGTCCAACAAGTGGGAACACCACTGATAACGTGATATTTTGCTTTATTCTTCCTCTGCTTGGTTGTGTTTACAGTGATTGTTGAAGCAATAATTGTTACAAAAGGAAACAATCTGAATGGCAGACAAAACAAACATATGCACATCCATGTTATCAACTCAAACACAAACAAGCAAGAGGTTATTTAAATATTTCCATCTTTTCCCTCTTATAAGATATTGGACAACCTCCCAAAAATACCTCAAGCCTGCCAAAAAGATCATGCTAGATATCGTTTCCGTAGCGCAGTCTAGAGTAACACTGAATAACTGCGGGTCCATGGGAATGAAAAGCTACAAACCACAGAATCCACTGCAATATACAGAGATCGGAAATGCAACACTTGGTGAATGTAGTTGTTTGAGGAACTAGCGAGAGGCCCGGCCCACTAAGCTACCCAAAGTCCTCAATGCCCATCTGACATAGGGCATCTTTCCATGGAAGCGGTCAGAGTGCGGCATCCTGAACCATGAAATCTACTGCATCCCAAAGGATTTCAGAATGGCGGGATTTTACATGAAGAAGTCATTAGATATGCACTCAGTTACCACAGTTAGAACAGAGGAGAGTGTTGCCTGATTCCCATCTGTGCCAAATATGCCATTTTATGGTTACTTAAAGTTGTGTCTTAGGAGAGAAAGTGGTTGATTGATCTAGGTGTCAGTGTGTGTGCAAAGAAATGGTGAACAACGTCCAGTTACTGTGGCTTTGAGGCAAGATGTGGTTGGTGTCACATAATGCTTCTGCAAGTTCTTTACACTGTGTACCTCGGGCTGGTCTCTGAGGCCATACGAGCTTGACATGGTAAGTGTCACTGGAAATGCTTAGCTGTTGTTGTACAAAAAGGCAGATGTGCCATGAACCACCAGAGTAGCAGAAGGAAAGACGTATGGACAAGTGGATGTATTAGTGGGTGAAAGTATGGCTGGATGAGCAGGTAAAAGTCAGTGAAAGAATCAGTGAATGAAAGGATGGATGGATGAGTGGATGAATGGGTGAAAGGATGGGTCGGTGAAAGGCTGGATGGATGAGTAGGTGAATGGATGGGTGGGTAAAAGGTTGGAAAGTTGAATGGGTGAAAGGCTGAGTAGGTGAACCAGATGGATGCGTGAAAGGATGGGTGGGTTAAACTGTGGATAGATGAGTGGATGAAAACATGGATTGGTGGGTGGGTGAAAGGATGGATAGATGCATGGGTGAAAGAATATGTTGATGAGTGGGTAAAAGGATTTGTGAATGAGTTGATGAGGCGATGTGTAGATGGTGGAGGAAAGGATGGCAGAGTAAATGAAAGCCTGAAAGGATAAACTGGGGTGACGAAGTGAGCTAAAGAACGGTGATGGATTCAACCCAGATCTGTAACTGGGGGTGAGTGTCTGAAAAAGTTTCAGTGCTCCGTCCATCATCTTCTTGTGTTTGTTTTGGATGGGCAAAAGGATGGCAGAGTAAAAAGAAAATGGATAGATTGATGGGTAGGTGAGTGAGTGAGTGAGTTGGTGGCTGAAAGGATGACAGAGTAAATGAGGATCCTGTGATGGATTAATGGATGGATTATGGATGGATGGGTGGGTGGATGAATGAATGGATACCAGAGTAAATGGAAATGTGAAAGAATGAATGATGGATGTATGAAAGGATGGCAGAGTACTTGGAAATCTTAGAGAACTGATGGATGGGTGGGTGGAGGGATGTCAGAGTAAATGGAAATCCGAGAGGATAGATGGGTGGGTGGGTGAAAAGTTGGCAAAGTAAATAAAAATCTAGATGAGTAGATGGCATAATAAATGGAAATTTAAGACGAAGGATTGATGGCAAAGTAAATGAAAATGAGGAAATGGATGGATGAAAGAATGGACAACAGGATGAATTGTTGGATGGAAGGTTTTATTGCTAGATGGATAAGTCATAGAATAGATGTATGAGTGGATGGATGGATGCATGATTAGATAATGGATGGATAGAATGATCAATGGATGGATAGGATGGTGAAAGATTGAATGCTGAATGACAAGGAATGGATGACAGAATGTAAAGGTGAATTAGTTGATAGCAGCATGTGGATGGAAGGATGAAAGAATGAATAAATAGTTGCTTGGATAAAAGAGACAAATGGACTTTTCTAGGGAGGTTCAGGGCACTTGCTTTGCTTGCTTTGTGCCATAGGAGTTTTGGTTCAAAGTAGGGGGAATTGTAATGTTCTGGCTACTCCCTTATGTAAAAGTTATTCTTCAGGTGTTTCCTTGACAGTAGGTGGTGCTGGTGGTCTCTCGGGAAAAAATGCCCGGTGTGTCCTTCAATCTTAAATACCTGCTCCATAAAGTTTCCTACTTTTTTATTTACACTGGTAATTGCTCACTGACTGTATTTGTAGTGCTAACACCACCGATTTTGGTATCATGGTGAATTGTTCAATTTTGTACACTCTGTACGTTCGCACAGCTTTGGTTGCAGTGCACAGAGAGCCTTTCTTTATTGCTGCAAGCAGAGAAAAACAAAATTAGAGGGAACATTGCAGGTGAAGTGCACATTCAAAACTGCAGCAGCACAAGATGTATGTAAACAATGTGTTGATTCATGCTGTTTCTTGGTGTGTATATGTTCATGCGCAAACATGCACAAGATCTCACTGTATGTTTGAAAGAGTGTGCCCATATCATTAGGGTGTCCAGACCTTGAAAAATTCAGACCCTGACATAATTGTGGTGGTTGCTGGCATAGGCATATAAGTATATTTGTTTTGGCACTTCATGAGACTGTCAAGCTGTTGCTTGAGCACCGAACATGTAAATAAATAAAAATGAAAATCTTGCATATTCGGACACAAATGCAATTTCTATATAAACATCCCATATTTTTGTTTTGTCGAATTAAAAACAAAAAGTGGTGAACTTTCACGAACATCAATCTAT
This sequence comes from Lissotriton helveticus, assembly GCF_964261635.1. NCBI lineage: Eukaryota > Metazoa > Chordata > Amphibia > Caudata > Salamandridae > Lissotriton > Lissotriton helveticus. The sequence goes on along the minus strand of NC_136072.1, from coordinate 447,030,964 downwards.
GTTTGGGGGAAAATGAGTACATTTCCAAATATGTGTCAATTCACAAAGAAAGTGGTAAATCTGCACCTATAAAAGTACACCCGCCCATGAGTGCAGAACTGATATCTTAGCTAGCCTGCTAAAAAACATTATTCAGAGACTTTTTGTATCTACTGTACCTACATATTTATCTATTGTAGTTGCTGGTGTGAAATTAAACAGTACAGCCTCCTCTTAGTAAAGAAGAGTTGTAACTAAAGCACTCTGTTGTTTAATTGTGTGTCATACATATTTTAATAGTTGTTGCTCATATCCATTATGGATATTTGCTGAAACTCACGACTGTGAATGGCTTCGATAGGAGGTCATCAGCCACAATAAAAGACTCAAACCATCATTGTTCTCTGATGTGATGTCAATCTAAACTTCCAACACAACTACTGATGTAATGCTTTAACATCACAGTCGAGGGACGTTTCTGCTTCGAGTGTCATTCTCCACCACTCCTGAGTCATCAAAAACCGGGAAGGAATCTATTGTAGAGCTGACACTAGTTTTCCATCTGCCCTGGATCTACAAAAGTGGGAAGGGGGAGATGGGAGGGCCATCCTATGTCTGCCACATATTTCACATCCCCCTGATATCACCACTCATCTGTGGTAAGAGGCTGAAGGGTGAATTATTTGGCTCTCTGCCTTCCATCATCTCCTCTGCCTTGGATGGGTTAGCACAGCACCACTGGAGACAGCAGACCTCTGTATTATCTGCCCTGCTGTCACTCTATGAGACAGCTTTAGCAGTGTATTGTGGGAGGAACTGACATCTAAATATATCGGAAGGAAGAGAGGCTGCTGCAGGAGATGAGGATTGGTGGAAGGACACCTGAGGAGGATGTGTGACAAAGGCATCCCAAATCTGGATATTTATGTTATATATAATACCTCAAAAAATTTGGCTGGTAAAATGGAGTGGTAAGACTTTGCTTGGAATGGGGAAAAGCATGCAGACCCTGGAATTAGCCGGCCATCTACTACTTGTTTTTTTCCAAATTCTTGACCTTTTTCCACTCTAATTTTCCGCTTAGTGCAACAGATTCGAAATTCGAACAGAAAAGGAGGGGATATTTCCAGGTGCAGTTCAGCACGTGGTAAAATGTATAATTGTGCAGCGGTGGCAATTCCACATAAAAGCTGCAAAATGATCACTCAGCACAACACGTAATGAGGACCTCGGTGTGGTGGTGTAGGTGGTAGGGCTGTGGTAGGGAACAAAGGCATTTTTGTACAATTACCCATTGATTCCAATCTTACATCACCACAGGATGACCTTATGATGTCTTCATAGGTGAGGTTGTGTATACCAGCTATAACATCATGATGGGTAGTTACCAACAAGGGGATGTGTTTCTCTTCACCTTCTGCGTAACTTTCCAGACAAATTGGGCTTTACCCTCATTGTTCATGATATCATTCAGACTTCCACAGTGGACTATGTCTCAATTGCTGACAATTACTCCCTTTACAGTTCATTATCTATTAACAGTTTTTTTTCCAGTTTTTGAGGATATAAGCATACCTTGGCATACCCTGAGTGCTAGAAAAATGACTAAGCTTGTGTCAGGGTTAATACTATAGTGAATCAATGCGCTAAACAAGCATTTGCAATGCAATAGGTCTCACATTAATAAAGTTTGAGCTATTGGCAGTGCTAATAATAATTCAACATCAATAGCTCAAACATTCAGTAATGCGAGACCTATTGTATTGCAAATGCTTGTATTTTTACTGTTATTTTTCCACCACCGATGTGACCCAGTGCCCCCACCCTTCCCGTGCGCAGCCAATGTTAAAAGCACACTGCATAATAAACAAGAGGCATGGTAAAATCATGTCAGATATTTATTAAAATGTTGTTATGTACCGAGTCACGAAGGTGCTTGGGTGTGATGCTCCGCAGAGGTTGCAGCACTGAGACTCTCTTGGCGGTGTAATGGGCCGTAGGTCCAGTGAGAGACTTTTTGAAACCCTTGCTCACCATACTGGAACGGTATTGCACTGATATTTCCAGACCAGCGGTGCACCTTGTGTACTCTGTGCTTTAAGGTGCACAGCACAGGCTCGTCTGACGTGCCATCAAGCATATGCAGTGAGATGGGGGCCTCTCTGTGCAGATGTGACCCTTTCTGCCCAGGTTTAGCACCATTCAGCAGCACTGCGTGTGCCACCACCGTGCACTGAAGGCTTTTCGTGCAAGAAGTCCCTGGCACCGTCGTAAGTTTGACTTTATTGTGAGCCCTGGCATCTGTCTGTCTGCAGCACATGACCCGGGCACTCCCCTGTGCTGCAGCTGCTGGTACCAGAGGTGTCTGCGTACTTACTGGGCGCGGGGCACGTACCTGGCGCTGGCACTGCGAACTGTGCCCCATGAATGTCTGTTTCTACGTCAGGCATCCCATAATTTCACACTGGCTGCTGAGAAATTAAATGCTGCTTCCTGGTTCAGAGACAGGGATGTGTGCAGGCACAGGCACGAACGCACACACACACACAAATGCACGCACTAACACACACATGCACGCACACACAGATGGACCCACGAGCACACAAACACCCAGAAGACGAAGGACCGCTCACAAGCAGACACGTGCAGACACGTGCACACACGCATTTAGGGCACACAAAACATATTTATACATTGGTGCACACAAAACACACCTGGAAATATACACGCACACACCCAGACAGAAACATGCAGAGAAATACACACACCCGAGGGCGTATACAGAGGGAGAGGCAGGCACGTGTGCACACCACTGCTGCACACACACGCACACACCTTCACAGCATAGCTCCAGTGCACGAAGGAGCTTTTACATCCACTCAAGAGATTTATTTTATGTTTTCTACAGAGAGACGTTCCAACGCTGACAACAGGGGATGCCTCAGAAAATGAAATAATTAAAGTGACACTTGCTAGTCAAATGAACTTTCCAGATAGTTCCAGTGGTATGCAACACTCTTACCGATTGTGGCTGTGGAGTAACTCGTCTACAAATGAATATCAGATACATCATGGTGTGTTCACGATAGCGGCCTGTTTGGGAATCTTCTGAAAGATTCGCCGTGTGTGGCGCTAGCTGTTTCTCTCCTTTCCCGAGCCACACATTCAACACCAACAGGAGGGTGGTATCCTGTGCTGGAAAGTAGGGGAAACTCGCCGGAAACCGGTTCTAGTACCAATATCTGGGCCGGATCCCATGGACGTATGCTGATGCTGAATTTGCCCTGCTGTCATATTACTCCCCGAAGCACACATCCGCGGCCGGCATGCTCGCGGGAGGGAGGGGAACAAAAATAAACAAGCAGCATGCGCTGCCCACCCCTGGCGCACACCGGCTCCTTGTGCATGTGCCGCTGCCATGTTTAGGTCAGGCAGCGATGCGCAAGACAAACAAAAAGTCCGAACAGTGCGGACTAAAACTGTAGTTGGTGGCAGCTGCTTTAGGACTACATGGAAGTCAGAACAGCCACTGAAAACAAAGATAAGAAATGCAATTACAACACTAAGCCAATGGCAAAGCAGCAGGAGAAACTACCTTCTGCTTGCCGACATATACAGATTACTTAAGGTCTCGCTGAGACAGTGCATGCGCTGCGAAACACAAGACCTAAAAAGGAAAAAATGTCAAATCTCCTAAATATTTGCCCTTTGCTTGAGGAATTGAGACATTTTTCTCTAAAGCAGCCATATTAAATGGCAATTTATTTAACAAGTGAAGCAAAAATTGAAGCAAAAATTGAAATTCTTTAATTATGGTGTCAGTGATCGTGAATCTTATGCACACAGAGAAGGCAAGAGGATTACAATAGTGTATGGCTTAGTCCGCAAATTGCAATTTAATAGAATAAGGTTAATGAAGCCTCGCTGTAATATCGCCTTCATGACAGTTGGGATGATTGTAAGGCTTCAGCGTTCACTGAAAAAGTCAAGAAATTACATTTCCATTTAATGACTATATTACATACTTTTTGCCCTTTTCATTGAAAATCCTGACCATTAGACACATCTCTTTTTATAACTATTCTTTAGGGATTTAAGACTCATGTGTGTCCGAGATGCACAGCTGGCTTTGTCAAAGGAGAAGAGCTGGCAGATGTTTATACTATCCAGATATGTAGTCGTGGAAGATGTTAAATTGAATGGGGTTGTATGAAAAAACAAATGAATTCTCCTTCATACAATAGTTCAAGCTCAAGCTTATGAAAGCTAGTATGATGCAAATAGGTTTCACTCTGGAATGACACCAGAAGCTGTTTTACAGATGGTGACCAGAGGGCGCAACGGGTGTTTGCACCCGCTTTGCACACCCCAGGGCACTTTAGTATTACAGAAGGGGACAGAGACGCTTGTGTGTCCCCTGCTATAATACCGATAGCGCTGGCGCACTTAAAGCACCGATGTTCCCTCATTTGCATAGGGGCGTACCCTATGCAAACGAGGGAATTCTTTTGACTCTGCACCTGTGCCATATTACAGACGCGAGCACAGCATCAAAGAAGCCCTCATGAGGCGCACTGACAGTGCGCCATTTAAAATGTGGCACACTGTCAGTGCACTTCCTGATAGCAGCCCTCTGCACAGGGTAACGGGGGTCCCATGTACACCTCCAGACTTCCCCTTGTAGGTGGGTGCAATCACTGACTGAACCTGCCTGCAAGGGGATCTCTAAATCCCTTTGAAAGTGCAGGCAGGTGCCTCCTGCACTGTGAAAACACGGAGCGGCAGCTGGTGTTCACAGCTGCCCTGGGGGCAGGGCATCCACCTTAATGGGGTGCACTATCACTGTTTGTGCCCTGGCGCACGTTTTGAAAGGCGCGCCGGGTGCAAAAAGTGATAATGTGTAATACGGCCCCAGGTGGATATCATGAGCACAGCAACCCATAGCGCACTTTCTGGTATTGCACGCTATTCGAATTACTTAGTCCTTATAAACCAAATCTTTTTTCAAATTGTTTGTGCAATCTGCACATACAGATTGAGAGAAAATGCAGATGTTAAGTTTTCCCATCTTAACTTTCTGGCCTACCCCAAATCCACCTGCAGTCATGGACAACGGCAGTTGCCATTTACACTATGGCGGGCCTTGTTTCGGATACTGATGCTCAAAACAAGAACCAAGGGTCTATTTCTCTCACATTTGACCTGGGCCCAAAAGTCACAGGATTCTCTCATTAGATTCATCAATATTACTTTCATATAAACAACTGTGCCTCTTCTCCACTATTTAGGTCGGTCATAGCAAAGTTGCAGCTGTGATACTCCTATCATTGGTGACCTAGCGTGCTGTGGAAATACAGTAAGAAATTTAACTTCCAATATTTTCATGCATAATTCATGACTCCACTTTTCAGTGTAAGACAAACTGTTCAAAAAGGTCAAGGCATTCAACACTGAGCCAAAATTCATGTTTAGCTCAGTCTCATTTAATGATCACTCCGTTGAACTAAAAATAGCAAACACACATCATTTCTTATAGATGCAAAGTACATTACAGACTTGCCATTGCCATCTGGTATTTAGCTTACCAATGTGGCAATGTGTGCATGAAAAATCCATGCACACGAGGACTCTCTACTCATTCCTTTAACTATCCAATCCTATTACACTGGTACATCACAATTCAGGTGATAGTGCAATGATAGGATGCTGTTGCACCGTGCAAATTCCACACAAACGCTTTGACTATTCCAATGGATCATTTTGTCAGAATGAGGATTAAAACATCAAAAATAGTAACATATCAATAATAGCGAAGCTGATTTTGCCCTAGAGTAATGATAGAGATGAATACATTTGCAAACCATGAAGGTTTATCAACACATTAGTAAAGATCAAATCAAATCCAATATCTCTTTATTCGGAAACAAAAGTATCCATAAAAGAGCATATTCAAATTTCATTATTAAAACTGACATTTCATAGAATCATAGTAAAGTTAAAAGTATATCATTAAACTATAATAAAACTAAAAGACAATTCTAATTACCAATCATTGTCAAACGAGCTCGGATGGCAATTTTCAGAAACATACCATTAGTAAAGTTAGAAATCAGATCAAATAATGATAAATCGATAATCACCTGGAAACAGCATATGTCAATATAATCCAGACAAGTCAAAAGGCAAATACAAAGACATATTGTTTAAAGGTAGATAGGCACAGTATACAGTTTTTGTTCCCTTGAAGGGAAACGCTAAACTAAGGTTGCGGGCAGTTGGGAATTGGCAAACAGCCAGGGCCGGACTGGCCATAGCGGGCAATCCCCCGGTGCGCCGCACGGATGGGGGGCCGGTTGTGGCCCCCTGGGGCCCGTTTTTGTTACAGGGCCGTTTTTTGCAGCATAGCTGCAAAATCGGCCCTGTACCAAAATCGGCCGAAAACCGGCCCCGGCAAAGAGCTTGGCGGCACCTCCAACCCCCCCCCCCCCCCCCCCCGAGTGGGGAGGGTGGGCCGGCCGAGTACTTTGCCAGGGCCGGTTGTGGTTCCCAGTCCGGCCCTGCAAACACCAAGTATAAAACCTTAAATAGAACGAAATGAAGGTTCCCATTAGGACAAGTGTAAATGTGTTCACACAAGAAGCTATCTCTCTGAGCCAAGTTAAAAGGAGATTGGAGTCTCAAGAGCGAGGAAAGGGATGTCAGCCTCTTAAGGTGGACTGAAACAGGACTAACTCTCTAAAACTAAAAGCACACAGGATGTAGATGTGTGCTGCTCCCCTAGAATGTTCAGCCTAGCTTCAGCATGCAAAATGCATTGGCCTACTGAGTCTATGTCTGTGTTTAATTCAGGATTCTTGGAGCCCAGATAAGATCTCATATCAGCTAGGTTGTTATGAAAATGTTGGTGCAGTTCATCCCTTGGTTCTACTTTTAATACTCACAGACTTCCCATCATCATATTGCCTGAGCTTGCAACCACAGGTGCTCCCCAGTCCTAGCGTCCAACCCCTGTCTGTTCAGGTATTCTAAATACTCTGCCCTTTGCTACTTTCTTCTTTGGAGGCATGTGGAGCTGTCCTGTAACCTCACTCCACTTGGGAATCTACACAGGGAGCCTCAATCCTCTATAAGGGTTCAACAGCCAGGTGGACACAGGGCACCTGTTGGACCAACCAAAGCCTAAGAAACCTCGAAGCACATACTTCAAAGTACAGATCAAGCCGCAAGCAAGGACCGAAAGCATCAGGGTAGTCTGCCTTTTTGGCCATGCCCCCCCAACACTAACATCTTTACAGAATGCAAAAGGTGCAGAAGCCCATTCACTTCTGACAAAGTTTTAGTCACACAACTCACTTGCCCCTATATGAACCCCCCCTCAATGTAAGGTCTTCGCCTTCTTGTTACATTTCTTTCTCCTCCTCCCCTGATGTTCCTCAGTGCTGTGCAATGCCGTGCTCGCGCCTGCCCAAAGGTCAGACCCAATCGACAGAGGCCAGGGTGTCCGAATGCCGGAGCGGGATTCCAAATGCTGGGACGCCACCAGGAAAGTATCTCTACCCTGCTATTGCCAGGAGTCAGGGAGACTTCTCTGCCCATTAGGGCACCTCAACTGTTTGTGTGGCCTCTGCTGCCCCATGGCCAGTACAGCCACTATCTACACCCCCTCAAGGAGATAGGTGAAGGTGGGCGTGCAGCAGGGAGTCTCTGTGTCTCCAGGAGGGCAGGCATGAACTGCAGCATCAGAGAGGGGACACAGCAGAAGTGAGAGTTCAGCAAGGAGGACTTTTGAAGATCGCCAAGGAGTGTTCACATTGCTCCCACTGCTCATTCTGCACAAATAGGACTTATGTAAGGTATGTCCCAGTGCCTGTGGATGGTGACGGCAGCACGGAGAGGACTTAATTGAAAAAGTAGAAGTAAGGGTGCACAGGTGTGGCCTTTAATATATGTGAGTCATAATCTAGGTGAGCGATGTGTGCCGAGTTTACTTGGACCCTTAAGGGACATTCAGCTGGATGTATCACTTGCACCGAGCTACTTAGGAAAGGTGATCAGACCTGGAGCTGTGAGCCAGAAAGACAAGATGAAAACCAGAGGGTGGAAACACGTTGGGGTCCCAACTACTATGTCTTTGGCATCCTAGGAGCCCAGAGGAGCAATGGCCGTCTCATGAAATGAATGATAATGAGCAGGGCAGGACAGGAAGATTGATTACTACTAGTAAAGCATTAGGAAAACTTAAGGAAGTCCAATGCACTATCCTGTCCTGTTTTGGGCAGCAAGCACACGTAAACTCCTCGTTAATCCCAGTAACTCCACCTAGAGAAATGTACGCAATACATTAATGCTTCTTCCCAGTTACAGCAATATCAACCAAGACTTTTTGTAGACTCAGATGATAAGTATATTTATGGAAGAGATTATGTTGTTCAGACAGGAAGCTCCACTCCAATCATCAATACCTACCCAAAGGATATTATGGGTAATTTATTGGATGACTTTATCTAACTAATATAATAAATAGCTCATCCCAAGGGCCAACTGAGGGTCTGGCATCAACTGAGCAGCTGTATCAACAAATAGTGAAGGATCCTCTGACAGTACCTCAACCATGTGTTCAGACCCCTAACAAAGCATCTAAACCTCTGAACTTAGGCAGGAGGAAGGGGACAGTTTTGTCCTATCTGCTAAGTGCCATCAGCAATACACAAACAAAAGTGGCTAGTGCCTTGACTGAGCATTCTGCCACAATGGCCAACAATACTATGATATTAAAGGAGATTGTTATAATTTTGCAAAAAAACAGAAATAAATTTACAGAGACCATCTAATGCAGCCGATCTGCTCAGAAGAGATAAAGTGGAAAATACAACAACTTTTATGAATTGATGATGATATAGACCTACTACGTCTACTACCTCACAAATGTAAAAGAACTTCAGAGGGTACTGATTCAGTATCAGGCGCAATGATAAGGCCATATTGACACTGATAGTGAGAAGAAAGGGATCCGTCAACAACAAATCAGAAATTGCAAGAAGCAAAACCTCTATCAGGTACCTTATCTGTCCCTAGAGGGAAGGATATGTTACAGGGTAGGAACTCCAACTGTCAAGAACAGGCCTTACTTTCAGGTAGTGCATTTTGTCCATTCGAGAAAAGAGGAGCTGTACCTCCCAGTTGGAAGTTGAAGAATACCACAATGTACAACCTGAGGAACTGTTTTTTTAAGTTAAAAAACACATCAGCTATGAGTAAATTTATTAGTTTATTAATTAAAATCATTACAATCACTTAGAGCACAATATAAATAAAAAACGTAGTAATTCCTTTCCAAAGATTCAGTCCAGACAGAATGAGTATAATAAAGAAGATCTCTTAAAAGCAGTGGTGACTGGTGGAGCATGCAGGTATATGTTAAAAATGCTTATTATGGATGGCAACTGTTTTATAAATAGAATGTGCTCTGATCGCCGCTGAGGTACGAATTGAGTTCAGCAATGCAGAGGTGATCGGGGCACATTCTATTTAGAAAGCATTTACCATCTGTTATACTGACTAAAATAAACTAATACATCTGAAGTCACCTTCTTCTGCATCACGCTGCCTACCTCTAAAGTTTATGTGCATGCTGGTCCCACTCATCATGCCCAATCCAAGCACTGCTTTCATGCTGCTTATAATAGTAAACAGCATAAGAACAGAGCCAGGATTGCCTAGGTCAGGCAAATACATAGTAGAGGCAGCTGCTGGATTCAGGTGGTGGGGCAGGGGAGACAGGGGACGAGGACGAAGAAAAAATAAACCACTTACCTGAAACATCCGGCAGCCACCTCTCCTCCGTTCTCCGTCCTCTTCCTTCTTCCTGTTCCGGCCAGCAGCAGGAAGCACCCGGCTCCCAGGTATCCCTGGACCGATAACGTACGCTGCAAAGCAGCATTCTGATTGGTGTGAGCACCTACGCCAGGCAGAACCCACCCCTCTATTCAGGGTAAGGGAGTTACACACCGAAGATAACCCCTGCTCGCCCCCTTGGTAGCTTGGCAGAGCAGTCAGGTTTATCCCAGAGGCAATGTGTAAAGCGTTTGCGCAACACACACACACACCAGTCACAAACTAGGCACACCACAAAAAGAGACTCCACACAAGGTTATACAAAAATATCCTTTCTATTGTTCATAAAACACATTAGGCCGCAATCACATAAATCACTGTGCCAATAGGCACTTGTCATGACATCACAGAGATCATAAAATCACTTTACCACTAGGTAATGGACAGAACAGTATAGATAGTGCAATCATGAAAATACTTGTGGATTACACACATTATCAAAAAACACCATCACAGCACATACATGGCGACTCCTGCAGTAATGCCTGTTATCTTTACAAATGCAAGGCACACACAACATCAGGGAATGAAATGCAGTAGGTCGGTCAGGAAGAGAAAACACATGGATTGCCACACATCATGGTACATAAATCACCATACCTCATTTGAAACCTCATCATCTGCTGAACGCCCAAGGATAACAAATCACAGGAACCCCTGTGCTCCTTTTATATATAATACGGTACACAGGCTGAAAGAGTAACAGGTATGTAGGCTGCAGGAGCATCTGTGCGCCTACTAGTAGTGATACAGTAATCCTAGATTCCTGACAGAGTGAAGGGACTCCAGCCCTCCTATAAAAACAATATGGTAATCCTCAAAAAGGTCCCTTATCCAGGAAGCAGGGGCCTCCATTGAGGATTCCCCCAGGATGGGCATCCAACAAGAAAATGCCCCCAAGGTATGTCACACACACCAATTCGTCGGGGCAACTGCGCTGGGTCTCCTGCTCGTCAAAAGGCCAAATAGCAGCTGCCTGCGAACGTGCTGTGCAGCTGCCTCAACCACTCTTCATCAGGGAGTTTGTTGGAGACCTTGACTGGTCTCGTGCTGCCTCGCCCAGGCAGCGCGACTCGGGGAAGAGGTACGCCGGCCCCTCGCAACCACCACCACTCCTCCTTATTCCAGAGTGAGGCGATGCTCTCTCCCCACAATGCTCTTTCTAAACTCAGAGAGGTGCACTGGGGATTGGTCACACCATCCTTTAGGCTCGCCTGGGTTCTCTCTCTCTGGCTGGGAAGGCGGTGCCAAGGGACTAAAGAATTCATGGGGAGATCCCTCTGAGCTCCCGGTGCTTCTTGTGTGCCCGGGGTCAGTGCTCACCAAGCGCTGCCGATCTGGGACTCGTGATGCATTACTCACGGGCCGATCTTCATGAAGCGCCTGCCACACAAATGGACAGAAGAGAACTCACCAGGAGTTTCCCTGGGGGGCAAGAGCAGTCAAAGGGCAATCACACAAAGCTTCTGTGAACAGATGGAGCACTCCAAACAATACCCACGCTTCTGCTTGGAACCAACAAAGTACTTCCTGTGAGCTGGAGGAAAAGAGGAGCACTCCTGCATAAACTCTCCTCAGACGCACTCTCCACAAGCTGTATGCAGGAAGAGCACAAAGTAAAACTGGGAAGGGGCACGCCACTTAGTCCATGGAGAACACTGGGACAGAGAACAGGGCACAGGCAGTCCAACCGCCAGGGTTACTTGGCAGAGTGGCAGTCCCTTCAGCCACCCAGCAGGCTGCAGGTTAGGTTCACAAGCAGGTGGTGCCAAACAGCGGTTTCTCCTGGCACACAGCAGTCGTCTGTGTAGAACCAGCAGTGTCAAGTCCCAAGCAGGATCTAAAATCATAGGGTCACAGCCCAGTACTTATAGTGGAAAACACTTTGTTCTGGGGGCACTTCAAACACTTTTCAGAAGTGCACAACACCCCTGTTCACATCCCAAGCCCTTGCCCCAGACACACTGCCGGTTGCAGAGACATCATTGTGAAAGACAGGCAGAGCCCTATTCAGGTGCAGGTGAAACTCCTACCACCACTCTAAATTCAGACCAGGCCTATTCAGGTGCAAGTGAAACTCCTCCCACCACTCTAAATTCAGGTCAGGCATATTCAGGTGCAAGGGAAACTTCTCCCACCATTCTAAACTCAGTCAAGGTCTATTCAGCCCAGCGCTGAGTCACCCAGAAAAGGTAGGACACACCTCAACCCCCCTTGTGACTGTCTAGAGAGAATGCACATCCCCTTCTCCTTTCAGTCTAAACCAGATGGTGAGTACACATCCCTGGAGGGCACAAAGAGTCATAAGCACATCAGAAATGCCTACTCCTATAGGTGGCATTTCTTAAATAGTAATAACAAATCCGTTTCTACCAATAACCAGGATTTATTTCTACTATTCCAAACATACCAAACATAGCCACACTACTCCTTTCATATCAGGTATTACCATTGAAACACATATCAGGGAATTTCCAATGCAAACCTATGAGACGGCAGCCTCACAGCAGTGAGAAACCAAATAGGCTGTTTGTCACTACTAGGACATGCCACACAGTTAAGGCACATGTCCTACCTTTTACCTGCACATCAGCCTGCCCTTAGGGCTAGCTAGGGCCTACCTTAGGGTTAACTTATATGTAGTAAAAGGGGAGTTTCAGACATGGCAACCACTTTACCTGCCACGTCCCTGCAGCAATAAACTGCATGCACAAGCCCTGCAGCGGCCTGAGGCAGGTTTGAAAGGCTACTTCAGCGGGTGGCTCAAGCAGCGCTGCAAGCCCACTAGTAGCATTTAATTTACAGACCCTGGGTATACAGGATACCACTGTACAAGGGAGTTACGGGTAAATTAAATATGCCAAACAGGTGTAGCCCAATCTTACCAAGTTTACAAGAGAGAACACGTGCACTTTAGCACTGATCAGTGGTAAAGTGCTCCTGGGCATAAAACCAATAAAAACACAACAGAAAAAATGCAGGAGGAAGGCAAAATGTTCTGGGATGACCCTGGAAAAAGGACCAGGTCCAACAAGTGGGAACACCACTGATAACGTGATATTTTTCTTTATTCTTCCTCTGCTTGGTTGTGTTTACAGTGATTGTTGAAGCAATAATTGTTACAAAAGGAAACAATCTGAATGTCAGACAAAACAAACATATGCACTTCCATGTTATCAACTCAAACACAAACAAGCAGGAGTTTATTTAAATATTTCCATCTTTTCCCTCTTATAAGATATTGGACAACCTCCCAAAAATACCTCAAGCCTGCCAAAAAGATCATGCTAGATACCGTTTCCGTAGCGCAGTCTAGAGTAACACTGAATAACTGCGGGTCCATGGGAATGAAAAGCTACAAACCACAGAATCCACTGCAATATACAGAGATCGGAAATGCAACACTTGGTGAATGTAGTTGTTTGAGGAACTAGCGAGAGGCCCGGCCCACTAAGCTACCCAAAGTCCTCAATGCCCATCTGACATAGGGCATCTTTCCATGGAAGCGGTCAGAGTGCGGCATCCTGAACCATGAAATCTACTGCATCCCAAAGGATTTCAGAATGGCGGGATTTTACATGAAGAAGTCATTAGATATGCACTCAGTTACCACAGTTAGAACAGAGGAGAGTGTTGCCTGATTCCCATCTGTGCCAAATATGCCATTTTATGGTTATTTAAAGTTGTGTCTTAGGAGAGAAAGTGGTTGATTGATCTAGGTGTCAGTGTGTGTGCAAAGAAATGGTGAACAACGTCCAGTTACTGTGGCTTTGAGGCAAGCAGCAGCGGTGCATCCATTGGGGCGTAGGGGCGGAGCCCCACCAGCCACCATGGACGCATCGCAGCTGCCGTCCGTAATTAAATAAAATACATGCTGAACTATCAGCCGCCGGGAATTGCCAGGGGGGGTGGCCTGCTGCAGCTTGAGTGACAGTCCACACTCAGGCTGCAGCAGACGTAGTGCGCAGGCTGGGGAACTTACAGTGCTCATGCTTGGGAAAGTTGGCAACTTTCTCAAGCATGCGCACTGTAAGTTCCCCAGCGGGACCCAGGGGTGCTTGTTCTTCGCCTGCCACAGTGCCACAGCCCGGGTCTCCAAAGGGCGACAGGGCGAGGGCGAAATGTGCCCCCCCTAGCCAATCGATTGGCTGGTCCACCGGCGCAGCATCCCATTGGATGCCGCGCGTGGGGGTGGCCTGCCATTCGTTGCTGAGTGGATGCAAGGTTTCCTTCATCTTATCGGCGGGAAGACCAAGGACAGAGAAAAGAAGCGAGATGGAGACCGTGTAAAAAAGTCTCACAAAAGGAGAGCTGCCTGGACCTTCGGAAGGGGCGGGAGCTGCCACCCAACACCTCCCTCCTGTGGGAACCTCTGCAGAGACTTACCTACCCCGGAGCGAGCGGCTGAGCCAGTGATTCTCAATCTGTGCGCCGTAGAATCTACCCAGGGGCGCCGCGCACCAAACGCACAGTTAGGGAACCAAATTAATTTGTTTATCCCGTCCTATCAATAGTTCAAGTCCGTGATCCACATTAGCATTGCACGCCTGTTTACAGGGAAATACTGCCGAGGGGTGCAGTACCTACATTGGCCGCCGGGGGTTGGACCAGCGTCACTCCTAGTGTTAGGAAATAATGATTCTCCGGTGGCAGCTGCTGCGGGGAGACCTGGCCTGAACCGGCACGCTGGGGTTAAAAGAGCAGGCCGATTCGGATGAGAAAGAAGCCTGGGTGGAGAGAGGGGCTGACAGGAGAGGCTTTACAACTGGAGCAGGTAGGAGGCACATACGTCACCAGTGGCAGCCTTTACTGAAATGTTGATTACATGTTCTGAACACAGTGATGGCAGTTAAGGTAGAGCTGTAGACTGGATAGTGTGTTTGGCGACTAAACTGCCTTTAAAGGAGCCTTTTATGTGGTCAGCAGCGCACTCTTGACCTGTGTTTTTGAAAGATAAGAATTCTATGAAGCTTCCCAATTAAATAACATAAGCACAAACCATAAAGGACAATAAAAACTGAATTAACACACTGTCTAAAATACGTCATGTGCACAGATTCGAAGAGGACAGACAGGCACGTCCCCCCACCCCCCTCCACAGAACTTGTTGGGTACACAAAGATGTTGGTTGCAGGCACGTTAAACTCCTGTTATTTTAAATTGCAGCACATTTGCAACATTTAAACAGGCAAGAACATATGTACTTTCTTTTACAAATTGAGTTGCAGCAGGTGTGTATAGATCCTGCAAATGCCCACTATTTAACAAAAAAAGCACTTTAAACAAGATTTTTCCCTTTAAAACAAATATGTTCAAAATCTAATAGTTTAAAAACAGTACTGCTTACTGTTATATTTGGTAATTGCATGCCCATTCATTCGTGGTCCAAACTTGTGCCAGCACTGTGCTCAACCTACTTAGAGCTGGAGCTCTGCGTTATCACCTCAGCAGTTTCTGCAGGGGATCACTTTCTGCGTGTCTCTGGGTCGCAGCTTTTGCTTCTCTCTGCTGTAGGGGCAACAGTGCCCCTGTATTGGTCCTACCAATCCTCTTGTAGTAACACTACAGGGCAGCGAGTACCTGACCCAGATAACAAAGAAAACTGCGGAGAACATGTCCTGGCAGCATCTTGGTAAAGTGAGCAATGCACTGCACTGGACAGGGAGAAACATAGAAGTACTCCCAAGGCTGGGATTACATCCTCCCCGCCTGCCCAAAAAAGTAACAAGATGGGGAGCCGTGGCCAACGGCCAACAGGTTAAGGGAGCCGGGGGTCAAGAAAGTTTGGGAACCACTGGGCTGAGCAGTGAGCACCCCGAGAGAGCGAGGCCAGACACCCGCAGGGAAGGCACACAAAGTGCCGGAACCGCCGCGAGGCACTAGATCGAGGGCCGCGACACCCCAGTAGAAACCCGCACACTGCCTGGCACCCCCAGAAACATGCTGCGGGCCTTCCTGATCAAGAAGTCCTCGGCGTCCAACAGCAGGAGGAAGTGGAGCGAACTGCCCGACGAGGAGCGGGGTGAGGTCTACTCCTTGCTTTTCAAGCACTACTTTTTCTTTTGTGTTAAGCATTTCGTGACAGTTTCAAATTCTGCCTTGCTCATTGCCGCCCCTGTGCCTCTTCCCTTTCCCTTCAAAGTTGTGCTCGCCCTCATTTACTTGTCCTCCACGTTGCTTTCTCACCTTGTGCTTTTCCACCGCCTGCTCCATGTTGCTCTCTCTCCCCTTGTGCCTCTCCCCTCTCTTCTACCCTCCATGTTACTTCCTTCCTTCCAAACCTCAGTGTTGCTTCCCGTCACCCTCTGAGTCCCTTAGTGATGCTTCCCCCGCCCGCCCGCGCTCTCAGAGTTGCTCCCCCACCACCAGTAATTTATCTGTTGGGGACGGGGAGCTGTGCTTTTGGTGTCGTAAGTGATGGAAGTAACGGGTTTCCTCTGAGGATACTCGGTTTTGGGGACATTTTCTTGGCATTGACGTGCATGATGTTGGAGGCTACCCAGAGGGAGTTGAATGGAGTACGGTACGGAGCCTGGTCTCAAAAGCTTGCGTACTGGACATATTCTTCAGGAAGGCATGGTGCTAACAATTGAACCAGGAATTTACTTTATTGATCACTTGCTCGACCAAGCACTGGCAGACCCCGCACAATCCCATTGCCAGTGTAAAGTTCTAAACTTGCTAGATTGATTCAGACATTGGCTCTGAGCAGCCGTCTGCGTCTGGCGTTTCTTGCAGAGCTACAGTATTGTGATGAAAACTTCTCCTATGCACAGCCTTTCAGCAACCTCTGAAATGCAAGAGCGCATGAATTGGTGAAATGCAAATGCTGATTTTTATAATGTGAACATTACTGAATATCTGTTTTTATAAGATGATCATCCCTCTAAGGTGATTCAGATATAAACTATGCATTCTGTGTAACTGCTTTCTTTGATTAACTGTCGATAATCACGTTCATCTGGATAGGCTGCTTCTGCTGATAGCACTCATAACGTTGTTGGAGGAGTTATTGCTGTGTGGGTTATGTGACGCGTTTGCAGAAAGGCATGAATTGTTATTTGTTATTATTATCATGTATGTGTTGACTTTGAGAGAAGGCGTCCAGTGTAGTTCACATGAAAGCTGAGTTTGATAGCTGCGCCGATGGTAGCAGAGGGATCAATTTTGCATTTTTTACAGGTTTCTCAAAATGTAGATCACTTGAATATTAGGAACATGGCGGTTCTGCAACTTTTCAACTAACTTACTTCTAGTCCACCTCTAGCCAGATCTTCCAGTTTTAAAGAACGTTGCTTGATTTCTGCCACTGCCAAGCCTATGCGTCACTGTCAGAGGCTTAATGCGCTGGACGTCTCTGGCAAAGTTCAAGTGACACTGCGAGCTCTGAAGGTTAGAGGTCACTTGCAACATTCAGACAAGGTCTCTGCATCACTAGTTTGTTTCACACCTATAGGCAAGACCACCAGAATTATGCGATTCTGTTGCCGCAGCGTTTTCCGCATAATCGGGGATTAGTAAGGTTAAATATTTGCCATAACGCCGTTACCATGTGTAAAACTGTCAAAGTTATGAAGTAATACTATCACAGAGTGTGGCACATTATACTGCACAATTTGACTTTTCTTGATGCATAATCTAGCCAACCCTGCCACATACTTTGGTCCTTCCCTGCCGCATAATTCCAGTGGCCTTGTCTCTAGGTGGTGCAGTATTACTTAGATTTAAGACATGCAAAACTATCCAGTAGTAGTCTGTGGCCATGCCCTCTCTGCCCCTCCCACCAACACATCTCCAAAACAGCGATGGTCTGTGGTCTAAAGCATTTATGTCATAGCTCTCTGTTGGACTCCATGATCACATGTTCCAATCCTAGCTTGCCCACTTAGCCTTTCATTTTTCTAAGGTCGATAAAATAAATACAGTTGAGTTGGATAACAATAGCATCTGCTTTTCCGCGTTAAGATAGCCATCGGTGAAAGTATGTTTTACCTAAGCATGCGTTATATACCTTGTTTTATTGACGGGTACATCACAACTTTAGGTACACATGTATGCATGTCATTCAGGAACACTAAGCTTCCCGGCTTATAGGAAGAGTAACGCTGCCTTTGTCGCAGGACCTCACAGCTCCATCAAGTTTCTTGCCCATGTTTATGAAGCGACATGTTTCAGAGTGTTGAAGTTATGCAAAGGGTGATGGGGCAGGAAATATGTTTTAGAACTCCCTCAGGGGGAGCTCTCCCTCTAAGCCTGTCTGGCGCATATTTTCTTTTTCTGGCTACTCCCTTGTTTACATCAAATATTTTTACTCTGTAATAATATCCCTGTACGTGCTTAATGTACTTAAAAAGGCAGCCTAGTGCATGACTTGTAACATTTTAGAATGCATCATGAGTGATGTTTCAGAGGATTTTCTATGCCTTTAGAGAGGCAAGCTGCCGCGCATAACTATTAGAAGATATTCATGAGCTGAATAATGGTGTTTAAATTACCAACAATGTCCATGAAGTCTTCCTACACACTCCTTTCACATTTCCATTTTATATTTAAAATGCATTACCTTAATCAGTCCAGTTTGCGCCTTAGGCAAGACATCATGGCTCACATTAGAGGCTTTTACAAGTGTGAATGTATGAAGCTCTGTGGTTATACTGAATAAGCAGCTACCTATGTTATGCCATCTATTAATGTAATAACTGCACTTTCACAATTGCTTTATTAACCTTCCTGCTTTCTCAAATTTGCTTGAAAATGCATGATTTTTCTTCTTTTTTTTCAAAATTTTCTTGGGGGGGGGTTATCCCCCCAAACCCCCCTTTTGGCGTTCGGGCTCGCTCGCTGCGCTCGCTTGCTACGCTCGCTCGCTACGGTGCTGTATGCAAATCAATTTGCGCCCCACCACTTTCAAATGTCACCCACCGCCCCTGGAGGCAAGATGTGGTTGGTGTCACATAATGCTTCTGCAAGTTCTTTACACTGTGTACCTCGGGCTGGTCTCTGAGGCCATACGAGCTTGACATGGTAAGTGTCACTGGAAATGCTTAGCTGTTGTTGTACAAAAAGGCAGATGTGCCATGAACCACCAGAGTAGCAGAAGGAAAGACGTATGGACAAGTGGATGTATTAGTGGGTGAAAGTATGGCTGGATGAGCAGGTAAAAGTCAGTGAAAGAATCAGTGAATGAAAGGATGGATGGATGAGTGGATGAATGGGTGAAAGGATGGGTCGGTGAAAGGCTGGATGGATGAGTAGGTGAATGGATGGGTGGGTAAAAGGTTGGAAAGTTGAATGGGTGAAAGGCTGAGTAGGTGAACCAGATGGATGCGTGAAAGGATGGGTGGGTTAAACTGTGGATGGATGAGTGGATGAAAACATGGTTTGGTGGGTGGGTGAAAGGATGGATAGATGCATGGGTGAAACAATATGTTGATGAGTGGGTAAAAGGATTTGTGAATGAGTTGATGAGAGGATGTGTAGATGGTGGAGGAAAGGATGGCAGAGTAAATGAAAGCCTGAAAGGATAAACTGGGGTGACGAAGTGAGCTAAAGAACAGTGATGGATTCAACCCAGATCTGTAACTGGGGGTGAGTGTCTGAAAAGTTTCAGTGCTCCATCCATCATCTTCTTGTGTTTGTTTTGGATGGGCAAAAGGATGGCAGAGTAAAAAGAAAGCAGAGAATGGATAGATTGATGGGTAGGTGAGTGAGTGAGTGAGTTGGTGGCTGAAAGGATGGCAGAGTAAATGAGGATCCTTTGATGGATTCATGGATGGATGATGGATGGATGGGTGGATGAATGAATGGATACCAGAGTAAATGGAAAAGTGAAAGAATGAATGATGGATGTATGAAAGGATGGCAGAGTACATGGAAATCTTAGAGAACTGGTGGATGGGTGGGTGGACGGATGTCAGAGTAAATGGAAATCCAAGAGGATAGATGGGTGGGTGGGTGAAAAATTGGCAAAGTAAATAGAAATCTAGATGAGTGGATGGCGTAATAAATGGAAATGTAAGAGGAACTATTGATGCCAAAGTAAATGGAAATGAGGAAATGGGTGGATGATGGATGAAAGAATAGACAACAGGATGAATTGTTGGATGGAAGGTTTTATTGCTAGATGGATAAGTCCTAGAATAGATGTATGAGTGGATGGATGGATGCATGCATAGATAGTGGATGGATAGAATGATCAATGGATAGATAGGATGGTGAACGATTGAATGCTGAATGACAATGAATGGATGACAGAATGTAAAGGTGAAATAGTTGATAGTATCATGTAGATGGAAGGCTGAAAGAATGAATAAATAGTTGCTTGGCTAGAAAAGACAAATGAACTCTTCTGGGGAGGTTCAGGGCACTTGCTTTGCTTGCTTGGTGCCATATGAGTTTTGGTTCATAGTAGGGGGAATTTTAATGTTCTGGCTACTCCCTTATGTAAAAGTTATTTTTCAGGTGTTTCCTTGACAGTAGGTGGTGCTGCTGGTCTGTCAGGAAAGAATGCCCGGTGTGTCCTTCAATCCTAAAAACCTGCTCCATAAAGTTTCCTACTTTTTTATTTACATTTGCTTACTGACTGTATTTGTAGTGCTAACACCACCGATTTTGGTATCATGGTGAATTGTTCAATTGTGTACACTCAGTACGTTCACACAGCTTTGGTTGCAGTGCACAGAGAGCCTTTCTTTATTGCTGCAAGCAGAGAAAAACACAAATAGAGGGAACATTGCAGGGGAAGTGCACATTCAAACCTGCAGCAGCACAAGATGTTTGTAAAAAATGTGTTGATTCATGCTGTTTCTTGGTGTGTATATGTTCATGCGCAAACATGCACAAGATCTCACTGTATGTTTGAAAGAGTGTGCCCATATCATTAGTGTGTCCAGACCTTGAAAAATTCAGACCCTGGCATAATTGTGGTGGTTGCTGGCATATGATCAGCAACCTTGAGCATGTTATAGGCATATAAGTATATTTGTTTTGGCAGTTCATGAGACTGTCAAGCTGTTGCTTGAGCACCGAACATGTAAATTATAAAAATGAAAGTCTTGCATATTAGGACACAAATGTAATTTCTATATGAACATCCGATATATTTGTTTTGTCGAATTGAAAACCAAAAGTGGTGAGCTTTCACGAACATCAATCTAATGTTTGGGGAAAAATGAGTGCATTTCCAAATATGTGTCAATTCACATGAAAGTGGTAAATCTGCACCTATAAAAGTACGCCCGCCCATGAGTGCAGAACTGAAATCTTAGCTAGCCTGCTAAAAAAACATTATTCAGAGACTTTTTTTATCTACTATACCTACATATTTATCTATTGTAGTTGCTGGTGTGAAATTAAACAGTACAACCTCCTATTAGTAAAGAGGAGTTGTAACTAAAGCACTCTGTTGTTTAATTGTGTGTCATACATATTTTAATAGTTCTTGCTCATATCGATTATTGATATTTGCTGAAACTCACAACTGTGAATGGCTTCGATAGGAGGTCATCAGCCACAATAAAAGACTCAAACCATGATTGTTCTCTGATGTGATGTCTATCTAAACTTTCAACACAACTACAACTACAACAACTACTACAAAGTGAGTGTAATGCACTCACTTTGTCTTCAGGCTTGCTGCACTCGTTATCCTTCTGCCAGCGCCCCGTTCCACCACGGGTTTTCCCGTTTGTTGTGGAGGGCGCCGGTGTTGTGTAATATCAGGTATCCCCTTGGGATCGTGTATCCCCTCCACTTCGGCCGTCTTCGGAAAATGAACTCAGCCCGGGCAGGATCAGACAGAAGCAGTCGATCTCTGCTCGGGCTGAGTGCAGGGATACACGATATAATGGGACACCAGACCGAGCACACGCTATAAATTACTTGACGTTTCGTTTTCTAATGCTGGAGCCACAGCTGCACAAGAGACAGGAAGCAAATAAAAGTAGTTCAAAGAATGAGAGCTTAAATAAATGAAAACTAAATGCAGAGACGGTTGTTATTTTCCAACCAAATCGCAACTGGCACAAAGAAGGAGTAGGAGTGAAAGAATTTTCTGTTTTATATGTTAGGCAAATTCCATCTAGTTCAAAGAAGGAAAGGTGAAATCAGTGACAATTATATTAATGCACGAATTATGCTGCGGAGAGGAGTTGGCCTAACGGCTAGGGCGCTCGAACTCGGACCTGGGGATCTGGGTTCGAGTCTCGATAACGACGCCAAAATGTGTGTCTGCATAAAATGAAATGCATTCAGGTACTGGAAGTGAAAGAATTTCATTTTTTTTATTATTCAGGCAAATCGCAAGTAGTACAAAGAAGGAAACGTGAAATAAATGAAAATGAAACATATACACGAAGTCGGAGTGAAAGAATGGAATTTTTATTTTCAAAGAGATGGAATGACGTAAATTAAAACATGGGGAGAGAGAAGGACAGAGAAGGGAATATAGCTTGCAAGGTTTTATATTGCTATGTGTGACATTCATATAATTTCAGTGTAATTATGAGTGATATTTCAACAACAATGAGTTACACTTTTTGGAACGCAAAGTCAAGTAATAAAGATGATGGAAGCATATAAATATAAAAAATGACACCCATTTAACGAAAGAGAAACGTAAATTAAAACATGGGGAGAGAGAAGGACAGAGAAGGGAATATAGCTTGCAAGGTTTTATATTGCTATGTGTGACATTCATATAATTTCAGTGTAATTATGAGTGATATTTCAACAACAATGAGTTACACTTTTTGGAACGCAAAGTCAAGTAATAAAGATGATGGAAGCATATAAATATCAAAAATGACACCCATTTCACGAAAGAGAAACTCTAAGAAGATCCTAAAATTACTGCAAGTCACCACCAGTTATGGAAGAGCATTAACCTAGAACTCGCAAACCGCCCCAGAAAGACTAGGGCAATGGTAAGGCTCATGACAGTGAGGCGCAACCTTTACAGCCAGCCAGAAAGCTGTTGATTTCAAAGACAGTAATCAATCCGAATAAAAATGATAACTGAGGAGTTTAGCTGAGTGGTGTCAGCCCCAGTTGGCACACCACTACCTGCCCCACCCGCAGCACCAGATCACACCAGCAGGCTACAGCTGTCACGGACCTACTAAAAACAACAGGCTCTGAAGTGACAAAGCTGCTGGCCATGCTGAAAGTTGGACCAGCCTCATTACCACTGCCCCTGATTACAATAGTATCAAGTTGTCGATGCTAGGGGCGGAATCACTTCACAGACTGAGGCCCTAGGGAGGTGGCATCTATACTGGTGACTGCTTCTTAGGACTCACCTTCCAGCTTGCTTATGTGTAGGCCGCACTCCCCTGCAGCAGCCTAGTATGCACAGGGTGTACCCAGGCAGTCCTTTGTGGAAGGGAAGTATGGAAGCAGGGATGCTGGGTGGAGGGGGGGTGAGTGTATGGGTTTCTCTGGTGTTTTTGGAGGGCGTGGGGTAAAGATTCCAGTTGCAGGCAAGTGTCTCACATAGGGTCCCTTACGTTCTGTGGCGCTGCAGATCACTGCCGTTTATATGCTGTGAAGCGCCGGTGGGGCATCAAGCCATTTGCGGGGTTAGGTGCTAAGTGCAGACCCTTTCATCCCTGTGGCTCCCATTACCTGCTGAGTGCGTGAGTACTTGCGCTCCTCACCTGCACTGTGAGAATTCAAGACCAAACAGACCGGGGAAGCTAGTACTGGCCCACATGGAGCAAGATTAAGTATCTAGGTGGGGGCACGGGTTCCATTACCTGCTGCTGGTGTAGGCTCACCCTTTCCCTCCTGGGTGCTGCTGTCTGCAGAGTTGGCTGCAGCCGTGCTCCTCCAGGTGTTGAGTTGACGACTCCTTGCCTGCTGCGCCACAGCATGCATTCTGAGGTGAGGCTGCCTGGCTGCAGCTAAGTGCTGCCTGTAAGAGACCACCAATCCCGTGGCTGTCTAGACTGGGACGGGACCGGCCATGTGTCACAAGCCTGCCACATTAGTCAGTGACTGCCTCATATCCCCCTCGCACCAAGCTGGTCCGCCAATGTATTAAGAGAGCATGTCTCTTGATAGAAGCTGTTGGCCATAATTTTAACACAGACTGTGAGGTGCCATCACGTGATGAGTCTCACAGTGAGTCACACAGTTAACCTGAATGGATTACCGGAGTCGAGGGGAAGTGTATAAACTTTGTTACATTGTAGCCTCTGCTCTCGCCTGCCTAAGCAAGCCTAGTTACGAGCTGAGCCAGCCGCCCAAAGCCGACACGAGCAGCGCGGACCACGAGCTGCAACCTGGATTTCAGTTTCTAAAAGAGAACTCTTAGCACTCTGGCTTAATCCTGAGGCGCTACAAATGCATGACTTTCAATTTCAGTGCGGTGATGCGGAGAACCACACTGAAATGTGTTAGTCCAACATCTGATGCGTGGTACTTGGCAGAGCAGAGAGAAACAATGGCAGAGATTAAAAAACCTAAAAGGGGAGGTGTTGCTAAGATGGCAGAGTGAGTGGACGTGTCCTCTCCGTGCTCCGCCCCCGCCGGTCCCACAGCATTGAATATTGAACACCTGGACACGGACTTACCAGTGGAGGTCCAGGGACCTGCCCAGAGGACGAGGTGGAGAGCACAGGGTCGCGTTCCCCACCCGTGACAAGCCTTCCCGAGAGTTCCCTGAGCTGCCCACAGCTCCGGCGAAGAGTCGGCCATACTTCTGCGCCTGCTAGGGCGCATCGGAGCTGGAAAACGGCGGTACGGCCCTGACGGCGGACGGCACAAGATTCACCCTGCCCCTTGTACTGCTGGGGGACCTGTGAGCCGGACCTAGCGGGGCACCAGGGCTTAGTGCAGCGCTGCGAAGGCGCCCGATCCTGACTCCAGAAGAGGCGGCGCTGTTCTACGTGATACCGCCAGCTGGCTGAGATTGCCGCCCGGGCCTGCGGCGGTGGCTGGCGCCATCAGGGACTTCGTGAAGCCAGCAAGTGTCCCGTTGAGGGCCCGCTCTGTTTTCCTGTGCCCGCGGGGAGCCCCGCCTCTTTGTCCCCCTGCTGCAGTTGGCTTGAAGCCTACGTGAGGCCTACCTGTGGTCTGCTGCGTGACAAAGCGCTCCTGCGTCCTGAGGAGGCCTCTACCCTTGGCAGTGACAGGCCTACCATGCACATCACAGGGGGTCTCCGTGGTTTTTGCGGTGAGGGTCGCCTGCTGGGCCCCCGAGTGTTTGACTGACCCCCTGCTGATTTCTTAGGGACTGGCCTGTGGAGGGCCCGTGTGGAACAGTAGAGGGACATTATTCCACAGCATCGCAGCACAACAGAATTTCAGCCTGGGCCGCCCGGTTGATAATCCTCTTTCTCAAGCGTTTCACTAGGGGTTGGAGAGGAGCTGGCTGGCTGATATCATCGCAGGAGGTGTGAGCAATCAATGGCGGCTGTGGTGACAGGGGGATGGCTGGGCCTTCTTGCTGCTACTACTGGCATCAGGCGCTGTTGCCTATATTGCCCGCTGGTTGCGGTTCCATCAATGGCTGCCGCTAAAGGTAGAAAGAACAGGTCGGTGCGGGATCTCCTACTGAAAGCTGCGGGAGACGCATCGGGCTCTGGCTCAGCATCGGCAGAGGGGAGTCCAGACAGCGCCGTCACCCGGGAGTTTCTGGAGTCTCTCTTTGCCTCTCAGAGGGAGGACATCCTCGCCGTCAAGACAGATTTGCAGGCGGCTCTCCGGGAGGTCAGGCGCGATGTGGGTGCGGTTGAGAGAGCACGTTGCTGCCTTGGAAGACTCCACGGCGGCGAGGGATGAGGAGATCACAATGCTTCAACAAGAAGTCCTGAGACTGCGGGAACAACATCTAGACCTCCAAACGCACACAGAGGATTTGGAAAACAGATCTCGGAGGAACAATGTTCGCATCCGGGCGGTCCCTACGGGGGCGGAGGACGGGGATCTCGTGGGTTATGTGCAGGATCTCTTCTGCAAGATTTTGGGCTCTTCATCGGATTCCACCATTAAGATAGATCGATGCCATCGGGTTGGCCCCCCCGCCAGTCCAATCGTCCCCCTGCGGACATCCTGATATGCGTCCATAACTATATAGTGAAGGAGGAGATTCTCAGAGCGGCACATTCCATACAACCTCTCCATTTCAGGGATCATACTCCACAGCTCTTCCAGGACTTAGCTGCTAGCACACTCCAGAAAAGAAAAGATTTTCACCCAATAACAATTCATCTCCGCTCACAGAACATTTCTTGTGCCTGGGGCCATCCTTTTTGCCTCATTTTCCATCTAGACGGGAAGCTCATACAGGTCTCTTCCATTTCTGAAGCTTGCAGAGTGTTGAAGTTGTCTACCGATGAGTTGCCCTCTCCTCCAGATGCTGCAGTTCAGGGTTCACAGAGATCTCAAAACCACAGTCCTCAGAACGCCTGGACCGCTGACCGCCTTTGCCCTGACCCAGACACCATCTTTAAGGAACGTTATGCTGTTCTTCAATCCCTGACGGGCACCTGGGGGGATTTGTTGGATGACAATGACTGAGGGTGATGTGTCTGGGGTTTCTACCACTTTTGTGGGCCTGGTGGGGGCGGACGGGAGGTTTTGTTCACCTGGTGCAGATGACCCTTACTTCCTTGGCAGTCTCCTCTGAATACTGCCCAACCTTCACGTTGGACCATGTGCTGTTTTGGTGGTCTGCAGTTTGTTCTTTTTGTTGTTCTGGGGGTGGGTGGGTCCATCCTATGGTGAGCTTTTTAGTCATGTATGCTGAGATAAGTTTTACCTGCCTACACATATACCCTTTGTCCTTGTAGTACTCCACTCCTTACTGTGTCTCTGGGACCTACACTATAGCGTCTAACGGTCCTTTCCCTACTGATGACAGTTCAGATTGTTAGTTATAATGTCAAGGGCTTTAATAATCCCACTCAAAGGAATGCTGTGCTATCTTTACTTGAGATCATGCGGGGAGATGTGTGCCTACTCTAAGAAACGCACCTCCTCCACAGTGACACACCTCGCATGCAACACAGGGCGTTCCCGGTACTATTGTGGTCCTCGGGGAAACGGAAAACAGGAGAGGTGGCCATCTTGCTTTCCACGCATTTTAGAGGCTGGGTTGTGGGTACAGTCGCAGAAATTCTGGAACAATTACTCGCAGAACGACTCTGTATAGGGTCCACCACTATCACAATAACCTCCCTCTATTCTCCCAATGTTCACCAAGAGGAATTCCTGCTTAATGCTTTGGCCGAAGTACTGCACACACCTGACTCTCTGGTGGTGATAGGAGAGGACCTGAATTTGGTTATGGATGCACAGGTAGATCGCTCTTGCTCACGCACAAGTGGTGCAGGCGCTCTTTCGGGGGTGGGGAGGGCTCGGCTGGATGATTGCGGGCTTAGAGATGCTTTGCAGTGTTTGCACCCTGATGAAAGGGACTATACGTTCGACTCCGCGGCTCATAAGACATATGCCCAATTGGATCATATCCTTGTCACTCGTGCTGCATGGAACTGCATTCAGGCCTCCTATATAGAAGCCTGATCTCTGTCGGACCACCCTCATATCACCCTCACACTAAGCCTTCCGCACACACAATCGCCCTCCCCTCATTGGCGGCTACGGGACTCGCTCCTGAGGTCCCCGTCAGTGGTGGAGAGCCTCCGTAGTACCCTGACAGATTACCTGAAGCTCAATGACAATGGCTCCACTCCCCAAGCTTCTGTTTGAGAGGTGTTTAAGCTAGTTGCGAGGGGGTCTCTTATCTCTAGGGCGGCCTACGATCATAAAATCAGGCGTGAGAAGCGTCAAGAACTTGAAGGCCGGGTGAGCGAACACGAAGTCATTCACTAGCGCCCGGGTACCCCTTGTATCTGGCGCCTGTTGGAGAAGGGGCGGCGACAGCTGAAGCGCTTGGATCTGGATAGAGCCGAATATGCAGTACTACGACTGAAGCATAAGAATTATGTTTGTTCTAATAGGGTCGGCCGCATGCTGGCACACTGTCTTCATTGCCAACACCAGACCCAGGCAGTGAAAGTGATCCGAGAAGCCCAGGGGTCAGAGGCGACAGATGATCTTGCTATAGCCACAGCCTTCTGGGCATTTTATGCGGGGCTATATTCTGCCAAGACCTCAGGCCTTCTAGATCCTCTAGAGTACGTATGAGGTGCAGCAGTAACCCCCCTCCCAGGGCAGGAAGCGGAAGGACTGGAGACCCCCATTCGAATCGAAGAGGTCATATACGCCATATCTCGGTTGAAACCTCTGAAAGCACCTGGCCCGGATGGTTTTAGTGCCCTGTTTTATAAAACATTTTGTACGGAACACGCACCAGTGTTCACCCGACTGTTCAACTCATTCTTGGACACAGGCACTCTTACGCCCTCTAAGCTGCAGGCCACAATTTCTGTCATTCCCAAATCAGGGACAGACCCAGTGCTTTGCAGTTCCTACCGCCCCATCTCCCTGCTAAATTTGGACTCTAAACTGTTCTCAAGCATCTTAGCCCATAGGCTCAACCCTCTTATGGGCAGCTTAATAGACCCGGATCAGTCGGGTTTCATCCTGGGGAGACAGTGCAGGGATAACACGCAGAGGATCTGCCACTTAATTGATAAGCCTTCGACTGAGTGCATTGGCCGTACCTATTTGCCACGTTAGAGTGCTTTGGCACAGGACCGAAATTTCGTAAGTGGGTGGCTAGTATCTATAATGCCCATTCAGCCCAAGTCTGGGTCAAAGGCGTACTTTCCAAAAGCATTAGGGTGGAGAGAGGCACCAGACAGGGCTGTCCGCTCTCCCCATTGCTTTATGTTTTATATATGGAGCCCTTTGCCCAGCGGCTTCGGGACCATCCACAGGCACAGGGGATTCCATTCGGTGTGGATCGTCACCTTATCAGCCTCTACGATGATGATGTTATCTTTTCACTGGCACACCCACAAACCTCTATGCTGACCGTAGTGACAGCTCTGCAGGCCTTCAGCCAGGTCTCTGGTTTTAAAATAAATTTACAAAAATTGCAGATACTGAATCTCACTGTGGGGCCCTCTACAGTGGCGGATCTGAAGGTCCACTTTGATTTTGACTGGGTGACGGGGGTCATTACCTACCTCGGACTGACTCTGCACACTAGCTTGGTTAGGACAGCGGAAGCAAATTACGCCTCCTTACTCTCTCGCATTAGGAAAGACCTCGCCCACAGGAAATGGCTACCCCTGTCTTGGCTCGGCAGACTGGCTACGATAAAAATGAATGTTCTACCCCGGGCTCTCTATTTATTTCAGACCCTTCCCCTGCTGCCCCCGTCGACTGCGCTCACACGAATCCAGACAGAGATTGAGCACTTTATCTGTGGTCCTATGTCACCCAGGCTGCAGAAAACCTTACTATGACGTCCTAAGAAGGAAGGGGGGTTGGCCTTTCCTAATCTCATTCATTATTACCAAGCCTCGATTTTGTGTTACCTGGTGGAGTGGAACCGTCCCATGATGGAGAAACACTGGGTATTTATGGATCAGTCAGTAGCTGGTAGGCATATTTGGAGGGAGTGTTGGTTACCTAAGTCGGTGCAGGCATGGGGTCTTTACTCCTCACCAGTTACTCGCCCTACCATGTTAGCATGGGACAAGGTGCCTCGACGAGCCAATCTCACCACTTTCCCCTCCCCCATGTCTCCCATCTTTTTGAATACTGATTTCCCTCCGGGCATGGACAGAGGTGCAGGCTCTCGCTGGGTGGAGGGAGGTTGTAAGTGAGTGTGGCAGTTGTTTGATTTGGATGGCCATATCCCTTTTAAGGTACTCTGTGAGGACTATAACTTAACAGACTCAGACGATTTCCTCCATGCCCAAATGTGCCACTGGACATCGGGCCCCCTGGTGCAGCCCTTGGTCAGTAGGCCGATGCTTCTATTAGAGAAGTGGGACTTCCAGAAAAAGGATGTTCACAGGCTTATTTCAGAGTTCTATGCCTTTCTCTCGCCTTAGTCAAAGGGGACCCGTTCTGTGGGACAGAAGCGGTGGGAGATAGAGATTGGCCGTACCTTGACAGACAAGGAGTGGGAGAACATCTTCTACAGATCACATCATTTTGCACACTCAATGGGGCACACAGAGACTGCCTATAAAATAGTTTCCTATTGGTATTATACCCCGGCTTGACTGGCTAAGTGGAACTCCCAGAATGATGGCCTCTACTGGCGTGGCTGTGGAAGTCCCGGGACCCTCCTTCACCTGCTATGGAATTGCCCCAAACTAACACGATATTGGGACACAATCCTCGATGAGATTGATAGAGCCTTTGACACTACTATTCCGAGGTTTTCCGCTTACACTATACTAGGACTTCCCAAGGCCTTGACCTTCCCCTTGCATTCACTTATAGGCAAGCAGATTACCCTGGCCTTGAATGCTGCACACCGGGTTATCCGGGCGGCCTGGAAGACTGACAGGATCCCAGACCGTTCCCAGTGGCTGCTCCAGTTATGGTCCCTACTAGGTACGGAGCGTTTATCCATGGCTTTACTAGGATAGAATACTCTAAGATTTGGGCTCCTTTCATAGCGATTTTGTCTTTTGAATTAATTTCGGGAACTAACTTGTCCTGCCTATTTACATCTCCTGAAATTTATTCCCGAGGGGACCGCTGCGGAGCAGGGCGACCGCCCCTAACATATCCGCCCTTTTCTCAAGGGGACTGTTCTTCTTCTTAAAGGCACGCATGTGTAGGTTTTAGGTAGCGGGTGGCTCACCAGGGGGGAGGAAGAGTGGGGTGGGGGACTAGGTTTAGATGTTTCAAATTTTGATTTGTTTTCTTTTTCTCCTTTTTCCTTTTTCCCTTTTGTTGTTCTTATCCCTTAAAGGTAGGCATACTTGCTCTGCATGTGCAACGAAGTGTTAGATTGGTGCTTTTACTTAAGCAGGTGTGGTGCCCTGGGCCGGGCATTGTTTTTATCTTTACACTGTTAAGCTTGCTAATTCTTTCAGGTTGTCTTACGCGGCCGGCCCAAATTGGGTTGTAGGTGACATGCTGTGTTACATAAATGCATAATTGTTGGTTGGACCATGTACTATGCCCTCTACTACATGTTTGTTGATTTGCCGGCCCACAGGGTTGTAGGCGCTAACGCTCTGTATTCTGTTTGCCGCGTGTACTGCCAATAAAAACGATTTCATTAAAAAAAAAACTAAAAGGGTAAAACACATCAATATGGAAAGAATATTAAAGTGTGAGGGTGTTGGACTTGGCCCTGCTTGCAGGGTCATCCCGGAACTTTTTGCCTTCCTCCTAGTTTTTTAACTTAATATAGAATTGGTGGTTCGAAATGAGACACAATAAATATGTATGTTTTGTGGTTGCACTAGAAATAATACATGCTGCGCAATGGTGTCCAGAGGTTTAACTTCACCATGGAAGAAAATGTCACTTTTAAAATGGACGCCATTGCTGTGTGCTTTGTGCCGCCTGCCTGAGGAGGACTGGCGGTCTAGTGTTCGGAGTGACAGGGTGACCTACACCTCCCCCACAGTGACAGTTGGGACTGGAACTGCCAGGAGCCTTCTAGAAGGTTCTAGCCCTGTCTGGTAGGTGGGGTGAGGGGGGTATATATAGGGGGGCTGTGCCTCCATGTGCTCAGACTGAGCATGGACTTGATCGAGAGGGGACACTCTGCCAGGAAGTACCGCCGCAAGGGCATGTTTGCTGGCCCCTGAGCCCATCTGTACCCTTCTGCTGTCCACAGGGCCAGTGAGAGCCTTTTCTGGAGTGAAGACTGCTATGTGAGGAGGAGTGCCACTTTATGGGAGATGACTGCTTCTAGGAGCTGCTGTCCTGTACTGATGAGTGCCCACTGACTGCTGATCTGGCCCAGCATTGCCTGCCTCCGCTCCAGCCCTAGCATCTTGTGAGTGCTGCAACTGTGCCTTGGAGGTGAGGAGCGTGGGCACTACTTTACTTTATGGGACCTAGCACCGGGGGAGCGCCACAGCTTTACCCGAGCATGGATTGTGCTCTGCCTGCTGCCTAGTGCCTGGGAAGCGCTTTGTCTTCGCTGCCCAGGAGGTGCGGAGCACCTGCCCCCTGCAGCGCTGTGCTGCCAGAGCGCTATGTGATCCTGGGAGGACACTAGCGCCGCCAGATCGCTATATTTCATTATCCTAAGGAAGAAGGTGCGGGGGACCTGTAGCGTGTGCTGCCAGGGAGAGCTGCTTGTTTAAGAAATACAGCGGGAGCCTACCCCGCTGCTGTGTGACCCCCAAGGGGACCCCCGGCGTGGGGATCCCCCCTGTGCAGGAGAAATGCGGGTGCCTACCCCGCGTTTGTGCCGTATTATAAGTGCTGCCTGGGGGAGCTGCATGTCTAAAAGCACAACGGGAGCCTACCCAAAAAACATACAACTGACACTGTAAGTACAACAACAGTGACAGCCCTGGCATTCGAACAGGCAGTACTGAAGGAAATTCAAACAATCGACTCTCAGAACATCAAAGGCTAACAAAACTTGAAGAAAGGTGAGATGAAGGCACTCATGGACCTGAAAGAGAATACTACACTTATCATTAAACCAGCTGACAAAGGTGGCACAATCATTATCATGGATAAAAACATGGATCACGAAGAATGCATCAGATTGCTATCAGATGAAAACAGCTATGAAATCCACCGGATTTACCCTACTCCAAGACTTGTGAACAAAATCAGAACCTTGGTGGATGAGGGCCTGATGAATAATTGGATAACCAAACATGAGGCTGGGTCTCTGGTGGGTGATTATCCCTGCACCCTCAGATTCTATACCGTCCCCAATATCCACAAAAATCAGGATGCCCCC
The DNA here is from genome assembly GCF_964261635.1 of Lissotriton helveticus. Lineage (NCBI taxonomy): Eukaryota > Metazoa > Chordata > Amphibia > Caudata > Salamandridae > Lissotriton > Lissotriton helveticus. The sequence continues at coordinate 446,998,275 of NC_136072.1, read as the reverse complement.
ACCAGGGAGACCTATAGTGTTGGGAATATGTTCAGTTCTTGAACCTCTTTCACAATTCTGCGATTGGTGTTTGAGACCTATCGTACAGTCGTCTACATCTTGCCTAAGACACTAAAGATGTCCGGTGCCTACTTAGAGACCTCGAGATCACCCCAGCTGAAGATCTTTTCATTACCATGGACATCGAGGCATTATACACCAGCATACCTCACAGACACACATTGAGCGTGGTAGAACACATTCTCCTGGAAAGAGACTGGGAGTTCATGACGCTCAGACATTTCATCATGGAGTGGGCAGAATTGGCTCTCATGGAAAACTTCTTCGAATATGAAGACACAATATACCATCAGATCAGAGGCACTTCCATGGGAAGCTCTTTTGCTCAGAGCATGGCGTGCCTCTATGAACACCAATTCAAAGTGAACCACATCTTTCATCAAGGCAACTCGTTTGCAGCACAATTGAAAGTATGGAGATGATATATTGTCATTTGGCACGGCAACCAAGATGAAGCTGAGGACTTTATTAGATGGATCAATACTAGAGACGAACATCTGAAATTCACACATGCAGTCAGCATGGAGAGAGCTGTTTTTTTGGACCTAGCTATAAGCATGACAGTGGAATGGATCCAGACTAAAGTTCACAACAAGAGCACACACAAAAACAGCGTACTACTTTTTGAAAGCTTCCACCCCAGATCACTGGGGCAAAATTTGCCAGTAGGTCAACTACTCAGGATCCGGAGGAATTGCTCTCGTATGGAAACCTATGAGGAACAGGCTGAGACTGACCCTGGATTAGCTTTCTTTGGTACCCACTGTTTCCATTGGAAAATGTTTGAAGGGGAGGGAGGACTACAAAGCACTTTAAGGTAAATTACACAATGCTTCTTACATTTTCCAGGAACTCCGCACTATAGCTTAGAGAAATATGGCATCATGTGCGTTAATAGTTACAGCTCTGAAATGACGTACAGGATCACTTCTCTACATGCCTCTCACAAGCAAGCGAGGCACAGAGGGCACTCAGTCTAAATCTCTCAAGTAACATTTCTATTTGTCTTTTGTGCTTCCAGTCACTGGTCTTCCAGGTGTAAACATAAGACCACATTGGCACGTGACTTACAATCACCATCTGTGAAAAAGGTAGGAAACCTAAACTGCAATAATGCTCGCTTGAGCAGAATCATGCCAAATACACAAAGAAACGTGTAGCGGTCAAGATAGCTGTCTGTTTGAAACATGCAGTTTAAAGTTCAAATGCATCCAGGCTTAAAGTTGAAGCTTGATGTACCACACAGATGAATAGATAAAACACTGCATGCCGCGCTGATCAAGAGGGAAAGAGCAAATGAGATGCTCGTTGCGATGGACAACCAGGAGGAAACGTGATAGCCAATCCGAAGGAACAATTAGTGAAATCGCCAGGGCTTGAACCAAATACCCAAAGAAGGGACAATTACAAGCAATGCATTAATAAAAAGGCAGCATTTTTGATAGGAACAAAAAGGAACGAATGGCAATCGATGGCCTTGGTTAAAGCCCATATTGTAGATACATCATGCTTCGCAGGGCAGCACATGCATGCTGACTCTAGGCTTTACCTAAAAAGGAGATATGACACAGCCGTAACCCTTTTTTTTAATTGCTGGCGGGGTAGGAGGGAAAATTGGGGATACAAGGAGGGAGGGATGAATGGGTGTCGGGGGCAACATGGACAGTGGAGGGGTTGGGAATTAAAGCACTTTTTTTTTTTTTCAATCTGGAGGTACAGCTCTGCCAAGTATCATGCATCAGTGGTTAGACCAATGCAGTTTAGCGTGGAAGTCCTCATCACCACACTAAAATGCTTAATCATGCATTTATAGCACCTCCTAACACAGCGGCATTGCTTGGCATAAAAAACTGCGAATAGGAGCAGACCATTGCAAAAGCGCAAGCAGCTGGCTTCCTGCTGGCAGTGCTGTGCAAACTGTGATGCCAGTGAGCCTGCATTATACAGTGCCGCCTTCAAGGTTGAGTTTCTTCACTAACAATAATGAACACAAATTGTCATCACTAGGAATAATGCAGTCTCAGGTTCAGACTGCAGTACACAATGAATCAGAGCCTCTGGTACTCAGCCACGTGACATGCCATGGCTAAGTCTGTTAAACTGACTGACAATTACCAGTGGCGGCTCCTCATGGGAGTGCTTTGCAGCGATGCAATGCGGCGCTCGCAATGAAAATCGTTTTATTAATTTATTTATTAACAGAACTCCGTTCAGCCTTAAGCTGGAGTTTACTACCCCACCCTTCCCCTCCCACACCTCGCCCACCACCCTGCAGCACTTCCATGAGGAGCCGCCACTGATAATTACATTCTCCCTGGAGAGTAGTAATAACACTGAGACTAATCAGCTGTGCACTGCCCCTTGCTCAGACTGAGGCTGAGAGTGATGATGCATCCAGAGGGTGGCAACTTGCCCTGTTGTATTTTGAAAACTGATGCTTCCTGCACGCCACCGTCAGTGACAGTTAATTCAATTCCACAAAGTGAGTGATTGGATGATTGGCCAGTGATTCGGCAAATGATGGGCAAAAGTATGTTTTTACGTTGCTACATGTTGTGTGCTCCTCTGCAGGCATAGAGTGAGTGGGGCTGTTGGCACCTCTCAGACCACGCATCGCTACAGAACCCCAGCCTCATTAACAGTACTTTGTTTGTACTACCTTGTGTGCTAGTGTGTCAGCACACTGAAGACTGGCACCAAAATGTATTTTTCAAAATCCTCCTGCCACTCCCCAGGAAGGCATCGCTGCGAGTGGACGTGGCCCATGAGGCCCACCTAGTGACACGATAAACAACAAATCGCTCATGTCACACATGCTGCTCTCAATAGGCATCCGCATTTGGGAAGGCACAGGATGGCAATCTGTTTGTGTCCAATCATGGCAGAGACATGTGCCACGCTGTAATGATTCAAAAAGCTGGGGCGGCTGTCAAGTGTGGCAGACTGTCGATGCTCAGGGAGTTTTTCCCCATCTACACCCATGAGAGAGAGCACAAGGACTCCACTTACTCTTACTCCACATCGTCACAATCAGCACTGAGCAGCAGAACACGACAACACACTAGGTAGCAGCATCTCTGTACTAGTTGAGTATCAAAAAGCAGACAGTGTGAGTCCACACACAGGAGCAGCTATAACATGAGAGTCAGCATTTCTCCGTAGGATGTATATTACCCCCTCAAGACTCCACAGGATACACCCTGCCAGATCACACAATTGTACCACATGTAGCGCTCCAAATGCAGACTTCGCTCATCTCGCTTGGACCTGTCCGAACATACATTCATACTGGGTAGCTATACACAAGATGCTGAGCGACATGATTAAGGTTCCAATGACCCCCCCTAGCCTGAGATCGCCCTGCTGGTTTCTGTTAACCAGTTCCCACAGGAAACTCGTAGGTTTGTGGCCAGTAGCTTACTCCTGGCCAAGAGGAAAGTAGCCATACATTGGGGGGATAAAACAGCACCCTCTGTGAAAGCATGGCTGAGGAGCATGGCATCCTGCACCACAAACAGTAACATATACGCAACAACACTCCTCCCCACCTCCAGGCCCAGGATATTTGGGGCCCTTTCAGGGATTATCTACTGGAGCAGCAGCGAGACACCCTACGCAGCAGGAACAGGGCATAGACCCTCCTGGAGTGGGCTGAATTGTCTCAAGATATGTGTCGTTACACGCTTCTAGGAGCTGTACTTTCTCCTTGTCACTACAGTTGTTGCGCGCCCACTGCATGCTGGGGTAAGCCACCGGGATGGTTCGGTGTTGGAGACTGTTGGGGTCAGAGTAAGGTTGGACTCTCGGGGATCCGCTTTAAGTCATGTATGATTATAATGCGTCACGGACTGAGCCACCTGTGATGTATGTTTTTGCTCCCTGTGCATGTTAAATAACTGACTTTGTCCCAGTGTACTGTTCTTCTTATACCTAAATGCAAAATAAAGTGTTAAAAAACAAAACCTGACAGTCAGCACGCAGAAGGCCAGCAGTGGGAGTTGGTAAGTTTCAGGCAGGGCAACCATTAAGAGAAACACAAAGTGATCTGTCTGTCACTGTGCCGTTTGGAGTGATCATGTTTGTATGTCATATTGTGGTTCTCTAAAACAATGGGAAAAGGAGATTTAAAATCTAGTTTCTAAGTTGTGATAAAACATGTGTTTATATAGCTAAATTACATTATGGCCCAACAATTTTGCACTTTTCAGAGACGGCAATGCCATTATTTGTCCATAGTGCGGCAAGGGTAAGAGCTGCCCTGGTAAGTAGTGGTTAGTCCAGGAGTTTCTCACATTTTTATAGTGGAGGACGGTTGTGATAGTAACCTTCCATTTGTGGTACTTAGCAGCTGTTTCAAGATTGTTTTAGAGCTTTTCATTACTCAAAAGACTGTCATTTCACTTTCCTTGCACTTCAGTGCTTGGTTTTAGTCAAGAGAAAGTGTCACTCTAAGTTTCACATATTTGGTCATTGAATGTCATTCATACGTACGTTTAAACCATTGAAATGTCACACATAAGCAGCTATGGAGGCAACTTGGGTGTGTGGATGAGTAAGGGGGGCAACACAGACAATGGATGATAGAAGGGAGGGGCTCAGAGCAGGCAAATTGACAACGCATGGTGGGAGAGTGGGTAGAAGCAAACACTGACAGCATCAGGGACAACAACAAGTGGGAGGGTGGGTGGGTGGATTAAGGTACAGATCAATATGGGCAACAACAGAGAAGGGTGAGTGGGGAAAGCAACAACACAAGAAAAACAGAAGGAGTGAGGGTGGGTGGGATTGCAAGCAACAACACAAGGAACAATAGAAGAAGGTAGTGTAGGTAGAGGCAAGCGACAAGAAAGGCAACAACTGAAGGAGGGTAGGTGTTGAAAGCAACTACACAGGCAACAATGGACGAAAGGAGAATTGGTGGGGAAAGCAACAATAACTGTTGCAACAACGGAAGACAGGAATGAGGATGGAGGTGGATGTTGCAAGCTGCAACAAGGACAACAATGGAAGGAGGGAGGGTGCAGGGCACGCAACAACAAGTGCAACAATGGAAGTAGGGTGGGCCGGTAGAAGCAATCAATAATGCGGATAACAATGGAAGGAGGGAGGGTGGGAGCAAGCAAGCAACAACACTGGCAACAATGGAAGGAAGGAAGGAAGGAAGGAAGGAGAGTGGGTAGACGAAGCTACAACATGGGCAACAACGGCAGATGGGAAGGTGGGTGTAGCAGGCAAAAACACAGGCAAAAACAAAAGGAAGTTGGATAGGTAGGGCAAGCAACAACATGGACAACACTGGAAGGAGGGAGTGTGGGTACGCAACATGGATGAGTGAGGAACCCTAAGCGGGAGAAGTACATGAGGGAGCCAGCTGACCAAGACGCACTCTAGTATAGCGCTTAAACACATAGAAAAAGTAAGGATAAAAATCATGATCAGTGGAAGGATACAAGTAGTGTGTCCATGACCGAGTGGAAGGACAAACACGCAAAAACAAAGGAAGCCTACTGAATCTTGCCAATAAAAAGCAAACAAAAGAGAGTCACAATAAAGCCAACGAATGGTAAGCAATGAGTGGGCTCTAAGCCCACTCTTGGAAAACAAAAGATCTCAAATTCACAGCGCTTGCTCTGCCTAGGCGAGAGCTCCAAAGCAAATGTATACAATTCTGTATGTTTTCTTTTGACATATAAACCGGAAACAGCATGTATGTGAATGAATCATTTAAAAGTGTTTATTTTTTTAATACTTAATAAAGGAAATGGAGGCATGATTTTTACTAATGTGGATTTACTATTTAACACAAATTTGTTTCCACCTACTAGCTCTTGGCTGTTCCAAAATAGCAAATGTAAGCAAATTATATTTTTTTCTAGTGTAACCCGATTATCAAGTATCTGTATGTCATGTAAGATTGCACTCTTCACTTTTTAATTACACCATGTTGTATTCTGGGACTGGAAATGGTTCTCTTTTAGGTTTGACAGTACAGGTGAAAAATGATAGCAAGTAAACTGATAATGTGGCTAAATGAGAAGGACATTGAATATGCTTTGTGGGCATCAACGGTGCATTAGTCAACAACAATTGAAGAGAATCAGTACTTTCCAGGCCCCTGCAGTGCAAACCTCAGTCAAACAAAAAATAGCTACAGGTACAATAGTATACCTGTGCACTGTTACAAGCACAGGTGTACTAGATGACTTCCTAAGGAGCCAAGAGAAGTGCATACGAATTTGAGGGAAACATTTCAAAATAAAAACAAAATCAATGAGAAAAAAATCATTAGTTTAGATCTCTTGTTGGTTTTTGATGTTGAATGCATTGTCTATTCGGTTTGCTTTTGGTGCCGTGTTGTTTAATGGAGGCAAGCCTGGTTGCCACTGGTTATAGCACACACTTGCCTTGCACTATAGCATTGAGTATTTGACATTTTGCAAAAATTCAAAATTAGTAGATAACACAACGTGGCCATATAAGGTAAGTTAGCAGTGTGCCAAAAAATGGCCCATACTGGCTGTATTTAGTAGCACCTACGTACCCAGTGTTAACACTTACTGGCATAGAATATGACAAGCTATTCACTTGTTGGCTAATTTAGCAGAGTATTTATCTGTCACGTCACACCCTTCGTAGTAACTTTCACTCTGCTTTATAAGAATACCAAATATTATGGATTACACATTGCTATAGTATCTTGTATCTCCTATTATTCAATGGTTACCTTTTAGCCATTGACCACTTGAAATTAGTTTTTTTATTTTATTTGGCATGGTCTATCAGCAGGTCTATCTACATTTGGTATTTTTAATGAACCCTCCATTCAGTTCTTGTGGAGGATACCTGTACGCTGCTGTAATATTTTGTTTAAAAAGTAAACGCTTATGCTTCCCCATACAAGTCCATACATACTGTTCTTAATATCTTCACAAATTTTGGGAAATACTTGGGGTATGCCATTAACTGGGGTAAGTCTGTGCTGTTCGTGTTCTATGGGCAGTAGATGGTTTCATATACCTGGGAATCTTTGTTACATCAGATCCGGCCCTCTTTTACAGCCATAATTTGGCAACCCCGCTGGCCAGACTGCGAGCAGACGTTAAACATTGGAGGTCTCTGCCCCTGTCTTTGGTGGGCCTTGCTGCCCTTTTTAAAATGTTGGCACTCCCGTGATTTTTATATATCCTCCAAAACTGCCCACACCGAATTCCAGATGCATACTTTGTAGCGGTTGAGGGGGAGGTACATACACTGTTATGGGATGGTAAGGCCCCTAGAATAGCACTTCAAAAACTAACAAAAGGATGGTACGACGGGGGGATAGCGTTGCCTGATCTCAGGCTATACTACTACGCCCTGAACAGATATCAGATGGATTGCTCTGGCTATCTGGGCGCCCTGTATTCCCGCACCAAGAGACAGATATTTGTTGGTCCAACACAACACACAGTACAAATTTGGCATTTGGCAATATCACAACTGGGATGGGCTGGCGTTCTCACCAAGGCAACACCTTTGTGGTACACTCAGAAACTAGGCATGCTATTCTATCAACCAGGGTTTGATATGTGGGATATGATCGGCATCTCGGCAGTGAAGGACTTGGTTAAGAAGGGGGCAATACTCAAATTTGAAGACCTCGAAAGAGTTACCAGATGGCTCCGGGGGAGGAATTTAGGTACCTACAAATAAGGCATGCCTTACAGGCGGCCTTCCCAAACTGCAAGGACATACCAAACTCGTGCCCACTAGAAGATCGCTCACTTGATGGCCCTCTGCAGTCTAAAGCAATATCCTTGATGTACAAAAAATGTAGTAATAATTTACCGGATAGTTTTGGCGATCTCAAAGAGCAGTGGGAGAGAGACCTGGGGCTGATCGAAGAAGAAGATTGGCGGGAGGCTCTTATGTCACCTAGGGAGGCAGCCATCACGCTCAGATTAAGACTGATACAACTCAGGATCCTCCATAGGTCATATATGATGGGAAAAACTCTAGCAAAAATAGGGGCAAGGCAGGATGATTTATGCTTGAAGGGCTGCAAGCAGCCGTCTACCTTCTATCACATGATATGGGAGTGCCCGCTGATACGCAGTCTCTGGGATAGAGCCACAAACCATATGCAGTCGGCATTGGTAAAGACGATGGACCTGATGTCCCGCCTGGGCCTGCTAAACATATTGGCGGACTCGGACCTGACTGAAATTGAACAACAACTGGTGACGCTGGGTACACGTTGGTTAAAAGAGAACTGGCAAAGGGATGGGGTGGCGCGCACCGCCTGCTGTATCGGTATGGCTGAAAGAATTGGGTAGGTGTATGATTGCGAAGAAGGAGGTGTTTGTACCCAGAGGGTGCCCGAAGAAATGGGATAAAAATGTTTGAAATGGAACATTTACAGGGGAGAGATCTGTGTATCACCCATGGTGGACCTGGAAATGCGTAGAAATGTGGACAGAGGCGTAACTATTTGAAATATCTCTTTTTTCAACCTCTGTAACTTGCATGCTGATGGATGTAATTTGCTAATCACATGTGTCACTGTTGTATAATTGTAGGTCGCCAACCTTTATCAATAAAAACAACAACAAAAAAAGTAAACGCTTACCTTGATAAGCTTTGAAACAGTTTTATGTTGACTACTGTATTTTTCTGCAAAGTCACACACTTTTTTGTGTTTTCCAACATCTTCTTCTACAGGGACACCAAATATTATGGCTCATTTATTTCTTTTGCTTCTATCCCCTACATTTCAAGGCTTACCTTTTAGTTATTAATGAAGTGAAATGGCTTTTTATTTAATAGGAGATTACAGTATCTTTTAGCACTTTTGATACCATTCCAGAAGCTTTTCACTTCTGGTTTCATTAGGGATTACAAAATATAATGGCTCATATGGCCTATAATATTTGGTATCCCCTGTTTCTTGGGTTAAACCGTACTAGGATTTGACATGGTCTTGTCTTGAAGTGCTTTTCTGACACATCACACCCTTGTTTATAATTTGCACTGTCTCTTTCAACAGGAATACTGAACATTATGAAACATGCACTTGTAATTGCATAATAAAAGCTTCCACTTTCTGTTCCTTTGGGGGATATCAAATATAATGGGCAATAAGGGCTGTAATCTTTGCTATTCCATATGCTATTAGAGTTAAAGCTTACTAGGACAACATTTAACATGTCCTAAAGTTGGCAGGGTAAACAGAGTGTTTTCAGCCATATCGTAGCATTTTTTGTGTATTTCAGAGTCTCTTTCTATATGGACACCAAATATCACAGCTCATGTTTTGCTATAATATGTGGTATCTCCTACTTTCCAAGGTTTACCTTTCAGCAATTAACAGGTTGTAATGGCCTCTTATTTGATTGCAGATTACAGTGAATGTTAGTACTTTTGAATGCATTTCACACGTTTTCACATCATATTCATTTTGGGGATACCAAATATAAACACCCGTACAGACAATAATATTTAGTATCCCGTATGTTTTGGGGGATAAAAAATTCTGGGCTTCATTTGGACATGGTCTTATGTTGGCTTGGTGAGCACAGTGTTTCTCTGCAAAACTTGCACACTTCCTTCAGTTTTCTAACATTTCTTAGTAAGGAGACACCAAATATTATGGCTCATTCATTGCAAAAATGCGTAGCGGCATTTTTTGCTTGGTCGCAGTTCTCAACGTCAAGTTGGTGACCGCGAGCGAGCAAAATCATCATTCTGGCCAAACTTTTTCCTCGTTCGCGATCAGCAACATCAAGTTGCCGATCGCAAGCGTGGAAAATAAACCTCCCGGTGAAATTCTCAATGTGGGGAGGTCAGGTTTCTCATTACGAGTGGTCGCGTATGCTCGCGACCGCTCGCGATGAGAAACTACAAGTCCGTGTTGAGAAAACTGCAGCTCGAGTACAAATCTACTCTAGCGGCAGAAAACGACCGCTTGCACTGTGCAAGATGCCGTTTGCAATGATTGTACAGTGCGGACAAGCATCCGGCACTGTGTAATCAGTACGAACAGCATTTTGCACAGTGCACTAAGCAGTTCACGTAGCTTGCATAGTGCAAAGTGCACTTCGCTTAGCTACACGTAGTGCTACTACACGAACTACGCCCAGGGTTACACTTGAAGTTGACTTTTATATGATAGCAGACTGTGGTATCTTTTCACTTTTTTACATCATTCCACAAGATTTTACATCCCGTTCCCTTTGGAGATACCATTTATAATGGCCTACACCAGCTATAATATCTAGTATCCCCTGTGTTCCTTGGGTTAGAACTTGCCAGGTATTTCTTGCACAGTATTTCTATGCCAAATAGTACCCTTCCTTTTGCTTTCCAAAATTGTTTACAATGGGGATACCAAACATTATGGCTCACACATTTCTGCAATACCTCGTATCCCCTACCTTTCATGCGTTACCCATTAACCATTGGAGACTTGAAGATGCCTTTTATTTGAAAGCAGACTACAGCATCTTTTCAGATTTTAAAATCTATCCTCAAGATTTTACGTCTGGTTCGCTTAGGGGATACCAAATATAATGGCTTATACCGGCTATTATATCTGATATCGCCTGTGTTTCTGGCGTTAGAACTTACCAGTTTTCAATTTGACATGGTCTTATGTTAAATGGATGAGCCCAATATTTTTATGGCAAAGAGCACCCTTCCTTTTGCTTTCCAACATTGTTACAAAGGGGATACCAAATATTATGGCCCACTCATTGCTGTAATATCTCGTATCCCCTACGTTTCACTGGTTCCGTTTAGCCATTGACCACTTAAAGTTGTCTTTTCTTTGATAAGAGACTAAAGTATCTTTTCACATTTTTTAGATTTTTCCACAAGATTGTACGTCAGATTCTATATGGGGATACCATATATAATGGCCTTTACTGTCTATAATATTTGGTATCCCTTATGTTTCTGGGGTTAGAACTTGCCAGTATTCGATTTGACATGGTCTTATGTGCTATGGGTGAGCACAGTATTTCTATGCCAAATATCATCATTCCTTTTGCTTTCCAACATCTTTTACAATGGGGATAACAAATATAATGGCTCAGCCATTGCTGTACTATCTTGCATCCCCTGCGTTTCTTTTGTTAGCCATTAGCCATTGACCACTTGAAATTGCCTTTTATATGATAGCAGACGATAGTATCTTTTCAAATTTTTTACATCATTCCACAAGATTTTACGACCGGTTACCTTAGGGGATACCAAATATATTGGCTTATACCGGTTATTATATCTGGTATCCCCTGTGTTTCTGGGGTTAGAGATTAGGAGTATTCAAATTGACATGATCTTATGTTCGATGGCTGAGCCCAGTATTTCTATTGGAAATAGCACCCTTCCTTTTGCTTTCCAATGTCCTTTTCAAAAGGGATACCAAATATTATGGCTCACGCATTGCTGCAATATGTTGTGTCCCCTACGTTTCATGGTTTACTTTTTAGCCATTGACCACTTGAACGTTTCTTTTCTTTGATAGCTGATTATAGTATCTTTTCACATTTTTAACATCATTCCACAAGATTTTACATCCTGTTCCCTTTGGGGATACCATATATAACGGCCTATACCAGCTATAATATCTGGTATCCCCTGTGTTTCTTGGGTTAGAACTTGCCAGGATTCGATTTAGCATGGTCTTATGTTAGATGGGTGAGCACAGTATTTCTATGCCAAACAGTTCCCTTCCTTTTGGTTTCCAACATTGTTTGCAATGGGGATACCAAATATTATGGCTCACACATTGCTGCAATACCTCGTATCCCCTACTTGTCATGTGTTGCCCATTAACCATTGGAGACTTGAAGTTGCCTTTTATTTGAAAGCAGACTTCAGCATCTTTTCAGATTTTTAAAATCTTTCTACAAGATTTTATGTCCAGTTCGCTCAACGGATACCAAATATAATGGCCTATACCGGCTATTATATCTGGTATCCCTAGTGTTTCTGGGGTTAGAACTTACCACTATTCAATTTGATATGGTCTTATGTTGGATGGATGAGCCCAGTATTTCTATGGCAAAGAGCTCTCTTCCTTCTGCTTTCCAACATCGTTTACAAAGGGGATACCAAATATTATGGGTCACGCATTGCTGTAATATCTTGTATCCCCTACGTTTCATGGGTTACCCTTTAGCCATTGACCACCTGAAGTTGTTGTTTATTTGATAGCAGACTACAGTAACTTTTCCCATTTATACATCTTTCCATATGATTGTACGTCCGGTTCCCTTAGAGCATACCATATGTAATGAACTACACCGGCTATAATATCCAGTATCCCCTGTGTTTCTGGGTTAAAACTTACCAGTATTCAAATTACCATGGTCTTATGTTGTATGAGTGAGCACAGTACTTCTATGCTAAATAGCACCCTTCCTTTTGCTTTCCCACATCGTTTATTATGGGGATACCAAATATTATGGCTCATGCATTGCTGAAATATCTCGTATCACCTAAGTTTAATAAGTTACCCTTCAGCCATTCACCAGTCAAAGTTGCCATTTGTTTGATAGCAGACTACAGTATCTTTCGAGAATTTTTACATAATTCCACAAGATTTTACATCCAGTTCCCTTAGGGGCTACCAAAAATAATGGCCTTTTCCGTCTATAATATTTGGTATCCCCGGTGTTTCTGGGGTTAGAACTTACCAGTATTCAATTTGGCATGGTCTGATGTTGGATGGATGAGCCCAGTTATTCAATAGGAAGGAGCACCCTTCCTTTTGCTTTCCAACATTACTTACAATGGGGATACCAAATACTATGGCTCATGCATTGCTGTAATATCTCGTATCCCCTACGTTTCATGGGTTACCCTTTAGCCATTGATCACTTGAAGTTATCTATTCTTTGATAGCTGACTACAGTATCTTTTCACATTTTTTACATCATTCCACATGATTGTAAGTCTGGTTCCCTTAGAGGATACCATATATAAGGACCTACACTGGCTATAATATCCGGTATCCCCTGTGTTTCTGGGGTTAGAATTTACCAGTATTCAAATTGACATGGTCTTATGTTGTATGAGTGAGCACAGTACTTCTATGCCAAATAGCGCCCTTCCTTTTGCTTTCCCACATCTTTTAGTATGGGGATACCAAATATTATGGTGCATGCACTGCTGTAATATATTGTATCCCCTACGTTTCATGAGTTACTCTTTGGCCATCGGCCACTTGAAGTTGTCTTTTATTTGACAGCAGACAGTATCTTTTCAAGTTTTTTTACATCTTTCCACAAGATTGTACGTCCGGCTCCCTTAGGGGATACCATATATAATGGCCTATACCGCCAATAATATTTGGTATCCCCTGTGTTACTTGGGTTAAAACTTACCGCGATTCAATATGAGATAGTCTTATGTTGGATGAGAGAGCACAGTACTTCTTTGCCAAATAGTGGCCTTCCTTTTGCTTTCCAATATTGTTTACTACGGGGATACCAAATATTATGGCTCACGCATTGCTGTAATATCTCGTATCCCTTTCGTTTCATTGGTTACCTTTTAGCAATTGACCATTTAAAGTTGTCTTTTCTTTGATAAGAGACTACAGTATCTTTTCACATTTGTTATGTTATTCCACAAGATTGTACATCAGTTTCTCTATGGGGATACCATATATAATGGCGTATACCGGCTATAATATTTGGTATCCCCTGTGTTTCTGGGGTTAGAACGTACCAGTATTCAATTAGACATGGTCTTATGTGCTATGAGTGAGCACAGTATTTCTATGCCAAATAGCACCATTCCTTTTGCTTTCCAATATCTATTACAATAGGGAACCAAATATTATGGCTCATGCATTGCTGTAATATCTTGTATCCCCTGCGTTTCATTTGTTACCCATTAGCCATTGACCGCTTGAAGTTTCCTTTTATAGGATAGCAAACAACTGTATATTTTCACATTTTGTACATCATTCCACAAGATTGTATGTCCGGTTCTCTTAGGGGATACCATATATAATGGCCTATACCTGCTATAATGTTTGGTATCCCCTGTGTTTCTTGGGTTAGAACTTTCCAGGATTCGATTTGGCATGGTCTTATGTTAGACAAGTGAGCACGGTATTTCCAAGCCAAATAGCAGCATTCCATTGCTTTCCAATTTTGTTTACAATGGGGATACCAAATATTATGGCTCAAGCATTGCTGTAATAACTTGTATCCCCTATGTTTCATGGGTTATCCTTTAGCAATTGACCACTTGAAGTTGCCTTTTATTTGATAGCAGACTACAGTATCTTTTCAGATTTTCTAAAAAAATTTACATACGGTTCGCTTAGGGATACAAAAAATAAGGCTCCATACCGGCTATTATATCTGGTATCCCCTGTGCTTCTTGGGTTACTACTTACCAGTATTCAATTTGACATGGTCTTATGTTGGATGGATGAGCACAGTATTTTTATGGCAAAGAGCACCCTTCGGTTTGCTTTCCAACATCGTTTACAATGGGGATACCAAATATTATGCCTCACGCATTGCTATAATATCTCGTATCCCCTACATTTCAGCTGTTACCCTTTAGCCATTGTCCACTTAAAGTTGTCTTTTCTTTGATAACATATTACAGTATCCTTTCACATTTTTTTCATTGTTATACAAGATTTACGTCAGGTTCTCCATGGGGATACCATATATAATAGCCTATACCTGCTATAATATTTGGTGTCCCCTGTGTTTCTGGAGTTAAAACTTACCAGTATTCGATTTGACATGGGCTTATGTTGGATAGATGAGTCCAGTATTTCTATGGCAAACAGCACCCTTCCTTTTGCTTTCCAACATGGTTTACAATAGGGATCCCAAATATTATGGCTCACGTATTGCTGTAATATCTTGTATCCCCTACATTTCATGGGTTACCCTTTAGCCATTGACCAATTGAAATTGTCTTTTATTTGACAGCAGACTACAGTTTCTTTTCACATTTTTTACATCATTCCACAAGGTTTTACATCCAGTTCCTTTAGGGAATACCAAATATAGTAGCTCTATACAGGCTATGATATTTGGTATCCAAGTGTTTCTTGGGTTAGAACTTACTAGGATTCAATTTGATATGGTCCTATGTTGGCTGGGTGAGCACAGTATTTTTCTGACAAATGGCACTCTTCCGTGAGTTTTGCAACACTTTTTACTATGAGGATACCACATATAACGGCTCATGCGTTGCTGTAATATATTGTATCCCTACTTTTCAAGGGTTACCTTTTAGCCATTGATCAACTGTAGATGCCTTTTGGCTTAATACTAGATTGCAGTCTATTTTCACATTTTTGATTTTATTCCGCAAACGTTCACATCGGTTCCTTTGGGAATACCAGATTTAATAGACCATACTGACTAATAATATTTTGTATCATCAAGGTTTATAAATTACCTGGGTTCAATTGGACATGGCGGCTTGGTGAGCACAGTATTGTTCTGCCAACTGGCACCCTTTCTTGAGTTTTCTAACATCTCTTCCTATGGGGATACCAAATATTACAGCTTTTGCATGGGCTGTAATATCTTGAATCCCCTACTTTTCATGGGTTACCCTTTAGCCATTGACCACCTAAAGTTGCCTTTTCATTGATTGCAGATTATAGTATTTGTTCACATTTTTGATAATATTCCACAAGCTTTTACATTCAGTTCCTATGAGGGGGTGTTACAGAAACCAAAGGAATGAAGTGGCCCAATAAGGGTTACCTGGGTCACTAATAACCACCTCTCAGCCATCCATACTAAATGAAGACAGTAGAGAATACAAACGAATAACTGTTTATTCATATACACTCAGAGTGGAGCCCAGTCTGCCCAGTCACTAGGAGTGCTGCAGAGGAACTGAAATCAAATAGCATAAAGATAGATTATGTAAGTTTCATGACTGGGTGACGGCACGCCCATGGTGACATTTTCCAGGCAGGTGCAGCTGGACAGTGAAATACAAAAAATACGTTTTGCTTCTTATATCCTAATATAACCCAAGGACGTTTCACCCTGCACCTACCACCAGACAAGTGGGAGAGGGCCTCTACCTAGTAAGAAAGGTATGCACTAATATGAACAGTCTATTCAGTACTGAAGCTAAACTCCAAAACTGCAGAAACAAAACCTAACAGAAGCCTTTTTTTCAGAACTAGCAAAAGATTTGTTTCAATCA
This sequence comes from Lissotriton helveticus, assembly GCF_964261635.1. Taxonomy (NCBI): domain Eukaryota; kingdom Metazoa; phylum Chordata; class Amphibia; order Caudata; family Salamandridae; genus Lissotriton; species Lissotriton helveticus. The sequence continues at coordinate 446,982,027 of NC_136072.1, read as the reverse complement.
TTATTCAAAATGGCGCCTGAATAGAAAATGGTGCAACAAATGCTAACTTACATAGGGCAATACGCAAACATGAATATTTCTATTCTAACTCACGTGCAGCTCCAGCATTGCACTGCACTTACCCACGACTCAAACCTGGTGGAGAGTCAGGGGCGATGGCACACTGTCTAGAAACTGCTGGGGCATCCACTTTGGGTTGATACCAATGTGTGCATGATGGTGAAGCCGAAATCTGCTAAGAACTCCACTTCAGGCTTTGGGGATGCAGCATGCCCTTCCGCCTCTCCAGATAATGGAGTCAGCAGTCTGGGCCACTCTCCACAGCCACGCTAAAGTCCAAGATCAAGGCAGTCTCCTTGGATGTGAACCTGCTCTGTACAGACCTCAGGAAACTGGTGGACTGTGTGGACAATGCTGAATCCACATTAACCATGATGCGACCCACATTGCAGAAACTCCAAATCCATCTGAAGGACATGAGAGCGGATATGACCTCTCCACATTGGAGGATGCAGAGGGCTTCTCGAGGCATAATAGCGTCCACTTCTTGTTCTTTCTGGAATGCTTGGGGGGACCTGAGTACGGAACCCTTCCTTGAACAGTGGCTGATGCCCACAGTACTGACAAGCAATATACCTACATTCTTCTCTGTGGAGAAAGCACATTGTCTACTAGGGAGGTCACCACCATTGGGGGCTCATATGTGTCCTGTAAGTGCGAAACAACTTAATGATAGAGACAGAGACTTGATTCTGCAGTTGTTTTGGATGAAAGGTTCTTGGCACTTTGAGGGCAGATTTTACTGTGGACATGCAGCCTCTTTGCAAGTTGCATACTGTGGTCAAGCAACTCCTCCAGGAGCTAGGTCTGAAGTATGCTCTTCTCTATCCTACTAAACTTGAGGTGCTGGATGATGAGTGAACCCATTCTTTCTTGACTCCTGGAAACGCATAGGTCTGGTTTCATGCCAAGGGAATTGCGAAGCCCACATCAGATGACTGGATCATTAGTAAATGGCTGACATTGCAACTGAGGCACAGGAAGAGAGGGGGACCCAGAGCTGCCCCTTCAAGGCACAGACGGCCATGGAGCAAGCAGAGGCAGGGCAAGTGGTGCTACATAAAACCAGAACTCTTTTGAGGCGTTGCTGTCAAACCGTGCCTCTGACAGTTGGATACTGATGGCTCTATGGGGTTATGAACACCAATGTACCCCAATATAGGCCTAGGTAGTTACATGACATTTTATCTACATCTGTCCTACCATTGTTCCACATAACGGGTCTGGTGCTAACCTTTTACCTAGTTAGGTGCTACATGACTGTTGTGCAGTTTTGTCCGAAAACTAGCCTCATGCTTGATGCATGAGGATGCTCAGTATCAACGCAGGATTACCATCTTCTGCATAATAACTCTGTATAAGGGCCATCTCTATTGTCATCCTTGCCTGACATGCCCATTGTATATTTCTAGGTAGAACCCCTGAGGGTACCTTTCGTGTATATAAGCACTACATCTTCACTGGGCAAACCAGAGGAGAAAGACTCTGATTCCGACATGCTGACGTGAGATGCTGAGGTCCCTGCATGCAGACACTGCAACACGCAGTGGTCTGACATTCCTTGCGGGATGTCCATCTCGAGACCAAGAGGGGGTCCTTCGCACTCCCACATCAGGTAATGAGGTTGGCTCTACCCTAAGGAGGTTCTTGGCTATACACCTACATACATGCTAGGTAAACCTAGGTACATCTAGTTTGGGTCTGCATCGTAGGAGCACGTATTTTTACTGTTAAGTATCTGTGTGCCTGCATATAGTCATTGTTTTAACACTATGGAGAATTCTACCATTTCTTTACTCTACTGGTGCTCATAATCATTTATATCTGTTTCTGTTTCTGTCTCATGGTTGTGGCAGCACATGTATTCTATACCAGAATGATGCTGGTTCAATAAATACTTATTGAAAACGTCCCCACCATTTATTCTGTGTATCTCTCTGAGACAAAGTAAGCACGAGTGACTGAGTGAAAAGTATTTTACTATTTCCACTAACCCTGAGGCGACAGGGTTGTCATGTTCAATAGTTGCCAGAAACTATTCGCTCCTTGGTAAGAGGGGCTCATAGTGGCATTGTGAGCTAGCTGGTATACAGACTAACATATCCTTTGGGGGTTCCAAGAATCACTCTGGACACCAGTCACTTAGATTATGTTATCTAAATGCACAGATCCTATATAGGTTTGTAGGAATTACACGACAATGGCCTCTGCTTGGGAGTACTCCCAGGGGCAGGAGTTGACGCCATGACTGGCAGATAATCTGCTATGGAGGGTGGGGGTTTGAGAAGTGGTGCGGACTGCTCTCCAGAAACTTTTGGAGATACCTTGGAACCTCACGAGAGAGGATTAGATGCCCAGATCATTGGAGAGGACCCTTGTGTCCGTGAGCCCTGACCTTTCAAAACAGGACGTGTATTATATTACACATTTCTCTTTGGTTGTTGTTCATTTGTAGGATGGTTATAGCTAGTCACTCAGGGGAGTCGTGGTCAGGGGATTACAAATGTTGTGTTTTCTTTTCATGCACAGATGAAGTTTTCTACACATAATTCTGTGGCATAGCCCTGTACTCCACTGGTCTCTTTATCATTGATTGGAACGTTTGGGGTTGCTTACACACTGAGGTTTTGGGGAATGGGAATCGTGGAATGTGATGCATCACTACTTACCACCATACCCAATGGGCACACCTTCCAGCCACACAACCCCACACTATAACTTGGTGATCTGGAATGTGAAGGGCAGGGCACAGAGAAGTACTGGGTTCATTCATATCTTAAGCGGCGTTGCACACACATAGCTTTTTGCCAGAGAAGCATTTGACACAGGCAGACTTACAAAAAGTACATGTAAAATGGAGGGGGCATCCCATATGCTAAGAGGGTCATGTTATGGATTGCCCTGGGGGTACCAGTTGTGAAAGACATGCACAAAGTTGACACCGAGGATAGGTACTAGGTGGTGGAGGGACAAATGGATGGTGCTCCCCTCATGCTGGTGGTTGTCTATGCCTCCAACACTATTCACTCTACTTTTTTAGGTCTCCTCACCCCAGCTATTTCCCGGGACCCACACAATCCAGGCACATCAGGCAGACGCTTTAATTGTGTTCCAGATGTATGTCAGGGTGTCACAATACTTTCAGGACTCAATGGTTAACAAGAGCGTGTTCGATATGTGGCGCTTGCACCATCTGGACACCAATAGCTTGTTTTATTGCCTGGTCCGTGACCTCCAAACTAAACTTGATCTTTTCCTCTGCAATGAACCATTGGGCATGCAGATAACTGTGACAGAGTCCTTGGTGCGCACCCTCTCAGATCACTGCCACTGCTGATGACATTACAGCCCTGGAGGTTCCAGACCAAGCCACTTGAAAACCCTCTTCAGGGAGGCCCTTTTGATACAAATTACTCAATATTTCGAACTTAACCCTGGCACCACCCCCTCCAGGGCACTGAAGTGGGATTTCCACAAGGTGGTCATCAAAGGGCCATGCATTGCCTCTGCATCAGGGGTATGTAAGGCCCTGCACATGAAGCTTCTGGACATGTAGCGGGAGTCAAGACTATTTGAGACTGAGGTGTCATGGTTGGCCGATGGGGAGGAAAGACACAAGCAGCTGAGAAAGAGTCATAGGGATCTAGAGGCACCGTAGGGGAAATATGACTATAGTCACTGCCTTGCCCTTCTCCATGTGGAAATGGATCGCTCGGGCAGGCTATTGGCATGGCTGGTTACAGAGGACCAGGCGTTTCCATTAGTAGGAGCAATCAAGTTTGGGAGGTGACACGGTGGTTAATACGCAAGTGGCCATTATTGCCACTTTTGCAAAGTACTATCAATCAATCAATCATGGCATTTGTATAGCGCACTACTCACCCGGAAGGGTCTCAAGGCGCTGGGGGAGGGGAGCCGTCACTGCTTGAAGAGCCAGGTCTTGAGTTGCTTCCTGAAGGAAAGATGGTCCTGGGTTAGCCGGAGGTGGATGGGGAGGGAGTTCCATGTCTTGGCTGCCAGGTAGGAGAAGGATCTTCCACCGGCGGTGGCTCGGCGGATGCGTGGAACGGTGGCGAGGGCGTGGTTGGTCGACCGTAGCTGGCGGGTGGGCGTGTAGAAGTTCAGGCGGTCGTTGAGGTACTTAGGGCCCAGGTCGTGGAGGGCCTTGTGTGCGTGGGTGAGGAGTCTGAACATGATCCTCTTGCTGACGGAGAGCCAGTGCAGGTCTCTCAGGTGGCCGGAGATGTGGCTGTGTCGGGGGGTGTCCAGGATGAGTCGGGTGGAGGCGTTCTGGATGCCTTGGAGTCTTTTTTGCAGTTTGGCTGTGGTGCCGGCGTAGAGGGTGTTCCCGTAGTCCAGCCGGCCGGTGACGAGCGCCTGGGTGACCGTCTTCCTGGTTTCAGTGGGAATCCATCGGAAGAACTTTCGGAGCATGCGCAGGGTGTTGAAGCATGATGACGATACGGTGTTAACTTGTCTGGTCATCGAGAGGGAGGAGTCCAGGATGTAGCCCAGGTTACGTGCGTGGTCCGTTGGCTTGGGAGTAGAGCCCAGTGCAGGGGGCCACCAGGAGTCATCCCAGGCGGAGGGAGGTGGTCCCAGGATGAGGACTTCCATCTTATCTGAGTTCAGTTTCAGGCGGCTGTTCTTCATCCACTCGGCGACGTCTTTCATCCCTTCGTGTAGGCTGGTTCTGGCGGAGGCTGGGTCGTTGGTGAGGGAGAGGATGAGCTGGGTGTCGTCGGCGTAGGAGATGATGTTGAGGTTCTGTTGGCGTGCGATGGCTGCGAGGGGGCTCATGTAAACGTTGAAGAGGGTGGGGCTGAGGGAGGATCCTTATGGTACGCCGCAGATGACTTCGGTGGCCTCGGATCTGAACGGGGGGAGGCGGACTCTCTGGGTTCTTCCGGCGAGGAACGAGATGATCCACTCCAGAGCCTTCTCTTGGATACCTGTGTTGCTGAGGCGCTGCACTAGGGTGCGGTGGCAGACAGTGTCAAACACCGCGGAGAGGTCCAGGAGGATGAGGGCCGCTGTTTCCCCGCTGTCGAGCAGGGATCTGATGTCGTCAGTGGCTGCGATGAGGGCGGTCTCGGTGCTGTGGTTGGCTCGGAAGCCGGACTGCGAGTGGTCGAGACCAAGAGGGGGTCCTTCGCACTCCCACATCAGGTAATGAGGTTGGCTCTACCCTAAGGAGGTTCTTGGCTATACACCTACATACATGCTAGGTAAACCTAGGTACATCTAGTTTGGGTCTGCATCGTAGGAGCACGTATTTTTACTGTTAAGTATCTGTGTGCCTGCATATAGTCATTGTTTTAACACTATGGAGAATTCTACCATTTCTTTACTCTACTGGTGCTCATAATCATTTATATCTGTTTCTGTTTCTGTCTCATGGTTGTGGCAGCACATGTATTCTATACCAGAATGATGCTGGTTCAATAAATACTTATTGAAAACGTCCCCACCATTTATTCTGTGTATCTCTCTGAGACAAAGTAAGCACGAGTGACTGAGTGAAAAGTATTTTACTATTTCCACTAACCCTGAGGCGACAGGGTTGTCATGTTCAATAGTTGCCAGAAACTATTCGCTCCTTGGTAAGAGGGGCTCATAGTGGCATTGTGAGCTAGCTGGTATACAGACTAACATATCCTTTGGGGGTTCCAAGAATCACTCTGGACACCAGTCACTTAGATTATGTTATCTAAATGCACAGATCCTATATAGGTTTGTAGGAATTACACGACAATGGCCTCTGCTTGGGAGTACTCCCAGGGGCAGGAGTTGACGCCATGACTGGCAGATAATCTGCTATGGAGGGTGGGGGTTTGAGAAGTGGTGCGGACTGCTCTCCAGAAACTTTTGGAGATACCTTGGAACCTCACGAGAGAGGATTAGATGCCCAGATCATTGGAGAGGACCCTTGTGTCCGTGAGCCCTGACCTTTCAAAACAGGACGTGTATTATATTACACATTTCTCTTTGGTTGTTGTTCATTTGTAGGATGGTTATAGCTAGTCACTCAGGGGAGTCGTGGTCAGGGGATTACAAATGTTGTGTTTTCTTTTCATGCACAGATGAAGTTTTCTACACATAATTCTGTGGCATAGCCCTGTACTCCACTGGTCTCTTTATCATTGATTGGAACGTTTGGGGTTGCTTACACACTGAGGTTTTGGGGAATGGGAATCGTGGAATGTGATGCATCACTACTTACCACCATACCCAATGGGCACACCTTCCAGGCACACAACCCCACACTATAACTTGGTGATCTGGAATGTGAAGGGCAGGGCACAGAGAAGTACTGGGTTCATTCATATCTTAAGCGGCGTTGCACACACATAGCTTTTTGCCAGAGAAGCATTTGACACAGGCAGACTTACAAAAAGTACATGTAAAATGGAGGGGGCATCCCATATGCTAAGAGGGTCATGTTATGGATTGCCCTGGGGGTACCAGTTGTGAAAGACATGCACAAAGTTGACACCGAGGATAGGTACTAGGTGGTGGAGGGACAAATGGATGGTGCTCCCCTCATGCTGGTGGTTGTCTATGCCTCCAACACTATTCACTCTACTTTTTTAGGTCTCCTCACCCCAGCTATTTCCCGGGACCCACACAATCCAGGCACATCAGGCAGACGCTTTAATTGTGTTCCAGATGTATGTCAGGGTGTCACAATACTTTCAGGACTCAATGGTTAACAAGAGCGTGTTCGATATGTGGCGCTTGCACCATCTGGACACCAATAGCTTGTTTTATTGCCTGGTCCGTGACCTCCAAACTAAACTTGATCTTTTCCTCTGCAATGAACCATTGGGCATGCAGATAACTGTGACAGAGTCCTTGGTGCGCACCCTCTCAGATCACTGCCACTGCTGATGACATTACAGCCCTGGAGGTTCCAGACCAAGCCACTTGAAAACCCTCTTCAGGGAGGCCCTTTTGATACAAATTACTCAATATTTCGAACTTAACCCTGGCACCACCCCCTCCAGGGCACTGAAGTGGGATTTCCACAAGGTGGTCATCAAAGGGCCATGCATTGCCTCTGCATCAGGGGTATGTAAGGCCCTGCACATGAAGCTTCTGGACATGTAGCGGGAGTCAAGACTATTTGAGACTGAGGTGTCATGGTTGGCCGATGGGGAGGAAAGACACAAGCAGCTGAGAAAGAGTCATAGGGATCTAGAGGCACCGTAGGGGAAATATGACTATAGTCACTGCCTTGCCCTTCTCCATGTGGAAATGGATCGCTCGGGCAGGCTATTGGCATGGCTGGTTACAGAGGACCAGGCGTTTCCATTAGTAGGAGCAATCAAGTTTGGGAGGTGACACGGTGGTTAATACGCAAGTGGCCATTATTGCCACTTTTGCAAAGTACTATCAATCAATCAATCATGGCATTTGTATAGCGCACTACTCACCCGGAAGGGTCTCAAGGCGCTGGGGGAGGGGAGCCGTCACTGCTTGAAGAGCCAGGTCTTGAGTTGCTTCCTGAAGGAAAGATGGTCCTGGGTTAGCCGGAGGTGGATGGGGAGGGAGTTCCATGTCTTGGCTGCCAGGTAGGAGAAGGATCTTCCACCGGCGGTGGCTCGGCGGATGCGTGGAACGGTGGCGAGGGCGTGGTTGGTCGACCGTAGCTGGCGGGTGGGCGTGTAGAAGTTCAGGCGGTCGTTGAGGTACTTAGGGCCCAGGTCGTGGAGGGCCTTGTGTGCGTGGGTGAGGAGTCTGAACATGATCCTCTTGCTGACGGGGAGCCAGTGCAGGTCTCTCAGGTGGCCGGAGATGTGGCTGTGTCGGGGGGTGTCCAGGATGAGTCGGGTGGAGGCGTTCTGGATGCCTTGGAGTCTTTTTTGCAGTTGGGCTGTGGTGCCGGCGTAGAGGGTGTTCCCGTAGTCCAGCCGGCCGGTGACGAGCGCCTGGGTGACCGTCTTCCTGGTTTCAGTGGGAATCCATCGGAAGAACTTTCGGAGCATGCGCAGGGTGTTGAAGCATGATGACGATACGGTGTTAACTTGTCTGGTCATCGAGAGGGAGGAGTCCAGGATGTAGCCCAGGTTACGTGCGTGGTCCGTTGGCTTGGGAGTAGAGCCCAGTGCAGGGGGCCACCAGGAGTCATCCCAGGCGGAGGGAGGTGGTCCCAGGATGAGGACTTCCATCTTATCTGAGTTCAGTTTCAGGCGGCTGTTCTTCATCCACTCGGCGACGTCTTTCATCCCTTCGTGTAGGCTGGTTCTGGCGGAGGCTGGGTCGTTGGTGAGGGAGAGGATGAGCTGGGTGTCGTCGGCGTAGGAGATGATGTTGAGGTTCTGTTGGCGTGCGATGGCTGCGAGGGGGCTCATGTAAACGTTGAAGAGGGTGGGGCTGAGGGAGGATCCTTATGGTACGCCGCAGATGACTTCGGTGGCCTCGGATCTGAACGGGGGGAGGCGGACTCTCTGGGTTCTTCCGGCGAGGAACGAGATGATCCACTCCAGAGCCTTCTCTTGGATACCTGTGTTGCTGAGGCGCTGCACTAGGGTGCGGTGGCAGACAGCGTCAAACACCGCGGAGAGGTCCAGGAGGATGAGGGCCGCTGTTTCCCCGCTGTCGAGCAGGGATCTGATGTCGTCAGTGGCTGCGATGAGGGCGGTCTCGGTGCTGTGGTTGGCTCGGAAGCCGGACTGCGAGTGGTCGAGACCAAGAGGGGGTCCTTCGCACTCCCACATCAGGTAATGAGGTTGGCTCTACCCTAAGGAGGTTCTTGGCTATACACCTACATACATGCTAGGTAAACCTAGGTACATCTAGTTTGGGTCTGCATCGTAGGAGCACGTATTTTTACTGTTAAGTATCTGTGTGCCTGCATATAGTCATTGTTTTAACACTATGGAGAATTCTACCATTTCTTTACTCTACTGGTGCTCATAATCATTTATATCTGTTTCTGTTTCTGTCTCATGGTTGTGGCAGCACATGTATTCTATACCAGAATGATGCTGGTTCAATAAATACTTATTGAAAACGTCCCCACCATTTATTCTGTGTATCTCTCTGAGACAAAGTAAGCACGAGTGACTGAGTGAAAAGTATTTTACTATTTCCACTAACCCTGAGGCGACAGGGTTGTCATGTTCAATAGTTGCCAGAAACTATTCGCTCCTTGGTAAGAGGGGCTCATAGTGGCATTGTGAGCTAGCTGGTATACAGACTAACATATCCTTTGGGGGTTCCAAGAATCACTCTGGACACCAGTCACTTAGATTATGTTATCTAAATGCACAGATCCTATATAGGTTTGTAGGAATTACACGACAATGGCCTCTGCTTGGGAGTACTCCCAGGGGCAGGAGTTGACGCCATGACTGGCAGATAATCTGCTATGGAGGGTGGGGGTTTGAGAAGTGGTGCGGACTGCTCTCCAGAAACTTTTGGAGATACCTTGGAACCTCACGAGAGAGGATTAGATGCCCAGATCATTGGAGAGGACCCTTGTGTCCGTGAGCCCTGACCTTTCAAAACAGGACGTGTATTATATTACACATTTCTCTTTGGTTGTTGTTCATTTGTAGGATGGTTATAGCTAGTCACTCAGGGGAGTCGTGGTCAGGGGATTACAAATGTTGTGTTTTCTTTTCATGCACAGATGAAGTTTTCTACACATAATTCTGTGGCATAGCCCTGTACTCCACTGGTCTCTTTATCATTGATTGGAACGTTTGGGGTTGCTTACACACTGAGGTTTTGGGGAATGGGAATCGTGGAATGTGATGCATCACTACTTACCACCATACCCAATGGGCACACCTTCCAGCCACACAACCCCACACTATAACTTGGTGATCTGGAATGTGAAGGGCAGGGCACAGAGAAGTACTGGGTTCATTCATATCTTAAGCGGCGTTGCACACACATAGCTTTTTGCCAGAGAAGCATTTGACACAGGCAGACTTACAAAAAGTACATGTAAAATGGAGGGGGCATCCCATATGCTAAGAGGGTCATGTTATGGATTGCCCTGGGGGTACCAGTTGTGAAAGACATGCACAAAGTTGACACCGAGGATAGGTACTAGGTGGTGGAGGGACAAATGGATGGTGCTCCCCTCATGCTGGTGGTTGTCTATGCCTCCAACACTATTCACTCTACTTTTTTAGGTCTCCTCACCCCAGCTATTTCCCGGGACCCACACAATCCAGGCACATCAGGCAGAAGCTTTAATTGTGTTCCAGATGTATGTCAGGGTGTCACAATACTTTCAGGACTCAATGGTTAACAAGAGCGTGTTCGATATGTGGCGCTTGCACCATCTGGACACCAATAGCTTGTTTTATTGCCTGGTCCGTGACCTCCAAACTAAACTTGATCTTTTCCTCTGCAATGAACCATTGGGCATGCAGATAACTGTGACAGAGTCCTTGGTGCGCACCCTCTCAGATCACTGCCACTGCTGATGACATTACAGCCCTGGAGGTTCCAGACCAAGCCACTTGAAAACCCTCTTCAGGGAGGCCCTTTTGATACAAATTACTCAATATTTCGAACTTAACCTTGGCACCACCCCCTCCAGGGCACTGAAGTGGGATTTCCACAAGGTGGTCATCAAAGGGCCATGCATTGCCTCTGCATCAGGGGTATGTAAGGCCCTGCACATGAAGCTTCTGGACATGTAGCGGGAGTCAAGACTATTTGAGACTGAGGTGTCATGGTTGGCCGATGGGGAGGAAAGACACAAGCAGCTGAGAAAGAGTCATAGGGATCTAGAGGCACCGTAGGGGAAATATGACTATAGTCACTGCCTTGCCCTTCTCCATGTGGAAATGGATCGCTCGGGCAGGCTATTGGCATGGCTGGTTACAGAGGACCAGGCGTTTCCATTAGTAGGAGCAATCAAGTTTGGGAGGTGACACGGTGGTTAATACGCAAGTGGCCATTATTGCCACTTTTGCAAAGTACTATCAATCAATCAATCATGGCATTTGTATAGCGCACTACTCACCCGGAAGGGTCTCAAGGCGCTGGGGGAGGGGAGCCGTCACTGCTCGAAGAGCCAGGTCTTGAGTTGCTTCCTGAAGGAAAGATGGTCCTGGGTTAGCCGGAGGTGGATGGGGAGGGAGTTCCATGTCTTGGCTGCCAGGTAGGAGAAGGATCTTCCACCGGCGGTGGCTCGGCGGATGCGTGGAACGGTGGCGAGGGCGTGGTTGGTCGACCGTAGCTGGCGGGTGGGCGTGTAGAAGTTCAGGCGGTCGTTGAGGTACTTAGGGCCCAGGTCGTGGAGGGCCTTGTGTGCGTGGGTGAGGAGTCTGAACATGATCCTCTTGCTGACGGGGAGCCAGTGCAGGTCTCTCAGGTGGCCGGAGATGTGGCTGTGTCGGGGGGTGTCCAGGATGAGTCGGGTGGAGGCGTTCTGGATGCCTTGGAGTCTTTTTTGCAGTTTGGCTGTGGTGCCGGCGTAGAGGGTGTTCCCGTAGTCCAGCCGGCCGGTGACGAGCGCCTGGGTGACCGTCTTCCTGGTTTCAGTGGGAATCCATCGGAAGAACTTTCGGAGCATGCGCAGGGTGTTGAAGCATGATGACGATACGGTGTTAACTTGTCTGGTCATCGAGAGGGAGGAGTCCAGGATGTAGCCCAGGTTACGTGCGTGGTCCGTTGGCTTGGGAGTAGAGCCCAGTGCAGGGGGCCACCAGGAGTCATCCCAGGCGGAGGGAGGTGGTCCCAGGATGAGGACTTCCGTCTTATCTGAGTTCAGTTTCAGGCGGCTGTTCTTCATCCACTCGGCGACGTCTTTCATCCCTTCGTGTAGGCTGGTTCTGGCGGAGGCTGGGTCGTTGGTGAGGGAGAGGATGAGCTGGGTGTCGTCGGCGTAGGAGATGATGTTGAGGTTCTGTTGGCGTGCGATGGCTGCGAGGGGGCTCATGTAAACGTTGAAGAGGGTGGGGCTGAGGGAGGATCCTTATGGTACGCCGCAGATGACTTCGGTGGCCTCGGATCTGAACGGGGGGAGGCGGACTCTCTGGGTTCTTCCGGCGAGGAACGAGATGATCCACTCCAGAGCCTTCTCTTGGATACCTGTGTTGCTGAGGCGCTGCACTAGGGTGCGGTGGCAGACAGTGTCAAACACCGCGGAGAGGTCCTGAGGATGAGGGCCGCTGTTTCCCCGCTGTCGAGCAGGGATCTGATGTCGTCAGTGGCTGCGATGAGGGCGGTCTCGGTGCTGTGGTTGGCTTGGAAGCCGGACTGCGAGTGGTCGATTGATCCGTTCGTCTCGAGGAAGGCGGCAAGCTGTCTGTTGACGGTCTTCTCGATGACTTTGGCAGGAAAGGGGAGGAGCGAGATGGGGCGGAAGTTCTTGAGGTCGGTGGGGTCCGCTGCCGGTTTCTTCAGGAGGGCGCTGAGCTCGGCGTGCTTCCAGCTTTCCGGGAAGGTGGCGGTTTTGAAGGAGGCGTTGATGATGTCTCTGAGTTGGGGTACGATGATGGAGTCGGCCTTGTTGAAGACGTGGTGCGGGCAGGGGTCGGTTGGCGATCCGGAGTGGATGCTGTTCATCGTGCGGGTGGTGTCTTTGGTGCTGACCGGGGTCCAGGCGCTGAGGGTGGTCGTGGGAGGCGATGGTATGGTGGTGGGGTACGTGGTTGGAGTGCCGAAGCTGTTGTGTATTTCGGCGATCTTGCGGTGGAAGAATGAGGTGAGTGAGTCGCAGAGGTCCTGCGAGGGAGTGATGTCGTTGTTTCCGGCGCTGGGGTTGGAGAGCTCTTTGACGATGCTGAAGAGTTCCTTGCTGTTGTGGGCATCGTTGTCGAGTCATTCTTTGAATGCTGTCTTCTTGGTGGTGTGGATCAGCTGGTGGTGTTTGCGGGTGGCGTGCTTGAGGGCGGTCCAGTTGTCTGTGGTCTGGTCGTTGCACCAGGCTTTCTCAAGGGTGCGGCAGTTCTTCTTGGAGTTCTTGAGTTTGTCGATGAACCAGGGGGCTTTCTTGCTGCCGTGTCTGCTGGGGGGTCTTCAGTGGTGCAAGATTGTTAGCGCAGTTGGTGATCGATTGCGTGAGGTTGATGGCTGCTTCGCTGGGGTCCGTGGTACTGGCGGGCGGGTTCTGGCTGAGGGAGGTGGTGAGCTGGTCGGCGGTGATCTTGTTCCAGTTCCTGCGAGGGATCTGTTGTGGGCGGTGGTGGGTCACGGTTCTTTTGAAGCTGAAGTGGACGCAGCTGTGGTCAGTCCAGTGAAGTCCGGTGGAGTGGCTGAAGGAGATGTGCTTGCTGGAAGAGAAGACTGGGTCGAGCGTGTGTCCGGCGTAGTGGGTGGGGGTGTTCACCAGTTGTTTGAAGCCGAGGTTTGCGAGGTTGTCCAGCAGGGTGGTGGTGTTGCTGTCCTTGTTGTTCTCCAGGTGGAAGTTGAGGTCCCCTAGGAGGATGTAGTCAGCGGAGGAGAGGGCGTGCGGGCTGATGAAGTCTGTGATGTCTTTGCTGAATCATGTGCGTGGTCCCGGGGGTCTGTAGATGAGGGTACCTCTGAGTGTGGTCTTGGGGTCGGTGTGTATGTGGAAGTGGAGATGTTCGGCGGCGGTGAGGGTGTCGTCTGAGCTGGTCGTGATGCTGATGGTTTTCTTGTGCACGATGGCGATGCCTCCTCCAGTCAGGTTGACGCGGTCCTTCCGGGTGACCTTGTATCCCTCCGGGATGACGATGGCGATGTCGGGAGCAGAGGAGGCGTTCATCCAGGTTTCCGTGAGGAAGGCGACGTTTGGTGATGTTGTGTCGAGCAGGTTCCAGAGTTCGACAGCGTGTCTGTGGACGGAGCGGGTGTTGAGCAGGATGCATTTGAGGTGGTTGCTGTTGGTGTTCGGCTTGGCGGGTGAGGTGCAGGTCCGGAGGCAGGTGAATTTGCAGGCTTGGCAGGTGAAGGGTCGTGGGTGCGTTTCGGGGTAGCATGGTAGCATGCTGGTGATCGGCCGGTGTTGAGTGCGTTGAGGGTGGCTGCGTGGTAAGTCCGTCGTGTGGTCTGGCGATGGTGGGGGCCGGGGTCCAGGAGCTGGGCGCGGGCCAGGCGCGGACGGTCAACCCTGCGCGTACGCTCGGACTCCGCCATAAATGGAGCATGGGGGGGCCGGAGCGAGGTAGGAGCAGCTGGGAGGCGGGAGCGGGGTGGCGAGTGTGGAGGGGAGCGGAACGGTGATGCTGGAGGGAGCGGGGGTGGGGCCGCAGGGGAGCAGCGTCAGACCGGCTCTGACCAGGTCAGGTCAGGTCACTCTCTGTATGTGGATGTGTACAACCCACATGTTCACAGGATCAAGGATCAAGGGCTAACGTTAGTCTGATTGATTCCGCTCCAATGAACGTGATGAGGCCCTTCAAATTGATGTAATACGGGTGGCTATCACCCAAATTGCATGAAACGAAACTCTAGGTACGGATGGAGTCACACTAGAATATCATGCTCTGTGAGATGCTGATAGAGGTGTCCAAACTGGGCCGGGATCACCCCTGAAGTCCCCTCATATTGGCCGCTCTCCCTCTTAAACGTTGACAGAAGATATTAGGGAAGGCCCTAGCCAATTGGCTGCTCCCTGTTGCTAACACCCTAGTGCACGTAGTTTTCCCAACATACGACGACTACTTCATCTGAGGAAAGGTGCCTCGAGTCAGATGGGAGAACAGTTGGTGGTGGCGCTTGAATTAGAAAAGGGGTTTGACATACTTGGGTGGGATTCGCTACTGGCGAATCTGGAGGAAATCAGCATAGGGCCGAGGTAACTTAATTAGATGTACACCCTACCCTCTATAGGAACCAGAAAGCAAGAGTCAGGACGGTACAGTTGATATTTCACTGCTCTGACCTACAAAGCGGCAACATTGAGGGTTGCCCCCTGTCCCTGTTGATATGTATCCTGGCCATGGAGCCCCTGAAATGCTTCCTGCACTTGCAAGCACAGCTTTGGTGTTTCCTAGTGCATGACAAGTATCATATCATCTCTTTATAAGTATTTGATGTCCTTATTTATCTGCATGATGCCACTGCCACACTTCCAGCCCTGATGGAGAAACTGGAGGAATTTGAAATCGTGTCAGGCTTCAGAGTACATTGGTCTAAGTCTTGCCTGTTCCCACTCTCTCTGGTTCCTGAGCATAACAGGAGGGCACTGCCATGGTTTGGGCTGGAATAGCACCTTGAAATGCTCATGTACTTGGGTGTACAGATCTCCCACTCAGACAAGGACCTTGTGGAGGGCAACACTGACATGGGTAGAACCTCAGACTAGCCCCGTAAATCCCTCCCTTTCTGGTTGTCCATGCAGCTGTACCCGCTGGGCCGGGTGGCAATCACCAAAATGCTTATCTTGCCATGACTCCTGTACTTCTTTGCAGCGGTACCACTTTCCCTCCTCACGCGCTTTATTCAGGACCTCCATGGTCTGCTGGAGCTGATATGGGGCTCAGACAGTAGACGGGTGGCGCTCGTCATAGTCCAGCGCCTGCTTCTTGAGCGTGCTCCCAATTAAGAGTTGTACTATGCAGCAGCTCCGCTGCAGTGCCGATGCACTGGCTTGACACAGCCCCTTGACCAGATGAGATGCATCAAATGAAGATAGTACATGTTTGCTGGCATGCTCAGAAGCAAGGCGACAGGCCCCATCCTCCATACTCCTCACTGATACCCGTTTGGCAGTTGCTGGCACTCCAGGAGGTGACCCAACAACACCATGACATGTCGCCTTGGAGAGAGGCAGAGTTTGACCAAATGGGTGACCTTTTTATGGTGGCTGCATTAATTATCTTTCTTGAGATTATGGACAGTGATGACATTGTGGCAGGCCATTCCCTGATATATCATGCCGTACAGCAAGCAATCACTACACTTCACCACCACTGCACGCAGTCCTGTCACACAGAACATTATTATGGTCATGTTGCGTTGCACTCTTCCCACTGTGAGTCGGATGACAGGGCCAAAGACCGAAGAATGGCGGACCTCGAGACTCAATTCACAGACAGTCTCTGGACGTGTAGCATGTAAAGGAGGTTTCAAGTAATCCACATTTCTATTACACACGATGTAACTATTTGCATCAGGCACACATCACACCGAAACGCATTAAGCACATATTTCCTACAGCATCCTCTGCATACCCCAGATGTAGAGCAGATGAGGCAGGTTTTTGACCACATGGCCTTAGAGCTCCCGGTGATGAAGCAGGCCTGGGGAGAAGCCACAGAATTACCTCCACTTTGCTGAAGCACTTGGTCCTGCCCTGGAATCATGCCTACTCGGTGTTAGACCCAAGACTAAAGGGAGATAAGTACTTTCATGGATTCCTTGATCTAGCCATCATACTCTTTAAACGGCAAATCGTCACATCCTGGAAGACTCATACAGCCCGACACATACTGTTGGCTCTCCACATTGATGAAATGTGCAAAAGCTGATCTGGATCTCCTCGCAGTGGCACGTACATATGGGCGGGGGGGGATGCTCGAGATGGGTGTTGGGATACCTTCATCAGAAATGTAGAGGCAAAAATGATGCACATTCACCCTGAACACTACCGTAGGTCCTTCTGCCCCATCCTTCAACTCATACAATGAGCCATCCCAGCACATGAGATAGCTGGACCATGCCCCTATGAGGACTTCACATATGTAATACAGCCACACCAACATTGCCCCTTACAACCGTGGGGTGTGGATCTCATTGGGGGGTCCTGACGGGCACTCCAGTTGTGGTATACTGGCCCAGAGTGACCACTCACACTGGCCTACAGGGCTTCTTATATCTCCATGTGTGAATTAGTCTGTACTGGCGCAGACATGCTCCAGGGTGCCCTTCCAAATCATGTTGTACCCCCAGGGACTATTGCCCCGATACACCATACTACAACCCATGTCCATGCAGGGGCCTTCTTTATTATGACATGGTACCACACCTGAGGATGGGGGTGTGACATGTCTAGACTATAGTGACAAACACAAGGAGATGACTGACGGAGCTGTGAAACTTTTCAGACACTCACCCCTAGTCAAAAATCTGGGTTGAATCCATCATTGTTCTTTAGCTTACTCCGCCACCCAAGTTCAGACCCATCCATGTGCAAATCAGTCTTGACCCTGTTCATCATGGGAACAGTCTAACCCGAACTGCCAAGCCAGGTCTTCCTTGGACTGGTTTTGTGGTATGAACTGGGGTGGCGAAGTGAGCTAAAGAACGATGATGGATTCAACCCAGATCTGTGACTGGGGGTGAGTGTCTGAAAATTTTTAGCGCTCCTTATGTTTGCTTTAGGCTATTGTTACTCCGCCGTTCATGTTTGTTAATTTTGTTTTATGTGATGTCGTGTCGTTTTTGAGTGGCGCTTCGGAATCGTCACTATTATGTTTTTTTACCTGTTCTAAAAGCAATAAAGAAACTTGTAAAAAAAGGTTATGTTTTCAGTGGGTCCTTGAAGTTCCACGATCTTGCCACTGGATGGACCAGTCCTTAATGAGGAAAATCAAATCACTACAATAACATAAGTCTTGTTTTCATTTTTTAGGTGTAGGTGTAGGTGTTGGACCTTTCATCCGTCACACTGCAATTCCACACTTTGCTTAAAGTAGAGCCCATGCTACAAATCTTCAAGCCCAACAGTGCCAACAATAGGAACAACGGTGCAAGGATTTATCTCATCTTGAATAGTGCAGTCATCACTCACCCCCCAAAGCATACCAATGTATGGACATGTCCTTGCCCAATAAATAAACATGACCCTCTGGCTAATTCGATTTGCGCAATTGATTTTTAGTCCTGAGATAACACTGAATCAGTCGCTTTCTTAAACAATAGGATTATGTTTCTGGTTGTGTTCTGGATATATAGAAGGACATCATTCATGTACAGGTATACAACCAATGGCCTGCCACCTATATCAATTCCTCTATGGGCATGCAGCTGCCTGTACATAGAGGTCAAGGGTTCCATGGAAATGGCAAATAGGAGTGGTGAGAGGGGGCAACACTGTCTGGTGCCACTCCCCATTGATAAACACTCTGGCCAAGCGGTTCTACAGAACAACTTAATTTTAATAAAATACCTAACCAGGCCCATTTTACTTTTTTACTGTCAAAGAAAAAGCAACGCTGCCGGTAATTGAGGGTCTAAATGATGTATCACTGCTAGGAGAGTTTTTCATGTAACAATGTTGTGTGGGTGGTTAAAAAATAGTCTGGTCTGGAAGTATCAGACCTGACATAAGTGGTTTTCTTTTAATCTACCAACACAGACTTTTGCAAATATCATACTGTTAATGTAAAGCAATTACAGTAGTCTATATGATTCACAGAGTTCTTATGATCTGTCTGGTTTGCGATGTGCTAACCACATGTCCTTTCATTTCATTGTGGGAAGGTCCCCTTCCAGAATGGCTTCTTTATACTCCTTACGTAGGTGTGGGCTTAATAAATCAGCATGAGCTTCATACAATTGAATTGAAATCCCATCGGGCCCAGATTCCTCACCACTCTGCAGCTACTTTATTTCCTCTAGTAAATCGACAGACATGTGAACCTTTCCAATCATGCAAGTATGATATTAAGTCAAGTCAAGATAAACTTAATTTGGCGAGAGTCCACAAAAGCACACAAAAAAGCAGATCACATACTTATAAAAATAAGGTAAATAAAAACATGTCACTGAGTCAGATAAAATCAATGATATTCAGTACAATTCATAACATCTCACACAATGAATTTATGGACCTGGTCAAAGCAAGCAGGCCTGCCGGCAGCCCTTCTGACCCCTGTTCGCCACAAACTTCCAAAACAATTCTTTTAACAACCTCTGCTGCCACTCCAGTAAGAAGAATCATCAACGATTCCTTAACTACTGGAATATTTCCAGAAGAAATCAAAAAGTCATACATACGCCCTTTACTGAAGAACACAAACTTGGACCCACTGAACCCTGATAACTACAGACCCATTACAAATGGACCTTTCCTGGGCAAACTGATAGAAAGAGCAGTGTTCATCCAGATGTCACAATTAATTGAAGAGAATGACATACTTTCAGACTTCCAAACAGGATTCCGTCCGGCAAGAGGCACTGAATCTGCCCTCCTTGCCATCTGGGATGACCTAAAGAATATAGTTGACCACAACGGGGTTGCTGCGCTACTTCTCTTAGACCTCTCAGCTGCCTCTAACATGGTTGACCATGACACTCTGAAACAAAGACTTTATGAAGCCGGCATAGAGGGAACTGCTCTAGACTGGATCGGGTCTACCTTCGAAACAGAACTAATGTCATCCATACCCCACCTTTCTCGTCCAAACCATACTCCACAAAAGCAGGGGTCCCTCAGGATTCTATCATCTCGCCCATGCTTTTCAACATCTATATGAAGTCATTACCAGTACTGATCAATACATTTCACCTCAAGTGCTATAACTATGCAGATGACACGCAAATACTCCTTCAACTGGAATTCCCCAAAGACATTAGAAAATCACCAATTTTCAGCTGTCTCAGAGCCGTGGATCAGTGGATGACTTGGAGCCATCTCAAATTGAATGCTTCAAAAACTGAAATACTCACGTGTGGCAATTGGAAACATTACAACCCGCTTGCTACATGGCCTGATGAACTGGGATCACTGCCTAAAGTATAGAAGGAAGTAAGAAACCACAGAATGACCATGGACTCCAAGCTGTCGATGAATGCTCAAGTGGATAAACTAGCAAGATCAAGCTTTGCTACTATAAAAACGCTGCAACTAATTTTCCCTCATTTGGGATTTCCACACAAGGTCCAAGCTACCATCTCCCTTGTTCTGTCCAAACTCGATTACACCAATAGCATCTACCATGGATAACCTTTAACGACCATGAAAAGACTACAACGGATTCGGAACTTGGCTGCCAGACTCCTCTTGCATATCAAACCACGAGACCACATCTCCCCTGCCTTGAAAGCCCTGCATTGGTTACCAGTTGCCAGAAGATCCCCATTCAAGCTGCTTTGTATCACCCACAAAGCAATACATGGAATAGGACCACTCTTCATCAGGAATAAAATCACCAAACACATTTAACAAAGGAACCTCCGCTCGAAAGGAGCATCTCGCCTCAAAATCCCACCATATAAGAAAAGAACCATGGGTGGCACATCCTTCTCTGTTTAGGCAGCCAAACTATGGAACTCTTTACCCCCCAACATTAGGTCCACCGACAACCACCTTATCTTCAGAAAACTACTCAAGATTTGGCTCTTCCCCACATAAGCACCATACGCAAACCGAAATTTACAGCATATCTCTCTGTATATAAGCGTTTGTTTTCACTATAGATATGTACCTATCTTTGTGTATTACTTTGAATAAACATGTAAAATAACATTATGTTGTTAAGAGAAAAAATAATATATAAATAAAAATCATCTTTGGTCTACATGTACATACTTCCATTGTGCATCTATGTACCTTCCATGTACTTGGATCTGTGTGTCTGTTACTTTACTTTTCTCCTGAAAAAGCATATCCAATGCACTACCCTATTTCTCATCCTATGCCTCTATCAATATCTTTCATCTACATATACTTACCTCCTTTATGTTTCTATGTACTTTCAATCTACTTATGGATCTATATATTTATCACTTTCTTCTAAATTAGCATTTCCAATGCACTACCCTATTTTTCAGCCTATACTTTGCTCAATATATCTTCTAGCCCAACCTTCTGACTCATTTCAAACTTCTTTCTACTACTCCTTCCAATGCACTACCCTATCTCGCATCCTATGCATCCTCTACATCCTCTCTCTCATTTTGTTGTGTAGGAATCTAGGACCCTAGTGTAATTTTCCCAATTCATGCCCATATATAGGTATAAATTACCCGATCCTTATATAGGCATAGACATCGTTACCATATTTAGACTGAGCCTATGCAGCCCAAATACGGCATGGATACTTCCACTAAGTTCCGAGAATCAACAACGATTTCTTATAAAAACCCGCCTTCAGCAGCTAGGGACTTCCTCTCGCCTGAATACTAATTTATCTAGAAAATCATGGAGTTTTCAAAGAACTGAGTCTTTGAGTGACGTTATTAGGTCCAATCATACGTCAAACTCGGCACCTTCAAAGTATAAATATGCCTACATTTGCCCAGACAAACACACCGTGGTTTGGAGCAGATCGACTAACTACTTGCCCGACGCGCTCAGCAGCAAGTGTCGAAGGAAGCCGTCCCTCCAGCTGACGCACTGAGAGACGCTGTCTTTTCTCCTGCCGAGAAATCGAGCTCCAGTGTTTCCAGGCTACCCTTGCAGGTTGCTGGGAAATCGAGTCCTGAGAGAGAAATACAAGACCTCCTTCATTCTAAAACCAAGGTACAGAGCTGATTAGACCCTTAAGAGAATTATTGGAATAGATTATTGGCAAAGAATACTAAACTTAAGCTACACCTCACTTACTTCTTCCCTCGTACTAGACTTAGGTTAGGTACACCGGGGTAGGCGTATTTTAGAAGCACCAGTTGAGTACTTTTAGTCATTATTTTAACACTGTATGTATTTTATATGTTTTAGGCAATATATGGCTTAGGAACCATATCATGCTCTTACAGTACTATTTTATAATACTCTTCGTATTATATGCCTTGTACTTTATAACCAGTATTATGATTGTAACAGTACACTTCTTATGGTTGAAAACGAAGACTGTTCAATAAATACTTTTTTATTGAAAACGCCCGTCTCTCTATTTTTCTCAAGCACCTCTGGTGAAACGAAGCATGCACGATTGACTGAGTAAAATAGCTATTCATTGTTTCCGCGACTCTAGAGATTGATTTCTTATTCCTGGGAAACAAAGTTGTCATGTTTATGCGGTTGTCAGAAACGAATCCGTTCTTGTTTATTCAAGAACGTTTCTAGTGACCTCTAAGCTAGCTGGCACTCACAATTAAGTCTAATATATACGATAGAGACCTAGTCGACTTCAGTCCTACGTCTAAACTATAGTATATGTTAATCCAATGCGCAGAGCCTACTGGGAATATAGGAACTACACTACACCTTGATCATGACCCAGGCGTCTTTGTGCAGTATTTCCATGCATCTTAACAAACCATTTGACATATTTAGGTTTTCCAATTTCCTCCAGAGCCTACCCCATTCCACTGTATCAACTGCAGTTTTAAAATCAATTAAACCAAGATTGACAGGGTTTGTATTAATTTTTGTAGAATCAATCAGCAACAAGAGCACCATAATGTGTGTTGTGCTCCTTGTTAGTTTAGTAAAGCCGGTTTGATTTACAGGAAAAATGGCGTATGCCTCAGCCCAATGTTGTAATTTCTCCAATAGAACTTCTGCGTAGTATTTTACATTATTATCAATTAAGGCTAGTAAACAGTAATGTCTGGGGTTGCCCTTATCCCCCTTTTATTTTGGGGCAAGAATTGAACATCTCCATTAGGAAGGAATACTACGGAGCTGAATGGGGCAAGTTGCGCTGTCCAGAAAAGTGGGTCCTCCTTGTAAATAGCTGGTGGTAGTCCATGAAGGCCCGACACACCTTCCCTATGTTACCTTGCAATTTGCCTCTGCACGATGCAAGGGCTGATTGTGCACCTGGCTAGTTCTGGGGCCCTCTCCCTTTGTGAGGTTTGAGATGTGCTTGCTTGGTCCGGATCATCTAATTTGCACCTTTGTTGTTCCTCTAGTGCCCCTTGATTAAAGTGAGTGCTCAAGAGATGATACCAGATTGTCTCAGAGTTGCTGGATGCGGCCACTCTTAGGAGGGTCCTGGTGATTCTTTTTACTGTTTGCCAATAGGAGATGTTGTTGTTTTCTCTTGTGTCATGCAGCAGCTTATTTATGAGTTTATTTATTTATGAGTTTATACCGTGCTGGATTCTGACTCCCAAAGGAGTATCTCCGCGCCAGATGCCTTGTTGGGTGGTCTACAGACAAAGAACAGTAAATGAATGAAATTGGGAACTATTAACATTGGAATAAAAAGCTTTTCAGCTTTTTCCTAAATGCTAAGTGATCACTGCATTGCCTGAGCACCAAAGGGAGTTTGTTCCAGAGTGCTGGACCAACAAAGGACAGGGCTCTTCCGCCTTGTCTGGACTTCTTTATAACGGGTGTCTGAAGGAGAAGTTGGTTGGATGACCTAAGATTACGCGAGGGATTATAGGGGACACATTTTTCAGCCAGATAGGAGGGTCCTAAATCATGCAGTCCTTTATGGACAGTACAACAGATCTTAAATTTGACCCTTTGGCGGATGGAAAGCCAATGTAATTTTACTAGTAAGGGTTTTGAAGGCGATCTCGGGGGAGCATTCAGGACCAGTCTTGCTGCGGTGTTCTGCACCACTTGGAGCTTGCCCAGTATCCCCTCACTGGCTGCTGCAAGCAACCCGTTGCAATAATCCAACCGGCTTAGCACCAGGGCTTGCACCAGAGTTTCCCTTGTTGAATCAGGAAGGAGAGGGAATACTTTGCGGAGAAGCCCCAAGACATGGAAACAGGTACCCACTACACTGTTCCCATGCTCTTTAAAGGACAGATTCTGGTCCAATCGAACCGCAAGGTTCTTTACCACCTGCTTCGGCGGGGGGACTGGACCTGGATCGTGAATCCACCAGTTTGGGGTCCATAGTATTTTGGGGTCACCGAACAGCATGACCTCAGTCTTCCCCACATTGCACTGTAGGAAGTTCGAGGTCATCCATTGTGCGACCGCCTTCATACCTTCGGAGAATGATCTTATTGTCTCAGGGGTTAGAGATTTAAAGGGAAAGAGAAGCTGAGTGTCAACAGCGTATGACACCGGGATGAAACCAAAGGCTCTCATAATCCTAGCCAGGGGTGCCACATATATGTTAAAAAGAGTGGGGCTCGGGGGGGCGTGGCTTGCAGCCAACGATGGCGGCCGCAGCTTAGGGAGGCTCCCGAGACGAGGCGGCTTCCCGAGGCAATCAGCTATAATTATCCTGGTCTGTTACGAGCTGTAAGGGGTGGATCGGACCCGGAGTCCGTGCAGCAACCAGCGCAGCGACTTTGAGGTCGGTGACAGCCTGACCGTGCCCTGAAAAGCTGGGCGGCAACCGGAGAGGGGAGGGGCCTGCTGCTAGCCTGAAAGCAGCGGAGTTGCGGAAGGACTGTAGCCGGCCGGAAATGGCCACGAAGCGGCGGTGAGTGGCAGGAAGTGCCGGCCCTCCGACGCATGGTTCAGAAAGTCCGTGAAACTTCCTCCAGCAGCCCGAATCGGTGAGCGGAACCCCGCGACACCCCGCGATGCCCTGCACACCTGCAGGATCTTGCTGAGGGCGTCTGGAACACCGCTGATCACAGACGCGCCGCCGCCATTGTCCACGCCACTTGCGAGTGCCACCCCGAGTCCCAGCAACGGCCATCCGTACCGGCACAGCCCTGCGGGTGAGCGGGTGGTGGGCAGTGGTTCCCTGGGATACCCCCTTCGGAGGCATATTCGAGCGCTCACAGGGCGCCCCACGGGGAAGACAAGGACATGAACGGGGGGGGCCCCTGGCGGCACGCACACCGGAGGAGATAAGGCCCAAGAAGTCACAGAGACCTGACTCAGCACTTGCGACGGCCCACAGCATATCGCCAGAATTATCGATGGACTCCATGCAGAGGTGAGGGCTTGCCAGACCGCCTAATTAACGACACCACGGAGCGCGGTGCTACGAGGCACACCAGAGACGTGGGTGACACCCGGCTGGTCCTTCCTGAGGTGCCATCCAGCTGCCAGGAACCTACGATAGGGCACTGTACTCCCTCGCTGTGATCCGATTGCGTAGCCGCCACACAGCCGACTACTGGTACATGCGGAGTTGGCCCTGCTCGGCTCGCCCACTGGCCCACTGTGACCTTTTGTGACGCTGCTCCTACACGGCACCATGGCACACAGAGGCCCTAAGCACAGCACTACCCAGGCCAGGCTGGACAAATTTGCATATGAAAAACTGACGCCGCCCCCAGAGCAATGCAAGAACGCGGGGAAAGCGGTGGAATCCACGCTTGAAGATGTCCTGGCGGCATTGGCCCAGGTGCAGGCGACGGTGGGAGCTACGGCCACTGAAGTCACCTTGATACGGGCGGACCTCCAAAAAATAAATGAAAGAGTCAAGCAGGTCGAAGTCGTCACTAAGTCACTGGTGGAGGATGTATCTGAACTACAAACGGCGATGGAGCGACTACAAACTGACAACAAACAACTCAGGGACAAGCTGGATGACCAAGAAGGTCGCTCCCGGCGCAACAACGTCCGAATTTTTGGTGTGCCGGAATCGGAGGACACAGGGGCACTGGATCTCTACGTGGAGGACCTGGTCAAAAACCGACTCCAGCCTAAGGGACTCTCGAACTTCTTCTCAGTAGAAAGGGCCCACCGAGTTCCGGGGGGAAAACCAAGGACAGGAGGCCCGCCTCAGCCAATACTGGCAAGACTGTTCAACTTCAGGGACCGCGACGCCATTCTACAGGCCGCAAGGGTGGCGCCGGCCATTCAAATTCAGAACTCGAAACTTGCTTTCTTCCCGGATTACACGGCTGAGGTAGCCAGGAAAAGAAGGACGTTCCTGGAAATTAAAAAAACGTTGATGGAGAAGGAATTGCCATATTCGATGGTATTCCCGGCTCGGCTGAGAGTAGTGGCGGACAAAAAGGTGTGGTTTTTCGACTCCCCGGACGCTGCCCGGGACTGGCTGGAGGGATGGCATATAGTTGACCGGCGGCGTGGACCTCGCAGACCGGATCACGAACGCGGCGGCGGCAGCAGGAATGGCTCACACACGTCAGGTCGTGGGGGGGAGCGGAGGGCTCCCCCTCCCATGAACTCGCAGGGGCAGATGGAGAGGAATAACCCCTACCCCGGGAGCTGTATCAGTGACAATCACTGACCATTGCCATATCATTTCAACTGCTGCACGAGGCCTCTGGCACGGACACCCCTGAAGCACGCAGGGATGCCGCCTGCTCGGGGAGACGCTCTCCCCCGTACACGCAAGTACTCTGGTTGTGGGATGGGTTAAGCACTCTGCGCTCAGTTGGGGGGGCGGGCAGTTGAAAGTCCGTTAGGCAGGGGTGCAGGGAGGGGGGGAAGGGGGAAGGGTTGTTGTTTTTTTGCAAGGAACATTATGATGTGCATGGACTATTTAACGATGATTGGAAATAAGCGAAGAAGGTCTAACTCCTCTCAGGGGACACTATGCGATTTGAAAATAGTTTGTACAGGTAGCTTTGGTGCTAAGTCCCAGGTCGGCTATACTACCATCCTCACTCTCGTAAATGACAGAAGACACACTACCACCTACAGTAGGGACTGACCCAAACACACGAGACCTGTCCCTAAAAATACTGACCTGGAATGTCCGAGGACTAGGCGACAAGGTGAAGAGGGGACTGGTGCTTACCACGCTGAAAAGGCTGAAACCCGCGATAGCATTACTGCAGGAAACACACCTGACGGGAGGGGCTTCCAAGGCAATGGATAGGAAGGGATATAAAATGATAACACACTCGGAATTCACATCTGGATCTAGGGGTACAGGTATCCTACTACACAAGTCCGCTCAGTTCATTCCCCTGCAAACTAGGACGGATGACCAGGGATGCTTCGCTGCGCTGCAGGGACAGTGGGAGGGGAAACTCTTTAACTTGATTTCAGTGTACATCCCCCCTGCACTCCACTCTGTACAACTGCCGAAACTGGCAGACTTTTTACTGACCCTTCCTGAGGGAGAGGTCATTCTGGGGGGAGACTTTAACGCCGTCGTGGACACTCACTTAGACAGGTTCCCGGTGATGCCACAGGCAGGGGGCCCCTCACGCTTTCGGCGTTTTTTGACGGCTATGGGACTAATCGATATATGGAGACATACCCACCCTCACACTAGACACTACACTTTTCACTCTGCAGTGCACGGCAGCATGTCCAGAATTGACCACCTCCTGGCGCTGGGAAATGTCATCCAACACGTAGACACCATAGATATTCACCCTAGGGGTATCTCAGACCACTCCCCGATCACGCTGACGATATCCACTCAGGAAAAGACACGTAGACGGGTCTACCCCATCCACGCCACATACCTCAAAATTTCCCAAGTCCAGAAAGCACTCAAAAAGATGACTACACTATACTTCACAGAAAACACGGGTTCAGTCAGCTCCTCAGAAATTATTTGGGAGGCATACAAGACAGTGTTAAGGGGCCAAGCTATGAACTCCATTACAGGTTATAAGCGGGCACAGGCTCAGGAATCGGCCACATTGGAATTTAAGCTACAGGAACTGACATCGGCACATGAACTACATCCCACCCCGACCTCGTTGCATACACTTAACCTTCAACAACAGCTTTATACAGACCATCTGCGGGGCCAGGTCAAGGGACATATAGCTGACACCCAGAACAGGATATATGAGGTTGGGGATAAAGCGGGTAAAATGTTGGCATGGCTTGACAAAAGGGGAGGTGGCTCCAGAGGAATCCAACAGATGAGGGATAGCCGGGGGATGTTACACACAAACCCGGAGCAAATAGTAGAAACGCTTGCAACTCACTTCGAAGGGGTTTACACCCCTGAACGAGTAATAACGCCTGAAACAGCCAGAGCAGCTTTAATGGATATCGAGGTCCAGGCTCTATCCTCGGAGGCGGTAACGACTTAGACGCTGACATCATTGAGGATGAGATCCAACAGGCCATAAGTGCCCTGCACCCGGGCAAGGCGCTCGGACCAAACGGTATACCTATAGAGTGGTATCAAGCGGCATCTGAAAGCCTAAGTGCGCATCTGCTAGTGATGTTCGAGGAATGTTTGGAGAAAGGGGTGCTTCCACTAGATCAGAGATTGGCCACAATAGTAGCTATCACCAAGCCGGGGAAACCACCGGAAGAATGCTCCTCATACCGGCCCATCTCGCTGCTTAATGCAGAAACCAAAATCCTCGCCAAGCTCTTGGCGACCAGACTTCTACCGCACCTGCCTGACCTCATACATCCGGATCAATCCGGCTTCATGCCACATAGAAATACAGCGCTGAATCTGCGCAGACTGCATGGGGCGTTGGCTAGGGCGGACTCACTCTCGACACAGGCGGTGATCCTGAGCCTTGACGCCAGGATGGCCTTTGATCTCGTGGAGTGGAATTACCTGTTTGAGGTCCTATATCGTTTGGGGTTCGGCCCCAAGTTCATTGCTTGGATCAAGTTGCTCTATGCATACCCGGAGGCACAGGTGGTGGCGAACGGCCATATCTCACGATCTTTCCCTCTCGGGAGGGGCACTCGACAGGGTTGCCCCCTCTCGCCATTACTCTTTGCAATCTCCCTGGAGCCTCTGGCCACTTTAATAAGGAACTCCCCGCTACTGACGGGGATACGTTGGGAGGAGGGCTGGGAAGACCGGCTCTCCCTCTATGCAGATGACATGTTAGTGTATTTAACGAACCCCGAACAAGGGATACCGGCACTCCTGCAGCTCTGTGATGGCCATGGTGCGGTATCCGGTTATACCCTAAACTGGAGCAAGTCAGAGATGTATGTCCAGAGGGGTCCAACTCCTGCAATGCCGCTGGAATGCTCCCTAAGGACGGCTGGCTCATCCTTTAAATACCTAGGTATTCATGTTACTAGGGACCCAGCAGAATTTATGGATAAGAATCTGGGACCTCCTTTGGCGCGACTCAAGCAAGATGTTCAGTTTTGGGCGGGACTGCCCCTAACGCTACTGGGAAGGGCAGCGTTATACAAAATGATGTCCCTGCCCCGATTTTTGTATATACTCGAAAACACTCCCTACCCGGTGTCTCCGAGATTCTTCCAGAAAGTCGCAGCATTAGTTTCAACTCTGCTATGGGGAAACCTCCCGGCACGAATTGCACAGTCCAAACTACATAGGAGCTGGTATGATGGAGGAATTGCGCTGCCTAATTTGAAATTGTACTATTGGGCCGCACAACTGAAACCCATCAACCATTGGTTGCACGCCTCACAATCTGAACCAGCGTTTCGTGCTGATAGGGCTCAACTGGGTTTGGTCAGTCTGCTGGCCCCGTTATATGACCGGACCAAACTGCGCAAGTTGGTGGGACCCACTAGGCTGACGGCGACGCTGTGGCATAAGGCGACAACAGCGCTAGGGTGGAAGGGTAGGCTGACCAAGCTTACTCCACTGTGGGACTCTCGAGTCCCAGGCAACATGAGAAACAGCAAGGGTTTTTCACATTGGGATACGATAGGGATATCCACGGTGGGGGACCTCTGGGAAAGGGGAGGTGTGATACCTTTTGATAGGTTGAGAGAGTTATACGACATGGGAGAGAGGGAATTGTACAGGTACATACAGATACAACATGCATTACTCGCAGTTATACCCCCCGACACAGAGTTGCCAGAATCCTCACCGTTAGAGGACCGCCTTCTCACAGAGTTTATGACAGACCGTGCGACTTCACTTACATACCGTAAATTACTTAACAACCTACCAGACCCACTGGCCTTATTGAAGGAGAAATGGGAGGGGGACACCTGTGAGATGGACGAACAGGAATGGAACGAAGCAATGGCATCGCCCAAAGAAGTAGGCATCTCCGCAAGACTGAGACTAGTGCAATTGAAAGTTTTGCATAGGACATACTACACTAGGACAATGCTACACCGCATTACTAGAGCACAACACCCTTACTGCCTGCCCTTACTGCCTGCGTGGGTGCGGGGAGGAGGGAACATTTTATCACACTATATGGGACTGCCCTCTCATCCAAGAGTTCTGGAGGCGAATAATGCGAACACTGTCACAGGTTCTGAAGGTCTCACTGTTGCCCGAACCACGAAGATGCCTCTTAAATGTATGGGAACCTACTGACCTGCCCAGGCATGATCGTCTTTGGGTCACGGTGGGCATGATTATAGCGAAACGCGACATAGCGCAGAAGTGGGGGGCGGCGGATGTGCCAACAGTAACGCAATGGTGCCTCAACATGGACAGAGCTATGGTGACGGAAAGACCGGTCTACTCTGGCAGGGCGTGTCCGGGGAAGTGGAATAAAATCTGGACTAAGTGGAACGAGTATAGGGGGGACATTTGTGATCCCCTGTCGGTAGACGAACAGGACATGTCGGATGAAGAGGGGGAAGAGATGTAGACTACGTCACGGAATAATGCGACAGGGGATGTATGGGGACTAGATGCATCAACACTGTAGAGTGGGTTGGAGGGTTGGTGAGTGGGGGACCGGTTGTACTGAGACCACGGAAGTCTGGCTAGTCTCACATGCGAGCCCTTCCGGGGGGATGAGGAGACCAGATGCGGGACACAGGGGAGGGGCCTCTACATTTTAGTTGATACGACCACCATGGACGAAATGCTCGACCGTCAAGTGATTCCTCGAATTGATTTTGTTGTTGTTGTTTAACAAAGAAACCCAAGAACCTTCACTAACGCATGACTATTGACAGTACTGTACCTTCTCATTGAAGCAATTACATTATTATGCATTCACCGTTCTGCTGGACCCGGTCTGATATCACCGCATTTTGCTACTATGTATGTGATGGCGGCCGGCCCGGTGGGTTGTAGGCCTACAGCTGTGTGAAATTGAAGGTGAAATAAAGGTTTTTGGAAAAGAAAGAAAAAAAAAAAAAAAGAGTGGGGCTCAGGGATGAGCCCTGTGGCACACCCTTGGTAATCGCTACCTCTGCTGAATGAAACGAACCCATGTTGACATTTTGGGTTCGATCAGACAAAAAGCTCCGGATCAAGGCCAAAGCCATACTCGTAAGCCCAATATCGGCAAGACGTTCGAGCAGGATGTTATGGGATATGGTATCGAACGCTGCCGATAAGTCTAATAGTACCAGGATTACAGAGTGTCCTTTATCCTGGTACATACGGAGATCGTCTGTTACGGATAGCAGGGCCGATTCAGTACTATAAAGAGGCCTGAAACCGGACTGAGAGTGGTCTAGACTGTCCGTACATTCGATAAAGCTCGAAAGATTATTGTTAACGTGCTTCTCCGTAAGCTTACTTAGGTAAGGGAGTAGGGAGATGGGCCTGAGATTGGACAGATCTGACCATGGAATGGTTGAATTCTTCCGAATGGGCCTCACTATTGCCTTCTTCCACTCCAGTGGCACTTGCCCCTCATTAAGCGAGAGGTTGACAAGGCACTGGATCATAGGACCGAGCACCTTGCCAACCACCGGCACAACTCTGACAGGAATAGTGTCTTAAGGACAGCCACTCTTAATTTGACCCATAAGGTCCTCCACCTCAAGTAGTGAGATGGAAGGGAACCCAGTGAGCGTTGCAAAATTATCAGGCTTTTTATCCTGAGGTAGTGTCCTGGGGATACTGACAGTAGAAGAATTAGAGACGGCAATCTTCTCATACATTTTATCTATTTTGTTGGAGAAGTGATAAGAGATGTCATCACATAGTTGTTGTGATGAAAGATCGGGACTTTCACAAGCCACTGGTTTAATGAAGGTCTGCAAGGTCTGATACAACACCTTAGGGGCATTGCCTGCTGCCTCCAATTGTAGGGAAATATGCTTTTTGCGGGCAGCTCTTATAGACTTATGATAAGAGGACAGAGCTGTCCAGTAACTGATTCTGTCAGCCTCCAAGTGGGATGATCTCCATACTTTTTCCAGCTTCCTACATGCCCGTTCCAGGGACCTCAAATGCTCTGAGAACCAAATTTCCTGCCTTTGTGCAGAGCGTGGCTTATAGAGTTTCAAGGGGGCGATTGAGTTCACCGCCTTCTGAATGGCGTCATTATATTGGGAAAGGGCAAGGTCAATGTTTGCAGTGGGTGTAATGTTTGGCTCAACGAGCGCCTCCTTGAAATTGTCATGGGAGATTTTATGCCATTGTCTCCGTCTCAGAAGGAGGGTCACTGTTAAACTGGGAGGTTTGTCCGAATGGGACATAGCAAATTTCAAAACAGAATGATCTGTCCAATGAACCTGCCTGGGGGGATAGCATGCAACCTTTGATGAATTTGTAAAAATAAGGTCCAAACTATGCCCGGCCCGATGGGTGGGGCCAACATTTTGTTGGGTGAGACCCAAGAGGCTGAGATCTTCCAGTAATGTCTGGGCTTCGGCGATGTCCTGTCGCTCGCTGTGAATATTAAAATCACCCAGAAGTAAGAAATCCCTCCCTGGGAGTACATGCGGGGCCAGTATTTCCATTAGTGACACAGGGAAGTTAGCACACAGGCCAGGGGGACGGTATACCAAAGCTCCCTTCCAAATGTTCCTGGACGAGGCACTAATTTTAAAAACCATCAGTTCCATTTCCGAGGTGCAGTGTTGTTCCAAGACACAAACATTAATGCCACATTTAAAAACTATGGCTATGCCGCCACCTGTCTTGATCGGGCGGTCTAATATAACCATTTTATACCCCTCTGGGATCCCCATTGTAATCGCGGGGACGGCGTGGGGCTTAAGCCAGGTTTCAGTAAAAAAACATAAATCAGGTAGTTGCGAAGAGATAAGATCCCAAACCTCGACCGAATGTTTAGATAAAGATCTCACATTGCAGAGCAGATTGCTCCATCCCGGTTGAATGTTGGAGCCTGCTCCATAGATCCTTCTATCTGACAACAAATCGTTATCATAATTTTCATAATTACATTGTGTCTGAAACCGGCATTTCCGGCATGAAAACGGGCCTTCCGGAGGGGACCCCATCCCACCGGCACAGCCTAGCTGTGGAGCACAATGTAAATCAAGTAACGTTTGGGCTGAGTAACTAACCCGGTTAGATGCACAGCCATCTCTGTCTCTCGATGTAGGGGACATGGCCCCTGGCCCCGTCCAGACGCGGACGGGCGCAGACGGGCTTCTCTCTGGCTTGTCTCAGGCGCTGTGTCAGGCGCGCTCACGGGCGGGACCGCTGCGCGCTCCTGGCAACGAGGGGGCTCAATAGCCCGCCCATGTATCAGCTAGAACGCTAACCGCTCCAGTGGCCGGAAGCACCTGGCTCTCCCTGCCCCGCCCTCCGCTCAACGGTACTAACTACCGAGTCGGACCGGGGCGGGCAGGATGGAACTTCGAGCACAGGCTTCCTGGGTGAGTATCAGCGCCCCTTATGTTTCCCACAAGCACATAGATTGTGTCAAAAGAATAAAAGATGTTAAAACACAGCGCATATATGCGAAATAGAAATGCAAGCAATCTGCAGTTCAATTTTAAAAGATAGCGTGGGACTTTAAAAATTAATTAAATTGAATCTGATGCAGGAACACAGGGGATCAAGGCAGCAAGCACCCAATTCGTGCCCAATGTCTGTTGCAAAGCGAAGCGGGTCGGGGAGACACTGCCACTGTCGCTCCCTTAGCCAGAACGAATCCTGGGACACCCTTTGAAGCTGCCATTTAGCCCTTTTTAATTGTTTCCTTGAAGCCCTGAAATCTTTCAGAATGACAGAGTTCATAGGTGACCTTTTGAGGGCATCCCAGAGGCCTTTTTGGCCATCCAGATCATGGGTTACACTCCCTCCTCTCCAGGGAGTTAACCTTATTCTCTTGATGTTGCCTGTTTATTGAGACTAACTGGACTGGTTTTGCAGTCGGATTTATGAGTTTCCTTGCTGATCAGTGGGTTTTCACCAGTTGTCTCATAATTAGAATTAATCGCCAATAGTTTAGCAGTTTGTGCCAGTGCCATTAGGGAGGTGACTATGCATTTTATGCATTTGAGGTTGATTGTGTAACCTTGAGTTCCCTTATCCTTTCCAGGGACGTGTGCTTCTAAGCGTAAGTCTAGAATTATTTCTTGGGAACAGAGGTTGCTTTCCAATTTCTTGCCAAACTCGTAAGCACTAACAACCAGCAGTAGTGAGAGGCTAACAAATTTGTAGTCAATGAGTGATGCACACGATCTGGACAGGCTTAGGTGGTTTTCCGGGGTTGTACCGACTGTTTAATGCTCTGTGGCCTAAATGATCTAGGTTTCCTTGTAGGCTTTGACTTCTCCTACCTTCTATTGCTACTGGGGTCCACCTGAGTTGGTACCATCCAAAGGGCTTCTTGGGCCTCTGTGACCTCATTTTCTGGTAGCTTGCTCATTAGTCACATGTTGAAGTAGCATGTAACTATCATTTCATAGTCTTGTTCTTTTAGCCTTAGAGCCAGGATTGTCGCAGTCAGCTTCCCTATTAGCTTAGCCCTGGTTGTGGCGCTGGGTTGATTGTAGATGTTTACCATTATAATTTGCTTGGGCGGGCTGTTTGTAGTCTTAACGCTCATTACTACGATTTGTATGCTAGCTCCTTCAGTTACTTGCTCTAGGATTTCAATATTGCTTGAAGCTGAGACTAACCCTGGGCAGAGCTGCACTACATGGTGGTACACAGACTTGGGGACTAAGTATTAATTAAAGCTACATTATAGATTAAAGAAAAAAGACTTACCTTCACTGCGGCGACCCCGGGCTGCCGTCCTCCTCTTCCTCGCCGTCTCAGGGTGATCTGCGCATGGAGTGTGCAGAGATTTTCCTACTCTGCGTTCTCCGCAGAAGGCGGAGTAGGCAAATCTCTGCACACTCCACAGGCAGAGCGGAGTTCTCCGCCCACGGTTAGCTGAGACGTATATTGCCAGACCACCCTTCCTACAGCCATGTTTGTGTGCCTTGACTGCAGGCGTATAAAAGCTTGTGAAGCCTTCCAGATGAGATGAGACCTGAGCCCAGGTTTCTTGGAGGAGAATTACATGGAAGGTGCGCAGGTATTGGTAGGTGTCTGGTTCTTCAAGGTTATTGGCCAAGCCATTAATATTCCAAGAACGAATCCTAAGTGCTTTGTCAATACCAGTAGTAAGAGCAGTCATTACATGTCATTGTAAAAATCTGGTTGTGTTCAAGGCACCAGACAGCCAACCCCACTCTGTGCCATTTCTGGTTCTGTGGCAGGCCCATCACAGGGTCGTCCAGTCCATTCGATTTGCTTCTTGTGTTCCTCAGGACAGAGTAGATAGTTCTCGGTCAGGTCGATGTTAAGTCAACCTTTTTTTGTGACTCAGGACATGGGGATAATCCTGTTCCCTTGAATGGTGGAATGGTAAGCCGCAAGCCTTAGAATATATTGGCTACACTCAGGATCTTCTCAGCCATCTCAATGGAGCCCCACACCACTTTAGTTGATTCATTTCACTGACCAGGGCCTGGGTCAATACATTCACTTTATACTATATCATGTGAGGCAGCCTCCCCCATCCCATTCACTGTCCGAATGAGCGTGAGGATGTTACCTCTATCCGTTCACGGGGATTTTCATAGAGATTGCGTCCCTGGGGTGGAGTGTGGCCTGAGTCTTGTATTGAAGACTCAGTAGGCTACCAGCCTGTTAGTCTGGAGGAGCTTTTTGTTGTGAATTTTTCTCTTCCCTGCTGTTTTGGTGGTCCGTCCATGATTCATTGGGTCTTGTCAAATTCTGGTGACCCTGCCATTGGTGAAGGTGCCATCCCAGTGTTGGATCCAGCAGTCCCCAGGCCTTCATTGTTTCAGCCGGAAAGGTGGCCGCACTTCAGCCCCTCTGACTCTGCTGGAAGTGGTGCCTCTGAGTGGCCTTCCTTAGTGCTCAGGGATCCTATCCTTGTTTGGGCCAGTCTTTAATCATGTCTTTGAGGTCAACCAGTAGATTTGACATCGTCACCAGAAGTGTTGACAGCTTGTCTAATACAGGAGAGCAGCCACAAATCTGCGCTATTCCCTGTGTGTCAGCCTGTGGTCTCTTTGGGTTTGCAATTTTCTCATCAATGCCTGACACGTATATTGCTAGAGAATTCAGGAGGCTAATTTATATGTCCATCTTGTTTGCCTGGCAATCGAGTACCTCTTCTGAGCTTTGCAGAATTCTTAACATGGTTGACCATAAGGCCCCTTGTGAGTTTTTGCTTCGTTTTGGGTTAGGGCTGGAGTTTGTTGGTGTCTCGTTGCCCTTTGAGGCAAGCTTCCTCTCCCATTCCTTTGAGTAGAGATATAAGGTATCATTCCTAGCTGCTAATGAGTCCTCGTTGTCAGTATCAGCCACATTGTCAGCTGTTTCCTGAGGGCTCAACATAGTGGGGGGGGGGGGATAATTGCTGCCACAGCACGACTCGGCAGAGTTGAACAAATTTTATGGGATCCCATTCCTAGCCCTAGCGGTATGTCAGTCCTGAGCGTTTGACATTTCCTTTCTTCCTCCTTCAAGTTGGTTTATTAACTGTAGCAGGTCATTCTGCCCCCAGCGGTTGACCGTGTAGGCTGCAAGAAATGTTCGAGTTTCAGAGGGATATCATTTTTCATCACCGTTTCCTCAGTCGGCTTAGAGTGTTCTAAGAGATCTACGCATAAAGGGCTGATTTTGACTCTCCGGCTGGCTCGAGCTACCGGCACTATACCCAGGTTATCTGAATTGTTCTGCCTAACAGGGGACCTATGGATTTATTTAAGTATCATGGTGACATTGCTGGATGTGAAACCAACTGCCTGTCCGGGGGGAGATGGGTTTTGAGCCAGTACTGTGGAGCTTAGGGAAACAGGAAGCCCTTTCATATTCATGTTAATTGAAAATGAGACTCCCCCAGCGTCTTTCAAGAAGGTAAACTTAAACATAATCTTTGGATGTAGCAGCCCCTCATTGGCCTCCCTAGGGAAGCACGAGGAGTCCAGGAGTGAAAGTGTTGCAGTTTAATGTGAAGATACCGATGTAGGTGGCGGTGCCAGTGGCTAGCCTGGCTGCTTTGGCGTCTTCCTTTTCATCTTTTGGGTCAGCACTGGAGCCCCAGAATTTCCTGATCCAAAGCTGGGATCTTTTTCCCCAAGTTATTCCAATGGGCGTCAGGAGGTCCCACCTCCCGTTGATTTTTGTGGCGCCCAATCACAGTCATCTCACAGTAAAAGCCAGAGCAGATGTCGCCTTCCTCCTGTGGCTACAAATAACCCTTTATCGTTCACTGCCTAGTGGAAGAGGCACAAGCATACCAGTACCCAATATTAGTTGAGCCTCGTGTCCTGTTAGATACGTTATAGTGTCTAAAAAGTATCGGATCTCACTACAAAGGTTCTCAGTTGGATGTTTTGAGCACTTGTGGACAATTCTTAGCCTGTGGCTGCCCAGTGGGGATGTGCTGTGTAACCCAGCAGGGATTGCAACCAAAACTGAGCTAACTGGCCGAAATCAAGGGCGGGGGGGATAGTGGCAATATTGTGGTAAAAATGATAAAGGCGGCGCTGGTACGTGGCTCTAAAAAGGAATGCATAAGCTGCACCGACCTAAAGCCAGCCACCTCAGCACCTAACAGTTGTGTGCTACAGCACTATGATCTTACCTTAGCTCATACTTCACCCTCCGCGCCAGAGCTCAGCAATCTCTGCCAGCCCAGTTTCCTTCGTCATTTGAAGCTTCTCTGGAACTTGGCTTGCATCACTCTACATGAGGGATTCACCATTTTTCCACTCGCAGCCCTGTTGACATGCAGGCTCACTATCTCAAATACGTGCTCTTCAGACCTTCAAGGCAGACACAGGCCTCCGAGCAATGCAGGAGGTCCTGGCAGTTCTGGCACAAACCTCCCCTTTCTGGGAGCTGGCAGCAGCACAGTATGTGTCTCTGTCTGATATCGCACCTCTGTGCTACTAGGAGTGACCACCACCCCACCATCTGGCCTGGTGGGAATGTTCGGTGGTAACGCGGGGGGACGACAGACCCAGAATGCTAAGTGCTGTCGGTGTGAAGGGGTGCCTGTTTGGCAGGTATATTGATCACTGGCAATAGCAACCATCAAGTAATGTGGGAACGTGTGTGCTCCCCAGTGATGTAGAAGTCAAAAGCTGTGAGGTACTGGTGTCAGCGGGGCACAGTCTGGGGGCCACAGCTCCAGAGGCCTCTGTGGACTGGGAGCCCCTGGGTTGACCACCTGTGAGCCTCGGATGTCTCTTGTGCTGCCAATTGCTTTTCGTGGCACTGTTCTTCTCAGCCTCACCTCAGCGGCTGCAAACCACACAAGCTTCACGCTCAAACTGTGCCCTCCAAGCTCCTGCCTCTGCTTCTCCTTCCTACATCCTGCGTCAGACTCTGCACTGCTAACCATGAACTCTTGATTATGTTGTGTAATGTCAGTGGTGCAATATATGTATATATATATATATATATATTGAAGACCAAAGTCTCCTGCGCGTTGCCACTCTCCCCCAGCATGCGCAGGAACACAAAGCACGGACCAAATTCCACGGTGTTGAATAATTTATTCGCTTGTCGGTTCCATGACGTTTCAGCACCCCAGTGCCTTGCTCATATATATATATATATATAATCTAGGCCTATTTCAAAGCCCTCTTTATGAGATTATCTGTCCTTACTGTTCAGTCGACACATGGAGTCTCCCCACTGCTTGGATGCACTTATTTTTGGGGATGCACATTTATTTTTCCTCAACAGGCTTTGATCCAGAACAAAGGAGAGAAAAACCCCAAAAGAAGGAAAGCGGGAAGAGAAAGGCAGACAAACAGTGACACAGGGACAAAACAGGGATAAACGAGCACCTGCAAGAGTGAGATGAAGAGGCAGGGAGTGAGGTGGAAGCAAGACAATGCAATGGTGAATTTAGCACACCAACATTTGATAATGCCAGCAGCGGGCATCTGAGCAAAACTTTGGGCCCTGGGACTTATTCTTTTATAAATTAAGCACTGCTTATTGCTCTTCCTACCGTAAATATATCACCGTTCGTCTCCTTTCCTACCTGATTCTTTTTATTTACCATCCTACTGCCAATGTATGTCTCACTTCATTTCGCCATCTGAGTTCAACAGAAACCTAAGTTTTCAGCTTTAACTCTGAAAGACCCAACGCATCTTGTTTTGATGCCTTTATAAATTGTGCACGGCTCACATGTGCACAGTCGATGATTTCCAGTGGTGCCTTACTACTGAAAATTATAAACATAATACCATTCTGCAATTATGAGTATATTATTAATATGCTAAATTAATATCAGCCATTCTCCTACCTGGGACACATAGGATTTTATTTAGAGTTTCTCAGATGTGAAACAAAACGTAATAGGTATCCCCTCTTCCGTATTACAAGTGCCAAACAAAGGCTGTAAAGCTGTTTGTAATAAAGTGAATGAGAAATCCTCCACTGCTGTCATTTAATTGTAATTGTAATTGGATTTGTATACTGTTTACTACCCCTGACAAGGCGTCAAAGTGCTTTACAATGAATAGCACGCTACTCCGGAACGGTTAGTGGTTAGTCCACTGGTTATGGTTGGTTATTTTGATTAGTGATGTGTTATCAAGAGAAATTGCATCCATTTACTCCAGTTACTTTGTTATATATTAATATCAGGTACATTTGATCATTAGTGGGGGTTATGTGGTTTCAGGTGAACTGTTGGTGGGATAGATAGGCTGGCAGATATTAGTTCTTGTTAGATTACAGGGATGGGGATTTAAAGAGGAGAGGTTGTGATAATTGAAATGAGGTATCAGCCAAATGCAGAAATACAATAAGAAGGATTGGGACAGACAGAGGAGACTTTTGTTTAATCAAACTACTATTCTCAGGAATAGAAGATATGCAAAGGATGGAGACCAAGAAGAGGGTC
This sequence comes from Lissotriton helveticus, assembly GCF_964261635.1. Taxonomy (NCBI): domain Eukaryota; kingdom Metazoa; phylum Chordata; class Amphibia; order Caudata; family Salamandridae; genus Lissotriton; species Lissotriton helveticus. Next base: position 446,942,355 of record NC_136072.1, on the reverse strand, counting down.
ACTCTGAAGAAAGAAAGGAGAGGAATCAAGCCAGAGTAAATGAATTTCCATTTTCTTCATGCAGTGTTTAGGAGTATAGTAAGAGAAGGCTTTCTGAGTAGTCAGAGAATGTAAGCTGTAGAGAGGACATTATGCATAGTGTTCTATATTCAGGGCTAATAGCTTAAACATGTGATTGCAAGTGTACACATTACTCAAACCTTAAGAGCCCAAGATATTGCAGAAACAAGTGTGCTGCTCGTTTGAAGTGCTCCAGTGCCCCCGAACCAGAGTTCGCACTATATAAAACTGTAAAATAAAATCAGTATGCCGTGTACTGCCCTATTTCAGTCACGCTTAGAGAGTGTGTTAGGCAACGGCCAGAGATGCTGATTCAAGAGCCGGGGAACAAGGCTCGAGTGTCCACATCGACCCAACATCCCGTGACTCCGGGAAAACCACTCCACCTCCTCATGCATACAAAATTGGCATGTTCTTGTACAATGCAACTAGCACCCCTGCAAAGCACTCCAAAACCCTCTGGTCGAGCTCACTTAACACAATATGAAAGACCAAGGTAGGCTAAACCAATGGCTATGCACATGTGCGGTCGGAGACTTGTTGATTAAGAGGCTGATAAGGAGACCCATTTGTAGGGGGCTTTTTGCAGGGGGGCGACCTGGAGGGTAGTGTGTGAGATGGCACCTGAGTTGATTATCCTGTTCCTACCTCCAGTCTGTTCCTGGTTCAACATTCATTCCCAGGTGTGGAGGAGACCCTGACACCCAAGGGAACAAACAGGCAGCTAAGTTGGGACCGGAAGAGAGGGAAACACTCCAGTGAATGCAGCATATTTATAGCCTCTGGAGTTATGGGGTGTCTTTAATCCTTGCCAAATGGAAATGAACAAGGCCCAAGAAAGGAAAGGCAGAAAACTGAATTGAGGGGGAGGAATGGGACACAGGGAGGGAACTGAGGCAGAAAAGATTAAGAAATGCAGGAACCGAGTGCGAAGTGAAAGAGACGACAGAGACGAAAGCCAGGGGGAGAGAACAAGATGGTGTCTGTGTAACCTACCTCACTGCTTATTGCCCCGTCTACCTCAATAACTCAGTGGTCCAATCCAGTACCTGAACAGCATGAGGAAGTCCGGCAGGAGGGTGAGCCGATGGTGGTGAAATAGGAGAGGAGCTTTGGTGACTCGCGTTATGGATGCTTTAGACGCAGTCTCCGCAAATTTGGTGTGGATTATAATTTGGCTGTGATCCTTACGACGTCGAAGCAACTGGCTAAGGTGCTCCGAACATGGGCTGTTACAGTAATACTAAGAGAGGAGCAGCCGGCAAAGATGGCAGGCAGAAGATCCAAGTCTATGAAAACTAAACCTCTGCCGGCAACAGTCACAGAGGCTCTATCAACCGGAGAGGCCAGGATAGGTGCACCGACTTTAGCTGAAGCACCGAGCGGCCACGACACAGCAATGGAAGTAGGGACAGGGAGAAAAGGTGACAAGCAGACGGCTAAAGGATAGGGAAACCCAGATGCTGGCAAAAAACAAGCATAATGGCTGGCTCACAGTATTAACCCCATGGAAGCTGGGGATGGTCAGCCATCAATTGTTGATATGTTTTCTGCTACAAGGAGTAAAGGAATGAAAAAGACAGATATCACAGTGGTCCAGTTGGATTTGGACACCACTGTGATGTTGTCATCAGAGGAATTTATGATTACGATGCAGAGCGAGATGGCTAAAGAGACAGTAATCCTGGTGCCCTCATCAGCACTAGAGTCGGATGCATTGAAGCTGGCATCCCCGGGTGGTAACATAGAGTAGAAAGAAAGTGGGGGTGAGATGTCCGTGGTTGTTGCTTCCTCCAATAAGGCGAGTCCTACCCAGATAAACCAAGGCAGTTTATCGGGTCCAAAAACTTTATGTTCCCTGGAGTATTTGGGTGAAAAGTTCTTCTGGCTGACGGATGACTCAGAGTCATCACCACCAGGAAACGAGTCCTTCACTACTACCTTGTCGGACCTAAGCAGCAACAGCTCATTGGAGGAATCAGTGGTGGCTGTATGTGGAAAAAGTAGGTCGGGGGTGGCGAGAGAAAAAAAAAGCCTCACTGCAGACTAGAGGGGAAAGAAAATGAAATGTAAGAAAAGAGAGCTCTAGACAAGATGAATTGAGTCGGGGAGACTCACCCAAACTAAGATGGGATTATCCAGACACACTGTTGGGAAATGGGAAACCAGAGAACTGTATAATGGAGGTTCCCAACGTCACAGCCGACTCAGACGTATAGAACATGGGAGAACATTCACCCTCTGATATTTTATTTTCTATAAAACAGATGCAGGAGGAAGTGAGAAGTGACAATCATCGGCCACAGCAAGCCTCTATAAACTTGCAGGTTGCAGTAAGGAAGATCAATAAAACATGCACAGACATATTGGAGAGATTGACAATGGTTGAGGCTCGTACAGAGTCTCTCAAATCAGAGGTAGCGGATTTAAAGAAGACAAATATATCTCAAGATCCCAAGATAACTGACATGATGTGGAAATTGGAAGAGCAGAGAACAGGCAAAGAAAAAATAACCTCAGACTCCTAGGAATACATGAAGTTAGTAAAGGGAGGGATGCAAGAGGGTTTAGAATAAAGCTTTTGAAGGAAGCCTTCCCAGATTTGATAGAGTGGGACTGGGACAAAGAAATTCAAAGGGCCCATCGTTTTCCCTTAACTCTTAAAAGTCATCACACAGGCAATCAAGAGCGTGCAACTCTTATATTTTTAGGCAATTTTTTGCTGAGGGAATGTATATATTGGCAAGCACACCCAAATGCAAAAAAGGAGTTTGAAGGGGTTTCCTTTTTTGTGAGACCTCACTACGCCCATGCCACAGTGGAGGGGAGGTGACATCTGAGGCAATTATTTACACCATTCCAGAAATTGGGGCGGAGGTATATTTACAGAACCTGGCGAAACTGAAAACAGTTTTTAAGAGGAGTATTCGTAGCATTTTTTCCGAGATTCAGGCGCAGGAATACCTGAATGAACTGTCGGGGGAGATCTGAAAGGCCTGAATGGATAAGTGGAGTGAGGTAGCCAGGTAGTTAGATGCAGCTGTTGACGAGAGAGATTTTCCAAATATTTACAATGAGGTGAGACCATCAAGCTTATGATTCTTTGAAGCAGGATGAAGTATGGAGAGGTTGTAGCAGGTGGGTAAGGTGGGAGGGTGGCAAGAGCAGTTATACAGACAACTGTACACTGGTTAGGCCAAATTGCTCACATGTGTGGGGCGGGCAGAGAAGGGGGTCTAAAGTGAAGCGGGGCTTTGTGTGATGGGTTGGGGTGGGGTGGAGTGAGGGGGAGCAGAGGAGGGTTCATACACTCAGAGGTAAAGAAGGTGGAAAATAGGACAGAGACATTTTTGTTAATTGTATCCATGGATAAAAGCAATAGTCGGGCTATTATAGGCATGTAAAGAGTTGACAAGGTAAAGTGCGTATAGCCTCTATTAATATTTGTGGGTTGAATGATGCCAAAAAAGAGTGAGAGGGGCAGTTGGTCTGTAAACATTGAAAACAGATGTGGTTTGCTGGCAAGAGACCCACATTTAAGGCTCACGTAGAGATATTCTACATACTCTTGGCTATAGGTTGATTGTGCGGCCCTCTCAAAGGGTTCGAATGGTGGGGTAGAGATTTTGGCCAAATGTAATAAAATACAGTTGATGCAAGTTCAAACTGATAGACAAGGTAAATGGGTGATTGTAAGATGTCATATTAAAAACGGTGATGTGCTGGCATTATTTTATGTGTATGGGAGTATTTTGTACGACCCACATATTATTAATTACTTATCTAATGAATTAACTTATTGGCCTCTGCCGATAATGGTATGTGGGGATTTTAATATCAATCTGCCCAGTGGTTGGGATATGGTTACATCTAAAAAGTATGTGGGTCGGAAACCGAAAGTTTTTCGTGGCATAGAAAGCATCAGTGAAGATCATGGGCGTATTGATGTCTGGAGTAGGAAGAGACCTCTAAAACATGGGTTCACTTATTATTCGGCCCTGCATGGTTTGCATGCCCGTCTAGACAATTTTATTTATCTCAAATACACTTTTGACAAACTATAGAACTGAACGATACCCACGTTTTTGTCAGATCATAATCCTTTAGTGCTGGAAATTCAGGGGTGGGGGAGTGAAACTGAAACAAACTGGAGTTTTGAGCAGGCCTTCTTAACAAATGTGGATTATCGCAGCCAGATTCATTCAAGGCTCTGTGCATTGTACATAAGTCCTTAGCCGGAACGGGCCCTTCTATCAATGATTATGTTATACGGCCCAATCCTGCTCAGACGATCTACGTCTTATGGTAGTCCCTAGGATCCACAAAGCAAGAAGCGGAGGACGTCTGTTCTCATACAATGCTGCCAAGTGCTGGAACACCCTTCTGCTTCATCTGCGCAGGGAACCCACCTACCTTGCCTTTCGAAAGTTATGGCTCTTCCCCTAGTTCAGATGATTCTGCTGCCTGCTGCCACCAGCGCTGGGATGCCCTCGGGTAGCCATGTGCTTTATAAATGGTCTTTTCATTTCATTTCATATGAAAAAGTGTATCCCAAAATTTTGGGGGGAAAATAGTGGTAGTGCACCAATAGGGGTGGTTTGGGACTCACTGAAGGCGTGTATACTTGGGGAGATGCTGAGGTTCTCGTAACCAAGATATGGTAGCCACTGCTGAAGAGGACCTGGTTAGAATAGTTCAGCAGGGAGGAGAGGTAGGGGAGGCTTAACTCAGGGTCACCTTAGCTAGAACAGCACTTAATCAGAGTTTTGCAGATAGGTCCACTGAAAAAATGGCAGCTCGGAGGGACGAAGTGTATGAATGTAGCAAGCAAGCCAGACATATGGCTGTAAGAGCTAGACAGAAATGCTCAGTGAATGAAGTGACCGAAATATGTGATCCCACTTTCGGGGTAGTTTCTGATCCCAGGAAGATCAGGGCATATTATCAACTGCTATATACTGAGAGTACAATAGCCAGCTTAGATCAGATAGCCAATTATTTTTAGAGGAATGCCTCTAAGGAAATTGTCCCCAGAAGATAGAGAGTCTCTGGAATGGGAAATATGTTGGGAGGAGATTTATACGTCATTAGCTGGTAACGCTACAGGTAAGGCCGCAGGGCCCAATTCGATCACAGTGGAATTTTATAAAACATTTGCGCCACAATTGAAAGAACATCTGACTGATTTATAGAACCAAATTTATAGAGGAACTCCCCCTCCAGGATCATGGTCTACGGCGAAAATGGTTGTTTTCTTAAAAAAGAATAAACCAGCCACAGTCCTTACAATGGTGCATAAAAGAGTGGTAAAAAAAGCTGTCTATTTGAGTGTTTGCATCAACTCGGAGGTAGACAAAATCATTAAAGAGAATCTGGACCCTCTCATAGGAAAGATTAAAAAAGACCTTGGCAGATTAGACAAATTACATTTTACAATTGTGGGGAGGTGTAATTGAATCAAAATTATCTTTTGCCCTAAAATTCTTTCATTGTTTATGTCAGTCCCTTTGGAATTCTCGAACCATTGGTTGAAGACGCTTGAGGCAGTGTTCTCAAGGTTTTTATGGGCCTACTCCAAACCTAGAAGAGCATTGAAATACCTTTCAGTTCAAAAAGAAAAAGGAGGGTGGGCATTAGCAAACCACAAATTGTATTATTGGGCTACTATGTTGCAATATAGGTCTATATTACTTGGACAACCGCACATTAATAAGCCTCAAGAGGATATACCTACAACATATGAATTATCGATTGGCAATGAAGCCTGGGGTTGCTTCTGGGGACAACTGGAGTTCAGCTATTACAAGAAAGTTAGATTCAAGTGTATTTTGGGTGCCTATAAAGTCTGGGCCAGCGTACACAAACTGCTGAAATGAGGAAGAATGAACGTTTACACACTGTTGCTGACTAATAAAAATCTGCCCTTAATTTTAGGGGATCAGTGTATACAAAGATGGTCGCAATTAGGCATCAACAGTCTAGGGACTTTTTATTCCTCCACTGGGATTGTCTCATTTGAGGAGTTAAAACATAAGTTTGGTATTAACCATAGAGACTTTTTTAAATATCTGCAAACCAGGGATTTTATGAAGTGTAAGGTGGTGGCTCAGTGGGCTTTGGTAGAATTGAGCTGGTCAAGAAAATAACAGCACAAGGCGAAAGCAGAATCGGGATCTTATACCATATTCTGAATTCAGAGATGAAAGATGATTTCGAAAATTTCTTGTCAAAATGGCAAGACAAAGTATTGATATTGAATTTGGATTTCTATAAAGCGCTTAATTTCTCGCAATCCATTTTTATGTCAGCTAATTTGCAAGCTCAGTTCTTTAAGACCTGCTTTATGTTATACTACACGCCCACTAGGATAGCAAAATGGGGCGGGCAGATTTATGAACTGTCCTCGCTCTTCCATGTTTTGTGCTGATATAGTGCATATGTTTGCCACTTGAATTGCCCTGAGCCCTTTAAAAGACGAAATCACCAATTTTCTTGAATATAAACTAGAGATAAAAGTCAGCCTGACCCCAAGCCTTATTTTATTGGGAGTTCAAAAAGAGGGATGGCTATTGAAGGCAGAACATTTTTTGGCAGTGGCTTTTTTAAGACTGGCTATAGCATCAGCCTGGCTAGATCCAAATCCCCCGTCGTCCCAACAGTGGTTGAGCCAGCTATTGGTGGGCCACACTCTGGAGAAGGCTATTTATGCTAGTAAAGGCATACAAGCAAAGAATAGGGAAGTACAATTTGGGCACCCCTAAGTTGTTGGGTAAACAACTAGATATGTAAAGGGCTCTTGGGTGGATTTGTATTTGCTATATGGCAGTGGGGGACTCAAGGAGTCATGCTATAGCCTTTTCTAAGTCTTTTTAAAATACCCAAACTAGCTTTAAAGGTTATAATGTGTGGATAGCAAGACGATTAGGAATTTGTATATGTATATAAGGATTGCTCCATTGTGTGTATATCCTGTGGAAAATTGAATGCAAATGGGGTATGAGACCCTCAGGTTGGGGGAGGGTTTGCCACTTTTATTGGTATTTTTGGAACGATGTTATTTATCCTCAATGTTTATCCTTGCACAATGCACTTTGTTTGGGGTAAATCTGCCGCCCGGTTGGTCTGCTCTGACTCTATGTAAAATAAAAAAGATTGTATTTTTGGTTATATGGATGGGTGTGGGGTTATGCTCTTCATGTATAGTGATTAACTCTGAGTGTATGGGGCAGGGGAGGGGTGGGTCCAGGGTGTTTGTATTGATGGAAAATGTGCAATCCAAATATATATTTTTTAAAAGAGACGAATGCAAGTGGGTGGATGGGCAGCAGAAGAGAGACCACTGTGCGGCGAGGAATCAAACAGATGGAATGATGGAAGAGAACAGGGACGGGGCATGCAATAAGCGGCCCTCTAAGATAGGTTTCACTGTGCAACCAGACAAAACACGCATGTGCCCAACCGATAATGTATGCATTACACACAACACATATACACATGCACAGATCTCCCTGTGAAACTGGAAACACAATCAGCAAGGCTGCTATTACACTGTCCATCCACAGCTGACTCCAGAACACCTGCTCTGCACTACACAATACGATTGTACGCCACATAGATGCACAAAGCAGAAGTGCACTGCAAAGCTGTGAATACACAAAACATGACAGTACACTGGCATGATAACCCCTGTATACATTACAAAAAATAGCCACTACAACAATATGTCAAAACTATAAAGTAGCATCAAAACACAGAAACCCCCTGTATAAAGGGATATCATGTCAGTTTCTTCCAGATTTAGGAAAGGTTGAGCTGCTGCTACCTATGTGGTACCTTTATTGCGTTATGAAGCTGAGTAGTACTATCCACTACACAAGGGACAAAGCGATTTATATTGCCTATGCTTGTTTTAATGCATGATATGAGTGAACCCTCACAAATTATGTGAGCAGAATTTACTTTTGGTTTTATGTGTGAAACAGACAGTTTTTAAATTATCTAGATAAGGGGTGTATAACCTTTTGACTTCTGTGACCCCCACTGAATCATTACTGGAATGTGGTGACCCCAACTGAGTCATTATTGGAAGATAGGGTTCCCCAGTCTAAGCAATTTTCATGATTTGAACCTGAAAACAATGCACAAAAATACAAAAATAAAAAATATACCAAACAAATGCTCAATTATTGAAATATTTTGTTTAATTCACAATCAATATAAACTTTTACATTTTTAATTTTTCTTCCTTTTTTGTATACACTTTTTTAAAGCATTCATTTTAATAATATTTCATTTTATAACACAATCATGGACCCCCTGAGTTGGCCTCGCTGACCCCCAGAGGTCCTGGGACCACTGGTTAAGAACCATTGAGCTACATCGCTTTGAATTTATTTATTTATTTATTTAAAACGACAAAGAAAAACACATCAGGTGACATTAGCAGTTCTAGTAAGTTACATCAGTACATTTCCATACATTCAAAATATTAAACACAGTATATAGGTAAAGGATTAAGGGGACACTTGCGCCTCCACTTCCTCGGAACACATCGGGGGCACACAAATGTCTCCGCGGTATTGATTCCAGACCTCCCAGACCTTCCCCCACTTCGCCGGACACCCCCTAGCTACATATACCGACCTCTACCTGAACATGCCCCAATCCAGTTCCTCCTCCCACTTCTCGGCTTGAGGCTGCTGGCTGGCTCCCCACAACTGGGCGATATTCCGCTTGGCTATCATGCATGCCAACGTAACCCATTGTTTCCTATATGCAGACAGATCCGTGGGTTCCCGAACGTTCAGAATTCACCTGCGCGCCTCTGGCCGTATCCCCACACCCAGGACTTCTCCTAGCTTTTCGTGAATCTTCTCCCAGTATGCCTGCACCCCGGGACAATGCCACAGTATATGCATGAACGTTCCAAGCTCCCCGCACCCCCTCCTACACTCCCCACCCTCCGAGCGACCCATACGGACCAGACGAGGCCCTGTGACATATGACCTGTGGAGAATCTTTAATTGTACTACTCAAAGCCTCATCTGTATCCCCACCGTCCGTGGAGAGGAAACTGCCTCCTGCCAGACCTCGTCATCCAACTCTATACCATCCTCACCCCAGTGCGTTCTTAAGAGGACCAGCGGATCCTCCATATGGTTAATAAGCTTCTTGTATATTAGTGAAATTGTTTTCTCAGGGATGTGGCCGTCTAGCACTCGGTCCTCGAGAGGGGAGGCGTCGGGAAGCGACGTGTCCTTGGGGATATTTGCTAGTAGGGCATGTCTGATCTGGAGGCAACGGTAATGTTCGCGATCATGAAGATGGTATTGCTGCTGAAGTGAGCTGAATGCGAGGACTGTGCCTTTCTCCCAAACATCTTTAATCTGTGTAATCCCAATGAGATCCCACTTGTTAAACCCCTTAGATTTCCATAAGCTCCCCAACTTCTCCGAGTTCCACAGCGGGGTGGACAGTGTGAGTCTCCCTTCCCACTTAAGGTGCCTGGTAACCGCGTGCCACACTTGTGCGGCATGTGCCGTTGGTCCCACGAGGGGAAACCGATGAGGTCCAGCATAGAACGCTCTAGTAAAATCGCTGCCCAGAACTTGCCAGCGGTCCATAGCATACCCTGGGTCCCCAGGGGGCCCGTATATTGCATGATTCACCCCAGCCAACTGGGAGACCCAGAAGTATTTCTTTAGGTCTGGCAGGCCTATTCCCCCGTCGTACCAGGGGAGAGTGAGTTAGGAGAATGCTATACGGGGCCTGCCGTCCCAAAGAAGCTGCCTCTGGAGCGCCTCTATCTCCCTGAAGTAGGGTGCGAGTACCAACTCCATCGAGTTCTGGAGCGCGTACAAGAATCGGGGAAGGGTCATCATCTTAAAAGCACTGCCCTACCCAGGAGAGAGAGCGGGAGCTCCTTCCCGCGCACCACATCACCTTTAAATCTACTCAAGGAGGCCCCTAGATTGTTATCATATCATAGTTTCGGGTCGAGCGTGACGTATATGCCAAGGTATCTAAACTCGATCCGTTCGATCTGTGTCGGGCAATTCTGTGGAAGAACCGGTGGGTCACTCCTAAGAACGAAGAGGACTGACTTTGACCAGTTTATAGCAAAGCCAGAGTACCTCCCAAAAATGGCAAGCACGTCCAAAAAACATATACGAGATCCCCTCGGATTGGTGAGGTAAAGCAGGATGTCGTCAGCGTACAATTAAATTTTGTCCTCCCATTCCAACATCCACCGTAAGCCGCAGATCCACCAAACCCACACCACCAGGGGCTCCAAGACCAAGGCAAACAAGAGCCTTGGTCTTGGAGTGCTCCTGAGGAGGAGAAAGTCAGCAGACTTCCGATTATTCATGACCACCCTCGCCAGAGGCTGGGCATAGAGGAGGCGTCCCCAACTCACAAACCCCGGACTACAACCTATCTTCCCCAACACTGCAAATACATATGGCCACTCTACCCTGTCGAACACCATGGTGGCATCCAAAGATACCAACACCGCCACCTCGTGGAGCATCGGAAACTACCTAGCACCCCGTGTAACCGCCGCAAATTAAGGGCTGGATTACGGCGAGGCATGAAGCCAGACTGATCCGGATGTATCAAGGTAGTGATAACCTTTGCCAGTCTTGTCACCACTAACTTCGCCAATATTTTGGGCTTAGCATTTAGCAACGAGATAGGTCTGTATGACAAGCATAATGTCTTGGGCTTCCCAGCTTTATGGATGACCTCAACATTTGCCACCCGTTGATCATATGGGAGTTGTCCCCCCACTCTGCATTCTGTAAACATGGAGCGGAGAAACAGAGCAAGCCTATTGGAACTCAGTTTGTATACTTCTATGGGAATCCCGTTTAGGCCCGTAGCCTTCCCAGAGTGCACTCCCTGATTGCCTGCGCCACCTCGTCATCTGTGAGTGGGGATTCTAAGTATTTCCGGTTATCATCCGACAACACAGGAATTTGGATGTCTTTTATCATAGCGCTATTCTTCGCCTCTGTATACTCCCCAGCCGAGGTGTATACCCCGTTATAGTATTGCTCGACCCTGTCTGCAATGGCCTGCGGATCAGTAAGCGTGCCGGAATCCTCCCTCTATATCTCTTGCACCAACCACCATGCCCACTCACCCTTTTCCAGCCACGCTATCAGTTTACCGGCCTTATTTCTGTGCTCGTAAACCCTGCTCTGAGTCTCGTAGTTCTGCGCTCTAGCCTTGTCCCTAGCGAGTCCTTTATACTCATCCTGCTGCAATTTGAGCCTATGTAACCCCTCCGCGGTCACTGCCCTAGACATCTCCGCCTCCAATCTTGACACTTCCCCCTCAACCCTCTCCATCTCTGCATGCCGCTCTTTTTTCTTTCCCGCTACCAAGGATAAGGCCTCGCCCCGAACGAAGGTCTTGTATGCCTCCCAGTCTGTGCCGATCCACCGTACCTGTATTTTCCTGAAAGTACCTGTCCGAGATTTTAACAACTTCTTTCTTGGTGTCGGGGTCCCTCAGGTGCCAAGCGCTAATAGGGGCAACCTTGCTCACATCATACTGATCGAAATCCAACCGGAGCCAAACCGGAGAGTGGTCCAAGATGCCCCTCCCCAGATGGCTAGCCTCCCGGACAGCATTTGCCTGGGCGGCTGTCACCAAAACGTAGTCTATCCTAGACAGGCTACTGTGTGCAGCGGACACGTGTTTATAGTGCACTCCACTTTGCTTACGAACCCTCCAACCGCCTTCCAGCCCCTTCGTTTCTAAGAAGTCAGGGAGCCACCTCTGTGCCGGTCTCAGAATTCGGGCCGGGTGCCGGTCCACCTCCCCGTCTACCACCACGTTAAAGTCCCCTCCTATCACAAGAAGCCTCAACGGAAGAGTCAGGAAGATAGAACCCAAGTCTCGGAACGTGTCAGATTGGAGGCCAGGCGAGATATAAATGGAGACGAAGGTGACCGTTCTCCCCTCCCACTGCCCCGATATGCCGATGTATCGGCCTCGCTGGTCAGACCAGGTGGCCCGAATCGTTAAGGGAAAGGATTTTTTAATCAAGACACCAACTCCTCTCGACCCAGTGGTGAATCCAGCATGCACTACCAATTTATAACCCCCTCTGTGTAGGGCCATGCAGCGATTTCCAATGAGTTGTGTCTCCTGTAAGAGCACCATGTCTGGGGAGTGCCTTCTAACCAACTGGCTCACTATTCCTCTCTTAATGCTGTCGACTAGGCCATTAACATTCCAACTAAGCACAGTCATCCCCGATCCCCATCTAACATTGGACATTTAACTGGTATGGAAGCAGTACAATTAAAGCATTGTCTCCTGATGTGAGAAAAAAAGGAAAAAAGCTATCACACAGTGCAAACGACTAAGCAAACAATCAAATAAACCCAAAATCGGCGTGGCCCGACCACCCGGAGCCCTGCTAACCCCAGACCCCTCCCCACCTCCCTGCACAGCTGCTCATGGCTTACGCCCATCCCCAACTGGCAGTGTGCCTGTCGCCCCACACTCTAACTCTACAACAAACTAAAAGTAGTTACGAGGAGGAGAGTCGATAACCCGCCCCCCCCCCAGCTCCAGCCAATTTCAACACCCACATCCAGAATAATCCACACGCCTGGCTTTGTCCCATATTTAAGACAGGATAGAATACTCCTGTGGGTCTAGCCACCCTACCCTGTAGTACACAAAACTCCCACTGTTACTTCTGCCTCCATCAGTCCTCCCCATGCTGCTCTTATTCTCCCCCACAGTCGCCTCCCTCCGGCGCAGTCGATGGATGAGTGTCAATCCAGTTCGATACCACCTTCGGATTGTCGAAGAACCAGACTCTTCCATCCGATTCCACCCTCAGACGCGCCGGGAACATCATTGCATATCTCAAGCCTCTAAGCTTCTTTTTGACTGCGAGAAAGCTTTGATGTTGCTTCTGCACCAGCTGCGTGAAGTCAGGGAAGAAAGAGAGGGAGGCATTCTCGTAGGGGTGGGGGTCTCCAGAGCAGGCCGCCTGTAGTATAACTTCTCTGTCCCTAAAGTTCATGACCCCTGCGATCATCAGGCGAGGCGCCACCCCAAGCCTAGGCCGACCCCCAGGGACCCTATGTACCCGTTCAATCGTGAAGAAATTACTCAAACCCTTGGGCTTGAGGTAGTTCAGGACAATGTCCTCGACGAACAGGTCCGGGGCCGGGTTCTCCGCCTTCTCCGGGACCAGAGGATTCAAATATTATTGCGTCTCGCCCTCCCTTCAAAATCATCCAACTTCTTGTCGGTCAGCTCCCGGGAGGCCTTGATGTCACGCACCTCCTGCTGGAGAAGAGCGACCTCATCTATCAAACTAGCAGTCTTTATATCTAACAATTTTACTTTTTTGCTCGCCTTCGCGAGGTCTGCTCAGATGAGGTTTACCTCGATCGTGAACATATCGAGCCTATTATTCAGTAATTCCATCTTCTGTCCCAGTGATGATTGGACACCTTCGATAGCAGCCATCAGGTCCAGCAGCGTCAGCTCCGCTGGTGTTCCTGAGGGGTCATCTCCCCCCGACTGGGATCGCTTTGAGTCTATAGGAGAGCCTTTAGGTATGGTGTAGTGGTCCAGCCGATTGGATTGTACCTGTTTTGGTCCTCTAGAGGATCTAGGGAGATGTCAGTCGGTGTCCGATTTAGCCGCCATTTGGGAAATCCTCAAAGAGAAATCTCACTCCCCAGCTCTTGTGGGGGAAGTCAATGACCCAGGCCGGGCCCACCACACTCGTCGCTGTCTCCACCGCACCACAGTAGGATGTCATTGACAGGTTTGGCCTCTATATCTAAACAGCCCAGTAGATACAACAGATTACAGTCCCAGAGGGGCAGGTCAATGAATGCGAATCAGACCCACCGCCAGCTACGCGGCCCTCACGACGGCCCGGACACACCGAGGCCCCAGATGTAAACACTGTCCACACCGGTGGGCCTTCCGGCCGGTGGCCCGATCAGACCCCTCCCTGGGGGTGCAAAAGTCAAACGGGGGCCCGCTCACACGGGCCGGCCACTGCAGGGAGCCCGGGTCCAATGGCGGCGGCAGCCAGACAACACACCAGGCCAGGAGGTGCACACCTGGGGGACCCCTGAGCACCGCCTCCTCTCCCCAATGCCGCAGAATGGAGGATTCAGAGTGTGTACTACAGCCTTGGGTGAGGGCAGGAGCACACCGGTCCACGCCAGGATTTACTGCAAGCGAAGGGTGCGGCCGCAGCTCCTAGGCCCCCTCCGCAGTCCCTTGGTGGGCAGATCGTCCAGTTGCCGCCACGCCACAGCGGAGGTGATTTGAGCACGGCATCCCCAGGTAGAGCCTCTATATGGGCAGGATCTCCCCCAGCACTACTTTTCCGGGGGTCAGCCGCAGACCCTCATGATGTTCACACCACCAGGCGGGGGGAGAAACCAAGAGCCCTCCGCAAGCCCCCAGCGCCCCGCTCGTCCGACCCGCCGCCTCACCTCCAGTCCTCGGGGCTCCGCAGTAGGATGTTGGATGCTCGTCCGGGGGGCCGCGATAGAGAAGGCGGGGCCACCAGGCAGGCGCCCCCGCAGGTCTGCAACACAGTTCCGCCCCCGCAATGAGGTCTCAGTACCTCCGCTCGTTGCCAGTGGGCCGGAACGGCAGCTTCAGGTTTCCGGCCTCGCCGTTTATTAACTGCGTCATGGCCACCAGTCAAATCGGGACCCCGATCCCGGCCGCACCCGAGGCCGCAATTGCAGATCAAAGTTGCTCTGGCCCCCGGTGTCAAAACGGGGCCAGAGTCGGTGTCTGGAGCCCCGCCGCACTTCCCCAAACAGGCGGTGGGCTCCGATGCCAGGATACTGTGCAGGATGCTGGAGCTGGAGGGCAGGTTACGTGGAGCCGAGGTCCTAGGCGGCCATCCTGCTCGACGCTTAGCTCCTCCTCTTTGAATTTATTTTTAAAGTATAGCTGACAAGTGTCTCAAGGTCATGAATAAAAATGCCAGTCAATTCTGGCATTTTAGCAAGCAGCACTTTGACTGCTAGGATTATGAGCCCTTAAGGGAAATGTAATCAGGAAAACTACAAGGCCTGCAGTGCGGTGGTCTGAAAAGCCAGGAATGGCTGATAGTATCATTTGTCATAGTGCTACTTGCAGGTTTGTGAAATGCAAAACGGAAAATTACATCCTGACTGACTTTTTTCTTGTAAGGCATCAACAGCCAAGTAGGTGAGAGGACAGAGCTAGACTTTCAAAGGCAAATACAAGCTACTCACTGCTAGTGGGTTAACATTAACACTTGTTGAAAATGAGCATGCTAACAAAGGATGCAATTTACCAGAACAGTGCAGCAGCAGCAGCAATAGCTGGCCGTGCCTGATGACACATTTGGAAAGAAAAAACAATATGCTAGCACCATTCTTCCTGAGGGTACTTTTGCGTGATTTAGATGGGGCATCTGCAGCTCCACTATGATTGATGCAATCTGCCTTGAACAGGTGCAACACTTGCCGCAGGTGTGTCATAACGATCTTTTGCGCTAATGACACGCCAGTGTTATACACTCAGCAGGGGTTACAGGTCACCATGGCCGAGGGCGAAGCTGGTGGTCATTGGGATGCCTCTATTCTTCCTGACCGAGCACTTTCACTGTGCATGAGGAGCCTCAGTCCATGCATCCTACTAGTTCAGTAGTAAAATCAGCACCAATTTAAAAACATTATTTTAGTTTTGTACTGCTATGCTGTGCTGTCAATCATTGGGTACCTGTGTGCCAGCTTGCTTCCTATCCACTCAACACCAACAGACCAGTCATGGCATTCGCCAGGTGATGCACAGACATGCACTTGGGCTCAGCCTTGATTTGCTGAGTGAATGTTATGATGGATGGTGGCACTCGCTAGGGATGATGACAAGTGTCAGTGACTGTAAGTTACTAGTGCCTTCTGCGAAGGCTGAGGCAGCACACATTGGTGTCACATGTTATAGTGTCTGAGGAGGGTCAGCAGGAATTCTTGTATTTTCCTTGTTCCCACACAGGCCCCGCCTATGTAAGCCACACCAGCAGTCATCACATGACCACCATGAATGGATGACTGTGGGTTCCAACTCTATCCAATCAGGCTGGCAGCAGCAAGGAATTGTGGATGGACAATGCCGGTTCCACACTTGCTGGCCAATCAAGCAAAGTACTGAATTACTGAGACTGAGCCCCTCTGCTAGCATGACAAATAGGACATATATAGTTTTATTTAGGTATGGAAGCGCAACTGAAGTGCAGATGTGTTTATGCGTTTAATAGTTGTACAAAGCTCTTAGATGTTGCCCTATGACTACTTTAGAGCACTATGGAATCAAAGAAGGTGAAAGGAATGGAATGATTTGGTGATGAAAGGAATTGGACCACCGGGATATGGTAAACATTAGGAGACCTGTCGGTGGTCATCCTAGGAAAAGGTCCTGGAGGACATTTATGTTTGGTTTTTATATTGACTATGTTATAAAGGGTGAACATTGAATGCACCTCTGAAAAGGCAGGTCCTGGGGTGTTTTCTGAACTGAAGGCACTTTACCAGGTTTCTCATTAAAAGGGTCCAGGTCGTTCCCAAAGTGAGGCCTCACGCATATCAAGCATCTTTCTCATTTGTCAGTCTTCTGGGGTTGTGATGAATAAGCTGTGGAGCACTATCCGATCTTGAGGTTCTCATACGTAGGTAAGGTGAGGCCAGATACTTGACTGTATGATAAAGAGTGACTACTTTCATGTGAGTGCAGATGTGTGACTGCCTGGATGAAATCATAGAGGTACTTTCAGTTGTAAGCCAGACTAATTGACTTGAACAATGCGTTTTCATAGTGCAGACACCACGATACAAGGTTTAGTACTTCCAACTTGATTCTAATTCATGATTTGTTGCTAATACACAGGTTTATTTTGGAGGTGCATTAGCCCACCAAATCAGATTGCAACAGTCAGCACTACCTTTGAAAATCTAGTTTCACATCCAGGATGACACCAGCTCCCACCATTCTCACATATGAGAAACCTTTGTGCAGCATGAACTGGTTTTCTCACTCATTTCACTCACATCTTGTAAAAAGCTGGGCTTTGCTGGTCTGGAGACCTCTTCTGTGACCCACATGTGGAGACGCACTGAGGGTGTAACAGGAGCAGGGCTTTCCCTTAGAAACTTGAGACACAGGGTGACAATCAGGACAAACGAGTTAATCTTTGCCAGCAGACTAGAAAGACACTCATTACAAGTTCATAACTAAATGCCAATCACTTCACAAGAAACTCTAGGGCATATTATCAAGGAACGGTGTTAAAATTAGTGCCGCTTTAGCCGCTGGAAACTGCTGCTAAAGAGGAGATAATGGGCTTGATAATATGCCCTTGAGAATTCCAATTGAAGCCCATGTTCTGGTGTTAACATGGGCTTCTATTGGAATTCTCTACTGCATATTATCAAGCCCATTATCACTGTTTTAGCTGCAGTTTCTTGCCGCTAAAGCAGCGATAATTTTAATGCCATTCCTTGATAATATGTCCATCTGTGAGCACAAAACCTAGAGCCACTAACATACTTGATAAAAAGGAAGCTCTCCTTTTCGACTCTTTTCATACAAATCATCTAAATCATTTTCATATGAAACATTCAATATGCATCATGTTTTGTGTGGAATAGCTCATTTTTATGAGAGCAGGAACCTGCATGTCTCCATCCATTTTAAAACTTTAAATAAGATGCATACTGTTTAGACTGTTGTATTTGCTCTTATTTACCAGAACTGGGCAGTTCAGAATATAATTTAGTATCTTATATCTTAACTTTGAAAAATACATTGCAGCAATCAAGTCTGTACACGAGGCATACATGCAACCACACACACACACTCGCATTGCATGCCCACACAGATGCAAACACATGAACAGAGACCTGCTGTGGAAGATAAGGGCACACACAAATACACTCACACAAACAAAAAAAAAAGCATGCACGTGCCCAAACATATGCACATCCACATAAAGCGTGCCCTCACAAACAGTCCTGTCAAGTATCACGCATCAGGCGTTAGTATGACGCATTACATTGTGGTCATCTGAATCACCACACTGAAATGCATTGTCATGCATTATAGTGACTCCTCACCTGCCATCCGGAGTGCTGCTATAATCATGTACATGAGGAACTGAGCTGCAGAGCCTGTCAGCGCAGTGCGCACTGCTCCCAGCCAGGGCCAGACTGGGAACTGAAAGCAGCCCTGGCAAATTTTGCCAGACCAGCCCCCATCCGGCACGTAGCAAGCGAGCGCAGCTGGTGAGCTCGACCGCTACTAGGGGGATTTAGGGGGGTTATCCCCCCAAGAAAAGTTTGGAAAACGACAGACAAAATGATGAATTTTACAGCACATTTTGCATTACATATTCAAATTGTATCAACTTTCAAAGCACAGTAAATAGTCGATGATGACCTTAAAGAACATCAGGTTACCCACCTAGTCATATGTACCCATAGACATTCTTTCAGAGAGCATCAATAATAGACACAAGTAGTGAATCAGAGAGAACAAAGTAAAAGAGAGACCAGCCCCCACATGGTGTGTAGCGAGCAAGTGCAGTGAGCAACCACTACTAAGGGGAGTTTGGGGGTTTTAACTTCTCCCCAGTACGAAAATTTGGAAGACAGAAAGGCCAAAACAAAGCATTTTTCATTACATATTAGATTGTATTAACTTTTAAAGCATAGTAAATGATTTCCTTAGAGCACCAGGATACCCAGTCATAAATCACAGACATTCGTACAGAGAACACTAAAAAATGATATGTCAAGCATGAAACATGAACTTAAATATAACTAATTTATTCTTCAAATAAAATAGCATAAAGACATTTAAAAATGCACTTAACTTAAAATAATTGTGCAAAGGTTCAGAGTAAAAAGTGTACAAGACAACGTGCAAACATTAAACAGTGGAGAGGGATGGAAAGAGAGAGAGAGAGAGAGGGAGAGGAAAAGAAATACATGAATAGAAAAGAGAGAGGGAGGAATAGAGAGAGAGAGAGGGAGAGAGAGAAAAGGCTAGAGCGCAAGGGATAGAGAACGAGAGAGATATGGGAATAGAGAAGGAGAGAGGGAGATAGAGGGAGGGAAAGAGGGGGAGAGAGTGAGAGAGGGATAGGTATAGAGATAAAGATTGAGAGGGAGAGAACATTACAGTGCTCAGTCACAGCTAAACACATCTTGCAGTGAAAGAGGTGAATAACATGCTTTCACTTTCTTAAAGGGGAAAAATTCAAAAAAATCAAAAACTGCCATGTGCTAAATAATGACATGATCATAGTATACCTTAAGCGAATTAAAACAGGCAAACACAAAACACAAACATTTGAACGGTATACTATTCTAAACTCAGGCCAGTCTAATTTAAATTGTAATGTTAAGGCTAGGTGTCCTGAAAACCCTAAAAGGAAGTATTAATAGTTAATCAGTTGGTATCGTGAAGAAAATATAACCTTTAGTCTCCACAACTATATCACTTCGAAATAGCTATAAAAACACAACTTTAAGATTTCTGGACAGACTAGTTAACAAAGTGCATTGTGCTCAGAACAGTCGAAAGCCCACCATATTGCAATTGGTGGAATATATGCATTTTTTTTGTTTGTATACATATTCTGAACTGAATGGCGTGTGACACGAGGTATTTTGCCATTATCATACACAGACAGCAGCGCTCCGGTGGGTACACCTAAGCTCACCCAAGACCCATCCATCGCGGAGCAAACCCCGCTATACCTTAATGCTTCCCATGGGCTTTGGGCCTTTGGTCTCCAGGGACTTTACCTGTCAGATAACTAGCAGTGACTTGGATTTGTGAGAGGTCGGCAGGGATGAAAGCAGATGGTACATTATCCCTCCTGAGGCAGCAACTTAAAGAAAGGAGAGAAGGATTTGCATTAAAGGGAAAGACCGAGGATGACATGAGAAGTATTGTGGTATTTCTAGTCCAATGGAACAATAGCGCGACACTAGAGTAAGCAAAGGCACTTGGAGGTGCCCATTACAACGCCACCCTGCTAACGAGATCCATGGGCAAGCACAGGGGCAGAACTCATGACCAGGGAGCCGCAACGGACATGCAGTCCACGGGCTCTGAGGACCCACTGGCCTCCTCTAATGTGGACATCATCCCACCGACCGGGAGAGGATCCCAAGACGCAAAGTTGGACCTCATCCTCAATGAAATACGTGCGACGCGCGAAGCCCTGGAAACACGAATAGACAACATGGCGACTGGCCTGTCACTATTGCGGGCTGACCATAACAAGCTGGCAGAGCGTGTAGCGGAACAGAAGATCACTTTGAATGACCTTGTGCCACAACAGACGGAACACTCCACGAAGTTAGAGGGTATGGGGAAACAGCTTAAACAACTGTGGGATAGAGTGGACGATGCCGAAGGACGGGCCCGCCGCAATAACGTCCGCATCCTAGGCATTCCGGAAAGAAGCGAGGGGAGGAACCCTACCCAGTTTGTGGAGGACTGGCTGCGGCAGTTAGTGGGCCAGGAAGACCTCACTGCCCTATATAGTGTGGAGCGGGCACATAGGATGCCACCGCGCCCCCCCAAACCTGGGGCGCCTCCTCGTCCCCTGATCGCGCGCCTTCTTCACTACAGAGATCGTGACACTGTCCTAAGGGCGGCCAGGGAAAAGGCGCCGATACGTTTTGAAGACAAGAACATCTCAGTCTATCCTGATTTCACTCCTACTGTACAGCGCGCCAGGTCCACCTTTATGGGTGTGAAACGCAAACTAAGGGAATGAGACATGAAATATGCACTACTGTTCCCAGCACGGCTCAAAATTATACATGACAACAAATCCCACTTCTTTGATTCACCAGAAGAAGCAGAGGAATGGATGGAAGTCACTTTAACACCACCGACCTCACAGGACCCGTTTGAAGATCGCCACGGCGGAGACCGCAGGAACCCTCCGGATCAGCGGGGCGACGCTTCTGGCCCAGGACAACACTCTTCACATGGTACATCAGCGCAGCCGCACCCTTCTAGTACCCGACTGGGCGGACACCTGTCCTCATCGCGGCGTCAACAGCTAACAGAGGAGGCACTGGCCGCACACGACGCGGAAGCGATCATAGATGGACATACAGTCACCACTGACACTCACACCGAGGTGTCCGGATCGGTTGACAGCTTGCCGCTTTTTCCAAAGGTCACGGCGCAGATGGCGGAGGAGTTCTGAGCTGCTACACGTGTGATCCCCTCCGGGTGGTAACGTATAACTGTTCCCCCCCCCTCCTTATATAGTATGTGGTGGGTTGCATGGGGGGCCCACGGTATGGAGGGCTATTGAACCGATACAGGCCGTCCAGTGACTATTGACAGTGGCCTGTCACCCCCGAAATGCACACAAACTTAACTGACTTGTGCCCCCGTTGGGCACCATGGTTTGGATCCCAGGCACGTTGGCCTGGGGACCCTTCTGTTCAGGGAATTCAGGGTTACAGGACACTCTCATCTTTTCATGGAACTGAACTGACATGGGTACCTGGGTGTTTTACCTGGCACCACCACATAGATGGAAATGGGGCCGCTTAATAAATACCAAATGTGCACTTGGAACGTGCGTGGCATGGGGGCAGTGCAGAAACGCCATAGGATATTAGCACAGCTTAACCGCAGGGGGATACAGATTGCTTGCCTACAAGAGACACATTTGAATGCTGCTGAGACCATGAAACTGCGCAAGAAATGGAGGGGGCAGCTCTTTGCTACCTCCTATTCTGCGTTCTCAAGAGGGGCAGCGATCTGGTTCCGCAGCTCTGTTCCCTTCCAGATGTTGGAGCAAAGAATAGATAATGAGGGACGATATGCATTTGTGCGGGGGCTGTTGGATGGGGATGCTATTGTATTTGGGTGTGTGTACTCGCCGAACTCGAATCAGTCGGAGTTCCTGATGTCAGTAAATGGGGTACTTGCAGATTGGGCGGATTATCGCTTGTTGATTGGTGGGGATTTTAATGCTGTACTTGATGTTTCGTTAGATAGGTCACATCCCCCTTTGCAGGCAGCTGAGAGTAAGAAACAGGCGGAGGCTCTTGAGAGATGGTCTGGGGGCTGGGACCTGGCAGACGTGTGGCGTAGCGCACATCCACGAGACAGGGAATATACTTTTTTCTCCCCGCCCCATCAGCTCCATACCAGAATCGACCACATTTTCTGCTCCCGTTCCCTGGCGGATTCCATAATCCAGACCCAACACATGGGGAAAACCCTGTCTGATCACAGCCCTGTCGAACTCATCTGGCGGTGGGGTAGGCGTCTGGCCCCCATCCCAACTTGGAGACTGTCTCCAGATCTCCTTGAAGACTCTGTATTTCGGGCCTCCCTATCAGATGCTATAGTTACCTATTTCTCCACAAATGCCAACACGGCCAGTAGCCGGCTAGTAGAGTGGGACGCTTTTAAAGTTTGCCTGAGGGGGGCGGCAATGGCCACAGGGATGGGTAGGAAGCGAGAGGTAATTGCTCGACTGAAGGAAGTGGAGAACTCACTTGCACCCTTAGAAAATGAGGCAGCCGGCACCAATGCACCCTTCACACCACTACAGGAGGCTCACATTAGGCACGCGGAGCTGCTGGAAGACCTGAGGCTCCTAGACTACAAAGAATACACGAACAGGCAACATACACAGGCGGATAGGGCTGGTCCCCTTCTAGCTCGTCTTCTGCGTGACTCCCCAATTCACCATCCCATTCTGACTATCCTAGACCAGGCGGGCAACCCAACTAACACCCAACTCGGGATTAACACAGCGTTTAAGGACTACTACACTACACTTTACAGCCCCCCGCAGCCCCTACCCGAGGATGCATTTGAGACCTTCATGAGGGACCTGACTCTGCCTCAACTCACTGAGAGGCAGGCCAAGGATCTAAAGTGCACCATTACGATAGCCGAAATTAAGCAGGCGATAAGATCTCTTCCAAAGGGCAAAACTCCTGGTACAGATGGCCTACCGGCTGACTTTTATGCGACATTCATAGACCTTCTGGCGCCGCGGTTGCACGCTGTTTATATAGAGGCCCTACGGACGATGTCCCTTCCACAGTCCTCCATGCAGGCGTTGATCACGTCCCTATTGAAGCCTGCCAAAGAGGGGCTACAGATGGCTGACTATAGGCCATTATCCCTTCTCAATACTGACTCCAAGATTTTGAGCAAGGTACTGGCGGCGAGGCTCGTGCAATACGTACCGCAACTGGTCCACCCGGATCAATGTGGTTTTATTCCGGGCCGCAACACGGCCATGAACCTTAGGCGTTTAGCCCAACTAATGCTCGGAGACGGGAGGGATGTGCACTCCGAGGGCTGCATATCTCTGGACTTGAAACAAGCGTTCGACTCCCTTAGGTGGGACTATATGTTCGCCACTCTGTCCAGATTTGGGATACCATCTGAATTTCTCGACTGGGTCAGATTACTGTATACCGCCCCCACGGCTAGAGTGCGCACCTCTGGCCATATATCGGCCCCTATAGCCATAGCGAGGGGCACCAGGCAGGGCTGCCCGCTATCCCCGCTCCTCTTTGTCCTTGCCCTCGAACCTATGCTCTGTCGGCTTCGGTCGATGGCTCCCCGCCATGGCATACGTAGACACGGGACGGCACATATTGTGTCTGCTTACGCAGATGATATTATATTGTATCTCCGAGACTTGAGGGGAGACCTGAGCCCGGTTTCCCAGGTCTTTGAGGACTTTAAGTCGATCTCTGGTCTGACCATAAGCGAATCCAAGTCCTATGGCTTCACATTTGCGGACACAGGTCTGACTACTCCACTACCCTTCGCCCCTCACGTGTTCCAGATAGCGGAAACCACCTTTAGATACCTGGGGATGCAAATCTATAGAGAGGCTGAACTGGTGATTGACGGTAACCTTGGGAGGGCCATCAGAGCTCTGAAGTCGCAGATACAATTCTGGTTGACACTGCCACTTTCCATACCCGGCAGAGTAGCGATATCGAAGATGGTGATGCTTCCCCGTCTCCTCTACCATTTCACCAACTTACCGTACCTGATCCCGGCGGCGACATTTAAGACCCTTGACACTCTCCTCACTGAGCTAGTATGGGGACACGGCCGCAGACGTATAAGCTTGTCCAAGTTACAGCTCCCCTCTGACGCTGGTGGTATGGGCTTGCCAGACTTTAGAGCTTACAACTATGCGTGTCAGCTTCAATGGCTGGCTTTCTGGGTGGCTGGTCGCAATCTCCATGAGATCGACATGTCGGAAGAGGATCATGGTAGGGGGAGACTACACACACTGCTCCTGCCCAACTCAGATTTGCCGAGAGATGCCCCACCACTTCTTAGATTGGCGATCCTTTATTGGAGGAAGGCACTGAAATACACTTCCCCTAAGTCATCTTATGCCCCCACGATCCCTCTCTTGGGCATCCCATTGGGCACAGGGACTCTCACGACGACCTCGCTAGCCACCTGGCATAGAGAAGGAGTAACGCATGTGGGCGACCTGTTTGCGGAAGGACACTTGTTGTCCTTTGAAGACTTCAGAATCACACAGGGCGTACCTGGGGGCTCATTCCTGCTGCACGCTGGTCTCCGCAATTATATCACACACAAATGGTCACCTGAGGGCCAAGAACCTGACACGAACCCTCTCACAAAGATGCACTACCTAATGGGATCGGGTGCACATCTAACGAGATGGCTTACTGCTGGCATCAGAGAAGGGAGAGCGTTCTCTCTCTCGCAGCTTAGGGAGACATGGGAGGAGGATATTGGTAGGCCCATGAGAGACAAAGAATGGGACCGCGTCCTGCAATTTCCCAAGAAGGTGGCTAGGAACCCCAAGTTCAAATTCATTCAATTAATGCTGCTGCATAGAGCCTACCTGACCCCGCACCGCATACATACGATGTTCCCCGATGCGAAAAGCAATTGCCCCCGCTGCGACACTGAAGACGCATCACTGATGCACATGCTGTGGCAATGCCCCAAGCTAGGATACTATTGGACCACGGTCCATGCATCACTTGAGAGCGCAGGGGCTCTGTCCCGATCTCCTACACTAGAAGGGACTCTATTGGGGCTGGGGCCCTCCCAACGCAGTAGGACAGTGGCAACACGCTTTGCAGACCTGGCCCTATTATTAGCGAAGCGAGCAATCACGATGAGATGGAAGTCACCCAAGCCACCCAACCCTGAATTATGGAAGGCGGAAGTAGTGCGCTGGGGTAAGGCAGAGGGAGAAGCACTGCAGCGCGAAGAATACAGAGGCCTACGGAAAAAAACGATCTCGTTGGACTGGTTTGTCACTCTGGGCGCGTTTGAATCTGGAGACGATGGGGAAGAGGGGGATACCAGTGACACGCAGAATGTGGAATAAATGTGTCCGGAGCCGGACGTGCATGCACTGTTATTGGCTGGGATGCATAACTATGGGAAGGGGGGCACCCAAATGCTGACCTGTGGCCTCGCACCGTCTATGTGTACAGTGAGAAGAAGTTACACGTTGTAATACCTGGAGTGACCCAGAGGAATGTTCATCCAATTTATTCAATTAGATACCTGTCATGAGAGTGTCGGGTGGGTTGATCGAGGGTGGTGGGAGGGTTTGAACATGCCGGGGTTGTTTCGTTGCGACAGTTACGATCGCCACAAAATGTAAATTTAATATGGTGATGCAAATATATGTTTTAAGCAGGCACATACATGTTTTATTCTGCTTTCCGGGACTTGGAAATTTATGTAACTGCTTTAACCACTATGCTAATAAACAGATTTTCACCAAAAAAAAATGGAACAATAGCGCGCTATGACCAGATCCTCTCTTTATCACTTGCCTTGAGCATGGCTAGGACCAGTCGCGCTTATTAAAGCAGTCTTAGGTAATTGGGAAACACAGATGCTGATGTGAATGCTGAAAATTTACTGTTTTGCTATTTAATGCAAAGGTCATTAAAATGAATAGATTAAAGTGAATAGATGTTGTGATATGTTTGGGCAGGATTTCAAATCACTCAAAGATGATGAAAGTGATACGAACCAGCAAGTTTTCCAGATATCAGTGACCATTTACTGAGGCGAACTCGCATGTAAGCATGAAAGCATATGAGCTCTTGCATGACATTTCCCAGTAGCCAGCAGGGGCTCAAGAATACTTAGAATAGCTGCACATCTCACCCAGTTGGCCTGGGATGCTGGCTTGAAGTGCTGTGCTAGCCAGTAAGGAGCTGACTGATGAGGGGGTCTACAAACCTATGCCAGTGCACTTCTTTCATTTTCATGTGGGTTGGTTCAATTTCATACAGGCATATGACGGAATACTTGCAGGTGTTATGTCTGAGCCCACACAGTCCCCAGCTGCTTCTTATTCACAAGGACTTCAAATAAACAGGTGAATGAATAGCAAGTTTCATCCGGCAAAACGGGGTCAAAATTCTGAATTAGAGAAAGGGCAGATGCCACCCAAACCTCAACTACCTCGCGGCCTCTACATATCCTATTATTGGTTGTCCATCATTCCTAGGGGCCGAAGGGAAACCCTGTAGGCCTGTGCATCTCCTGCTGGTCCCCGCACATCCAGCCCTCAGAACAGGAGAAATTCAAGAACACGAGCTAGCCTTCGAGGAGTTCATGCAGCGCTACTCAGGCACAAGCACCATCAACACGGGTCGTGGTGACGAAGTCAGCCACGTAGTATAGCAAAGGATAAGGAACTAAGCACCCCGTACCTCAAAAGGGCCCCATTACCCGGACCTGGCTCCCTGGATGCACGGACCTGGTGCGCTCTTCCTTTTTTCTAGGTACCCTCGGGAAGTTCTGGACATACCCGTCTTCCAATTCCACTCCCCTTTTGAGGTAGGGGGTGCTTAGTTCATTATCCTTTGCTATACTACGTGGCCGACTTCAATTCGCCACCACGACCCTCATATTCCCTGTAGCCTATCAGCCCTGATGAGTCACATCTCCTTCACGGTGTGATGAAACACGTGTCGGCTGGCTATTATTTTCTGTACTGACCAACAATTGACTTATAAAACTCCTCACCTACATGAACCTTTGTGCTTGATCTTTTGAACCTTGACGTATATTTCCTTTTTGCATGGAATTTTGTGTCCTGACACCAGGACCACCGATTTTATCAGCGTGTGCACAGGATCTGTTCTTCTTCTATTTTGGTTTAGGCCTCCCTAAACCAGTGCAGGGGTGTTTTTTCCTTTTGGGTTTCTGTTCCCCTGTCCTGCCTTGAACCGCGTGCCCACCGCACAAACAGTTCAACCAAGAGATCACACTGCTTAGAGCGCCACTGCTTCCTGTTCTCTCAACTCAAACCTGTTCTCTTTTCAAAAACAAGCACCACCAACCGCCCGGCAACTCTCCCCAGAGGACCTACACCTGCAGGACACATCACATGATGCTGGCCAACTCTCCAGCGCTGAGCTCCGACTCCCGCTAGTTTGCACTGCGAGGGGGGGCAGGACAGAGATGGCCCTGGGCAGTGCACAGAGGCCTGCACCCTGGAGGTGGTGCACTGGGTGCTGATCCAGCGCCGCACCATGCGCACCAAATCAAAAATTGCAAATCATGATGATGATTGATTCATCATCATAATTACATATTTTGATTTATTGCCTGCCCTGCACCAACCAACTGCGACGGTCTGACTCCTGTGAGAGGCTGAGCATGCAAGTTGCAACTCAGGCCAGTGAGGCCAACGTCCTCGCTCCGCACTGCCTCCGCCCTGCTCACAAATCACTCAGTCACAAAACACAGCAATGCAATCAAATAAAATTGAATCCACCATCACCACTGCGCGAGGCGCGCGACTCCTGCCCAGTGCCGCCAAGTTACTGTGCCACCCACCACCACTGTACAGCCGAAGGAATAAGTCAATCTGTATGCCTATAATAGAGGCTGAGACACATTGAAGATGTCTAGCTCTGTGAGATAATATTTGCAGAAATGTCATACTTTTGGGAGGAGTCTTGCTAGAAACATATTAGCATTCCACTATGTCTCTGATAGGTGCCTTAATTGTGAGCCATTCTTGAAGTCACACAGTTGTCAGTAAGTGAGGAGGCGCTAGTCATAAAGAGAGGGAATAAGTAGAAGAAAGATAGGGGGAAGCTGCCAGCAGCAGAGCATAAGTGTACACTGTCCCTGTCTTCTCTGGGCAAGAAGGAAAAGAGTCCTTTTCCTCCTCTGCCCGCCATGCTAGTTCCCGAATGCCGAGCCTTCTATGCAGACCATGGCTATTTCTGCCTGGGACGAATGTTTAAAATAAAAAAAAGTAGGGGAACGGAATGTACTGAAAAAAAGAAGTAGGCCTGGGCACGCCTTGCCCTGCAGATCACGCCCACTTCGACCACTGCAGGTGGTACATGCCATGTAGTATGGTTTGTGTTACACATTGCGGGCGTGCAGTCCTTACTAGTGTCATCTAGCGTGAGCGTCCCGGACTTTTGGAGCTGAAAATATAGGCTGGTGACACAGTAACACTGGTCAGTCGACGAGCCTACAAATCTGATGTCAGTCTTATTTGTATTTAACGTCTCCTCCTGGGCCCAACAGAAATTGGCTACAAGGACAGGTGTTCCCAATCCCGCGTGTCCAGCTGCCGGCCCACCCTGGGAGGCTCATTATCAACTCTCTCTCCCAGGTGGTGAGGAGGATGACCGAACCCCCAGCGAGGTGCCATTCTCCTCGCAGGCCGGCCCGGCGCATACGGCGAGTGGTCATCATGTACCCAAAGCTGTGAGCTGTGCTGCCGGAGAGGTGGTCAGCGGCCCGAGCAGCACTCTCTGTGCACTGCCTACCGGCATAAGCATGCCTCCCACATGACGCACGCTGAGCCAAGCAGCCAGTCGGTCTAGCAACGTACAGTGCCTCCGCCTCAATTGCAGAGGCGATGCTGCTTCATAGTCCTCCTCAGCCTCCAGCAGGAAGTTCACCCACCATGCCTGTCGACCACCACCACAGTCAGGGCATCAATCTCTAGGCCTCCTCCCATAACCAAGACTGACGCTGCCCCCAGGGCCCACCAGACAGTGCAGTGCCCCACCCATAAATCAATCAGATCTGGCGGCCACCACTGCAAACAAAAAGCACTTACCTACGGGCGACAGGGAAATTAACTTACGGGGTCGGGTCAGGTGCCGCTCACTTTCCTGGCTGTCCTGCTGTCTCCCTCTCTGGCCTCGCTCTGAATGCCTACCTCGCCTCGGAGTCACTCACGCACACTTTCCCAATGTGCATGAGCATCACTACCAGGCATCAGACAACAGCGGTGCGTAGACGCGGAGGCGGTGACATCTGGCCGCTGCGCGCCGCGTTTACACAACAACGTTATCAGGTGACAGTCACAGGTCACATGGTGACGTAGATATGTAATAAATTATAATGAGTAGGGCCGCGCGGAGCCACGGCGGCCTGGCTGCCGCCTGATTAAAATGAAATAATTTATTTGAAATCGCCACACTGCCAGCATGAGAATCGTCCTCACACCAAGCCTCTTAGACAGGCCAGCGGCCTGATTGTGCTTAATGTAAGCACTGTGTTCTGTTGTTGGGGCTGATTTGACCTACCGTGACTCGGTCCAAATCGGCCCCAACAACAAAACTGGCCTCGGGTCACAAAACCGGCCCCCACCCCATCCAGCCTACCGGGGGATTGCCCGGTGCCCGGAATGACCCGTCCGGCCCTGCTCCCAGCAGGCAGAGGCTAAGGGGCCTGGCTAGATCTGCTTGTAGCTCTGCAAGTACTGCTACAATGTATCCATGTTGTAGAGAGCCACCCCGGGCCGACACACAGTGGCGCTGAACTTAAACTGACGTCAATGCAGTCAGTGTCCAATGGTGAAGTTGACTCACTGACAGTGAGACACACTAGGGTAACTTGAGTGATGGGCCGTCCACCTGCTGCCGCCCGTGATTCTTAAAGTTGTACGCAGCTCCTGCTCCTCCAGACCTCGCTGCTCACACCACAGCGAGATGAGGTGATGAATTTACGACAGAATACCTAACGCCGACTGCGGTTGACTTTCGCCGTCGGCGGTCAGAGGCTCAAAGTGATTTCTGTGGGCTGGCGTTTCTGACCTCTGTGTACCAGACATGGTGTTCATGTACAAGAGTGGCAAACCTGTTTGGTAAACTTAATTCAGATGACTTTTGAGAGTGGTTCAAAGTATTTGTTGTGCCAAACTTCTTGCAATGCTGTCCAGTTTTCAGCGCTACAGAGCAGGAAAAGTACTGCTTTAGGGAGTGCAGAGCTGCAGGCCAGGCCAAAATCTGCTGACACCGCTGCCTACGGTAAAGATGTATTATCTCACGCAACCGGGACCCAGCGCCACCAGCGGAGCACAGTAGTAAACACCGGAATATGGATGAATGAGGGTAAGCAGACATTTAAATCAATAAAACGAATTTTGTTGCGGGCCCTGCATCGCAAACTGTCACTGTCTCCTGACAACACTGGAACTACTCATGACCACTGCTGAGACCGGGAGAGGCTGAGCAGTTGGTGTTTAGGGCAGGCACACCTCTCTCATACATTCCTTGCAGGGAACTGAAAATCTAATTAAATTAATTTTTAACAGAAACCATGCAGGTTTGAAGCATGGGTAGTTCAGAGAAAAAGTTCCCACTTAATGTACAAAATACAAATATGCATTCCAGTGACCAGTTTTGCACCCAGAAGTCCTCACCAGCGTTGTGACTGGGAACAGACTGACTTTGCTACTGTACAGCAGATGAGTGTCTATGCACCCGGATGAGCCTGTGATTGTAACACACATAGAGACACTTCTCAAGGACAAGGCAGCTCCATTATGTTTCCCCAACTAGGTGCAGCACTGGTAGTGTTGTGAATTTCCGAGAGATATTTAATTAACGCTACCAAAGTGATTTCGAGCAGAGAAGGGTTAAACTGTTGAAAGCACATGACTGTACAAATGATATATTGCGTATTCCCAAAACTATGATCAGTTTTCCAGGGCACTAGTTTAGTTCACTTTCATTTCTGTGATTTGCAGCAGTTGTAAGATGTTCTTAGTTTCTTGTTGCTCAAATGGGTGTCATTTCTGATACTTATATATGTTTCCCTCATCTTTACTGCTTAATTTTGCTTGCGAGAAAGTGTCACTCATGGTGGTTGAAATGTCCCTCATTATTACACTGGAGTTCTAAAAATGTCACACATACCAATCGGAAACCTTGGCAGCTATGCACAAATGCACTCACAAACACGCACACATGAAAACAAACAGAAATGTGCCATGAAAGACAAAGACACCCGCACAGACGCTTACAGAACCAAGCAAAGGCTGGTGCTCGAGCTAAAGGAAGTAAATATACAAACATGTGTGCCCTCCACAGCTCACGATGAAAGTGGCACAAAGGCACACGTTTTTTCTCAGACACACAAACGTAAATAAATGCTCACATACCACAGACATAAACTTGAATAACATTTCAATACATTTTTTACTAGAAATAGCGTTTTGATCGTACTTCCTAAAATACGTCTCCATGAGGAAACGTAATAAGAATATGTTTAGCCTGCGGTAGAAATTGGCCCAGACAAGAATTGTAATATGAGCTAATTTGAGCACCGTCAATTATTTCCTCTCCTGTCTCCGAGACGTAAGGGATTCAATGGCTGTGTAAAAATCGCCCGTCTGTAATGCGTGCATTTCTAGCAGCAAATGTGCTCGGCGCGCTGCTCCTTCTGCCTGCCTCAGCCGAGGCTCTCCTCTCCTGGAGTGGGCGGGGCTTCTGGGGGCTCGTCCGAACTGTCCAATTGGCAGGACGTCCGGACTCTTCCGAACAGAAGGGGATACACGATGCCGAGGGGATACCAGATATTACACAACACCGGCACAGATTGTTGGTCTCTCGACGATTGGAGACCCAGGGTCACGCGCTAGCCTCTTCCCCAGGCGCCGCCCTATTTAGCCCTCACGACCTACCTAGTGCTTAGAGGTTCGTGATATTGTAATGTGCTGCTGAGGCATTTCACTTTGCACTCTATTTCGCTGATTTTAACTTTTGTTTTATGTGATCTATTTTAAAAATACTATTTGTACTTTGCACTCAATTTGTCTTCAGGCTTGCTGCACTCGTTATCCTTCTGCCAGCGCCCCGTTCCACCACGGGTTTTCCCGTTTGTTGTGGAGGGCGCCGGCACAGATTGTTGGTCTCTCGACGATTGGAGACCCAGGGTCACGCGCTAGCCTCTTCCCCAGGCGCCGCCCTATTTAGCCCTCACGACCTACCCAGCACTTAGAGGTTCGTGATATTGTAATGTGCTGCTGAGGCATTTCACTTTGCACTTTATTTAGGTGATTTTAACTTTTGTTTTATGTGATCTATTTTAAAATACTAGTTGTACTTTGCACTCACTTTGTCTTCAGGCTTGCTGCACTCGTTATCCTCCTGCCAGCGCCCCGTTCCACCACGGGTTTTCCCGTTTGTTGTGGAGGGCGCCGGCACAGATTGTTGGTCTTTCGACGATTGGAGACCCAGGGTCACGCGCTAGCCTCTGGCCCAGGCGCCACCCTATTTAGCCCTCATGACTTCTTCCGCGTTCAGCAGACGCACGCTGAAGTCGCGCCTAAGTCCAGCCCGTCTACGCCCGTCCGCACTGAGTTCGCGCCTGGGGCCGGGGAGTCTGGGCTGGCCTCTACTGGTTTGCAAGTAGGTTACTGTTATTCTAAACAGTTGTTGCTGGCACTGAAGCTTCTAGTCAAACCCTGCGATTACACTATTGTTCCTGAGGCTTTCTCAGGTAGGTTGGGGTGTGGAAGTGTTAGTAGTGTCTCCGGAAATGCTAATCTCCGAGAGACTCAGCTGTGCACCGCTGCCTCCAAGTCTGCTCCCAACTTTACGACGGAAAGGGGTTTTCTTATCAATGCTAGGTCCTTAATAAAAAATAACATTGCTTTTAGGGACTTTGTCTCTGATAGGAAACCCACGTGGGTGTTTATTACAGAAACCTGGGCTTCCGATGTCTCGGGACCTGATCTACTAGATGCCATTCCCACTGGGTATACCCTGGTCAGGATGGATAGAATTGGTTGTCGAGGAGGAGGAATAGGAATTCTTTACAAGGACTCCCTCATTTGTCATACTGAGTTTCTCTCCACTCCCTCTGACCCTTTTCAGGCCTTGTACTTTTCCATCAACTCCACTCCCTCTGTCTCTTTCTCTGGCCTCCTGTTTTACAGACAGCCGAGCCCTAGATCTTCTTTTAGTCAGTATATGAGTAGGTTGCTAGAGCCATTTATTGAGAGATCCAATATCACTCTCCTGGGTGACTTTAATTTCCATTTGGAAAATATGGGATCTAAGGACACCCAGATTCTTCTAGATGCCCTGGATTCTTGTGGTCTGACTCAACTGGTGGTCGGTCCTACTCATCTGGCTGGGCACACACTCAATGGAGTCTTTTCTAATGACCCCAGGTTGAAGGTGGGCCACCCAGTTCCCTTAGCTTGGTCCGACCATGCGGTCGTCCCGCTAGAATTGTCATTTCAGGATACTCTCCCTTCCTTCTCAGATGCCAAGAAGTGGGAACTTAGAAGGAACTTTAAAGCCATTAATAATGTGGTTCTCTCTCCTTTTCTGAATGGTTGGCGCCGACGGAACTACAGGATGTTAATTCTGCTGCCCTTGTACTCGCAAGCACTATCTCAGGGGCTTTGGATATCGTGGCTCCTTTTAAATTACATTACTGTGCGAGAAAAAGCCCGTCAGCCCCTTCGTTCTCGGACAGACTTAGGCTGTTGAGACAAGGGTGTCGGAAACAGGAGAGGCTCTGGAGGGCCAGGCTGGATCCCTTGGAGAGGGATCAACATAAACTCTGTCTAAGGGATTATAAACTGGCCATTGTGGAGGAGAAGAGGGCCTATTTCTCTAAGATCACTGCTTCTCTTAACTCCCCAAGAGATCTTTTTAAAATCATAGACTCCTTATCCTCTCCCTCGATAGTTGACCCAATAGCGAATTCTTAGTAGCTGTGCGATAACATCTCGGACTTTTTCCACTCAAAGATCGCTGATATCTACAGCTCTCTTGAATCCCTGAATCAGGGCTTGCCCTCCCCTATTGACTGTGCTTCCGCCAGAGATCGAAGCTTGCCCGATGAGCACTCCCCGAGTTTCCTGTCCTTTCCCCTTCTCACGCCTGTACTGATGACACAGCTCTTGGATAACACCAAATCGGGCTCTCCTTTAGATCCTTGCCCGCTTAAAGTTCTGAAGGTCTGTCAGGATGTGCTTATCCCTCCCCTCATGAATGTAATGAATCGGGTGATCTCGGAGGGAGTGTTCCCTTCTTTATGGAAAATGGCGGTTGTTAAACCCCTTCTTAAAAAGTCTACCTTGGATCCAGGGGTTTTGAAAAACTTCCGCCCCATTTCACTTCTCCCTTCCCTTCAAAGATGCTGGCATCTCATCTAAATCGGCACCTTAGCTCCTTCCTAGGGGCCTCGGCTCTTCTGGACCTCTCCCAGCATGGCTTTAGGAGATCTCATAGTACTGAGACCGCCCTTACGGCAGTTGTTAATAATATCCGCTGCCAGGTTGATAAAGTCTACACCACCCTCCTGGTCCTGCTGGACCTGACGGCGGCGTTTGACACTTTGGGGCCGATTAGGATGGCGGACGGACTTGCGTCCGTCCACCACCCCTGAGTAGGAGGGACCGTCCGCATGGGCAGCGGCGGTCCCTCCATGGCAATTAGGATGTGACCGCCACCCTGGCGGTCACATCCTGTATGTTTTACATTGCGGCGGGTGCTGCTTGAAGCAGCACCCGTCGCAATGAAAAAAACCGAAAGCTGTGCATTTGCATGCACAAAGCGGCAGGCACCGCGACAAGCGGTGTCTTATTGGGAACATTTACCGCATGAGCGATAAACGCTATTCTCTCCTGCCTCTTTTTAAGATCGGGACTGCGTGAAGGTTTCCCGCTTTGTCTCGACCCAAGGAGAGAGTAATGTTCTCTTGAAATGGAAGTCTCTGGTTCTATTCACAATACCACTGAATCCTAGAGAGGTTTTTCCCTGGCATTCTACTAGCACATCAATAAGGATTTATCCTGATACGAATCACTGTTGCTACTTCGATTTTAATTAACACAGTTGGCTAAATAGATGCTGTGTCAAGCAGGCAATTCCTGCCATTCCCTGCCTATGTTCCTAAAGTGCTGTTAATTTAGCGACTTCCACGACTCAAGGTTGATATATGATCTATGACAGGGCTTACTGCTTTCTTTCTGTCTACTCTGTTACAGACAGAGACATGTTTTTCAAAGGTAAAAATAAGAGAAATAGAGGTATCTTGAATATTTGACAAAAATATCATGTTTCATCACTGACTATTTCTTGACCATTGAAAATGTGTGTTATTTTATGCCCTGTCTGTGTTCTGTTTTTTCTACAGGTTTTTGTAGCTCCTGTGAATTACAGTGAGCCCCCACGGGTACTAACCGTGAGTAATATACAATCTTTGTAATTTTTTACACTTTGAGCCTCACGGGAGGGTGCGCCTTAGCGCGCGCATACCACCGGAGGACTATCCTTTATTTTCTTAGGTCCTGACGAATGCTGAGCTAAAGTTGCAAATTGAACAGCAGAAACATGTTGACCACTTGTTTTATTCATAGGACACAGGTTTCCTAAATAGAACCTAGTTTTGTCCAATCACTCTGTTTTTAATCAATTACATGTTGGCCTTTATTAAAGATTTTTGTATAGGCTTCAACATGTATTTTTAATATTGCACTCACAGT
The DNA here is from genome assembly GCF_964261635.1 of Lissotriton helveticus. NCBI lineage: Eukaryota > Metazoa > Chordata > Amphibia > Caudata > Salamandridae > Lissotriton > Lissotriton helveticus. The sequence continues at coordinate 446,906,453 of NC_136072.1, read as the reverse complement.
AGTTTTCACACATTTTGTTTGTACACTGTTGCACACATCACCATCCAGCTCCGCTGTAATTCAGGCGTTGTAGCACGCTGGGGAAGCATTCGGCCACCCCAGCGGGGACCCAATGATGAAGCATGTCACCAACTAGTGGTGAGTGAGGGTCCTTCTTTAAAAGAGAAAGATTTTTCTTTTTCTTTTCCTGATTCACTGATTAGATAGGGCACAAAACCACCATAATTCAACCTTAACATTTTTTTTTCTTATATAATATTTATCTTGCTTGCTTAGCCACTTCTTAGTTGTTTACAATCTATTGACAGGGGCACAGGAGTGCTCGCTCACGCCCTTTCTCTCTTGTTGTTAATTCTATAATAAATAATATCCTTATAAAGGCATAAGAATCATATCCATATTTATTAATAGCCTATGCAGTCTAAATACAGCAAGGCTACTCCCCTAGACTCCTAGAAAGTACAACGCGTTCTTTAAACAAACCAAGCCTCCAGCAGTCAAACCCGGCACCTTTCAGGTATAAATATACCTACGTTGCCTTAAGCAAACACACGGTGGTTCGGATCAGAGCGGCTATCTACTTGCCCGAGAGCCCAGCTGATGCGAGAGCCCACGGAAGCCGCCCCTCCCTTTTGACGCACTGAGAAAGACGCTGTCTTTTTCTCCAGCTGAGAAAATCCTGTTTCCAGCCGCCCTTGCGGGATGCTGGGATATCGAGTCCTGAGAGAGAGATACAAGACCTCCTTCATTCTAAAACCAAGGTACGGAGCTGACTAAACCCTTAAGAGAATTCTTGATTCAGATTCCTTGGCAAAAACCAAATTAACTTAAACTACAACTTACTTACTCCTTCCCACGTATTAGGCTTAGGTCAGGTACACAGTGGTAGGCGTAGATTAGAAGCACCAGTTGAGTACGTTAGTCAATGTTTTTATGTATGTATATATTTTATCCATTTTAAAGTATCATATGGCTAAGAAACCATATCAATGCTTTTACAGTATTATTTTATAATACTCCTTTTACTATACGCACTTTACTTTATGATAAGTATTGCAATTGTGGCAATTCATTTCTCTTGCATGAGAAAGAAGACTGCTCAATAAATAACACCTTTTATTGAAAACGCCCGTCTCTCTATTTCTCTGCACTCTGGTGAAACTAAGTACGCACGATTGACTGAGTGAAATAATTGTCTATTGTTTTCACACGACTCTAGAGATACACTCTTTATTCTGAGAGAGCAAAGTTGTCATGTTATATGGTTGTCAGAAGCTAATCCCTTCTTGTCTATCCAGGGAAGTTAAACACCTCCTTGTTTACTCGAGAAAGTTTCTAGTGACCTCTGAGCTAGCTGGCAAAACTAATTAAGTCTAATATAGTCAGTAAAGACCTAGTTGACCTCAGTCCTACGTCTACACTGCTGTTTATATTATTCCAATGCGCAGAGCCTATTGGGAATATAGGAACTACACTACAATACGTGTCCTAGATACACAGCTGGCTTTGTCAAAGGAGAAGAGCTGGCAGATGTTTGTACTATCCAGATCTGTACTTGTGGAAGATGTTAAATTGAATGGGGCTGTATGAAAAAAAAAAATTCTCCTTCATACAATAGTTCAAGCTCAAGCTTATGAAAGCAGAATGATGCAAATAGGTTTCACTCTGGCATGAAACCAGGGGCTGTTATACAGATAGTGCCCTGGGGGCCCCAACTGGTCTTTGCGCCTGCTTTGCACGCGCTGGGGCACTTTGGTATTACAGAAGGGGACGCAGGCACTTGTGTGTCCCCTTCTATAATACCGATAGGGCTGGTGCACTTAAAGAACCAGCGATATCAACAGTGGGTGTTTCCTCATTTGCATAGGGGCGTACCCTATGCAAACAAGGGAATTCCTTTGACTCTGCTCCGGCGCCATATTACAGACCCGGGCACAGAGTCAAAGGAGTCCTCATTTAAAAGGTGGTGCACTGTCAGTGTGCCTCCTGACAGCAGCCCTCTGCAGGGGGTAAAGGGGGTCCCATGGAACCTCACAGATATCCTCTTGCAGGCGGGTGCAATCACTGACTGCACCCGCCTGCAAGGGGATCTCTAAATCCCTTGGAAAGTGCAGGCGGGTGCCGCCTGCACTGTGAAAACACGGTGCGGCTGCTCCTTGTTTTCACATGAATACGTGACCCTGGGGGCAGTGCATTCGCCATAATGGGGCACACTATCACTGTTTGCGCTGGGCGCACCTTTTGAAAGGTGCGCCGGGGCACAAACAGTGATATGTATAATACGGCCCCAGGAGGATATCAGGAGCACAGCAACCCATAGCGCACTTCCTGGTATTGCACTCTATTCGGAATACTTAGTCCTTATTCACAAAACCTTTTTTCACATTTTTGTGCTATCTGCACATGCAGATTGAAAGAAAATACAGATGTTAAGTTTTCCCATCTTAACTTTCTGGCCTACCTCAAATCCATCTGCAGTCATGGACATTGACAGTTGCCACATACACTATGGCGTGCCTTGTTCCGGATACTGATGCTCAAAACAAGAATCAAGGGTCTATTTCTCTCACCTTTGACCTGGGCCCAAAAGTCACAGGAGTCTCTCATTAGATTCATCAATATTACTTTCATAATAACAACTGTGCCTCCTCTCCACTATTTAGGTCGGTCCTTTCATCATCTGTGTTCAGGAGCAAATCATAGCAAATTTGTAGCTGTGATACTCATATCATTGGTGACCTAGCGTGCTGTGGAAATACAGAAAGCAATTTCACTTCCAATATTTTCATGCATAATTTATGACTTTACTTTTCAATGTCAAACTAAGGGGTCGATTCGGATTCGGGAAAAAAACCGTCCGTACGATTTGTATCCGGAGCCCTCTCCGTACGAATCGTACCTGTCCGTCCGAGTCGTGTAGTACGATCCGTATTCCGTGAATCCGTCCGAATCGTCATGATTCGTACGTATTGCAAGTCTGAAACCGTGAACCGTACGACTCGTACACATGCCGTACGACTCGTACACATGCCGTACGACCCGACGAGTACGATCCGGACCGGGGTATGAGGACACGATTCGTACGGTCCACGTCAGGTAAGGGCGAGTCGTACGGAAAAGCACACAAACACATACACACCGTACGGTCCGTACACCCCATGATCCCAGGGGTACGGTGCGTACCCCTGCGATCATGGGGTGTACGAGCCGTACCCCATGTACGATGGGTGTACCCATCGTACATGGGGTACGGCTCGTACACCCATCGTACATGGGGTACGGCTCGTACACCCATCGTACATGGGGTATGGCTTGTACACCCCATGATCGCAGGGGTTCGCACCGTACCCCTGCGATCATGGGGGGTACGCACCGTACCCGGGGGGGGCGTTCCGTACCTGTTTCAGCACGAACTCTGCTTTTATGGCTGTTTTCAGCTCCCATAGAAAAAGGGTCGTACGGTGCGTACCCGACACGTATCGTACTTGCTGGGTCATAAAAACCAGCCGCGAACCGTACAGATGTCGCATGCAGCGGGTTCTGAGGGAGAATCATAAGGAGATTAGAGTCGTACGGTCTCTGTACGACTCGTACGGAGTACGGCTCCTGGTACGAATCGTACTTCGTCGTACGTACGGGGGACGTTGCAGGGTACAATTCGTACGGGAAAAACGCTCTGAACAGCTATTCGGAGCGGTTTTTCGCGAATCGGAATCGCCCCTTTAATGTCCAAAAAGGTCAAGGCATTCAACACTGAGCCAAAATTCATGTTTAGATCAGTCCACATTTAATGATCACTCCGTTGAACTAAAAATAGCAAAGACACTCATAATTTCTTATAGATGCAATGCACCATGCAGGCTTGCCATTGCCATCTGGTATTTAACTCACCAATGTGGCAATGTGTGCATAAAAAATCCATGTACCAGAGGACTCTCTACTCATTCCTTTAACTATCCCATCCTATTACACTGCTACATCACAACCCAGCGCAATGATAGGATGGTGTTGCACCGTGCAAATTCCACAGAAACACTATACCTATTCCAATGGATCATTTTGTCAGAATGAGGATTAAAACATAAAAATAGTAACATATCAATGACAGTGAAGCTGATTTTACCCTAGAGTGATGATAGAGATTAATACATTTTCAAACCATGAAGGTTTATTAACACATTAGTAAATATCAAATCAAATCGAATATCTCTTTATTCGGAAAGAAAAGTATCCATAAAATCTCATTATTAAAACTAACATTTAATAAAATCATAGTAAAGTTAAAAGTATATCATTAAACTATAATAAAACTAAAAAGACAATTCTAATTACCAATCATTGTCAAACAAGCTCGGATGGCAATTGTCTGAAACGTGCCATTAGTAAAGTTTGAATCAGATAAAATAATCATAAATAGATAATCACCTGGAAACAGCATATGTAAATATATTTCAGACAAGTCAAAAGGCAAATACAAAGACATGCTATTTAAATGTAGAATAGGCAAAGTATAAAGTTTTTGTTCCCTTGAAGGGAAACTCCCTACCGCTAAACTAAGGTTGCAGGCAGTCAGGAATTAGCAAAGAGCAAGTATAGAATCTTAAATAGGAAAAGCGAAAATGTGTTCACACAAGAAGCTATCTCTATGAGCAAAGTTAAAAGGAGATTGGAGTCTCAAGCGCGGGGAAAGGGAAGTCAGCCTCTTAAAGTGGACTGAAGCAAGTCTAACTGTCTAAAACCAAAAGCACACAGGATGTAGCTGTGTTTTGCTCCCCAAGGATGTTCAATCTAGCTTCAGCTTCCAAAATGCATTGGCCTACTGAGTCTATGTCTATGTTTAATTCAGGATTCTTGGAGCCCAGATGAGATCTCATATCAGCTAGGTTGTTATGAAAATGTTGGTGCAGTTCATCCAATGGTTCTAATTTTAATACTCATAGACTTCCATCATCATATTGCCTGAGCTTGCAGTCACAGGTGCTCCCAGTCCTAGCGTCCAACCCCTGTCGGTTCAGGTATTCTAAATACTCTGCCCTTTGCTACTTTCTTCTTTATAGGCATGTGGAGCTGTCCTGCAACCTCACTCCACTTGGGGATCTACACAAGGAGCCTCAATCCTCCATAAGGGTTCAAAGGGCAGGGCTAGTTTAACAGCAAGGTGGATACCGGGCACCTGTTGGAACAACCAAAGCCTAAGAAACCTCGAAGCAGATACTTTAAAGTACAGGTTGGGCTGCGAGCAAGGAACGAAAGCATCTGGATAGTCTGCGTTCTTGGCCATGCCCCCCCCGCCCAACACTAGCATCTTTACAGAATGCAAAATGTGCAGAAGCCCATTCACTTCTGACAAAGTTTCAGTCACACAACTCACTTGCCCCATATATGAAGCCCCCACAATGCAAAGTCTTCCCCTTCCTGTTACATTTTTTACTCCTCCTCTACTTATGTTCCTCAGTGCTGTGCAATGCCGTGCTCGCGCCTGCCCACAGGTCAGACCCGATCGACAGAGGCCAGGGTGTCCGAAGGCCAGAGCTGGATTCCAAACGCTGGGATGCCACCACGAACGTATCTCTAGCCTGCTATTGCCAGGAGTCAGGGAGACGTAGCTGCCCATTAAGGCACCTCAACTGTTTTTGTGGCCTCTGCTGCCCCACGGCCAGTACAGCCACACTGTACAACCCCTCAAGGAAATAGGTGAGGGTGGGTGTGCAGCAGGGAGTCTCTGTGTCTTCAGGAGGGCAGGCATGAACTGCAGCATCAGAGAGGGGACACAGCAGAAGTGAGAGTTCAGCAAGGAGGCCTTTTGAAGATCACCAAGGAGTGTTAGAATTGCTCCTACTGCTTATTCTGCACAAATAGGACTTATGTGAGGTATGTCCCAGTGCCTGTGGATGGTAACGGCAACACGGAGATGAGGTAATTGAAAAAGTAGAAGTAAGGGTGCACAGGTGTGGCCTTTAATATATGTGAGTCTGCCATAATCTAGGTGAGCGATGTGTGCCGAGTTTACTCAGACCCTTAAGGGACATTCAGCTGGATGTATCACTCGCACCGAGTTACTTAGGAAAGGTCATCAGACCTGGAGCTGTGAGCCAGAAAGACAAGATGAAAACCAGAGGGTGGAAACAAGTTAGGGTCCCAACTACTATGTCTTTGGCATCCTAGGAGCCCAGAGGAGCAATGGCGGTCTCATGAAATGAATGATAATGAGCAGGGCAGGACAGGAAGATTGATTACTGGTAGTAAGGCACTAGGAAAACTTAAGAAAGTCAAGTGCTCTATTCTGTCCTGTTTTGGGCAGCAAGCACGCGTAAACTCTTCGTAATCCCAGTAACTCCACCTAGAGAAATGTACGCAATGCATTAATGCTTCTTCCCAGTTACAACAATAGCAACCAAGACTTTCTGTAGACTCAGGTGATAAGTATATTTATGGAAGAGATTATGTTGTACAGACAGGAAGCTCCACTCCAATCATCAATACCTACCCAAAGGATATTATGGGTAATTTATTGGATGACTTTAATCTAACTAATATATTGAATAGTTCATCCCATGGGGCCAACTGAGGGCCTGGCATCAACTGAGCAGCTGTATCAACAAATAGTGAAGGATCCTCTGACAGTACCTCAACCATGTGTTCAGACCCCTAACAAAGCATCTAAACCTCTGAACGTAGGGCAGGAGGAAGGGGACAGTTTTGTCCTATCTGCTAAGTGTCATCAGCAATACACTAACAACAAGAATTTACAATGCAATGGTCTCGGCATTATTAAAGGTAGAGCTATTGGCATTGCTCATGACTTTTTTTTTAAAATCATAAATAAATGGCATTGTCATTTACATTGCCAATAGCTTAATCGTTAAATAAATGGCACTGTCATTTACAATGCCAATAGCTTAATCACTCGCAAATGCATGACCTATTGCATTTACACCCACACAGAGCCACACACACAAAGCCACCCACACACACATACAGAGCCACCCACACAGAGTCATTCACATAGAGCCACCCTCACATAGACAGAGCCACACACACAGAGCCACCCACACATAGAGCCACCTACAAAAAAAGCTATCCACACAGAGCCACACACACACAGAGCCACACAGCCACACACACACAGAGTCCCCCACAAAGAGCCCCACACACAGAGCCCCCACACAGAGCCCCCCACACAGAGCCCCCCCCCCACACACACAGAGCCCCCCACACACACACAGAGGGTTCAGAGTGGGGAGAGAGGTGGCGTTTTGTTGCTGTGCTGAGAGATGGGATCAGCCCCGGTATTCTTGAGGGGGCTACCGAATTGCCGAGAATTTCTACAAAGTCAGAGTGGGAGAGGCATTTAGAAACAGAAATCTGTTCATACCTGGAAAGCACGGAGTCTGCAAGTATGTGAAAGAGAGAGCACTAGACAGACAATGGGTGCAGGCACCGATAGTTAGAGGTGACAAGGGAATCGACAGCGAGAGAAAAGAGAGTGTGAGTGAGAGAGAGGATGTGAGAGAGCCAGAGGGAACTGAGTGAGAAAAACGGAGACATAGAGAGGTGAGAGAGAGAATAAGAAAGACAGATTGGAGAGCGGGGTGGCGTAACAATGCGCGCAAAGGGTAGGAGGGGTGAAGAGGAAAGAAAGAAAGAACGACGGAAAGAAAGAAAGAAAGAAATAAAGAAAGAAGCAATAGAGAGAAAAGGCAGTCACTGTTGATAGTTCTATGGGGCATTTGATTTTTAGGGGTCCCATTTTGCCGGACTGTTCTTCCTCTCAAATTTGAGCAATTTAAGATGTTACTTTCTGCTGGGGGTGGGGCTGTGTGCGAAGGATGGCATTTTCTCACAGAAACCCTCCTTAAGGATTTCTTCGCCACAGAACGGCTTGAAAAAATAAATCCCGATTAACGGACCTAAGGTGCAGATGGTCAAACTAGAGGAGTAAAACCAAGGACCCTTCCAGTCACTAGTGGTATGTACACTATAACACAAACATATATATATCAACCATGTGCAGTATAGTCTACAGCACATACCTCGGGAAGGCCCAGGCTGTCACTTGTGGTACATAGTTTATAACACATACCTCGCCGAGGGCCCAGGCTGTAACCTGTGTTACATAGTGTATGAAACAAACAACATCGAGGACCCTGCCGGCCACTCTTGGTATAGTCTGTGAAACAACACAGAGGTCCCTGCCAGTTACTCGTGGTATAGTTCACAACACGTACAATATTCAAGGGACCTTCCAGCCACGTGTGGAACATCTACAAAACATACACCGTCAAAGGCACTGGTAGTCACTTGTGGTACATAGTCTACATCACATACAACGTTGAGGGCCCAGCAGTCAAATGTGGAATAGTCAGCACCACTGGAATTATGCTGGAGCTGAGCACCAAATTATGAGGCAAGTTTCACTAAATTATGCGTCAAGAAAAGGCAAATTATGAACATTATCGCAAAATATTTGATAGCATTACCTCATTAATACAGTGACATCATCCTCTTTCTTCACCCTTAGGAAAATTAAAAAACTTCTCCCCTACCTACCCCCGGCAGCTGGAAGAACATTGATAACTGCATTAATATTCTCAAAATTGGACTACTGCAATGCCCTCCTGATAAATGCCCAACAACAGGTTGTGGACAAATTGCAATTAGTCCAAAATGCAGCAGCGAGAGCACTTCTTGCTATTCCCAAACATCAATCTGTTTCTGCGGCCATACGTCAACTGCACTGGCTCAGAGTCAGGAGCCGAATAAAATTCAAGGCCCTCTGCATTGCGTATAAAGCTATTCACAATTCAGGCCCTCAATTTCTGATAAATGCCTTCAGGATCTACACTCCCACGAGGTCTCTCCGTTCGGCTTCCAACTACCTTCTTCCTCTTCCTCGCACCAGAACAGTTGCCTGGGGAGACAGACGTTTTTTGGTAGCCACGGCGAGACTGTGGAATACTCTCCCTCTTACCATTAAGACCAGTCCTACCCTTTGTATTTTTCGAAAACAGCTGAAAACATGGCTCTTTGATCAATAGTACCATTCTTCATTCACTGTCACTGTATAAATCCTCTGCGCCGAGACACCTCCGGGTATTTGTTGCGCATTACAAATCCAATAAACATAAACATAAACATAAACATAAACATTATGATGTCATTTTTGCACATTGCATTTCCGTTTAGGTATATATTGTACCTAATTAGTACCATTTTAACAGCCAAATACAGAAATAAGCAACTGAAGGATGACCAGTTAAAATATGTGAATGGCTTTCCACTGTGGAAGAACATTTATTTGCAACTTTTTTAATAACTTCTGGTCCGTTTAGCTTTAATTTTGTTTTTTGTTGGTGATGGATTAGGTGGCAAATGGGACAAATCCATAACTATGCGAAAATCCGTAGCCGCATAATCGCATCATTCCAATGACCTTGGGTATAGTCATTGAAGAAACACCACCCAGGGCCCTCCCTACCTGTCACATGAGACATGGCCTATAACCATTAGGAACTTGGAAAGACAGTTAACCATAGAAAGGTGGTTTTATCTTACGCTGTTTAAGGACTTTGAAAGGTAGGTTGCGTTAACATGTACATTATACAAGCCTCTGTAAGCGTGCACAAGTCCTCGGCTGGTTCCCGAACCGACGAATTGTGCTTAAAAGCTCTCCTCAAAGCCTTTGTTCAACGCTCAATCAGGACCTCAAACACCCACCCTCCCACCGAGACCCATTAAGCCCCCTACATACTCAGATGTCAGATGCAGATGAATAAGACCGAATTTGGTGATTTAGCTTTATTGTTTTTTCAGTAACAGCGCATCACCCTCAGCATAAATGTAATTGAAAACCAAGCAACCACCGGTCTGATGCCTCGTTTAGAAAGAACCACTCCACTGTGTCCCCGAGCCCTCTCCTCAGACGGCATACATGCTCCCTGCAGCCGAGCAGCAGCCCCCTCCTGCAGGAGCAGCTGGACAGGCCCTGCTGCCCCCTCCCTCCCCGTGACACCACCCCCTCCACACAGCTGTGCAGGGATGGCCACCGCCAGGCGCTGTCCCCGCCAACAGAGCATGTCCATTTGTCCTTGTTTAAGGCTGCCTTTCGGAGTGTGAGAGGGAACTCAGTGAAATACCAGCACCGCAACACAGCACGCATTGATCCGCGATCTATAATGTGCTAACTAAAATGCACACGTAGAGGCTATTGTAATTACATTTAAAGTGCTTACTGCCCGTGACGAACCAAGCAACCACCGGTCTGATGCCTCGTTTAGAAAGAACCACTCCACTATGTCCCCGAGCCCTCTTCTCAGACGGCATACGTGCTCCTTGCAGCCGAGCAGCAGCCCCCTCCTGCAGAAGCAGCTGGACAGGCCCTGCTGCCCCCTCCCTCCCCGTGATGCCACCCCCTCCACACAGCTGTGCAGGGATGGCCACCGCCAGGCGCTGTCCCCGCCAACAGAGCACCTCCATCTGTCCTTGTTTAAGGCAGCCTTTCAGAGTGTGAGAGGGAACTCGGTGAAATAACAGCACCGCAACACAGCACGCATTGATCCGCGATCTATAATGTGCTAACTAAAATGCACACGTAGAGGCTATTGTAATTACCTTTAAAGTGCTTACTGCCCATGACGAGGCATTAAGGCCAGGGACATCTTAAGGATTTTGGAAGACTCGGCGGCGGCTGGGCAACAATGGCGACCGCACACATCCGAAAATTTCGGATTAGGGGCGTGTTTTGGCGTTCTGAGTGACGGATGACGTCACAGGGCAAAAGAACGCCAAAAACACGCCCCCAAATCCGGAAGAGACGGGGCTTTATTGGAGTGACTGCCCTCTCCTCCAATGGCTGGCCTCCGTTTAGGAAGCCAGCCAATGGAGGAGAGAGGAGGAGAGAGGCGGGTTCAAGCCCCCATACTCCAAATCCTTAAATCTCCTCCCGGACACTGCGCAAGCACAGCCTTCGGTCCTCGACCTAAAAATGGCTAGTACCTTAACTGAGCATTCTACCACAATGGCCAACCATACTATGATATTAAAGGAGATTGTTATAATTTTGCAAACAACAGAAAGAAATTTACAGAGACCATATAATGCAGCGGATCTGCTCAGAAGAGATAAAGTGGAAAATACAACAACTTTTATGAATTGATGATAATATAGACCTACTACCTCTACTACCTCAGTATCAGGCGTGAGCCCGAGAGGGGCAGACATTGGAAGTACTCACAATAGTAAACAATTTGTCAGGTGATAGCGCAATGATAGGGCCATCTTGACACTGATAGTGAGAAGCAAGGGATCCGTCCACAGCAAATCAGAAATTGCAAGAAGCAAAACCTCTATCAGGTACCTTATCTGTCCCTAAAGGGAATGATATGTTACAGGGGAGGAACTCCAACCTTCAAGAACAGGCCTTACTTTCAGGTAGTGCATTTTGTCCAGTTGGGAAAAGAGGAGCTGCCCCTCCTAGTTGGAATTTGAAGAATACTGCAATGTACATCCTGAGGAACTGTTTTTTAAAGTAAAAAACACATTAAGTATGAGTAAATTTATCAGTTGATTCATTAAAATCATTACAATCATTTAGAGCACAATAGAAATAATAACAAGATCATATAAAAGACCAAAAATTAAAAACAATACATTGCTAATAAGAGAATATATCCAATAATGCTTTAAAAACGTAGTAATTCTTTTACAAAGATTCAGTCCAGACAGAATGAGTATAATAAAAGAAGATCTCTTAAAAGCAGTGGTGACTGGTGGAGCATGCAAGTAAATGTTAAAAATGCTTATTAAGGATGGTAACTGTTTTATAAGTAGAATGTGCTCCGATCACCTCTGCGGTACGAATTGAGTTCAGCAATGCAGAGGTGATCAAACACATTCTATTTAGAAAGCATTTACCATCTGTTATACTGACTAAAATAAACATAATCTTACCTGAACATCTGGATCCACGACACCTTCAGCTGCACACCAATACATCTGAAGTCACCTTCTTCTGCATCACGCTGCCTGCCTCTAAAATTTATGTGCATGCTGGTCCCACAGAACGTCCCACTCATCCCGGCCAATCCAAGCACTGCTTTCATGCTGCTTATAATAGTAAACAGCATAGGAACAGGACCAGGATTGGCTAGGTTGGGCAAATACATAATAGATGCAGCTACTGGATTCAGGTGGTGGGGAGGGGGAGACGAGACAAGGACGAAGAAAAAATAAACCACTTACCTGAAACATCCGGCAGCCACCTCTCCTCCGTTCTCCATCATTTTTCTTCTTCCTGTTCCGACCAGCAGCAAGAAGCACCCGGCTCCCAGGTTCCCCTGAGCCAATACCAACGCTTCACAGCTGCGTTGTGATTGGTGTGAGCGCCGTGGGTCGGTGCTCAGATAGGGAACGGGAGGCTTTGCATGTTCCTCACCAGGATGCGTAATTAAGCCTGGTGGGGAAGATGCAAAGTGCATATGACTGTTTGGCAGGCCCGAGAGGACCGGTCAAGCAGACATGCCCACTTAAGGAGTACAAAGCACTCCTCAACCCTGCTGTGGCCAGCCCGCCCCGCGAGCTGCTGATTGCCAAGAAAAGCTAAAATGATAATAACGATAGTTATTATAATTTTAGTTGTCCTTCTGTTCAGTGGGGAGACGCTCCTCCGCCATAGAGGAGGAGCGACCACTGCAAATGCAGATCTCCATCGGAGACCAATGGGGCTGTGTCTCTTCTGTTTGAAATCTGTGCTGGCATTATATCTGAAGCCTGATCAGCACATGTTAGGAAGGCCAGAGCCAAAACACAGGCCAAACTGACACGTGCAGTTCAGTTAACTGCTCCTGGTTGTCACAATCATTACGGGATGAAGAACGCTGTCTCCCCCCAACACACGCCACACTTCTTTCTGGCATTCTGAACCATGAACTCTACTGCATCCCTAAGGATTTCAGAATGGCGGGATTTCACTTGAGAAAGGCATTAGATTTGCACTCAGTTACCATAGTTAGAACAAAGGAGAGTGTTGCCTGATTTCCATCTGTTATAAGGAGAACAAGGGTACCCAAATATGTGAACCTGGGATGATAAGCTGTTTTGGGAAACAGTGGTTCTGGTGTGGCCTAAAGGTCTATTCAGAAGTGACCCTGTAGGGGCACTATGATTGAGAGTAGGAAATTAATTCTTAAAGCGAGCGGTAAGTGATATAAAGAGGGGCATGTAGGTCAGTATATGACAGATGTTTATTCCAAAACAATAGAATTTAGGTGCTCACACAATAAGTGACGATAAGCATGAAGCGAAAAGTGAGGGTGATATTAAAATAAAGACATCGCATTGACAACAATAGTATGAACTCCTTTAGAAGATATTTACAGAGTAAAAGGAGTTCATGTTGTAGGGGGTCGAAGGCGTTTCGAATTCAATTATTTGAGTTCATCTTCACGACATACATAGGTGAGAAAGCTGAATGGGCTTGAATGCTGTTAATGTAGCATCCGGGGTAGCAAGCGTCTGTGAAACGCTGCGCTCCTCTATATTTGAGCGTGGGAGACAGTTGTGCAGAATCAATTCAAGTGGAGCAGCTGGCCTCTGTAAGGCATCATTCATTGCTGAGTATTTATTTTAGAAGATTGCAGGGCATTTAATGGGAACCTGGAGATGAAAGACGGACATGTCCTGCTGCTGCTGTAGCCTGCACTTAGTGCTGTAGGCCACACCAGAACCATTGTTTCCCAAAACAACTGATTTCCTTCTGTGCCAAATATGCCATCTTATGGTCATTTAACGTTGCGTCTTAGGAGAGAAAGTGGTTGATTGATCTAGGTGTCAGTGTGTGTTCAAATAAATGGTGGCTTTAGGCAAGATGTGGTTGGTGTCGCATAATGCTCTGCAAGTGCTTTACACTGTGTGCCTTGGGCTGGTCTCTTCTGGCCATACGAGCTTGAGATGGGAAGTGTCACTGGGGATGCTTAGCTGCTGTTGTACAAAAAGGCAGATGTGCCATGAACCCCCCCCCCCGCCCCCTTCGCCCCCAATGGGAAACACATGAATGGCAGTATGGTAAAAGTGAATTAGGAGAAAATAATGTGTGTCTCAGGTGTGGGGTCTTTCGATAGGGCGTCAAGACTCCCAGGCTCCTATAAAGGAACCGCCCCTGCTCAAAAGTGCAGTGTGTTTTTTACTGAATAAGTAAATTGAACTTTACCTTAACAACGAGGTTAACTACAAATGTATACATATTAGAACCATTTTACTGTGAATCGTCCGATCGAGTAATTTCTTAGATCAAGAAAAAAGAAGACTAAATCCACTAATTTACAACTGCACATGTCATGCCAGCAATATCTGTGCAAGTCATTTAATGAACGTGTGCAATTCAGCTAACGTGCATTTTGTTAGGAAGCTCCTTATTCATTACTTTAATGGCAGAGAGTTTATACTCCTTAAAAAGCTTAGTTGTTAAATGTATTCTATCATATATACAGCATTGGTATGGACAAAGGCAGAATACCCATTAATCGTTCCCACATATTTTCAGCCTTAAAATTGTGGGCCCGATTCACAGAATGAATTTAAGACTAAATCCTAAACTTACTACTATTTGGTATTCACAGAATGCACTTACTACTTTCGGGATTCACAGAGTGAACTTACTACTTTTGGGATTCACAGAATGAACTTACTACTTTCGGTATTCACAGAATAGATTTAAGACTACTAACTTTACGTCCGCACTCGGGCCGGAAATTCCGGCCCGGAGGCGGAGCTTCCGGCTTGGGGGCGGAGCTTCCGGCCCAGAGGTGGACATTTCAGCCATGGCTAAATCCCCACCTCCAAGCCGGAAGCTCCACCTCCAAGCCGCAAGCTCCGCCTCAAGGCCGGAAGCTCTGCCTTCAGGCTGCAAGCTCCGCCCCCAAGCGGAAGCTCCTTCTCCGGGCCGGATCCTAAAACCCATGGTAAGTGATCTTGAATCCTACATCAAGGATACAGGACACTTCATTGGTAAAATTGAGGGTACCCCATATCATAAGGATCGGGAAATACTGGTCACCTTGGATGTAGAATCTTTATATTCTAACATCCCCCAGAAAGGAGCGTATAACACCATTGAAAAGATTCTAGCATCTAAACCCGAGTTCACTCAGGCGGTATTTATCCTCCAATGCCTGAAGGTGGTTTAATATGAGAACTACTTTGAATTTAACAACAAGCTATTCAAACAGACAAAGGGAGTTAGCATGGGGGCTAGTTGTGCCCCCAGCATTGCGTGCCTTTATGTAGGAGAATTAGAGCGGACCAATATCTACAATGAAATGGCCCCCTTCCATGAAAATGTGACCATTTGGTCTCGTTTTATCGATGATATTTTCTTTATATGGAAGGGGGACCATGATAGCATAAATGAATTTCTACTCTGGTTAAATGCGGCTGACCCTAACTTGGAATTTACGATACATGCAAGCAATGAAAAGATCGAGTTTTTGGACATCTGGGTGGAACATCAGGCTGAGAAACTCCAGGTTTCATTGTACACGAAACCTACAGCGAGAAATACGTTGCTGCAATATGAAATTTCCACCCACGATGCCAACGCGACAGTATACCCTACAGTCAGTTTCTCTGTATTAGGAGAAACTGCTCTGATGTAGGAGACTTTTTACACCAATCCAACATTCTCAAAGAAAAGTTCCTTCAAAGAGGATATCCTGCCAAACTGGTGAAAGATTCGTTTAAACGAGCAAGATATGCCAATCGGGAATGCATGTTCCAACCTAAAGAGAAAGGAACCCAAGATCAACTTGTATGCATTACCCGTCACTCGAACCTGGATCATAAACTGCGCCAAGTTATCAACTCCAGCTGGCACCTTCTCAATTTGAAGAAGGACAACATTTCTTTACCCAGGCCGATTTTTGCCTTTAAACGAAACAGGAATTTGAAAAACTTTTTGGTCAGAGGCAAGATGCCCGAGCTGAGCAAGACTCAACAAACATCTATTTCCAACTTGAACCCTCTTTACTGGAATCATCGGTGCGGCACTTGCCAAGCATGCCCCCATGCTATTGTGGGAGATACTATAACCACCACATACCGCTCTATCTCGGTAGCCCGCAATACGAGGCTGACCAACTGCCGCACGAGCAACATAATTTATGTAATTCTGTGCCCGTGCGACTTACCGTACGTAGGAGAGACTGGACGCGAATGTCATCTGAGAATAGGTGAACATAGATCGAACATTAGAAACTAGAAGCTGACCGCCCCCATTGTGTCCCATTGGCTGGAGAAAGAACATACAGAAAAGGAACTGAGATGGTTTATTCTTGAAAAAATTCAAGCCAAACCTGGAATAGATCCCACCGCTCTCCTTAAAAACTGAGAGGTGTTTTGGATCTATTTCTTGAACTCAGTTAGCCGTGGACTCAATGAGGGTCTATGTGATGGCATAATGCCATCACATAGACCCTAACTTGCCTGGCCTTCTTGGGATGAGGGGATATTTATTCTGAACTTTAATTAAAATATCCCTGCACCCGCATGTCCCTGTAGGAACGGTTGAGCATACACTGGTATCTGATGTTGGATTTTAGGTCAGGCTTGATGTTGCCTGACTCTATATACCGTACCTATGATTGATAATTGGACTGAGCCTCCCATACGGGAGAGCCCGGCATTATGTTGGGGCGCCTAGGGTTGAACTTTCGCCTGTGTGGTCTTCATGAACTTCCGAGATCCACAGCCACGCTAGATCTATGGCTTTTCCGAATCATCTTTCAATAAGTATACTTCTATTTTCTGGCTTCCTATACACTGCCCATACTGTAAGGATTGGGTTGAAATTCTCAACCCAATATGGCTGCCGCATTTGTCCTAGGGACGTAGTCCGTTCTTGATGCTCACCTATATTGTAAGAACTGGGTTAAACTCTGTGCCCAAGATGGCCGCCGCGTCAGACCTAGGGACGTAGTCCGTCTTTGGTGCCTAACTACAATAGAGATGAATTGAAGTAGTGGGCATGTGACAGCTCCCGTACATATTTAAACACGCGCATTAAAGATGGCCGTGACATGGCGTTGGGCGTCCTGCGGACACGCCGCTGAAAATCCTCGCTCCGTGCGGCAAATTTATCAAATTGAACAAGTAAGTGTCGCTGCGCTTCGGTAGATCTGTTCAGTGAAGGACATTTGGCATATGTGATCACTCAGTATCGCTAATTACCCTTTAAATCCTCCCTGCTTCAATAAAAGATTTAAACCATAAATCCTCCCTGCTAGATTTGGGAATTTTGAAGCAAAAGAGAGCCCCCATGTCATTATAGTGAGCCGAGCGCCCTTATTTTTTAAAACATCCGCCTGAAGAGGTATAGTGACTTTGCTGTGATTATCCGACGGGTTATCTTAAGATCTAGGGGGTAAGTCTGATTTAACACATAGGATTAGTGCTTCTAATCTTGTTCTCAAGTGCGGAACTTTATGAAACGTATGTCTTACGTTTAAATTTAGTTACCTCCGAAACCTGGGCGGAGTTAGCCCCATAAGAGGGAAGTATTTCCTGACAGATCGCTCGATGTTATACTGATCTATGAGCTAACCTTGACGCCCTGAAAGCTCAAATAAGGTAATTGTTAGTCTCCTAATGTTAGAGATCTCGTTACTACAATTGTTATCACGATCGATACTACTAGTCCCTGAGATTCTGCATGAATTCTGTCGTGTCCCCCAAACTGAATCCATGAGCAGTTTCCTAATAGAATTCCGAGTGTTCGCCTTAAAATATAACACAACAAAACTGTTTTGGATCATGTTACAAAAGGTGGGACCCCATAAAACCTATGTTTTATGTATATTAGCTTATCTTGCTTCCCCCCCCCCCCCATAGCCTATGAAAACAGTGTAGAGGCTCTTCGGTAATACGGGTGCATCATCGAATGATGTCTCCGCTTTTGAGACTCCTGACTGGATCTATCTGAATCTTCCTGCTAGAACTTAAAACAAGGTAATCATATGGTGGTTTAAGGACGGGGCTTGATTAGTATAGATACGCATAGGGGCCTCCCTTGATCGATCCTGTAAAGTGTCTCCATTCCCAAGCCTCGATTTCATCACATTGGGCCTTAGGTGATACTATCCATCTACATAAAAAGACTTAATCCTTAGTCAGAACTGTACTGGCTCCTTGAGAATTCTCTCCTATGCTTATGATTTTGTCTATGGACGCTCATTCCAATATGACTGATATTGATTGAAATGGACTTTTTCTATAAAAATTTCCCCATGATGGATGATAGATGGGAGTGTACTATCTATACCACAATGAAGTTGGACCGGATTTTATTAAGAATATGGT
The DNA here is from genome assembly GCF_964261635.1 of Lissotriton helveticus. Lineage (NCBI taxonomy): Eukaryota > Metazoa > Chordata > Amphibia > Caudata > Salamandridae > Lissotriton > Lissotriton helveticus. The sequence continues at coordinate 446,888,105 of NC_136072.1, read as the reverse complement.
TATACGGGGAACAACCTGGGGACTTTTCACTATAGGACATGAAATGTGTAGAACCTTCTGAATGAATTGTGATAAAATGATATGTGTATATGTAGATATATAGGGGCACCTGATTAATCTGGAGTGTTCGGTGTTTTTATTAGATTCCCTGTGTGAAATCTAAAGGAGATCAAATGACTTTGGACTGACCTTAGGCGTTGGAGCCGTGTCACACAAATAACTCTATGAATGAGATAAAGAGAAAAAACATGTATCAAGATCAGTGTACAGATGTATATATTATATATTGGGATGATATTTGCAAAATTTGGATTGTATATATGTACATATATATGTTGTGTTTTTTTGTACTTACAGTGGTGTGTCCCCCACACAGTGGTACCTCCTTGCCCTGACGAAGGTGCGGTCCCAGTAGGGCCCAAATCCGAAACGCGCGTCGGCGTGACTCTAGAGAGGGACGAATTTCCATCTGAATAAGATGTTTTGCTCCAACTCATTCTGCCCCCTATGTTCTTTTGTCACAACAACTTGATCCATCATAGTTGTACCAAGTGGCCTTGATGTACCCCTGAATTGCATGCATGTTTAAACCATTCGAGAGTGATTTCGTGTGAAAGAGATGAATGTGATTTGAATGTGGATTGGTATGGTGTGTGTGGGACTATAACCTTGATCCATTGAATAGTTTGGATATGTATATGTAATGTGTCTTATTCTAATGAAATCATAGTTTTATACAAATCTGATCAAGTAATTAATAAAATAAAGAAGTATATAAAGGTCTGTTTGTGTGTTTGGCTCCAATTCTAGTTTGTCAGCCTTTACGGCAAACTGTAGGATCCCCCTGTGGGACCTGTATATATCCTTTGGGCAGGGTTTTGTGATTCTTTTTGCTACAAAAGAGGGGCCCCCTTAACCAAAGGGACAGGGCACCAAATTGACAACCAGTCAAAATTAAAGAATTTCTCTTTGGATGTGTTAAAAGAAGTTCGATTGCAAATCATACACCATTCATCCCAAATTCAACCATGAGGTAGCAATCCCTATGATGATTATAGCATGGTCGATAAAGGAGCAGTGTCGAGAAAGCCTGACTGTCAGAAACATGGTTGGAGACATGGGGACACACTCGTTGAGCAACAGCAGGCCAAAATGATGGAGTTGATCATGACAAGACTATTAAGCTGGTATTACTAATTTGTATAATAAAATCACCTGAAATATTAAGGTTGGCATTGGGATATTGTAAGAGAAGTGATTTAAATATTTCCCACATGAAGGTTAATTGGGTGATCTTGTTATCCTGCCTCATATTTAAGTAACTATTTAATTAAAGTAAAGGAAGTGAAAATTGAAATTTCATACATTGCAACACGTCAAATCAAAGGCAAGAACTTGAAATTCAACATCACTTTCTATTGATATATATATCTTGCTAAGCTTCCTTTAGCATGATCTTTGGATGAGGAATTTGTGGGGTTAATAGTAGTCTCCTGATAGCCAATGATCGGGAACCTCTGCTCTTTCCATGTTTCTTATAATAGCAAAATATCAAAGCCTTGCAAGAATAAAATTGTTCTGGATCCTCCAGAAGCCTTGAGATACCATTCACATTCCAAGAGCAAAATCTTATTGGCAGTTGTTGTTGGTCTGGCTTTACTGCACATCAATTTTCATTAGAGGTAAGTGAACAGATAAGAGGGATGGGAGCCAGGTCCAGTGCTCCGTTTGTATATTCCTCTGGGTACTTTGTTCACAGATACGTGACTTAGATACAGTTTTTGTGATTTTAAGACACAGGGTTTTAGTTAGCTTGCAGAGGGAGTCGATGGCACCATGTGCTCTTCCTTCCTTGAGGGTGATGAAGGAATTAATTGTGTTGGACAGTTTGAAGAACCATCCTTGCTAACTTGGTAATACACTCTGCAAACTGCATTCTATAATTAAACACTCTGTTCGCTATTTCTGGGGTGGACTACATGACTCGGGTGGTGTCCCATGAGGGACTGGAGGGGTCTTGATTAAATTGAATTGCCTCAATGTCTGCAGATGTAAGGCTAGATAAGAACTCCTGGTGCACCTCCTTACTTTCAACGTAAGGCTAGATAAGGTCAAAATGAATGCTAATAATTTTTATTGTTAATAATAGATTGATATTTAGGAATAAGGATTAACCCAGTATAGGTAGGGTGAGAGTTGGTCAAAGTACAGCCTTCTTGTGACCCAGTGACATGTTGATTACTTGGGCGCAGATCTTTAGTCGTAGATCTAATTGAATTTTCCAGCTGAGGTGTGATGACCAAGGGGTCCGCAGTGTCCCTCTCTCTAACTATATTAAATATTTTTGAATTTTAACTTTACTAGTTACTGATATATTAGTACTTCCTGTGTGTATGTTCTCTAATCAACCATCTGGTGCTGTTTTTCATCTTGCAGCTTAGTTTTAGATTTGTTACCCCTAGCTACATTTGTACCAGACACCAAATGTCATTCAGTGTTATATTCCTCAGTTACTACAGACTTACCCTTATGAGGACAAATGTTGGATTTAGGCTTGAAAATTGGATAACAATCTCTTAACTTCTCATCATCGCTTATAGTCATTCATTTCTTTGATTTATTTCAAGCCTTTCTTAATCGTTTCCTAGCTTTTTTGCAAGCCCTTTTTGTGAATTTGAGCAATTGAGTGTGTTTTGCTCCTGCTTTACTGCGCATGACACTGACTGCTCGGGAGATACTCTTTGATTCTTATCTGGGTGTGCTGGAAATGAACATTGCATTTGGATCCCACCCCTGATCTTGTATTTCAAGGTGCTTATCAGAGAGAAAATATTCGGCAGCATTTAGCCGTTGAACACTAGTCATAGTTTCAGTATCATTTGCCAAAGTTCCAGCAGTCATCGAATGTTGGTCTACTAATATAGCTGACAAATCCTGAGTTTGACAACCAATTTGACTTTGCAGTTTTGAGTGGAAACCAAATGATGGATTTTCTGTAGTTTTTGACCATTGCAAGATGATTATATTTTTAATTTCATCCACTAAAGAACCAACTATCACAAAACAATTAGAAACATTATCCAATATATGGCATAAGTGCATGTAACTAGTTGACTATTGTTATCAGATTGCACTTTATTATTAATTCGCTCAGATTTTGTAATTTGGAGTCTATCACTAAATAAAAAGGGCAATAGTATTTTAAAAAATCCACCTGATTTTTAAATTTGTAAGAGAGGACATTTGAAGCTGCTGTGATAGCATTCATGGTATCAAGCAAATTGATCCAAAGGACATAACAAGGACCATTAGGGGACTTAGGGTGATCAGAAATAATCGCATTATATTTTGCCATAAAGGAAAGATCCTCAGATTTAATTGAGTTAGTCATGAGTTTCATATGGTCAACCATTATTGGGCTAGTCTCTAGTGAGTAATATTCATTGGTATTACCTAATTTTCTGATTAAAGATGTTTTCACAATTGATTTTCAATGGACTTCAGGTCAGCTTTGGTTCTAGGCCCTATAGATGAAATCGGGCTAAAAGGGTCTATGTCTACTTTTCACTGTTCCTATCATGACTTAATAAGTCAGGTGTTGGTAATATATTAGGTATAATAATAGCTTTTGTCTGAGATTGTAGTATTGGCAATTCTATAATGGAGGAGGGTTTTTGACTCTGTTCAAACACAAGTAAAGAGTTCTTTGAAGGGAATATTGCCGAACAAGTTTCCAAATCAGTACAGTGAACTTTAGCCTTGACAACAAGCTTAGAAATACACAAGTCATTACATAATTTTGCAGGGTAGTCTAAAATTTGCATATCTGCTAAATCATCATAAAAACAAAAGCCTGAGATCCTGAAAGCTGATCTTCAGCTAACACTGGATAGGAAGGACAGAAAGCCGAAGTTCTCAAATGGTTTATGTCCCATTGTGATGCTCTTCCTGAGTATTTAAAATAACCCACAAAAGAGGTTTGGGAAATTGTGCATTCAGTAATGGCTGCCAAAGATACTGGCCCCAGAGATATATTTGTTGGAAATTGAACTGGTTAGGGTTTTTTGGATTACTGGTGAACTGAATATAGACTTTGATGACTCAGTCTTCAATCACTTCCGCCTTTTCAATGGCTGTTTGGCCCTTCAAGAAAGACCGGACCTCATGTTATACCCTGACTAGTTAGCCTGGTTATTTAGTTATAAGAGGAGTTTTGTGGTGAACTTTCATTTTTCCTTGACAAATTTACTGAAATTAGACATACTAAAAGACTTGTAAGAACAGTGGAGAAATGGTGAAAATGATGAGCTCAATGATGAAACTATAATAGTTGTTTAAATCAAGCGGGAAGATCTCAACGAGCTTGCAGACTGTACCTAGACCTAGTCAGGCTGGGTCTGCTTCCCCTAGGCTCAACCCCTGGGCAACAGTCCCTAAACACTGTTGCCATGCCACTTGAGGCTCATGTACATGTCCCCAAGACTAACTTCACCTCTGCTTCAACTCCTTGGGGCATATTATCAAGGGTGGCGATAGTGACTTATCGCCGCTTTAGCGGCCGTTTTTGGCCGCTAAGCGGCGATAATTCTATCGCCCTATTAGCAAGCTGTCGCTAACAGCAGTTAGCGACAGCTTGTAGACGATAGCGAGCGGTTTGGGGCCCGCTTTGCATGTCAGCAATATTTATTGCTAATGACATGCAAAGTGGGCGTACCCAACCTGTTAGCGACTGAAAGCAGTCGCTAACGTCGCTATTGCCTATTAGCAAGGCAGGCGTAGCGATGGAAATATTCGCACTAAGCGCGAATATTTCCAAAAACTAACACCTGCCCAGTCCAGTTCTTAGCCATGTTATCCAATGGGAGGTGGATAACATGGCTAAGAGCATTTTGTCGCTTATGCGTGAATATCGCTGTATTCTCAGCGATATTCACGCATTTCGCTGCTATCGCCGGAAAATGTATCGCTTCGGAGATAAACGTTGCTAATAGCACGTTATCTCAGCAATAAATTCCGGAGATGCTTAGCGATAAAAAAATCGTCGCTAAGCCTATTTAGCGATAAATATCGCTACTTGTTGGTAATATGCCCCCTTGTCTCCTCAGCTGCTTTTAAATTGGGCCAAACACGGGGGAGCTCACAGGGGCTTTCAGACCGCTCCTAGGCCTAGCCAGACTGTTTCCACTTCCCCTTGGCTTCACCATCTTGCAGCAGTGCCTAAAAACTGCTACCACACCTCTTGTGCCTTGGTGCCTCGCATGCTCTTCTCCCCTCTGTAGGGCAGGTTGCTGGTTGAGGACGGGGCAAGGCAGACAAAGACAAAGTTGAGGCGGTAACACTTAGCAAGCTTTTGAATATTGTGAGATTTGTTCATCTAATGCCTCATACTCCACTTAAGCCCCTTGTTCTTCACTGGCCTCTATTGTATTTGCAGGAATGTGAAGTCACCCTTCTTTGAGTTTGGTTAAGGTAGCCACAGCCGTAATCATTACTCAAGGCTTTTTACAATGTTTGCAGAGCACTGCACGTGATCTGTATGATCTGTGTCTTTGGAGGGCAATGCTCAAAGAACAGTTAATGGGGAACAGGCCAGTGAGCAAACAGAAAATCCAATGGAGGCACCCCTGCACAACCACATGATTGTGTGGACTGGCGAAACGTTCTAAATCAACTAGATCACTCTGCTAAATCTATGACTTGCAACTGGTGTTGGGCACTTCTCCTGCTCCTTCGCATCACTCACCTAGCCTCACCACGACCTGCTGATGTCTCCAGAGGTTTCCATGAGCCCCAAATGTGGGACTGCGTGAGGGACGCTAGGAAAGTGCTGGATCATCTAGGACGGCTGACCCGGGGCTGCGTGAAACAGCCACCAGTGGCGGCTGGTGACATTTGAAATTGGTGTGGCGTAAAATTGGCGGTGGAGAAAACATACAGGAACAAACACCACACAGTACCATACAACGAATAGAAACCAACCCCACATCAAAACTAATGCAGCGCGCTATGTGAAAGTGAACTCAGCATGTTCATAAAGTGATCACATATTTTAGAAAATGTTCTTTTCGTGAAACCATCATGCAGTGTTAGAGGCTTAGCTTATGAGTAGCTTCAAATAGAATGAAAACAGGTATTACAGCAAATTTTGCCTGCAGCGGGCACCAATGCATTGTATATTCCATACCTTGCAAATACATATACAGGGTAAATTTACGCGGTGAAAACTGCCCAGATTTGAAAATGTGGGACACTTTGTTTTTCCAGCTGAATCACGCTAATGAGGGCCACTTTCATTTTAATGCCCAGATCCAGATCCAGATGTATTTGCTGTGCTAGTCCGACCCTGGCTGTACAACGTATTCCAAGTGAATTTATCAATAAATAACACATGACTCAACCCCCAGTGGCTCCAATTGCCCTGTTGGTCCAGTGTCACTCCGAACTGAGGGAGTTCTTGCCGGGTCGGAGGTGCACTCACCACATGGGAAGGATGTCAGAACGGGAAACCAAAAATCAGGCGTGAGCGCTCTCACTGCATAGGAAATGGGGATGGATTCAGCACTTTTTCACACCTTAGTATCTTTGCACCATGTAACAAAAGCATGTGTTAGATTGATTTGGCGCTAATGGGGAAGTGTGAAGTGTCTGACGAATTCAGCATAGGACATGGGGTCCACCAAGTGTGCATGCTTGCCTCCTCGCTATTTATTTTATATATAAACGATCTCAGCTTAGAGCTCATCAAGTGCACACCTGATGTTATGTACCAAAGGTAAACAGCGTCACCTTCCATGTACTCCTTTAGGCGGACAGAGCTGCGTAAATCACCCACACTCTCAAAGCCCTACGGTTCCTTGTTTGTTCGTTCATTCGCAGGTTGTATGGCAAAACTTGATTTAATAGCCAGTTTTGCCAAATCTTTCACAATGTCATGCGGCCCGAAAGTGCACACGGCTCTTTCCTATTACAGTAGGTTTAAACACGCTACAGAGCACTAGCACTTTCTCTTACCGGGGGTCACTTTTAGCTCTACTGGCTGTGACCCCCAAACTATGCAAATTAGTCCAAAACGTTTGAGAGCTGTTGGTTCACTCCTTAATTTACCATCTCCACCACGTTGGAGGGTGCTTGTACCCCATTATAAATATATTCCTTCCAGTGTACACCCCACACCTATTGCAACCTACGGGTCTGGCATTTGGTGAATCAGTGAGCAGCAGATACTCCAAAGGGAAGAAAAACGTTTTTGTGGGAGAATTCTTGCAGTGCCCGTAGCGGCCTCTCACTTTGTTTGCCAGTCGGTCCATCAACCCCAAGACTAGAGAGCTTCTTCTTCACCCCTCTGAAACCCGCCTCCGACTAGTCCTCCTTAACGAAATCCCCCCTCACTCCGAAGCCGGCAGACAGGCAACATTTAAATACGTATTTACATGCAATGATAATAATACATAATAAAATATTATATAAAACTTACCTTGGCTTCCCACGCTGACTGCCGAGTCCCGAGACTGCAGACTCCCGACTCCCGCCATCCGGGATTTTGAATGCGTCTGACGTGGTCTGGGCTCTCATCAACAGGAAGGCTGCAGGCAGCCTCCATCCCCTCCATCGCAGCCAGCGCTGATTGGTTTGGCCGGCTGCCCCAACCTCGTCATTTCTCTCAGTCTGTATGCTGCAGAACGGAGAGTGGCAGGTGGCAGGGAGAGCGGCTTGCCCACTGTTGCTAATACTGTCTGTTTGGACAGCCTCTCAGGCTGTTCAAACAGTCAGTATTAACAACAGTGGGCAAGCCACTCCCCCAAGCCACTCCCCCCTGCCCTGAGGCTCGAGTAACTCTCTAAACCAGGAAGTTCTGCTTTCTCGCCGTGCGAGAAGGCAGAAACAAATGGTAGTTATAAATAGCTACCATTTGTTAGTTTCTGCCTTCTCGCAAGGCGAGAAAGCAGGGGGGGCAGCGCCCAAACGCCCCCATGGAAGAACCGCCACTGACAGCCAAAGTCAGTGAGGTATAATGCAGATGCAGCTCTTGCCGTGGATCCTGCTGCTGCTGCCTTGCTCATTGCTTCTCTCATTGTTCCGCCCTCCACTCTCTCTACAGTAACCGGAATCGGAACCTTGTCACAGCGGGAAGCCGAAACATCAAACGGTGTTTCCTCCAATGCCTACTGCATGCTTTCTCCTCTACTCATGCCTAACATGAACCCGGCACTGCTTTAGTGGTTTAGTTTAAAGAAACTTGATTCAAGAGGTTTGGAAATTTTTAGACAACTAATGTCAAGGAGAAGACAAGCTATACACAAATTGACTTCTGCCCTAGTTATTAAACAGAAGGGCCATATGATATTCTGAACCGGTATAACATCTTGAGGGTGTTGCAATGCTTCCCAAATTGGGAGCATCTTAGCTCAAACGATCTCCTGTCTATTCAATTGTTTATTGACTATATGATTCTAATAAAATGTACACGCACTACCTAAGCTAACCCACATCATTACACAAAAATAGTTGAAAAAGCTAATATACTGGCAGATTGGAGGATAACGTAAAAAAACGTGGAGCTAAGAAAATACTTCTATTTCTGGAAGAAAGTAGCAGACGGAGACAAACACCATACTCCTATTGTCATGCCCCGAGTATCCCTACACACTGTCCCTTTAATTGAGACCGCTATTTAAGTCACTAGATCTCTGGGAGCGACGCTTTATGTTCTTGCGTCCAGCTCCATTGCTCTGGTGTTCCGTCCTGTTCTTGTTTGCCTGACTTCCTGTTCAGTTCTTCCAGCTCTCATTGTTTGTGCGGGAGTTTCTCCGACCTTCGCGCTTGTGTGCGAGCTTCGGCTGCCCTTCTCCCCGCATTGTTCTTGTGAGTAACGGGCGTCTTTAGTCCTGACGTCCGCTTCTGACCCGTTACTGTTTGTTCCGTAATGTGGTCCACCCTTTACCTGGAGCCCCGCCTGGCGGCCGAGTTCTTCCCCGCCATCCGGCTGGGCTCAACTTCAGTTCCCTTTCATTCCTGTGGCTCATCCCCGCGGCCGGGCTTGGTCTCCACTGTCCGGTTGAGCGTTTCTTCAGACTTCCCCCCTCACTTGAGTTGGCTCATCCCGGCGGCTGGGCTTGGTCTCCGCCGTCCGGCTGGGCGTTTCTTCAGGCTTTCCTCCTCACTTGTGTTGCTTCGCCCGGTGGCCGGGCTCGGTCTCCGTCGTCCGGCTGGGCAGCACGTTGGCCCCTTAGTTAGTTAGGTTCCTTTCTGTTCTGTTGCATTTCCTTCACACTGGTGCTCCGCCCGGCGGCCGGGCTTGTTCTCCGCCATTCGGCTGAGCACTTCATTTTCTCCCTTCATATGTTTCTTGACTGTTTACTTGTTGGCCACATCATCATTTCTACTCATTCCTTGGCCAGCCTCATATGTGTTCGGGGATTCTTGCGTGGACCCGAGTGGGGAACAGAACTCAACCTTCACGACTTAGAATCACGAGTTCCTTGCACTGCGGTAGTGTTGGCAGCAGTTTATTGTCATATTCACCAGAATAGTGGATATTTCCAGAAGTCTTCTACAGTATACAAACTCAAGAAGAACTCCTACAATTATCCCACATATCCGTTCTACGACATAGACAAAACAAATGTGCCCAGCAGTTGCCAGGAGTCCATTCTGAGTTGCTACGCATCCACTCCGAAGACTACAGTCAAGCTCTTTATTTCTCCCCCAACCTTTCCTTGTTTTGTCTCCCTGTTTTCCCCTGGCGAGCCTCTCGATACTCTAGTGTTTGATAGAGTCGGAAGGCCATAGGGGAAGGCTGTGGAATATTCTTTGGATTCCTGACGCTCCTGCGGAACCTGCCTGGAAATCATTACACCTATGACATGTATGGCAGCATTCAAAGGTCCTTAAAATCATATTTGAAAAATAGGTCCTGTCGACAATGTGAACAGACCCATGCAGAGTGCATCACGACCAGCTAGTATTTACATCTGTACAATCCACAAGGGCAAAATTCCTTATACAGGCAAAGAGGATACAGGAGGGGTTAAATATGCTACAGATTTGTTCATGGAATATTGCAGGCCGGGACAAACAAACAATAAATCATCATCAGAACCTATACGGATTCATGAACTCAAATGATATTTTGTTTACAGGAAACTTGGAAGATAATGGAGTTGGCTTTTCAAAATTACGTATCTTTGGACATATTAGCAGCAAATGGCTTATGGGGGGGACCTAGTGATGAGTTGCCAATATTATTGTGTGGCTGCTCAGGAATAACATATTACAGAATTTCTCATGAATCTAAAAATATTATAGCAGTATGGGTAAAATACAATACAAATGGTGCACAGTCAAAAGATCGATTCCTAATTATCGAATTATATTAATATCGAGTTTAAAATATCGAAGGTCAAGAATATCGAGGTCAAGAATATCGTTGGACAGAATATCGACCCTAAGGTAAGTAATATCGATTTTTTTTATATCGATGTAAGTAATATCGGAGTTAGTAATATCGATATCAATTATATCGATGTTACTAATTTTGATGTTACTAATATCGATATTTGTTGTTATGTATTTTATTATGTATTTTATATGTATGTGTTATATGTTTTTTTTAAGTATTTTATTTGTTTTAAATCATATGTGTACTATTTTTTGTATATTAAAAATGTTATTTTTAATTTAATTTTATGTTTTAGTACTGGAGCGGGTTGTGGGTTTATAGGGGAATAGGGTGGGAAGTAATTTAATTATAGTAAATTAATTATAAATTTTTAGTAATTGTAATTTAATTTTAATTAATTTTTGCGTTTAAGTTCTGTAGAGGGTTGTGGGTTTATAGAGGAATTGGGTGGGAAGTAATTTAATTGTAATTAAGTAATTATTTATTTTTTATTGGTATTGATATTTTTTTATTTCTAATTAATTATTAATTGTTAAATATTTATTTTAGTTGCTAATTAATTTTTGTTATTGGTAATTAAGGTTTTTAATTGGTAATTACATTTTGTAATTGGCATTAATTTTTTTTAATTGTAATTAAGGTTTTTTTAATTGGAAATAACATTTTTTAATTGGCAATGAATTTTTTTAATTGGTAATTATTTTTTTACAATTGGGAATTGATAGTTTTAATTGTTAATTATATTTTATTAATTGCAAATTTATTTGATTAATTGGTAATACATTTTTCATAAAAATGATTTTTATTTTAAAATACATTTATTGTTTACCATTTTTTAATTGTTAATCAATTTTTAATTATTAATATGTTTTTTGTTTTGATAAATATTCTAGTGTTCAATATTTATTATTTGGTAATTTATATTTATTAATTCATATTTATTGGTATTTATTGTTAATTTAGTGTTAATTAATTATTCAATTTTAAATATGTTTTTAGTAATTATTAATGGGTATTTGCAAATGATGTAGAGTTATTTAAAAATTACATTTTTTTAAATATTTTATTTACAACAATTATTTATAAGTATGTTATATTTAACTTCTACGCCATCCAATGCTTTCCCTACCGTTGCACTCTCTGGAGTTGGAATAGTAAATTTTACCGCTACGCTATCCAACGCTTTCCCTACTGTTGCACTCTCTGGAGTGGGAATAGTAATTTTTACCCCAACGCTATCCAATGCTTTCCCTACTGTTGCACTCTCTGAAGTTGGAAGAGTCATTTTTACCCCTACACTATCCAACGCTTTCCCTACTGTTGCACTCTCTGGAGTTGGAATAGTAAATTTTACCTCTACGCTATCCAACGCTTTCCCTACTGTTGCACTCTCTGGAGTGGGAATAGTAATTTTTAACCCTACGCTATCCAACGCTTTCCCTACTGTTGCACTCTCTGGAGTTGGAATAGTAATTTTTACCCCTACGCTATCCAACGCTTTCCTTACTGTTGCACTCTCTGGAGTGGGAATAGTAATTTTTACCCCTACGCTATCCAACGCTTTCCCTACTGTTGCACTCTCTGGAGTTGGAATAGTAATTTTTACCCCTACGCTATTTAATGCTTTCCCTACTGTTGCACTCTCTGGAGTTGGAATAGTAATTTTTACCCCTATGCTATCCAACGTTTTCTCTACTGTTGCACTCTCTGGAGTGGGAATAGTAATTTTTACCCCTACGCTATCCAACGCTTTCCCTACTGTTGCACTCTCTGGAGTTGGAATAGTAATTTTTCCCCCTACGCTTTCCAACGCTTTCCCTACTGTTGCACTTTTTGGAGTTGGAATAGTAATTTTTACCCCTACGCTATCCAATGTTTTCCCTACTGTTGCACTCTCTGGAGTTGGAATAGTAATTTTTACCTCTACGCTATACAACGGTTTCTCTTTTGTTGCGCTCTCTGGAGTGGGAATGGTAATTTTAAGTTCTATGCTATTCAACATTTTTATTACTGTATTTTTTTTACTTTTGGATTTTGAATAGTATTTTTATTTATTTAGTTATTTAATTTTTTTGTATAAATTTAGATAATGTAGTATATAATTAATTTAAAAAATATTAAAGGTATATTTAATTTTTTAATTCATTAAACCTAATTCTTTACTTTTTATTTATGTTTTTGTTTTATGTTTGTAAATGTATTTGTAATTAATAATATTTTTTATTAATTTATAAATTATTAAAATCATTATTACAACTTATTAAGTATGTATATATTATATATTTTATGTATATGTTTAATTAATGTATTATTATTATATATGCTATATTTATTAATTTTAAACATTGTTAGATATTTTTAATGATTTTTTTATTTATTAGTGTTATTTACTTTATTTTACATTTATATTTTTACAGAAAAAACACAATATTTTTAACATCGATATTTTTAACATCTATATATTTTTTGTTATTTTTGTACTTACCATGTTGTAGATAGGATGTCGATATTCTTGCCTTCGATATTTCTGCATTGATATTCCTGTAGGTCGATATTTTGTAGGTCGATATTTTGGTAGTGATTCAATACAAATATAAAACTCCATGTAATGTTTATATTCCACCCTCAGATGCCCAGGGCAGGAAGAGAGTAATGTCATTGTTGGAGGAGATTGAAACTTTGATATTTATAAACCCATGCGCTAATGTTGTTCTGACAGGTCATTTTAAGAATAGTTTGTACCAAGGAAGTTAAAAAGCTCCTTGAGAGGAATCGGTAGATCAACAGCTGACAGTCCCCTCCCCAATTGTTAAAGAAAGGAAACTTGCGCTTATGAATTTGGGGCAACACCATTTAAGTGGAAGACATAATATGAATGATCAACCAGCCAAATCAACATGTAAGATGACAAGTTATTGACTATACATTTAGTCATGCAAATTACTTTAATAGCTTTCTGGACTTCAAATAAATTCTTAGATCAGAGAGTGACCTTATTGGAAAGGATGCTAAAACTAGTAAGGGCAAATGTGATTATCAAATTTCACATAACAAATGGGATCAAAATGTAAGCTTCTTATACTGAGCACTGGACACGGATGGCCCACCTGTAAAAGGTACACAGTATAGATTTTATTTTAGGGTTAATCATATAAAAATAAAGAAACAAATCCATTCCTGTAATAATACAATGGTTCCTGGCCCAAATGGCATGTCTATGACTGTACAATAAATGTAATCCAGAGACCCAAGAGGTCATTTTAACCCTGATGTTCAATATGGTCATGCTCTCTGGGATGGTATTACCCTCATGGAAAGGGTTTATTCTGCCTCCCATCTACAAGAAAAGCCCAAAGGATTTCGCCAGGAGCTACCACCTTATAGCCAACTGGATGAAGATGGAAAATTATTTGGAAAGATTTGTTAACCCACATGTAAGTGTGGGCAGAACAATCAAACAGATTATCCTTCCACCAGAGAGGATTTCCGACCTAAATGTAGTACATTGGATAATATTGTGGCCTTTATCTTGATGGGACAGAAGGCCTGTGCATGTGAAAATAAGTTGAACACATGTTTGATTGATAATTCTATAGCCTTCGATAGGGTGGATTCAAACCACCCAGTCTTCTACAGCTCTTCATTGAATTACATGTGAACACCTGGGTAAGAGTTAAACTGTCAAATAGGGATGCTATCCGTCTGAATATCTTCATGAACAATGGGCTTAAATGAGGATGCATCTCGGCCCTGCTTCTGTTTAGCTTATACATATCTGACATAGATGCCATTTTATTACAATCCTTGGATGATGCCACAAAGCTAGCAGCATCTAAAATTCAGTTTTTAGCATATGCAGATACTTTAGTCATCCTGTCAGTGACTCAGACAGGATTACAAACACAACTGAGCAGAATGCAATCTTTAAATTTAGCAAACAACCTCTTTTAATAAAACCAAGGTAATGCCCTTCTAAGTACACCTGGACCACAGGAGGTAAAACGTTAGACGAGGTTTTAGAATATACATTCCTAGGAGTTATCATTGACAAAACCTTGAAATGGGAAAATAATATAGAGAAGGTAAGAAGTAGAGTTTCATGTGTGACTGTAGCAATAAAAAGATTTTCAGCGAAGTATGGAGTGGGTGTAATTGGTCCTACATTTGATGTCTCAAAGGCCGAAATGATACCTGTTCTTTATTGTGGAATTTTAAATTAATCGAAAAATTGGATAAAATGTTTTTGAACTACATCGGAAGGCTATTTAATTTAAGGCAGTCAACTCCACAGTGCTGCCTATGTCTAGAACTTGGTCTGACCTCTTTGGTGGCCATGGTGGATGTTAATATAACCAATTATTACCTAGGTTGTAAGGCTACAGGAATTAATAATTTAAAAATAATAATTAATAAGACCCTGGTGCTGTATATGCCTAAGGCATTATTGTATAATACTTCAATCATTCAGCTTCCAGCTTCCAGCTTTAGGGGTTTTAACATATAAGCCCTGATTAGCTCGAAAGGAAGTATAAAAAAAGATTTTTTTAAAAATCTGCTTAACGATATGGAGTCTGTAGGAAGATACAAACATAATAAGTATTGATAGACCGCATATAGCACTCTACTTGTAGGGGTGCAATATATTCATGGTTCAAACGCACCTACAGATGTTTTAGTATCATTATGTATTATGTTTTGAATGCATTTATTCTATATGTTAACCAAGAAGTGTAATGTACATGTTAATTAGAACGCATATGTAATAGAAGACATTAATATGTCTATATGCACCCATGTAGGAAAATATTATATTCATATTGAGGTTTGTGTTAAAGTTGCCTGCAGTCTAGGCCCCAAGCTGCAGGTTGTTTACGACTTTCACTTCCTCAGCTACTGAAGAAATTAATTGAATGCATCTTTGTTTGTGCTAGAACAGTATGCTCACATCCCATTGTCGGTATAAGGAATTTATCCTCATTATTTTTAGTTTAAGGAGATAACTGGAATGTCTTTGAACAGCCTGAGAAGCGAGAGGGGAGGATATCTTCTGTGCCTGGCCTATCTACACTCCAAGGTTACAAGAAGCGAAGAAGATTTAACTAAAGACGGAATGGAAACTCACCGAAACCCTGACAGTGAAATAAAATGTCATGTGACCCATCCAGGAGGGGGCTGAATTTCTCCTTTTATTATTATGCGCAGGGACAGAAATGAGAGACTTCTAGATTTTCGGAGGAGAAGGAGCATCTGAAAGCGAGCTCCATAGCTTTAAGCTATTTAACCCATTTGACGTAAGTACTTCTAAGGAAGTCTACAAGTGCTGACACCTTTGAGAACTAACTAGAAGCATCATTAATGAGAGTATCCAATCTTAGGCCTTTGGTTCACCAACAGAATTATTATGCAACTCCCTCATTCTATAATCAGAATATGGGTCTTGGGTACCATACTCAGAGGCAGGATGGCTATCACGGTTCCCTTTCTCATCATCAGCAGAACAACTAAGTAACTCCAACATCCTGTTACCAGAACCCTGGTTTCTGCCCTCCTACCCAGAGGCAGAATGATGGTATTAGACCTCCTTTTTTTCTACAAGATGATTATCCCTGGCCTACCTTTAACCGCTTTGCAGCATTAGCGGGTATGGAAGGAGTTGATTGACTCGGTTCTGGGGACACAGTAGATAGTGATGTTGTTGAACCACAAAAGGGTCCCTGCACACCCGTAAAGTCATCTATAACTTGCAATGTGCACGTGCCCCCCCTAATTCACACTTGCTCACAAAATTTAGTGATTGATTGTGTAAACATAGACAAGGGGCATCCATCTCACGTACAAGTTCTAGACAGGGGAGAGAGAAGGGGGAAGGTGGCTAATGATGCAGTTGGACTTGTGTCTTGGAACATCGCTGGTTTGGCAGCCAAAATTTCCAATTATGAATGGCGCCAGTATGTGCAGAAATTTTCCGTAATCTGTTTACAGGAAACTTGGGCAGTTGATAACAGTTTATTACACTTACAAGGGTATAAATGTTTTTTTGTCCCAGCTAGGAAATCTAGCTCAGGCAGGGCCATGGGCGGGTTATCAGTATATGTGGATCTGAACCTCCCTGGCATATGTCAACCGTAAATTGTAATTCTCACAATATCCAAGAGGTGCGGCTCAAGGGTAAAGGTTTGAATTTGACTATATTGAATGTGTACAATAACGTGAGGGGTGGGGGAGGCAATATAATGATACGGGTACTGGAGTATAGACTGCACCAAGACTCCGCTTGCCTAGTCATGGGAGATTTTAACTGTCATCTCTGCCCAGCCCTTTTTCCAATAGACGTGACATGGTTGCGATGCCCACTGGATAACGGAGCTAATTTTGAGCACACTGTAGAAGGTGATGCCTTAACAAAATTTTTATTAAATCAGGATCTGGTCCACACAATGGATATGGTGCATATACCAAAGAATGAGACCCTGCCGCCGACTTTTAAGGGCAGAGGATGCTCAACGTACATTGATTACATTATTTCCTCAAGGGCTTTTACTAATAGAATCTCCAGGGTTGGCATTGAATGGAACCCGTTTAGTGATCACAATCCTTTGGTGTTAGGCATATTGCACCAGCCCGCCCCAATTCGGGAAAAGCTTGTAGAGACATCCGAGAGGGTTACTGACCAGGGCAGACGCCTAAGGTGGGCTAAAATTGACGGGGAAAAGTTCTATGAGGCATTGATGGAGAAGGGGAAAAAGCTTTTGAGGCATGTTTAGATGAGACAATTGTAGGGAATGAGCTACTCACAGCTTTTGCAAACATAGCACATCTGGTAGATGGGATGTTAAAGACCAGTGCCAAGGTAAAAGAGTCTGGCAGCCAGCCGGGATGGTTTGACCGAGACTGTTCTAAAGCCCTGAGGGAGCTTAAAGAAAGCCTGTAAAATAAAGCACAGGGACGTCATCAAGGTCGCGTCCTGTAGAAAAAAAATACAATAGCAAGCTGTGCAGAAGGAAAAAGGCATTACAAGCAGAAGGATGGGCGGACCTTAGAGAAGCGGGGGAAAAGAGGGATATGACTGAATTTTGGAAAATTATAAATAGACCTACTCCATGACGATCTGGCCCCAAAATTAGGAACAAATATCATGCCTGATAGGTAGATTACTCACTATAGGGGTCTATATAACCACGAAAAAGACATACAGCACAAAATAGGGAACGCTGACCAAGGTCAGCTTATAGTTTTTTCTTTTAAAAGAAATCAAGGCTGGGATAGAGGGGCTGTCTAAGAACAAAGCCCCTGGCCCGGATGGAATCCCGCCTGATTTGTTCCTTAGCTCAGTGGAACTATGGGCCCCCATAATGACGAGAGTCATTAACACCGCAATTCACTTCGGTTTACGGCCCTCCTGGTCAACTGCTATCATTGTCCCCATCTTTAAAAAGGGTAACAGGGATGACCCACAATGTTACCGCCCGATCTCCCTCATCGATGTATCCGCTAAAATCCTCGGTAGGGGGATTTTAAACCGGTTGTCTAAGTGGACAGAAGCAAATAACATAATCTCAGACGTACAGTACGGTTTTAGGACGAGCGACCAATGCTTGAACCTCTACATGATAGCTGCTAAATACATTGTGACCAGTGATGAATCCCTTTACATGGGGTTCATGGATCTGGCAGCTGCTTTTGATCATGTTAACAGAGGCAAGTTCTGGAATATAATGTCCTGTATGGGGATAGAGGTAGGCCTTAATAACATTTTGAGGGAATTGCACAGTAATACTTCAGCGCAAGTTAGGTATAACATTGAGGGTGGCTGCACTGATTCTTTCCAATGCAAAAGTGGGGTACGCCAAGGCTGCATCCTGGCGCCTTTTTTATTTTCCCTTTATATTAACAACCTAGAACAGCACCTCTTACAGTTGGGATCTGACTGTCCACGGGTAGGGTCGCGTCATCTTCCAGTGTTACTTTACGCAGATGACGCGGTCCTCCTCGGACGCACACCAAAGAGTTTACAGATTTTAATTGATGGTTTTGTTTCTTTTATGGGCTCATTAGACCTTTCTGTCAACCTGGGTAAATCCTATGTTTTATGTGCCGGGAAAAAACCCTCTAGGAAATGTACATTCATGATAGGGAGTCACAAGATGGAGATAGTCAAATCATTCTCATATCTGGGCTTACTATTTGATGAGTTACTAAAATGTAATGCCCTGATAGAGGATCGTTGCCGTAAGATGAACATGGCTAATTGCTGGTTATGGCCGAAGGTTGCGGAGGTGGTGCCCCGAACAGGTAATGATCCTGTATAACTCAATGTGTTGCTCTAAAGTTACCTACGGGGCAGAGGTGTGGGGCTTTGTAAATACTTGCCAACTGCAGGGGGAGGAGAACAAACATCTGCGCTCCGTCCTGAAAGCCCCACACAATCTACCAGCCGCAAAAGCACACAGGGAGCTAGGGATCCCCTACCTTGAAGACTCGATAAAAGTTAGGCCAATTTTAGCCTGGCTTAAAACCTGGATAAATCCGGAGGCGAGTCTAAGCAGGGAAATACTGAAGGACTGCTTGGGCAGAGAAAAATGGTCGTGAATCCCGTGGCTCAGTTACATAAAATCTGTATTGGCAAATTTGGGCCTAGGGAAACTTTTCACTGATCCGTCAGCGATCACCACCCAGCATAAGACAATTGTCAAAACAGCGTTTTTTGCACACAAAGTCGCTCAGAGGACAGAACAAGAAAGGGCTAAGATCACGGTGTGCGCATATAACCTCGTAAAGATTACAGAGGGAATGGAACCTTACCTGTATTTGTTACACAGGAAAGGTTTTTAATGACCCGTTTTAGGCTCAATTTTTTACCATATTTATTGGGATCGCCATTAGGGTATTCATCCACTATTGAGCAGAAGGGAACCTGCGGCTGCGACAATAGGTCTCCGCAGGATTCCCTTCACTTTGTATTGTTATGTTCACTTTATTCTGAACCCAGACGTAGATTCTTGGTAGATATTTTGAAAAAATCTAACATAAAATGTGCTAAAGAAGCTCTGATTTTTTTAAAACAGGCGTCGGACCCCCTCACATTGTGCGGCATCATCAATTTTATTAAAGTAGCTGTTCGTTTAAGAGCAACCAGAGGGGGGGGGGGATCTGTGAGATTCCTGTGATTGTTTTTAATGGATTATAATGTTTCATTCAACACACAAATGTATTGAATGTATATATGCACTTTTATGGTGATTTTTAATCATCGAATAAAGATTATAAATTGAAATTGAGAGTAGTGTAGGGAAAGATATCTGATGCTTTCTTTACTAATGACAAGGGATTTGGACTCCGCCTCCATTTTGGGCTGTGTATTAATCTAAGAGTTTATAGTTTTGTGTCTCTTTTGCCGAATCAATTATGTGCATAGATTTGGCTCTGTATTAATTTTCCTGTACCTATTTTCATTGATTTTGCTGTATGTTTATATACAATTATTTTTGGCCTTATAATAAAAATCCACAACTGGAATTTGGAGTCTGTAGTCCTTACAGCATGACTACTTTGCAACTATAATTGTTAACATGATATTTTTCCCCGCGACATCTTTTAGCAGGCAAATAAAAGACCATCCTAGCTGAACGTGAATAGTAAGGCAAGGCCCAAGTTTGGCTCTATCAGTATACTATAGAAACCTATACTTTTTCAAGACAAGGTTAAATCAATTTTAATATGTAGGCATGGGAGAAGACAGTTCTTATGCATTTTAGGTTTCTGTATCATCATTTTAAGGACTTTGATAGCTCTTGGACTTTAAAGAGGCAAATCTATAGAGTGTGCAACTATGTTCATCCTTGTTAGAGCCTTGGAAGACATACCTCAAAGCCGTTTTAAGGCTGAATATATCAGAACAATTTCAGTGGCACTGTCACTATGGATTATTGGCAATACACCAACATATGTGGCACAATTGGAAACCTTTTTAAGCCAGGCTTACATTGTGTGGGGAAAAAAGTTCTCAGACTGTCGTTAATGGCAGGAATGAATGTACTAATTTTTTTTTTTAATTAACGAATGTATTTTTATGATAAATTATCATTTAGCAGGTAATGCTTTTAAGTTGTGTAAAGAATTGTATTTGGTTTTAATGAAAGTTAAACAATAAATTAATTTCATAAATTCGTATTACTTATCTGTCCCTCTATTCATGCTCACTCCCTATCACGTCTTGTTACTTTCAGATTTCCTGCATAAAGTGTTGCATATCTTTTAAAGCACAAAATTAATAGATAAAATGAATGTTTTCAATTAAAATCGTGCTGTGACAAAATAGGTGTCAAATGAATGTGAAACTCAAGCAAACGTGGCATAGATCCCTGACGTAACATGCTCCTCTTACTTTTCATACTTGTACTGTAATTTCTTTGTTTTTGGTGATCTGTCAAGAAAATCAATTAGCCTAGTTTACAAATGGCAGCTGTGGCAATAATGCTTGCACATCTAGCATGGTACCCTTCTGTATATGTTTGAAGAGCATGGTGCAGATCCCACAGAAGCTCCAGCTGCCCTGGAGCCATTGGTCCAGTACTGAGAGTCAAAGTTCTGAAAATTTGGTAACTTGCCCTGGACCCCTACAAACAGAGGTAAAACCCAATTGTCTGGATTATAATCTAGATAAATAATTTCTTGGGGACTTGTATCAAAAAGGAGTACATTAATAGAATTGGTAGATTTGCTACTGGACTCAATTATATCATTTTTAAGAGTCCTCATTGCAGTGGTGGCCGGCACAGGTAAGTGCGGTGAGGTGGGGCAGGGTGTGGCTCGGGGAAACCGACAGACGACGGAATCAGTAGTATTTATTTATTTAATTATACCTATTCCACCCTCTGTCGACTTCCCCACCACCCTACCCCACCCCACCACCTAAATCTTAGGGACGAAACTTGTTGATAAGCCAGATTGTGATTGATAATTGTAAAAATAATTAAAACAAAAACATACAGAACAACTCACCTTCCCATTATGTCTTTCTTCAGTTATACTATTTTGTCACAAATGTTGATCAATTGTTAATGAGTGCAGCCCAGTCTCTTTGTGTAGGTAAATCCATCTGCTTGGCTGTTTTCCTGCAAAATATCCTGGTTCTTACAATTGCATATTTTCTCTCTCGTCATCTCAGTCTCTCAGTCTTGTAAAATGCTCCATCATTTTAGATGTTTCTTAGACTTAAACTTGTGCACATAATGCTAATTTGTGGTGGCCCCAGCCTTGTTTTTGGAGAACTGAACTTACGGTTTTTTTATTACTCGAATTACCAGAGTAAAAGAGAGAAAGGAAAAAATGAGAGGAGGAAGTGGAGAGAGAAAGATAGCAAAACCGTGACACAAGGAGAATGCAGGGGTGAAAAAGAACCTGTAAGAGTGATATAAAGAGAAGTGAAGTGTGGAGTGGTGGAAGAAAGAGGCTAGAGCAGGAATCAAGACTAGGCAGCGTGGTATCCAGCAGCCCTAGCATTAGAGAGCGCTGGCAGGTAGCTCCTAATAAAAACATTGGGCGCTACACTTATATTTACACAAATAAAGCACTGTATACTAAAACAATGTCTGAATCTATACAAACTCTAAACTGGGCACAAGTTGGTGACAGTAGCGTAGCAAGGATACTGTGTGCCCTGGTGCATACAAGTAAAATACAGCAATTATCAGGGATCAATGGGCCCCTCGTGGCTAACGGCCCCGGTGCACTGCACCAGCTGCACCTATGGTATTTTTCCCCAACAATAGGGACGCATGGACTCGGTCCAAAGCAGCTCGCGTAGGCCTTAAAATGAATGCAAAAACAACAATGGATGGACAGAATGCAGAACAATGTCATACATTCACCCCAGTACAGAGATCTGGGCCTAAATCCATCGTTTTTTTGCACTCCACACCACCCCAGGTCAGACATGGCTATATGCAAATCAGCCTTGACCCTGTGCCTCATGGGAACAGTCCAGCCCGAACTGCCAAGCCATGTCTTTCCTGGACCGGAATCAAGCATCCAAGGACCGGTTTCTGGCTATCAGCCTTCATCAGCCTGGATAGCTTGACTCCAGTGGTGGGGAGAGCAAATGAAAACATCTTGTAAGGTGTGACGTGCACAGACAGCTGAATACATAGCTATTTTGTGTCTGGAAGAAGTTTCTAGGCCGCGATTAATTTCTGCAGGCATCTGGCACTGTAGATATATTACATTTTCCCCAAAAAAAACACTATCAAACACACACCTCACACTTTCGTTTTTGTGATCACCCCACCCTCCTCCACCCCCACCTCTCACCATTCGACTGAAGAGCCAACGATTGCTCACATTGAAATTTCCCTTGAGCTTGTGTGATATTTTTTTTCGGATGACTAATGCAGCAGTTTCTGGAGCGAGAGCAGAAGCGCCTATCATTAGGAGTGACTCACCAGCGTCAGAATTTCATTTCTTTCCAGCTTTTTCTATTCCACTTGAAAATGTCAAGGCAGAGGAAACGGCACGAGCATCTATATATTACATTGCTTATTGGTTATTTCCTTTTAAAAGCTGACTCCCGCCTGTGTCCTGCTGCTCGTCTCACAACTTCTGGATTTAATTTCCTACAATTAATGGCGCAATGAATTTAAACATGCAATTTTCAGGGCTTCGAGCCTTGTTTTTGAGCGGTGAGATTAAAAACACGATATCTTTCAGTTTATTTATTCTAAGTCGTGGTTACTTTAATGGGAAGAGGAAAACAGCTAAAGTTATCTTTTATTTGTAATACAAATTCTTGGACATGTCTAACACGATGGCCTTCTGATGTCACACAGCACAACATGTTGCTGTCATTGTTAGAAGCCACAATAATGCTGTTGAAATATTGACCTACAGAAATATTTCTTCTAAAGAATCATCAAGCTGTCATATATTTACTATCCTTAACGCCAAATCCACTTACGAGGAGGATATAGTGATAGCCAATATAGTCGATATTGGTACGTGGATTTAGTGGTAGCCAATATAGTCAATATTGGTCTGAGGTATATTTGTAGGTCATTTCGACAACTATATATTGTTGAAGCAAGTGTTCTTATGTGTAAGATGTCAGAATGTATTAACAGGAGTAACTGAAAAGCAAAAGGGCACAAACTGCCATAGAGGAAACTAACTAACCATATAGGACTACATTATTTGAAAACATGATAATGTATGAGGTAAAGATTAAAAACTATTTTAAAAGTGTCAAAGTACCACTTTTTGAGAATGTAGTGGGCTGACTTGCACTGCGTTTGCAGATTTGCAGTGAAAATGTCTTTAATTAATTCAGTTACATTCATCCTTAGGCCCAAATTTACAAACGCTTTGCGTCAGGTTTGAGTTTGTTTTCCAGCACAAACCTGAAGCCAGTGGTCAAGTATGATTCACTATCCAACACAAATTATGCTTTGTATTGGATAGTAACCCAAAGTAACTCAAAACTGCGCAGTGCGCTGCCTTGTGTTATTTTGCATCAATGAAGCGTTCCATTGGGGGTGCACATGCATTCCCATGCAACCACCAATGAGTTTTGATGCAAAACCCTATCTACAAAGAATTATAGACAGAAATTTGCTCCACAATTCTACGCCTTCTCCAGGCAGGCGCAATGAGGAGAATTGTTTTCATTTTTCCTCTTTTTTCCTACTTTGCATGTGTGCTGCATTGTACAGCACACGTATAAAAGTGCAAAACTACTTAAAGCATCAATTTTGTACTAGAAGGGACACCTTTCAGTACAATACCTATGCTCAGACAATGCAGACACAATTGCTCTATAGTGCAAGGATGTCTCAGTTGGTGCATGGCTGGCTGAATTACACCAGCACAGGGAGAGAGCAGGACAGCACCACATATTAGTAGATATGGAGCTGTTCCGCTCTCTCCTTTTCACAAAACACAGTGCAGCAACTTTACTTCCTGCCTTGCATTGCGTAACCTTTTGATAAAGCTGGGCCACTGCCTCTGCAGCAGAATTGCTGAAGAATCGAATGGTGTGTCTTCCTGATGGCATGCTGCTGGCATTGTACTAAAGCTGACCAAATGTTTGGTCGGAGCTAGCTTCATGAGAAAATTTGTGCCACGTCTGGTATGAAGAATGTTAAAGTATGTTCAAGATTCACCAGTGCATCGCTACAAGGGCATTACACTTTCTACCCTCTAGCGACTTCCATCACAACAACTCATAAGATTATTCAGAAAGCTATTTTAAGAAATCTTGAGAAGACTGTGCAGGAGCAGTTATGATCTTTTCGTTGTGTCACAAAAATGAAATGTGAAACACTTGATAAAATGAGTATTGACAGAGACATTATGTTGATGTCTACAAATAAGTGGAGAGCACTCACTAGTCCACAGTAAGAAGACTTACAGCCAAGACAGTTTATGCCTCTTGGATGATTTATCTTACTAGGAAAAGATTTATCATAATCTTGTTTGAAATTTACAACCTGCCCTTATAAGTATGGCCCGCTGGTACTGAATAATAAGTGGATTTCCAAAATCAGATTCAAATTTCTTTATTGCCAAATATCCGTATCACCATGTTGGTATTGTTCCAAAAATAGACAAACATTCTTCTAAAGAGATACTGTACATCTATTAAACACAACCAGATACTTTCCTGTGTACTCAGGTGCCCATATTATGGCTAGATTAAATAAAGGATTACTTTACATCAGCATCCTTCAATGGTCAACTTTGGAGCAGAGTAGTCACCATGACAAAACACAATGAGAAGATACCTTTCATTTGGCAATGCATGAAACAGACCCTTATGGCAATTTTAGGAATCCTCAAAGAATGCAACATTTGCAGCCATCCTGGCCAAATTGTACTTGTACTGTGTGTATACAAATTTGATAGAGAATGCGTTCTTGTTTCACAGTTTATGAAGCTTTTTCCTGGGAGTATGTCTACTGGAAGACATTCAGAAGTCAGAAAAAAAACTATGTTAATGAGGCCTATAATTCCAATAATCACTCACCTTTCATTTAAGCAACTGTAGGAGATACTGTGATAGCATTCAGCAAATATGGAATTCCACATGTGATACACATCTCTCATTTACCATCACATTGGATAAACATGGGTTAACCTTTATGAGCATGAAGACTTTTTTGAAAATTGCAAATTGGAAGCCTAGTTCTAGACGGGGTGTCGGCCCCCGCTGATGGGCCATCGCAAACCGCCGGGGACTCGATGCTGGTGACCCAGGCATTCATGACCTCTTTCATGTCAGAGCTCAAGATGGAAATTGGTTCCCTACGCTCCGAGGTGCACACCTGTGTGCGGGAACTTCGGGAGGAAGTTACTGAGTTGGGAGACCGGGTAGATGGGCTGGAAAAAACAGTGGATGCCTGTACGGAAGACCAAGAACAATTGTGGCAACGCATGATGGTGCTGGAGGAGCAAAGCATAGAGCTACCAGTAAAACAGGAGGACTTGGAGAACCGGAGCGGCCGATATAACCTCCGCAGCCGAGGGGTTCCTCTCGGGGAGGAGGAGAATGACATCTTGACATATGTGGCGCAACTCCTTCATGAAGTCTGGGGAGATGACGATGCCTCTCCGCCGGCTTTGGATCGAGCCCACCGGGTCTCCGGGCCCACGGGGAGGACGGGGCTCATTGCAGACATTTTGACAAAAGTCCACTTTTTTATCGAGAAGGAGGCCATCTTAAGGGCGGCACGGCACAAGCCGGATCTTATCTACAAGCGGCACAAGATACAGATCTTCCAGGACTTGGCGCCCAACACTCTGCGACGACGACGGGCCTTCAAACCAGTAACGGAGAAACTGCGAACCATGGGCATCTCCTACCAATGGGGCCACACTTTCGTTCTCATTTTCCAGTGGGAAGCCAAGCGAAAAGTGATACGGACCTACACGGATGCAGCTCAGCTTCTTCGGCTGCCGAATTTGCCGTCGACAAGCCAGGAGCGGATCCCAGCCAAACCATCCTGGACCACTGTTCACCGCTATCGAAACTCACCTCCCTTGGACGAGCGGTCTGCTTCGCAGGCCAAACAGGACATCATCACGCATATCTGATCCCTTGAGGGCGATCGGGAGGAGATCACCTCGCGCCCCTCGACTCCCTGACCAACTGGGCAGATGCCCGCTATGCGCTAGGAAACACATCTCTATAGCACATGCATTCTCCTCCCTAGGTCTGCGGTCCGCAGCGATATCTTAATCCACGCCCCAGCTCCCGGCCAGTGGGGTGGGGATGCAGGGACCTTCCCGTTAGAGGACCTTGGAACTTGCTGCAGACCTTTCCCGGACTGTCCCTGAGGGAGTGACATCCCTGAGAGTATCCGAACCCTGGGGTGTAGGATGCCCTGTAACTGGGACAGAGTAGTGCGGCCCTGTTGGCCGATATGATGTTACACTGATCTGTGGCCCGTTTGGTCATCTTTGGGTTTCTTGATTTTTTCTCTTCCTTCTTGCTTCTCACTGGTTTTCTTCTCCTTCTCTTTCCCCTTTTCTGTGTGCGTTGGGTGGGAGGCCTTGCGGCTGCAGCGCTTTATGTGGGCTGGGATGGATGACTTTCCTTGGGTCTATGTGTCTCTGATGGGGCGGGGTCGGGGGGTGTGGGCGGGCCCCGTTTGGACTTTAACATGACTGTGAACTTGCCTAGCCCTTTAAAGGTTTTAACGCTTAATGTCAAGGGCCTAAACTCCCCCAATAAACGGAGGCAAACGTGGCACTATCTTCTCCAGCAGAGCCCCAACATCATATTTTTACAGGAACCCACCTTTTACAGACTGATGTGAGACGCATGGCTCATCCCAAATACCCTCTCCAATTTTGGGCTGCGGCAGACACCAAGACAGCAGGTGTAGCGATATTGTGCAGGAATGGCATCAGGCGGGGGGAAGCCAAACCCTTTAGGAGCGGGGATGCTCGCTTTCTTAGAGTGAGTGTGGGGATTGGGCGGTGCCTTTTCACTCTGTGTAATATATATGCACCCAACCGGATGCAGGACCGTTACCTCCGGACTCCTAAGAGAACATGTTCAGCAAGGCGACCCCTCGCTGATTCTGAGGGGGGATTTTAACTTAGTTTGGGACCCGGAAGCGGATCGCAGCGATGCCTCGTTTGGTGGAGCAGGGGCCATGTCCTCGGCACTGCGCACACAGATAACAGACTTGGGGCTCCTAGATACGTGGCGCTACCATTCCTCGGGACTGAGAGCCTACTCATTCTATTCTCACGCCCACCGCTTGTACTCCCGAATCGAATATTTATTTATCTCCCACGCTCTGGTACGAGACATGCTGGGAGCCTCCATGTCTGATATTTTGCTTTCTGATCATGCTCATGTCGAGCTGCTCCTGCAGGACCCGGCCGCTTGCCCTGCCCGAGAAGCGAGGTGGTGCGTGCGGCCGCGTATTCTCCGGGATGCGGCCGACGTAGAAAGCATTAGGATGGCCATTGACTCTTACTTCGCTAGTAACGATCTGCCGGAGACGCCCTACCCCATGGTGTGGGACGCCTTCAAGGCCACGATATATTTCGAGGGAGGGGACAAGGTGGGCAGGCTGCTGGCGAGACGGTTGAGGACGCGTGCGGCAAAGGCTCATATAGCCAATGTCCAGCTGCCGGATGGGACCAGGGCCACTCCGGAGAGGGACAAATGATAGGCATTCCGGGCCTACTATTGTGCACTGTGCAAGGAGGAGACACCACCACGGGATGTGGTGGCGGATGTCCTGAGTAAATATACGGGTATGCCGTTACACCCACACTATGCAAAGCCCCTGGAAGGCCCTATCATCCAAGATGAGATAACAGCAGCTATGAGGGATCTCCCCCTTGGGAAAACCCCGGGGCCAGATGGCCTTCCCCTGTCCTTCTATCGCATGTTTCAGTCTCAGCTTAGACCTCATCTCCTAAGGCTGTACAACTCTTTTACTGACACAGAAGGACCGTCTTCCGATATAAGTATGGCGGAGATAGCACTGATCCTGAAGTCAGGGAAGGATCCCACGATATGTGCGTCCTACTGTCCCATTGCCTTGCTAAATACCGACTTTAAAATCTACACCAAACTCTTAGCAAAATGTCTGGACCCCCACATGCCGGGTCTCGTAGAGCCGGATCAGGTCGGCTTCATCAGCAAACGGCAGATAACGTGCGCAAAATTGCGCATCTAGTGGCGAAAGCGCATCACTGGGGGATCCCGGCCTGCCTTCTGTCGCTGGATGCGGAGAAGGCGTTCGACCGGGTGGACTGGACCTTTCTTCGGGCGGTTCTACAAAAGATTGGGCTAGGTCAGAATATGATCAATAGGGTCATGGCACCATATCTTAGCCCGCAGGCCAGGATTTGGGTTAATGGGCAACTCACTGCACCGTTCACCATACATAGGGGTACCAGGCAAGGATGCCCCCTCTCACCTTTATTATTTGCCCTTGTAGTGGAACCCCTAGCGGAGATGATTCGCCAGGCACCTGATATTCATGGTCTCTTCATGGGTGTACTAGAGAATAAGGTGGCATTGTTCGTGGATGATCTTATCCTCACCCTAACACGTCCCCAGGAATCCCTCCTGGCACTGCACGCGGCGCTGTGCCTTTTTGAGCGGGCATCTGGCCTCAAGATCAATCATGGCAAGTCCTGGGCCCTCAACCTCACCATCCCGAAGGAGGAGATACCCCTTCTGGCAAAACTTGTGCCGTACCAATGGGCCCCCCCCCAACATATTCGCTACCTCGGCCTCCAGGTGACTCCCTCTCTAGACACATGAACACAGGTAAACTAGCGAGAATGTCGGAGGACGGTCCTTGAAGATTTACGGAGGTGGAGGCACCTTTTATTGTCTTGGCTGGGCAGACTCAATGCCATCAAGATGTCGATCCTCCCTAAAATGTTATATTTATTTCAATGCCTCCCCACACCCATCCCGCTGCATTGTATACGAGGCCTCCAACGCAACCTCACAAATTTTATTTGGGGCGGGAAGCCACTGCGGTTCTCCCAGAAGCGCCTGATGACGCCACGAGATAGGGTGGCTTGGCATGCCACCAACCTCATGGATTATTACTGGGCATCGCACCTTCATTTTGTGGTAGAGTGGGGGGTGACAGAGAGTGAGAAGGGATGGCTGCATATGGATCGGGCAGTGACTGGACGAACCATCTGGGATCTGGTATTGCATCATCGGGTGGCCCGCTCTAGGAGTGCCAACATAGCGGTAACCACATGAACGGTTCTGGACATATGGGATAAAATAGCAGTGCGCAGAGGCCTCACGACATTTCCCTCACCGCATACCCCGATAGAGGGGAATCTGTTCTTCCCGCCGGCACATCGCACGTGTGCCTTTGACAAATGGACACAGGGAGACTGCAGGGTGATCTACGATCTGTATGAGGGGGGTCCACTCAAGACCTTTGCCCAATGTAGGGAGGAGTTCCGCGTTCCGTCGGAAGCGAGATTGCAATACGCCCAGCTGAGGCACTGGGTGTCCGAGGAGGAGATGTATCAAGCGGCTATGCTCGCCTTCACCCCCTTGGAGCGACTGGCCTGCTATTTTGTTGACTCAAAGGGGCTGATATCCCAGATCTACCAGATTCTGCAGCACCCTAAGACGCCGTCCTCTCACCCATATCAACACCGATGGCAGTCAGTATCAGACAAGGACATTGCTCCCGCACAGTGGTGTCGATTATGGCAGGATATTCCCAAAGTCTATCGCAGCATCCCTCAGCAGGAAAATGCCTATAAACTCATGACCCAATGGTATTACACGCCCCAACGTCTCCATAAGATGTTTCCTACATCATCTCCTTTGTGTTGGAGGTGCCGGTCTACAACGGGGGATTTTATCCATATTTGGTGGGCATGCCAGTCGCTGACCCTATTCTGGAAAGAGGTCCTTAGCCACATCAAGGGGGTACTGGGGTTCCGTTTGCCTGAAGCCACGGGCACAATCCTACTAGGTATCAAACCTGCTAACCTGAAGGCGGTCACCCAGAGCGATTGGATTTTGGCGCTCCAAATGCTAGGAGCGGCCAAGCAGCTTAAAGCCCTGTATTGGAAAAAACCTGCAATCCCTCCAGTCGTAGCCTGGTTTGTGCGTCTATGGCATGTTGTCATGATGGAGCTCTTCACAGCACGGCTGCAAGCACGCGACGTGCGTTTTAAGGCTGTTTGGCAACCCTTAGTTAAATATCTCTGTGCTGTTGAACCCCAGGGGTTGTAGGTGAAATGCTGTGTACAATCTTGCTTTCTGCGCAGATTCTTAACGACATTAATGTACTGCCCAGTTACGCGTCCGGCCCTGTATGGGGTTGTAGGCTTAACGCTGTGTATCAAATAGACCTGTGGTATGTTTTTTTTGTCTGAAAAATAAAACAGATTTGAAACAAAATGGAATGGGGGCAGGCACTGAAATCCCTAAGCCAATGGCAATACGGTTTGAAAAATTTGGGGGCCCCCTCACTGGTAGCCAGAAATCAAACAGGGCTAAAGGGGGTGGGGGCATGTGTCGAAACTTCCGATTAAATAGAAATAAAGGCAGTAGAAAACTGAATCCTCCTTACCGACAGGTGGGAACCAAGAATCACTGACAAGCATTTTAGAAAGTGTAGTCGCCCCTGGAGGTACAATTGGCTACACCAGTTGATGAGGCACCGTCTAGGTTGGGCATCCTATAGTTGAATATGATGGGCCTACAAAATAAATTAAACAACACTGAATGGGTGGAGTTCATTAAACAATATTCAATCCTAAATTTTCTTTAGACCTTGTTTAACCACTCCACATTAATGAGTATATACTATTTCACATGCACAAGCAAGCTGTTAAAGCCATTTCACAAAGAGCCAAAAAGAGGTCTGACTATTTATATTTCCACTCCAGTAAATGGGAGTGTGTACTGTATTGGCTCTTGTGAATTCTTTCTGATAATGTGTATAATTCGTCAAGATCTGATGTAGTATGTAGATTGGATGAAGACCTAACCACGTTAAATGGGCTACGTACTATATCTATTCTGGAGTGGGACCTTATTTTACATTTATTTCAACTGACAATTAAAGAAATATGTGGTTTCTGTGATTGAAGTTTATGAGTAAACTCATTTTACTTGTGAGGGATATGGAAGCATTATTAACCACATGTTCGTAAAAAACATAGTTATGTGTTTGTGAATGAGGTGAGGATGCCAGCAACCCCATTTGAAAAGACATACACAGGTAGTGAAGCAATACGTATTATTGACTATATAATAACATCAGATAACCTGAGTTCCATATGCATAATTTCAAATCTCAAGAAAATTGCTTTAGTCACCACCACTGGCAAAATTTGCAGATTGATGCTTATACATGGGAAGCCAGAGCACGTGCTAGAAAGACGCTAGAGTAATTAAGGTGGTCAGCAGGAATGCTCAACCAATAAAATGGGACAGGGTGAACCCCGATAACTTAATTTAGGAAAACAAAATTCCAGTTAATGTTTGCCTAGATGAGAATGCTGTGGATATGGAAATTAAAGAGGCTTTCGTATCAATCTCGATTGATAGAAAAGAAGAACTCACTAGGCCTGATAGCAGAAAGGGCAAAAAGGTGAAAGGATGGTTCGACCAAAAATACAGAAAGGCTCATGCGAGACTTGAAGCCACACTGAAAAAAGTTGATTTATTGCTGAGTGAGATTGTGGCGTGTAGAAGGGAATATAAATGTTATCTCAACCAGAAGAAGAAAACCATTAAGGAGGAAGCTTGGGCTGCCCTTAAGGCAGCCAGTAAGGCCAAGGATAACCTGGCTGGCTGGCATATGATAAATCTCCCAATGTTTACAGAAAAGAGATGTGCCTCCCTTGAAGTAGCCATCCAGGTCATGAATAGATTCTCATTTAAAGATAGCAATGATGGGGCAAACAAACTCGACTTATGGATATATAAGGCAGTAAACGAACTAGCCCCTGAAGAGAGTAAGAAACCTAGGACACAATCAGCCACCTCACCTTGGTATACACCGGAGGTCAAGCTTCTGAAAATCAACTGTCGGCGCCAGGAACGGATCTGGACATCTGATTACAGCCTATGTCATAGAAAGGATTACACAAAAGCCCTAAATGAGCACAAAATAAAGATACAACAAGCCAAATAGACCTACTTCACACATAAAATTCAGGAGGCCGCTAACTCCTCCAAGGAACTATTCAAAACAGTGTCAAGTCTACTTAAATGTCCGAGGGACATAATATTTGTCCCAGATCAAAATTTTGTAGACAAGCAGGCCTTGTTTTTTCAACAAAAATTCTATGCTGTCTACAATGACTTCATGAGCTATCCGACTCAGGGGGAATCGACAACAGGGAACCAACAGAAACCCCCCAAAACTGTCCATCCCAATTCTCGTATCTCGAAGTAGACCAGATCACTAAGCTGATAACTCAAGCCAAATCAGGGTTGCCTCAAGATCCCTGTCCCCCCTACATATTTCATCTTGCCCCTGAAGCAATTAGCACATTCCTAACCTCGCTTCTCAACGAGATAATAAAATCCGGAATCTTCTCTCAACGGTGGAAAAAGGCCAGCATCAGACCTATCCTGAAGAAGGATTCCCTTGATCCACTGGAGACTAAAAATTACCGTCCTATATCCTGTCTCCCTCTACCAACCAAAATACTAGAAAAAGCCCTAAACCAGGAACTAATGGAGTTTGTCAACCTCAATAATATTCTTGACAACACCCAACATGGCTTTAGGTCATGCACTCCGCCGAGACAGCCCTAATAATAGCTACCGAGGAAGCCCGCAGGACCATGGACAAGGAAGGCAGAGCTGTCCTAGTACCATTGGATCTTACGGCAGTGTTTGATGCCGTCAACCACGGGGTCCTATTAGACAGGCTAAGATCAGTAGGCGTCAGAGACATTGCCCTGACCCTACTCAAATCCTTCTTAGAGACCAGAATCTAACAAATCTACTGGAATGGCTTGCAGTCAGAAGAATTCTCTCTCCCGTGTGGGGTCCCACAGGGCTCAGCACTCTCCCCTACCCTTTTTAACCTTTACGTGACCCCATTAGCCAAACTAATAAAAGCACATGGCCTGCAATTGGTGTCTTACGCTGATGACACACAATTAATGGTATCGCTCATGCAAACGGTAGAAGTCACCGCAGACCAGTTCAGAAACTGCCTCCTAAGCATGAAGAGCTGGATGAACAAGAACTTCTTAAAATTAAACACTGAAAAAACTGAGGTGATTGAATTCGGACATAAAACCTCCATCTGGAGCCAACTCTGGTGGCCTCCAGAAGCTGGCACCTGCCCCGTGCCGACACAAAAAGTCAGAAACTTAGGGTTCTGGATTGATAAAGATCTCACTCTCACCTCACAAGTCAATCAAGCTACACCAGCTTGCTTCTTCACTATCAAAATCCTTAGAAAAATACTGCCTTTTGTCCCACCCACACTAAGGAAAACGGCAGTTGGTGCTCTAATTCTTTCTTGCATCGACTACCGTAACGCTATGTACCTGGGAATGGGTGAAAGGCAGCTCTCCAAACTCCAGTCACTGCAAAATGCAGTGGCAAGAGTACTGATGGATCTTCCGAAGCGCCACCCAACATCTAAGGGCATACGTCAACTTCACTGGCTCCCAGTCCGTCAAAGAGTACAGTTCAAGGCCCTCTGTCTAGTTCACAAAACCATAATTGGAGGAGGGTCCGAGGACATGAAAGCTGTCTTTCCTCGCTACGTCCCAAACCGTACACTAAGATCCGGCGGTTTGGGTGTGATAAACATCGCTGGGGGGGGGCAAGTCTATCTCACACCAGGCAGCTAAGCTATGGAACACCTCGCCCATCAAGCATCGCCTAGAAACAAATAAGATTAGCTTCAGAAAGGCATAAAGACCTGGCTTTTCATCACGGCCTAGTCACCCAGTAGTAGCCAAACCCTCCACGCAGCGCCAAGATGCCTCGGCATAAGTGCGCTTAATAAATATTTCAGTCAGTCAGTCAATGGATTGCTAATTTTAGAAGTATTTATATAATTGTAAATAAGAAGGAGAAGGATAATTCTGAGGAAGGGGATCATATAATCCCAACCCTTTCTTCGGAAGACTGTGTAATATTTTTGCCAACCTTGCAAGAGGTAATCTCTGCAAGTAATAAATGCCCCAATTCAAAAGCTACAGGACCTAATGGAGTCCCTTCAGATTTCTTTAAGGTTAATATTGAGTTTGGGGGCCACTATTAACAAATGATCTGAAGTCAGCATGTAAAACGGGGAAACTGAATACCTGGTCTCAATCCTGAATAGTACCCATCTGTAAGAAAGGCACTCTTAGTGACCTGAGTTGTTACCGCCCACTTACCTTGTTGGATGCACTGTTAAAGTTGTTGGGTAGGATTATACTAGGTATATTAGAAGAGTGGGTGAAAGAACATCACATATTGGCAGTCATCCCATATGGATTTTGGAGCGGTTTAGGCACAGTGGAACAGCGTCTTAACTTTGCCCTGTTGACCTCCAAATACACACTAGCTAAAAAGGGAACTATTTTCATGGGCTCCTTTGACCGGTTAAGCGCATTTTTTGGGCCTCCCACTGTAAGTTATTGCTGTTGATGGCAGACATGGGGTTAGATGTCCACTTAATTAAAATAAATAGGAACATCTACTCTGCTACGGTTGCCAGAGTGAGATATGGAATTGACGGGGAATGCACAGAGGAATTTTCTATAGATCTTGGTTTGAGGCAGGGCTGTGAACTAGCACCTTTTCTTTTCACTATTTATACCAATATCTTAAAGAAGGTGTTGGTGGTGGGGTGCAAAGACATGCCCCAGGTTGGTCATCAACACAGTGCTTCCCTATGTCGATTATGCTGTTCTAACGGCCCGCACTCCAAAAGCTTTCCAGCTATTGCAAGACAAATATGCTTCCTTCACAGAAGAGCTGGATCTTAAAGTCTACCTTGCCAAGATATTTGCAATGACATGTGGGCTAACTGCCACCAGTAATCAGTGCTTCACTATACAAGGTATCTGTTTGAAAAATATGCGTACTTTAGCATAATTTTTAATTCTGCTGGCACCTGGAAA
The DNA here is from genome assembly GCF_964261635.1 of Lissotriton helveticus. NCBI lineage: Eukaryota > Metazoa > Chordata > Amphibia > Caudata > Salamandridae > Lissotriton > Lissotriton helveticus. The sequence goes on along the minus strand of NC_136072.1, from coordinate 446,852,605 downwards.
AACCGGGTTAATATGGGAAATGATCAATACGCCAACGCTACTACATCTCTTTTCTCCTTTCCAGACAAACTGGAGATGAAGCCCTTTAAGGAACTCTGCACTATGTATTGTTCCAAGTGAATCTCGGTGGCTACTTATGAGGGCAGGTTATGGGGATATGCTAAAGTGGCAAAGCTTACTCTATCTGAAAATGCCTACCAGAAAATAATTCTGTCATTTCCCTCGAGTTATATGATTGCAATATGTCATTGCACATTAGGGTTGCCTTATATAGAAGACCTGATTAGAGTACAGCCTTTTCTCCTATGGCATAGGGTATGGACTAAACCTGAGGCAAAAATGAATAGATCAGTAATGGAGGCCCGCATCTTTTTTTACCGGGGAAGTGATATCCAGTGATTAAAAATATGAAGAATTTGTTTATAAAACTGATCGACTGTATTATTTTGATGACACAGAGTCTCTGTCGCAGGTGAACAGGACCAGAATTAAAAATCTTTGTCTTCGATGTTTTGAAAAGGAGAGAGATTTAACCATTAGTAATAAAGTATCCTATATCACAAATTCAGAATTATGACCTATGATTGGATTACAGCCCTATGTGGCAGCAATTACTAATAGCCAGCAAAGATATATTCTGACTCGATTTGGACTGAACATGATATATTATATGGTCACCTTCCCACATAGCAATGATTGATCCAGAACATTAGATAAATGTCCCTGTGACAATTGTTCACCACAAGGCGTGCAGCCATTTATCTTCTTTTGTACCTTTTATACTGTTCCGTGAAGGTATTTTATTAAACCTTGTGAGAAACGCACATTTTAATTGTGTCAGCTAATATTGTATATTTGACAAATATGATGTGTCCATGATAAATGTGCATGACTTATTTATTTATTTATTTGTATTGTGCTTTTATGACTTTGAAATAAAAAGTCAAATAAAGTATTTTGAATTGAATTGAGTGGGGTGCATGTACCAAATCTTCTGTGGGGCAAATGGCAGCCATAAGGACTTTGCAGGGCACCTGAAATAAAGATGGTGATGAGCATTCCTGAGAAATCAGATTACCACAAAGAATGTCTGCTTGTATGATGTAAAACACAATCCAGCTATGGATGCATACTCATTTATTCACAAGCCTTGGTAGAAAGGTCATAGCTATCACAGTATAACTGTGAGGCCCAATCTTCAGGATGCGCAGGACATGCATATCTTTGCACACCGGCCCATCTTGGAAACGCGTTATTCCAAACCTCCTGTACATGAGCAACTTGAGGGGAGGAAGAGGCCAGTGGAGTGTGGTGCCCACCTGGAAGGAAGCTCTGTGTCTCCGATGAATGCACTATAATGAACACATAAGTGAAGAGAAGAAGGACTACATGTCCCATGCAGCCACAGGGCTCTCACAGGATTTGTAAATGGTAGAGGTCATCTTGAAAACTATATTTTCCATAACATCCTTGCTAGTTAATAGTGTTACCCAGTTGCTGCTGCAGGAAATTTGTTGTTCAGAAGTTTGGAAACCATGAAATCTGTTATTCTTAGAAGTGGATGAAAGACAGAGGGCCTCATTATGATGTCGGTATGAAAGCCTCTGTCCAACAGTCAGATTCCCCTAGACTGAGTCGGAACAATCCAATCCACCCGACAGATTACAATGCTCGCGGTCAAAAGGGGCACCGTCGATCATTCTGATCGGTTCCGACTGGCAATTGGAGAATCCGAGTTGGTCGGAGGTGATTCGTACAGATCCATGGATTTTCGTTTACGACCGACTGATTACGATGTCGGATTCTGACAACCTTTCCGACTCGGACTGTCTGACACAAAAAGGCTGTCAGAAACTGACTTTGGGGGGCTCTAGCAGGCCCTCCTTCTTCCTGAGTCCTCCAGTTTGGGGTCGAGGGGGTACCCAAGAGACACCCTCCGGTAAAATCATGCACAGTGTGGCAGGCACCATGGGGTGTCAGGCAACAGGGTGCAATGTTTTTTGCAGACACCCATTTTCCCCATAGGCGCCTGTGTTGTTGGTCAGAACACAGGCTCTCATTGAAATCAATGGGAGTTCTTCCAAACTGTTCGGAAGCATCGTAATCGGTCAGGCAGAACCGTCGACAGCGATCTCGAATCCGAGGTGTTTCTGCTCATCATCGTAATGAGGCCCATAATTTGTATCAGAGAAGTATTCTAGCATGTCACTCGTCTTAAAGGAAATTGCATTTGAATATTATTCCAGGACTCTTTCATTAAGGTTTGAGAACTCTTTTGTTGAACTTATTTGTTTCTCATAAGTAGTCATACATTATGGATTACAAACTCTATACTGCACCGCTTGTTTCTTCAAGTGGAGTTATAAGACCTTCCTTTTGGACAGATTTTATATCCTTCTTAAAACACATATGGTACTAATGTATTGCTTTAGATGAGCTTTCGATTGCTGGTTATTTATGGCAAACTATAGATATTATTGAGTGCGTTTCATCAACTGATTATGTGCGACACAATGAAAATGACAGAACGTTATCACATAACCATGAAGGTATTTCTCTTAAGCACACAAAACATAATAGCTTAGAATGTTATTAACAACCATTATATCAACTGCAATTGTGTTTCATCTCTTGGAAAATATTGAGTTTCATTCAACTATATAGAGTTGGAAATACAGAGACTGTAAACAAGTATATACTCTACGCTATAAGAAGTAAGATGCCACAGTCAATGTCATAGCAATACTAAAAGGCTTCTCTTGTCTTTAGATATCAACACTCCTCCAGCGCAGATCAAGCCCAGCTGTGCAACCAGACAATGTGCGAATATCCAGTGTATCTGTTTCTCTCACTTGTCACAGTCCCCTTTCTATAGTTGAATTCTAACCTGGATATTGTTAGTGTGTGTTTGAAATTGGGTTTGGAGAAGTGTGGAAGCACACAACACTCCAGGTGGATCTGGATTGCAAGGTTAGTGAATCTCAACACCAATGTGCTAAACCAAACCATAGGCTGCACTCCTACTGAGATAGATTATGCTTGTCTCTATTGCTACCTGTGCTGAAGGACACAATGAGGTGGGACCTGTGCAATATTGTAGTTCTTGAGACTCCTGCAAGAGTTATAAATAGAGCTATGCACATTAGCTGCTGGTGATGGCGAGAATGCCTGTATTCCTGCCCAGGGGTAGATAGCTCCTGAGTTCTGAAGGCCTGTATGGGTAGTATTTGCAGGTTGGTAAACAGAACTGGATAAAGAAAGGATGTAGGCTGTATTCATGCAGCCGGCAGCAACCTAAAGAAGAAAAAAATGCAGTACTATAGTTTTAAAGGAAGGTTAACCTCTTCCACATTAATGTTCTTGGTAACAGTAGCAGTTTGACACTCATTGTGGTCTGTCGATCCACCCCGGAGAGGATGGTTTTCCCCTGTTGGCTGAGATTGGCAAGGAGTTTGCTCCGGTACCTTCCTGATAAGCATAAGGAAACTGAAACTAGCGTATAATCTCGGATACTCTATACATGTTTGCTAGATGGACGGAACTGGCAGACCCCATGTCTCTTAAAATATATGCAATGGCCACCCTCCTACTGCAAACCCAGGAAGAATATCTTTAACTCTCCTTCAACATTGAGGAGCAGTTATAAAGAGCATGATTCCCTGCACCCCTTCATGCCACTGTGAGTGCTATCAGCAGTTGTCAGTTCCCAATGAAAATGTGTTTCTTTGTCTAATGAGATATGCATCCAACACAAGCAACCCATCCTAATACTTGGGGTGTTGTAAATGTTCTTATTTTGTCAGGGAACATCTAAAATCAGGAGCTCATCACAGCTAGCTAAATGCCTATTTGATCAGTCCACAGTTCTTCATTGGTAAGGTCTATGCTGAATCTGAAACTCTCCCACGCCAGGCTTTCACATATGTGTCCTAACCAACAAGAGTGACGGGTTACATCATTCATGAATGACAACAGGAGTTGAACATGGGGTGTCGCTCTCCAGATAAGTGGACTGAGCTCTGACATCCTCCTGGACTCTGCCCATGTACGAAAATCAAAATTCTAGTGGGGGTGCAGCAACCATGTTGACAAAAACTGCCACCAGCCATAACTCAAACGTTACAGGACACTCTGGGCTACAAGAATCCTACTGAAAACTACAAGAAGTGTGGTAGTAGTTTAGAGAGATGAACTGACAGCAGGAGAATGAGGCCATATCTTTCAGGGCTAGGTATGCCAATTACACCCATGGGTCAAACTGTAGGTTGTATACACCTGTATACATATTTTTCATTCCTTATAAGAAAGTCTGATCCCTTTCACAGCAAGTGAACAGTCACATAACATTTCTTATCATGTAGTGTAGGACTAAGGAAGTTGGAAAAGAATAAGAGGGATAGGATCCCAAACAGCAAGTGGTCTGTCAGTAAGATTCAGATATCTTCTTTTTCCTAGTGAACAACCACTCTCATTTGCTCCCAAGCAGTTCCCTCTGCCCTCTGACGCCTTAGTAGTATCAATAAGGTCCCATGGAATCCCCATTTAGTGCTCCAGTAGACCCCAAACCCACCCACCCCGTGAACATTCTTCTTTAACTTAATCTTTTGTAAGCCCTGTTAAATCAATCCGGTACCTTGGTAACACCTAAATTCACTGCCCATTAGGCGCCTACTCATTCACATAATATTCCCAATGTTCACTTCTTTTTAAGGAGAAACTGTCTCGACTTGCTCCTTGCGTTCTTGTGCCCACCACCAGGGAGCTGATCTGTGGGACTCTCTAGTGTCATAATAAGCTTCTGGACACTCCCATTCATGCAGATACTGACTTCCAGCCATTTGGACACTATGTGGGAATTTCCATCCATTCCCAATCCATGCCGGGTTTTGTGAAAGCCAGCTTGTTCATGCTTGAAGCCAGCCTGCTCATGTTTGACACTTTGTTACCTAGAATTCCCTACTCACTGCTTCGTCTCCACCCCTGCAGGCCAAGGATGGGTTGAGGAATTCAGCTAACCTGTGGCTGGCTGCTACTAGCCTGCTCACACTGAATGCATATGATTACTGTGAGCTCTTTTAAGCCCCAGCCCCCTTCAGGCCAAGGTTAGTCATTGTTTCTGTGTACTGGAGGGACCCACCCTTGTTTCCAGTGCTTCCTGAGCTTTTGATATCCTTGTTTCCAGTGTTTCTGAGCTATAGTTATTCGTTATTCCTGTTCCTGAGCTCCAGCTATTTATTGTTCCTGATTTGCACTGCTTGCAGGGCTCTCTTGATTTCTTTTTCTGAGCTGTAGCTATTTCCTGTTTCCTTGAACTAGCACTGCCTGCAGTACTACCTTGACTCCTGAGCTATAGTAATTTCCGGGTCCTGAACTAGCACTGCCTGCACTGCTGCCTTGGCTTATGAGCGTTTGCTCAATCCATGTTACTTGCTCCAGCACAGCCTTCAGTGCTACTTTGTTCTTTACTCCTGCTCCAGTACTATTCTAGTGTACCCTTGTAGCCTTCCCTTCTGTATATCCTTTTCCAGTCCCTGCCTTTAATCCCTTTTCTTTGGTTCCAGTTCCTGGTGTGCTGTCTTTCTATTCTGCTGTCTGGCTTCTATTACCTTGTATGTTTGTTACTTGCTTTCTGCCAAGTGTGCCCTGTTATTTCTTCCTTTCCTGTTAAGCACTCCTTCTTGCTAGGTCCTTTTCTAATATGCTTGTGTTTAGTTCTACCCCCTTGCTGTTACAGCCTTGCTTGTTACTGTTTGATTGCCAGGATCTGTGGGCACAGCTGACTACCTAGGTGGTGTTTTTTGTTCACTGTGAGTATTATCTTTGAGTTTATAACATCTCCATTGGTATCAGCTCCATAGACCCTGCCTTTGCATCCACATTCCATATGTCGGTATAACAGCAATTGTGGGTGAGGAACTTATTGAGCTTCAGTCTTACTGTATGGAGCTCCAGAGTGCTTTACCCCACATACCCTTTATTGCTAATGGTGTTTTATATATGTATATTGCATATCTGTCCTGGGTGTACTGGTTCTGAATGCTGAACTGCCTCATGAGTGCCTGTCCTTTCTAAGTCTTAATTCATGTTTATTTGAATACAGTCATCAGATTTTCATGCTCATTCTACATTTTGTGTACCTAGTGACTATGGTTGATTTTGCTGAAAAACTGTGTACATCAGCCAAATAAAAGCTATTATAATAATGAATAACTCATGGTTTATATATGTTTAAACTTCATTGTTACAAATTAATGCTCAACTTTTTTGCATCATTTTGGATTACGTGAATTAGTGTATTCACACGCTGTGCATCCAGCATACAAGTAAACACTCACTTTCATACCGTGTCTATAAAGAGGTTGGCACCCTTTTGCTGTTGGCATGCATACCAGTGTACATTTTGATTCTTGGAATTATTGTATAGATTAGGTGTGCGCTAACTTCATTCATTCTTTCTAAGTCTTAGCCATCTTGTTCCTTCGTGTAGGCTTCCCCTTTGGATCCCTTTTCTCTTCCGACTCCAGTGTGATCCTGGGCAGTACTCCTTTTCTGCTTCATTTGCTACCCAGTCACCAGTCTTTGCCCAAGTCTCTGACTGGGTCTCAGACAGTCCCGGACAGTCCTTGACAGTAACCTTCTCTACTGTTCACCAGCATGGCTCCACCCACATACAGTTCTGGACTAATTTCTTAGTGAGTCATCATGAAGCCCCATTACTTCTCCTGCTTACAAGCTTGGCCCTGATTACAAGTTGCCTGGAATGATATGTTATGTTATGTTATGTTAGTGCATATTTATAAAGCGCACAGCTACTCCCTGGAGTGTCCCGGCGCTAAGAGCAGAACATACGTCACCTAACATCTGAACACACTGACAACGATCAAACGGTTTAATGCTGAAAAACCCACGTTTTAAGACTTTTCCTAAAAGTCAAAAGGTCTGAACTCTGTCTAATGGGGAGGAGGAGGCTGTTCCACAGCCGTGAGGCCACCACATGAAAGGATCTCCCACCCGTCCGAGACAATCTCACCCTAGTAGTGACAATCAGAAGTTGTGATGAGGATCTCAGGTTGCGTTTAGGAAAATAGGGCTGAAATCTGTCCCTGAGGTAGGGTGCTCCAATCCTATGAAAGGCTTTCAAAACCAGGACCAGAGCTTTGAACTGAATTATTTTCCGTACAGGAAGCCAGTGTAGTGATGACAGAAACAGGGCGGTATGGGTTCTAGAGCCTACCAAAAAGATGGCTCTAGCAGCTGCATTCTGAATCACTTGTAGCCGGCCCAAAAGCTATTCAGGCAGGCCGAGATACAAGGAATTCACAAAATCTAGTCTAGATATTATTAGGGCCTGCACCACTGTCTTCCTGTAAGGGATGGACAGCAAAGGGAGAAAGTTTCGCTGCATTCTCAACAGCCCAAAGCATACCCCGGCTACCGAATGTATTTGCGCCTTCATAGAGAGGGTTGAGTCCAGCTTAATTACTACATTTTTCACTTGAGAAACAGCTGACACCGGAGGTGACATATCCTGGGGCCACCATTCAGACCAAAAGTCGGGTGGCCGGTGCCCAAAAAAGATGATCTCTGACTTCTCTGAGTTACATTTAAGATGGTTATGACTCAGCCAAGAGAAGGCTTTAGTGAGGCAGGTGTTAATCAAGTTGCCATCAAACTCTACTCCTTTCTCGCAGGTAAACAACAGCTGAGTATCATGAGCGTATGACACTATCTTGGCCCCAAGGTTCTCTGCAAGAGTGGCCAAGGGGGCCATATACAGATTAAATAGTGTGGGGCTCAAGATCGAACCCTGAGGCACCCCCACATTCAAAGAAGGCATCTCCGCCGAGAAAGGAGGGATCCAGATGGTTTGGGAGCGATTAGAGAGAAAGGACATAAACCAACTCAACACCGTGCCTCCAATACCGCTGTTTTTCAGTCTTTGCAGTAGTTTTGAATGAGACACGGTGTCGAAGGCAGCAGAGAGGTCCAACAACACCAAAACTGCATTGCCTCCTCTATCCAGCGTAGCTTTACCAGATTCAGCCACCTCCAATAGAGCCGTTTTAGTGCTAAAATTGGCTCGAAAGCCCGATTGACTAGAGTGTAACAGCACCTCATAATTTGTTAAAACCTGATTTACAAATTTTTCTAAAACTTTTGAGAAGAAAGGCAGAAGGGATATAGGCCTATAATTACAGGCTACCTCCGGATCCGCCAGTGGTTTCTTGAGTAGTGGAAGGATTTTAGCATGTTTCCATAATTGTGGCATCATCCCTTCACGCAAAGCGGTATTCAGGATAGGGTTCACATAGGGATTGATCACATCTGCCAAGGCGGATAAAACCTTTGCCTGACAAGGGTCCGTAGGTGACCCTGATTTCAGAGTTTTCATGAACACTAAAAATTGTTCAAAAGTCAACTCCGGAAACTCCTTAAGGAAGGCACTCAAACTGGGGCCCGCCACTTGGTGGTCACCCTCCGGAACCTCCAACCTTGTAGCAGGAGGTACAAAAGAATCCTGGATCAATTTAATTTTTTCATAGAAAAAAAGGGCCTTTCGTTCCGTCCAATCTTTTGTAGGTTTAAAAGGTTGGCTCATCGCTGCCGGAGAGGAAACGTTTTTTATAACATTAAACAAAGTTTTACTTTTATTGGACACCAAATCAATCTTTGTTGACAGGAAAGATTTATTTTCCTCCTGGACCTTCTTATAGTGGGTTTTCAAAGCCAATCTATAAGCCAATGTGTCTGGAAGATGGTAGGTCCTCCGCCACTCTCTTTCAAGATGTTTGCAATGCCTTTTACTATCCCTTAAGGCATCAGAGAACCAAGGGGCTGAGGGTCGGGTAGTTTTAACCTGTTTTTCCAAGGGAGGAGCCAGCTCAGAGGCTTGTTGCTGTAACCACCCCTCCAAGGTCATCACATCTTGTTCTAGATCAACACTTAAGGGGATCGGTCGCTGTCCCAACGCGCACTGAATGGCCTCAGGAGTCATCAAGTGAAATGGTCTAACGCAGTGACTAACCTTAGTTATATTAGGTGATTGAGGCCTTGCTACATCCTTACAAATTTTAAAATTAATCAGGAAATGACGAGACCAGGTTAAGGCTAGGGGCGCATCTATATAGATCTGATTGGATGAGAACACCTGATCTAATATATGCCCTTTGTCATGCATAGGAAGACATACAAATGGGGTCAAATTAAACATGTCAAAGGATTCGTACAATCTTAGGGAACCAAGGGTTCATCCATGTGGATGTTAAAATCCCCTAAAACCATACAGTGACTGTATTTGGTTACAATAGGGGAAAAGGCATGGCTGATAGAGTCCAGAAAGTTTTTCGCCCAAACAGGTGGCCGATAAATTACTACACCTGCAATAGATTGATGGGCCGAAAATGACAAAAGAAAACCCAGGCTCTCTGCTCCCTCTATCTCTAACTCTACTAGAGGGGTACAGTTAAACAAGCTCCTGTATATAATGGCTAACCCGCCGCCTCTCCCTACAGGGCGATCGTTCCTCAGGATAAAATAGCCCGGGGGGATTGCATTAGCAATGGTAGGGTTTGAGGCCTCTGTTAGCCAAGTTTCAGTAAGAAACAGCACATCAGGGGAGACATCGATTAAAAGATCCCAGATTTCCAATTCGTGTTTCTTTAGAGAGCGAACATTTAATAGAGAAATCTTCCAAAATGAATCTAGGGCATCAGGTCTCCTAGATGAAGTGATTACATCGCTATTGACTATGTGCTCTCTATGAAGTGACCCAGCTGACCATTCACACTCTTTGCACCTCTGGGGGAAATTGTTTCCCACCCTAAATGAGTGGGGTCTGCACGCCAAATCCTTACCGAGGTTTAGCAGATCTTCTCTGCCATAGGCAATTATCTGCAGGGGATGCCGGCCAGAACCGGCAGCATAACCGGCCCCGGACCCGGCCCCGGGCCCTTCCGGGACGCAGACGGGCGCAGACGGGCTTGCCTTTTTGGCGCGCTTTCATCGCGCCAGCGGCGTGCCCGCTGCGCGCGTGCGTGCCCGCTGCGCGCGTGCGCCTCGTTGTGTTTTGAAGGGGCCAGCTTCAACCACTAGACCGCGCCAAAGTGAGTAAAATGGGGGCTAGTGGTCCAAGAGCACCAAAAGACCGGTTCGATTCCCTCACTCCAAATTCAATTCCCACAATTAAGCATTTACACACAACCAATAAATTCAGAATAAAACAGTTTTAAAACCAGATAAAAAGGTAAAGTGCAAAGTGCACTCGATTTTTCAGCAGCAGGTAGAGTAAGATGTTGACAGTATTCGAGTTAGCTTAGAATATCGCTTAGGGGGATTCCATTCTGCCTGACTACAAATTGTCCTGTGTTTCTTCACATTGGATTACTGTGTGCGGTTCAGAAACACACCTCGTAAAAAGTCATGCAGGTCTAGGCAGGAATTGCAGACTGAGTCACAAATGGAAACCCATCCAATACCTGAAACTTGCCTGAGGAGCAAGGAAGGATCCCCCTGCCAGGTAAAGCACCCCCTAGCCTTGGATGCTCTCCTAATTCCATGTCCCCCACTTTCATGTCCCTGCTTCTATTTATCACCTACTCATACCAAGTGATAAATGAGAGCTAAAAAAGTCTCATTATTTGGCATGGAATAGCAATATGTTTTTGACTTAGTAAAATCGGGTAACATGGTATTCATCTCTCTGAATTGAATAACTTCTAATAGCTGGATTAAGACATAGGATTGCTGCCTGGGAAAGTCCTTCAGCCACCTAATATACCCACACCTGTATCTGGTCCTCTCATAATACGACCCTAAAATGATGTCTCATCCACTTTCCCAGTAGATATTTCACTTTAATCCAGCACTAATCCTCCTCTCAACCATTACTAGCCAGTCCCACACCCTCCTCTCAGCTACATAGAAAATCGCATTTTCATCTGCTCTCTTTGCAGTCCTTCCCTCCATTTAATTCCACAGCTAGCACCCAAACCCCATTTAATGCTTAGTAGGCCCCACAGCTCACATGTGATTTATCTGTAAGGCTTGTAACACATGTCGGCCTCTATTAGGACCTCTCTAATTTCTTGGCAGTACCTATCCCTTTCCAAACCACTACCCCTCTTTTTATCCTGCAAATGTTTTCGACCCAGGACTGCTCTTTGTATTTGTCACATTTACTTAACATACTAATCATTCCTCAACCAGGCCATCGCTGCCTTATGCCCCTTTTAAGTTGGAAAACTAATTTAAGTTCCACATTTGTTATTCATATAAAGTGCAAACAGATGAACAGCTGTTTGAAGCCACACATCAAAACAAGTTTTCTTTACATAAGATAGCTAAAAACAATTTGACTTTCATTATCCTTCTCCACCTCCCTGAGGATCCTTCCCCTTCCTTATTTTGTTTCTAAAATACCTGAAGTCATGCTACCCTTCTACTACCTTCTTCCTTTCCTTAATATCCTTAAAAACATACTTGGTAATCTGCCGCTCGATCCAAATTCCATTACTTGCCCTCTCATTTACATGCAAATGTTACCTCTTGACTTGCCACCTCTCTCACTTGCTTCCTTATTTTCCCAGCTAGTTCCTGAGAAAGCGCTGCTTTCTCCTGCAGGCCTGTACTGACCTGAAAGTGGCAGGGTAAGAGCTGACAAACCATGGAAGCAACTGCACTCCTGATCTGTCGCAAGCGCATTGACAAACTGATGGCTTTGCAAAAGAGCAGTGAACAGCCATGATTCGAATCCTGTGTACCATATATAAAATATAGGGCCAGATGTAGGTAGCCAAATACCGGTCGGTAACGGCCGATTTCGGCCGTTACCGACCGGTATTTGGCTTTTGAGATGTAGGTGGGTCGGAATTTACAGAATCGGTATATTTACCGATTCGGTAAATTTACCACTTCGGTATTTTACCGATTTGGTAAACATACCGATTATGTAAATCCATATGTAGATAACACTCCTGAGAGTGCCACAGGCCCTTAAGAGTCGGTATTTTACCACCCAATCCTATTGGGTGGTAAAATACCGAATTGAGGTGTGCATGCACATCTGTGCATGCACGCCTGTGCAATGTGACACACAGACATGCCCTTAGGGCATGTATGTGTGCCACATGGCACACAAGCCTGTAGTTGGGGTGCTAGAGGGTGTCAAAGTGACACCCCCTGCACCCTTGCAGGATTCGGTATTTACAGATTCTGTAAATACCGAATCTGTATTTCCCATTGATTCCTATGGGCTTCAAGGCCCATAGGAATCAATGTGAAATACAGATTCGGTATTTACCGAATCGGTAAATACCGACTCTTACAGATTCGGTAATTTTTTACCTACATCTGCCTCCTTCAAATTTACCGACTCTTAAATACCGATTCGGTATGGGTCGGTATTTAAGAGTCGGTAAATCGAAATTACCTACATCTGGCCCATAGTGTTATAGATGGGTAGCTGTGAATAACGGGGATGTTTTTTACTAAGGGGTTCTGTCTGAGTAACAAGAAATAGACAAAGAGAGTGAAGCTCGACATGTTTATGGTGTTACTTAGAACACCAAGGTGAAACACATTCCTTTTCCTCAAATTTTACCCGGCTATATTTTTATGTTATATATGACCCTTCAAATCATCTGCCCTTGCTTCCTACATGTACGTTCTTCTCTGACTCCAAGCTTGGATGGAAGAGCATTAGATTTTATCTAATTTCCATGCAGGATTCCGAGAGAAGATTAGTAGTCCGGATCAGGTATTTCGTTTTTTGGTCATCTCTTGGAAGTATATTACTTTGAGAAATTATCACATGGATTTGAAGGCCTCTTTTGATCTAGATCCCAGAAAAGCCTTGTGGGATGTTCTTAAGCAATTCAACATCCGTGAAGATCTTTTATCAATTCTAATTAAATTACACACTGTTACCTTTGCTCAAGAAAGGTGGAACAATCAAGGAGACCTCACTAATAGATTTCCCATAGACAGCGGGGTTAGACAAGGCTTATACATGCATGGGTTGGTGGATTGGCTGAATAGGTGCCAATATGATGCTCCTAAACTAGCAAACTGTAAGGACGGCGTCCTTACCCGACGGGAATGGTGGCGCCCGCCCCATACTGACGTCTCGTTTCCGGCTTCTCCACAGAGCCCCGAGTGGGAACACGGATATGCCTCTGACGGCGAGCGCGAGGACGATGGGCCCTTTAAGTGGGCGTCACCATACGAGGGGGAAGTCCCGGCCCCTCATGACGTCACGGAGACCGCATTGGTCAAAAGAGAGGAAGTCCGGTATACAGTGTGTGGAGACACCCCAAGGAGGGAGGCGGAACCAGCGGAGACGGAGAATCGGGACGGGAGAGCAGACGGAACCCGGAGCATCGTTGTCGGAGAAGCCCAAGACGAAACAGAACCACGAGGAGAGCCAGGAGGCCAACGACCCTGCGGATCGCCGTGCCACACTCCCGAGGGAGGAGTGTGGCTGACACAGGTACGGCGTCGTTTGGCGAGCTGGATAGGCAAGCGTACCACTAGCGCCTAAAAGTCACCGCGCATACCGCTCTTGCTGCATCCTACCCCTTGTCCTTTTCCCTACCCTCCTTGTCCTTCCCTCCCGACTCCAACCACACGAAGCACGCCCCTTTGTACATTAGAATCACGCGGTGTTATCCCGTCACCCCCTGGGCCCCCTGGTGCAAACCCAGTTGAGGATTGTGTCCTAACGGCTTTCCGCCCTGTTGGTCTTCTCTATTGCATGTGGCGAGACCCCTGGTGCCCGAGGAGAAGAACCAGCTACCCAAGCCGGACCCTCAGACGAGCAGCGCCACGGACCCCAGTGCATTCGCCCGGGAGAGACTAACTTTCAGGACTAGAAAGACGTTTGTCACCAAACCATTGAGAGGATTAAAAATAAAACCTTCCTTAAACCCTACAGCCAGTGTCACGGTCGTCCCTTCACCCACGTCAACACTGGTGTCAGAAGTGGGATCCTCCCCTCCCAAAACGACCATGGCAATGGAACAAGTGATTCAAACGCTCATTGATGGACAACAAAAACTTGAGTGGGCTATAGGTCAGCAAGTAAGCACAGCTGATGCTGACCGGGACTTGTTCAGAACGTCTATGGCACAACAACTGGACACTATCCACAAGGTTATACAAACACCCGTTTCATCGTCCACGCTGGATAGAAGACCCATAGGCCCACACCCGTCAGGGGTCGCCTTACAAAAATACGTGAACGGTGAAGATCCCGACGCCTTCCTATTAAATTTTGAACGCGCAGCGAGAGCCTGTGGATGGCCTGAAGAGAAGTGGCCTTTCTTTTTGGCTCCGCTGCTTTCAGGAGAGGCCCAAACCGCCTACCAGGTGGCTAATCATACCGGAACGTCCTCATATGCTGATATCAAAGCTGTGATTTTAGATCACCTAGGGATGGATGCAGAGGCATACCGTCTACGGTTTAGAAAAGAGAAGGGCATACCAGGCGAGAATCCAAAGACCATGTATCTGAGAGTAAAAATGGCTGCCGAAAAATGGCTCAGGCCAGATACCCGGAGCAAAGAAGAGGTCATGACCAGTATCATCCTAGAACAGTTCATGGAAGTGCTACCATACGGCACACAGAGGTGGTTGAGACAACACCCCGGATTAACGGCAGCCCAAGCCATAGAGATGGCAGCCAACTATAACAGAGCCGCACCCCGGTCATTTCCTTGGGATAGTGAAAAAACCACCAAGGCCATAACACCTACGTCCAAACCTGAGAAAAAAAAACTGTACCCGAACCAATCAGACCACGCCCTTTTAAACCGGAAGGACCCCCTAATAAGGGACCACAGTGCTACGAGTGTGGTGAATGGGGCCACATAGCACGAATGTGCCCCCATCGAAGACCCCCAGACGAACCAATGGAGGTCGGCTACATCCCGCGGGCAGTCCTGTACACCGCAGAAATGGGTCCATCCTACTACGTTCAGGTACGAGTCAACCAGAAAGTAGTGAAAGCCTTACTTGATTCGGGGTGTCGCCAATCGGTGGTTCAGGAACGCCTTTTACACCCCGACCAGATAGGCCAAGAAGGGACTGTTCTTATCAGGTGCGTCCACGGAGATGTCAAGCCCTATCCCATGGCCCGTATAACCATCCATCCCATAGGTAGAGAGCCGTGCTCAGTGAAGGTGGGGGTAGTAAGGTCTTTGCCCGAAGAGTTAATACTAGGGGTAGACAACCCAGACTTCCTGTCCTTGTTCAAGAGGGAGTTAAAAAACAATACTGCGGAAGCTTACTTGTCGGTAGATCCCTGGGTAATAGATAGAGGGTTTAAGTTCGCACAAGCCAATGACCCCTCTCTCTTAAACGCTTGGGAAGCAGCACACTACGCTCAAAACTCGCCATCACAGAGTTACCCCAGGTTCAGGATCGAAAACGACCTGCTCTACAGGGAAAGTAAAGA
Organism: Lissotriton helveticus; assembly: GCF_964261635.1. Taxonomy (NCBI): domain Eukaryota; kingdom Metazoa; phylum Chordata; class Amphibia; order Caudata; family Salamandridae; genus Lissotriton; species Lissotriton helveticus. Next base: position 446,837,154 of record NC_136072.1, on the reverse strand, counting down.
GGGAGAACCCACCCAACTAGTGGTACCCAAGGAATTCAGAGAACAGATTCTCTTTTATGCCCACACACACCTTACAGCTGGGCATAGCGGCAGCGAGAAAACCACTCAGAACATTGTACGTCTCTTTTTCTGGCCTGGGATATACAAAGAGACAGACACCTACTGTAAACAGTGTGAGGTGTGCCAGAAAAGGAACTTGACTCGACCACCCGCGGTACCCCTGCAACCCCTGCCAATAATCGGTAATCCCTGGGATAGGGTAGGCATGGACCTGATAGGGCCCCTACCACGTACATCACGTGGCCATACCTACGCGCTGGTGGTCGTTGATTACAACACTAGATTCCCTGAGGCCTTTGCCCTCAGTACTCCGACTACCAAGAACGTAGCGGACAAGTTGGTGGAGTTATTTTCAAGGGTAGGCTTCCCTCGCGAGATACTCACGGACCAGGGAACGCCATTCGTTTCCCGGATGATGAACGAGGTGTGTAAAACGCTCGATCTACACCACATCCGAACATCCGCCTATCATCCTCAGACGGATGGCCTCGTGGAGAGGTATAATAGGACCCTAAAAACAACCCTGAAGAAACTATTACATACTGAGAATAAGGATTGGGACAGAGTGCTACCCCTAGCGTTGTATGTGATAAGAGCCCAGGTACAAAGCAGTCTAGGGTTTTCCCCATTCGAACTACTCTATGGCCGTCAACCACGGTCTCTGTTAGAGATTACTAGAGAAGCCTGGGAGAACGAAGGAGCTGCTGAACAGAGAAACCTGTTGGAGTATACCCAGCAGTTAAGGTCAAGGTTGGGCAAGTTGAGGGACTTAGCCTATTCGAATCTGGAAAGAGCCCAAGCCGCTCAAAAACGGCATTATGATAAAGGAAAAAAATGGAGGACCCTAGAAAAGGGAGACTGGGCTCTGGTACTGCTACCGTCATCCACCCAAAAGTTTCGGAGTGAGTGGAAAGGTCCCTATAAAGTAGTAGAAACCTACGGGCGTACCACATACGGCCTACAAATGACCCAGAACAGGAGACAAACCTTCCACATTAATCTCCTTAAAAAATGGATTGGGCCGTATCCCCGTCCGGCTAACTTGACCTTTCCTGAAGACAGGAGCGGGTCTACCCTGGAACAACTACCAGTGAACCCAGACTTATCGGAGGCGGAACGAGGAGAGCTGCTGTCAACTCTACTGCCCTTTTCCCCTATCTTTTCGGACACCCCTGGGTGTACCCATATGGCAGAGCATCAGATACACACCAAAGCGGGGCAGGTAATAAAACAAAGACCATACCGCATCCCAGCTGCAAAAAGGGCGGACGTAAAGAGGGAGGTGCAGGACATGCTTCGACTTGGGGTGATAAGACCTTCCCAGAGCAGTTGGTCCTCCCCCATAGTCATGGTCCCCAAACCCGACGGGTCTACCCGTTTTTGTATGGACTTCAGGGCCCTTAACGCTGTGTCGTCATTTGACGCCTTTCCAATACCACGGGTGGATGAACTCATAGAGCGGATAGGGGATGCACATTACATTACCACCCTGGACCTGACCAAGGGGTATTGGCAGGTGCCCCTCAAGGAGGAAGATCGCCACAAAACGGCCTTTGCTACCGAAGACGGGCTCTATGAATTCACTGTCTTACCGTTTGGCCTCCATGGAGCCCCTGCTACCTTTCAGCGGCTAATGAACAGGGTACTGGCCAACCACACCACCTACAGTTCGGTGTACCTGGATGATATAGTCATCTTCAGTACATCATGGAAAGACCATCTGGTACACGTATCCAAAGTCTTGACCGCTTTACGGGCAGCCGGACTCCATGTGAATGCAAAAAAATCAAGAGCCGCATTTCCAAAGGTGAAGTACTTGGGGTTCATGCTGGGCGAGGGAGTCATAGCCCCGCAGGAGGAAAAAATCAAAGCCATAACTGGTACTCCTTTTCCGGCCACAAAAAGGGAGTTGCGTGCCTTTTTAGGCCTCATAGGGTACTATAGGAGATTCATCAAGAACTTTGCAGTCCTTTCAAGTCCCTTGACAGACCTTCTGCAGAAACACGTAAAGAACGCTCTGCCAACTCCTCCATCGGAAGCAGCCCTCAAAGCTTTCCAGACCCTAAAGACAGCCCTCACCACAAGCCCGGTGCTCTTACCGCCGAATTTTGAGAAATCCTTTTCCCTGGCCACTGATGCCTCTGACACTGGCATTGGGGCTGTACTGTCCCAGGAGGGGGATGACGGGGTGGAACATCCCATACTCTATGTCAGCAGAAAACTCCACCCCAGGGAACAGAAATACCCCACGGTAGAAAAAGAGTGCCTGGCCATCCGGTGGGCAATTGACAAACTACGGTATTACTTAGAAGGGAAAGCTTTTGTCCTGTACTCAGACCACGCACCCCTACAGTGGATGCAAAGAAACCGAACCCAGAATGCTAGGATCTTACGGTGGTTTCTCTTCCTGCAACCCTTTGCCTTCAAAGTTGTACATCGGAAGGGTGCAGACAATGGGAATGCCGATTTCCTCTCCAGGATGCCTATGCTCCCCGATCGGGAGAATCCAGGGGGGGAGGAATGTAAGGACGGCGTCCTTACCCGACGGGAATGGTGGCGCCCGCCCCATACTGACGTCTCGTTTCCGGCTTCTCCACAGAGCCCCGAGTGGGAACACGGATATGCCTCTGACGGCGAGCGCGAGGACGATGGGCCCTTTAAGTGGGCGTCACCATACGAGGGGGAAGTCCCGGCCCCTCATGACGTCACGGAGACCGCATTGGTCAAAAGAGAGGAAGTCCGGTATACAGTGTGTGGAGACACCCCAAGGAGGGAGGCGGAACCAGCGGAGACGGAGAATCGGGACGGGAGAGCAGACGGAACCCGGAGCATCGTTGTCGGAGAAGCCCAAGACGAAACAGAACCACGAGGAGAGCCAGGAGGCCAACGACCCTGCGGATCGCCGTGCCACACTCCCGAGGGAGGAGTGTGGCTGACACAGGTACGGCGTCGTTTGGCGAGCTGGATAGGCAAGCGTACCACTAGCGCCTAAAAGTCACCGCGCATACCGCTCTTGCTGCATCCTACCCCTTGTCCTTTTCCCTACCCTCCTTGTCCTTCCCTCCCGACTCCAACCACACGAAGCACGCCCCTTTGTACATTAGAATCACGCGGTGTTATCCCGTCACCCCCTGGGCCCCCTGGTGCAAACCCAGTTGAGGATTGTGTCCTAACGGCTTTCCGCCCTGTTGGTCTTCTCTATTGCATGTGGCGAGACCCCTGGTGCCCGAGGAGAAGAACCAGCTACCCAAGCCGGACCCTCAGACGAGCAGCGCCACGGACCCCAGTGCATTCGCCCGGGAGAGACTAACTTTCAGGACTAGAAAGACGTTTGTCACCAAACCATTGAGAGGATTAAAAATAAAACCTTCCTTAAACCCTACAGCCAGTGTCACGGTCGTCCCTTCACCCACGTCAACACAAACATAAGCACCCAGGTGCTGATGTTTGCTGACGACACCCATCTTATCTCACATACTCCCATGAGTCTTCATGTATTGTTGGGGAATTTCATAAATTCTGTGAACCAAGAGGTCTCGGAATAAATGCAGCGAAAACAATATTTATGGCTCTAAATCCCTACTGTGCATTTAAAGGCAAGATAAATGTTGATGGTGCGCCAATTGAGTGGGTTAGATGTTTTGAATACCTAGGTGTGAGATTTTCAGACAAACTGTCAAGAAATTCTTAACTTGAGAAAAGCCACTCAGTATTACAACACCGTTTGTCAGTTATTTAAAAAAAATATTATGTACTTCAAGCAGGGCATTGTCCCTGGTACTAGAGGTATATATAGGAGTCGCAGTAGGTGGTGCTTTGTATGGGTCCGAAATTTGGCGACTTTGCAACACTAGCCCCCTACTTCGCACAGAAAATAAATTCCTAACATCTCTACCTAACTTACCAAGCACTATGCCAATGATACTGTTGAGGTAGGATCCGGATCTACAGGGAGTTGGCCATACTTTTATCTAAGGATTATAAAATATTGGATTAGAGTCTGGTCCACCCCTGAACTGGCTTCATGTAGGATGGTGCTGAAAGAATGATTGCATTGGACAAGAATTGTTCCACTCCCTGGTTAAAGGTGGTTAAGGATCTCTGTAGTGGGTTACACTTCTCTGAAATGTGGGAAAACCCAGAAAACCTGGGTAGTAATATGGATGTCCCAATTAAGAGGAACTACTGGGAGTATGTTGTAACTGAAACCTGGTGGGGTGCTCGACCGGAGGGTATAACAGATAGGTTTTTGGTCCAAAACCCACTTCCAGAATATGAATATTATATGGATAAGGATACCCCCCATTAAAGCCAAAACATTATATTTTCGTTTCAGAATTGGTACTCTTCATCTTAATTCACTGACTGCAAAATGGAAAGGGGCAAATGGTCTTGCGGATGAGTGTCTCTTCTGTCCTTCAGTCAAGGAAACTGAGGCCTATTTTTTATTTTCTCCCCAAAATATCTTTTACCCTGCTCTAAGTGGATTATTCTGATCTGTCGCCTTTTGGGATTTAGTCAGTTTGCTGTGACACAGTGTGTCCTTAGATCTGACACACATGAACAAACAGTGTTTGCCCTGTTGAGATACTTAAATTGGGCCTGGTACCTAAGGGCAAGTTGTCCCACTAGTAGTTAGCAGATTGACTAATCCTACTATACGGAAAAGATTACCCATCATGAAGCTAAAACATTATATTTTTTGTTCTAGAAACTGTACTTTTCCTATTAGTTCACTTACTGCAAATTTGAAAGGGTAAATGGTCTTGTGGATTAGTAAAGTAAAGTAAAGTCCCACATTTGTAAAGCGCACAATCACCCGTAAGGGTCTCTAGGCGCTGGGGGGCCGTCGGGAAGATTAAGCGAGCTATTGCCCAGAGTCACATGGTGCTGGGCTACCCTGCCGCCGGAGCCGGGGATCGAACCGTGGTCCCCAGATTCCAGCGTCAGTCGCCCTGGCCGCGGCGCCACACCTCTTCCAGTGTTGGGATTAGTGTTGTTTCTGTACTTCAGCTAAGGAAACTGAGGTCCACTGTAATTTTTCTGCTCCAAAATATCTCTTACCCCGATTTAATGGATCATTCCGACTTGTTGCCTTTTGGGATTTATCTGTTGTGCTGTGGCACAACCTGTACTCAGATCTGACACATGTGAACAAATCTAGTTTGACTTGTTGAGATACCTAAATGGGATCAGACATACAAGGGAAAGCTGTCTCACTAGCAGCAACCAGGCTGACTAATTCTAAATATTTAGCGCTTGACACCAGTAGTTGGGCAATTATCATTCTCCTTGAAAATCAATGTGGTTTATTCTTAACTGTTAATTTTAATCTGATATACCACCCAAGAAGGCCTTTTTAAAATTTGTATCCTAAAGTTTTTTATGAGCACTTTTTTCATGTAATATTTATGCAAAAGCTTTTAACATTATGTTGTCATCTTATCTAGGCATGTTTTTCTAATAACAATGTGTTTTACCTATTTTAGGATGTTTTAACTGGTTCAAAAAGGTGCATATAATAGTACAACATTCTTTATTATTTTCAGGGCTCTTTTGTTGTTTAATGTTAGGCTGTACGGTGAAATATAATATTAACTGACCATGGCACATGACACGTTGGAAAGACTTTTAAATGATCCTGCACCTTGGTAATTAATGAGAATTAGAATATTTTTCTTAGATTATGTTTTAATCAAATGTGTATTGATTATCTTTTTAAACAAGTTTCTTTTGTGTTGAGATTTTTTATTTTTTGGGGGGTTTATTTGTGGACATTTTATATGTGATTACATGTATGTACTTTTATGGTTATATATATTTGTAACCGAAATACAGTTATACTACGACTGAAAAGGAAAAGGGAAAAAGGGGAAATGAGGGAACTTTATGTTACATGTAACAATAAATGTAAAAAAAATAACCTGGTCTCCTGCCACCTCGCCCACCACCCTTGACATCAACCCTGCTGTCAAATACAAAAATGTACACTTGGCCTCCTGTCACCTATCACAACAATCCTCTGAAAAACCCTTCGACATCCAGCCCCACTTATTACAAATAATGCATGGTCTGCTGCCACTCACCAACAACACTATCTGCATAAAACCCGCTCTACCCCACCCAATGTGGAAACAAATACACAGACTCCTGCCACTCACCCCCATATATAACACCACCCTTTGCAAAATCCTTCAACCCCTGACTGAAAAATAGTTACCTGACCCCGTGCCACTAACTGCAGAACCCTCTGTGCCATCCCAACCCCTACCAGCCCTGATGTGGTAGTGTTGGGTGTCAGCGCTGTGTGACTATTCTCTCAGCATGGGTTTGTAAAGATCCATGATCACAGTGGAGAAGGAGGTTGGTGCAGGAACCGCACAGCTCACATTTTCCCATCTTCTTCAGGTCTGCGGAGACTCAGGACAGGCAGGAAAAAGCGGGTGAGTCTGCAGACTGTCACTCCATCGCCATGGTGTGGTCTTTGGAGAATTGAGTGTGATGCTGGAAACAATGGGTAGCGAGTGCTTTCCCTGATGTTGTCATGTCAGTGGCTAACCACTGTTGTGAAGCTACTGCAGTGAATAACCGGATTGTGATCCTTTTTTCTTGATTATAGTTTCCTATGGAAGCCATGTGCAACAAGGGCATTAGTACCTGCTGGGATCATCTCCTTCCCAACAGGCAAACCCAAGGTGTTGAACATGAATCTCAGTCTGTATCAATAGAGTCTTCCCTAATCCAGCTGTCCAATCAATCCCCATTTGCTCTCAAGCATTTTGAACAAAATCTTGTTTTTTTTCCTTGGCAAGTGATGCAGTTCTCTGTGCTCTTCCCTATCTTTTAGCTCTAAAAATACCAACGCACCCATACAAACTGTACCAGTCTCAGTGCTAAATTCTTCTGGTAGTTGCAGGTGGTGGGCAAGGGCACTCACTTTTAGGGACCGGAAAGATTTTTTGTCATCATCACACTTAACTAGAGCATGAGAGAGAAAGACAGGAAAGGCAGTTGGAAAACATTGATAAAGTGAGAAAGCAGAGATCAAATAAAATCTACAAGTATGAGGGAAAGAGACAAGGAGGGTAGGGTAGTGGAATCGCAAGACTTGAGGAGGGCCAAGGACCAGACAGCCTGGTGTTTGGCAAACCTCGATTCGGCAGCTCCGGTGACCAGCTTATAAGAAAAAAATTGAGTTCCAGCACTTAGGGGCCGATTATGATGGCGGACAGACCTGAGTCCGTCCGCCACCATAGAGTAGGAGGGACCGTCCGCAGGAGCAGCGGCGGTCCCTCTGTGCAAATTACGATGTGACCGCCAGGGTGGCGGTCACATCCTGTATTAATAACATTGCGGCGGGTGTTGCTTCAAGCAGCACCCACCGCAATGTTAAAAATGCATGTATTACATTTACATGCACAAAGCGGCAGGCACCGCGCGGTGCCTGCCGCTTTGTGCATGTAAATGTTGGGGGGTACCATAGGTACCCCCCATGTGCACCCCCCACCCCCCGACACCCTGGGGGCCCGCAACGGGCCCCCAAAAGCCAAAGTCCACATGCTTTTCCACGGCGGAAAAGCCACAGCGAAAAAGCATGTCTCTGTGCAAATCCTAATTTGGCTGACGGTGTCTTGCAGACACCGTCACCAAATAGCCCTCCCCACCCTGGGGATCAGCGGCGGACGGACCTGCCATCCGCCGCTGGTCCAACCGCAATCCCACCGCCATCCTAATCTGGCTGTTCTATGTGGCTGCGGCGGTGAATCCGCATACTCCGGGCCGGCGGTGGCTTCCGCCGGCCCAGAGTATGCGGATTCACCGCAATCATAATGAGGCCCTTAATTTTTACGTATTTTTTTACAAATCATACAATTTTTTTTATATAGCGCAAACTCGACCCAAATGTATCAGAGCGCTGTTCATGAGCACCAGTTGCGTTACAGAAGGACACCTTCCTTTTGATAGGCACAGGGAGATAAAGTGATGCTGCCCAGGGTCACAGGATGTTGAGCGTCCCTGCCGAGACTCGAGCCCGCTTCTCCAGCTTCCAAGTTGACCGCTCTAGGCCTTAGGCCACATCCTCTACCATTGCTTCAAACTTTCACTAAAATTGGAATGCAGGCAACCAAGAACAATCTATGCTGCAGGGCCAGGTCCAAAGACGGTGCTTATGGTTTGTAATGTTCCATTTGTTCAAATTTCCTTCTCCCTTTCCTGCAGGGACTGTATTATCTCCAGTTTCAATCAAGTGCTGCCCTTTTCTGTGCTGTGTGTGGTGTGTTACTTCCAAAAGCTCTCTTGTTTGTGCATTAAATTCTTGTGCTTTCAGTGCCTTAAAAGTAATTCGCATTTCTCTTTATGAGTGTCTGTGTTCTAAATAATTAATTACCTTAATGACAATTTACCATATTAATCTCCCTGGAAACGTCTGCTTTCCTACTTAGAAAGGCCACTTGCAGTTAAGAAAATGGAGTAAAATGTATTTCCGGCTAAAGGATGGTTTCAGCTTTTCACTGTAGTTACTGTAGTAATGTTTTAAATGGCATCATATTTTCTGTGTAATTGGTATGTGCAGCGTCTTGACAGTTTCCGAAGGGAAACATCTCCTTTGCATAGGCACTGTATGTTGTATTGGGAACGCTGCATATTTCCAATGCAGTATGTTGTTTGGCAGCGCTATAGCTACTCAAGGATGCAGAGCTCCCTTGGTATAGATCAAGGAAGTAAAGGGTACGTCAATGGACTCGCACAAATTAATACTTTGTTATTGCTTTGTTAGTTAAATAAAAATATGGGTGTAACCCTTTGTGGAAGCAGATTTTATACTAGTAATTAATGCTAGAAAGACGCTACTACAACATTTTTACTGCGTCATAGCTTTAAGTTGAGCAGAGTAGGACTAGTTGTGTCTTAAAATGGCTGACAATGTTTGTCCTTTGTCGATTGCTGAATATTTTTTGTCTCCCTCTGCTTATCCGGTGTTATTGATTGTTTCCATTTACTTGTAGACGTTCTACTTTTCTGTGATATGGAGATTTAAGAACTGGCTGAGAAGGGGCATGTTTCCTTGATGATGGGCTAATTTGAATTTAACACTGCTGTTGTTATATAGTTATAAATTCTGTGTTTCGGTGAACTTTGATACGATTTCGCGGGAATTTGATTTGTTTAATATTTTACTTTGTTTATGATGGCAATGGACTGAGTTTGTATTTTAATGTGTTTTTATATAATAACTGTGCATATATTTGATGTGGACCTCATTGGAGATCCAAATTCTTAATACAATTGAATTGAATTGGCTGTCAATTATGTATATTCTTTTCTCCACCTGTAAACTAACAGCCTCAAATATGGCATTAATTCCATGATCATTTGTACAAAATTCACTTTGCACTATGTTTTTGATTGGACTCTAACTTTTTTTTAAATGTATTAGTTTCTGTTGTTCCTGACTAGATTTACAACGGTATAAAATTGAAAGCCACTTCCTATAGACAAACGGAGTTGCTGTTTATATTTTGAGTGTGGTATTGTTTTCTATGAAAAACAAAATACAGCATTATTCATTAGATGTGGAACACAAGTTCTGATACTGTCTGATGTGTTTTCTGGTTTACTGAAATGTAACTTTCTTCATTGAACCAAAGTGACTGTACTGTTTCTCTGTCTAAAAATGTATAAAAACTCACCATTTGGGAAACAAGACATGTCAGACTCCATGTTAGCCTGTTTATCAATTTACCTTTATGATATTTTCCAAACTTCTCTTCCTCCTTTCCGAAATAGTCCTCAAAGCAGAATGTTCCTTGACTCTTATTATGTCTAGTGCGAGATTGTATTTGGTACTGTCAATTTTTAATGTAATTAAGAGTTACATGAAAAGTAATTCCTCATGCTATATTACCACCCAAAAACTCCTCCTGCCAAGGGTAGGTGGCAATGGTGACAAATATAAGAGAACACAACTCATTAACATCCCGAAATCATTCTAAATTATGTTTTAAACAATATTACAATTATAATGTTTACCCACCCAAAAAAAGTGTTGACAACTTTCTTAATTAACATCCACAATGACATTGAAAATTATGTAAACATGCAGGAGTAAAAAACCATTATGTGATTCCAAAGATATTTTTGTTTATGTCATTGCAAAAAATCTCAAAAGATAAATACTATTTGTTATGTTAATCTTATAATAGTAACAGTAACATAAAATGTAAACAACACTCCTGGTGCCAATCGGACTTCACTAACACTCTCTAACTGTACCTTATTGAAATCTCATTAATAAACATTACACTCTCACCCTTAACTCTACAAAGTAAAATAATGAAACAAACAAACCTAATTCAAAAGCATTTTTCAAATGTAAGAAAGTGGATCATTTGATAGTTAACGGTCACCGTAGACCGGGACCTTTGCATGATTTGTGGCCAACCACAAGGGAGCCCTGGTTGGATACACTAATTAGACGGATCCATTTGAATGTCTGAAAGTCAAACAGTTCCAAAACGTTTCAAAGCCATAATACAAAAAGGGACTTTGTCATACTTTTGAAGAAAAATCTGTCTCTTAACAAGAAAACTCTTAAATTGATGCCACCGCTGTGGAACTTCCAGTCAGATACGTGCATCAGATTGTTCTTGCTAAGGCTCTTGAGCTTAAAAAATGTTTGCTTGAAAAGGGGTCTGTCTCAAAACAGTAAGGGCTTTGTTGTTTTCCAGAGATGCTGTAACCTTTCAGGGGATGAATCTTAAATTCACACTGATGCAGTGGAGCTGCCAGTCATGTACTTATCATGGATGGTGCCCCTTGCTCTGGAGCTCTAGGGCAAACGTTTTCAAAAGTTTTAAAACTTTATCCTGGTGCTCAACCCCTTACATGTATACGCTTTAAGTCCCCAGGAACTCTGTGGGAGCACCTACAGACTCCTAGGGTGCCAGACTTAGGCAACTAGCAAGGTCCAATCCAAGTGCCAAGAGATACTGTTCATATATGAATTTTAGGGAAAAGGACTCATGCAGCCTTTTGTGCCCCTATAGTCACTAAGAAGGCCATCCAACTGTACCTTGAAAAACAATTCTTTGTCCTGGGTACAAAGGACACCATGTCCATTCCTTCAGAGCTCATCACAAGTCATAGACAGCAGGTTGATTCCTTTTTAGTTCTTCCACATGTCCAGACAGTGTACTGCGGGGTGCCTTGGAGTGCCACATTTATGCCTGTCACCAGATAGTGAGTGGGAGTAACTCCTTCGCTCTCATAACTAATGGGGTATATGTTACTGGGGTCAACCCTACCCACTTTTTCAGCAGTTCATGTTTGCTCTACTACAAACATTCTCTCAGTTCCCCACACACTCAAAATCTAAGATAGAGGTATCCTTCTCCCCGTGTGTAGAGCCTATGTGCAACCCAGTGGTGTGGCCAGAGTAATGGGCAGTCCCCTCCTCTGTGGGCACTCAAAACCAGTTCTGAGCATAGCTTTCCCACACTGGTTTTAGTTTCAGCCTGAGTAGGGGGATAAAAGCTAAGGCCTTTCCAGATTTCCACCTATCATTTACTTCTATCAAGGAAGGCCACTTTGAAGTAAATTAAGTTTTTGGGCTCACCTAAACCAGTATTTCTAAAAGAGGAAGAAAACACCTCGCCACTCCAAGGCCATTGACTCTGATCTGGGAGCAGTTTTCACACCTCTTTCACACCTAATTGAGTCCAAATACCACCTGGACAGATGCTGGATAGCTAATGCAAATTAGCTTTAAACAGCTGCATGCAGGGTAAAGGTAACTTTCTATTTTACATTTTCCAATATATTTACTAGAAATGCGGCTTACCATTTAATTGGTTTTTTTTAAATACAGGCCTTTGGCTGGAGTCTGTAGCTGGTATAGGTCACCAATTATTGATTAAAATGCATAATCTATACTTTGACTTTTCTATGTGACAGTTACAGCCTGAGCAGAGACAATTTTGTGTTGAAGTGAATCACTGGTGGAGCATGCCATTGTTAATGTCACACATGTTCTATGCAGCCTACCTTGTTGGCAGCAAGGTGTGCTTAGGGATGACTTATTTAATACTTAAAATCAGGTCTTCTGACAGGTCAAAATGCTGATTTTGACAGCCCTGGGCAGAAGGGTGCATGCTACTGCTGTGAGGCATCAGAGGGTAGGCTGAATATATGACGTTACAATGCATACCATTATAACGCATGTTTTAACAACGTAGTTTTTACAACACAAATACTATAACATCGCATGTTTTTACAACGCATACCATTACAATGCATGTACACTGAGATACATTAAAACTACCATTACAACGCATTCCTTTACAATGCATACTATAACTATGCATACCATTACAACGCATACTATTTTTATTTTATTTCAAATACATTTAGTTTTACCATCCCCTGGGATGGGATGCAAGGGAAATAGGGGTTTGGGTGAGGGAGATTAATACCCAGGTATTCATTTTAATACTCAAGTACTTTTTACAGTACCTTTCCATTAAAATATCTGAGTATTAATAAAAAATATCTAAAAACAATGTTCAAAAAGAAGGGGAAAAAGAAGCATAAATGTTAATAACACGTTAGAAAAAAAATTCTGCCCTCAGAGTCAAAAAGAGATTCCGCATACAATCTAATTCGAAGAACATAAAACATAAGACCTTCAACTATTTCCATTACACTCCCTGTGCCAGTAACTACACAAAATGGCTGAAATTCCGAAAAGCAACACATAAACAGACATTTTTCCACATGACAAAATAAATATACATTCTGTCAGCCTGTGAATTGCATGAAAATACTGTTTCCAATACATATTTTCTTTTAAATTGTTGTTTACCCTCAAAAAACGTTTAAAAGAAGCCTGCAACCATTTTGGGCACAGTGGTAAACTGACTTCTGAGGTGACCACACACAGCAAGAGCAGCTGGATAATATTGCCGTTTGTTAAATTGAACACTGCCATCTACAGACTGAAGTAAGTGTATGTTTACAATAAAACAGCATCAAAATATTAACACATAAATCACAAATACTCACGATATAATTTTACATACATTTTGAGGATTTACACATCTTGAAAAGCAGCCAACAATCTAAAGCAGAGATTCGACTAATTATCTTAACATTTGGGGGCCGATTCCGATTTCGGCTGGAAGGTCTCCAAACCATGTTCGGAGCCCTTCCGACAGAATCGGTCAGTGCCGGCCGGATTCCTTTCCGACTGAGCCATTCCGATGGAGAGCCTCGGAGAGCCTGTCCGCAGTCTGGAAATCCCTCAGTGCTCCCCCGGTCGCCTCTTTCTGACCGAGGGAGTACAATGGCAGCTTTTCACTGCCTTTTCGTGCTGGTCTGTCCGGCACGAAAAGGCAGTCGGAAGCTGTCTCTGGGGGCCCCCAGCAGGGCCCCCATGGGTTTGAGGCCACCGGATGGCTGCCTGGGTTCCCTGCACCCGGTGGCAGGCACCTTGAGGTGCTGGCCACGGGGTGCAGGGATGAACTGCACCCCTGCTTTCAGCAATGCAGGCATGCATTCCGGTCGGAAAGCATGACTGTATTGTAAAGTATACGAATGTGACCGAACCCAGTTCTGTCGCATTGTACTAGCAAGGTTGTAACCGATGACAGCAGGTCGGTCGGTTACAGCTCCTGGCCGATGTCAGACGGACTCAGGTCCGTCCGACATTGAAATAGGCCCCTAAAAAGTAAGTGATTAACTTTAAAAAAATTATGTAAAATTAAAAAGCCCATAAGGTAGATAAAAAATTAAGTTACATTTAAAATTAACAGATTTTTTACATAAATCAACACCAAATACCAAGCAGGAAGAAACAAACATTTACAGAATCAAATGTGAGTGAACTGTTACCAATAAACTGAACAATAAAAAAACATATTTTTTATTGATCCCTGAAATAAAACATTAGCAGACAAAGATCATAATTACATTTAAAATGTTACTAATTTAACTACTTCATGTTTTTAACTCAGGAAACAGGCTGAGGGAAGGAGTTGGATAATGGTAGGGGCAAATTTACTATTCCCCCTCCAACAGGTACTTGCCTCATGGAAAGTGCTGGATGGCGGTGGGGACAACTTTATTATTCCTATACCAACCTGTGCTGGCCTCAGGGAAAGTGCTGGATTGTGGCGGGGTCAATTGTACTATTCCCACTCCAACCTGTGCTGGCCTCAGAGAAAGTGTTGGATGGTGGTTGGGGACAAATTTACTATTCCTACTCGATAGGTGCTTGCCTCAGGGAAAGTGTTGGATGGAGGTGGAGGCAAAATTACTATTACTACTCCAACCTGTGCTGGCCACTGCAAAAGTGCTGGATGGTGGTAGGGGCAAAGTTACTATTCCTACTCTGACCTGTGCTGGCCTCAGGGAAAGTGCTGGATGGTGGTGGGGACAAATTTACTATTCCCACTCCGACCTGTGCTTGCCTCAGGCAAAATGTTGGATGGTGGTGGGGGCAAATTTACTATTCCTACTCCAACCTGTGCTTGCCTCAGGGAAAGTGTTAGATGGTGGTGGGGTAAATGTACTATTCCTACTCCGACAGGGGCTTGCAACAGGGAAAGTGCTGGATGGTGGTTGGGGCAAAATTAATATTCCTACTCCGACCTGTGCTTGCCTCAGGGAAAGTGTTGGATGATGGTGGGGCAAATTTACTATTCCTACTCCGACAGGTGCTTGCCTCTGGGAAAGTGCTTGATGGTTGTGGGGCAAATTTACTATTCCTACTCCAACCTGTGCTTGCCTCAGGGAAAGTGCTGGATGGCGGTGGAACATATTTACTATTCCTACTCCGACCTGTACTTGCCTGAGGGAGAGTGCTGGATGGTGTTGTGAGAAAATTGATTATACTTAATGTAAAAAAATACAATTTTTAACAGTAACTTTTCTATTTTCTTTTCAGTTATTTGTCAAGCATACAGCCAAACATTTTTATTTTATTTGAATTTCTCAACAGATTAAACCATAAAAACCCTTAATCAAAGAAAATTCAAAAGCCCATCACCACTGGAGAAGCCAAAGAATACAAGGTAAAAATATAAAAAATCAACATTATGCTTTTTTTTTATTTTTGCAGCTTTCAAGTACAGAATCAAATTATTTTAAAAAGTATCATTGTAGTAGAAATGACAGCTTAATACACAACAGCTAAATTACTTTTTTTTGACGTCAAAAGCACTAATCAATTTCTTTGCAGGCTAATGCAAAACAAAAAAAACAAATAACAAACTATAAACATTTCTCCACTTTTTACAGAACCAAAGAATCCAAACCACCAAACAAAGAACTGAACAAACATCCCAAGTAAACCATCAAATACACCAGGTCTTTTCAGCAAGACAACAGAAAAACCTTAAAAAAGGTAACCTTTACCATTATGTAAAATCTAACCAAAATGAACCTTTTTTCCATCCAATGAACAAAAGCAGGAAACAATTCTAAACAAAACATTATCAAAGCAATGCAATTAAAACCTGGTACAATTTTGCAAAAAGTTAAAGCTGTAAAAAGAAAATGTGTACTAACTTTTCACTTACAGGCAAATTCGTTTTTAAAACAACCACACTTAAAATCACTAAAACAATTCTTTTCTCTTTTTCTTGTTTCTACAGAAAAGAAGCCAAAAATATATAATCAAGCCGTAGGAATAAACTGTTAAGTCACAGTGGTTACGTTTATTGTAAGGAGAGCTTAACAGAGCCCAGATGTCATTGGCGGTGTGTGCATTATTACTCATCCCATTACACAGACCGGTTACTCTTGGTGACGCTGTTGAAAGGACCACCGAGCATAACCACTCTGCCTTTGCAATGGAGATATAAGTAATAGAGAATATAAATGAAATTAAATCCCTGGCATCCACCTCCAATGAACCCTGTGGCTCAGTTTTGAGGGGGGCATCTCAAAACATTCCAACACATGATGGAAGTTGTATGAACATCAATCCCCAACCTACACAGAATTATTCAGCATGAAAAACAGGCAAGTAACCCCCTATGTGTAACACCCTAAACCTTTTCTGACATTAACATTCCACCTGAACTTCATGTAACTATTGCTAATGTACCCTTTCTTTTACATAATAGCAAAAACCCTCTTAAAAGAATACTAATCTTTAGTACACCCCATGATCTTGTTAAATTGGAGAGTAGTGATATTGGGATGATGGATGGGATGTTTAAAATCCACACCCCATCCATTCACCCAAATATACACTGTTTATGCCTACATTATCAAACAGTAGTGCCCTTAGTGTACAGTTTATTCCCTTATAAACAATCTTCAACATACACTGAATTTTTAT
Source organism: Lissotriton helveticus (assembly GCF_964261635.1). Lineage (NCBI taxonomy): Eukaryota > Metazoa > Chordata > Amphibia > Caudata > Salamandridae > Lissotriton > Lissotriton helveticus. Next base: position 446,820,749 of record NC_136072.1, on the reverse strand, counting down.
CAGTGATGGAAGCTAGAACCATGAACAAAAGTCATAGAAAAGTGTTAATTGACTTCGAATTACCTATGATTATCACAATTATCAAAATGCACATAGATACCCAAATTCAAGGATGTTTTTACACTTTTCACAGGCATATTGACGAAAAATTTAAAAAAACATCCTTAGTTGAGGTTTATATATCAGACAGCAAACTACAATTTGAATTAAAGAAACTAACTGCACTTTGCTTTGTTCCTCCTGACAGTGTAGATGAATACTACACATCTATTACAGAATCTAACTACTTTACTACAAACAAGGACTAATTGGCACCCCTTCTAAATTACTCTGAAGACACATAGGGCCCTATTAGGATGGCGGGCGGATTGACCCCACCGGCCCAGCGGTAGTCACCCCCGGCGGGGGCAATACGCCCGCCATCACTGTAGAAAAGACCCCCCCACCACATTAGAATGGCTGGGGGGTCTGAGGTGGACGGAAAGACCGTCCGCCGCTTTTCCGCCCGGTCGACATGTTGACCGGGCGGAAAAGGGTTCTATATGGTGGCAGTGTCTGAAAGACACCGCCAGCCATATTAGAATGGGCATTCCTGAATGCCTTTAAAGGCATGCAGAGTCTGCTTGGGGGGCCCGTTGCGGACCCCCATGGTCTCTGGGGGGTGGGGGTGCCCATGAATCTCTAAAAGAACAAAAGAAATGTCCGAGAGACTATTGGGTGCAATTCAACAATTTACGTTGATGGTGGCTTCAGCGTACCTGGATAATATTGCACGCATCCTACATTTCTAATCTACACTAACTCCTAAACCACCTTACTTGCCTGTTTTGACAAAGAATCCCCTTAATTAAAATGGCATAACAAAATATTTACATTACTTTTTTTTTAAAGTCTGGTTTCTTACCTTCAGTTGTCTTCTTTTTTCAACTCAAGGACTTGCGTATAATCCTGCCTTTCACCAAGAGTCTTGAGCATTTTAATCCATTGCAAATAATCTATAATCCGTTAAATAATCCCAAATTAAAGTAACCAAAAGGGGCACCGTTCGGCAATGCCATATTTTAACATAAACAATTGAGCTGTAAACTATAAAGTGCACACCAACAAAAAACACACCCAAAAGAAAATCCCGAAAATAATTCTTGTTTGGCAAAGAACGCAACAAGATTCCATCAATGCAATCCTCTCTTGCTCAAATTCAAGTTAAAATAAAACACAAAAAAGTATTAAAGTTTTAAAAAAAATCACAACACAAAAATCCATTGTTGAAGTCCTCTCTCGACCAAAGTCCAGCAGAAGTCACAAAATCCATATAGCAATGTTTTAAAAATGGCTCAAAACGCTTTTTTCCAACCCACAAAATCTTTCTCCATGTTCCTTCATCCTATCTGGAAAACCGCGATAACACAATTACAAAATTACTAAAAACCTGTTGCAAGAAAAAAAATTACCAAATAAAATTACTTTCATAACACTATTGTTTATTAGAAAAAATAATCAAACTTTTGAAAGAAATCCTAATAAACAAAAAGTGATACGAAAGCAATCAATCTGACGTGGGCCTACAACTGCTACCTGTTTTGGAAAAGATTTTCAAGTTAAAATACACAATAACATCAAAATACAACTATCCTAGTTCTTACTACCTCCCTCCTCTCTCCTTATAATAAACTATACCATCGTAATCTATTTTTCAAAATTTAAATTTGCCTTACATAGACGCAGCTCTTCCTTGCTTCTGATCCGGACTGTGACAAACCTTGCAATGACGAAACATACACTCGGCAAGGTCATCTCTTCACGTGAAAAGGAAAAAGGGACAATTTCACCCATTGACTTCAATGGGAAACCTTGGAAAAAGCGACAAAGAAGTTAAAAAATATATGTTACAATACATACAATACATACAAAAATCTGTTTATTTAAAAAAAATAATACTACTAATAAAATATTTAAAAAGTGTTTGCTTATTTATTTATTCTGCTTTATATTTTGAATAAATACAATACAAATATTTTCAATACTATTAATGCGTCTGATGATTGTTTTATTAAATAATATTTTTGTTTACTAATTTTTTACTTCAACAGATTTTATATGTCTATTTATGCATTCTTATGTTGTACATTTATGCTCTATTAACTTCTATAAATATCCTAATTAATTTTTAAAAGATGTTTATTTTTAAAAATGAAAGTTAAAATTATTAAAGAATTTTTAAATTATAAATTATATTTTTACCTTCATATCATATCACCCCTACCCAAAATCTCCCTGAATTTATCTGCACATTACTTTTAAAATGTTTGTTTAACAATTAGTTTAAAAATTGAACAATTAAAAAACTTAAGTCATAAATAATACTCAAGAGGTAAAATTAATATCTGAGTATTATTATACTTCTCCACCCAATACCCCTGTTTCCCTTGTATCCCATACCAGAGTATAGGCGTAAATGTCTTTTTAAATATTATTAGTTAAAATAATTTTTATAATTAACAGTAAATCTAAATATCAATTAATACTCTAGAATTTTAGAAACATTACCTGAGAATTAATACTCCCCCACCCAAAACACCTATTTGTCAGATTTTTGATTCAAAAGACTTTTTAATTACATTACTTTTAAATTAAATTAAAAATTATCTAGCAGTAAAACTAAGGGGGTGATTACGATGATGGAAGGCCCGCCACTGACAGCCGTGCTGTGGCGAGCACCCTGCCGTCTGACAGCATTATTCCCCCTGCCAAATTACTATGGTGGGAGGAATTGCTTTCAGAACGCGGCGGTTGCAAAGACCACCCGCCACACTTCCGCCACAGGCAATTGTACCGATTGCCTGGCGGAGCAGTCAGCACCTGTAAAATTATGGCGTGCCTAGCAGGCACCATCTGCTAAATTACAATGCTGGCCGCAGCCAGCCTTTCCGTGGTAGGTAAACCGCCATTGAAAGGCTGGCGGGGACTGGTTTTGGGGGCCCGTTGCAGGCCAACCTTGTGTTGGGGGGAGGTGGTGATGCACTGGAGGGGGTACCACGGTACCCCCTACATTTTCACGTGGTGCCTGTCAAGTAGTGCAGGGCAATGCATGACATGCTGTTTTAGCATTGCGGCGGGTGCTGTAGCCAGCAGCACCGACCGCATTGTTAACCTAGCATGATGTGACTGCTACTGTGGTGGTCGCATCACAATGCGTGGTGTGGGACCGCTACAATGATGGGCGGACTTGTGTCCACCCGCCATCGTAATCACTCTCTAAATTTCTATGAATTCTCAAGTATTAATATTAATACCGGAGTATTCATACATTCTCCCACCCAAAATGCATTTCTCACATACATCTTTCCCCAAATTATAGAAGCCTAAACAGTTTACAATGTTAAAAATTCTAAAACTATTAAATATTTCTATCAATATAAATTAAAATAAATGTAAGACACATTAAAAAAAATTACCTGAGTAGTAAAGCACTCCCCCACCCAAAACCCCTACTTCCCGTACATCCAATCCCAGAGGATATGTGCCAAAGATTTTTTTAATAATTAAAAAAATAAATTTACAAAACATATATGACTAAAACTAAATATCATTACATTCGCAAGTATTTAAATTAATACCTGATAATTAATACACTCCCCAACCCAAAACCCCTATTTCCCAAACATCCCGTCCCAGGGAAAAAATGCAAAGCACATTTATTATATTTTAATTTAATACATTAAATTATTGATTTTTGTTGTTTAAATAAATTAACTACTACAATAATTCTTTAATAATACTCTAATATTTTTTATAAAAAACCTGAGTATTAATACACTACCCAAACCTATACAATTTAAATGCATAATATGATATATATTTTTTAAACTATTTAAAAAAAAATTGTAACTATTTAAAAATGTGTAAAATAATACTATTAACTACTTTCCTATAAAAAATAATAAAAAATAAAAACTTACATCAAATACAACTATTACTTACCTTACAATGCGTTGTAATGTCATGCGTTGTAATGGTATGCGTGGTAATGGCATATGTGTTGTAATAACATGCGTTGTAACTGTATTACGATGTAATGCCTGCATTGTAATGGACGCCTCCTGATAGGCCTGAAGCTATGTTTTCACAGCCGCTGTGGTGGATGGCTTAGTTCTCAAGCGCTATTTACGTTTCCAGGCCATGGTTGTATTTCTCTTATCACACACCATGGCCATAAAGGAAAGTTAAATTAGCCAAGTGTGGTTAAGACAATTTAACCATGTTTATAACAGGAGCACAGTCACTTTACTCTTGGTTATCAGGGAGAAGGTGCACAGAGTTCTAAAGCCAGCAAACTTAGGGGCTCATTAGGATGGCGGACGGACCTGCGTCCGTCCGCCACCCTAGAGGAGGAGGGACCATCCGCAGGGGCAGCGGCGGTCCCTCCAGTGCAATTAGGATGTGACCGCCAGCCTGGCGGTCACATCCTCAATATTTAACAATGCAGCGGGTGCTGCTTGAAGCAGCACCCGCCGCAAGGTTAAATATTCATGCTTAGCATTTGCATGCACAAAGCGGCAGGCACAGCGCGGTGCCTGCCGCTTCGTGCACGCAAATGCAGGGGGGTACCATAGGTAGCCCCCATGTGCACCCCCCACCCCCGCCACTCACCCTGGGGGCCCGCAACGGGCCCCCAAAGAATTCACCGTATGCCTTTCCACGGCGGAGAATCCGCCACGGAAAGGCATCTGTTTTTCGTCATCCTAATATGGCTGGCGGTGTCTGATAGACACCGCCAGCCATGTTAGAGCTTTTCCGCCGCAGAAGGCGACTGCGGCGGAAAAGCTGCGGACCGATTTTGAGACCCACTGCCATCCTAATTTGGCAGTGGGTCTTTTGTGCCTCCCCAGTGGTTTTCCCACATCCTCCGGGCCGGCGGTGGCTTCTATCACTCTAGCTCTCCCAGCGCCATATAACTCACATGCCTTTCCTCACGCGCAGAGGCAAGCCCGTCTGCGCACGTCCGCGGCCACCCGGGGCAAGGGGCAAGTAACTATGCCCATTTTATCTCCAACACGACAACTGAACTGACAACTCCATGACAATTGGCCTATTAGCTCCTGCACCCAAGCCCACTTGCATTCCATAGGGATTTTTAAACCTAGGACCGCTTTCGCTGAACTCTTGGTCCTACTGTCTGTAAAGAGCTCTTCCCCTAGCTCTGCTGTTTCTTCTGGTCCCATCCCCCTCCCGCCCCAGGAAAAAATAAAAACAACCCTGGTAGTCAGTTACTTAAATACCCGCTCACTGGTAAAACACCAACTTGAAATATTCCAGCTACTTGACTCGGACAAACCTGACATACTTCTTGTAACTGAAACATGGCTCACTACTGAGTCAGTACCGGACATCCTCGCGGTGGTGCCCTCAGGCTATTACATTCTCCAGACCAACAGGCCCTCTGGGAAGCCTGGAGGCCTGGTTGCAGCCATCTTTCATCATCAACTTAGGTTTACTGCCTTAAAGATCACTGGCATACCCTCAGTTGATAGCCTCATTTTAAAATTTGAATCCTCCCAGTCCCCTTTTATTTGTTCCCTTTTTTACCGAACCCCTCACTACATGAAAATCTTGATTATTGGAGACTTTAACTACTGGCCTACGGATGCTAAGGAGAGCACCATCTCCTCAGAATTCACAGACCTCTTATCCGGTATGAACTGTACTCAGCACATACAGGCCGCCAGACATATTAAGGGACATGTTCTAGACCAAGTTTGGAGCTCCAAATTGGAAATTACCCAACCCCGAATTTCCCCTTGCCCCTGGTCAGACCACCATATTATTACAATCTTGTCCCTCACAGGGAACCATATGGCGAGAAATTGGAGCCGGGCCAATATCAACGAGTTCTGTACCCTACTCAATGCTTCATCCCTTAGCAAACAGGACTCCTTAGATAATCAGGCCACCAGCATTAAGCATTGGCTTGAATCAGCTAGCAACATCGTTGCCCCTTTTAGGAGAACCAAACTTAAACGTCCGCATGATGCCCAGCGATGGTTCTCCGATGAGCTGAAAAATAAGAAACTAACACTGAGGCAAGCTGAGTGTAGCTGGAGACGAGAATATGCCCAAGAAAAAAAAGTTTCTTATATCACTCTGTTAAAAGACTACAAAAATCCATTCTCCAGGCTAAGACAACGTACTTTTCCCTGAAAATCACTAACTCAGCTACTAAGACCAAAGACATATTCTCCATAGTTGACGAGCTGTCACAACCGGACAGAGTAATAGCCAAACCGGTCCCCTCACAAACATTATGTGATTCCCTTAACCTATACTTTACAGAGAAGATTGCTACAATTAAAAGCAGTATCCCTTCTCCCACACCCTCAACAACCTTTTCTATCACTTTTAAAAACTCCCAGGTGGTGGATCAAATACCCCTGATATCTAGGGATGAGTTTTCCGCCCTACTAAAAAAGGTTGGATCAGGTTCCCCTACAGATTGATGCCCATCCCACATCCTCCAAGAAGCCTTTGCCATCTGCCCCGACCCCCCGCTTGCGCTCCCTAACAACTCTCTTAGACTAGGATCTGTCTCCGACACCTTCAAGATAGCCGAAGGTTCCCATCTTGAAAAAACCCAACGCCGACCCTTCACTGATGAGCAATTTTCGCCCCATCTCGGTACTCCCTTACCTCAGTAAGCTTCTCGAAGCTCATGTCACTAACTGCCTCAGCTCCTTTATTGAACACTCGCAGTTCCTTGATTCCTAACAAGCAGAATTTAGACCAGCACATTCTACTGAGTTGGTCATTCTCTCAGTCATGGGTGAATTGAGGAGGGGGGCAGACCATAACATCGCCCTGGATTTGTCGGCCGCCTTTGACACGGTCGATCATAACATCCTGATCGACCGTGTCGGCAATGCTGACATCCTGGGGTCGGCTCTGAGGTGGATCTCCTCCTTCCTCAGTAACCAACACCAGGCTGTCCGTCTTACCATCTTCTTTGCGGAGAACGTTAGGTTGACCTGTGGGGTCCCCCAGGGATCCTCTCTCTCTCCCATTCTTTTTTACTTGTACCTGTCTCCCCTGATCCGGTATCTGCGCAAAAAGCAAGGTTGCTGCTTTTAACTATGCAGATGACATCCAGCTGGTGTTTGAAATTGACTTCTCTGACACCTCAGTCAATAACTTTCAGTCCACCATGAGCCTCATTAGCGACTGGATGTCGGCTAATCAACTAAAGCTCAACCCGGATAAGACTGAGTTGATTCTGACCGGAGGCCCCTCCAACCCTTGGAACTCTAACTTTTGGCCCCCCTCCTAGGCAATCCCCCAATCCCGCGGAATCTGTAAAGAGCCTAGGGGTTATCATCTGCAAAGATCTGTCTATGAAGCCTCAGATTGGCACACTGGTATCGTCTTGCTTCTTCCATCTTCGTAGAATCTGAAAGATCTCTAGATTCTTAACTACCGAGGCCTTAACCCTTGTCCTTCTGGCCTTGGTCATTTCCCGCATTGACTATGCCAACTCACATTATGTTGGCATCCCTTCCTATCAACTCCGTTGCCTGCATTTGGTACAAAACCAGGCAGCCAGGCTAATTTTTCACCAACCTAGACACCACGTGTTCGTCCCCTGATGAAGAGCCTTCACTGGCTCCCAGTGGCCAAACGCTGCAAATTTCAATTGGGCTGTACCATTTTCAAAGCCTTGGCCGGTCTTGGCCCAGCTTTCATCTCCTCCTTGATCTACCTCTATCTTCCCTCTCGCGACCTCCGCTCCTCTCATTTGTCCCTGCTCACTACCCCCACCTTTAAACGAAAGAAACACGGTGGTCTCATATTCTCTTTCCTTGCACCTCATTTTTGGAACTCCCTCCCCTTGGAATTCAGATTAGTAACATCCTATACCCACTTTAGACCTCTTCTGAAGACCCTGTTGTTCTCTCAGGCATATGAGTAAGGTTCTGCCCATCATACATCTGCTGCCCCCCGTTCACAGCACCATGAAACCGTTTGGTGAAAGTGCGCTCTATAAATAACTTTAGCTTACCATAAAAACATAACATGAACAGATTATGTAATGATCGATGAACACAAAGATTGTAGCAGCGGACCCTACAATGCCGCACTTTGAACCCAGTTCCAAATATTTGTAAGTTTATGTGCGGCCTTGGGACCATCCATGCCGAAACTGTGGCGTTGACGAGGAAACTTTCAAGGTTCACTACTCTGAACCAATACATAATTGTGAGAGAAGGAACTGATACAGCTTCCTCACCCGAATCCACGGCGCCGGAACGCAACACTTATAATTAAGGGATCCTTGTAATTTACATTGAGAGGTGTTGTCAAGGTTCACGGACACTTCAAGGTGAAATGAAAAATCAGAAACAGTACAACTGAACAAACAGGCAGACTAGGAGTAGGACTACAAAACCGCTTGGGCCACTGGGGCTCCGACTGAGGAACCCTTACACGCTACGGACAACTGCCGACGGCTTTCTCTTTCTCCCCTTTTTTCGTAACTTTGGAGGATCCACGTACGCGTTACCGGATGTACTTTCATCTCGCCCTGAAGAAACTCCCTGGTAGGGAGTGAAACGCGTTGGCTGATTGTTCTGTTAATTGCAGTTTGATGCTTTTAAAAGAATGAATAATATTAAATAAAGGACTTTTTTCACACACCAAATTCTACATCTCTCTTGGACTTTTTATCTGTGCGCCCCCACATAAGCTAACAGATTATGGGCCCGAATCCAGCTTTTAGGGCCCGAATATGTGCTTCAAGAGAGCCTAGAATTGCCACATGACTATCACCTACCATTCTAGTAAACTCTCTTATAGCATGGGTCAGCATATAGCCCTTCTATTTGCAGCACAGCAATTATGTCACATCTGGAAGCAATAATGAATGTCTCATCTATATTCTCTTTCCTGGGCTGATATGAGATTTTTCAACTGATTTGAGGCACATACAATGGCGTGTGTTGATTCTCTGAAATTTGTAAGCTGCTACCCATATCCAGTCTCAATGGCGGATAATCTGCGTGACAGACGTGCTAATGTTTGTACTTTTGTGTTGCTGCTACTGCCACCACTTGTTTGTGGCACTGTTGTTGGTGCCACTGTTTCATCCTCCGGTACAGGACTAACAATTGCAGTATCAAGGTCAAGTTCAAACACATCTCCTTCGACCGCACCACAGCTATCCATTGGACGGACCACAGCTGCGTTCACTTCAGCTACAAAACCACCTCGACCCACAACCCCCCACAACCTATTCCCCGAAGAAAATGGAACAAAATCACCACCGACCAACTTCTCACATCGCTCAACCAAAACACTCCCACCCTCTCATCGGATCCAAACCAAGCTGCCATCAAATTCAAACAATGGATCACTCACAGCGCCGACGAATTAGCACCCTTGAAAAATCATCACACCAAACAGGACAGCAAAAAGGCCCCCTGGTTCAACGATGACCTTAAGAAATCCAAAAAGCTATGCCGTACTCTCGAGAAAACATGGAGAAAAAACCCATCCACTGACAACATGACCACCTTCAAGACAGCCACCCGCAAACACCACCAGCTGATTCGATCCACCAAGAAATCAGCATTCAAGAATCGACTTGACAACAACGCCCATAACAGCAAGGAACTATTCAACATCGTCAAAGAATTCACCAACCCCACCGCAGCCTCAAACGACATCACTCCCTCCCAAGACCTCTGCGACTCGCTATCCTCCTTCTTCTACAACAAAATTGCCGACATACATAACAGCTTTGAAAACAGTCCCAACGAACAATCCTCTCCACCCCCCTCTGAACCTAAACCGCCATCTAACAACCTCAGCGCCTGGAACCCAATCAACACTGAAAACACTATCCGCCTAATGAATTCCATCCACTCTGGCTCGCCAACCGACCCCTGTCCCCACCACATCTTCAACAAAGCAGACTCCATCATCGCACCCCATCTCCGTGATGTCATCAACTGCTCCTTCAACTCTGCTACCTTCCCAGAAAGCTGGAAACATGCCGAAGTCAACGCCCTCCTGAAGAAACCCACAGCAGACCCCTCTGAATTTAAAAACTACCGCCCCATATCCCTCCTCCCTTTCCCGGCCAAAGTCATCGAGAAAGCCGTTAATAGCCAACTCGCCGCCTTCCTCGAATCCAACAACTCGCTCGATCCCTCATAGTCCGGATTTCGAGCCAAACACAGCACCGAGACCACCCTCATCGCAGCAACAGACGACATCCGAACACTACTGGACAATGGAGAAACAGTGGCCCTCATTCTACTCGACCTCTCCGCCGCCTTCGACACTGTCTGTCACATCACCCTCATACAACGCCTCAGCAACATCGGCATAAAAGGAAAAGCCTTGGACTGGGTCATCTCGTTCCTAGCTGGGAGAACTCAGAGAGTCCGACTTCCCCCTTTCGAATCAGAGGCCACCGAAGTCATCTGCGGTGTACCACAAGGATCATCACTTAGTCCCACCCTCTTCAACGTTTACATGAGTCCAAACGCTTCCATCGCGCGTCAACACAACCTAAACATCATCTCCTACGCTGACGACACCCAGCTGATCCTTTCCCTCACCAAAGACCCCAACACCGCATAAACCAATCTTCACGAAGGCATGAAAGAAGTAGCCATATGGATGAAACACAGCCGCCTAAAACTTAACTCAGACAAAACGGAAGTGCTCATCCTAGGATCATCCCCCTCTGCCTGGGACGACTCATGGTGGCCTTCGGATCTGGGCTCAGCACCCACACCCACAAACCACGCATGCAACCTTGGCTTTATCCTAGACTCCTCACTCTCGATGACCAAACAAGTCAACGCCGTCTCATCCTCCTGCTTCAACTTACTCCGTATGCTCAAAAAAATCTTCCACTGGATCCCCACCGAGACAAGAAAGACTGTCACCCACGCACTGGTTACGAGTCGACTAGACTACGGAAACACCCTATACGCCGGAATTACAGCCAAATTACAGAAAAAAACTCCAACGCATCCAAAACGCATCTGCGAGACTCATTTTGGACATCCCTCGCCAAGATCACATCACCGGCCACCTGAAAGACCTCCACTGGCTTCCCGTCAACAAAAGAATAACATTCCGTCTCCTCACCCACGCACACAAGGCCCTCTACAAACTAGGACCCGAATGCCTCAACACTCGACTATCCTTCTACACACCCACACGCCAACTAAGATCCTCCAGTCAAGGCCTCGCCGCAGTTCCGCGTATCCAAAGATCCACCATGGGAGGTAGATCCTTCTCCTACTTGGCGGCCAAAACCTGGAACTCACTCCCCACTCACCTCCACCTTACACACAACCACATCTCCTTCAGAAAAGAACTTAAAACCTGGCTATTTGATAAATAATGATCCCCCTCCCCAAGCGCCTTGAGACCCTCTGGGTGAGTAGTGCGCTATATAAATTCTTGAACTTGAACTTGAACTTGAAGTTTATTTTATTTGCATAGTTACTAAAAATTATTGCAATACAGTAAAACAGCCAATAAAACCATAAATACACACTGTAAAATATCGTACTATGCATGCATAAATGAAAGTAGCACCTTACATAGGTGAAGCTACTAAAATGGATCATCATAAACATTTCAAAATTGCCTAGATGTAATTAAAAGGAGCTGTATTATTAGTTAACAGCCAGACTCTTCACAGAGGGCCTAGTGCAAAGTCGAATGCAAAGTGTACAATGTTCAAAAAGTGCTTCAAGTGTTTTTGAAGAGCTAAATCTCAGGTTTCCTTCCCAGCAAGATTCGCTCAGCAAGTCAAGTCGAATGGGACTAGGTGTAATGTTTTGGACTGCCACCCACTAAAGTGCAAGCTGCCTGGGGAGGGAATTCCTTAGATCACATGGCCCCTCCCTCAATTTAACTTTCAATGTTCTCCTATGAGTGCTTTGAAGTAGCAGGGCCAGCCAGCAAGCCACTGTCTATAATCGAAAGGTGGACGTGGTCAGGGACAGCCAGCCTTTAATTCCAAGTGCAAAGAGCTCAAAGTTCAAAATCAATCAGAGCTTGAAGTGCCAAGTACAAAGATGGCAGGTTTCAAACTCTCAGTGTAGTTGACCCGCAATAAGAGATGACCAGGAGCAGATGTGATTTTTGGGCTGCCACCTCTTGGAGTGCAAGATGGGCCGGGATCAAGGCACCTTGCTGACTCGTTTTGACATTTTCCTATCCACTAGTGTATGGAGCTTTACCAATCAACAGTTCAACTGTGGAGCCTCAGGCGTGAAGCAGGCCAGCACAGCCTGCCTGTGCAGAACCCTCTTAGATTGAAATGGGATTGGAGCAGCTGTATCCTTTCCTCTAGCAGATCATGGCAAGTGCATAACAAGTGTGGCAGATCTTCTGTGTCTTTGCCACACAACCAGCAGGCAGTCGATGTAGCCTCCCTCTGTCCCTGAGGGAGGGGGGGGGGTGCTGAGCAGATGTCAGTAGCCACTGATGATGTTTCAGAAATTACTCTTGGTGGTTCAGGAGTAGCCTAGGTTAAAGTATTTTTGGGAAACATGTACATTTTAGCCATTTAGTGACATCCATGCATGAGCTCTGCCTGAAAACGCAGCCTTGTCTTCCAGTAGCGAAAGGAGCTTTATTGAATTCCATACTGATTTTTTTTAAAACTGTATGGCTAGTGGAGGCTTTCCAAAGCTGGGTCCTAAGTTCTTGTTGATGTGTCTCTCTGTTGTAGCTCCTGCCATGGATAGTAATTTAAAGTGCCCTGGAACTGCCTTCCTGATTTTGACCCACTAGATTAGAAATGCTCCTTGCCTGGCCAGGGATTGTCTTTGCAGACTTAACTCCAGCTGGCGAGGTGTAGTTTGGCAGGCTAAAGATGATTCTGTATACCTGAACTAGGGTGCTGTTCAGTACTTTGGCATCTCTCCCTCTCAGAAATTTGTTACTATATGTTATAGGTGATAAAGTTTTGGCTTGCACTACCTTGAGGAGCGGGGACAGCGTTCGCCCTATCAGTTTTGATTTTAGATTCTTTATTCTCACTGCCAATGCCAACCCTTTCCTTTTAAATGGATTCTTCAGATGTGCAAATTGGCCCTCCTTGTCAATGATTACCCATAAATATTTGATGTCTGTTGCTGTCTGTATTCCATCTTACGCCAGTACCAGACCGATGTCCTTTTCCTGTTGTTATTGACCGTCATTGTGCATGTCTTTTCAAAGTAGAAGTTCAAACTATTTTCAACCGAGTATTCCTGTATTGTGTTTAGAAGGTGTTGTAGGCCCACCTGAGTGTGACTAACCAGGACAACATCATCAGCATAGAGGAAGCTGGATAATGCCAGACCCTTAGCCTGCGTGCATGGGAGATGCATACATTGAGTGTCTGTGTTGGGTTAGCCATAAATGGTTAAATAAAGTGGGAGCCAGTACGCACCCCTGCTTCAGTCCTTTGCTTGTTGGTATTTGTCTTGAGAGGTGCATTCCCACACCCAGCTTCACCTGCACCCATGTGCCCATGTGGAGCATTATTAGCAAATCCAGCGGGGTCTGGGGAAGCTGCTCCACCAGCTGTTGTGAGGCTTTTGCTGTGCCTTTGGGATGAATATAGGTGTTAATGATCATTATCTCAGTTTCAATATTTTGAAGAGAGGATGGCAATCTTGACTGTACTGATTGCTGATGAGGCAGAATGTAGTGAGCCTGCTGAGGCTGTGCAAGCTATTGAAATATAGTTGCTAAGCCTCTGAGTAGGTGACCGTGTTTTCCCCTTTGACTGCCGGTGTGAAGAAGCATATGAACCTCTGCTGGTGGTATGGTTCAGCCTGAAAAGTTTCCTGAATTAGAATGATATAGAAGGATTTTATATAATGAAGAAAGTCCTGGTCTGATATTTTGCTGACAAGACCATTGACATTCCAAGAACACAATTGAAGAAGACCTTTACTGCTCCTAATGGTTGCATCATTGTTCACAATTCTTGTCATTGGCTGCCAGGTGGGCCATTTATTTTTCTAGAAATCCACCTAAGGTCAGTGTCCAAATAATGTGGCCCAGTTGTATTCCAGTGCCAGCTATGCAGGTCTGTTGAAGCTCCCATCTCTATAGGTGACTGACCCAAAGCCCCTTTGAGTACAGAGCGAATAGAGTTGTTAGAGCCTGTAAACACTCTGCCCTGAGTAGGCGAAAGCAGGGATGACGGGTTGACTGGCTCATGAAAAGGAGTGATATTAATCCCCCAGTTCTTAAAAGCAAGGCTTTCTTCAAGAAGCTTCTGTGCAATTGTGGGTGTTCTCCAGGAAGCCTAGGTGGCTTCACATGCCAAAGGTATTTCAGACCAGATGAACTCTATTGACAAAAGATCAGTTCACCCTAGACTGGCTACATTTGGAATGGATACCAACAGCAGTAGGATATTGCCTCTGTTCAGGATGTCACAGTTCCTTCTGGATTTGTACTCCGGTTTGAAGATTAAAGTTTTTGTATCAGGCGGCAGAATAGATAAAACCTGTGTTGGATAGTTTGTACCTCCCAAATCTATATCCTTCTGGCGCGTTTTGGGCCCATTCCCCTGGCAGCCAACGGCCTGCAGTTATGGTGATGGAGCTGGTATTTGATGACCAAAGGCCAGCCTTCTTAGGGAAGGGCGTTTGTTCTAGTCTGAAGTCCCTAGTTAATGGTACGTTCTTCCCACCAATGGTTAATTGTGGTGCTGTGCCCGAAACAGGAGTGCCAGCTGTTGGGTAAGAAGGTGACTGGTTGCGATCCGGGCATCGGTGGGATTTATCTAACTAGATCAAGACGCACCGCTTAGGAACTACTTGCATGGCAAGAACATCAGGAGTAAAATACAGGTACCTAATTTTAGATTATTTAAGGGACTTAGATAGAGAGTCATCTAACTCTCCTTTCAAGTATGTGTTCTTGAAGATATCAGGTCAATATAGAAAGGTAAACAATAGGTCATGTCAACCTATGCTAAATGAACTTATGATACATTACAAAAGGTGACACTAGTAGATGGCTTATCTCATGCCCTCACATGGATATATGTGGATGTCAGTTGCCCCCCAGCACTGGCATCTATATGTAAATATGGGACATGGCTCATTTACATTAAAATCAAGTACTGCTACATTGAGAGTTGTTCCCCGCAAATAGACAAAGATGGGTCCAGTGGGTAGCTTAGGCCATGTAGGAAATATGTGTTAAAAATGTGGTTTGTAATAGATGTAAATAGATGATGTATATATTGTATAAGTTGTAGTATATTGTATACTAGTTTGAAATGTTCATATAATTCGTGAACACAAATTAGGATTGTATAACACTGTATAAAACCAGTCACATAGAAAATATTCATTGTTCTCTCTGTATAGCAATTTGTAATTCAAAATGTAGTAGACCTAGCTTTCTCCCCACTGTGTTCTAGATGTCCCTTGAAAAATTCAGAAATTGTATAAACAGTTTTCTTCTAGACGTTGTCACTTTAGAAAAATAATATACACGTTTTCTTGTTTCATAGTTACTATTTGGGGCTATACAGAATTCCTGAGGAAGGCATTCGCCGAAACGCGTTGATTGGATTAATTGGTTCTGTATATCATCACTGTGACTGTAGCTCTATTTTTGTATCCTTATTTATCTATGTGATGAAATAATATATATGTGATGTGGAAAGAAAATGTATAATCAAGAAAAGATATAAATGAGATTGATTATCAACAAGACAACGGAAATAGATGTATAATTTTTTTTAAAAAAGGAAGAAAATCCATACAAAGAGTATTTAATAATAAAAAGAATACTTTTTTACATCTTTTTGTTCTATTGTATAATTACAAGTGATTAACGTGGCCGCGTGTGCTTACTTTCAAAAATCGGTGGGATCATTGCAAAACTGCCTTTACACACTGATGTAACCTGTTGCAGAGGTAGTTTTTTGGGCTGAGCTTCCCTCCGTAGCAGGCCAAGGAGGGGCTGTGGCAGAAGATGTGCTCCTGGTGTGGGGGCCAATGGTGCTTCTGGGGGGTTGATCTATGTGCCCCCTGGTTTCTGCAGCGCGAAACTTGTGTACTTGAGTGATGATGCTGCCACAGCACCAGTCCTAGCTATCCCTCTTGTGGTTTGTTGGGAGTGGACAGAACAGCTTCCTGCCTAGCTTCCCCCCCCTGTGATTTGATGGAGGAGGGACTCTTCAATGGAGGTTTGTCTGATATGCATTGGAATGTCTGGTAGTTCAATGTCCCAGTCTGAAGGTGTGTCCACTGACTGTCCAGATGATGGCCTGAAGAGATAGGTGGTAGATATTTGCAGGATTTAAGACAGTCTTTTTGTTACTGTCTTTTCTCCTTTGGATCCGCCTTTGCTTTGAATTTATTTTTGTTCACGGGGTGCCTTCTGGAGTCAGGTCTCATAAGGTGGTGAGATCCGAATGGTCTGAATTTTCTGATGGGGGGTGAGGGGCTACTCTCCCCAGAGATCTGTTGAGATTTTGCTGCTGGCAGCTTGTTAAAGTGGCTGACACAAGTTGCTGCTCTGCGTGGAGGAGCTCTTCTGAAGGCGTTAGGCCACAGATGGCATTGGCCTCTTTTTTGAGTTCATCAAATAGGTTGCTGAGCATAGAAGGGAGAGAGGATAATTTGTCACAATCTGACCGCACCTGCAGCTTAGTTATACTTCTAGGGAGCCTGGCTGTGCCCGTTTGAGGAGAGAGTTCAAGTCCCCTAGTTTGCCATCTATGAGGACTGCCAGAGTGTTGATCAGTGCCAGCTTGTTTGTCAGATTGGCATTGGATTGCCTCCACCAAGAGCTGCATAGTATTCAGAAGAGAGGTCTGTGTTCTGTTCCTATTCTTTCAATCATCCCTGCCAAGATCGGCCCTATCCTCATGGACCAAATCAGGACATGCTGTGCAGCCTTGTGGGTCAGCTTTGGAACTAGTACTCTCTAGTGGGTCCTGCAGGTAAGAAGCCAGCATACCCTCCCAATCTTGCATGCCAAGATACTCCTTGCACTTCCTCTTGATGCTCTTGGTCCCCCGGAGGTGAATGACACAGCTTGTCACTGTTAGCTGATGGAGAAACTGAGGTGTAAGGATCTCCAGGTCCTTAGAAGGATTGGATCTGGGATTCGATTCCTCTTTTCCCAGATTGATCATGTTGTCCTCCTGGATTATCATTAGGGACTCATTTAGTTGCCAGTTCTGAAGCCTTGTGCCCTGTATTTTGCTCTCTTGTGTGTTGCATGCAACTAAAACCCTGCTTTGGTCCCCCAGGGTGCGATGGTCAGACTCCCATGCTGATGTTATGGGGAGTTGGCAAGACACGCTGACTGAGTATGATGCCAGCCTTTGATTATGAGCAGCAAGTTTGTCCTCTATGATCCCTGTTTGTTTGAGAGGAAACCGTGCTTGACCGGGGGATGAATACCCCACAACAGTGACAGACCTGGGGGATGCCCCCTTTTCCGGCTTAGCTTCAGCAGTGGGAGGCTGGGTGGCTGAGTGGAAGCCCACCTCGCTTGACTGCCCGCCTCTTGCGGCTGTAGAGGTGACTGCAGACCTTGAATCCCGCTGTTGCTTGAGAGGAGAGTAGAGCCTGCCTCTCTCAGAAATCAGAGGTTAGAAAATATGTTTTGGCTGAAAGGAGTGAGTGAAGCTCTTCTTGGCTTTGCCTCAGCTACACTCTTGCATAATGTATCGTCCATGTTAGTCCCACTTTCATTTAGTGGCAACCATGACTGCATTTGTAGTTGGGTTTGTGCTGTATATGCCTGCATCTTTTGTTTTTTCCCCTTGGATTTTGTGGGGTTGGCCCCCTTGTTCTCCTTGACCTTATTGGGTGTCTATGCTGGCACACATGAGGCCGGTGCTGCTTCCGGATTTTGTTAGGCTCAGGGAAGAGCAGGTGCCCGTAACCAGTAGGCTCCGCCCCCAGAGGTTTCTGGTGAGGTAAAGAGCCCTTTTGGTGGGATGGGTGCCGCCTCACCCCCATAGAGTTTGACCTTGATGCAGTGGGAGGGGGACATGAGCATGCATGTCTTTTGAAGATGAAAAGCTCCCAACCAGGGAAAGCGTAAGGTGGAAAATGGCATCTGCTCTGCCAGGTGGTTTATGTGAGAGTAGGGGGCTGCTGCTAAGAGATGGGGTGCAAGAGGACAGGAGGGATGTTGCGGGTGAGAAGCAGACGCAATAGTCGTGTAGGGGGGTACTTAAAGTATATTATTGATAAGCTTATACACATCGAGCTACAAACCTGTATAAGACAAATATGTGTAATGTTTACCATGTTCTTCTACTCCACCACTTTATGCACCACCTTTTGTTCCTTTAGTACTAAATATATTTATGATTTGGCTTTACTGTTTTCTATTTGTTGGTAAAGCTAGTGGTGTTTTGTCAATAGTTACCAAAGTGCTCAAAATTGTACAAACTGCAAATACGAAGATGACAGCTTAAAAGAAGCAAGTTGGTAAAAATATGTTTTTTTGGATATAGTGTTTCTCTTTGTCTGTCTGTGGGTGCCTGCTGATATGTTGCTTAATTTGTGCCTGGGTGTTTCTGTATGTGAGCGCTACCTCAGTGTGGATGAATGTTGTGGGACCGAATTACAAAGACGCTCTGCAGCAACATATGACTACACCCAAAAATAACTCCATTGACGTTTACGGAGTATCTAGAAAATGATACCCTCCAGGCACATATGCTTTTATTACTGTGTACAGTTACAAAGTTGTTAACTCCATGCAAAAGAGGGGGAGTCGGCAGCCCAAGTGGTAGTTTCCCTTTAGAGTGTGCGAATGCTCACAAAATGTGTGAGTTTGTGGCTTTTTAGAAAATCCTCTCTGATCCTTTGCAACCCAGTAAATGGATGGATATTTCATCCCCAAAAAGGATGAAGTAAATCCCACTTGCAGTCAACAGCGGCTCCAATGACAGAAGGCTGACAGTCCTCCCGACCCTAAATAGGGTAGTTAGATCTTCGGTTTGGCAGAGTAATCTGTCACATTTGTGATGGAGTAATGATGTGTGTATTAAAAATGGTTGGTTGATGCCAATTATAGAATTCAATGTCCAGAGACAGGATGCCTTCATTAACTTTAAATAGAATATGGTACTCAAACTATATGCAGTGGACATTAAAAGAAGAAAATGAATATTTCTTGATTCAACACACAGGATATGGATGTGATTCCTGTGGCGTTTGATCAACTACTTCGCATCCGATCTTTCATTCCCTTAACTTCTGGTTAGCAATCTTTGTTCTGATTGGTTTGTGAGCAACAAGGTAGAACTTGCCTATGCAGGCAAGTGAAGATGCAAGCTAATATGTTTAGTGAAGCTTAGTATTTAGCATTTGTACCTGATTCTGCCGGTGCCACTGGCCATTTCTTAGCCGTTATCTAAGTTTTGCCCCAATCTCGTCCTGTTAGGCTCTTGGCTTGCTGCCATTTTGTTGTTTGTTGTTGTGCCTCCCTGCCCGGCTCTCCACCCCGCTCCCGCCTCCCAGCTGCTCCTCCCTCCCACTGAAAGTTTAGGCTCGACCCTCCTGTACAAGCGCTGTGACCGTCCTGAGCCCATCAGAAGCGGTCGCTCCTCACGCTGCTCCACGCCCCAACTGGTATCGTAGCGCTATACTCCCAGAGCGCAATCTAAAGCCATAGCGCATTACTCGCATTGCTCCTGCATACAATTGTGCCTGATTGCTGATCGCATTTATATCGTAGCACTGATTGCATTTATATCGTAGCGCTGTGTTGTTGAGGTGCGCATTGATAGACATTCGGTTGTGCTTTACTGCCTTTGCCAGAGTTGCTCATTTGTACCTGATTCTGCCGGTGCCACTGGCCATTTCTTAGCCATTATCTAAGTTTTGCCCCAATCTCATCCTGTTAGGCTCTTGGCTTGCTGCCATTTTGTTGTTTGTTGTTGTGCCTCCCTGCCCGGCTCTCCACCCCGCTCCCGCCTCCCAGCTGCTCCTCCCTCGCTCCGCCCCCTCCACTATCCACTTATGACAGGCGCATTTGCGCGCAGCGTTCACGCGCAGCGAGCGCGCCCTATGCGCGCCGAAGGCGCGCCAAAGGTAAGCCCGTCTACGCCCGTCCGTGCCAGACCCCCTGGCCCCCGCAAACTCCTCTCCGCCCGCATTACGTACGACTCCGCTACCCTCTCAGCACTTAACCCCGGCCGACTCCCAAACTGCTACCAAGCCGCCCCAGGACACACTCATGGACCCTTCACCTGCCACTCCTGCAAGCTCGACTGCATCAGGTCCCACACCAAATCCAAAGACTCCAAACAGAACTCCGACACTAACCACCTGAAGTGCATCCTACTCAACACCCGCTCGGTCCACAGACACGCCATTGAACTCTGGAACCTACTCGACACCACATCGCCGCACGTCGCCTTTCTTACAGAAACCTGGATGAACGCCTCTTCAGCGCCCGACATCGCCATAGCCATCCCGGACGGTTACAAAATCATCCGAAAGGACCGCATCAACCAAACTGGAGGAGGCATCGCCATCGTCCATAAGAACACCATCCGCATCACGACCAGCTCCGACGACAACCTCTCAACCGCCGAACACATTCGCTTCCAGATCCACACCGACCCTAAGACCACTCTCAGAGGCACCCTCATCTACAGGCCACCAGGACCCCGCACACAATTCAGCGAAGACATCACTGACTTCATCAGCCCTCACGCCCTCCCCTCTGAGGACTACATTCTATTGGGAGACCTCAACTTCCACCTGGAAAAGAACAACGACAGCAACACCACCACCCTTCTAGACAACCTTGCCAATCTCGGACTCAAACAACTTGTTGACACCCCCACCCACCTGGCCGGGTACACGCTTGACCCAATCTTCACCTCCAGCAAGCACATCTCCTTTAATCACACCACAGCCCTCCATTGGACGGACCACAGCTGCGTTCACTTCAACTACAAAAAGACCACGACCCACAACCACCCACAACCTATTCCCCGGAGAAACTGGAATAAAATTACCACCGAACAGCTCTTCCCATCGCTTCACCAAAACCCTCCTGCAAAATCATCGAACCCAAACCAAGCAGCCACCAACCTCACACAATGGATCACCCACAGCGCTGATGAATTAGCACCCCTGAAAAACCACCAAATCAAACAAGGCAGCAAAAAAGCCCCCTGGTTTAATGATGCCCTTAAGAAATCCAAGAAGATCTGTCGCACCCTCAAGAAAGCCTGGCGTAAAAACCCATCCACTGACAACCTGGCCACGTTCAAGAACGCCACCCGCAAACACCACCAACTGATCCGATCCACCAAGAAATCAGCATTCAAGGATCGACTCAACAACAACGCCCACAACAGTAAAGAACTATTCAACATCGTCAAAGAGTTTACCAACCCCTCCGCCGGCACCAACGACATCACTCCATCCCAAGACCTCTGCGACTCTCTTGCCTCGTTCTTCCACAACAAAATCGCCGACATACATAACAGCTTTGGAGACCAGCCCACCCCACCAACCTCCGAACCAAAACCCCCCTCCAACAACCTTTACGCCTGGAACCCAATCACCACGGAAGACACCATCCGCCTGATGAACACCATTCACTCAGGATCGCCAACCAACCCATGTCCCCACCACATTTTCAACAAAGCAGACTCCATTATCGCACCGCATCTCCGAGACGTCATCAACTGCTCCCTTAACTCCGCCACCTTCCCAGAAAGCTGGAAACATGCCGAACTCAGCGCCCTCTTGAAGAAACCTACAGCGGACCCCACCGAACTTAAAAACTACCACCCCATTTCGCTCCTCCCTTTCCCTGCCAAAGTCATTGAGAAAGCCGTCAACAGTCAACTCGCCGCCTTCCTCGAATCCAACAAATCCCTCGACCCTTCACAGTCCGGCTTCCGAGCCAAACACAGCACCGAGACCGCCCTCATCGCAGCAACAGATGACATTCGAACTCTACTGGACAACGGAGAAACAGCTGCCCTCATCCTACTCGACCTCTCCGCAGCCTTCGACACGGTCTGTCATAGCACCCTCGTACAGCGCCTCAGCAACGTCGGAATACAAGGAAAAGCATTAGACTGGATAATCTCGTTCCTCGCCGGAAGAACCCAGAGAGTTCGCCTCCCCCCTTTCATATGAGTGGTCACCGAAGTCATCTGCGGCGTACCCCAAGGTTCCTCACTCAGTCCCACCCTCTTCAACGTATACATGAGTCCCCTCGCATCCATCGCGCGCCAACATAACCTCAACATTATCTCCTACGCAGACGACACCCAGCTGATCCTCTCCCTCACCAAAGACCCAAACACCGCCAAAACCAACCTACACGAAGGGATGAAAGAAGTAGCCGAGTGGATGAAGAACAGCCGTCTAAAACTTAACTCAGACAAAACGGAAGTCCTCATCTTAGGATCATCCCCCTCCGCCTGGGACGACTCATGGTGGCCACCGGCCCTGGGAACCGCACCCATACCAACAGACCACGCACGTAACCTGGGCTTCATCCTACGAATGCTCAACAAAATCTTCCGCTGGGTCCCCACTGAAACAAGAAAGACGGTCACCCATGCACTGATTACAAGCCGACTAGACTACGGAAACACCCTTTACGCCGGAACCACAGCCAAACTACAGAAAAAACTCCAACGCAGCCAAAACGCCTCAGCCAGACTCATCCTAGACATCCCCCGCCAAGCTCACATTTCCGGTCACCTAAGAGACCTTCACTGGCTCCCCGTCAACAAGAGAATAACCTTTCGCCTCCTCACCCACGCACACAAAGCCCTCTACGACCTAGGACCCGAATACCTCAACACGCGCTTGTCCTTCTACTCCCCCACCCGCCACCTTCGATCATCCAATCAAGCCCTCGCCGTAATTCCACGCATCCAAAGATCCACCCCGGGAGGAAGATCCTTCTCCTACTTAGCGGCCAAGACCTGGAATTCCCTCCCTACCCACCTCCGCCTCACACAGAACCACCTCTCCTTCAGAAAACAACTTAAAACTTGGATATTTGACAAGTAAAGCTCCCACCCTCCCTCAAGCGCCTTGAGACCCTCTGGGTGAGTAGTGCGCTATATAAATTTAAACTTGACTTGACTTGAGTATTTACATTGAAATCCTAAAGATAAGAAACTTTGAAACTCTGATAAAAGTATTTCATTCTGAAGCACTTTTTAGGTCTGCCTAGAGGAAGCTTTATCTGCTTCTCGAGCCTCAAATTTTCCAAAATATTCCTAGTAAAAATACATAAATGCATATTACAGCTGTATGAAAACAATATGTTAAAAGCAAAATGCACTCTTGCTAATGCCAGACCTAATGACCTTGCCAATGCTTGTTTCTACACGCATTATTTGAAATAGCAATGCTTTAAGAGACAACGAGGAACACATTTCGCAAACGAGAATTATCAGCCCATTAGCAAATAATCCTCCTTAATAGCATGACTAATCTCAGAAAACGTCAGAAAGGCATTTTCCTGTGTGTTTGGATGTTTAAATGTTGATGAAAGCACAGTTTCATCTAGTACTGAATACTTAGGGAGTAGAGCAAAGCCATCTAAATGGTTAGCTTAGTGAAATAGCTCCGAGTAAAATGTTTTGTTCTGAGAATAAAGTAATTACAACAATTTGTCAAATGAACAGCAGCATAAAAAAGCTCTCACATATAGGAAATGCTTCTTCGATAGGGCTATCAAAAGCAAGAAAAGGATATGCCAGCTGAATAAACACTCAGAATATGTTAGTAGGAGAGTTTGGGCCATAGTAAGCTAAAGATGCACTGAATGTAGAGAATACCATTGCACCTTTTTTAATGTGTGAAATATAGAATGGTGCAGACTGGTGCAGGCTGTTGCCATTAGATTTATAGAGCATCTTTTGAGGAGTGGAAAGCAGAATGTAGGAGTTGCATGTGGTGACAGCTATATAGAGAAGAGTTGGTGGGTTCATTATTCCATAGTGGTTGGGGAGTGGTTAAGTAGTTTTTTATGTTTGTAGTCATAAATGGATCGTAGGCGTAAATGATGTTTGAAGAGCGTAAAAATGTGCATCAGTCATAAATCAGGGTATGGTAATCCATCCATAAATATGTATTCACAAGAGTGTATTGTGAATATTGTGTCGTGTATTCTTACAATGAAAAGCACCTGAGTCCTTTGATTCATTGTTGTGAGAAATTGGGTAGTTCGTTGAGGGGAATGTGAGCCCTTCTCAAGCAACAAAAATAGTCCGTGTCAGGGTAAACCACGTAAAACACGAAAAGTCACTAAATTAATCTGTTCTTAGCTCTCTGATAGGTTGGCACAAAACCAGTCAGGCTTCACTTAGAGGCAATGTGTAAAGTATTAATGCATCACACAAACGGTAATAAGGTGAAACCATATTAACTGAAAAATTCAGAAAAAGTACATCGCTGTAGTATTCTGAAAGTCAGCATCCTCGTGCTGCAAATCTTGCACGAGGATGCCCACCAACACTTAGCATCTTTTGTACCGTGTTCCACGATCTGGTGCTGAATGCGGCATGCCAGGATTCCAACAACGTTAGTCAGTCTTCGGAGATCCTGTTATGCGGTGTGAGCGTCCAGTCATGGGTGCAGTTATTATTGGAATAAAGAAACTCTAATTATATTTATTGGAGTCCTTCCACTTCATTACATTTGGCGACAAGGACAAGGTTACCCCACAGACTGCATGCACAAACTGAATTTTAGAAGACTTTGCGGATATTTTACGGAGTCTTTTCCTTCACTCACCTGCCCCGAGCGGAAGACTTCCACACTTCTGGGTTTCATCTTCGTCATCACCCCAGCGTGTCGTGCCGCCATCCGGTCGTTGGTGCAGTTATTATTGGAATAAAGAAACTCTAATTATATTTATTGGAGTCCTGCCACTTCATTACAAGCGCCTAAAAGTATAAAGAGCCACTTGAAGTTATCTGGTCATGCTAGACCGAGGGAAAGTTGCAAGTTCAGGCTGACCATGGTGGAGCATGAGCTGGATACAGGAGCCAGGTTAGTTCCACTGAAATAGTTACCTTGTCAAAGTCCAGCATGAAGAGTTCAGTTCACGGTGGAGCAGGCTGCAAGGAGCAGGGAGAGAGTCACTGATGGTTGTCACTGTAGTGCGAAAAGCAGGGCGTGCGTCACATACGTCAATGTAGCACAAGGATCCTGTCACATACAGTTATTGTTGGAGCTTCAGATTAACTGTCACCCCAGGATGTTGTTGCTGTAGCACGTAGTGCAAAGCTCGCATTGTCAGTTGTTGTTGGCGGTCACTGTAGCGTGAAGAATCGGGTCCAGTATAGTTTCACTTTGCAAACGGGCCCATTCGTGTTTCCCAAGAGCCCAAAACATCAGAATTTTTCATTGTTCTTCAGAGGAGTGCAATCTGATACAAATCAAGGGCCCAGAAGCTACAGAGTCGCCTCTTGGGGATCAAGGACTCACTCAAGCAGAGGCCAGCAGGTCTCAGGCAGGTCCAGGCAGGTCCAGTTGCAGCAGATTAGCGGGCAGTTGCAGGTAGCCCTCTGAAGCTTGTAGTTGTGTCCCTGCAGCTTAGAACAGAAGGTCAGCCAGCTAGTCAGCTGACCCTTGGAGTCACTCGGCCTGGGCTGAAAGGAGCAGGTCCAGTCTTCCTTTGCAGAGAGCAGGGCAGGCGCCTTAATCATCAGGGCAGTCCTCTGGCAGCAGGGCAATTCTTCTTCTTTAGTATCCACAGATCAAGGAGTCTACTGAAGAGTGGGTCTCAGGGTCCAATATTTATACCTGGTGTCAGCTCTGTCGTGGGAAAAACTTCTAGACTTCCTTTCACATTGGGTTCTGGAATTTCCTTCTTGCCCCTGCCCAGTCCCCAAGATGTCTTGAGTGACCAAAGGGTGGTGTGAAGTTCTTTGTGAGTGCATGAGACAGCCTCTGTTGAGATGGAAGTGTGGTACTTGACAACTCCGAAGCCATCCATCTTGTCAGGATTGCCCATTGTGCCACCACACAGTCCCCCTTTGTGACTCTGCCTTTGGGGAATACACAAAGGGCAACTGACAACAATACCTAGTCATGTGATCCAGGACACAGGCTGCAAGCACCAAATGGTTAGGACAAGAAAAAAATGTGACATTTTCAGAATTATAACTTCAAATTTAACTTTACCATTGAAGCGGATTCTAAATTACAACTCTCTAGGGATCAAACATGAGACTTCCACCTGTTCCCTGGCAAAGTTATCACTTATTAAATGTAATGAGGTAACCCAATGGTATCCTATGGGAGTGGTAGGCCTAGCAGAAGTGAAAAACAAATTCAAGAGTTTTTCACTACCAGGATAATGAACTCTGCCCTATGGGCTGTTTAGGGCTTACCCTATGAATGACTTATATGTATTAAAATGAAGGATTTAAATCAGGCAAAAGGTTTATTTGGCGTGTCGAATTGGCACTTTAAAAGTGCACACAGACTGCAATGGCAGGCAGGAGGCATGTTTAAAAGAGCTACTTAAGTGGGTGACACAATAAGTGCTGCAGGATTACTAGTAGCATTTAATTTACATGCTCTGGGTACATGTATTACCCCTTTACTAGGGACCCACAAATAAATGAAATGTGGCAGTTGGTTGTAAGCCAATTGCACCATGTTTTAAAAGAGAGTGCACTAGCACTTTAGCCCTGATTAGCGGAGGTAAAGTACACAGTCATAAAAGCTAATATAAACAGGTTCAGAAAGCAAGAACGATGAGGACAAAATGTTTAGGGGTGGCTCTGCTGAGTCTAACAATAGTCATCTATAGTCACTGGTCCATAAGCTGTGGGGCCAGTGATCGGATTACATTACATAAGATCTAGCTTTGCTTTTAGCTACATAGAAGAATGACCATCCCTGTATGCACACACCATGTGCTTTAGGTGTATGGAAGCCCCAAGGTCATGGGTCCATTCACAAAGGTAGGATAATGATGAAGGTTCTCGATCTGAGGAGGGTTCCAAAGCTTGGCTCACTGGACAGAGAGGTTAAGCCTTGGATATAGTTATGCGCTGGTGTTACAATTTGAAGGTGCATTACTGAATAGATACTTCATCTACGGAGGTATATGTAATGTTTTTTCTGTAAAAGAGAAGGTGCTGTTCCAAGGTGAACATGGTGGGTGATTAAGACAGCATTAAATAATAGTTCATGGATTTTGTACCAAATGTGAGTTGCTTAGTGGTGTGCAATAGGTAATGGGAAGGAGGATTTTATATGGGGAACATTTTATAGGGTTAGAGAGTAGTTGTACTGACTCTCTAGATATCCAATGGCACATGCATTTCGGGGCTTTTGAAGTAAATCAATAGCTTACAGTGGTGCTGATCTAGAGACACCAATGTCTGGTGCACAGATACATAATTCACACCAAATTAGTAGAGTACCCAGGAATAGTGTCATGAAGTGGAGAATATAAACTGATTGATTTACCCAACATGCAATATAAACAAGGCAGGAT
This sequence comes from Lissotriton helveticus, assembly GCF_964261635.1. Classification (NCBI taxonomy): domain Eukaryota; kingdom Metazoa; phylum Chordata; class Amphibia; order Caudata; family Salamandridae; genus Lissotriton; species Lissotriton helveticus. Next base: position 446,793,233 of record NC_136072.1, on the reverse strand, counting down.
CAGTGGAGGTGTGGCCCAGGAAAATGCCACTCTGAAGAGGTTACCACTGACTTGCCAAACTATCTATAAAGTCTACTCCAGGAGAAACATGACTGTGAACCAAGAGGTTACTACTGACTTACTCACCATTTTATGGAGTCTATCTAGGGTTGGCTGAGGTATGAACTATGGAGGAGCAGTTAATTTGCCCAAAGAATCTATGGGGTGCATCCTCGTCATAGGCGCACCCTTGTGAGGAACAACTACTCAAAACTCAGCAACAGACTATAATGATCACCTGGTAATGGTATAGGTGCACAGAGGACAGAGAAAGGTCCAACCTAGTGAGGTGCAGCACATGGTAAGTTACAAATGAGTTATTAAGCAATATAATGGTCCAAGCAGGAGTAGACTTGTGCACTCTAAGAGGTTACAATGATAAAAACCTATTGGTTTGACCTTGGAGTGACATGGGTGTAACCCAGGGAGGTCAGGCTAGAAAGAGGTTACAACTGAATCACTCAACAAATCTGTGGCATTAACCCAGCAATGGCAGAATTGTGACCCTGGGAAGCCCAGCTCACAGTTTACAACTGGTTTGCCTAATTTATTGGGCCAACCCAGGAACACCCTAAGAGCTAATAGGTTGCAACTGACTTAACCAACAATCCAGGTGGTCCATCCAAGATTTGCATAGGTTGTACCTAGGATGTTATTAGTGAGTTACCCAAACAGTCATTGTGACTCACCCATCAGCAATGTATGTGCAGCTTTAAAGGTTAAAAATAAGGAGATTATTTGGAGCAGCCCTCAGTGACAGATGACTTGAGATTTAATTTGATGTACCCAACAATCTCTGAGATCATCCAAGTGGCAGTGATTTAGCAAGGACCTCTGAGAAGTAGCAGAGGTGAACAATTCTCACGAGGTTATATCTGATTTACCAAAGCAATCTACTGGTCTTTTCAGGAGTGGAAGGATGGCACCTTAAGAGTTTACAAATGATTTACACAATAATCTATGGGGTCCACCTAGGAGTGGCATAGAGCAACCCAGGGATGTGCACCTTCACAAGCATGCAATCAGCTTTATATTAAACAATCTAGTGGGGCCAACAAAGATGGCTTAGGTACGACCAAGGTTTTTGACAGAGTTGTCCATCTGAGACAAAAGCAATGGATAAACAGCAAAGGATGGGCGGAGAGAGAGGATCCATAGTTGGGTAGCACTGGTGTACCAGATGACTAAGGAGGTAGTCTAGAGTTTGCCAGGCAAGATACTTCATCTCAAATGCGAGGTAATACATTGTTTTCAAAACTGATTGTCAGTCCACCCTGTTTATGGTCGGGAGGGCTGTCCGTTTTCCATCGACAGAGCCTCCACTGGCTTCATCAAGGGAAAACTTACTCAGTTGGCCCAATGGTGGAGGGGCTGTCAGAGGAAGGGCATTACACCACCCGCCCTATTTAGGGTGGAAAGTGTGAGCATTTCTTTTCGGTCCAGCAATTCCTGGTAAAACTTGACAAAAACAAATAATGACCACCCCCACACACACACAAACACTCACACTGAGGGAAACAACTCCCTGAATATGGGTGTCATTAGTATTTATGTTTTCCACCTAAAAACTCCCACTTTGAGAGTTGAGTTTTGATAAACAAACACTTGGTAAGAGTTTGATGGACAGCTGTCAAAATTGATGGCAGCAGTTCAAGTAAACATTTGGGGGCCCATTAGGATGGCGGCCGGATAGCCCCCGCCATGCTGGCGGTAGCCACCGCTGGCCTGGCGGGGGCGATCCACCCGCCATCCTTGCCGGAATGACTCCCCGCCATAGTAGTATGGCTGGGGGGTCGCGGCGGACGGAAAGACCATCCACCGCTTTTCTGCCCGGTCGCCTGAGACTGGTACGGAAAAGGGTTTATATGGTGGCGTGTCTATCAGACACCGCCAGACATATTACCATGGGCATTTTCCAATGCCTTTCCGTGGCGGCAATGTCGCCATGGAAAGGCATGCAGACTCTACTTTGGGGGCCCATTGTGGGCCCCCAAGGACTCGTGGGGGGTGCACATGGAGGTACCTATGGTACCCCCCTGCATTTCAAAGGACAAAGTGACAGGCACCGCGCGCGCGATGCCTGTCATGTTGTGCTTTGAAATGCACAACATGTATTTTTAGCATTGCGGCGGGCGTTGCATTCAGTACCGCTCGCCGCAATGTTAAAAATACAGGATGTGCCCGCCACTGTGGTGGGCGCATCCTAATTCCCCCCACGGGACTCCGCCCTTATGGCAGGCGGTCCCGTTATCCAATAGGATGGCGGGCGGACAAAGTCTGCCCGTCATCCTAATGTCCCCCTTTGTACCTTGACACAAACTGCCATGACAGTGGTTCCTGCCAAAGTATAGAGATCACTGCTAGGTTAATGGTGATCTCTACATTTGGTGGACGGAAGTCAGTCAGGGTGATGAACGTAATTTACATTACCATCCTTATGGACAGAGTGCCATCTCTAAAACTCTAGATCAGAAGGAAGTTTGATAGGAGCACAACAGTTTAGCATGAGGCATTTCTACGAACAGACATTCAAGTAACACAGTTAAGAGAACTGTTTGGAGTGAAATGATTTAATGAAGTATGATTCACTGCAATAATTTAAGTGTAGTTTTCACCCAAATTGTGACATCAGCACGCTTGATTGGAGAGGTGGTGGGAAATCATTTTTATATCTACTTAAAGTACTTCCAAACCTTTGCATTAAATTATATTAACACTCATTTCAAACATACTGTCATTTTGTATTGCAGTGTTGAACTTTGCACATTTAGCATGGCTGTTTAAGTAAGCATAGTCTTGTTTTAAAGTTGCCGTAGGCAAGTCAGAAACCATGGATTTATTGAATTCAGCTTTCTCAGTCACAGCTGGCATTAATCACGGGTGGGGGCAGGGGGTAGCGCATGGTGGATCGCGCAGGGATTAGTGGGGTGGTAATTTAATAATTTTTAAAAAGCGTAGATCTCCGCAGGCCGGGTCCCGTGTTTTTCTTGGTACCTGCTCCTGCACTTGCCTCACGAGCTGCTCCCTCGGGAGGTGCCGGAAGCAGACAACATCCCTCCCTTCCCCTAAGCCAATCACAACACTGCAATGGCAGTGTTGTGTTTGATGGGGACGCCGCCCTGCCAGGGGCTTACGGGGAGACCATTTTCTCCAAGTAGGCTGCATTGCAGCCTGCATGTAGAAAGGACAATGTGCGCATGACTGGTTTGGGCGCCCCCAAAGGGCTGACCAAACAGTCATTGCGCCCTCAGGAGTGGGAACACCACTCCTCCCCTGCTCGCAGAGCAGTGCCGCCAACCCGCCCACCCACAATCAAACCATTCTGCTTCCTCGCAGTGCTAGAAGCAGAAACATAACATGGTAGTTATTACTATTTTATGTTTCTGCTTCTCGCACTGCGAGAAAGCAGTGGGGCTACGCTCCTCTGCCCTGGTGGAGGAGCCACCCCTGAGATTTCTACAGTACCCTACTGTATCTCCTTCTAAAAGTCTTTTCACATTCTTCTCACAAAAATAGCTGGGCACCTGCTTGTTAGTGGCTATCTCAATTTTCTGTTATATGAAGTTGTATATCCTTCACTTGCTGTATTATATAAAAGAGAATTAAAAATAAAGTAAACGTAACATAGTCAATGTCTCAAACAGTAAAACGCTGGCCCATTGACATTTCAAATTTGCACTTAGACTATTTTTGCTGCTTGTACAAATGTCGTATTAAACATGTGTGATAAATGTTTGGGCTTCTCTAAGTGTGCTTTCTTTCACAGACGTGTATGAAAAAGGCTTGAGGAAGGAAAATGAAGAGGAAAGGTTGGAGAAGGGTAGATCAAAGGAGTAGAGATTAAAACAACACAACAATTCAACCCAATAGAGAGCATCACCACTCGGGACCTTGGAGCTCAAATGAGGCAGTCCCTTTGACCATTCTGCACAGCCTGTGGTTAGTGACAGCTCACAGCTTTTGGGTTTTAAAGCCAAAATGATTGGTGATGCTATTTGTCCTCCCTTTTTCTAAATTAATAAAATAGCTAGCAGAGTATTGATCAGGGTTAACCATCAATGATTCATAAACATGTGAGATGTGAGATTGGTGGTTGCAAGATAGAGGATTGATGTTGTGCAAAGAAAATGCAGGGATCATCCATGTCCATAAATTCTTTTTCTTTTGGTCTTTTGTCTTCAGGACATGTCTTGGAGGATACAAAAGGTTTCTAAAGAGCAGGCTCCTTGAGAAAAGCAGAGAGGGTGTGGCAGAGGTATGTGGTAGGATGTATGACATTACAACGCATGCTTTTACCACGCATGCCTTTACAACGCGGTTTTTACAACGCATGCCTTTATAACGCATAGTGCTTTGGGGCGCTGGATAGTGAATAGTTTAATTTACTATTCCAACTCCAGTCCCCGTGGATAGTAGGGAAGGTGTTGGATAGTAAATTAAATCTATTCCCTATCCTAGAGCGCCCCCCAGCGCAAAGCGTTGTAATGGTTTGCGTTGTAAAAGTTGCGTCGTAAAGGCACTGCGTGGTAAAAGTTGCGTTGTAAAGGATGTTTCGCTATATGGTAGGGTAAGAAATGCCCTGCCTCCCTATCGGTTTGACAGAGAATGAAGCTGATTAACAGATTTGTCAGCAGCGACTCCTCCGTTATGGCGGAGGACCATCACCCCCCTGCCAGCAGATGCAAACTTGAAAACTGGAATGATCATAAGACAGTTTTATTATCATTTTATTTTTCTTCAAGGTGCAGAGTCTTGGCGGCAGGCCATCCTGAGAACAGCATTGCAGCAGGGGGAGGAGGAGTGGCGGGCACTGCTGAAAGTGCGCATGTTGGTTAGGCCCGCTGTCTTTGAACAGCCAAACCGACATGCGCACAGTGATCTCCCCAACCTGAGCTGTGTTGCCGGGTAGAGAACAGCAGGCACAGGCTCCCAGTCTCCATGGGAGTGCAAAACCAGCCTGTTCAGGCCCAGCCCGGCACTTCTGTCATGCTGGTAATAGTATTACTATAATGAGGACAGTGTCTGGATTGGCCGTAGGGGAGTCTGGGAGCCTTAGCCTGTGCACTAGCAGTAGAGCCAGAGGACCAGAAGAGCAGCGAGGCAGCAGGTGGCAGGTACGTTTTTTTTTTTGTTATTGCCCCCCACGCTGCCCAACCACTTATTCCTGATACCAGCCGCTACTGAGATTTCCAGAGGAAGACAAGAGAGAATATGCAGATGGTATCACAAGATGCAAAAGTGATATAAAACAGGAACGCAACCAGGAAACATTTTGTGGCAGACACATGGGCATTTAAAATTAGAGCACTTTTCAATTGGAGGTCACAGCATCTTAGAGTGGTGGTCAAAAATATGAGCCTTGCAACTTAGGGTGTGGATAAGTGAGCAACAGAGTTTTGTATGATTTGGAGACTAGGGGGCAGATTTAACAATATTTCACTCAATGCAGGACAGCTAGCAAAGTTGTGGTGCTGCATTGTGTGACAGGGAGACATCAGAATGCACCATATCGACTAAGATATGGCATATTTCTGCTGTCTCCTAGGGCTGGCATACTGTGTGCAGCCTAGCTCCAATGCAGACACCCTTACACCATGGCATTACAGGCATTACAGGCAGGATGTTCCTCCCTGCACAAAAACAATCCTTAAAGGCATTTTCCTCTTTCTATGTCTGCTGCAGAATGCTAAAAAAAGATATTTCTCCTTGTTACCCCTGCTTCAGGGAGGCGTAGCTTTTTGATACATTCCCTGCTAGCTTTAGTAAATCTGGCAATGGACCAAAATCCATGGGTGGATGCAAGGGAGCACCCATGTTCCACCATGGAACGCCTCCCTAAAGCAAAGTAACACAAAGGCAGCACATCCCGTTTTGGGAAAAATCCCAGTTAAAGACACGCAAATCTGATTTTCATGGAGTTGTAAATCGCAAATAACATTTTGTGTAGTGGCTGCACCAAAAAAGTGGCACATCCATGACAAAAAATGTTAGTAAATCTGTCCCTAGGTGTTTTGGAACTGGGAAGATTGAAATACAGGGAGCTTCTGTGGTCCAATTGGGAGGAAATCATAACAGGCCCAGAACTTAGTATTGCTATTAGCTGCTGGTGCAAGACAAATGCCTGGGAGTCAGTGGACTGGGGATGGATGCTAGGCCCTGGGAATTTACTGTTTAATGTGCTCTACAACAAACGTCAGTGTTTTAAAAGAAGTTAAAAAAATGTCTAATGCATACATTCTCGTTTTTATTCTGAGCTATTAATTGAATAGCTGTCATTTCCCTTTTTCTATCAAACCTTTCAATATAGGTGTGTTTAATTTATATCATCATTAAGCTTTATTTCGACTATTCGAGTCATAAAAGCTACACAAGACTTAGCTAGTAAAACACAGTTAGAAATATTTTAAAAAAAGAATTCAAAAAAGGGAACCCACAATAGACATGCAAAAACCTATATCTCAAGATTGTAATTTGTCGGCAACTTACCTGTATGGCTAAAACATGTTAGACCACTATGATCAAAATTACATAGGGTGCTCAGTTCAAATACTCGCAACAGTTAGAATTGAAAGCACAACCCAATAGCAACCGGCAAGTGCGTACCTTATCTGTTTCGACAGCGGCCAGTTGAAAGTTGTACATCATAAAATATTTAGTACATTTAAAATTAAGATTCAATAATTAAAACCAAGTGTGGAATATAAAAAATAATGAAAAATGGTAAAAACATCTAGCAGAGGATTCCACGGGGTTGACCTTAGGGTCCACCCCTAGCAATCAGGTTATGCAATCAATCTACAATAAAGTGCTTGTGCAACGTCTAGAACAAGTGTAGGTAACTTAAATGTAGTCACAGGGACCCAAAATGCAACTCAAACTCAGGGTCAACCTGGCCATTACTAAGATGATCTCATAAGTGCCTTCGTTCTAATACCCCACATGTGGCTTAGAAATTTAGCCATCGCACAGGCAAAAAGGGACCTTGCATCTGACTTCAGTATGCGAAGTGCATCCTAGTGGTTCCGTGTGCCCAGTTGACCACAGACCGGTTTGAGCCACTTGTCCCCGGGCTGCATATAAGCAGCAGTGCAAATTGCACGTTTCTCTACGAACTCCACCTGGGCGTTCCAACTGGGGCAATTGCTTAAACTTGAAGAATTAGTGTGCCACTTAGCTGTAACCTCGCCCACAGGTAGGGTACCTAACCTGAATTGAATGTATAACGTTCTGTCCTGGGAGACCTGAATAATGTCTAGGTAGGGTTCCAACAATCTAACCTGTTTATGGAGCAGAAATTCCTCTGTAAGTTTCCCCAGAGTAGGCTTGGTAAGCTCGCGTTGCTCCACCCATTTCCAGTAGTATTGCTTCAGGGCCTCTTTTCGTAGCAGGGTGGGATCTGGCTTGTCCCAAAGACCCTTGAGCCCGACATCTAAACAGTGCATGTGTGTGAACATTGAAGTGAAACATGGCTGAAAGATGTAGACCCTGTTTCTGGACATATGCAGTAATTTTTTTAACAAACTGCATCTGCATTGTTTTTAATCTGGACATCAGGAGATAATGAATTACACTTTTTTCTCCTGGTAGCCCATTTTAATTTTCACTTCACTGTTCACACACCTGCACTGTGCCCATCACTCTCATAGATTCCAAATTCTTCACTTCTGAAGGATTTTTGAGATCCGTATAACCAACATTTACCCTAAAACATCCCTGAGCTCCTCCCTCACAGTGAGGTGGTTGTAGCCCTTGGTTGCACTAGGATTTGCAACCAAGAGGAGATCCCAGATGATGAAGCATGTCACTTCGGTGAGTGATGGGATTCCGTTCTTTTTAAAGGATTCCCCCCAATCATATTTAAGGTCTATACTTGTGCATCTTTTTCTTCATACCTTCGATAGGTCTGATAGACCTGTGGATATTCGTTGTGTTTTGAATTTACAAATGGCTTCTGCAAAGCTAAACTAACTACTGTTCGAATCAAAAGAGTTTAGTGCCATGTAGGCCACAAGTATGATAATACTTTTTAAAGTGCCCCATCCTTCCACTACAATGTCCTCAAAAAGATAGGTACATTTCAATGGGTGGATTAAATACAGTTAGTCACAAACAGACCATATGCACCTGAAACCGTGTTAATAAAATGTTCAGAATTTGTCAATTTGTCACTTTCTACTATGATAAAATTCACAAAGGAGGAAGGATGTCATCTCCTTTTTGCCTACCAATGGTCCTCTAAAATCTAAAACACCTGTCCGACAAAAAAAAAACAACAATCTCTTTTATTGTCGATGTACTATATTCAGATTTAGCAGGATATGAACACACTATGTCATGGTGCCTCTCTTGTGAAGTCCAGCATCTTTTTCCTGCTGGCTCTCTGGCTTTCACTGCCTAATGGGTGCCTTCATCATCGAGTCCTTTCTATTAGAATTATCATTTGGTCTGGTTACCCCCTCATCAAAAAATCTCCTCTTGACCTAGAGTAGACATTACATTTTGACCCATTATTGCCTTAATTTAACGTATAATAGTCTCCAGACTGGCATCTTTACTTAGGTCTAAACCCTTGTGGCACCATATGCCTCCAGTATTGGCAGAAGAGAAACTGTAACTGTATATACTGGATAGTTGTACTTCATACTGGATGTTGGACTCTGACTCTTTTTGGCACACTTGACCAAAGAGTGGAGTTTTGATCAACATTCTGCAAGCCAGGATGGCCTTTGATGTTGGTGTGTTGGTGGTCCTTCTCATTCCTCATCCACCATTTGCAACTGATTAGAATGGGACGGGGCATCGGATTCGGTCTGCTGCCATTTCACATGCCTATTGTACGCCCAAAGACCCAATACTGGCCCTCAGGCTTCTCAATGGATATTTGGAATCGACAAGTTGGATGCACATATTATCAAGTATGTGCAACAGATTCACCTGTAAAACAAGATTTTCAGCTGTGGAAAGGAAATCGATTATGATTCAGGCACAGTGCAACCTGGATGAGTGAACTGGCACACGATTGCTCCAATCCCTCTTTGGCAATGTCTGCCACGTATTTAGGATTCTACCTTGAGTAGAGTGACATTTAAATGCAATACATGTTATAAGGCAACTGGTTCAGGCAGCATTTTGTCCTTTTCTTTTCTTTTGTTTTCTTCTCTTCTATTTTGTTTTGTTTTCCTTTTTTTCTTGTTCTCTTCATCAAGTAATTTTTCATATATTTGGATTTTCACCAAATAGCTCGCCCTTCTAGTTTTGAAAATCTCGAAATGCTTTACTTGATAGTCTTCTAATTACCCCTTTTGAACCCCTAAAGTCAGTTCTCGATGATGCAGTCAAGCTCATGATTTGTGCCAGGAGCAGTGATCCCATTATATCAGGGCTGAAAACATGCAATGGCTAGTTTGAGTCCCATTCAAGGTTTACACCTTCCAACTCCCACTGATCTGGTCTCTGGAATTAATATAATAATAGTCTACTGCAGACTTTGGACCAACAATCAGTTACCTTAATCGAAGTAAAGTTTCTTACAGTACGCATGCCTTTCGCGATGTAATACTGAATTTCAGTTTGATGTACTTTTTGTGGAGTAAATCTCTTATATGACCAAAGTGTCAAAACGTAATTAGTGGTCAAAGATCCAATATGTATTTTATTATAAAAAATATCCTTTACTTAGAAATCCAGTCTATAACTTTATATTCCTTCCATAATGATTGCCAACACATGTTTCGCATAAGTGCTTCATCAGGGCATTTCAATTGTATCTGTAAGTCAAAGCATAATTACACCAATCCATTAATTACCATAAAAAAGTAAGAAATGCAGACTCAAAATCAATTTCATATGAAAACACAAGTATTACAGTATTTGTCAATCCCTTAACATAGTCAACTACAAATGTTGTACAGTTTATATGAGTTATATAATTTGTAGTTCATTCATACCTCTCCAATTGTTTGTTTTCTTTACGTACAGAAAGTGATCCCACTCATCCAATGTCTTCTCACATTGAAAGACAACAATTTGTGCTGAACACCTGTTCTTACCGAGTATGCTCCATTACTTGAAATCACAAGTGGATTATCACATTTCTAAGCATTTCATATAAAAGCTTTTTCTATATTTTCCATAAACGGTGTGCCTTCTTAACCTCTGTGCTTGCACTTAGCCAAAGAATCACAATTAAATTACAAAAGATGTTCAGTAGCCATGCCTGAAAAGCTGTTCACTGTGGGACAGAAAGAGAAGTACTCTGGTCAAAAACGGGAAACCTCCAGTTAGGCTTAGGGTAATGTAGGCTCTGGAGCTATGGTTAAAGACCACTCATCGTAAGTAACTCATGCTAGATAAATCAATCCATCATACTCATTTATATCATACCTAGATATTTAAATAGCATTAATTGAGGTTAGCAACATCTCGGTCCGGCATCCAGTCAGGTACGGCGCTCTTATTAAGTGCGTTTTAGACTAGTTATGTATTTGTGGCAAGTGTGTTTTAAACTAGCTATGCATTTGATAGGAGTTCAAAATGGCCGCCGGGTCTAAGAGACTCATGTTTCTGGCATGCATATGCAAATCTCAATTGTAACAGCTAGTAATCATACTTCAAGCCAGGCATTACTGCACCGTAGAACTCTTTCTATGTATGGAGAGGGAAAATGGCTCCCTCGATGGACCCGGTCATTATGTTATGTTTTCAGTGCGTTAACTTGCACTTCAGTGGCAGTTTGTTATGGTTACTTATGCTTGGTGGGCAACCTGCCCAAGACTAAATAAGGACTTATGTATTTCATTCTCAAGCATTTATCAACACTGAATACAATAAGAATTCAGAAATTAAATCATTCAGAATAAGTTATTTTATTGTATAATAATACACCCAGTATGAAACTAATAAATACCTTATAGCCATTCGTTCTGCAGAGAGCAGCAAGTCATCTCTCCAGTTCTTTCTCCATTGCCCTGGATCCACTAATGCACCAAATCAAAGCTCATGTAACTAGCACTTGAATGCAAATGAGCACACCTCAGACTAAACAGAGGCTGTGCACAGAGGCCAAATTTTTTGTGCTGTTGGTTCCACTGGAAGAGCTTCGACAAAGTCTGAAACAAAACACCAGCACTTTTAGAAGCTTGCTGGCTACAGCACAATGCTGGAGCGTAAAGGAACACTTCTTCCTTTATGAGAAAACTCTGTGCTCCAGAGGTTATGAGTGCCCCAAATGAAATATCTCTAATATACCTTTGATTGAAGCTCCTGTGCACCATGAAAGATATAGTAAAGGTAGGGGCCCATTACGAGTCTGGCGGTCTTTGACCGTCAGATTCGTGGTGGCGCAGCAGTGGTGGTCCTGCAGCCATTCCGACTGCCACCTCTGCACCAGGAAACCGCCGTTCTCTGGGGGTGGTGCAGCAAACAGGGTATGCAATATGCAAGGTGGGACCGCCGCAATCCGCCGAGCATATTTCGAGTTTCCCACTGCCAGGCTTTTTATGATTACGAACCCGCCATGAAAAGGCTGGCGGTGGGGAAACAAAGGGAGCCCTACAGGGCCCCATGCTCTCACCACCATGGGGATGCATTCAACATGTGCCCCCCTGTTTGCATGCAACCCAGTTCTAGCACAGCCGGGACTTCACAATCCATGCCGTGCTGGAACTGCTTTCACGTTTCCATTGCGGTGCACATTTTCAGGGCACCACTGTGGGAACAGCAAAAGAAAAGCCTGCATGCCACAATTTGAATTCGTAATCTGGTGGGCGGAATCATGCACGGCTTTGGAAGCGTTGTGCCAGCACAAAGCCGGAGCAGCACCGCCAAAGTCGTAATCAGGCCCTAAATCTTCATAGTGCATTCGCACTTTATAAGGGACATTACTACATAAAAGGAGTTAGATACTGAATGTTGGAACCAAATCACCCCCTCCAATATAGTCTCCCACCTCAGATGTGGTGTATAATTGGCCTGACACACTAATACTGTTGCTAAAATGGTTCTGAAATATGCAGTCTTTTTGGAACGAACCCCTGATTCAAGATAAAATATCTAGTATAAAATTGAAGATGTTAATGAGAAACAAACGTGGAGTCTCTATGGCTCTGAGTCTCTATGGAAAGATCTCAATGTGGGCCTCTGTTCTTCTGCAGCTGGGCAGGGTACAGGTAGTAAGGGTGGCGAGGCTGAAGTACATTCGGTAAGCATTTAATTATGAACCTTTTACAAAGCTGCACTGGGTCTAATAGTCTCACTCCCTGCACTTACCTGGCCAAATCCTGGAACATCTAAACGTTTTCTTGAAAACCAGCCCACAAGCAAGAGGTCAATCTTACCTCTAGCGCAAGGGTTTAGTTTTATAATCGGTATCAAATTGGAAAGAATTAGGGTGGTCAAGTGATTGTAAGCCTGAATTGGTAATACTCAGCAGAAATATTTGTATCATTTCAGTAAAACAAATGCAAACAGAAAAGTTGTCTTGTTAAAGTATCCTTTTCTCTAACATTGTGGGATTTCTACCCTGTTGTAATATCAAGAGACATTTAGCAAGGATTCTCCCAATGATAAGTGTATAGGAACTTTGAGTTCAGAAAACATGGCATCTATTGGGCCTAAGCATAACTTTAGCTCAATCTTCTATCTGACCCAGGAGAATATGTGAGTAGAACCCGGCTCATCAGATTCAAGATGATGTATGGCTTGCCATTATATGTTTACCTAGTCACAGGATCTTAGATTGGACCAGACCCTAAACATAGTTTACCAGTAGCAAGAATGCTTTAATAACATCAACATATATTGTTTGTATCAGTGTTGGAGGAACTCTGGACTCAAACACACCTTTTCCACAAGTTGTTGGAGTGTGTGAGTGCTTCAGAATAATGGCAACATGTTCCTTGCGAAATTGAGGTTAGCTATCGCATGACCCTGGACTTTGCAGCTTTGTCCTCACAACTAAGAGAACCATTAATTCATCCAACATTGTGAATTAGTAGCACAAATGAAATAAAAAAACACAGGTTAATGAATCTATGATTGGTGTGCAATTTTGAAAGGCAGAAACTACTGAGCTATATCAAGGATGGAGGAAGCATATGGTGCAGCTTAACACTTTTTGAACATGCTTATGATGGCCACCAATAAAGACCCACCATTAAAGTGAATTGGGATGCCTTTTTACAGTAAAAAGTATGCCACTGACTGCAGTGGGTTAGTTAGTTTCCGAAGTCATATACAGGAACCAATAGCTTGACGAGGGCGAGGTTCAACAGGAGTGATTGGCTTATGCCAAGATTTGGACTGACAAACATTAAAAAGCTGATGCTGGTTAATTTTCAAAATTCCTTTTCTTTGAAAAACTAATATGAACATTAGTCTACGTAAAAGACAAAGTGGATTCGCATTTCAAATCAAAGGGCACAAAAACAGAAAGAGGTAAAGGATAACATTTCCATGTTTGGTTGCTTGTAGTCTTTTAATCGACATAGTAAACTCTGAGTTATAAATATAGAGATAGGTAGTAATGCAAGCGCTCATATTTCTAGAGAAAGTGATATATCCAAATTGCAACCTACCAGTGGAATTCTCTCTACTTCAGGGATAGAATTGTTGAGTAAAGTCTGGCAGTAAATTCTCCACTGGGTTTAGTCGTTTTACAGTTCATTGAGTATTTATGCATTACCCTTCAATTGTAAATAGGCCTCTATGAATTTGTTATGGGGTACCAACAGTTTGGAGCAACATCACAAAGGAAGTGTACACAGGGAAACCCTGTGTCAGTGCCAGAATGAGTAGTTTCTAGAGCAACGTTAAGTATATATATATTGAAAGTGAGTATCTCTTACTTGTTCCCAAATCAACAGAAACCCTTACTACTTTTCCAATTGACTTGCACTCCTGCAATTGTACTCCCATTCGAATGGTCCAAACACTATTCTAAACATTAGCACAAAGGCTACATTTCTAATACACATTCAAGACTGGACCAGTTCATATGGTCAAATGTTTTTCTGCTCAATAATAATGTCAACTATTGACATTCCTCTTCAATTCTATCGGAACTAATACCTCTCTGTTATTACCAGTTCCCCTAATGACTCTTGATGAACCCCATCCAAGACTGATATATATATTTGCCACAGTTAGCCTTAATCTCAACACAGGAAATTTTGTTCTAAACATCAGGTAATGTAAGTAACCTATTGTTTGTACATTTGGTCCAATCTCAGATTTTTTTGTATTAAGGACAAAAGACCTTCTGGAAGGGTGCACCTTTTTAGGATGTCATTATATAGAGAACACAACAGAGGTGACAAAATATTGGTAAACCCTAACCAGGGGTCTCCAACCTTTTATGTAACAAGAGCTACTTGTGTTTGAATTAAAATCATTCTAAGCTACAAATATTATTAGAGATGTAGTAGCAACCACATCAAACAAGATTGCATAAGTGGCCATCATATGCAAGATTTCTAGCAATGATCACCCACATGCTTCAGGCGCGGTTGCCGCAGTAATGTAAAAAATGCTTTGTCAATGTTGAATGGTCTACGTGGGTAAGACATAATAGCTATATCTGCAATGCCCTGGCCCCAAGGTAATACAGTTAGTAATAGTCTCCCCAACAGTGGTTGATTTTTATGTCTCAAATATCGACTTTAATTATGTTTTGGTAATATTTTTTTTATTTTATCAAACATCAACTTATGCATTCTGAAAATGCATACATTTTCGTTTCAAGTACACACTTTTAAGATTTGGTATTGATATGTGTGAGAAGCTGGCCTGGTATATGCCATCCACAAATAAAAGTGGGCACCTTGCACCAGCCCAAACAACCCTTATGGTGATTTAAAAGGTCAAAGATAACCTTGGAAAGCTATCCAAGTGGTAGCTGTGGAGAGTAGCCTTCAGGCTTAGTCTTGAAGGAATGTTAAGCAGCTTGTTTTACCAGAATGCAGCCATATATTATTGACCAAATGAAAGGAGAACAAGACAGTAGTCATAAAAATATGTATTTATTAGTATAACAGTATCTAGTACAATACAGTATCTCCTACATGGAGATAATCACAAAGCAAACAATACTTAACCATATACTAAGTAAGTGGTATAAGAACCACGACTTGAGTCAAGAGAGTGTCAAGAGGATGCAGATTCGCTGGGACCCCAAGGAACCACCCAAGGTGAGTATATAGGGACCCCACGGAGGACGGGTGCAGTGTGGGAAGACGACTGCGTGCTCTGTATGATTCTGTGGGAAAGTCGCGGTTGAAGTTTTAGAGTTTAAGGACCCTTCCCAGTGAACTACAAAGAAACACCATGGAAGATAGCAGGTTGGAGAGCCACCCCACTTGTGGACACCGAGGTACCCAAGTTACCTATCCCAGGGAGGCTGGGTGCATAGGTCTGAATTGGCGTCGGAAACCAGAGTCGAACCCAATGGAGGACTTTGAAGAAGAGCCACTGCTGGAGGGGATAAAGTGTCTGCTTAAATCCAAAGGTGGATTCTTGTTGAGAAGTACCTGAAAGCAGAGGGGACAGAGTCTGGTTCACTTGGGAGTGACCAGGGGCTCGGTAGACGAATGCCCACCGATGTCGGGTGTTTCAGGTTGGTTGATGGAATCCTTGACTCTGCAGCTGTGGGGACCAGGAGACATTGAAGACACCCAGAAGCCAGATGCAAGCTGTCCCACAAAGGATGTTGAGTGCTGAGGGGTTGCTGTCGAGCAGGAGCACCAACAAGCCTTGGCAATGACAACCCATGCAGAAGTCAAGGATGTGTACGGTTTGGACCAGGAAGGGCCAGGAGACTCACCACACACAGGGGAGTCAGAGTAGGCCCCAAGCAAGCAGAGGAGCCCACAGAAAGCAAAGTTGACCCTCAACTGTACTCACAGGCCAGAGGTACATGAGTTGCGAGAGGACCTCAAGCGATTTCCCCAAAGAACAACCCACGGAGCACTCAGTGCGAGGAGGTCAAAGTTCTTGTTAGGAAACAGTGACAGAAGTTGGGGCTACTCGGAGCCCAATGCACTTGTTCAGGAAATGCCAACAAGCATATGCACTTGCAAAAGTACGCAGTGCACAGGGGTTCAGGTATTGCAACCCCCACGAGGGATTCTGACCTCCTCGAGGGATGTAGAAACCCACCTCCTATGTTGCTGCAGCCTTTAGAGTCTGTAGCTCAGGATCAGCAGACCGGTCAGCAGTGTGGTGGTGCCTGCAAATGCAGGGAAGTGACTCCTTCACTCCAAGGGAGATTATCTTCGGTTGTCCTTGATGCTCCACAGGTCCTACATGGATCCTGTATGGCGCACGGGCACAGACGATGCTACAGACTGAAGGGGGAGATGAAGTCGGGCCCAAACGAAGTCCAGCGAAGTACAGAGTATCCAGAAAGTTGAAGTGCAGTGGTTTCTTGTTCAGAATCTTGTCCACGTTGAGTCTAAGGTCCTACAGCCAGGTAAGCCCTTAAGTACCCAAGGAAGAGGGTTGGCAAGATTCAGGGGACCCACCCAGGGGAGGGTCTGGACAGTGGAGAGGTTATTCCCATGTCCTTTGTCCAGTTTTGCACCAGAGCGGGAGCCAAAGGCTCCCAGGACTGGTTCGAATTGGACTATGCACAGGAACACCAAATGTGCCCCTCATGTAGACTTTCAGTTGCTGGCAAGATCACCCAACCAGCCCTAATACACTCTTGCCTGGGGCGTGGTCACACCTCCCTGTGATAGGATGCCTATTGTTCTGCCTTCCCCTGCTCTAGCTTGGCTCAGCAGCAGGAGGGCAGAAATGTGTCTCTGGTCGGCAGCAACCATTTTGTGATGTCCTGAACTAGAAGGCTGGTCCCGGGAACACCAGGGACCCCACGAAGCTCGCTTCTGAGCATGTTTGACACCAAACACGATAGGGTTTGTTTCATCCTTTTTAGAGTTGGTCATCATGCCGTCACATAATGCCCCTCTCTATGTCATAAATGGCTGCTTCACTGACAACCAGGGACAATGGACTCCGTAGGCTGCAGGGGTGTAATCCTGTTTTCCCTCGGGATCGGGTAACGCAGTCAATACCCAAACACCCCACCTGTTAGCCCACAAATGAGGTGCCAGTCCGATAGAGGAAGTTAACAAGCTCTTTATTCTAACTTGTTTAAACGCCAAATTATAAGCAAAGCAATATTGTTCAACGGTTCGGATAGCGTCTTACCGTCCTCTGCAACGATGCTAGTCCTAGCACCTTCCAACAGAGGACCCCGTGCTAAATAATGGCCGAAAATGCCACTCGAGTCTCTATCCGTGTACTTGATATAACGTAATCGTCCTCCGCATGCGTGTCAATCCTGACACGCCTCCAACGGAGGGCAAACGCCAGCGGCGTGTTCCACACTCGATACCCTCGAGCGGGGACTGGATAAGGGTCTCAGCAATAGACCTCACTCGATACCCTCGAGCGGGGACTGGTAACGGTTTAAGTTCCAGGTTCCAGGAACTTCAGCTCGAGAACCCTCGAGCGGGGACTGTCAGGGGTTAGAGCGAAACGGAATGCAGTGCTTGCTCGATACCCTCGAGCGGGGACAGCCAAAACGTCGGAGCAGAACTGTATGCAATATATGTCCCACCGAGCGTGAAGCGGAGCCCCGCTGTCACTGTCTCGGGAATCAGAGGCGTTGCTCGATACCCTCGAGCGGGGACTGCCAAAAGCGTCGGAGCAGACCTGTATGCAATAAATGTTCCACCGAGCGTGAAGCGGAGCCCCGCTGTCACTGACTCGGGATATCAGAGGCTTCTCACCGTTAAATGCCGACTCCTATCTCAAGCCGCCGAAGAACACGGAGCTCGCCTTCCGCTCGACCTCTTCTCCTGACTCGCGGGGAAAGGTTCAAAATATTCGACGCCTACCGCTGGCGTCCTGATTCCTTAAATGGGCGCGTCCTCTCAGCGCGCCTGTCTGCACGGCCTTCTGGGGATCGTAGTTCGGGCGGGCGTGTTCCGGTTTTTGGTAGTTCTTCTCTCTCGCCTCGCCTCCGACGGTTGTCTTAACAATACATCCCTCTCCCGTCAGGACCTCTCGCCGGGCAGGGTTTGGCCGGGTACTTCCGGTGAAAGGCCGCCAGCAACCGGGGAGCACATAACCCAGCCACGGGTTCCCAAGAGTCCTCTTCCCGCCCGAAACCCTTCCAAGCAACCAGGTACCACAGCTTGCCTCTTCTCCATCGGGAATCCCTAATGCAGTGAACTTCGTACTCCTTCTCCCCGTCCACCAACACCGGCGGTTGAGCTGAGTGTTTAGGCTTCACGGCGGGTTTGAGCAATGACACATGGAACACAGGGTGAATCCGGAGATTGTCAGGCAAATCCAACCGTACATTCACTGGGCTTAGGCAGTCCTTGATACGGTAGGGGCCGATGAAGCGGGGATGGAAAACGCTGTGTTTACGGAACCGTAGGTTCCTGGACGATACCCAGACGTAATCCCCAGCTCGATACAGTGGGCCTGGTCGCCTTCGTTTATCCGCTGTGGTTTTGTATTTCCTCTTGGCCTCCTCCAAGCACTTCCGTGCTTTTTCCACGGTCTCCTTGATATGTGCTACCCTCTTGGATGTTTCAGGTACTCCCGACGTCGATGAGGGGTGAGACAACGGGATGAATCGCGGATGGTGCCCATAATTGCTGTAGAAAGGTGACACCCTGGTTGAGGCGTGTGTGGCGTTGTTGTACGCGACTTCTGCAAGCCACAACAGGTCCACCCACTCTTCCTTTCCCTGATCTATATAACAACGGAGGTATTGCTTCAGGGTTTGATTAAGACGTTCCGTCTGACCGTCTGTTTGCGGATGGTAGCTGGTCGATAACGCGGAGGTGACGTGGAGTGCAGAACACCAGGTCTTCCAGAACCTTGCAGTGAATTGCGAACCCCTGTCCGACACGATGACGCTGGGAAGGCCATGAGCCCTTACAACCTCTTTCAGCAGTAGTACAGCCAATTGACCGGCCGTGGGCACGCCCTTACATGCGATGAAACGACCCATCTTGGTTAGATAGTCGACGACCACCAGTATAGCCGTACATCCTTTGTCACTGGGCAACCCCACTATGAAATCCAGGGAGATGCAATCCCATGGCCTAGTAGGAGATGGCATCGGAATCAGCAACCCTTGTGGGCGTTGATGATCTGATTTCATGGCAGAGCAGGTCACACACGCCAAGATCCACTTTCTCACATCCTCCCTCAACGTAGGCCACCAGAACTGACGTAATGCGTATTCAATCGTCTTCTCCAGTCCGAAATGACCTGCACTGGCCGACTCATGGCACCACCCGAACACCTGTTTCTGTAAACGCGCGGGGGGCACCAATATCCATCCTCCCTTCACCGGAACGCCGTCGCGTACCTGCCAATCCTTGTGTCTACGCAACCAGTCTGTCCATCGAAAGGTAACGACCCCTTTCTGTACGTCTCGTAGAAAGTGTCCAGGCTGGACAGCACCCACCACCTTGCTGGGGTGGATGATGGACTCAACGGTTGGTCGCGGACTCCTCGCCTCTGTGTATTGCCTCGACAATGCGTCGGCCTTCTTGTTTTCTGATCCTGGTCTGTAAGTGATGGTGAAATGAAACCCCGAATAGAACAACATCCACCTCATTTGACGTGGAGACAATTGTCTGGCGGCCGTCATGAACTGAAGGTTCCTATGGTCGGTGTAGACCATCACTACGTGTTTAGCACCCATCAACAGGTGTCTCCACTCGCCAAATGCGTCCTTGATGGCCAGGAGTTCCTTTTCGGCAACGTGGTAATTTTGTTCCGCTGGGTTCAGTTTGCGGGACATAAACGCAACAGGATGGAGCACCCCCGTCTCAGGGTTCTTCTGCGACAATATGGCTCCCACCGCCAAATCGGACGCGTCCGCTTCCACAGTGTATTGTTGTTCTGGGTCCGGGTGGGCCAGGACAGGTGCGGAGACAAAGGCGTGTTTTAATGCTCTGAATGCCCCCTCCGCATCAGCAGACCAATGGAACTTCACTGACTTCCTCAGTAGGCATGTAATGGGCGTCACCACCCCCGAGAATCCATCAATGAACCGGCGGTAGAAGTTGGCAAAGCCAAGAAAACTTTGTACGTCCTTGATGTTTTGTGGCGTTGGCCAGTCCATTACCGCTTTCACCTTCCTCTCTGCCATGGTTTGGCCTTCTGGGCTCAACATCACCCCCAGGAATTCCACCGACGTCACGTGGAAGTCGCATTTACTGAGCTTGCAATAAAGCGAATTGTCTCTGAGGAGCTGTAGTACTGAAGCCACATGTTTCACATGTTCTGCTGTGGTGTCAGAATAAATCAAAATGTCGTCGATGTACACGACCACGTATACATCCAGGATGTCTCTCAGCACCTCGTTCAAAAAGAATTGAAACGCGGCCGGGGCGTTACGTAGCCCAAAGGGCATGACTCTATACTCATAGAGGCCGAACCTCGTTTTGAAGGCCGTCTTCCACTCGTCTCCGCGACGCATGCGGACCAGATGGTATGCCCCTTTCAAGTCGAGCTTGGTGTATACATGTGCCTTTTTTACTTGTTCCAGGAGCACATTTATGAGAGGCAAAGGGTACCTGTTCTTGATCGTGATGGCGTTAAGCGCCCGAAAACCACACACGCGCGCAGTTCCCCGTTAGCCTTAGGGATAAAGAACAGTGGTGAGGCCGCAGGGGATTTGGAAGGCCTGATGAAGCCCAGGCGTAGCATCGTATCAAGGTACTCCCTGAGGTGGATGTTTTTGGCCTCAGATAAGGCATACAACCTGCCGCCTGGTATCGTTGCTCCTGGGACCAGGTCTATTTGACAGTCGTATACCCTATGAGGCGGGAGGGTTTCCGCTTGGTTATCATCGAATACGTCCATGTATCCCCGATAGGCCACCGGGAGAACCACCTCCTTTTCAGCGGCTGTGGCCACTGTCCACCCCTGGTCTTCCTGAGCGCTGTTCTTCTGTGTGCACACCCTTGAGCAGTATGGGGAGTCCATACGGAGTTCCTGGGTTTCCCAGTTGATGACAGGGTTGTGTCTTCTCAGCCAAGGCAAGCCTAATATGATCCCATACTGCGGTGCACAGATGATGTTGAAATCCAGAGTCTCTGTGTGTTGAGTTCCGTAGACCACCTTGATTTTCCCAGTGTGGTGGCTGATGGGCCCTGAGAGCAATCTGCGCCCATCCACAGCAAAGACTTCCTCTGGGACCTCACACTCCTGCAGCGCTACCCCTACACGTTGCGCTTCCCTCTTGTCCATAAACATCCCTGTGGCACCAGAGTCGACCATCGCCGAGACCGAAACCCAGCGGTTCCTAACCCACAACTGTAAAGGAATGAACAAGTGTCTTTTGCTCTCATAGGAGTGCAGGTGAGCAGAAGGGATATAACCTTGGCTCCGAGAATCCCCTTCGTGGTTCTGAGAGCTCCTTAGTTTTCCGCCGGTTTGTCCACTGATGCTGTGTACAAATGACCGGGACGAGGTCGACCCGTCTTGGGCTTTGCAGGGCATTCACGAACAAAGTGGCCTTTTTTGCCGCAATACAGACATAGTCCTTGCTTTCTTCGCGACTCTTTCTCTGTGGCCGTGAGGCTTGCTCTAACGGCCCCTATGTCCATGGCATCCCCTCGGGGTGTGGATGTCGCCTCGGTGAGAGACGGTTGACCTGACGTGGCATGTGACTTGTCCTTCTTATGCACCCCCCCTCGTCTTTCACTAAGTCGATGGTCGAGGCGAAGGGCCAGACTCATCAGATCCTCGCAGTGTACCGGTTGGGGATCGATCTGAGCGATCACGTCTTTCAAGTCCTCGCTCAAGCCTTGGTGAAAGAGCGCGGTTTGCTTTGCAGGGGGCCATTTGGATTCAGCCACCAGGCGTCTGAACGCATTCAGATAATGGACCAGCCCTGTCGTGCCCTGTTTCAGTTCCAACAGTTCCCTGTCAGCCGTGTAGGAATCTGCTCTACGATCGAACACCTTAATGAACTCCTCTTGAAACTGTTCCCAGTCGTAAAGCATCGGATCATCTCGGCTTACCAAAGGAACCGCCCACTGAGCCGCATTACCTGCCAGATACGAGATCATGAATGCCACTCTTGCCTGATTGGTTGGAAACGACTTCGGTTTACAGGAGAAATGCAGCGCTACCTGTGTGATGAATACCTGTACCGTGGTAGGATCTCCACTATACCGTTCTGGTGTGGCCAACGGAATAGCCAACGGCATCTCCACCACCACTGCTGCCGGGATACCCGTGGT
Organism: Lissotriton helveticus; assembly: GCF_964261635.1. Taxonomy (NCBI): domain Eukaryota; kingdom Metazoa; phylum Chordata; class Amphibia; order Caudata; family Salamandridae; genus Lissotriton; species Lissotriton helveticus. Next base: position 446,770,914 of record NC_136072.1, on the reverse strand, counting down.
AGATGTCCCTGCGTTGAAAGGATTGCGCTGTTGTTGATCCACTCTAGCCCTTAAATCCACTGTTTCTTGTCGTGAAGCAGCCAATTCGTTTTGGACGTCTAGTAACGCCGCCAAGACGTCTTCCAAAGAGGCCATGACTGGTTACTCGACCAGGAGGTTGATTGGTGTTGTAAAGGTCGAATATTGTGTAATCCTGTTTTCCCTCGGCATCGGGTAACGCAGTCAATACCCAAACACCCCACCTGTTAGCCCACAAATGAGGTGCCAGTCCGATAGAGGAAGTTAACAAGCTCTTTATTCTAACTTGTTTAAACGCCAAATTATAAGCAAAGCAATATTGTTCAACGGTTCGGATAGCGTCTTACCGTCCTCTGCAACGATGCTAGTCCTAGCACCTTCCAACAGAGGACCCCGTGCTAAATAATGGCCGAAAATGCCACTCGAGTCTCTATCCGTGTACTTGATATAACGTAATCGTCCTCCGCATGCGTGTCAATCCTGACACGCCTCCAACGGAGGGCAAACGCCAGCGGCGTGTTCCACACTCGATACCCTCGAGCGGGGACTGGATAAGGGTCTCAGCAATAGACCTCACTCGATACCCTCGAGCGGGGACTGGTAACGGTTTAAGTTCCAGGTTCCAGGAACTTCAGCTCGAGAACCCTCGAGCGGGGACTGTCAGGGGTTAGAGCGAAACGGAATGCAGTGCTTGCTCGATACCCTCGAGCGGGGACAGCCAAAACGTCGGAGCAGAACTGTATGCAATATATGTCCCACCGAGCGTGAAGCGGAGCCCCGCTGTCACTGTCTCGGGAATCAGAGGCGTTGCTCGATACCCTCGAGCGGGGACTGCCAAAAGCGTCGGAGCAGACCTATACGCAATAAATGTTCCACCGAGCGTGAAGCGGAGCCCCGCTGTCACTGACTCGGGATATCAGAGGCTTCTCACCGTTAAATGCCGACTCCTATCTCAAGCCGCCGAAGAACACGGAGCTCGCCTTCCGCTCGACCTCTTCTCCTGACTCGCGGGGAAAGGTTCAAAATATTCGACGCCTACCGCTGGCGTCCTGATTCCTTAAATGGGCGCGTCCTCTCAGCGCGCCTGTCTGCACGGCCTTCTGGGGATCGTAGTTCGGGCGGGCGTGTTCCGGTTTTTGGTAGTTCTTCTCTCTCGCCTCGCCTCCGACGGTTGTCTTAACAAGGGGTGTACTTCTCATGCAGTGGCACCCTCTCACTTAGAACCAAGCACCCTGCCTTCAGGATTGTCAAGGCTTGCTATAAGGGTGACTTATAGGTTTTAAGTGCAGTAACCCTTAGATATAGTAAACCTATATCTTAAGTAAGTAGTGCATGCACCAACATACACAGGCTGCAATGGCAGGCCTGTAGTTCCATTTTGCATGGTCTCTCATGGGTGGCATATTACATGCTTCAGGCCATGGGAGGCCTCTGGGGTACCTATGCCCTGGGTACATGTGTGCCATATACTAGGGACTGACAAGGGTACCGCAGTATCCAATCTGGAGTGTACCTAAGTATGTGGCATGACAGTTTAAGGAGAAAGCAGCTATACTGAGGTCCTGATTAGCAGGATCCCAGCCAGACTTGTCCAAAACAATGTTACATTCAGCAAAATTGTGGGTAACCATAGGAAGCAGGTCCGACTTTCCTACACAGCCCCCCGAAACGTACGGAGATGAGACTAACCTTGCCCAGTTGAGTCTTCATTTTCTAAGTGGAAATATCTGAGAATCCATCTGCATTGGCATGGTTTCTCCCAGGTCTATGTTTCACTGTATAGTCCATCCTCTGTAGAGACATGGACCACCTCAAACGTTTGGGGTTTTCACCCTACATCTGTTTTAGCCATAGGGGGGCTTATGGTCAATCTGAACAATGAAGTGAGTACCAAACAGCTATGGCCTCAGCTCCTTCAGGGCCCAGACCACAGCAAAGGCTTCCCTCTCTATAGCTGATCAAAGTTTCTCTCTCGGGGTCAACCTCCTGCTGATAAAAGCTACTGGTTGATCCTGACCCTCTGCATTAAGTTGTGACAATACAGCCCCTACCCCAAACTCAGATGCATCTGTTTGGACAATAAATTGCTTGGAGTAGTCAGGACTCTGCAGAATGGGAGCAGTGCACATGGCCTGCTTGAGATTATCAAATGATTTCTGACAGCTAACAGTCCACTGAGCTTGCTTGGGCAATATCTTAGAGGTGAGATAATTCAAGGGAGTCACTATAGACCCATATCCTTTTATAAATCTCCTGTGATACCCAGTCAGGCTCACGAAAGCTCTGACCTGAGTCTGGATAGTTGGAGCCACCCAGTCCATGATGGTCTGGATTTTGCTCTGTAATGGTTGAACTTGGCCTCCAACCACAAGGTGGCCCAGATAAACAACCTTGTTCTGCCCTATCTGGCACTTAGTAGCCTTGATTTTGAGGCCTGCTTTCTGCAAAGCCTCCAAAACATTCTTCAGGTGGACCAGGTTGATAGAGCGCGCGGGTCACCCGACCAATAATTTCGCCACTTCCGGCTTCGGGCCCATATATTTCAAATCTCCATATACATTGATCGGATGACCTCACGGTCTACTATCAATAATTGTGTGAGTTCCTTTCGTTATTCTTTAGAGTACCCGACTTACCATCCACCGATGCAGGTACCTATGACCCCAATGGATCAGGGAGCTAGCTGTAAAAGGAAAGGCAGCAAAATACAAACCCAACAAATAACATTCAAAACTCTTTGTAAAATGACCACGGACAACGGGAAGTTTTAAAGTCTTTATCTAAATTTGGTCTATTTCAGAGATCATCAAATTCACAGTAATTAAGCAATCAATAATCAGAATGACAGAAAGTACATAGCTAAAATAGCAAATAAATCAGTGCAACCATTTATAAGCTAATGGAACCAGGGCACATTCAAAATGAAGGACCAGAAAATTAGAACGTTTAAGATGAATCACTAAAGATGGGATAGTCTTTGATTAGGACTAGTATTCTGAAATTATCTCAAGGAAATGAGACAGGATTCGGGACATATATATATCTATAGGGGAAACTACGAAGAAAACACGCTATGCATCAAGGCAAAAGTTCTTTAGTCAATTTAAGTAAGGATGTTCTAGACCATATCAGGAAATGACAAACTGCAATGCAAAATATAATTTCTAACAGGTAGGGTAACATAGGAATATGTTATGAAATAAATGCAAATGACTTTATGATTCAATGGTTGCGGAAAAGCATGGAAAATTAACATATGCAAAGGTATGTCTTTATTGAAGCAAAAGACAGAAACTCAGAAAGGTGCAAGATTTAGAGTTTTCAGAGCGATATTTACCTAGACTGGTGTGAAAAACCAAACCCTGGCCACGGGTCAGTTAAGGACAGGAAACCCTCAAGGAAGGATACCCCTCAATGGACAGCAGGTGCAGAATGGACACCCAGGACAGGACAGGAAGACCAGATTAGAATCAGGACAGGACCACTCGGACAGGACCCTCAGGACAGGACCGGCACCCGCAGTTCGGAAGCAACGCCTGCGCTCCACCCTTTCTGCAGCTATCGATCAGGACCCCGATTGGGTCAGCGAACTCCCAGCAAAGTGCTCCGCCAGCACTTTAAGGCTTAGTAAAACCTTAGTCTATGGTCAATTTCGGACAGAGTGCTCCGCAGCTCTCTGTATTTTCAGTCACCTATTGAGTGCGTTGGGTCAGTGACAGGTCAGCTAAACCAGACAAGTCGGACAATTTCCCTAGGTGAACCCAGGGTAGATATACTGTTTTGGGACGGTGTACCACCCCCCAATGTTGCAAAGTGTCAGAATCCCTCAATTTGGATTGGTCCTAAGGTAGGATTTGGTTAACACACCAATCAGAACAGACTATTTGGAGGCCAAATTTGCATAGTAAGGTGCCGCCTAGCAAGATTGGGGTTCCCATGAGAAACTGCATGGAATACAATAAGAACTGTTCTTTTGTAACAACTTGAGGACAGTCGACTCCATCTTGCCAGGTCAGAGGTGGCTTTCACATGAGCATCTTGCTTGTGGCTGCCAGCTGGCTGAGTTCCACCGTTCAAGGCTGCCACTTGCTGTGGGCCATGAGCATGCGTAGAAGCGACCTTCAATATGGCTCCCAACCGGTTCGGACCCCCATTTCCCGCAGTACATGAAAAGTAAGCGGGAACAAATTAAAACATAGAAGTGAATGCAGATAAAACACATCATGGTTTTGTACTTTAAACTTGTTCATTATAAAAATATACTATGCAGTTTAAACATTAGCAACATATACACGATCACAAGAGCATCACCACGTTACTCACGAAAGCTGTGTATTACGCATGCGCACCTTTTTCCCACCAAACTTATAACTACGTCAGGTCACATGAGTGTGACTGACACATGCGCAGAAGCAATTTTCCAAGCGGCGGCCATGTTTAGGGACATGGATTAGTTCTATTAGAAAACACATATGCAAGCTTCATCTATTTCGTTCGTATATGGAAATAAAGTTTAGTAAGACGTACAAATTTTATTAACTGATTACACACGGGCGAGGTTCATGACTCGAGCAAGTCGCAATGCGAAGCATGCTCTATCAAGGTGATCCTCCCAGGTGGAGCTAAAGACAGCTATATCATCATGATATGCTGCATTATAGTCTTCCAGGCCTGTAAGGACTTTGTTCACCAGCCTTTGGAATGTGGCAGGTGCATTCTTCAAACCAAAGGGCATCACAATAAATTGATAATGCCCACTAGGGTTTGAAAATGCAGTTTTGGGTTTGGCATCTTCAGCTAGTCTGATTTGCCAATGGCCAGCAGTAAGGTCAAATATACTTAGCTACTTGGCTGAGGCCAGAGTATCAATAAGCTCATCTGCCCTAGGAATTGGATGAACATCAGTCCTAGTGATTGCATTGAGTCCCCTGTAGTCCACACAAAACCTCATCTCTCTCTTACCACCCTGGATGTGAGGTTTAAGTACCAGGAATACTGGGATAGCCCAAAGGCTATCTGAGGGCTCAATCACTCCCAGTTCCAGCATCTTTTGGACCTCTGTCCTGATGCAATCTCTGACATGGTCAGGCTGCCTGTAGATTTTATTCTTGACAGGTAGACTCTCACCTGTGTCCACTTCATGGGTACATCAGGTGTTTTGACTGGGTGTCAGAGAAAACAAATGCCTGTATTGATTGAGGACCTTCCTACAATCAATCTGCTGTTGTTGGTTAGCGAGGCTGCCTGCCAAACCTGCACCATCAACTGATCCATCATCAGGGTTCTGTGAGAGGGTGTCGGGAGTGGGTCACTCTCTTCCTCCTGTCCCTCATCAAATGCCATGAGCTAACCCATGTCAGTCCTGTCAATGTATGGGGTTTGCCTGTTCACATAGAATACCCTGTGGGGGCTCCTGGGAGCACCAAGGTCCACCAGGTAGGTCACCTCTCCCTTTTGTTCAAGAAAGGTATAGGGTCCACTCCACTTATCTTGAAGAGCTGCTGGGGCCACAGGCTCCAACACCCAAACCTTCTGCCCTGGCTGACAAACAGTCAGAACAGCCTTTCGGTCATGCCAAACTTTCTGTAATTCTTGACTTGCCTCAAGGTTTTTACTGGCCTTCTTCATGTACTCAGCAATCCTGGATTGGAGACCAAGTACATAGCCCACTATGTCTTGTTTAGGAGGTTTGGAAGTTTATTCCCATCCCTCCTTCACCAAACACAAGGGACCCCTAACTGGATGCACAAACAGAAGTTAGTTCAATAGGGCTGTAGCCAACCCCCTTCTGTGGGACCTCTCTGTAGGCAAAGAGAAGGCAGGGCAACAAGACATCCCATTTTTGCTAAGCTTTTCTGGGAGGCCCATGATCATGCCTTTGAGGGTTTTGTTGAACCTTTCAAGGAACCCATTACATTGTTAGTGATAGGGTGTGGCAAACTGGTAGTTCACTCCACCCTCCTTCAAAATTGCAGTAATGTAACTTGACATGAGGTCTGTACCTGTGTCAGTTAAAGCCCACCCTGGAAATAATTCCCAAGAGGGCCCTGGCCACCACAGGTGCTGTAGTGGTCCTAAGGGAAGTTGCCTCTGGATACCTAGTGGCATGGTCCACCACTACTAGAATATAACTGTGTCCAGATGCTGTTGGAGGGTTCATGGGACCAATTATGTCAATCCCAACCCTCTCAAAGGGAACCCCCACTGGTAGTGGTATGAGGGAGGCCTTTTTGGTACCACCTAACTTACCACTGGCTTTGCAGGTGGTACAGGAGCGACAAAGCTCCTTGGTGTCCTCAGACATGTGAGGCCAGTAAACGTGAGGGACAAGCCTGTCCCAAGTCTTACTTTGGCCTAGGTGTTCTGCTAGGGGAATGTCATGTGCCAAGGTGAGTAGGATGCCCCTAAACTTCAGAGGTATGTGTTGTATATTTATACTTTCTTCAATATGGCTACTTGGTGTTTGTAGTCCTTTCTTAGTGTTTCTATCTTCTAACCTAAGATTGTTCTGTCTGGTATGTGAGGATTCCAGCCTTGGCAGTTGATGGTCTGGTTAGCTGTGAGGGTTTACTGCTCTGCTGTCCTATCTTGTACTATCTTGATAAATATATCTTAACAACTTGAAGACGTGTCCTGCTGCCTACCTAACCTATTTACAACAGTATGACCAACCTCCTGGTTGAACCAGACTTGGGGTCTCTACCCTCTGAGTACAGGAGTCCCTCATCCCAATAGATCCTGTGGATTCCACTGACACTCCAAGTAACCTCAGCAGCAGCTTGCTGTCTGAGGGGTTCAAGAGAGGGGCAGGTTTGCTGCTCCAAACTCAAGTCTGCCCTGGAAGGGCCCCCCTGTGCCCAAAAACCCAACCTGATCAGATTCTAGTTAACCTGAGAGAGTTCCTTCACAGGGACTAAGATCATCTCCGTCAAGAGACTGATCCTCACTCTGAGTCTGGGGGAAAGACACAGCCTTACCCCTCCTGCTCCTTCTCTTGGAAGGCCCCTGGTCTATTGTTCCAGGATCCAGGACCTGTTTGTTTGTTTGATAGAGCGCGCGAGGTCACCCAGCCAATGATTCCGCCGTTTCCGGCTTCAGGGCCCATAATACTTTCAATTCACACTATTCATTGACCAGGCGACTTCACGGGCTGCTACCAATTGTGTGTGTTCCCTACTGTTATTACTTAGTGTACCCGACTTACCATCCACCAACACGGGTACCTATGACATCAATGAATCAGGGGCCTAGCTGTAAAAGGAAAGGCAGCAAAATGCGATTTCAAATGACATTCAATATTGTTTAAATGACCACGGACAACTGGAAGTTTTAAAATGTTTATCTAAAGATCGTTATCATCAAGCATTAGATACACAAGTATGAAGCAATCAATAACCAAGATAATGTAAATGATATAACTATAGAGAAATAACGACAGGGTAATCATTAAATGCAATTATGAGATGCAAAGGGGAAAAATGCTATATAATCTCAGAAATGTTTAAGCCTGGACAGACTATGCATGGGTTACTATAGGAGGGCCTATAAAGAGTAACACGCTAAACTTAAAGTAAAGGGACCTTTAAACAGTCTAGGTAAGGAGGTTCTAGACCATATCAGAAAATGACAAACAGCAATGCAAAATATAATCTCTAAAAGATTGAGAGACATGGGAACATATTATGAAAAATATGCAAATGACTTTCGTTCAATAGTTTGCGTTAAAGCATGGAAAATCAACATATGCAAAGGTGTCACTTTATTATAGCAAAAGGTAGAAATATAGAAAGGTGCAAGTTTAAAAGAACTTAGAGCAGTATTTACCTAGACTGGTGTGGAAACCAAACCCTGGCCACGGGTCAGTTAAGGACAGGAAACCCTCAAGGAAGGATACCCCTCAAAGGACAGCAGGTGCAGAATGGACACCCCGGACAGGACAGGATACCCTCAGATTAGGAATCAGGACAGGACCTCAGGACAGGACAGCAAACCCTCAGGACAGGACCGCTCAGGACAGGACCGCACCCGCAGTTTGGAAGCAACGCCTGCGCTCCACCCTCTCTGCAGCTATCGATCAAGACCCCGATTGGATCAGCGAACTCCCAGCAAAGTGCTTCGCCAGCACTTTAAGGTTCAGTAAAACCTTAGTCTATGGTCAATTTCGGACAGAGTGCTCTGCAGCTCTCTGTATCTTCAGTCACCTATTGAGTACGATGGGTCAGTGACAGGTCAGCTAAACCAGACAAGTCGGACAATTCCCTAGGTAAACCCAGGGTAGATATACTCTTTTGGGACGGTGTACCACCCCCCAATGTTGCAAAGTGTCAGAATCCCTCAATTTGGATTGGTCCTAAAGTAGGATTTGGGTAACACACCAATCAGAACACGCTAATTCGAGCCTATATTAGCATACTTGGGTACCGCCTAGAGAGATTGGGGTTCTCATGAGAAATTGTGCAGAAATACGAGTGACAATTAACATTGTAACACATGAGGAGCAACATTCTCCGTTCTCGTAGCGCAGAGGTGGCTTTCCCAGGCACATCTTGACTGTGGCTGCCAGCTGGCTGAGTTCCACTGTCCAAAGTTGCCACCTTTTAGTATTCTCTGGTCATGCGCAGAAGAGACCGTCAATATGGCTCCCAATCAGTTTGGACCCCCATTCCCCGCGGTACATGAAAAGTAAGCGAGAACAAATTAATACACAGAAATAACGTTATGAAATCACATTCACAGGGTTGTACTTTCAACTTATCATTATAACATATACTTATGCAGTCTAAATGTTAGCTACATGGAAACAGGCACAAGAGCAGTGGCACGAGCAGTACCACATGATGGGCACAGCTATGTATTACGCATGCGCATAATTTTCCCTCCAACTCTGCAGACGCGTCAGGACACGTGAGTGTGGCTGACGCATGCGCAGTAACTAAATGACAAGCGGCGGCCATATTTTAAGTACACGGATTAAATGCATTAGAAATACACATAAGCAAGCTTCATAAACTTTTACTCAAACTTAATATAAATGTTAGTAAGACGTACATTTATTACCTTGTTACACATAAACGAGGTTCTTGAATACAGCAAGGTCGCAAATGTGCGAAGCTTTGCTTCATCAATCCCCTCTTTGATGATATTTACTATCATCACAAATAAATGGAACCAGATGCCAACTTTCTTTCACACTTTATACAATTCTATCTCTTCCAGCAATCGTTCCAATTTCTCTCTTTCAGTTTTGGTAGGGTGAGAAGTCTTCACCTTTTTGTATATTTGATCATTCACTTCTTCCAATTCAATCTCATCCACACTTCGTTTCACCCCTCTAGCATTCACTTCATGCTTTCCGGTGCGCTTGCGGCATTTGCAGCAAACAAATATGAAAAATAGGATGAGACCTATAATCCCAATTGGCATCAGTACTTTGAGCAATAAGCCTTTACCTATACTAGCGAACCAATGACCTACATTTCAGAGACCATCTACCAGTCTCTTCCAGGCACTATCAACCTCGAGTGGTCTGAGTTCCTTTGCCAAATTAGTAATATTTTTCACATATCTTTTGATCTGTACACTTTTATCCGGAATATAAGTGCAACAATGTTGCGCCTTCAACATCCGGCAGACTCCGCCCTCTTTCGCTAATAACGTGTCAAGAGCAAGTCGATTCTGCAAAACCATTGATCTGATCGCAACCATTTCGGTATTGACCAGCAGAAATCCATGAGCTGTCTCAGTAGACAATACATCCACTATAGTAGACAATTTGCAAATTCTGTGAGTGTTCAGAACCACTCCCACTCCAGGTATCAGTGCACTGAAAATACTACCCATAATTTCACCTATACTTTCTCTTTTACTACGCACTAAGCCATTAGTATTTTCACTGCTTCCAGTGCCTCCATTCACATGGTATATTTTCGGGAAGACAATGCCAAAATAGCAACTTCCATACCAGTGATCCGGCAATTTGAAATAAGCCTTGTCCCCACAAATATAATAAATTCCAGGAAACACAGGCTCTGACCCATTTTTGAAACCCCAACCTCCAATTACCTTGTAATTATGTTCGCATTCACTGGAACCAATGAAAATGTTATTATAATAGCTAGTCTTCTCGCGGTGAAGACATAGCTTGCCTTTCTTTTCAAAATCCAGCAACAGAGCAGGACCCGCCCCACCAGTTGAGGTGCCTTCCATGTTCTCTGCCCACTTTGGCTTTTTCTGACTTTCGTCATTAGCCTTCTTTTGTATTTTAATTCTCCTTTTCTCTGCCATGTTTAGGAACATCTTTTCCTGCTCATGCAAAGAACAAGTCAAGTTATCTCTGTGTGCGTCCGCTATGTCAATGTTACCTATAGTCAGGAAATAATCTCCCATGTATCGTATTGCGTCACTTTTGGTATGTACAGGATTCAAGTTCCCACGTATAGGAAGTTCAGAAAAGATCACGTCATTGTTAGAGTAATAGTATTGTAACGGTCCTCTTTTGTAAAATAAGCTAGCTAAAATGCTACAGGAAATTCCGTATGTCAGTGGCAAGTGATGGTATGTCACGCCTTCAGCCACAGAAGTAGGTAGCTTCATGCAGACATAGCAATCTTCAATTTCCATAGTCTCTACATAGTGTATTAACAAGTTTGCGAAAACATTTAAGCGTGTCCTGTTTTTGATTCTATGATAATGTAGTTCCTCATCTGATGCTTCTAAGTCTTGTTTTGTTTGTCTCAGTGCTCTTTCATGTCTAACTACACTCTGTGTTGTCAGCTCTTCACTGTCAGTATTTACAATTTCAGTAGGGGCAATGTTAGTATCTTTACTCACAGCAAAGGGTATAAAGATTGTTAGTCCTATCCAGAGTAATATCAGGACAACTACACTACAGACACATACCTTGCAGCAAGTTTTGCAACAGCTGCGACTAGGTCTACCACTCACGGTTGAATCAGACATTATGGCTCAGAAATAGTTTCTCGACCCCTCTTTGTGTCTTTACACGAGTATCTTACTTTGTGCAAATTCACGGTGGCTCTTCTTCCTCTTCGTCAGAATACTCAGGGACGGGCTCTCCGTCGCTTACGTCAGTGATATCGAGATCTTCAAGCTCTTCTAACACAAGTGTCCATTCAGGTGACTTGTACTTTTTGTTTTGTCTCTTTATCCGATCACTCCTTCTTTTGGAAGAGTCTTCTGGTTGTTCTGCTATACGAGCACTTCTCCTTTCTTCTGCACGTTTTTCTTCTACTGTTTTTATTCTCAATCTCAATTTCTTTATGTATTTAGGCTCAAGATGCTTTCTTTTCTTAAGTCTCTTGGTTGGTACTTGGACTTCGTTTCCTTCTCTTGCCCTCTTATTCTCATTAGCTTGTGGCAATTCTGCTTCAGTTTCTCTTTCCGCTATCTGACTAATTCCAGGGCTAGTATCTGTTTCTTCTGCCTGGGTACTAATCTGGCCTTGTTCAGGTATACTGTGTGTTTGCTCTTCAAGTGTCTCTGATTCTGTTTCCTGAACACGTTCTTCTAATTCTATCTGATCCTGTTCAAGCACTTCGATCTCTGGACTTTCTTCTGCTTGAACTATTACACTATGTCTAGTCTGTCCCTTCCCGATATCAGGTGTCAGTGGAGGAGTATCAATCACTTGTTCTGTATTCCTTTCTTGTTCAGGATCCTTCACTTGTTCAGTATCGGGCACTTGTTCAGTCTTATTCACTTGTTCTGTATCAATCACGTGCTCTGTCCCTGTCTGACCTTCTCCTTCCTCAGTTTTGATGTGAATCTCAAGATTCTGAGGCTCTTCGCCTATGCCTTGCTTTTCCTGACTAGTCCACTCTCTACCTTCCCAAAGTCTTTCATTTGTTCGAATAGGGTCTTCAGTGAGGTCAATCAATGGAATCCACTCTTCTGGCCATATGCTTGGCAGCTCGTCTTCAGCTACTTCTGGCTCAGCTCCTTGGACTCCTTCAGCAGGCTGGGCTCCTGGTAGTTCGTTGTCAACTATTCTTGGGCCAACGTCTGCTGATTCTGCAGCTTGACTGGTACTGCGCTGTACGCTGTCAGCTACTTCTGGTCTGGCTCCTGCAGAGTCCTCTGCTGGACGTCCTTCTGCTTCAGGCACTTTGTCTGGTGGTACCTTCTGGGTGTGGCTGGCGTGTATCCAACGCGGAACCCCGGCACACTTGACTGCTGTGGTAGTAACCAGAATCACCTGACGTTTTTCTCCCCACCTTGGCTCCAGGCAGGTCTTCCGAGTGTGCTTCTTTATCTTCACCCAGTCCCCCGGGACCAGTTTGTGGAGAGGAGTCGTTGGATTGAGAATGGCGTCTTCTCCGATCTGGCGAGAGATAGAACGCACTTGGTCACCCAATCTCTTGCAGTATTCAAGTACCAAATCATCAGTAATACTCAACAGTTTGCTTCCTGGTACCCATGCTTGTCTCATTATTCTTCCCATAATTATTTCATGGGGACTTAGGCCTGTTTTGCGATCAGGAATACTTCTGAGTCCCATTAGGACCAAGGGCAGGGCCTTCACCCAGTTCAATTTAGTTGCATCACACAGTTTTGCTAGTCTGTTTTTGATAGTTCCATTTATTTGTTCCACCACACCAGAAGCCTCTGGACGGTAGGCACAGTGTAGCTTTTGTGCAATTCCAAAGGCCTTACAGAGTTCATCGATGACGTCATTATGAAAATGTGAGCCTTGATCTGATTCAATAGTGACTGGCACCCCGAATCTAGGTATCAGTTCTTTTAATAAACACTTAGCTACCGTTTTTGCGTCATTTTTGGGAGTGGGGAAAGCTTCCACCCATTTTGAAAATAAACAGACCATGACAAGGACATATCGTTTCCCTTCACAATGGGGCATGGTGATGAAATCAACCTGTATCCTTACAAAGGGACCCCCGGACCTCCCAATTTTTCCCAGTTCCACTACAGTCTTCTTCCCTGGGTTCATCTTTTGACATGACAGGCACCTCTGGCAGAGGGACTCTGCTACTTTCCTGAACTTCTTACTGTACCAAGTCTGTTGGAACACTAGAATCATGGCGTCCCTACCAATGTGTGATCCTTCATGTATCAACCTCGCCATTGCGCTAAGTAGGTGTCTAGGTAACACAGGCATACCAGTTGGACCTATAATGACACCATCCACACGTCTTGGTCTACATCCATCTTCCTTCCACTTCTCTCTTTCTTGCCAAGGTGCCGCCTGCTGCCACTCTTTCACTTCATCCCATGTAGGCACTTCCTCAAACACCTGAAGTTGGCAGCTGGTTCCTGGCCCCCCTCGTTTTGGATTCACGATATACCGATCTCTTGCGCACCATTGGGCCACTCGATCAGCATAATCATTCCCTAGTGATACCTTGTCCATGCTCTTCTTATGAGCAGCACATTTTACCACTGCCAGTTCCTTTGGTAACTGGATTGCCTCTAAAAGGTCTTGAATAACTTTTCCATTTCGAATAGGAGTACCCGATGAAGTCAGGAACTCCCTCTGCAGCCACAACTGGCCAAAGTCATGCACAACCCCATAACAGTACTGACTGTCAGTATACACTGTTATGCGTATGTTCTTCCCAATTTGGCAAGCTTTTATCATAGCAATCAATTCGGCTACTTGTGCAGACTTGATGTGATATAGATAACCTGCTTCCTCAATTTTCTCGAAGGACACTACTGCATAGGCAGCACTCAGGCCTCCTTGTTCATGCCTTAGACATGAACCATCTACAAATAATTCTTTGTCATGCTCAGGCAAGGGCGTTTCTTTTATGTCTGGGCGTGGCTTGGTGTTGAATTCAGTTAAGTCTATGCAATCGTGTTCATCATCCACCCCCCCTTCCATATCCTTTGGGTCGGGGAGTAAAGTGGCTGGGTTCAGAATACTGCACCTAACAATGTTTACATTTGCAGCACCCACAAGAATCCTCTCATATTTAGTCAGCCGACTAGGGGTGAGATACTGTGTTTTTGTTCTGGTCAACAAAATTACCACTCCATGCGGAACATACACAGTTACCGGATGTCCCATGACAATTGACTCACTCTGTTCTAAACTGGCACAGGTAGCAGCTACTGCTTTCAGACAACCTGGTAATCCAGCAGCCACTGGATCTAAGGTGGCAGATAAATATGCCACAGGCCTTCTCGTTGTGCCATGTTCTTGAGTTAGGACTGACAATGCGCAATTATCGCGAGTGTCACAGAATAGGGCAAACTCCTTGGAATAGTCTGGCATTCCCAGTGCAGGAGCAGTACACAGACAATCTCGTAGTTTGGTGAAGGCTGTTAAGCTTTCATCATCCCATTCTACAATCTCCGGTGTTCCTCTCTTAGTCATTTTTATCAAGGGCCTGGCTAGGACTGCAAATCCCAGAATCCACTGCCTGCAGTATCCTATCACGCCCAGGAACATTCTTATTTCTTTCTGAGTACGGGGCAACTGCATCTTTTGAATTATTCTCACTCTCTCCGATGTCACTTTTCTGACACCTTTTTCTATCTGGTGCCCCAGATATTTCACTGATTTTGCACAAAACTGTAACTTGTCAGGGGACACTTTATGTCCTTTTTCACACAGGTGATTCAGCAGGGCAATGGTGTCAATCACACAATCCTTATGACTTTTAGACGCCACCAAGAGGTCGTCTATATATTGCACTAAGACAGAGTTCCCAGGTAGGACTAAAGTTTCCAAACATTTTTTCAAGATCTGATTAAAGATAGAGGGGCTCTCTGTATACCCTTGAGGGACCCGGTTCCAGCAATACACGTGACCTTCGAAGGCAAAGGAGAAAAGAAATTTGCTATCTGGATGCAAAGGAATGGAAAAGAATGCATGACACAAGTCTATCACTGTGAACCACTCTGCATCCCAGGGAATCTGATACAGAATCACTGCCGGGTTCGGGACAATAGGGCAACAGGGAACTACTATTTTGTTAACTTTTCGCAAATCCTGCACTACTCTGTACTTGCCACTAGGTTTCTTAATGCCCATAATCGGAGAGTTACATGGGCTACTCATCACCTCCTGTATGATGTTCCCTTCTAACAATTTCTTTATTTCCACAGCAACACCAGCTTTCACTTCTGCATTCATCCTGTAGGGTTTAGTATTGGGGTATACCGCATTGTCCTTTATTGCTATCTGTATGGGGTCCACATTTTTCATTAACCCTACATCTTTCCCAGCAAAAGTCCCACACCGCTGGCTTCACTGCTTCTTGGAGTTCTTGGGGTAAATCCTGCATGGTCATTCGTTTAATTTCCGAGTCAGGGCGGACTAACATTAATTTATAAATGCCGTCTTCATCTGGGGTCTGAATTTCAACACCCTTTGGTGTGCAAAAGATGGTACAGTTCATTTTGCACAGCAAATCACGTCCCAGTAAGTTTACTGGACTGGTGTCGCAAACAACAAATCTATGCATTTCCTTAAAGTTTCCAATTGAGATCTCCATGGGCTTGGTAACAGGAGTACTAATCAATTGATTAGATACACCCACTACTTGGATGGCTTCTCCCGAGAGGGGTAGGTTTGGAACGTCCACTGTTCTCACAGTAGAACGGGTAGCGCCAGTGTCCAACAGAAAGGTGACATCGTTTCCGTCAACCTTTCCTTCAATGTATGGTCCGGACTGGTCTACCGGCAAGGAGGCGCCAAGTACGCACTCCTCGTCCTCCCCTCTCAGGCCCCGTCAGTACTGGTCATCACAAAGGAAGGTATCATTTAGAAGATACTGCGAAGTTGCTGCATTTCTGTTCTCATTGCTTTCCCAGACTTCTATCTCATCTCCCTCTGCCTGTTTTCCCCTGTATACTTGCTTTGGTGCTCGGGGCACCTGAACTGTTTTTACCTGTGGTTGAGTCTTTCTCGGTCTCTCTTTCTGCGTCTGTGGAGTTAAATCAGGAGTTTTGGAGTTATCTTCGGGCAAGTAAGGACACTCGTTACGCCAATGTCCAATTTCGCCGCACTGATGGCAGGGAAATTTCTTCATAGCCTCCTCCCTGCTCATTTTGGGCCGGGGCTTGCCTCCTCCCCCTCCCCCAGGGCCTTCATTCTTAGCATTTTTGACCATGTTACTCAACTGCTTTTCCTGCTGCTCTGCGAGCTTCACCTGAGCCCACATTACTTTTTCCTTTAGAGCCTTTTTCTTTTCTGCCATCTCGTCCTCGCAGTACTTGGCGTACCGCAGGACCTCATCTACCTTCTTGGAGTGCCAACAGATTTTGTTATCTTTTATCCACTGACAAATCTCAGGTCTTAAACCATTTACAAACCTGTAAATGAAGTGCGTCATGTCCTTCATCTCGATGTTATCTATACCACTGTATGTTTTAAACACCTGTAACAGCCTTTCATAATAGGAGTGCACTGTCTCTTCTCTTTCCTGCGTTGTTCTATCTATCCTGGTCCAATCAGTTTCCTTTGCTGGGACCTTTAGTTTCAGATGCTGAATTACCTGCTCATATTTTCTCATCACTTCTTTCGATGGTTCCCCAGTTTTTTCATCTCTCGGGTATTCCTCACTAGGCCAGGCTATAGCTATTTTACACTCGGTCCATAGATCGACTGGGACCACAATGTCGAAAAACCCATCCAGGTCTTTCCACAGGCATTTCTGTACCTTTACAAACCTTTCCACTTGCCGGTACCATTCAACTGGCTTCTCCCGCAGTTTTGGGAAATCGTTAGTAAAGGACACAATATCCTGTCTGGACCACGGAACGTGCACATACCTCCCACCGGGTACTTCGCGCATGGGGCATAAAGTTTCGGGCTTGTCTACTTCTCTCAGAGGGAACTCAGGAGTAGCTTGTCTGGAGCGGGCCTCCTCTTTCTTATGTGCCCACCTTGTTTTCCATTTTTCCACGTCTCCCCATTTTTGCAAGACTGCAAGCAATTCTTTAATCTGCAATTTTCTTCCTGACACATTCAGACTTTCTAAATCTTTGTCGGAAAACTCAGCTCGGTATGGTTTCTGCAAGGGCTTCGATCTTGATATATCTATCCCCATACTAGCTGCAGTGTCGGTCAGTTTTTCATGGAGCACCCTAGTACTCCGGGTAAGACTTTTACACATAAACAGCAACTCTTCTTCAGAATAGGTGTTCAGTCTGTCTAGCCCCACATTTCCTGCCATTAATTCCTCTATTTCTACTCTCAGTTTGTAGAGGTCTAAAGGTTTCGTTTGCGGAGCCTGTTTTTCTAATTCACGACTCCAATTTTCAATTTCTTCTGGCGTTACCAAAGAGACACTCCTGGTACCTGTTGCTGTCTCTAATTTAATTTCTTTCGTATCAAAAGGATTATGCCTCTTCTGCACTCCCTTTCCGGTCTGTTTGTTTGGCAGATCCAAGAACACAACATCAGACTCACACTCACTGGACTGATCGTCTATTAGTAAGGGCTCTTGCCTCGGTGGGGCCATTATCGGGTTCATAACTGGAGGG
The DNA here is from genome assembly GCF_964261635.1 of Lissotriton helveticus. Classification (NCBI taxonomy): domain Eukaryota; kingdom Metazoa; phylum Chordata; class Amphibia; order Caudata; family Salamandridae; genus Lissotriton; species Lissotriton helveticus. The sequence goes on along the minus strand of NC_136072.1, from coordinate 446,753,424 downwards.
TTCAGACCTCCTTGACTATTCCCGTACAACGGAACCACTGGTCCGATTGTTACCGGAATAGTCAAAGCTTCAGGACTGGTATTTAACTGGGAAATTTTCTGAATTATTTCTGACCTCTGTTTAGCTATGGCCTCTTGCTCTCTTTCATCTAACACTCTTCCTAATGTTCGGTCAGGTATCATCTGTGGGGTCAGTTGAGGCGTAAAACTCGGGGCAGTAGGATGCGTCTCACTTGGTCCCCCACCATAATTTGGTTTCGGGAACAAAGTTCCCGTGCCAAATGACCTACGCTCTTCCCCATATGGAGGCTGCAAAAAGGGTACTCCTGAACCTACTGGCTTTTATTCGTTCTCATAAAGGGGTCTGGGGTAAAATGTTCTTTCACTGGAATATTTTTCCTCTGAGCTTTCGGGCATTCTAGGATATATATTGCGTACCTCCGGGGGCTCGGGCTTCTCAAAATAGGGCAATACCTGGCCCCCTCCCCCCCTACATAGGGATCTGTCCTCCTGCTTAATAGATGGACGTTGGACAATTTCTCCTGTACTGGAAGGTCGGGCTCCCTCATTATAAGGGGGCGGACTTATCGTAAAGATGTCATCTAACAATTCATCATCTGACTCTCCAAGAGCTCCCCAATGCTTACACTTTTCGGTCCTTTTTTCTCCCCCCGACGGGGTACATGCTGGCATCATAGGAAACAGACCCTCAACAATCATGCTCTGCCTCCACTGTTTCATCCTCTTATCCCTGGTCTCTTGTTTCAGCCTAGGGTACCACTTGGTCAGACCTTTGTCCATTCGGGGTTCCTCTCTTTCAAAAGCCTCAATCTCCCATTCCTCTAATGCCTCATACTGCGTTAGTCTCGGTCTGGGATGTAATTCATTCATGCGGGTTCTCAAATTGAATAAAATTCTACCATTAAAAGTACCGTCTAACGGAAAAGCCAATACTCCGTCATCTTTTGTGTACTTCACCCAATTCTCCAACCACACACAGGTGTTGTACCCTCGGTCAAACATCATGAATGAGGCAGGAGTATTCGGTGGCGGGACAACAACGCCTTCCCTAGATTTAATCGGTTTGTCCGTTTTGAAATAATTCTTTACCCTACTTACAAGGGACATCTTTCTCTTTCCTCCGTACATAATATCGTATCTATCGGCTTTCCACTGATCCCTTTCGAACCCTTGGTTTCTTGGATCGGGTCTGGTCTCTGGACAATACGAGTGCCACATACGATTTCTACGCTTAACTTTGTTTACAAAGCTACCTCCAATCAGAACGCGCCTTGCAATTCTGTGCGACCAATGAGGTGCACGCGTTCAAATAATTTCGACCAATGGGTGCGCGGCCCCTTCGTGAGACAGTTCTCACTCCTCGGCGCTTCACCCCTCCTTTACAATTCCAGCCCCGCTACCCGCCCGCTGTTTCTACCAATCCCAGCGCGGCACGGAGTGACGTCAGAGACGCTTCGCGACTGACTCCCTCCCTTCACAAGGTAACGGAAACTTTCTTTCCTTTAAAGTGCTCAGTGCTTGGTTATTTTACAACAAATACACATTCGCCACAGTGCTCAAGTGTCTAGACAGTATAGCTTTGTTTCGCTGCAAGTAAACTACTTCCATTTACTTTTCACGCGCTGCGGGCAGATCTCTTCCGCCTACCCTTCACTCTAGCATCGGTGAACCTGTTATTCCCTTAAACTCATCCACTTCTTTCCGGGATATGTTCCGAGTCTAAGGTTTCTCAGCGGACCCCTTTGCTTTCACCCAAGCTCCGAGGAACCTGCTACTTTTCCGATGTGACCCTTACTAGGTTACGCCACTATGGGAATTTTGCCAATGAACCTCGTTACTGATATTTATTCACACATGTATTCAGAAAACCCTAGTTAGTGCTTCCCGGTTATCCTAACCTGCACCTAACTTTCCTTTAAGCCTGTGACCTCAGGACAATGGATTCTATTCACCACTTGCCCTTTCAATTCCCCGGGGAGTTCGGACAACACGAAACAATACGGTTTACGAACGCATGGATTAATACATGTAACAATATAAGAACAAGAATAATAACAATACAGCAATTCATGAATTGTTTTTACTAAATATTATTCGTGCGTATTCACAAGAGATTGATCAGGTCTCTTAGAACAGCCGCTCTTTTAGCAGCATTAATGTACTAGCAGCTTCCGACTCAACTAGTCTAACTAATCCTGCCTAACCTTTAGCTAGTCCCTAACCATACCTCTGCTTACCAGAAAACTGATAGAGCGCGCGAGGTCACCCAGCCAATGATTCTGCCGTTTCCGGCTTCAGGGCCCATAATACTTTCAATTCACACTATTCATTGACCAGGCGACTTCACGGGCTGCTACCAATTGTGTGTGTTCCCTACTGTTATTACTTAGTGTACCCGACTTACCATCCACCAACACGGGTACCTATGACATCAATGAATCAGGGGCCTAGCTGTAAAAGGAAAGGCAGCAAAATGCGATTTCAAATGACATTCAATATTGTTTAAATGACCACGGACAACTGGAAGTTTTAAAATGTTTATCTAAAGATCGTTATCATCAAGCATTAGATACACAAGTATGAAGCAATCAATAACCAAGATAATGTAAATGATATAACTATAGAGAAATAACGACAGGGTAATCATTAAATGCAATTATGAGATGCAAAGGGGAAAAATGCTATATAATCTCAGAAATGTTTAAGCCTGGACAGACTATGCATGGGTTACTATAGGAGGGCCTATAAAGAGTAACACGCTAAACTTAAAGTAAAGGGACCTTTAAACAGTCTAGGTAAGGAGGTTCTAGACCATATCAGAAAATGACAAACAGCAATGCAAAATATAATCTCTAAAAGATTGAGAGACATGGGAACATATTATGAAAAATATGCAAATGACTTTCGTTCAATAGTTTGCGTTAAAGCATGGAAAATCAACATATGCAAAGGTGTCACTTTATTATAGCAAAAGGTAGAAATATAGAAAGGTGCAAGTTTAAAAGAACTTAGAGCAGTATTTACCTAGACTGGTGTGGAAACCAAACCCTGGCCACGGGTCAGTTAAGGACAGGAAACCCTCAAGGAAGGATACCCCTCAAAGGACAGCAGGTGCAGAATGGACACCCCGGACAGGACAGGATACCCTCAGATTAGGAATCAGGACAGGACAGCAAACCCTCAGGACAGGACCGCTCAGGACAGGACCGCACCCGCAGTTTGGAAGCAACACCTGCGCTCCACCCTCTCTGCAGCTATCGATCAAGACCCCGATTGGATCAGCGAACTCCCAGCAAAGTGCTTCGCCAGCACTTTAAGGTTCAGTAAAACCTTAGTCTATGGTCAATTTCGGACAGAGTGCTCTGCAGCTCTCTGTATCTTCAGTCACCTATTGAGTACGATGGGTCAGTGACAGGTCAGCTAAACCAGACAAGTCGGACAATTCCCTAGGTAAACCCAGGGTAGATATACTCTTTTGGGACGGTGTACCACCCCCCAATGTTGCAAAGTGTCAGAATCCCTCAATTTGGATTGGTCCTAAAGTAGGATTTGGGTAACACACCAATCAGAACACGCTAATTCGAGCCTATATTAGCATACTTGGGTACCGCCTAGAGAGATTGGGGTTCTCATGAGAAATTGTGCAGAAATACGAGTGACAATTAACATTGTAACACATGAGGAGCAACATTCTCCGTTCTCGTAGCGCAGAGGTGGCTTTCCCAGGCACATCTTGACTGTGGCTGCCAGCTGGCTGAGTTCCACTGTCCAAAGTTGCCACCTTTTAGTATTCTCTGGTCATGCGCAGAAGAGACCGTCAATATGGCTCCCAATCAGTTTGGACCCCCATTCCCCGCGGTACATGAAAAGTAAGCGAGAACAAATTAATACACAGAAATAACGTTATGAAATCACATTCACAGGGTTTTACTTTCAACTTATCATTATAACATATACTTATGCAGTCTAAATGTTAGCTACATGGAAACAGGCACAAGAGCAGTGGCACGAGCAGTACCACATGATGGGCACAGCTATGTATTACGCATGCGCATAATTTTCCCTCCAACTTTGCAGACGCGTCAGGACACGTGAGTGTGGCTGACGCATGCGCAGTAACTAAATTACAAGCGGCGGCCATATTTTAAGTACACGGATTAAATGCATTAGAAATACACATAAGCAAGCTTCATAAACTTTTACTCAAACTTAATATAAATGTTAGTAAGACGTACATTTATTACCTTGTTACACATAAACGAGGTTCTTGAATACAGCAAGGTCGCAAATGTGCGAAGCTTTGCTTCATCAGTTTGTCAGTTTGGCATGTGAGCTGGTCACAGCAAACACATCTGCAGAGATGCCCAGCAGTGCTGCAAGAGTCCTAAGTTCCACTTCAGCCCAGGCTGAAGTTTCCAAATTATTGCCCAGCAAACTTTCTACTGGTAGGTCTGAGCTAACCACAACTTTCTTAGAGCCAGTTACCCCTCCCCAGCTAAAATTAACCTGACATTATTTGCATTGGTCACTTGGTACATTTCTCCAAGTATGATTTGGTCAGAGGCCACAAGATCCTCTGTCACCATAGTGACACTTGCACCTGTGTCCCTGCATGCCATGGCCTCCTTACCATTTATTAAAGGCTGTTGTCTGCATGTGCCCAGGTTACTGAGACAGACAAATAGGATGGCAATATCCATGCCACCATCACAGACAAGCACAGCCTGAGCTGGAGTTCTGACTAGGCTAGAACCCATCTCAGAGCCCAAGGTTAACACTACTAATCCCTTGCTCCCATATTAGGATGGGTGGTGGGTCCGCAGCGGACGGGAAGACCGTCTACCGCTTTTCTGCCCGCTGACGAGTCGACCAGGAGGAAAAGGGGCTTAATATGGTGGCGGTGTCTGCAAGACACCGCCATCCATATTAACATGCAGGCGGAGATGTGCCTTTCCATGGCGGCGTTGCCGCCATGGAAAGGCATGCGGTTTCTTCTTTTGGGGGCTCGTTGTGGGTGGGGGGTGCACATGGGAGGTACCTAGGGTACCCCCCTTCGTTGGCGTGGACAAGGTGGCAGGCACCTGTGAGCTGTGAGCACCGCCCGCCACAACGTTGTGGATGGGGGATGCCATCGTGGAGATGGCATCCTAATGGCCACAGCGGGAGCACCGCACCTCTGGCAGATGGTCCCGTTCACCGTTATGGTGGTGGGCGGACTTTGTCTGCCCGCCATCGTGATAGGCCCCTAAGTAATTGCCAGCATCCTCTTCTCCAACAGTGAGGAGCGTATCTTTACCTTTGTCAGCAAAGGAGAGGCACAAGATAGCTGCCCACTGCTCTTGAGGGACCCTCTGTACTTTACAGGCCCTCTTTAAAGCAGTTATCCAACATGGTAGGGAGGGATAAAGTTGCTCAGGTTCCTTTCATCAAAGGAATGTTCCTTAACTCTAGGGACACTGTTGCTGCCACCATGGGACTCTAGTCCCAACTTTTCTCTAGCTCTCTGGACTTCTAGGGACTCCTTGTCAAGGGACAACTGCTCTTGCCTAAGTCTAGCTTTTTCAAGCTCAAGAAGCTGGTACTCCATGTCAAAAGAGTGATCCCTCTTGATCGATACAGAGGTCCCTACAGACTGTCCTGAGTGATTAGACTCTGCAGAGGGAGATCTAGATCTCCTTGGTAAACTCTGCACTCTTTCAGGAGGAGTAAAGAGGGGACCCTCATTGCCTCCTCCATTCTCCTCTTGAAGATCTGAGTTATCCAGGTGGGAACCATCAGGTTCCCCCTGGTCAGGGTTAGTGTCTAGGTCATAAAAGGTGTCACCTCCTGACCTATCCTCATTCCCTGTCCCACCCAATCTCTCCTCTTCATCTGACCAAGGGGTTTTCCTTAAGTCATCTAGAAGTAACACCTCTAACAGGCGTTGAGTGTTGGCACTTCTCCCTGTCTTCAACTTTCTGGAAGCACACAGGGCTTTCAGTTCCTGGAACGAAAGCTCACTGTATCTAGAAGGCAGAGAGCCACTGGCATCTCCTTTAGCAGACATACTATGTGTGGTGTTTCACCTACCTAACCCAGTGGGAACTAAACTCTCTGAGGTTGGAGAAAGGGTGTGCTAGACCCTTGACTTATCCAGCCCTAAGTTCAGTAGAACTTACTTATTCTGAGCTTGTATTATATGTACCTAGTACTAGTGGTTTTTTCAGTTAATCAATACAAAGATTTATCTGATAAAACAATGCAGGGTTGAATACCAACCGCTACACACCAATGTGAGAAGTTGGCCTGGCAAATTCTGTCCACTAATTAAAGTGGGCACCTTGCACCAGTCTAAACAACCCTTATGGTGATTTGAGAGGTCAAAGATAACCTTAGAAAGCTCTCCACAACAACTACTTGAATTGTTTTCTAAGTTTATCTTTGACCTCTTAAATCACCATAAGGCTTGTTTGGATTGGTGCAAGGTGCCCACTTTAATTAGTGGATAGCATATACCAGGCCAACTTCTGACAACATTCTTATTCAAATAAGCGAAGGCTTCTAATTTAGTTGACAGGCTGCACACAGGAGGGCTACTTACAGGTAGCTGGAGAGCTACTAGTAGCTCATGAACATCTTGGTGGAGGAGCCTGCCCTAAACAGTAGAATTACCTTGCCTCAGGTCTGACCTACCAGAACAGTTGCATCTTCTTCCACCAACCACTCAGACACCTCCGCTCCACAGATTCATACTCACACACAGACACATATCAGGACGGACATTGTCTTAAAAAGCTCCTAAAGAGTGGAATGACCACCCACTCTACATCAGAACCTCCTCCCCTCTTCTTGATTTCTGCAAGCAGCTGAATGCCTGGGTTTTCATTTTAAACAGCCAACCATAGACAGGCCTAGGCATATATACCTGCTTAGCGTCAGGATACCCTCAAGTGTATTAGTGCGCTTGCTAAATACACATACCATAACTTCAGTTGGGGTTGCTGATGCCAATTTTTCCAATACATCTGCCTATTAAATTGATAGAACCAGGTTTTCTATAAAGCTGGATTTACATCCTTGTTTGTTCTTACATTTTGAACTATATACAACGGCTTATATATTTAGCAAATGCATTATATATCACCATTTTTGTACAGACTTTGCCATCGTCGTTGTTTATTGAATCTTCTCTCCAGGATGATGCCTCTTTCTTTAAACAATTATCAGGATTCTGTCATTCAACCACTAGGTGGTACTCATTTAGGCAGTGTTAGATCCTGCATTTTGATCTGATCATGTGAATACACTCTCCAATACATAGAACACATTTCTCTACATTGAGTTCCAGCCCTGGTTTTCCCCTTACCACCTTGATGCATTGTGGGACATGTAGTCTCTCCTGTTGCCAAACCTTGCCACGCTCATGTCTTGATGGTGGTACTCCTTTTTGCATCATGATTCCTGACTCCTACACATACACTGGCTCATACAGACTTGCTTCCTCGACTTGTCACACACTCAACTCCATTCTGCTCTCTTACCCTGGTTTCCATGTTTCATTCTTTGTGGTTGCTGGCTTCCTTACTATTCCCTTTTCCAAGTTCCTCCATAGCGTTCCCTTAATTGGGGATTCCCTGAATCACTACACCTGATTGATAGCTCTCACCTGGCTCACTTTCTGCACCTTTGCTTCTCCCCTTGCCTCTAGCTATTTAAGCCGTAGATGCTCAGTGTGCAGTGACTCATAACACTATTTTCTGGTAAATTACCACGTGTTCTAGTTTTGTCATGCTGCTGTCTTTCCAGGCTTATTCCTTAATTCTTTTCATTTTGGTTTATCAATTGTTTTCCTATTCCCTACTCCCTGCTTTGTTTCTTGGTCTTCACTGTTTCTGTTCCTTGTTTTTGCTGCCTCCCTGTTCCTCCTTGTTCATGTGGTTTTAGTTTAATCTGCACAATCCCTATCCTGCTCCTTACTCCAGTCCTGTTCCTATTTTGTGAATCTGATCCTGATTTTCCCTGAACCCGGTTCCTATTTTCAGTGTTCCTTGCTCTATTCTCCTTCGCTATCTCTTGCTGTTGTGTTGATATCTTGATTATTATTATCAAGGCTGATAAGGAGATTCTGAGGCTTGGTGCCTCTTGCACAGAGGCTCACCTAATACACTACCCCTATGAGAGCTGCAGGGTGTTTTTCTAGAATCTGTAAGAGTAATTGCTCCTTGCCTTTTGTATGAACTTTACCCTCACAGAGAGATCCCTTTTCAAGGATCATACAAACGATCATTTATGATAGTTTGTCTATCATGCTTCGATTTGTATCCTCATCTACCCTTCTCATTTTCTATTGCAGTACGTATTTTGTCTGTGTAGTTTTGACTTTGCAGATCTCTTGACAGGGGATGAATGTTTTGATTTGTTCTGCATTCCGTCCATCATTTGTGTGTCTTTTGCTTTCTCACCCTAAGTGAGGTATGCCAAGAAGTGAGTCCCAGGCACACTGTGCCACTGGATTCATGCTAGCCTGGTGGAGGAGGGCTGAAACCTCAAAGCCGGTCCGAGGATGCTTGTCTCTGGTCCAGGGAAGACCTGGCCTGGCAGTTCAGGTTGGACTCTCTCCATGAGGAACAGGGTCAAGACTGATTTGGCTAAACTGGGGTGGCATGGTGAGCAAAAGAACAATGGGTTCAACCCAGATCTCTTGACTGGGGGTGAATGTTTTAATTTGTTCTGCATTCGGTGCATCATTTGTGAGTCTTTGGCATTTCACAGACCCAATCCCTAACTGATTGAGACAACAGAGTATGTCTTGTATGGGCCCTTCCCCAATGTTCAGGTATCTATCTTGTATATAGTAAACCCCTCCTCCAAATTGACCATATTTTTGCAGAGGTAAGACTCACCTTGTTTGTCTGGTTTAGTCACAATCTTTGTGAAATCCCAAACCACAATGAGCAAACAGATTTTAATTCCAATCTTTTTGTTTGCAAAATGAGTGAAGAAGGTCTCCTTCTCCTCCTAAACATTAAAAGTTTAATTATGTCTACCCTCAGCATCTTTAATATTAATAAGTCGAATCTAATAGAAGTATTAAAAAAAGGGGCAGATTTACTAAGGACTTGCTTTGTCCTTGTGTGACACATGGCAACGCAAGTCCTTAACTGGGATTTATTAAGCAATGCAAAGCCACTTTTTGATGCTTTCTGCGGCTAATAAATACAAAATAACACATTGGCGCATATAGTCCTTCCTTGAGATAGTTTTAGTCAGGTAGGCGTTACATGTGTGGAACTTAGGTGTTCCCATTCACCCAATATAAGAGTCCTACGTAAGAGTATTAATCCTAGCACAATTTGAAGCATTTTGCCTATCAGTGATATCATTAACACTGAAATCCTAACCAGCTTGTCCTCTGCTTTATTTCCTAAACATCCTTCAAGAAGACCTCAGCACGAGATATGTCACCTCACCACTGTTTGAGTAAAGCAACTTGTGTAGAGTGTATAAATACCTCATTCATAGAGATTCTTTATTATCAGCTTCACATCCATCAGTATTGCTCTTAAGAAAAGAAATACAAGTGCCACTTACACTATGTGAAGGGGGGGACTTTAGATTGAACAATCATATTTCAAAAAGCATGCGGTACCTACGCAAAAGTATTTCTATATATGTCTATTCAAAGAGGCAAGAGGTAATAAACTTGTCAAAGTAAAAATAAATGGTTTCCAAATTCTCTGTTATGTTGTGTTTATCTCATTTAAAACTAGGCAACTTTCCTTCTACAGAATGTAAAATGCTAAGATCTAATCAAGATGTCCTTCTTTCAATATCTACACTGGGGCAGAACCACATGTGCCTTGTACTCCAGAGTTCCCTAAAGAAAAGTTCTTATATGCATAAGTACGATGAAAGTTGCATATGCTTTTTAAAATAAAAGGTTTATAATTGGGAAAATGGCTTATGAGCCTCTTGTGGGTATGCCTTCGTGGACCGCAATATTGCTGTGACTATGTTCCTAGTAACACAAGGGGAGAGGAGTTGGTCTAACGGCTCGGTAGGTCGACCTCGAATCTGGGGAACCAGATGCGAGTCTTGGCAATGCAGCTGAACATCCTGTGATTGTGGGCAAATCCCTTAATCTCCCTGTGCCTAACACAAATTATGAATGGTCCCTCATGTAATGCAACTGGTGCTATGTAAAGCGTCCTGATACCCGATACTGGGTCAAGTTTGAGCTATATAAAACTCTGTGAAAAAAACCAAAAACCACAAGATTTGTTAGTAAATTTGTGGGATGTTGTTATGCTATAAAGAGTACCCCTGTAATCCTGAACTGAGTGCTTACAACCACTGGCTGGACCCAAATAGAAGAGGTTGGCTATCTCCAAACAGTGAGGTATGGGGCAAACTCTGCGCTTAGCATAGGCTTGGACACCCAGTGGGGCTTAGAGGTTTGAAGAAAATGGACTCTCCATCAAGAGTTCTTCACACAGTGAAGACCATGTGCTGCAGCGGCTTTCCCACTGATATCTGGCTGATTACCCACACAAATTAAGCTATCCACAAAGTGTTTGCTACAGGGTGAACTTGATTCACCTAATGGGGCTCGCTGAACTATAACTGTTGAATTTCAGTGTGTTTTGTTGGTAGAAATATTACAGAAACACTGACATTACCACCTAACTATAAATTCCCTTTAGTTTTTTCAGTAAATTTCTATTTTTTTTAACATTATATACGAAAGTATTACCACACCTAAATAAACACTACTTTAACCTTTGTTTTTTCGGTGAATTTCTGTTTTTTTTTAATGTTAAGTAAGATAATGATATCATACCTACCTGTACATAGTACGGTCTTTGCTATGTAAGGAAGCTTGTGTATAGGGAGCGGGTGGACTCTCCGTGAAGATCTGCGCAGATAGCGCAGGCTGGGTATAGAAGGTGCTTCCCACCTAATGGTGCATAGGCTTTGGAGGGAGTGGATGGTACACACACTGTACGTACAGAGCACAGCCTGTGCATTGCAGGGCTTGGTAAGGGACTGGTCTCTCCACAAAGTCCTCTATACAGGGTGAAGGCTGTGCATAGTGGGGTTTCATGAGAGACTGACCTCTCCACCAAGAGCTCTATACAGAGCCCAGACAGTGCGCATTAGCATTGGGTGAACGGTTGGCCTTTTTGTGAATACCTCTGCACAGGATGCACAATAGCTCAGCACCTACCCAAAGATCAAGATATAACAACTAAAATAATGCAATGCAACATCTCAAATAATAATCAAACATGAGATAATCTCCCAAATAAATGAATCAAGTTTTCAATTTTTCTTGTGAAAGATTGTTTTCCTTTTTTATTCCATTTTGTGATATTTCTTCATCAGAAATTTTCCTCATAAAAAACACAATACAATGTTCATAGCCATAAAAGGCCTCAAGGACCCTGGACCCTGTCAGCTCCCTCCACTGTGTAGGAGCTGGCATCTATTTTGTGGGATGCCTCAGTTGCACTAAAGGCACTCATCTGGTTTTGTTTTGTTTGGGGTCCTCGAAGGAACCCCCAAGGACCCCGCAATCCTGCCACCTCCCTGCACTCTGTAATAGCCTCATCTCCCGAGCAGTTTCTTTTTGTACACGGTGTGCACAGGAGTGGTGCAGTTCAGGGAGGAAATTCATCAGGCTGACACCCAGACACATCCATTGGGAGGCAGGGAACATGCCCACAATGTATCTGTGCTGTCCTGTAGACTGGGGTCTCCGGGGCCACAAATTGACTAGGGGAGGGGTGCACACATCCGCCCCTCTCACCACATTCATAATGCAAAAAAAGTGTCCCGACACCCAAGTCTGGCCCAGCCTGGCGAAATTTAAATATAAAGGGTACCTTCCTGTTTTTTCATTTTTTCCCACCGGTTCTGTGGTACTCCTGCAGAACTGTGAACCAGCATTATTATTTTTTTAGTTTTACCTCCAAAGGTGGTCCCTTTGGGGCCCGTCAACAAGAGCTAGGGTGTCAGGATATCCCTACCCTGTTCTCTTATGAGTCCCTGAGTCATGTAATGGCCACCTCCAACATTTCTGTTCATGTTGCAGACAGTTGCAGACTCAATCCAAAAAAGCCTAGTCTGCCAATCAAAAGGCTTAATTTCTTTTAATTTCAGCCCAAGTGCTAATATATATATATTCATTTTGAATCTTAATTTCTCCAAAACCACTGAAGGATTTAAACCAAATATCAAAATGCTGACTTTCTGGGTAAAGATCTAACTTTCTACCACATTTGGTATAATTCCGTTCTGCCATTTTGTCTATTGTGCTGTACAAAATTCTCCAAAGATATTGCATGGGGGAAAGGCACTTTGGGTAACCCTATTTCTGACTCCTGCTTTACAAATTACCTCAAGACTTTCCAGGAAGGAGCTGAGGTAGATGTAGGGGCAGCTCCTCAGCTATGGCTAAGGAGTGTCACCCCACTGCCCGCAGAGGCAAATGAAAAAAAAAATGATCTTAATGCAGATCATTTTATTTTTTGTCCTGTGGCTGAGTCTTGGAGGCGGGCCACAGCACTGCAGCAGAGGGAGGAGGAGTGGTGGGCCCTGCTGTCAATGCGTATGATGGTTTCGCCGGCTGTCTTAGGAGGGCCAAACTGTTATGCGCACTAATATCTCTCCAACCCAGCCGTGTTGCTGGGTAGAGAAATCAGCAGGCACAGGCTCCCAGCTCCCGATAGAGCACAAAGCAAGCCTACTCCGCCCAATCACGACACTGCTCTCACCATCACTGCTCTCATGGTGAGAGCAGCCTCGGGATTGGCCACAGGGAAAGCTGGGAGCTTCAGCGTGTACCCAGAGGAGAAGACCAGTGTGATGTCGGACTCAAGGAGGAGACTGTCATTTCATCAGGTAAGATAAGTCTTTATTCACACCTCACCCAACCATGGTCGGTCAGCTAACTGCTGCAAAACCAACAACATTCTCTGTTTCTTCCCCGCGTTCTACCTCTGACCTAGTACATTCTAGGTTCCAGAGGAGTTAGGGCCCATTGACCAGTATGCCACAACTGGCCAGCAGAGTGGCGAGTAGAAGACCAACAGGTACGTTTTTTTTCCCAGCCCCTTCATGCTGTGCCCGCCTCCCCCAGTGAGAAGATTCCCTCAAACAGTGCTAAAGTTATTATAGAAACAAAAAATCTCTCTTGCTATGGACACTCTAACCTAACTAAAACTACACAGTTATATTTGCAAGGTACATGGAAACATGAAATGAAGCAGGCAGTGATAATTTAGTTGTCTGCCTAGAAGGAGTGACAGCAGGGGGTGGTATAATGATAGTAGCTACTAATACATTTTTCCACAATATGCAAACCCCGACCCTCATGCCTATAATTGCTTTTTTGTGCTATTGACAGCTGTTAATTCCCTTAGCAGAGAGCAGCCAGTAACTCTAAATGTTATGATACACACATTTGATAAACGTCCTTGCTGATTCTTTCTGCATCAGCACACAAGCCCAGAGAAAGAAAAGCAAGGATGTCAGAGCAGATTATTTGGGGCTGTCTTGACAGGCAGTGACAAGATAGCATGGTCCCTGGCAAGCCCTTTGAACAAAGAAATGCGTTGAAAGCTGTATTCATTTTACAGTAAGATGTTATGCACTTTATCTGAGCCCCACGCCCACGGTTGTCTTTTAGAGAATGTCAGTACCATGGAGCATTGCCTCAAGTGGCTTCCCTGAATTTAAGGATTTGTTCAATTGAGCACAAAATGTGGTCTTTGGTTTGTGGACTTGCAGATCACCACAACTCACCCTGTAACATAGAATGCAGAATTTGCTAGCTTTTGAGTTCAGGTCTCTGGCTCAGTTGCAGCTGGCTGTGTTTGGGAGTGTAGGAAATAAACTTACCTCTGTTCTATGCTTAACTGGACCCATGCCTTCCTTTCCAAACAAACTCAAAAACTGAAAATGAATCGGACTCCCAGATAATCACAGAACAAAGTTCATTGACTAAGTCAACGAAACGGGGGCCGTTATACAGAAAATATCATTTAAGAGCAAATGCAGACATTAATAATAATGCAATAATTATGAATTCATAATTATGAAAAGTATTCTGAAAGTAGTTCAAGCTGAATGAAGCCAAGGCATATAATATTTATATTCTCCCTATCATGTTAATAACTTGAAAAAAATAGCCACATATTAGTTAACATATTGCTCATCTATGTTATGCCCTGTGAAATTATTTTGTTAATATCATTTCCCATGCCCATCATAATTATGAGATCTGCTGGAACACTGTGGATCTCTTTCACAGAGAGGTTCTGGGCACTAAAAGCAGATGAAGTTTTGTGTGAAGGTCTGTGGAAATGAGGAACTACCATGTGAAACAGATTCAGAATTACTGCTTATCCAGTAATTCCTAATTTCTTAGTGAAATCCCAGGGTCCAAATAATAATGGCCAGTTGTTTTCACCCCCAGAGTTACCAGTAGCCCTGTTTTGGTAAATCTATTGCTGGGGATATACCCTACCATTTTAGCTGCTGTTCATTTTGATTTTTTTTTTTTATTCTTTATTGACAACACAAGCCAACAGTACATAAGGAGAGCCAATTTCACATGAACACATACATAAAGCAAGTAAGAAAAGAAATTAATCATCATGTTAGAAAATAACATATCATTAAATCTTATTACAAACTAAATTAGAAATAGACATACAGACACAGTACAGAATAGTATATCGATGTACTGAAATATGTTTTTTGGCCAAAGTTATCTTAATAGCTCAACATCCCTTAAACAATGGAATAAAAAGAAAAAGATTAATGCTGGGTTAGATTTAGTTTAAGAAAAAGGTTCCCCAAATTTTATCACGTTTCCTTATTGCTCGAGCACCTTTTATTCTGGCTAGAGAGGACTCCATATCGTATATTTCATTTACAAGTGACCACCATTCCATTATGTGGGGTGGCTTTGAGGATATCCATGCCCTAGCTATAACCAATCTTGCACATGGAACCAAGATAATTAATAGATCTCTATATGTTCCAATAGGTGGTTGCATGCCCAATAGTACCATTGTTAATGATAATGAAGTAGAGATCAGTTGTTTCTGATTTAAAATATTCTCTATTCCAGTCCAAATCTCAAATAATAATGAGCATAAAAATAACATGTGTTGAAGATCTGCTGCCACCAGACCACATTTAGGACACGTACTACGATCACTGAATATATTATTGCGGGTCCATTTTGAAATTCGTTACGGGGTGTAGTATAGATGACATACTGTTTTATATACTGGAAGCCTTAAGCTAGAGGATTGTACCAATTTGTTAATGTAACTTAATGAAGTAGAAATATTATGTGCGGTTATATTTACCCCCAATCTTGTTGACCATTTCACAGCAAGTTTAGGGCAATCATCAACTTTATATTGGCTGAGACATTTATAGCCTATGCTAATCAAAGATTTGGTCTGTTCCCTACATAGACATGTCCATATATCTGAGTCGGATACTTCTCTCAAATTAATTTTTCGTATCAAGAAATCTCGTATTTGTATGTATATAAACCGCATGCGTTCGGGCAGCTTATAAAGAAGTTTAAGTGTCTCGAAATCTAGAAGACCCGATGTACCATATAAATCCCCTAACGTATTTATGCCATAATTAGCCCATAAACATCCTGCTTCATCACTGAAAATTCCAGGTAATCCCGGATTGGATGAATAGGTGGCGCTTTACAGGTACCAGCAACACAAACCAATGGCTTGTAGTTCAATATAACTTGTGTTTTATTTAGGTTTAATTTATAACCAGAGATGGCTCCGAAATTGTTTGCTTCTTCCGTAATTCCTGATATAGCTTCTACCACATCTGTTGTGTACACCGCTAAATCATCAGCGTACTCTGTGATCTTAAGAGTGTTTTTACCAAATTTAAAAGGATTAATACGAGGTTGAGACTGAAGAGCATTTATGAATGGCTCCATTGAAAGAGCAAATAATCGGGGTGATAGGGGACACCCTTGGCGTGTACCTCTTAAAATTGAAAAGTTAGAAGACAGCATGCCGGCATAGCTAATTTTTGCCTCAGGGTGATCATATAAAGCCTGTACCTTACTCTCCTGTGACAACAGAAAATGTAACATTCTTTGTTAGATCCGACCTAAGCAAGGCTACCATGGATAAGTGATGCAATCTGCGTCAATTAATTGACTTTCAAATCGGCAGGAGGGCAGGTATATCTTCAGGAACCAGCACGCCTAAAAGTAATCAAAGCGGGGCATACTTACTTTCTTACGGATTTTAAAGAAGCTGAGATATTACTCTCTAAATTCGCTTAAAAATGTAGATTTACCACTTCAAGCTATGGGCTTGTTTTCCATTTCGGGGGGGAGACAGAATAAAATCTGCTTATTATTTTCTTTAGGACCGTATCCACTGGGGAGAAAAATGTATCTGTAATGGTCTATTACTATTCCCTTTTTGAGTGTTTTTTCTTACTATTTTTGGTTCTTTCTCTCTATTAAGGAGCAGAATAAAAAACTATTGGTTGATTGCTGAGGGTTGATGTAAGTGCATGCAGAAATCTTACATAGAAAAATCTTGTTTTTCTTCTTCTCCTTCTTTATCTAGGTATATTTTCTCGCTATTTACAATGATGCGAGTTTTATAATGGGAGATGGGAGATTTTGAGGTCACCGCTCTGCTAGGCTGCCCCAACAGCGGCAGCGGGAGATAGAGGGGGCCTTTCCCGGTAGGTATAAATGGGGGGTGGAAAGGGTGGGGAGGGCGGTAGATGTAGGGTCAGGGAGGAGGATAAAAATTTTGAAAATGACAACACGAGCACAAATGATGTTAAAGATGGAAATAGGGGAGCCTTCACATATATGTTTAATCAGGAAAGTAATAATACATTTAGATTTATGATATGTATCAAATCAGTTGTTTAGCCTGGAATGTTGCAGGCCTTAATAGTAAAAGCAAGAGGCAACTAGTATACGAGGAATTGAGAATGTACATTTCCCATCTGGTATTTTTAACTGAGACTCATATTTGTTACAAGGATAGGAAATTGTTAGACCAATTAGGCTATGAGGTAATGACGTCTACTACACTAAGTGCCTCTATAAGAGGAGTGGCTATTTTAAAGAAAAGACAACTAAGAGTAGAAATAATTAAAATGGCGTCTGATAAAGGGGGGAGGTGGGCAATAGCACAAATGAATCTGGGAAATTGTAAATATGTTTTTTGTGCTCTATACGGACCCAATATTGATGATCCATATATGTTTGATTGGTTAAATATCGAATTATTAGATTGGGAAGGGGAACTGATAATTATGGGTGACTTCAATTGTGTAATGAATTATGAGAAAGATACTACGAGGCAGAGAGCTTTTCAACGAATGCGCAAAACACGAGCCGCTATATTAGAACTTTCCCGCTTGCATAATGTAAAAGATGTTTGGCGGAACTTATATCCCAACTTAGAAGGGTTTACTTATTATTCGGCATCCCACAAAATGTGCTCACGTACTGACATGGCATGGGCCTCTGATAAAATTTTAGAATCATGCACTATGGAGATTTGTCCAAGAGTTACATCGGATCACAATCCGATTCTTGTCCGGTTCAATAATATTTTAAATACAAAGGAGCCCAGGCTTTTTTCATTTCCAATATACTTATTAGTGGATCTGGGGCCCGATGTAGGTAAAACGCATTTACCGATTTTAAAATACCGATCCGTACCGAATCGGTATTTCAAAATCGGAAAATGATATGTAGGAAATAATCATCGGAAAAATACCGATTCGGTAGCATTCGGTATCGAGAGTCGATACGTACCGAATCGCCAACTACCGAATCGGTATAGGCCGGGTCGGACAAGTCCGAATCGGAAAAAAAAAACGCGGAACCAACCGAATCGGTAAACGCCGAATCGGAATAATAAATACGCCCCATGGGCCGAAAGGCCAATAGGAAGGCATTATACATTCCGAATCGGTATTTACCGAACACATTCGGAAAATACCGAATCGGAAAATACCGAATCGGAGAATGCCGTTTTGCCGAGCAGGTTGAGTGACACTGAAGACATCAGCCAATGAGCTGTAAGCACCCTCCCCCACAGGGTGTGGCAACCCAGGCAGGTGCAACTCATCAGAACTTTCTGGAAAGCTGCCTGAGCTGAGCAAACACAGAGAGAGCAGCATTGTGAGCAGGATCCCTGAGAGACATGGACACCAGCACAGAGAGCCAGAAGGCAGGGCGTAAGCGCAATCCTAAATTCAGCACCATGGAGCTACAAACTTTGGTGGAGGAGGTGGTGAGGGTGCACACCCAGCTATATGGCAGGCAGTCCCTGACTGTCCCGGAGAGCACCAAGAGGAGGCTGTGGATCGACATCGGGGAGAAAGTGAATGCAGTTGGTGTCACCCACAGGAGCCTAGACGACCTCAAGAAGAGGTTTTATGACATCCGTGGCGTGACCAAGCGCAAACTGGCCGACCTGCACAAGCAATTTATTAGTAGGGGGGTTGACCCAGTTAAAGTTACGGGGACCTGGGTTGGTTACGTACGTGAAAAGAGAGGGGTCCCAGTAGCAATGGAATATATAACCACACAAATGAAAAATAATCAAAGAAACATGACTTAAGTCCACACTGTTTACTTCACAATGGGAATGCGTATTTAAATATGCAGTATTAGTATACACAATAGTAAATCAATAATTTACATGGTGCCCCAGAAACAGGAACGGGGGGGGTTTGGTGGTGGTGGTTGTGGGGAATTGGTGAGGGAAAGAGTGAAAATTCATAAGTGACAGTAAAATCAGCAATAGTCGATCATTTAACGAATGCCGTCGTATGAACACGTCCGGCTTGGAAGTGGGTCCGTGTTGATCGGGCAAAACCTCGCTCGTTCAGTAATCGATCTCGGACTGAATCCGTGAGAGATCGCGGCAGGCTGCCACTGTGACAGCCTGCCGCGATCTCTCACGGATTCAGTCCGACGGCATTCGGAATCTACAATTGAGGGTATTTTCAACCCTGATCCACACCGACACGGACCAATCTCTAAGCCGGACGTGTCCACACGACGGCAACTGGAGTCGACCTTCGAGGGTAATTGCAACCCTGATCCATACCAGCAACGTAATTACAACTATTGTTGCACACGACGATCTACCCGGGACACGTTGTACATACCAGACTCGGTCCTGTTTCTACCACATCTGTGGGTGTGTGCCCCTCCAGTCCTGATGAAGACTCTACAGCAAGATAACCACTAATATCTGCATTTCTAAGGGTCGAAACGTCGACATACGTTTACTTTCCATCGTCAACTCTACTCCCCACTATCTTCATTAATTGAACTGCTTGGAGTATGGCGGTCTTTGAATAATCTAATGAACATTTTGGTCTCATATCACTGTACATAGTTTGTAACCTTGTTAAATGATCGACTATTGCTGATTTTACTGTCACTTATGAATTTTCACTCTTTCCCTCACCAATTCCCCACAACCACCACCACCAAACCCCCCCGTTCCTGTTTCTGGGGCACCATGTAAATTATTGATTTACTATTGTGTATACTAATACTGCATATTTAAATACGCATTCCCATTGTGAAGTAAACAGTGTGGACTTAAGTCATGTTTCTTTGATTATTTTTCATTTGTGTGGTTATATATTCCATTGCTACTGGGACCCCTCTCTTGACCTGCACAAGCAGGCTGGACTCACTGGAGGAGGAACAAACCGTGCGCCACCCCTCACTCAGCTGGAGGAACTAGTGGCGACCACCATCGAGAGGGCCAGTGTCGTGGGAATTGGGGACCTGGATAGCTCATCCCGAGCTACAGCTACAGGTAAGAAGCATGCGCAACTTGACACACCATACCAGACACCTCCCCTACAGACCCAATGCACAACCAAACCCCAGGCCAGTACTGCTAGCAACAGACATGAGCAATGCATCTAGCTAAATGTACTCAGCAAAAGTTACCAAAAATGCCACAGCAGAAGCATGAGATAAATAACTGTAATACAGCATCAACGTGTTTGTAATGAGACGTGCAATGCTTTAATAGTTGTGACTGGAACACATTAGCACCCACTTGACAAATGCTTCTTTGTACCTAGGGGCACCATCAGGCGGGGGAGCAGCATCAGCTCCAGCACCAGCTCCAGCACCAACAGCCAGTGCGGCGGTGGCAAGCACCAGTGCAGCAGCACAGGAGGAGGAGGACAACAGCTGTGCCCTGGCAAATGAGGAGGACACAGGACATTCCCTCACAACTCCACACTCCCCCCGACTGTCTCAGTCTCAGTCGCCCTCATTGGTATTCTCCCCGGAGAACACACCACCACTGAGCCACCCTGCACCTGCCACTTCCCCGGCCCGGAGGAGAATAGTAGCTCCTTTAGTCATCATGGAGGGGGCAGCGGGTCAGGCTCCTGCACAAGACCCCGTGACACCAGCGACACCAGAGCACACACAGCAGGGCAGCAGAATTCCACGTAGGCCACGTGCTACCAGCAGCCCAATACCAGCACCAGGAGGCAGCGTCTTCGCAGGGCTGGAGACCAGCATGGTCACAATACAGAGGATGCAGGCGAAATCCATCCTGGCCTGCCATCGCCAGTTGCGCCTGCACAACCTGCAGATGGGTGAGATGACACAGGGCTTCAAGACCTTCGTTGACAGCAACAAGGAAATAGCAACATCAATTGGCCGAATGACCACTGCCATCACCCAGCTCTGCAACAGGTTGGATGACCATGAGCTGAGTCGTCGCAGGGATGCAAGTGTCACGAACAGGTCACTCAACCGCCTTGCGGCTGCGACTGCCCAGCTATGCCAACGTGGGGCAAACATGGAGGCCAGCCTCACACAGAACATGTCCGAGGTCACTAGGGGCATGGGCCGTATAACAACAGCCATGGAGACACTACTCATCTCCAACACCGTAGTGAATCCCGTCCTGGGCGAGGCTGGGGACAGCAGCAGCCGCAGCAGCCCGGCCAGCGCTGCGTCAGAGCCGCGCCGGAGCAGCAGGCGCTCAGCTGAGGCTGCAGGGCATTCTGAAGGGGGTGAGGTTCATCCCAGTGGGCCTGCTAAGCGCAGCAAAAAATAGGACTGCCACAGCGGGTGAGGCAACCCGGACATTGGACATTCCTACCCCTTGTTGTTTAACTTTTCTTTTGTTGCACATCAGTGCAGTAACGTTGATGCAACATTATTAAATTTAATTTCTGAACACATACATTGACCTGTTTGTGCATCTGTACTCACTCAGAAATAGTTGTCTGTGATCTCCTGACGCCTGTATCTGCCGTCAGATGGTGCAGAGACTCCAGCAGGTAGTGGTAGTGGGACAGCATTGTCATCGTCAGGGTCCTCGTAGTCGGATAACTCTACCTCAGTGCCTTTCCTGACTGCAAGGTTGTGCAACATTGCACAGACAGCAATAATCTTGCAGCAGGTGATGGGGGTATATTGCCTTGCACCTCCGCTCTTGTGCAGACATCTGAACCTGCTCTTCCAGATGCCAAAGGTCCTTTCCACTACGTTCCTCGTGCTTTTGTGGGCACGGTTGTACCTCCTTTGGCTGGGTGTTGAGGGGTTGAGGTAAGGTGTGAGAATGAAAGAGCGTAGGGCATATGCACTGTCGCCTAGAAGGAGAAGGGGTAACATTACTCACATGCATACATGTATTTCACACTGCAATTTTGGTTATGGGGGTCTGACACTGTGTCTTACCTAGGAGGTATCCTTCGCCAAATTCCCCTGCCATCAGCCGTGCATAAATTCCGCTACTCTGGAAGATATAGGAGTCATGGGTACTCCCCGGAAACTTTGCAACCAGGTCAGTGATCACACACTTGGCATTGCATATCACTTGCACATTTATGGTGTGCCGTGACTTCCGATTGCGGTATACGTATTCGGTGTCAGCAGGGGGGCAAATCGGTATGTGTGTGCCATCTATGCAGCCAATGATGTGGGGGAATCTTGCCATCTGATAGAATTCAGCTTTTGTCTGTGCCAGTTCTGCATGGGTGGAAGGGAAGGAAATGTAGTGGGCCATCCTCTGGATCATGGCATCAAGGAACTTGTGGAAGAACCTTGACAGGCTGCTCTGGGTCACCCCTCCTGCCACAGCAACTACACTTTGATAGCTGCCAGACGCCAGCAGGTGTAGGCAGCATAGCACCTGCACCTGCACAGGGATTGCATGTGCCCTTGGGGTGGGGTGCTGCAACAGGGGTTGGAGGTCCCTGATGAGGTCTCTGATGGTGTCTGCCTCCAGCCTGTACCTCTGTAGGATCTCTGGATCTGTCAGCATGCACAGGGTCACCCTCTGCCTGTACACCTGCTCCTCTCTCTGCCATTCCCTCTCTCCTTCCTGCTGTAGCCGTAGCCGTCTAGCTATGACATAGAAAGCTGCCATGTTGCAAGTAGAACTGCATTTTGGGTCCTTTTTTATAGGTTGCACCTGGTTACCACCTGATTCCAATCCATGGTAATTTCCGACTCTGAAATACCGAATTTGGAGCAAAATCGGTATTTCTGTGCTTACCTACATCTCAATCTTAGGGTTTTCGCATGGAATCGGATTTTCACCGAATCGGAATATATACCAATTCGGCGATTTTACCGAATCGGAAAGTCACCGAGTCGGTCGGATTCCGAATCGGGAAAAAGTAGGAATCGGAAAAATCTCCGAATAGGTAATCTACCGAATCGGAGATTTTTTCCGATTACTGCTTTTTTCCGATTCGGAATCCGACCGACTCGGTGACTTTCCGATTCGGTAAAATCGCCGATTTCGCTGGATTTCGGCCTCCTACATCCCGTTGTCTGTATTCCGATCGGTAACGGCCGAAAATACCGATTTTCGGCCGTTACCGACCGACCTACATCGGGCCCCTAATGTTCATTTCTCAACTTAAAGAACATATTAAAGAATTCTTAGAAATAAATATTAATTCTGCTCCACTTATATATGTTTGGGATGCCTGCAAGGCTAGTGTAAGAGGATTCGCCCAGCAGTTTATATTCAGACAAAACATAGAACGAAAAAATGAGATTTTGGGTATGACATCTAATATTCTGACACTTGAAAAGCATTTGGCGGAAACTCTTCAACGTGGGGCACAAAGCTCGGAAAATGTCGCTCAACTAGAACTTAAACTAGTAAGCCTCCGGTCTATGATTAAAAAATTCTATAGAGATAGAAGCAGTATTAAACTACAGAAATATAAACTGTCTCAGTACGAAAGTGGAGATAGAATAGGGAAAATTCTTGCTTATAAAGTGGCCGATGATAGAGCGAATACGCTAATCAAATCCATTAAGGGACCGAATAATATTATATGTAACCAGCCAGCGCAAATATTGGAGCAATTTGTCACATACTATAGTAAATTATATACTCCCGAAAACTGAAGATAGCATACAAACCTATATTCGTAAGCACTTGACTATTGATAGGGATATAGAAGCGGAAAGTATGAAACAACTGGAGGAAAAGATTACACTCTCAGAGCTTAAACTAGCTATTGCTTCTCTTCCTTCAGGCAATTCAGCGGGGGTGGATGCGCTTCCAATAGAAGTGTACAAAATTTGCATGGATGAATTACTTCCTCTTCTTTGTTTGATTATGAATCAGATTAGTGAGACTGGGAAGCCTCCTAACTCATGGAAGACTGCAAAGATTATGTTTTTTTAAAAAGAATAAACCAGCAATGGAATGTGGGTCTTATAGACCGATTTCATTGATTAATGCAGACGCAAAGGCATTTGCTAAAGTTCTTGCTATGCGTCTTGCTCCACTCATGCCAAAATTAGTTAATTTCCAACAACACGGTTTTGTGATAGGTAGAGACACAACTGCACACATAAACATGGCGATAACAGCATTTGATGTAGCAGCTACTAATCCCACTCCACTCGGAAGGGTTTTATTAGACGCTGAAAAGGCTTTTGACCGAGTGGGGTGGGATTATCTTAGGGCAGTCATGACAGAATTTGGCTTCAAGAGTCAATTTATGAGTAAGCTGCTGTTCATTTTGAGAGCCTAAGAGTGAATAGACTCTAAAACGCTATAAGATCTTCAATATGTGCACGTATGAGTAACTAAAATTTTGAGCAGAAGTTAAATGTGTGGCTAAAGTTATGTTTCCAATCACTGTAAAATAATAATACACTACATTTTGGCACTTTACAAATTTAGCCGCAGGACCACATTAATAAAACAAAGTTGAAAGCACAATCGGATTCCAATACATAAAAAGCAATCATTACTAAATTTAAAGAATCATGTGGTAGATGATCTACATCTACCCATGTATGATATTATATACAGGCTGATAATCCACATGGCCTTGAAGAAAATACAGAGGAACAATTGTATAGGTGGCATATTTCACATTTTCCCTTCTGTTGTTCAAGCATTGAGAACTTTTGCTAGCAACCCAAAATGAAATCCCTGGTCTCATCTCCTAAAATTGGCATTGGCTCTCCAACTGGTTCAGTGATATGCATCAGAGTTCCTCTGGTCTGCAGCACATCCCTATCCAAATGTGTCAGTTAATTCATTAATGCAAGCAACATTAAAATGAGGGTTCTAGAATGCAGTTGTGGCAAAGGTTCATCACACTTACCTTACTGGGTCGTTGTGTATGTATGTTTTATTATTTATGGTGCAAGACCATAGTTGGGGAACCAGAGAACAATACAAGATAGTGTACATCAACTGGGTATTTACATCTATGATTCTGTAATTACTTTTTACAGATTTACAACTGCATTTACATTTTTAGGCACAGGGATTTTAAGTTATTTTCCCAGAATCACATGATATTTAGTCAAGTATAGAAAAAAAGATTTTAACCTAGGCCCCCAGGTTCCAAAGTTGGCAGCTTTTACCTTCTCCTTTAGTGGCGGCTCCTCTGCTAAGGTAGAAGAGCGTCTCCTCACTGCTATTCAGCAGTGTAAAAAATGGAAAAATAAATGATAATAACTTGACGTTATTATCATTTCATTTTTTCCTGATGCTGCAGCTTTGTGGGGCAGGGTTGCTCTGCTCACAGAGCAGGGGGAGGAATGGTGGACAAGAATGTTTGGCCGGCTGTCTTGGTTCGGCCATACAGCCATGCGCACTTTGCATGTTCTTGACCTAGGCTGCATTACAGCCTGGGTGGAGAACATGCCCAGGCTAACAGTTCTTGTCTGAACGCTGAACCACAGTGCTCAGGCCAATCACAGCGCTGCATTGCAGCGTTGTGGTTGGCTTAGGGGAGCCTGCGTGCTTCCAGTTTCCGGCCTGACTGGAGAGTTGGCGAGAAGAGAGGATGCAATAAGGTAAGTTTGTTTTATTTTTATTTACACCGCAATTTCTGGCCCGCCACCCCCAATCCGTGCCATCTGCCACTGTTCTCTTTATTGGTCACTCTGGACTACCCTTTGGTTCCCTTCCCAATGGCCTTTTATTTTGAGGACTCTAAGTGTGTGTGTGTGTGTGTGTGTGTTGAAGTCAAAACAAAGTGATGGGCTTTGCTGGATTGTGGGTGCACCCAAAGTGTTGTCCCACCCACAGTGAAAGATTAATATTTGCCACTTTGCAGAATAATAGGGAGACTAGTGGATGAGTTCAGCTGATTGATACTCTGGGGTAAAAACACTTTACCAGTACCCTTGAGGCATCCATAATAGTATAGGTGGTAGAATGAAAAATCGTTCACTTTGTAATAGATAGCTGAAAGTTGGTACAGAGATTCAACTTTGAAATAGTAATCATATAAAAGAGCAAGACTGCAAGTGGATCTTGTCTATGATGTTGTATGGTCTAAACAAAATCCGAGATGGACGACAAATATAAAGAATAATTTTAAATGTTCTGATTTGCGTTAAATTTTGCACAAAAGTTCATGTGTACAGGTAGAAATGGGTATCTCTGGTTGGCAGTGGTAAGCACCCCGTCCAAGTAGTGACATTTCCTCCTAGTCAGAGTAAGGGAGTTACATACACAAGAAAACCCCTGCTCACATCCTTGTTAGCTTGGCACAAGCAGTCAGGCTAATTCACAGAGGCAACATGTAAAGCATTTGTACAAAATGCACACAGTAACACAGTGAAGACACTACAAATGGACACAATGTCTGTTTAGAAATATAGCCAGTCTTTATCTAAACCAAACAAGACCAAAATGACAAAAATCCATCATACATAAGCGAAGAAATCACTTGTTCTGTTCATATAACTCTATGGGTGCGTTAATTTAGCACAAAGTACCCTTGGTGCGTCAAAATCCAAGACGGAAAACAGCCCCAAAGGAGGGAAGTGTCTGAAAACACAAGAGATGTGTTCATTCTTAAATCCCAGGGGACTGGAGGTGTCAGTTCTGCTGCACGCAGGAGAAGTAATGCGTCAATTCTTTACTATGAGGAGAAGCGATAAATTGATTTCCAGAGGTGGCTCCTTCCTGCAGCGCAGTGCGGTGGAAACTGTGTGCACAGGTGAGATGTGTATGAAAATCCTGCTGCTGCAGTACAATGCAGTGACAAAACAGATGCTGCGTCAATTCCACAACCACAGACAGGTGATGAGTCGATTCCTTCAGTTGCACAGCAGTTTCCAGCGTTAAAGTGGGAGCGAGATTTTCAGACTTCAGAGACTCGGTGCTCTGGACTCGGGCTGCAGCAGTTTCCCCAGCAGCGAACAGGTGCTGCATCACTTTTTCAGCAGCACTGCACCGTTTTGTTGTTTTTTCAACCACACAGCAAGCTTACGGTTGGAAAAACGACGCTGGAAGGGCGATGTGTGAATTTTCCGTCCTTGAAGCATCAAAACCACCTCCAAGGGCCCAGAACTGTAGTTAGCACCACTTGGCAGGTCAGAACTCCCAGCAGGGTTCAGGGGAGCTGCAGATGAAGTCTTTGATGGCCCTGAGGCAAGCACACACATGCCCTTGGAGAACCTTGTCCATGCCCACATTAGATCTAGATTGTGACGCCATAAACATAAAACCAAAATAGTCACCAATTTGGACGCCCAGAATAAGTAACACATGCTGTAGCAAGGGTAATTTGCATCATTTGCATCCTTACAATGCATACTATGAACATGTGGCTAATGTTTCCATTGTAATTAAACAATGCAAGACTATATTGAAACCGTCATAACATCTCTATAAAATGAAACAATGATGATTCGAGTTTGTATACTCTCTTAATCTTAATAACAGTTACCAATGCAAAACCAAAGGTCGGGGCACGGGAGGTTCGCCTTTGAGCATTTGCATTGATTTTGGCACAAGTTTTTGTACCCACAAGAAATAAGTTCTTTGCATTCCTTAGATGCCTCTGAAATGGTTGTCCAAAGTGGTACCATTACTCCATCAATCTGCTTTCAGCCCCAATCATGTACATTAATCAATTCTTGCTTGGGAACTACATTCTTGGCTTCAAACACGGCCAACTTGGTACGCAGATCATTTAACATTTTGAAGAAGAGTGTCTTGTGTAGGTGGGATTTTTTCAATAGCTCCGTTGCCACTTGCAAACATGAATTGCTGTGCACCATTTATTACATGCAAAGGACAAGTGTGGCTATAAATTAGTACAATAAATATGTTGACGTTTCCGAAGTGAACATGATCAATAGAACTTGGTCGATCTGACAGACATTTAAATGCAGGAGTAGCAGAAGATAGTGCCATCAAGTTGTCATAAGCTGCTTTCTTCTCTCTACCATGAAAAGCCAATGTGGTGTTGCAAACTGTAAAAGCATGAAAAAAGGGCAGAGATTCACATTATCAATACCTAAGCTTGCTGTAATACTGAGAGTTGGTATGTAGTGGAACTTTCTTCCAGTACCAATGCTAACTGCAATTCTTGACATCCGATGTTTTTAAATTAGCAATCACAAGAATACCTAAATCGGTATCTACTGTCCAAATCATTATTTTAGAAAGACTTTCAGTTGCTGCATGGAAAGAATGAAGCATAACTCATGTGTCCAAAACTTCATGATTGTAAAGTGAATCATTTTGAAATTCATATTTAGTGTGGAACTTGCACCTTTATCCTGACAGATGACAATTACGTGCTTCCCTTCGATGTTAATAAGTTGCACATGCCTACTCAGTAAACTAAATAACTCTGTCTTGTTTTTGTCTAGTTAAAGGAAACTATGCTAATATTTAGGTTCAGGAGTGTTAGATTCAACTCGCTTGCGAAGACCCTCACCTCTTTTTTATCTAACACTTTGCTTGATGCTTCCAGTAATATATATATATATATTAGAAGCAGAAGAAAATTTTGGAGTCCGTCTCTCTTTTTCCTGCAAGTCGGGACGCCGCATGGCAAGCGGCGTAAAGAGTGGATTATTGATATATATATATATATATATATATATTACCTACTGGCGGTCGCCAGTGGGTAGTTATAGTTAGGACCTAGTTTCCATAGGAAATCCACAACATTCTATTGGGAATAACTTTGGCGTTGATGGATGGAATTGGTTTAATTTCTCCAAGAAAATGGCCAGCTCCGCTCCGCTCCTTCCCTGAAAATTTGGGGGGGATTCGTGAAGTGCGGGCCGAGATAAAAGGGGGTCCCAAAACGTGTTTTCCATAGGGCGGTTGGACTCACTTTTAGTCCGAACGGCTGAATGGATTTCCTCCAAACTTGGCAAAATTGTAGGGACTGGTAGCCCGATGTGCCTTTGCTATGTCTCAAGATATGTGCTCCAGTGGATTTTGAGTAATTTAGGTTCAAAGAAATATATATATCTATGAGCGCGACCCGGTACGCGTAGCGGGGCGCGCACCAGCACCAGCGCGCTACGCGAGTTCGCGAGCGGAAAGCTGATTGGCTCTCGGGTGTCTGTCAACATTCCAAACAGTCCGGAGCGGCCGCCATCTTGTGTCTCGGTAGGATGGAGACACAAGAGGTGGCAAAAACAAAGGGGGAAATGACCAAAAGGGGGCAGGGTAGACCCCCCTGACCCCCTAGGTTTGATGTGGGGGCCATAAAAGGGCCTCGCGGGGCAAAAAAAATAAATATTTTTTTTCGCTTTTCGCGGGGGGAGCACCCGGTACGCGCACCGGGGAGCGTACCATGGGGAAAACCCAGTGAAACAGTAAAATAATAATTTTAAGTGCTTAGAGGTAGGGTAGCTCTGAATAGAGTTGCTGTGTTGTGTGGGTGATTTAAGTACCAACATGTAGGTACCAATACAGAGTCTTAAATTCAATGTACACCGTCTCCTCTGTAGATATCTTGCATGTTGTTACAGAAGTTATTGTGATATATGGAATCCATACCATAGTCTGTCAGGAAAGCAGAAACAGATCCTTTAAGCACTCCCTGAGAAGGCCTAGGGGATCATGGGTAGTCTACCCTGCTACCTTATGATGTTTTCAAGTATTACATTTTACTCTCTTCTGAATTTCACCCAAAATTGGCGGTGATATGGTGCATTAGAGATAGACAGTGAGAGAAAGGAGGCAGGAGATGAAAAAGAGATGTCAAAAACACATTGGAGATAATATAGTGGGAGAAAGGAAGTAACTATGAGCAAACTTACTATGTAACACAAAAAAGTTGCACAGTATACTGTAAGTCTCACTTTATATTATAATCATTTTGGTACTACTGCATGAATTACATATAAAAATGAATAATGTCTCAAACTATTTTTAATTATTAAATATAAATTTATTGTTCTGAATTTTCATAATTTAATAACACTTCCAACATTTCATTATCCGGAATCTCCTCCAAATTTGTATTGCATGATTCAATATTATCTAAACAGTCAATGAATTGTTGGTCAAGAGACTCATCCAGGAAGTCAAGAAAATCTTCTTGAAGAATCTCCTCATTGGTAATTTCGAAATAAATATTGATGGTCTGTTGTGTACCTTCCATTTTCTTGCTGTAAATTGCCGTGTTTCCCTCTCATTTTTCATATATATTCATGTACATAACCAATCAAATGTCACCACACAAAAATACAAAACGAAAGTAACATTTTAATTGGTTGTAAATTCTAACACTTTCATATGTGTTTTTGTCATGTAATTTACCTCAGGATATTTAGACAGGGCTACATCCCAAATGGCTCAATGGAATTCCACCAAATTTGGGAAAATGGTAGGGACTGGTATGTAGTAGGGCCTATTCTATATTTGGTGAAAGTCTCTCCAGTGGTTTTTATGTAAATTACCTTCCAAATTGTTTGTGGGGCGGTTACAGGTGCGCGCCCCGGTACGCGTACCGGCAGCGCAATGGGAGTCCTCCATC
The DNA here is from genome assembly GCF_964261635.1 of Lissotriton helveticus. Lineage (NCBI taxonomy): Eukaryota > Metazoa > Chordata > Amphibia > Caudata > Salamandridae > Lissotriton > Lissotriton helveticus. The sequence continues at coordinate 446,723,095 of NC_136072.1, read as the reverse complement.
TTGTGTTTCGGTACAATTGAGACACAAGATGGAGGACAAATAACGTTGGGAATGGGTTAAAGGGGGCACGGTAGAGACCCCCTGACCCCCTAGGTTTTCCGAGGGGGTCTTAGGAGGCCCATATAGGCCCAATTTTTTTTTAATTTTGTTTTTAATTTTCGCGGGGGGAGCGCCCGGTACGCGTACTGGGGAGCGTACCGGGGAGCGTACTTTGGTGAAAATTAGTGAAAAAAGTTAGAGTAAAATAATCATTTTGAGGATCAGAGGTAGGGTAGCCCTGAAAAGAGCTTTTGGGTTCTGTGGCTGATTTAGGTACCTACAAGTAGGTTCCAATGCACAGTCTTAAATTCAGGAGGAATATTCTATTCCCCTCAAGTGCACACCATCTCCTCTGTAGATATCTTGCATGTTGTAACGCAAGTTATTGTTGTATATTGAACCCATTCAATAGTCTCTCATGTAAGCAGAAACAGATTTATTCACATGTTTCCGTGCTTTCTCAAATTGTGGACAAAATTGGTTGGACCACTTCCATTTCTGTCTTTGGCATATATTGGAATATACCAAGGCAGTTTGTGGAAAAAGTGCCATCAATTGCTTAAAGGTGTCCTGTAAAAGCATTTCCACACCTACCCCAGTCAAAGTGCCTAAGTCATTTCCACCACAGTGCAGAATTATGAGGTGAGGGTGTGGCAGATGCAAAAAGGTTTTCACCAATGGTATCAATTGGTGACATCTCAATCCTCTCTGGCCAATCCACTTGATGTCCACATTTGGTAAATCAAGGTTGTGAAAATTTCTGATAGCTGCGTACCTTTGAGCCCAGTGGATGTAGCTATGTCCAATAATCCAGACAGAGTACATGGTGAGAGGAGGTTTTGGTGCAGTCAGATGAAGTGTGGAAATGAAATGGCAGTTGTAACAGTAGGAGTGTGCAAAAAAACTGTGGTGTTTCAGTGCTCTTGAATCACAAGCAATGATTGGTGGATTCAGATAATTGAAAACTGAAAGTTAGGGTGCATGGTTCTGTTCTGTGAAAGAAGTAATTTGAATGGTTAAGAAAAAGTCATTTAAGAAACATTGCACTGGATAAGCTGGTGTATTGAGAGGTCAAACATCCTTACTGAGTTCATTTGCAACATTGTAGAATAAACTTTTAAACCTGAGAGGTCAGTGAGGAGGGAGTTGCTATGGTAACAGGCAAAAAGGGCTGAGGGGGAAGGGTGTTGGATTTGAAATAGTGAGGGAAGAGTTTTAATTGGTTAACATGAGGAATATGTGTGTAGAATTAGAGGTTTTCTGTGCCATTCATGGTTGCAGTATCTGGAGTGCATACCTTTTGCTCTGCTAAATAAATATTGGTGTGTGTGTCTGACACTGTTCTCAATCTCCCAAAGCATTTGTAAAGGTGAGTAATAATTCATTTAATATAAAGACTTGTATGCTCTATGGAGAAGATTTGGAAGCACATTATTGTTTTTTAATGTTGCTTTGTGTCATGTTTTTTGATAATGCTTAGTAAAAAGATTTTGCTGCATAGAGAAATTGTATTTTGTAAAATTGTGAAGTTTCAGTGGTGACATGGAATGCTTGTACATAGGACCTGTGCTGTGTTTCTTAAATGTGATGTGAAAAACGATTTTGGGGAAAATGAATGGCTTTTACATTTTTGAGAAGGAATAAATAGTGTCTGCATGATTAAAGAAATACATTTGAACCTTTCACAATGATGTCACCTGTGTTACCTCAGATTAGGAAGCAGATTGAGATTCTTTCTTGTTGGTTTGTGTCATGTTTTTTGATAATGCTTGGTATCAACATTTGCAAGATAGAGGAATTGCATTTTGTAAAATAGTGATGTTTCAGTAGTGAAATTGAATGCTTGTACATAGGACCTGCGCACTGTTTCTTAAATGTTATTTAAAAAACGATTTTGGGGCAAATTAATGGCTTTTACATTTTTGAGAAGGTATAAATAGTGTCTGCATGAATAAATAAATATATTTGAACCTTTCACAATCATGTCACCTGTGTTACCTCAGATTAGGAAGCAGATTGAGATTCTTTGTTTTTGGTTTGTGTCATGTTTTTTGATAATGCTTGGTATCAACATTTGTAAGATAGAGGAATTGTATTTTGTAAAATAGTGAAGTTTCAGTAGTGAATTTGAATGCTTGTACATAGGACGAGCGCTTTGTTTCTTAAATCTTATTTAAAAAACGATTTTGGGGCAAATGAATGGGTTTTACATTTTTGAGAAGGAATAAATAGTGTCTGCATGATTAAATTTGAACTTTTCAAATGATGTCACCTGTGTTACCTCAGATTAGGAAGCAGATAAAGATTCTTTCTTGTTGGTTTGTGTCATGTTTTTTGATAATGCTTGGTATCAACATTTGCAAGATAGAGGAATTGTATTTTGTAAAATAGTGATCTTTCAGTAGTGAAATTGAATGCTTGTACATAGGACCTGCGCACTGTTTCTTAAATGTTATTTAAAAAAGCGATTTTGGGGCAAATGAATGGCTTTTACATTTTTGAGAAGGAATAAATAGTGTCTGCATGATTAACTAAATATATTTGAACCTTTCACAATCATGTCACCTGTGTTACCTCAGATTAGGAAGCAGATTGTGCTTTTTTCTTGTTGGTTTGTGTCATGGTTTTTGATAATGTTTGGTATCAATGTTTGCAAGAGAGAGGAATTGTATTTTGTAAAATAGTGAGGTTTCAGTAGTGAAATGGAATGCTTGTACATAGGACCTGCGCTCTGTTTCTTAAATGTTATTGGAAAAACGATTTTGGGGCAAATGAATAGCTTTTACATTTTTTGAGAAGGAATACATAGAGTCTGCAAGATTAAATAGATATATTTGAACCTTTCACAATCATGTCACCTGTGTTTCCTCAGATTAGGAAGTAGATTGTGCAGATGAGGTGAGGCATGTCCAGGGGTGCAGAGGAGGCGAGGCCTGTATCCAAGAGTGCAGTGGGGAGGACTCACCTCCTCTGACACTTGGACAAGCCTCACCTCCTCCGTGCCCCCTGGATAGGCCTCAATCTATTGGGTATAATAGATGGAAACAGGGTGCAGATGAGGTGAGGCCTGTCCAGGGGTGTAGATGAGGTGAGGCCTGTCCAGGGGTGCAGATGAGGTGAGGCCTGTTCAGGGTTGCAGATGAGTTGAGGCTTGTCCACGGGTGCAGAGGAGATGAGGCCTGTGTTCAAGAGTGTAGTGGGAGAGAGGCCTATCCAGGGGTGCAAAGGAGGTGAGGCCTGTGTCGAAGAGTGCAGTGGGGGAGAGGCTTCATGAAGTCCATTCCACTGCCCTCTTAGACACAGGCCTCAACACCTCTGCTCCCCAGGACAGGCCTGACCTCATCTGTGCTCCTGGTCAGGTCTCACCTCATCTGCATCCTGTTACTATCTATTTTACCCAATAGATTGAGGCCTGTCCAGGGGGCACGGAGGAGGTGAGGCTTGTATAGGGGTCAGAGGAGGTGAGTCCTGTCCACAGCACTCTTGGACACAGGACTTACCTCCTCTGCACCCCTGGACAGGCCTCACCTCATCTGCACAATCTGCTTACTAATCGAATGCTTGTACATAGGACGAGCGCTCTGTTTCTTGAATGTTATTGGAAAAACAATTTTGGGGCAAATGAATAGCTTTTACATTTTTAAGAAGGAATAAATAGTGTCTGCAAGATTAAATAGATATATTTGAACCTTTCACAATCATGTCACCTGTGTTTCCTCAGATTAGGAAGTAAATTGTGCAGATGAGGTGAGGCATGTCCAGGGGTGCAGAGGAGGTGAGGCCTGTATCCAAGAAAGCAGTGGAGAGGACTCACCTCCTCTGACACTTGGACAAGCCTCACCTCCTCCGTGCCCCCTTGACAGGCGTCAATCTATTGGGTATAATAGATTGTAACAGGGTGCAGATGAGGTGAGGCCTGTCCAGGGGTGTAGATGAGGTGAGGCCTGTCCAGGGGTGCAGATGAGGTAAGGTCTGTTCAGGGTTGCAGATGAGGTGAGGCTTGTCCACGGGTGCAGAGGAGATGAGGCCTGTGTTCAAGAGTGTAGTGGGAGAGAGGCCTATCCAGGGGTGCAAAGGAGGTGAGGCCTGTGTCTAAGAGTGCAGTGGGGAGAGGCTTCAGGAAGTCCATTCCACTGCCCTCTTAGACACATGCCTCAACACCTCTGCTCCCCAGGACAGGCCTGACCTCATCTGTACTCCTGGTCAGGTCTCACCTCATCTGCATCCTGTTACTATCTATTTTACCCAATAGATTGAGGCCTGTCCAGGGGGCACGGAGGAGGTGAGGCTTGTATAACGGTCAGAGGAGGTGAGTCCTGTCCACAGCACTCGTGGACACAGGACTTACCTCCTCTGCACCCCTGGACAGGTCTCACCTCATCTGCACAATCTGCTTACTAATCGAATGCTTTTACATAGAACGAGCGCTCTGTTTCTTGAATGTTATTGGAAAAAAGATTTTGGGGCAAATGAATAGCTTTTACATTTTTGAGAAGGAATAAATAGTGTCTGCAAGATTAAATAGATATATTTGAACCTTTCACAATCATGTCACCTGTGTTTCCTCAGATTAGGAAGTAGATTGTGCAGATGAGGTGAGGCATGTCCAGGGGTGCAGAGGAGGTGAGGCCTGTATCCAAGAGTGCAGTGGAGAGGACTCACCTCCTCTGACCCTTGGACAAGCCTCACCTCCTCCGTGCCCCCTGGACAGGCCTCAATCTATTGGGTATAATAGATGGTAACAGGGTGCAGATAAGGTGAGGCCTGTCCAGGGGTGTAGATGAGGTGAGGCCTGTCCAGGGGTGCAGATGAGGTGAGGCCGTTCAGTGTTGCAGATGAGGTGAGGCTTGTCCACGGGTGCAGAGGAGATGAGGCCTGTGTTCAAGAGTGTAGTGGGAGAGAGGCCTGTCCAGGGGTGCAAAGGAGGTGAGGCCTGTGTCTAAGAGTGCAGTGGGGGAGAGGCTTCATGAAGTCCATTCCACTGCCCTCTTAGACACAGGCCTCAACACCTCTGCTCCCCAGGACAGGCCTCATCTGTACTCCTGGTCAGGTCTCACCTCATCTGCATCCTGTTACCATCTATTATACCCAATAGATTGAGGCCTGTCCAGGGGCCACGGAGGAGGTTAGGCTTGTCTAAGGGTCAGAGGAGGTGAGTCCTGTCCACAGCACTCTTGGACACAGGACTTACCTCCTCTGCACCCCTGGACAGGCCTCACCTCATCTGCACAATCTGCTTACTAATCTGAGGAAACACAGGTGACATGATTGTGAAATGTGCTAATATATTTGTTGTAGTCTTCCTTTTACCTGCTGCACTCTCCATTCAATAGTTCTCTGCCTACTTGCTCAGCTTGTGATGAGGTCATGTAGAATGTTGGAGTGGGTTTGTATGAGTGGAGTGTCAGTTGATCTGGATGGCTGAGCAACCAGGAGGCTGCTCCTGGTGGGGCATTTATAACAACTTAGGAGGCACTTAATGAACTTACCATCTTCCTGTAACTTAAGAATAAATATACTTGAGTATCTATAAGACCCAGACTACGCATCATCTTTCATTACAATAATATTTTTTTAATCATGCAGATACTATCTAATCCTTGTCAATAATGTAAAACCAATTCATGTGCCCGAAATCTTTTTTTAAATAACATTTACAAAACAGAGCACAGGTCATATGTATAAGCATTTCATTACACTACTGAAACCTCACTCATTTAGAAAATACAATTCCTTTATGCACCAACATTTCTTTACCAAGCATTATCAACAATGTATTAGTCTATATTATATTCTCTTTCTGACTTACTCTATTTTTCCACCTGTCCCCTTCTAACACCCTCTCTCTGACTTATTCCTTTTTACATCCTGACTCTGTGTTACACTCTCTTTCACTCTCTCTTTGACTTACTTTCTCTTACACCCTGTCTCTAATTTATTCCCTCTCTCTCTCTTTTTTACAGCAATTTGTAAGTCATACTTTCTCTTACATCCTCTACCTGATTTACTCCGTCTTACAACCTTTCTCTTTGTAACATTCTCTCCCAGACTTACTCCCTATTACACCTTTTGTCTGTTTTACACCCTCTCTCCCTCTTTCTGACTTTTTTATTCTCTTCCTCTCTTCGTGTTACACCCTCTGTCTGACTTACTCCTTGTTATATCCTCTTTCTGATTTACTTCCTCTTACACCCTCTCTCAAACTTACTCTCTCTCTCCTTTTACAACCTCTCTCTGTTTTAGTCTATTTTACATCCTCTCCCCTTCTAACACCCTCTCTCTGTTTACATCCTCTTACACCCTTTCCCTGTCTTCCACCCTGTTACACCCTTTTTCTGACTTACTGCCTTTCTCCCTTCCTTTGACTTACTCCCTCTCCCTATTACATCCTTTTTGAATAAGGTATTTATTGAGCGCACGGTGGCCAAGCGGCTTCCTGGCGCTGAGAGCTCTACTAATCAGAACAGAACAGGGCCAAGGAAGTTAGCCGGAGTATGCCTGGGCAAACAAGAAAGTCTTGAGCGCTTTACGGAAGTGTGAAAAAATGGGAATTGAGCGCAGAGATAGGGGAGGGAGTTCCAGAACCAGGGGGCAAGAACAGAGAATCTGGTACCACCAGTGCGAGATTTGCGGAAGCGGGGAACAGTGAGGAGGGCAGAACTAGAGGAACGAAGGGTGTGGGCAGGGGTGTGAGTGGAGATCAGGGAGTTGATGAACGCCGGAGCAGAGCGGTCAACAGCCCGGAAGACTAGGCACCCTAATTTAAATAGGGATCTCTGCAAAACAGGTAGCCAGTGAAGTGATTTAAGGACAGGAGTAATGTGGTGGGTTTTGGGAAAATGAAAAATAAGACGAGCAGCCTGATTTTGAATTGTTTGGAGACGGCGAGTTTCGTAGGCAGGGATGCCCACGAACAAGCTGTTTCCATAATCGAGGCGGGAAATAATAAGGGCCGAAATGATAATTTTAAGGGAATCCAGGGGAAAAAAATGGGAAATTTATCGGATCAAACGAAGGGAAAGAAAGCAAGAAGACACAACAGAGCTGACCTGGCCGTGCATTGACAGGTCCTGACTGACCCTAATGCCCAGCGTTTCAACAGAGGAAACCGGGGTAGGGGGGACCAAAGATCGGGGGCCAGAAGGCAGAGGACCAAGGACTGGATGAGCCACTAGTCAAGACAAGCTCGGTCTTGTCTGGGTTGATCTTGAGATGATTGGCGCTCATCCATCCGGAGATGAAAACCAGAGTGGAGCGAAAGAATGATAAAGAGTGAGAAGAAGAGGAAAGATCAAAGACGAGCTGGAGGTCATCTGCGTAATTGTACACAGAGACCCCCAGATCAAGAAGAGAAACAATGAGGGGACGAATATAAAGGTTAAAAAGAAGAGGAGAGAGGGAGGAACCTTGGGGAACCCCACAAGACACCGGGAGGGGAGAAGCGGAGAAGCCAGAGAGGTGAACAGCTTGTGAGCGACCTGTAAGAAAGGACGCAATCCAGGAGAGAGCAGAGCCCCGAATGCCCGCTGCGCCGACACGGTCAAGTAAGATGGTATGATCAACCGTGTCGAACGCAGCGGACAAGTCGAGGAGAACCAGAGCTTGGGGGGAGTTGGTGTCGGCCTTGGCTTTCAGCTCGTCAAGGACCACAAGCACCATTGACTCCGTAGAGTGGCCCGAGCGGAAGCCCGCTTGATGGGAGGCGAGGAGATGGTTCTGCTCAACGTAAGAGGAAACACAAGAGGTAACATAACTTTCAAGAATTTTGGCAAGATAGGGTAAAAGAGAGATGGGTCTGAAATTAGAGAGAAGGGAAGAATCCAGATCAGGTTTTTTAAGGATAGGAAGGACAATCGCAGATTTAAATGAGGAGGGGACTAAACCAGTGGAAAGAGAGGCATTAAGAAGAGAAAGAGGAGTGGTAGGGCAAGAGGTTAAGAGAATACTCAACACGCGAGCAGGAGCACAGTCGGCTGGAGAACCAGACTTGATTTTAATAAGCAAGGCAAGAAAAGAGTCCAAGGAAATAGACGGGAAGGAATCAAGGGAAGAATTAGGAACAGGGGGAGTAGAATAATGGGAGAGGAAGGGAGTGGTAGGAATGTTAGATTTCATTTTAACGATCTTCTCAATAAAGAAGTCGTTTAAGGAAGAGCAGAGGGCCTGGGAAGGAATGAGCTTAGGGCATACGCGATCAGAGGTGGCCAAGTTGTTGACCAGAGAAAAAATCTCTTTAGATTTGTTCGCAGACAAGGCAACCTGCTCAGAGAAATACTTGGGCGCAAGGATGGCTTTTTTATAGTCATTCAACAGGCGTTTGTAGTTAGCCCTGAGGTCGGGGCAGTAATTGCGGCGCCAGAGACGCTCATAGCGTCTGAGTTCCAGTTTAAGAACCTTAAGTTCAGAATTAAACCATTTGTGGGCCTCGTATGGGCGAACAGACTCGACTATCTTAAGAGGGGCAACTCGGTCACAGGAAGAGGATAGCCAGTTGTTGACTGCAGCGGCCTGGATGTCAAGAGGAAGGCCATTAAGATCAGGGGGAGAAGATGCAAGGGAGAGAGAAAGGGAATGCAGATCCGCGCGGTTCCAGCTACGGGCAAGGATATTCTTAGGGCGAAGGGATTTGTGAGGGGAGCCAAGGTTGATAGTAAAGAAAATAAGAGAATGGTCAGACCATGTGCAGGGAAGGATGCTAGGGGGAGAGACTATGTCCTGAGATGACCAAACTTGGTCCAGTATATGGCCAAGGTTGTGGGTAGGAACAGAAACATGGGACTGGAGATTAAGGCACAGGAGAGTGGCCGTGAAGTCTTTGGACGCCAGGTCCTCCCTGGGATCACCAGGCCAGTAGTTGAAGTCTCCCAGCAGGAGAACCGAGGAGTTATTGACTACAAGTGTATCGAGGAGTTCCTGCAGGGAGGCCACAAATAAGGGCATACTCAGGGGGGGCGGTACACAAGGACGACTGTCAGAGGGACGGGAAGATTGGTGGAGCGGGCAACCAAAAAGTCCACGCCAGCTATAGAAGGTTGGAAAAGAAGCTGGAATTGAAGACTGGTCCGAACAACCATGGCTACACCCCCTCCGATCCTGCCGTCAGGGCGATCAGCCCAGAGGGCGTAATAGGAGTTGGGGAGGATGGCCAGGATATCAGGAAGGGAAGCCTCTGAAAACCAGGTTTCTGTTAAAAACAGAATATCGGGAGAATCAGAGGTAAGGAGGTTGAATAATTGCGATTGATGCTTGCCTGCCGAGCGAGTGTTGAGGAGGCAGGCAGAGGCAATATGAGAGGAAGAAGAAGTAGTGGTGGAAGGCATAGAATCCTGGGAGTGCAAGGAAGGAATAGACTGCAGGAAAGCAGTACGGCCAGGATGAGGGGCGTAAATACCTAATCTGTTTTACAACATATTATACACTCTCTCTGTCTTACTCCTTCTCTATGTTTTACTCCCTCTACCTGTTTCTTTGTCTGACTCTCTCTGTCTCTTTGTGTTTCTCCCTCTGTCTTACTCCTAGTTACATAGTTGCTGTGGTATAAACTTAGATATGTTGTAAACTAGTGTTTATATCGTTTGCTTATTGTCATTGCTTTGTTGTTTGGTAATAGTGGTCTATAATGTGTTATTTTTTTTGTTTACCACAGATTGAAATCAAGATTTCAATAGTAAGGAAATATGCCCTCAAGGCAGAGGAGAAGGAAAGATGCCAAGCGGAAAACATCAAAAACAGAATTAAAGCACTCCACTATAACAATACTTCAAAAAACACCAAAAAAGCTCCTTGTAAGACAACTAAGTCTTTTTTTCGGAACATATGTAGATAAAAAAAAAATGTTAATGGAAAAGTGAATATACAGAAGGAGAGAGCAAATTTGAAAAAGAAGGAGAGGCCCCCCAAAAATGTTAATACTGGAGCAGGAGAGAACAGTATGTATAGGAATAGAAGGCAAAACCAATTTAGGGACATTCGTAGACAAATGTTTCGCAATAGAGTAGTTTTAAATTTGTTAAAAAATATAAGAAAGGTAAAAAGAGAGCTGCTTTTTACAAGAAAAAGAAAAGTGTAGAGAAGATTGTTGATCAGGCTTTTGAAGTTAGGAAAAAATTATTTATTTTAGTAATCAATAGAATTAGGATACTTAACAAGGCAATTGATGTTTTCAAATCAAACAGTAGATGCAAAAGAATAATTAATCAGACTAATTTTTGTAAAGTTTTTTCTGGAGAATGGATGCATAGTTCCAGTTGTGAGCCATTTTTTAATGAGGAGAGTTACTTCCAGGAGAATGTTTTGGTGCATGCAGTTGACACCAGTGGTCGAGCATATGAGGTGAAAGACGGTTGTCCGATTGAAAAAGAGAAACTTGTGTCTAGAGATGCAGAGGAGGTGTTAGCTGATGAAGTTTTAGGGAGACATACTAAGGGTCCTGTGTATACTTGGAAGTGTAGTAGTATTTGTAGTGTGCGACAGGATTCAATCGATTTGCTTTGTAATTTCTTACGGACATATAGTAAGAAAAGTCTAAAACAGAAAATGAAGATGTTGCAAGACTTAGATCCTTGCAGAGTGGGAGAAAACACAGGTTTGCATGGGCATTCACTGGCTTGTCTTTCTAGAAAAGTATGTCAGAGTGTTTTTCATCATTTTAGGATTTTAGCAGTGCATCATACTAAAATGAGGACATTAGTGAGAATGTTGTATTATGCAAAAAGTCCAGCACTTAAGCTTAAACAGTTAAACAGTGCTCTTTTGCATGGAACTGAATTAGATGTGAAGAACATTTGTGAAGAAATTGAGTTAAGTTACTTTGGTGAAAAAGAGGACAGTGTAGAAATTGACACAGTAATAGAAGGTAATGTGGAAGACAATGTACAGATTACAAGTACAGAAAAGTTTGACCAGGAAATTTCCAAGTTTAAAGTGAAATCAAGTGAAAGGCCAACTTTTAGTTGTGTGTGTTGTTGACGAACTCATTATAAGCATCAGACTAGATTAGTTGATTTATATGTAAAAAGCGAAAAGGTAAATAATAATGAGTGGAAGGATTTTGCAACTTATTTGTTGGTAGAAAATTGTTTTGATTTGGGTTCCGATCAACGTATTTGTAAATATTGTTATAATAAATTAAATGAAAACAGAATGCCTGCTAGAGCTGTTCATAATAATCTGGAGTTGGTAGACATTCCTTCTGAATTGATGGATTTAAATACCTATGAGTCTATTCTTATTCAATGTGTGCATCCTTTTCAGGCTATTGTTCGCATGGAGCCTAAGATAGGGAAATTGCCTCCTTCAGATTTACAGAGAGGATTAAAGGGAAGAGTTGTTTATTTGCCTCTATATTTCAAGAAAAATATTGATACAATTGGTGTAGAAAAAGTGGAAGAGGAACCTCTGGTTATTCTAGTTAATGGGGTTCCGACAAAGAGTAAGAAAATCTGGCAAGATTTCGTGGATGTTAGGAAAGTCAAAAAGGCAACGTTGTATTTGGTCAAAAACAATGAGTACTACAAACATGTATGTGTTGGAGCAGAGGAAACAGTTGCAGAAGAAGACAGTGATTGTTCAGCCGGCCAAATTGAAAAAGTTGATGTGTCTAGAAGTGGAGAAATATATGAACATCATACTGTTCATCCTTTGCATTCCAAAGAAGTAATGGGGAATGCAATTGACTTGTTTCACATGAAAGCAGCAAAATGAAGTCCCATTAGTGTATGGGAAGAAAGTTTGGAAGCTCGTTGTTTTCCACAGTTATTTCCAACAGGTCAAGGTGGACGATATGACGATCGACCACTTCAAATTCCTGCATCTGAATACCGGACTTTAAGATTATATGCTGAAGATCCAAGGTTTCGTCAATGCATTCCGTATTTGTTCATCTACTGTATGAAAGTGACTTGTCTGGGCTTTCTTATGCAGTGAACCATATACTGAAAAGTGGACCACATCTGCAAAATGTTTCGGCGAGGGACTTTATGGAGAAAGTCAATCTGCAAGACAGTATTTTGGAATCTCAACTAATCAATCTCATGGCATGTCAACGTGGTACAAACGAGTATTGGTTCCGTCGTCATGGGGAATTGAAATGTATGCTAAGAAACTTAGGAACTCCTACATGGTTCCTCACTCTTAGCTGTGCTGAGTATGCATGGGACGACTTACTTCAATTTCTACAAGAGGCAAACGCAAACATACAAAATATAGAATTCAAAACACCTGGAGAACTGTGTTTTTTGGAACCAGTGAATGTATGCAGATATTTCAATCATAGATTTGAAGCTATGATGTCTTTTATTACCAACAAAAAAAATCCTCCCCTTGGAGAGGTTTTGGATTTCTTTTGGAGAAAGGAGTATCAAGCGAGAGGTGTTCCTCGCATACATATGTTGTTATGGATTAAAGATGCACCCAAATGTGAAACAGATTCGGATGACACAGTGATGAGCTTCATTGAAGAGTATTCAACATGTGCTGTTCCGAAAACTACTGAAGAAAACAGTTTAACTCCTTCCGTGCGGCCGCGATTCCCCCCGTGTGCGGCCGCCGCCCGAACAGGGCGAGGCCGTGACGAACCCCAGCCGCCATCAGCACACATGGGGTTCGTCACCAGCATGGAAGGGGTTAAGGCAACAATTTTTACGCTTTCAATCCCATCGTTGTGGAAAGTACTGTCGTCGAAAATTCAGAAACAAGGACAAGTTCTACACAAAATGTCGTTTCGGGTTTCCACGACCAGTGATTTCTAAAGGAAGAGTAAATAATTTGATGTCTTCTCTGCGACATACTGTGACGAGGAAATCACCCAAAAATACATACAATTTAAAAAGAAACGAAGAGTCCAAGTACATCAACGACTACAACCCAGTGATTTTGTCCATGTAGAATGCTAACATGGATATTCAGTTCGTTGCTGACAACTCTATTGCTGTGGCTCGATATGTGACGTCTTACATCACAAAAAAAGAAAAGACAGAACTGAAGGAAATGTGGAAGGACATTTCACATGAAAAGAGTATAAGTAAAAAATTATACAGTTTCAGTCTGAAGATGTTGTCGGATCGAGAAATTGGAGCAAATATTAATGTTCTGATCGGTTATCATCAGCAAGTCTCTATGCCAAATCTCGAACAATCATTTGGGCGAGTCTAGGTCTTTCTGCAACACGAAACCGAGTTTTGAAATCTATACAAGAAATTGAGTATTTGGCGGAGAAAGAACCAGACAGTACAGATATTTTGAAGACAAACATGTTGGATACATACTATTCAAATAGAAGTAGTCATCTTGAGAACAGTTGTTTGTATGAAGTTCTGTAAAACTATAGTTATAAGAGGAACATCACAGAAGATATCAATAATGGAATATATGCTGTCATTGGGTGTGAAGGATGTCTAGTGAAGCAGAGAAAAGGCCATTTGATTAATCATCGAAAATTGAGTTGCGAATCTCCAGACAAAAGAGAATTTTACTATTTAGCTCTTTTGCAACTCTTTAAGCCATGGCGTACAGAAGAGGAACTACTTGGAGATTTTCTCTGTTACGAAGATTCTTTTAATGCAACCAAGGATACCATAGAATGTCCTGTTTTTCCAAATTATCTGCAAATGTTGAATGAAGAAATAGAGCAAGAAGCCACAATTGCTGTAGAGATTGCTAGAGACAGTTCTCAAGACAGTCAGAGTTCTACTTCATTGAGTCAGGATCCACTAGGAGGACCAATTATCCAAAATGAAGCTGCCACTGCCATGGATGAGGTGGAAAGAGCTATGGAACAAGCTCAAGAGGATGTAGTTAACTTAGAAGATTTGGTGAAACAACTAAACGTTGAGCAGAAACAGATATATGACGAAGTCACAGAACAGGTTGAACATGGATTCAGTCATGAGAAAAAAGAGTGCTCATGTACATCATTTAAGCCTGTCCGACTGTATGTGAGTGGAGAAGCGGGAACTGCAAAAAGTGTTCTGATTAAAGCAATTGCAACTTATCTGCAGAAAAGGACTGAATCACCGCTGTCTTGTGTTGTTACCGCTCCAACTGGGCTGGCAGCACATAACGTTAAAGGGATTACTTTACATCGTTTACTGATGCTACCAGTTGAGCATGATAATAAATTGCAATACCACAAGCTATCTGGAGATGTGTGTTCTGAAGTTTCCAGAGTCCTGAAGAAAATGAAACTTCTTATCATTGATGAAATAAGCATGGTCTCAAATCTAATGCTTGCTTTTGTGCATTTGAGAATGCAAGAAATCCTTAGAACAGAGTATGATGTGTTATTTGGAGGGAAACACATTATTGTTTTTGGAGATCTACTGCAGTTGACTCCAGTGAAAGGACAACCAGTGTTTAAAATGCTCACGCATGAAGATACCAGGAAGTGCCTAGGAAGCATTGGAAACGTTAATATATGGTTAAATTTCAAATATGCAGAACTACTTCAAAATATGCGACAGGCAAAGGATGAAGATTATAAAAATATTCTACAAGATGTAAGAATCGGAAAAGTAAGTGAGCATGGGAAAGAAGCATTACATGCACGATTAATTTCAAATTTGTATTCAAATGAAAACATTCTTCTAGAGAATATTTTTAAGAAAATTACTGAGAACAAATCTGGTATATGTTTGAGGGCACAAGGAGACTTTACCGGCTCAAGGAGGGGTCGCAGCACGCAGCTTTCACCTACCTGCACTTACAGCGCCGCTGGGTCCCTGATGTTGTGGTCGCCCCCGCCGCCGTGCAGCACCATCACACGGCCGCGGAGCGGAGCGGACCACAACTCCCAGCTTGCCCGGAGTAATCACCGCCCACTTCCTGCTCACAGCGCCAGGAGGCGTTGAAAAGGAGACAGCTCCCGGAGTGGAGCGGGGGGCACAAGGAGACTTTACCGGCTCAAGGAGGGGTCGCAGCACGCAGCTTTCACCTACCTGCACTTACAGCGCCGCTGGGTCCCTGACGTTGTGGTCGCCCCCGCCGCCGTGCAGCACCATCACACGGCCGCGGAGCGGAGCGGACCACAACTCCCAGCTTGCCCGGAGTAATCACCGCCCACTTCCTGCTCACAGCGCCAGGAGGCGTTGAAAAGGAGACAGCTCCCGGAGTGGAGCGGGGGGCACAAGGAGACTTTACCGGCTCAAGGAGGGGTCACAGCACGCAGCTTTCACCTACCTGCACTTACAGCGCCGCTGGGTCCCTGACGTTGTGGTCGCCCCCGCCGCCGTGCAGCACCATCACACGGCCGCGGAGCGGAGCGGACCACAACTCCCAGCTTGCCCGGAGTAATCACCGCCCACTTCCTGCTCACAGCGCCAGGAGGCGTTGAAAAGGAGACAGCTTCCTCCGCGGCGCGGACGCGCGCGGGGGCGGCGCCGGGCGGAGCCCGGGCAGAGGGCGGGCCGTCTGTGGCCGTCTAGGGACGACGAGGGACGGGACGGGCCACCCCTCTTACGCCCAGGATTCAAACCTACAATGGGTAAGAGAAAGTTACCCTCCCCCACTGCTGGTGGAAAACCTAAGGTTAAGGTACCTAAGAAATCCAACAGCATTCTCTCCTTTTTGACCTCGGAGGTGGGGAAGTTAACTACTGAAATTGCAAGAACTGAACGCAAACTGGGGTTAGAACCATCGCTGATTAGCAAGGAGAACATAAGTCCATCGCCAACTGGTATTACACCTTTTCCCCTTGAACCAAGAATTGTTATTGCCCCGCATGAGGAGACAGCGATACCTTCCACTCTTGTCACTGATGACTCTAATGGGGCGACCCCCAAACCTCCTAGTTTAGCCGGAGTAAACAGAGCTACATGTACAAAGCAAACGAAAAGACAGTACAAAAAAAAGAATAAAAAAATTCTTAAGGGAGGAAAGGGTACAGTGGGCTCATTTGAAAAGGCTATCAGAGATATGGTGGAAAAAGTAATCACTGATAAGATAGAGCCCACACTCACTAAAATAGCCTCAGATATCATTGACGTTCTACACCAGTGTGTTGATGGCATCCTAAGGAAATGCGAGCGTCTGAACGTATGCCTTAAAACTGCTGAACCAGCTACTTTTGTTTTTAAAGGGAATACACCGGTGGTACCAGGTTCTTCATGTACTCAACCAACTAGCGGTTGCAAAAGATCTAGGGAAGAATCCCCAGCAGCCAAGAGTATGGTACCCATCCTGCCCTCTGGTCCAGTAACCACACTGACAGTTGCCCCCAGACCAACAGGAGACACAAATAGGCCTCCCAAACCAGCGACAATAGGTCAACAGAATCTATCCAATTCACCTAAACCTGTACGTCAACCTTTAATTAACCTACCCCCCGAGGCTGCATCTTTTGTCGAGCAGAGGACGTTAGGAGTAGGTCTGAGCTGATTCTTCCCGCCAGTAACTAATATGTTACTTCTATGGCATTGAACCTACGCCCTGCCCGATGAAGCCCTGAGAGCTCATAATCGAGTCTCTTTTTCACTCTTTCATCTGCTCACTTATTTTACTGAGCAGTCTATACCACTGGCCGTTTTGCCAGTAGGTACACAGGGGATCAAGGTACGGGTGTGCTTTTTAGGGAGCACACACCCCCTGTCCACCTGTTTTTCTGGTCCTGATGAATACCGGGCAATCGCCCTTATGGTAGAAACATGTTGACCACTCAACACATATAGAGATCCCTTGGTCATAACTTC
This sequence comes from Lissotriton helveticus, assembly GCF_964261635.1. Lineage (NCBI taxonomy): Eukaryota > Metazoa > Chordata > Amphibia > Caudata > Salamandridae > Lissotriton > Lissotriton helveticus. The sequence continues at coordinate 446,706,374 of NC_136072.1, read as the reverse complement.
CCTACCAGGATCTCGCCCTCTTATTTTTTAACATTGTTCAGTTGCTCTATAATTAAAATTTTATTTTTGAGTACAACCAGGACAATTTTTAACATTTAATTTTTTCACACCCACAGTCACAACCCGCTCCACTGTAGTACAGGTGTCGCAGCACACCCTGGTGTCGCTAGGACGCCAGGGTGGACCCCGATGATGAAGCATGTCACCACTAGGTTGGTGAGTGAGGGGTTTTAAACAAAAGGATGAATAGTCTCCTTCTTGCCAAAAAAAACTGCCCTCCAGATACGTCTGTCCTTTAACTTCATAGGGGATACTCCTCTCTTTGTTTTGACATAATTCCTCCTAGGGGAATAGGAGTGATCTCTAGTTCACCTCTCTCCTTTGATTGTAGCAATACACCGGTGGTACCAGGTTCTTCATGTACTCAACCAACTAGCGGTTGCAAAAGATCTAGGGAAGAATCCCCAGCAGCCAAGAGTATGGTACCCATCCTGCCCTCTGGTCCAGTAACCACACTGACAGTTGCCCCCAGACCAACAGGAGACACAAATAGGCCTCCCAAACCAGCGACAATAGGTCAACAGAATCTATCCAATTCACCTAAACCTGTACGTCAACCTTTAATTAACCTACCCCCCGAGGATGCATCTTTTGTAGCCATTTTGGTAAATGTTCCCCCACTTAAGTCAGGAGAGTATGAACAACCACCCCAACTGCTAGCCAGGGCCAAGTCTTGGGCAAACACGACTTGCTCGGGAGACAATGAAGTTTCTAGTGCGATTCTTTCTGCCCGGCGGGTGGGCTGGATAGGGCGAACAACTAAAACAACAGAGGGTGATTGCGTGATAATCAATTTTAATAATCCCGGAGAGGCCCGCAGATTACTTTGGGATGCTTCGCCCCTAGAGGGACTAGACGCCGGGCCCCGTGCCGTACCGTTGGGTTTTTTCTACCCTAACCCTAAATCTCACTTATACTCGAACAAGTGTCATGCCCAAGGCAAGGGATATGATAGGACAGCTACCCTGCCCTTTCATCCCGCTTATACTCGCCAGGAACCTGATTATAGCTGGACCATGACTAATAGGGCGATTAACTATATTCCGGGCACACACACACCAATCCCACCCAACAGACCTATACCCTTGCACAATAGATTCACGCCTCTGGCTTGGGCGGTTGAACAAAATTGACGCCCAGTTAACAACGATCCTTTGCTTATACAACCCACAGTGGACAATCCCCCTTTAGGAACACCCAGTAGAAGGCCTAAAATCTTAAGCTGGAATATAGCCGGCCTTCGATCAAAAAGGGAGGATAGCGCATGGCTGAACCTTTTAAACCAATATGATTTCATAGCCTTGCAAGAAACCTGGGATTGTAACAGCAACTTCTGGGTTCCTGGATATACATCCTATTTTGTGCCAGCTACTAGTTCCCTCAGTGGCAGGGACAAACGGGGCCTTATGATCCTGATCACTGTCCATCTGGCGGGTTCCGCCAAACAAATAACCACCGGCTCCCCTAATTTTTTATGCTTAGAGATCAGCTTAGCTAATGGCCCTAAACTCATCCTTATTAATTTTTATAATTCCGTAGCAGACGGAGACCCTACTGAGCATCTCTGCTCTCTACAGCTTTTTTTAACCAATTATAAAGAACGTCAAACTACTTTTTTCCACACTATAATTATGGGGGATTTTAATATTCATCCTTGTAGGCTTTCCTGTCACATTGAAGATACTGATTGTCCCACTTCAGCCCACTACCAACACTTCGAACACAGCCCTAAGGGTCACGCACTGGAAAATCTTTTATCTAGTGTGGATCTCTACGAACCGGGGTTCAATGAAAATTGCGACCGTGTCATGACATACAGCGCTAGAAACTCCGAATCCATAATTGATTATATTTTTGTTTCCCCTGGTTTACTAAGTTTGGTTTTCTTTTACAACGCAGTTGTGGCTGCGTTCAGTGACCACAACCCAGTCATCCTTGAGCTCGCTAGCTCTGTTGGCTTATTCAAGGAGGATATAACTAAAATGACTGAGTTGGCTGTGCGGGCCACGGACCAAGGTAGAAGGGTGAAGTGGTCTAAAGTAGTTCCAGCTGAGTTCTTTAATATTTTAACATGTAAAGCCCGCAAAGAATTGGATATCTGTCAAGACAACTCAAAACAGGGGGAAGAAGTAATTACCGCCTTTGCCACCATGTGTGCTTTAGTTTCTGAAGAACTAACGGCCAAATCCAGAAAGAAGGCACAACCACTTAAGGGTTGGTTTGATAGGTCTTGCTCAAAAGCACACAGCTGCCTCCTGGAAGAACTAAAAAAATCACCAAGGGATAGGGGGGAAGTTGCCAGACTAAGAAAAGAATACAATAACATCATTCATGCACGCAAAGACGCACTCAAAAAGGACGCTTGGGCCTCACTAATGGAAAAGGCAACTTTAAGAGACAGCGCTAGCTTCTGGGCCATTATAAACAATCCACTTTTTTCCGGAGAAGCAAACGATAACCTGGAGGCCAATATTAGTGAGGAGGACTGGTTAGCGCATTCCAAAATCATCTATGGGAGCGATCATGTATGCGAAACACCTACTTTACTCACAACCAACTCACCCAAGCCAGCACTCTCCTTCACTACGGAAGAAGTAGTGAAGGCCATAACCAACACCGTAGGGAAGAAAGCGCCAGGCCCGGATGGTGTCCCAGCCGATATGTACAAGGCCAACGCCCCCTTCTGGGCTAACATCTTGACCAACGTTTTCAATGCTGCCACGAATCACAGTTTCCCTGTCTCCTGGTCACATGCTACCATCATACCTATCTTCAAGAAAGGCCAAAGGGGAGACCCGAGGTGTTACCGCCCCATTTCACTTATTGACTCGTCGTTTAAAATTCTGGGGAAAGTGATACTGGCAAGGATTGATGAGTGGGCTGTCAATAACAATGTCTTATCTAACGCCCAATATGGGTTTCGAAGGGGAAGAGGGACGGAGGATCAGTGCCTCAACTTACATTTGATCCTGGGTAAATACACAGTGGCATCCAGTGGATCAATCTACCTAGGGTTCATGGATCTGTCCACAGCCTTCGACCTAGTGAATAGGTCCAGGCTGTGGGAAATCCTTTTGGACCTGGGGATGGACCATTCCTTGGTTCATTTCCTGGCTGAGGCACATCGGGATCTAGAAGCCTCCATTAGGATGACACAGGAGGGAGCCTGCACTGTTGGCTTCAAGTCCACTAGAGGGGTGCGACAGGGGTGCATCCTCGCCCCAATGTTATTCACATTATATATAAACCACCTTGAATCCACATTGGAGTTGGCAACATTAGACGTCCCGCGTTTTGGTGGACTGCCCACCCCGGTCCTCCTCTACGCGGATGACGCCGTGCTCGTGGCACGCACTCCCCTTGGGCTACAAAGATTACTGGCAGCCTTCGATGCCTTTATGACCTCCCTTGATTTAAAAATTAACACAGACAAGTCACATGTCATGTCAGTGGGTGGGAGAAAGAATAAGATTTTGAAGACTTTTTTTTGTGCTAATACACCGATTTCTAGCTTAAAAACTTTCACCTATTTGGGGGTAGTTTATGACGACAAGGGCACGTGGGCACCCCAAATAACGGTCAAAATTAACGCTATGAAAAGATCAGCAGCTGCTATTGTCGGTTTTTCAAAACGTCTGGGTGGCAAACCCACAGAAGCAATGCTAGCACTTTATAGAGCAAAATCTATTGCAGTAGCAAGGTACGGGGCTTCCATTTGGGGTTATATCAACAATGTAGAAGCAATCCAGGTTGAAGAAAACAGGTTTTTACGTATGCTGTTAGGTCTGCCACAATCCACAGCCACCTTTTCCGTTCATACGGAATTAGGCCAGGGGTATATAAGTGACACTATTAAACAGTCCCCAATTTTGATGTGGTTAAAAACGTGGCTGAACCTTAACTTAACTCTGAACCACACAATTATGAGGGACTGCTTACTCTTGGACAACATGAAAAATATCCCGTGGCTTGCATACATCAAAAATACCCTAAGCTCCCTGGGCCGCCCAGATCTTTTCTACAAACCGGACTGCATTGTTAAAGATGACCCGGAATGGTTCAAAGTGTCTTTTATTAAAATGAGAGAAATGGAGCGGGAGAACTGTGAGCTTGTGAAACCCACTGTGAGGGAGCACTATATTTCTAAGACTACACTGGCCATTGAACCTTACTTAACGGTAGTGTCATTTCCGTTACATCGCTGGTTATTAACTAAACTAAGACTTAACCAGATTCACTTACTGTTAAATGACTCTAAGGTGTGGGCTAAGCCCGAGGATTTACCTGTCTGCAAATGTGATAGTTACTCTCTGCAGGACACTATACACTTTATGTTTTTTTGTAGTATTTATACCCTACCTAGGAAAAAGTATATTGTTCCGTTGCTTAAAAATAAGGGGTTTGTTCAAGCCAAACCTGCTCTATTTTATCTAAAAAAATTAGATTCACCACTAACAATGTTCAGTGTCGCAAATTTCCTGGTAGCTGCCTTTCGCCTTAAAAAACGTACCGGAAACAGTCAATATAACAACATTGGCGACAATTTATGGAATCATTGAAAAATTGCTGCATTTTTTAAAAAACTTGTAAATATTTTAATTGTTCGATTTTAACAGCGACATCAATCCAATGTAACCGTACCCCCTGATTATGCATTTTGTACTTGTGTGCTTTTTATGGTTTGTTACGAACCGAAATAAAGTTGTTTTGAACTTGAACTTGAACTATATGTTTGATGCCAACTCTGCAAGAATGTTCCATCTTCAACAGCAAAATGTTAAAGTTAGAAAATGAAGAGATTGTGAAACTGGAAGCTATAGATAAAATAGAGCATATGGGAGCAACAATTATTTTGTCAGAAAATTTGAAATCAAAATTGGATTCATTAGAGAAGAGTATATCTAAAACTGCTGGTTTTGAAAGACTCTGAATGTGTGTTTAAATTGTCGTATCATTTCGAGAAGGAATTTAAATGTTGATAGAGGTCTGGTTAATGGATCAATGGGTCATGTTGTTGAATTTCTGAATTACAGAAATAGAGATGGAATTGAATTTTTTTTAATTAAATTTGATGGCATTGGGGAAGTACAACAAATCAGTCGCTGTTCTGCTAGATTTTTGCTTGTAAAAGACTTATATGTTCGCCGAAAACAGTTTCCTGTTTGTTTGGCATATGCTGTCACAATTCATAAATCTCAAGGTTTAAGTGTAGATAGTGCTTTGGTGAACATTGGAAGTTCTGTGTTTAAAGAGGGTATGGCATATGTGGCATTATCACGAGTCAGAACTTTATCAGGATTGTACTTCATTGAGTGTGATGAGACAAAGATTTGTGCAGATCTAGATTGTGTTAAAGAATACAATAGGTTAAGAAGAGAGTATGCTCCACATTTGCCTCAATATCCTATGTTTGAAAAACGTGTGGTAGGCCGAAAAAGAAGAAATGAGAATAATTGCAGTGAGGTAGTAGCAAAAAGACAAAAAGTAGATGAAACTGTAATTGTAAGCAGAAAGAAAAAGGATTCTGTTGAAGATGTTTTTGGATTTCAGTTTGAAAACAGTTCTGGTGTCAACTGCTATGCTAATGTAGTGGTTAATGTTGTTTTTTTTCTTCAAAATTTACAAGAACAGATTGTTGAAAATCTGGATCAAACATTCTGCTGTTTATTGAATTCTGTTTTGAGAAATGTAGCAGTGATAGAGCAAAAATAGAAAGTGTTTCAGAAATTCGAAATCTTTTAGACATATGTTCTGGTCAAAATCAATTTTCACAGAATATTCAGCAGGATTGTCAGGAATTTTTAATGTATATGTTTGGTGTATTGGAAGATGAAGGTGTAGATGTAGAACATCTTTTTGACCTTTCTTATCAATGGCAGCATGACTGTGACAATTGTAGTTTATCAAGTAGTACTAGAATAGACACTGAAAGATTTATATATTTGACTTTACCAGACTGCAAATCAGTGTCTTTTGATATTCTAGTTAAAGCAGCTGATCACAATATGGTGTGTACCCAATGTAAGTGTGTAATGCTGTCCACATTATTTATACAAACTTATGGTCAGTATGTCATTTTAATTTTCCAACGATGACCTGATGGAACTAAATTGACAACTTCTATTAAAAATGTTGTGGCTTCTCAGTTCAGGAAGAACCTGTGCAACTGTAGCTAATATATATCCTGACGGTCCTTCGACAACATCAGGGCATTACACATGCTATTTAAAATGTCAAAAAGGGTGGAAGCTGTGCAATGATACTCATTTGACTTTCAAAGAACGTTTGCCTTTTGACATAAAAAATTCATAGTGTTTTTAGAACCAAAATTTAAGTAAAGGTAATTGGCCTATGAAGACGGGAGCAGTTAATAAAAGTTAGTTTACTGTTTAAGATTATATTCTGAGTAAAAGTGATCAAGATAATATAAAAAATTGAGTTGTCATATAGGTACTGTAAGTGGATCTCATAGTAAGTGATATCAGTATTACAGGAAATGTTGAATATGAGTAAGCCAGAGATGGAAATATGAATATTTAAACATTGTGAAAATGTTCTATGAGCTTTTCTTTCAGAACGTTGGGAAAACGGTAATTTCAGAGTTTGTTTTGAGTAATTTGAAAACATACTGATACATCTGACACTATTTGGCCTTAAGGAAAAGTGAAGGATTGAGCAAAGAGTCATGACTGAACACAAGGAGGAAATGAAAACATTGAAAAATATTTCAGATGTTCTTGGAGCTTTTCTTATAGAAAGTCGATGAAATGGAAGTTTTAGAGAACGAAAAGGATCTTCATGATGTACTATTTGGCTTAAAAGAAAAGTAAGTGAATCAAAGATTAGTGTACATATGTGATTTTTAAGTTTATATGTTTTTTTTTAAACACAATCTTTTAGATTGTGTTTTTTTCCCGCTGTCATATGATGAGTAGTTTGAACTCACTGTTTTTAGTGAAATTCAATATATTCTGAAAACAGCAAAAATAAACTATCTAACATGTTGTACAAGTTATTCTATAGTTTGTATTGTGTAATTTAAATTGTATTCCCATTGTCTCACACTCACTTTCCTTTTTCCACCCTCTTTCAGCTCTCTTTACTCACTCACAATGTCTTTCTCTCACTCTCTTTCACCCCGTTCCTTTACTCCACTTCATTCACAACCCCTCATTCCCATTTCAACTGTCTGCATCCCCTCTCTCCCTTGCATCACTTTTCAGCTTTCAGTCTCTCTGCTTTATTTCCCTTTTCCGTCTTTTCCTTCTTTGCTCTTTTAGTAATTCCTCTTTACTCACTCACCTCTTTTGTTGCACTCTGTCACTATAACTCACCCACTCTCCCTCACTTATCTTTCTTTGCTCCTTTCTTTTGTCCTCTTCTCTCTGTTTTTCGTTCACTACCTCTATGTCCTCAGTCCCGCACTCTCCTTGTGTTATGCTCACTTGTGTTTATCTCCCTTCTATCATTTCTCTTACAACAACTTCACTGCTCCTCTCTCGTCGTTCTTCATCCCATTTCTTTTACGCTGGTTCCATTACTACCCCTCATTTCCTATTTTTTAGTGTCCTTCTCTTTACTTTCATCACCGAATCACATTCTCTCTGTTCCACTGCTTTAGTCCTCTTCCCCTCTCTTTTCTTCTTTTGCTCCCTTATTCATTTTCCTTTCCTCACTCATTGTAATCCACTTCACTCAGTACTTCCCTTAGTTCCTCTGTCTACTAACTTCCTCACTCCTTTCCCCTCAATCTTTCTATATTATCCTCACTCCCTTCATCCCTTCACTCTGTGACTCCCCCTCACTCACTCTCAGTCATCTTCCATTCCTCATTCTTGTAAATGCATCCTCAATCAGACTCCTTTCCCTCTCAGTCATTCCCTTTTTACTTACTCCTCTTTCCTGATTTAGTTTTGCTAACTCACATTCTTTTAGTATCTTTCTTACCTTCAGTTCATTTCTCTCTTCTTCTCTTCCTCTCTGTCACTGAATGTATCTGCATTACTCTTAGTAATTTGCTCTCCTTCTATTTCTTTTTCCCTCTTTTTGTCCTTCTACATTAGTTTATTTCCCTTTCTGTGTCCTTCACTCTTACTTTATTTCTTAGTACACTTTTATGTTTTTTAAAGTCTTGACCTGTCTCTTCTATTTTAAAATATATATTTTACTAATTATAACTTATTTTTTCTTCTCTCTTTCACAGATACAAAGTGTAGTAAAAACATGTAATTAAATTTACATTAATTATATGGTAAGTGTGACTAAAAAAATATAGTTTGTCACCCTTTGCTTTAACCTCACTACTATTCTCTCACCCTACCTCACTCCTGTTTCCTTACTCTGCTTCCCTCACTTATTCTTATCCTACATGTTTACTCCTCTTTCTTTAACTCTCCTACCACATTCAACTTCTTTCAGTCCCCCTGCTTTACTTCCCTTACCCTCTGTTCCCTTCGTTCGCTCCCTCACTCATTCCCTTTCCCTTACTCACTTACTCCACTCCTCTCACTCCTTCTCTCAGTCCGTCTGTCCTCACAGTTCCTCACTCCCGTTCCCTCACTATGTCTCTCTTACCCTCACTGTCTCTGTCCCCTCACTTTGTCACTACTCTTTCGTCATGCTCACTCCCTATAACTCATCCACACTCCCTCACTTACCTTTCTTTGCTGCTTCACTCAGTCCCTTTCAGTCACTCCTTCCTTTACTCTCTCTCTCCTTTCTCTCTGTCACTCCCCATGTCTTACCCTTATTCACTTTTATCCACCCTCTTTCACCCCTCTTTACTTACACTCACTTCTCTTATCTCACCCTCCCTCACCGCTGTTCCTTTACTCCGGTTCCGTCACTACCCCTCATTCCCCATCCTTTACTGTCCTTCCCTTTACTTTCAACACCCACTCACATTCTCCCAGTACCTCTGCTTTAGTCTTCTTCCTCTCTCTTCCCTTCTTTTGCTCCCTTATTCATTTTCCTTTTCTCATTTACACCCTATTACACCTTCTCTCTGTCTTACTATCTAATACCCAGTCCCTCTGTGTTGCTCCCTCTAACTCTCTTTCTCTTAACATCACTCTCTCTGTCCCCTTCCCTCATGCTCACTCCTTTATTATTATTTTTTATTTTTTTTGGGTGCGCGCCCCGGTGCGCGTACCGGTACGCGTACCCTGGAGAAAAAAGAATGACAGAGTTTTAAAAAAATGTAGCATTTTTTTATAAATTGGAGGTAGTTCTAAAAAGAACTGTTTTTTTATTCTTTTTGCTGTTTTATATTTTTTTATTGTTTTTTGAACATTTTTTACTTTTTTGGGCTTTTATGAACAATTTTATATTTTTTTGTATTTTTTATGGGGACAAACAAAAAACAGGGAATTGTAAACGGCTCAACTGGAGCAAAAACAAATCAGGAAAAAATGAAGGCTTCTTTCGGCACTTGTGGTTGTCTCCAGCACGGTTGATGAGTTTGATGCTCTGCTCCCCATAAGAAATCGTAGTCCCGCAAAATATACAAGTAATCTTGTAATCTCCAAACTGGCGTTGGATGTTTGGGACCATCTCTCTAGTCTCTGAACCCGATGGAGTGGGTTGTTTGGAGGTGCTCGGAGAAGATTGGGGAGGGTTTCTGGTCAGTTCTCTGACCTCTGCTGCAGCATAGTTGTTGGGGTGCCTTCGTTGCATTTGGCGAAGCATTGTGTGGTTCCCAAATGAATATTTTTTTCAGGGTTCCCCCTGGAAAGTACAGCGCCACAGATGAGACAGGTCACCTTTGCAGCATTTACTTTCTTTGCACCCCTTGGGATTTTAAAAAACTTCCACACAAAGTGCTCCTTAGGTTTATATGGGGGCTTGTCTTCAGGCAGGAACTGTCTCTCCTCCTCCTCCTCCTCCTCCTCCTCTTCTTCTTCACCACCAATGTGGTTTTGTGGTGGTCCTTGTGGTGGTGGTGGTGGTGGTGCAGATGCTCCTGCTGCTGCTGCTACTGTAGCCATTTCTCTATGAATAGAAGCAGGTCTTCCTCACTCAAAGAACAAAGTGAGAATGAGGAAAAAAGGTGGGGGCTTTCATCATTTGGAAAACAAAACTGTTCTGAACCAATGAAAAGTGTTATTTTCAGGTCACATGACCCGGGCTTTCATCATTTGGAAACCAAAACTGTTCTGAACCAATGAAAAGTGTTATTTTCAGGTCACATGACCCGACGCGCTTACGCTACGCGCCCGGGGTGCGCACCGGGGCGCGCCCCGGGGCGCGTAGCGTAAGCGCGTCTGGGCACGCCCGGGGGGCGCTTACGGCGTGCGTCATAAGACGCATCACGCGGCTACGCGATACGTCACGATGTTGTTTTCGTTCGTGGCCATACCGCTAACGGGACGCTCACCGGTACGCACACCAGGGCACGCCGCAAGATTGCGCTTACCGGTGCGCTCACCGGTACGCGCACCGGGAGCGCTCTAGGCCAAAAAAATAAATAAATAAACATGAACAATATACATAAAAAAAATAGTATTGAAATAAATATACAATATAGGATTCATTATAAAAAATATCATATTTCATAGCTATAGAAATTAGCTATTAAAAAACCTATGAAATTCACTGAAAAAACCATAGGTTTCACACCAGTTATAGTTAGGAATTAGCATTTAAAAAACCTATTAAATTCACTGAAAAAACCATAGGTTTCACACCAGTTATAGTTAGCTGGAAATTTTACTGACATAAAACCATTGAAATTCCCACGCTATAGTTAGTTGGACTCACTATAACTCGCGCGCCCGCAATGCACTGCTGATGATGTCACATATTACATCATTCATGACATGGTTAGTGACATCACTGATGACATCACTGATGACATCTCAAATGACATCACTGATGACATCACTGATGACATCATCCATGTGATAAAACAATACACCTCCTCACACTATAATCTAACACATGATACACCTAGTGTTAAAAAGAAACTACCATTCCTGAAACCATTGACACAGTAAAACCACTTACCACATACGCACTCACTGATTTCTAGGTCTACACACACATCCACTCATTCACCCATACAATCTTTCATACATACAGTCACTCATCAATACAAGACCAACATATGCACTCATACACCTATACAGAGAGTCACACACTGCCACTCATCCATGGAGTTACTCATACACCTAGTCAGTCATGTAAAGAATCAATCACACTCCCATTTCCACAACTATACAGTTATACACACAAAACCTTGCTTATTTAAACATAGACTAACACATACTTACTGTCTTTTACAATCACTGACACAAGTACATATTGATAGATACAGTCACTTATGCAATCACAGGCTGTTATATATAGTCATTTATATATGACAACTCTCACATGCAGCAGCTTCCACAACAACAAACATAATGATGTACACATTCAGATAGTTTAGTCACTAACCCATGCATTCACTAAGACACATTTAATCACTCACTCATACAGTCAGTCACGCACCTACTAAATCCTTCATCCAGACACTCATACATACACTCACTCTTCAATATGTAAAACATATTTTAACTTTACAGAAACACACAGACACTGGATGATGTCATCAGTGATGTCATCAGTGATGTTAATTGAGATGTCATCATTGATGTCATCAGTGATGTCATTTGAGATGTCATCAGTGATGTCACTAACCATGTCATGAATGATGTAATATGTGGCATCATCAGCAGTGCATTGCGGGCGCGCAAGTTATAGTGAGTCCAACTAACTATAACGTGGGAATTTCAATGGTTTTATGTCAGTAAAATTTCCAGCTAACTATAACTGGTGTGAAACCTATGGTTTTTTCAGTGAATTTAATAGGTTTTTTAAATGCTAATTCCTAACTATAACTGGTGTGAAACCTATGGTTTTTTCAGTGAATATATATATATATATATATATATATATATATATATATATATATATATATATATATATATTACCTACTGGCGGTCGCCAGTAGGTATATATAGTTAGGATTTTTTCTCTATGGGATTTTTGAAAATTCTATGTCTAATAACTTTGGCGTTTGTGGACGGAATTGGCTGAAATTTTCAGGAAAATGGCACATTTTGTTTCTGAGCAGCCCTTGAAAATTTGGGGGGGGTTCGTCAAGGGGGGGCTGAGAAAAAAGGGGGGTCCCAAAACGTGTTTTTAACATTGAGTTTTCCATAGGGCGGTTGGCCTCACTTTTAGCCCGAACGGCTGAATGGATTTGCACGAAACTTGGCAAAATTGTAGGGACTGGTAGCCCGATGTGCCTTTTGTAGGTCTCAATATATGTGCTACAGTGGATTTTGAGAAATTAACGTTTAAAAAAAGATATATATCTGTAACAGCGGACCGGGCAGCGCTCCAGGACGCGTACTTTTCGCGCAACGGAGCTTTGTGAAGCGAAGCTGATTGGTTCTCCGGCGTCTGTCAACATTCCAAACAGTCCGTAGCGGCCGCCATCTTGTCTCTCGGTAGGATCGAGAGACAAGAGGAGGCCAAAGCGAAGGGGCAAATGACCATAAGGGGGAATAGTAGATCCTCGCTGACCCCCTAGGTTTGATGTGGAGGTTTTAAAAGGGCCCCGCGGGGCAAAAAAAAAAAATAATAATAATAATCGAACGGCTGAATGGATTTGCACGAAACTTGGCAAAATTGTAGGGACTGGTAGCCCGATGTGCCTTTGCTAGGTCTCAATATGTGTGCTTCAGTGGATTTTGAGAAATTAACGTTCAAAAAAAGATATATATCTGTAACAGCGCACCGCTTCGCGTACTTTTCGCGTTACGGAGCTTTGCGAAGCGAAGCTGATTGGCTCTCCGGTGTCTGTAAACATTTCCAAACAGTCCGTAGCGGCCGCCATCTTGTCTCTCGGTAGGATCGAGAGACAAGAGGAGGCCAAAGTGAAGGGGCAAATGACCATAAGGGGGCATAGTAGATCCTCGCTGACCCCCTAGGTTTGATGTGGAGGTTTTAAAAGGGCCCCGCGGGGCAAAAAAAAAAAATAATAATAATAATCGAACGGCTGAATGGGTTTGCACGAAACTTGGTAAAATATTAGGGACTGGTAGCTCGATGTGCCTTTGCTAGGTCTCAATATATGTGCTTCAGTGCATTTTGAGAAATTAACGTTCAAAAACAAGATATATATCTGTAACAGCGCTCCGCTTCGCGGAGATAAAATTATATCTGTATTACCTAGCTGTTGCTAACACCAGTTAGCGACGGCTAGTAGGAGATAGCGACCATCTTGGGCCCCACTTTGCATGTGAGTGATATTTATCACTAATGACATGCAAAGTGGGCATGCCAAGATGTTAGCGACTGGAAACAGTCGCTAACATCGCTATCTCCTATTATCAACTTTTGGAAATATTCGAGATAAGCGCGAATATCTCCAAAAAGTAACAGCTGCCCTGAGCAGTTCTTAGCCATGTTATCCAATGGGAGGTGGATAACATGGCTAAGAGCATTAGCTCGGTAATGCATGAATATCGCTGAGTTTTCAGCGATATTAATGCATTGCGGTCGTTTTTTATCGTATTTGCGATAAACCTTGATAATAGCAAGGTTTATCTGCGATAATTTCTGACGGTAAAAAAATCTTTGCAATGCATCGTTAGGGATAAATATCGCTTAACTTTGGTAATATGCCCCAACGTCTGTTAACGTTCGATTCGAAGGAAATCAGGAAGTGTTGAAAAACATTGTCTGCGCCATCTTGTCTTTTTTCAAATGCCACACTTTTGTCGTGCACGGCAGCCATTTTAGATGCCTTGACCAGACCCACTCTGTGCACGCTGTCGATCCTTAGCATGGCTCCCCACCCTCGCAAGCATCTCACCCAGGCAGTGGTCACCCCCGCTCTCTGTCTTATGCATGGGTAATAAACCTCCCCCCATCTGCGCTGCTCTTCCCTGAGAATCACACCCTGTGCCCGCCCGACACCTCCCTTTCGCCCTATTCACTACCGCACCCTCTGACACTCCTTTTCCTCTGTGTCCGATTGTCCAGGCTGGTCCTAGGGTATCAGCTAGCCCTGCAGATGTAGTTTATGGCCACAGCTGTAAAGAATCACCCCTCTTCAAAGGAGTTATAGTAGATCAAGGCCCACACTCGATGAGATCCGTCACAGCAGAAGCGTTGCTATTATCTGAAAACCATCCTGTATTGTGATTGGGGAGGGGACCGAGCGTGAAGCGGAAGATTCTAGGGATGACTCTTTGTACATCAAAGTTTTTACAATTATGTGTCACATTAAAAATATATAGCACTCCGACAAAGTAGTAAGATTATAAAACTTTAATAATTTATAAATATATACAAGAAAACAAAAATAGTAATAACATATAAACATTTTTAGGGAAAAACAACGAAGTAGCGGTCGGCTGTGCGAATAGTCCCAACGCAGCACAACGTCCAGATTTCCGGCGTGGGGCGTCGCGGGGGGTGGGTCATCAGTAGCAAACTGTTGTGCGAATAGTTCCAAGGCAGCAGAACGCGCCGAAATCTAGATGACACGAAAGTGATGTCTAGTAAGTTGCTACCCAGCAAATAACGGCGTGGGGCGTCGCGGGGGGTGGGTCATCAGTAGCAAACTGTTGTGCGAATAGTTCCAAGGCAGCAGAACGATGGCACCAAGGTGATGTCCAGTAAGTTGCCGCACTGGTTTTGGTATCCTACAATGCTGCTCCGAATAACGGCGTGGGGCGCCCCGGGGGAGGCGGCGTGAACGGGCCTCTCCAGGTGGAGTGTCATCTGTTGTAGTGGGGCGCCCCTTTACCGTTTCAGTTGCCATTCCGTCCGTTTTTGGTCCACTGTGTCAAAAGCCGCAATTCAGCTGAGTTGCGCCCACTCTTGCGGTGCAGCGATAGGCGGCTGTCACAGGACTCTCAAAATGGCGGCAGGCTCTTTCCTTTTTGGGCCTGGTCCACTGAAATGGCCCTGGGACACCTTGGAAATCGGACGCTTGTCTGCTAGGTCTTGGACCCCATTCTCGAAAGCGTCCCCTCCGCCTTGAGAATTCATCAAAAGTTTTGGGGGCCCCGACTCCTGCAGGCTTCTGGTGGGGAGCGGCTGCCATGATTGCTCGTGGAATGACCACGACGGAGCTACGAGATGGTGGTGCTCTCATGCTGACGCCAGCTTCAGTCTGAAACATCCAGAAACAAGGTGGGGCTTTCATCGTTTGGGAAAAAAAAAAAGTTTTCATCCAATGAAAAGTGTTGTTTTTAGGTCATATGATCAAGCCTTCCATCATTAGGAAACCAAAAGTAAAATGAACCAATGAAAAGTTTTATAAACAAGTCACATGACCTGTTATGCGGCATAGGGTATAAAATGCGGAGAAAATACGTTGGCACGTGAGGCGGCGTCAGTAGCGGACCGATGTGCGAATAGGCCGAAGGCAATACAACGCGCCAAGATCCGGATGGCACCGAGGTGGTGTCCAGCAAGTTGCAGCACTGGTGTGGCCATCCTACAATGCTGAAAGTCGGCGTGGGGCGCCCCGTTGGCCTGTGAGTTCGCGTCAGTAGCGGACCGATGTGCGAATAGGCCGAAGGCAGCACAACGCGCCAAGATCCGGATGGCAGCGAGGTGGTGTCTAGTAAGTTGCCGCACTGGTGTGGCCATCCAACAATGCTGAAAGTCGGCGTGGGGCGCCCCGTTGGCCTGTGAGTTTGCGTCAGTAGCGGACCGATGTGCGAATAGGCCGAAGGCAGCACAACGCGCCAAGATCCGGATGGCACCGAGGTGGTGTCTAGTAAGTTGCCGCACTGGTGTGGCCATCCTACAATGCTGAAAGTCGGCGTGGGGCGCCCCGTTGGCCTGTGAGATGGCGTCAGTAGCGGACCGATGTGTGAATGGGGCCGAAGGCAGTGCAACAATATTTTCGGAATAGAAGACACCACTAGGCGCTGAGATGCCAAGATCCGGATGGCACCGAGGTGGTGTGCAGCAAGTTGCCGCACTGGTGTGGCCATCCTACAATGCTGAAAGTCGGCGTGGGGCGCCCCGTTGGCCTGTGAGTTTGCGTCAGTAGCGGACCGATGTGCGAATGGGGCCAAAGGCAGCAAAACAATAGTTTCTGACTGACACCACAAGGCGCTGAGATGCCAAGATCCGGATGGCACCGAGGTGGTGTCATAGTTGAGAGTTCTGAGCAGCGGTTGTAACACTGTCTGAAGCTTATTTGCAGCTGCTGCAGCTTCACTACGCGTCAAGATCCGGATGGCACCGAGGTGGTGTCTAGTAAGGTGTACTGGTGTGGCCATCCTACAATGCTGAAAGTCGGCGTGGGGCGCCCCGTTGGCCTGTGAGTTTGCGTCAGTAGCGGACCGATGTGCGAATAGGCCGAAGGCAGCACAACGCGCCAAGATCCGGATGGCACCGAGGTGGTGTCTAGTAAGTTGTCGCACTTCTGTGGCCATCCTACAATGTTGAAAGTCGGCGTGGGGCGCCCCGTTGGCCTGTGAGATGGCGTCAGTAGCGGACCGTTGTGCGAATGGGGCCAAAGGCAGCGCAACAATATTTTCTGATTTGAAGACACCACAAGGCGCTGAGATGCCAAGATCCGGATGGCACCGAGGTGGTGTCTAGCAAGTTGTGGCACTGGTGTGGCCATCGTACAATGGTAAAAGTCGGCGTGGGGCGCCCTGTTGGCCTGTGAGATGGTGTCAGTAGCGGACTGATGTGCGAATGGGGCCAAAGGCAGCGCAACAATATTTTCTGACTGACACCACAAGGCGCTGAGATGCCAAGATCCGGATGGCACCGAGGTGATGTCTAAGTTGCGGACTGATGTGCGAATGGGGCCAAAGGCAGCGTAACAATATTTTTTGTATGGAAGATACCACTAGGCGTTGAGATGCCAAGATTCGGATGGCACCGAGGTGATGTCTAGCAAGTTGCTGTACTGGTGTGGTCATCCTACAATGCTGAAACTCGGCGTGGGTCGCCCCATTAGCCTGTGAGATGGCGTCAGTAGCGGACAGATGTGCGAATAGGCCGAAGGCAGCACAACGCGCCAAGATCCGGATGTCACCGTGGTGGTTTCATAGTTGAGAGGCACTTCATCTGCAGTGGGGCGTCGAGATCCGGATGGCACCGAGGTGATGTCTAGCAAGTTGCTGTACTGGTGTGGTCATTCTACAATGCTGAAAGTCGGCGTGGGGCGCCCCATTAGCCTGTGAGATGGCGTCAGTAGCGGACTGATGTGCGAATGGGGCCAAAGGCAGCGCAACAATATTTTCTGAAGAGAAGACACCAAAAGGCGCTGACATTCCAAGATCCGGATGGCACCGAGGTGGTGTCTAGCAAGTTATGCAGTTGAGTTGTGTGCGCACTTGCGGCGAATAGGTCGAAGGCAGCATAACAATGTTTTCTGAATAGAAGACACCACAAGGCGTTGAGATTCGGTTACCACCGAGGTGATGTCTAGCAAGTTGCCGCACTGGTGTGGCCATCCTACAATACTGCTCCGAATAACGGCGTGGGGTGCCCGAAGGGGGGGGGAGCCGGCGTGAATGGGCCTTCCTAGGTGGAGGCTCGTCTGCTGTAGTGGGGCGCCCCTTTACCGTTTCAGTTGCCATTCAGCTAAGTTTCGGCTGCTCTTGATGCTACAGCGACAGGCGGCTGCAAGAGGACTCTCAAAATGGCGGCCTGTTCTTTGGATTTGGGCCTGGTCCACTAAAATGGCCCTGGGACACCTTAGAACTCAGACGCTCGATTTTTTTTTCCTTTCCTGTACATGCAAAAAAAGGTAAATGCCCGGTACGTTACACGCTTCATCTGCCACGATGAACTCTCCAGAGGAACCGAAAAAAAATATAGTTGTGGTAACTATACCATGCATCGTCATATGGAGAGGTGGCACCAATTAATTATAGTGCTGCATAAAAGAGAGATTTGGAGGAGAACCCCTGACCTGCTAGTACATTCATCAAAGAAGTGGCACTGAGAGCTTCAGAGGCAAGGGAAACGGTCCCAAATATTTAGAAGAACTTTGGAAAGATTAAAATGACATGTTTAGATTGTGGCAAATTAATTTCATGTGGACAGATGAGTGTTACTCTAATAAATACAGCATATGAACATGATCATAGTCGATGGTTGGTAGAGACATTTTGACTATATCCTGGACCTGCCCGTCCTCGCCCAAAATGGCGCCGGAATAAATGGGACTCGTAACTCCTTGTTGTGTACTGGTTGCAGAACCTTGAAATCACGAGATACGTATGCAGTTTTGAAGCACATGGCGGGCGGGGACGAGAATTGATTGAATATTTCGACATCCCTATTGATATTAAGTTCTGATGTGTTATTGATTACTGTACTGTTGAAAGTTCGAATTAACGTCACCCATGGTACTTGCCCGCAAATGTATATCTAGATAATTTTATTGTAACTGGCCCTGTCGTATTTTAATTATAAAATGTACGTCCACCGATTCCGTAACTGTTAGACACCTTAGTTCTTGCAACCTAATGGCCCGCCCGTTACGTTCCTCTACAGTGTAAATGTCTATTCATCATATACGATTACAGTTTGCTCTGTGGCAGGCCCACGTGGTTATAGGCTCGTATTTGTATAATGACATTTTCACAATAAAGGTTTTTAAAAGAAAACATGGTAGTAGTTTATACATTGGTAAAGTTTTTAATAATAGTGACTGTTTTAGAATCATTAAAAGGCAAGTGAAATAAAGCAGACCAATTACATGAAGGGTAAAAGGTATAATACGAAGGAACGCAGTAAAGATAAATGGTCAAGGGCTGTTGTGTTTTCTATTCCTGCAACATAAAGTGATTGATAAGAATCTCATATTCAGGCGTATCGGCGACTAAGACAGCAGGTCGACCCTCTTTTGCTCAACGGCTCCGTCATGGGACGAAGAAACGCTCTTTTTCTCGAAAAAAGAATATATTTTACTTGCAGGACAGTTGTAAAATTTCCGGGAAAGTACATTAGCCTGGAACATTATAACATATATTTAAGAAAAAATAATGTTCGGAAGTAATGAAAAGCGTAATTTTTAGGTCATATGACCAAGCCTTTCATCATTACAATAAGAAAAGTAAAATGAACCAATGAAAAGTTTTATTAACAAGTCACATGACTTGTTATGCTTACGTTACGCGCTGCGCGCCCCGGATGACTTCCGGATGCGCTAACGCGGCGCGTCATATGACGCATTACGCGACAACGCAGGTCCAGAATATAGTCAAAATGTCTCCACCAACCAGCGGTCGGAACACAACCCCTTTCAGCAGGCTAAATAGTTCTGTTAAATGACAACAGAAGGGACAGGCAACAAGAACCATCAGTCAAAGAGGGGAGGGCTAGTTCTTCTCTACCGGGTTACATTGGGGCGCTACCGGAACTGATCGAATTGGTAGTCTACAGTGTTTCTGGATGTTTCAGACTGAAGCTGGGGTTAGCATGAGAGCAGCACCATTTCGTAGCTCCGTCGTGGCCATTCCGTAACCAATCATGGCAGCCGCTCTTTATCGTTATTTTGGGCGGGGTGGGTGGCGGAGCCGAGCTGTTTTGCAGCCATCATTGTGTGGAGTTCAGTTCATCTCACTAGTTTTGTATTTGTCATGAGGGGTTGTTCCTAATGTTTCTATTTTAGCGAGGTCAAAAAGAGATCCCATTAGTGGCCTACTGATTTTGCTCGATTCCTTTTCTTTTTTTTTACACAATTTTTCGTTATCTGCAAAGACTAAACAGAGTATTGCGACTCTGTGTTTGTTTGTAAATAGAGAATGAACCAAAGAGAACTAATTCTAAAACAGTAAATACTTGGATAACAATCAATCAAATGGAGAGAGAAGCAGGCACGACGGATTACAACGGGGGCAAAGGCCTGCGTTAACTACCTTTCACTATCTGCAAAGAGAGAGTACTCCTAATAGAAATGAGGGGGGGGGCACCATTCAAAGCAGATCAGTGTGCATAAACACGAAAATGTTTTCACTTACCACGTACTTGACATTCGACAGCTTATGATATTTGCTATTAAAAAACCATTGAAATTCACTGAAAAAACCATAGGTTATAGACCATATATAGTTAGGAATTAGCATTTACAAAACCTTGAAAATTCACTGAAAAAACCATAGGTTATAGACCATATATAGTTAGGAATTAGCATTTAAAAAACCTTATTTTACTCACACAAAACCATTGAAATTCCATATATAGTTAGTTGCACTAACTATATATCGCGCACCCGCAATCCACTGCTGATCATGTCACATATTACATCATTCATGACATGGTCAGTGACATCACTGATGACATCACTGATGACATCTCAAATGACATCACTGATGACATCACTGATGACATCTCAAATGACATCACTGATGACATCACTGATGACATCTCAAATGACATCACTGATGACATCTCATTTGACATTACTGATCACATCACTGATGACATCATTCATGTGATAATACGATGAACCTCTTCAGACTCTAATATAACCTTAGATACACTCAGTGTAAACAGACACTCATAGACTGTCACTCATCCATGGAGTTACTCAGACACTTAGTCAGTCATGCAAAGAATCAATCACACCTCCATTTCCTCAACTATACAGTTATACACACCTTACTTATTCAAACATATACTAAAACATATTTACTCACTTATACAATCCTGGATACAAGTTCACAATGATCCATACAGCCACTCACACATTCACTGGCTCTTATGCACAGTTATTTATATATGTCAACTCTCACATGTACTGTGTTTTACATATGTACTTACTTTGACATGTAGCACTGAGATATCCATTCACTCACCAATACACTCATGCACACAGTCAACCGCCCATACAGCTGTTTCCACATGCACTTTTGAACCCATACATCTAGTCAATCAACTGCTCACACATCTATGCAGAGAGTCATACACCTCCCAGCCACCCAGACACACACTCAGTCTCCCATACAAATGCTTGGGCAACCAATCAATAACCCATACAGTTAATCATATAGCTAATGATCAACACATGCAGCAGTTTACAGAACAACAGACATAATGATGCACAAATTAAGACAGTTTAGTCACTAACCCATGCACTCAGTGAGACACATTTAATCAGTCACTCATACAGTCAGCCATGCCCCTACTAAATCCTTCATCAAGACACTTATACATCCACTCATTCTTCAATATGTAAGACATATTTTAACTTTACAGAATTATACAGTCACTGTATGTAGTCATCAGTGATGTCATCAGTGATGTCATTTGAGATGTCATCAGTGATGTCATCAGTGATGTCACTGACCATGTCATGAATGATGTAATATGTGACATGATCAGCAGTGGATTGCGGGTGCGCGATATATAGTTAGTGCAACTAACTATATATGGAATTTCAATGGTTTTGTGTGAGTAAAATAAGGTTTTTTAAATGCTAATTCCTAACTATATATGGTCTATAACCTATGGTTTTTTCAGTGAATTTTCAAGGTTTTGTAAATGCTAATTCCTAACTATATATGGTCTATAACCTATGGTTTTTTCAGTGAATATATATATATATATATATCGTCACACGCTCCCATACAATAGTGTCCAGAAAGAAACGGCCAGCACACCGATGTCGTGATCTTGCAAATATTTTATTTCCAAACCCCCCAGCACCCCCGACAGACGCGTTTCGCTCAAGGCTTCGTCAGTGTCGTCAGTGTACAAACAAATTCGCCATTTTAAACAGTCCGCCCTTTTTAGTTCATGGACATAAAAAATGGTATAGACTCAATTTAGTGGCGGCCATCTTGTAGTGTGTGTATACAAGGTTTCAACTACTTTTCTGATATGGCGATTAATAAAGTGCTTTGTGCAAAAATTTAAAACCAAGTTTGACATTTGACAAAAAATTATCATGACTGGCACATATATTTATACGCTTTACATTTGTGATACTCGGCGTTGCTTTTTATAAATTTGCAAGCATTCATGGTGTTATGTAGGGGTGTATCCCCAATTATATACAAGCCATTACCGTGCGCAAATCAAATATATACAAATAGTAAAAAAAAAAAATATATATATATATATATATATATATATATATATATATATATATATATATATATATATATATATATATATATATATATATATATATTCCACACAAGATCCAATTCACGTTCCTTGTCTGAGTTTCTATTTAGAGTATAAAAACCGTACAAGCGTAATCATCAATTGTTTTACAAGACTTGAGAGGTAGCATATTTACTAAAGCTGCACCATCTAATATATTTACATTCACCTCTGGAGCAGTGTTGTGTATGGTGGTACTTCCGGCAATGCAGTCCAATCACTGTGACTTCTGTCCTTGTCTGGGTTTTCCATTCACTAATATAGACGCCGGAAAAGACTGATTCTCGTGCTTGAATTTTTTTTCCAAATCACCATTTCTTGCCTGACTCCTGATATGTAATCTAGCAAGTAGATTGCAATTACTTTAACAAGGATATTTCTTTGGACTCAGAAATGTTACTCAGGCTGGTGCTGAGTAATTGAGGTTTGTTACTTGGTATTGTGTCTGTTATTGGCTTCAAACACATTTGCAACATCTTATGAAAATAGGAGTTATATTTCGATCTACCTATTTCATGTTCTGTTTTCACCGACATGATAACTGTAGTAGGCATAACTTTGTTGCTGTACAGATTGAATAGATCACCGCTCTCCTCTATAAACAGATTACCAACTTCCTTAATTGTGTACAACAGAGATTTGACATCTTTTGCAAAATATTTCTGTACACTAGGTATTTGTTCATGGTGGGAAAGGTTTTTTTTTGGTTGGCATTCACGAATGTTCATATTCATTTACAACTTTGGAAATCTTTGGCCAGACATCATCATCTTCTGAGAGCTCCTGGATTGTTCGTCAGAACTACAGCACCTCTATCTCCCTTGATGATAGCCTTTTCCTGATCATGAGTTTGATCTGGTGCAATTGATGAGAATGTGTGGTTGTTTTTTTTACAACAAACTTCCCTTTACAAAACTCTGAGTGAATGTGTGGGTGGCGTTCTGCTAGTTTTGCCATGTCACAAATGTGGAAAGACAGCCATTGAGAATAATGACTATGATTTGTAGCAAACATTCATGGAACTATCCGATCAGGTACTTGTGCATACAAATCAACGTTACCCTCCCTAATTGAACGAACAAATTCAAGTGCAAGTATCTGCAGATCCATAAATATTGTAAATCCATAAAAATTGGAAGTATGGGTGTTCATTCGATTTCCACTTAATTCAATAGAGAAAACTGCAATATGTCGTAATGGGACTGTCTAGACTCAAGGTAACTTTTATTAACCTTCCTCTGTAATTTGTACAGCACAGTAAGAGGAATTTGATGAGCATGATGTGTACGTCTTAATTGGGAAAACTTCACTATAGCATCAGCTTTTCCTATGGTAATGATGTCACAACTCGCACTAACATACTGGTCCACCCACTGTTCGAAAGCCAGTCTCTAAGTACTTTAAAGAAAGTCATTTTGATATGAAGTCTCCCATCATCACAACATATTTATCTTCACCATATAGATTAGGTACATCCTTGCATTTTTTTGCTAGGGCAAAGAAAGGTTGGTCCATTGAAATATTAGGTGTTTGTCATGGATTGAGATGATGAACAGACTCTTTAATTACGTTTATGCAATGCAAGAACATGGATTAAAATGAGCATTTCTCTGAACAGCTGCAACAACGCAGAAGTTGACAGTGGTCTATTGATAGGTGGTAGACAAATGCCTTTACCAACTTTCAGCATTCTATCACAAGGTGAACGATTTTTATCAGAAAACAGGCTGAACAGATGGATAAATGTGTGTGGGTCTATTACTATTCCAATTCACAAACAAGCTTATCCCTAAGATCTGTTAGTGAGAGAGCGCCATTTACAGTGAAATTTGTAGGGGTGCAGCATATGTACAAGTAGTCAGCACCCGTATATATAGAGGACTTTTTAATCATGTTTAGATGCAATGTATGACAAAGTACTAATGTAAATTGGTATCAGAGAATGTGCAGAGCCAACGTTACAAGGTGCAAATTCATATTTGCGGCAATAAGAGAGATGCTTTGAAAGGAAATCTTTCACTATTAATAAGAATGTTTAATTGATTTGCTAATGTGCCTTCAGATGGACTAATTGAAATGTAATCATGCTTAATGTACTCAATAATTAGTCGAACATAGAGAAAAAATGCATTTGTCGTTAAGGTTGGAGGCCTAGTGAACCCAGAGAATTGCTCATTTAAACTTAAGGCCTAAATTCTAGCCTAGGCCTAGTTCATGGAAATGGCGCAGGCCTGTAAGAAAATGTTTGCTTTGCATATAAACGGTATAAATGCTTATGAAAGAGGCTTTAGAAAATGTTGCAACATTATTAGACTGTGAGCCTTTTTGCGTATATTCCTTTGCAGGTGCATCATCCAGTAGATTGTAGAGTAGAAGGGCCCATTGTGTGCGAGAGCTAGAAATGTTAGACTCAGACATGGAGGAGTAAACCAGGAATTTGAAGATACAACTGGAAGCGACAGAGAGTCTGAGACCCAAGGACGTTTAACGGACAAGAATGGCAAAAGGCCCAAGTGGAAAACTTCATGTAATCGACACCTTGGAGAGGGCGTACCTGAAGGCGTCTCATTCACATTTTGGGGTTTCGTATTAGGGACAGCACCGCAAGGGTGGAGGCAGTGCAGATGGGCTGAGGAGTCAGAGAGAGTGGTTGGTCTTGGTAAATAGCTCAGCTATGACTGAGGATTCTCTAGTCTTGGAGAGAAGCGAGTGAACTTCATTGAAGTCACCACTGCTGACACCTTTGGTTAGGTTGGGCTATTGTTGAGTAGGGATGTCACTTAGAGTAGTGTAGGGACAGATTAACCTGGATTTATGTCCTTTATTCTGATGAGTACCAGAACCCAGGTTATAGCTATTCTGTTCAGTCTGATGGTCCTGGAATTAATCCTGGTATTGTTCATCAGTCGCCTGAGACTTTTCCGTAGGATTATGTTTGTATTATTGCCTGTTTACCTTTTGAACCTCTTGCTGAGGTGTTTGTACCTGCAGTTATTTTTGGTTATGTAATAAATCTTTCAAACTTAGTTTGGTCAGTGGTTCTTGGGGGAAGCAATTGGGATTTCTAAATTGTTTATTCTCTTATGACAGATTGCCTAATTCACTCTATGGCAGGTAAAAAGGTCTAGTCGACCTGTGACGGGATTCTGGAGAATGACAAGCAGACTCTAGAGATAAAATCCCGCGTTTCCAGTTGGTAGCAGAGTAGGATGGTTTACCTTCTAGAGTGAGGGTAATCCAGAAGTAGGTTGAGATTTCCCCGAGGCCCATAGAACCAAGGATGAGTGTCCAGAGAATCGCGGATCGAGGACGGCGTTCCACGAAAACTGACGGAGAGTGACAGTGCGGCAGAAAGCAGCAGGTCGAAGGAGAGTGAGTATGAAAAGGGTCATGCGTTGCTAGATTGCGGTGTTATGTTGTATTGTGTGTTGTATTGTCTTGCGGAGTTGAATGCCTGTAGTGTGAAAGAGGAACAGGTTGTGAGCGCGCGCAACCAGTGAAAATCTTGGGTTCAGGGAGAGTCCAAGTGGTCCGGGTGTATCGAACACCCATAGTAATTGTCGACCATTGTTAAGGGGGTTATGAGGTACCATTAATCGCCCGCAGGACCGAGATAGGGGGAACGAATGTGTGAGTGCGTGGGTAACAGACGCTGGTGGGAAGTTGCCGTGAGTTTGTAACCTATCAGTGAGGCGATTGTCCGGTCGTTCGCAGACAGACATTTGCCAGTTCTGGTGACAATTACAGTTAGACTGTGGCCGTACAGTCAGGGAAGTGGTTGCTTGGTCGGAAGTAATCATTTTCAGTGTATGATTGGGACGCATGCGAGACTGCGAGAAGTACGGAGAGAGGAGGGGAACTGCTGCGAAACGGAGGCAAGTGACGTCAGAAAGAGCCGCGCTGAGATTGGTCGGTTGGCGTGGAGCCGCGCTGAGATAGGGCGGTTAGCGAGAAGCCGCGCTGAGATTGGTGGATTGTCATCAGGAAATAAACAAGCACTGTGGAACAAGGAAACGTTTGTGTTTTCATCATGAAATGTTTTAAGGTGTTGCGGAAATGTTTCAAAGGCGAAAACAAGATAGAACCTCGGGGTGGGGAGGAGGCTCCACCCGAGGACACTCCAGCCCATTACATGGCTACGAATGTTGGGTTACATACCATATTGTGGCTTGATACCTGGTGTAAGATGACAGATGGAAATGAAGAATTGACCTTCCCTAAATACGGGATGTTTAGGCTAGAAGTGTTGTATCAGCTGAAAGCGATCATGGCTGCGTTGCGACGTTTGCCCAGACCAACACAATTTGAAGCGCTAAATGCATGGATCAGGGCAGCCCATGATAGGGGTAGAGATAGGCGACAAGAAAGGGTGAAACGATCAGTTAAGGCGGTCCAAGATGCGAGATGGGATGCCATGGAGAAGAGATGGAGGGTACAGACTATAGAGGGGGATAGATTGTACCCGTTACTAGATGCACAGAGGCGAAATACAGAAGATGAGGAAGAGGACAGCGAGACAGACGATGGCCTGATAGAGAGGATGTTGGCAGAGAGACCACCTCCATACAATCCCGAGGTGGGGGGCACGCAAATGTCAGCCAAGTGCGGGGAAGCGTCAGACGGGGATGGTGGGGTCAAAATGGTGAGTGATTTGAGCACCTCAGGGGACATGTTTTGTCCAGTGAAGGGAGAAAAAGCTTCTCCCCCTTCCCCAGTGACAAGAGTAGTGGGGCGATTTACAGTACAGAAGGTTCTGGTGGAAGAGGGGGTCCACTCACAGAAATTGCCAGACGCGCTTACGGTACCGGTTACCATAGGTCCCATAGTATCAGTGTACAACCCAGAGCAGAAACAAGTCGAGAATCTGTTGCAAAGGGGGAGTGAGAGATGCACCAGTGAAGACAGGAGTAACGGGACAGAAGAAGGGTGGAGGCAGTTACCAACGCCAGTAGACAGAAGTACTCCTTTGGTGGCATCGGCAGACTCCTCGGAAGGACAGATGGGTTGGAGGGGACCGATGGATCTGAGGGGACCAAGGCCGAGGTCGATGAGAGAATTAAGGCCAGACTTGAGAACGTGGGAAACGGTTGTGGACACTCAGAGTGATAGATCCAGGAATGTCTTTGGGTCTGACAACCAGGAAGATAGGATGGTGTCCCACTGTGCGCATAGTGAAAGCAGGCAGGAGTGGGAACGAGAAGGGGTGGGGAATAGGGGGGCGTCCCATCACACCTCTAGCGATAGGAGACAGGAGTGGGTTCAAGAAGGCTGGGAGAACAGAAGGGTTCCCCCTAACACACCTGAGGAAAACAGACGAGAAATTCAGGACAGTGGCGGGAGAGGCTCTAATGGGACTACTAGCCAAGGTACATTGAGGGCTGCGATAAAGGCAAGAAGAATAGATGTGCTGAGGCTGAAAACAGAAGTGGAGGAAATAGTGGAAGGTACATTGCCACTAGAGAGAATTGAACTATACGAACCAGATGAGCTACTGTTTGTAGCGAAGGATGTTACACGGAGGGCTAGGGCTGCTCATGAGAAACTCTCGGAATTGGCAAATAAATACAGCGTAGATTTGACAAAAACAAAAGCTTTGCAGAGTGGCCACCGGTTACAGTATTCAGATCAAGATCTAGAAGAAAAGAGGGTGATCGGATTGAAAACTCACATCAGGGAGCTGATTGTGGGAATACGAACGTGGTCCCCTCTGGAGAAATGGGAGGAAAGGTGGTCAAAAAGAAAGAGTGTTAGAAGGAACGTTCTGGAGACATCTCCGGGAGGAGGGTTGATGCATGCAGAGGCATACCCCTTGCGGGAGGTGGCTCATGGAGGCTACGTACACGTACCCTGGAGTAGGGGAGATCTGGCTGCCTTTACGAACACATTCCCAAAGTTGAGAGAGAGTCCAGTGGAATGGTACAAACAGGTGGAGAGGTTTGTTAAAATCTCAAAGGTGCTGTGGATTGATTTGAACACACTGTTTGACATTGTGGTCCCAAGTGACTTGTGGATAGCGTGCAAGGTTAGTGTTGAATGGCCCACCGCTGAGCCAGAAGGAGATTCTGCCACGAATGGGCCGTCACCCAGGGTGATGGCAAAGTATGAGCAGGCGATCACGTGGCTGAAGACTAAGGTACCACCACAGGATATAGACTGGGTGAAAATAGATCGGACTAGACAGGAACCGAAAGAGACAGTGCATGAATACTACGAGAGGTTATTGCTGATCTTTAAGCAGTACAGTGGGTTAGATGTGATGGACCCAAAGGATATGGGACAGTTCGTATCCAAATGCGTCCTAGGACTAAGGCCTGATATTTGCCTTATGATACAGCAACATCTGATCTGTTGGCAAAATAAACCCCTGGATGAGATTTTGAGGTATGCGAGGTATTGCAGTGACGAGATAGACTCAAAGACAAAGAAGCTTAAGGACAAACTGATGTTAGTACAGATGCAAGCGGGAGGACAGGGTCAGTCAGGCAATGGCACCATGGTAAGGAGATCAGGGGGGCAGAAGAGGGACGGAGAGGAAGGTCCGAGACCTAGGATAGATATAGAGGCCCTGAAAAAGACGACCAAGTGCCATCAATGTCACGAGGTGGGGCATTGGAGACGCGAGTGTCCCCATAACCCTGACAATCAGGTACAGGAGGAGGAGGAGGAGGAGGAGGAAGTACAAGCCCCTCCGGTACGGAAGGTGACAGTGACCAAATCCCAGACGACGAAAGGGGGGACGTCAGCCCCTAGGGCTCCAGTTCCCCAGGCACCGAAGATTTCAACAGGAAGCAAGGTATATAAGCAGATGCCTTTCATCGTGGAAGGGGACGAGTGTTACCAATTTGATCCAGTGACAGGACGGTACGTGGATGGGGAGGAGGGCTGTACTCTAGGAGCTGTACTGGAGGTAGATCACAGAGGACCTTTTGTAGAGGCAGATGTAGATGGTCATCCCACCACATTTCTGGTTGACACTGGTGCCTCTCGCTCCACGGTGCGGTCTGCGGTGGTCCCCAACTTACCCCTTTCAGGACAGACAATCCAAGTTGTAGGAGTTGCAAACAGAAGAATGACAAACCCCCTGACTGAGCCAGTCCCTGTTAAGATTGGAAGTTTTAGTGACCGACACCAGTTCGTGGTGTGTGATTCCAGTCCTGTGTGCCTGTTAGGAAGAGATCTTTTGTGCAAACTTAATTGCACCATCTATTGTACCCCAAAGGGAGTGAAATTACAGACTAACGATGATGATGCTGATTTTAAGGTTGCAAATACGCATACGTGCATTGAGTTGTACCCTGCTATAACTGTGGAGGAACTCCCTTGGGACTTGAGAGACTCGGTCTCCCCAGAAGTCTGGGACTTCACAGGAGAGGAGATTGGACTGATTAAGGGGGTAGAGCCAGTCAGAATTCAGGTGAGACAGAATGTTGAATTTCCTCGAACTCCCCAGTACAAGCTGACCCCAGAAACACTTGAAGGTATAAAACCTGTGATTGAGTCCATGGTTAGACAGGGAATTCTGAAGGAGGTTATGGGAAGTCCCTGTAACTCTCCGATAATGGGATTGCAGAAACCAAGTGGGAAGTTCAGGATTGTGCAGGACTTACGAAAAATTAACAACATAGTTGTTCCATGCTGTCCAGTGGTACCGAATCCATCAGTGATACTGTTTCAGATACCGTTCCAAGCTGAATGGTTTTCTGTGATTGATTTGTGTCAGGCTTTCTTTTCTATCCCATTGCACGAGGAGAGACAATTTCTTTTCGCATTTAAAATAGAGAGTCGCGTTTTAACATGGTGTCGTATCCCCCAAGGGTATACAGAGAGCCCATCGATCTTTAATCAACTGCTGAAAAGGAATCTTGAGAGTCTAATACTACCGCAGAACTCCGTTCTTGTGCAGTACATAGACGACCTCCTTGTTGCGTCAGACACAGAAGATGCTTGTAGGATTGATACCATTGCCTTGTTGAACCATCTGGAGAAGAATGGACACAAGGTATCTCCCAGTAAATTACAGTACTGCCTACAAGAAGTGCAGTATCTGGGTCACAGAATAGAGAAGGGGAAGAGAAAGGTGTCACCTGACAGGATTGAGACTATCATGAGAATGAGTGTGCCCTCGACTCAAAGAGAGGTCAGGATGTTCTTAGGCATGGTTGGCTACTGCCGACAGTGGATTGCGAACTTTTCTCTGAAGGCGAAACCACTGCAGAAACTGACGCACAAGGACGTAAGTGATCCGGTACCATGGGACACGGATTGTATGATGGCCTTTTTGGAGCTGAGAGAGGACCTGTGTCGCGCTCTAGCTCTGGGAATGCCCGATTACACCAAATCATTTGCATTGTTCTGCTGCGAGAGGGAGGGGTGTGCATTGGCAGTCTTAGTGCAAGATCATGGAGGAGTCCGTAGACCAGTTGCATACTTCTCGGCTACCTTAGATCCAGTAGCCGCAGCGTTGCCCGGATGTCTCAAATCTGTTGCTGCAACAGGTGTCAGCATTGAAAGGTGTGAAAGTATTGTGATGGGATATCCACTGACAGTGCATGTACCTCATTCTGTGGAATTGTTGATGACCAGGACCAAGACGCAGCACTTGACAAACAACAGGCTCACACGCTACGAGCAGGTTATACTTGCTGCAGAGAATGTGACTCTCAGGAGGTGCTCTGTCTTGAATCCTGCTACTTTGTTACCATTACCGAATGATATAGAAGATGATTGGGAAGACCATGATTGTCTTGATGTAACTGAACTATGCACCAAACCTAGACCGGATATTGTTGATGTGCCATTAACAGACCCTGATGAAATTTATTTTGTGGATGGCTCATGTGTAAGAGACAATACTGGTCAGTTAAGAGCCGCCTTTGCTGTCTGCACTATTTCTGGAATCATTGAAGCAGCCTGCCTGGAAGGAGTACACTCTGCACAGGTGGCTGAGATAATTGCATTGACACGCGCCTGTTTAGCAGCCAACGGCAATAAGATCACCATATTCACGGACAGCCAGTACGGATTTGGAGTGGTTCATGACTTTGGCCAGTTGTGGTCCCAGAGGGGTTACATGACATCATCGGGCTCCCCAATCAGAAATGGTGAATTTATCAGGTTATTGCTGGAGGCCTTGCAAAGACCTGCAGAAATAGCTGTGGTAAAATGCACAGCACACACAAGGGGAACGGATTTTGTGACACAAGGGAACCGTTATGCTGATGAAGTTGCACGCTATTGTGCAGAGCAGGGATACTCCTTTACGGAACAAACAATTGAGGGACCAAGGGAAAGAACCGAACTAAGCATGATGCTTGAGGTGGCAGACACATGGGAAGAGCTGAGAGACATGCAAGGACAGATATCTGATTATGAAAAAAGGGTGTGGGAATCGGCTGGCTGTGTCAAGGGAGATTTGGACATGTGGGTTTCAGCTGATGGAAGAGCTGTGTTACCGAATGAGTTGGTGAGTGCAATGGCACGACAGATACATGGTCCTGTACATTTGGGAAGGGATGCGATGGTGCGTGTATTCAGGCAAACGTGGTACAACCCCAAAATTTAGACAGGCCGCAGAAGCAGTATGTCAGAGATGTGTAACCTGTCAACAGCTGAATGTTGGGAAAAGAACACCTGTTATATTGAGTCACATTGGGAGGTCTGGCGGACCTTTCTATAGGATGCAGATAGATTTCATCGAGATGCCGAGGTGCAATCGCCTCAGGTACGTCTTGGTGATTGTGTGTGTGTTTTCTAGATGGGTTGAGGCATATCCCACTCGTAGGTGCGATACACTCACAGTAGCAAAACTGTTGTTGAGGGAGCTAGTGCCACGATTCGGGGTTCCGACCTCTTTGGAATCGGACAGAGGAAAACACTTTAATAGCGAAGTTGTGAAGATGCTTTGCTCTGCCCTGAACATTGACCAGAGACTGCATAGTATCTATCGACCAGAGGCTTCTGGCATAGTGGAGCAAATCAATGGGACTTTGAAAGCTCGAATGGCAAAAGTGTGCTCATCCACGTCCCTGAAGTGGCCCGATGCCTTGCCATTGGTACTAATGAGCATGCGTAGTACCCCAGACAGAAGGACAGGGCTCTCGCCTCACGAAGTGCTGATGGGGAGGGCTATGAGACTGCCATCTATTCCTACAACTGCCTTGATGAATATCACAGATGATGTGATTCTTGACTATTGCAGAGGACTTTCTGATGTCATGCGTTCTGTGTCTCTTCAGGTGCAGGCTGCTGAAATTCCGGCTTCTAGCGACCTTTGTCACGACCTGTGCCCTGGTGACTGAGTCCTGGTGCGGAAGCACGTCAGGAAGAGCTGCCTGGACGTACGTTGGAGAGGACCTTTCCAAGTGATCCTAGTCACTACTACTGCTGTGAAGTGCGGTGGACTGCCAAATTGGGTCCATGCTTCTCACACCCGACGAGTCCCAGCACCCAAGGAGAGGACAGCTCCTCTCGTAGATGAAAATAATAACGAAGAAGAGGATTCATCAGAGGGAGCAAGTCAAGCTGTGTGGATGCCTGTAGAACTTGGGGACTCCCCTGATCAAGCAGGAAACGGCCAAGACGAAAGTGACACGGAATCTGCCTCAGAGGGAGGAAGTGGCGGAGAAGGCGATCTGAGCGCAGAAGAGGTCGACAGTGGAGACGAACAGGGTGTGCGAACGAGAACCAGAAGGGCAAGAAGTGCAGGGGATCATTGGCCCGAGAGACGGAGGTGAATGAATGTGAGATTGGCTTCCGAAACAGATCTTGCCCCTGTGTCCGAAGAATCAGATCCGGAAGAGGGAGAACGAGGAGCTGAGCAAGGAGGTCCGAGAAGGTCAAGGAGGGCGAGGGTACCTTGCCAAAGATACGCCACTCCAGAGTGGCCCTACCCTTTTACAAATGCCAGGAGTACTGAGGTCCGGGAGGGTGAGGTCAGTAGCAGTGACCAGTACCATCCCAAATGTTAAGCTGGAAGTGATACTGTTGGTTTCTGGACTTGAAATCGAAGGTAAACTGACACTCACCATTCCCAATCCCCCTCTCCTGAGCAAGATACGTGATTTACTGCTGGATAGACTGATTTTTCCTACGTTTGTTCCCGACATGCCAGTATATGATGAAGTTGTGCTCCGCGTGGAACTTTTAGATTATGTGTTGCAAGCAATCGGATCAAGTATATTCATAGACTATTAAGAACTTTGAATTTTGAATTGCTTTGAAATACTTTTTGAAAAGACTTTGTAAATAACTGTTGAACGTGACCTAGAGCCGAGTGGAAGAAGAACAAATTTAGGGACTTTCCACAGAGGACGGAGAAGGGTTAAGGTTGTCTGTTGTTGAACAAAAGAAGAACTGAAACGGGACTTTCCGCTTTTTCAAGGTGGTTCGAGAGACTCAAATAGCACTGACAGAGACTTTTGGGTGCTTTCCGAGAACGAACTACTTTGTACTGAGACCATGGCGTCTGGAAACCCGAATCGTAGAGCCAAGTGCATAGTAGGCACTCTTTTAGGAGGAGTGATACTCCTTATAGCTATAGTAGTTTTAGTTTCTTATTTTGCACCACACGAACAGGTAGAGAAGGCTGTGGGGACATCGACGCCTACCACTCCTAGCCAGAAAGAAGAGAGAGAGCGAAGAGAGAAAGCCATACTGGCTGCAGAAAGCCGTAGGCTACACACTGATCTAACTAAAGGAAATTTTGGACAGAATGCTTATGCAAAGCTGTTGTATGAATACATTGAGGCGATGGATGCGAAGGACTGTTATGTGTGCATGCAATTACCAGCTTCAGTAGATGAGGGTATTAGATACCATCACCTTCCATTGACATATGGAATATCCTGTAGTTTGCTGATTAGTATCCTATATGGGCGAAATCACTTTGAATACTTCTTTTCGAATTATGATGCTGTGTTACCAGAAGTCCCGAATTACAAGCATTTGAACAAGTGGGACTCTTATAAGTCAGAGGACAGACTTGGATATTTTTTCATTCCCACTCAAGAGCTAGACACCCCGTATGCACACCGACACAACTTGACATGTTTGTTGTCAGATATAGAGAAGAAGTTCATTGAACAAGTAGAAGATAGGTACACGAAACAGAAAAAGTTGCGAGATTCAGGGCAAGGAAAGGTAGATTGGACCGAAGAAGAGAAGCAGCATAAGTCAAGAGGGAGTTATGGTCCGATAGCTCTAGATGAAGTACAGAAAGGGAAGTTGTGTCTTCACCGACCACAGACGTATTATGAAAATGTGTATGTGGGTCAGACTACGTGTGACCACACCTTCACCTTAGAATACTATACAAAGGACTTCTTGAAGAGCGTGGTTCAGGTGATTCCTACTGTGTATTTTGTCTGCGGAAGGAATGCGTATGTGAGATTGCCAGAGAAATGGTATGGAACTTGCTACCTAGCAATCATCTTTCCCAAGATTTATCATACGGAAGATTTTGCACTCTTAGAGGGAGGGCCTCAAAGGAGGGTTAAGCGAGGGGAAAGTGCTGGAGCAATTGTGGGAGATGTGTTTGGAGCAGCGATACCTATGTTGGGTGTCATTTTGAATGACATAAAGATACGGCTGCTGGCAACTGTTGTGGATGAATTGTCAATGAATACTGCCAAGTCATTGGTGTTGGTTGAAGGTGAGATGTTGTCGATCAGAACAATGGTTTTACAGAACCGTCTTGCTCTTGACGTCATTCTAGCAAAAGAGGGCGGGGTCTGTAAACGTTTGAAGGTCCAAGAATGTTGCGCTTATATACCAGACAACTCTAAGGATCTGGAGAAATATACAAGCAACATTACTGCAATCCATTATGAAATTGAGGACTTGACGCAAGAGAATGCGTGGGAGACGGTTGGCAAGGGATTTGGGAAGGTTGGAAGCTGGTTTGCCAACTTAGGAAAGGGTTTTCTTGGATTTGTACTGAAGCCCCTTATCATAGCAGTGGCATGTGTGATTGGATTGTGGGGTTTGGTAAGATTGTACAAGTGGTACAGGTCCAATAGGTTGGCGAGATCAATGAGAGCGCAAGAGATGCGAATGGAAAGGCTGCAGGATAGTCAAAACCGCAGCCTGAGAGCGTTGGAATCGTTCAAGCGAGGGAAAATGGCCACAAGCTCAGTTTAGTTGGTTCTTACCCTAAGGAAGATGTGTGGGTGGTGATGACACGGGTCATCAAAGGGGGGAACTGAGAGAGCGCCATTTACAGTGAAATGTGTAGGGGTGCAGCATATGTACAAGTAGTCAGCACCCGTATATATAGATGACTTTTTAATCATGTTTAGATGCAATGTATGACAAAGTACTAAGGTAAATTGGTATCAGAGAATGTGCAGAGCCAACGTTACAAGGTGCAAATTCATATTTGCGGCAATAAGAGAGATGCTTTGAAAGGAAATCTTTCACTATTAATAAGAATGTTTAATTGATTTGCTAATGTGCCTTCAGATGGACTAATTGAAATGTAATCATGCTTTATGTACTCAATAATTAGTCGAACATAGAGAAAAAATGCATTTGTCGTTAAGGTTGGAGGCCTAGTGAACCCAGAGAATTGCTCATTTAAACTTAAGGCCTAAATTCTAGCCTAGGCCTAGTTCATGGAAATGGCGCAGGCCTGTAAGATAATGTTTGCTTTGCATATAAACGGTATAAATGCTTATGAAAGAGGCTTTAGAAAATGTTGCAACATTATTAGACTGTGAGCCTATTTGCGTATATTCCTTTGCAGGTGCATCATCCAGTAAATTGTAGAGTAGAAGGGCCCATTGTGTGCGAGAGCTAGAAATGTTAGACTCAGACATGGAGGAGTAAACCAGGAATTTGAAGATACAACTGGAAGCGACAGAGAGTCTGAGACCCAAGGACGTTTAACGGACAAGGATGGAAAAAGGCCCAAGTGGAAAACTTCATGTAATCGACACCTTGGAGAGGGCGTACCTGAAGGCGTGTCATTCACATTTTGGGGTTTCGTATTAGGGACAGCACCCCGAGGGTGGAGGCAGTGCAGATGGGCTGAGGAGTCAGAGAGAGTGGTTGGTCTTGGTAAATAGCTCAGCTATGACTGAGGAGTCTCTAGTCTTGGAGAGAAGTGAGTGAACTTCATTGAAGTCACCACTGCTGACACCTTTGGTTTGGTTGGGCTATTGCTGAGTAGGGATGTCACTTAGAGTAGTGTAGGGACAGATTAACCTGGATTTATGTCCTTTATTCTGATGAGTACCAGAACCCAGGTTATAGCTATTCTGTTCAGTCTGATGGTCCTGGAATTAATCCTGGTATTGTTCATCAGTCGCCTGAGACTTTTCCGTAGGATTATGTTTGTATTATTGCCTGTTTACCTTTTGAACCTCTTGCTGAGGTGTTTGTACCTGCAGTTATTTTTGGTTATGTAATAAATCTTTCAAACTTAGTTTGGTCAGTGGTTCTTGGGGGAAGCAATTGGGATTTCTAAATTGTTTATTCTCTTATGACAGATTGCCTAATTCACTCTATGGCAGGTAAAAAGGTCTAGTCGACCTGTGACGGGATTCTGGAGAATGACAAGCAGACTCTAGAGATAAAATCCCGCGTTTCCAGTAGTTTAAAGTTCCAGATACTAATATATCATCATTTACACAAATTGATAACATGCCAGTTTAGCATAAGTGTTTGATTTTGTACAAATGACACAACACACATACCTAACTGTAATCAAATGGGGAAAAGTACAAGCCTTGCATACCTTTGTCATCTAAGGACTATATTAAGAAATGAGCACAAGATATACAGTTGTTCCTAGGGTTGCCCGGGTGTCCTCCCACATTACCAATGGTGCAGCATTATAATCATAATGACATACACCACTGTATCAGAGCAGACTGAATTAGCATGTACTTACACTTTGCACCCTATAGATTGGTGGTCTCACTCACTCCTAAGTGAGCATTTGAAGAGTGCTCCCTCTTCTTTAAGAGATGTTATTATGTTTCTTTTTAAGGAGGATGCTGTGTATAACTTTGTTCATGCTCACAGTAGGTTAATGGCATTTATTAATGGGTTGCTTGATGGGTGTCCTCATGCTATCAAAATCTGTTTGACCTTGACTGATCTGGATAGCTGACTGTGGGTACTCTATCAGGCTGATTGAATATGGCTACCATTTCAGGTTAGTTGACTACAGCTAGTCTATCTGGCTGGTTGAGCATTGCTAATCTGTCTGGCTTGGTGAAAAGATTAATAGTATGGCCTCATGATGGAGGCATGATCCCCAGGCAGCGCAGGTGGGTACAGTATGTAATGCACTTCCCACCCCCATGGTCATAGGACCTATTAGACTCTCATTCCTCTTTGAAATGACACCTTGAGGAGGCACAAAATGTAGACCTCATTCAGTGTGTCACACATTCTTCCTTTCCCTCTTAATTGGGCTTAGTGCTACCCATGTTCCTTTAAAGATAATTGGCCAGGTTAAAGAAAACTCTTTAATTTGCAAAAGCATTCATATAGTGACACTATGGCATTACACCATAAAGTCAAGATATGCACCAATTTAAATGACTGAGCATATTCAGCTCTCATTATTACAGAATGTGACACAGGTCCTATTCTACACATCCAAATTATGCAGCAGTAATGCAGACAGCTCTAAATATCATTGAAGTATAATATTTTTCTAAAAGGTAACCCACATGTGCAACACTCTACATCTGATGCACAGTTTAATCAGTCATCACAGATAATACTTAACAAGTTGACGCTTCTCTAGTTTATTGTGTTTTTGCGTTTCCGGTGAAGCTGTTCACTTGCAAGGTGGCTAAGCAGCTGCAGTACACATTCTGTTAGTGAATAGATGATACACACATCAATATCGTGCACTATGGTGCTTAACTTATGCATGAGGTTGCAGATACTCGGCACCACCCCTTATTATTGGTGGTCTTAGATTTTGTTGCAACATCAGACTTTGATCCAGAGAAAGAGAGAAAAGACACTAGTGGAAAAAGAAGGAGGAAGAGAGTGTAGGCCGGTGAAGCAAAGAAGTAGGAGGTGGAATCAAGAGGAGGCAGCCTTGGTATTTAGCAACTCTTGCATTTATCACTGCGAGCGGCGGGCTCCTACGAAACACTAGGGGCACCTATGCTTATGATTTATTTATCTATATTTTTTTCAAATTAAGCACTGATGACGCCTCGACTGCCTGGGCTGCTCGTGAGAGAAGCAGCGAGTAAGTAAATAAAATAAAAATGTGCTATAGGCAGCTAATGTGTTTATTGTAAACGAAAAATGGTATTATGAAGTACAACTGCTTATATAATGCTGAAAATTACTAGATGAGGTCAGTTTATACTTTATGTATGGATGTTTTGATATTGTGCCAATGAATAGGGGATCCCGCTTTTTAAGAATACCAGTGTACAGCGATACGCCTAGGAACTTTGGTTTTGCTTGTAGCTTGACTTCATTCATCATCCTACACTGATGAGACAAGCTCTGTCAAAGGTACCCTGTCACACGAATGCTTTTGTGTTCAATCAATCAAAGCAGACTCAGGTGCGTCGAATCAGAAAGAGGAACCCCTCAAGGCGCCTGTAAAGTGGACAGCTACATCCAACATGGTCACTGAAAGTGCCACCATGATATCTTTGAAGATTTTGAAGTGTGCCTGTGTCTGAAATGTCATTTCGTTTGGATCTGTTTTGAAGCTCAAATAATGAGAACTGACACAGCAGAAGCTATTCGTTTGAGAGGCATGTATGTTTTAACCATGCTTTAAAAAGAGTAATACTGTACTTTGTTAGCGTTTTTGCAAAAGGTGGGCTTCAAAATGACAAATAGAGGTTTGAATATGAAGGAGCACAAGCTGTAAATGATTTCGAATTTGAATAATCCACCACCTGCGTTTAAACGTTAGTTGTACATTGGCAATTTTTGAAATTCAAAGGAAAATTAAGGATCAATGGTGCTACAAAGATTTCCTGAAGGTAAAATGTTATTATTTCTGAGGAAAACGACATGCGCACTGCATCGCATAGTGAATTTGTTGAAAATACTCGTCAGTGTGCTGCAGGATGCTGCTGCATGATGTAGATGTTGTTTTGACAATTTATACTTGCAGAAAGTGGATCATTATTTGAGATGAGCGACTGTCCTTCTCAAGGAGTAATACCACTTCTTGTAAGATTGAACCCTCAAATTCACTAAATTAACAATTAATCCAAACTCAACCCCTTGGTAGCTATGGCACAGAGCAGACAGGCTTAAGTTAATTTAGGGCAATGTGTACATTATTTATGCAGGACCAAAACGGTAATAAAGTCAAAATATCAAACAACAAAAGCGTCAAACACATTTAGAAAAGTAGAGTCAAAACAGTAAACAAAATGACACCAAAACCACAAAAATCTAATGAGGTAAACCAGAGATATGAATTTTTTACATTTTAAGTAGAGATAGCGCAAAAAAGGACAAAGTACCAATGATAGCCTATGAGAACTGTAGACTGGAACTAGTCCCACGTCATAAAGGGACTTTGTCACTTTTTTTTGAGAAAAGCATTGACATTTCTTTTCACATTTTGAAAAGAAAAATCGCTCGGAGCGGTGCGCAGCTTAATCAGTGAGTGTGAATGTGCGGGTAAATTTGTGTGTGAGTGACAATGACTGGGAGTGAGTATGAGTCAAAATGAGTAAGTGAAAGAGTGTGAGTTAGAATGAGTGAGGGGGAGAGAGAATGAATGAGATAGGGTATGAGTGAGAGTGAGTGACAAAGTGTGGGTGAGTAAGAATGTGTGGTTATCTTACTTTATGATTGTGAGCCTGCCCGTGCCTTGGCAGACTCAGAGAATTCTTTGTTTATCCCATCCAAGGTAACATGCTGTTGCCCGCACATTGCAGGTAGTTCTTGGCATGGCAAAATGCAGGTCCTGACATCCTGGAAGTCATTTTTGCATCTGTGGGAAACCTATGGCAAAATCCTGGCGCTAGCATACTGGAGGTCATTTTTGGCAACCATGGCACGTGGGTAGGGGGCCATGTTAGAGGATGCAAATCATAAGAAAATGCTGGTTCTGACATACTGGAGGTAATGGACAACCACAGCATAGGGGCAATATCGTTGGCATAATTCTGGTACTGGCATACCGTGTGTAATTCTCGGCATAAGAGTGGAACCATTGCAAAGTAATAAACGCATAAACATACATATAAAAAAATAATAACCTTTATTTAAAGTTTTCAAGAACATAACCATGAGTGTGCACTCAACAGCGAGCAAAGGCAATACATATATAGGAAGTACATTGAAAATGATTCAAGACATTGGAACCTCCGCTACTGACACCCCCCCCCCCCCCCCTCCAATTCTAAAGCACGTACTGGACATTATAAGTAAGTAAGTACATTTTATTGCACAGTTAATTAAAACTCACAATTTAAAATACTGGACATTATAGGCATTTACTCGCCCCCTCCCCTCCCCTTCAGAGCGCAATAACATTTATAACTAATCAATCTATACATTTAGCCCAGCATTAAACATCTTAA
Source organism: Lissotriton helveticus (assembly GCF_964261635.1). Classification (NCBI taxonomy): domain Eukaryota; kingdom Metazoa; phylum Chordata; class Amphibia; order Caudata; family Salamandridae; genus Lissotriton; species Lissotriton helveticus. Next base: position 446,665,632 of record NC_136072.1, on the reverse strand, counting down.
TTGCACCATGCCGGGATGCACGCTGCTTAGTGCGGATATAAAAACGAGTAACTATTCCGCACTGCACAACGCAAACAAATTATCCAGTGATTGCAGAAGGCCCGACCCCCGCCTCACAAACATCGCAGAAAAAAATCAATACAATTCTCCAACCGTCCCTTAGCGACCCCGCGTCGATGTGGTCAAAACCGGAGCAGCTAAGCCCAACGTGGGTTCATTTTATTGCTCAGCAAATATTTTAACCTGGTGTACACTCAATAAAACATGAACAGAGTGTCTATTTCGCCATCTGGTTCCATACAGTCGCCTTAATTGACTTGTAAAAATTTATTCATGTTCGCTTGCGCGGTGTCTGTGTTTGCTGAAGGCGTTGCTTGTTCTTCTCGCGCCTGGAGGTGTTTTCGCCACGGTCTAGGCAGCAGTTAGTGCTTCGGGGGAAGAGAGCAGATTTAAAGGGAACGGGCCCCGCGGTATAGTTACTCCAGCGCGAGCGAGGAGTATTAGCTGCACCTGTTGATGAACTGAGGGTAGCGTCTGCCTCGTGCTCTCTGGCGATGATTTGAGCCCTCTGCCCTCTCCTGACACCCCTCCCTGCCCCCTTCGGCTTAGTGAGACCCACCCAGGATCCTCCAGGAATACCCAGTTTATTAAACCCTGACAGGGACCACCGCGCGCCTCCGCCGCGCTGACTGAACAACATCTGCGCATCAATAATTGAAGGCCAGCAATGTGCTACAAGCCTCGTAAAAGGCCCCAGACAAACGAGATCAGATGAAACAGGAGTGGATGCCGGGGGAGGGACGCGAGCCCCAGCCATGGAGCCTTCAGGCTGATTTTGTTTCGAATATGTATGAAACGGAGTCATGAACAAACCAGCATTTAACAACAAAACACGAGAAGATGACAGATGTTTTGTATTGCCTGCTTTTTGCTCGTGTCTCTTCTTTCAGTTAATTTTAGCCATACTCTTTTAATTGCTAGCAATATTGTTTTTTTTCTCACCTGCACCAGTGTCATCTTAAGGTCTTAGGGGGTGGTCTTGGGCAAGCCATATTTTGGGAGCACCTGTTAGAGATAAAAAAAAATGTTTTATTATTATTTTCTTGTTAGCTCAAGCCCCCATGTAACCAAACAATACTAAGTTGTGTGGTGCATTGTAAGAGGGTCGCACAAAACAGTTGAAACATGTTACTCCTAAGAACCCAAAAATCTTTAAGTTGACATGGGGTAGAGACAACCTCAGAGGCAGACTTAGAAAGGCTTAGACATAGAATAGAAAACAGGGATTGTTAAATAGAGAGAATGTTCACATTCTAATGGCTACCTTTGGAAAGTGGGGGCCTGGGGTATAGCCCGCTTTGCCCATGCCTTAAAACATCTTTGATATGCACACGATAACCATGGAATTGGGGTTTATAAACTGCCCACATGTTACTAATTTTCATTAAAGTGCTATTTAGCAACAGGTCGAACACATTAAGAAATACACCAAAATATCACAGCCTTATGGTAAGTAATAAGACACTGAGTAACACATTGGCGAAAATTGGTACGGGCGGACAGTTAAAGTACTTTGCCCCTGGATTATTTGATTTGAAATGATTCATACCTCTTACCTGTCTTTTGCTTTTCAGGTCACACTTTTGTCTCTTGCTGTTAATTTATTACATTTATATAATGTTTGTTTACCTCTGCCATGGGGCTTCTTGGTGCGGAACTATAACATCAAGAACCAATAAGATTGCCAGTCTGGGGCTTCTGCACACATAAAATGACAGAGAGAAAGTCCAGGCTTCATATCATGGCAGAAGATGAGTGGCAGCAGTAGCGGCACGTGTACGGGTGGGTCCCAGAACAAGCACAGGAAATGGCTCCTTTAAATGCTGCTGTGGCAGTAAAACACAACCATGATCATGATTCAATGGGCACCCCAGGGCTCTGGACCTCAGTGCCACTACATCTGGTGCACCAATGGTAGCTACACATCTTGAGTGTAAGGAAGAGGGTCCCTGAGCCACGAATATTAGCCCCACCCCCACTCACATGATCAGGCCCTGCCTATAAACAGTTTTTGCTGTCTTTGACACACTTTCTGTGTCCGATACATAACAGGCACCTAGAGTGGGCCTTTGGACAGCCCTTGGCCGGGACCCAGGGCCCAAACAGTTCTCCTCCTCCCAGCTATTGAAATACCGCCCAAACCCCCTCCCTTGATACAGTTGATAACTCCTCCGGATGCCCGGGCTATAACTTTATATTTACAACTCACCCAGTTGAGCCAGGTAATGCTATTATACCTGATACCATAGTCCACCAGCAAGCATACAACGCAGGGAAAACCTAAGCCTTCTCCCCCTAATCACTTCACTTTCTTCAATATTAACTGCCGTTCCCTTTCTAAGCATCAGGCAGACATTTTTGATTTCCTACTGGACTTTCAACCTGGCGCAATCTTCTTAACGGAGACTTGGCTTAACAGCTGCTCTGGACCAGATGTAGCTAGAGTTTTGCCATCTAATTATGCTATCGTCAGGATAGAGAAGAGAGGTTGAGAGGAGGGATTGCCATAATTTTTAAAAACACCTTAGGCTGTAAGTTTGACGAAGTACTGATTCCCCATTGTGAAGCTGCAGCATTTAAATTAAATCTGACTCCCCACTTCACTCTATCTGGGTTGCTGGTATACCGCCCCCCAGGCCCTGCGGGCTCTTGGGCAATAAACTTCCCAGACCACGTCACCCCTTTACTGCTCCACTCAGCTGATTTCACCATTTTAGGTGATCTCAATCTCCACCTGGATGATTCCAATTGCACCATCAGCAGCACTTTTGTCTCTGACTTAGCGGCTATGAACATTTTACTTCATAATAGCAGACCCACACATAAAGCAGGCCACCTCCTTGACCCCATTCTTTCTAATCTTCCTTCCCTTCACTGCCCAACAGCAAATTCGCTGTGCTGGTCTGACCACTTCTTAGTGGGCTACAGTCTTCACGTCCCCCGCCTCGCACAGCCGAATAATCATATCGCTGCTTTGCACTCCAGGAATTGGAAAAATCTTGACCTCACTAAGTTTAATCTATTCTTGTCTAATAATGCTCCTACTTTCCAAAATACCGTGGCATTGGACCAGGTAGCATTCCAAGACTGGATTAAACTGGCTCTCGATACTTGCCTCCCAACTTCAGTTAGGAAGTTCAACAGCCACCGCTCCCCTGCCCCCTGGTTCTCCGAAGACCTAACAAAAGAAAAAACTAAATGTAAAAACTCAGAGCGTCGATGGCGCAAGACCTATACACCAGATGCAAAAATTGCCTATCTCGCCAACAAATGGGCTTACCATTTACTTTGCAGGTCGGCGCGTGCCTCCTATGTCTCCACATCCATCATCCAGGCCAAAAACTGCCCTAAAACTCTATTTAACATGGTCAAAGATCTTTCTGGATCTGCTACAACTCAACCTCATCCCAGTGTAAATACGACTCAATGTGAGAATCTTGCCCAATACTTCCTTAACAAGGTAGAAACTACCTACTCCAATCTGGCTAGCACCAACCTCTCCTCTGCTCCCCTACCTATTGTGCCCATGGACTGCCTTGCCTCAGCGCCCGCTACCTGCACTGGCCAATCGCACATAACCACTCTCGACTCCTGGCCACTCTTGGACATTGTAACACTCATAATACTAAACTACCGTGGATTTGGGGTCTGGAAGGAACAATTTATAGACCATTAGGTGTGTGTTCCCACTTGTCAATTCAATACTATAGAATACACCGATGGTCTTTCCTACATGTGTTTATTAGCAAAGGGATTACGCCTCTCTCAAAAATTAACAGAGAACTAACTGGGGAAGACATCCCTTAAGGATCAGAACCCTCACTCACCCAAGGGTGACATGCTTCATCATATGGGTCCTCCTTACCAGTGATGAAATCCTAGTCACACACTGGGAGCTACTACTTCGGAGTATTAAGGAAGGAGCTCAGAGATGTTTTTGAAGGATGGCTAACCCATAGATGTGATGGTGAGTGTAGTGAGGTGTGCAGCGCTGTGTTAAGGAGGGTGTGAGTGACTTTAAAACTGACTATGTAGAATCACTGCATGACTTTATTCTTGTGTTCTACCTGACAGGGTTAAAATACAGAAAACAGCACAGTGGGCCCCGGGGCGAGCTCTTGCAGGCAACGAGGTACCGACGGATAGAGCGGGGCCTCCCTCCAGAGCAGCCTGCCAGGTAGAGGTGAGGCAGGATTATCCTACTATTGAGGATACCTGGGTATAACCTGACAGGAAAAGGAAAACGCAGGAATACCGGTGTTGTATAAATATAATTTTCCATTTTTGATTTTCACTTTATTGCAGCAGCAATTTTCACATATTAGATCTGGTCCTGAAGAAAGCCACCGATACTTTAGTAAAGATCAAAAGGCTGAAACATGTCGACCACTTAGTGTCAGTGGTTCCATATTCACACCACTGTGCTGTTTTCTGTATTTTAACCCTGTCAGGTAGAACACAAGAATAAAGTCATGCAGTGATTCTACCTAGTCAGTTTTAAAGTCACTCACACCCTCCTTAACACAGCGCTGCACACCTCACTACACTCACCATCACATCTATGGGTTAGCCATCCTTCAAAAACATCTCTGAGCTCCTTCCTTAATACTCCGAAGTAGTAGCTCCCAGTGTGTGACTAGGATTTCATCACTGGTAAGGAGGACCCATATGATGAAGCATGTCACCCTTGGGTGAGTGAGGGTTCTTATCCTTAAGGGATGTCTTCCCCAGTTAGTTCTCTGTTAAGTTTTGAGAGAGGCGCAATCCCTTTGCTAATAAACACATGTAGGAAAGACCATCATTGTAACACTCACCCAACACCTCAGTCATATTAAATCAGGATCCCCTATGACTTATTGCCCATGGTGGTTTTACAGCAAATTAAACCACCCGCTCTTAACTTAATCCTCCAACTTCTCAACACATCCCTAACGTCTTCCACTGTTCCCCCTGACTGGAAACATGCAATGGTGGTTCCATTATTAAAGAAAACGGACTCTGACCCTGCACTCCTGTCTAATTTCCGCCCAATTTCTCTTCTGCCCGCTCTCTCAAAAATCCTCGAGAGACATATCAACGGACATTTATCGAAGTTTACTGAAACCAATGGGCTGTTGCATCCTTCCCAGTCCGGCTTTAGGAGCGGCCACTACACTGAGTCCACCCTCTTAGGGGGTCACAGAAATGCTTTGACACAACATTGATGCGGGCGAAAGCATGGCCTTGATCTTACTTGACTTGAGTGCGGCCTTCGATACGCTCTCTCACACCCTACTCCAAAAGGCCCTCCGTTCCTCTGGTGTCACTGGAACGGCTCTGAACTGGCTTAGATCCTTTCTCTCTGACCGCACCTTTCAGGTCTTCTCTTCCACCTCCAAATCCAAGTCTCACTTTTCTCCGTACGGGGTCCCCCAGGGCTCTATTCTCAGCCCCCTGCTTCAACATTTATGTTAGACCCCTGGCAGATCTGGTTGAAGAATCTGGGTTGTCGCTGTTTTCATATACTGACGATACCCAGATAATTTTCTCTCTTTTAGCTGGGAAATCCTTTGAGCCGTCCACACTCAGATCAGGCCTTAGCAAAGTGGTGGCCTGGATGAACGCCAACTTTTTAAAACTCAATGGCGACAAAACTGAGGTCCTGATTCTGGGCAAAGATTGAGGTCTCTGGGGCCCTCAACATTGTCCGCCAGAAATGGGCACGCTCGCTCAACCCTCTACCCAAGTACGCAACCTTGGCTTCATTATCGATGACACCCTCTCTATGCAGCAACAAGCTACCAAGGTTGCGGCTACTTGCTTCACCATCTTAAAATGGCTGAGGAAGATTGTGTGGATGTTCCCACCTGACGTCCAGCGTACCGTAATCCAAGCCCTTGTAACATCTAGGCTGGATTACGGGAATATTCTTTATCTGGGAGCTAACAAAGAGGTAACAAGCAAATTGCAACGTGTACAAAACTCGGCTGCTAGAATGCTTTGCCGCGCACCTAGAACTGCCCCGACATCCGGGCTGCTGGCAGACCTCCACTGGCTTCCCATGGAGAAACGGGTAAAGTTCAAGGCACTGACTTACATGTTTCGTATTAAGCATGTGAAGTCTCCACACTACTTACAACTCCTAGCAAGTCCCTATGTTCCTTCCCGCACCCTCCGGTCCTCCACCCAAGAGAAATTCCAAACTCCTAAAGTTAGACTTGCTCGATTGGGAGGACGCTCATTCTCCTACCTGGGCCCCACCTTATGGAATGCCCTGCCACTATTTCTACGCACCCAATCAAACCTTTTCCTATTCCGTAGATCTCTCAAAACTCTGCTGTTCAGCCAATAGGTCCCTCTATCCTCTGCTGTTCCATATAGCGCTGGGAAACCCTTGGGGGTAGCTGTGCACTAGTATATAAATTCAAATAAATAAATTAAAAAATTAAAATAAATTGGATGACTTTGTTGTGTATCGCATTTGCCTCCTCTTGTTTTGATGGCTTTCTTCCCTACTCTTGTGTTTGTCCCGCCTGGGAGCATTTCCATTTCATAAAGCTCAGCATGGATGAGCTGCGCCCTTCAACTCTTTTTCATTTTGTATTCCCCACTCAACTGAAGTGCATGAGTTTCCTTTGTCGCCCCATACTTTTCATCTGCCGCCCAGATGTGCCCTGCCTTTTCACTCCTGAGTCCATTGCTCTCCACCCTGCTACTCGCCCTGCTCCCTATTGCACTCCTCATCCTGTACCTCGTGCTATTTTCTTTTTTTACTAGGACCAGACAGTTTCCAATTGCGGCCGGGGCACTTGCTTCCTTTCGTACACTTCACCCTACCTTGTTTCCACTATCTTTATGTTTCAATTTGCAGTTCTAACATAGCCATCCACTATGTTAAAACAGTAAATTAAAAATTGCCACCATATTTTATCGCAGCCATCTTGGAATGGGTTTTCTTTACTAGAAAACCCCATTGCAAGACTGCTGGTACCGCATGCACATGCCTTTTGAAGCGTGCATCTGCATGCAATTGGCAAAAGCAATAGATTAGCCTTTTAGTGAAAAGACCTATCAACTTTCCAATGCTTGTTTCATATTGTACAAAGTGTTCCTCTAATTGTTTCTCCTTTTGACTGCAATTGAAGAGATCCGCATATCCTGGGACCCACAGACTATAAATGTAGGTTTCTTTCAGAAACCCTTTTGTTCCACTCAGAGCAGGGGAATCTTTACAGAGGCATCCCATACCCTTATCTAGTGCTCAATTCGTAAAAACCAAAATATAAATCCCAAGGCCCAATCATTTTCTGGGCCATCAATGCACACTGCTCACTGCAACTGCTGATGCACTCTAATGATTTTGTCCCTCTATCTGTCATAGCTCTTATGTCAGCTATACTTATGTAAAAATATAAGAAAACTGTTACCATACGATGCACAAAGCATCTCACTTTTAAAGGAAATAAAAAATAAATGCTCCAAATGATTCAATAAGGCCTGGGGTATCGGCAAATATTTGGCACACTGATGGAAAACAAAGATGTGCAGCAAGGCAATGAACAAGTGCAGGTGTGATAGAGTTATAATAAATAAAAATACTAGATCATGTAATCACAATGAAGAGGTACAGGTGAAGGTGATTAATAACATATCAATTCACAGAGACGGCATCAATCTGTAACTACAATGGTGATGATTCACTCCCAAAGCAGAAAAGGCATGGTATCAACAACTACAACAACTACCAACATTTTCAATTAAGAAATGATGTATAAAACACAAGAGATTTTTTGGGAATGGATTTATACAGCGTCAATCTCTAAATAATGGGTAGAAACAGGAAGACAAAGAACCCAGGGACTTAGGAGTAGTTCCAATTCAAATGATATTAAATATGTTGAAGGAACACGGGAAAAGTTAAGGTACGATCAGCCTTTGATTAAAGCACAAGTTGGGCAAGGAATTCTCAAGCAATAGATCTCTTCTATGTACTGCGGGGCAGATTTACAAGGCCCTTGCACCACGTTTACGCCGCTGTTGCGTCACGCAAGGCGGCGTAAACGTGGCGCATCCCTACGAGGCATTTACAACGTGACGCATCTATGGAGATGCGTCACGGTGTAAGGCCCTGCGCCACATGAAACCTGCATCAGGTTTCATGTAGGCGTTCCGGTGCAGGGGGAGGCGTTCCGTCGCAGGAACGCCCCTGAAAAGTGACTCAGTGAAATCTACAAGATTTCACGGAGTCACTTTCCCAACGCTGATGCGTCAAAACCCTGCGCCTGCTTGAAGCAGGCGTAAGGCTTGACGCACCATGTTAAAGATAGGGCAAGTTGGAAAAGTGCTGGAGTTGCGTGCCGCACGCAACACAACTTCAGCACTGCGCCAACTTTACGCCCAAGATGCGACACGCATCTGTTCATTCCTGCGCCATGGTGCGCCGCATTGTAAATGCGGCGCATCATGGGTGGCGTAAGGATGAACTTGCGTGCCGTATCTTTCCTGGCGCATCTCTGCCGATTTGCAGAGATGCATCAGGCAACGTAAATCTGCCTCTAAGTGTCCCAGGAGCACTCTGCAGATGATTCTACTAAGGTTGGTCTGGGAACTAGAGATGCATCCAGGGATCATATCTGTGAAAACACATGCATTGGAGCAGACACATAATTCAGACTACTTCACTATACCCTGCCCCTGTATTTAAATTTATCCTGAATGGGTTAAAATTGCTTCAGTTGTTCCTTATCTTTGCTTGTGTGATTTTGTGTTCAAATAAAATAAATGTTTCAAAAATAAAAGGAAAGGCAAATAACTTGAAGTTAATTCATCAGTCAAAGATCTGCGTGTTGCTGCATCAGAGGAGTGATGAGGAGACCAAGTTAGACTGGTTGAGGGTCTCGCCAGTGGCCAAGGCTTCTACTCTATTTGAAGATTGAAGTCTCCAAGGAGTTATGGAAAGGAACAGCAACAACCAACACTGACGTTAAAGAATGCCTTGTGAATGTGCCTGCTTATAGCTTGTATTTCTGACACTCACTGAAATCTCTCCAGGATTTCTCAAACCATTCCCTGACTCACTCCCACAGCTAGTGCATGTGGTTGAAGGTGATGGGCACCACCACTCATTTTTGGGGACCAGTGAGTTATTTTTCGTCATAAGACTTTGACACAGAGCAAATGAGACATATGCTAAAAAGCATGAAGTAAAGAGGAAGGGAAAGGTAGAAAAAGAGTGACCAAGTGAGGAAGCTGGGATGAAAAACAATTTGGAAGACTAAGATACATGGGAGAGTGTAGGGTGGTAGAGGAAAGAGGCATGAGTTTGAATCAAAACTAATCAACATTAATATTAGGCAATCCTGTCATTTGGCAGTACCAGAGTGGACCTCTAAGAAAATCTTTAAGGTCCTGCACATATTTTTCCCCAAAGTAGGTACTGAAATTGGTTCACAATGTTTGCATGAAAACTGTTCTTTGGGAAATTGACACATCATAAAAAGTGTTGGAGACAACTGGCTGGAGAACACTTGCCTCCCCACAATGCCACATACAGAGTACTTCCCACCACCTGCTGGGGTTCAGAAAAAGTGGCAAGTCCAAATTGATGAATACATGATTTTATTACAGAAATTTACATGTCAAATTGTTCTTGTTCAAGGAATCTTCTAAAGTGCTTTTTAAAAAGAGTGGACCCAATAAACAAGGATTATACCAAACCAATTGTTTCCAAAGCAAACAATAACAATTTGATTCTTCCTTATCAACCATGACTATAAAACATTTGTCAAAATGCAAGCTCCTTGCATGTGACTGGGGTAAGAGAGAAGACATAGCTCTCAGAATAAATGTACTTCCTAAATTGTTTATTCCTTTTATAATATTGGTTAATTCTGTAATATAATGGATTTGGCCCCAAATAATAAATAACAGCTCAGCATACCAGGTAAATAGTTGACTAAGTACCTATTGTGTGATGATCACCAAGTTTCTTACTCCAATTCAGTTACCCAAGTTTAATATTGGCTTCCGCTTTCTAGCTGTGTTTTAGAGCCCTACCCAGACACTAAGGAGAAGACAGGCCAAGCCTGAGACATGGCGAAATCCTTGAGTTCACCATCCCGCCCAGCGTTCCTATTTTCACCAGATGGAACAGAGCGAGTCAAATCAGAACTGTTACAAACTTGGTTACAAGGTCCACTTGTCTGGGAAACCCTAGATTCCAGTGGAGAAGAATAGCGGAAGTGCCATGGTTCTCTACAACCATCATGGCTTACTCCAAAATCTCCTTAAACTCACAACCTGGGACACCAATGCAAAATGCATTGCACACCCCACAGGATATGTACACATGTAGGTAAATAAATGGTGCAGTTAGATGAAGATGTGCAAGAAACATTTTCAATTTTTGGATGCTTTTTGGGACGGGAGTTTTTCTACAAAGATTTCTGCTCTATTTGAAGATAAAAGAGTGGGAAAATAAATTTGCAATTCATATTTAATCTAAACCACAAACTGTCAGTTTACTACTTGGCACGCAATCCAGAAACATTGAGTTAAAGCTGATAGACATTCATGTTAGTTTTTTCCCAATACACTCTTCTCTCAATTTTGTGAATCTCCCAAAAAATCCACACCTCATAACACAGAATTTTACCTGAACATTGTGGCTTAAATATCGTCTTCAAAAAATATTGGGGCATATTATCAACAGAATGCGATAATTATCGCAAAGCGCGCTTAGCGCGTCTTTTACTATCGCCAGCTATCGCTGGATTACAATGCCATGTTAGCGGCGTATTAGCAATGCTTTGCCCAGAGGCGATGTAAAATCCAGCGATATCGGTGAAAACCAGTTATAGCGCACAAATTACAGCAACATTTTGACAGTGCTAATGTAAAGCTTACTCATAGGCAGTGTAGTGTAGTTCCTATATTCCAAATAGGCTCTGCGCATTGGAATAATATATTCAGCAGTGTAGACGTAGGACTGAGGTCGAGTAGGTCTCTACTGACTATATTAGACTTAAGGTTTGCCAGCTAGCTCAGCGGTCACTAGAAACGTTCTCGAATAAACGAGGAGGAGTTTAACCTCCCTGGATAGACAAGAAGGAATTAGCTTCTGACAACCATATAACATGACAACTTTGCTCCCTCAGAATAAGAGTGTATCTCTAGAGTCGTGTGAAAACAATAGACAGCTATTTCACTCAGTCAAGTGTGCATACTTAGTTTCACCAGAGTGCAGAGAAAAGAGAGACGGGCGTTTTCAATAAAAGGTGTAATTTATTGAGCAGTCTTCTTTCTCATACAAGAGAAATGAATTGCCACAATTGCAATACTCATAGTAAAGTAAAGTGCGTACAGTAAAAGGAGGATCATAAAATAATACTGTAAAAGCATTGATATGGTTTCTTAGCCATATGATACTTTAAAATAGATAAAATATATACATACTTATATACATAGACTAACGTACTCAACTGGTGCTTCTAAATACGCCTACCCCGGTGTGCCTGACCTAAGCCTATTACGTGGGAAGGAGTAAGTAAGTAGCAGTTTAAGTTAAGTTTGTTTTGCCAAAAATCTGAATCAAGAATTCTCTTTAAAGGTTTAGTCAGCTCCGTACCTGGGTATTAGAAAGCAGGAGGTCTTGTATCTCTCTCTCAGGACTCGATATCCCAGTAACCCGCAAAGGTATCTGGAAACACCGGAGCTGGATTTCTCGGCAGGAGAAAAGACAGCGTCTCTCTCAGTGCGTCAAAAGGGAGGGGCAGCGTCCGTGGGCTCTCGCATCAGCTGGGCTCTCCGGCAAGTAGATAGCTGCTCTGCTCCAAATCCACCACAGTGTGTTTGCTTAAGGCAACGTTGGTATATTTATACCTGAAAGGTGCCGGGTTTGACGTAAGGTTGGACATAAGACGTCAATGAAGATGTCACTAAGAACTGGCCGTTCTTAGAGTGCTCACAGGAGTTCTAGGACGAAATCAAAACAAAAGCAATGGGGAATTCCCAGGTTGCTGGAGGTTTGGTTTGATACAGAACTCGTTGTACTTGCTAGGAGCCTGGGGAAGTAGCCTTGCTTAATTTGGACAGCATGGGCTATGACTAAATATGGATATGATTCTTATGCCTTTATAAGGATATTATTCATTATAACAACATAAGGGCATAAATCAGGACTATCGAATTTAGGGTCCTAGATAGAACTACAACACCCACTCCACGATCTAATGTCCCTCATTACTTAAAACTAAGCAATAGTAAACATATAATGAAGCATGTGTTTTCCAACCCACCCCAAAATACATAAATTTGCATATTTGAAATGGTATTAGGTAATAAAATTTACACATGAAATGGCTCTTAATACAGAAAAGAAGGTCGAGACCATTCCATCACATAATAATACAAATTCTGTACATATGCTAGAGGCTGAGGTAATATATTGTCTCTAGAGTTCCTAAAAATAGAAGCTCTGTTCTCTAAGAATAGTTCTACTTTAAGCAGAATACATGTGCCAGAAAAAGGTAAATATTTTGGAAGGGAAAATAATTTCGCATTCAGGGCAAAAAAATAAAAATTGTTCCAAATGTTTTCAGTAGCTTTTGTTTATGAAAGGTGAAGGCCGAATTCAGAGTTCAGGGAACGCTGTGCGCTTGTTGCTTAACCCCTTCGATGCTCATGACAAGGTCAGCTCGTCATGCAGTACACTGGTCGTGTGCTTATGACGAGCTGACCTTGTCATGAACAATGGGAATTCAATGAAGTCAGCACCAGGGGGGAAAACCTCTAGCACTCATGCAGTTAAAAGTTATTCTTTCTGTTCAGGGGAGAACATCATTTCAGACAGACTTTCAAAAAAGTGGTCTACCGCTTCAGGTGAAAGTTCGACCAAGTTTGAAAATGCCGCAACAGTGCAGTCTCGAGCATGATTGCTATCGTCGATGTCAGGATCAGCAATGCTCACAGAAGGTTGTACCTGGGTGATGCTGCTCTCATCTCGTACTTCACTACCACCTAATCGTAGTGGCGAAGTTTCAACGAATGCCGTCATCAGAATGGGTAGCCGCTGGGGACAACACGATGCATGAGCCGTTACAGGACTTAGCAAAGTATCTGTATCCAATGGTACTGCTGATGGTAGTGTAAGACAGACGTCCAACACGCATTCCTCTCCGCATAGCATACATCGAAGCACAGGTAAGATGCAATTCTGCCAGATGGATCTGAATGAAAGAAACCAGGTCATATTCAGATCTTTTAGCCGGGCTAATCCAAGGACTTTAGTTATGCGGTCCCGATAGCGTATACCTAGGATCGTTTCTTCCATCGTTACTGGAGTCTTGTCTGCGACTTGGCTTGCCATATCGGAGCAGAAGTATCAAAAATAATATGCCTGCTACGAGTCCCAACAGAAGTGGTAGGCCGCCAAAGACAGAATGGACAAAATTAGGAAAAATGCCCAAAACTGTTTCGGAGGGTGTTAACAGTCCCGAAAAAAATTGTCTTAAATATATGTGGGATACCACTGGTATCTGACATATTTAGGATTTGGCTTAGCATTTCTACGAAATGCACGGGGCAATTTGTTGATAGAAGGGTATGTATCTCTGCCGTTGTCCTTGCAACTTGCAGATCATACGTTTCTTTAGATGACGTTAAGGGCACAGTAGTCTGTAAAAGGACAGACTTTATTCTGCTTAAAGTATCAATTCGAATAGAAGAGATATTCAAAGAAGGCCAAATTGTTGTCTCCGTATCTGGAGTGCTGTTTGGATACAATACTTGCATACAGCAAGTGACCACGGAACTCACGCTCACGAGATAGGCTTTCCCTGGCACCATGCCACAACAGCTGTGGTCCACTATTAGAATGTAACTCCCGTTAGAAAGCCGTCTAAAGAATGGCTCTATTTGTGTTGCAGGTGTACCGTGCTGGTAACATGAAAGGTTATTTGAAGTCCCCTCACAGGCCCCATGCAATTTAATACCTTGACACAGAAGTATACCGCTTAGTGATCGTTTACAATTGTTACCTCTAAGAAATACATTCTGTTTCTTTTCACTATAACATGTGTGTGTGTAAGGCAATTTCCATGATGACTTAATGTACCCTTTACCCAACCTTTCATACTGGCCCGCTGGTATATACTCTTGCCAGTATTTAAATTGGAAAGTTGTTATCGGAATTGTAATTATTCCGTGTATTATCCATTCAATGACAGGTCTTTCTGACATTGTCAATGGTAATCTCTCAAGTTTTTTAATGCTCAGATGCAGCGTATATACCGGCCACTATGAAACGTTTTTGACGCTGTTTGCGTGGTCCCATTATGAAATCACGCAAGTCAGCACCGTCTTTAAGTAAAGTCAAGTGTTGTTTAATTTCAGCCAGTGTGGATTTCTGTAGCCATTCGAGGCAGAGTTTCCCTATACTGTATGTTGTGACTATCCCTGGATGTTGTCTCTGGGAGTATCTAGGGTCTGGCCTGGTCATTTTGAACCCCTGTATTTTGTTCAGGAATCTATCTTGACAGTTATTTGTGTCTGTGGGCCAGATCAACCATTCTTTCCAAACATCTACATGAAACCTCTCGCAGCCATCGCACGCCAGCACAACCTCAACATCATCTCTTACGCCGATGACACCCAGCTGATCCTCTCCCTCACCAGAGACCCCGACACCGCCAGAACCTGCCTACACAAAGGGATGAAAGACGTTGCCGAGTGGATGAAGGACAGCCGCCTGAAACTGAACTCAGACAAGACGGAAGTCCTCATCCTGGGATCTTCGCCCTCCGCCTGGGACGACTCCTGGTGGCCCCCAGCCCTGGGCACCGCACCCAAGCCAACCGACCACGCACGCAACCTGGGCTTCATCCTGGACCCCTCCCTCTCGATGACCAGACAAGTCAACGCCATCTCCTCATCGTGCTTCAACACCCTGCGTATGCTTCGCAAGATCTTCCGCTGGATCCCGACCAAGACCAGGAAGACTGTCACCCAGGCACTCGTCACCAGCCGACTGGACTACGGAAACACCCTCTACGCCGGAACCACAGCCAAGCTACAGAAAAGACTCCAGCGCATCCAGAACGCCTCCGCCCGACTCATCCTGGATGTCCCCCGACGCAGCCACATCTCCAGCCACCTGAGGAACCTGGACTGGCTCCCCGTCGACAAGAGGATCACGTTCCGGCTCCTCACCCACGCACACAAGTCTCTCCACGACCTGGGCCCCAAGTACCTCAACGACCGCCTGACCTTCTACACGCCCACCCGCCAGCTACGGTCCACCAGCCTCGCCCTCGCAGCCGTACCACGCGTCCGAAGAGCCACCGCCGGAGGAAGATCCTTCTCTTACCTGGCTGCCAAGACTTGGAACTCTCTCCCCATCCACCTTCGGCTGACTCAGGACCATCTCGCCTTCAGGAAACAACTCAAGACCTGGCTGTTCGAGCAGTAGCATACCCCTCCCCCCAAGCGCCTTGAGACCCTCCCGGGTGAGTAGTGCGCTATACAAATGGCATGATTGATTGATTGATTGAGGATGTGTTCTGTTTTGGTTTAAAATATGGGATACGTCTATCTCAACATCTGTAGTGCTATTACTGTCAGGTGTTGGCTTTGGAATAGACGGTTTTTTAAATTCTTTTATCTTGGCTGTGCAGATTTATGCAAATAGTGATGTGCTAAGTGATTATAACAATACATTTCTTCATAATTTGATGAACCCTGTAAGTAATCATGTTCTGTAAATTTTGCTGACATTACTAAATCTGACATCATATCATTAATACTTTCAAAGTCCCAGTCATCAGAGAATGTACTCGGCTTTACAAAGTCACTTAATCAAACCTTGAACTGGTGTGGATATTTCAAGAGCTCGACCGGGCCATAGATTTCGTAATCCGTTTTGTCCCATGCTACCCCACCGGTTATTGGATTGGCTGTGACATTCACTGATGATAGTTCTCTTTTCTCGATGTGAGATGACTAGTGTGGCTTTAGGACCAAGTTGATGTTCTGACTTGCTGTGTCCATTGTACTGTATTTTCCCTCAATGAATTTTCCCAAACAAAGAACCATGATGAGCCAAAGCAGGAGGAAAAGTACACCTAACACAACCCAAAATTCAATCCATGGAGAAATCAGATAGGTTTCTTTGAGTTGGTGAAAGAGTTCCGTTACTTTGTCTTTAAAAGTTTTTGTTGGTGGCGTTTCTTCAGGTTCGCTTGGATCTTCAGAAAAGTTATCAAAATTGGTGAAGTAGCCAGATGCAGTTCTGTCAATTGTTGAAATCGCTTCAGGATTTTTATTTGCTTTTGCATCTTTTGATTCACTAGCATAGTCTGAGGCTACATCGTTGTAGACTGGTGTTTCTTGATGAAGTGTTGCAATTTGGGTTTCAAGAGGCATAAATTCCATGGCTTTGTTGCATAGTCCTTTTTTATTCACTGCAGGTTTATCAAATGTGATTAGTCTCTCAGTTTGAACCTCTTGTATTGTAGCAAGTTTTGGTACTCTGCTACTACTTGGGAGTCCACTGGGCCTACTACTTATTATTGGCCACATAATTGTGGTTTTACCAGGTCGATGGATACAACTCGGTTCTCCTTTTTACCAGCAAGGGGCGGTAGTACAACTGATCTTGTTCTGCTAACAGCTAAGACAGGTACTGCTTTTCTGTAAGAAGGCCCAAATTCCTTCTTCACCGGGATCTTCTCTCTGACCAGATCCCCAATCTTTGGAATCCAGACAGGCCTTGCTGGGACAGGTGGTTTTTCTTCAGTGGCTGTTGGCTGCTGTTTTAACTTTACGTTGCTCAGGTCTTTTCTTGTTTCTTTTATGTCCTGTAAAATAGCCAAACGATCTTTGATATCAAAGCATTTTTCTTCTACCACTGAAGTCTGACTATCTAAGTCCTGAATATGCATTCTAGTCCCGAAAAATAGTTCGTACGGACTGAAACCTTTTAGAGAATTTCTTGGCAGATTGTTAAGACTACGTTGGACACTTGTTAAATGTTGGACCCACCCATCACCCGAACCTAATACCCTCGCCGTTATAGATTGCTTTATGTCCCGGTTTTTTCTTTCCACAATCTCATTTCCCTCAGGATGGAAAGGACAAGAGTACTGCAATGCAATGCCCATGCTGGTCATGGCCTCCTTATAAGCTCGAGAGCTAAAAGCAGGACCCTGGTCAGAATGTAGCATGCCAATTGCGTATGTGCCGATAAAGACTCGCAAATCTTTTATAACAGTTCTTGCGTCAGCCGAGCGCTGGTGTCTACATTCTAAGTGAATCTAGTCTTGAATGTTAATGGGACGCATTTTTACTGCTCGGTATTTCGTATAGATAGTCTTATGCTATCTAAACGAAGAGCCATGGCAAAACTCCGGCTGGTTCGCCACTGCGATCTCTGTTGCAGTTTGGACAGTTTATTGCAAATTTGTGATGTTGCAGGCTCCTTCCCGGCCACCAGTATTCTGATTGTAATTCTTTCAGAGATTCCTTAATCTTTTGGTGCCTTAGACCTTCACCCATGTGTGCGTGTGCTATTAACAAGATTCTCTTGTTCGTGTTTGGAATTACTCTATCCCCCACTCCAGGGATTCGAGCAAAAGGAACGGAGTTTGCATCGATTATGTATGTATAATTGAGTGGATAGTTCACAGGTAATGCTGCACAGTTTTACCGCCAGCATGGTTTTCCCGTCTATGTATTTTTCTGAACGCTTTTTTGTGGCTATGGAAGCCGGATTAGTTGTTTCCGCTGTGGCTGTGTCAGCCAATGAATTCCCTGCAACGTGAACGCCATCACGCTGATGACTCAGTGTATGTATCACGTGAGTCTTTTGTAGTTCTTTCTGCAACAGAACTACTTGTTCCCAAAGCTTCTTATGCTTTATTGTGGCACCTGTGTCATCTTTGTAACCGTTTTGAACCCAGTTCTGCAAGTCATTATTGTAAGATTGGACGCAGTAATGCGAATCGCACACTATTAGTGTCGGGAATTCGCGATCGGCAATATCGAGCGCCATTTTTAAAGCTAGCAGTTCAGTATGTTGACCTGAACTGTCTTTTACAGATTGAGACATAGTTACCAGTGGTCTCAATTTACCTCTGTGCCACCGGTATTTAACAACCGCGCACGCAGCACTGTAAGCTCGCTTACCCCAAACTGTGGGTTGTGCTGATCCGTCTGTATATATTACACAGGCGTAAAGTTGTAGTTGAAGAATTTCGATTGGCAGAGGATATTCTTTTTCATATGTTAGATCTTTCAGTTTTTTCATGTTCGGGTCAAAATAGTATTTTACATCTTCTGCAGCAAGAGAATTTTCCCATTCAAACCATTTTGGATCTAATGCCACGGTAGTCAAATTGTGTGGGCTTGTTAATGCCTCAAAGGCTGATTCTGCTGTTAAAACAGTTATCCTTTTGCCTTGAGCTTGGGCTCTTTCTTTTGCTACAGCAGTTTGAACCGCATTTACTATGTTTTCTGTAAGACTGAATGTTTTTCAGCTTGTGTGTACAAGTGTGATTTGTAAGTTATTGGTACCTTTTCTCTCTCATTAGAGGTCAAGTACATGAATCCGCATCTTCCTGGGATGACTCTGATTACAAGGTTGCGTGTATTTTCGCGTGTTTGTAATTTTGTTTTAGCTAACATGTCTGTTTGCAATGATCTAAAAATTTCTGTGTGTTTTTGAGTCCAATTGATTGGTTTAAAATCAGGTTTTATTAATTCATAGAGAGGTTTAACCCTCTCTGCATAATTTAGAATGTATGTTCTTCCGAAATTCAGGAAACCTAGTATTGATTGTAAGTTCTTCAGCGTTTTTGGTGCTTGGAGGACAGTGCATTTCTCTAAGAAATTGTCCGCTAGGCTTTTGCCTTCACTTGATAATTCATATCCTTAAAACAGGACTGTAAGATGGGCAATTCGCGACTTTTTAAAGTTGAATTTGTAACCCTCTGCTGCAAACCCAAGTATAATGGTGTTTACTCTTTTCAAGTGAGTATCCAGGTCATCATCTGTTAGATAGATGTCATCGACATAAGATAATGCCTCATCATCATACATTTGTAGTAACTCTGTTACCCTTGTTGAGAATAATCCTGGGCTATTCTTGAATCCCTGTGGGAGTCGACAAAAATATTACCGTGACCCCATTATTGAGAAAGCGGTCAAATACCTGCTTTCAGGTGCAATGTATTGACAAAAGAATCCATTAGAGATGTCTAATGTCGTTTTGTATTTTTTGCGCACGATGTTATTCATTAGTGCTGCACTGTGTGAGTTTTGTACTGCAAATGTCTTGCAACACGAGTTAAGGTATCTGTAGTCCAAAACTAGATGATATGAATCGTCTGGCTTGGAGACAGGAAACAAAAGATTCTTCATTTGCGAGGTGCATGTTTCAATCACCCCCTGGTATTCAAGTTGATCTAAGATCTCCCTGACCTGTTTTTTAGCTTCTTGCTTAATTGGGTACTGCCTTTGTGCAGTTGGTTGACATTTTAACTGGATTTTGTGAGGAGGAGAGTCCTCATCCCATCCTACATGATTTTTGTATAATGCAGGAGCCTGGGCTACTGCCCATTTTCTTGCATATGTATATTTTTTATGCATTGGAATATGATTTGAGAAGGCAGGCATAATCATTACTTCGCCATGAGGGCACTCCCTGACAAACTCTGGTGGCCAGTCTTTCTCAACTATAAGGATGTCATAGCCTTTGGAAAGGTTATCCCAAAATAGACCCCTTACTTTCCTAGTCTTATCTCCCTCCATACGTAATGTTATTTCGTATATTTTATGAGGTTTGCTAACTCTGGTATCTGCAGTTTCCACCTGAATGTATTCATTCGTGTCCACTGTCTCCAGAAGATTCATTAGGATCTTGCGAGCTATGGTCACTTCTGCTGCGCTGTCTAGCATTGTCTAGGCCCACTCTCCGTTTTTCAGTTGTGTCCTCAGTATCCTCGGCATGTTTAATTATTTTAATACTGGCTTCGTTCTTTCTTGGAAATTGTAATTTTTTACTTTGATGAGCAGGTTCCTTGTCTTTGGACTTGACGTGCTCTTCCCTGTGTTCTGACCGTCCTCTTCTTTCCGATTTCTGCGAGGAAGTCTGAAAAGATCGAGAGGGACGTGTATCAATATCTTGATATCTATCAGGTTTTTTCAAATTATCCCTATTTCTAAGGTTGTATCTTTTCTCAGAGGGCTCCCTCTGGGGAGACTTGTGTCCTTGGTCCGGAGATCTTTCTCTCCGCCGAGGAGACCTTCCTCTGGACTGGAATCTTTTTTCTTTGGGAGTGGATTGTTTATTTCCATCCCAGTTCTTTTTTGGAGTGTTTAGATTATTTTTAATAAATATCTTTTCAGGATTTTCAGTTAGTTGGGGTTTTACTGGTTTCCCACCCAAACTATCTCTACCTAGTTCTTCATAGGATTTTTCTATGATTCTGGCAAGTTCAAATGGTTGGTCTGCTATATCTGTTTCTTTCAATTTCTGGCAGATCGCCACAGAATCTGCTTCTCCTTTTATGTTGGCTAAAAATATAGCCGAGACCTGCTTGAAGTCTTTCAGTAATTTCATACCCAGAGTTAAAGCAGGTACTGGACCGTGTTCATTTTGAATCTGTCTTAGCTCATCTGGTATTACCGCCATGGACGGAACACCATATGTTTTTGTGTAAATGAAAGCAAAGACTGTACCCCAAGTGTCACAGTCCTCCACATGTGGTGCGAACCCCATTGGGAGACAGATAGTCAGAATTCTGTGTTTCTCAGTAGGTGTAGTATCTGGAAATACTGCCTCTATTTGAGTTATTTTTTGTGCTAACCAGAATGGAATTTGTTCCCGTTTTGCGGGTGTTTTACCAAGACAGGATTGTATATTCTGTGGTGTTATTTTGTTTGTGTTCCCCTGATGAGGGGTCAGCTGTGGAATGTTAAGTGCTGGTTGGACTGTTGTAGTCTGCATTACATATTGGACTAATTGTCTATGTATTTTAATCAGTTGTTTTAGCTGGGCTAAAAGTTCTGGTACTGACATTTTTTCGATGTGTGGATGTGGTGTGTAGCTGGCTAGAACCGGCCACGTTGCTCCTGGTCTACCTAGTGGACCGAGCCTGGTGATGTGATTGTTATGTTTTAGGGCGCCATTAAACCAGAGCAGGTGCTCTTGGTAATTTAGTGGGATTTCCACCTCCTCGAAAGGGGTGTATTTGTAATAGTGGAACTCGTGTGTGACAGCGTTTGCTGCTGGAAAGTTTATCCATGAATAGAATACCTCTGTCTGCCGATATTCATGGGCCTCTATCACGAATATGACTATACCACCTCGTGATGTCAGTCCGTTTTCTATAAGTTTAAGAGTTATAGTTTTTCTTATGTTGACCGGAATGAGTATAACATTCGGGTTGTTTTCTCGAAGACTCGTGTCATCCGCTAGGAGCTGAGCTGCTATTCTAGCTGCCTCCCTTTCGTCTTCACTTTCTGACATTTTTACTGACAGAAAGGTTTTTGTTGCAGATCAAGTTTCAAGGAAACAAATATTAGGTGCACAATATTTTGGAACACTGTATCCTTCAACGTTGACTAAACCAAAAACTATACATAGGAATCTCTTCCTACTAAGTTCCGGCGGATTTTAACCTTTTACCCACTCCAGACGTCTATTGGAGTTTTTACGGGAAAAAGGGTCTGTGTGAAAAAGCACGACTGAGTTACTCTAACGTCTTGCGTTAGATTTATCGCCTTACCAAACGTTGGGCACCATGTAGTGTAGTTCCTATATTCCCAATAGGCTCTGCGCATTGGAATAATATATTCAGCAGTGTAGACGTAGGACTGAGGTCGACTAGGTCTCTACTGACTATATTAGACTTAAGGTTTGCCAGCTAGCTCAGAGGTCACTAGAAACTTTCTCGAATAAACGAGGAGGAGTTTAACCTCCCTGGATAGACAAGAAGGGATTAGCTTCTGACAACCATATAACATGACAACTTTGTTCCCTCAGAATAAGAGTGTATCTCTCGTGTGAAAACAATAGACAGCTATTTCACTCAGTCAAGTGTGCATACTTAGTTTCACCTGAGTGCAGAGAAAAGAGAGACGGGCGTTTTCAATAAAAGGTGTAATTTATTGAGCAGTCTTCTTTCTCATGCAAGAGAAATGAATTGCCCCAATTGCAATACTCATAGTAAAGTAAAGTGCGTACAGTAAAAGGAGGATCATAAAATAATACTGTAAAAGCATTGATATGGTTTCTTAGCCATATGATACTTTAAAATAGATAAAATATATACATACTTATATACATAGACTAACGTACTCAACTGGTGCTTCTAAATACGCCTACCCCGGTGTGCCTTACCTAAGCCTAATACGTGGGAAGGAGCAAGTAAGTAGCAGTTTAAGTTAAGTTTGTTTTGCCAAGAATCTGAATCAAGAATTCTCTTTAAAGGTTTAGTCAGCTCCGTACCTGGGTACTAGAAAGCAGGAGGTCTTGTATCTCTCTCTCAGGACTCGATATCCCAGTAACCCGCAAAGGTATCTGGAAACACCGGATCTGGATTTCTCGGCAGGAGAAAAGACAGCGTCTCTCTCAGTGCGTCAAAAGGGAGGGGCAGCGTCCGTGGGCTCTCGCATCAGCTGGGCTCTCGGGCAAGTAGATAGCTGCTCTGCTCCAAAACCACCACCGTGTGTTTGCTTAAGGCAACGTTGGTATATTTATACCTGAAAGGTGCCGGGTTTGACGTAAGGTTGGACATAAGACTTCAATGAAGATGTCACTAAGAACTGGCCGTTCTTAGAGTGCTCACAGGAGTTCTAGGACGAGATAAAAAAAAAAGCATTGGGGAATTCCCAGGTTGCTGGAGGTTTGGTTTGCTTACAGAACTCGTTGTACTTGCTAGGAGCCTGGGGAAGTAGCCTTGCTTAATTTGGACAGCATGGGCTATGACTAAATATGGATATGATTCTTATGCCTTTATAAGGATATTATTCATTATAACCACATAAGGGCATAAATCAGGACTATCGAATTTAGGGTCCTAGATAGAACTACAACAGCAGGTGTGGACTCAGCCTGACGATCCACCTCCCATTGACAAGTTGGCTACGTCAGGTTTTAATCAGGCATTGAATACTAGCGATAATCGCGGTTAGCACAACATTTATTATCGCTTTGCGGGTCCGTGGCCGCATTGGTAATAGGGGGAAGTTGTGTTTGCGAATGTTTCCATGTTGTTTTAGTGAGGAACGCCTACTTTGCGTATCATTAGCGATAAATATCGCTGACATGCAAAGCAGCAAAAACAACGACTGCTATCGCAAGGAAACAAGCGCTTTTAATTTGTAATAAATCCATACTAATTCCCATCAATCGACTCTGAGCTTTACTGTGTGACAAAACGGTTACACTGTAATTGTTAAATTGTAGATGATCCTAACTTCTTTTATTTCTCAGGCAACTATAATCTTCCATTGTAGGGGTCAAGGAAAAGGGAGCCTAAATTGTATGAGCTGTCAGAATGTTGCAATTTATCAAGCGCTCTTTGATGTATCTGCTGTTTGTCCTAATTTCTCGGTGACGGTGGGTGCAAGGGAAACAGCTCAATTAGTTTGAGCGTGGACCCAAGAGAATTTGACAGCAATGACACAGGACACACAATGATTTAAACACCCAACTACCAACCATCAAAATGTGATTTTGGATTCTCACTCACTGACTAACTATACTTTCAGGGGTGCAAAGAAAAAGTCTTGGAGCCTGATTCACAGAGGTAATCCACACTTTTAAGTAATTTACTATTAGTAGTAAGTTTACTATGTTTGGGTATTCACAAATTCTGATTGTAAATTGACTATAAATGTGTAGGTCAAATCTCTCCACCCCCTGAGTATTACAATTGGCTTACTCTGGTGTGGGTGTGTGTCAACCCTGGCAAAAACCACTCCATAACCCTTCTGAAACCCCTCTCTCTCCTCCCTAATCCCATCCCGTCTTGTTGTGAGCGTGGATATCAGTTCACCTAAATGCCAGGGGGAGCGGAAGTGACTACACACTCCCCTTTCACTCACATACACTTACTTATACATGCACACAAATTCACACATATACACTTTCTCACATATAAACACACTCAACCGCAAGCATGCACACAACATACATTTAAAAGCCTTTTTTTACTTATCTCAGCTGTCATGGAAGGGCACATTCCATTATTGTAACACATAGTTATTACACTATTAGTGAATTATATATTCTATTTATTCACTATTAGTGTAATACAAATTTGACAGAATATAAAGAGTGTGGAGCCCCAGCTGCCCCTGTGTTCCTGCAATGAATTTGCCACCTCTGAGGCCAGGGGTCGCAAAGGCAGTGCTAGGGGTAGCAAGGGGCAAGACAGGGGTCGCAGCTGCAACCCTTGGTGATGTCCATGGTAGTAAGTCTGATCCCTTTTCCGCCCAATACATCATCTCTCCCAGATGTACTACTAAAACCCATATTTACATGTGCAGAGACTCTGAGGTAAGGACAGATAAGCAGGGAAATCTGCACACATAAATATAGGTAATGCAGAGGCGTGTAACTCTGCATGTAGTTTATGAACTGCAATTTGTGGTAAGAAATAAACAATAAAGTGCAGTTTGTGAATCAGACCCAAGGGTATTGGTTTTCATGGGTGTAAAATGTCTCAATAGAAAGAAATCTCACATTACAAATGACGCTTTGCCACTTTGTGTTGCCACGTTCATGTTTGAATTTTCATTAACAGAAGACCCCACCTAAATGGTGTGATTTTACCCTTTTCCCCAATCAAGTAGGAGGTGGCTGTCAGATTTATTTTTCAGTATGCTAAGTAGGTAACTGAAACGTTATTATATTCATGCACATAATTTGTGAAAAACAAATCAAGCACTAATAGGCTAACACTAAATGCAACATGTTTCCCCACCTTTGTCCTTCCAAGGAATAAAATCACTACAGTCCACTAGAGACTGTTGAATGTGAAATACAGTTGTTGTCATGATCATGCTTTTTGTTCATCTAAGATGCCCAACGCATCGATACTATTTGGTAGTAAGTTTGGGCCAGCAAAAGACGTGCTTGCCCTCAAAAAAATATAATCTTTTGTGAGCACAGAATAACAAACAGGCAGCGGGATAGCTGCTGTAAAATTTGGAATATGGAAATGTGAAAGGTATAAAATGTAGACTTCCTTTTGAAAAGTGAAATACATGCATTGATATGCTAAAACACTTACTGGCATTTGCAATTATATTAACTAAATGTATTCAAAGAAGACGCATTGCCCCTGACAGATTTTCTATTTCCCTTTTCCTCTCTCTCTCTTTCTTTAACGTATGGTGTACATTTTACATAGAATGTGTAAAACTCTACAAATGGTAGATAGAAATAAAAAAACAACATCACAGAACACAAATGTGTAATACGCGCATCTGTAGGGGGATCAATAGCTAAGAATTGAAGATAGTGGAAACAGAAGTTTACTTCAACGATTTGCACCCAGCACTAGGCAGGGCAAGGGTCGTTGCGAATTCCAAGTAGGTAGCTAGCCCTAGCTTTTCTGAAAGGATGCAGCGAGCCTGATCTCAGGCGACCAACAAACGGATCATTTAGAGAATTGATTCTTCAACACATGGATGGAGTTTCAGGTCAATAGACAAAACCATGTACCCAGACAACAGCTCATCATTGACTGCAGAGAATCCCAGGATCACTGACAACGGATATAGGAGACAAATCCCTCCCATACAAAGTACAGGGAAGGCCTTTACTTGTCTTTCTGCTTTAAATTGTGCATATTGTATTGTTTTCTCCCTCATAGCAATGAGCATATTGATTTTGGAAATTGATCCTTCCACCCTGTCATTTAAAGCCCATTTAGCTATTCATAGACCGCCCTAGAGATTGAGGGGGTAACATGGCGTTTGCCAAGATGGGAGACCCAATCTAAAGTGGGAGGGTCTTCCTCCCATCAAACTTGCAGTTCCATCATGCCATTTAAAGGTGGGGGAAGTGCCTACTTTTCCACCGTGGTGCCTTAGCATGCTCTGTCATGGGAAAAGGTTTTCTGGCAGCCCATGTCAGGGACGGCCAGCTTCAGGGCATCTGTGACCTACCCTATTTTTTTATTTATTTAAGGCCTGCCTTCTGATGCTCCTTTTTCTTGTTCATGACCACGTGATGAGCACAGCAGCCATGTACATCAAAACAAAACAACCTCACTCCCCTTCACAAGCAAGGATAAAACATCCTTCTATCAGTGACTTCGATCTATTGTGCTCAACAAATTATCCTCAGATTTGATGGCCCACATTTAATTTTTTTCAGTAAGCACTTCCACCACAAAAGTGGAAGCACATTAGGCAAAAGAGATCACAACCACACAGCGAAAATCTCTAAATTGGATGGACAGTTCTCCAGTGGGAGGAAGATGTGAGAAATCCACCAACATGGGACCTGGCAGGCTAAGTCTAAATAATCCCCCAAATGCAGAACATGCGCTCCATGTGTATGGAATTTGACTTCAACATGAACCACTGATTTGATAGGTGAAGGAACACAACAGTGTCCTTTTAAAGTGAACTAAATATGAAAGAATCTTAAAGCTGAAAACCAGTAAAAATGATTCCCAACACAATACTTTCCTAAGATCTTTATTTTGCTGTAAAGCTATAAAAGCACATAAAGACCAACAGATCAATACAATATATGCACATCCAATTTAATCAAATAGTATCCATTTAGTTGCTTTGTTGACATTTCCATTTCAGAGAGTTAAAACAAGTTATAAAGTATGAAGTACAATAGAAACCAATATACATAGTTTGGCTAATATTCAATGAATCAAGATTTATTTGACTCAGAATCTACAATGTTAATCATCTCCATAGGAATCTAAAATATTTTTGTAAAATATAATAACTAATTCACAGCAAGATGCATAATTAATTGGCTTTCTATATGGCTGTACCCACCTAAATTGGGGAGCATATTTCTTAAACTAAGAAGAATGATAAAGAGGGAGCCCCCACTGTAGCATAATATGTTTTGCCCATGTGCAAATTATTGCCGAGCCCACTAGTACTCAAAGACATTTACCTATAAGTTCCCACCTAGGGCGGCTAAGGTAGTACTCGCTTTTGTCTTACTCTCCACATGTCCAACAAAAAACGAGAGAGCGCAAAAACAATGGGCTGTCTAGTATAACTCTTCAGGATTCAAATCGCCTCTCTGTAATCCTATGCCCAAACTACAGCACAGAATCCATTTCCTTCTAATCCCTGCATAAGCTGAACAAAAGAGGAATACATGCTCCACCGTTTCATTGCCCTCACAGCAGGAAGGGTATCACCAGTCTACCTCCTTATGATCACATAGCTATTTGACCATAAAATAAAGAAGTTGGAGTATCCCATAAAAAAATTCAGATACATTTACTGTGTTTCAGCTGGTACCATCTCATCCAAAAAGTCTTCCACTTTAAACACACCTTCATGTGCAAGGGAAGGTACTGTGAGAAAACCTAAGCTTCTGCCCATGTGAGATTCCCTGTTTGTATTGCCAATAACAGGACTTGACAGCTATTTTTGATCCCACTCTGGCCTCCTCCTGGTTAATCCACAGAGTCTTTTTTCCAGTCCAAGTAAGACATGTTTATATACCGAATCCATGGTATGTTAGATCACCCAAAAGTGCCTATTATTTCCTCAAGCCCTTTTGATACAAGGACAGCTCTGGAGTCGCCCAGACTCTTCTCCAATATAAGATGGACCTCAGCTCTATCTTATCAGAGATCGATCTTAGCCCTAGGTCTAATCTAAGGTGAACCAGCGGAGTGCTTATAGGGAGACCTGTCCATGACCGCATGGATCGATTTTCAAACCGCCACCATAGTAGGCACATCCTTAAAACCGCACAGCTCAGCACTGTAGAAACTGCCCCCATTTTTTATGGGATATAGATTTGTAAAGCTGGAGAAATTGGACAAAATTGAGAACCTCATTGCAGCTTCACTATACCCCTGGATTGATGTTTCAATTTTAGCCTATGGTGGACTATGTGGGTATGCAGGCAAGTGCTCTATTAGGGTAATCCCCAGGTAATCAAAAGGTATGAACCCTCTCCAATGGTACCCCGTTAAGCAAAGTATTAGCGCTGCTCGAATTACAGGGATTGAAGACCATAAACGTGTTCTTCCCTAAATGTATCTCTAAGCCCCTCTGTTTGCAGAAGCACTCAAAACGATCAAATAATTTCTGTAGCCCCATCAGTGATTTAGATAGCAATAGTGTGTCACAAGCAAACAGAAGAGCAGGGACCCTGGTGCCTGCAAGCTTTGCTGCGTCGTTCTCACAATTCTCCAAAAAGGCTACCAGGTCATTAATGAACATATTAAATCCGATACAAGACTTTTATAGTGCAATATTTCTGCTAAATCCTATGCGAGTCCCTGCAATGAGTACCCTTAGCGATGAATCACATGACAGGACAGTAGACCTTTGCAGTAATACAAACCTTGGAACTAAAATTAAAGTTGACATTTCACAGTCAGGGCACCTGATAAACAGAAGCTCTGGGCTTTGGCTGAGCTGTGTAAATGAGGGAAGGACAGAGTGCATGATGCAGGCTCCTGGTGTTCTTGTCCTTGTATCCCTGCTACCATAGCAACTTGCTGGCGCAGAGATGACTCATGAGCTGAAGAGAAGCAGCAAGAAAAGAGCACAAGTACAATGTCCATTCACCGACTTCCTATAAAGGATGCACTGCCTTTCTGATATTATGGAACAAAACAGAATAGATATTTATGTGTTCAAAGTGTGTACCGATTTTAAAGACATGCTATTGGGACTTTTAAAACAGCGTATACTTAGGTACCTGTCAGTAAGCTTCGTAATAGTGATATTATATTTTTCTGCAGCAACTTAAAAAAAACTTGGCTTGCCTTTAAGGCAACATGAATGGCCATTGGGACAGATGTACTCTTCAGTGGCTTCAATTTGCGGCCAGTATTTCTGCAACCAGTAAAGAATTTTAAGAACCCACCTATGTAGTAATGGACAGTTTTAAAAATCCTGCATTGTAGAAGGTCGGAATTCGACCAGCTTCATGAATAATAATGAGGTGTTTACTTGTGAGATTTTAGCCTCACCCAACTAGTTCGGCATCTTTTAACCGACACCAATTTTAAATCAACTTATAATTACAGACTTCATCGCATTGGAGGGGGCTTTTCATATTCCCTGGTTGAAATACATAATGGAACAGACAGGATGGCTTGGACGCCCTGACCTGTTCCTGAGCCCCTGGGCAAGACTGCAATCAGAGATTTTAAACAGCAGTATCTGGACAGGCACCAGGGGTTCAGGGAGGAGACAGAGCTAACCAAGCCTTCTGTGAGAAGGTTTGCCACACTGAGCTTGAGTTCACAGATGCAACCATACTTATCTTAAGTTAACAAAGCATATCATTGCTTTCTCTTGACTCGATTTCGTCTGAATCTGGTTCCTTGGTTCCCCCCAAGGATACTCGAAATCTGGTTCACTTAAACCCTGCCACTGTGACAATGTTTCGGAGTAGGACACTCTTCATTACATGTTTTTCTGCACCTATTGTGATCCCTTCCGCAGAAAACACATATTTCCACTACTCAGAGATCGCCAATTTGTCCAAGTCAAGCTGGCTCTGTTTTATCTTCAAATGCTGTCTTCTCCCATGGTCTGTTTTGGGGTGGCAAGTTTTCTAACAGGGGCCACTAGATATAGGAAAAAGCTGTCGATGCAGTAGCCACCTTGTTTTATCAACCGGCTCAAATATGTTTTCCTAAACCACAAAATGTGCACTTTATGAGATAATACCTACAGCTTTTGGATTAATGCCTAGCACTGACGCACTTTACATGATGTGTTTGCTGTAAGTTTTATATATGATCACGGAAACAGCAATGTGGGCCGCCTTTTATTACCCTGTTAAGATATTTGTAATACATTTTTGTGACTTAAGTGTTATGTATAGAATGTATCTTGATGAATTGTGCTTTTTTTATTTTAACTGTTTGCTTTTATGGCTCTTGGATGCCGAATAAAGTACTTTTGACCATGACCGTGGAACAGCCTCATGGTCCTCCTTGATTTGAGTATCAGCATAATACAGTAATAATAGGATGACCACAGGAATGCCTTGATTTTACTTTGGGTACTTTAAGGGTGGTATGTTGCTGGCCAATGTTTAATACTACCTATGTAGTGAGCATCATGTTGTAGACCATATGGTCTTTGACTATTACAACAAGCACAGTTAATCTGTAGTTTCCTAAGATCTAATTCAAAAGTAAGGAGGGAGGTAGAGGAAAAATCAGCTAGGTTCGCCCTCCACAGCAAAGTATAAGTCAAAAAACAATCCGAAATATCAGATCAAAAAAACCTAGCTCTCAAGAAGAGTCACTTTCAGCATTGGATGTGGCTCACACAAAGGAAAAAGAAAAAGGGGAGGAATATCCTTTTTCTTTGGTCCCCTCACTCACCGGAGTTTCCTCACGGTGACATGCTTCATCATAGGGGCTTCCCAACCCGCTGCGGGTTGAGGCGTGCTATGACTTGCGCCACTACGTAGGAGCACTTTTTTTAATTGAGGACTATGTGTGGTGTCATGTGAAAAGGGAGGTGGGTGGAGTGGTGTGAATTAAAATATCCTACTAGTGTGCGGGAAAGACTTTATTCGTGCTCCTAGTAGATATATTAAAAGTGGGGTGGTTCTCTAGGTGAGCTGGTCCGATTATGAAATCAGGACCCCAGTAGAAAGCCAACTAGTTTCGAGCTGTACCCCTCAGCTCTTCTTCAGGACATCACAGGGTCCAGCCCTGTGAGTACCACTCCAAAAAAGTGAATCAAATGCCTACCAATGAGCATGTGCTAATATTTAGACATACGACTCTTCTGCAATTCAGTGGCGTATCTGTAGGAAAAAGAACAGTGTTAACGTGTAGACTCCAGAAAGACTTCCAGGTCTCGTATTGCTTTACTGTAAACTAAAAAATGAGCTGGTTAGAAGTGCCTATTTGCTCAATTATGTGGCGCTCGTGAATATGAGCGTGATGTCCCTAGAAGGAAATAAATGTTAAAAACACTGTTTTTACATGCACCGTTTAACCCTCGTGTTTTCCTGTAATTTAGGAGCTCGAGTGCGGGAAAAGAAATATATACAGATATACACAATGACCACAAAATAGTGCAGTGCCTATGAACAACACAAAAGACAGACGCACAACAGGGGTTAACATACGTTTTTTAAGGCTCTAATGGGCCTCTGGGACATTCAAGGGAAAAAGAGGAAGTCCGCGGAACCATCTGTAAAGTTGAATGGTTGAAAGTTAGTTTAGCGCGGATCTTACCGGTCCAGCCTGGGTGTGCTGTGTGTCTCACACGCGGACGCCCCATTGAATCCGTACGGTTTACAAAACAGGAAGGGTCTTACTTGTTACGGAGCTCTTCCTAGCTTTTACACCTAATCGGCATCCCTCGAGACCGGCGGATGCCGTCTCAGTCTCGGGCGCTCGATATGAAGCTTCTCGAGATGCCGCCCAGCTTCCAGTGGGAGACTAGACTGCGGGGAAATCTCCAAAATGGCCGCCCTGTTTGGGACAAACTAGCTTCCATCTTTGAATACTCGCGGGAGAATACTTGTGTATTTTAGACTATAAGAGTCACTAGACCCCAGAAAACAAACAACATGGACACAGTGGGACACAGCTATATTTATTTACAGTGTGTTAGGTGGGTTCTTCATCATTACACAATTACAAAAATGGTTATTGTTACAGTTAAATTGCCCGTGATGGTTTAATTGGAGGTGTTGCCACGAATAAATTCCCAGTATGGTTAGGTTGGGATTCGTTATTATAAGAGAATTGAAGGTTAGTGATTAAAGCTAATGTTAACTTATGATTGTCTAGCCAAAAGACCCCATGGAATGGCATCATTCAATCCGTGGGTATCAGTCTTGAGTTTGTACACCCAGCGCTGTTCATTCTCCAGAAGGCATTGTTCCAGGGTCCTGTCCATTTAGATGTCCCAGAATTACCCATTTCATGTCGTTAGGTGTGTGGTTCTTTTCAATGAAATGAGATGTCATTCCATCCCAGTCGATCAGCCGACAACAAGCAAACCACCAGCCTAGTGGTTAATCTTTCTGATTTCCATATTACTGACATACAAAGAAAAGTTCTGGAGAAGGGGTTGGGCTTTGTTCCCACCCCTAACATGGACAAATTCCTCCTAGCTCGTGAGTTAAACGAGTTTATAAGAAAAATTAAGTTACAAGTCTTCTTCAAAGACAAACCTATAACCAACCTGCCTGCAAATGACACGGGTTTACACAAAAAGTCAACCTTTACCCCACCAAGTGCAAACCTTCCGGTGGAGGTCCTAGCGTTTGAAAAAGCGGTAATGAAAGACATTGGGGAAATAGATCCTAGAACTATCAAAGTCTTCCACAACCTCAGTAGAATTGAAAGTGAAGCACTAAGGAAGCTTGCAACTATCAAGGAGGTAACAGTAAAACCAGCGGACAAAGGTGGTGCCATAGTGTTACAAAACACAACTACCTACAGGGAAGTATGCTTAAATCTCCTGGCTGACCAAAGAAACTACGTTAAAATCTTCGAAGACCCTACCAACCGCCTTAGAAAAGAGATTGCATACCTAGTAGAGGAGTCGACTGCTAACAATTGGCTAACAAAGAAAGAAACAGATTTTCTGGAAAACAAAAACCCAATCACTCCCTACTTCTACACAATACCAAAAATTCATAAATCCATAACCCATCCTCCGGGCAGACCTATAGTATCAGGCATAGGATCAATACTCGAGCCCCTATCAAAGTTTGCCGATGCCTTTCTAAGACCACTGATCCAAACCACCGATACCTATCTACAGGATACCAAATCAGTTCTCACATTACTCCAAGACTTACCATTTGACCCCACTAAAAATATCCTTTTAGGATTGGATGTGGAGAGTCTGTACACAAGTCTACCTCATACCGAGACATTACAGATTCTGGAGGACGTTCTGTTTGAACAAACATGGAGATACCAGACACCACGGCACGTCATCCTTGAGTGCTGCCACCTCGCCCTCACGAAAACTTTTTCCGTTTTGAGGAAACCCTATTCCGTCAGTCCCATGGTACCATCATGGGAAGCACTTTCTCGCCAAGCGTGGCGGGTTTGTATGTTCACCAACTGGAAAAACAAAAGATCCTGAATGACAACAATGCACATAGACAACATGTGAGTTTGTGGAAAAGGTACATCAACGATGTCCTACTTATCTGGGAAGGCACAGAGACAGAGGCAAAAGAATTTCTAATATGGCTTAACCAGCAGGATCCTTTCCTTAAATTCACACATACTATGAGCAGGTCACACTTAGTGTTCTTAGATTTGAACATCATGGCAACTGGCGATTCCCTGAGTACCACAACCCATTTTAAACCCACTGCAAGGAATTGCCTCTTAATCTTCGACAGTTTCCACCCGAGACAACTAAAAGAGAACCTACCATTTGGACAGTTTTTAAGATTGAGGTGCAACTGCAGCTCAAAAGACGCATTCCATCAACAAGCGAATGACCTCACAAAAAAACTTATTGACAGACAATACCCAGAGAATTTGGTCAAAAAAGCCAAAAAGAGAGCTGCCAATAACAACAGGGAGGCACTACTGGAACCAAAGATGATCAAGGACACACCAGGCGAAAAAAGACCTATCTGTATCACAACATATAACATTGCTTCTGACAGAGTGACCAAAATCATTAAAAAACATTGGCGCACTCTGAATTGTGGGAATCTAAATATCCCAAAACCAATGTTCAGTCACAAGAAAGGTAAAAATCTGAGAGACTACCTTGTCCATACCCGCCCTAAAGTGGAGAACAGGAACTCAAAACAAAGAACGATCACTAGGGTACCCACAGGATATTACCCATGTAGTGATTGCAGTGTTTGTCATTTGACGAGTGTGACAAAGAAAATTAAATTTAATAACAAAATGACGTGGGAAATCAAAAATTTCACTAACTGTAATACTACGGGCGTAGTATACATGATCACCTGTACCTGTAATCTACACTATATTGGCATGACGACAAGGAAGGCCAGTACGAGGATAGTGGAGCACAGAAGCAATATAAGATGCAAAAAGAACACCACAAAAATGACATCTCATTTCATTG
This sequence comes from Lissotriton helveticus, assembly GCF_964261635.1. Classification (NCBI taxonomy): domain Eukaryota; kingdom Metazoa; phylum Chordata; class Amphibia; order Caudata; family Salamandridae; genus Lissotriton; species Lissotriton helveticus. The sequence continues at coordinate 446,631,303 of NC_136072.1, read as the reverse complement.
AAAAGAACCACACACCTAACGACATGAAATGGGTAATTCTGGAACATCTAAATGGACAGGACAACCTGGAACAACGCCTTCTGGAGAAGGAACAGCGCTGGGTGTACAAACTCAAGACTGATACACACGGATTGAATGATGCCATTCCATGGGGTCTTTTGGCTAGACAATCATAAGTTAACATTAGCTTTAATCACTAACCTTCAATTCTCTTATAATAACCAATCCCAACCTAACCATACTGGGAATTTATTAGTGGCAACACCTCAAATTAAACCATCACGAGCAATTTAACTGTAACAATAACCATTTTTGTAATTGTGTAATGATGAAGAACCCACCTAACACACTCTAAATAAATATAGCTGTGTCCCACTGTGTCCATGTTGTTTGTTTTCTGGGGTCTAGTGACTCTTATAGTCTAAAATAAACAAGTATTCCCCCGCGAGTATTCAAAGATGGACGCTGGTTTGTCCCAAACAGGGCGGCCATTTTGGAGATTTACCCGCAGTCTAGTCTCCCACTGGAAGCTGGGCGGCATCTCGAGAAGCTTCATATCGAGCGCCCGAGAATGAGACGGCATCCGCTGGTCTCGTGGGATGCCGATTAGGTGTAACAGCTAGGAAGAGCTCCGTAACAAGTAAGACCCTTCCTGTTTTGTAAACCGCACGGATTCAATGGGGCGTCCGCATTTGAGACACTTGGACGCCCGGGCTGGACCGGTAAGATCCGCGCTAAACTAACTTTCGACCATTTAACTTTATAGATGGTTCTGCGGACTTCCTCTTTTTCCCTTGAATGTCCCAGAGGCCCATTAGAGCCTTAAAAAACGTATGTTAACCCCTGTTTTGCGTCTGTCTTTTGTGTTGTCCATAGGCACTGCACTATTTCGTAGTCATTGTATATATCTGTATATATTTCTTTTCCCGCACTCGAGCTCCTAAATTACAGGAACACACAAGGGTTAAACGGTGCATGTAAAAACTGTGTTTTTAACATTTATTTCCTTCTAGGGACATTACGCTCATATTCACGAGCGCCACATAATTGAGCAAATAGGCACTTCTACCCAGCTCATTTTTTAGTTTACAGTAAAGCAATACGAGACCTGGAAGTCTTTCTGGAGTCTACACGTTAACACTGTTCTTTTTCCTACAGATACGCCACTGAATTGCAGAAGAGTCGTATGTATAAATATTAGCACATGCTCATTGGAAGGCATATGATTCACTTTTTTGGAGTGGTACTCACAGGGCTGGACCCTGTGACGTCCTGAAGAAGAGCTGAGGGCTACAGCTCGAAACTAGTTGGCTTTCTACTAGGGTCCTGATCTCATAATCGGACCAGCTCACCTAGAGAACCACCCCACTTTTAATATATCTACTAGGAGCACGAATAAAGTATTTCCCGCCCACTAGTAGGATATTTTTAATTCACACCACTCCACCCACTTCCCTTTTCACATGACACCACACATAGTCCTCAATTAAAAAAAGTGCTCCTACGTAGTGGCGCAAGTCGTAGCACGCCTCAACCCGCAGCGGGTAGGAAGTCCCTATGATGAAGCATGTCACCGTGGGGAAACTCCGGTGAGTGAGGGGAGTAAAGAAAAAGGATATTCCTCCCCTTTTTCTTTTTACTTTGTGTGAGCCACATCCAATGCTGAAAGTGACTCTTCTTGAGAGCTAGGTTTTTTTGATCTGATATTTCGGATTGTTTTTTGACTTATTGTTTCCTAAGATGTAACAGTGGGTGAAAGGACGGCAAGGTATTGCCAACTTGTCCTGCCAGAAGCACCCTTTAGTGCCTTGGGATTTGGATCCTGACATTCAGCCACATCCTATTACTAGAGAGAAACTGTTACCTTATTTGATAGCATGACAAACAGAGAATTGAAAACTACTCATGACATTTAAATAACTCTCGCCAATTTGAAATTTCCTATGATCTACCTGGTGAAAGAAATGTATCCTCTATATTAACCTTGTTAGGAAAATTGACTTTTAAATCATACTTTACAAACTTTATCTGTAGTTGTGCAAGATGTTTATAAGCGGGCCTAAATCGAATAGCACAACAAATTTACTGCATATGGATGTTGAGCATTTCAAGGAATTTGCTTATCACCCTAAAACAGATAATCCTTTTGACTCTGATGCCCTCCATTAGAGGGCCCTAGATAAAAACGCACTCTTTAGAGCATCCCAAGCAGGTCACCTTATGCTAAAAGAAAATTACTAAATTGAAAACGTAGCTACTCGGTGCCTCCTAATCCGGCTTCCGCAGCAATCACAGCACCAAAACCACCATGATCGCAGCCACCAATGACCTCCAAACCCCCCTTGACCGAGGAGAAACATCAGCTATGATCTTTCTCGACCTCTTGGCAGCCTGTGACACCATATCCCACCAAACGCTAATCAAAAGACACCACCACATCGACATTCAAGGGGAAACCCTCAGATGGATCACCTCCTTCCTCACCTGAAGATTCCACAGGATTCACCTCCCACCATTCACCTTCGAACCCAAGGAGTTCACATGCAGTGTCCCCCAGAGCTCATCCCTCAGCTCCACACTCTTCAAAGCATATATGACCCCGCTGGTCAATTACGTCAGACCCCATGGTCTCAACATAATTTCTTATGCAGACGGCACCCAACTCATCCTCTCACTCTACAACGACCCCACCATCACCAGAACCAACTTCCACAGATGCATGACAAGTGTTGCCGACTGGATAAAGTACAACTGGCTGCAGCTGAACACAGACAAGACATAAGTACTGATCTTCAGCAACAGCAGCAACACATGGAACAATCTTGGTGGCCATCAGACCCGGGACCCTAACCCAATCCCACCGACCATGCCAGAAATCTCGGAATCACATTGACAATAAGCTCACTGTTAAACCCTTTGGTTTGGGGCTGGCTGGGACACATTGAAGCCAGTCATAATCCTGGGTTCCAAATAGGATGAGTACAATACACTTGTCAGATAACCTCTGCTCACCCTCTGGTAGCTCTGTATAAAGCACCCCAGCTTATCCTCATGGCTCGAGTGTCTAGTGTAAAGTATTGGCACAACACGAGCCTCGCAACATACTGAGTGCTGTATATGATGAGCACAGAGCTTTGGCACTGCACAGCAGTGTCAAAGATGCCCAAAGTCCCAAGGCTAGCATTCAGAGCAGCGGAAAACTGGGAAGGAGAAAAGCAAAAAGTTGAGGGACGTGACAAACTTCCCTTCACCGAGCGAAAGACGCTGGACAATGCCCCACCTCCCCTAGTGGAAGCCGACAGTCCTACACCCCCACAGTTCCTCATTGGATCCAGTCAGCCTGCTCCCAGGGCCCACTATGCCTCCCTGGGACCCCCACAGGCTCAACCCACTGCCCTTGTTCACCCCGGCGTCTGACTCCTGTCCTTGCCCCTTAGTTCACTGGTGAGTAGCCCAGAACAGGGCATTGACAGCCACCAGTGTCCAGAACCAGATTCCTGCTCACCCCAAGCCTTCTGACTTGGGTGGTTCTCCAAAGGTGGGGTTGATCAACCCGGGGGCAGCAGCCCTGCTATCCGCTGCCCCTCACACCAGTTTAAGGATGGTCTCCTGAGCCTGGTCCTCCAGCATGGGGTTGAAACCCTGTAGTTGGATAAAAGTGAACTCTTTAGCCCCTGTCCCCCATTTTGGAAGTTCTGCACCACCCCTTGAGGAGGGGCACCCCCTGAATCCTGAATGGGGGAAACGCATGTCCACCCCCCCTCGTTTTCCCTCCACTTGGGAAGATCCTTCCATTGATAACCTCCTGGTACATCCCTGGCTTCCCTGCAGGGGCTCCCACCAGGAGTACACCACACCCTGGAGCTGAATAGGCGCATCCTGGCCCTCGGTCCACCCCTACCATACCTTAGAGCCAACATTTCTTTTCTTGCCCCATACCATGACTTCTCTCTGCCCTTGCCTTCTATGTTCTCATTGGAATCTACTGAACCTCACCTCGAGGCCCCTTTCTCCTGCCTGCGCCTCAGTTCCCTGAAGAACCGACACTTAGAGGCGACTCTGCTTCCTGCCTGGGGGTGGGGCACCACACCCCAACCCTGCAGCTCCCAATTCTGGAAAGTCTCAAGAGGCAGATCGAGTCCCTCATCATCCACATCCTCATTCTCCTCTGAATCCCCAGTGACATTCCTGGCCTCCAGCAATGCCCTTCATGACTTTTGCAGCACCCCCCTTCCCTGACAGTCTTTAAAAGAGCGCTTCAGGTCTGTGTGGAGTCTTCTGAGCTGGGTTACCTCTCCAGTTTCCCATTCCTGCCCAAACTCCCCCACGGCAAGTACCCCTGGTGGTTCTCCACACTCCAACATGACTATTGTGAACACAGAAAGGTTTCCAATCTAGAATGACCACACATAAAGAAAAACAACACTTGAAGCAAGAAAACAATATTGTAAACCAGAGCAGTAGCGAACCACTGAATTGCTAGGGTTAGTGGCAACTCATGTGCTATCCCCCGCTGATCACTAAATGTTAAACCCAGTGGTTTCGGGCTGGCGGGGTTGCATCAAAGCCAGTCAGAATCCACTGTTCCAAATAGGATAAATATGATACACTTGTCCGATAACCTGTGCTCACCATCTGGTAGCTTGGCACTGAGCAGTCAGGCTAATCCTCAGTGCTCAAGTGTAAGGTACTGGCACAACACCACCCTCACAACACAATGCGTATACCACAAAAAAAAAGACTCTACACCTTATGTCAATCAATCAATCAATAACTTTATTTCGGTCAACTGATCTCAAAAGTAGAAAGTACATATTACAGATATTAGAAGAAGTAATGTATACAAATTCATTAATTTCAATAAAATAATACATTAAAACATGATCTTAGTTTACAAATAGTACACGAAACCTTGTAGTGATAAAAAACCATCATTTACATAAAAAGATAAATAGATATGAAATATAAAATACTAGATCAGAGCACCCAATTCCTTCTGGCATCCCAGCTACACTTATTAGCTTGAGGTTGCTATTCAATGGCCAGTTATAAGGGAGTCTGGTCTGAACTAGTTGTTAAAATAGCTAAATTCAGATTCCTGTCGAGCAATCAAAATTCTATTGCTGTATATCTCAGCAACAGCAAAACAATTATAAAGACGTATGAAAAATTATAAACACTTTCTCAACTCGTAAAGTATTGAAGCACCAGGATCAATGTCCATACAGGGGCTTTCATGCACCAGATTCAAAGTACATCAATCCAAAGTAAAGTAGAAAAATCCAAAGTTCTGTTCTGTCTCACGAGTTCTTTATTCACTCGAGGAATTCCAAAGTTCCACGTTAATAGATTTCAAATCAAAATTTCAAGATTCACAACTTCCAATGTGCATCAGCACCAGCCAACACGTGTTTCGTTGGGCAATTATCAATGCCAACCAACTTCATCAGGGCTGCAAGCCAAAATAATACAGTATGAACTCAAGTATATACTCCAAATTATAGGTTCAATTTAAGAGAAGTTAAGTCAGGTTACAAAAATTCACCACCTAGGTGAGAGCATAAACACAGCACCCTCTTAATAGTGACACATCTTATGTACATTAAGTGGATCCCAGTGTAAAAACATAATACACAGAAAAAACATTCTGTCCTTGTGCCAAATTCATTCCACCTAATTTTATTACCTTCATCCATTAATTTTTGTCCTTTAATCTCTAGCAGTTTCGAGCTCTAATTTGGCTCTGCAAACAACAATTCCTGGAATGACATAGGGAGACTCTAAGCAATGTCACCACAATCATCAAGGACCATAATACTTCGGTCCATGTACATTAGTTAAGCCATTAGAAATTATAATAGGAGAACTATTCTCAGTATCTCAAGTGAATATATTCACAACTTCTAAAAAACGATAAATATCAAAGTATACCTCTCTCCGTTCTCACTCGCGTCAATATCTGATGCGACAAATTATCTCACGTTAATCAATCTGTCAAAATAAATCAGAGCATGCCTCTATTATTTATCTTACTGTGTGTAAGAGACAATAGCCGTAATACTAATTCACCATACTCTCTCTTACCTAGTCTTGCATCCGTTAGACATCCCGCACTCTCGTTCCGAGATGAGTCCGGTATACAGGGTCTGTCAAAGAAGGGCCACTAATTATGGATCTCCTATCAGTAAACATTCTTAGTATATATAGCAGTACAGAGGATAACTCTTACCTATATCCCTCTGTCGTGATATATTTAGCGGTGGCTCCTCGTGTACCAACGACCGGCGTGTGTAGTGGCCGCCATCTTTCTAAAGTAGTACCAAGTATGGTACTACCGGGCCAACTTAAATTAACAAATGACAGCCGCCATCTTTAAGCATGTTCGTTAAACACGTTAGTCTATTACAATATAATTTATTTTCCCATGGCATAAAAATATATCAATATAACTGCAACAGGCATTACGGCATTATTTCTCCATATGTCAAATGTCCCAAGTATGTATTATATTCGATCGCGGTGGCCAGTTTCCTACCGCCATCTTGGAACGGGTAGTATTTGCGAGAGAGAAGTATACGGTCGCTAGGCCACTATTCTCTATCTGCAAAATTCGTATCACTAACTACTTATTCTGAAAGGATTATTATTTATTAAACAACCAGTTGATGAGATAATTTAGAGCAAAGAATTGTACTAAAGTACCTAGTTATATTTAATTCTAGATCGGGTTCACGAATCTGTGCAATACAGAAATTATATTGTATTCCACAAAGTGAAAATAAACTAAATTAGTTATATAATCGATATGCCGAATTATCACAACAATGTAATGTGGATCGCGTAAGTCAGATTTCCGCAGCCATCTTGGAATGGTTAGTGTTATCACTATTCTATGGAACGAAATATATCACTGACTGCATAATCATTATGTATTATAATTCAATTAAGTAAGGGGTCACGATTCTGTATAATTAGGAAGTATCATCAAATTCAGTTAATATGTGTTGAATTCCGCAAAGTATAAATTAACTTGATTGGTTATGTGGTGACAGAGTGTTGAGCGTCCCGCGTCATTCCTATGTTAATACCTGATAGAATTCAAACATTATCAATCATAAGGGGTCATGGCGTATGCATTTGAAGTACCCAGGTTTCATTAGGTAATAAAATTTACAGTTGTAACACCGTATTAATACCATACGTAAACAGACAAGAGCCAAATCAAGTACTGTTACACAATAAACTTGATTAATCTCCTAAGAAATATTGTAGTTCTGTATCAATATTAAGTCCTTCTTCTACAGCCCGAAGGACCATAATCCAGCGTGCCTCTCTTCGTCTTAATTTCAGTGTTCTATCTCCTCCACGTTTATCAAGTACCACCTGTTCAATACCATGGAATGAGAATTTATGATTCTCCTTATCATTGCTGTTTTGTATAGAATGTGACGCTATCGGATATCTCGTATCTCCATTCTTGAGTGCCCGATAGTGCTCCACCATCCTATCTTTTAGCCTCCTTACAGTGCTCCCTACGTAAATTTTTCCGCAGGCACAGGCAATGACATAAATAACAAAATTAGAGTCACAGTTGATGAAGGTATCTATGTAATGAGTACCTGTATCATTATATTCGAATGTCAAAACTTTCCTCCGTGCCCACCAACATGAACTACAGTTGCCACAGTAATGGAAGCCTTTAGGACGAGCACGTAACCATTCACTGTATCCTGGGTGAACACTGGGTTTAGGGTAACTCGGGCTGACAATATTAGCAATCGTCATTCCTTTTCTAAAGGTAATACTTGGATTATCTTTAAGGTAAGGTTTAAGATCTTTATCAGCATAGAGCATATGCCAGTATTTTTTCATAATACCAAAAATCTTATTACTCCCCACACCAAAATTCGTTATCATTCTGATAGTCTGGTTATCAGTAACCGTATCCCTCTTAATTTTAGATTTAAGAGTCACTGATCGTTCAAGTTTATGTACCCTATTCACAGCCTGATTAATGACCCTATTCGAGTAACCTCTATTCTTAAACCTCATCTTCATATCCCTAATGTTTTTGTCAAAATCAGTATCACTAGAGCAGTTTCGTCTGGCTCTAATCATTTCCCCATATGGGATAGAGTTGATCTGGCTCTTAGGGTGGCAGCTGTCCGCTCGTAAAAGAGAATTGCAACTAGTCTCTTTACGAAACATACGACTGTTAAGTTTCTTACCCTCCACAAATAATTCAATATCAAGGAAGGTTAGCTTCACTTTATCATAATGTGTGGTAAATGACATATTAAGATCATTTGTATTAAGAAATTCCAAGAACATCTTCAATTCATCAGTAGTGCCTCTCCAGAATAACAAACAGTCGTCTATGAACCTTCCCCAGTAGTATATATGGTCTATCCATTGACTGCCCCTTGGGCCCCAAATCCACTCCGCCTCCAACCTCCCCATGAAGAGGTTCGCGAAGGACGGAGCAAATTTAGAACCCATCGCAGTCCCAGTCTTTTGCTTGTACCAGGAAGATTCAAAGAGAAAGTAGTTGTTTGCCAAAACCATTCTGGTCATCTCTATTAACATAGAGGTGTGATCTAAATATTCGGCTGGTCTTTTGTTCAGAAAACTCTCAATTGCTAGTATGCCCTGTTCGTGATCAATATTTGAGTATAAAGATACTACATCCAGAGTTACTAGGATCATATCATCATCCCACACTACATCACTCATAATGTTCAGGACATGTTTCGTGTCTTCTATGTGTGACGGTAAATTATTAACAAAAGGTATTAAATATGAATCAACAAATTGAGATAATCTCTCCGTAGGCCCCCCAATACCCGAAATTATCGGTCTGCCCGGTGGTTTCTGTCTATCCTTATGTATTTTGGGTAGGCAATACATACAAGGGGCCCTAGGGGATTGTATCTTAAGGTACTGGAATTCATCATTATCCAGAAGACCTTTATCATACCACTCTTTCAGTTTTGTATTGATTGTACCTTTAATCCTTTCCAATGGGTTAACAGCTACCTTCTCATAATATTTATCATTTCCAAGTTGGGACAAAACTTCATTGTTGTAGTCAATACGATTCATAACAACAATGTTGCCACCCTTATCAGCACTGCGTATTATTAATTCAGGGTGATCAGTAAGTTGACGTAGTGCCTCCCTTTCATCTGTTTTCAAATTGTCACGTTGAAATTTCTTATTTCGTTGTCCTTCTCTTTTAATTAAATTGTCTATATCCAGAATAACTGCTTTGTAAAAGGCATCAATAACATTACCAGAAGACAGTTGTGGTGTCCATTTTGATTTATCTTTAAACCCACTAGGAGATGCTAGACCAGGATTAATCTCAAGATCTCTAAAAAGAGAGTTCATAGTTACAGGGTCATCTTCTGATTCAGTCAAAGACAATAATAGTTTCGTGTCACAAAGATCTTGAATAGTAATCTCAGTCAATATTGGTTTATTTGGTGTTTTTGTCCTTACGTTATCTTTCAAAGAAAAAAACTTTTTTAGTTTCAGTAAACGTACAAACTTATACACATCAATTTTAGTTGTATACCAATCAACATTCTTGGTAGGACAATACCCCAAACCTTTCTTTAATACATTACTCATACTAACAGACAATTCAACAGATGAAAGGTTAATCACTTCAATTTCTTTGGAACTGGTATCTATTTCCTCCATGACCTCAGTCTCTCCCTCATCCCCGGGACCGCTTCTCCTGCGTTTGCCACGGCTCCCTCTCCTTGTCTTCCTGTTTGTACGTTGCCAAATCTCCCTCCTGTATCTCGAATTCCTCTTTTGAACCTCTGAACCTCTACTAAAAAATTATTAGTATTTGTGGTATCCCCACCCTGGGCCACAGGCGCTCCTACACTACCTCCATCAGTGGATATACTGCTAGACGAAGTGTTAACAGCTGAGCTTAAGGGAGTCAAGTTTCTTTTGTTATTATAATTTTTTGGGAAAAGATAATCAAATTTACGCGCAAAGGTAAACACCCTACCTGATGTATAATCAAGTTCGTCCCTTTTTAGTTTACGCGCTTTTCTCCTTTTGATGTCTGCTTGCAAGTTAGTCAAAATCTCATCCAACATATTGTAGTTCTTGACAGTTGCTTCGGGTAAATTTAGTTGTTTAATTTCCTCTTCACATGTTTTAATCTCAATCAGAAGTTTCTCGATTTTGCGTTCTGCATTATCTATAAGTATCCTTATTAAATTACTAGAACTGGAGGTGAGCTCCTGTCCCATTTATCCAATAGATCAGGTTCCAAGTCTTCATAAGTAGGAATAATGGTAGATCTGAGACCTCTAGGGATGCGGTTGAGGGTAATGTATTGTTTTAGTGTGACCGCGTCCCACCACTTATTTAGTTCTGCTCTTTTAAGTTTCTCTAGTTTTACGAATTTGGCTCTTAGACCTTCCTGTTTTCCTGTAGAAGTAGAGGCTACTGCTGCATTTACAGTTGAGCCTGTATTTAAATTATTGAAAAGATCTTGAGCTTCTTGTTCACGATTCATCATTATTCGTATTTACAGCCACTAGCGGCAGCCCAACCCAAGATATGCTAGCAAAAAAGGGAGGCAACAAGGACAAAGGGCGCTCAGCTGTAAGTATGGCTAAATTGTAATTTCAAAATTATTATCCAACAGACTGCTGCAAGACTGGAAGGAAGGTTACCAAACTTCCTTAAGTAATCTTGGAAACTCCAAGATAGAAACTAAATTCAGATTCCTGTCGAGCAATCAAAATTCTATTGCTGTATATCTCAGCAACAGCAAAACAATTATAAAGACGTATGAAAAATTATAAACACTTTCTCAACTCGTAAAGTATTGAAGCACCAGGATCAATGTCCATACAGGGGCTTTCATGCACCAGATTCAAAGTACATCAATCCAAAGTAAAGTAGAAAAATCCAAAGTTCTGTTCTGTCTCACGAGTTCTTTATTCACTCGAGGAATTCCAAAGTTCCACGTTAATAGATTTCAAATCAAAATTTCAAGATTCACAACTTCCAATGTGCATCAGCACCAGCCAACACGTGTTTCGTTGGGCAATTATCAATGCCAACCAACTTCATCAGGGCTGCAAGCCAAAATAATACAGTATGAACTCAAGTATATACTCCAAATTATAGGTTCAATTTAAGAGAAGTTAAGTCAGGTTACAAAAATTCACCACCTAGGTGAGAGCATAAACACAGCACCCTCTTAATAGTGACACATCTTATGTACATTAAGTGGATCCCAGTGTAAAAACATAATACACAGAAAAAACATTCTGTCCTTGTGCCAAATTCATTCCACCTAATTTTATTACCTTCATCCATTAATTTTTGTCCTTTAATCTCTAGCAGTTTCGAGCTCTAATTTGGCTCTGCAAACAACAATTCCTGGAATGACATAGGGAGACTCTAAGCAATGTCACCACAATCATCAAGGACCATAATACTTCGGTCCATGTACATTAGTTAAGCCATTAGAAATTATAATAGGAGAACTATTCTCAGTATCTCAAGTGAATATATTCACAACTTCTAAAAAACGATAAATATCAAAGTATACCTCTCTCCGTTCTCACTCGCGTCAATATCTGATGCGACAAATTATCTCACGTTAGTCAATCTGTCAAAATAAATCAGAGCATGCCTCTATTATTTATCTTACTGTGTGTAAGAGACAATAGCCGTAATACTAATTCACCATACTCTCTCTTACCTAGTCTTGCACCCGTTAGACATCCCGCACTCTCGTTCCGAGATGAGTCCGGTATACAGGGTCTGTCAAAGAAGGGCCACTAATTATGGATCTCCTATCAGTAAACATTCTTAGTATATATAGCAGTACAGAGGATAACTCTTACCTATATCCCTCTGTCGTGATATATTTAGCGGTGGCTCCTCGTGTATCAACGACCGGCGTGTGTAGTGGCCGCCATCTTTCTAAAGTAGTACCAAGTATGGTACTACCGGGCCAACTTAAATTAACAAATGACAGCCGCCATCTTTAAGCATGTTCGTTAAACACGTTAGTCTATTACAATATAATTTATTTTCCCATGGCATAAAAATATATCAATATAACTGCAACAGGCATTACGGCATTATTTCTCCATATGTCAAATGTCCCAAGTATGTATTATATTCGATCGCGGTGGCCAGTTTCCTACCGCCATCTTGGAACGGGTAGTATTTGCGAGAGAGAAGTATACGGTCGCTAGGCCACTATTCTCTATCTGCAAAATTCGTATCACTAACTACTTATTCTGAAAGGATTATTATTTATTAAACAACCAGTTGATGAGATAATTTAGAGCAAAGAATTGTACTAAAGTACCTAGTTATATTTAATTCTAGATCGGGTTCACGAATCTGTGCAATACAGAAATTATATTGTATTCCACAAAGTGAAAATAAACTAAATTAGTTATATAATCGATATGCCGAATTATCACAACAATGTAATGTGGATCGCGTAAGTCAGATTTCCGCAGCCATCTTGGAATGGTTAGTGTTATCACTATTCTATGGAACGAAATATATCACTGACTGCATAATCATTATGTATTATAATTCAATTAAGTAAGGGGTCACGATTCTGTATAATTAGGAAGTATCATCAAATTCAGTTAATATGTGTTGAATTCCGCAAAGTATAAATTAACTTGATTGGTTATGTGGTGACAGAGTGTTGAGCGTCCCGCATCATTCCTATGTTAATACCTGATAGAATTCAAACATTATCAATCATAAGGGGTCATGGCGTATGCATTTGAAGTACCCAGGTTTCATTAGGTAATAAAATTTACAGTTGTAACACCGTATTAATACCATACGTAAACAGACAAGAGCCAAATCAAGTACTGTTACACAATAAACTTGATTAATCTCCTAAGAAATATTGTAGTTCTGTATCAATATTAAGTCCTTCTTCTACAGCCCGAAGGACCATAATCCAGCGTGCCTCTCTTCGTCTTAATTTCAGTGTTCTATCTCCTCCACGTTTATCAAGTACCACCTGTTCAATACCATGGAATGAGAATTTATGATTCTCCTTATCATTGCTGTTTTGTATAGAATGTGACGCTATCGGATATCTCGTATCTCCATTCTTGAGTGCCCGATAGTGCTCCACCATCCTATCTTTTAGCCTCCTTACAGTGCTCCCTACGTAAATTTTTCCGCAGGCACAGGCAATGACATAAATAACAAAATTAGAGTCACAGTTGATGAAGGTATCTATGTAATGAGTACCTGTATCATTATATTCGAATGTCAAAACTTTCCTCCGTGCCCACCAACATGAACTACAGTTGCCACAGTAATGGAAGCCTTTAGGACGAGCACGTAACCATTCACTGTATCCTGGGTGAACACTGGGTTTAGGGTAACTCGGGCTGACAATATTAGCAATCGTCATTCCTTTTCTAAAGGTAATACTTGGATTATCTTTAAGGTAAGGTTTAAGATCTTTATCAGCATAGAGCATATGCCAGTATTTTTTCATAATACCAAAAATCTTATTACTCCCCACACCAAAATTCGTTATCATTCTGATAGTCTGGTTATCAGTAACCGTATCCCTCTTAATTTTAGATTTAAGAGTCACTGATCGTTCAAGTTTATGTACCCTATTCACAGCCTGATTAATGACCCTATTCGAGTAACCTCTATTCTTAAACCTCATCTTCATATCCCTAATGTTTTTGTCAAAATCAGTATCACTAGAGCAGTTTCGTCTGGCTCTAATCATTTCCCCATATGGGATAGAGTTGATCTGGCTCTTAGGGTGGCAGCTGTCCGCTCGTAAAAGAGAATTGCAACTAGTCTCTTTACGAAACATACGACTGTTAAGTTTCTTACCCTCCACAAATAATTCAATATCAAGGAAGGTTAGCTTCACTTTATCATAATGTGTGGTAAATGACATATTAAGATCATTTGTATTAAGAAATTCCAAGAACATCTTCAATTCATCAGTAGTGCCTCTCCAGAATAACAAACAGTCGTCTATGAACCTTCCCCAGTAGTATATATGGTCTATCCATTGACTGCCCCTTGGGCCCCAAATCCACTCCGCCTCCAACCTCCCCATGAAGAGGTTCGCGAAGGACGGAGCAAATTTAGAACCCATCGCAGTCCCAGTCTTTTGCTTGTACCAGGAAGATTCAAAGAGAAAGTAGTTGTTTGCCAAAACCATTCTGGTCATCTCTATTAACATAGAGGTGTGATCTAAATATTCGGCTGGTCTTTTGTTCAGAAAACTCTCAATTGCTAGTATGCCCTGTTCGTGATCAATATTTGAGTATAAAGATACTACATCCAGAGTTACTAGGATCATATCATCATCCCACACTACATCACTCATAATGTTCAGGACATGTTTCGTGTCTTCTATGTGTGACGGTAAATTATTAACAAAAGATATTAAATATGAATCAACAAATTGAGATAATCTCTCCGTAGGCCCCCCAATACCCGAAATTATCGGTCTGCCCGGTGGTTTCTGTCTATCCTTATGTATTTTGGGTAGGCAATACATACAAGGGGCCCTAGGGGATTGTATCTTAAGGTACTGGAATTCATCATTATCCAGAAGACCTTTATCATACCACTCTTTCAGTTTTGTATTGATTGTACCTTTAATCCTTTCCAATGGGTTAACAGCTACCTTCTCATAATATTTATCATTTCCAAGTTGGGACAAAACTTCATTGTTGTACGTATGGTATTAATACGGTGTTACAACTGTAAATTTTATTACCTAATGAAACCTGGGTACTTCAAATGCATACGCCATGACCCCTTATGATTGATAATGTTTGAATTCTATCAGGTATTAACATAGGAATGACGCGGGACGCTCAACACTCTGTCACCACATAACCAATCAAGTTAATTTATACTTTGCGGAATTCAACACATATTAACTGAATTTGATGATACTTCCTAATTATACAGAATCGTGACCCCTTACTTAATTGAATTATAATACATAATGATTATGCAGTCAGTGATATATTTCGTTCCATAGAATAGTGATAACACTAACCATTCCAAGATGGCTGCGGAAATCTGACTTACGCGATCCACATTACATTGTTGTGATAATTCGGCATATCGATTATATAACTAATTTAGTTTATTTTCACTTTGTGGAATACAATATAATTTCTGTATTGCACAGATTCGTGAACCCGATCTAGAATTAAATATAACTAGGTACTTTAGTACAATTCTTTGCTCTAAATTATCTCATCAACTGGTTGTTTAATAAATAATAATCCTTTCAGAATAAGTAGTTAGTGATACGAATTTTGCAGATAGAGAATAGTGGCCTAGCGACCGTATACTTCTCTCTCGCAAATACTACCCGTTCCAAGATGGCGGTAGGAAACTGGCCACCGCGATCGAATATAATACATACTTGGGACATTTGACATATGGAGAAATAATGCCGTAATGCCTGTTGCAGTTATATTGATATATTTTTATGCCATGGGAAAATAAATTATATTGTAATAGACTAACGTGTTTAACGAACATGCTTAAAGATGGCGGCTGTCATTTGTTAATTTAAGTTGGCCCGGTAGTACCATACTTGGTACTACTTTAGAAAGATGGCGGCCACTACACACGCCGGTCGTTGATACACGAGGAGCCACCGCTAAATATATCACGACAGAGGGATATAGGTAAGAGTTATCCTCTGTACTGCTATATATACTAAGAATGTTTACTGATAGGAGATCCATAATTAGTGGCCCTTCTTTGACAGACCCTGTATACCGGACTCATCTCGGAACAAGAGTGCGGGATGTCTAACGGGTGCAAGACTAGGTAAGAGAGAGTATGGTGAATTAGTATTACGGCTATTGTCTCTTACACACAGTAAGATAAATAATAGAGGCATGCTCTGATTTATTTTGACAGATTGACTAACGTGAGATAATTTGTCGCATCAGATATTGACGCGAGTGAGAACGGAGAGAGGTATACTTTGATATTTATCGTTTTTTAGAAGTTGTGAATATATTCACTTGAGATACTGAGAATAGTTCTCCTATTATAATTTCTAATGGCTTAACTAATGTACATGGACCGAAGTATTATGGTCCTTGATGATTGTGGTGACATTGCTTAGAGTCTCCCTATGTCATTCCAGGAATTGTTGTTTGCAGAGCCAAATTAGAGCTCGAAACTGCTAGAGATTAAAGGACAAAAATTAATGGATGAAGGTAATAAAATTAGGTGGAATGAATTTGGCACAAGGACAGAATGTTTTTTCTGTGTATTATGTTTTTACACTGGGATCCACTTAATGTACATAAGATGTGTCACTATTAAGAGGGTGCTGTGTTTATGCTCTCACCTAGGTGGTGAATTTTTGTAACCTGACTTAACTTCTCTTAAATTGAACCTATAATTTGGAGTATATACTTGAGTTCATACTGTATTATTTTGGCTTGCAGCCCTGATGAAGTTGGTTGGCATTGATAATTGCCCAACGAAACACGTGTTGGCTGGTGCTGATGCACATTGGAAGTTGTGAATCTTGAAATTTTGATTTGAAATCTATTAACGTGGAACTTTGGAATTCCTCGAGTGAATAAAGAACTCGTGAGACAGAACAGAACTTTGGATTTTTCTACTTTACTTTGGATTGATGTACTTTGAATCTGGTGCATGAAAGCCCCTGTATGGACATTGATCCTGGTGCTTCAATACTTTACGAGTTGAGAAAGTGTTTATAATTTTTCATACGTCTTTATAATTGTTTTGCTGTTGCTGAGATATACAGCAATAGAATTTTGATTGCTCGACAGGAATCTGAATTTAGTTTCTATCTTGGAGTTTCCAAGATTACTTAAGGAAGTTTGGTAACCTTCCTTCCAGTCTTGCAGCAGTCTGTTGGATAATAATTTTGAAATTACAATTTAGCCATACTTACAGCTGAGCGCCCTTTGTCCTTGTTGCCTCCCTTTTTTGCTAGCATATCTTGGGTTGGGCTGCCGCTAGTGGCTGTAAATACGAATAATGATGAATCGTGAACAAGAAGCTCAAGATCTTTTCAATAATTTAAATACAGGCTCAACTGTAAATGCAGCAGTAGCCTCTACTTCTACAGGAAAACAGGAAGGTCTAAGAGCCAAATTCGTAAAACTAGAGAAACTTAAAAGAGCAGAACTAAATAAGTGGTGGGACGCGGTCACACTAAAACAATACATTACCCTCAACCGCATCCCTAGAGGTCTCAGATCTACCATTATTCCTACTTATGAAGACTTGGAACCTGATCTATTGGATAAATGGGAACAGGAGCTCACCTCCAGTTCTAGTAATTTAATAAGGATACTTATAGATAATGCAGAACGCAAAATCGAGAAACTTCTGATTGAGATTAAAACATGTGAAGAGGAAATTAAACAACTAAATTTACCCGAAGCAACTGTCAAGAACTACAATATGTTGGATGAGATTTTGACTAACTTGCAAGCAGACATCAAAAGGAGAAAAGCGCGTAAACTAAAAAGGGACGAACTTGATTATACATCAGGTAGGGTGTTTACCTTTGCGCGTAAATTTGATTATCTTTTCCAAAAAAATTATAATAACAAAAGAAACTTGACTCCCTTAAGCTCAGCTGTTAACACTTCGTCTAGCAGTATATCCACTGATGGAGGTAGTGTAGGAGCGCCTGTGGCCCAGGGTGGGGATACCACAAATACTAATAATTTTTTAGTAGAGGTTCAGAGGTTCAAAAGAGGAATTCGAGATACAGGAGGGAGATTTGTCAACGTACAAACAGGAAGACAAGGAGAGGGAGCCGTGGCAAACGCAGGAGAAGCGGTCCCGGGGATGAGGGAGAGACTGAGGTCATGGAGGAAATAGATACCAGTTCCAAAGAAATTGAAGTGATTAACCTTTCATCTGTTGAATTGTCTGTTAGTATGAGTAATGTATTAAAGAAAGGTTTGGGGTATTGTCCTACCAAGAATGTTGATTGGTATACAACTAAAATTGATGTGTATAAGTTTGTACGTTTACTGAAACTAAAAAAGTTTTTTTCTTTGAAAGATAACGTAAGGACAAAAACACCAAATAAACCAATATTGACTGAGATTACTATTCAAGATCTTTGTGACACGAAACTATTATTGTCTTTGACTGAATCAGAAGATGACCCTGTAACTATGAACTCTCTTTTTAGAGATCTTGAGATTAATCCTGGTCTAGCATCTCCTAGTGGGTTTAAAGATAAATCAAAATGGACACCACAACTGTCTTCTGGTAATGTTATTGATGCCTTTTACAAAGCAGTTATTCTGGATATAGACAATTTAATTAAAAGAGAAGGACAACGAAATAAGAAATTTCAACGTGACAATTTGAAAACAGATGAAAGGGAGGCACTACGTCAACTTACTGATCACCCTGAATTAATAATACGCAGTACTGATAAGGGTGGCAACATTGTTGTTATGAATCGTATTGACTACAACAATGAAGTTTTGTCCCAACTTGGAAATGATAAATATTATGAGAAGGTAGCTGTTAACCCATTGGAAAGGATTAAAGGTACAATCAATACAAAACTGAAAGAGTGGTATGATAAAGGTCTTCTGGATAATGATGAATTCCAGTACCTTAAGATACAATCCCCTAGGGCCCCTTGTATGTATTGCCTACCCAAAATACATAAGGATAGACAGAAACCACCGGGCAGACCGATAATTTCGGGTTTTGGGGGGCCTACGGAGAGATTATCTCAATTTGTTGATTCATATTTAATACCTTTTGTTAATAATTTACCGTCACACATAGAAGACACGAAACATGTCCTGAACATTATGAGTGATGTAGTGTGGGATGATGATATGATCCTAGTAACTCTGGATGTAGTATCTTTATACTCAAATATTGATCACGAACAGGGCATACTAGCAATTGAGAGTTTTCTGAACAAAAGACCAGCCGAATATTTAGATCACACCTCTATGTTAATAGAGATGACCAGAATGGTTTTGGCAAACAACTACTTTCTCTTTGAATCTTCCTGGTACAAGCAAAAGACTGGGACTGCGATGGGTTCTAAATTTGCTCCGTCCTTCGCGAACCTCTTCATGGGGAGGTTGGAGGCGGAGTGGATTTGGGGCCCAAGGGGCAGTCAATGGATAGACCATATATACTACTGGGGAAGGTTCATAGACGACTGTTTGTTATTCTGGAGAGGCACTACTGATGAATTGAAGATGTTCTTGGAATTTCTTAATACAAATGATCTTAATATGTCATTTACCACACATTATGATAAAGTGAAGCTAACCTTCCTTGATATTGAATTATTTGTGGAGGGTAAGAAACTTAACAGTCGTATGTTTCGTAAAGAGACTAGTTGCAATTCTCTTTTACGAGCGGACAGCTGCCACCCTAAGAGCCAGATCAACTCTATCCCATATGGGGAAATGATTAGAGCCAGACGAAACTGCTCTAGTGATACTGATTTTGACAAAAACATTAGGGATATGAAGATGAGGTTTAAGAATAGAGGTTACTCGAATAGGGTCATTAATCAGGCTGTGAATAGGGTACATAAACTTGAACGATCAGTGACTCTTAAATCTAAAATTAAGAGGGATACGGTTACTGATAACCAGACTATCAGAATGATAACGAATTTTGGTGTGGGGAGTAATAAGATTTTTGGT
Source organism: Lissotriton helveticus (assembly GCF_964261635.1). Taxonomy (NCBI): domain Eukaryota; kingdom Metazoa; phylum Chordata; class Amphibia; order Caudata; family Salamandridae; genus Lissotriton; species Lissotriton helveticus. The sequence goes on along the minus strand of NC_136072.1, from coordinate 446,611,570 downwards.
ATTATGAAAAAATACTGGCATATGCTCTATGCTGATAAAGATCTTAAACCTTACCTTAAAGATAATCCAAGTATTACCTTTAGAAAAGGAATGACGATTGCTAATATTGTCAGCCCGAGTTACCCTAAACCCAGTGTTCACCCAGGATACAGTGAATGGTTAGGTGCTCGTCCTAAAGGCTTCCATTACTGTGGCAACTGTAGTTCATGTTGGTGGGCACGGAGGAAAGTTTTGACATTCGAATATAATGATACAGGTACTCATTACATAGATACCTTCATCAACTGTGACTCTAATTTTGTTATTTATGTCATTGCCTGTGCCTGCGGAAAAATTTACGTAGGGAGCACTGTAAGGAGGCTAAAAGATAGGATGGTGGAGCACTATCGGGCACTCAAGAATGGAGATACGAGATATCCGATAGCGTCACATTCTATACAAAACAGCAATGATAAGGAGAATCATAAATTCTCATTCCATGGTATTGAACAGGTGGTACTTGATAAACGTGGAGGAGATAGAACACTGAAATTAAGACGAAGAGAGGCACGCTGGATTATGGTCCTTCGGGCTGTAGAAGAAGGACTTAATATTGATACAGAACTACAATATTTCTTAGGAGATTAATCAAGTTTATTGTGTAACAGTACTTGATTTGGCTCTTGTCTGTTTACGTATGGTATTAATACGGTGTTACAACTGTAAATTTTATTACCTAATGAAACCTGGGTACTTCAAATGCATACGCCATGACCCCTTATGATTGATAATGTTTGAATTCTATCAGGTATTAACATAGGAATGACGCGGGACGCTCAACACTCTGTCACCACATAACCAATCAAATTAATTTATACTTTGCGGAATTCAACACATATTAACTGAATTTGATGATACTTCCTAATTATACAGAATCGTGACCCCTTACTTAATTGAATTATAATACATAATGATTATGCAGTCAGTGATATATTTCGTTCCATAGAATAGTGATAACACTAACCATTCCAAGATGGCTGCGGAAATCTGACTTACGCGATCCACATTACATTGTTGTGATAATTCGGCATATCGATTATATAACTAATTTAGTTTATTTTCACTTTGTGGAATACAATATAATTTCTGTATTGCACAGATTCGTGAACCCGATCTAGAATTAAATATAACTAGGTACTTTAGTACAATTCTTTGCTCTAAATTATCTCATCAACTGGTTGTTTAATAAATAATAATCCTTTCAGAATAAGTAGTTAGTGATACGAATTTTGCAGATAGAGAATAGTGGCCTAGCGACCGTATACTTCTCTCTCGCAAATACTACCCGTTCCAAGATGGCGGTAGGAAACTGGCCACCGCGATCGAATATAATACATACTTGGGACATTTGACATATGGAGAAATAATGCCGTAATGCCTGTTGCAGTTATATTGATATATTTTTATGCCATGGGAAAATAAATTATATTGTAATAGACTAACGTGTTTAACGAACATGCTTAAAGATGGCGGCTGTCATTTGTTAATTTAAGTTGGCCCGGTAGTACCATACTTGGTACTACTTTAGAAAGATGGCGGCCACTACACACGCCGGTCGTTGATACACGAGGAGCCACCGCTAAATATATCACGACAGAGGGATATAGGTAAGAGTTATCCTCTGTACTGCTATATATACTAAGAATGTTTACTGATAGGAGATCCATAATTAGTGGCCCTTCTTTGACAGACCCTGTATACCGGACTCATCTCGTAACGAGAGTGCGGGATGTCTAACGGGTGCAAGACTAGGTAAGAGAGAGTATGGTGAATTAGTATTACGGCTATTGTCTCTTACACACAGTAAGATAAATAATAGAGGCATGCTCTGATTTATTTTGACAGATTGACTAACGTGAGATAATTTGTCGCATCAGATATTGACGCGAGTGAGAACGGAGAGAGGTATACTTTGATATTTATCGTTTTTTAGAAGTTGTGAATATATTCACTTGAGATACTGAGAATAGTTCTCCTATTATAATTTCTAATGGCTTAACTAATGTACATGGACCGAAGTATTATGGTCCTTGATGATTGTGGTGACATTGCTTAGAGTCTCCCTATGTCATTCCAGGAATTGTTGTTTGCAGAGCCAAATTAGAGCTCGAAACTGCTAGAGATTAAAGGACAAAAATTAATGGATGAAGGTAATAAAATTAGGTGGAATGAATTTGGCACAAGGACAGAATGTTTTTTCTGTGTATTATGTTTTTACACTGGGATCCACTTAATGTACATAAGATGTGTCACTATTAAGAGGGTGCTGTGTTTATGCTCTCACCTAGGTGGTGAATTTTTGTAACCTGACTTAACTTCTCTTAAATTGAACCTATAATTTGGAGTATATACTTGAGTTCATACTGTATTATTTTGGCTTGCAGCCCTGATGAAGTTGGTTGGCATTGATAATTGCCCAACGAAACACGTGTTGGCTGGTGCTGATGCACATTGGAAGTTGTGAATCTTGAAATTTTGATTTGAAATCTATTAACGTGGAACTTTGGAATTCCTCGAGTGAATAAAGAACTCGTGAGACAGAACAGAACTTTGGATTTTTCTACTTTACTTTGGATTGATGTACTTTGAATCTGGTGCATGAAAGCCCCTGTATGGACATTGATCCTGGTGCTTCAATACTTTACGAGTTGAGAAAGTGTTTATAATTTTTCATACGTCTTTATAATTGTTTTGCTGTTGCTGAGATATACAGCAATAGAATTTTGATTGCTCGACAGGAATCTGAATTTAGTTTCTATCTTGGAGTTTCCAAGATTACTTAAGGAAGTTTGGTAACCTTCCTTCCAGTCTTGCAGCAGTCTGTTGGATAATAATTTTGAAATTACAATTTAGCCATACTTACAGCTGAGCGCCCTTTGTCCTTGTTGCCTCCCTTTTTTGCTTGTTAAAATAGCTAGTCCATATTCCGCTTTTCTTCTAATTTGCCACATGTGGCCTAAACACTTAGCAAATGCACAAGAAAAGAAGGGTCTTGCATCCGATCTAAGAATATGTAAAGCTATGCTCTGATCTCTAGTCCTCAGTTGTTTACATATGGGAGTAAGTCATTTACCTCTTGGTACAGAGTAGGCCGGGCAGCCAAAGAAGACATGGCCAACAGTTTTGTTCAGGGCAAGGCAGGAAGAACAACCCTTATTATTGGAGGCATTCCGTTGCCACGAGCTCGTGAATGCATTCAAGGGGATTGTGCCATATCTAAATTGAATATATAGATTTCTGTCAACAGGCACTCGAATCAGTTCAAGGAAGCCCTCCAGGGAACGCAGCATTTTAAAATCTAAAAATTCCCCTGTTAATCTACCGAGCTTAGTATTTCTGATATCATTTAGAGGTTTTTTTGTGGGGAGATCCAAACCCAAGCAGCTGTTGCAACCCCCCTGATATATACCGATATTGTCAAGAAGAGTGTTAATATTCCTTATCCAGCTTATCTTTCTGGATTTGTCTAAAGTGCAGACTTCTTCAAAGGCAGCTGCATATGAGGACAGTTCGGGGGTTGATACCAATCTCTGCCAAAAAAGAAGATCTTTTACTGATTTAACCCCCATATCTAGTTTAACAGTGAGTAGGGGAGTGCTTGGTGGAAGTACACCTCATGTATAAAGTACTTGTTAGGAGAAGTTGGCCTGGTATATGCTGTCCACTAATTAAAGTGGGCACCTTGCACCAGTCCAAACAACCCTCATGATGTACGAGGTCAACGATAACCTTTAGAAAGCTATCCTAGTGGTAGCTGTGGAGAGCAGCCTTCAAGCTTAATCTTAAAAGAATGTAAAGCAGCTTGTTTTTTCAGAACATCACCTCCTGAATTAATTAAATGAGAACCACACAGTAGTTATATAAAAAAATATTTAATAATATTTATTAACATAACACTCTCTAGTATCCTTTACCAGAGGATAGAACACAAAGCACCAAATATAAGATCAATAGAACAGTTGTAAGTAGCACAATACACAGTAGGCTCCAGGAGGCGACCAAACCATATTCTAAAATAGTGGTATAACAACCACAACTAGGTTCAAGACAAGGTCTGAAGCACGTAGAATCTTAAGGAACCACCCAAGGTGAGTAGATAGAGACCCCACGGAGGACGGGTGCAGTGTGCTATCATGACGGCGGGTTCCGTACAATTCTATGGGGAAGTCGCGGTTGCAATTTTACAATTTAAGGACCCTTCTAGGAGGACTTTGAGGAAACCCTTCAGAACATAAGAGGTTGGGGAGCCACCCCACCCGTGGATACAGAAGTACCAGAGGTATCTATCCCAGAGGAGCCGGGTGCATAGGGCTCAAGTGGCGTCGGAAACCGCCGTTGTTCTCTATGGAAGGCTTCAAAGAAGTGCTGCTGCCGTGAAGGTGAAAAATGTCTGGTGGAATCCAAACCTGGATTCTGGAAGGAAAAACCTGAAAGCAGAGGAGACAGAGTCTGGGTCATTTCAGAGTGACCAGGGGCTCGGGAGACGAATGCCCACCGATGTCAGGTGCTTCAGGTTCGAAGGTGGGATGCTTCACTCTTCAGCCACGAGGACCAGGAGACATCGACGACAACCAGGAGCCAGATGTGAGCTGTCCCATGAAGGATGTCGAGTGCTAAGGGGTGGGTGTCCGGATGGAGCACCAACAAGCCTTGGCAAAAGCAACCCAACGGGAAGGTCAAGCAGGTTACGGTGCAGACCAGCAAGGTCCAGGGAACTCACTAAGAAATGGGGAGTCAGGGAACATCTGGAGAATCCAGGAAATCCCAACAGAAATCATGATGACCCTCAGGAGGACCTACAGGCCGAATGACAAGGAGTTGCGAGGGGACCTCAAGCAAGATTACAAAATACCAGCCCACCGAGCACTCAGTGCAAGATGACCGGAGTTCTTTGGCGCAAATACTGCTCAGGGTCAGGACTACACGGAGGCCAATGCACAACCACGGGAATCACAAGCAAGCATATGCAATTGCAAATAGATGCAGTGCACAGGGGTTCGGGTTATGCTGTCCCCACGAGGGATACTCAAACTTGCAGAGAAGGCAGATCAACCTCAGGGACCTTCGGAACCCACCTCCTGTGTTGCTGGAATCTTCAGCGTCCGCAGGAGCTTGGGAGCAGCAGACAGGTCAGTTGCATTGAGGTGCCTGCGACTGCAGGGGAGTGACTACTTCACCCCAAGGGAGATTCTATAGTTGTCCTTAGTGCACCACAGGACCTGTATGGAGCCTGTATGGAGCAAGGGCACAGGCAAAGCTTTGGATGGAGAGGGGGACGAAGTTGGGCCCAGTCGAAGTCCTGCAATGTCCAGAGTGTCCAGACGGTCGAAGGCCTATGGTTTCTTCTTGTAGAATTTTCTCCACGTAAAATCTAAAGAGCTACAGTCAGGCAAGCCCTTTTGTACCCATAGGAGAGGGTTTGACAGATTCGCTGGACCTTTCTAGGGGAGGAACAGGACAGAGGGGAGGTTACTCCCATGTCCTTTGCCCAGTTTCGTGCCAGAGCAGGAGTCAATGGCTCCCAGAACTGGTTTGAGCTGGACTATGCACAGGGACACCAAATGTGCCCCAGGTTCAGACTTTCAGGCACTCTAAGAGTGCACCCACCCAGCCCCAATACACAAAATCCTTAATGGGAGGTGGTCACCCTCATTGTGACAGGATGCCTATTGTGCTGTCTTCCTCTGCTTGAGCTTAGCTCAGCAGCAAGAGGGCAGAAATGTGTCTCTGGTCAGCAGCATCCATTTTTGTGCTGTCCGTGTCGAGAAGGCTGGCACCGGATAGACCAGTGTCCCCACGAAGCTCGCTTCAGAAGGGTAGAATCATACCTCCCACACCGGTTACAGGTGTGGAGGTATGATTCCAAGGTGTTTGATACCAAACTTGATATGTTTCTCTGTAGCCGTTTTCGAGATAGCATTTACCGTGAGATTATATTGCACCTCTACCTATATGTCCGGCTGAGTCACAGACAACCCGGGAGAATGGTCTCTGAAGGCTGCAGAGGGGCTCTGTTCATGCAGGGGCACCCTCTCACATAAAACCCAGCACCCTGCCTTCAGGATTGATGAGGTCTGCTATATGGGTGACTTATAAGTTTTAAGTGTAGTGACCTATAGATATAGTGAACATTTATCTAAAGTAAGTGGTGCAAGCACCTGCTTTCACAGGTTGCAATAGAGGACCTGTAGTTCCATTTTGCATGGTCTCTCATGGGTGGCATATCACATGCTTCTGCCCATGGGAGGCCTCTGGGATACCTATGCCCTGGGTACATGGTACCATATACTAGGGACTTATAAGGGTACCCCAGTATCCAATCTGGAGTGTACCAAAGTACATGCATACCAACTATAGGGAGAAATCAGATAGAATGGGGACCTGACTAGCAGGATCCCAGTCAGACTAGACAAAAACTAGCAAAACCCCAGGCAAAAAGTGGGGGTAACCATGCAGTCAGATCCTACCTTCTTACACTTGTCTTTGTATTACACACACACACACACACACACGCTTTGAAATCAAAATGAGATACACATTGTATATACATGCTACAGTTATACACAATTGTCAAACTTCCCTATTGAAATCAAGTACACAAGTACACAACTTTACAGTTATAAGCAATTGTCGGACTTTCCCATTAGAAGAAAGGTCAAACAGTCACACTTCTTTGACTACATCTCGTGATCTAGCCTCTCATTCCTTCAACTCCACCAGCCAATGATACAAGGATACACGTCGCCCCGGATGGTGCCTCGTTGATTAAAGTCCGAACCATCTAACACAGAAAGAAACAGTTACTTAGTTACATCCATCCGGGTCAGACCTCCACGTGCCCGACGGCACCTGTACAAGTGTGGGATCACGATCCCTCCCGTAGACAAATGGTTGTGACCTAGGAAGCTGGCGCACTTCCAACTCTGGATAAATGTTTTCCCCTCAAGCAGAGGTGTGACCTGCCGTAGCCCTGGAGAGTCAGCTGTAGGTGCCCACATCTGGCCTCATCATGCTGTTCTTCACAGCAAAGCATCTTGTGGTGTGGATCCAGGGAGAGGGAGCCAACGACTTCGAACAGAGGCCACAATGTCAGGCATTTGTATCCTCCAAATCTGGAGGCTGAAGACAGTCTCATCTCCTGGATCAGTTCCTCCAAAACCCACTGGAAACCACATGCTCTGGAGCGCAAGCTTGCAGAGGTCCCTTGGTTGCAAGCACGGGTCACTTGGACTCTGCAGGCTTCCCCAGCATGCCTCAAACTCCACACATCCTGGCACCTAACGTGGCTGCTGATCTTTGCGCACACACTCCTCTGCACAGCATGATGATGGTGTATGCCAGGACGGTCCTTGTCCCAACTACAATCACTTCCACCTGTCTCCCCAGCATCCATTGAGGTCTTTATGATCTCGTGGAGACAGTGAAATCCTTTGTGTCCGTGAGATCTCGTGGACAGAAGGCCAGCTCACCGGCCCTTGGGGAATACTTTGTTTGGCACCCAGGCCTTGACAGATGGCACTTAGCTGCAGGCCAGCAACGTCCAGGCAAAATCCATCAAGTGATCATCCCCTTCCTAGAGTACGACAAGCTCCAGGCCACCACAATTCTACAGATAGTCCAGTTGCAGTACCTCTTGCCGTAATGATTCCTCGTGTCGATTTACCAACATGGAACCAGCATAGTATGGTTCCAAAAGCGTCCCTAGCTGCTGAGGACAGAGTACCAGTAATTATACCCACAATGGCCTTTGACGATAAGATCAGTTCAAAAGGCCACCCTCAGATACATGGCCCCGGGTATAGGTCTTACCCCTTGACAAGGGACTTACAGCTAACTCAAATCATAAATCCATCACTCGCCAGTATGTAGATGTCAAGCATGGCACTTTATGACTGAACAGGAGTTTCAAATGTGCTCAAAGTCCACTGAGGAGAAAAACAAAAAGTCGAGGGAAAGAATCTTAGAAAGGGGCATTTACAATTCTCACTGTTAGAAATCGGGGCTCTAATTAGCAGAGGTTTGCTCCCTGTTCAAGTAGGGATCACAATCTTAGTCAGGGTAGCCTAGATGCACACTTTAAATTAACCTGTTCTCACCATCTGGTAGCTTGGCACAGAGCAGGTAGGCTTAACTTAAGAGGCAATGTATAAAGTATTTGGCAACACACATACAGTAACACAATCAAACCAGCACAAAAAGACTCTACACAGGTTTAAAAAAGTAGAGACTATTTACATGAAGCAAACAAGGCAAAAACGACAAAAATCAAATCAGTAGAAGGCAAGGTAATAATTTTTAAATAATAAATGCAAAATGGTGCTTAGAAGTCACTGGCGGTCGAAAGGTTACTTTAGGTCGAGAGGGACTAGTACAAATCAAAAGTTGAGGCTGACTGAAATGGAGGGCAGGCCAGCTACAGGACCCAGACAGGTCCTGCTGATGAAATACCTTGGCAGGAGCAAGTGTTGACATCGAGAGCCTACTGCGTCATCGTTGAGCCGCTCAAAGGGGGTCCCGCTTCGTCGTTGAACTTTGTTGAAATGAACACAATGCGTCATCATCAAGCCATAAAGAGAGTCATTGTCAAGCCATGCAGGCTGTGGATCCGCTGTCATCAAGCAGCCTCTGTGTTGGCGTCATAGGGCAATGCAATGGAATTTCTCACGCAGTTGTGGCGATGCATGCGTTTTTGCAGAAATCAACTGCAGAAGCCACTTCTGAGGCCTAGGACTGAAGGGGGCACCACAAGAAAGGATCAAACTCACAGATGGCAGAGCCCAGCAGCACCAGCAGGATTGCAGGAAGGCTTTTGTGTTCTTGAGACTTCAGAAAACAGGAAGCAAGCCAGCAAGCCCTTGGAGTCATTCTGGGTTCAAGTGAGACGGGTCAAGTCCTTGTCCTCATCAGGGCAGAGATCAGCAGGCAGCTGGCCAGCTTAGCAAAGCAGAGAAGTAGTTCCTCAGAACAGTCAGTCAAGGCAAAGTGGCAAATCCTTACAGCACAACAGTTTTTACTCCAGCAGACTTCTTCCCAGATCCAGTAGTGTACTGATTTGGGAGTGTCAGAGCCCAAGTACTTAGGCCCAAAAGTGCCTTTGATGTAGGAGGTGACTTCAAAGGAGCTCTCTGAAGTGCACAAGGATCCTTTCCAACCCAGTCCTGTCTGCCAGGCTAACTGTGGGGGATGAATTATTGCTTTGTGTGTGGAAATTCCTAATACTAGCCTATGGGAGAAGTAGGCCTCACAGTAGCGAAAAACAAATTTAGCAGTTTGTCACTACCAGGACATGTAAAACTTTAAGGACATGTCCTATGTTTTAGTTACACAGCACCCTGCCCATAGGGCTACCTAGGGCCCACCTTAGGGGTGACCTATGTGTAAAAAAAGGAGAGTTTAAGGCTTTGCAACTGACTGTAAATACTAAGAAGAAGTGGCAGTAAACTGCACACACGGGCCTTGCAATGGCAGTCCTGAGACAGGTTTGAAAGGCTGCTTATGTGGGTAGCACAATCAGTCCTGTTGGCCCACTAATAGCATTTAGATTATAGGCCCTAGGTATATGGTATACCACTTTACAAGGCACTTACAGGTAAACTAAAAATGCCTAATAGGTATATATCACTGTCACCATGTTTTAGGGTGGAAACACATGCACTTTAGCTTGGTCATCAGTGGTTAAGTGCTTGCAGTCCTATGGCCAACAAAAAGATACAGCAAAAAGTTGATGTAAGTAGGCAAAAAGTTGGGGGAAGAACACCCTAAGAATGACAGGTCAAACACTTACCATGAAATCATAAATCAATGCCATCTCCTATGCCTGCTTCCTCACTCTGCGCATGCTACTTAAGATCTTCAAGTGGCTACCCCTACACACAAGACGAACTGTGAACCAGGCCATCATCACCAGCAGACTGGACTATGACAACTCCCTCTACGTAGAAATCGCCACACACCTCCTACAGAGAGTTCAGACCCTACAGAAGGCCGTAGTCAGACTCATCCTCTGCCTTACCTGATAAACCCACATTGCACCCCACCTCAGGCAACTCCACTGGCTCCCATACAGAAGCGTTGCCAATCAAGCTGCTGACCCATGCACATAAGGCTCTACACAATCAACGAGCCACCTACATTAAACACTGCCTGAACTTCCACCAAATGTCGAGAAGACTACGCTCTGCCTCCGTTTCACTTGTCCATACTCCTCACATCTACTAAAGCAAAAGTAGAGGATGCTCCTTCTCCCATATTGCAGCAAAGACTTGGAACAGCCTGCCTATGCAACTCCGGACCCTCACCTCAATTCCAGAATTCTGAATGGTCCTCAAAATCTAGATGCTTGAATAAGCCCCTGGGTCCTGCTAGCACCTGGAGACCCTATTGAGTGTTTAGCCACACTTTATACATCCTGATTGATTGATTGAACACGAAAGGAAAAGAAGGAACCGTTTTTTTGTGAGAAGACTTTTCTTGACAATTCAGTCTATTGTTGGTCGCCTGTGTAGTTATGGCTCAGTCAGAGTTTCAATTGAAAATACATATTTGATTTCTTAATGCCTTTTGCAAGATGAGGCATGCCAGACAGGTCACCTGATTTTAAAATTAAAGTGTTTATAGGAAGTCAGAACGAAATGATGGAATCTCTTGATTCTGTCTTTTCATTGAAAGAGCTATTTCATGAAACTCTGTGTAGTACTTTGAACTCTATTCCTGTAGACCACCCAGAAATGATTCAATGTTTACACTATTTTTCAGATGCATGGGTGTAAGGACACATTGATACTCCAAGCATTGATAAAAATAAGGGAGAAAAGAAAAAAGGAAAACTTATGAAGCATAGGATGTTAGATAAGCATCAGGAATCTCAAGTTCCAACCATATTACTGTTGGTACCTTATTAATATTATTATCATTAGCATTTGTTGAGCGCATGGCAAGCATCCAGCGCTGATTGAGAAACATATAATGTGATAGCAAGCTCCACAGAGTTTCATTCTCAAATAGAAGGTTTTTGAGCCATTTCCTGAAGGACAATTCATTATCAACTGCCCGCAGATGAAGGGGTAGATCGTTCCAAAGTCTAGCCACATTGTATACAAAAGCTCTTCCTTCACTGTCAGTTTATTTGATGAGCGGGACCACAGCCCATAGTGTATTGGTGGATCCAAGAGTTCTACTGGGGTTGTAGGGAGCAATAAACTATCTGGAGATGGGGGTGGGGGGCTTGATTTTGGAAGGCTGTGTGTGCAATGCACAATGCTTTGAAATTGATCCTCTGAGTGACAGGGAGCCAGTGGAGATCAGACAAGGCCTGCCGTGCTGAGAGATGTGTGGGAATGTTTATCAGGGTCCAGGATGCCGCATTCTGCACCACTTTGCCTTTTACTGCTTTTGATGCACCCAGGTATAGATAATTTCCACAGTTGAGGCGAGAGAGATTCAATGCTTGGACTACTAGCCTCCTTGAAAAGGGGGATCAGGTGAAAGATCTTCTTAGCATTTCAAGGATCCCATAGCATCAGGCTAAGAGTTTTGTTGCTTGAGTCTCCATGGACAGGTTTGTGTCCAGCCATCCCCCCAAACTTTCAGTAACCGGTTTGGGGGCAGGGGGTTGAACTAGATGGCCAAGCTGACCAAGGGGCTTTTGGGGGTGTGCTTTGTTCCCAGGTATCGTCTGCTCAGTTTTGTTTCCAATGAGCTTGAGGCAGGATTTGTCCACTCCAGCTAGCTACCATCTCGAGGTTTGATGTGAGGGAGTGGGCGGCGTGCTTGTGATCGGGCGTAAGGGAGAATACCAGCTGGGTGTCATATCCATAGGATACTAAGGAAATTACAAAAGTCAGTACAATGTTGGCCGAAGGTTCACATATATAGGTTGAATAATGTGGGACTCAAGGATGATCCCTGCGGGACTCCACACTTCAAAGGAAATGTGTCTGAGGAGCAGGATTTGTCAAAGATATGCCCCTCATAAATGAGCTAAGCCATTTGAGGACTGAGCCAGACATTCCTGCGTTCTGAATTGTCTTATAGAGGATCCCATGATTTACCATGTCAAAGGCTATGCTTAGATCAAGAAGGATGATGGCAACAGTGCCTCTGAGATCAAGTTTTGTTTTTGCCTCCTCCACGACCACCAGGAAAGAGGTTTCAGTGCTATGTTTGGGCCAGAACACTGTCTGAGTGGGATGTAAGATGCTGTTGGCTTTTACAAATTTAGTGAGGAGCAAGTTGACATGTTTTTCCAGCACCTTTCTCAGTCCTGGGGTAGTGAGATGTGTCAAAATGTTCTGGGCGCCTGGGTCAAGGTAAGATTTCTTTAGTATGCTTTCACCATAGCCTGTTTTCGCACTGAGGGTACTATTCTCTTTTCTAATGAGAGATTAACGATATTTACCATAACTGGGATGATGGTATTGGCTGCTTTCAGGAGGATATGTGGGGGGCAGGGTCAAGTGGGGAGCCCAATTTGACTTTCATAAAAAAGACCAGCAAACTTCTTGTGGGAAATGCTTGGAAATCAGTGAAGCTCTGTGCACTGTCTTCCTCCTTCTCGCTGAGGAGTTCCGGGTCTGGGTCTCTTCAGAATCTTGAAAGATCAAGTATATGTTTGTTATTTTTCTTTGAAAAAGTAGGGCAAGGTCATTACACCTTGAGGTAAAAGGATCAGTGGGGCCACTTGTGGTGAGCTCTAGTAATGAGTTAGTGATTCTAAACATTTCAAAGAGGAGTTTGCTGGCCCCATGAATTTAGTTTTGTAGTAGGAGGCCTTGCCGGAGATGATTTTGGAGTGATAATTCCTCACCGTCTCGCAAAAGTATACATTATCAGCCTCAACATATTTTTTCCCCCATTCTCTTTTCTCTTTTTTACATTGTTTCTTTAGGGTCAGCAGGTGAGGCATGTACAGGAGCAGATTTTTCTTTGGATTTCCTAGTTTGGGTTGTTATGAGAATGGTATTATCCAATAAGTGTTCGATCCATTGAGAGATCCTAGCGTATGCTTCTTTGGGTCGGGTCCTAGTCCGGTCTGGCTAAGCTGTGGGCAGTTTCCTATTCATCCTCATTTAGGTTAGACCAGCTGTGTACTGTCCAGGCAAATAGTTTGAGAGGAGATGGCCGGCAAAGAGTTGTCAAGGTCATTTGGATCAAAAGTGGTCTGATCAAATAACTGGCAGTGGATCATGTACTTTTAGGTATGGGTAGTTCGTAAACATGGGATCGAGTAGGTGACCTTTTCTATGAGTAGGGCCATGTACAATCTGGATCAACTGGATAGCAGTGATATCATGTAAGAGCTCCGTAGCTTGGGCCCCAATGCGTTCTTCCAGGTGTATGTTGAGATCACCTAACACTCTAAAGTAGAGATTTTATTTTACCTCCAAGCTGGCGATAACATCTGGGAAGATCTGGGTGAATAGCCCTGTAGGGCCGGGAGGCCGGTAAATGAGTGCACTGGAGAACGTGCATGTGGGGGCTAGTCAGATGGCGAATGTAAACCTTTCGCAATCGGACAGCTATGGAGGTTCAACCAGGCAAGTTAAGGATACCCAGAGTATTATTGCAATTCCCCCACTCTTTCTGTCCTCCCTGTCTCTTCTGCAGATATAATAGTCGTAAGGCAGGGCCTGGGTGATGTCAGGCCCTGATTTATTGTGGCAGGAAAATCACACCTGGCTTTTCATCCTCCAGAAGTCTGAGCATTTCCAGCTTTTGGAGAAATTGGGATCAGCAGTTAATCTGGTACATTTTCCAACTGGGTATGTCATTAACATGGTTTCTAGGTGTGCAGAAACAGGAAGGAAAGGAGGAGCAAAAATGACATACCAATTTTCCCTTGGTAAGGTTTATTGAATGCGGCATTTAACTTGGCAGAACCCTCTGAGAGCGGATAGTTGTGAGCATAAGTATCTAAGCTTACCGGGTTCAGCTGGACCAGGGTTCCCGGCCCCTGGTCCCATTCTGGTGCGGACGGGCGCAGACGGGCATGCCTTTAGTGTACCTTGGGACCACCAGCAGCACAACCTCTGCACTTGTCTGTTGTGCACACACGCCCGGGCTCCATTATATAGCACTGGATGTTTAGAACAGCAACAGATGGAGCGCCAATCAATATGTCATCTAGCAGCATGCAAGTCCCCTCTACTACTGTTTCTAATGTGTGCAGAGAACCTGTGAAGCGCTCCTCCCTAGAAAGTGAGGTGAAGTGAGGTGAGTAAAGTGCAAATCAGTTGTGCAGCACTTTACAAGCTAACCATGACATAAATATCTGTACAAAATCAGTCCCATTTGGTCTACTATCAAAAACTGCTACCTAGGTTCAAATCTCAAGCCCCTTAATTCTACCCATTACAGATATTCTCAGATGATTTGAATTCAACAGCTAGTTCTGAGCACATCCTGCAAAAACCTGTTTCACCTCAAAAATTGCACAAAAGCACAGGGAAGTCATTAGAATTGTAATAGATTTTGTTGATCCTTACGATGAAGTAAGACTCGATTTAATCTCAGATCGTGAGACTTTTTACAAAGTAATGAGTAGCAGAGACTAGTTAGCACTGCAACATCAAGTTGGCAGCTTTCTTACCAGACTCCCTCTAAATAAAGCCTAAGGATTGAAATTATGCCACATTTCTCCACTGCATTGATTCTGAAGCACTGAGAATTACTATGTGATTAGCCACCCCAGTGGAATCTCCATGGGTGGTCACACAAGTGGAGGCATTATTCTTTTTACTTTGTGGATTTATGAAATTTGTAACCACTCTATTAATTCAGTTCAGTGCTTAATGCTTGACTTTATCAAGCCCTCTGCCAAGCTGGTATACTCATGGCTACTCTTTAATTTATATGTGACCTAGGGGCATATTAGCAACGGCCAGCGATAATTATCGCTGGCCATGCGTAGCAATAATTAGATTATCGCAGGCTATCTCTTCTTTTTATCGCCCTGGTAGCACGTAATTAATAATGCGTTACTCCAGGGGGAGAAAAATTCCAGCGATAGCGAGGTCATCTCCCTTTTGCAGGGAACATCGCTGGTTGTTCCCTGCGAAAGGGCGATAACCTTGCTGATACGATCCACAATGTCATATCAGCGCAATCCACCCCCTTAGGGGTGGCTAAGTCAAGAATTTAGCAGAGGTTAACAGCAGTTTTCTCCAAAAACTAACATCTGCTAAAACGCTAGGGCATCCTTGCTGATAGCGCAAAGCCACGCTATTGATGTCCTGAGATGTAGTCTATGTCAGGAACGCCCACTTTGCATCTCATTAGAAATGCAAATGTAGGCGTAGTGCAAAAGGGTGCTAACATGCGATTATGCATGTTAGCACCCTCTTGTAAATAGGGCGAAATTTTTATCTCCGCTTTTTTAAGCCAAAAAGCGGAGATAAAGCCCTTGTAAATATGCCCCTTGGTTCTCACAGTAGTGCACCGTTTCTGTCAATGTTTCAATTTCTCAACTGTAATTGAAAAGTAACAAGTAGTTTGGATATGAAGTGGTGGATTTAATGAAGATTTCCAATCATGTTCTTGGAATATACAACATTCTGAGGTGTAGCAGGCTGGAAACATTCCCTCCCCTTTGTTTCCTTGCAGTAGTAGGGTCGACAAACAAAGATAACAGTCTTGGAGGAATTGAGGAGAAAGACTGTGTGATTGTGAATGTTGCCTAGAAGATAACATCCCTGCTAATTTAACCCATTCAATCCTAATGGTTTCTCAATAAATGATTAGCTGATATCTTCTTGCCAAAGATGTATTTTTCTTTCTGATGTTCACTCTTGGGACTAGGTCAAGGATGCAAGCAAAGACTCAAACTAAGTGGAAATGAGGGTAACTGTTGGCGAGAAAGAGACACACTTCTACAGGAGAGGATTCGGAAAATCTGGACAGGATTCCTGGGGCAAGGTATCTCGAGGCCAAGCTGTGAATGTCAAGATCTCCACATAAGAGTGAGAAAACATGTATTACAGATGGTTGGATACATTAGGAAGGCAATGACGCACAAAGTTAACAGAGTTCAGGACTTATCCCATGCAAGCAGATAATGGACTGTGACTAGTCCTCAGCCTCAGGGAAGCTTGGACATGGAGTCAAACTGAAAAGAGGGTAAAAAGGCAAGTAGCATCACACAACAGGTAAAGAAATTAGAGGACTGAAGGAACCCAAATAGGGGAAAACAGCAAAGGTTAAAAGATGGTACAGTGTTAACTATAGGGAATAGCGCAGTGTCAAAGCAACCGCTGTTGCCAGACAAGGGAGATATTTACAGGTTAGGTCCAAATACCTAGTTTACCACTTTTGACCCAGACGTGTGCCTGACTTTGCTGGTCCTCTTGTAGCTGGGCATATGCTCCTGTGTCTGGGAAATGTAGTTTTACAGATACACCTGTGTGTTTTTCATTTGCCTGTGTGCCATTTCCTTCAAACTCCCCGTTTCCTGTGTCCTAACGCGTCTTGTGACCTGACAGAACCATCCATACAAATATCCTCTCCTTGTGTCTTCAGTTTGGATGGTATTTCTTATGAAACCCGGAGCCCAATCGAGGGTCATGGCCACATGAAGCTGGTCCCCATGAATTGTCTGTCACACACCTCAAACATCTTCCAAGCTGCCAACTACTGTAGCTGGCCTCTGCTCCAAAACACTCTCTCCCTCATATTTAGTTTTTTTGTGTACCAAAGTGGTGGCAGGGTTTTGAAGGAGTAGCTCAATGGGCATTCTTGTTGCAAGGCACATTGAAGGGCTAACCTGACTGCTACTACGTAAATTATTAGGGGTTCCCTATCTATCCCCACAATGGGTTCTGAAGTCTCCTTGCATCGTTTTGGTAGACCATGTCTTTCATGAATTCTCTGGTTTCTAAAGCACGCTGACGCACCAAAGTCATTGACAGCTGTAGTGGAAAGCTGACTTTGACTGGTGAGACTCTGCACTGGGAGTTGGAAATGCTCTCTGCCATGTCCTTTACTGATGGAGGCGATCCTTAGAATATAGCAAGGTCTCAACTAGGGTTCTCCATTCACAGTTAAGTCTTGAAGTTTCTTTTCAAGCTTGGGCATTGTTTAGCAAAATGTCCTTGTATTCCACAATAAAGACAAAGGCCTTCCTTTATCTTCAATTATTTTCTTCTGCTGTCAGTTTATACAAATATTTCCCTGTTGCATGGCTTTGACAGTGGAAGTAATGTCTTCTTTATTTGTTTTAGCAGAGACTGGGATGGATATCCTCTCTAGAATCCAACATCTTTCTAACCTTCTTTGTATTTGTTGGGGATCAATGTGTAGTGTAAGCTCAATAAGTGGGGTAGTGGTTGTTGGTCTGTTTACAACTAATGAAAGAACCTTTTTTAAACCCTCAGGAGAGCTTTTTAGGAGTCTGCTGCTACGGATTCGTCTGTCCAGGCTACTTCTGCAATTAACTGCTGGAAATGGCTATGATAGCATGCTAGATCCTGCATCCCTAATGGGGAGTAAAACAGCAATTGTAAAGGCCTCATTTGTCTTTAACACAAAATATCAGTAAACTGCTGTAAGAATGTTCCAACATTTGATAACAAAAAGCTTTGACTTAAAATTAAGGGACTGGTCCAGGCTAAATCATCTTTGCTAGGGTATGATAACATGCAGTTACCTTGAATAAATCAGTTACTTTTGTGGTTTCTCTATATAGTTCAATTTACATTGTGCAATGAAGGTTTGGAAGCAATTTTAATCTCCTATGAAATTTTCAGGTGGAGGTAAAACGAAGGAAGCCCGGGGTGACGCCCTTGAATCACCCAATAATGAATTACTCCCTAGTGTAACTAAGGTGATCTTGATACTCCTGGGAGCTGACAGATTACTTCCTCCTCCCCTTTTTGTGCTGGGAGGGTTTATCATCTATTTCAATTTCTCTTTACAGGTGACTTCAAGGTTATCTTAGAGCATACAGATCGTGCCATTGCCTGAAGGGAACTGGTCTGAAACTACATTTTGGGGGTTTGGCAAACTGTTGCTGACACAATAATGTGAGGGTGAAAATGTTAAGGCCAATCGCTCAGTCACCCCAGAGGCTTACTCAACCCCTTGAGATCAAGGATACAAATGAAGACCCAAACTAAGGGGAAAGGGTGTGAAGAAGGAGAGATACACAATCCTTTAGGCTGGTGTTGGTAAAACCCTGACTGGATTCCTGTAGCACAGCATTTCAAGACCAATCTCTGACCTTCAAGGTCTCCACTAAGGGTAAAAGAACACAGATTACTGAGTGTTGGATAAAGTAGGAAGGAAATTACACATAAAGGTGACAGAGTTTGTGATGTAATCAGTGCACGCAGATTGTAGGCTGTAACTAGCGCACAATGTACCGTAAGACCAGCTCATTAGTTGACGATTTAACCCAACCGCTGCATCTTAAGTAAAAAGGCCTGGACAAGGAGATAAACTCACAAGATAGTAAGAAGGTGGGTAGCGAATAATAACAGATGAAAAAACTAGAGAATAAAAGGGTTCTGAAAACAGGGAAAACAACAAAGAGGAAGGAAGGAAACAAGCCGAATTCCAACTAAAGGTTTAGCGAAGAGTCACACAACTTGTAGTACCAAAGAAGAGAAATCTATAAAGGTTGGGCCTAAATACGTGGGGGCATATTTACTATTTTTTCACGCAACCCGGAACAACAAAGGAACTTGCTGTGGCGCATTGTGTGAAAGGGAGAGAGCTGAAATACTCCATATTTACAAAGAGCGGGATCATTTCTGCTCCTTCCTTAAGCTGATGCACTTTGTGTTGTCTAGTGCTAAAAATAGTGCCAGGGTGCCTGCTTTAATGGCAGAATTATTTTTGCTGGAATGGACACCTTCCTGTGCATAAACAAACCTTAAACACATTTTTATCTTCTATGTGTGCTGTAGATACTGCACACCTTGAAAGGGGAAGTAACAAGGAGAAATTAAGATATTTCTCCTCGTTATGCCTCTGTCGGGTAGGTGCCTTATTTTGTAAAACCGCAGGTTTAAGCATTTTTGTAAACCTACGACTGCATCAAAATATATAGGTGAAGGCATGGAAACGCCCATGCTCTACCCATGTAATGCCTCCCCATCGCAAAGTAAGGCAAAGGGCTGCCTTGTGTTACTTTGTTTTTAATAAACCACGCAAAGTAGGTTTGCTTGGCTTAATAAATGCCCAAAATGATTTCGCGTGATGCAATCCAGATGCAAAATCATAGTATATCTTGGCCCTGGTTTTCTACTATCAACCCGGAAGTGTTTCTGACTGTGCTGGCCTTCTAGTGGCTGGGGCTGTGCTCCAGAGTCTGGGACATGTAGTTTTACAGGTACAACTGTGAGATTTCCATTGAACTGCGAGCCATCTCATTCAAGTTCCCAGTCTTTTGTGTCCCAACGTGTCTTGTGGCCTGACACCTCCCTCCCTATGACTCTCAATCATTAAATGTGATAATTAGTTATCAGTGCGGTGCGACAAAGGGGGGCCATGGGTACTGACTAGATTCTGATTTCTCTCATTTAAATAATCCCTCACTTTGGACCACATTTTTGGCCTTCTTGTTTACAAACTAGACATAATCAATGCTCTTTGACTGGTAGCGCCTTTCTTTCCATGTATACTTAGGTTACCCCTAAGTCACTTAGTAGTTACAGATAAATATCTCTCCTCGACTCAATACGATTTACCCTTTGCAGAGTTCTAGAGCATCTCCAATCCTGGATCTTGCATAACAGAATAATCGCATGTGAGCAATTTGTTTTAAATCCAACTCAACTGCTTGATGCTCGATAACACCAATCGGGCATACAATCGGGCATAACATTATAGAAAGGTACATGGGCCTTAGGAGGCATCCAGTATATTCTGCAATTACAGTCTTCTCGACTACTTTCATCAGAGCAACTAGAATGACTCTTTACAAAATACTGATGGCATTAATGATTTCCTCTTGGCTATTAAAGGTCACTATTCTCGCCATTCTTTCACCTGGTGTAGGGTATTGTTAGGAGGTGATACAGGCCTTTATCAAAGAATCCCTATAAATAATGGCTTAAAACAAGGATGTTTGTTAGCTCCATTACAAGTTTTTCTCTATTCACTTGATTTGCCAAGGAGTTTTGCCCTTATAGCAGTTTTCCACCTAAGCTCGGAGCACATTCACAACATACTTACCTATGCACTGACAATGCTGTTCTCTCTGAATTAATCAAAAGGGTTCTTTAAAGATGCTTAAATAAATACAATCATGTACGTCTGAATATTTCTTACAAATTAATGTTTCTAAAAAGCATGGTGATGGGGTTCAGTGGTAGTAATAGGAAGTGTAAACGGTATCATTGGGTGCTGGTCATGAAACAAATGGAAAGTGGCTAAACTTACTCCTACTTGGAGAGAATTGTTTTTCTATGGCATAGGAATAAATATTATATATACCAGCAAGGTAGTAAAGCCTTGGCCCAGGGTGGCGGTGTAGCGGGGGGGTGCCTTGGCTCTTTCCATACAGCATTAGGTCATATAGTTTTAAACATTCAAGGACTGATTTGGCCATTACAAATGTAATGGATATCTGCTCTGCCTTATTACAAGGGCTGTGGGATATAATTTACTTGAAATAAGGCACAGGGGTTGTCCGTCACATTTGTGATGGAGTAACCCACTTACCAAACTCTAAACCAGGTTCATAATATCCACTTATAAAGCTAAAATGTCACCAATCGGGGTGATTAGTATAGCGGGTAAATCGCCACCGCCTATATGGTGGTGGCGATCCGCCCTCCAAAAGTCACCACCCACATGACTTTTCCCCCCCACCACATTAAGATGGCAGGGGGACCCTGGCGGACGGGAAGACCGTCCGCCAGTTTTCTGCCGGTAGGCAATCCGCCTATTTGCCTAACGGGCGGAAAAGCACAGCAATATGGTGGCGGTGCCTTGCAGGCACCGCCATCCATATTACTATGATGCCGAAGAAGTGCCTTTCCATGGCGGTGACTACTCCATGGAAAGGCAAGCAGGTTTTTCTTTGGGGGCCCGTTGCGGGCCCCCAGGGTGTTGAAGGGGTGCAAATGGGGGGTACCTATGGTACTCCCTGCATTTGCATGCACAAGATGGCAGGCACCAAAGGGTGCCTGCCACGTTGTGCATGCAAATGCGAGACATGCATATCATGCATTGTGGAGGGTGCTGCTTCCAGCACCGCCAGTCACAATGCAATGTATGCGGGATGCCATCACCACCGTGGTGGTGGCATCCTAATTGCCGGTGCGGGACTGCCGCACTACTGGCGGCCGGTCCCAGCACCGCTAGGGCGGCGGGCGGACGTCAGTACGCCCGCCATCCTAATCGGCCCCTTAGTGTATACAATTGAAAATGTTCCGTATATGTCCTGGCCCTTTTCAAGTAAATTAGAAGGTAAAATTATTTTGCAAGCACTGTTTCCAAACTCTTGAGTCTCGATACAAGCTCTGAGGCTAGAATTCGGATTGTTGAGTTCTTTTGTAATGAGCATGGGTGCTGTAACTCATTGGGGATTTCAATAGATCCACTCCTCAAAGGGTTCCCTAAGAAAAGTGATGCATGAAGAAAGTTCTAGTGGGAAGGGGACATACAGGTCCTTCCAATATACCTTAATTAGGCTCTACAACATTTTGGGCTCTCCCCGTGAATCCTCAAAATTTGGTCTCTGGTCCAACTCAAAACGGTTCTGAAAAATCAGGTACCTAAGATCAGTTTCCAAATAAATACAGAGAATTGCTAAGGCCTGGATGAATATGAAATTATAATAGACTCATCAAGGATGTCATTTATCATGTCCTGAGTGATGTAATATATGAGGTCACAGGCAAGTCATGGCGGGGGCGCAAGTTATAGGTAGCTCACTAAAGTTGTGAATTGTAGTGTTTTTTTCAGGATTTATCAATGATGTTTTATCTCACTTCACATCTAACTTTAATTTCACATTAACCTTTGTTTTTTCAGTGAATTTCAGCTATTTTTTACGTAAGCTAAGATTTTAAGACTATACCTAATTATCATGTCACTTGAACATTTGCTTTTTCAGTGAAATTCTATTTTTTTACCACATTAGAAGTTTTGCTTATGCCCAACCCCCTCAGGAAGCCTGCAGCAGGTTCCCCATGTGTAGTGTGGGTTGGCTGCTGTCCAACACCCCCACCAGTGCCCAACCTCACTGTGCACATCCTTCAGCCAGGTGCCCCTAACCCACATTCACTTCTATTTCTATTCTCCTTTTTTCAGGTACAGCCATACTATTGCGGTATCGGCCACGCACGCTTCCATCCCATGAAATCATGGTACCATAAAGCTTCCTTGAGAAAGCTTGAAAGGTACTGCAGCACCATGGGGCGAGAGACTGTACAGCGTCTCCTGTGGGTGTATCATGTTCCTTAACAGGGCCATGAGGCGTCCTGTGAGAGTACCGCCATAAGGTTTACCCAATTTCTTTTTTTATTTTAATGACCAGGGTGGTGGGTCCTTCTGGGTCCTCCCACACAAATGCCTGTGTGTTTGGGTGTCCCTTTCCTGCCCCCTTTAGCTCTTTTTGAAAAGCCTTTTCAGGACACAGGCCTCCACGTCCCCTAGTCCAGTAATGGTGGTTGCCACATTTTCTTCAAAGTTGCAACCAGACAATCAAATTGGTCGGTCTGTACTGGAGTATCGAAATAGGCAATAAAAGAAAAAGCTCTTTCTGCTAATTACAAGGCCATATTTAAATAAAAAATGTTCAGTACTGCTGGACTCCCAAGGGACCAATCATCCAGATATACCTAACCTTTTCTGACAATTAACCTCTTTATGCCTATCCAAGCCCCTCTTTAGTTGGTAATTTCTCAACAATAGTTGAACGTATTTAAACAAAATCACAAACAGTACACTTATTGAGCAAAATTCCAACATTTTGCCAAATGTGGTGAAATTCCATTCCCATTTTTCTATATGAGAGAGCAAAGATTCCATATTTTGGGACCTTCTGTTTTCTTGCCTCCACTTGATGGATCACCTCAAAACTTTCCATGACGGAGGCAAGGTGGATTAACTTTTTTTTTAGAAAGTTTTGTGCAGAATCGCCTAACACCACCAAAGTAATCAGCAGCATAAAAAAAACTCTTCCTATGGAAACTCTGACCTTATTATAAGTACACAGTGGTGACTGGGGACTTTTAGTGCGAATCTGTTAAGCCTTTTTCAATAAATTACCATTTAAAGAGGGGCTCAAGCTAGGCATGAAGTGGTTAAATGTTAGGTATATCTGGACTGTTGCCATCCAGAAATGCTCTGTTTAGCTCTGAGCACACACTAACGCTCCCATAGCATGTGGGGTGGTCCCAAAGGGACCCATCTTGATTGGTTGGCAACAACATGGGAAACATATTGTGACAGCTATTGCAGGCTTCAAGGAAATGGTCCTCAGTGAAATGCATTGTAGTGAATGTCTGTTAGAACCCGGAGTCCCTAGTTGGCAATGGTATGCACCTTTGTCAAATATGGACCCTTCGTCTATGTCAGGGCAAGGAAGTTACACACTGAAAATAACCCCTGCTCACCCCCCTTGGTAGCTTGGCACCAGCAGACAGGCTTATCTCAGAGGCAGTGTGTTAAGCATTTGTGAACACATACAGTAATATAGATGAACCACTACAAACAGACACCACACCGGGATGTATAAAAAATAAGTAAACTTTATATATTTATCACAAGACCTTAACAACAAAAATCCACAGTACGAATATGCTTTATGGTTACTCAAAAATAGGCTTAGCTTCAATTGTCTCTGGCAACAGATAACCCCAACGGAAGATATCTGTTCAACGCACAACAGAGTTCTTGGGGGACAGCCCGCCTGCGAGGAGCGCAGCGTCGGGCCCGGAGTCACACCTGGACTCTCACGGGACAGTACCTCTAGAAAAACAAACAAAGGCTCTTCTGGGCACCAGGGAGCTGCGATGTTGTGTGGCACGTGGTAGCGCCGGGTCCATGCTTCAGGGGAAAGCGATGCGTCGAGGCCCGAAATGCGGATGCAGACAGGAGGCGGCTTCGGTCCTTACCGGAGAGGAAGTGACTTTACGGCAGTGTGGGCACCACAGGTTGTTGCTGATGTATTTGAGTCAATGAGTGCTCGGTCACTCTTGTCGATGATCGGCTTCGACCAGATGACGATCTCGGAGTCGGTTGCAGCACAGCAGCAGGCGTCGGTCTACGGGGCGAGTGGGAGCAGCGCTCACGGTCTCGTTGCAGAAAGCAGAGTCTTTAGCTGGCAGGAGTTGCAGAGGTCCCCTGTAGCAGCTGAAACCGCAGTTCCAGCTCCGCTCAAACAGAAGAGGTGAAGTTGTTGGTATCCCTGCATCTTCGAACAGGAGGCTAGCTCATTCGACCCTTGGAGAATGTTTGGCAAGATGATGAAAGTTTCTTCCTTGGTCCTTTCTACCTCTCCTTGGCACGAGACACCACCACAGGCCAACCCACCATAGCGCTCTGGCAGAGGGGCAGTACAACTCCTGCTATCTCCGGGTGCTCTTCCTCGGCAGAGGGTCATCTTGTTAATTCCCAAAGTGATCCTAAAGATCTGGGGTCCGGGCCCCAGTATTTATACCCATAAATCCTTTATCCTCTGATGGCACAGGGTCCTTTGCCTGGTCAGAACCATTGTCTGGTGCAGTCCACCAGTGCGTGTATTCTTCCTTTGTCGGGGCAGGCCAGGGTCTTCAGACTCACCTCAGGGAGTGGAGCCGACGTTGTGGGAGATGTCCCAGCGCTATTCAGACCCAGGTACGTACTCCTCCCCACCACTCTCAGGATGATCAGCCTAGTGCCGTCACGCCCTACCTCCTGGAGTCCCCCCAGCCCTGCCACTCGCAAACCCAGATACACAATACACATGCTAGCATAAGCAGGCTGGATGCTCAGGCAAGAAAATACTGTCTTTCTAAAAAGAGTATTTTCAAACACAGAATGTTAAAATCAACTTTCCTAAAAGATGTAGGTATCTTATCATTCTGAGTTCAGGCATACTAAACTCGATTCGCTACCTGGTTCCCTGAGTCAGTTAAGATTATAGGATGCTACAATCGAAATTGCCTAGTCTGGCCTATGGGGAACAGGTAGTCTTGCAATAGAGAAAAATGCACTCTCGTGTAATTCACTACCAGATCACGCCACACACTTTAGGACATGACCTGCCTCCTACATACAACACACCCTGCCCGCAGGCCTTCTGTGGGGGTGACTAACATGTCGCAGAGAGAAGGTTCACAGACCGGGGAGTGCAACCACTCAGCGGTACAGCGGCACAGGCTGCGTACGGCGCTCTGCGGTGGCAGGCCCGAGTCATACATTACGAGCTGCTCCAGCTGGTGGCACAACCGGAGCTGCAAGCCCACCAGTAGCTTTTGATATACGAGCCCCGGGCACCCCTTCTGCACGATACGAGAGTCTGACTGTAAATCAAACACTAAACACACAAAAGAGCAGACCAGGTCTGGAAGTGGTGTGAAACTCCAGCAATAACCGTGAGGCATTGGTGATGCGTGCGTGAGACATAGGTATAGAGACTATCAGTCACCGAGACCTACAGCAATTCACATCAGACCACCCATGTGGTGGAGTTCTCATCATGTGGGAATTGCTGATCCAACCATCCCAAATTCGACCATATAGTGTCGATGTGGGAATAGTTTACCAAGAAAAAAGTCTTGATATACACCCAAAAGTGATGTGAATATAAAAATAATAATGCAGTGCTCAAAACATAACAAAGGGTAAAATTAACTACCAGGACTCAAACTACCAGGTTTTTTTGAGTCCTGGTAGTTAATTTTACCCTTTGTTATGTTTTGAGCACTGCATTATTATTTTTATATTCACATCACTTTTGGGTGTATATCAAGACTTTTTTCTTGGTAAACTATTCCCACATCGACACTATATGGTCGAATTTGGGATGGTTGGATCAGCAATTCCCACATGATGAGAACTCCACCACATGGGTGGTCTGATGTGAATTGCTGTAGGTCTCGGTGACTGATAGTCTCTATACCTATGTCTCACGCACGCATCACCAATGCCTCACGGTTATTGCTGGAGTTTCACACCACTTCCAGACCTGGTCTGCTCTTTTGTGTGTTTAGTATCTTGGTTAAGGGGAGCGAGCAGAGAGGTCATTAAATATTTCCCTTCCACCCTCCACATACCTATTTTGTTTTTTCTGTAAATCAAACACACCAATTATGGAATCACAAATTAAAGATTACTTTACTCAGGGTGCACTTGCACTGTGCACTGGACGGCATTGGCGCAGTCCCCAAAGTGTCTAAACCAGCAAACATCAACAAAAACAGAGGAGGCAATCCATCAAAAAGAGAAAGGTTGACCCACGCCAATGGTACCAGGTCTAACAATGCAAGTTTTGAGAGTCACAAGAAAGAGCACATAAAAGAGTGACAACAGATTTTAGTCACTATTTAAATCATTTGTTTCAGGTGGTATACTCATTTTTGGAATTCTGGTGCGTTCTCCGGTGACTCTACCCTGTGTAACATGCTTACTGTCTGCTTGATTTGATTAATGGTTTGAGAGAAAACTGTATTATCATGTGATTTTCTCATGGAACTTATAAAAGATGCTTCTGTAGCTAAGATGAGAGCACACGTTTTGTAAGCTCACACTATCCTCCTCAGCCATGTGAGACTAATGTCTGACATTCAGAATAAAATGTACATTCAACAGCAGCAGCTGTCAGTTGATTCCCCATTGTTCCAATGTAGTTTCCCAATAGTTTTCTAATGAACAACTAGAGTGCTAACATTCTGTATTTATGACAAACATGTACATGTTTGAATACTGTCTTGGTTGAATCATTGCTGTAAAACTGAAGGGATTTTCTGCAGATGAGATTGTAGTAAAGGAACAAAATGAGCGGGGTTTTTTTTGTTAAATAAATTATGACTAGTGCTGCAGAAAGCTAAAATGAGAAAACATTTTCTTTGAGTTCTCAAATATCTTCCTCATTCATATGAGTAAAACATTATGAAACATACTACTAACACCAGCAGCAGTGTGTCAATTAACTCAGTGGTGATCAACTGAAGCTTCAATTCAGAGTTTTGATGACCAACTAGAGCACAAACATTCTATATTCATACAAAATTGTGGCACACTTGAACACAATCTTCATAGAATAAAAGCAGTAAAACTGACATTCATTTCCTGCAGAGGATACTGCAGTAAATGACCAAAATGAGGGGTTTCGTTTTGTCATAGAAATTATGGTTAGTACTCTACAGAGCTAAAATTAGGGCACATTTTCTGTGTGTTCTCAAAAATCTTCTTCATCTATTTCAGTGAAAAACTTCTCACATGCAAACTGAAACATGTACTTCAAACACTAACCTGTCAGTGAACTCCCTAGTAATCAACTGCAGAGTCACCAAAGAGTTCTAACATTTACTTGTCAATTAACTCCTTAGTAATCCACTGCAGCTTCACCACAGAGTTCCACTGAACTAGAGAACACACATTTGTATTCAAGACAAATGTGAGGCACTCCAGAGTGCCATTTTGTTACAGAAGGAACTGTTACATTTAAAGCCCGTATGTGGTGCAGGCTGAAGTAAATGAGCATTAAAATGTTAATGCCGGTATGAAACAAGTGGGTTAAAATATGCTGCAATTTGAGACATAATGGGGCTAAAAATAGTTAAGGAGAGAGGCGTCTGCATTGGCTTAGGATCATTTCTTCTGTTTACTCTGCCTACCCATTTCATTTTCGCAGACACTTAACAGCTCCCTACTTGATATAGTCATATTTTGATAGCTAAATTGTTCATGACCAAGGGCCAGATGTAGGTGAAATAGATTTACCGATTTTAAATTACCGAATTTTACCGATTCGGTAATTAAAAATCGGTAAATCTATGGGGTCGACATGTAGGTATTCCAGATGTGCTGGAATACCGAATCGGATGATTTCGGTATTTACCGATTCGGTAAATACCGAATCGGTAATGCCCATGCATTCCTATGGGCTTTGAAGCCCATAGGAATGAATGGGCATTACCGATTCGGTATTTACCGAATCGGTAAATACCGATTTTCACAAGGGTGCAGGGGGTGTCACTTTGACACCCTCTGGCACCCCCAAAACAGGCTCGGGTGCCATGTGGCAGGCATACATGCCCTAAGGGCAGGTCTGCCTGTCACATGGCATAGGTGTGCATGCACACATGTGCATGCACACCGGAATCGGTATTTTACCATCAAATTGGATTTGATGGTAAAATACCGATTCGGTAAGGCTCCTGGGACTCTGAAGAGTCCCACCTACATATGGGTGGCTCAGATTCGGTAAATTTACCGATTTTTTATTTTACCGAATCGGTAAAATTACCGAATCGCTAATTTTACCGATTCGGTAAAATAAAGCCCCCTACATGCCAATCACCTATTTACCGATCGGTAACGGCCGAAAATACAGATTTTCGGCCGTTACCGACCGACCTACATCGGGCCCCTAATCCTTAGAGAACTAGAGGCCTTAATGCTTGAAAACTAAAACCCAGCGAGGGCCTCTTGCAACAACATTGTTGCACAAATTGCCTAGCATGGATACCATACACATTGAGGGACGTTATACCCAAAGATTCAAATGGCTGCAGGGTCTTCATGCATGCAAGTCCCTGTTGTAGTGTCTAGCTAGGCACGCTCTAGTGTTCCACCAGTGATGTAATACACACCTTACACCCGCCCACCACAGGCATCACCAGTCAGGTGACCCTGAGAATAAAAGGGGCAGAGCGCACGGACTCCAGGCCAGTTCTGCACCATAACTAGATGTGTCTGCGTGATCCTTTATGTTAATATGTGGGCCTAGCGCCCGACAACGTTACACTGGCGACGAGGGTGGGATAATCGCCCGTGTGCAGCCGCCTTCTTGAAGGTGGTTAAGGGGGAAAGTGTGTTGCCCGTCCTGAAAGCACCCATTAGGAAATACTCTAAAGCATGGTGCATTCCTAACACACATGTAGCTTTGGTCTAGTCAGTGCCCAAACTCTTTACTGACTGCAAGCCTTCTCTTTGCTAGAAGGCCCTCAGCATAGATGATCTCATGGCAGTGCTTCCTCTCACACAAACCCAGCATGATGGCAAGTGGAACTTCCAGTACACCATCATCCTGATATTAGTTGTACCAAATATTGCACTTTGATGAATGACAATTACGAGTGGTAATAGTGGCTGTGATCATTAATTTGATGACTAGCAGTATGGTGTTGTGCATGTGTTTGGCAGCTGGCTTTGATGAGGTGGGAGCTAAATTGGGTGGGATCCTCAAACATGTGACTCGTATTGGTGAGGTAAGCGGTTGTGGTTATAGAATAGCTGTGGGTAGAGTAGTGTCTGCTTTGAGTGTTTTTTTGTATATCTTGTCATTGTTTCTGGAAAGTGTCTGTGGCTCAGCAGTTTTGTTAGTAGGTGTGGGTGAGTAATCTCTTTTGAAATTGTACAGGTTAACAGTTTTGTGATTGCCTTTAGGTAAAGGGTAATGAGTGGAATTGGGAGGTGTGTAAAATGAGTGACAACTGGTGACCTAGAAGGATTACATCTCTTTCGAGAGAATAATGGGCATTGATTATCAGAAAAAGTCATCATTCTTACACAAGGACATTACATAGCATTGCATTAGTTCTGTACTGCTTTGTATTGCAGCTGCAGTTTTATCACACTTAAACAACAAAACTAGCACACTGCTCAGTAGGTGTCTTAGGCTGGAAGATTGTGTGAGAAGCATTTTAATATTGTGCATGGTGGCCAGACTTTTGTTGTTATCATGTTTCTGCTGTCCCTATGGTGTGCAATCCGGCCCCGACCCTTGCGGCCCACCGGAGGATTGCCCGGTGCCCGCAACGGCCAGTCCGGGCCTGGCAATGAAACTAAAGGAATTGTGATGTTCTATGCCTACATTGCTAAATCACAAACAATGGATGGAGAAGCAAGTACATGCAGCGTGGTCAATCTGAGCAGTGGCCCAGTGTGTGTGTGTGTCTGTCTGTCTGTCTGTGTGTGTGGGGGGGTCTGTGTGTGTGTGTGTGTGTGTGTGTGTGTGTGTGTGTGTGTTCATTGACAATGTGTATCTGTACATTTGTGTGGAAGGAAGCGAAGGGGAGTGTGAGATACCTTCCCATGTGGCTATTTCTATTATCCTTGGGGCTGCTTTGTTTCAGTTAAAGGATGCAATGATCCTGAGTTCACTGTTGTCCATGAACACCTTGTGATGGTAAGTGATTACTTCTACTGGTTCTGTGACCCTTCATCATCAGTTTGGAAACCTTCAAATTTCCATTGGTTTCCTGAATTCCAGGTGGTCTTGGATGTTTATTATCTTATCTGCCAGGCAGTTCCAGAGTTTTGTTGTTGCATGGAGAAGGGCTTGGAGTTCAGATGAACTGTGGTGTCTCTTATTTATTGTTAATGCTGCGCAATGATGTCATGTCACTTTCTAAAGTAGAATGTTGAAGGTTGGGAATTGGAGGCGACTAGCTAGAAAGAGCATACAAGCTGGTGTCGGAAAAAGGATTATTGCCATTGATTATACTTTAATAAAGACATATTTTATCTGTTACCACTCCAGTGCTTCTTCAAATTGGTGACGAGGAAGGCCTATATCTTCCTGAGCAGGAGTGGAACAACCCCCATACGTTGGCCTCTGTGATTGCGAGGCAGCTAGGGGTATAAACCAGTGTTGGCGCAGCAATGGACTAGCTGATCATACATTTAAGGTGATATTTATTGGATGGAGGGCACTAATCCCTGTTTAGCAGATTTTTACTTTGAAATGTAATGGTTTTAGGCACACAAGTCAAAACGCTTGCCGAACCGCCATTGCCTGCTTGAGTAGCTGGTGCATGTGAGTCAACTGGAGCGTGTGTAGACTCACCTACTGCTGTTCATGTGGTGGTACCCCAAGTGCCATCCTGGGCAGTTTTAGTTGTTTCCTTGTTCATCCTCTTCTGGGGGGGGAGTGGGGGGGGGGTGCTCTACAACTTGGTTTCTGGTAGGGTGCAGACAGTCATGTCACCTCCTATGTAATCCACCATGCCTATGGGTGGAACAGAAATATGAAAAGGATTGATGTACACTGTGATATTGGAAGGCCACTCTATCCCTGTTCTTTTGAATAGTCACCAAAGGAGGACAGCTCTCGCATCAGTCTTTTAATCAAAATAGAGAGAGGACTTTTTTCAGCCAGAGTTCCAAGACACATGGGGAAAGTTTGCTTCATATTTAAATTGGAAGTAAATTAACAGAGTTCAGTCTGTTTCTTTTTGGTGAGCTAATTATGGGAAATTGATTGCTAGAGCGTAATAACGATTTTTTTTATTTTTTTTTATTTTAATGTCCTCATTTAAATATAATATGCTCAGTAATTCAAGATTTGGTATCTCTAAGCCTTCCAAGTGTATGAAGGATACGTTTTTTTAAATTACCGGTCTGGTTACACCCCCGCGAGGGAGAAAGGATACCTTGTACCTCCAGAACCGCACCTTCGTCTACTTGTGGAGATTTCCACCTTAGTCCTGAATTTTTGCCGGCCAGTATAACCCACTACCTCGGAGGGTGACCAATCAGACCCGTCCCCTGGACAGTTGTCTGTTGCATATTATTTAATCATAGGACCTGGGAATCATGTATATAAAACCTGAGCATAATAAGCGTTGAAGAAAAAAAGGAGGTGGAGCGAGAGAAAAAAACAACAGAGTTAAAGAGAGCAAAATCCACTTCCCATTATTCAAGCAAGTGTGTCTAAGTGTGTATCGCCACTATCTCGACCCAGGCCCCCCAAATTTCCCAGAATTTAGTCTTTTTCGAGCAATTACTAGGTTGATCCAACATGGCTATCCTCTGAATGGATCGGATCCATTCTTCTTCTGTAGGAGAGCATGGTAATATCCATTTAATACAAAACTCTCTACGCGCTAGTAAGATCATGATAAATAATAATGCTTTATGATTTTTTGTAAATGCTCGTCCATCTGCTTCCCTCGGGAGCATCCCAAAAATTACTGTTACAATAGTTATTTTCATTTCCAGCCCTATAATATCAGAAATGATCTTACCCACTTTATTCCAATATGCGGCTATAACTGGACAGCTCCAGAACATGTGGATCTCATTAGCTTTTTCTTCTCCACATTCAGGGCATCTCTTGATCACTTGGTTACCCATTTTCGATAGCCTTTGGGGGGTCCAATAGGCCTTGTGAACTGTAAAAAGGTGATTTTTCTTTAAAAAAGCAGCATTTACACTTGACCAAAGGAGAGACATAGATACTTGCCCGGTTTTTTCCATGTCTTCGTCTGGCAGGTCCTTCTTTCATATTTCCGTAAACGAGGCCTGCTCCTCTTCTCCACTCTAGGTAAGTAACCAGTACCACTCTGCTACTTCTTTTTTTTGTGACTATGTGAGCAGATCTTAAATGCCAGGTTCGAGTTCCCTTTTAGTTCCTTTTCTATTGCTCTTGTCTAGCTCAACAACATGGTAGTATTTAAATTTTGAGACTTGATTTCCGGTGATTGCAGTTAAATGCGGCCATGAGATAAGTTCTGCGTCAATTATGAGTTGTCCCCAAGTATTAATCCTGCATCTTCTCAGGGGGGTCGCCAAGGTATCTGTCATACATAGTGGCAGCCCGGGGTGTCCCAAACTGGGCTGATATCATTATAAATATGGTATTTTTAAAATTCGGCTCACTTTGGACCGGAGCTTAGCTGCTAATATCAAAATCTTTAACTTTATCTTTTTAAAGAATTTGGGATGACCGAATTTTAGAAGAAAAAACCCGGATTGTTGAGTACTGTCTCTGGAGAGGGCTTTAAACAGAGGAGAAAATTTAGAATCCTCCAACATCAATTGACGAAAATTCTTTAATTGGAATGCACACATATACAGATATAAATCCGGGCTTGCAATCCCTCCATATTATTTTTTATTTCTAAATTTCTTGTGTACAATCCGCGGGTGTTTGTTCCCCCATATAAAACTTGAGAAAAGCACCTGGACTTTCCTGAACCAGATTTTTGGAAACTCCAATGGAATATTATTAAACAGGAATGTATATTTTGGTAAAAGTTAAATTTTTATTAAATTAGATTTACCAAGAAAGGAGAGACACAAAGCCCCCCCAAGAGTGTAGTTGGGAGCTTACTTCCTTTGTTACTCTGTCATAATTAACTTGCACAATTCTATCTATATTTTGAACTATCAGGATTCCCAAATATCTTATCTCTTTTTTTCATAGACACTATAAAAACTTGTATTCCACTTTAATAGCTCTGTTTTTTGTTGATTGAGGAGATATCCTGAGACCTTTCCAAAGCTTTCTAATTCTAACCAGATTTCTGAATAGGACTTTTCCAAATCTCCTGTAAAGACAACTAGGTCGTCTGCGTATAGCCAGATTTTTTTCTCCCATCCATTACAAGTAAAAGGGATAATTTTCTGAGAGGTTCTTAATTTACAGGCCAAAGGTTCGATATACATATTAAAAAGTAATGGTGAGAGGGGGCAGCCCTGTCTGGTTCCTCTACCAATCTGTACTGCTCTGGTTAGCTTCCCATTAACCAGGATTCTAGCTGAGGGATTCTTATATATGGCCTTGATTGCTGCCAAGCATTTTTCACCCAGATCGAAGGATTGTATTACTTTGAATAGGAATGCCCAATTAACTCGGTCAAATGCCTTGGCGGCGTCGAATGTCATTACCGCCAAGGGAGACTTGTATCTTTGGGCCATGTCTATGGCACCAATCAGGTCATAGGTTAACTCACTAAGGTGTCTCCCCTTCATAAAACCCTTTTGATCGGGATGGATAAGAGGTCCGATTACTTTATCTAGTCGTTTGGTAATAATCTGTGTATAGATTTTATGATCACAGTTCAAGAGTGAAATTGGTCGATAGGATTTGCATATATGTGGGTTTTTATTGGGTTTTAGGAGAATTGTTATTGTTGCCTCTTCCCAAGATATGGGAGGGTTTTGACCTTCTATGAAGGAGGAGTTAAATATTTGGAGAAGGATAGGTGTTAATTCCTCCTTTAGTACATCGAAAATCTCAGGTGGAATGGAGTCCTGCTGCTTTCCTCTTTTTCAGGGAATTAATTGCTTGGGTTACTTCCTACAACCATATAGGACAATTTATTAGCGCTTTATTTTCCTGCTGAAGGGTAGGGAGGGACACTTCTGCTAAAAGGTTTTCCACAGTAGTGTCTTCTATAATCATATCCTCCGTATATAAAACTGGACAAACGCCTCCTCTATTTCAGCGTCTTCTGAGACAATGTTATTAGTATCTGGGCATCGTATATCTTTTATCCAGTTCCTTGTCTGGTCAGTTTTTGTTTTCCAGGTGAGGAGTTAACTACAGCCCTCCCCATATTCGTGGTTTGCAAGTTTACTAGCGTCCCACTTTTTCTTTATAATAGTTTCCAAGAAATCGGCTAATTCATATTTAGCAGAAGTTAGATAGCTTAAGAGTGTAGCATTCTCCTGATCTCCCTCAAGACACTTGTGTAGTCTATGGATCTCATATTCAAGTTTTTTTGTTACCTCTTTTATTTTCTTTGTTTGTGTATAAGAGATAGCTAGTATCACCCCCCTCAAGAAAGCTTAATATGTGTCCCCAACTATTTGGATTGAAGCAGAGTTTAGGTTGATGTTAAAAACTCTTTAGTTTCTATCTTTAGCTTTTCAATTATATTATCTTCCAATAATAACGCACGGTTAATAATGCATCTTCTTAGTACTTGTGCATTACTAATCGTTATTTTTAAGATGACTGCCGAGTGGTCCGCCAGATGTTCAGGGGCATGACTAACTTGGCTTGTATTTCTACCTACTATTGCATTGACTAGGAAGAAGTCAATCCTTGACTTATGTCCCCATTTTTTGTTATGAAATGTGAGCTTCCCACCTTTAGTTTTAGACTTAGTGACCATATCCTTCCAAATGTCTGTTAGACCTATATCAGACATTAGTTGTCTTAATGCTCTTCTCATTTTGTGTGTACTTAATGTGGCTCTATGTGATGTGGAGTCACTGCTTGGGTTGAGAACCATATTAAAATCACCTCCTAAAATGGTATAGTCACTGGCGTCTGTCAGGTGGGATAGCAGAGTATATAGGGATCCAGGGTCGTCCAAATTGGGGCAGTACTAGCTTGCTAAAGTAATCCCAGTCCCGTTGATTTTAAACTTGGCGACAGCCCATCTCCCTGCTGGACCGACTATACTTTCACTCAATACAGCAGATGCCTTTTTTTTACAAGTATAGTGACTCCCTTTGTTGTGCAAGATTGATTAGTGCAGATACAATATTCAATCCATTTCTGTTTTTTTTTTAAATCAACGACCATTCCTCTCTAAGTAGATGAGATTCTTGTATCAAAAAAACGTACACTCTGATAATCTCAGATATTCCAGGGTCTTTTCCCTTCTCCGGGGAACCCTCAAACCATTTACGTTCCATGTCATAATTTCCAAGTCATTTATTCTAATATTTTTAGACCTAAAAGATCAAATAATCTTCATGTAAAAATAAAAAGGGCCCGATATTTTATAATCGGCAGATTTAAATGAGGACACATTTTTTTTAAATTTTCTCCCACATGCTCCCCTACCCTGTGCACATATACAAACAATTTGTTTTGCTTTATTTTTAACGGTTAGGGCCACCCCTTGGGGAAACCTCCCTTATTCCTAATTAAAGGAGCTCCTCTAATTTTTTTTTTTTTTTAGGCTCTGTCTGTAGCGTGGCTTCCGTTTATCTAGAAGTGGAACTCTTTATCTGATTTATCTGAACTATTTTTTATTATCTGTATAACTTCAATGACAGCAGTGATTACTTTTGGTATTTTGTAAAGATACTTCTGGACAATTGTGGCTTACTTTTTTTTCCTCTCAATTGTTAATTTCAGAATGTCAGTAGAAAATATATTGGGTTCTCCAACCTTCCTTCAGAATCCTTTTCAGCCAATTATTCTGTGGGAGGACTGAAGGGAGTCCTTTGAGACCTATTTGGAGGTGTTTGTTGGTGATGTGTTTGTGGCAGAAAAAAATAGCCATATTATAACATAATTTAGGGGTGGAAGAGAGGAAGGTTTTCAAAATGTTACAGATTACTGTTATCCAAACTTGAGATGCTGACTATACTTCCAAAATGGATGAAGGATCTGATGAGGAGTATGAAAATGCAATGAAAACCTTGGAGGAGAATTTTGGAAACAAATAAGAGTGTTCAATGACACAAAATTTCTCCTGGGCACAAAAACCAGGGAAATCCATTGTTTAGTATGTAAATGTGTTATGTATGTTGGCTGCTACATACAAAATCAGGGATTTACATGGGAAATCATAGGGAATCAGTTGATAAACAGAATGAGTAATATGAAGATACAAGAGAGATTATTAGATTTGAAGCATCCCACATTAGACAAGACTATTACTGTAGCATGCGAAATGGTCAACACTTTGGGGTCCATTAGGATGTCGGGTGGTGGCACCACCGCGGTGGTGGCGGGGCGTAAAAACAGCATTTACCGCCCGCAAGCAGCAGAACTCACGTCCGCAACATTAGGATAGGTAAACACAGGCCATTTCCCGTCCGCCGCGGAGCGCTGCGCACCGCCATCAAAGTGCGACCGCCACCGTGGTGGCGGGAGCCAATCGAGACCCTCTGCCGCTTCCGATGACGTCCGCACCGCTCGACAAATTAGGATGGCCCAAACAAGCAGACGCACCGCAGCGGAGACACCACACAGCTGAAGCAGGCGGAAAGTCGACAGCGGAGCACGAACGTCGAGACCCGACATGAACCCCATGGACCCAGCCCTCCACATGCATCCGGTCATGTACCTGCTGCAACACTATCGCCAGATGGGCCGCCGTGGACGCCGCTGCACGTACGCCATTACACATATGCACAACACAACACACATGCCGACACAGGGCCCAAGCACCACACAGGCATCCTGCTGGGGGGCTCAACACATCCATATGGGCACCCACACATCACCCACCTCACAACAAGGCACCCCACAGCATCCGGAACACACAATGTTCGTCAACCAGCAGCAACGTCCCGGTCACGGTCACGTCATCGCCGCGGTCAACACATGCGCACTATGCAGAAGGCAGGGCCACACCAAGGCATGGGCAGGGCACAAACATCACAGGGACACACCACCCCAAACCACACTGCACCCCACCCGAGCTAGTCACAGGCCAGGTGCTTATCCCATGGACGCCCAGGCACACCAACAAGCACTGTAACAACAAGCACAATACACACACACTGCAACACACAACACACAACCAGGGACACAGGCACCTCAGGATTGGCTGACAAGGAACACACAACACCAGTGCACTCCCCACAGCCCACACAATTGCATACAATCATCCACACAGGGCAAGACAAAACAAACAACAGGCATACAACTCCTGGCTGACACATGTGTGTCTCACACTATACAGGGGCACACATACATACACTACAAACTTACACCCTTCACACTGCACACCTCTGCTACACCCAACACCACACATGTCATGTAAGCCATGCCACCAGGACTAAGGGCCAACACAAGATGACCATACACATACATGCCTGGGCATACAGAAAGGAAAACACACACATACCTCATGACATCACAGACAGCTACAAAACCTCTGAACAGCAGCACACCCTGTGCTGCCAGTGTCCCCGAACATGACCTGTGAACAGTGTATGCAACAATAGCAAATCACCAACAAGATAACTGCATGGCCTGTAAAATAGCCATCACAGAGTACAACATCAGCAGGGCCAGAATGGACTGAAGACCCTGTCACCCCTGTCTAAAAATCAGATGGCTACAAAGAGCCTTGCAATGTTGAACTGCAAAATAGAGCATGGTACACAGTCAAGCAACTGCAAACAAGAAAAGGACTTTAATCAACAAGGAGACTGATAAAACACACACCAGAAGTAACTGAATTTATTCACATATTGCACAGATGTAGCAATACAACATTAGTAGACAACAGCAATCCACAAAATCATGTACAAATGGTAGAGACTATGCACAGGTGAAACACAAACAGGAAGGCCAGAGTCCATGGCACAGGGGAGAGTACAGCAGAGCAACAGGCCCAGAGTCCATGGCAGGTGACACAGCAAGTACATGAGAGGCTGCACAGGGGAGAGCACAGCAGAGCAACAGGCCCAGAGTCCATGGCAGGTGACACAGCAAGTACATGAGAGGCTGCACAGGGGAGAGCACAGCAGAGCAACAGGCCCAGAGTCCATGGCAGGTGACACAGCAAGTACATGAGAGGCTGCACAGTTGAGAGCACAGCAGAGCAACAGACCCAGAGTCCATGGCAGGTGACACAGCAAGTACATGAGAGGCTGCACAGGGGAGAGCACAGCAGAGCAACAGGCCCAGAGTCCATGGCAGGTGAAACAGCAAGTTCATGAGAGGCTGCACAGGGGAGAGCACAGCAGAGCAACAGGCCCAGAGTCCATGGCAGATGACACAGCAAGTACATGAGAGGCTGCAAAGGGGAGAGCACAGCAGAGCAACAGGTCCAGACTCCATGGCACAGGGGAGAGCACAGCAGAGCAACAGGCCCAGAGTCCATGGCAGGTGACACAGATAGTACATGAGAGGCTGCACAGGGGAGAGCACAGCAGAGCAACAGGCCTAGAGTCCATGGCAGGTGACACAGCAAGTACATGAGAGGCTGCACAGGGGGAGCACAGCGGAGCAACAGGCCCAGAGTCCATGGCAGGTGACACAGCAAGTACATGAGAGGCTGCACAGGGGAGAGCACAGCAGAGCAACAGGCCCAGAGTCCATGGCACAGTGGAGAGCACAGCAGAGCAACAGGCCCAGAGTCCATGGCAGGTGACACAGCAAGTACATGAGAGGCTGCACAGGGGAGAGCACAGTAGAGCAACAGGCCCAGAGTCCATGGCAGGTGACACAGTAAGTACATGAGAGGCTGCACAGGGAGAGCACAGCAGAGCAACAGGCCCAGAGTCCATGGCAGGGGAGAGTACAGCACAGCAGAGCAACAGGGCCAGCAACACACCCAGTCGCAAACAATGGTCTTCACTAGCACACTTGTGTGGGGCACAGGCGCATGAGGGTGTTGACAACTCACTCCTGGCTGTCATGCGTACTGGGGCCTGGCTGTGTTTTGTGGACAGCAGGCCCACTTGACTGGGATGACAGGCCCATGTGATGTGGTAATAACAGAGGGCCTGCAAGGTGGAGGGCTGT
Source organism: Lissotriton helveticus (assembly GCF_964261635.1). NCBI lineage: Eukaryota > Metazoa > Chordata > Amphibia > Caudata > Salamandridae > Lissotriton > Lissotriton helveticus. Next base: position 446,572,203 of record NC_136072.1, on the reverse strand, counting down.
GTGGACCAGGTGGCACAGTGGCACGTGGAGGTGGAGTCATGCACACCCCTGACACAGTGTGGGTGGGAGAGGTTGGAGGGGTGCCCTTCCACTTTTTGGGCACATGCAATGGCTTCCCTGTCTTGGGGTTGATGGGAAGTGGTGTTGACACAACAGGCACACACACCAACTGTCCCACATCAGGGGCAGACACTGGCACTCCCTCTGGTGATGTGCTTGATCCTGCAGAACGCTTTGGCTGGCTACGCCTCTGGACCACCTTACCCTCTCTGGAAGATGTACCTCATACAGTGCCCACCTTACCACTTCCCCCAGGGGTGGTGTCTACAGTGCCCTCCTGTCCCTTCTTGCCAGGGGTGGTCACAACACTGCCCTCCTTTGCCTTAATCACTGGGCTGGACACAACACTGCCCTCCTTTGCTTTAATCACTGGGCTGGACACAACACTGCCCTCCTTTGCCTTAATCACTGGGCTGGACACAAAACTGCCCTCCTTTGCCTTGCTCACTGGCCTGGACACATCACTGCCCTCCTTTGCCTTAATCACTGGTCTGGTCACTACACTGTCCTCCTCTGCCTTAATCACTGGGCTGGTCACAACAGGGCTCTCCTCTGCCTCAATGACTGGGCTGATCACAACAGGGCTCTCCTCTGCCTCAATGACTGAGCTGGTCACAGCAGGGCTCTCCTCCACTTGCCTCGATGTACTTTATATTGGGGTTGATGTGGTGGGTGGTTTTGTCCCTGTGCTCTCCCCAGGTGTACCCATGACATGCCACACATCCTCTGTGCTAAGTTAAGATGAGTACTGAACTCATCCAGTTGCGCACTGTGCACTTGGTGTTGATCCTACACCTTAAGTATTTAAATTTTTACACAATTTCAAACTTTGTTAAACAGTTATTTATTTTCATAATCTGTTTCTTTGACTAGTTCAACATAAATTTCATCTTACATTCAATTTACTTATTGAGAAAACCATGTAATCACAACACTACATTCAATAGCATTATATCAATATTTTAACAGTTCATCAAAAATCAGATGTTTTCGCTCCTGGCCCAATGCATTTCGGTACCCTTTGGTACCTTCATCAGGGGCTGATCTAGAAAGTAAAAGGAATAGTGTAAGTGTTCTGTTGTTTTATGGATGTTAGGGGAGTGGTTTTGAAAATAATGATAACTAGTACCTGATTGGTGTCTATGTTGTGTCAGCTGCAAAGTAATCACGATACTGCGTGTTAGAGAATCTTCTATACATAACGATCGGTCTGAGTGCTGTTGAATACTAAAGTCTTACCTATTATTAAGTATTGCCTGAATCTCATAAGGCTGTGGGAAAAATGAAGAAATGCCTTAAATAAAACCAACTTTCAACTTAATCTGAACTTGAAAGTGATGACACTATGAGCGAATATTCAGAATTCCTACCTGATCTTCTCTGTATAGACAGACCTGTGAAAGCATAAGGAGCGCTTAGAATATTTGGATCACATTTTACACGTGTCCATGGCGTGGTATTTTTAAAGCAGGCATACCTGTTTTATAGCGATCTGTCAACCTGAAAAAGACGCATAACAAAATTAATGTTATGGCGGTCCTGCGTGCTAGCCCCAAAACGGGTGGCTGTGGTGCTCGAGAACATACCTGTATCTCTTTCGTTTATGCTCGTAAAAGAGCCAACTACGGTCGATCAGTGTTGCCGGTTCAGCATTAGGTTGACGCCGTATTCACGTTGGATTTTTACTCGATTGTTTGGTAAACATAAACGACGTACTTCTCGTCTGTGTAGATGTTCGTAATATGAGTGATTATGCGTCGCCATCCTATAATGTCTCGGTGGTCACCTAAGTTAATGCTGTGGTCCCTATACAAAATTATGTTTAGTGGTATAATCACCCACTGTTCAAAAATCCACTAGTAAATAAAACGAGAGGATTATACACCTCGTATTCAACTTCCGCTGAATATCACGACCTTTAACTGAAACTGAGGCGCTACGATGTAAACAAAGCTGCCTATGGCGGTGTCTCATAAAAACTCGTTACCGTTCGTGTGAAAAGTAGTTCAGCTATTTGTTGTGGTGATCCTGAGTATGATCAAATATGTTAAATTAATCTTTGATGTATTTACTCTAACTCAAGTGCCATAATGTATATATGATAATGGGCTAATAAAATCCTATGTGTTTGGTGGTGTTCAGAAGCACATATTTGAGGTTTGTGTAAAAGTTCAATGGTAACATAGTGGCAAGGCTATTGAATATAAACATAAGATTCACATTTAGAGGCTATTTACGACAAAAAACATGTTTATGCTATACATAATATTCTATGTGCATATTACCCAATACAATCAATGACAAATTTTCTAAAATATCTTGTTTCCACAATCTAGAACTCTAGACCTTAACTATTAGTCTATCAATTTAGTTAAGGTATATTCTGCTTATGGGATTATTTACTTCTTTATGATATTTAGGTCTTTCTCATCTTTGTAATCATTATTATTTTAGTGTGATGATTTTTAGTCTAAAGGTAACAAGAGAGATTGTATCTGTCATTTAACCCTATTGGGTGCATGGTTTTTAGAGATTTTATCCAATACAATTCGCGTTGCAAAAGTTTCTGTCTGTTGTCTATTCCTGCTTTGATCTCCACTCTCTCAATGATAAAGAACCGTAGTTGAGAAATCGTATGGTTCGCTTCCTTCCAATGTGAGGCCAGTGGTGATGATAAGTACTGATTTCGTATTCTGCTTTTGTGTTCCGTTAGTCTGATTTTAATTTTCCTCTCTGTTTTGCCCACATATAGCTTGCCACATGGGCATTTAATGCCGTATATTACGTTTTGAGCATTACAGTCACTGGTGTGGCGAAGTTTGATTAGTTTGCCTGTGGTTGGGTGTGGAAAGGTATTGCCTGTGGTTACATTATTACAATGTGTACAGTTGAGGCATCGAAGGGTGCCCTTATATTCTGTCTGTGGGTTGTCCAATATATTGCGCTTAAGTATTTCTCTAATGTTCGGACCTCTTGTGTACGCGTGCATTGGTGATTGCTCAAATATTCCATTGAAATCTTTTTCAGTTGATAAAAGTTCCCATCTTTGGTTAATGATTCGTCTGATCGTGGTGGACTGGGTTGTAAATTTAGAAACAAATACCATTCTGTCTTGTTTAGCTTTGTGTTTTGGGTGGAACAAAGTGCTCCTGTCCATTCGGTTGACTCTCTCGATGCTCTGTTCCACGTCTGTCATGGGATATCCACGTTCTTTGTATCTTTGTGCAAACTGGTCTATATTTGCTTTATATGTGTCAGTCTGTGAGCATATCCTCTTGATGCAAATGAACTGAGATACTGGTAAGTTTTTCACTAGTGATCTTGGATGGAAGCTCGTGTAGTGCAGTGCACTGTTTCGATCTGTGGTTTTAGTGTACAATTGAGTGTTGAATCCTGTGGCATGTTTGGTTATTCTTACATCAAGAAAATCCATTGTATTGTTATCCACCTTGTATGTGAATTGAATTCTTGGGTTCACTTCATTGAGTTGTTGAATTGTATCCAGAAGTGATTCCTTCGTGTCTTGCCATATTAGAAAGATGTCGTCAATAAAATGACAGTACATTTTAATTTTTGTCCAAGCCTGAATTTGCATCAGATTCTCTGCTTCGAATTGCGCCATGAAGATATTCGCGTATGCAGGGGCCCCTGCAAAACCCATCAACGTTCCTGTCATCTGTGCATAGTGTCTTGTGTTCCATTCGAAATAACTATTGTGAAGGCAAAACTTCAGTAGTTTTAGGAGAAACAATCTGTCAGTCGGTAAATCTTCCATCTGCAGAAGCGCCCATTCAACTGATTCCAAACCAGCTGTGTGGGGTATCGAGGTATACAACGATACCATATCTATTGTGCATAGAATCCAACTCTCTTCGAACTCTCTTTCTGTAGCCATGATTTAAGAAATCCGTAGTGTCCTTTATGTAGGAATGCCATCCTTGTACGAATTTCTGCAAAAAGTAGTCTAGGTATCGTCCGAGGGGGTCAAAAATTGACCCGCACCCCGAGACGATCGGTCTGAAGGGGGGATTGGTCAAATGTTTATGCACTTTAGGGAGCATATACAGTTTGGGACATCTTGGGTTGTTAGTGGTTAGATAGTCTCTTGTTTTTGCATCAATCCATTCATGTTCTAATGCACTTTGCAGTAGTTCTTTAAGCATTTGTTGAAGTAATCCAATGGGATCCCTGTCCAATAGTTGGTAAGTATCAGTGTCAGTTACATGATCTTCAACTTTAGTGTTGTAAAAGGTTGCATCCATTACAACCATTGCTCCTCCTTTGTCAGCAGGTTGAATTTGAATTGTTTGATCATTTGCTAAGTTTTGTAGTGTTTGTCTCTCAAATCTTGTCAAGTTGCTACGTTGTCTAGATTTAAAGTCCAATGCTGAAATGTCCTTTTTAACCATTATTTCAAAAGTGTCAAGCATTTTGTGAGAGACTGGTGGTTGGTAAACACTTTTAGGTTTGAAGGGTGCACTGTCTTCTGTGTTTACCGTTGTTGTGGGTTCCACTATATTACTGAAAAAGTGTCGTAATCTCAAAGTTCTCATAAACCTGTATAATGCTCCTTCTATTTCCATTTCATTGGCCATACTGGTTGGTACAAATGAAAGACCTTTGTTTAACACTTTTTCTTGTTGTCGTGTAAGTGTAACCGATGAGATGTTTATTATCAAACCACAGTTCTCCCGCTTCTTAGCGATTTTCCTGCCATTTCCTCTCCTTGTTTTTCGCTGGGTATTATCCCTGTGGTGAGCTCCGTTGGTTGTAGACCATGGTTCTGTACCTGTGACAAAAAAGCCACATTACCACTCGTTGTTGCTTGTTGTGTGCCTTGGGTTGTCGTGGTTGTCAATTGGACTGGTCCACGAGTTATTGATATTTCTTTGTCCGTTACCAGAGACTCTTCAGAAGAATGGGCAGGTGTTTGTGCTTTTTTGGGATGATATTGTCGGCGGGCATAGATCTCTGCCCAGGTGTACACCTCATTTAATTTATAATCAATGGTGAAGCGTTTGTATTTGCGTAATTTGCCTTCCTGAAGTTCTTTGCTATATTTTTCCAGTTTTTGGGTTAATCCATCTATGCTCATTTGCCACGAATCGATTTCCATTCTAGATTCAAGTTCAGATTTCAATGTAGAGATTTCCTCTTCCAATTCGCGTATTGTCTTTGATAATTCTTCAATAATCAAAAGAATTAGATCGAGCGAGCATTTGTTCAAAATATTAAACCATTTCTCCATAAATTTTGCATTTAAATTAAAACGAAACAACATAGGTTTAATCGACAGTCTCAGACCTCTCGGAATACGCTGAGCTTTGTGGTATTGCACCAGTGTAGATGCATGCATTTTTTGATTGAGTTGACGTCGAGTCAAATATTCAAGTTGTTTCAACTGCTGGCTAATTGACCCCCCATGGGCATCCATTGTTCTTACTTCCTGTATTAAGGAGTATATTTTATCTGCCTGTTCAGAAGTATATGCCATAGTACTAGCCCTGTTTGCCGTCATTGCTGTAATATTCTCAAACTGCATTTTTGAAACCGGGGTGCTTCCTCACTTTGTGACAAAAGTTAGAGTACAGTAAATAGGGGTGTGAGGAGCACACGTGATATGGTATTTTACAATTTATTCTAACGGTGCTGCAACTGCTAAGGTTCGTCACGCCTGTTGAGAAAGCTAAGTTAAGATGAGTACTGAACTCATCCTTTTGCGCACTGTGCACTCGGTGTTGATCCTACACCTTAAGTATTTAAATTTTTACACAATTTCAAACTTTGTTAAACAGTTATTTATTTTCATAATCTGTTTCTTTGACTAATTCAACATAAATTTTATCTTACATTCAATTTACTTATTGAGAAAACCATGTAATCACAACACTACATTCAATAGCATTATATCAATATTTTAACAGTTCATAAAAAATCTGATGTTTTCGCTCCTGGCCCAATGCATTTCGGTACCCTTTGGTACCTTCATCAGGGGCTGATCTAGAAAGTAAAAGGAATAGTGTAAGTGTTCTGTTGTTTTATGGATGTTAGGGGAGTGGTTTTGAAAATAATGATAACTAGTACCTGATTGGTGTCTATGTTGTGTCAGCTGCAAAGTAATCACGATACTGCGTGTTAGAGAATCTTCTATACATAACGATCGGTCTGAGTGCTGTTGAATACTAAAGTCTTACCTATTATTAAGTATTGCCTGAATCTCATAAGGCTGTGGGAAAAATGAAGAAATGCCTTAAATAAAACCAACTTTCAACTTAATCTGAACTTGAAAGTGATGACACTATGAGCGAATATTCAGAATTCCTACCTGATCTTCTCTGTATAGACAGACCTGTGAAAGCATAAGGAGCGCTTAGAATATTTGGATCACATTTTACACGTGTCCAGGGCGTGGTATTTTTAAAGCAGGCATACCTGTTTTATAGCGATCTGTCAACCTGAAAAAGACGCATAACAAAATTAATGTTATGGCGGTCCTGCGTGCTAGCCCCAAAACGGGTGGCTGTGGTGCTCGAGAACATACCTGTATCTCTTTCGTTTATGCTCGTAAAAGAGCCAACTACGGTCGATCAGTGTTGCCGGTTCAGCATTAGGTTGACGCCGTATTCACGTTGGATTTTTACTCGATTGTTTGGTAAACATAAACGACGTACTTCTCGTCTGTGTAGATGTTCGTAATATGAGTGATTATGCGTCGCCATCTTATAATGTCTCGGTGGTCACCTAAGTTAATGCTGTGGTCCCTATACAAAATTATGTTTAGTGGTATAATCACCCACTGTTTTTACTTTCTAGATCAGCCCCTGATGAAGGTACCAAAGGGTTCCCGAAATGCATTGGGCCAGGAGCGAAAACATCTGATTTTTGATGAACTGTTAAACTATTGATATAATGCTATTGAATGTAGTGTTGTGATTACATGCTTTTCTCAATAAGTAAATTGAATGTAAGATGAAATTTATGTTGAACTAGTCAAAGAAATAGATTATGAAAATAAATAACTGTTTAACAAAGTTTGAAATTGTGTAAAAATTTAAATACTTAAGGTGTAGGATCAACACCAAGTGCACAGTGCGCAACTGGATGAGTTCAGTACTCATCTTAACTTAGCTTTCTCAACAGGCGTGACGAACCTTAGCAGTTGCAGCACCGTTAAAATAAATTGTAAAATACCATATCACGTGTGCTCCTCACACCCTTATTTATTGTACACATCCTCTGTGGGCATAGGAGAGTCAATTTCTGGTGATGCCTCTGCAGCATGTGATCTTCTGGCCTTGCTCTTCTGTGACTTTACCTTTTATGTGCATATTGGGGGGGCCTGCTCTTCTTTGGGGATGGAGTCTGTGGACGGGATTGTTTGGTATGGGTCTGACGTGTGCTCCTAGTGTTGTATCGTTTAGGTGACGTAAGTGCCAAGTGGTCACTGTCATCTGATGTGGCCACTGAATGGGTGGTCGTCACAGGCACCTGAGCTGCAATGGGACCATGTGCCTGTTGGAGGGCTGGCGTGACTGTGGCTGACAATGCCTGGACTGTACGGTGTAGCCCACTCACGTCAGAGTATATGCCCTCCATGAATGCAATCACCTGGCCTAATTTGTTCTCGTGGGTACTGAAGGCATTGAGCAGGGTGGTCTGGCCCACGCAAAGTTGGCGCAGGAGCTCTACGCACTCTGCACTGAGGGCAGCAGGGGGGACAGGCTCAGGGGCCGTGGTGCTATGTGTGAATGTCACTCGTCCCCTCTTAGTAACACGGATACGGCCAGCACCAGAGGAAGTGGATGGGAGGCTGGGCACTGGCCGCTGGGTATCAGATGCTGCAGCAGACTCCCCATCCCCTGTGCCTGCTAACATGGAGGCATCCCCACTGGCATCAGATGAAGTGGTACTCTGTGTCTCAGCCACGGATTCCTCCTCCACACTCCTGTCACCCTCAGATGCGCTGGTGTGCTCAGTGTCACTTGGCTCAGTCTCACTTGCCTCCACTGCCGCTGTCGTGCTGGTCTCGCCACCACTTGTTTCTGGATCACGTTCCGCCGTGGTGTCTTGCGATTCTGCATTAGTGAGAGAAACAGGGTTGTGTAAGTGTCATCATCTGTTCACACGATTTCAGATCAATGCAGCACAGTAAAGGCCTAGAGCTACATGGTAACCACCACACCCTGAAATCACTGTGCAGCTACACACTATATAGACCACAACAGTGCCTGTCATGCAGACAAACTACCAGGAGTGAGGCATGTCGATGCCACACAGCACTACACCCTGCCCATGGATGGAGTGCTCCACCCCACATTGACCTGCCCCATGGACATGATGTGGCCGCAACACTCATCGCCACTGACAGCCCTACAGGGAACCAGAGGGGACCACACACACCTGTTTTGACTACTCATGCCACAATGCCAACTAGGCCATAGCAAGCACCATGTGCCAATCTGGGTTCACATTGTCATCTGATGTGTGGGCCTCAACCATCATCGTGCATGCAAAGTAGACAGACATGGTGCCACACTCATTAAGTGGACACTGCAGTTCGCCACAATATAGACTCCCCACACCATCCCAATGAAGAGTGACCATGTGGCCACAATAAATCTGTCAAGGATTGAGAACTGCAGGCAGAAGCAGCACAGTGAGGCCATGGTGGGCCAATGCCTCATACAGGCACACATCACAGTTGCCACTCACATCACATATCACAGCATGGGAACACACGCACATCACATGTGTCACCGCTGGCACAGGCCCTGTACACATGCATCCACTCCCAGACAAACTCTCCCTCCCCAGATACTCACCATCTCTGTCTTGCTGATGATGCCCCTTCAGACGTGCATCCAGGTCTGGATTCGTCACTGCCAGTATGCGTCCCATCAGCGGAGTCATGGTGCGCCGTGCCAAACGCCCTGTGCATGGTAGCATCCCCAAGGTCATCTCTGCTACTTGCTTAGCCAGCCGGCTGATGTCGTGTCACCTCTTGTGACAGTGTGTGCGTCGTCTGTTTGATACCCCCAGGGCTCGCACCTTTTTTGCTATGGCCCTCCACACGGCCTTACGTTGGTGTACCTTGAGCTGCAGGTATGAGAGTAAAGAAGGGCAAATGAACAGTTACACAATGTCAGATGTCAGCATCTATCAGTACAGCAGCCAGACACTGACTCAGGACTCACAGTAACCTCCTTCCCTCAAGAACTGGGGGTACCCTTACAAGGCCACTCTGCATGGCATAAACATTAGTGACTGCATGCACACATTGTGGTTCCTAGTCTCCATGATATTCACACAAATGCATGATGCCTCAACACAAATGCATCAACAGCAGTGTGTAAGTCAGAAATTGTACAGGGCACTGATGAGGCATATCTACTATTCAGTGTGAAGCAACTGTAGCAAGTAAGTTGGCTGATGTTCAACATTTGGCTGTGCAGCCACTGAACCTACTCTGTGGGTCACACTGACTCTGACTACAGGGGCACCCAGACATGTCCTCACAAGCATTCACTGTCCTGGCATCTAAATGGCTAACAACCGTTGGGTCTGTATGCCTGACAATGTGACACACCCCACTCACACATACGAGTACAGGCCAAGGAAAGAGTCACTTTGCAACACACACACTCCCTCGACCTGGAGACAGCTTGTCTGTCAGACTCTAATAGCCTCCATTTTTGATTGCAATAGGAATAATCAAACTCATATTTTTCCGAGTGAGAGAAGTTCACGAAGGTAGCTTCCAGTACCTAACGAAGAAATTTAATTTGAGTAGGTATGTTGATACCATCCTAAACTACTGATTAAAATTCCAATCGAGAAGTGTACAGGAAATAACCATATAATTAATGAAACATGCTGTTTTGTAATCCATAGGGAGACAGGGTTCTCAATATATAATCACGAGGAAACCAACAACTATACAACGCTACATATGTACGAAAGTATGGGTGAGTTGTAAGCTTTTGTTAAAATAAATTTGAGAGGATGGGCCGAGTGACTGTTTGAATAAAGATGGTAAACTCAGTGAAATAATTGCAAATATAAAATGTAATAGACAGGGGGATAGGACGAAGATTTGGAATAACCAATGTATTAGCACAGTATTAATTTGTATCAAAATCCAGTGGAATATTGTAGTGCAGTATCGAATTTAAATGTTAGAGAAGGCAAAGGGCGTGCCCTATGTGGCGTAATATGTTGACACCTTTCATGTTATGAAACCTATAAAGGGAGCGGCTCTACATGAGATAGTACATGGGCAAATGCATTGTAAGGTTATGAAAATAGAACCGTGTACATAAGGGGCCCCACAGGATGACTCAAGATGAATGTACCAATGTAGGATACTTATATTGGATCTTAGTATATGCTTTTGACTACAATGGTGGTGATTTTTTGTGGAGACGTTTTGTAATAGATGTCTTAAAGTAACTGTGCACTTACACTGGATAATGAATGTGTTATTCTTGCATTAGGTTATGCTGATCATAAGGAGAAGTTATATTAAATTGTCCTGAAGAAGGTGGTTACAATAACACCGCCGAAACGCGTCGACGCTACAATTCAAGTTCAATTTGGAGTGGTCAACACTTATGAGGGGATAAGGAATTAGTTCCAAACTTCATGTTGTACCAAAGGTTTCTAAATTAACTGAATACAAGACAGATTTGATTGTCTTTATTTGTGATTTCTCCTGTATAACTGTATGAATTGTAATGTTTTTTTTAATGGAAATTGATTTTATGTATATGTTATTTCATTTTAATATGCAATAGTATGTGTTTTTAAATTTGCAGAATAAACAGTGGATTTTTGATATATTTTAACATATAACCTTTTTCTCTTTTGCAAGTGTTTCACTGTAGTTCATCAAGAGTTGTGGTTGCAACTGAATGGGTAATGGTTCCGTGTGTTGATAGTATATAAAGGTACAGTTCTTACCCTAAGGGATAAATCCTTTTTTACTGAAAGTGTTTGTCATTACCCCACATCCCCAGGCATATACTGCAGCATCACGACTACACGCCTAACACCACCCTGCCCTACAGCTCCCTTCATGGTGACTTACCACAACATTGGGACCACCGAACAGCAGTGGGTACTGTGCCAGCACCTCGTCCACAAGGACCTCCAGCTCCTCACTCGTGAATGGACTGGCACGGATCTTCTCTGTCCTTGACATCCCTGTGGATATGGCAGATCTGTGGAGGAAGTGAGTTGTGAGGGGTCCCAGGCAGCAGGCTCTTGAGGCAGCAGCAGGAGATGGTCCCAGGCAGTAGGCTCTTGAGGAAGCAGCAGGAGATGGTCCCAGGCAGCAGGCTCTTGAGGTAGCAGCAGGACAGGGTCCCAGGCAGCAGGCTCTTGAGGCAGCAGTAGGACAGGGTTGCAGGCAGCAGGCTCTTGAGGCAGCAGCAGGAGAGGGTCCCAGGCAGCAGGCTCTTGAGGCAGCAGCAGGAGATGGTCCCAGGCAGCAGGCTCTGTGAGCAGTGGAAATGTGAGGCTCACTCCCACAGATTTATAGCCCCCTGGGGTCGTTTGGAAGCTTAAAAGCTGCTACAATTGGTTGTCCGGGTCTGCCTTATTCAAAAGCATCCAATGACCGCCTCCGCGGTAGCGGAGCACAACTTCCGCGATTTTCAAATATGCATCATGCCACCGCGATCATCGCTGCCATTGGCTGTATGCAATGATCCACGGCGGTGACGCACCGCCGAGGCCCGGCGGTAGGTACCGCAACTCATGCGGTGGAGCATACCCACCGCCATATACACATGTCCATATGCCAATGGCTACCGCACTTGTGAAGGGGGTGGTGCTGGGGTCACACCGCCGGGGACCGGCGGTAGGTACCGCGACTCATGCGGCGGAGCATACCCACCGCCATATACACATGTCCATATGCCAATGGCTACCGCACTTGTGAAGGGGGTGGTGCTGGGGTCACACCGCCGGGGACCAGCGGTAGGTACCGCGACTCATGCGGCGGAGCATACCCACCGCCATATACACATGTCCATATGCCAATGACTACCGCACTTGTGAAGGGGGTGGTGCTGGGGTCACACCGCCGGGGACCAGCGGTAGGTACCGCGACTCATGCGGCGGAGCATACCCACCGCCATATACACATGTCCATATGCCAATGGCTACCGCACTTGTGAAGGGGTGGCGCTGGGGCCACACCACTGCCATTTTCGTACCCATTGCTGTGTATGTCAATCCAGAACACTGTATCAGCACCCTGCAGCAACATGGTGAAGGGCACATCATTGTACACACGATGCCACACAGCCATGTCATCCACAGGTGGACGCACGTTCAGTGGGAGACACTTTGGCCTGTGGTTCAGCCATTTTAGTAATACATTTTATGGCTGATGATGATTGACAGACTTCAGCTGGTGTAAATGATGTTGTGACGTTTAATGTGTTGTGGGTCAGTGCAGACCTTGACTTGGCTGGTGTCACTGCATTGTATCGTACCAGACTTGTGCATTCACAACTGCTCATGCACAAGTGTCCCTGCTACTGTGATCATTGTGTTGATGAATGTATGCTGACTTTACATGATGCATTGAGGTGTGGCAGGTACAGCAGATGGGTATGATAGACATGGTAAGTCACAATACATTGGCGGTTCTTGCTGCACCTTGTCTGCACATGTGAATTGTTCATCCATTATATCCGCATTCACAGTCCCCGATGTGTTTGTGGCACTTGTGTATTGTCACTGGAGAGCCGTGCCCTCTGTGTGTAGCTATTGGCCAGCCATGTAACCTGATGTGCCATGCATCTCTCTGGCACTCGTTGTTTTCCCATGACATCATTGATGCTTTGTGCTATGCCCATCTCATGATGCTTGTCACTGACATATTCATTTTACTCCTCAACTAGGAGGAGGCTGAATTCCTACGTCACCTGACAGTGCTGGAGGACATGGAGAATGAGGCAATCATCAGGAAATTCAGGCTGGGCAGACCAACATTGAAGATCCTGTGTGATCTATTGGAGCCCCACCTGCAGCCTCGCGTCACTATCCTACGGCATTCACACCCACCTACAAGGTGCTGGCAGCACTCCACTTTTTTGCGACTGGTTCCTTCCAGGAGACCGTGGCTAACGCTGGGGGATGTCGCAGCCCATGTTCAGCATGGTGCTGAGGGATGTTCTTGCGGCCATGATGCTATATCGGAATCGCTACATACATTTCCCCAGGGGACGTGAATTGGCTGACGTTAAGGGTGTCTTCTATCCCCTTGAGCGCATCCCACATGTAGTCGGTGCCATCGATTGCACCCATGTAGGTCTGGTGCCACCGCAGGTGACGGAGCACATTTATCGGAACCGCACACACTACCACTCCATAAATGTGCAGGTGGTGTGCCTTGCGGACATGACCATATCACATGTGTGTGCAAAGTATCCCGGTTCGGCCCATGATTCGTACATCATGAGGAACAGCATGGTGCCACAGATGATAGAGAATCTGCATCCCGAACGTGCCTGGATTGTGGGTGAGTATCACTACTGCTATGGCGTGCTGTGTGTCACTTGCTGCACTCTGGCTGTACAACATTGCAATGTGTGTTTGTCATTCAGTGGTGACTCAGCATATCCCAGTAGGCCATGGCTGTTGAGCCCACTCCGGAATCCCCGGACACCAGCAGACATCCGCTACAATGAGGCCCATGGCAGGACCCGACGGGTAATCGAGCGGACTTTCGGCCTGCTGAAGTCAAGGTTCCGGTGCCTTGACAGGACCGGAGGTGCACTGGCATACTCGCCTGGGAAGGTGTGCAAGATCGTTGTGGCATGCTGTATGCTGCACAACCTGGCCATCCACAAGGGGGTCCCCCTGCTCCTGGACGATGGTGAGGAACCAAGGCAACCACCTTTCAAGGACCTGAGTCCAGTGATGAGGACAGGGGTGAGGAGGAAGGAGTAGACCTGCGCCTGCAGCTCATCGACCGCTACTTCACCTGATGGTGGGTGACGTGGTACACCTTGTACATTGTCTGGTGTGGTGGCTGTTGTTGTGAATGGCTATGCGCAGATGTAACCGATAGGCACATGTTCTGTCAACTATTCATCAGACCGGCCACTTTGTCCCTGGACCTCTTGGTAGGCCTGCACAACTCTGGTGAAGTGGTCCAAAGATGGTGTCCACTCCTCCCGAGGTCTGGTGGTGACCCTGGCCCTCCCACCTGCTCTGCTGCCACGGACCTCTTCCCTCACCACTTGGGGGCCACGCACTCTCTCCCTGCCCTCCACAGGTGTTGCTGTGGGATGGTCATCCCTAGGGACAGGGAGGGTGCTGCAGGTGGTACTGGTGGTACTGGTGGTGTTGGTGCCGGTGGCGGTGGTGGTTGCGGTGGAGGCAGAGGCCGTGACAGCAGGGGTCTACTGCGTTGTTGTTGCAGCAGAGGTGGTGGTGGGGAGGATGGGTGCCTGGGACCTCTGGGTCTGTGGCACACCAGATGGGCCGGGCAGGAGCTCATCGTCCAAACTGTCATGGGAGTCTGCATCTGAGAGTCCATGTGCTGGGGGTGGAGACTGGCTCTGCTGGTCATTGGTGTGGTCCTCAGCAGTGAGTTCTTTATCACCTGTGGAGTAGATGGGGAGTTGTCAGTGTTTGTGTCATCTGCGTATCATCATCTGTCTGTACACTAGTTATATATGCAGTCATCAGTAGTACAATTCATGCCACCACCGTGTAACATTTCATAGTGCAGAGGGACATCATGGAGTCATACATGTTGAATGTCAATGCATTGCGTGCAATTGATGTTGGTTTTCTGGATGCAGGTCCCCCACACACACTTCATGAAGAATTACGGTAGGTACGTACCTGTTTGGTGAGGGTGCAGGTTGCAATGGCTGACAGTTGCTCCTGGGTTGGGGAGGCCTCCATGCTGCTGGGGTGTGGGACAGGGGGTATGCTGGGAGTTGTGGTACAACCCTCCCACCCCCAAACAGTGCTCCAATACAAGATGGCTACCAACCTGTAAGTCTGTTTGTTAAACAGTGCAATGTCTGACACATGCTCCTGGGTGGGGGAGGACTCCATGCTGCTGGGGTGTGGGCCAGGGGGAATGGTGGTAGTAGTAGTGCAGGCCTCCCTCCCACACACACCCTCCCAGTGCAGATGGCTACTTACCTGTGAGTCTGTTTGTCATGTTGAATGTCAATGCATTGCGTGCAATTGATGTTGGTTTTCTGGATGCAGGTCCCCCACACACACTTCATGAAGAATTACGGTAGGTACGTACCTGTTAGGTGAGGGTGCAGGTTGCAATGGCTGACACATGTTCCTGGGTGGGGGAGGCCTCCATGCTGCTGGGGTGTGGGACAGGGGGAATGGTGGGAGCAGTGAGACTGGCCTCCCACCCCAAATCAGTGCTCCAATACAAGATGGCTACCAACCTGTAAGTTTGTTTGTTGAACAGTGCAATGGCTGACACCTGCTCCTGGGTGGGAGAGGCCTCCATGCTGCTGGTGTGTGGGACAGGGGGAATGGTGGGAGCAGTGAGACTGGCCTCCCACCCCAAATCAGTGCTCCAATACAAGATGGCTACCAACCTGTAAGTCTGTTTGTTAAACAGTGCAATGGCTGACACATGCTCCTGGGTGGGGGAGGCCTCCATGCTGCTGGAGTATGGGCCAGGGGGAATGGTGGGAGCAGTGAGACTGGCCTCCTACCCCAAAAGAGTGTTCCAATACAAGATGGCTACCAACCTGTAAGTCTGTTTGTTAAACAGTGCAATGGCTGACACATGCTCCTGGGTGGGGGAGGCCTCCATGCTGCTGGGGTGTGGGCCAGGGGGAATGGTGGGAGCAGTGAGACTGGCCTCCCACCCCCAAACAGTGCTCCAATACAAGATGGCTACCAACCTGTAAGTCTGTTTGTTAAACAGTGCAATGGCTGACACATGCTCCTGGGTAGGGGGAGGACTCCATGCTGCCGGGGATGTGGGCCAGGGGGAATGGTGGTAGTAGTAGTGCAGGCCTCCCTCCCACACACACCCTCCCAGGGAAGATGCTACCTACCTGTGAGTCTGTTTGTTAGACAGTGCAATGGCTGACACATGCTCCTGGGTGGGGGGGCCTCCATGCTGCTGGGGTGTGGGACAGGGGGTATGCTGGGAGTTGTGATACAACCCTCCCACCCCAAACAGCGCTCCTATACAAGATGGCTACCTACCTGTAAGTCTGTTTGTTGAACAGTGCAATGGCTGACACCTGCTCCTGGGTGGGGTAGGCCTCCGTGCTGCTGGTGTGTGGGACAGGGGGAATGGTGGGAGCAGTGAGACTGGCCTCCCACCCCAAAACAGTGCTCCAATACAAGATGGCTACCAACCTGTAAGCCTGTTTGTTAAACAGTCAATGGCTGACACAGCCTCCTGGGTGGGGGAGGCTTCCATGCTGCTGGGGTGTGGGCCAGGGGGAATGGTGGGAGCAGTGAGACTGGCCTCCCACCCCCAAACAGTGCTCCAATACAAGATGGCTACCAACCTGTAAGTCTGTTTGTTAAACAGTGCAATGGCTGACACATGCTCCTGGGTGGGGGAGGACTCCATTCTGCTGGGGTGTGGGCCAGGGGGAATGGTGGTAGTATTAGTGCGGGCCTCCCTCCCACACACACCCTCCCAGTGAAGATGGCTACCTACCTGTGAGTCTGTTTGTTAGACAGTGCAATGGCTGACACATGCTCCTGGGTGGGGGAGGCCTCCATGCTGCTGGAGTGTGGGACCGGGGGTATGCTGGGAGTTGTGATACAACCCTCCCACCCCAAACAGTGCTCCTATACAAGATGGCTACCTACCTGTAAGTCTGTTTGTTGAACAGTGCAATGGCTGACACCTGCTCCTGGGTGGGGAAGGCCTCCATGCTGCTGGTGTGTGGGACAGGTGAATTGTGGGAGCAGTGAGAATGGCCTCCCACCCCAAAACAGTGCTCCAATACAAGATGGCTACCAACCTGTAAGTCTGTTTGTTAAACAGTGCAATGGTTGATACATGCTCCTGGGTGGGGGAGGACTCAATGCTGTTGGGGTGTGGGCCAGGGGGAATGGTGGTAGTAGTAGTGCAGGCCTCCCTCCCACACACACCCTCCCAGTGAAGATGGCTACCTACCTGTGAGTCTGTTTGTTAGACAGTGCAATGGCTGACACATGCTCCTGGGTGGGGGAGGCCTCCATGCTGCTCAGCTGTGGTACAGGGGCTATGGTGTGAGTTGGTGTACAGATCTCCCTCCCCCATACAGGCCTCCTAAGCAGGATGGCTGGCTACATGTTGGGTGGGGATGGACAGTGTAATGGTGTTTGGGTATTGCAAGGAGGTAATTCTCATTGTGGTGGTTGTCATTTGTCTGTACTTACCAGCCTCTGCTCCCCCGGCTACTCCTGTGAGACTCTCAGGAAGCAGGATGGCAATCACCTTCTCCTCCCATGGTGTGAATGTCTTTGGTGGGATGGGAGGGCCACTGCCAGTCGCGTTTGCCAGCGTCCAGTTCTTGCTCCTCCTCTCCTTGACAACCCTCTTGAGATCATGCCACTTCTTCATGATCTCCTTCTTGGATGTTGGGGTGGTCCCTACTGCATTCACCCTTTGGACTATCCTTTCCCACATTTGTGTCCTGCTGGCTAATGGTGTCTGTTGGACCAGGCTAACAAATAGTTGTGGCTCTACTCTCACAATCTCGTTGACCATGACTGTCAACTCACTCTCGGTGAATTTGGGCATTTTTTGTGATGTCATGATGTGTGGGGGTTGAGGTGTTTGTGGGTGCAGGGGTGTGTGGGTGCAGGGGTGTGGTGATGATGTGTGAGGTGTGTTGTGTGCTGGGGGTTTGTTTGTGATGATGTGATGGTGGTGGGTGGGTGTGTGTGCTGTGCTCTTTTGCCTCTCCTGTCAGATGTGGTGTATGGCCTTTTCTTCTGGAAAGATGCAAAGGATTGTGGTCAGGGAAGGGGGTGGCTTTTTACTCAGTTGTGTGGGTGTGTCCAATTGGATTTTGGTTGTCAGGTGTGTTGTGGGAGTAGTTATGTGGTTTTGTATATTTATTTTCGTTATTTATGTTTCTGTGTATGAGTGTTGTATATTTTGGGGGCAGGGCTACTTTGTTTATGCAATGTTAGGCGTCACTGCGGTCTTTTCACATCGACCGCCATGTTTTTCATGTTCGTCCGCTGCGGTGGCTTTGCTGCTGCTTGACCGCCATTTCTCCCATTCACTCCTGGGTGCGACCGCGACGGTCGGTGTCAGCGGTTCCGGCCGCGACACCCTCGGGGATATCGTAATTTCCCATGCGGTGTGTCCGCTTTCCTTGCGGTGGGTTGTGCCTTTTCCGCTGCTTATCCGACCGCCGCGGTCAGTTTTTTGCCGTCTCCGCCCGCCTCGGACGGCTTTGCTTTGCCCGCTACCGCCGCGGTCGGTCTTTTGTGGCGGTTGTTCCTAATGTGGCGGACGGTATTTCCGCAGTCCTGGCGGGCGGTTGGTTGCCGCCTCAATGGCGGTCGGGGTGGTTTTCCGCACGCTATCCTAATGGGCCCCTTTGTGTTATGTGAAGGAACTCACCCAGGAAAAAAATTATGAGAGGTGATCCAGCCAATTCTGACAATGTGAATCCTATAAACCAAAACATATTTAAAAGAGGAAAAGGTGATAGTTGCAATATGGATAGTAAAGTGCAAAGCAGCATGGACAAACAACTGTGTTATAGGTGTGGTAGCACAAACCATTTAGCTACATCCACGTCATGTCCCACATTGAAAGATATATGTTTTAAATGTAAGACACAATGGCACTTTTCTAGACTGTTCAAGTTTGTGGCATGGGTGGGAAAAAAGTATTAATGTAATAAAAAAGTGCATAATAGAGGACAATGATGAAGAATGTGACACTGAGGAGGAAACAATGAATGTTTTAGTGGTCAAGGATGTAACATCTTATGAGCTTAGTGTCCAAAGTGGAGGTTCCAGTGTGGGTGGACTCATGCTCACCCTATACTGTAATTGACAAAACCTATTGGAAAAGTGTAGGCTATTGATTTGATACCACCGGATGTTGAGACAAAAGGTAATTCTGGAGTTAAATTGCCTTTGGTGGGTTATTTTGAGATAGTAATTGAGTAAAAGGGAAGGACAGCGACTGGTAGAATATATGTGATGGAAACGGGGAAAGCCTTATTGGGTTGTAGGGAACAATGGCCCTTAGGTATGATACTTAATCCAAGTATTCTGGGACAGATGCTGCTCGAATGAGAGGGGATGAAGAGAAGTTAAAGTCTAGGTTTCTCAAGCTATTGCAGGACGAATTGGGTTGTTTTAAAAAAATTGAACATTGCATTGTGCTAAAGAAAAATGGTGTGCTCAGCAAATGTCTGTTCAGCAAATGTGTGCAGTCGGCTTTTTGCAATAATCTGGATTGGAAGCGTTAGGTTTGCAATATGTTGTAGAGCTACAGAACTCCTCCACATACTGTAACCGGAGAAACACATCTTTTTATTAAAAGGGAGAGTACCGTGCACCACAGTCACACCTACGTGAATGGAAAGGGTGAGTCGCGGGGTGATTGATAAGGATGTCATCAAGAAAAGCATAAATGGTCATCAAGATTAGTTTACTTACAGGCTTAGGAATAAACTGGTGAAAGATAATACTAAATTTAATAAGGGTGGCTTGGTGAGAGTATGTCTTGAGTCTGGTCATAGAAAGGGTTTCTCCAATACGTCAGATCCATGAGACCTAAGGGATGTAAAAAGACATTTGTTTATATTGAAAGATGGAAAGAGGTGGAATTTCAGGAGAGTCAAGAAGTTTAGTGATGTGGAAATGCAAGCATGGTTTGGGCAGTTGAGTCAATGATCTGCTGCTAACAACACATCCACATCTGGAGAAGTCAGATTCAGCAATAGGGTGAAAATAAGACATAAGCAGTTGGATAAGTACATATGTGAAGTATTGCAAGTTTCTTTTGTTTTAGTATGTATCCTATTTAGGGCCCGATTATGATGTCGTTTGGAAACTCTCCCGAACGAATCGGTTCCGGACTAGTTTCCAAATGAATTAGGTCCTATGAGTCTGGACGACCGATTACGATGCCTCCCAACATTGTTCGGTCACACTCGCATTGACTTCAATGGGAGCCTGTGTCCCGAACCCAAACACAGGCTCCCATTGAAAAAAGAGGTGGTTGGGGAAAACCTTGCATCCTGTAAGGGGCACCCTATGGTGCCTACCACATTGTGCATGGTTGGGAAGAGGGGTCCCTTGGGAACCCCCACAGGTCTCATTTGGATGCCTCTGGGAGAAGGGGGTCCGCAACAGGCCCCAAAAAAGACAGATTCCAGCAGCCGTTTAGTCTTGGGCAAATCGAATCGGAAAGGCTGGCCGAATCGGTCATCATAATCGCTCGTCCCGAAACCGCATCCATAGAGCTGTACGAATCGGCTCTGAAAGACCCGGACAGTCTGAATGCCTTTTGGAACTGATTCAGTCTGCTCAAACGGTTTCCGAGCATCGTAATCGGTTATTGGGAAAATGCACGATTCAGTAGGAAAGAAGGGTTCCGAATCGGATTTGACAATCCCATCCGGAGCCCTTCCTAACAACATCGTGATCGCCCCCTTAGTATTTCTGTACTTTTTCCTGCGTAAGTATTTTATAAATATATGTGAAAAAATATTTATTATATTTACCTTAAAATAAGGAGATTTGTTATGTACAGCTAATGCTGTGCAATGAGGTCATGTTATGTTCTAAAGAAGAATGTTGCGGGCTGGGAGTTATAGGAGAAGAGGAGGGGTGAGCAGAGCAGCTGGTGTTGTCAAGGTGTTGTTGCCATTGATTATACTTTAATGAAGACACCTGCCACTGCTCTAGTGTATCTTCAAAGCCTACTTCACATTTTGGATTATCTTCAGTTTTTGAAGTACTATGAGCAGCACCCCCACAAAGAGTCTCTTAGCAGAGTCAAGACGAGCCTGGTGCTAGAGTGGCAAACCTAAAGAGAGAAGATGATTCTAAGAGTTTGCATGATGAGAAAGATGCTTGACTTGGTTCACCTAGGGCTTCAGAAATAGGCTTAACTCTATTATCATTCCCAGGTTTCAAACATCTATTGTTTTCACTCATGGTGCACAAAGTTAGAGAGGCAGATGGCCATTGACTGGTAGTCCCTTCATTCCTTTTAGTGTAGTATTTCCATTCTAAATGAAGTCTTCCTTAGAATTCACTGGTCAATAGCTTGAAGGCAGTCATCTTGTCCTGATGTGCCTTGGACCTTTGTGTTTCCATATTTAGGATGATCAGAGTTTTGATGGCATAGCTGTAGTGTGTTAAGTTGTTTGACTTGAGGAGGTCCAGTAGAGGACAGAGGTAACCATTAAAGATCAGTAGTGAGATGGTCAAACTCTAAAGTATTCCAAAGGGCATGATGCAGGACTGGAATGGCAAGAGGATGTTTGAGATGTATGAGCTAATTGTATGATAAAATACTGTCAAAGTGGAAGACCAGTGTTCCTGTACAAGAATAAATGGTTATAGGGGGAGGAGCCAAGATGGCCACCTGAGCGAATGCACTGACTAAATCTGTTGCATAGTCCCCCCCTAAGTCCCTAATCAATAGCCCATGGGGTGTAAAGGAGCCACAGGAGGAGACCCTCTCATTTACTCCAGTGGAGTGCAACTGGGGGCTGAACTGGAAGATTAGCTGGGCTGCTGCCTGTGGTAAGAGACCACAAAGCAGGGCACTGAGATGCCGGAGGCTTTCCTTGGGCCTCGCTGGGAAACTCTGCTCAGAGGCCTACAGTGTTGGGGGACCTTATGACTGCTGGTGAGGAAACCAGCTAGGAGTATGAACTGCAATGTGGCCATGTGGGCCTGATGGAGAGTCGGGCCCTGGAGAGCACCATGGCAGTGAGGTTGTGAATTATGTGGGCCTAATTGTGAGCGTGGCAGTCCCCCAGAGTCCCGACTCAGCGGGAGCCGTGGCCGGTCTGGGCCTGCTGCATTTAGGAGCTGTGACTGGGCCTATTGAGCCTTTCAACAGGATTTGGACAGATGAGAGATGGACTGCACCGGCCACACTTGTTGAGTGGAGAGGAGGCCCCAGGCAGAACAGGAGACTACGGTGGCCTGCTAAGGGAGTGCGGCCAGAAGTGAGACTTGCAGTGAAGTGACACAGTGTAGACATGGGGCCCCTCACGTTACACTAGTGACAATACTTTTTGCACGAAGAACTGTGGACTACGTGGGAGCCTACCTGAAGCCAAACATTGTAGGCGGACTGGGGGCACTCATCTGGCCTGTATGAGAGTGTGCTTTGTCCCAGATGCTACCCAAGCTGAGCAGTGGACTGGGGGCCTTCTCAACACTGAGGCACACTTTTGAGGAAGGTCTAGTGAGAATGGCCCAAAGTGCTGCGCCCTCAGATGAACCGCCAGCCCGGAACCCTGAGCCACTGTCCATATTGGAACTAAAACAGGTGATTCTTGATGACAATATGGTGATAACAGAGAAGATTGATGGGGTGGCAATCATGGTGGCATTTTGCGTCAGGACATGGATGAAGTGAGAGGACTTGTGAAGGAATTGGACAATAGAATAGATAATACAGAGTAGACTTTAGGGGCACACTCCCGTCAGTTGGCAGACCAGGAGCAATAACTGCAGTGGCAGGAAAACAAATTGGCAGACCTGGAAGATAGGTCAAGACACAATAACGTCCTCATACTGGACTTGCCTGAGGAACACTTCTTGGAGAATTGTTTGAAATCTATCTTGATTGGAGGGAGCAGAAGAGATACAAGTCGATAGGGCCCATAGAATGCAAGGGAATAAGCCACCACAGGGAGTGCCGCTGAGGATGATAATGACCAGAATGCTGAGGTATACAGACAAACTGAGAATATTGATTGCAGCCGGCCTGCAGGACAAGGTAAAATATGATGGCAATAAAATCTCCTTCTACCCTGATTACGGTATTGCAAAGTAGAAGTAGAGAAAGACTTTTGTAGAAGTGAAGAAAAAACTAAAAGACCATGGCCTGTCCTGTGCACTGTTGCCCCCAGAACATCTCAAGATAGATTGACATGGGCAACAACATTTTTTAACCATTCAGAGAACGATATGCAGTTTATGGAGAGTCACTGACTAGGCCACACATAGGCCCTTAATTGCTTGAATAACCTCGATGTCAACATTTTTTTTTCTTTTTTGAGGGTGAAGGTACAGATGGTGATACATTATAGTACTTCAAGTGGGGTGATTTGCAGAAGGGCAGAGAATGTATTTCTTCCAATGTCAGTTTGGAAAGGGGGTAAATGTGTATGTCTGTGTTAATTTTCTTCCCTGAGTGTACATAGTAGTGGCAGCGGTCTGAGGGGTGGGCTCCTGGGAATCCACTGGTACTGTCCACTAAGAGGGATATTGGTAGGACTGTTATGTTGGGGGATGGGATGACACCAATTGTGTCAGCTGTGGGGGTCAGATTGGGGTTGGCCATACAGGAGGGTGGCGGGGATGGGGTTAAGTTGCTGTTTGTCAATGGAAGAATTTACAGATTCTGTACATACAAGGGCGATCATGTAGGCAGGGCCCTTTCCCTTGGTGGTGTATGATCTCTATCACTGGGGTAATTGCATTGTCTTTGAATGTTAAGGGAATCCACAATCCCATTAAGTGCCAGAGAATATGGCTTTATGCCAGGAAGTAGCAGGCCTACATTGTAATGTTAAAGTTGACGCACTTGCTCCCTATGGAACATGAGAAACTTCAGACCCAATGGCGAGGGGCACGCTCTGGTATGCTAGCTTTACCTCGTACACATGTAAGCTCTTAAAATGAGTTGACACTAATGTACTTTTTAAATTGGTCATGTCATTCCGTGATGTGGACGATCAGTATGTGGGGGCAGTGGGGGAGATGTGCAGGAAACTCATACTAAATATGTATGCACCAAATATAGGCTTGCCTGACTTCTTTGGTGGAATTGTGCGTCTACTGACACAGAGCATTGTGATGTCCTGTGGATGGGTGATTGTAATTGTGTAGTTTACAAAATGTTAGACAGCTCCAGGGCCTCTCCCATGTGACTGAGTGAGCCTTCCCAGGCACTGATAGAGGGTATGGATACACTGAACCTGGTAGAACTCTGGAGAACTAGGCATGGTCGGACGAGGGGGTATTCCTTCTATTCACCACCAAATGCGACATTTTCCAGACTAGATTATGCATTTCTACGCCCAAACCAGCTGGCTGAGATTCGGATAGTTCAATATCTGGACCTCACCTTGTGGGACCATGCCCTGCTGGCAGTGGAATTGCTGGGGCAAGCATATCTGGCACTGATTCCGCAGTGGCCCATACAAACTAGACCTGCTAAATGATTAGGCATTCAGGGAGGGTATTCGGGAGGCTATTAAGCAATTTTTTGCTGTGCATGCAAGATCAGCTACCTCAGCAGGCATAGTTCGAAAAGTGTTCAAGGTGACCATACAGGGCACATATATGAGCATGCTATTTGGGGTGCGAAAATCTCGAGGGGACACTATTGCTAAATGTGATGACGTGTATCAGAAATTAACAGGCAGGCCTGCTACATTGCTGAGGTGTGGGGCACATGACCATCCCTTCAGGAGAAACTCGCTAAGGCAAGGGAAACAATCAGGAAACCTGACTACAGAACATATTTCGAAATGTTACATGAGCAAGGAGGACAAAGAAGGTCGCTTATTAGCTTTGCTTGTTTACAGGGAGAAGGGTAGTAACTCTGTTCTTGCCCTTAAGGCTGTGGTAAGGGAGGTCCTCAAGGTGAAGGGTGATATATTGAGAAGACTCAAAGAATTTTACTCTGGTCTTTATGTGAAACAGGAGCAGAGTGATGAGGAAGATGTCATGGCTGTGCTGGATAGGCCCGCTTGCCTGGAGTCGACGCGGAAATGCGGGCGATCTTGAATACACCTATAGATGAAAGAGATATCAAGGACAAGAGAGAGAGGAAGGCATCTGGCAAGGATGGGTTGCCAGTAGAGTTTTATCAAGCGTATGTGGATCTTCTTAGTGTCTTGCTGCTATCTATGTGCAAGGAAGCAAGAGAGACAAGAGTTCTCCTGGCCTTGGTGCTGGAAGCTCACTTAGTAGTTCTATCCAACCTGGGGAGGGATCCCACAGATTTCGAATTGTATTGGTTGCTATCAATGATCAATGTCGATGCTAAGATTCTGGGGAAGGTTCTGGCCCACCACCTAGCAAAGGTGACAGAGGCGAGTATGTACTCGGACTAGGCTGGCTTTGGGGAGGGTTGCTCAACCTTCACCAATATCCGGAAGGCATTTCTTATCCTTGAGCAGGCATTGGGGGTGGTGGGTGAACAGTGTGCCTTTGTCAGTCTGGACGCCCACAAGCATTTGATACTGTGGACTGCACGTTTATGGGATGCGTCCTGCAATGTTATGATCTGGGGAAGGATTACCTGAAGTGGGTGGAGCTCTTGTATACAGACAGTAGGAAGAAAGTGAAAGTTGGCCATCGACTGCCAGGCAGTTAGGTGGTTGTGAGATGGATGCTGCATGGTAAACACACTTCTTTGCTAAAAGCCTCACTTGTGAGACGAGCAAAAAAGATGTCAGAAATTCTCACACGTCTTGAAAAGACAGTGTTCTGAATATGTTGGATCAAATGATTTAAGGAATTAGGGCACTGAAGAATGGTGTGAAAACTATTGCAGCACATATAAGGCACTAGTTGAAATCAGCCTGATTTAGAGGACCTGTCATTTGGCAGATATTTCTAGATTAAAAGTTTATCTGAGGAGGTGTCCAAACAAGTCCACAGCTCTCTACACACTCATTTTTTGGGGGCGGAGAAAAAACGATCTGAGAATTATGTTTACCTGAGATCCGTTAGAAAGAGAAAGCAATAGCAATTCTACAGAAAAAGCTAACTAAAATCTTCACCTTACCTGAGGGGGCTGTAGAGTAAACAGAGCATGTACATCAATCTTTTCCTATCATATTTTAGTTGGAAACTAAGAAGTTTCATTGTGAATGCATATTTACTGTCAAAGGAACTGCTTGTTGATGTTGTCACGGGAAACCCTAAATTGCTGACCCATCTTCCACAAGGTAGTCAGCTTTAGAATATTGGACACCAACCCTGCCTAAATGAGGTGTCCTAACACTATTTTATCTGCCCAGGTCTGTTGTGTGATGTGTGATGGTTTCTACTAGAAATACATTAACAATGCCTCCCATGCATGGGGAGAAGACTCCCAGAGGGTCAGGGCTGTTTTGTTTCACATAAATAACCCTCTGATTTGGGCAAACGTGTTTGTAAAACAAAAGGCAATGCTGAGCAGGCTGGCATGTGAATGCAGCCATCCAGGCTTTAGATTTTCCATGCAAGTGCTCCCACTGTGGGGAAGTATGTTTTGCAAAAAAATCTCTCCTCAAAGCAGAATGAACTCTTAATTTGCCAGGAGCGCCATTGAGGGATTGGCAGCGGTTGCCATCCTCTAGCCTAGCAGTCCGGAAGGGTAAACAACCTTTACAACGAAACTTTTACAACGACCTACCATTACAACGCAACTTTTACAACGCAAACTATTACAACGCATTGCTCTGGGGGGCGCTCTAGGATAGGGAATAGGTTAATTTACTATCCAATAACCTTCCCTACTATCCACGGGGACTGGAGTTGGAATAGTAAATTAAACTATTCACTATCCAGCGCCTAAAAGCATTATGCGTTGTAATGGTATGTGTTGTAAAAACTGCGTTGTAAAGGTAGGCGTTGTAAAAGTATGCGTTGTAACGTCATACATCCGTCTGGAAGCCCTTCAGCCAAATTTAAAATAACTAATTTTATTCTAAAACATGCACTAAAGAAGCTACAATTAATTTAATATGAAAAACATATGATAGGAGTAAAGACACTGTAGACGAAATGGGAACATTTTCACCAGAAAAAAAAAACAATGGCCCAGGATGAAAATCTTGCTGATTTTAAGTAAAAATATAATTTCCAAAAATATAAGTTGATATAAATATATTTCCTCAAATATTATTTACGCAAAAATCACCCAATAGGGTTATTGATTTTATACTATGAAGTGGGGTGATATTTTTTTGAACAATATTTAGGATACAATCTTTTTTTTCAGACAATATTTATTCTACGATATTCTGGCACCATGCTGTGTGACCCTGCTTAACTTCGCATCCTGCCACGTTTAACGTCAACTAGGGTGAGATGAAACATAGATTCATAGATCATATGAAACTCGTTAAGTACTCTAAAAAACTATTCTGGTTTCTTAATGCATGTCTTTCTTTGCTATCACATTTTTTTTTATTTCTCACTTGACTTTGATGGGATCTCTTAGTAATTGTTATGAACAGTTTCAGCTAAACAAAAGATGGTTAATTCTTAGATCTTAAGGGTACTTCTTAATAGACTGTTATTGAACACGATGTTATGCTGCTGACGTTCTCTTTCTGGGTCGATGATTCAAAATATAAAGACTTTAACATATAAATAATGGCTGTGCTGAAATAAATATGAAAAGAATGCAAATGATAATTAAATGGTCTCTGAAAGAATTCATTTAATGGGTACTGACAGGCAGTAATTGATTTTCACAGTACACTATGCCTGCATACCTTGCATATATTTCTTCTATATCGCTTTCTTTAAAATTGTCGCCTGATTTCAAGAAGAGGCTTTGGTAATTGGGGTGAGTCTTGTAAGTATGGAGGTTATTTTTAACTAAACAAAGAACCTTTTTTTTAGTACGACTAATAGGTATACTGTAGTTATTAAGATGCTGGTTTGTGTTTCCATGTTGCTGCACTGCTATTTTCCTATTGTCTTGATCGATTGGCAACAGAGGAAGAGGACGTGTATAAATAGTCATTGCTTAAGAGACAAATAAGGAGCGTCCTCAAAGAAATATAAAAATATTGTCATTAAATATTCTTTAAAATAATTAATTTTATATGTCATGTCAGGAAGCAATTCATTTTATCCTGATGGCTGAAATGAATGGCCTATCTCTGCAGTGGGTGCAAATAATTAAAAAATGTATACATTGGTAGGATAAAACTTTTTAACAGCTGATCCTTCAGCGCATAAGAGATACATGTCTTTTTCATTCGAATTTTAGACTCAACGAAGGTGAGTCTCCACACTGACACTTGGACAGAAATTCTGGATTATGATAAAGATCCCGATTCACAAAGGGATTTACGACTCGTAAAGTTACGAGTGCGGACTCTCCACACTGATGACGAATTCTCTGCACTTGTGGCAGAATCTCTGCACTCGGGGTGGAATCTCTGCACTCTGGGTGAATCTCTGCACTCGGGGTGGAATCTCTGCACTTGGGGTGGAATCTCTGCACTCTGGGTGAATCTCTGCCCTCGGGTGGAATCTCTGCACTCGGGGTGGAATCTCTGCACTCGGGGTGGAATCTCTGCACTCGAGGTGGAATCTCTGCACTCTGGGTGAATCTCTGCACTCTGGCTTAATCTCTGCACTCGGGTGGAATCTCTGCACTCTGGAAGAATCTCTGCACTCGGGGTGGAATCTCTGCACTCGGGGTGGAATCTCTGCACTCTGGGTGAATCTCTGCACTCTGGGTTAATCTCTGCACTCGGGTGGAATCTCTGCACACGGGGTTGAATCTCTGAACTCGGGGTGGTATCTCTGCACTCTGGAAGAATCTCTGCACTCGGGGTGGAATCTCTGCACTCGAGGTGGAATCTCTGCACTCAGGTGGAATCCCTGCACTCTGGGTGAATCTCTGCACTCGGGGTGAAATCTATGCACTCGGAGTGGAATCTCTCCACTGCAGTACTCCGTGCAGAGACTCACTCCTCAATCGTCACTTTACCAGTCGTAAGTCCCTTTTAAATCAAGCCTAATGTTTTCTGATCAGTTTTTTTGCGTCAGGGCAATAATGATTGTTGAATCGCCAAACAAGTTTGGGTTTCACCAATATGTTATTCATTATTTTGAATTTTCTTTCCAGGTTGTATTTTCCAAAAAGAATAACTTAAAAAACGTGTAGATTGAAGACTTTAGAGAACATCGGAATCTCTCTAGCTTAAAGAAGTGTGAGTGGGAACATATAACAGAAGATGCAGAGTAAATCATTGTTTTACAATTTCTACTCATTTACAAATGGAAGAACAATAATATCATTGTGTTATGGACAAGTAAATTGAAAATACGTGAATTTACAAAATAAAAAATACTTGAATGATTACCTGCTCTTTGGAAGGCGATTATTTTCTGCTGTTGCATGGGGAACAGTATTCCTCTTAGTCTTACCTACCTTAGCAAGGGTGGTACCCGATGTGTGCTGATGGTTTCATAGGAGACCTGCAGAGTAACTCACGCCGATGGATAATGTAGAATGTGGGTACTCTTTCTCTAACTCTTCTTCCCACTGACAGATTATTTAGGCACTGGGGGCAAGATGTACGACCATGTCATTTAGCGACTTGCAAATTGAGCTCAAGTGTGAGTCGCAATTTGCGAGTCGCTAAATGCCATGTACAACAGTGTCTGAGACTCTGTTAGCGATTCCTAACAGGGTCGCAAATTGTATGCCTCATGCATATTAATGAGGCACTCGCAATTTGGGACCCCATTAGGAATGGCTGGCCCTCCCGGGTATGGTGGCCTGCTGCGCGCAGCAGACCTCCATGTCTGGACCTGCTTTTAAATAAACCAGTTTTTTTTTAATGCATCCCGTTTTCCTTAAAAAAATAAAAAATAAATGTTTTGTTTCATTTTTTAAGGGCAGGTGGTGGTCTCTGGGACCACTGCCTGTCCCTAAAAAACTATTTTCCCCTGCATTCACAAGGGGAAGGGGTCCCCTGAGGACACCTTCCCATTTGCGAGTGCTTTACCTTTTGCGAGTGCTTTACCACCCTCTTGAGGAGGGCGGTAAATTGCAAGTGTTTCGCGACCACAATTGCGGTCGCAAAACATTTAGGCCTCTGACTCGCTATTAGGAAGAGATGCCCTTGGAACGCCCCTTCCTAATGGTGACTCGCAATTCCTATTTAGCGAGTCACAAAAAAACTGCTTGGCCCTATTAAATTTTGCATGCGCAAACCCGTTTGTGCATGCAAAATAGAGTTGTACATCTGGCCCCGAACCCGAAGACAAGATGCAAGCCTCATAACTCACTCACAACAGGAAAACATTTCCCATATAGATCTTGCTAGAAATATAACACTCTTGCAATCCAAGTACTCCCCAACATTGTAGCCAAGACACCCTCGGCATCTCATCAGTGGTATGGAGAATTATACAGTTGCCATTATAATTAAATGTACAATATAAAATGTCGTGACTGAGGCTCTATCTAATGTGGAAATAATGTTCGATGTAATGACGCTTGCTACATTTTCTTCCACCTGGAAAGCAAATTGCACAATTTGACGTATGGTGCTTTGCCTGGCATGCATGTATTTGTATAACCCAAACCTAATATGAGAGCATAGAGCACTCAACAATGGCCAAAGCTCCCAGGAAGGTACAATCATGAGGCAAGATCAAGGGTAGACTCTCAGATCATGGGTTGCTCTCCTTGAAGAAGTGTGTCCAGTTTTTTCTGAATCGAAAGTTGGTGCTGAACTGATGTTGACAGGAATATTGTTCCAAGTCCTCGGAGAATGAACAGAGAAGGCTTGCCTTCAGAGTTGCTCCTTCTTGCAATGTTTTGTTCTCAGTTTGGTGCTATCTAGATTACTCGGGCCATATGTACGATGAAGTGGCAGAGCGGCAGAGTGGTTAAGCCTCCTGGGCTTAACCACTTGCTCCTCCTCTTCGGAAGCGCAAGGCTGCACCATATTTACAAGAATGTGGTGGAGCCTTGCGTTTCCCCCTGTGATGGCGCTAGGTTTCCCAACTTAGCGTCAACGCAGGCAGCCTTGCACCAGAGTGCAAGGGTGTGTTGTAGGGGGGAGGATTGGTTATGTGTAGGAAGGTGCCCCTTACACATAACCAATCCTAAAATGCCATTTTGTAACTTTCATGTGTGCTGCTTCATGCAGCACACATGAAGGTTACAAAATGGCATTTTTAAAAAGGTTTGTTTATGTACAGGAAGGGACACCTTCCTGTACATAAACAAACCATCGCATTTTGCTTTTTCCATGTGTACTGCACAAGGCAGATGTGTAAAAAATTCCTAGGCAATCACAATGAAGAACTAATGCAAATAATCACAGAAAGGGGACTAATGCAAGGAGGGACGGACAACTAAGTAAATGCACATACATAAATGCGTTATTTATTTATCAAACAGTATCTCATACATATGATTAAAAATTGCAATTAATAAATCACAATTACATACAAATAAAAAAGAGAATTAAAAAGTGATAATAAAATCAAAAAACATTAAAGACAACAATTAATATTTCAAAACAAAACGTGGCAAATATGTAATTATCGACGCGCGTTTCGGCGTTCAAGACAACGCCTTCTTCAGGAGCCACACAATTTTCTGCAACATAACAGAAAAACATACAGTTATAACAGACCATATTTTTTTATCCTTAAAAACAACATTAGTGCATTCACAGTTTAATCAAAAAACGAAAAATTATTATGTCCTCCACACCATAGCAATTAGACCCTAATGATGCAACCAAGAAAATATAATTGAGAAAAACACAGTCAATAACGATGTATATAGTATTGGAAAAATATGATAAATCCAACAGTTGAAACAAGTCCAGTTATTATAAATTGTAAATATCCTAAACCATCAATATAAACAGATAATTCAATAATTCATTATATTTAACAACACATTGTATATAAACATCTGTGTCCAATAAATCTCCTAGAGGATTCCTATGCGTTTCAAATGTACATTATACATATAAATTGACTTACTAAAACACAGGGACTCGGTATGTCTGACTTCGAGCCTTCACTTAATATGGCCACAATCTCTAGAACACAATGCAGGATTTCCAAACGTGATGTGGTGGTCTTTACCTCATTAGTATAGGTACCTAGTTAATAAAGGGTAAAGGGTACCAATGAGAGATGGCAGAGGCTTGGTTTTCTATTTAGCCAAAGATAAACTAACCAGAACAGGCTTTAAATCTCACCTGTATAAAAACATTTTCGCACTTCTGCGTTGATAACGTCTAGCTGCTCAGACACCGTGCAGCGTGACAGGCTGAGATGAAATGATAATTTCGTCTACACCGAAAAGGGGAGACATAATAGAACTATTCAAAATTCATACAATAAAAGTTCAGAATTTAAGGCTCAAGTCCTATTCACAGGGGAAGCCATTATGTTAAACTTTCCACTCACCGATAAAATAAGCGGCAAAGTTTCAAGAAACTTCGAAGAAACCAGCGAGCTATATTTCGTTAGCTTCAACCCGGTGCGTATTTCTATCTCCTCTACTGTTACTCGTTTCTCAGAACAGGATATTGTCGAGCATGCGAGTCTGTAGAGAAGAGATATATAAACAGAACCGCCCCGGGGGTTAGATAACGCGGCATATCTAAGACTGTTTCCACTCGGCATAGCCGTTAAAATTACGCTAAGGTTAAGTAAAGGTCGATGGAAGTTGACCCGTAGTAAAACTTAATTCCGTAGCGCGACTTACCAACAGAGGATAAGTTGTAAAGTTCCCTCTACCGTCTGGCGTCCAGCGTCCACTGTGATGATAACTAACCCTCCCTGCACCGGACGAGGGTAAAAATAGCTTCCGGCATAGATCACGTGTATGCCTGGATAAGATTTTTAAAGGGACAATGTCCGCCTATTGTTGAACACGGAAGCGGCGAATTCGGCTGTATGAAGTAAGCCTGTAAAACTCAAAATATACTCTCCAATCAAGAGGCTACATTTAACACATGCAATTATGTGTCATGTACATAAAAAACACTAATCATAGCCATATAGATGGAACAAATGGCTAATTCAATAATTTAGTGTCATTGTGCCGTATATTCGAAACAAAATTAAATCAATTCTGTCAAGGAAGAAATTAAACCACGGCTAGATAACAGTATTCAGAAAGACAGACCTAAATGGTAATAATAATAATCTCTAAAAGATCGCATTTTCCCAAGGGATTTCAGAATTTAATCCCTTAGAGAAAGTGTTAAAAACAAAAATCCAGTAAACTTCGCGTTTCTTGCGGATGGCACAGCCACCTTTGCCATCTGGAACTCTGATTTTTTCTAAAATGCGCCACTTAAACTCATTAGGTTTATGTTTGTGTTCCAGATAGTGTTTTACTAACGGTGCCACGACCTTACCGGTTTTAATGGCAGATCTATGTTCCGTTAGTCGGACTTGAACTGATCTTGAAGTCTCACCGACATAGCCCAATCCACAGGGGCATAGAATGAAATATATGACATTGGTGGTTTTGCAATTCCACATATCACATGCTGTTGTCGCAAAGCCATTATGTACATAGTTTTCACCTCTTAAGATGTTAGTACATGATTTACAGGAGGAACAGGGTACTGTCCCACGAACAGGTAAGTTATTTAGCAAGGACCGTTGTACAGGGCCACCATTATTTGCGTTGCTGCTAATCCTAGAATGAACAATGAGATCTTTAATATTTTTATTTCTCTTGTGTGCAAACAGTGGCTTGGCCAAAGTGTCCTTGGATGTGGGATTACAATTTAAAATGTGCCAATTACTGTTAATAATCTGTTTGACGCGGTCATTTAGGGTAGAATGTTTAATAACACAGACTAGTTGGTCTGTCTTCTTCACTTCTTTATTCTCCAGCAAGGCATTACGATCATAAAACCTAGCTCGCTTGTAAGAGCTTCTTACCAATCTATGAGGATAGCCTCTCTCTAAAAACTTTTTCCTCATTTCAGATGCTTGGATGTCAAAATCACGAAGATTTGTACAATTCCTACGGACACGCAGGAATTGTGAAAACGGAATACTATCGCGTTGACTCCTAGGGTGAAAACTAGTGAAGTCAAGCAATGTATTTCGGGCAGTGGGTTTGACAAACAAGTCAACTATTAACTTATTATTTTCATTTTTTATTAGAAGGTCAAGAAATTCTACCTGGTCATTGTCATATTTAGCAGTAAATTTAAGGTTGACATCTGCCATATTAATCCATTCAAGGAATTCTAAAAGTGAGTCTTTCCCATTGGTCCAGATAAAAAAGATGTCATCAATATATCTGGACCAATGGGAAATAGACTCGAAGAATGGTGCAATTTCGTTGTCGACAAATCTGTCTTCAAATGCCGCCATGTAAATGTTAGCAAATTGATGGTGCAACTGATGCCCCCATACTTACTCCTCGAATTTGACGATAGAGTAAAGTCTCCAAATTCAAAGATATTCTCAGTGAGTACGATATACAAACAATCAAGGAGAAATTTCTTTGGACAGCTTATGTTGTATTTATCGATGAACCAATCTGTTGCCATTATAGCACAAGGCAGCACACATGGAAAAAGCAAAAACGAGGAGAAATAATGCATGGCTCCTCCTTTCGCCACCTTAATACCAGGGTTTTCCTGGTCTTCATTTTGGCGCTGCCTCCTATGTACGCCACCCTTGTACATAGGGGGCACCGTCAAATACAATGAATGCACTGCACGCCCCTTTCACACTAAACATAGCGTGAAAGGGTGCCTTATGTACAAGGCAGCGTTAAGCCACGTTAAGTGGCTTAACGCTGCCTTGTACATAAGGCAAGGCCCCTATCGCCACGGGAACGTCCCAAAAAGTGACGTTCCTGTGGAGATAGGCGTTTGTACATATGTCCCCTGGTTTTGTGTTGTCCCTCACACATACTTAGTATATTTGCCAGCTTAGCTGCATGCCGGTTGCTATGGGCTTTATAAGTGATGCCACTGGTCTTGAAGATGATCTATGCTGGTGGAAGAGGGAACTAACCTTGGTTGAAACGCTCATGATTTCCTTTGCACAAAAAATTATGAGACGTTAAGCATTGTTACGTGAAATTCCAGCTCCGCATTTTGCACTACATTTTGGAACAAAATTAGTTCCCCCATCCAGTTTGCACGCGAGCATGCATTTTGCACGAAAAAAAGCTCAAAATCGTGCGTGATGCAAACAACAGTCATTCCTCCATGGTTAATCTGCATTTTTACGCAATGTGGCATAAGGAATGGTTCCAGTTCTTTGAAAATGCAATCATGCATTGGACCTGGTTATTCCACCTACTAAAGCCTAAAGTTTCTGATTTTCTGACATGTAGGCCTTCTGTAAATTGGCCTTCATGCCACCTTGTGAATTATGCGGTGCCCCAAATGAAAATTTTGATCCCTTGTTCAGCATTTGTCCTTTTTAATCCCTGACAAGAGAGAGTTAATTAGCTGAGCTTTTAATGGGCTGAACATTAGGACCTGCAGGAGTGATATAGTGGCCTATAATAACCCATCGGATACAATACTGAACATTCATTTTATAAAATATTTGCTTTGTGAGAAAAACAAAAATTATGAAGGAACTGTGATAAATTGACTGACATAATTTGTATATTTATATCATTCGGAGTGTGTAACTGTTAAACTACTAAGTTATTCCACTGTTTTTTTAATGATTTTACTGGCTTCTTTTATATGTATCCATTTCATTTAATTGCACATAAATGAATTACAGAACTTAGTTGTGATTTATTTTATATTTTCAAGCCCTTAAAGAACCTTACTGCTTCGCATTGGACAACTTTCAGGTGTCCAATGTTGTCAGAGTCAGTGGTGTCAGAGAGACAAATGAGCAGAGTTGTTAACTCCATCCAGATGAGATAGAACCAAGGTGTGTATAGTTATTCTGAAGTTATCTTCTGGGAAAAACTGTTTCCTTTCTTTAAGAGGAGTTGGAACCACACTGTCTTGGTCTTTCTGGTGATGTCTTGCTTGAACAAGACATTCGTGTACTTGCTGAATCCCAGAGACTTTGCATGGTCTCTCAGTTGGATGATGAAGCCTGGAAGCTTTAAGTTGGAGAGCCGGGCTTGAGTCTGGGTACGTTTGCTGATGTTGGCA
The DNA here is from genome assembly GCF_964261635.1 of Lissotriton helveticus. NCBI lineage: Eukaryota > Metazoa > Chordata > Amphibia > Caudata > Salamandridae > Lissotriton > Lissotriton helveticus. Next base: position 446,536,075 of record NC_136072.1, on the reverse strand, counting down.
AAAAGAGGAATTCAGCCTTTGGGGGATTAGCCTCAGGAAAGTAGCTGATATCTAAGTTTTGATGAGCTCAACGCAGGATTTGAGTGTATGTAGCTTGGAGAAGACATTTTAAAGTAGATTCTGTATCATCTGCATTATAGACATTAAAAAAAGACATATATACACATTTCCTCCTTGTTGAAGGAGGGAATGTGTATATATGTCTTTTTTTAATGTCTATAATAAAATATAAAAGAATTGCTAGAAAGCAAATGTAAAATATTTCTCTTTCTCTTTTCTTAAAGATTCATTACAGTATAAACTTGTGGCTCCTGAAGAAGGCGTTTGTGGAAACGCCGAAACGCGCGTCGAACAGAATTAGTCTTTGCCACGTTTTTGCCATTGTGAATATGTGTTTTTTAATTTTATGAATTAGGAACAACTTTAGCTGTCCTCAGTTGGAAGTCTGTTTCATTTGCATATTTTAGACAGGAATTGATACAAAAAGTTTTTATGATTTGTGCCTTTTGGCTCATTTTTAATTATTGCTATGTAACATTTCTTTTTGCGTTTTATATATGTGTATTAATTCCCTCCATTACTGTGTTTTTTGAATTTTGTAAAAATAATTAAAAGTTAAGTAAATTAATCAGATATGCTTTGAATTTATTTGTGACTTTAATTATATAGAATGTTTATGAATCTTTGCATTGGGTGAAATTTTCCTAACCAGCTGTCCTAGTTTTACTAATTTATTTTTACAAAGTGTTTTCAGAGTGCTGTCTAAACTGGATGGTGGACTGTGTTGAATGCTGCAAAGAGGTTAAGCAGAACCAGAAGGCAGGGTTTTGAAGACTGGCTATGTTTTAAAAAGATTATTCTTGCTTATGTGCTCCGGTAGCCAAGCCACAACTGCTTTCTCAATTATTAATTGATTTTCCCTATGAATGAAGGGTGGATAGTAGGGCGGAAGCTAGTGAAGTTGGCTGGGTCCAGGGATGGTTTCTTCAGCATGGAAAGAATCTGACTTGTCTTAAGGGCAAATGGAAATGTTCCACGGCTAAAGGAGACATTCACAATGTGAAGACAGTGTATAAGGTCTTATCCTTGTAGAGATCTGATGATGGAAGAAGGAAGAGTATTGTCTTCATGGAAGATATCATTGAGAGAGTTCAGGATATTGGGGAGATTCATGTACGAGTCTGGAATGAATGAGGTCCATTTGGTGGTGAGTCAAAGAAGATGGCTAGAAATGAAGGCACAATGGAAGAGTTAATGGTGCTGGATCTGATTTTGTCGGTCTAGGTGAAGCAGTTAATGGTGTTGTATTTGCCAACTGAGGCAGGGCCTGTGGATTCTGGAAGACGATTAGAGCAGTGTCTAACGGTATTGAATAGGGCTTTGCTTCTGTAGGATGAATGAATGAATGAATGAGGATTATTTATATAGTGCTTGGCTATTCCAGGAGTGTCACGGTGCTCAACATCAAAGGCAGGTGCTGGGGATGTGGCTGATTGATGGTGGTCTTCAATGTGGGCTTTAGTTGTCATGATGAAGGATCAGCGACTGAGCAAATTTCTTTGAGTGGGGTGAGGTCAACAGAGAGTTTGATCTTCTATATTTCTTTTCCTTTTTTCATATGGTCATTTGTATTTTGTTAGGCTCTTCAGTCTACCAGAGTGCTGAGACTTTTGGCTTGGTCAATTGACTTTTCACTGGAGGACAGCACTTAACATGAACTATCAAACTAGTGTTGTGGGTGATGAGCAGAGGACTACCATCTGTTGAGGGCTTGAAGAGTTCTAGCACGTTGTTTAGTTCTTTAAGATTTTTTTTCAGCAGAAGGTCTTTGATGGCACAGAAGGTTTTTTTTCCTCCTTTCAGTTTTCCTTGATGTTGAGGCGAAGTATACGCAATGGTGAAGGCGATTGCAAAGTGGTCGGTGCAGTCCAGAGCTATAGGTGTTTGGCAGTGGATATTATGGTGAGGTCCAGCCTGTTTTTAGAGTATGCTGTTTAGTGATGAGTTGTTTTATTTCTACTGTGTTGAGAAGTATGTAAAAGGCTTCCTTCATGTTTTTTTATGCTGGAGTTGCATACAAGGAATATTAGGTGTATGTGTTGGATGGAGGCAGAGGTGATGAGGTCTGAGGTTCTTGTAGTGATTGCTTGGTCCAGGTGGTCTGTAGATTATATGAAAGGAGATTTTATTAGAGGTTGAGAGAGGAAAGTACATGAGATTGTATGTTTAGTGAAAAACAAAGCCTATGCTTTATAGGGTCTCACTTTAACAGCCCAAGTTTATACTGTCTGTCAATAAATCAGTCTGTGGCTAAGAACAATCGTTTTGTTTTACATGCAGCTGGTACTTGGTTTGCAAATCTAGTGAATCTAATGAAATCATATTTGCTGGACATAGCAGCATGGTGACGTAAAGGTGGAGCCCCAGGAGCACTTTTTAGTACATTCTCACATCTAGAACAAATCTCCCAAAGTAGGTTCTGATACATTTCAAGAACTACAGGTCCAGGAATATTTTATAGCTTAAGCTAACTACTAAGCTAGAACCACAATCCTTGTCAAAGTGAAGTCACAAGCAAACCCCAAATTGACCTTTGCTGAACTCTCTAGTAAATCGGCACAGAATAGTTAGGCTTAACTCAGAGGCAATGTGTAAAGTATGTATGCCGCACTTCAACCTGTTAAGTGAAAAAACAACACAAGAAAAATCCCACACCAATTTAGAATTATAGAATAACATTTAATAGATAAATCAAGATCAGAACCACAAAAATCAAATCAGTACAACTGAAGATATGCAATTTTAAATATTTAAGTGAAAATAGTGCCAAAAAGCACAAAGTGGCAACTGTGAATATCTTGATGCGCTAGACCAGGACAAAGTCACAAATTCAGGCCGACCACGATAGAGCGGGGGCCTGCTACAGGGACGCAGTTAGGCTGGCTGAACAATAGTACCTTAAATCCTGGTTGCGGAGAGGTCCGAAGTCCTGTGGAAATCAAGGCTGTGTCGCACAGCGGAGATGATGCAAGATTCTGGTTGCAGATCCGTCGAACAGAGTTGGTTCCAAGGAGCTGCAAGTCTGTGATGTGTCTTGCATCATCATCGAGGAGGCTGTCGGCTAGAGGGCTTGTGAGGCAAAGTTTTACACAGAGGATGCGTTGCAAACCAGCTGGTTCAACAAAACTGCGGGGCTTGCGATCTGGAGTCCTGCGTCATCGTCGAAGCTGCCATCAACAGGAGGCTTACGATACAAGGACCTCCTCCTGGGATGCTTTGCACAGTAGCGGTTCCAATGGGGCTGTGGGGGCGATGCAAAGTCTGTGCACTGTAAAGGTTTATGCAGCAGAGGCAATGCAAAGGTAATGCTCAGGGTTGTGCCACGTCAGAGGAGATGCATTGGTTCCGCTTGGTCCACAGATGGGCTGGCAGAGCACCTTCAAGCCCACTTCCAAGGGTCCAGGACTGGGGTGGCACCGTTTTGCAGGGTAGGACTCACAGTTGCTAAGTCAAAGTGCAGGTTACAATAGACTAGCCCTTGGAGTCACTCTGGTGGGCCTGGGTATAAATTGGAGGTCAATCCTTCACACCCAGGCAAGAGGGCAGCAGGGCAGTGGGGCAGGGGGTTGGCACAGCAGGCAGCAGTCCTTCAGGGCAGCAATCCAGCTGGATTTCAAGGACAAAGCAATACTTCTTCCTGGAAGAGTCTTCCACAGGTCCAGAAGCGTACTGAAGAGTTGGTGTATGAGGTCCAATATTTATCCTGGTGTCTCCTTTGAAGTGGAAGAAGCATCTCGAGGATTCCCTTTGATTTGCACAGGTTTCCTGCCACCCTTCCCTGGCTCCATTCTAACTACTGGGGCTATACATTCCTTTGTTTGAAGGCAGGCCAAAGCCTATTGAAGTTAAGTGGGGATGTGCCCAGCTTCACCCAATCATCCTGCCAGTGATGGCACATCCAGGCATACCTATTGTGTGTGGCTGTCTAGGAGGAATACACAAACACCAACTGCCAACTTACACCTAGTCATTTGACCAAGAGACAGGCTGAAATCATTAAATAGATAGAGCAGGAAAAGGCCAACATTTTGAAAGTGACACTTCCAAAATTGTAATTCAAAATCTGACTTTACCATAAGAAATATTTTTTCATTGCAGTTCCAAAACACTGAACATGACCTGTTTACCTGTTCTCATTTGGAAGAAATCCTTATTAAATGTCATAGGGTAACTCCAATGTTATCCCATTGGAGAGGTAGGCCTTGCAATAGTAAAAAAAATAATAATGATAGAGTTTTTCACTACCAAGACATGTAAAACTTAAAAGTACAGGTCCTGCTTTTTAAATACGTTGCACACTGCCCCGTGGGCTGTTCGGGACCTCACCCTCATGATGACCTATATGTATTCAAAAGGAAGATTTGAGTTTGGCAAGAGGTTTATTTGGCCAGGACGAAATTGCAATTTAAACTAAACACAGAGGCTGCAATGGCTGACCTGAGACATGTTTGCAAGGCTACTTAAGTAGGTGACACAATCAGTGCTGCATGCCCGTTAGTAGCATTTCGTTTTCATTTATAAATTAATTAAATATGCCAGTTGGTGGAAAAGCCAATGTTACCATGTTTTAAAGAGTGAGCAGACACACTTTAGCACAAGTTACCATTGGTAAAATGTGCAGAGTCCTAAGGCCAGCATAAACAAGATCAGAAAACATGGAGCAGTAAGGCAAAAGGTTTGGTGGAAGACCACACTCCTGACATCTCTACCAACAGGTTTTCTTATGAACTGAATAGTGTGAGCAGTGTGCCATAGTCCTATTGACAAACATTGACCCTGGAACCTCCAATGGATTTGCCTTGTACACTACTTTAACCAATTCTTTGGACACTGCATTTTCGTCTCTCATTACTGGTCAAGTGACTCAACAACAGATACTGGTCTTAATCATATATATATGTGGACCTTTGTCCATCAAGACCAATGTGTGTGTGTGTGTGTGTATATATGTATAAATAGAGCAGTGGGCAGTGGAGGAGGTGTGCACTCAACGCGAGGAAATCTGGCGATTTTCAGCAGGGAGATGGCATTTTCTCCTTCTCGAGGAGAAAAGATTCCCTTATGGCCTAAATACTTTAGTTCTTAGCAATTCTCTGATTTTTATCAACAAAGTTCCTAACACAAAGTGACAACACTATATTTTATCAAAAGTTTTTTTTTAAATGTATTTCTTTTTTAAATTTCTATTTTTCACAGTGATTCCAAATTACATTACAATTGTTTTATCAAAAAGAACACATAAATCAATAAGTAAAATAAATCCACACAACGGAAAAAATTATTTTCAAAAAACAATCTCACATATCTCTCATACATGCACTCTCATACATTATACATTCATCCACTATTCTGTGTCTGAGGGATCACAGGTTTGTAGTGTGATCTTCTACGCTAGGTCGACGCGTTTCGGTGGGATAGGACCACCTTCCTCAGGACCTTTAGCAGAACAGATATTCTTTCCAATCAACTTGTAAATTCTGTGTGGATATCCAGGTCGAATGTGTTCTAGGGTATCCTAGTTTCAAATATCCATCTGATTAAAGACAAGCATTCCCTCAATTAACCGTCAGTAGATCTCATTCAAAATCTAGTGGGCTTTTCTTCAAAATGGAGTTTATTAAAATGTGAGTCGATTTCTGAGATGATGGGGCCTGTGTTGATGTATTATCCAGTAGCGCGCAATGGGTCATTTATCATGGCAATTTCGAAAACACGTCAATTTCTTCTGTCTGATGTAAACAATTCCACTGTATATCTCCCGACAGACCGGGAGGATTGGACGGCATACTCTTGAAAAACAGAAGGAAAGGAATACAGAAGAGCCACCAAATCTCAATTGAGACAGACGAGGGATCTTAAGCGTTTTTGCAAGATATACAGTGGAATTGTTTACATCAGACAGAAGAAATTGACGTGTTTTCGATATTGCCATGATAAATGACCCATTGCGCGCTACTGGATAATACATCAACACAGGCCCCATCATCTCAGAAATCGACTCACATTTTAATAAACTCCATTTTGAAGAAAAGCCCACTAGATTTTGAATGAGATCTACTGACGGTTAATTGAGGGAACGCTTGTCTTTAATCAGATGGATATTTGAAACTAGGATACCCTAGAACACATTCGACCTGGATATCCACACAGAATTTACAAGTTGATTGGAAAGAATATCTGTTCTGCTAAAGGTCCTGAGGAAGGTGGTCCTATCCCACCGAAACGCGTCGACCTAGCGTAGAAGATCACACTACAAACCTGTGATCCCTCAGACACAGAATAGTGGATGAATTTATAATGTATGAGAGTGCATGTATGAGAGAAATGTGAGATTGTTTTTTAAAATAATTTTTTCCGTTGTGTGGATTTATTTTACTTTTTGATTTATGTGTTCTTTTTGATAAAACAATTGTAATGTAATTTGGAATCACTGTGAAAAATAGAAATTTAAAAAAGAAATAAATTAAAAAAAAAACTTTTGATAAAATATAGTGTTGTCACCTTTTGTTAGAAACTTTGTTGATAAAAATCAGAGAACTGCTAAGAACTAAAGTATTTAGGTCATAAGGGAATCTTTTCTCCTTGGTATTATGTTCCCCTCTTTCCCTGACCTCAAAGTATAATTAGAGGGGGTCCCCTTTTCTATGTTAATTTTCTCCTTCTCGTCCTGCATGCTCACTCAAATATCCCAAAGGAGAACCGACCAGTGACTGGGCACTGTAAAAGCTGATGCTTAACGGTGAGGATTGTTGAGCTTTATACATTTTTATTTTAAGGCCTCCCCCGACGCCGGACGTGTGTTTTATAGGTGCCGGTTTAGGAGATGCTGGTTCCCTTAAAAACGATGAGGCATTGTGCTTTTTTGCCATTTGGAAAGAGCTGCGTTGATTACCCACATCCAACCAACACTTGGTATTTGACTATTTACCATAGCGCTATCTGACTACTTTGTGCGCACAGGAGACAACACCCATTGGGGCTTTATTATTTCAAATGCGAGGAATACTCCCTGCTGTGTGGTGTCTAAACTTCATCTATTTAGGCTTCAGAATGTTTTGCGCATGAGTATTGGATCGAATCTATGTTGGTGGAGTGACTACCAAAAGCTGTATTGTTTAAGCACATTTTAAATATCCAGCTGATACTGCTTTTGATCAATGCAGTATTTCAAAATGCTCTAATTTACACGTCACAATTATAGCGCTTGTACTATAATTGTTCTCGTTTTTTAAACTCAGTAATTGCATGGTTTGAAAATATGCAACAAGATGTTTTACAATTATGCACACAATGATACACACATTTATCTGGGCTAACCTGATTTCATCATTATGATGATTTAGAGAATCATGCATGCTATCACAATTTATGTGAGAATAATAGGCAGTCCATCCTATTGCTGTGACTCGCAACTTTCAAATGTAATTGTAACCCATCTGCACATTTTGTGTGACCTAGTACACACACTGTATTTTTAACCTACATTGTAATTCTTCTATGTCTATGTTTGTGGACAAGTATATAGGTTGTTTTTAAAAATGGAGCCAAACAGATTGACAAAGGCTGCTACGGCAGCCAAAACGCGTCTCTATTGGCTTCCTGGAACGAGGCAGGCCAGATGAAATAAAGAAGCCTTAAATCCTGCAGCCTCGTGTGCATGACCTCTTTCTGTTTGGAGTGGGAGGTGCTATGATGTGTATATGTATACATCACCAGTGGGTAGTTATAGTTAGGACCTAGTCTCCATAGGAAAAGCATTTTTTGTTTTGCCAATAACCCTGGCGTCGTTTGACGAATCTTCAGGAATTTTTCAAAACTAATGCGACGCTCACTTCAGCTACTATCTTTAAAGTTTTGGGGTGATCTGTCAAGTGGGGATAGAGAACCAAGGGGTGCTTGAAAGCGCGTTGTCACAACATATTAATTCCTATAGGACCTTTAGACACAGCTACAGCCCAAACTGCTGAATGGAATTACAGGAAGGTAGATGTTGGTTCAGGGAAGTGCCTCTTTGTGATTTGGTGTAAATCCGTTCAGTAGTTTTAGAAATATTAACCGAAATCCACATTTGTTTACATATAGAGACACGAAGACTCCACAACCCCTCCGGATCTCGTGCTGAGATTTGATTGGCTGTCAAAACTTCACATTAGGAAGTGTTGCCAGCAAGCATGGAACTCGGCTTTAGCTGAGTCCCTGTAAAACATAAAAAAATATATAAGGGGGCAGGGGTGAAATACCGTGCCTCCCCCACGTATTGGGGTGGGGGTCTCAGAGGGTCCCCAGAGGGCCAAAAAAGCATTTTTTTTAAAAAACATTTTCAACAGGAGTTGCGATGGATCCACTGATCTCACAAAATGTTAACAAAAAAAACTGCGGGCTACCATGCTTGGTGGGCCAGGTCCCAGGGGCATTTTGCTGATAAAGGAGGAGGGGTGGACAGGCTCCCCCTCCTGGGGCTTAATAATTCCCCAGGGACCACCACATCCCTGCGACTTATTCATTTTAAAATGGGGGTCTCTCGGACCCCCCAGGCCCCTGGGACCACCACTTCCCAGGGGCCATATGTCAAAAAAGAAATTGGTGCGGCCTCTTGAACCTCTCTGTGTCCCATGGACCACCACCTCCCCAGGGCTAATGTATTATTGTGGGGGACCTCTCAGACCCCCCTGGCCCCAGGAACCACCACTTCCTCGGTCCATAGTGAATATGTATTGGGGGGCCTCAGGGACCCACCCCTGAGACACAGCTGCTTGCTGTGGCTTGGCGGGAGTTTAACTACTCCGGCCAAGCCATAACAAATGCTCTGCTTCCAGCAAGCTAGAGCATTAAAAATGCTCTCACTTGCTGGAAGCAGAGCAATATTATTTTTTAGACGGAGGGAGCAGAATATTTAGCAGCTCCCTATGTCTAAAAGCAATGCAGGCTCCCGCAGGAGGCGGGGAGCTGGTAGGGACTACAGGGGGTCTTCAGACTCGTCCCGCAGTTCCAGTGGAGACTGGGTGCCCTCGGGGCATGCAGCACAAATGGAGGACCCCAGGGATGGGGTCACCGGGCCAAAATTGGCCCCTGGTAGGGGGCCGCATGGCTCCCCCTCTCTTAAAAGATTTTTTTTCAATGGATGGGCACCATGGGATGGGGCCCCAGGGCCGAAATTGGCCAGGGGGGACAGCCGTGCAGCCCCCTTCCCTATTACTGGTAGGCCGGGTACTGGGGATGGGGTCCTCATGGCTGAAATCAGCCTGGAAAGGGGCCGTGTGGCCCCTTCCCACATTTCAAAAAGGCCTGGCCCTGGGAAATGGAGTTCCCGGGGCCAAAATCATTCCAGGGAAGGGGGCCCACACATGCAAACACACCTCCTGGCGCACTACTGGTTGGGGGTACAAGTCCCCTTGGCTGCTGAGCTGCCAACAACCCCTCCTGTTACCTCCAGTAACTCCCACAAGGCTGAATTGCTGAGAGCTTTTGGGAGGCCCTGCCCTTTTCTCCACCACTTTGTAAACATGTCTCCTGGCACACCAGTGCCTAATTTGTGCCGGTGTTTTTCGGTGCTCAGGACCGGCACTTATTTCATAGAGCCAGGGCTATTGTATTTTCCCTCACTGGGCATTAGGCAGCTCTCCCAAGTTACACCCATTAGGGATTCGAATAATGCATTTTAGTGCCGGTGTCCGCATCACCCTACAAAAATGTATTAGTAACGGACTTACTTTTAGCCAAATTGCATGCGCAATGAAGACCTTCAGCCTGCACACAATTAAATAAGAAAAGCGCTGCTGTGCATCCATAAATCTGATTTAGCTACCTCGGAGATCACAGGTGAAGGTGATGACCACAGGGGATTTGAAGTGTGTCTTTGACACATTAGTTTCGAAATGGCTAGCACCGGATATAAAAGAGAAAATCCGCCTTGTTGCAGACCGACCTCAGCCTCGAGGACAAGTGGATCTGTTACATTCTCACATGGAGGCGGAGACAGAATCTGCTCTACGTAGTCCGGGCCCAGCTCAAGTGGATTCGGCGCTGCTTTCTGTTTTCCTACACACCAGGCGCCCATTCCTGTGGATTGAATTAGTTTTCATTACAGATTACTAGCACAGCCCCCGAGCAACAGGAATTGCTAATGCCACCGGAGAAATTCAAGTAAGGAACATCTGTGACCTTCTTGACATGTCCTGCCCTCCCCTGCTCTTAAAGGGTTGCTGGGGGCTGTGCCAGTCACGGTCAGTGACTCCACAGACTGCAGCTACATCGACCATCCCGAGGCAGCAGGCATTATTTACCCACCGCTGTCAGTGACTCCTTGGTAAGTCAAAGATAATGTGGTGATTAATGTTCCTGCTGCAGAAGGATCAGAGTTTTGTTTAGTGCAAGTTTTAACTCACCAGTAGCACAGGGGGCTATCATGTCTGCCTCAAAGAATGTGTACAGGGCCGGACTGAGAACAGAAACCGGCCCTGGCAAACTGCTCAGCTGACCCCCCCTGGGGTCAGGGGGAGTGCAGCTGAGGAGTTTGCGACGGCCAGTTTCGGCCGATTTTGTTACCGGGGCCCGACATTGCCGATCCCCGGTAACAAAAACGCCCCCCCAGGGGCCCAAAACCGGCCCCCACCCTAGCGGCCTACCGGGGAAACGCCCGGTGCCTGCTATAGCCAGTCCGGCCCTGAATGTGTATTTTGCATATCACGAAATCGTATTTTATGTAAATACTTCAGTGTGTTAGTGCTTTTGTAACAGATACCCTTTGGTTACTTGCAATTCATAAATTACAATTGTAATCCACACACTGGCCTAAAAACTGTTGTTAGTTAGTTTGGGTAGAAATGCATTCTTTTTTTTTTTTTTTTTTTAAACCTTTATTTGCAAAATAAGGACATATACAGACCTACAACCACGAAGGCTGGTCAGTAATACGAAACAGTAAAAATAAAGCAGTACACAGTTCATCAGCCGACAACCCGAGGGTACGGCAGCGGAAAAGCATGACGTGGTTAGGAGCGTCTGGTAAATGAGGAGCAATAAAAGGTTTCCATTTTATACCACACAAGGAACAAAAAAGAAAACCCAGAAGAAAAAGAAAAGAGGCAAATTTACCAATATAAGGGCTGCTACGTGTGATATGAGGGGGACAACGAAAAGCAAGCATAAGGAAATCATGGAGGTGGGGTGTGGCGACCAAGAGCGAGCAATACTTTACATTGAACAAAAATTCAAAAATACCGGAACTTACAATCAGGGATAACCTGTATCATCATGGGACTCTACAAAAGGAGGGTCACAAATCCCACCACGATACGAATTCCACTGACCCCAAATCCTACCCCACTTCTTAGGCCTACCCCGGGAGACGTATACAATTTTTTCCCTAAACATGCACCAGTCCATGTTCTCCTCCCAGGTCAAGACCAGTGGCGCCCTATGAGACCCCCAGAGTTGAGCAATATCTCTTTTGGCAATAATATTTCCCAGTGTGACCCACTGAGTCTGGGCAACGGTGCAGTCATTCGGTTCCCAAATATTCAGCAAGCAGCGCCGGGCCTCAGGAAGTAGCCCGACGCCCGTCACCTCTCCCATCACCTCATGCACTCAAGTCCAAAAAACCACTACCTCCGGGCACTCCCATATAATATGGAGGAAAGTAGCAAGCAAACCACATCCACGCCGACATAGCCCATCCATCGAGTAACCCATATGCATCAATCGTGGACCCGTGACATAGGTGCGATGAAGAATCTTTAGCCGCACCAGTCGGAGACGCGCCGGAATAGCAACTTCCTTTGGGGAGGAGACTGCAGCCTGCCAGTCTTCATCGTCTAGCTCCAGCCCGTCACCAGTCCATGCCTCACGCAGCTGTATAAGAAGGTCCGAACGGACATTAATAAGTTTCTTGTATATGAGGGAGATAGTGCTGTCGGGGACATGTCCATCAAGCACTCTATCCTCCAAGGGAGAAGACTCAGGGATCGAGGTGCCAGCAGGGAAAACTGAATCGAGCGCATGGCGGATCTGAAGGTATCGAAAATATTCCCTATCACTCAGCTGATATTCCCGTTGTAACTCGTCAAAAGTTTTGACTCTATTGGTGGCCCAAAGATCACCCACTTTGCTGATACCGATAAGGTCCCACCTATCGAATCCCTTCGAGGACCACAGACCACCCAATCTCTCAGATGCATAGAGAGGAGTCGCCCTAGTGAGTTTATCAGTCCAACCCGTGGCCGATGTTGCACTACCCCAGACACGCAGTGCCACTGCAGTGGGGCCTGTCAAATACCTCCTGTCACTCTTGGAATAAAGCGCTCTATTATAATCGCCCCCCGGGAGTTGCCACTTATCCATATCATAAGCGGGATTAGGGACAGGGCCATACATGGCATGATTAATAGCACTCAACTGGGACGCCCAATAATAACGTTTGACATCCGGTAAAGCTATCCCACCATCATAGCAGGGCAAAGTCAATTTCGCCAGCGCTATAAGCGGTCTCCCGCCCCAAATCAATTTCCTCTGGAGACCCTCGATTTCACTAAAATAGCCAGCTGGAACCAGGTCCAGCGTGTTCTGGATTGCGTATAAGAATCGGGGAAGAGACATCATTTTAAACAGGGCCGCCCTCCCCAGGGGGGAAAGAGGCAGTCCACACCATGCCGCCACATCCGACCGAAGTCGGGCAAGCGGAGGCAGTAGATTACGCTCAAATCGGACCTTAGGGTCCATAGAGATGTAGATCCCCAAGTATTTGAAACCACCACTGGAGACAGGTATAGGGCAGAAGCGAGGCAGAGAAGGTTGTCCACCCGCAAGCGGGTAAATACAGGATTTAGTCCAGTTAATAACCAAACCAGAATTCTTCCAGAAAGAGCTCAGGACATCAAACAGGACTCCCAATGACTTACGGGGAGAAGTGAGGTACAATAGAATATCATCAGCATAAAGTGATACCCGATCCTCAAAGGTAGGAGACCACCGTATGCCCTGGAGCGAGGGCTCCCAGCGGAGCCACGCGGCAAGGGGTTCAAGAGCAAGCGCAAAAAGGAGAGGCGACAAAGGGCAGCCCTGTCTTGTGCCACGTCCGAGGACAAAGGGATCCGAGGCCCTTCCGTTAACCACCACCTGCGCAAGCGGTTGTTCATATAACAGTTTAACCCATCCAATGAACTTAGGACCAAAGCCAAATTTAGCGAGGGCAGCCCACAAATTAGGCCATTCCACCGCGTCGAAGGCCATCGAGGCGTCAAGGGAAACCAAAATAGCCGGTTCCGCCAGAGATCCCGCCCTCGCCAGAACGCCGTGTAGACGGCGAAGATTGAGTGCAGTGTTACGGTGGGGGATAAACCAAGATTGATCAGGGTGCACCAATTCGCCGATCACCGTGATCACGAGGTTCGCCAAAATCTTAGCAAGAACCTTAGGCTCTACATTCAGAAGCGAGATCGGCCGATATGGCTAACAATGTTCCCGGGGCTTTCCGTCTTTGTGGATGACCACAATGGACGCCAGTCTCTGATCTCGGGGAAGAAGCCCGAGATCTCGCGACGCCAAAAATGTCCGACGAAGGTACGGCGCCATTTTATCAGGACACAACTTATACAGCTCGACTGGCAAACCATTCGGGCCCGAAGCCTTACCAGAACGAAGTGCACGGATAGCGAGCGCTACTTCATCAGTAGAAAAATCCGCCTCCATAAGCTCTCTGTCCGAATCCGAGAGACTAGGCAACGCGATATCGCGGAGCAACAGGGGCGAGTCCTCCTCAGGTCTGTCCGAGACCGGCGAGTACACCTTCCGAAAATGCTGGGCAAAGACCTCAACGATCTCGACCGGGTCCACAACTCGCACACCATCCACTCGCTCAATAACAGGCACAACACGATTCACTCTATCCCGCTTATCAAGCCAAGCAAGCAATTTCCCCGCCTTATCATCCAAATCATACAAGCGTCCCTGCTGTTCACGATTCATCGCTTTAGCCGCATCAGTCACCAGAGCTCTGTATTCAAACTGTTTAAGCGCCAAGGAGTGGAGGCTATCAGGCGTAATCACAGATTCCATCTGTTCTTCCAATTCAGAGATATCGTTTTCAAGCCGTACCACTTCTTTAGTTCTGCGCCCCCTTTCGCTGGCAATCAAAGAGAGTGTCTGACCCCGGATCACAGTTTTACACGCCTCCCACAGAGTAACAGGGGAGGATACTGACCCTTCATTCTCAGCAAAATAATAATCCATACATTTAACCACTTCCTTGCTAATGTTGGGGTTACGAAGATGCCACGGATTAATGGGAGCAACACGACCCCCGGACTCTAGCCGCACATCAATGGTGAGCCATAGTGGGGAATGATCTGAAATCCCCCTCGCAAGATGTCTAATTTCTCTCACGGAGACCATCTGTGCCGCTGGAATAAGAATATAATCGAGTCGCGATAGACTACCATGGGCCCCCGAGAAAAAGGTGTACTGGAGCTGGCCAGGGTGAAGTTGTCTCCAACAATCCGCTAATCCCAGTGTATCCATGAAACGGCCCAACCATAACTGCGACGTGGGGAGGGTTCTACAAGGGTGTCGATCCTCCTCTCCACTGACCACTGAGTTAAAATCTCCACCCACTACTAGTAAACCATCGGGGAGCCCCAGGATTACCCCACTCAAATCCGAAAATGTGGTAGACTGTAAACCAGGGGGAACATACACAGACAAAATGGAAATCGTCTTCCCCTCCCATCGACCCACGACAGCAGCATAGCGACCCCTATCATTCAGCACCTCGTCATCTATCTCGAGGGGGAGGGAGTTCCTAACCAAGATACCCACCCCCCTCGACCCAGTGGTGAATCCAGAGTGGTCCACCAAACGGTAGCCTCTTCTATTCAGCTCACGGCACGTATTGCCCACCAAATGCGTTTCTTGTAGTAGAACAATATCCGGGGAGTGCCGCTTCAAGTACTGCAAAACTATCCCCCGTTTAATTCGATCCCCGAGACCATTAACGTTCCAGCTCAGCACCCTCAGCCCCCTACCCCCATCCCAGACAAAAAACAACAGTCCCCCTCGCCACAGAGCAAGCACAAAGGATAAAAGAGCGACCAAATCAGAGCCTCGAAATAAACAAACAAGAAAAGACCCCCCCACCACCCCCCAAAGAACCCTCAACACACAACCCCCCTCCCTGCACCCCTGCGGTAGACCAGAAAGCCACCCCAACTTGCAGTGTGCCTGTCGCCCCATTAAACTAACCTACAAGAAGAGAGAAAAGTGTCCCCTGAGGAGGAAGAGTCCCGAGTCCAACCACCCCCGGGTATCCGTTGCGTATAAACATCGCTATCACAGAGCCACTGCAAAGCGTCCAATAATGGCTCATCGGCACCGACTCACTACTCCAGGTCTTCCAGGCCGCCCTCGGCACCCCTCATATTCTCAGAGCTAGTATGCTGTGTCGGCAAAGTGTCCAGCCAGTCACTGGCCGCCTCAGGGCGATCAAAGAAAAATGTACGTTCGTTATGCTCAATCCGCAGGCGAGCTAGAAAAAGCATGGCATATTTCAGGTCCATGTCTCTAAGGCGTCGTTTCACCCCCGTAAAGGCCATACGTTGCTTCCGCACTGCCTTGGTGAAGTCCGGATAGAAGCTGATCGAAACATTTTCAAACTGAGTGGGACCATTGACACGGGAGGCCTGCAGGATAGCGTCTCTATCCCAATAATTAAAGATCCTGGCTATGATAGGCCTCGGAGCGGCCCCAAGCTTGGGCTTCCCGCCTGGAATCCGATGAGCGCGCTCCACTGCAAAAAGACTACTAAGACCCTTTGGTGACAAATAGTTCTGGATAAGGTCTTCAACCAGAAGATCCGTCGGTACTTCCGTGGAAGTCTCCGGAACGCCCACAATGCGGACATTATTTCGTCTGGCCCGGCTCTCGAAATCATCCTGCCGACGGGCAAACGAGTCCCTGGCCATGCGAAGATCACGGACCTCGGTCTGAAGATCTGAGACATCTGTAATTAGGCTCGCCGTCTCCACATCCAAAAATTTGACCCGTTCGTTGGTTTTCCCCAGGTCTGTCCTGATAAGGTTGACCTCAATCGCAACCGTATCCAACTTAGTAGCAAGAGTTTCATATTGCTGCCCCATCGCAGTCTGGATATAGGCAATGGCGCCCATAACATCTGCCAAAGTCGGCTCCTCATTCACAGGGGTACCGTCACCAGCCTCTCCGGGGGACTTGCTCGATCCACCCGGGGATCCCTTCGGGCGAGTAAAGCGGTCTATAGTCTGGGTCTGAGCGGCTCCCCCTCGATTCGGGCCTCTGGTGTTGCGCCTCTCGGGGTCCGTCCTGCCCGTCATAATGGTCGACGAGCTCCAAAGGGTCTTCCGAGATCTAGTCAGAATGATTCCCCCTATGGCAAACTGAAGGAATCGAGAGGTCGAGGAACGACAGCCGAATGAGAGTCTGCGACTAGAGCAGGGCAGCAGTATCTACCAGCAATGATTCGGCACCAACAATGACCGAAATCGAAACCGAAAGTACCACAGGGGCAGCGGAGGCGTCTCTCCAGCCATTGTTGTTCAATTGCCACCTGGGCACCTCGGGAACTCGAGCCCCTGGATGGCCACTGCCGTAGGCCTCAGATTATGGAGTGCAACAAGTCCAGTTCCCGGCGGCCAAATCGAATTCTGGAAGAAGCTTTCGATATCAGCAGGGCATCAACGAGAAGCACCCGTCGTCTAAATCAGGATCTGTGTCAGGACAGATAAGGGTGGCGGAAGGGGTCTCGGGAACCCTCTGCTCACGCGTCCATCTTGGATCCGCGCGTAGCTCCTCCTAGAAATGCATTCTTATCAGAAAAGACAACCCCAATTACGGTGGCAGATTTTTAATCCAGAGTGCTTTTTCAGACCACTTTTAAAATATACTGCCTACCAGTATGGATGACGTGCTCTTACACCTTGTAATTCTCATTGTTTATTTTACATTTCCTAGGGTGATTCATTGTCTCTGTTCAATGTGTCTGTGGTATAAAGTTCACTGACACCCTGCACCGGTATGAGCAGCACTATAAAAATAAATGAAATGTTTGTGAGAGAGGAACTATGGAGAGATAAGGGACACAGTTGGAGAGTGGTAGTAAGGGAATCCATGGAGAAGGAGGTCATTGGAGGGGTGGGGGGTGCACCAAAAAGTTTGTTGCATTTGGCACCACCTGTGCTAATGCCAGCTCTGAAAGAGCGAGTCAGTGATGTCTGGCACTCTGCTGTTCGACATTGTTAGCTTTGTCTAGTTGGGAAAGTATTGTACTTCATCAGTCAGTGAAGGAAGTGGGTGGAGACGGGGGAAGTGGGTGTCACCTCCTAAAAAAAATGTTGAGCACCTGCACTTAATATTTTACAAACTAAGCACTGTGGCACACTAATGGTTGGGGAATGAATTCCCTTGGCTGCTGAGGGTTTTTGGGAGCCAACAACTGCTCCTGTTACTTCCAGTAAGTCACACACAGCTGGATTGCTGTGAGCTCATCCAAGGCCCGCCCCCTTTTGCCATCACTCTGCAAACGTGCCTCCTAGAGCACTGCTGGCTGGGGGATGAAGTTCTCCTGGATGCTTAGGGTTCTTGGCGGCCCAGAAGCCCTCCTGTTGCCTCCAGTAAGTCCGACACAGCAGGATTCCTGAGAGCTGGTCTGAGGTCCTGCACCCTTTCTACACCAGTCTGCAAACGTGACTACTAGTTACAAATTCACTTAAAGAACCAAAGGTTCCAACACTGTAAGTGGCGGATTCCTCCCTGAGCCCTGATCCATCTGAGTATTTGGATGATGCAGCAGTGACGCCCCTGCCCGAGGCTGAAGCCTCTGCTCTAGACACGCCTATACACGTCGAGGAAGTAATCTCCGTGATTTCTAGATTGAAGTTGCAAAAGGCCCCAGGGCCAGATGGCTTTGGTGCCCTTTTTTACAAAACCTTTTGTGCCGAACTCGCCCCCCAGCTCACCCGACTTTTTAATTCTTTTTCGGAGACGGGATCCCTTGCCACCTCTATGCTACAAGCAACTATCACTGTCATTCACAAGCCGGGCAAAGACCCGGAATCATGCAGCTCTTACCGGCCGATTTTGTTATTGAATGTTGATGCCAAGCTGTTCTCTAGTATCTTAGCACACCGACTAAACCCCCATATGCCTGGCTTGGTCAATCCGGACCAGTCCGGCTTTATTCCGGGGCAGCAATGTGGAGACAATTCTAAGCGCCTTTGTCACCTGACCGATAAGGTCGAAAGTTCTAAAGAGGAGGCCCTTTTGCTGGCGATCGACGCAGAAAAGGCCTTAGATCGCGTGCATTGGCCGTATCTCTTTGCCGCTCTGGAACATTTTGGACTGGGGCCTAGATTCTGAAGTTGGATAATGAGTATATACAATGCCCCGCGGTGCGAGTCAATGGTACGCTCTCTGAGTACTTTGAGGTGGGGTGGGGAACGAGGCAGGGGTGCCCGCCCTCCCCCCTGCTCTTTGCGTTATACATGGAGCCTCTGGCCCATGCCTCCGGGACAACCCTCTTGCACAGGGTATTCCTTTCGGTCGGGATCACCATCTCATTAGCCTGTACGCAGATGACATTATTTTTTCGATTGCTCATCCCCTAACCACCCTGCCGGCAATCATGCAGGATCTGCAGACGTTCGGTCGTTTCTCAGGCTTTAAAATTAACATGCAAAAGTCCCAGGTTCTAAACGTCACTGCCAGCCATCACACGGCGGAGACCCTCAGGGCTCGTTTTCCTTTTGAGTGGGTGGCTGAAGGGCTTCCCTACCTAGGTCTGACTCTTCACAAGAGTCTGTTGAAAAAGGCAGAGGTGAATTACTCTAACCTGCTCTCCCGCATCCGCGCGGACCTTCAACGGTGGTGTCGCTTGCCCCTGAAATGGTTCGGCAAGTTAGCCGGGATCAAAATGAATGTTCTACCACGTGGATCTTCCTGTTCCAGACTCTGCCATTGGTACCCCCGTTGACTGTCCTTGGCCAAATACAGAAGGCGATTGAGAGCTTTGTTTGGGGCCCGATTTCTCAGCGACTGTCACGCTCCCAACTTTACAGGGCAAAGAAACATGGAGGCCTAGCTCTCCCTAATATTACCTGATACTACCATGCATCCCTCATCCACTATATCGCTGAATGGAACCATCCCTTGACGGAGAAATACTGGATCTTAATGGACCAAACCGTGGCTGGTCACCATATCTGGCGTGATGCCTGGCTGCCGAGGTCAGCTCCCGCCTGGGGGCTATACTCTTCTCCGGTCACACGATCCACGATGCAAGCATGGGACAGGGTCACAAGGGGAACAGACTTGACCACTTTCCCCTCTCCCCTAACTCCGCTATTTTCGAATCCTGCTTTTCCACCAGGGATGAGCAGTAAAGCGGCGACCCATTGGGTGGCGGAAGGTTGTAGGCTCATCGGCCACTTATACGACATTAAGGGCTTCATTCCCTTCAAGGAACTGCAGAAGGATTACAATCTACCTGCCTCGGACATTTACTCACACTCCCAGATGATTCATTGGATCACGGCCTTCGAGACGCACCCCCTAGCTCATCGGCCCATGGCACCATTTGAGCAGTGGTTACTAACTAAGAAAGACGATAAGAGTCTGATCTCTACTCCTTCCTTAACGCCGCAACCCCGAGGGCGCGCACGGCTGGCCAGAAGCATTGGGAGGTGGAGCTGGGGCGCGCACTGCCAGACAAGGAATGGGAGGACGTTTTCTACTGTGCGCACCACACAACATACTCCTCTAGTCACACCGAGACAGCTTATAAGATTGCTACTTACTGGTACTATACCCCTGGACGGCTTGCTAAGTGGCAGTCTCAATGCTTGGGTCTCTGCTGGCGTGGGTGTGGGAGTCCCAGGTCACTGGTGCACCTGCTTTGGCATTGCCCCAAGCTCACCCGATACTGGGAATGCATCTTGGATGACATTAGCTCAGCTTTCAATACTTCCATCCCCCGCCTTCCCGCATATATGCTCCTAAGCCTTCCTAATGCATTTACTTTCCCCTTGCGCTCGCTTAGGGGACAGCAGATGGCATTAGCATTGAATGCTGCACACAGAGTGCTCTTAGCACAGTGGAAAACTGATAAAGTCCCTGACCACACAAATTGGCTCCATCAACTGTGGAATTTGCTAGCGATGGAAAGGCTCTCCATGGTATCGGTGGGGAAGGACAAGGGCTGTCCTAAACTTTGGGCGCCTTTCCTATCTATCCTCTCTGTGGAATTTCGTGAGTTGACATGCCCACAATATCTCCGCCTTTTGAGGTTGGTGCCCGACACTGCTGCACTCACCACATAAGACATGGTCCTGTCCGTGGCTGTCCCTTCTAGCTGTGCAGGGGCCCTCCTTCTTCAGCACTATGACTCAGGGGCTGTCGCGCGTACATCTCCTTATATCAATGCTCACCGAGGGGAAGGGGTGGAGGGGGGTTGGGGTTTTTTGTGGGGTTTCCTTGGGTTTTGCCATTCTTCTTTTTACTGTTTTCATATAGAGCATATCTCAGAGCCTACGGACCATAGTGGGCCTCTCCCCCAGGGACTAGACTCTCTCTATCCAGCTTATGCGCATACTTACCTTTGACTCGAATCATAGTTCCCATCCCTGCCTTCTCCCTTTTCAGACGCGGCCGGCGCAACTGGGTTGTAGGTGGCATGCTGAGTTAAACATGCTATACCTGCATAGCTATTGGCCTAGAGGCACAGTTCTGTTATATCTCTTCTGGTATATCTATTGTGCACCACGCCGGCCCACAGGGTTGTAGGCACTTAGCGGTTGTATCACTGCTGTTGTTCCTCATTAAAAACAGATGTAATACTAAAGAACCAAAGGTTACAGGGACATTATAGTTAGGCTCACATATTACATCACTCATGACATTGTCAGTGACACCACTGATGATATCATCCACATGTATATTTTCACTGTAAAAACGAAAGCTTAAAGTAACATTATAGTTAGTTGAAATGTGCAGTTTTGATCTCAAAAAACCACTGACATTCACAAGTTATAGTTAGTTATATCAAGTAACTACAACTCATGCCCTAAAGTAACTATAACTCACGCCTTTGCTATGTACAGTGATATGATCAAATGAATTATCAATGATCTCAAAGAAGATATCATGAGTGATGTAATATATCTCAGCTAAAGTGACCTTTGGGGGCCTATAGGGCATTGAAGCGCTGGCCCGATGAGGAGCCAGCGTCGGGTCCTCCGCAATGGTGGAGGTATGTCATTCCACTGCCTGGCTTAGAGGTAGTAAAATAAAAATAAAACTATGTTCTAGCATCGTTTTATTTTTCATTTGCTAGTTCTGAGCCAGCTTGTGCAGGGAGCGGCAGGGCATAGGAGTAGGAGTGCTATGTACACTTCCTAAGTGTGCATATGTGTTTGGCCAGCCGTCTCAGGCCGACCAAAACACATATGCGCACTTAGGTTGTAATGCTCCACTCTAGCTCCTCCGGACCCGAGCGATGCACAAAGGGGTCCACCTCTTGACGTCCCCAACTCAGAACAAATAACACAGAGTATTAAGGCAATCAAGCGAGGGAAAAGGGAATTGGGGAAGGAACAGCAGGGACGGGAATACCTGTAACAAAAGAACACAAGGTTACCACATGTCTGCAATATGCTACACTCCATATGATCTCACTAAAACTGCATGTTACCTTTAAACAACTTAGGTAGTGGCCGCTGTGTTTCTTTCTATCACCAGCAGAACTGCACCTCTCAAACTGTAATGATGTGTACCTATGACAACAAAGCAAAAAACAATTAAAGAGCCCTTCGTTCCCCCTTTCGACTGAAAGGGGACCCTTCGTTCCCCCTTTCAGTCAAATGTAATCCAAACCAACTCATACATACCCTGCTTTTCCTTTCATTCCAAAGAAAGAAGAAAAAACTGTTGTTGAATCCTGTGTTCCAGCACCTCAGAATCCACAATGCAGTCTTGTATAAGGAACCAAACAATGATGTCCCAATATAGTAAGTTCCAGAAAACGAATAAGAAAAGAAACATAAGTACTGATCGGTGTATAAGGGATACTTGTCCCAGGGAATGTGTATGGCATTAATACAACTGAAACGAGATACCTGAACTGTAATAGACATTAGGAGCTTTTCTCTCCAACAGATTAGCCAATCGAGCCAGAGTAGCTAGGATGCAGCCTCACAGCACCGGAAATTCTGAGACTCCGAACTTCCTCTTAGAAACAATCCTGCCGGGAACCGCTTCCAATAGCGGGAGAAGGCAAGCTCAGTTGAACTTCATAATTGCACTCGGAATGCGAGATGAAAGGAAAACACCCTCCTTCTTCAGCAAGGAAATGCCACGCCCCGGCTTCCTCTTTCAGAACACAGGAGATCAAGGCTCGATGGAATCTCGCATGTACAGGGCAAGACGTGTAGCAACCAGGAACCGCCACTGAATCCTCGGGCGGCTTGGAACGATCTCAGATTCAGGAAGTAACAAGAATGAGCCGCATACCACATGACTGCAACTGCCAGAATTACACACTCCGTCTATAACGCAAGACTGGGAGTTAACCCTTAGGCCCCGCCCCCTCAATTAAGGATTTCTGGGAAACATAGTAAGTCTTTTGTGCAAAGCTCGTAGGTGCAAGAGCTCAGCGCCTGACATAGGCTTCTCCAGCCCTGCTGTATTGAGCATCCTGGCTTGGGAAACCCCAGAGACTACCTGGGTTGAGCAGAGCATCTTTTCAGCTCGCTCAGGCCAATTCCCGTGCCTATGAGAGTAGTGTAGGGATTGCACAGGGAATCTGTCCCAGGGAATGCTCGGACCAGGAAGAGCAGAGGAGACGCAACGCAACGTGGGAGGCAGCTGCCACCTTAAGGTACGTTTTTTACAATTTGTATTAATATTATTAACACCCCCCACACCTGCGCTTCCCCGTACCAGCCTCACCAGCCTTTGTTTAAGGCGGCCACCACTGCGAGGAGCACCCACCCAGTGATTAAGCATAACATCCCTAGAAGTGTGTGAGGGCAACAAGAGACAGTCCTGGTGACTGCTCTTTATGTCTTGTCAAGAACCTAGGTAGTTCTCCCCTATCTCTTACTTATAGGAACAGTTAATCCCCTTTTTATTTGATTGTA
Organism: Lissotriton helveticus; assembly: GCF_964261635.1. Taxonomy (NCBI): domain Eukaryota; kingdom Metazoa; phylum Chordata; class Amphibia; order Caudata; family Salamandridae; genus Lissotriton; species Lissotriton helveticus. The sequence continues at coordinate 446,512,859 of NC_136072.1, read as the reverse complement.
GCTTCGGAGCACGGGTACTATACCTTTATCTGCTCCCAGCCCCTCCTCCTTTTTCTTTTGATAATATTGCGAGTTATAGTTACCTTAGGGCATGAGCTATAGTTACTTGAGATAACTCTAACTATAACTGGAATTCTGCACCCTTCCCTAGGCTGATTTTGGCCCTGGGGACCCCATCCACCATGCCCAGGTGTATTTTTTTGGGGGGAGGGGGCACATGGCCCAACTCTCCAGGCTGATTTTGGCACTTAGGACCCCACCCCCGGGGCCCGGTGCATTTATTTTGGGGAGGAGGCACATGGCCCCCTCCCCTGGTTGGTTTTGACTCCTGGGACTCCATCCCCGGGGACCGACAGTGTATTTACATGGGGTCATGCAGCCCACCATTCTCAGGCCGATTTTGGCCTAGTGGACCCTATCTCCTGGGTTCCAACCAACAAAAGGTGAGTGCCCTCTTGCCCACCCAGGGCACACACTACACTACGGTTGGGAGCTCTGGGGAGATTCACAAACCCCCGTGGCCCCAGTGGGCTCCCCTCATCCAGCGGAAGCCAGCATTGATAATATCCACACGGAGTAGCTAAAAAGCTTCTTCCTGTGGGCAGGAGTAATCTTTTCATCTGTTTCCCTGCCAGGGTCTCTGTGGGCAGGGGAACAGATATAAAGCCAGCTCCCAGTGGGCAGGAGCATTTTTCATGCTCCCGTCCTCTGGGAGCTGACTTGGTGCTTTCTCCAGCTGGGCGGGAGTTTTGAAATTGCTCTTGCCAATCAAGAGCAAACACAGGGGTATGTGTGGTCACCCCATGGCCATTAAGGGAGCCGAGCAGCTACTCTCCCTATTGTATATACACCAGGGCCCAGGGGATGGGGTCCCCAGGTCCGAACACAGCCTGATGAGTGGGACAAAGTGGCTCCCCCCCCATTTACATATATATGGCCGGGACTTGGGGATGGGGTGCCTGAGTCCAAAATTGGGTCAAGGAGCGTTGTAGCATGCCTCTCTACCCCTTTACTGCATGGGGATGGGTCCCCAGGGATGAAATAGGCTCGGGGAAGGGGGCTGCCTGCCCCCTCCCCCTTTACTTAGAGGTTGGGCCCCGGGGTCAGTTGTCCCCAGGGTTGAAAATGGCCTGAGGAGCATATGTGCTTGCCCCCTCCTCCTTTACTTTGGATCCATGCCTCGGGGATGGGGGTCCCAGGTGGCAAAATCGGCCCAGAGAGGAGGGCCACATGCATCCCTCCACCCTCCATTATAAACATTTTATTAGCTCCCTCTGGGACCTGGCCCACCTGGTGGGCCTGAAAACAAACACACACAGGAGACCGCACTACCCTGACCCTTCTACCAGGCCTGGGGGTCAGGGTATTCCTACCTTGCCCCTTTTGTCTTTTTTTTGTTTTTGTTAGAACTCAGGACTGAGCTTGAGTACTAAGATTGCTGCCAACACTTCCTGGTTGAGGCGGTGGCAGCCAACATATCTCACTTTGAGATCGGTCTGTATCCACAGAGCCTCTGCGTCCCTACATATACAAAGTTTGTTTTGTAGTAATTACTCAAAAACTACTGAACAAATGTACACCAAAACATAAAAAGCCCTCTTTCTGGACCTTGAGCTAGCTTTTTGCCGAATTTGGTGTACATCCATTCAGCCGTTTAGGATGTAGCTGTGACTAAATTTCCAACTGGAAAATTAATGTTGAAAGTGCATTTTAGGACCCACCTTTTACTCGACCCCCAATTGACAGATCAACCCAAAACTTTCCATTTGCAAAATTCAAGTAAAATAGAGCACTTTTAAAAAAAGGTTTCGTGGAGACTCGTCACAAGGCGTCAAAGTTATTACCAACACAAAAATGCATTTCCTATGGAAACACAATCTTAACTATAACTACCCAGTGGCCAGTATATATTTAGTGAAACAAAAAACCATTAAAGTGACAATTTAGTCAAATGAAAACTTCAATGTTAACATAACTTCTAAACACTGAAATTCACCTGTTATAGTTATCTCTAGTAACAGTACCATGCCCTCAAGTAACTATATAACTCAAGCCCCCACTATGTACAGTCTTTTCATCAAAGATGGCATTTCAGATGTTATCAATGATGTCATTCAACATATCATAAGGGTTGTATTTTGTGAGGTAATTAGTAGTGCAAGTCGAGTGCACAAGTTAAGATTTCCTTACAACAAAATTATAATTAACAGACACAACTATAACTGGTGAATTTGTCAGTTTAAAAGTTATTTTGGCACTGAAATGTTCACCTGACTATAACACTTCGACCTCTGAAGTTCCCTAGCTAACTTGCAGCTTTCTACTGCAGAGGGCAGACTAGGGGTCCCAGATTACAAGCTTCACTCCTTGGCCACACAACTACTATGGGTGGCGCGATGAAGGGAGTCGCGATGGGGGGCAATCGGGCAGGAATTTTGGTGGTTCCTTCTCAGGTCAACCGATTCTATCACCCTCATGGAAATCACAAGACTCTTCTGTTGGTATCCTAGTCTCCTCACTCAAATATGTTTGGGCTAGAGTACTTCAGGGGACCTACTCCATCACTCCATACTCCCTGGGGCTACCTTCCGCTCTGGGCCTTGGACACCCTAAACTCTTGCATCAATATGATTTGCCTGTGTGTGTGTGTGGGAGAGAGTTGGCCTTGGCTCCCTTGGGAGACTTTTTGAAAATTATACAGTTAGAGATTTACAGGGGCTTGTGGATGAGTTTGGACTCCTTCCCCTCCACTTCTTACTTTACGGTGCTGTTGAGGCCATGATGCGCACAACCTGGAAGGCTAAAGAACAACAATGGGTCTTGGCTCCAATCAGTAATGCTGAGCCCTTAAACAACAAAGCCATACAATTGCAAGTACTGAATTTTTTTATGAAATCTCAACTGCGGCGCATGAAAAAATCTATGACAGCCTAAAATATCAATGTAGCTTTTCTTATAATTCTCAAAAGAAGTTTTTTTCTTTTTTCTTTTTTCAAGACACCACCTCTTTTTAGTTTTTAAAGACAATTATAAAACGTTCAAATACAACAATAAATAAAAAGTACAACTCAGAACTCATCCCATACACCACTGACACAATCTTTGTCAACCCACTCATCTTTAATTCCACATGCACAACTTCCAAACCACACTGCACCACAAAAAGGCCCTTCTTGGTATTGTACTGTCACTATCAATTTTTAAACCAAGGGGCACAACCAAACAACAAACTTTTTTAACAATCCTTTAATGCACCACTATCCAAAAAATGCAAATTTCTTCAGGATTCATTAATGATCAATAGTGCACACTTCGGAAAAAAAATATTAAACGTTTGTTTGGCAAAACAACGCAAGGTCGACGCATTTCAAACACCCTATTTTTTAAAGGGGTTCTCTGCAGGACCACAACAGCTGGAAAAAGAAGAAAAACAATATCTTACTACCTATACAGAAAAAGCCATGTTGTTCACCATAAACCCCCATTGTTTGTCTGCTTACCTTTTCTTATCCAAAATACGACCAACCGATCTCTGGTTGACTGAATTCCAAGTTTGTCTATAAAACACAATCACATCCAAAAAAACAAGACATTTGAAAATTTGTTCCAAAATAAACAAACACGTCACTGTCTCTAGCTGGGAAAAAATTGTCAGGAAAAGAACTTACAGGATTGTGGTGTCCAGTTTGTGTTGTCTCCGCTGTATTTCAATCTTTCATGGAGTAACTGGGGGGGGGGGTAAAAAAGAGGGCATATTGTAAAAAATACCCTCTATACTTTTACTTGATTCTTGTACGGACTATGTACACAAAATCACCTTTTAAATCCCCACATTGGGGTAAAAGTATAGAGGGTAATATTTACAATATGCCCTACTTTTTACCTCCCCAGTTACTCCATGAAGTCGACCTTACGTTGTTTTGCAAACAAACGTTTAATGCTTTTTTTTCTGAAGTGTGCACCATTGATCATTATTGAATCCTGGAAGGGCCTTTTTGTGGTGCAGTGTGTTTTAGAAGTGGTGAATGTGGAATGTAAGATGAGTGGGTAGAGAAAGATTGTGGTCAGTGGTGTATGGGATGAGTTCTGAGTTGTAAATTGTGCATATATTTTTGCATTTTAACGTTTTGTAATTGTCTTAAAAATTAAAAAGAGGTGTTGTCTTGAAAAAAGTAAAGCTAAATTGATATTTCAGGCTTTAATAGATTTTTTCATGCGCTGCAGTTCAGATTTCATAAAGGAGTATCAGTACTGGCAACCTGGAAGGCTGGTACAAGCAAATAGCTGAACCATGAGAGCCTCCAAGCCATCAGCATGACTGACAGGAAGTCCCGGGTGATCTCAGTGTTATATACTTCTTAGCTCCAACAGGCTACAATTGGCCCACATGAACTGCTTGAGCATTGGACAGGGTTTATCACCTTCCCAATCACTGATAAAGATTGGGATTCCATTCTGGAGACCACTTCTCAAATGTGGTGAAACACTAGATTTAAACTAATACAATGTTGTGTCATGCATTCTGTATACATTATCTCCAAGTGGATTACTGCTATGTTCATTGTGGCACATGTAACATGCCTGAGGTGTGACACAGAGGGAGTAGATTTTTATTGTATGGTGTAGAGCTGTCAAGTGCTCTCACAGGACATGTTCACACCATATATAGCAAGGACCACTTGGAGAGCATGTCTCAATGCCCTAATCTACTGTCTGGTAGGTCTCTACCTGAGTCCTCAAACAAGAGTAATCACGTCTAGATTCATGGACCTTGCATTAGTCCTTGCATGCTGGCAGTTGGTGGTCTCCTGGAAAACCCCTCAGAAAATCCCTCAGGGACCAAACCTTCAACACTGGTGGCTGGCATTGATTAAATGGGTGGAGCGCAAGGGAGCTGTACTGCAGGTAGAAGTACGTGAAGGTTATCCTGCCTCCGGAAGACACACAAGAGTGGGTCGTCAAACTACATGACTGCCCCCAGATGGACGTCTCTGGCAGACTCCAGATGCCCCTGAGAGTGACCAGACTGAATCAGACTAAATCTCTCCCCTTAGTTGCGGAATAAGGCCACCAACCCGGCCAACCACATTACCCACATAATGCTGCATATCACATTGCTAGGCACACCCTTCGTTCAGGACTCTCAATCGCCAACACGATTTCAACATTTCTCCCTTCAGTTATTTCATTCACTCCAGCAGGTCATTTAGATTTTTTATATATGTTTTGCCTGTTTTGTGGATACACATTGGTTTCTTGCACCACCTATTGGTCCCCTTTTAACAATACCCCGATCATAGTATGACTGAATTAGTAAGCCCATCACCCTGCTCTGAATTCTCTTTTTGATGGGCGCCTGACCTTTCCCCACAACACAGTACTTCACTGATAGTACACTATACTGTTATTTGCAAACATGGGTAGGGATGCAGGGTTGCATATAATGTTTGTTACTGTGTTTATAAATATGGAAATCAATAAAATAGTGTTCTAAAAAATCTATGATGTAATTTAATATGTCATAAGTGGTTTAATGTGTGAGCTCATAAGCAGTAATTTATTGAGTAAACTAGAACTGGGGAAATTCAGTGTATTTTTTGTTTATACACATTTGTTTTTATATTAATAAAGCGCCTACCTATAATGTCACTTTAACCTTAGTTTTTGCAGTGAATCACTAGGGTTTTTTCAAACATAAGCTAAAATCCTATTACCTTACTTAACTATAACACATTCTTTAACCTTTGTACTTTTCCCGTTTTTTTTAGATGTAAGGTAAATCGAATTACCATACCTTACTGTAATTGTCAGTTTAACCTTTTGACTTTTTTCATTGACTATCTATATGTATGCATAAGAATATATGAATGTTTTTAGTGGTAAAAAGTTAGATTAAATCAAGAATTCCACATTTTATTTTATAATGTTTAAAAAAATTATTTAACGTACAATTTTTTTACATTTTCAATAACTATTTTAAATTATTTAAAATTTATAAAGAAACACACGACTTTTAAGTACATTTACTAAGTATTAATTAAGTATAAAAATTCAAATGATAGTGTTTTTTTAAAATGTTGATTAACAATATTTATAAATTAAACTACTATACTTAAATTATTTAAAAATAATTTAATTTGACTTTAATGAGTTATATGTATTAGTTCTAGGCTAATAATAATCATCATTTTATATTTTTGTTTTACATTTAAATATATATACTGTTATTTCTCCCTATACTTTCCCACAGGGAGATTTCACTCACAGTGATGAAGGTCTTACCTACAAGTAAAAGTTACTAATAGTAACATTACACTGGTAAATTTTGTTTTAGATGTCTCCATCTTCTGAAATGAAGTAAATAAAGTAAGGCTGTACTTAGGTGTAAATTTACACTCGAAAATGGTGAAAAGCTTAAATGCGTAAACCTACACCCAAGTGCCTTTCCTTAGTAAGATCTTTAATGCCACTATGGAGGTTGGTAGGGTTGCCGAGTCATGCATGGAAATGTATATCATTCTGTACCATAAAGTAGATGTTTAGAACAGACACTGCAATTTAGAGATCTGTATCCCTGCTAGAGTGAACCCTTTTGCTTGTTCCAAAACCTGTCCAATTTAGTGTTCCATGATTGGATTGACAAACACAACATTTCTCCCAAGACTGGATTTTTCCATGGTTAGGCCCCAATTGATTTTAAGGCGTTATGTAATTTTTGCATAAAATATCAGGAATCCATTTTAAATGTTCGATTGGTGACTTTTATTGTTGTATATTTATGTGTATTTTGACCTAGCTGGGACTCAATCAAGACCTTGTTGTACGAGAACAAAAATTAAAAAGTAGAGATTGGTACCAATGGAGATTTGACTGAAATGGTCGCCTTTAGGAAGTGTTGCCACCAGGGCTCCATACAGTGTCCGAAATAATTGTATTTCCACATGAATGATCTAGATGACCTTTTTGGTATACAGGAAAGGTTGGTGGTCCTATATTTGTTGGTTTCACCATTCCAGGACTTTTCATGTTTGGCAGACCTTTTTTATAGCTTGTGAGAATGTTGTGATCTCAGGGCTTACGGATTAACGTGGGCAAGTGTAAGGTTTTGATTTTGTTTTGACACAAGAACCAAAGGAGTGGTTAGAGTTGGAGAATACTGCTTTGGCCAGGTTATGGAGATTCTTTTTTTCCGAATGTAGGGTTTAATGATAATATATTTGGATTCTGATGTTATTTCTGCAGAAGAAGCTATTTGAGCTTCTGTGTCTGTCCTTGAATAGGCAATTACTCATACTACATATGTTAAACATTCCTATAGTATTTATAAAGTAATTGTCACTTTTCTACTCCCACACCATGAAACTTTAAATCCTTATCACATTGCTACAGAGGTTTAATATATGATATTCTTCTCAGAATACTACTTTGTTGAATCTTGTAATTCCAGTTAATAATGGGTGCATGGATAGAACTATAGATTACATGTTGTAGTATTTGAATAGCACAAACCTAGTAAAAGGGAATGGACCTCTGTACAGGGTGAAAAGCAAGAATACAGTCTGTGAGTGATTGTAGAGGTAACTTTGTTCTGAGAATGGAGGTGGACCGTTATTTGTTTGTGATGTAGTTGTCTTTAAAGAGGTGAGTATTCAACTCTGTCCTAAATGCAGAGTGCTTGTGGTGTACTTCTGTACAAGTACAAACTCATGACACAGTGGTACTTCACTCCCGCTCGTATCTAGAAATGGTACCAGGCTTCCCCTCAACATGTTGGAGATGTCAGGGAGGAGTGGGTGACTTCATCCATAGCTGGTGGTCCTGCCCCAACCTGACGCTCTTCTGGAAGGAGGTCCTTAGCCATGTTAAAGATATGGTGGGATTCCCCTTACCCAGCTCCCCAACATTGACCCTGCTAGGCATTAGACCCTCATAATTAGCAGCAATGACTCACTCAGATTGGCGTCTAATTGCACAGATGTTAGGGGCAGCATGACAGTCCATAGCCCTCTACTGGAAAAAAACCTGTGCTGCCACCTAGTGCGACATGGTTTCTTTGCCTATGGCATGTCCTGGCCCTGGAGTTACTCTCCGCCCCCTTCAATCATACGGACACCAAATTTACCCACCTGGCAGCCACTTATTCAACACCTATCTCAGATAGCGAACTCTCACTTTGCTCCCCTGTGCCTTTGAGCTACGCAGCTCTTTGAGGACTCCCTCTTACCTTATTCAAGAGGAACACGCCAACACTCTCCTCCAACACAGGATCCTGAAGGGGTCTCCTCCCCCTCCTAATAAGTTTCATGAATTCCCCCATTGACACTCTGAGTGCATCTTCTTTTCCCTGACCCCCCTACCCAGGTTTTCCTCCTCCCCCCTGATATCTGATCGAGTTGAGCGTTTAGCAACCTCAACTCCCATTAGCGACATCTCACAATTCCTAACACATATTGAACTTACAGCACTGGCATGCAATTTAACGCATTATCCAGGTCTGCCTACTCAAGATCCCCATCCATTTGGTCCCTCACCTGTGGTGAGCTTCTGCTAATAAAAAGTTTTAATAAACCTTCACATTTATTTGTATCCTTGTCCCTTCCTGGTTTTGGTGCAAAGTATAATATTAGCAAGTCCTTACCAGTGTATTAAGTTAATTGTGAAGTATATCGCTATATTTTTGTCATACCCCCATCCTGCCCTGGTTTTTGCTGTAAAGTATAATTTTCGCAAGTCCCCACCAGTGTAATGTGCTACTTCTGATGTATATTGCTTTATTTCTCTCTGTTACATTTATATTCAATAAACAGATTTGAACAATAAAAAAAGTGCTCACATGGTTGATGCTGAGGCGTCGAAGTTCTTATCAGACTAGGCACAGTCTAAAATCCCTGGATGATAAGAGATATTGTGGCATTACTTATCTGCTAATGATTTTGTGGTGGTGGTTGGTGGGATACCATCTACTGCTCAACTGAGATAGGGACCGTAAAAGATTATTGTGATTGTGCTAATAGTGATTGGTGTTAGTAGATCCTATTATGCAAAGGGGAAACTACATCAGTCAGGGTGATTTCCACTGGTTGAGATTTCATTTGTGTGTGGAAGTTGGAAAGAATTCTTTCTGACCAACATTTATGTGAGGGAATTGCTTTGAATTATTTAGTGGACCAGACAAGGGTTATTTGTTTATTGTAGTTGCTTAAAGTTGTGAAAATTTGTGTATGAGAAAATTGTAAAGGAGAGTGAACTACTGAGAGGAGTAAGAGCTGCATCAGAGAGTACAATACCGGGATAGGTCAACTAGTGTGAACATGACACCCTGAGATTGGTTGGTGAGTCATCAGGTGTTGCGTTATGAGAGGACCCCGAAGTAAAGGACTGTACTGAAATTGAGTGTGAAATTCAATCTGTTTTGAATTAGGATTTGGACAAGACATTGAACATTTTAATTGAAATTGCTAATTTTATTGTTGAACTGTTGAAATCATGAAATATTTCAGAGCCCTTAGAGATTTATTGAGTGATGATATACAAGTCCCCGTCCAGGAGGCTCCTCTGCAAGGAACGCCAGGTCACTATATGACATCGAGCTTAGGGATTCAGGGGGCGTGGCCAGCAGCCGAATAACATGGCCGCTTCCTAAAGAGGCTCCGGGATCGGAGAGACATCCCCAGCGATCCGTAACACAATCCGTCTCTGAACTGGAACGAACTGTCATGCTCTAGGCGTCGGAATCTTTGGGGCGCCTTTGGTCCCTCTACGAGATCTGAGAAGGGGTGCGAGCAGATCCTGTGTCATGTGTTTGGGATGCCGTCTACATTGAACTGCAGCCAGGGCCTCGAGTGGCACTTGGACCCAACTGGGAAGGCAGTGAACCACTGGTGCCCATGGGTCGGTGGCGGGACGCCAACCCGCTGACTGCCACAATCATTTGAGATGCTGGACTGGCGAGTAAGGTGCATACCTGTGGAGCACTGAACGGCAACTGGCGGCGGAGAACTGCGGGCTCTGAGGGGGGCCTGCCGCATCGTACAGCATTGTGCTCCCACCCAATCTGGTCTCGCCCCGGTGCCAAGGACAGCACATACCGCAGCAAGACTTGCCACTAGGAGACAGTGAGGAGGTGTGCGGTAACGGCGGTATAGCGGGGGCGGTGCTGACCTTGCTGCTGCTGGCCGTGAAGTTCCCTACCGCAATCCACTGCTAACAGTGCGCCTGGCTACTCATCGGCAGCATCGAGGACGGCGCGCAGGGCCCAAAAAGAATCACAGCATTGCACTCCAGGCCCTGGGGGAAGTGAAAGATCTTTGTGCAAGCACAGCCGGTGTGACCATCTCGAAGACTGCCAGCCACACTGGAGGTGAGTGCAAAGGAGAACTGTATACGCTACCAGTGTGGGTGAATCCGCTGTAATTAATCCGTGGAAGTCCCAGAGGGCCTGGCCGGCCTAGTAAACTTGCTTGTAATCCATCGAAGGGCCCAACACAGTGGTGCTTTACTTGGGTTCAGACTCTGCAGGGGAGCCCCTCCTTATTGCAACTGCAACTCCGTGGCAGGAAATCCGAAAGGCCGCACGTGGCTCATAGTCACAAGGCAGGCAGCAACAATTACTGCCAGGCACCCGACCCACACCTTGGGGCACCCCTGCGGACTGGCCATAATGGGGGGCCGGGGCCAATGCACTGCGGAGCAACGCAAACTAGATAAATATGCCTACGCCAAGGACCAACTGGACCTGGCAGAACGGACCGCCACGCAAAAAAAGAACCCAGTGCCTGAGGGCCAGGCAGAGATCAAGCTGCAGGATATCATGTCCGCATTTAATTCAGTGCAAGCTACAGTGGGGTCAATTTCCACAGACGTCTCGCTCCTGCTGGCCGACTTCCAGGAAATGGCTACGAGAGTGACAGAAGTCGAAACTATTACAACTGCCCTTTCCACTACAACGACAAATCCGCCAACCCGAAGTGGAACACAGGCTAATGGCCTCTAAGCTTGACGATCAGGAAGGTCGCTCTAGACGCAATAACGTTCAAATTAGTGGCGTACCGGAAGCTAAAGTTGGCCCAGCAATGGATTTATTTGTTGAAGAACTCATCAAGACCCAGCTCCAGGCTCGAACAATGTCCATTTTTTTCTCACTGGAGAGGGCCCATCGCATACCGGGCGGCAAACCACGACTGGGGGCCCCGCCCGACCAATCTTAGCCCGCATCTTTAACTTTCGTGACCGTAATGCTATACTACAAACGGCAAGAGTAGCTCCTCCATTGTGACTAGAGAACTCTGTAATTTCATTTTTTCCGGACTACACTGCAGCCGTTACTAAACAAAAACGGAGCTTCTTGGAGGTTAAAAAAGATCTCAGACGCCAAGAACTTAACTACTCCATGCTCTTCCCGGCAAAGCTGTGGGTTGTAGCGGACAGTAAAACATGGTTCTTTGAGATGCCTGAGGAGGACCACGACTGGCTGGAGTGATGGTGAAAGGCCCAAGGGCCGCGAAGAACAAGCAAGATACAACACCAACGAATGTTGAACGCGGCATCGCAGGACTAGAGAGACACAGGCTCCATGGAGGACTTAACGCAGGCGGAGACCGGACAATGAGGACACAATGGGCGCCAATACTCAAGATCTGCGGCAAGGACGGAAACCACCACAGGGAACATGCAGAGTTACAGCACCGTTGACACAGAAGAACTAGACTATTGATTTTGACCAGGTTCCTCTTGAATGTCTGCCCCCACGGGCGTCTTAGCATTGACGCATTACTTTCTATGTTGGGATGGACCTAATTGAACAGATATGTTGTTGAAGGAGGGATGGCTCGGGGTGATCGCCGGACTACTCTCCCCACAAGTTAGGGGTAATAACACTCTGCGAAGTTGGGGTGGCGGATTGTTGTATGTTCATTTTGCAAGGAGGCAGGGAAGGGGGTAGAGGCCGAGGACCAGTTTAAGTTTATGATTATTTTGTTTGCACAGGTACACCATATGCTGGGGCGCTAGAGGGCGCACAACAGAATGGCCGCCCTAGGGTGAGGCTCCTGTAGCCTGGAATGAAATCCGGCAATTATCCTTCTAAACCGGCTCCGGCAACGGCTGAAAACACGAGGTGTAACAGAATATAGCTATCCCTACCCTCGGTGAAAGTTTGGCAGAAATCGGACATTAGGAGCTGCTGCGAAGGAACCCCGAACTTCTCCCGGGTTCAGTGCTGGAAGTCTGAGGTGTGACACAAGCGGAGGCCACGCCCAGGAAACACCGCGGCTGCACACGTGGAGTGCAGGCCGCTGGGACAGGAGACGGGTGCGCGCGCAGTTAGAAGTCCGGCCTCAGCACAGACGGGACCATCTCCAGAGACTGGCAGAGTGGCTGCTGAATATGGGGGCGGAGAAGGCATGCTGCAGCAGGTGCCAGAACAATACCATAACGTGAGTGGCACAGAGTGACAACCGCGACTGCGACTTGGCCGCGAACGACCTTGAGCCCGGCAGCGGAGGCAGACAGCCGCACTGAAGCGGGGGCTGGTGAGAGGTACAGAAAGGAGTACCGAGTGCTGGACGGTTACTGAGGAGGACACAGAGGCTGGCGGGGGCGGCTGCATGCTGCGGGCGCGGAGCGTGGAGCAAGGTGCTACTCCAGTGTCTGCCATATGCCGGAGTGTGCTCGATCTGGCCCCGAACTAAGGTATGCAGTCCAGCGAGTAACGGGGAGTGCGGGGGAGCACAATAGTGAGGCCCAGAAGAGGTGAAATTGCGAGGGCTCACCCCCCTCGGCTGGCAGAAGGCACATTTATTACGGTGCCCTGGTGCCCTGCGAAATGGCTGCATGATACACTGATTCAGTGGCACTCTCGTGCTCGACGGGTGCGGCCGCGCCCGTGGCGTTCCACTGTCCCTGCCTGCGGACTAGATAAGAGACGGATTGTGGCTACTTGATTTTGTTGCCCTCTGGAAACGCCAATTGCCCCGTGCAGAGGACGTGGGAGTGGCAGGGTGCATCAGCTGGGCTGAGACAGACAGTGGCAGTTAGAACTGCATGACCCAGATGCTATAGAAAATAAGCGATTGGTGAACACCCTGCCAGACAATACCGTGCTTAAATAGGCGTGGCCATATCCACTGCCGGCCACTGACCTTGCCCGAAGGCCAGATACGAAGCGGACTGCGGCTACTTGCCTTTGGGCCAGCTGCGAGACCGAACTACCTTTGTGGGGAGATCCTGAAGAGACTGGGATTGGCGGCCAGGGCGGAGCGGTCAGAAGAGCGGTGTGCCCAAAGCTGTGCAATCATGGGGAGACCGGACTCCCGCCAACCTAAACTTACCTTTGATGCTGCCAAAAAGGGTCTGCATACTAACCAGGAAACTGGAACGCTAAATGGAGCAGACCAGGCGGCAGGCGGGTCATCCACCGCTGAGCTGAACAACCGACAGATCCTACAAGAAATTAGGCAAGGATTTGCCACAGTGGTGGATAAAGTAGACAAAAGGTCGTCACGGATGGACTCAATTGTACACAAAATGGATCAGCATGAAGAACGCATTGTGGAGACAGAACGGCGCATTTCCGACAATGATGACATAATGGCGGGACACACGGCGCAACTAGCGAGAATGGACAACCTACTGCGGGTCATAGCAGCGAAGAATGAAGATTTGGAAGCCCTCAGTAGGCGCAACAATATACGCATCACAGGTATGCCGGAGTCCACGAACACTGGGCGCATGGAAGACTACATAGAAAAAATGCTTTTGACCACTGTTGGTTCTGACGCCTTCTCCACACAATTTATTGTAGAACGAGCCCACAGATCTCTTGGACCGGTACCGAAGCCTGGGACCCCACCTAGACCCATCATCGCTCGTCTACTAAATTATCGGGATCGGGATGCAGCATCGCGAGCGGCTCGCACCAAGCAAACCCTGACCTACGAGGGTGTGACATTCTCCATCTACCCGGACTTGACCCCGATGGTCCAAGAGGAGAGGCGCAAATTCATTACGGTAAAGAAGAAACTCCGTGCGGCACAGATTGACTACGCTTTGCTATATCTGGCCCGGCTCAGAGTGACCCACCAAGGGAAGCAGCGCTTCTTCACTAATCCACAACAGCTGGAAGATTACCTACGGACGCTGAAGAAAGTGCAACGCGGACTGGGAGGATGGAACCCGGCGAGCCAAGACAATCCACCAGAGATAGATGAAGAAGCCTGAGATGCCCTCATTATAGACTGGATACACCTTTTTGTTTGGGACCATGCTATTGCCTGGAAATGTTTCGAATAGGATAACGAGGATGGGGACACTTGATGAGCATTCAGCTGACGAGTTCCGAGAGTTCCGGTGGTAATGTATTCCAGGCCCCACCCCCCTCCTTACATCGTAGCCCAGAGGTCCACCAGGTCGGAGGGCTTGGGGAGGGGAGGTGACTGTGTGGCCAGCTAGAGATGTCCCCCAACGGGTATTCCCCATGCCTAGATGTTGTTGAATTACAGCCAAAAATGTTGTTGTTGGGTATGCAGGTGAGGGGGGTGGTAAAGTATACTGGCAAGTTGGGGTTGCTTCAGTGGGCAGGGGGAGGGAAGGGGAGCGAGAGATTGCCGGATCGTATTGACTCAGTGAATAGTGTTAACTGTGTATTGCTGGGTGGGACTGTTTATTGCGGGGGGTGTAGAGGGGGGAGGGAGATAGAGGGGATTTACAGGACTCGTTGTTTGATAATACACTCTTGGGGTCTAGGTTGGGATGGGGCATATTGCAAAGGTACTACAATCTTACACAGGCAATGGCGACAAGGTCATCGACAGTGGTTGCAGGGCAGAAGTTGTTGGGTAGATGACACTGGTGGAATCCTCGCGGTGGTGACACTGACAGTCACTTCTCTTAAGGTCCAACATACGTGATGGCAGTCACTGACCTGAATCTCATCACCTGGAATGTGAGAGGGCTGGGTGACCCGCATAAAAGACGACACATACTGTCCTACCTGGATAGACACGCCATTCACATTCCTTTTTTGCAGGAGACGCACTTCAGACCTCTCCCAGATAATACGTTTGCTGGCAGATGGGCGGGACATCGGTTCTTTTCGTCTTACTCGAACTATGCTAGAGGTACAGCAATCCTAGTGAAGAAGGGCACACCTTTCACACCTGCAGGTGGAAAACGTGATACACAGGGGAGGTATTGTATTGTATGGGGGCGACTGGGCTGTGTCTTGATCACATTGGTATGTTGTTATGGGCCCAACATAGATGACCCACGTTTTTTCGTAGATCTCTGGGCTAACGTCATAGACACCGGGACTGACCACGTTATATGGTGTGGAGACTTTAATGTAGCCCGTGACCCCGCGATAGACAGATCACATCCTAGCCCACACCACTACACTAAGGCGCGGGCTGAGCTCCACCTTACACTCGCAGAACACAACACGTTAGATGCCTGGAGACACCTTCACCCAGACGCTCGCGAAGGCACGCATTTTAAGGCACATGCGGCATTGTGGACGCGATTAGATTATATATTCCTCTCTCAGGCGTTGGGCCCAGCAATCGCGGATGTGACACACTTGGCTAGGACATACTCGGATCATGCACCGGTACGACTGACCCTGAGGGCAAAGGATTTAGGCCCGCCGAGATCACGATGGCGTTTACTACCATCCATGCTCCTTGATACGGTGTTCCAGGAGGAACTTAGAGAGGAAGTACTGCACTTCTTCGAGCGCATTAAAGGCACAGTGGACCAAGTTGAAACAATCTGGGAGGCCTTCAAGGTCACCTTGAGAGGGATCTGCATTGCTCAGGGGTCAGGAGTTTTAAAAAGCATACAAAATAGATTGACCACTTTGGAGAGAGAGCCTAAACAGCTAGAGGAGGTATTGGCTACCGGCCCGGCCATGGGGCGACTCAGGCACGGCTACGCGACACACTCACTGAATACTCTGACGAAGCTTGAAGGGAAACCAAATTTAGAGGGTGTTATTGGTTGGCTAGACGATATGGTGAAGGGGAACGAACAGGTAAGGCTCTGGCCGCAACAATTACTATGACTCAGCATACAACTGTGATACTTGAGATCGAAGACCTAAATGGGCTGGTTTATAGAGACACAGCGAACATATTGAATGCCTTCACGGCGCATTATGCTAACCTATATAACTCCACGAGAACAGGTCCCCTCCACTTGGCCGACTATTTAGAGAAGGTATCCCTGGGATGGCTCAGTGACAACCAACAACGATTCCTTAGCGCACCGTTCGAACTAGATGAGGTAAGAGATACAATTATGCACATGCAATCGGGCAAAGCCACTGGGCTTGATGACATCCCAGTCGAATTTTATAAAACTTATATCGACTTTATGGCCCCGATATTACGGGAAGTCTTTGAAGACGCGTTAGAAGTAGGGCATCTACCCCCCTCCATGAGAGTAGCCCTCATCACATCCCTACTTAAACCTGGAAAATCGCCTACTAGTTGCGATTCATACTGGCCCTTGTCCTTACTTAATTGTGATATTAAAATCCTAGCGAAACTAATAGCGACTCGCCTCAAGTTAATCATGGAAGGTCTAATCTTGCCTGATCAGTCTGGCTTTGCCCCTGGCAGAGCGACATCCCATAACCTGCGAACCTTCTTCACTGTTTTGAATAATGTCTCTGAAGAACTGCCTATGTCAGCAATATTTCTGGACGCAACTAAAGCGTTTGATTCCTTAGAATGGGATTATGTGTTCGGTGTCATGTCCCGAATGGAGTTTCCGCCCATTTTCTTATCCTGGATAAAACTACTGTACACTGTGCCTGTGGCTAAGGTGCTTATCAACGGGAGAGTGTCCCAGGAGTTCCCTATAACAAGAGGCACGAGGCAAGGTTGCCCGTTATCGCCTTTGTTGTTTGCTATCGCAATAGAACCACTAGCTGCCAAACTAAGACAACGTCATAATGACAAGGCGTTGCGTTGTAATCAGCAACAAATTTTGATATCCCTCTATGCTGATGATATCACGCTATACATACGGGATCCGCAACAAAATATGAACGCCGTCCTTAGAGAGTTCATAGTCTTTGGTAAACTGTCTGGTGTCACTATAAACTGGAGCAAATCGTACTTCTTTCCCCTCACCGCGACTACGAAGTTCCCCTTAGAGTATCCCATGACATGGTGCGAGGACGAGTTCAAGTACTTAGGGATACGGATTTCAAAAGACAAAGACGAGCTTATGAGACTAAACTATGGCACGACCATGGTCCGCATTACAGATAAGGTGGCGCGATGGATCGCTCTGCCTCTATCAATGGCTGGCAGAGCATCCTTGATAAAGATGATCATCCTACCACAGCTGCTATATTTGTTCCTCAATATTCCTCACTACCCTGGCCGATACTTCTTTCAACATCTACGGTCGGAACTCACCAGACTAGTGTGGGGAGGGAAGAACCCGAGACTCATGTGGTCCACCATTACTAGGCGCTATGCACAGGGTGGATTTGGTATTCCTGACTTCGAACTATATTATTATAGTGCACAGGCACATTATCCATATTTCTGGGTGCGACAGCCCCGATATATGCCCCAAGTGGCGGAGGAGCACTGGCTGGCTCTACCCGTTCCTATTGAGGGCGCTTTTTATATTCCTCCCCAAGGCAAAGATAAAACGCCGACAACAGTGATGGCCACGGCTAACGCCTGGCGTCAGCTGAGTATGATGCTGGATACACCCCTGCTATACTCGCCACTATTACCTCTGGTATTTCATCCAGACATGCCTTTTTTGCAGGAACCTGGTTTCCAGCAGCTAATTAAACGTATTCAGGTGAAGACGTGGGGAGATCTTTATGCTGAGGGTGTATTTCGCTCTTCGGAGCATATGTTTCGAGAAGCCCATTGCTCCCTTCTTGATACCTTCCTATATATTCGCCTTCGACAAGGCATCCGATCACTCATGCCTGATTTTCCTAATGCCAATTTTTATGCCGCTACAGCGGATTCTTGTGGGAGAGACTGCCAAGAAATTGGTGTCCACCATCTATAAATCGGTACACATGAGGAGCTGACAGATGAACAATGGAACTTCTGTTCACAGCAGACTGAGCGAATTTCATTCAGTAGCAGGCTCAGGATAATTCATTATAAATACTTACACAGATTATACTACACTCCAGCCCGCATACACAGGTATGGTTTGCGCGACTTGGATAAATGCGCCAATCAACATAGCTTCCCATTCTAGTGATATAGGTTGCTTACGTAGCCCTCTCTCTTCCTCCCTTCGAAGGGCTGCTCCCTCCGCCCGACCCCACTGTACTAAGTCCGTCTGCTATGTGGCCACCTTGGGGGATCTGGGAGACTTCCATCTCATCGTCACGACCCTGATGGCCAGAATGAGTGCCAAATCCAAGAATCGCAGCGTAACTTTTGGCCTCCCTGAACGTCGTTGTAGCCCTACCAGGCAGGGTAGTACCTCATTAGGGAGCGGCAGTTTCGTCACAGTCGTGAGAACTTGGCAGACCTCCGCCCAATATCCCCTTACTCGAGGACAAGACCACATCATATGGATGAAGTCCGTTTCTTCTATCCCGCAACGAGGGCAACAGTGGGGAGAGTCCGGGAACATACGGTGTAATTTCTTGGGGGTAAGATATGATCTATGGAGCACCATCGATTGAATAAATTGAAGTCTGACGTTACATGACACCCGTTTAGGGTGTTCAAGCATAAGTTTCCATTGTTTGTCTGTAATCTCGGTAACCGAGTCCTCCGCCCAACTTGTTCTGAGAAGCAAAAGTGGGATCGCTGCGTGTGCCCTTATACCCGTGTTCAACCAACGCACCAGATGGCCGCCCAATCCCATGTAGTATAGAAGATGTACTAATTCATGTTGTGTGGGTTTGGACAATTGTGGTGCCCATGTGGTCCTAATGTAATGTGTCACCGTAGCGTGTAATAAGTATAGACGTGGTGGGGCCCCAGTCAACTGTACAAAAGAGTCATGTTCTAATAAGGCATTGTCCCCAAAAAAGGATCCCACTTCCTCCCCCCCACTATCCGTCCATCCTTGTAGTCTAGCCCGTGTGAGTCTACCTTGTGGCTTGGGGATGCCTAATAAGGGAATATTCGTCGCATAAGGTGGGACCACCGACGTATAGGAGAGGGCTTTCCTCCAGCCGTGTAAAGCCGTTTTCAATAAGGGGGGACAGTCCGGGGGTATCCCGGTCTTAGGTAATAATAGAGAATGGAGTTCCCCCCTGTTGAGCCTCTCCGGTGTGAAGCCAATCTCATACAAATTCCTACCCGCAGTCAAATAGGAAAGCCACTGGAGTTTACTAGCATAGTAGTATCCCTGAAAATCAGGGACTCCCAGACCGCCTGCCGTCGTCCCCAGCTGTAGTTTTCGAAGGCTAATCCGTTTCCAGCCAGTCCCCCAGATAAGAGTAGTCAAGATAGTGTTCAGGGTATTAAAAATAGAGTGGGGGAGATTCACTGGTAAGTTCACAAAATAGTAGAGAAGTCGAGGAAGCATAACCATCTTTGAAATGGCAATCCTGCCCATCACCGACAAAGGCAAGGAGGTTCAAAATCCCACACTACTACGGAGTCTCGTTATTGCTCTCGGAATATTACCATCAATCTAGTCTTCTGGTGCCCTATACACTTATATACCCAGGTACTTAAAGGTGGTAGGGGCGACCGGGATATCGTGCATGCCGAATCGTATGTGAGTGAAACGTGGCGTCTCGCGGAAGAAAAAACCATTGACTTTCCAGGGTTAAGTGCTAGGACTTACAGCTGCTCGAACATATCAAAGAGGGCGGGAAACAGATTATTGTCCGCCGTCAAGTCCCAGAGATATAGAAGAATATCATCCGCGTAGATAGATATAAGGTGCTGTGCCCCATCTATGGGGATGCCGAGATGGTCCGCTGACCCCCGGAGAGCCAAGGCCAAGGGTTCCAAAGCAAGCACAAACAACAGGGGAGAAAGGGGGCAGCCCTTTCTCGTACCCCTGTGAATCGCGTAGCGTTCTGAAATATATCGGCCTGTGCGAACTCTGGTCATGGGAAAGGCATATAATAGGCGGACCCATTTAAGAAAGTTATCTGGGAACCCAAACCGTTTCAGAGATTCAAACATAAATCCCCAGGAGAGGGAGTCGAATGCCTGTTTAAGGTCAAGTGTTATACGTCCCGCACGGGGAAGCTCACATGAAGTAGCAGCCATTATCGAGTGTAATCTACGGGTGTTCAGAGACGTGCTGCGATTCGGAAAGGAATCCGCACTGATCCTGGTGGATAAGAGTGGGGAGGTGTGTTTGTATGCGGTTGGCCAGGGCCTTACTGAAAATCTTATATTTGGTGGAGAGCAAGGAGAGAGGTCTATAATTGGTCAGGTCAAGCATATCCCGTCCCGGCTTAGGTACAGACGCAACCAACGCCTGAATAGTAGATTCCGGTAGATGTCCTGTATCAAACGCCACCCGATACAACGTCTCTAATATTGGCACGAAGAGGTACGAGTAAGTTATATAGAACTCCATGGGGAGACCGTCCATGCCAGGTGTCTTATTGCGATTCAGGCTCTTAATCGCTGCCTGTATCTCCTGTTGGGTGACTGGGCCATCAATATATTTCTTAGTGTCCTCCATCAGCACTGGAAAGGGGAGGTCCCGTAGGAACTCGTCGATCCTTGCGCTGTCTATGAGCACGGAGGGTGCGTACAGAGCCTGAAGATGGTTGCGGAACACAGTATTTATTTCTGCCTGTGTATTGACTACGAGACCCGACTGGTTGCGAATACTGGTTATATTCGGCGGGTCCGGTTTGTCCCGTATCTGTCGGGCAAGCAGTGTACCGGATCTGTCAGCCTCAGCGTATTTCCTTTTAAGGTATTCCCTATAATCTATCACCCTGAGCGTCTCCAACGCTTCGGCATCGTCAACATGGGCGGCCTGCAACTCCCCCTTATTCCCGGGGTGAAGGGCTGCCTCCCTCTCCTACACCCGCAGTCTGTCCTCCACATCACAAAGTTTTCAGTGTATCTCTTGTCTAGCTCCCACGAGTTGCTCTATTGACACTCCCCGAACCACTACCTTCAGGGCATCCCACTCTATCAGATTCGAGGAGGCAGTATTCCAATTCTCCCCTAGCTAATTAGATATGCCAGCAGATAATGATAAATGGAAGGAAGCGTCCTGTAATAAACGCGGGTTTAAACTCCAGGTGGGCACTAGAGTCGGTACCCTACCCCAGAGGAGCGTAAGTGTCAGAGGTCTATGATCAGAAAAGGTCTTCGCCAGATACTCCGATCCGCCTATGTCAGTGAGGAGAGATCTGGAACAGAGAAATCGGTCAATCCTAGTGTGAAGATTGTGTATTGGAGAATAGAATGAATATTCTGTATACATACGGTGGATACCCCACCAGGTATCCAATAAGGCCCAGGCATCTACCCAGGACGTGAATTGCTCAGTTAACCTAGTCGTAGTAGAGGCCTGAATTGGTGGGTGTAACCTATCTAGTCCTATGTCTAATATCGCATTCCAGTCTCCTCCAAGTATCCAAGGAATCCCGTCCCAACACACCAAAACTGCTCCCAGTCTGTAAAGGAACCTATCCTGTTTGAATTTTGGAGCAGAAATGCTCCCCAGTACCAACAAAGTGGCATCTAAAGTACCCTTCACCAGGATATATCAACCCTGATCGTCCACCTGGCATTCAAGTTCGACAAATGGGACCCCATGGCGTACCCAGATAGTTGCCCCTCTGGCAAAAGCTGAGTAATTTGTAGAAAAAATGCGACCTCTCCATTTCTGCGATTCGGAATCCGTCAGGTGGGATTCCTGAAGGAACGCAATGTGTGCTTGGTGTCTGAGGAGGAAAGCGTGAACACAGTGTCGTTTCTGTATGACCCCTAGTCCCCGAACATTCCAGGTGAGTAAATTGTAAGACCCCTTAGTCTCAGCCGTCCTTGTCATAGTCCCAATAGTGCAGTGCAGTCCCCGCTTACGATAAGTGCCCAAGTAGACACGACCAGGATTCCCCGTTCTCTGAAACTAAAACGAAACCCGGCACAGCGCTAGAACCGCGCTGAGCCCAACAGTGTTGCAACAAGTAAATAAAACAAATAAAGTTGCATA
Source organism: Lissotriton helveticus (assembly GCF_964261635.1). NCBI lineage: Eukaryota > Metazoa > Chordata > Amphibia > Caudata > Salamandridae > Lissotriton > Lissotriton helveticus. The sequence goes on along the minus strand of NC_136072.1, from coordinate 446,490,716 downwards.
CGCCAAGAGGGAGATGGCCAGCCGCCTGCATGGCCATAGTGCAGCCAACCATAGGTACCCGATGGCTCCATGGTACTCCATCGATGAAAGCTATGAATATGAAAGGAGTGGCATTGTGGGCCAAGTCCTGCACTTAGTCCCACGATAATCGGAACCCCCACGGCCCTCCGTACAAGACAACAACAGAATCAAGAACATGGAACGTACATGTAGGGTCACAGCCAAGAGCCCCAGTCCACTGTGCATGTTTTAAGAGTGGCTTCAGCTGTAGCTTCGGGGACCCAAGTGCAAAGGTACAAACCACCAATCCAACCCATCACAGCAAGAACACTACCAATGTACGTATGCTTAGGACACCATAGAAAAGGATACAGTATCAGTAATCAATTGTCCATTAGGTCATCCGCAGTTCAAGGCGTAATGGTGGGGAACAGTATGGCACTGTGTTCAGAGTCTGAATGAAGGGTGCTATCATCCGAGTCAGTGGTGATTTTGTGTGAGTCCTCACGAAAAGCTCCGCCCGCTGCCAGCGCTCCCTCCTGGTCCTTCCGTTGCTGTTCTTTCGAGGGGCCGGCACCCCTGCCACCACGTCTGGGCCTCGGGGAATGACGAGGGGACCGTTCAGAAGCACCCCCCAGCCCTGCATAAGTCCCTCCGAAGCACCAACCTGGCTGGAGCCTATGCACATCACTTCCATCCACTCCTCAACGTCAGCAGGGCTTTCAAAGAAGTGTGTTTTCTTTTCATGTATGACCTTCTTGGCCTGGGACCTGGTTACAGCAAGGACATGTGCTGAAATCCCTAGCATTTCTGCATGAGTCCTGTACTCCACTTCTGACCATAAGGATTCCTCAAGATCATTGCCCAACAAACAGTCAACTGGGAGGTCTGCACTAACAACAACTTTCTTGAGGCCAGTTACCCCTCCCCAGGAGAAGTTAACAACAGCCACACTATGTGTAGTAGTGGCATTGCTAGCGTTGGTCACTAGGTAATTCTCACCTAGTATCATCTGTTCAGGGTCCACAAAGTTAGGTGTCACCATAGTGACACTGGCACAAGTGTCCCTGTAGGCCTGAGCCAGTTTCTCATTGATTAAAGCCGTCTGCCTGTACTTGCCCAAGTTATTAGGACTTATAGCAGAGGACATAGCTATGTCCCCCTCACAGATCAGAACTGCCTGAGTAGGGATTCTGACTAAGCCAGACTCCATCTCAGTACCCAGGGTTAACCCCACTATAGCCTTGGGTTGTGCACTACCACTGCTAACTGTACTAGGGGGTGCAGGTGCCTTAGGGGCTGCAGTGGTAGGAACTGGATTTCTCTTGGTGCATTCACTTCCCCAATGAGAAGTGGACTTGCAAAAGTTGCACCAAGGTTTCTTTGGGCCATCATTCTTCTTTTTCTTGTTACCATTTTGGGAACCACCCTCCTTATTACTATTTTTGGGGCCTGTAGAAGACTTCTGGTCTTTTTCTTTCTTATCTCCACCCTTCTGGTCTGCTTTTTCCGATCACCTCCTTGGTTCTGGGGTTTCTGCGTAACCCTTGTTCTGACCCATTTGTCTGCCTTCTTTCCCAATTCTTGGGGAGAGGTCAGATCTGAGTCAATAAGGTGTTGATGCACTTGCTGGTTCTGACAGTTATTAAGGATCTGTTCTCTCATTATAAGATTGTACAATCCTGTATAGTCTGAGACTTTACTTCCCTGCAACCAACCCTCCAGAGCCTTAGTGGCACAATCAACAAAATCAGTCCAGTCTTGAGTCTGTGCTTGTTGGGTGTCTCTGAACAACATCCTGTATTGCTCAGTGGTTAGGCCAAACCCTTCAATAAGAGCACTTTTCAAGACAGAGTAGTTTTTAGCATCCTTAGGTCTAACTGTGAGGAGCTTATCTCTCCCTTTCTCTGAAAAGGAGAGCCACAAGATTGCTGCCCACTGATCTTGGGGGACCTGCTTTACCATGCAAGCCCTCTCAAGAGCAGTTATTCATTTGTGGATATCATCCCCATCTCTCTAGGGGGGCACAATCTTACTCAGGTTTCTATGTTCATATGACCTGTCTTTATCCTTTGGGGTAATGCTGCCACCAGTGGGAGTCTCCCCACTCAACTTCTGCTCTCTTGAAAAAGCTAGTCTAGCTTGGGCCAGGGCTAATTCCTCTCTCTCTATTTGGAGATTAACAGCTCTCATCCTGGCCTTATGCTCTCTTCTTTGAGGGGAAGTCATTCCTCTCTGTGATTCTCTTGAGGCACTAGAAATGTGAGAATCCCTTGAAGGGGTTCTCTCTCTCCTATTGCCTGGGAGAATCCTGCTATTGGGTCTGGGGAAGTGATCCCCTTCTCCATTCCCATGTAGGACCAAGTTGGCTTGGCTAAGCCTTACCACTGGTACCTGGGTATCCCTCTGACCATGATCTGACTCTTCACCTTCTGATTAGGGTCTGCCTCCTCATTTTCTACTTCTGGGGAGGTATTCTCAGTCTCTGGGGGATTCACTCCTTCTCCTGACCCTGAGGGAACTATTCTAGCTTTCTCAAGATCATCCTTCTCCAGGATGGCTATCAGGATGGGAATGGTAGGGTTGTGACCCTTTCTCAGCCTCCTTGCAGTGCACAAGGCACTCAAGTCTCTATGGCTGAATTTGTCATAGTTGGAGGTTGCCTGTGGAGGGTCAACCGTCACAGGTAGAGAGCCTGTAGCTTCACCTGTGCCAGACATGACTCTAGTGTGGTGTAAGTGATGCACCTACATACACTAAGTGTTTTCCTACTGTACCTTGCTAGTGAGTTGTAGTCAGGGTGTGCTAAGCCCTTCTACCTACAACTACTAAGTTCAGTAGAACTTAAATATGCTAAGCTTTTATTTATATGTACCTATGGTACTTAATGTGATCTTTCAATTTGATACGATCGACGATCGTTTCTTTAGCGTTGCCCTGCCACCGTTCCAGTTCCAATTCCATCCTCTGAGGCAGGGGGTCCCGCAAGGCTCCTCGCTGAGTCCCACGCTGTTCAATCTATACGTGAGACCGCTGGCTGAGGTCGTCAAGCAATGGGACATGACTATGGTCTCATATGCTGACGACACTCAGCTAGCGGTTACGATCAGCGGGGATGCGGACCGGGGTGCCCCCAGGTTTCAGAGTGGACTTAGGGCGGTGGCAAGCTGGATGAAGAACAACTGTCTCCAGCTCAACGCTAAGAAAACTGAGATCATGATCGTCGGTAGGGGGACGGAACTGTGGGGGGACAGGTGGTGGCCGGCTGAACTAGGGCCGGTCCCCTGTCCGGTCACTGAACTAAAGAACCTGGGAGTATGGATGGACCCGTCGCTCAGTTTTGTGGCCCATTCGAAGAAAATCGCGGCCTGCTGTTTTGGCATTTTGCGGTCGTTACGACCCATTCTGAAGTTCTTTGACCATGGTACTAGGCAGCTGATAGTCCAGGCTACTGTGTTATCTCGCCTGGACTATGCAAGCTCCCTTTTGGTAGGGACCAATGTGGCGGAGACCACCCGCCTCCAGCGCGTGCAGAACGCTGCGGCGAGAGCCATTGTGGGCTTACCTCGAACTAGCTCCGTCTCGGGCACACTGAGATCGTTGCTTTGGCTGCCCATCAAGTCACGTATCCAGTTCAAGGTGTTGTGTTGGGCGTTCAAGATCCTGAGGGGAGGGGGTCCGCAAATCCTTGCAGATCTTTTGTCATGGTATGTTCCTACCCGCTCTTTGAGATCTGGGGGCCAGGCTCTTGCCGTGATCCCTCGATTTAGGTTGTGTCGAGTTGGTGGCCGATCCTTCCGGGTCAGAGCAGCTGAGCTTTGGAATTCCCTCCCTGTTGAATTGCGGCTGTTGGACGACTTGTTAGCTTTTCGTAAAGCCTTAAAGACTTTTCTCTTTTAATAACTTCCCCCGTTTTTTTCTGTTGTGTTCTCTGGAGGTGTTGCATACTTTCCTGCCATGCGCCAGGACGCCCCTTAGCTGGGGCAGCTGTGCGCAATAAAAATATGTGTAACATAACATAACATAACATATAAGATTACAAAGGTAAAACAACAGCAAAGCTCAAATCCGTACCGCTGCTCACCAATGTGAGAAGTTGGCCTGATGTATGATGTAGAGTACCTGAAATCAGAGGGGACAGAGTCTGGGTCACTAGCCAGTGACCAGGAAGGAACCAGGAAGGAACCAGGCAATGTCTGGCGCAATCTGGTTGATGTTGTGAAGCTTGTCTCCGCTGCCACGTGGTCTCTGGGGCACCGAGGATGTCCTGGAGTGAATCACGAGCTGTCCCACAAAGGCTCTCGCTGTCGGCAGTGTCGGCTTCAAGATCGGAGTCAACAGGCCTTGGCAAATGCAACCCACGCAGGATTCGAAGATCGCTTCTTACTCGAACCAGCAAGGTCTGAGCGGGTGCTCCTTTTCAGGGGAGCGAGGGCCAGTCTGGAGCAACCAGACTAGCAGAGCAAATTCAAAGGTTCGTCGGTACTGGGGCCACTAGCCAACGGGCAAGCGACCGGACCAACGCGTTGAGCAAAAAAATGCAAAAGGGCCCCAAGCAGCACTCGTCGAGTGTGGAGGGGGGAGCTTCAGTGCAAAAGCTGCTCAGGGCTGGAGCTTCTCAAACTCCAATGCACAGCTTCAAGGGAGCCTCGCATGCTGCACGGTCAGCGCTTTGTAGTTTTTCCAAGATGGCCGGCCCCACGCTTCAGGTCGCCTTCACGGGTCTCAGCTCTGCAGGGACTGTGGATCGGCTAATTAGAAGGCAGGCACGCTGGGTCTTGCCGATCTCTGTCGCTCGAGTTCCGGCGGGAACTGCAACAAAGCAAACGGCGAGGTGCTGGATGGTGCCTGTTTGCACAGTGTGGTCACTCCTTGACCACAAGGGAGATTCTTCAGTCTTCCACGTCGAGTGGGATGTCAAAGGGTCCAGAGTTTTGTTTCATAAGTTTCAATCAGGATAATCTGATGTGCATCTGCACAGCTCCTACTTTTAAGTCGAATCAGGGGGCTGGATTACCTGCTAGGTCCCTCCTATGGGTGGGACCCAGGAAGGGGGTGGTTACACCCCATTCCCTTTGTCCAGTTTTGCACCAGGACTGGGGCTGGATGGCCCCAGAACCGGTTTGACTGGAATCTGCCCAGGGACACCTTGTGCGCCGCAGGCAGTGTCTAGTTTCTTTCAACCCTCCCTGCTACAATCCACTATCTCCTGTCTGGGGTGGTGTGACACCTCCCTGTGACAGGAAACCCTTTGTCCAGGCGTCCTCTTCCAAGTTTCGGTCAGCAGCAGGAGGCCAGACATGTGTCTGTGGCAGCAGCATCCATTTTGTGATGCTGGGGCTCTGGTTAGGATTAACCGCGTTTTCAGTAAAGTAACATGCCTTCACCCTCTAGGAGGGTGGGATGCTATCCCCATCACCGGGACTGGCAAGGGGAGAGTATTCCAATGTGTATGACACCAAACACGACATGTTTTGATAAAGCCAAACCAGAGTTGCACTAACCGTAAGGACTATAATGCACTTAAGAGTATATGGTATGGCAGTATCACTGGAACAGCATTAAGGAATTGGTCCCAACACTGCAGGCAGACTCGGCTCATGCTAGAGCGCCATCTCACATAAAACCAAGCACTCTGCCTCCAGGACTGTAAAGGCCTGCCATAGGAGTGACTGATAGGTATAGATGTGTCCAGATATAGGTTTAGACATAGGTATACTACATCTAAGCAAGGGGTGAGTACACCATCTTGCCTCAGCTGTGGGAACAGCCAGTTGTGTCGATTTAAGTAATAGCCAGGGGTGGCAGAAGATATGCTGCAGCCCCTGGTAGGCCTTGGATGCACCTATGCCCTTGGCACCTAGTGTGCACTGGATAGGGGCTGACAAGGTGTCCAGTACCAAATTGGTTATGTACCTATAGTACATGTCTGTGAATTTAGAGAGAGAACAGCAGGCTGTGGGTCTGATTAGCAGGCCCACAGCCACATTAAGTCGAAAACCAGGGAAGCAAAAAGCAAAAATTGGTGTGACCATAGGATAGCAGACCCTACTCTCCTAGAAAGATTGACGCACCAAGCTAAAACCTGTTATTAAGGATAAACCCCTTGATAAGCCTGACTATGAAATACTTGTTTACGGCTCATGTCTAAGAGATAATAAGGGGAACTTGAGAGCAGACTTTGCTGTTTGTACAATTCAAGAAGCGGTAGAAGCCTCCTTGCTTCAAGCTGTTACATTTGCTCAAGTGGCAGAACTGGGTGCCCTTAAGAAAGCATGTCATCTTGCAAAGCAATTGTGGGTGACATTATTTACCGACAGTCAATATGGCTTCGGCGTGGTCCACAAATTTAGACAGGTATGGTCACAGAGAAGATTCATGACTTCATCCGGATCTCCAATACAGAATGGAGAATATGTAACTGTTGGAAGCATCACCATTGCCATGAGAAATTTCAGTTGTTAAATGCATAGCTCACAGGAGCGGTAATGATGACAAGACTGCTGGAAACAGATATGCTGATGTAGTTACTCTGTGTTGTGCAATTGGGGCATGCACATTTAAAGTAGAATAAGTCAAATTAATTGATGATTATACCACCATTTCACTGCTGTTGTCAATAGCTGGTACGTGGGAGGAGATCATGAGATTGCTTAAGGAAGTGGCAGAGGAGTAAGGATGGGTCAGAGCAGAATGTGCTAAAAATGCAAATGAAATCTGAGTCTCAGCTGTAGAAGACCTCTATTACCTGATAGCCAGTTATTTCCCATGACAAGACATTTTCATGGCCCTGCACACATTGGAAGGAATGTCATGGTGAGACTATTCAGGCAGAATCAGTTCAATCCCTGTTTATAGTTGTAGCTAAGGAATTGTGCCACAGATGTGTAACTTGTCAGCAGATTAATGTCGGGAGAAGAACGCCTGTATCCATGAGGCACATAGGTAGATCAGGAGGACCATTTAATAGAAAGCAGTTGGATTTTATTGAAATGCCTATTTGTACCAGGCTGAGATATATCCTGGTCATAGTATGTATTTTCTTCCAATGGGAGGAAGCCTACCCAACATGGATAAATTACAGTCTTACTGTAGCCATAGTGCTGTTCTGAGAACTCATACCAAGGTTCGGAATTCCAGGTTCTCTGGAGTCAGATCAAGGGACTCAATTTAATAATGAGATTCTTAGAATGCTGAGTGTGGCATCACATGTGGAACAGAGATTGCATTGTAGCTACGGACCAGAAGCTTCAGGAATAGTCGAGCAGGTTAATGGCACACTGAAATCTTATTTGGCTAAAGTATGCGCCATCCACTTTTCTGAAATGGCCTGATGATTTGCCCTTAGTGCTGATGATGTCGCTGTAGCACTCCTGGCTGAAGAACAGAATTGTCCCCACATTAAATACTCATGGGACATGCCATGCCCCTGCCTGCTGTGCCTGCAAATGTGATTGTAAATATCACAGATGACAAGGAGTCTCGACTACTGCAAGGGATTGGCTGGAATGGTACATTCTGTCTCTCAACAGGTTGGGACTGAGACTGCCATCCCAAGTCAGGAGCAACGCCACGACCTTAGCCCCGGTGATTGGGTCCTAATGAAGAAGCACGTTCAAAAATCCGGGTTGGAACTAAGGTGGAAGGAGCCCTATCAGATCATCCTCATTCCCAACTCTGCTGTGAAGTGTGGCCTCACGAAGGCTCCTGTATATAACTGCAAAATAACCATTACATGTTTTGCTTGTTTTTCACAAGTAGAAACAAGCACAGAAATATAAGTCTTCTTGCTGCTAAATTAAACCGGAGGTCAGAATGTAGACAAACATGTGCATCCTTACTAAAGCTAGATGTAGAGTAGTGACTGCTGTATCATTAGCAATTGCTGTGTTAGTATTAATAATTCTTTTAGCTGGTATGAGCACCACACCTGAGACAGCAATCCTTAGATCTACTCCTGCACCTACTTCATCTGCACATGCGATAGATGAGAGAAAATTAAAGGCTACATTTATAGATGCTTCAGAGGGGGTATCACTTTAAATGTTTTTTCTAGATTAGTTCAAGATTACACACATACTTTAAATGCTGAGGATTGCAATGTTTTTTCGTATTTGCCTGCTTCAGCTACTGAGGATGTATGCTTTCTGAAGTTCTTCTTTACAAAAGAATGAATCCTCATCCACAGGCTATGGAGATGAAAACAGCTTGGTTTTTCTTTAGGTTCTCTACAAAGATATGCACTGTTAAGGCACATGAATGAAATCTGACAAGTTAAATGAAACCATTGGAAAATTAAGGTATCCAAGTATTAGAAGAATGGACACCTCATATGCTTCATAAAGCAGCAAAGGAAGATCATTTTTCAAAGAATTTGTGGACGGAGGAGGTAGTTGAGTATAAAAAGACCTTGAATATCTCAGATTGAAATTAGATAGACCACAGAAAGAAAAACTATGGGCCAGATTTATTTTCCTGCAGATGGAGTATTCTCCCTTGGCCTTGCAGAAGACTTTGCATCCGTCAGGCCGAGACGACTCTGCCCACCAGATTTATAAATGACTGCCTACTTGGCTGTGATTTAAGAAGGTATTGGAAGGAACAGTCATCACAGCGCTTCATGTCAGTGCATGATTGCTGTTTGCTATGGGGCTGCAGCAGAAGGACACAGCACTGTAGCAAACAGTATTCTTTTCTTGTTTTCAAAGAGGAAATCTCAAAATCAGATTTTCTTTTCAAAAAGAAAAAATTGTTATGCTCCCCTTGCCATGAGAGGGTTCTTGCATGTCGGGGGAGCACTATAATATTTTTGCAGTGCCATACCACCAGGTTTTAACTGGTGGTAAGTAACAATAAAAAAATACTACATGTCTGCCCATCTAAATTGGGTGGGCAGACATGTAGCAAATTTTTCCGACGGCCCTGACTCCCTAGGGCCATTGGAGGTGATTAGTCACAGTGGAGACAGAGTAGTCCCCGCTGTTATTAGCCATAAGATCCACCTGCATGTAAATGCAGTGGGAGGACCACTATATTGGCGGGGAGGGAACTCTGTCACTGTTGCAATGGAGTACCCTCCTCACCAATATATAATTCAGGCCCTCTGTTTAAAAAAAAATAAAGAAATCACATCAGAACTAGATGATTGGGGATAAGTAGCTGTGAAAATACATTTGAAGTTCTTGCAGGGTCAGTTCACGTATTACCTGAGCAAGAACGAGTTATCCCTATATTATATTTTATATGTGGACAAGATGAATTTTTCCAATTGCCTACTGACTGGGAAGGTGTTTGGTATTTAGCTTTATTGTTTCCTAAAATGTATCATGCTAAGTTTTAACAATGAATCCATCTCACACACATGGACGTGGTATTAGTGATGGGACTCAATTAGTGGGAGATATTTTTGGTGCAATTATTCCCCCAGTAGGAGTAGTCCTGAATGACATGACAAGAAAATCTGAATTATTTCGACAGTAGTGGGTAAATTAGCTACTAGTTCATCAGGTGCTTTGGTAGCAGTAAACACAGAATTAGTAGCTATTAGATGAATGGTTTTACAAGACTGATTAGCTTTGGACATTTTGTTGGCAGAAAAAGGCTGTTTAATGTTGATGGCACAACAATGCTGTCCATACATACCAGACAAAATTAAGACAATAGAAGAATTTGCAAAGAACATTTCTGATTTAAAGCCTGAACTCGAAAACTTAGAAGCAACTAGTGTATTAGGACTCTTAGGTAAAGTAGCTTCTGAGATAAGTAGCTGGCTTTTGAAATATGGTAGTAGATTTTTGCTTGTTATATTATAGCTTATATTGATTAATGGCATTTGCTCAATATGCTTATTTGCTTTACTTAAGAGATTTAGGTGTTATTTAGTGAGAAAGAGAAAGGAAGAAAGAAAAAGACAAAGGAGAGAGCAAATAGAACTGTAAGAAAGAAAGAGTAAGGTTTACCGGGAGTTGAATGAGATACAAAGTTTGAAGGGAAAGATAGAAGACCCAACAAAAAAAGGAGATGCACCTCGCAGATTAATTTGTGTTAAAATATGATGGCTATTCTAGCTGTCGGGCAGGGGGAATTGCTAGTGCAAACTTCCTCATTTTGCAATAAACACATTTAACTGAAAAGTGCTCTTTTTAATGCTGAATAACACACGCATAATAAACACAAATTTTGTAATAGGTAATCATAATTAGGCATTATAAGCACACACATGAAGTAACCTACTCTACTGACTTATGTTAGCCTAACTACTGATGCCAAATAAAATGCTGACTTTACACGTTAGGGCTTATAGGTCTATTGCCGTGTTTAAACTGTTTGCACAAGATGTTTTTTCGTTCCAATGCAGATTCTGTAATTTTATAGAAGCCTTATGTTAGCTAACGAATAGGCATTTATTATGTATTAGACAACCAAGAGAGAAATTCTTACAGGAAGGGGAGCAGATGGTATGAAAATGTGCCTCATGGGAAGAACTGTCTGAACCACAAGATCTGTTCAAAGTAACAAACCAAGGGCATAGTTGCATAGCTTATTGTGAAGTTGTTAGAGATTGAGGAGTTTACCTGCTCCAGAGTTTGCTGAAGACTGATTGGTTCATGGGAGATGGCAATGGAAATATTGGTGCCAATAATGTCTCGACTGAATTATATTAGCGAATGTTCCTTAGATTAGTTGTGAGAGAGCCTTTCCAAGAGAGAGACTCTTATTTCTCTGAGTCCTTTTCTCATCAGACTAGTTGGGGAGAGCTCGCTTTAGAACTGAGTAGGCATGTCTTAGAGATGTCTGCTGACTTTAGACTGAGATTACCTTTTCAGTCTTCACTAATTTCCACTGCTTGAGTACTAAAGCTTCATGTTTAAGCAATCTTCTTCTCTCATCAGAACCATTCATTTGGTTTTTCTGAACTGAAACCTTACCTTGTTTGTGTAAATTAAATACCTATTATACCCAATTTTTATTTATTAGAATTAGGAATTTTCCTTTCTGGAACACACAATTTGCATGCTCTCTATCTTATTTGTATTTCTTACTAATGTAGTATTTTATCTCTTCTTGAAATATGGACTTAGGGATTATTTGAATCCGTATTAATGATGACTAAATGTTAATACTTACTGAATTAATACTTAATTTTGAATAAACTTGTTAATAAACCCATTAAACTCACAATAAATCTCTTTGTTGATTCTTGTGAAGCCCCTATTGGACTTCACTGTTCATGGTAATATAAATATTTGCTCCATACCATCTCTCCTTGTCGACTAACAAAGGTCCATAGGACCAATTGTGATTTTTTTTTTTTTAGAAATAATGATACTAGATGGTTAAGGTACAAGAATCCCAGCACCAGCAGTGATAAGCTTGAACACACACTGATCATTTCTAAGTGTCTCCCAGCTGGTGGCAATGTGGGAGACCTCCCCACTTACAGAATATGGTGGCATAAGGGAAAGGCCCCTATGCTTTTATAGGCATCAAGTCCATCACTGAAAAGATCTGAAAAAATCATGTTCATAAATTCAGAATATCTGAATACAACCATTATGACCAATTATCATAAACTTGTATCAGCTAAGCAAGCAATGGCATTGGTAATGCAGAGGTTCTACTGCCGGAAGCAAATCATTGTTTGCCCATCGAGTCAAGTATTTTTGACTCTCAGTCAGGAGGAGCCATAGGAAAGTTGCTTAGATTATAATCGGGCACCAGGCTTTCACCACTAGACTCTCCAGTGATAGGTGCAAGGACAAGAGTTTCTGGACAGAGAGCCCTGTTCTATGATGCCACATGATTTGTCTGTGGAGTACTCAGAACTAAAACTGGCTTCTCACAGGCTGCTAGAACTTCCTCCAAATGCTCCACATTGAATCGGAGCAAGTGTTCTTACATGGAGGGCAAGTTTAGTATTTTGGTTAGAATGCTGCACTTTGGTTCCACAGTTGACATGGGCAAACCCAGTGCTTCTGTTGCGTTTCGTGTGACAGATTTAAATTAACTCTGTTCTTTTTAAGGTGATCCAAAAGTGTAAGGGATGTCACCTTCTGGTGATATTTCAAGACCACCAGCATTTTGTTAGTCTATATGTGCCAACATCTGTATTATAAGAAGAAAGGCAGTTTTCAGCACCTGAATAATCTTCCTCTTGGCATCAATAGTCCTTGGCTAGTTGAAACTTAGGCAAAGAGTTCCTCCATGCAGCCACATCTCAGGAACCTAGAGAAGAGTTTGGTTAAAGATTCATCATAAAAATATGTCTACACTTTCTCATTTGCCACAAAGATGATGTCAGCCAACTTCAAAGCTTGCATGAGCAGTGCAGGTGTTGGTATTGTAAGCAATGAAAAAGGCAGATGGGGTGGCAACTTAATTGTCAAATGCCTTTTTGGAAGCTGCACCAAGGCAGCAGCCTACATAGCTGAGGCAATAAATGGTGTCAGGGTGGAGCCACTTGAATCACCAAGCACAGAGTATTGACCCCCCCCCCCATTTGGTAGTGGGCCAGAGGGTTAAATGTCTGTTCCAAAAATTTCTTGTGTGACCAATTGGAAGGATTCAACATGTGGAGAATAGGCAGAAGGGGGGGCTGCAGCTTTATATTCACAAGAAATTGTATGAGCTCTGAAGAACTGTGGGAGTGTTTCCTCATGAAAGAAGGTGACTTCTTTTTTCTATGACCTTTCTGTTTTTTTTTCAATACAATCCTTTAGGGGACTGATGCCAGTCAGGCAACTTACTTGAAAGAGCGGGAGGGGAATACTTTAGGTGTTCTTTTGAACCTTTTCCAAAACAATTCTGCTTCCTGCTGCTTCATGGTTTTTGAGAACATTAAAAAAGCAATAGTCACTGGCCAAAGGTTGTGGTTGGATACAAGACACTACATACAGATGGTGTGTGGATTTGATATATATAGCTTCTTGTTATACCATTGAAAAGGTTTAAATCCGGTACCAGAGGACATGACATTTGACCTATCCAGCATCAAAATACTGAAGAAATTTTGAATTTGGATACCAAGAACTCCTGACCCATGCTAATGAGGTGCAGAAATCCTGAACTGATGGCAGGCCGCTAGTCTGCGCCAGATCAGGAGACAGGGCGCTCTTTTACATCGCTCCTAAAGCATGGAACGGCCTCCCTCTTCACATCAGAGCTTCTTTGTCTCTTTTTAAATCCCATAAGAACTTGAAGACCTGGCTTTTCGTTTACTAAGCTACCATAGGTAGGGCTAGGCACACACAACTGCTTTGTGCTAGGATACCCTAATGGGTGATAGTGCGCTTTACAAATACACATAACATGTCAATATATGTACGCTAATCATGTTGCAAGCAGGGTGGTTGAAACTGCAGCAGCTGAAACTGCATGACCCACTGAGTGCTCCTGGAGTGCCAATTCTGAGGAAATATTTATCAAATCCAATCTAGTGCCTGGAGGACATAAGATGAGGAATTTGAAGGGAGACCTATCCATCAGAAAAGCTGTTTCAAAGCTGCATTCTGAGACTAACATTTTCATTTTCTTCAATAGAGAGAGCTGGTACCAGTCAAAGATGTGGGAGAGCTTCTCCAGAGATGACTTTGATGAAGGATGAGGTTAAGACATCATCTTCATGGACACTGCGTCTGGGGGAGATCCGTATCTTGGTGAAGACGGCAAGACAGTGCCTTGAAAGAGGACAATTATGGGATGTAATGCAAATGGGTGGTTGAAGAGGAGAATCAGTCTTAATGCTGTTAATGTACTGTCAGATCTTCTGTTTGATGGAACTTCACTTTGTGTAGGATGTGAGGGTTGATGCAATACTTTTCTTGAAGAGTTCAGCTTCTGTCGGCAACATCATTGATGATGTTATAGTACTAGACTTTGGTTGAGACAAATAGTTTTCTGTGTCTTGCAAAAAAGCTCTTCAATATGAGGTCATCAAAGGTTTTTTTTCTCTTCCATTGAGGAATTTAAATCCTTTTTAAGTGGAAAAAGCGCTAGTTAACTGTTCATTTGAGAGTCCATATTGATTGTTAGTGGTTTTAAAAATCTGTGTGTTTTTAGCATTCTTTCTAGCTCTCTTTTATATTTTTTGCCTTTATATTTGTTCATATGTTACATTTATTGTGGTTATTGCTATGGTATTTTAATTTTATGGACTATCATCTGAGTAAATATACTCAATTAAATTGAACTAAAACATTAAAAGATGAAAAAGAATAACTGGAGTGAGTTAGCGTTCTAGTTTGGTGCCCATCTATAAGAGACTTCTGCTTATTCTGATTCTTTCTTGGGGGGAATATGCTGTGTATTAGTATATAAAGTACAGATTGATCTCAATCTCAAGGTAACTAGTTGTATTACTGTAATGCAAATTTCACACCTTTGCATAGCAAATTCAGTCAACACTAACAATGAATGTAGGGGTTAGGAGACTTTTAGTGAAGTCGTTATTACATTTGGAGAAAGTATTTAATATTAAGCTGACACATTCAATGACAATATATGTTCTAATAATACATTTGTACTTCAATCAGATTATGGAAGAAATGTTCACAAATGAGCAGTTCATAATATCAATATTCTTCAGCTAAATCAAACGGATGTGACTTTTGAGGTGTAATGTTAACAAAATTCTTTATGATCAAAGCTAAATGTGTTTTTAGCTGTGATTTTCTAAATTAGAGCATGCAAGCTTGACATCATAAACGTAAGGTAATTTCTTGCATATATTTAAGTTCATGTGTGTCTCTCTCTTCCATTTTATGTGCAGATTAGCACAAGCCCTTTCTTCATTTATAGCAGTCAACTGGACACCTTTTGAAGCATTCCGAATCCTGGTATAGATACAGTTTGTATTATTTGTAAAAGTAAAAAAAGCTTATTTCATGTACCTCAATTTGAATTTTCTCCCATGAGCTTCGGCACAAATGGGATTTCTAGTTTTAAGATAAGTGCACCAATGCATCCATTGCACAACGTTGTATGTAATTTCAGGGTCATTCAGTTCCTAAAGGGTCTATGCAGCCTCTCATCCTTCTAAGTTTGTGTACCACTGAGCTGCATAATGGTAATTGCTATTGCTGTGCTAGAACACTTTCATGATAAAGTGCTATAAAATAAAACATGCATTATTACTGTTAGCACACCAACTCATTATATGCTACAATGAACCCTCTGATATTTGCAGAAAAATATCTACTATGTTACAGTGGTTTGGCCTGATTTGTAAATACAGTTAGTAAATTGACCTTTTAGAGATTTTCATAACTTAATTGAAGGTGGGGTCCACATAATTTGAAACATTCAACAATTTGTAAACACTTACAAAGATGTAGATTTAGATGCATATTAGAATTTAATGAGTAGCCCAGCCTAGACCTTGAACATGATTTAGAGCAGGGTGATAAGGAAAACTCTTTTAATTTGAGGAAAATGTGCTACAACTCTTGGAGAATTTATTATTGGGATTATATTAACATAAATTCCTAGAACTGAAAATGTCTGTTGGTTGATTCTGCACCATATAGCACTTTCACCACAAATACGAAGAGTTGTTACCACCCAACTCTAAATCAGGCCCAATGATATCTTCTAAAAGCAGCAAGATTTTTGTGGTTGTTACCGTTTTGATATATACCACAAAGAAATAAAGTCTATATTTCGCAAATGTTATTTATTAAGGAACAATAAGACACAATCAAAAACATAGTATATATAAATCAATATATAATTATACATACATATAGTAATACGTATGTACGTATCCTTCATTACCTCACAAAACGCTACACGCTATAACAAAATAATTTAATTAATTTAAAAAACTCTGTGAGAAAGTTCTTGAACATGCACATTTTGGTTATTTTTTATTGTGTTTTTTTTTGCCAAAAACGCAATGGAAATTGCACATTTTAACATAACATTACTTAATTTCAATAAACTAGTTTCTTAAAGCATTTGAAATTGTTTGCTACATTACAAAGAATTGATAACATATACATACATATTCATAAACAACATAACTATAAAAAGGTAAATCAAACTGTCTACTTGTAAACAGTAGTTCATGTGTTTAACAAACTCACAAATCAAAGTTTGGTACAGTGAATACCAGAGTCTTATTCCTTAATACAATTAACTAAAGCGTACCTTAAAATGACATAAATACCTATGGCAAATAAAAAATCCCACTATTAGAATACAATTAGACCATCATTTTGAAGGATTATATGATAACAATGAACAACACTGTAATATGGTTCAATATTGGTGTCAACCCGTTACACTGGCATGACAAACCACTAGGTCATCACCAGAACTCTGTTATGGCAATGAAGGACTATATCACATGTTGTCAGTTGTGTATTCTGGATAGTACATATTATTTTAGTTTCAGTTATCATGAAAAAAAGTCCATCTTGAAATACTTCTGCAAAACAGAAAGTGAAATGCTGGACTATACTGTTTGGTTGTCTGTAGTAAAAAGACGATAAATATTTAGATTTGTAGTGGAGAAGAAAAGATTTTAGAAAAAAACATGAGTTTTGTTAAAAAGTTGTCAGTGGAGGTCAGAGATTTTTTAAGATGGTCCCTCAAAGATTTAGCTCTCAATGCCCCCGCATTGCAATTTGAATGTTAAGAGTTTGTTTACTTTCCGTGAAAAAATGCTATTGAACAATGGTTTCCAGCTGTCATTATCTAAAGTCACTGCCATTCAAGAAAGAAAATAGGCTGATAATAAGATTCTTATTGGTTGAAATACATCTTTCACAGCAAAGGGGTAACATCCGTCAAATATGGATATTTGAAATCTTTATTTTATGGAAAAAAGTAGCTTAATGTTATATATATATATATATATATATATTGAGAGAGAGACAGACATATATATAGACAGAAACCGAATACCTTATGGGTCCAAAATTGCATCAGGTGACATCATAAACCACCTCTGCAAACACTGAGTGGTTTGTAAATGCCTCCAAAATAATGAGTGCACATATTCCCAAGCATCCTTCTGCTGCTAATTTAGAATTCGAATTACCAAGCATCCTTCTGCTAATTTAGAATTCAATATGTTTTACTTTTTGCAAATACTGCTGAACTTTTATTTGAATATGTTCTGATCTACATTGAATAAGTGTGTGTATATGCATTAGCTATTAATCACAAACAGAATCTGGATGTTATCTTTTGCAGAAAAATGTATGAAATGGCCCAATTTCAATGTTTGATTGAAAAAAGCCCAGTGCTCAATATTTTAGAATTATTCCAAAATGTATACAATATTTGTAAACAAAAAATTCAGAATCTGAGACTGAACTTTCATCAAAAACTGTATTTTCCAAGATGGTAAAACTTCACAACAAAGACAATGATTGCAAGGACAATCTTTCTAAATGTTCACAATTAGCTGAAATTAGGCACTTCTATCACTTCACAATAACAAAGCAATGTCAGTTAATGTTGTTTTGTGTTCATTATTTGAAGTGACTGGTTGATGTGAAATGCATTCTATGTGGGACAAGGATGCATTTGACCAATAGCAGACAAGCACACAGCCTTTCAAGACCACACAAGCGCCCAAAACAGACAATCAGCTTCTAAACACAGCTAAAACAGTTAGCATAATATAACATAAACTACCATGACATAACATCATAACATAACAAAATAACATAAAATAAATCTCAGAAAGAAACCTTTGTTGTTTTAAAATTAATTACAGTATTACATCTACTTAAGTTGTGAGAGTCAAATAAAAAGAGTAATTGCTTACAAGCTACAGATATAATGTAAAACACCCGATCTAAGAAGAAGCTATTGTTTATTTTGCATACACATTATTATCTTTTTATCGAATAATCTGTGTTTTAGGTAAGATGAAAAACGAATTTTGTAACTTTTCTACCCCACTAAGTTAATCCTGTTTTTGATTTACAACCAAGCATATCTGGAAGATATATTGACTGCTTTATGTCTCTTTTCATTACCTGTGTTTTCTGTTTAGACAACTTTTACAAACATAAACAAACATGTGGCCCTAGTATCTACTTAACAAATAAGCACATAGCAACCAGAGTAATAGAATCCCAATTTGCTACTTTGGTATGCCAAGTGCAAATATATTAATCTTAGCTACATGAAGCCCCCATTGCAAAAAAACACAAATGGGCATTTTCTCTTGAAACACTGAAATGTACATCAAGTAAAGCAAACATTAACATTAGTCACAGAATCACATGTATTGATATTTTCAACAGGCAGAAGAAAAGTTTTAAATGAAACAAACACCTAGTTTTAATGGTACATTGTGAATTAGGTTGTTTCATCTACATTCTAAAACTTCTCCAGCACAGAAATGTATCCACCATGTTTTACATCGTACAAAATAATTGTGCATTTGACCCACAGAAAACATAGAAGAACTTGACTCTGACATCCACTTTGAAAGGAAACACTGTACAGAATATCTGTAGTACAATCAAGCCATTTACATATTTTCAACTGCTCGTTTGACATTGTGCTCCCTGCCCTGTTCTGTTTTTTCTTGGTTCAGGTATTCTAGAACCTTCATTAACATGTCTTCATCCAGGTACTGCCTATTGTGTGTGTCATCATTCTCTCTGAGCTTTGAGAGCCTTTTGTTCACTGGGACTATCTCTTGGGAGCCTCCAGGGTTGAAATATTCTTTTATGGCCTGCTCATACTGATCCTCTTCCTCCTGGTCATCATCAGACGGAACTCTTTTCATTTGGTTTGTGTTCATAACCTCTGGATATTTTGTTAGCACCTTTGCCATGTAGTCTGTTAGTTCATCATCTTTATCATTCAGTTGCTCATAATCCAGATTCCGTCTTTCCAAATCATTCATCCATGTTGATTTATGCCCTTTTTGTCTCCTGGGTAGGTAGGATGACCTTGGCAAACCATTGTCTTGATTCATTTGATTTAAAAAGTATCTGGGTTTCTGGTTAGGCACGTTGCTTGCTGCCCCTAGCAAATTTGCAATGTCTCCAAAAGTGAGCTCTTCAGCCAGGGTTGCTGGTTGCTTAATGTAACTATTCTTTGAGTTAATTGTGTTTCTAAAGCCATCCATTTGGTCTAAGGTAGGGTCGGAAACTTCATCAAGGTCTTCTGGGACTTCTGGTTCCTGATCAGGCGCCTCTTTTTCCCCTTGTTTCTTATCTCCAGATTTCAGCATGTCAAGTAAATCCTCAGGGGGGATCTGTAATTTCCGAGACATCTCTATCAACTGCAAAATTGCTTGTGGATCCAAGTTCTTTTCAGAATACTTTCCACCTCTTTTCTCTTCATTCTGTGCTACAGTTTTTGCTTGGCCATTATCAATCCTATTCATTAGCATCAACATCTTCATGTAGTAATTTGTCAACCTCGAAAGGTTTTCTGAAGCTTGATCTTTGTTAATATTTCTTGGGTCTTCTTCTGGAAAGCCAAATTGCCCAGACCGTTTTACTGCATCATCAATTTCTTCATTTTTTTCAATTTCTTCCTTGCTGTCTTGGATCTCCTCTTGAGTTTGGCTTTCTACTTTCTCTTCAACTGGATTCCAGTCTTCCCCTCCAACAACATCTTCATAAGCAATATTGTTAGCTTTGTACAGATCATCTTCATCATCTTTATATGATTTCTGGTCATCTTCCAGCCGTTCTCGTTTATTGTTATTTGGCCCAGATAACTTCCCCAGTTCCTTAAAAACAGACTCCAGTGTAGCAAGACTTTGGGGTGTATACTGCTCTTCCACTATTTCATTGGTACGCTTGAACGGGTTGTCTTTAGAGGTGTCTTCAAAATATCTATATGGCATTTTTAGTGTTTTATGCCTTCTCTCAGGCCACATGTTTGTTTCATAATCATCACTCAATTCCATAGGAAAACTCTTATCTGAACTTACGGAATACGGTTTACTGTTTACCTTTGACCCTGTTTTTCCCTCTTTTTCTGCTTTCATCAATGCCTCCAGCATTATTCTGACCCATTGCGGGTCTTCTTCATTTGTAGAATCCCTTCCATTATCTGCTAATTGAACTTGATCATTATTTTCTTTCTGCTGCTGAAGAAATGGAGCCCCTTGGTAAAGGTTATAGTCTGGGTTGCCATCTCCTTGATTAGCTTGTTGTCTGAGGTTCTCTAAATATTCCAATGCTTTGATCATCTCTGGATTGGGCATCTTCTGTATATTTTTCAGTCTATGGTCTGAGTCTTTCTGCGGAAGCTGGTAGTATTGAAATGATGCAGCATTAGCACAACAGATTAGAAGAAAAATAGGTGCCATCAACAGAATAGTTCCAAACCAGTTTGTTTTAATGGACCCCATAGTTCCAATGTTTTCTGTGGGAAAAGGAGAAGAAAATGTTTATATAATAGGACACTTGACAGTTAGCAACATTTTGCTTATTTAGTAGACTGTTTATACTGGGGTTAAAGACAATATGATAAACAAGATAATGTTAAAATCATATCGAATGAATACCATTGCTAGAAAAGTGAACATTCAAAAATTAAGTTAGGGTAATGGAACTTTCTGTAAATTAACCAGCCCCTTTTAGAGAGGGGAGCAAATGCATATTTGTAAACCTAACAATTTGTATAGCCTAATACTGTAGAAGCTAAACATTGATTTGTATTAATTAAAGAGCAATATCATTTCTTGAAGAAAGTGAGTGTGGAGTCCAACTGTACTGTTCGTAAGGTGACATGCTTGGGTGCATACATATAGCTGTGTAGTTCATTTATGAAAGGTTATGAGCTTACTTGAATCCATGATTTGGTACAAGACATAAAAACATTTTTTATCAGTTTTTGTATGACCATGATCTGATAATAGTATATTGATACTGTGACTGTATTTCGAAAATATATTTATTTGGTTGCATGTCAGACTAATGACAACACAAACATCGTAAGATGAGAATATGGAGGTAAGTATAGATGTATTATTTTTAACTCCACTTCTAGGATATTATATCATGATATATTATGATATTATGGTACTTCATGTTCTGAATAGAATAATGTTGTAGCACAATATTTAAAAGTCAGTGTTCTGATTGTACACTATTTATTTATCAGCGTTTTCATGTAACACAGACTAGAGTCATAGGGTAACAGAGCACTTCAAAGAAGGCCACATTACAAATTGGGGAGACGAGTGAGACTGCATATATTACAAGAACATATCAGATAAAATACATGCATGTTCTAGAAAATTGAATAGCATACTATAACCAAAATATCACAAAATATAAAATCATGTTTCTCTATTTTTTTTTTTTAAATAGCCTATCAAGGCTTAATGATCACAGAGCCCTTTGGACAGGACACAGGGTTACTAAAACAAGTTTTAAATCCAAGACACAAAACATTAGATTCTAAGATACATACTAGGCCTGAAGAGAGGTGCATTGTGTATCAAATAGATGTAGGAAGCTACAAGGGTCCACACACAAGAAATGTGTGTTAGAAGACAAATACATTATCATACAGCCATATAGTATTAAGGTAGAAGAGACAGTGGTTGCAAAAATCTCAATTATGAATATATTTTGAGGAAGATAAATATAGGGTTCCCCATTGTTCAGGGTCATTAACAGGGCATATATCAGTCTCAAATTATTGAATCCTAAACTATCCAGAACAGTAGGGACTTCAGGTTCATTAGGATGTGATGTGGAGTGGTAACACTTTTATTTCCTTGTAATCCTCTTTAAAAGCAACATAGGACGATATTGTTTTGATGGATGTTGGGATCGAATTTAATTCTCACCAAGCACTCACAGAGAAGAACTGACTTATTATCTTTGACATTTGTAAAGGGATTTTAAGAAGGAGGTACAGAGTTGGCACTAGACAGCTGAAATGGGTAGCTTCTGCACTGGATATCTTAGGAAGCCTTCTCCACAGCACTCCATATTTTGACAAGCATGTGTGCATGTGCTGGAAGGGGCACACCAGAGGGACATTGGTTAATGGCAGCACAAAATGATCTCTTGTGAGGCTTTAGAAGTAGCTAAAGCCTGTAAAAGAAGCATTCTGATTGGCCTACAAGCTCAAAACATTCCATCCAGGGTATTAACTGCTATCAAAGACAGAAGTGATAGAGGTCACTTGAGAGTTATTGGAGACAATTATTTTATCATTATCCCATAGTAGTAGAATAAGTACCTTGTAGTAGTACGTTTCTTTCTTGTTAAATATCCAATAATGCTGATTTGACTGATTATCCTTTGATACGTTCTCAGATAAATATTCATATGTTGTTTTTGTATTTGCTGATTGACACCATAATTGCTTACCATAAGGCAGAAAAGTGAAGATAAGAATATCAGTGTTTAAAAATGTGCAGAGTTGCTATCCCCCTATTGCTGTTTATATATCTTTTCAGGAGTTAAATAAATCATCATTTTTAATTAATGTTTCAAACATGCAAGCTAATATTTTATGTTCATAGTGCAATTCCAGCATTTTAGTCAAACACATCCTTTCTTCATTGCTGAACATTACTCTCAAAGTAGCACCCAGCAGCAAATCGCTCTTCAGCCTGGTCCTTTCCTTTTTAACAAAAAGTCAAGAGATTATAACGGGACTGGAAAAAGGTGCATACGGGGTGTGTACTGTAAGCTACATTACACATTTTAAGCTGATACAATATAGCTTCAAGCACTAAGCGTACCTCTCACTCTAAACCCTCCAAAACATATACCCCACATGGTTAGACCGATGTCCACAATGTGGAACTCCTGATGCGGACTTTGCGCATATGGTGTGGGGTTGCTCCTGGATAGCATCTTACTGGGGGAAGACATGCAGAATTTAAATAAGGTAGCTGAATTGGAGGACCTGTGTAACCACTGGGAGATTGTTAGACGGGGACCTGGAGGGTCGGCCGAGCACAAGGGAGAGGCCTCCAGTGAGGACCGTCTCTAGCGATCGCACAGACAGGTAACTTCCCCCCCTACAGATGGACACCACACGAAGATCAGGGTAACACCTTTTATAGGCAATTCTTGGAGTAGGGTGGTACGATACAAGGCGATCAGGACACGATGATCCTCTCAATTCTAGTCTCTAGTAGGGGAAGGGGGTAGCGGGACAGTCTTGGTACCCACAGGTACTGAGGTGTAATGGTGGTAGCTCACAATCCTCGAGCTCGGCGTTCGGACGGGTCAGACCGCGGCAGCGCCAGCAGGTCCCGAAGAGGTCGTAGGTGGCAACGGGCCGCGGCAGCGCCAGCAGGTCCCAACGAGGATGAAGGTTACGACGGGCCGCGGCAGCGCCAGCAGGTCCCACGAGGGTGAGGGTTACAACGGGCCGCGGCAGCGCCAGCAGGTCCCACGAGGATGAGGGTTGCAGAGGGCCGCGGCAGCGCCAGCAGGTCCCACGAGGATGAAGGTTGCAGAGGGCCGCGGCAGCGCCAGCAGGTCCCAACGAGGATGAAGGTTACGACGGGCCGCGGCAGCGCCAGCAGGTCCCACGAGGGTGAGGGTTACAACGGGCCGCGGCAGCGCCAGCAGGTCCCACGAGGATGAAGGTTGCAGAGGGCCGCGGCAGCGCCAGCAGGTCCCACGAGGATGAAGGTTGCAGAGGGCCGCGGCAGCGCCAGCAGGTCCCACGAGGATGAAGGTTGCAGAGGGCCGCGGCAGCGCCAGCAGGCAGGACAATAGTTCACAAGGCAGAGCTGTGGCAGCGCCAGCAGTCCGTCAAGGATGAGTTCGTCGCGGTGTCTCTCGACTCCAGGATACAACTGCCTTCCTGTCCTGGGGCTCCCTCAGTTATAGGTCTGGCGCCCTTTGATGTCCGGACCCTCGCTCTTGGAGGTCGGGAGGTCTGGGATGAGGGAGTCCAGACACCCAGCAGGGGGGTGGAGCCAGCGCCCGAGGAGGCTGGGGGTGATCGGCACCTGGCGGGGGAGAGCCATCTACACTTCTTACTCCCATTGACCTGCCAAGTGGTCCGTTCACCTCCTGGGTGGATGGTGGTGCCGGGATGTCGGGGCCTGGCCAGGCCCAGGGTCGGGGTCGGGCTGAGGCCGCGCGGCCGCGTGGTGCCGTGTCCACGATGGCGGCTGGGCCGGGCAATGGTGCTGACGGTGGCCCGGGCCCGTGACACAGGGACATCCGGGAGCAGGCGTCCCATGGGGGACGGGTTGCGGGTTTGTTCTGTGGGTAGTACCTGGAAGGCCGGGACCCGGGCCCTGTCCTGTGGGGAGGGAGCGAGCCCTTCAGGGGGCCTGTCCAACATGCGTCCCCCCCAGCTGAAGGCGGGGAGAGTCACCCATCTTCTTGGGGACTTTCCTCGTCGAGGCGGAAAAAGCGGGACAGGCCGTCCGCATTGGCGTGGTCTTGACCAGGGCGATGCTCCACAGTGAAGTCCATCCCCTGCAGGGAGATGGACCATCGCAATAGTTTGGGGTTCTCCCCCCGCATCTGCATGAGCCATTGCAGGGGCCGATGATCTGTCTGTACCCGGAAATGGGTTCCGAAGAGGTACGGCAGGAGCTTCTTGAGGGCCCATACCACTGCGAAGGCCTCTCGCTCAATGGTGCTCCAGCGCTGTTCTCGGGGCAGTAGGCGTCGGCTGATGAAGGCCACTGGTTGGTCCACTCCTTCGGGGTTCAGTTGGGAGAGGACGGCCCCAATACCATGGTCGGAGGCATCGGTCTGCACGATGAACTCGCGGCTGTAGTCGGGGGCCTGGAGCACAGGAGCGGTGCACATGGCGGCCTTCAGCGTCTCGAAGGCCGCTTGACAGTCGGGAGTCCAGTTGACTCTTTTTGGGTGGTTCTTAGATGTGAGTTCCGTGAGGGGCCCCACAATGCTGCCATAGTCCCTTACAAACCGCCGGTAGTATCCGGTGAGCCCCAGGAAGGCTCGGACCTCGGTTTGTGTTTCGGGGGGTTGCCAGGACTGAATGGCAGCTACCTTGAGTTGGAGGGGGGCCACCAGACCGCTCCCCACTTGGTGTTCGAGGTAGGTCACGGACCCCTGGCCGATTTGGCACTTGCTGGCCTTTATGGTGAGGCCGGCCTGTTGGAGGGCCTGCAGGACCTCTCTGAGGTGGTGGAGGTGGTCTGTCCAGTGGCGGCTGTATACCGCGATGTCGTCCAGGTAGGCGGCGCTGAATTCTTCGAGGCTCGCCAATACCTGGTTCACCAGTCTTTGAAAAGTGGCTGGAGCGTTCTTCATGCCGAAGGGCATCACTCTGAAATGGTAGTGCCCATCCGGGGTGGAGAAAGCGGAACGTTCTTGGGCCCTGGGGGTGAGGCCGATCTGCCAGTAGCCCGCTGTCAGGTCGAAGATGCTTAGGTAGCGGGCTGCCCCCATGCGGTCGACTAGTTCATCTGCTCGGGGGATAGGGTGAGCGTCGGTTCGGGTGACCGCGTTCAGACCCCGATAGTCGATGCAGAATCGGAGCTCCGGTGTAGTGCCCGGGGCCGCGGCCTTGGGGACCAGGACGACCGGGCTGGCCCAGGGACTGTCCGAAGGTTCGATGACCCCGAGGGCGAGCATCTTGGAGACTTCTTCTTGGATGCATGTGCGTACCCGATCCGGTACTTGGTACGCCCGGTGTCGAACAGGAGGACTGTCCCCCGTGTCCACGTCGAGCAGGCACCAGGAGGTGACTCCGGGTGCGAGGGAGAACAGGTTTGCGAACGGCAGCAGGAGGGCCCGGCAATCTTGACGCTGCTCTGGGGTCAGGGCCTCGGAGAGTCGGACCCCGTCCACCGAACCATCTCTTTCCCGGGTCCTCAGTAGGTCAGGGAGGGGCTCGGAGTCTCCTTCTGCGCCATTGTCGGTAGCCATCAGCAGGCTGAGCTCTGAGCGCACGAAGTGGGGTTTGAGTCTGTTGGCGTGGAGGCCCCGGAGGGGGTTCCGGGGGGACTCCAGGTCGATGAGATAGGTGACGGGACTCTTGCGCTCGATCACCTTGAAGGGCCCCGTCCATTTGTCCTGCAAGGCACACGGTTCGATGGGGGACATCACCCATACCTGCTGACCCGGTTCAAACTCGATGGAGGAGGCATGTTGGTCGTACCACTTCTTCATGTCCTCTTGACTGGCCTCCAGATTGGCTTTAGCGATCTCCCTGAATTTCCGGGTCTGATTGCGGAGGGTCAGGAGGTATTTGTAGACGTCTGGAGGGGTTTTTAGGGGGGCCATTTCCCATTCCTCCTTCACTAGGCTGAGAGGCCCGCGAACAGGGTGTCCGTACAGGAGTTCGAAGGGGCTGAAGCCGAGGGACTTCTGGGGGACTTCTCGGTAGGCGAAGAGGAGGCACGGTAGTAGCACGTCCCACTGGCGGCGTAGGGGTTCTTCCAGCCCCATGATCATCCCCTTGAGAGTGCGGTTGAACCGCTCGACCAGTCCGTTCCCCTGGGGGTGATAGGGTGTTGTGAATCGGTAAGTGACCCCGCACTGCTGCCAGAGAGATTTCATATACTTTGAAATAAAGTTCTTACCCCTGTCGCTGATGACTTCCCGGGGGAAGCCCACTCGAGAGAAGATCCCCATTAAGGCTCGACCCACTACTGGGGCTGTTATAGTACGAAGGGGGACCGCCTCAGGATAGCGGGTAGCGTGGTCCACCAGGACCAGGATGAAGCGATGCCCCTGTGCTGTTCGGGGGTCCAGGGGCCCCACAATGTCTATTCCCACCCTTTCGAACGGGGTGGTCACCACGGGGAAGGGTTGCAGGGGTGCCTTGAGTTTGCGGCCGCTCTTCCCGCTGGCCTGGCAGGTCGGGCAGGACCGGCAGTGGTTGGAGACGTCATTTCTCATTTTGGGCCAAAAAAAGTGAGTCACCAGGCGGTGGTAGGTCTTGTCTTGCCCCAGGTGCCCAGCCAGGGGGACATCATGGGCCAGGTTCAACAGGAAGTCTCTGAAGTGGAGGGGCACCACCAGCACTCGCCCGGCCCCCAGTTCTGCGATTCTCTGCTCGCTGTACAAGAGATCATTGTCCCAATAAACCCAGTGGGCCCCGGTGGTGTCTCCTTGGCCCTGGGCGAGCGCTTGCTGTCGCAATCCCTCGAGGGAGGGGCAGGTCTTTTGCTCCTGCCGGAATTGTTCTTGGGTGGGCCCCCCTTCTTGACGCCACTGAGCCAGGTCGGGAAGCTCGGGGGGCTGTGTGGACCCCTCTGTGGTGGGGTCCGGGTGGTCGGTCTGGAGGAAGTCTTCTTCTGGAGCGATCGAGGGCGGAGGTGCTGCCCATTCGGGTTCTTCTGGTCCGGGGCTGGGGCGGGTGGCCATGGACCGGGTGGTCACGCACGCCCAGTCCGGGAGACCCAACATCCCCAGATGCTCTCTTCTTTCAACAGCTGCCCATGGGGAGCTCTCGAGATCGTTCCCCAGGAGGCAGTCCACGGGGGCATCGTCGCGGACAGTTACTTTCAGCATGCCGGACACTCCTCCCCATTCGAAGGGGACGCAGGCCATCCGACACAGGCTCTCCGAGTTATCTGCCGATCGGACGGGGCAAAGCACGTTTGGCAGGATTTGTTCTGGGGTCACCAGGTGACAACGGACGGCCGTCACACTGGCCCCGGTGTCACGCAGGGCCTCGGCCTTGCGCCCATTTATGCTCACCCATTGGCTGTACTTCCGAGTGTTGGCGGGCAGGGGAGTCCGCGGGACCATGTCTCGTCCTCATAGGCATGCCAGGGTCATGGCGGCGGGTTCCCACTCGAACTGCTCCGACTCGTAGGCCTCAGAGTCTTCTCCTAGGGCGGCGGCCGCCACCTGGCAGGGCCCGGGAACCTGGTTCTTCGGGCAGGTCGGGTCACTGGCATAGTGGCCGACTCGCTGGCATCGATGACACGTCACGTTGGCTCGGAACCCCGGGCGCATCGGGGGTTTTCCCCGGCCTGCTGGGGGCGGGGTGGCGTTAGCGGGAGCGGCTGGGACCGCGTCTCTGCCCCGGCCCTGTCCTCCACCTCCTCCCCGGGGGCGATGATGACCTTGGTTGGTTCTGTTCTGCTCGTTCGGCCCACTCCGGGCCACTCGGGTGCTCTCCCACCGGTCAGCCTCGGTGGCGAGCTGCCGTGGGTCAGTCAATTTACTGTCGAGGAGGTGCTGCCTGAGCTCGACGAAGCAGTTGTTGGAGAGGTGCTCCCACACAATGAGATTGAAGAGTTGTTCGTAAGTGGTTACGTTGTTACCCTTGATCCATCCCTCGAAGGCCCGGCTGAAATAGTTCACGTATTCCAACCATGTTGTACCTGGGATCCGGGTGCAGTTGCGGAACCTCTGGCGGTACATTTCGGGCGTAAGCCCATATCGACTGAGGAGGGCGGCCTTCATGTGGTCATAGGACGTCATGTGATGGTCCGGAAGCTGCAGCAGGGCATCACGGCCCTCATTGACGAATCTCCCCCATAGACCGGCTCCCCAGTCACTTCGAGCGACCCGGTGGGCAGTCATGGCGATCTCATAGGCCTTGAACCACTGCTGTATGTCGTCGTTTCGGTGATATTCTCGGACCACATCCTTGGGGATGTGGACCTTCTGCTCGGTAGTACCCGGGGGGTGCGGTGGCTCGGGCACCCCTAGGTTTTTGTTCAGTTTGCGTATTTCTATCTCCGCTAGTTTGCACTCGTGCTCGTATGCCAGTCTTTTTTCTTCGAGATCCCTCTGTCTCTGTTTTTCCTCTCGCTCTTCTCTGAGCCGTAAGTGTTCTAAGTTTATTTTTTGTTCCGCCAGCTTCAATTCTCCGTCTAATTTGAGTCGTGCCAAGTCTAACTCGTGTAATCTATTTTTTCCCGCTCCTGGATCTCTTCTCGGGAGGGGCCTGTCCTCCGTTCTTCCGTCAGGGTGGTGTTGACTTCCGGGGCTATGGGGTCCCGGGGGGTTGCGGTATTCGTCTCTGTCCAGGCCTCTAGGGCGTTTTTGAAGTCTTCTTTTGTGCTTAGCCCGGTGGTAGCAATGCCTAAGTCCATGCAAAATTGTTTGAGCTCTCGGTGGTTGTATTCTTCCAGCCTTTCCATCTGGAACTTCTCTGCCGATCCGCTCTCTTTGGTCGTCATTGTGGTTTTAGTCGTAGGGTGAGTTACTGTCTGTACGGTACGCGTTGGTTCGGATCCCACCGCTGCCACCAATGTTAGACGGGGACCTGGAGGGTCGGCCGAGCACAAGGGAGAGGCCTCCAGTGAGGACCGTCTCTAGCGATCGCACAGACAGGTAACTTCCCCCCCCACAGATGGACACCACACGAAGATCAGGGTAACACCTTTTATAGGCAATTCTTGGAGTAGGGTGGTACGATACAAGGCGATCAGGACACGATGATCCTCTCAATTCTAGTCTCTAGTAGGGGAAGGGGTAGCGGGACAGTCTTGGTACCCACAGGTACTGAGGTGTAATGGTGGTAGCTCACAATCCTCGAGCTCGGCGTTCGGACGGGTCAGACCGCGGCAGTGCCAGCAGGTCCCACGAGGATGAGGGTTACAACGGGCTGCGGCAGCGCCAGCAGGTCCCACGAGGATGAGGGTTGCAGAGGGCCGCGGCAGCGCCAGCAGGTCCCACGAGGATGAAGGTTGCAGAGGGCCGCGGCAGCGCCAGCAGGTCCCACGAGGATGAAGGTTGCAGAGGGCCGCGGCAGCGCCAGCAGGTCCCACGAGGATGAAGGTTGCAGAGGGCCACGGCAGCGCCAGCAGGCAGGACAATAGTTCACAAGGCAGGGCTGTGGCAGCGCCAGCAGTCCGTCAAGGATGAGTTCGTCGCGGTGTCTCTCGACTCCAGGATACAACTGCCTTCCTGTCCTGGGGCTCCCTCAGTTATAGGTCTGGCGCCCTTTGATGTCCGGACCCTCGCTCTTGGAGGTCGGGAGGTCTGGGATGAGGGAGTCCAGACACCCAGCAGGGGGGTGGAGCCAGCGCCCGAGGAGGCTGGGGGTGATCGGCACCTGGCGGGGGAGAGCCATCGACACTTCTTACTCCCATTGACCTGCCAAGTGGTCCGTTCACCTCCTGGGTGGATGGTGGTGCCCGGATGTCGGGGCCTGGCCAGGCCCAGGGTCGGGGTCGGGCTGAGGCCGCGCGGCCGCGTGGTGCCGTGTCCACGATGGCGGCTGGGCCGGGCAATGGTGCTGACGGTGGCCCGGGCCCGTGACACAGGGACATCCGGGAGCAGGCGTCCCATGGGGGACGGGTTGCGGGTTTGTTCTGTGGGTAGTACCTGGAAGGCCGGGACCCGGGCCCTGTCCTGCGGGGAGGGAGCGAGCCCTTCAGGGGGCCTGTCCAACATAGATAATATTGGGTCTGATCCCTGTTCCGACGAAAAAGAAACATAGCCATGTGTTCCTAATGCTAGGCTTAGTGCTAGGAAAAAATGGATTGCTATCAAATAGATGGGAACACAACCTCCCAAATATGCTGAGTGGTTGCGAGATATGTCCAATTGGGCAGTAGTAGAAGAAGTTAGAACAAAGCATGTGAGGCGTGATGAGCACTTGGAGAATACATTGGCAGCATGGGCACAGATGTTGGCGGATTTATAGAGTGACATAGCTGCTGAAGCCAACACTGGCAAGGAGATATAAAACAAGACGAAAAAGGGAGTAGTCAAAGTCGAATGGGTGCAGAAGCGTAATGCTCTTACAGGGCAGGAGGCCCGGGGACACGAGATAAGGGAAATAAAGATACATCTGCGGAATTCTAGGGCCAGGAACAAAGTCTCCACCACACACTTTCAACTATGTTGAAAGTGTGTGGTGGAAATAAGTAGTAAGTATGTTCATTGCACTACAATATGAGAAGCTAGGGAGGAGGTGGGAGCTCGGGATAGTGCATATATGTGATGTCTTAGTATGATCCTGCAGTTGTATATGTCTCAATGCACCAGAAATTGATGCAGTTCACGTGATACTTAATCAAAAGCATACAAAAAACAAGTTAAAAGATTATAACAGAGGAATGGCTACCCTACACCCTAAGCTGGACGGTGATGGTATCAGCCTGCTTCTCCAATTGCATTTGTCAGCCAACTTTGACATGGCAGACAATGGGAAAGTCTTTCTTATTCTGCCTATGAGCATGGGTTTGGTAGGTTTTTATGGGAATGGGCTACATACATTTAAGCAGGAAGAGATCAGTTTATCCTTGCAGTCTGAGATTCCTTTCCACTGACCACTGTGCAGCTACCGGTTACCAGGCAGTATCCCTGGTTGACACCCTCACGTATAATTAGTATCCCAGAGCCTCACATATTAATGCAGCTAATAAGATAACCACATTATTTTCTTTATATAATCAACTCTCCAGGAACCTCTTTTTAAAGCATTGTCCAGGAGGTTGTAGTAGGTATGCAAAAAAGATATAATAATTTAACACAGAATTTACACAAAATTATTGTTAATAAAAGTTACATCCCTTAAAGAAATATATGCCTATATTTTAAAATACAAGATGTAAGAATTTAAAATCAATAGCCAAAAAATAGTTCAAAAGGTTCTAGCAACACTTGCGGCTAGAGATAGAGTTCAATATTGCAAATAAAATGTGAGCCTATGGACATTGTTATCCAAAGTAGTCAGAGGTGTGACTTCTTGACTATTTTCAGACACATCTGGAATCCAGATTGCTTAGTTTGGTTTTATTTACAGCCCAAGAAAATTGAAAAAATTGTACCAGAAATAGTCAGATAAGTCTGCCCTTTATTCTATTTTCTATGTTGATCTGAGGAATTGGTAGACACGGGGTTAGAGGGGTGGAAGCCATATTTGCCATGAACGTCTGTCTGCATGAATATGTTTCTCCACATATTTTGCATAAAGCCCCCCTCAGGATTTGTTAATTTGCTTAGCAAACACCTTTGTGAGTATTAACCAAAGCAGCTAAGAACCTGCCAAAATACTACAAAGCCAAACAATATTTGAACATTTCCATCGGGACCTTGTCTGTACACATTGAAGCACTTGGCACCTGGGTAACTGGGATCTAGCCTGCGACCAACCCTTTAAATAACAATATCTTCATACTGATAAGGGGTAGAAATATGATTCAAATTAGTCTTGATTCAGGATGCTGAGCCTCCGTCAGTTTGATACTACTGCGAAGCCCTTGGCAAACATTATCATTTCATTCTCAGGGTAAGGCAGAGGTGAAATAGCCACACATAGAGTCAATGATGGTGTGTGACATGCCCCGACAAATCACACATTTCAGTTCTGAAATATCTCCATTAATTTTTTAATAGACCTGAACAACAAATACTATCTGCACAGAAATAAGGAGTGGTGGGTGACCTACTCCTTTTTAGGTCTCGCGTCAGCGAAAGACCTATTGCTGCCTAGTCAGCTCTGAAGGGACCACAGACCGGGGCACGAGCGCCGATTGCACCTCGTGGACGTGCATGCCCAGCCCCTCCTCCCGAGCCGTGCACATATCAGTCAGTCAGCCATGCCTCTCAGTCGCGCGCGCACACACACACACACACACACGCACCCACACACACACACACTGTATACACACACGCTCACACACACACAGGCGCCCCCCCAACCTGCTCACGCGCACACTCACACACAGTCAGACACGCACATCCATACACTCGAAGTGCCCATCTCCTGTCTCGCTAGCCTGATGCACCAAAAAACACGTCCCCCTACTCACCGGGCTGACTCAGGACTACCCCGCTGTTCTCCAGGCCGGTCTTTCCTCCTCAGGTGTGTGTCAGCGGCGCAGGCTTGGCAGCAGTCGGGGCTCTCCATGATCACGCACCGCAAATCTTCCGGCTGGCTTCCCGGATGACGAGCTTCCTAGACGTCCGATGTGCACGCTCACGGTACACGGAAACGCGCACAGCGTGACTGAGTGTGCGCCCGTACAGCTGAGGCGCATGGTCGCACCATTATCCTTCGCTTGTTACTAATCTGTCTGTCTTGAGCACCGGAGTTCGGACCGGCCCAGGAACTACTGGACGCAGAGGAGGCGAGGGATCGATCAGGTACGTTTTTTATTTTAGATCGCCCTCCACCCCCTACCTCCCCCCACCCCTCCCGGCCCCGAGAATTGCGAGCGGCGACTGTTGTGCACGAAGAGCTGTGTCCAACGAACATGCAATGCCATTAAATTATTAACTGTGCCCTCGCCTCAACACCTTTCTTATCCCTAGAGCGGCTTCACATGAAAAATGACAAGTAAATATTTGGATCAATGGAATGTTGTGACATTACATTTACCTCTTGCTGCTACGTATTTCATGAATGTCGGTGAAGCTTTCACCTCTCAGGAAAAGGTTAAGCCGAGACCGCCATTCTGAGTGATATATATTTGGATGTTAAAATGTTTCTCAAACCCCTGTCAGCAGCAGCTATTCTGTGGAAGCATGTCTCAGTGCTAACAGCACCATCTGGTCAGGAAGGGAAAGTGGTGGGTACGAGCAAGGGTTGAATAAATACCAGGAAAGCTCTAGCCTAGAACGGGTGGCGCCGGCGTGTCAAGAGAATGTTCCATTGTGACCACATTTATTTGTTTCCAGTTCTTTCAAACATTTTGAGAATTGGGGCGTCCAATTCTTCCAAAGAATAAAAATCAATTGTGTTTTATTCAGCAGTCAACACTGCAGTGGCTATAGTTTCTTTCTTTTAGCGAATGCAATCGATTTTTCGTCCACTGAAGGATGGAAGGCTAAATTGGCTTTGGCGGGATAGGAACTCTTGACTAGCAAATCACAGATAACATCAGCGAGCGTTTAATTTGCGGAGCCATCTTGTGTAATAATCTTAGTACTAGGATAAGGCCGACGGTATTGTATTGCATTGTAATTGTATTTATATAGCGCTTACTACCTCTGACGAGGCGTCGAAGCACTTTTACGGCAAGTAGCAGGTTACTCTGTGGTAGGGGGTTGGGACCAGATATACAGTTCAGTGCCGCTGGTTTAATCAACAAGTTTGTTGTGGATTATAGGCTATTAACAGTGTTCGTTATGTGATTTCATGAAGTCACCGATTGCAAGATGGAAATGTGCATTGTTTGAATGTGGAGGGGCTTTATTGATGATCACATTAATTTGCGATACGAGGTAGGGCCAGTCCTATATTTTTCATGCGCAATACGATTTTGTTTTACATGTTAACACGCATTAGGGAAACATATAGTGTAAAGCCCAGGCACCAGGATGCATATTTTAACACGGACTGTTAGCCTTTTAAATCTGGTGTGAAGCAGTCGGAGTTATCTGCATTCTGTAGCTAGGCCACACTCTGACAATGACCTGCAGTGCAAACACCTAAAGTGATGACTTGGACATTCATCCTCAGAGAGCTGAGTATCCAGCAGCTGTGGTCCTGAAGCGTCTTGGTGATTAGCCTGTGGCTAGTTTTGTCTGCGCGTAGTGGCTGGCTTGTGCATCGGCTGTAAAGTCCTGAGTGAGAACTGAACGTCCGTTCTCCACCCTGAGAGAAGAGAAACCGCGCCATGCTCACAGCGAGGGGGGTGCACACCTGCTGTTAATGGACCCCCTCCAGTGCACGGCGCTGCCTGGTGCAGGGCTGGCTGCACAGGGGCCCGCAGGCTCTAAGCCAGCAGGGGCAGCGAGGGCAGGCTAAGGCCCCCCCCCCCGAATGGAGCCAGTCGCTGCTCCTCTACTTCTCCCAGGGCAGCACAGCTCCAGAAACCCATCAGCAGAGGTGGCAAAGTCCCCAGAGCAGAGGGAGCCGTGCGGCCAATGAACTGTCATCCTGTCCAGCCCCAGAAGTGTTTTCTGCACCCCCACTACTGTAAAAAAGTCAATGGCAGCACTAGGCATCTGGAAATAATGAAGTATACACAAAGCCCGGTTATACATGAAATTAAATAAAGGGATATGAGATGATTGAGGGCCAAAATAAACTAGTGCTATCGCCACAGCCCACAGGTTATTTTCTGATTGCAACTTGTATAATGGAGACACAGCCTGAGGGGAGTGTTTGCTAAAAACTGCAGGGAACCCTACAAACTCTCTGTGGAACAGTGGGGTGTTTTGCGGTTCACTAGGGTGAAGGCAGTTTTTATAGTAGCTCGCATATGTTCATTCGTTCTGCATACGCCTTACCAGTTTCAAATTCCACCAGCCGCCACTGACTCGGAGCGCGACTGGTGAACACTTTGGATGTTCTTGGGTGAACGCTCCTCCCTCCCCGCGACCCGTGTGAAGCGTCCCGTAGGGTCCTGCTGCGGGGCAACAGGTGGAAGAGAGAGCCCATGGGAGTGAAGCGGGGCCCGACCGGCACTGCATGGATCCTCTCCCGAGCTTATACCAGCCAGAATGCACGACCTGCCCCGGGAGGTAAGACGGACCGCGACTTCGCCGGAGGGTATTTATTTATTTAATGTGATTTTCTACAGCGCGAAAATGACCCGAAGGTGTCCGAGCGCTTTACAAAAGAACCAGTTGTGATACATAAGGATTTAGGATTACATGAGTTACATAAAAGATACAAACAGGAATTTTTTGTGCAAATGTACAAGTTGTAAAGTCATACAGGACCCTGCGCCATCCTCATTTTATGCACTGCCCCCCCCTTCCCACAAAATCTTTTCACAACCTGCTCCACCATCGAGATAGACTGTGCCACGAAGCCTGTTGTACCGTAGACTCCCTGCCTCCACTCGCACCCTACTACACACCCTCACGATCTCTGCATACTGCCAACCACCCCACATGCTTCAGGTGTTAACCTTTATTTGTGTTCCTTATTCATTCGGTGTGTGCCTGCTCTGTCTTTGTTCTTCCGTGACCCACCTGCTTCAGGTGTTTCCTTTTATTTGTATTCCCATTTCATTCAGTATGGGCCGGCTCTCTCTCTCTCTCTCTCTCTCATTTTCCGTGGGCCATCTGCATAAGGTGTTTCTTTTTATCTGTATTTCTGTTTTATTCGGTATGTGCCTGTTTTCTCTTTGATTGTCCGTGGCTCACTGCTTCAGGTGTTTCCTTTTATTTGTATTCGTGTTTCTTTTTATATGTGCCTGCTCCTTCTCTTTCATCTTCCGTGGCCCACCTGCTTCAGCTGTTTCCTCTTATTTGTATTCCTGTTTCATTCCCTATGTGCCTGCTTTCTCTCCTTGTTCTTCTATGGCCTCTGGCTTCAAGTGTTTCCTTTTATTTGTATTCCTGATTTATTAGGTATGTGCATGCTCACTCGCTTTGATCTTTCATGGCCACGTGCTTCAGGTGTTTACTTTTATTTCTATTCCTGTTTAATTTTATATGTGCCTGCTCTCTCTTTTTGATATTCCGTGGACCACCTGCTTCAGATGTTTCATTTTATTTGTATTCCCGTTCGGTTCCGTATGTGCCTGTTTTCTCTCTTTGATCTTCCATTGCCTTCTGGCTTAAAGAATTTCCTTTTATTTGTATTCCTCTTTCATTCGGTTTACGCCTGCTCTCCCTCTTTGATCGTCCATGGGCCACATGCTTCAGGTGTTTACCTTTATTTGTGTTCCTGTTTCATTCGGTGTGTGCCTGCTCTCTCTCTATGATCTACCATGACCACCTGCTTCCGGTGTTTCTTATTACACACTTACGGCGAGGAGGGGGGCTTTTCCTTAATGACTTCTAAAGTGCGGAATTCTCGGTTTCTCTCTCTGCGTCAAATCTCTCGTCATAACTACTTCCGCAAAGATTTGGGATTTACTTTTTCAGCTGTGAAATGAATCTCCACATTGACCACTTTTTTTTAGCGCAGTATACCTCAGTGAGGTGATAGTTTGCACTCTGTACTCTTTAATTCATTCGCTGTTCCCTCTTATCCACATCTGATTTTAGCTGTAGATCTGTTTTCCCTCTATAGGTTCTAGAAAAATGCAGACTCAATGCAAAACTTTTCATATATTTTGGAAAGTAGTTCCTTCTTCAGCTTGTATTAATCGATGTGACGAGTTTGTTCCAGAGTTCAGCTCTGCGCACCGTCAGGGGATGACCCCAAAGCGTCCCTTCATCAGTCCTGCTGCTGTCAGGAGGAGAGTCGAGCCAGCCGAAGGAGAGGGGGGTTTGTAGCCACGGTTTGACAATCTAGATTTCCAATTTGTGGTTCTATGATACCGCAGTAAAATGATCTGGAAAATGGCGTTTGTCTACATTCCCCAAGGAAACTCAAGAGTTTGGGGAACATAGCACCGGTCAAACGAAAAGTCTGCGAACTGTCCTACCTTAATGAATTTCTCAAATTCCTTCTTGTAGCTTCTACACCCTCTCTTGCTTCAGAAGTTATAAAACATTACGGAAGAGGGAAAAATCTATGTGTCAAAATATATGCAAGTAAGAGCCGAGTGTATGTGAAACTGGGAGCAGCAAGGCCATTCATAGGCAGAGGGGTCTTTGTCGCCCTAGACAAAATAAAATTTTACTTCCCCATCACTGACACGTGGGTCAGATTCGATGTCTGCAGACTTTTATTGGCCTCGCAAGATGTCTCCGATATAAAGAGGATTTTACAAAAACCAAGAAGGGATCCACAAGAAGGCAAACAAATAAGTTGCACTGCATCCACTTATTTTTAGGTCTCGACCGGCCATGAATGCGCAAGCGCCTTGCAGCTCGAGACATATAGAGGTGGATCAGGAAGGCTGATCAAGGGGCTTTGGCAGGCGGATTACACACAGTGCATGTGCCCGTGCACGCGCTTGCCATTTGCTCCCCGAGCCGCCTCGCACCCACGCAATTGCCATTTGCACGCAAGCCACGTCACACACACCCTTTGTCTGAGCCTCAAGGCATCAGACTTCAAAGGCTACCGCTCCCCCGCCCCCCCCCCTGCCTGCATATCGCGCACCACCTTTTGTCTGTGCCTAGCCCTAGGCATCAGTCTTCAAAGGCTGCAGCTCCCCCGCCTCTCCCCCCTCCCCCGCCACAGCTATGCCGCGGGCTTTTTTTTTTATAACAATTACGAGCCGTTAAGTGTTTTTGCGCGCACCACTGCCGAATACACCATGACTGCACAGACTTGCACGCAGAAGACAGCATTATACAGGCCTGGGTTCTCATCAAGTATTTTACCAGAAAAGTCCCAGCAAAGGCTCCGTTTTTCACCGTACTCGTCTCCTCTGTGCACATCGGACGCATTATTTCACCGTACTCGACCCCTTCAGAATACATCAACCCGTTATTTCACCTACCTCTTCCCCTTCAGCACTTGCAGAACACGTTATTTCACTGACCAGTACATTACAGATGGGACACGCTATTTCACGTCCCTCCAGCACCCTCACACACCCTCTCACACCCTCTCACACCCTCACACACCCTCAGCCCCCTCACCCTCACTCACCCACACACCCTCACTCACCCTCACACCCCCTCACCCTCACACCCCCTCAACTTCACACCCCCTCAATTTCACACCCCCTCAACCTCACACCCCCTCACCCTCACATACCCACACACCCCCTCAACCTCACACCTCCTCACCCTCACATACCCTCACAACCCACATCCCCTCACAACCCATCACCCCTCACAACCCATCACCCCTCACACCCCATCACCCTTACATTCACCCACCCTCACACACCCTCACTCACACTCTCTCACCCTCACTCACACTCTCTCACCCTCACTCACACTCTCTCACCCCCACTCTCTCACCCCCCTCTCACCCTCACACCCCCTCTCACCCTCACACCCCCTCTCACCTCACACCCCCTCTCACCCTCACAGCCCCTCACACAGCCCCTCACACACCCTCTCACCCTCACACACCCTCTCACCCTCACCCACCCTCTCACCCTCACCCACCCTCTCACCCTCACACACCCTCACACACCCTCTCACCCTCACACACCCTCTCACCCTCACACCCCCCCACACACCCTCAAACCCCCTCACCCTCACACACCCTCATCCTCACCCTCACACCCCCTCACACCCCCCACCCTCACATACCCTCACCCTCACATACCCTCACCCTCACACCCCCTCACCCTTACCCTCACCCTCACACACCCTCACTCACACTCTCACCCTCCCACACACTCACCCCCTCTCACTCTCACACCCCCTCTCACCCTCACACCCCTCTCACCCTCACACCCCCTCTCACCCTCACCCACCTTCTCACCCTCACTTACCCCCTCACACCCTCACACACCCTCACACCCTCTCAGCCTCACACACCCTCTCACCCACCCTCTCACCCTCACACACCCTCTCACCCCCTAACCCTCACACCCCTCACTCTCCCTCACCTCCCTCACCCTCACTCACCCTCACTCACCCCCTCATGCCCCTCACTCACCCTCACACCCCCTCACCCTCGGACACCCCCTCACCCTCGGACACCCCCTCACCCTCGGACACCCCCTCAGACACCCCCTCACCCTCGGACACCCCCTCAGACACCCCCTCACCCTTGGACACCCCCTCAGACACCCCTCACCCTCAGACACCCCCTCAGACACCCCCTCACCCTCAGACACCCCCTCAGACACCACCTCACCCTCACACACCCCCTCACCCTCACACACACCCTCACAAACCCCCTCATCCTCACACACCCCCTCATCCTCGCACACCCCCTCATCCTCGCACCCCCCCCATCCTCGCACACCCCCTCATCCTTGCACACCCCCTCATCCTCGCACACCCCCTCATCCTCACACACCCCCTCATCCTCACACACCCCCTCATCCTCACACACCCCCTCATCCTCTCACCAACCCAATCACCTCCCCTGACCCTCCCTGACCCTCACCCACCCCCTGACCCTCACCCACCCCCTCACCCTCCCACACGCCCCACCCCCTCACCCCCTCACCCTCCCACTCTACCGCCCTCACTCTACCACTCTACTGCCCTCACTCACTCTACCGCCCTCACTCACTCTACCGCCCTCACTCACTCTACCGCTCTCACTCAGCCGCCCTCACACACTCTACCGCCCTCACTCACTCTACCGCCCTCACTCACTCTACCGCCCTCACTCACTCTACCGCCCTCACCCACTCTACCGCCCTCACTCTACCACCCTCACTCACTCTATCGCCCTACCTCTATCTATCTATTGCCCTCACTCACTCTATCTATCTATCGCCCTCCCTCTATTGATAGCCCTCCTTCTATCTATCCCCCTCCCTCCCTCTATCGCCCTCCATCCCTCTATCTATCGCCCTCCCTCCTTCTATCTATCGCCCTCCCTCCTTCTATCTATCGCCCTCCCTCCTTCTATCTATCGCCCTCCCTCCTATCTATCGCCCTCCCTCCTTCTATCTATTGTCCTCCCTCTATCTATTGCCCTCCTTCTATCTATTGCCCTCCTTCTATCTATTGCCCTCCTTCTATCTTTCTATCTATCGCCCTCCTTCTATCTATCGCCCACCCCCTCCATCTATCACCCTCCCTCTCTTCCACCCACCTCCTTCTCTAACTCCCTGTTCTCTTCTCTTCTCCTGTGCTGATCTGCTGTTCTCTTCCACCGCCTCCTTCTTTAACTCTCTGTTCTCTTTTGCTGATCTGCTGCTCTCTTCCACGCCGCCTCCTTCTTTAACTCCATGGTCTCTTCTCCTGTGCTAATCTGCTGCTCTCTTCCACATACATCCTTCTGTAACCGCACACACACATACATACAACCACGCACAAACACACACACAACCACACACACACAACCACACAACCACACACACACAACCACACACACACAACCACACAAACATCACCCCACACACAAACATCACCCCACACACAAACATCACCCCACGCACAACTACACGCACAACTACACGCACAACTACACGCACAACCACACGCTCAACCACACGCTCAACCACACGCTCAACCACACGCTCAACCACACGCTCAGCCACACGATCAGCCACACGCACAGCCACACGCACAGCCACACGCACAACCATACACACAGACAACCACACCCAACCCCACACCCAACCCCACACCCAACCACACACCCAACCACACACAACCCCACACACACACAACCACACACATCTATCTATCGCCCTCACTCTATCTATCTATCGCCCTCACTCTATCTATCTATCTTTCGCCCTCACTCTATCTATCTTTCGCCCTAACTCTATCTATCTATCTTTCGCCCTCCCTCTAGCTGCCCCAGACCATCAGACAAGCCAGTTCATGGACCTGTTTCAGAAACAATCTGAAAACTTGGTTGTTTCCTAGGATGGAAAGCTAGTTCTTTCACTGCCTATTACGGGCTGGTAACGTGCTGACCATCACCATTTCTAAAAGCGCCAGGATACCCTTAGGGTGACAGTTTTTGCGCTATATAAGTGATTTTTACATTACATCTATCGCCCTCCCTCTAGCTATCTTTCGCCCTCCATCTAGCTATCTATCACACTCACTCTATCTATTGCATCACCACAGCATCACTCAGGGGTACCACAGAATCACTCAGGGGCACCACAACATCACTATGCGCTACCACAGCATCACTGAACGCCACAGCATCACTCGTCGCCACCACAACATCACTCAGCGCCAACACAGTATCAATCTGTGCAACCATTCAACAACAACTGGTTCAAATATTTTCTCTCAATGTTTCAAGCTTTATTACAAATGTCATAAAAAGATGTTAATATTTCACTTCTGTTCTTGGATTTTCGTCACAATAAAATACACTGAACATAATTTTCACAAAAGTTATTTACAAAAGTTTAAGCTATTGCCATTATAAATTACAATAACTTTTATTTAAGTATTAATTATTTAGAAAAATTAAAAGCCATTGTTATTTGTAATATCAATACATCTAAGTCACGTAAATACAAAACATGTTGCATTACAAATGCTATAGGTGTCACATTTGCAAACGATAAAAGTATTGGCATTGTAAATGGCAAAGCTATTATTTTCGCTATTTTCAAAACCAACACATAAATAAAAAATTTGTCATTCACAAGACCAATAGTTCAAACTTTCATAATGCGAGACCTATTGCATTGCAAATGCTTGTTCTCAGTGCATGCAGTCTGCAGCACATGTGCTCACTTAGTCAGCGCAATTTCACTGTTTAGAATCTAAACAGTGAAATTGCGCTGACTAAGTGAGCACATGTACTGCATGGATCTCCCACCTGCAGCTCATGAGCTACTGAAGCTCTCCAGCTACTTCTGAGTAGCTCACCTGTGTGCAGCACAGCCTATTAAATTAGAAAGCTTTTGCTTATTTAAATTAATATACATATAAAAAATGGCGATTATACAACACTAATATTATTAGTAGCTCTAAATGCGTTTCATTGAACAGACATAGTGTTCAGTACAGCAAAGGTTGGCGACCCATGGTTTAGATTGTGAATAGTCCTGTTCAGCACCGGAGTGCCTGTGCAGTATATGACTATACGCATTGCTTAATTTGTGAAAGAAACAGTGTCGTTGTCTGAAGGTCCACTCAGAAGCCTTTGGCCGGTGCAATTAAACAATGGTGCACCGAATACCAAAGCTGTTAATCTTTAATCCACTACCAGATATTCCCTGACCCTTTTTCTCACACTCGTAGGTTCCTGCTTTCTGTTTGTGATGGTTTGCCATCCTTTTCTTCCTCCATCTTTTGGGTCTGTGTGTTTTTCCTCTCGTGCACTTGGTAAATATCTGATAAGGGAAAAATAGGTGTCGATCCCCCAAAATAAGAGTCGGTGCCCCCCATTGGTAACCACCGGATCAAATTAAGCACAGAATGAACATTTTCATGATACAGCTCCAGATATCACTTTAAAATACGTACACAGAAATTACCTTCTTGTTATAGACGATATTTTATAAACTGCAAAATGTGTCC
This sequence comes from Lissotriton helveticus, assembly GCF_964261635.1. NCBI lineage: Eukaryota > Metazoa > Chordata > Amphibia > Caudata > Salamandridae > Lissotriton > Lissotriton helveticus. The sequence goes on along the minus strand of NC_136072.1, from coordinate 446,447,970 downwards.
AGCTAATAGATGACTTCCTGCAACAATATCTTTCATTAGACAGTCTGACCTCTGCTTGGGTAACTGTGCGCTACCGAAAATTAAAATCGAATGTATGGTAGACCCTAATAAACCTTCTGTATATGATTGTATTCGACGGAAGATTTTAGATAAATAACTCTTGTACTTGGCCAGGGCCTGGAATATTGTCTCTGTTCAAGGACATAGTAATCAACAGTGCAGCAGTACCACTGAAGCCCAGTGGTGTGAAGCACCCACTGCACTCCAGTGATGGCTGTATCACTACCAAAAAGAGGCAATTTCTTTGTGTTAGGGCCCGAGCTCCCTTAATATGCCTCACCCCCATATAATTACATGTATAAATAAGCCTGCTTCGCCACTGTTGAGTGCCATAATGTTTTTTGCACATCCTTGCTGTAAATAGACAACTTTTGTTTTTCTAGGTGATGCCTTTTACAAAAATGTTTAAGTTTGCATTGATGAGAAGTTTTTTCTACCCATTTTCCTCTTGGTATACATACGAAAGAGACTTCCACCTACATTAATGATTTATGTCATAGGCGTTGTTTAAACATATCTCCGCTAGATAAAAGATAATTATTCAGTATCCATTAGAACTGTATTGAACCTTCTCCCAGATGCAGGTTCTACCTATAGAATAGAATGCCTTGTTGCAAGGTCCAGAAGCAATACATGCAAGGTTCAGAAGTGTGAATTGCTCATTTCCTCTTGCTTTCCAGTCAGTATTCTTAGTAATTTACAAAGATGTATTGTTTAAAAAGATTCTCTAAATCCTGCATTATCTGGTGTCAGTTTGTAACTATATGTAATTACTGTTGCAAACTAAACTACTCCCTATATTTAAAATACCAATACATAAAGGTTCCTTTTTTTCCTTATATGTCTTGTTCCTATTACTTGCATAAGTAATGAACCATGCTCTCGGATTTTATGAATTGAAAATAGTGATATATTTATACACAAATGTCAACTATATACGTTACAAATATGTCTCCATTTCTATTTTCTATATTTTAAATTAATTTACTTTATATGTTCAAATCAATTATTTTCCAGCTAATTCAACTTTGGATCAGTAAATGAAAAGTGATCTAAAAAAGTAATACTTTGGGTAAAATGTATGTATCTTAAATAATAAATAGATAAAAACATACACACTTGTTTTAACATATACATAAATGTAAACTACTGTTTTACTTCCACTCTGTGGGATGGTAACAATGTTAAAAACAATACTTTGTGCACATTATGCACTGAAACAGTTTTCCTAGCTGAGTCCTCATTTTGGGTTTATGGATATATTTGTGGTAATACAGTGAACTGGTAATTGTGTTACCACATTTGGTACCCATAGCATTATGTTCAATTGAAAAAGTGATAAATGCAATTATTGCACATTGAGCCTGAAATGTACACACTTTTGAGTATCTCTGAATGTTACCTTTAGTATACTTGCCCCTACTTTGTTTGCCATCCCTTCGAGTCTTTCACAGTATCCCACTTCTCCAAATTAAAGGAGCTTCTATTTGCCCAGTGCCATAACCAATGGATGATCTTTTGCCCTACTCTGCAAACCTGCTTTCTGCCATATTAATTTCACACCCAAATTATCCAGATAGTGGGTTTGAGCACATAAAGTGAGCGTGGGAAGTGCTATATGGAGGCACATTCTGTGGTATGTGTAAAGGAATGGACTGCATTTGGCTGGAAACATAACAGGATCTCACGAACTTTGTAAAGGGAGCTACAGAACACATAAACACAGCAACATAATACACAAACACAATAATAATACAACACATTAAAAAGTACCAATATGTAACACAATAACCTTTGTTCTATTCAATCAATTACATTCTGCCCAGGACAAAAGGAGGCCATGTTGAAGTAACTTATTCATTAGCATGTGAAATGTTCCCCAGCCCTTTTCTTAAAGTGGCTAGTGAAAGTGCAAACAGAAGACCTTTTGGTATTTCAACTGGGCCTGAATTGATACAGCAAGAGTTCACTCCTTCTATTTATTTACTGAAAAGAGTAATCTGTTTGGTAGCATACTGACTGTGCCATATAGGTATTCTTTGAAGTTACCAGGAAATGCGGAGATAGAGGTGTATGTTAGGTGAAAGCATGGTTTGCATAAGCCCTTCTCATATTTACCTCTATGATCCTTAATCTCTACTATATCACAATGAAAATAACTGTAGCTGTACCCTGGTATCAGGGAGGATTCAAAGCAAACACGTGGAAACAGAGAAGGCATAATTATTATATTACAGAATGCAAAACAGGAAATCAACAGCAAAAAGTGACATAAACCACATGAATGTAAAATGCAGTTGTGGGTTACAATCTCACCATTTCCAGTAAATACACCATTTCCAGAACTCAAATCAGTTCCAGAGCTGTCACCAACTATGTCTGTGGCATCATGGTTTTGAAGAGTGATACAAAATGTATTATGGATTTGGTAGGACGTACTTTTAGTTTTGTGTGTTTATTTTTCTGTAAACAGAATCTTTTTATCTCCAATGGAATAGGCCACATTACAACACACACGTTTACAATGCATGCCATTACAACGTAGTCATTACAACGACCGCGTTGTTATATCGCATACCATTACAACACAAGTTGTTACAACGACTTGGTGTGGGGGGGTGCTGGTGTTTGGAATAGTATAATTTACTATTCCAACTCCAGCCTGTGCAACAGTGGGGAAGGTGTTGGATTCTAAATCCAACACCTTCTGCCCCCTACAGCAAGTTGTTGTAACGACTTGAGTTGTAATGGTATGCACTGTAACAACGGGGTCATTGTAAAGACCGCGTTGTAATAAAATGTGTTGTATTACATTCATGGTAAACGATGTTTACCTCTCTAATGGAATCTCACTCCCGCCATAAAACAATCTTATCCCCATCCACTGGCTTATATCACTGACATCCCATTTGTGTTCTATATAGTGTGCTCAAGTTGTACATTTTGCTTTGTCGACATTTGTTACTGAGAATCATTAGTATTAATTTACTATTACTACTGAGGTGTATAATTGTCACTAATCTTATATCTTTTTACTCCAGTGACGAATGTTGACTCACAGTGGGCGGATGCCACCTGAGTATCCTCAGGTCCTACAAAAATACCTTTTTCAATCATGCTCAGTTATTTACTTTCTAGTGAAGTTCACATCAGCGTCTGAAACACAGTATGCAAATTCCTCAAAATGTAACAGAGGGGGTGCAGCAGGAAACATAAATGGAAAGAAGAGCTCATCACTAACGCTGCTGGCTGGAAAGTCATTTAAGTGGACTCAACACCAGCGAGAAATAATTTGGGTTGCCATTATTATTTAGTGTAGGATCTCCAATGCCATCCCTGCCAGCTTGTATTTTTCCTGTCTGGGTCTGCCATGTACACCACACAGCTGTGGGTGGTAAATTCCATTAGTGGACCATGCACCCTTGTGGAAACACCTAATTGTGTGAATACACTTCAAACGGCAAAAAGAAAGAAGAAGAAAAGTAGTAGAAAGAAGTAGAAAAGTGACTAAAATTCCTACTGTTTGAACACCCACTGAATTTGTTTTGCAGTATCCCCTCTAAACATTGAACTGCCTATTGCCATTTGTGGGCTTAACTGCTACAGAAAATAAGCAAAGATCTATTTGACTGGACAAATAACTGTCCAGAGATTCTACTCACACCATTATTTTAGGTCCATCAGTTATAAACATAGGAAATTGATCATCTATGTCAGCTGGTAAAGTCAGTCAATGACAGATAAGTTGGGCACTTACACCTCGTTTACAAGTTCAGGGCTAAATTCCGATCTGTGTGCAAATAGGACTTGCACTGGGGTTGTAATTACGACTTGTAAGATACTTATTACACCCTCGCATTTTTCTCCTTATAGATTCTGGCAGGTCAAACCTGCTGATTTAAACGGGGAAAGGCTACGAAAAAAAGTCTGAACATGTTTAATTCAGTGTGCTAATGCCATATCTGCATGTCAATTTCAAGTTGGGAACTCAGAACCTGGGATATTTACCACACTTATTAAATACGTCACCCCCATGGTAATGGAATTTACCATGTGTGGTTAGTTACTCCACCCTATTCTGCACAGCTTTGTAATTGGGGACGTGGTAGAAAAAGTAAAGTTATTGAAAATTATTTAAGATTAGATTTAGGGTCCGAGCAGCAAGAAGAGATCACATCAGCATTGGTGCAAGCTGTGACTGATTACTCAACTGTGGTAAACGAAATGTCAGGGAGAGGAAATGCTGGAACAAGAAAGAATACCATGAACACAACAGGCATGCAACAACAGTGATGTTTGAATAGAGCTAGAATATAGGTTTGTAACTTTGAATTGAAAATATGAAAGCATATCCAACAGTAACAACCACACACTGGAACCCCAAGATGCAGAATATAGTCAACAATTCAAGTTGGTCTATTATGGGTATATTAAAATGCAAGCATCTAAAGATTATGCTAAAGCGAGTTTGATAAAAGATTATGCTAAAGTGAGTTTGATAAAGTCAACCAATGCCACAATGAGAAGATTCAATGCAAATAATGTTAGATCAAAAGATAGCACAGTAGCCAAGTCATGGACATCAAGGAACATATCCCATTAAGTTCAGCAATGTGTTGATGCTGCCCTTTCACGCCCAGAAGATGGTTACAAGAAAGCAATTTTTTTAAAATAAATAGAATGCAATCTTAACCAAGAAGATATGATTTCCATGTAAAAATCCATAGTGAAATTGACCAGACTATATTCAGGAATGCTCAGAGCAGGAAATATTTATCATAGAAAAAGTATGGGATATTGAAGAGGATTATGCCTTTATTCAGTATAGAAGCTGATAGCTTGTGTCTATGTATGCCTTTAACTAGTAAGCATGAGTGCATATTCAAATTCCACACAGGGACAGCTTCCACTTGGTGAATCTGGGACAAACCCCTTTTGGATCTTGGCCGTTGATCAATGGGTCACCATTACGAATAAAATCACAAACCATTGATGATTCTCAACCCTATAATCTGATTATATATCCCCAGAAGCATAACCTTTCTCTCATACATTCAGTCTGTGATGTACATTGGACAGTCTTGGAGGTAGTACCCAAGGGCAGCTTTTGCTGCAAATTAGTATACTATCTTCTAATTATTCAGCCATGCCCTTCATATTCAGATACTGAATGTCGGACATTTTGGTTGATTCATGATGTTTCTCTGACATACTTCCCTTAAAACATTTATGTTTCTGGAAAAAAAATGATCTTCAATCCGATTGACAATATTGGTGTTAAAGAAGATTAACTAAATCAAAGTGGAGACTTTATAGGTTTCTTGCATTCCCACAGTACAGCTAATGTATTCGATTTTTTTCTTCATACCTGCACATTTCTTACCTGCATGCATATGGGATAAAAGTATCTTGATGCTAGCATATTACTATTTTGTGCAATTAATATACTGCAGTTTCTTAATATTTTTCCATTTGATATTTCTTTGCATTGATTGCTGTGACTCATTTAGCTATAAATGAATCAGAAAGAGCAATCGTGGGTGTACCTCAAAACTGATTGGACAATCTCCGAGGAGGCTCTTCATTGCCAGTTGTGTAACTACCAAGTGTCTTTGAGAGTTGACTAGGGTCAAAACCTGAAAATTAGCTGAAACATTAAATCAAGGGAGGTCATAATCCTCGTAATGCCCCACCCACTTAGAACAGTCTTGTAAGGAAACTTGAGGGGGTCCCCCTGCAAAGTACTTTGAAGGAAATTACCCCCCTCCCCCGCCCGGACCGAGTCAGGGGCTCTGAGGCCACGGGCCCTGCCACCCGTGCACAGGGCTTGAGGGGGCCCTTGGAGCTCCGGACCCCCCGAACTGCACTGCAGGGGCTAATGTTACTTAACTGACTTAGAAGATAAAAAACAAAGGTCAGCAGGTACTGAAATTGATTACGTGCCAAATAGCAGAAATGGGAGAGGAGTCCGAAAAATCTGAAAACTAGCTGCTCTCTAGCATTGATCAAAACACGCAAACGCGATAAACAATAAAGGCAATAAGCACCTTAGACGTTGACAAGAGCCCAGATGAAGGGCCATGCTTAAGCCAGAAATGTATCTGGAGATACATCATTGAGAGTAAGAGAAAGGAACAGGAGATCTAAAATATAAATAATGGCAGTGATACCAATGCAAAAGATATGAAAGAACCATTAAGTCAAGCTAGTAATTAATAAGGTAAACAAAAAAATACTATACATTTGTTCAAGAGGACCGAATTGGCTTTGTTTATTTTTGATGAATGTACGATTATTAATGTCAATAAAATAATAGGTAACTCAGGATACCATTATAACTCTATGGTCAAGGAAACACGTACCAGGAAATGGTTGGAGTAGGAAGATTGCGTAGACAGGAGCTTCACAACCAGTACAGTCTAACCAATAATGCACCAGAAGACTGGTAGGGAGGGAGTAACCCGTTAGAAATATTCAGAAGTGAGTCACATTTAGAAGAATCTCATTTTGATATTATTCAGGCTAAAATTGATCATAGTTAGTGAACGACCAATCCAGAAAAAGTGGTAAGAGAAAATTTTTATTGGATAGCATTTGAGAAATGTTGCTCAGCTAAGCAATGTATCCAGTATCACGTCCAAAATAGCACTCTAGACTTTGCTTCACAAACATCACAGTAGAGAACACATCAGGTGGGCTACGCTTTGTTTTCCACCTCAAATAAGTAAAAATGAACCTCCAAGTCGTTGACTTTACAGTGCAAATCTGATGGAGATTGTGAAGGGGTCAACGGGACTCCCTTAACAGAAAATGGTGTTTGATCCACAGGGGCCCAAGTGGCTGGCTGCAATAATTATGGGAAGCTACCTATTGCAAGTAGAAAGAACAGTGGGCCACCATCTGATGTTTGCTATGTTATAGGATTAAAGAGAGATTACAGTTGTAGCTGGCTCCCAAGGGAGTGGTAGCAACTAGCCTCGGAAGGGAAGGGAGCTGACCTCCCCTACTCACAGGTTCAATACAGAGTTGAAACGAACTGAATGAGCAATAGATTCTACCTCTTTCATAATAGACACCAACAGGGCCGCTATGACACCACAATCACTATGGAAAGGGGTGGCTTACCTTAAAATAGAGAAAGAGTTGGCAAGCACCCAACAGGAAATAAACAAATAGTTAGACATTTTTCCCTCATGGTCCTCCTGTGAAACATATCTGTATCAATCTACAAGACCGGGAGAACACCACCTATTTGCCCTATAAAATTCCTCTCCTCTATTCAGCTTGAGACAGAGATGCAGGGTGGATTCATCACTGCTGGCTTTTCTCTCTCTGCAGCCAGGTTATGACTTCTCAGGGTTTTGGGAGAGTTTACTAAGGATGGTGAGGGAGAACCAGGGAACAGTATAGATTTGTGACTGCTGGCTTTTATCTCTCTCGCCATGAGCCGGGGGAATACCATGATCCCAACTAAGGCTTTGATTGCATTACGCACTGAGAATAAGACAAGGAAAGAGCATTCAGTAGAATGCCCGACTAAAGGAATATAGCGTAATACTGCCCAAAAAAAGGGGAAGAGACTATAAAAAGAGACCTCCCTAACTATTTGTTGAAAACCAATATACACGTGGAAAGCCTATGTCAACTTGTGCAAGAGAGACAGTTTCTAGGTAGAACACATTAATTAAATTGCCTCTTCATTCAACACCTGTGAATGTTGCATGTTTATCACAACTTTGAAATCAATGTTTCCTGGTAAATTTATGTGGAATAAAAATACGGTTTATAGCTATTGTCAATCTGTTGATGTGCCATACAGTTCGTGGATGGGCATTGCATGTGCCCTGATCTTCTTTCACTGCAAATATTATTGTTTTTATGAATACTCTTACACTAAAAATGTTTCATAAAAATAAATACATTTGTGAACTTGTCCGTTTTAAAGCAATTTGTAATACACTTGAGGTCCCAGTTTATGTTATGCTATTTCCATTTGTGGCAGCCAAAACATATTGTACCTATCTGGAGAAAATGACTCTAGGGTATTGTGATACTACCATAAAAATATGTGCCTAATTAGGTCAATGTAGTATTGAGATATGAAAACTGACAAGCCACCATATTAAACACTTCATTGATGTACTTAAAAAGCAATTTAAGATGGATGGCACATTGAGCATCATACTATTAGCAGCAATCTCAAAGGCTATAGAACAATAATACATCACAGAGTTTTATCAGAAGGATGGGGTGGGGGTGGGGTGGCTGGGTTATGTTATGTTATGCAGATTTGTACAGCGCACTATCACCTGGGAGAGTATCCAGGTGCTGGGCAGGTGTGAGTCTAGGCACACCAAGGGCCTAGTGGGACAACTCAAAAAGCCAGTTCTTCAGCTTCAAGCGGCTTCTTGCAAGTTTCAAGAAGTGCAGCCATAGTCATTCCATGCTTTAGGAGCGATTTAAGAGAAGGGTTACTGGCTTGTATGCTAATCTGTAATCCAGCCTCATTGACATGTATCAGAGAGACGGGTGGGTTGTAATGAACCAGACTGACAGTATCCTCTGACAGAAAAAAATCAAATGAATTTGTCAATCAGTGTCCATTGTATCTGTTGGCGGTCTGGTATGGAATGCTGATTCTTTGGTAGTCAGTATTCAACTCTAGCCAAACCAAGGAATTCTGAAGAAATTGAGGAAAAAAGGTAACTACTAGGCAGGAAGACCTCTCCATCAAATCAGCTAGAAGTCTGTAAAGGCAGGCAATTAAACAGGTCACTTCAGCCTATGCAGCACAAGTTGTGATTGGCCAGCTGCTGGCCAAACAGGTGCACAGGGGACACAGACAATCTGACTAGCTCTAAAGTGTCTCAGTGACAACATGATTATGGCCATTAAGGAGAAAAAAGGACTGCAAAACTGACATTGGTTACACCTGTCTTTCACAAACCTTAGAAACAGAGGATGCACTACTGCAAAAACAAAAATACTAATTATAATTATTATTATTATTCTCATTAATATTATATGAAACCCGCTTGGATGTAAAATTTCTTAAAGTTACAGCAACAGTGATTGGTTGAGTGGGGTTTAGAGCCAATCCAACAGAGCAGACTACAACAGAACTAGTGGACCAGAAACAGGGCAGTATTCAATCGTAGGGACCCTGCCCAGAAGATCAATGGTACAGTAATGACGATGATGACGATGACTACCGCAAATTCCAGAATCTTCTTCAGGGTTACTAAGAGAAGGCCTTCCAGCCTAGGATAATAAAAGGCATAGAGCAACCATCGATTAAGACCCCAGAAGAAGTAACGGCAGACAACTGTCCTTGTTTTACCAACTGACGGCCGACAAACAGAAAGAACATGAATGAGTGGTAGTACCCAGTCATGCCTTTTGCTGGAAAAAGGGCCTTCAGGTAAATCCCTGGAGAAGTGATCAAGCATGAAGCCTGGATTCAGCAAACACTTGGTGACTATAATAATATTAACAACAGTAATATTAACAGACATTATAATTGACATAATAATAGAAATAATAATATACAAGAGCAAAGAGAAAGGACCTTTTCCCACATGGAGAATTGTGATCATTGCAAATCTTTTCCAGCACAAGTTTGGAGATTGATAAAGCAACATAAGAAACTCTGACTTGAAAACAGCTTATTGACTGCATCTTCTGAGCCTGCAAGCACTCAAGGAACCAAACACAAGGTGAATGAACTGAGGGAGAGTCAAAAGCCGTCCAACTACATTGCACTGAGTTCATGCTGCTCATAGGCTGGTATTTTCAATTAAGTTAATCTTATTTCAAAGCAGTCGGACTGAACACAGTTTCCTGCAGAAATGATTCCAAGTCAGAAGCTAAAACTCTTAAACAGTCTATTCCCCAGCTGAAGGCAGACAACGAGCACTCCTACGTCACTCGTGAACAGTCAATAGGTTCCAAGAGGAGATATTTTAACATGGTTTTATTACTTAAATTGACTTTCCCATGGTACTTTGCCAAATAAACAGGTATTTTTAATAACATTTTAATCCCTGATCTAGTTTTATCCATGTCCGCGGCATTTGACTACTTACGGTTGTGTCTTTTTATGAAAAAATTTGAACAAATCTTCCCATTCTTCCTTTCATTACATTTATTGATTTGTAGGTAGGTTTGTTTCACAGATATCTCTGAAGTTCTGCCTATGCTACCCCAGCCAAGCTACCGAAGGTGAGTCTTGAGGAATAGGCAAATTCCCCTGATCGAGTCAAAAAGGAGTAGGTGAGTGGCAGTAGATCTTCATGCTATGTTTTCAACCAAGAATTGTACTTATGGTGGTAAATACAGCATAAAAATTGGGACTGTACATTTACTTACATGCATAGCAAGATCTGAGCATCTTTCCTCTTAAGTGGTAAAAGGTGCATTTCTCATTGCAAATACAGCCTGAAAATAGGGACTGGACATTTATTTACATGCATAGTAAAGTCTGAGGGGCACATTTATGGAGATTTGGCACAGGGCAGCTCAGCAAGTCACCTTGCTGTGCTGCCCTGCATCAAAGTGAAAGGGCAGGAATGTGCCGTATTTATGCAGTACAAATAAAAAAAGGAAAAAACAAGTAGAAACAAGTAAGAAATAAAATATTGCTCCTCATTGCGTCTCCCTTGGGTAGGTGTAAGATTTTTCTGCATCCCCAGGTTTACATTGTCTTGTAAGTCCAGGGATGCGTCAAAATCCATGGGTGTTGCATGGGGACACCCACCACAATGCCCACAAACTGCATCCCTCGAGCAGAGTAAGACAATGCAGCGATTTGCACTGCCTTAGCTTACTCCGTATCTCTGAGGCCATTCTAAGCCACACAAAGTGACTTTGTGTGTCCTCATACATATGATTTCCTGGTTTGTGCCACCGTCGTGTCATAAAAAGTGATGCTACGGCGGCACAAGCCTTCCATAAACATGCCCCTAGGTAGATGTTCAAGGGCATTTCATAATAGTGTGAAATCATGAATTCAATGGTATTTTATGATTCAATATAATGAATTCTTTCAACGTGTGCTATTATTTCACTGCTGTGTGTGAACTGACGAACTGTGTAATCAATCTAAATGATGTTGAATGCAATATACAAATACATTTGAAAAAGAACTGAGTTGCAGCTCATTTGAATGAACAAGAAAACTAGAACTACAACTTGGATGAATTTCTTCAGACAAATCGTGTGACCTGGCAGTCGCACAAATCTGAGCTCGGCAGATTAGAAGAAGCAGAAGTGTATAGAAAAAAAAACAAGCTAATAATATTAATTCTCCAGTTAGGGAAAGGTTGCTCACATTTACCATGCATAGATTTTCTTCCACGTAAAATAAGGGGGAGCGCCTCATAACAGGACAAATTGATTACACAAAAACTGAAGAAACCCAACTCAGAACGAGTGTCTGCACATAGAAGAAAAGCTTTGTCTTTATTAGATTTTTTGAATTTTTCGTCAAAGCAATTTCTTTTTGTGTTTGTGTCATTCCTGCCTTGTCAGTATGTTATGGCACACTGATTTCTCTGTAATGTACTAAATACATTTAACTGCCAATCAGGCAATGATCATAAATGAAACACTTCAGACACTGTTGTCTTAAAACATTTCTTCACAGACAGTATTCTACTGCAGTAAAGCGTTTAAGCAAAGACCCAAATGTTCTTTATTGTCTAATGCTATGATATATAGAACATTTAAAATGGAAATGTCACAGCAAAAAAAAAATGAGCAGAGCACCTGCCCTACATTGTATCACGCTTTTCCAATGCTGGGGGTCTTTAGGGTCAGTTGCATTATTTCCATTTGCAAACTGGGGCTGTGCAATTTGCACGCTTACTGGGCTGCGAATGGGAAAGCTGCGACTTCTCCACTATGCAGAGGAGCCTCGCCCTCCTGCCTGCAGAGGCAGACGAAAAATAACATGTCCATCCGAGTCTTGTGGGTGGGGCCAAAGCACTACAGCAGGGAGCGTGTTGGGCACTGCTGTCAATGCCCATGATGGGTTGGTCAGCCATCTTAGGACACCCAAACCGTCATGCGCACTGACTTCTCTCCCAGCTCCCAATGCAGCACAAAACCAGTGCGTACTGACCAATCCCGACGCTGCTCTCATGGTGAGGACGCAAAAGACACACGGAAGATGGATGGAATGCAGACCAAATTAAACATTCACCCCCAGTCAAAAGATCCGGGTTAAATCCATCTTCATTTGCTCACCATGCCACTCCAGTTTAGACGCAGTCATATGCAAATCAATCTTGACTTGTTGCCTCATGGGAACAGCCCAGCCCGAACTGCCAAGCCAGGTCCTTCCTTGAGCGGAAACATGCATCCTGGGACCAGTTCTGGGACATCACTCCTCATCAGCCAGGTTAGCTGGAACCCAGTGGCACAGTTAGCCCGGGTCCCACGTCGGGCATACCCGACACACTTAGGGCGAGACAGCAACAGACACACAGATGTTGGGCAGAATACAGAGCGAATCAAACATTTATCCCAGTCAAATCCGGTCCTAGGATGATTGTTTCCAGTCCAGGGAGGACCAGGCCTGGCAGTTCAGGCTGGACTGTTCCCATTGGGCGCAGGGTCAAGATTGATTTGCATGTGGCTGGGTTCAAACTGGAATGGCATGGGGAGCAAAACAATGATGGATTTAGGCCCAGATCTCTGTACTGGGGTGAATGTATGACATTGTTCTGCATTCTGTCCATCAATTGCCCCACCGCCCCCTAGATACTCCAACTGACGATATCCTGTCCGCCTTTTCTACCAGTGCCATAGGAGATAATGTACTTTACTAAGGCAGACTGGATATCTGCCAGGTTTATAAAACTATCTCTGCAATTGTCATGAAACCCAATCAAAATTATGAATAAATTGTTACTCAAAGTCACGTTTTTCATGAGACATCTTGTCTACAGTTAAAATTGTGACCTTGGAACTTGGAGGACTTGTTGTAATCCCAATGTGTCATCTGACAATCATTTCTGTGGTTATATAGAAACCCTCTAACTGCTCCGCTCTTCCCAATGTACATATATATTATATTATATAAAATGTTAAACAAAGGATTTGAACAGTGAGCAGAATTAAAAGTACAAAGCCGCTGTAGGGCACTCTTTCTCCCATTATTATTTGTCTCAAGGAGTCTGCCAGGCAGCTGTCATGGAAGCGAAAGAGTCCCAGAGTCCATATAAGTCCCACCAAGAAATACTTCTGTGGATCACACTCAATTGAATAGTGAGATTGGATGTTTTTCCATGCCTAAAATTAAAAAGTAAATCAGAACGGTCACAAAAGTAAATTATGCCAAAAATGTTTGTGAATCAAACCCTCTATTTCTATTACTGGTCTTTGTCTCCTCCTGAGAAATAATGGGCTTCTAACCAAAGGTCAACTTAAGGGTATCCAGCGGAAGAGCATTTCTGGCAGGTATGAACTTGCCTTTCACAATAAATCAAATAGAAACAAGCTTTGGCAAAGCCAATTGGTCTGGTATTGGCTGCCAGTCTTTACCAATGTTTGTTTTGTTTTACCATGGTTTTTTAAAACTTCATTGTTGAAAGAGCTGCAGGGACCCCAGGTGACATAAAAAAATAAACATTAGCTAAATACAGAAATATTTTTGGTTCACCAAAAGGACACATTGTTTTGGTAGTTCCTGGCACTGAACGGAATTGCTTTGTGGGTGACTATGCACCTTGTGAAAGAGCAGAATGCTGTCACTCACAATGAAGTTAGCCAATGGCTGAAGTGGGTCTGTACCATTGGCCAATGTTGAGTGCTTCAGTGGATAGAAGACATATGTGAATGACACAATATACCAATGGATGATTAGATCTGATTCGAAGCCCCTATATGTAAGTGTGTAAGTATATTATATAGTGCCGCTTAATCTGGTGTTCACAAGGAGAACGCCCAAGGGATTATATATATATACATATATATATATATATATACTACCCAAATGTATTCGTTGGCTGGTGGGAGAAGCAGGTGGCCTGGGCGGACAAGTACAGCGAATGGGTGAACTGTATCATATCCTGGCATAGGTATATAGACAACCTATTTATTCGATGGAATGGTCCCAAATCCCAAGCTGAACAATATATTGAGGAATTGAATAGGAGTTCACTCAATCTCCATTTCAGTGGACAAATGAGTCAGGAAGAAGTCTCCTTTCTAGATCTAAAAGTTTTTATCAGAAATGGCAAGATCTGCACTACACTGTTTAGAAAGGTCACATCCGGAAATTCGATCTTGGAGGCTAGCAGTAGTCACCAAAAAAGTTTGAAAAAAAGTATACCATATGGTGAACTGCTCTGACTAAAGAGGACTGTTCAAACAACGATGATTTTGAAAATGCAGCATCTGATGCTATCCATAGGTTTCAGGAGAGGGAGTAAAGACATGATTTACTGATCAAAACACTAGAAAAAGTAGAGAGAATACCACGCAGAGGTTTACTAAGAGAAAAAGAAAAATCCACAATACGCGAGGATGAGCCTTGCAGATTCATTACTACTTTCTCAAATGAGGCAGGAACTCTTAGAGAAATCTTATGTCGTAATTGGCACATCTTGGAAGCAGATCAAGTGATAGGGAAAGATTTACCAAAATATCCCCAGATAACTTTCAAACGCTGTAGATCATTAGAAGACTATCTAGTCAAAAGCCATTACAAACCAGTCCCATTTATCCCGAGAATTAGTACTCTGACGGGGTTCTTTCCCTGTTCTAATTGTAAAGCTTGTAAAAAAAGCCCTAAAGTTTTATCCTATCAGATCCCAGGTATGAAGGGTATTAAGAAAATCAATACATTTTTAACCTGTAACACACCCTACTGCGTTTACTACCTAGTATGCCCATGCATGAAAATTTATATAGGCAGCACAATACACCCTACCAAGCGCAGAATCCTGGAACATGCACGAGCAATTGGAAACAGGGACCCCTCGTACCCAGTAGCGAGGCATTTCTCTCAGTTTCGCAACAGTGATCGTAATCTCCTTACATTTTTCTGCATCAACCACGTTCCGATCAGTGAACGTGGTGGAAATAGAGAACTGAGATTACGTAGACTGGAATCAAGATACATAATTGATTTACATACAAGAATTCCATTTGGCCTGAATACCGAAGAGGAATTGTCTATACATTTGGGCCAATCGAACATTTTGTAAGAAAATGAGTTGAAATACAGTGAATTTCCTAATGATTTTGAGGCTGCAACAATAATTTCTAAGAATGTTATGATTTAATGAGGATTGCCATTAGTGATTTATATTCATGCTGCGATGAATCAAGGTATAACTATTTTTGGATTGAGATGAACTAAATAAGGTCTTTATTTGATTAATGAGTAAGCCCATCCAGGGCTCAATTATGTTTTTGCTACATAAAGATTGTAGAAAGGTAGGGTGAATTGCTACTCGAATGTTGAATGAATTTAATTTTTTGCAAGTAATGTTGTTGCCCATTCAGGGCTCAATTATGTGCAGTTTAAAAAGATGAATGAATTTAATTTTGTAAATAATGTTGTTTATTTAATTGTTGAATGTGATATTGGTAGATATACGTACATTCTAATATGGCGCCCGTAATGACGGTCGAGTAGCAGTCCACTTTCCATTACCATTAGTGGCTCCGAGTAACAACGCGAGAATTTGTAAATAAAATGGCACTTATTTGCTTTGTAAATACATACAGTAAGAAAAAGGCACGTATGCCGAAACGTGTTCTGTGCGTTCTGCTGAATATAACTTGAAAACTTGAAAATCTGACCACGCGAGTGCGGCCATTCCTTCCTTCCTTGGGGGGGGGGGGGGGAACTCTGAGCGGATATATATATTTACATATATACATAGATAGATAGATAGTTAGATAGATAGATAGATAGATAGATAGATAGATAGATAGATAGATAGATAGATAGATAGATAGATAGATAGATAGATAGATAGATAGATAGATAGATAGATAGATAGATAGATAGATAGATTCAAATGTTCTCGGCTATAACCAGGTATAACAATATAAAACGTAACAATATAAGCACAGCTAGCCATGCACTCCTGAACACCCCCTGCAGGGCTGTTCATATGAGAAAGTAAGTCTCTGCCTGCAGTAGAAACTAGTTTCTAGATTGGGATATGTGGCATATGCTCAATCATATACACAAATGTGTTGAAGGGATATGAACCGTGGGACATATCTTCTCAAGGGTACATGGGAAGAAATAGTGTTGCATGACAGCCAGATATACAGGCTAATAAGAGCAGTTATCCCTTATGATTTAAATGTGAGAGTGTTGTGGCCCTTGAAGGGAATGCCAATCTATCCCCTTTTCTTTGGTATATCAATTACCAGACCTTCCTTAATGTCTTGGGAATGTCTATGTCATCTCTACAGAAGTTTAATGAAGGGAGTGTGCAGCACTACTAATTTTCGGACCTGTGACATACATTCCTCCAAGGCAGAAAAACACCCTACCGTTCCAAACTCAAAGGCTTACAAAGTAGAGTATTGCTGTGAAAACAATGACACCTTTATATGCTTAGGAAGACCAGGGTATTCACATATAACAAACACATTTGTCCCATGGGACTTATTTAAACCAGTACCTTTAATAGGAGACTTCAAGCTACTCAAATCAATTGTGCGTTATAATATATTAGGTCCATATCATGCATTTAAGTATTCCAATGAAAGCAATTCATAAATTTTTTTTATTGGATCCACGTTTAGTAAGTGAGCTGTTGAAATGAAGTTGCTGTATATACAGTGAACACTAGTGTAAACAACACAGTGCTATATCAAAACTGACCATATATACAAAAGTGTGTAAATAGACACCAGACCCTCCATGATAATGCAGTATTTGACCAAATATCTAAAGTGAATATGTATCAATATGTATACTCTTAATCTCCATGATTTAATTAAAGTAATACCCAGGAGACTGCTTCCACATTAAATAAATTGTCCGGTCTCATCAGGACCTCTGACGTCTGTCTCAAGCTCCAAAAATCTTTGCAAGTATCAGGCCACCAACAATGGACAGCAACAGAAGTTTGTAATCCTTCATGTTAGATACTTTATCCCAGACTCCAATCTCTGTTTCAGTGATCCGCTTTGTACAGTAAACCAAGAATCAATCTATTGAGAGAGCAACATGGGTGAAGCGTGTGATCTGTATTGCAGGTCCTTACTGGACGCAGTGGTGATGGCTCACCCTTGTTCCTCTTTCGATAGATTGATTATTAGCTTACTGTATGCATTCTGATGAGACCAGACAACTAATTTTGGGTCAATGCTTCAACGCCCTGTCCCCTGCTTATTGCTTAACCTAAATCACAGGGATTAAGTGCATACATATTGACACATATCCCCTAAAGACATTTGGTCAAACACTGTTATTAACCTGGGGAGTCTGTACAGTGTCTATTTACACATTTTTTTATACATATGGTTCCTTTTTATGTAGCACTGCGTCATTTGCTCTAATGTTCACTCTACATATTGTTCCTTGTTTTCAACTGTTAGCAAAAATACAGATATTTGAAGAAATGCTGAACAACGCAAACATTCATCCCCCGTCATAGATCTGGGTAAAACCCATTGTTTTTTTGCTAAGCATTCCACCCCATCTAGGACTCAGGCATTTGCAAATCAGTCTTGGCCCTGCTACTCATGGGAACAGTCCTGCCCGAACTGCTAATCCAGGTCCTCCCTGGAACAGAGACAAGCCTTTTAGGACCTGTAGCGGGGTATCACCCCCTATTAGTTGACATACTAAATGTGGATCCAAGAGAAAGTGTCATGATTCGATTTCGTTTGTTTTCTGAAATGTATGATATGGATGTGAACTGCTATAAAGCACAACATTTGCGAGTACCTCAAAATTGCTGTAGGAGGTATTGGTTTAAATGAGTCCCACAGGACAATTGTGTTTCTTATATGCAAAGTAGGTGAGACATTGATTCTGCTTACAGTTCACCTGACTCGATTTTTCAGCTGGACTGTAGCCTCACAGCTGGTCCTCCTGTTGGGGAATTGCCTGAAACCTCACATGCTTTAAATGACTAAAGAGAAGTATAGCTCTGTACGGGACAGACACAAATTCTACTGTATACCCGGAGAAATAGTTCATATTAAAAGTGCACCCTACACATGTATGTATGCAAAAGACGCTAGCAAGTGCTGATCAACTTTACAAGTAAGCCAGGCTGAAAATAGCCAAATGTTCCTCCTTCTCCTGCACCTGTCTTAAGTGTTGGGTTTGGTTGGGATAGTACTGTTTGCTTACATTTACGAAAAACAATGATTTGACATTTATCCTGAAATCTAAATTTAATGGCTTTGGTCAAAATAAATAGTAGAAAATAACTAGAAGTGAACTCTCATTTTTACACAATGTTCGTAATATATATATCGAATAAAACAATAAAAATTAGCACTGCAGTCAGTTCGTTCAGAAATTGACAAACATCAGACTGGGAGAGTTGCTGAACAGAATCGCTTATATAGTGTTTGAAATGTGTAGCAAAATCCTAGAGTGGACTGATCTCTAGGAAGACTTATGTGTCAAAGTATCCTCTACAGAGATACTGTCTGACATAAATATGTTGTCAAAAAATATCCTATACAAAAAATATCCTCCCATTGGTTGTTGATGTATTTGTTGTTAAATGTACATTTTCTCAGTGTTTTATGTGGGATTTAAAAGGTGAGCGCGGGACTCTGAAAGGAGCATAGCTGAATATGCGTAACTATGATTCGTTTACAAGAGGTGCAGCCTAAATAATTTGGGGCATGGACTGTGCTTGACACAGCATGCCACTTGCCCATTACTTGAGTGCTTCTGTTTATAGTTTCAGTGGGTGTATTCATGGATTAGAATACATCATGCAACAATGAACATATGCATCCACAAGTCAGACCTATTGGCTTTACCACTGCTGTTATTGCTGATTTGTAATCAATATCAGACAATAAGTTAACAACTCGCATTCTTCCCTTTGCATCACTTTCCTCGACTCCTTTCTGCGTTAGCGTTACCAGATCTTCTTCTAATGTGAGATACATTGGGGTGTCATCTACGTACATTTAGTCGTCAAAGTGAACGTCATTGGACTGTGTTGTTTCTATTGCTTCTGGACCTGATATAGAGTTTGGAAGTTTAATACTCTGTCACAAACATGATGGCTATCCCATGCGTCCTCTTACAAGTGTGTTGTATACTACCGCATTTGTAATAAGGTCGACGGGATATCCATCATGTTTTTATGGAGTATCATGTCCATCAAACTCTAAATCAGACGCTTAGTCACTCACATTTTTTCTACTTACATCTCTCTTTGAAATCCTTCTATTTCCATATCTTAGGTTTCATCTCTTTCCTTCATCACTATTCTCACTTTCTCCTTCTACCTGAACTTTCTTTTTTTCCACTTCACCATCCCCTCTCTCACACATACTGCATTTTCTTTTCCTTGGGCCCCATCTACATTTTGATAACTGTGTACCTCTCTCACCCCCTTTTCTATAGAATTGTAAGTACAGCTGGCACTTACTTGAGCATCACTCTGTTCACTAGAATGTATATCTTTAGAAACCCTGCAGGACTTAGTGACAAATAAACTCCTATCGCATTCACCCTCAATTCAAGAGGTTTCAAAAAGCCTCCCTCATAACCACCTATTGACATCATTAACTCACCCAGACTCCTAGGTGCAACTTGGTTTGCAATATGCGCTTGACAAGACTCTTATGGCGATTGAAAATCAAAACCACAAAAACAAGTAGGGAAAAAGAAATTAGTCTTTGGAAATAGGGACATAGCTCCCATGCAACATGGAGAAAAAGGGAGTGAAATGTAAGAGGGATTGTATCACTGTATTGAATTACATTGAAGAAAACTAGAACTGTTAATTGGGAGATCATAATAGTGAATTGAGGTCTGGAATGGGTAAAGGAGAGCTGTATGAGTGAAGAGCCTGTAGAAAGGGGTTAGGGAGGAAGAGAATCAGAGTAGAAAAATGAGGTTTGTGATGAGTCAAAGGAGAGATGGATGCACCCATTCTCCAAATTACTCTTTGGGACTTTGATATCTGAGATCACCAGAAAAGGATGGCTAAAATTAGCTCTTTTTGGGGTTTTGACAAACTATACAAGGTACAGTGACTCCCTTCCAATCACAGTAATTCATTTCCTTCAATAACCCCTTCAAAATGATATCTTGTTACACCTGTAAGCCTTTTGACATTTCAAAAACGACTTGTTTTCGCCTTGAGAAAGCTTCAGGGCTTATAGGAGGCTGTAACCAGGGGTGTAGCGTCAATGGGTACAGCAGTTGCAGCGGTTCCTTGGCTCTGAGGGGCCCACTGATCCCAGATAGATTATTGCTGTATTTAACAGTGTAAATAGCAGCCATGGGAGGCATTTTCTTCCTTGCACTAGGTTCCATGAATTACTCGCTACGCCACTGGCCCAAACCAAGCAGGCGAAGCTGAACCATTCACCTTTAATAAACTGATGCAATCCACAAACTTGTTCTTGGAAATATCAACCCATCATTATATTCAAGAAGAGCACTCGGCCTTATAATGCAACTACCAATGGATATTTCACAAGCCATCCATGGTCATCAACTCAGTGCGATCTTGTTTCCATTTTTAACCATGAACTTGCAATCAATGTTTATGAAAATGTGTCCCAGATTTTGCTTCTGTTTTTTTGAAGACCATATTATGGTGACTTGCTCTTGTTTTCAGAAAATGTAATCAAAATGTTTTTGGTTGGTGTTTGAGAATAACTTGATCTTTCAGAGGTTTTTTTTCCCCAAAACTAAATTCACAAAATTATAAGGAACTATGCGACAGCATTTCACATTTTATAATCTGCTGGGTTATTTTTTATAACATGAACAGAGTCTGGAGGGTACCTATGCACTTTTCAAAGTATATGGTACAAACCGACCTATACATGGTACATGGTAGAAAAGAGCAGCAGAGCAACAAACTTTTCCAAAGGTACATCCCTACATGGGGGAGTATATAATTGTTTACATATATTGTACTACAACCATACAATTAAAAAGATATACATATAGACAATAGATATATGGACTACTAGCTTTGTAATATGGAATTATACAAGCCACTGCTCTTTCTGCCCTTGTCAAACTGGCTGGATGCTAGTGAGCAAGGCTGAGAGAAGGTGTAGCTGTTGATCCTAAGTTCGCATAGAGAGCACAGGCGGATCCAGGGGAAGAAGATGAAGCAAGAAGAGGAGAAATTTCAGCAGTGTGAGATCAGTGATGTTCCACCTGAATATCAACTCAACAAAAATCGATGGGACATAATATCGTGGACAAAATATCGCAAATAAAATATGGACAGGAAGGTAAGTCTAGTATTTCTATGCCTAACTCCATAAATATGAACCTACATAGGTCTTCAAGGTACATAGATGTGGAGCTAAGAAAACAAAAAATATACTTCCCTATATGCATTCACCTTTTAAGATTCTGGATCTTTCTTACTCGGCCCGGACTTCTAATCGGTCTTCGCTTGGACCAAACCTCCTCCAAGTCATTCTGACCTGGACCTAGTTATTACAGGCAAAATGTACACAGGCATGCTATTGATAATGTCCTGATGATGATCATAAATCTTTTGTAAGGATCGAAACGCCGTCGACTTGTGTGTCATTTACACTTCTTTATTTAATACTCATTTTGTGTAATGGTGTCTCCACTATAATTTGTTTGTCATATCAAAATGCGCCCCATACAAACATTTTTCTCTTCTTGAGCCTTTGTGTTTTCATGTTGTACATCCTTCCCACTAAGTTGAATACAGGCTTGTGTCCCACTTTAATTGTTTCTTGCTTTATTTTGTATATATTTAAGCATCTGCATCTTAAAAAAACCTGTCCGGCTGGCCAGCTATAAAATATAGTACTGATTGGGTCTGTATTTATTGTTTACTCACATAACCCTTATCTAGGGACCACTGTCTTTAGAAATAATTGATTACCCAAGGTCCCTGACCAACTGTATTTGGGTTTCCCTTGTCTTTTATAACATGAGGAGTTTGAATTGGCATCATTTTTATATTGGGAGCCAGTGGAGCACTCTGAGATGTGGTGTAATGTGGGTGTATGATGGGAGGACAAGGATGAGTCGTGCTACACTGTTCTGGATGGTATGGAGCCCGTGAAGGAAGTGGTTGGAGTTTCTGGAATAGAGTGCATTTCCATAGTCTAGTCTGTGTGTGATGAGGGCTTGTGTGACAGTACAACTGTTTTTCCAGGGTATTAATTTGAAGATCTTGTGAAGCATGCAGAGAATATGGAAGCAGGAGGAGGTGACTGTGTTGACCTGTGCTGTCATTTTGAGTTTGTCATCAAGGATGATTCCCAGGTTTATTGCGTGGTTGGTTGATGTGAGTCTGAGATTTGTAGGCCACCAAGAGGAGTCCCAGGGAAAGTGCCTGTTCCCAAAGTTCAAAACTAATGTCTTGTCAGAGTTGAGTTTCAGGCAATTGGCTTTGTTCCACTCTGCTACGTTGATCAGTCAGCAAAGTTGGTTCTGGTTGTGGTGGACTTGTTGGACATTGATAGGATGGGCTGGGAGTCATCAGCATGGGAAATGATGGTGATTACCTGTGCTCTGATGATGTTGGCGAGCTCAGTCATGTAAATGTTGAACAGGGTTGGGCTGAGTGATTAACCTTGGGTTACTCCACAGATCAGGTTCTAGAGTTCCAAAGTAGTCTGATACTCTGTGTTCTTCCTGTGAGAAAGAGCATATTCAGCTGACTTTGTCGTGCAGTCTTGTCTTCTGATGAGAGTGAAATGTGTTACTATAATGTAAGCCAAGGATAGGCCAAGTGCAATGAGGGCAGTAGTTTCTCCTCGTGCACTATAATGCAGATTTCATCCGTGGCCAAGATGAGTTCTGTTTCTGTCCTGTGGTTGCTCAGAAAACCTGATTCAGTGTGGTCAACTTTGTTGTACAGTACGAGGAGGTTGGAGAGTTGTTTGTTGACTGCCTTCTATATCACTTTGTCTGGTTACGGGAGCAGGGAGATGGGTCAGAGGTTGCTCAGCTCGCTGGGGTCGGCCAATGTTTTTTTTTAAGAGGGACTTGACTGTTGCATGTTTCCAGTCTTAATGGAAAGTGGTTGATTTGATGGGGGAGTTTATGATGTTGTAGATGTCATGGGGTCAAGGGTCTGTTGGGGCACCTGAGTGGGCTGCTTTCAGGATACCTGTGGTGCCATCCTCAGTCATTGTTTTCGAGTTAGTTTGTTGAGTTAATTGGTTGGTGGTGGGCAGTTTAGAAATGATATCCTTAGGGTTTGGTAGGTGGTTGAAATTGCTGTAGAACTTTTTGATTTTGCTGTAAAAGAAGTCGGATAGGTTGCCGCAGAGTTCCTGTGATGGAGTTGACTATGGCCTCTGTGTTGGCTAACTCCATAAAGATAGCGAACATCTCTTTGCAGCTATTGGAGCTTGCTTAAATAAATTTGGTTAGGGCTCTTCTCTTGGTGTGTCTCAGGAGATGGTTGTAGTGCCTGACTGCAACCTTGTAGGTAGTTCTAGTGACGGATTCATGATTAGCTCTCCATTTATTTTATTTCCAGCTGTTTGCAGTGTCATTTGGATTCCTGGAGGTGGTCTATGTACCAGTTAGCCTGTTTGTTGGTTCTGCATTGTTTCTACAGTTTGATGGGTGTGAGTGAGTCTACACACGTCTTGATCAATTGGTTTAAGTTGGTGATTTCCTTGTCTAAGTTTTCGGAAGTGTTGAGATGACGCATTTCAAGGGTGTTGTGCTAGTTAGCTTCTATTTTTTGTTCCAGTTCCCACTGGCAAGGATGATGCTGGTGGGGTCTTCAGCTTGCAGTGTAGATATTTTGAAGTGCACGATGGAGTGGTAGGTCCATGTGAGCAGTGAGGCGGAGATGTATCAAATGTTGTTCCCGGTATTGGATTCAAAGTGTGTCCAGCTATGTGTCTTGGGTTGAGACAAGCTGGGAGAGTCCAATATTGTTCAAGCGCTCTAGGAATTCTATAGAGCAGGGATAGGTGGGGTCCTCCAGGTGAAAGTTTAGGTCGCTGAATAGTATAAACACCTTGGAATTGATTGTGGGCGGAGGGATGAAGTTTGTGAGTAGTTGATGAAGTTAGTTTGTGGTCCAGGTGGTCAGTATGCTATGGTTTCTTTCAGGGTGAAGTTGTTCATTGTTTGTAGGCTGAAGAGCATGTGTTCCATGAAAGTGATGTCTGAGTCCATATTTGCGGTGCATTTGATGGTGTCTTTGTAGATACTTGTGAGTCTTCCTCCTGGTTTGTGAAGATGGTCTTGGCGTGCTATTTTGTAGACTGCCAGGATGGCCACACGATGCCAGGAGTCAACATTGGGTTTCACCAGGTTTCCAGAGGTCTACCATGCTACTGCTGAGGAAATCCCCATTTTCAATGATGTGTTTGCTGAGCGAAAAGGTGTTGGGAGCATGCATGTGAAAGTTTGCTGATATACTGGTGCAGCGTGTTGTGTGGTGATAGTCTGCGTGGGTGGTGTGGGTGTGGGAGTGTGGGGGGCATATGCAGGTGTGTTATTGCAAATAAAGCAGCAGTGTAAGCAGGAGAAATATCCTTTCTTGCTGTGTGGTGTAGGGCGGCAGTAGCGGGTGGTTTGGCATCCTGGGTCAAGTTAACAGAGCTTAGCTGCTGTGTGGAGGTAGGGGCGGATCAGATCAAGGGGATTGATGCTGGGTGCAGTCCAGGTGTGGACGGGCGCCGATGGCCATTCCTTTGACGCACCTTCAGCGCTCAAGTGGCATCCCTGCTGTGCAGTTGCACAATGACCCCCATTAAGTAGGTCCCGGGATGAGTGAATGGGGCAGTGGGTGGGCTAGAATGCGTGGGAAGAAGACGACATTGGAAGAAGCAAGGTGACGCAGGATGCTGCTGCGGAGCCGGGGTAGGTGGGTGGGCGCTGAAGGGCTTGAAGTAGCAAGTGAGGTGATAGAAGAGGAGGCTAAAAGCAGAACATGAAAGAAACACACATAAGGGGAAAATGGGCCAAAGAGAGGCACAAGAGTGGAGGCAGGAGGGAGGAAAAGAAAAGACCAGAATACCAAAAGGCACTTGGGAGGCGAGAAGAGAGAGGTGCTAAAACGAAAACCAGAGCTGAAAGCACAAGGAATTGACAAAAAGTTTGGGAGGCACTAAAGTATGAAAAATTTAAAAGAGAGCAAGAGGCACAAAAAGTGTGAGGAAGGAGTACAAAGGCACAAAGCTAAAGAGTTTTAGAGATGCTCTGCTCATTGTTCTCCCCTGACTAAAAATAAGGTAGAGAATGTACTGCATCTACACAATGACTGTACAGAGAGGACATTGATTCTAAGATTGTCAGATATTTGCAGTTGACAATGGTTTCTCCTCAAGACAGGACATGTAAATTGTGGGTACAGAGTACAATATAGATTTAACTTGCATATATTACATACATTACATCATTATAAGATTGAGAGTGGTCTGTTCATTGCTTTTCTGATTTCATGGTTCTCATCGGATGACAGCTCCAAAGGGGAGTTTTGGTTAGTAAAAAGGCAGAACCTATTTAACGTTTCTTGTAGAAGGAGGGGTTTACAGCAGAGGTCATTTGCCTACTTGAAGGAATCATGAGGGTTAAAACCTGGTATTATACAAAGTAAAGTGCCCTCCAATAGAATGACCGATGGATAGTGCAGGACAGCTTTAATATGTTTACTACACTATAATAGTGCACTTGTAAGGAATTGTGTTTTATGGCTAAGAATCTGCGTTATTCTTAGACTACTGATTTCAGAAAGATGTGAGCTGGGTTGACCCTCCATAATGCATGCTTCCAGGTGTTTATACATTTATTTATGGAATTACTATAGTAACCATGCCATAAGGGCAAAAGAAAGCTTCACAGAACACTGAAACAGTACATAAAGAGAGCAAATTAAAAAGGTGTGTAAGACGAGGCGAGGGAGGTGTTAGATATTACAATACATTCTGAACAGATGGATTATTAAGTCTTTCCAAAAAAAGAAAATCAGGGTTGAGTCTTAGATCATTATTATTATTATTATTATTATTAAGCGTTCGATTACCCGTAGGCATCTCGGCGCTTGCCTTGGGAACCCGTCCTGGCTTTTTTCCCTGTGAGATACCCGTACTGGGCATCCCTAAGGTAAAAGCCAGGCATCCCGCCGCAGGGGGGGCGTAGTGGAGATTAAGCAAGCTAATGCCCAGAGCGTGAACCCGTGACTCGAGTAGGCACCGAAACGAGAATTATCGAGTCCGTGGATATTTGGGCTCAAGACCCTGCCGCATCGGGAATTGAACCCTGGTCCCAGGTCTGACCTCTGCTTCAGGGTCTGCCTCCTCTAACCAGTGAGCCACACTTCTCCATCTAGGAGATGATTCACTGTCTCTGAGCTTGGCATGAGGACTGTTTCATTGTTTTTTTCAGAATTTCCAGGGGTAAGCAACATTTAATTCTAGTGTTTATTAGATCTTCTGTGAGGTGTAGCTTGTGTTCTAAGTAGCTAGTGAGGCAAAGAGAAAGGGACATTTGAATGATACATGGTATCATGAAATATATTTGAACCTTCAAGGGTAGCCAGTGGTGGTCTCTAAATAGCGGTATTATGTGTTCCTATTTCTTCTCTCCATCAACAATACAAGAAACTGTATGATGTACGGAATTGAGGAAGCTCCAGTTGATTTTGGCAGGCTACATAAAATAGCATTAGCGTGATCTAAATGGTAAACTACCAATACGTTTACAACTGTTCACAAATCCAAGTGAGGAATTGATTGCTTCGGGTTCCTCAAAGAAGGAGCTGGACGGCCAAACTGACAGCAAGGAACATCCAAAAGTTTTGCAGGAGCCACAATATCTGACATATCAGTCTTTACAACATCAATTTTCTGAGGGGAAGGAATACAATTCATACTTGAATGCAAAATCAATGTCAAGGCCAAAACAAAGCAGGTAAGAAACACTCAAGGGGAGAGATACAGCAAACATTTTCCCCTTTGAAATTATCTGGAGTAATCCTCAACATGGGTGGTACTCAAGCTGTATTTTGCACTATTCTTTACCCCAGCGTGGCTGGAAAAACGTCAGATTGGAGATCAGTTTAAAACAATTGAAGTTGTTGACACCTAGGAAAGATTGTGGCATCTCCTAAGGTGACCATGTGTGGCATAAATTGGTATATCACAGGTAATCAAAATGCACAATTATATTTCTCAAAAGGCAGTCACTGATCATCAGCTTTGCTCATTACTCTCTCCTAAAATTGAACTTAGAGAAAATATAAGAAATTCAGTTTTATGAATGTAACCAATAAAAGTGAAGGCCTGACACTGGGTTTTAACAGAGATAGGAGCTTAGTGATAAACTTACAACATGGTAGTCTAGAAATTCGAACCCCTACTAATAGTGTCAAAGTTATCTGAAATTGATCAGAAATGGGCGCTCCTAAAATGTGATAATGCTTCCTGCAACAAAAATTAGACTATATATTACAAGAGGTACTCGTGTAAGTCTGTTGTCAATTCTCTTAACAATCTCCAATTACTTGATCGACCATTAAGCCTCCTATTAACAAAAGCATGGCAGTCAATCATTGTTAGCTCAGGGCATCAAACTCTGAACGTCTATGACTAATGCCTATGGGCAGGACCAAGCTTAGTATGATTTAGGGGACTTTTCAAGACAGAACTAAACTGACACTCAATGTACAGAAGAATTTGGCTCAGATACAGGGTATAATAAAAGCCCAGCAATTTTCCTTGTTTTTTTTTGTATTTATGAACACTTTAAAGTGGTTGTGAGGGGCCGAACATTTTTCAAAAAACAAATAAATTAGTAAATAAGGAGCTAGTGGGTGACCTGTTGTGTTGTGAGCACTGTTCCCAATAACCTGCGCGCCCGCGCTCGCGTGCATTGAAGGCACCCCAAGCGCGCAGTGCTCATTATTTAGCGCGCACATTCCGAGACTGTTCGCGCTGCCGCTTTTAACATGCGAGCGGCGCGAAAACCCGTAATTTTCTGATCGCGTTCACGTGCAACTGGCCCTTGCACTTGCTCTATTCCTTTCCTGCCAGTGCACCGCTGCGGGGCTGATTGAGGGCCTTTGAGGTAGTATTCATATTAATTGCAGCGCACACGGGCTGCAATTAATATGAATACCACCTCAATGGCCCTCAATCAGCCCCGCAGCGGTGCACTGTTAAGAAAAGAAAAACTGAGTTTCAAACACGACGTGTGCATTAGCACACGCGGTGTTTGACACTGTGATTTTCTTTTCTTAACAGTGCACAGATGCGGGGCTGATTGTGGGCCATTGAGGTAGTATTCATATTAATTGCAGCCCGTGTGCGCTGCAATTAATATGAATACAGACGCTGAAGAGAAAGGGAGGAGGGAGGCGCCTGTCAGACAGAGGCTGGAAAGAAAGAGGGCGACGGATCCGAGCAGGGGAAGAGAGGCCGGAGCGGGAGGGGCATAGCTGCCAAGGTAAAGATTCCCATGTGTGACAGTTTCATAATTTCAGTGCAATTATAAGTGACATTTCAAGGACTATGAGTGACAATTTCTCGTGAGGAAAATCAAGCAATGAAGACACGGGAAACATTAAAATATTAGAAATTACAACGGAGAGTGCATGAAGCCACTGAAGTTCACCAGTTATCGGTTCCAATGCATTCAGCACTCTGGATATTTATTTGAACTTTGTGAAAGCAGGGGAATTAGGGTCACCTGTGAATCTGAAAGATACCAATTGTGGAGATCTGCAGTTGAAGGCAAGTACCTTTCCTTTTTCTTCTCCAGTATCTTTCATAAATTCACATGATTGAAATAAGATTAACATAACAGTACTAAAGGCCAGGAGTTGATAATGAAGTTCACCTTCCGTCAATATGGTCCAGCTCACCACTGATTCCACCAACAACTCTTTTCTGAATTACACGTTTTTTGCCATAGTGCTTTATGAAGGCATGTGTCCTGCGCAATGACATTTTACACTTCTCTCTCACTAGGTGAGCAGTAGAGGCAGCCATACAGGTGGAGTGAGTGTTGCTTGTTGTTTAACTCTCACTCATTTTTGGCTGATCTTTGCCGGCTGAGCAAATATGGAAAATCGTCTTGCATCCTGGTCTGAACTCCTCTGATGCCTCTATTTTGTGCTGTATTGCGAGAACGAGACTTGGTTTCTCCTTGAGAATATAGTACATTGTCAAATTTTCTGTCCACTTCGTCACATGCACATTTTTTACCTTCCTGAAGAAAAGCTTTTAGTGCAAATCTGAATGCTCTGAATTACAGCAAATTGATGTGTAATTTTTCTTCTGTTTCTGTCTAGAGACACTGATATGGATGCCTTTAAGGTGCGTTAGCCCTGTAGGGAGATGTCCTTTGTAAGAAATAGCTGTTACATTTCTGGCATTAGATTTTGTCCTGAAAGTGTTCTCCCTCTTCCTACCCATTCTCAGGATTCTCTCATCTGATGCTTGACTGACATCTTTCAACTCCCCATCCACTTATTGGCACTGCATCTTTGCTCTTAGATTTTCATAATTGCTCTTAGATTTTCCTCATCTGCAGGCAGCATTGAGAAAGCAACAGGATGCACAGTGACAATGACTCTTGTGTTTGCCTTTGACTGTATATGTGCTGCCATGCACCTTAAATATGTGTCCTCTTTCCATGGGTTGAACAATATTTTCTTGCTTGGATAGGATTCTTGCACCAAGAAAGACAGTATCTGTGGATCAGTCAAGCACAGACTTCTTGATGTTGATCGCTAGTCCTGGACTTGATAATACTTGATTAGCTGCTTGTGGTCTTATCTTGGCTTTTGCAAAAGTGATTGTTCTGATCTGCTAGCCTTCTAGGTATGGATAAACTGTACATTATTAATACTGTAGAAAGGTTGCTACTGTAGACATACTCTTTGTGAAAATCTGAGGTGCTGGCTTCAGACTAAATGGAACTGCTTTGATGGGAAATGGTGTCTTGTGTCCCTGAAACTCAGACTTTCTGTGACTCATGTATCAGGATGTTGAAGTATGCATCCAGTAAATCCAAGAAAGCTAAACAATATTCCTCCTTCGTGAAAGGGAGAATTTTTTGGAGTGTGATCTTTCAAAACCTCGTTTATGGAGTTACTTGTTCAGATGCTGAAAATCTAGCACTGACTGACAATCTCTCTATATTTGTTTTAGGCTCCTGAAGGATCTTCAGTAACAACCTTAAGCTTTTTGAAAGATTAACACTTTATCAAAAGTTTGGTGACTTCTATGTTTGATTTCTTTAGGTGCTTGTGCCTTACCCTCCTTGATGGAACATTAGGAGGTTGAAAATAAGGGGAGTTTAATTGAGTGGAAATTTGCACATGTACAAGAAGTAATACTTTTAGAATGTCAGAGTTTTCTTTATGTGAAAGAAAGAGTATGCTGATATCTTGGAATAGCTGTGATGATGGGGCACGGAGGGCCTGGAACAATGTAGCCATGCATCACCCCGAAGTTAATAAAATGCTCACTGCCCACATCCACGTGCATTTGGAGTTTATATGATTGCATAATATTGCTTGCTATTTCCAGTCCTTATAAATGAGGTGTGGTATGTAAAGGGCTATACAAACACACATTATTGTTCCTGGTATTATTATTAGCACACCAGAAGAGGTTGGTTATCAGAGAGAATTGTGGGACAGGTGACAATGAGACAGAAGCCAGGGTGGAGGCAGGCCGTTTAGGGAATAAGTACCAAAAAGAGAACCGAGGGTGGAGGGTGAAGGTGGGACGAAGAGGAACTGCACCGTTGTCGGTAGTAGCTGAGCTCTGGTGGCATGGTGCCACCCCTCCCACAGTATGCCCGACAGCAGCTGGCAGGCCATAGATATCCATCAACACCAGCTCCTTGTGCTCGGACCAGTGACACTGTAACTCCTCTCTCTCGGCCTTCACTTCATGCGCCACCCACCGCCCTAGCCAACCACAGGCTGGGATTTCTCATCCCTGCTGCGGCGACAGCTGTTGTTTCAAAGGAGGCGACAAAGGAGAGAAAACGCAGCTATACCGAATGTGCATGAGCAACATTTCAGCGCCGGTGCACGGCCAGAAATCAAGGGACCCAGAAAGACGTAACCACACCGACGTATAAAAGCAGCGGAGCAACAGCCGGGCAAAATGATAGCTGCCTCGAAAGAAAACCAAAGTATGAACGCACTTCTAGATGACATAGCCTCATTCAATAACCATGGTTAACGTCACTCAGCAGATTTAAACAAGCATAAGCCTCTGTGTATCCAAATTGCCAATCTGCCTTAAGACCCTTAATGTGGCGCCGTGGGTGTGGAAAAGCACAGTATTTTCAGTTGTTTTAACAAAAGTTTGGAGGGATATTTGGCGCTGCACACACGTGCGGTCTGGTTTCTGGCGCACATAGCCATGGCTGCAGCGCACAGAGACCCTAAGCTGCCGCACACAGAGGAAAAAAATTAGAGGGAACATTGGTTGTGAGCCTTAATAGGCAGATTATTTACTAAGCTCTTCCGTGAGTCGCACAGCCGCACCAAATAATGCAAAGTATTAAATGGATTTGCTTACCATTGTATAAAAGCCTGCAGGCACAGTGCACAATTGCACAACCCCATGCAGGCGCTCTTACTAAATATCCCTTGAATATTTAAATGGTAATTGTGTTCATTCCTTTGTGGCATGTTAGGTGAACTATTGAATTTGCTGTGTACTACATTGCTTTTTCATTCCAATAAGGGCAATTCATAGCACAAACATTAAGGACATCACTGCTCAGAGATTCATTGGGACCCATTGTGTCACTGAAGAGCACTTGGAATATAATAGCACCACTCTCCATTAATGAAAGAGCTTAGCTCTGTCTGTCAAACTTAAGACCCTCTGGCTCGCTTCCAAACTTCAGAATGGAGTCAAACCATTGTGCATTGAGTAGACCAATTTTAAAGAACTGGAATGTTAAGTAATCAAAGTTACCTATTTCCCTCTGCAGTGAAAAGATCATTCACAAAATGATATGAAGTACAGGGTCGTGCTTTTATATTAGGAAATAAACATGGGCCAATTGACATAGCAAATTAAGGAAAGTATCTTATAATATTATGTTATTTGTGAAAAAAGTGCAATTAAACTTTAACTTCTCTAACTATGTGGAACGTGATAAACTTTGTATCACTCTTTTGTATCACTGTTTATATGTTTATTGAACATTTCCCCCAGATGCGTGTAGTTACATATTACAACTCAATGGTACCAATAAATATAGATGCATGAATATAGCTTTCTTTATTTATTTCTTTTATATCTATTGCCAAATAAGTTAACACCTTGTTCATCAATATTCCATTCATATTCCATATTATCCTGGATTTATCATTCAATGAATGACAAACTGACTGAATTAACAGGGAAGCTCAACACTGGTGAAATCATACTAAATACCGGACGTTTATTTAATGGTCTGGTCTCCTCTTAGTCAGTTTTTTGGTGTGGGGAGGGGAGCGCATGACGTGTGTTAGATTTGTGTAACATTAAAGGCTTTCAATTTATCCAGAAGTAATGCTGCTCACCAGACATTTTGATTTAGGCCCAGATTCATCAAACAAAAATCCGCTCGCAAAGGGGCAGATTCTCAGAATCTGCCCCTTTGTGAGCGGTATTTTTGCATTTGGGATGCATCATCCCAAATGCACAAATCGCAATTTTTGAATTCGCTAAATTGCGATTATTAGCATTTAAGGAATCTCAAATTGAGATTCCTTAAATGCAATGCATGAAAGTTTTTCAAATAGCGAATTCGCTAATAGGGCACGCAAATTACCATGAAGTACAACTTCATGGTAATTTGCATTTTTCAAAGTTTCATGTTGCGTACACACATGTCCTAAGGGCATCAGTGTGCGGAACATATGTGCACATATCAATTTGAGCAAAGTTAATCCAAGGGAGGGTATATTGTCCCAATTCTAAATACTATATCGGGCTTGCTTGATCTGCTCCCTTAGAGAAATATTTTTTCAAAATAATTTACAATGGGCTAACAAAGAAACTCACCAGTGTTCTGAAAGACTAAAATATTAGGGGCCAGTTTATGAATCATATGGATTGGTATTTCTAAGGGAGGCACCGCCCGCCTGATTACAACAGGTCCAGTGTTCCCATACCATCAATTTAAGATGCAAGACACAGATGCTCATTTAACAGCAAGAAAATCCAGCTGGTATGATCTTACTAGGATCAGGCAGAGGCTACAGGCACAGGCACAAGAGCAGCTCAGTCCCATCCCAAACTCTTCCTATACCAAGGAGGGACCCTGGATGACTCCCTCATGCCTTTCTCTACCCTCCCCTGCCCCGGATTGCCTACTCACCCCCACTCACAGTCCCAGACCCACAGTGAATCCCCGCTATCATTTAGCTACTGCTCAAATGAGGTGGGAAAATGGATCTAAAAATGGCCTATTGTTCTGGCTGGAGTTTTTAATCCAGTAAAATTGAGTATGCACACTAAACTCCATTCTAGGCAGAATAACTGGTAGTAGCCAAATTTTTTGGGCGGTGATTCTCACCTGAAACTTTATTCTAGGATGCTCAGCCATGATTCCCTTGCTCACTTTGCCACTGGATTCAAGCAAGCCGGGCTGAAGACGGCTGAAATGCCAGATACCGGTCCTCGGAAGCTTGTTTCCGGTCCAAGGAAGGCATGGCTTGGCAGTTCAGGCTGGACTGTTCCAATGAGGCACAGGGTCAGACTGATTTGCATATGGCCATGTCTAAACTGGGGTGGCAGAGTGGGCTAAAGAACGGTGATGGATTAAACCCAGATCTGTTGACTGGGTGTGAGTGTTTGATTGGTTCAGATGCTCCATCCATCACCACCCCCTTTTGTACCACACTGCTAGGTCTAAGGCGGCTTGCTCAAACCTGCCACCCAGTTTCATCCTTCTTCCCAACTTGACCATATTAAAATCATGCAATGGTTAACACCAACTAATTCTTACATGGCTGGGTATTGACGGGCTGCTGAGGGGCACTGCACGTTGACCGGCTGTATCTCAATTTCTGCCCCATTTTGTATTTGAAAGCGGGTGGGACTATTTCAGCAGAGAAAAGCAAGTGCCTCTCCTGTTCTAATTCTAAATAAGGATGTAACAGTAACCAATCGTGGAAGGCTAGAATGTAACTTTGACCTCATCATTTATTTTATGTTTTTCATAAAAGCCGTTCCACTCCTCATAGTTAAGTTCATTGACGTGTGTGTGTGTACTTAATCACAAGAGTGTATTTTTCTGTGAAATATCACACCACATAACTTAATCTAATTGTTGTGCATGTATTTAAATTATTTGCATAATGTATACAAAAGGAACTCAAACATTCAAATAGATAAGACCAGTATGGTAAATTTGACTTTTAACTTGACCGGTGCCCTTCATGGAAGGACCACACCACATTCCTTATGGAAATCTTGTTCCTTTTAATTTCCTGTCTAGTTCCTTCATTTGGAAAGTGTAGATTTCACAAGGAAATAAGCCTGTGGTACAGCTCATAAACATATTAAGCACATCCCAGATCACTTTCACACCAGCATTAATCTGGGAAGTTAGACTGAAAGTCAGCATATATTGAAAGTACTGAGCAGGGCAATGTAAGCAGCACTAAATTGCAACAAAACTAGAGAATAAAGAAGACTTGCTACAGCACACAAAAACACAATATTGTTATTAATTGTGATCATTTTAAGGCTGTTTCAGTTCAACAGCAGTGGATGAGAGCAACGCCTTCTGCTCCACAGTAAGGCCATAAACTTGTCATCAATAGATCAGCCATGGGAGGTCAGGAGAAAGACTCTTGAAGCCACCAAAACAGTCTCATCTGTTTCTGACATCAGTTACCTAAAAGACTGCTTTACTAGATGCAAGCCAAACTCAAAATGAACACCAATGCTCACAGAAAACAGGAACAGGTACTTGTCTGACTCTAAGACATGATTCTATACATCATTACATCTTGACTCATCAACAGTGCCAAGAAACTTGTCTTCAACATGGCACCAATATCAGCTCCAGGCCTCATAGAATGCAATTCAGATATGCTGTCTAGGTTCTTTTTTTCCCATCTTGATAAAGGCAACAGTCTGCTAGTCAGCGTCACCAAAATCAACCAGACTCCACTGAAGTGCATTGTCCATGCAGCAGCATGCCTCAACTAATGTGTTTGCAAGTAGAATGGATCTCGCCAACACTCACAGACCTCCAATGGCTTCCATTGCCAGCCAACATCAAATTCAAAACTTGCTCCACTGACTGCCAGGAGGACAACTCTGATTCTCCACTGTATCTGGCGGTCAAGATGTAGATGTCTGGTGGAACGTGCATGACACAGAGCAGTACCACTGAGAGAATGGAAACTGGGAAATTCTGGAAGGAGAAGACAGAGATATCCAGTCTTGTTCTGCTGCGTGCCTGGGATCTGGAACTTCATCACAGCCCTGATTCACAAGACTCCATTACTACTACTTCCACCCAGAGCTGGAAATCCAATTGTTTAATCAACACCTTGTTGCTGGGATACTGTACTATACTTAACAACGAAGGGAGGTAGAGTATAAAGTAGGATTCCTACTCCACGGGCACTAATAATTAAACAAGAAGAATCCTACTACCTGTGTAAAAGGGGAAGGGGAGGGGGGGAAACACTCAGTGTTGTGTAAAATACCCCTCACACACCAACAGGCCCCTTGGTGTCATGCTTCATCATCGGGGTCTTCGCACCCCGCTGAAGGGATGCGGCACGCTTCGACCTGTGACTACACGGGAGCGTTGACAAATCAGACTATGTGTGGTGTGTGTTGAGTGCAAGTGAAGGGTTTGGATGTGAGTGGGAGGTGTAGTGATGAGTTAAAAAGTACCTGGCTAGTGGGTGAAGTAAAAATTTTTTTATTAAATACCCCTAGCTGGTGCTGTTAAAAAGATGTGCAAAGGAACGAGGTTGTTTGTCTTAATTAGGGACAGAACCTCAGGTGTGCGTCGACATGTTTCGGTACGGGTGTACCTTCTTCAGGACGGGGCACAACTCCCAACCCTACTCACGTTTTTCTAAAGAAAATGGGTTTCAATTTATTTTTAAATTTATTTTTTTTAAAAATGATTGCACTCATTAAAGGTGGCTATAATGTGCCTACAGCGGTTATCTGGTACATGTATTTACATGTCTTGTGGTCTTGGTTGGCTATTACCTCATGAGCAAAACTCTGGCATCAAGGTAGGTAGGTGGATCAGTGGCGGCTGGTGACATTTTAAAGTGGTGGGGCGGAAACTGATAATCATACTGCACCGTAGCGAGCGAGCGTAGCGAGCGAGCCCGAACCCCCTAAGGAGGGTTCGGGGGGATTTCCCCCCGAGAAAATTTTGAAAAAATAGTGGAAAAATGGTGCATTTTCAAGCAAATTTGAGAAAGCAGGAAGGTTAATAAAGCAATTGTGAAAGTGCAGGTATTACATTATTCAAGAGCTTTCATATAACATAGGTAGCTGCTTATTCAGTATAACCACAGAGCTTCATAACTGCACAACTCTATTTACAAGCCACAGAGGCCGTGAGGAGCAACTCTGCTCTGCACGCGCTGTTTGAGGTTTCCGCACCAGTGCACAGTGGCAGCTTGCCTTTCTTCCTTATAGTAAGGAGGGGTGTGCCCGTTCTACCACAGGAAACGGGATTCCCTCTTTCGTTTTCTGTCCAAGTGCTGGTGGTGTGCAGTGGAAGCAGAAATAGACACAGTGTCTATTTCTGCTTCCACTGGCACACCACCAGCACACACATGACGTGTTTGCTCTCCAAAATTAGAAAGTGATCTCTGTGCCAACGCTTTCCTCGGGCAAGACGGTGCCAGGCTAAGCGAGAAAAGGCCGCTTTAATGATACAGGTCTGTGCTGCTAATGTGATAACATACAAAACAAAACAGCACCGCCACCAGCGTAATGTTGCCCTAGATCACACTGTGCGACCTAGCTAAGCCTCACATCACATGTGCCATAAATAAAACATGAGCACAAAAACGCTCATTTTCTTGCAGTATCGATTTCTTCGGGATAGGCAAAAGTGACAAAACCGTTCCTATGGACTAAACTTATGGAGCAATGCAATGGTCACACAACATTTTCCAGGTGTAAGTCTGAATTGCATCTGTAAAAAGTGGTAAGTTATGCCTGTATATTTCACACCTGATCAAAAATCTTTACAAAATTGAAACCTATGAATGATATGCACACCTTAGTAACTTACACAGTCATGAGTTGTTACGCAGTTTTAGTTTTAAATTTGTTTCAAAGTTACAATGGTGAATGCTAGCAAGAGCTCATTAAAAACTTGACCAGGAAAATCCCATGCAAACGTAGTGAACACCTTTTCCTTGTGAATTAACTTTTCAAGCTAATCAGCATATGTAAATTACTCCTAAAAAAAACCTGGCGAACAG
Organism: Lissotriton helveticus; assembly: GCF_964261635.1. Taxonomy (NCBI): domain Eukaryota; kingdom Metazoa; phylum Chordata; class Amphibia; order Caudata; family Salamandridae; genus Lissotriton; species Lissotriton helveticus. Next base: position 446,410,303 of record NC_136072.1, on the reverse strand, counting down.
CTGCAAAAAAGTGGGAAAGCACAAAAATTACCCCAGATTTCACAGTTGATGTGAGGTAAGGGGAGAAAGTTAAGTGAAATATTCAATGAATAAATGTAAAACTTGGAATAAAAAAATTCTATAAATTCCCTAATCAAATATGGGATCAGAAAAACAGGATTATGTGAATCTCCAGAATAGGATTCACCATATAAGGCTTCTAAAAGTTGACTCCAGACTGCAAATGAGGTATTCCGACCTGAACATTACGATGACAAGGCCACCAAAAGTGTGCACAGGGGTACAGAGGACACAGCACTTTAGAGGTATTTTGCAGAGAAGAACGCAGACTGCATCTGCAGTCAAAAAACACTGACGGGTTTCCGACACCCGACATGAGATGGTAACTGAGATGCACTGTGGGACTCATGGGTACAGCTTCCACATTGTTAATAGTGGCAGGTGTCCCATCTGGAGCAGTGGAAGCTGTAGGGCACACTGCATGCCCTCCTATTTCATTCCTTGCATGCTGACTGTATTTTTCTTAAAGCGTCTCAAGCATTATTAAATCACTCAGGGGCAGATTTACTAAGATTTGATGCTGTGTGTGTCACAGAAGTTACGCAAATCAGCTCAAAATCTTTGAGTCTGATTTTCTTTTTAGCGCTAAACTTGTTTAGTGCTGGAAATAATGTGAAACCAGCATTGCATTACTTCACCCATGAACCCCCCCCCAACGTTTTTGACACTAAATCCAAATTACTACAGAAAGTGACAGCGTTAGAAAATAGTGCACCCTTCTACCAGGCGCTATAAAGGAGAAATGCCTTTTTACTCCTTTATTTTGCATGTGGGAAAATGCTTGAAATAAGTCTAAGCATAGTATTTAGTACTGGAAGAGAATCCTTCCAGACCCAGTACAAAACCTATGCTTGATTAACGGAGGCACCCTTGAACTGTGGTCCAAAGGTGTCTCCGTGGGCACGGCAGCGAATTTCAGCACATGCCCTAGGGAGAGGGGAGGCTGAGAGGAGTGCCATATTTCAGTAAATTTGGTGCTCTCATGGTCTCTCATCATGCAGCGCAGCGCAACATTTGCGGCTGCTGCACTGTGATACGTGAGAAATCGGTAAATCTGCCTCTCAGTCCCTTTAAAGGTACAGATAATACTTTTCAAAAATAAATTCTAGTGGGGATTACAAATGCAGGGAATGAAGTCTGCTGTCCCTTCAGACCTAGAGTCACAGGCATTCCGAGGGGATCGCAAACTGCTTCCTGCCTCATATATATGAACGAGGCACTAGGTTTTACCACCTCCGGCTAATTTAGATGTTGTGATGTAACTAATCAGGACCTATGTTCCATCAAATAATGTGACTCAGGACGCAAACCAGACAGTGTGCAAAAACACCAGCTGGTTTGCTAACTACAATTTATACATTGCACCAAAAATGGCAGCCAAGACCCAAGTAAAAAAAATACTAAATCCAAATATATCCAGCAAAATACATCAAAACAAATTAACCATGCAGATTTAAAAGAAAAATACCAACAATAAAAAAACAAAATAAAAGCAAAGCGGGAGATTCCAGAAATCGTTGCATATTTGTACACTTACAGCGAATAGCTCGCAAAAGATTCTTTTGGGTTTTGCCACAATTATTTGTCATCTAATGAGCTGATTAATGAGCATAGACATGGATATACCATGGAGAAATGCAGAAAGCCTTTGAAATTACATAATATTATTATGGAGCTAAAATTTAACATTTTCAAACTATTGGTTAATAACTTGGGCTGAAGAGAAATTCAGTACAGACATGAGATAGGAGAAGGGAGATAAGAAATTTGCAACTCTAATCATATAGAAATTCCCTGAGGAAAAGGAAGCATTATTTACTGACACAAGGCTGCCAAATAAAAAGCGTAAGCATTTTGTCCCGTTGGGTGAAATGTTGATTTCTTACCGTGAAAGTCCTAAAGAATAATCTATGATCTTGTATTAGGATTACAAGCACAAAACCACGTTTGTGTTTTACGAGGTGTGATTACTCAAAAAACATTAGAAAAAACTTCAACAAACTTAATTGAAGCGTCAAAGAGATGATTATTTTCATGATATCCAGGAATTTTGAACACTACCTCCCCCACCACAGTGAGCTCTTCAACACTCCTGACTACCAGGTGCATCCACCTCAGCAAGAGCCCTTTAATGCAGCCTACAACTATACTCACAAACATGGACGTACATTGTGATGAAGTGGCTGTGTCAGTTTGCAGATCGAGCGTGTCACCCTGCTCATAGAGGAGAGGTCGAGGAATGGTGATCAGCATCACAAGTGCCAAAATGAAGGAGGAGCCCCAGGTAGCAAGGCCAACGATGTCACCCTCCCACCCCAAATATGCCTGCATTCTGGATTCCTACTATCTACCGGCTCGACATGACCCCATATATCACTCCTTCCTGCCACTGCGGATGGAACAGAGATTAACAGTAGTATACAGGCAGCCAATACATCCCCTCGGAAACATTTCTGGCTTGCATTTCTTTTCTTGCGGTGATTACTAGACCCAGGTGTCTAAACGCCCTTGTGGCACCGACGTCTCATTCTAGAGGCACGGAGTTCGCCCTGACCAGGCAATAAGATTCATCATGTCACACTGCACCGAGAGGCTCTTCTTGGTACAGGCGATCGAATTACAATCTGCTACCACCATTTTACAATCTGCGAGCAAAAAACACTTATTTGGTTGATATAAAGAGGTCCTGCTCGATTGAAAGACATTAGATCAAATTGAGTGGTTTGGTTAAAATCTGACACCCTGGAGATGCAACCAGCCGTGTGCGTGTGCCTAAACTGCCTTGGTCATGAAAAAAGTCACAGAATGGGAGATGAGTCTTTTAAGGGGGTCACTGCACTGGTCCTCGATTAATCTGTCCAGACAACTGAATGTTACATACTAGAGAGGATTTGTGCGCAATGAAAAATAACTAAGTTAGCACCTTTGCAAGTCTCGGCTTATTTTGTCAGTGCGGTTGAAGAATAAATACAACTTGAAGTGGATTGTGTTTCCGAGCTCGGCCCCCCCCGGAAATGGGGGTGCTGAGCACTCTCTGTCCTCCTGGGTGCTGTCACCCTTACAGAGCTGAGCACTCTCTGTCCTCCTTGGTACTGTCACCCCTACAGAGCTGAGCACTCTCTGTCCTCCTGGGTGCTGTCTCCCTTACAGAGCTGAGCACTCTCTGTCCTCCTGGGTGCTGTCACCCTTACAGAGCTGAGCACTCTCTGTCCTCCTGGGTGCTGTCACCCCTACAGAGCTGAGCACTCTCTGTCCTCCTGGGTGCTGTCACCCTTACAGAGCTGAGCACTCTCTGTCCTCCTGGGTGCTGTCACCCTTACAGAGCTGAGCACTCTCTGTCCTCCTTGGTACTGTCACCTCTACAGAGCTGAGCACTCTCTCTCCTCCTTGGTACTGTCACCTCTACAGAGCTGAACACTCGCTGTCCTCCTGGGTGCTGTCACCCTTACAGAGCTGAGCACTCTCTGTCCTCCTGGGTGCTGTCACCCTTACAGAGCTGAGCACTCTCTGTCCTCCTTGGTACTGTCACCCCTACAGAGCTGAGCACTCTCTTTCCTCCTGGGTGCTGTCACCCCACAGAGCTGAGCACTCTCTGTCCTCCTGGGTGCTGTCACCCCTACAGAGCTGAGCACACTCTGTCCTCCTGGGTGCTGTGGTCACTGCAGGAACATACACTTTTTGGATCATGGCTTCTGTCACCTCTGGAAAAGTCTGCAGCCTGCGTTCTCCAAGGAACTGGCTTCCCAGAAAAAGGTACCCTAATTTGGCCCAAGTCCTGCAATTCATGCTGCACAGACCCCTCCCCCCTCGCCTCTTACTATGAGCCTAATAGTAACCTTCTCCTTTCGTGTACCCATCTACTGTCACCCTTGAGGCTCAACCACGTTCTAGAAAGAATAGCACAATCGCGACATATTGCAATAGTAAATAAAAGGCACCTCTAATGTGGAGGATTTGCATTTACAATGTTTGTGCCCTGCCATGTCGCCTTAAGGGGTAGCATGAAACCTAGCCAATAAGAACATCTCCCTAAAACACCACTGTCCCACCAAAACCCTGCCTGCATGGGTATATGGACACCCACCCCCTCCCCGCCCCCCGTCAGGATCTCCAGTCCGCCCTCTTCACCTCGCCTACCTGTCCCTGGCCATCCGTTCTCCTTCCTCCGGACCTCCCTGCCTTTCTCACGCTGCCGATAATCCATAACTTCTGTAAAGCTGTGCGTCTTCCGGAGCGGGGCCTAACCTATCCGTCCACCCTCACGGAGTTCTCCTCAGCATCCAACACTTTGCAGTAACGTAATGTTTTAAACTTAAAATAAACCACTGGAATGCAACAGCTAGGTATTGCATGTGACTAACTTGTGCCATCGCCATGCTTACTCCTATTCTGCGGAGTGGGTGAGGCGGAGGGGGAGGGCTGGGTACAGACTGGAAGTGGAATAGACGATATGGATCACGCGCGATGAAACCCATGCTAACTGCATGCCTTACTCTTCCCTACTGAGCAATTAAAACCCCTCCCCTCCCGCCAACAGCGCGCCAGGTGCACGTGCGTCGGAGCAGTGCGGGCAGCAGACTTCAATGGACAGGACCTCGCTGAATGGGAATGCTGCAACTGCGTGAAGGACAATAAGGGAACCACATTTCGGCCCCCATTTGGCTGCACAGCCTATTATAAATGAATTTAATGAATTAAATTAGTTTTCCACCATATACATTTTTTCTTCTTCATTTTAACCATAATCTTTTTCCTTGTTCTTTAGTCGTTTCAATCCATTCAACTCATTATTATGTTATTCAAAAACACAGGAGCAGCGTTGGTTCCACATGCCACGTTTTTAATGTCAATCACCCAATGCATTTCGGGAATTCATCCCTTCTTCGGGGGTTTCTAAAGTACAAAAAAATTGAACTGAATCAGTTCCTTCAACATAATTACATCAGAGACTTGCATCATATTAACATTCTCAATAAAGCGATGAAAACTTTCCAAAAAAGTATTGCTCACACAATTAATTATTTCTTTCCTCATTGCGCGCGTGTCCTATGCTGAAGTTCTAAACTCCCAAACCCTTGCTGATAAAATTGCCTGCTATTACGCACTTTGTTCCAAAGCTTGCTGCTAATGTTAGCCCATATGACCCTTCGTTAATCTAAGCCAAACTGAGCTGAAAGACGCACTTACCATGGCATGCGATTGTTAAAATTACTCGTTCAGCCAAAGCTCATGATTAATTGCCAGACTATACTTATGATGGTACGAATGCATTCTGCTTCCCTTCTTCAAACGGGGATGCCTGGATTAAAACCACGTAAATGCGCAGTCCACTTTAAATACCTGCAGCTGCAATGTCACACACTATTAACTCCTTGTGTCACGTGGTTATTAACTTCTGTTGCTTTTCTCTAACGAACTGGAATACAGATTCAATAAATGAATCTGCCCCACAAAGCCTCAGATGGCTGGGAAATCTATGTATAAAACAAAACTATTTCCATGGGTTTGTTTTTCATCTAAAGAGAGCAAACACACTCTACCGTCCTGCTGGGCACGTGACTTTACACCCACCGTCCTAAAAGCGAGTTAACTGTAAAAACGTGATTTATCTCAATGCTCTCAGTGCACCTATAAGGGTTGGTACCATGAACAAAGCAGCAAACCAAAAATGTTAATATCATTCCATTTAATTATACTCATTTGTCATCCTCTGAAGGATGGCAAGCTTAGTCTGCCTTTCTCGGATTCCATCTAGTGACCTGTTGGACATCACATGTTGCGGAGTGGAGCACTCAACCCACTGAGCAATTCTATCGGAGCACTTCTATCGGCTGTGTGACTGTGAGGCACTGACTGGCAATCCGCGCAAAACAACCCCTGTTTCCATCTGAAAACCAAGCAGGCGCAGCAACGTCTGTTTATGAAAGGATGAGGGCTCGGTCTTTCATCCCACCGTTCCACTCCCTTCCTGATTAATACCTGCTGTTACACTCGGTGTAGCTGCTCGGAGCTTGAGGAGTGAGTGTGAGTGGGCAGGGCCGCAGGGAGAGAACGAGAGGCACGACGAGTGCAGTAGTCAGTCACGACACACAGAAAAGGTCAGGAGGGAATTGGCATTATTTTCCCAAAAAGAAAATCTAAAAACGACTAAGAAGAGTAAGAGAAGCATTATAAAATTATTACCCAGGCCTGAGTGCAATATAATTGCGCCGTCCGGGTCCGCCGTAGGCTAGGCTGTAGGCGCACAATGTCACGGCCATGACGACGAGTCAGGACTGGACTGAGTCACGCACGCTCTCACTGACTAATTCAGCCAATCCTGGCGCAGCCTTAACAGCGCCACTGCGCCAGGATTGGCCCTCGAGCAGGGTAAAATCTGCCCGTAATGAGACCGGGGCACCAGGTCCCTGCCTGTGTCTCAGGGCTAGGTGGGTGGGGGGGGGAGGTCTAATAGGTACTACGCATGCGCAGGCCAGTCTACATTCGGAGTACTCCTGGCTGTCACATGCGTAGTCACCCCGCTCTCATCTAGTGCTCTGGCTGCCTGCCTGACTGTGTGCTCTGACTCTGACTGTCACTCACTCTGTCGCAGCCCCGCCCCCCACGGCCCACTTCCGAAGCAATGCCCGATTCTGTCGGGCTTTTCCGGGCCAGCGCCGAGTCAGTGCGCTTAGATTTATTTAAAGCAATCTCTTTTAAAACTTTTCTTATTTATCCATGTTTTGGCAGTGACGGGTCGTCCATGGCTAGTGGGGCAACGCCCCAACGCCCCCCATGGACGCACCGCCACTGAGGTGGATCCACAATGAAATCCGCCTATATTGGCCTCCTTCTACCACCTTGTGCTGCTCCGCCGTGAATGGGATACTGTACATCCACTGAAGAATTCCACTTGCACCCTTTCCAACCTACCCCTCTCGCAACCATACATGTGCCACCATCCGCGCTGACCAACCCTCCCCGAAAGCCTTGCTCTCACAGCACACTTTTACTCTCCACAGTAAACCCCTGTTTTAAGTGAGTATTCACATTTACCGCTCCCTTCTCATGAACTACTCACTATAACCTACCGCAATGTGAAGTGCTCTGTTCCTTTGCAGCCAGTGTTGCACATTCTAAGTTACAAACACTGCAGGGAACAATATATACCTAGTACACTTGGCAAAGCTGGTGCTAACATGCCAGCAGAGTGCCACCATCTATTGAAACTCTTACAGGCTTCCCCCAGAGGGAGTTGTTGTGGGCTGATTGTGGGCTGATTAACCACTGGGATGCTCCAGAGCTTAGAGAGGTACCTGACCTGAGCAGATGCAAACAACATATTAAGCACCCCCGAAGAAGGGACTTCTTTCTGAGGAAGAATGCTAAACATCATGAGCCAGGTGTACAGAAATGCCCAGCAGGAGCAGTCCAGTATTGGATTGTCATTTCGTATGATTATGAATGCAAAAATTACGGTGATTTGAATGTACTACAATGCACTTGAGGGGGGGGATGCTAATTTTCAGCAGTGTACTCTTACACTTTGAAGCAATAACAAAATTACAGTAACTGTGTCAATGCATGAACAGTAATGTGAGCAAACAGGTTAGCATAGTACTACCTGGAACTAAAACATCATCCATAAACATATGGGGGTCTAACCATGCAAGCACCAAAACAGTGCTTCTGTCATTTCGAAGTATTGCCTCAGGAAAAAAGTTGCGGTGAGTATCGTTTAAGGTCATAATACATTATTTATGGTCTCACTCTAAGTGGATGCCAAATGTTGCTTTAAAAGAGTCTATTCTCATGAGTGGTGTATGCTATGTAAAATGAGTCTACAAAGTGTTAGATACATGAAGATACCCATAGGGACCAGCTATCATTGTATGAAACATATGGAAGGGCTTCTATATGTCCAAGTAAATATCCTAGAAATGGGAAGTCCTTCATGTTGTTAGGATGCATCTCAGCTCTCCCACGGGTGGCTAGCAGACCTCACAAAAAGATGGGGCTGCTCACGGACCATATCACAGACAATGGAGTTGACCAGTCTTTCATCCAGTGTGGGGGCAGCATCACTGTGGGTGTATCTCCTTTCCAAAGAATTAGTCGTTGATGTATCTCTCCGGTCGGTTGGCGCTGTCTGCACAACAAACCATAAAACCATGGCCGGCCATATAGGATATTGTTGGAGAAAGAAGCCTGGTGGATGCTGCACACTGCATGCCATTTCTACCAAACAAATGCACATGTAGAGAGGCAGTCATGCTCACTCACCAGAAATGCATTGGAAAGAACTGCACAGGCAGTGAGGAGTTGGCATGAATTACCCAACCTTGTTCCTTCGGGTAGCATGACACGATTTACGCACGTCAACTAGGCGCTACTGATCTTGAGAAGTGTAGGGATGCACAAACGAAGTGCACTGTTGAGATGTCACAGCCATTTCTCTGCTGGTGTTGGGTCCCTACTCCACAGGCCAGAAAGTTGCACCCCAAATGTACTAAATTAATGACAGGGCAGACCTACAGGAACACAAAGTATCACATCAAACAGGAGCCTCTCTTATTTTACATCAAATTCAGACAGAAGATTGCTGCCAGAACCCCACCTAAGTGTGGGAGGAAATTGACAGACTTCTCGAGATGCAGACGTTTAGAAGCTAGTAAGAGTGTGAAGTCACCAACACCCCCCTCTTCATCACCAGTGCAGAGACACATGCGGTCAATAATGTAATTCTTAAGTAAAACACGCTCCCGCTGGATAATGGTTTCTCCACCTGCATCCACCATCCTGGAAACGCAGTTGCTAGGGTAGCAATATGCAAATAAAATCCCAAGGTTATTTTAATTTTTCTAATGAAACCCTTTATTGAATGTATTGAAAACGCGAACAAAAGACAGCCATTATTCTACGTAAAGTGCGTCTTAAGTGTTCAAAGGATTACAAAGCAAAGCATGATGGGGAATATATGAGCTCAAATCGAGTGGCTGCATGAAAACATCTTTCAGTCCAAAATGTTTTTTTTTAATGTACACAGAGAAGCGTTAAGCTAGATTGACAGCACATTGCGGAATGCCGGGGCAGGGCTGTTTTCTTCAAGGGATGTTATTGTTTTCTGCCACATTTTTATCACTGCTTAAATTCAATGATACATGACACGGCGAGAACTTAGTGACGCCAAAAATAATCAAATGGCCCACCTCATGCAGTCACACTGATACCTGACAGCAGAGCAAAGACACAGTTTAACACACTGCAGTTACTTACTATCAAGTGTATGTCTGCTGGCTATGGTTCAAATTAATACTGAAGGAAAAAGTTATTCTCATGTTTTAAGATAAACGCGCCCCATTCATGCATGTTCTAGTTTTCTCAGATGTTTGCAAGTTCACTGCAATTTTCTGAGCCTTTGGCTTAGCACAAGATTTGCACAGAATACCATACAAGTATTTTGGGCATCACTTTGACAGGCCGTGGTGCTGATTGACATGTATGGATAAAGTAGCATCCGTTTCCAGAACGCGGGGGCCTGATTCAATCAATCGACTTTTAGCCGCTACATTTATGAAGCATAAAAGTACATAAAATAAGAAAGGAAAACACAGTTTAAAATCATATCTTTATAGAAACCAAGATAAAAATACGAAGTTTGAAAAAGAAAACATATTGCACGCCGAGTAATGGCATAAACTTCTTGTAAGATATGCACCACACTACGGTCTTCAGTTCCGTCCTGTTTGATATCATAAGTGCAAATATCCTTAAAGTGCAAAACATGCTGAATACAATAAGAGCTCTAATCCCTGCTGTTACCCCTTCATAACCGGGCAGCTCTTCTTATCTTTAAACATTGCCATAAGAAGAGTGCAACAATGTGACAGATCAAGGGCCGTCAAGTTGTTGCAGGAAGCGGAGGGCAGGTCTACACCGTCTAAAATTGTATCTTCTCGAAAAGAGGCGCATCAAGATTTTCCTTGGTGTTTCCTCTGCAAAAGCGGGGGAGCATCTCCCCACTGCTCCGCAGCAGGGAACATAAAATGATAATAACTCGTGTTATTATCATTTTGAGTCTCCTTCCGCTGTAGCAGCTTTCTGGGTGGGGCGGGGCTGCTCTGAGGACAGAGGAGCAGAGGAGTGGTTTGCCCACTCCTATGTGCACATGACTGTTTGGTCAGCCCTCTTGGACCGCCTAAAACAGTCATGCGCACTTCACATATTCTCCATGCATGCTGCATTACAGCCTGCATGGAGAACATGCCCAGGCTACTATTTCCTGGCTGAGCGTCGATCCACGGCACTCAGACCAATCACAACCCTGCATTTGAGCATTGTGATTGGCTATCGGGAGCCTGTGAGCAGGGTGCTTTCTACTGCTTCCTATATCCTGCTGCAGGACCGGAGCAGAAAGAAGAGGACAGAGGAGAGGCGGTGGCCGGCCATCACAGGAAAGTGTTTTTTAAAGTTTTTTTCGCCCCCTGCCCACACCCCACCACCCAAATCCGGTAGCAGCAGCTACTGGGGCCTCCTACAGCACATAGAAAACATTACATGCAAGATCCTTTGAATGGAGGTGCCATCACATGGACAGCCTATCTCCTTCTCAGAATAACATCTAGGAGGGTAACCCAACATTAACGTAACTTAATTATGGTGGAATCTAGTAAGCACAAAACGGTGCTGCAGATTCTGAATTGCACACAAATATGGTTGCAGGCATTCACAGGAGGTAATTAAACCATGTTGAATAACTGCATATTTCTTTTTATTAATCTCCAACCTGTTTAGGGCATCCTTGGCTAAGAATTTCTGCTTCAGCTTAGTCTTGCTACATGAATGACATGAGAAGGATGAGCGGAAGAGTTTAGAAAAGCCTATATTCTCTAGAGTTAGTTTAATATATGAAATTCAAGGAATATCTAGAGCAGATTGCAATTTTAGGCAGTCCTCCAACACACACCGATTTAATAGAGCAGTTTCCCATGTCCCGATTGAGTGCCAGAGCAACAACGGGGCTAACCTGATCTTATCATTAATATACGGTAGACCTAGCTCATCATGAGCCACAGCACTAGAACAGCTGTGTGGGACAGCTAAAAGATTTTTCATAAAAGCGACCTCCATGCGCTGTATCTCCTGGACATTCTCCATGCCCCAGATAGATGCCTTCATATACGGTTGTTGCAACAGATTTAACAGCGTAAATGTACAACAGGTCCTGGATAGGTTTCATCCCTAGTTTGCTACGAAGGTGTGCAAAGCCAAAACAGTTTTCTCTAGTAGTCTCGATCTGTTTGTGATTATCTGCTTTTGTGTGTACGTCGCATCAAAGAGGACACACAAATATGAAAAACCCCATCAACCCTTCCGTTGTTGAAGCAAATAAATGTGGGCTTTTTTGGTCTACTCCCACACGTAAAAATAAACATTTTGCTCTCATTAACTTGTAGGTCTAGGTCCTTCATGAAAGTGGTATAGGCCCAGATGCGTCAAAGGTTTTACCTATTCTGTGTCTATTGGAAAAAGTGTTCATACATAGGGCCAATAGACCCAAATACGACCCTCCAACACTCGTCCAGTCCTTGCCATAAGAACAACATCATCTGTGTGAAGCAGTGTGTGTGCCTATGGACGGGACATCCCTAGTTCTTCCTTCAAGGGAAGCTTCTACTCTGTTAGTCTACTGGGAGAAGAGGAAGGGGGTGAGGACACAATCTTGCCTCACCGCTTGTTTAATCATGAATGGTTTAGTGCATTTTCCCTCACGCCCATAACGCACCCAGGCACTTGCCTCTGGTTACATCTGTCTGATGAAAACAATGATTGCCTCCTCAATGCCCATCTTGGACATGAGGGTCCAAAGACTAGAGTGAGAAAGGTAATCAAAGGCAGCCATTAGGTCAATGAAGGTCAGGAACAGGGTGCCTTTCTAAGCAATGGTATATTTGCCTATAAGCAAACTCAGGTTTAAACACTGATCAACAGTGTCTAGCCCCTTTGTAAAACCGTAATGGGGATCTACCAAGATGTTATGGGCATCAGTCCAGTCCTCCAACCTATGCAGTAATGCATGCCCCATTAACTTACAAGTGGAATCAAGTAAGGAGATTGGTCTATATTTCTTTGGGTGTAGCTTGTCACCTTTTTTATAAATTGGGACAAGAGTGGATTTTTCCATGTTGCCAAAGGCCCACCTTTGCAATAGTGTTGCACACATTAGTAAGCAAGTTTGCCCATAAAAGTCCATAAAAATATTAGCTGTTACTCCATCGGGGCCAGGAGCCTTACCACTGCTGCACTCACCCAACGCCCTCTGTACTTCTGCTAAATCATAGACCAAAGGTGTTACCTTCAAATCTTGATCACCAATGTCCCCACATACCATCAGCTCATCAGAACTTGAGTATATCCTTGAGAAATGTTCTATTGATGTTAATTCTGAAATGTGTACTTCTGTGGAAGAGGCAGTAGAGTCACCAAAGTTGGAAGAATTTAAGGAATTCCAGAATGCCGCGCTGTCCTATCCAACACTGGCTGTCCAGAGGTTCTCCATGGCCCTCTCCTTCAGCTCCTGTATCTTCATATTTTGGTCCTCTTTATATGTCACATGTGCCCTTCTAATGAGTTCCATATTTCTTGGATTTGAATTTAGGGCTTGGGGCAGCTTGGCAAGGGCATTTGTGCAGGCCAATTCAAACCAGCCTCGAACACAAGGGCTATTAGAGAAGCCTTCCCATGCCAAAGTTTGCTTTATATTGGATAAAATATCAAAAAAGGATTACCTTTAGTGGGATAACCTCCAAATCCAAGAAGGCCTAAACCTCAGTCTGCTTGCAATTAAGGACCTCTGGGAGGAATTTCGCTTTGTCTATCTTCTCCCATCTCATTGTAAAACCATTTTTCTTCACTAGGACCAGCTTAATGCCCACCCTGGCCATAGATTTTATGGCCCCCTTTATAATCAGAGAATGGGTCAGCATTTCGTGATCACTAAATGAGACCTCAACAGCACCCAACCAAACACCCAATCCTTCTGATGCAGTAATAAAATCAATAATAGATTACCTATCACATCCCCTAGAAGTAGGAGCAAGGCTTACAGGCGTATTAATCACCTCATTCATCATCAATAAATTGAATGTCACCAAAAGTTCATTAAGAGCATTACCAAACTCACTATGCTCAAAATGCAGTAAGGTTTCCTCCTTATTATCCAATAGCCCACATACTGGTTTCCCAATCTTTGGAATAGTAATGAGCATTGAAGTCACCGACCCACAATAATTTCAGTGCCTTAGGGTGGTCATTATCTGTGGTTCACAGTACTGATTCTATAGCTCCCACTACCTGCAAGGAGTTTTCATTGAAACAATTATTATAATGATTAACAATTAGCTTGTCTCACTCACTGGAAACTTCACACACCAAGCAGTGGAAAAAAGGAGAAGTGTTATCAAATGTAATCACTGCCCCAGTAAACAAATATTTGCAATAAACGCAGGCAGACCATCTCTGGCTCTGCCAGTATTTGAAGGTATGGCTGGAGTGTGGTATGAGTGAAACCCATCCAGGGATCTAGACTCAACCCCCCAGATTTCTTGCAGGAATATCACATGGTATGGGATTACTGTGTTAACTCAATTCCAAATTCCTCTTTTTTCCATAAGCCAGCTATATACTCTAGGAAAGGATCTTAACTGGCATGCTAGGTTCAACAGATACACTCACCTCAAAACCCCCATCAAAACTTGCCGGGCCAACTCGTGGACCCAATAATTGGCAAGTCTACCTGCTACCCATCCTCTCCTCTTCACATAAATTAATGTGCTGATCAGCTCCTCTGTCACCCAAAGACAACTCATCACACATAATATTTAATTGACAATCTCCCTCACTATGAGCAACCTCTTCTTCACACATAATGTTCAGTCAATCACACCCGTGTAGCCTTTCCAGGGGTGAGAATTTTTTACAGAGCTTCAAACCCAGTGGGCCAGATGGGCAATTTGGAGCATTGTGATTTATTAGCATTAATCTGCCTACTCCGAGGGGAAGGGAGGAAAGTGTGGTGGTTTATAGAAAAAACTTAAAGGAACAACTTATATTTGGGAGACACTGACGTTATGTGAAGGTAGTTACAGTAGAACAGTTGTAACAAGCCATGGGTCATCCAAATTGACTACCAAACAGTCACCTGGAATTGTTTTATGGGAAGGGCCTACCTAGTGAACCCTCCTTGCTATCAAGATATGATTAAGTAAAGGAGGATCATGGACTCTGGCTTTAGTTAGCCAGTGACACACTTTCGAGATTAACTGAACTGTATTCTAAGCCTTGGACTGCTTCAATTTGGGAATGTTTACCAGGATTAAATCATAGGGGGATGCTTCTGGGGGAAAGCTTGACCTTCTCTATGACATTACCCCCACGCGTCCCCCTTGCATCCCTACCCAGTCTGGTGACAGAGTCCCCAGCCATGTTACCCGCCACATTGCTAAGTGTCAACTTCTGAGAAGTAGGGATTGTAAGTGTGGGGCTGTGTGTCTGAACAGGTATTGGCTGCATCAACTGAGACAGACCAGAACTTAACTCAGTATAAGCGAGAGCTATGTTTTGTGTCAATGCATCACCACAGTTCTCCGTGCCCTTATGTGTAGTATCACAGGGGAGAGGCAAGAAGATCAAAGGGGCCTCAGAAGTAGGATGGGCTTTACCCCAAGATAAAAAATTGGGAGACGCTCTTTTCAACTATAACCAGATTATCTAAAACACGCCTTCTACCTTGGCTCAAAGTTTGTCAACATTAGAAGGTGGCAATAACAAAATAACAGTATCTTCCTTCATAGTGTGCCTCTTATCAGTCAATTACCTTTTCTTGCACTTATACCCCCCTTCCTTCTTTTTAACAGGCGGTTCTGAAACAAGCAAATTCTCCATGTCAATAAAGCAAGCAGTCTCCCTGCTATTTGTATGAGGAAATGGCCAAAGTTACACTGCTTCTTCATTTGGCCCCTTGTGAGTGGTCAAGTCCTTAGGATTGTTCTGACCAAGATCTTTAACTTTACCTCCTCCAAAGACAGACCTCTTTCGGTAAGTGTGATTACTTTCGAAAGGACACACACTGCAAAAACCAAAAAAGAAACAATTGTAGTTGTTACGTCGCCCCCTGATGTCCGGGTGCGGTTTTCCTTTTCAGCATACCACAAAGGCAGGGAGGTATTTGGTTATACTAATCAAGAGGTCAGAAAATAGCCACAGGACCAATACCTGCCTGCAGATGCAAGAACCAAGAGATTGCTAGATTGAGTACAGGTGCTGGTGTAGCGGGGTTCTCTCCCCCTCTCGCGTCTGCGGACTGCAGCTGCTCCTCCCGCTATGTTTCCCTGGATGACAGTGATGAAAGAAGGGGGTTAACAAGCCCCTTGCAGCCATCCTCTCAGCAAACAGACAGGCTTGCTCCCAGAAATGCAGATACAGTGCAGCAGCCCCCCAGATGTAACTATGACTTCAAATAATCAAAGTGTACTCAAAGGCGTTATTTCCTTACGGTCGGAATTATGATTTGGTAGGTATTTAACTCTTACGATAATTATGGGGTGCATTAAGTACCTCAACTTCATTATATTTCGGCAGGTCCAGCTTGCTGAAATTTAAGGAAGTTAAATCATACAGTATTTACCATATCATGTGGTATTTGGTGTTTAGTTATTCACCACCAACTCGTAATAGGTGTTATTTATCGCACCCGATAAAGAAAGTACCCGGTGGTATTGTTATTTATCAAGTGCAATAAATAGCACCTAAACTCATAATCAGGACCTTAGACTTTATTTCCAATATATTTTTGTAATATTACTGGATGTGAAGTAAAAACATTGCCACAAATTCAATGAAAGTCTTTGAGAAGAAAAGATTAGGATTTGAAGTATTTCTAATTCGCCAATGCCGCTTGCAAATGTGAACAATCATGCTGAGGGCTATAATTGCTTCCTCATCCATCTTCTTCATCCATGTCCTTAACCAATGAGATCCCACCGAGCAATAGATAGCGTCTAACCATTCCCAGTAAATATTACACTCAGGCCTATGCATCAAGGAATGGACGCATCAAGGAATGGACTGTATGCATCAAGGAATGGACTGTGTGTCTACTCTTTCTTTAATGGGGCAACAAGGGAAGTTTCTGTCTGATATAACATTTGATTCCCTGTCCACTGCAGCCACTACATTCGGACATTATGTAGCTGCTCCCACACATTTGTTTATGGGTGGTATACAATTTACAAAAATAACTTCTTATGGATGTAGCATTTTCTGTTACAATCCATTTGTCCCACAGTTGGAAGAGATTAGCGAAAGATCAGAAGCTGAAGACCTCAAGTAGACCTTTCTTCAGAAAAAACAGTGGAGCCAGTAGGGCATTTGGTCTTCCTGTATCTTCAAGAGCTCAAAGCAAATCCCTTTCAATGGAAGGGTCAAGGCCAGGAGCCCCCTCTTGCAGAACTACAGTCTACCTATATTCCCTCTCCCTCCACAAAAACCTGACTAGCAAGAGCAGGAGCCTTCAGAAGAGGGTCTAGTACAGGACCATATAAAGAACATTGTCTTAGCCTGGAATAAACAAATTCTGATGTGTGGGAACAATAAACTATTTCCCAGGATTACAAGAATCAGATGCCAGAAGAATGCTTCTGAACAACTCTGGTTCCTTGTTACCCTCTCTGCCACAGAGCTTTTTTGAAAGGAGTGAATGAGTTACTGCAGGAGGGATCTATTGTTCCAGTATCAAAGTTGCAACTTAGCAAGGGTTGCTTTAGATCATTTTTGTAGCCCAGAAATAGTCATGGGAATGGTTGCCAGTGCCGGACATAAAGGGCATCAATGTGACTTTCAGAATGTCAGCTGTACAATATATTCTTCCATTGATCAATCCAGGGGTTTAACTTGCATCCTTGGATTTAGAAGACTCCTGTTTGCATGTTATATTGCATCCAGTTTCCCAGAGATTGCTCCACTTTTTTGTGTAAAGAGCCTCTATTTCCACTTTGCAGCCCTGATGTTTGGTCTCTCTTCGGCACCAAGGGTATTTACCAAGATCTTATCCACAGTGGTTGAGCATTGCATTCCAGAGGTGTCAGTGTATTTTCATATGTCATATCTTGAACTGGGGTGGTGTGGTGAGCAAAATATAGATGGATTAAACCCAGATCTGTAACTGGGGGTGAATGTTTGACAATGTTCAACATTCCGTCCATCATCTTTTTGTGTTGCATTTTCACCCTAAGTGGGAAGGGTATGCCCAGACGTGGGTCCCGTGCTCACTACGCCACTGGAGTCAAGCTAACCTGGCTGAAGAGGGGTGAAACCTCCAAACCGGTCCTAGGATGCTTGATTCTGGTCCAGGGAATACATAGCCTGGCAGTTTGGTCTGGACTGTTCCCATGAGGCACAGGGTCAAGACTGATTTGCATATGGCTGTGTCTGAACTGGGGTGGCGTGATGAGCAAAATAACCATCGATTAAACCCAGATCTGTGACTGGGGGTGAATGTTTAACAATGTTCAACATTCCGTCCATCATCTTTTTGTGTTGCTAATCTTGATGATTGCCTAATCTCTTCTTCCTCTTTTACAAAGGATCTCCAAGGTGTCCAATTGGTTTCCTGGATGGTAAGGTTGTTGAGATGGCTACTCAAATTAAAACATTCCCATCTCCAGACATTGTAGGATGTCTAGTTTAGAAGAGTGTCTTTGTGGACAGATCTGGAACAGGTGTTTCTTTCCCAGCCAAGAAAGGACAAATAAGTGGCTTGTTTCCGGTTTCAGTCGTTCAAGGATCAGGCATCAAGCAGGGAGTGGCTGACAGATCAAAAGAAGATGGCAGATTTCCTAGTGGTGGTTCCTTGGGCTTGTACCACCTGCAAACCATTGTCAATCACCTCCTATCCCTTGGACTCAGAGTAATGAAGATTACCAGTTAGTATTTGGTCCATGTTGCACAGGTGTGAGGTAAAGGTTTTAAAATGAGTGTTTCCAGAAGAGTGCACTGTGTGGGATTATGAAAAAATGTGCAAAGCATTTTTGCTGCCCTTCTAAAACTACATTAAATGGCAGCATATGCAGTGATAGTGAGAGGGACTATAACAAGACATTTCTTTACAAGTAAATGTGCTTTCCATGAGAAAAAAAGAAAAATGAACTGAACAATTACTTTAACCCTACATGTACTGAATGTGTGTTCTGCTGACAACATCCTTCTGTAGGTTAGGGCGTATAGGTATACATCGAAGAAACTATGAAACGCAGGTGTATGTGTGCATACGGAGGCAGCAAATCACCTTAAATGCATAAATCTGCACAAATTGTGAGAATATTTGTATTTCTTCAACGACATAATATTTAACATTTTTAAGAGTTGTAATGCTGCTTCCATTAGACATGAAAATGTGTTTTTCTCTGTTCACGGCCAATGTTGTTTTTCTTAAGCCAAAAACAAGGCTGTTGGTTAGCTTCCTCCACAAGTATACTACATACACTGTATAAATGGTGCAACCAGCAGGGAAAGAAGAAACAATTCTGACATAGTAAAACTAAGTGATTCTGTACTCATGTTTAAAAGTTAAAGGGCCAGCAAACCTTGCTTTTCACCAGATTATAGTTAGGGGTTTCCACGACCTTAAAACCTGGTTATCTTCCAATCCAATAGTGTAAGGTTAACGAGATCAATCGCTCTATGTCCCAATAATAGAACTTGGTACTGAAGGGGGTGGACAGGTGATGTGGCCCTCTAAGGTATTTGGGGTTTTGGCTCACGAGGAGAAAGTGCACACATAAAGACTAAGCAGGACCTCTTCAAACATCTGGATCCAGCTACTGTGCAGGCCAGCCACATGCTGAACCATTTATGTGGGGCTCAGGGAACATACACTCCACACCCATGCAACCCTGATGGTAATGGACTTGTGCTGTTGTTGCATCGGAGAGGAGTTAGTGCATGAGAAAAGGGGAGTTATGGAGCGACAAAAGTGAAAATCTGAGTCGACGCTGGTTGATTCGCCTCAGGATTCATTTTACTAAATCCATTCAGCAATGTACAAAAAAAGATTAATAAGTCCTTCATACTCCTTGGAATTAATTCTCATGATCAAATCTTGCTGGAGGAAACTGTGCTAGAGGTCCTTTGTTTTATGCAGTAGCTATCGTTGTATTAAAGGGCAATCAACACATTGGTATTCCAACATTCGACCAGTGATGGACCTTTGGCCAACACATGTTTCACGGGTGGGGAAAACCGGCGGGGACTTTCTGGCGGCTTGTACATTTTTCTTGTTTCATTTCAGTCTGGGTAAGGGTTCAAGGTCCATTAATCACTATATAGGCCGGTCTGCTAAATTACAGTGTCACACTCGAGACTGAGTGTAGTTTGAAGAGAATCTGGCATTTATTTGATTTGGTAGGCATCACTATCACATCAAAACACAGTTCATACCCCCAAAGCCTTTGTGAAGGGTGTACATTGAATGAGGACTACGGTTTTTTAAAACATATCATGTTTCCACGTTAACACAGATGTTCAGAAAGATGAAGCATTTAATTTTTCTTGGTAATTTCCAAGTATTTGCAAACGAGTTTCAATTATTAAATCATCCATGGTGGTGAAACCCAGGCTCATAGCATTGGACACCATTCAAAGATGGTTACTAGACATGCACAGTACCTAACCTAGAAGCACAATAGCCTAAGGATGCACCAGGCAATATACAAAAGTGCACCTCTGGCAGCCATGTTGAAAAGGTTGTGTCAACCATTTCAACATGGCACACCCGGGTGCCACACGCCGGGTGTGGATTGTGGCACCCGTAATCAGAGGAGAGATGGTCTTGGTGGCAATAGCTGCAGTGATTTGGGGAAGACACTCAGAAGCCCTTCTTGTCCAGTGAATTCTATGCAAGCGTGGCTTGTTGTTTGAATTTTGCTGTTTTAGGCTGGCACTAGCATTCAGAGGCTCTGTGATGTTCGTGGCAGTGGGAGGGACAACAGTATGTGGGTAGGGGGCACACTGACAATCCTCTCTGGAAAAGGTCTATGCTAGCATGATTTGTTAATTTTTTTAAAAGTTGTGCCACATTAAAAATTATTGTTTCTATATGGACCTGCTTTTTTACTTGGCACCAAGGTAAGGTTTTACATAAACATTCACAAAATACCATAGGATGATCCAAAACATGACTGACAGCCCACCATACCAATGCCTAAAGAAGCTGTACCCAAACAAGCCAATGGCCAAAGAGGGGTGACCCAAAGCCCCTTCTGTATACTGCGTGTGTTATGCTGACATGAAGTCTTACCAGTCGGCTAAAGCTGTCTGCAGCCAGCCCTAAAAATGGCAGAAAAGCACAGCTACAGCATTATCTAGAAACGTTTGTCCCTACAACTGTATTCCTCTATTTAGTCTCCCTCTTTGTATTTTTTTTATCATACTATGTATTTTGTACAATCCCATGACGACTGGACATGGGAACGTTTGCCAACTTTCTACACATTTTCAAAGCATTTTCACAACTGTACCTTGACTATAAAAGACCTGCTGTAATTTCAAAACCATGATTCGTGTCTAGATATCTGTACAACATTGCTTTTCTCGTTCATTTTGTTCACGTTTTTTTAAAATCTCAGACACAATGAAATCGCCAGGGTCCATCTTTTGGTTCCTCACCTAAAAAGTTTATCTTAAAAAATCACTTACATGCTACTGCTAACTCACTGGCCAGTTGATGTTCCCAGATGTATTACTGTATATTATAAGCAGTTCAATCGAGTATCACTGTATTACCTGTCAAAATGATACTAGATTTTCCCCATGTGTAATATTGCACTATACATTCCTTTCTTGAAATAGTCAATTGGTCAGAAAATGTTTATTAAAAACACCACATTGTTTAATTTTCATAAAATATTTTAACAGCAATTTAACTCCTAGACACATGCTCTGTAATAATTCTCTTTGACTGGCAAAGAATACAAATCCCACTATCCCGCAGGCTAATGCATTTTAGAATTTGTATCATAAACAAATGAAGTGATGAACTACAAATGCCAATAAAAATAATACCTATATATTTCCAATGAAGGATAGAGCAGTAACTCAGAGAGCTCTCCCAGGTCATGATTACTTGGGGCTGCCAGAATCTTTCCTCCATAATGACTTTAATTATAATAACATACTTATATTTTGAATTTAAGAAAAGGTAGCATTCCTGAAAATGCACACAATGGCACAGCCCAGAGATGGACACTTTGAGAATGCCCACTCTGACTTTATCAGATCAAATACATCCCAGCACTGCACAGCCTAAAACTGTCTACTAACACAGCCCACATGCACTCCCTGGAACTGCAAACAAGACACTGCACACTGTGATACTGCACATCCTATCACTGTACATTGACAGGGCAGACCGTAATAATTTACATCATGAAGCCATGCACTCTGACACTGAGGACACTGACACTGCACACTGACCCTATTACTGCCCACTGACATTGATTTCCTTGATACTGTCCATCAAGGCAATGCGGTTGCTGACACTGCAGACAAGAAACACCACTCGCTGCCACTGCCAGCTCTGATCCTGCACATGGTGACACTGCCTGCTAACACGCTCCACTCTGGCTCCATTGGCCCTGACACCACAGACCATGCTTGATATTACAATGTTCACTATGAACTGCCCTCTGATGGTCCGGTGTCAAATCTGACATTTTACTCTCTAGCACTGCCCCATGTCACTACAGGCCTGAGGATCCTTTAGCACTGATCATCCTCCACTGATAGGCAAGAATGGGGCTGCACAGCATGATCTCTCAAGTTACATTCATATTTTCCTGCCCACTTCGATGGTGCAACTCGGTGGCACAGTGCCCTTTTAACCTCATCACTGCGGCGCGAATTCCGCCGCAGTGCTGAGCATTCCAATCGCGGGCCTGGTCATGACGGCTCCCGGCCGTCATCAGCACACACCCACCGTGACTCATGATGGCCGGGAGCCGTCATCAGCGTCGAAGAGGTTAAAATCATGTGCAGTATCAGACTACAGGAGGTAGCCCGTGAACCCTATAGAGACCAGGGCCAACATGTGAACATAGAACAATGTCTCTAAGGTTGTAAGTAACAGGGCAAATTTATCTGGAGCACAATTAGTTGCTCGGAGCACAAGGGGTGAACAGGGAGACAAATGATTTAGAATGACAACACAGTATATGTTGAATATAATACTTCATATATTTTAGAAAGACATGAAAAAGCACTGCGTTACATTCAATGGCATGTAACCTATGTGATACTGTGTACAAGTGCTTGTGAAATAGTAAACGGAGCAAGTGACACGTGAAACAGAATATACAACGACAAGGAGGGAAGCAAAAAACTAAACAAATAGTGTACAGAATTTAAACATAGAGATACCCAAACAATAAATGTAATTTTATAGAGAAGGTTTAGGTGGGTATCCTTGAAGGATTGGCACCGTAAATTATGCTGTGAGAGTCAACTGCATTTCAGCCTTTACGGAAGTTAGGCCATCATCAGGGCCAGGTTACAATTATTTACATGGCAGTGAGGGGGGATGGTGACGCACACCCACAAAGGAACGAAACCGGTGGAGTGAACTAAAGTCAATCTGGTGAAGGAGCTGTGGTGCACAAACACGCCGGCCTGACATACGCCGAGCACTCTCGGTTTACTCGCACAGAAGGCCCACTACCGCGCTTCTTGGATTTAGCCCGCCGCGCCTCTAACTAATGATTGCACCTTGCCGCACCTCACTGCTCTTCAAACATTGCTCACCAGAACTTCGCTGGCTCTTCCACTGGTTACCAATTACCAGCCGTTGCTTCAATGCATATACCCTGGCTTATCCTGACGACAGAGTGGTTGTGCACCTCAGCTCATTCACCAAATTGACTCTGGTTCACTCCATCGGTTTTGCTCCTTTCTAGGTGTGCTTCACCATCCCCCCTCACTGCAATGTAAATAATTGTCACCTGGTCCTGATGATGGCCTAACATCCCTAAAGGCCGAAACACTGTCGACTCACACAGCATAATTTACGGCGGCAATCCTTCAAGGATACCCACCTAAACCTTCTGTATATAATTACATTTATTGTTTGGGTAGCTCTGTGTTTAAATTCCGTACACTATTTGTTGTTTTTTGCACCCCTCCATGTCGCTGTATATACTGTCTCACATGTCACTTGCGTTGTTCACTATTTCACATGCACTTGTACACAGTATCACATAGGTTACATGCCATTGAATGTAACGCAGTGCTTTTTCATGTCTTTCTAAACTGTGTTATCATTCTAAAACATTTGTCTCCCTTTTCACTCCTTGTGCTCCGAGCAACTAATTGCGCTCCTGATAAGATTGCCCTGTTACTTACACCCTTAGAGACTTTGTTATAGGTTACACTTTTAAAATCATAAGCATATACAGCACTGAACACCATATGGCTAGAGTCACGGAACCCAATAGCTTTTAGTTACATAATACTACATTTGATAGTGTACATAAAATTAAGGTTGTATGACGCTATCCCACCTGCATTTAGCAAGCATGCCTTTACAAAGCCGGCATTAGAATGAACGCGTCATTACGGTGTGTTCCTTTAGCACACAAGTTGTTACAACGACTTGCCTTAAGGGGCCTCTGGACGTTGAAATAGTATCATTTACTATTCCAACGCCAGTCTGTCCACCAGTAGAGAAGGTGTTGGACTTAAAATCCAACACCACTCTGTCTATGCGCCCCCTTTAAAGCAAGTCGTTGTAATCACTTGCGTCCTAAACAAATGCATACTAATGACGCGTTTGTTCTATTGCTGGCATTGTGAAGGCACATCGTGATACCGGCTTTGTTCTAAAGGCATGTTTCTCATAAATTAACTCACATGAATTGAGCCAGATTCGCAAAGATTTAGCTGTGACTTCCTCTTCTAATATTTCTATCTTACTCTTTAATTTTAGGACTAAACTAGGAGTAAGGCAGACTACTACAAGAGTAAGACACAGACATTCTCATAGGAAAATCTTTGTGATTCAGGCCCAGGTTGTCCAGCTTTTTTAAGCTTTTATAGTACAAAGCATTATTGTGGTAAATATAAGCTTGTGGAATATTAGTCAGTGTACATATAAGTCTACTTGGGCCTCCATTACAGGTGCCAAATGTTGTCCTGGATTTGCAGTTACTGGGGTTCCAGGTAAATCACAGGGTCAGGAAATACCTTGGATTTTGGTGCACAACATGTAAGACTCAGTTTCTATGATAACTCTTCCATCCTCTACCGTTGTCTTTCACAAATACATTTTGTGAAGAGATTTTGCAGGAATTAAAACTTTCTCAGCAGAATAAGATGAATTCAGCAGATGTTAAATTAGCATTTTCCATGGCATGGGGACAGAGTTCCCAATGAAGTAAGATGAAGTACATACTTTATTATTTGACAGATTATGGATCACAATAAATGAAATAGATTCAGCAATTCAGGGGCGTGACTC
The DNA here is from genome assembly GCF_964261635.1 of Lissotriton helveticus. NCBI lineage: Eukaryota > Metazoa > Chordata > Amphibia > Caudata > Salamandridae > Lissotriton > Lissotriton helveticus. Next base: position 446,385,702 of record NC_136072.1, on the reverse strand, counting down.
CACTAAACCTTCAAACTGATGACTTTATGACTAAATATCGGCTCAAGATGTTGACTAGAGCTAGTGGATTGGCCCCACTGTTGTTTAAGTCTTCTATACTTCGCAAGTCATAGGCTTGGAGCAGCAAAGCTCTTTGATGCGGGGGCTACACCTATGGTCCTTCTAAGTCATTTGGACTCATCATCTGCCAGCATTTGAGGCTTCTTTGCAATTTGGGGCACAAAAGCATGCAGTCAAGGCACAACCAGGAGCCAGACTCTACTTGAATTGGAGTAAATCAGGAGGTTGTGCTGCTCATCTCTGGTAGTCTGGTTCTCTGGTTAATAGAGGACATAAAAAAGTGAGAATTTATCTTATGCCTTTTCCCTTCTTGTATAAGAATAAGAAATAATCTTCTCCAAATTCTACTAGAAGGTTTGTTTGGAGAGCTATGGACATCACAGCATTTTTAAGCTTTGTGGCATCATTGTTATTTTTATCTAAATTATTTTGCTTTCTCTGTTGAAGATGGTACCCATCCCAAAGCCTCGAGGGATTTGGTTTAGGGCGGGTAACATATCTATATTAAAACATTCTAAAATGGCTTCAAGCTTCACTTCCTGTGACGTTTCTCACTGTGCTTAACGCCAGTTTTTTTTTTTTGCGGGTCCGCTAATTATAAATGCCCGCTGGACACATTAATTAATTTTCTTTCTGATTATCAGAGTCCAGATTATTCCTTGAGTTTGCCATAAGGGCAGAGGTTGTAGTTCATGCTGCTGTCCTTGCCAGAGAAATGTTGATTATGGTTAATTCATATTGAAGAAATGTGTTTTAAACATGGAAAAAACCGTTGGAAAATGATATCAAATGTTCTATATGTACATGTCTTTCTTTACAAAACGTATAAACAACAGAGCCCCAACCAAAGTGACATTAAAATAAAATTGTATTAGATTTGTACCTAATGTAACCCAACATCTATTGGGGTGAATCGGTTTTATTTTGTGGTATATTATGTGCTGGCATTCCCAGCACAAAGGCAGGTTAGATTAAATAAAGGGAAATATTGAAATTTGTCTCTTAGGTCCATATGTACCAATACATTTTCCCATGGACACAGAATTGGCAACATTTTTTGATACATCAATCCCTTAGTCTCTTAAAAGCAAGCCAGTGCCTAACCGAGGATGTGGCCAACATACACCTGTGGGCAATTTGATGGTGTACATTCAATAAAAATGTATGTCCAGGACACCTTTGCTCTATGCCAGCCAAAACCCATTTTACAAGCATAGCTATGGAAGATATTATGGTTGTTTCGGTGCAACAAAAGCATAAAAAGGATAAGACGAAATGCATTTGCCAAACGTGATTGAAGGCCCAAAACTGAGGGCAGAGATAAGCCAAAATCTGGGTGCACGTGAAATGAAATGTAATCTCTCATGTGTTTCTAAAAAGACACTCACTCAGTACCTTTCCCAGTTACCTAGGACACAATTGTTAGCACTTTGTTATTCGAACTGCAAAATTAATCACCGCTATAGTCCTAAAATAATGAGACACATTTTGTGTTTCTTGCAAGGATTTTACGACACCTGGGAGATCCTTTTTTGAAAAACTGCTTTTTTGCATTTAATTTAAATTAGATTTTTGCCTTAAGTGAAGCCTGTCAGGAGCACTAATGAGTTTCAGGGCCATTAACAAATGTATTATCAGGCCATCAGTTAGAGTACACCTGGTGAAGATAAACAGGGGGCTGGCATTACACTTTGGTGTCAGGACCTAAAGGGTTTTCAGATACCAATGATAATACATCAAGATATATTGGAGGACAGTGATAAACTAATGAGTAGACTTCTATAGGGATCAAAGTGTGCATCTGGGGCCATGGTGGATTTGAAGTTTAACGCTCGCTCTTCCTAGGTATATCATTTTTATCATCTGACTTTGTTTACCAAACACATGCACAGAGCTTCCCATTTCCTTGGAGTACATTTACGAACACTTTGCACTTGATTTTCATTACTTTCCAAATGCAAAACCCATAAAAAGTATTATGCTAGGGATTTATGATCCATGCTCTGCACTGTGTGGATGTTTCGTAAATCTGGCCCTTTATGTCTTTTTTAACCAATTCATGAGGTAAAGTGGAACAAAACCAAATCAAAGTACACAAATCTGTTTGAGAGAAAGATAAGGCAAAAAGCTAGCCAAAATATTGACAGCACAGGTGTCGACTTTAGAGCCAGCGGTGGTATATCTATTTCATATTTACACAGAAGGTACATTTACAGACTCCTGATCTAAATATAATACATAAACAATAGGTATCCTGAAAACCTGGCATGGATACAGCCCTACAGGAGCTACATTGAAAACGTCTTCGGTACAATAATGACCAGATTTAAGTTATATAGCTCAAACCACATAGGTTTACACAGAGGAAATAAAACAGCGGGGCAAGTAGATAAGATGTTTATCGCGTATCATTCTGTAGGCTGCTCCTGAGCTGAGAACACATTTGCAGACATGGTAAACTCCAAATTCAAACCATGCTTGGAACACTCAAAATGCATGTTTGATAATCTGAACTCTTGTGTTTACATATGCCATTGTCCGAGCTCAGAAGTCTTTGCAAATCGTCTATTTCCATGAATCTACCTGCGGCTAAAGTGGTAGATTTTCTGCTGGAAAGTAGCAATCAGTTTGCAGTTAGGATTAAGGTGAAAATATATCTTATTTTTTCATTTCCTGTACATGGAAAACAAAGCAATTCATCCTGAGCTCCACAAACTGTTAACTTTATTTTTCTTCTTCTGCATGCTATAAGACAGCAACTGCAACGTTGAACCACCACAGTGACAAAGCTCTCTCCGGCTGAAGCAGAATATAATTTTTTTAAAAAGGCCTATCCCCTTCTCCATCCTGAAAAATAAACCATGCCTTTCTCATCAGCCAAATAAACATGGCATCCTCGCTGGAGGTGTCAGAATCTACGCTGTTCCCAAATGATGGGGAAAGAAAAATGGGATCATACATAGAAGTGGGTGATGAAGAGGACAGCTCTGACTTCCAAGGTACTGGGTCGCCAGTTGCTATTTTTTTTTACATCAAGACCACAAGAACAGGCATGAAAACTCATACTTTGCTTGGTATCAACGTTTGAGTGTTCATAACATGGCTTGAATTTGGATCTAATCATGTCTGCAAATGTGTACTCAGCTCTCTGGAGACCATAAAATAACACAATCCAATCAATCAATCAATCAGTGGCACTTATAGAGCGCGCTACATACCCGTAGGGTCTCAAGGCGCTGGGGGGGGGGGGGGGGGTGCCGCTACTGCTCGAACAGCCAGGTCTTCAGCTTCTTCCTGAAGGAGAGGTGGTCTTGGGTCAGGCGCAGGTCGGTCGGGAGGGAGTTCCAGGTCTTGGCGGCCAGGTAGGAGAAGGACCTTCCTCCTGTCGTCGCTCTTCGCTCTTCGGATGCGGGGGACGGCGGCGAGGGCGTCCAAGAATTCAAAACTGCACGTCCACAGCCATCACCCAAAGGAAGAAGCAACCTCACATCACTCCAGTGCTTGGAAGCCTTCACTGTGTCCCAATCAATCTTATATGTTCAACATGTACCATAAATGTGCGTACCGCACAGCCACACAACATATCACAGCAGAGAACCAAGGCACAGCCACACAGCACATCACAGCAGAGAACCAAGGCATTAAAACAAGACTATGTCTGTCCGCATTAAACTTACTGAATGGTAAAACATGAAGACAGTGATTAATTTGTAATAAGCAAAGCACCTTGGCCCAATGTTTTTTCTTACGAGCTCTTACCAAATTGACGAAAGTCTAGTCTTGATTCCGCCTCATGCCTCTCTCTTGCACCACCTAACACTTTCTATTTATCAAAATCTTGTGTGGACCCTTTCAGCCCTATTCCCTCTGGTTTTCCAATCGTTCTCCTCTTCTTTTTTGTATTTTTCTGCCTTCCTTTCCAGCTTTTGATCTAACTCCAATGAAAAAAATAAATCCCGGGACCCCAAAAATGAATGCCGGTGCCCACCACCGACAAATACCGGCCCCAGTTAGGTGCTGCATGAAGGGTTTATCTCTTCTTGAACCTTAAGGTAATAAAAAATAGCTTACAGTACTTTACATTCACTGGGTGTGGTCACAGAATCAACAGTTAGAAATCACAATCTCCAAATGTCAAGTGATCACAGCTGCATGTACATAGGAAGGGTTTGTTGCAGTAAAGGCTGAGAAGTGCACGGATTTACTATCTAAAGCAATGGCAAAACTTATTTGGCTCAGAACCTCTATTCTTCAAAGACAGGATATCTTTCTGTGAATCAAAAAGCAAACTGTGCTCCTGCTACTTGCTCTCCAAATCCTTTGCGTCTCCTAATCCTAAAGAGGGGAGCGCTTCTACCTGTGCCCAGCTCCAGCAACCTGGATCATACCCCAATATACATCCTTAAACAGACAATTAAAGAATATTCTGTAAATACCACAAAACACTAAAGGTCCCCTCGATCCTGAGTTCACCGCAGGAATGCATAAATACGCATGCACGCCAAGGGTTTGCTCACCACTGTGCAGTTTTAAGGCTATGAAGAAACCCCAATAAAGACTAAGGAATGAGTGCAAGAAGAACAGGCATATTTGTAGAGTGCACATTCATTCCCTACAGAGGTCTCATGGTGCTGTTGACAGATATTAGATATTTATTGATACCTAACTCAATAGTGCTCATTTTAGCAACTGCAGTAGGATAAAGGCTGAGTGTGCCTACCAAGATTCGAACCTGCAACCTTAGAGTCAAACACAGATCCTTCAGGTGGATATTTTAAGACAGCCAACCACCAGGCACAGAGGCATTTGAAAGCATATGTTAAGGTTCCACCTGAAATCATAAACTTTTCTGAGACAGACAACACGGAAGTAGTAAGCTTTTAGCGGGTCATTGTGTTAGGGCAGGTATGGCTAATTGGGGTCTCAAAAGCCAGAGAGATGCCAGACTTTTAACCACTATGCCAAGAGTGCCCTTTAGATCCACTGCATGTAAAATCATCTCCTGTAAATAACCTGAAACTCTGGTATGGATCCAGACCACATGAGCAATACTGGACACCCCTGAGCTAGGCAGTTGTGGCAACATGTCACATAAAGGCACCTTCAAGGATCTAGGTTGTTTAAAATGAACAGAGCATGATTGTCATCTTCCTCCTAAAGCTCAACAGGAGCTGAAAATTTACATTTATTTCCCATTGAAGATTGGCGCGTCTGTGTGAGGGGTGAGCGACAGACGTATATGTCATGAGGGCGGGCAGGATGATACAAATGGTACTAGTTTCAGATTCAGGTGCAAAGAAACCAGTTGGCCAGTACAATGAGTTAACCAGCATCCTCTTCCCAGGAAAAGAAAAACAAGACTGCTTTTGGGAATTATACAGAAGATATTGTCATTAGTAATAAAGAGGGAATATGCTATTTGAAGGTTAAAGTTTGCGACAGGAAATTGTTCAAAACAGATTAGATGAAGAAACAAAATGTTATGTGTCTTTAAATAAATGACGTACATTCTTGATGGAAGCCCATCAAATGGGTTCCAGGACTTAAATACACCATATAGAGGTGGATTCAGCTATTAATCCCATATTACATGGACCATTCATAAATCACCCTGCGTCACGACTGTCCATGTCTCCTCAGACGGGTGTGTGCAGTCAGTCATCAAACATAACCATTTCTGATCAGCGACATGCCCTTTTCACAGAAGCCTCGTGGCAGGCGTTCCAACACTTCCTCTGTCTTCACAAATGACAAGATTTGTGGTGACGGTTTTAATTCGTTCTCCACAGCTCCTGGAATACTTACACAGGAAACTTGTTTCTGAGTTACATATGGAATGTTTAGGCAGTCTCCAGCTTCATAAAGACGTTTACTTCCTCGCAAATATAAACCACTGGCATTTGGGGGTTTGTCCACACAATTACTCACAATAAAATGGTGATTCGGAGACTGGCTGAATTATAGTTTCATGTAGCCGAATAATGAACGAGGGGACAACATAGCCTGGAGAATGATTAATTGCTCGCTGGGCTGTACCGGTATCCTAGGCAACCTGTTAACCTCTTCTCCTGAACATTCAGTATCTTTTCGGTTCCGTCGATGTTAAATGAGCGCGTGAAACTGGGATGGCGTTGCTGCAGAGATCATGAGTGTCTGCGCTGGCCACAAATGGGCATACAACAGGTGAAAACAGCCCATGGCAGTGGCGCGAGCCTACATTTGTTTAAGTCTCTACGCTAAAGAAATTGTGTGTCACAATACACTCTTTACAGAAGGCAAAGATACAGCTTATCGAAAGCACCAATTCAGGCAAATTACATTAAAGTACATGCTACGGTAGCCAAAAGAGATTGTGGTGCATTGCACATTCTATAACCGAATTACTTCAGAAAATAAAAAAATCACACGAGTGGTGGTTGCATTTTTACCGTAGATTAAATTTCGAAATAAAAATATACCGCATGCATCAGGTGGTTATTATCAACATTGCTCGCTTTCATACTGCGTTGTCTTCTTATGGGCTACAACACCTGTAAAAACCTTTACTATTCTACAAAGCAACACAAAAACAAGAATTCCTAATTGCCAGCTATACATTCTATACAATATGTTAAATGTATATAGCGTTTCAAACCCCATATGTGTTTAACATCTCTTCGTATTTAATACACCATGTATGCATTACCTACTTCAAGGTAGTATTATCGACGTATCAGCACACCGGTGCAAATGCCAGAATATAAAAAATATCAGAAACACAAAAAATAAATTAAGCTTACCGATAGTTTAAGCACGAGGGTGGATTCAAAGCATGGTCTTCCTTGCTCGCCCGCTGACAGTTCATCCAGTGATTTCAGCACCGGGACAGCTCCTGTGTTTATACGCTGCGCGTCAGGTGACCGAGCTCAACCGCGCTGACGTCAGCTCAGCTTAGCCGTTCAAAATCACAACAACGCAAGAGATGGCGGAAGTGGCCGTGCGCCTCATCCTCTTGTACTGCCCGTGAGCGCCACCTGTCGGACGAAGTACAGATTCACGTCGCATGCCAGTTTAATGCGTTCATCTGGGCTTGAGAGATCCCTGGCTGAAAACAGGGAACAATTTTGCTGAACGCAGTGGCTTTTTTCGAAAGCACGTTGCTTTGTTGCCCCAGGAGTCAAGGGAGCTCTTTGCACACGTTTGACCGCGTGTATCGGTCGAATTTGTTGTAATTAAATGTTTATGTGATGAAATTCGGTGTACAGGCGGTGATTTATTTCTCTGACACGGGATAAGGCAAGGCAACTGTGGTGTTGTGGGCTCTAGGCCCACATATTGCTTAAGCAAAGGAAGAGTGGGAGAACCAGTTCTGGTGCGACTTGAAGGCCGGCAAGCGCTGGAAGAGATTCTAGGGGTTTTTGGGACCTAGTCAGAGCTAAGAACAAGCCTACTGATTCCCTCATAACATGCAATATCTCTGAGGCGTTGTGGTTGGATCATTTCTCCCGACTATATACTTCAACAACGGGTGATGGGTGGGGATCCTTTGAGATACTACCACTAGACCACCCTGGGCTGAGTGAGGATCCATTGTTTACCGGCAAAGAAGTAGAGAATGCGATCAAGTCTCTTGTTCCCAACAAGGCTGCAGGGCCTGATGGGATACCGGGGGACTTGTTTCGCATTAACTCGTTAGAATGGGGGAACCTTATTGCCTCGCTGCTTAATGCAAGTTACCATGATGTTGCTCTTCCTGAATCTTGGATGGGTGCTGAGGTCGTCCCGATCTTTAAAAAAGGGAGTAGGGACGATCCAGCAAACTATCGACCTATAAGCTTGACAGACTCATCGCAGAAAGTTGCAGGGAAGGTGGTCCTGGGGAGGGTGCTCCAGTGGGTAGAGGACAATGGGATCCTCTCTGACTTCCAAGCGGGCTTCAGGTCAGGCACCGGGACCATTGAGCAGTCCTTTCGACTGCTGTTGCTCTATTGGAAGGTGGTTGCACTGGGCAAAGGCAGCCTGTATCTTGCTTTTATTGATCTGCGAACTGCGTACGACCTAGTGCTCCGTGGTTGCCTATGGAGGGTACTGTCTGACTTGGGAATGCTCCCGTATTTGCTGTCATTACTAATAAAGCTCCATGCTGAGAACTTTGCGCAGGTGCGGTGGGGGAAACAGGGCCAAAAGACCGCCTGAATGACAGTAAATATGGGTGTCCGCCAGGGGTGCGTTCTTGCCCCCACTCTGTTTTCTTTGTATGTCAACGGAGTGGTGGAGCATCTTTTAAAACATCCTTCAGATGCTCCTTCCCTGGCGGGCAGGAGAATACCTACCCTATTATTCGCAGACGATACCCTTTTGATTTCTAAAACCCCAGTTGAGCTACAGAGTCTTCTTGATAGTTTTCAATCCTTCTGCAAATCTCGGGGTCTGAAAATTAACACTGAAAAGACCAAATATTTGGTCTTGAATCCCCCGAAAAAGCACGGCCGGCCACCCTTACTGAATATGGTGTCCCTGGAAAGGGTCAAGGTCTTCGATTATCTAGGGATTCGCCTGTCTGATACCATGAATTGGAATTGTCATCTCCAAAAGATGCTATTGACCCATAAAAGGGTGGTGGGGGCCCTACTTAAAGAACAGCGGCTATCTACTCCCAAACCTATCGCTCGGTGTTAGATATCTACAAGGCGAGAGGTGTTAGTGCGGCGCTTTATGGAGCAGAGCTTTGGGGAGCACAGAATATGGACCAGTTATCTTGCTCAGAGAACAAGTTTCTGAAGGACTTAATGGGTCTCTCGCATAATACCCCCACTTTACCCTTGCTCTTAGACATGGGTTGTCGCCCTATTAAAGACCAGGCCAGATTACGACCCCTTCTTCTCTGGGCTCGCCTATGGAAAGTCCCTGAACTCACCAGCTACGCGGAAGGGCTAAAGGAGGTTTTATCGTTGTCAGGCTGGTGTAAAATAGGATGGCTAAGGGATGTTAAGCATCTCCTTGGAGAATTGGGATTTGGCGAGGCTTGGCACTCTATGTCCGCACCCCCTAAGGCTGTCTTAAAAAAAGCTTATTGGCAGTGGGTAACGAACAAAAGAAATACTAACCCTAATCTGTGTAGAACCACCAGAGAATTTTTAATAGTAAAGGAAGTAACCCTATGTGAACCCTATCTCGATACTATTTCAAAACCTAGAGATAGAGCCCTATATTTTAAATTCAGAATAGGAGTGCTTCCTCTGGGTGAAATAACCGCTCGCTGGAAGATCCCGGCACAGACCAGTAAGTTTTGTCCTTTCTGTGCTTCTAGGACTGAGTCGGTCCCCCATTTTTTATTTGAGTGCCCTGCCTATAAAGCTCCTCGTCACAGGTGGCTTAAACCTTTGTGTAAAGAGTTGGGCACCAGACATTAAAGTGAAGCTTTACGAATACTGAAATCTGATACACGGCTCCTATTTGTCTATGGTATGGCGAAGTTTTTAAGCTGGGCATGGCTAATCAGATCAAAAAGGCTCATGTATATTGCTTAACTTTTAATCTCTATGCTGATTATTTTATGTAAATTATTGATGCCATTCGTACTTCATTTTTTATGATTGTATTCTATATGGATTGGCTCTTTTATCTCTTTTACTATGTTTGTGTTTCGCTTTTAAAGATATGTCTTATATCAAAATGAAGCCAAATTTGACTGACTGACTGGCTTAAGGAATGACACTTAAGGTTGTGATCACTCAACTGGCCACGAGCACGTGCACCCGGGCCCATTTATTAGCCGGGTGTGGTGTTTTGATGTCATGTCTGGAATCAAGAATGCTGTGCGTTTGTGGTTCCAGAGATGACAGTTAAGACCCATGATTGTTGAATGGACGTATTTCTCTGTCCTTCTCAATAAACTCAATTTATCTCACTCACCACTCGTGTGCTTCGTTCAGAATTTTATATTGGCGACGATCGGAAGCGAACCACCAAGCCTGGACTCCTGCTATGGTGCAGATCAGAGTTCTGTATTGCAGGTGCTGCGTAATTTCATATTTATCTTCATCCATTCTTCCGGTAGAAGCATCGTGATTCAAAACAACTGTTACCGAAAGCCCCGTCTGTTTTAAAGGTCCGGTGAGTCCTTTATTGAATTTCAAACATTTTATCAAACTATCAGAGTGTCCCAAGCCTGTGCGCAAACTCAGACAGTGACGTATGGACGTCAAAACGTGAGGCGGCCATATTTTGGGAACCAGCTTCACACTAACGCATGCGCAAATGATATTACATGACGTATGAACGTCAAAACATCCGGTGGCCATAATTTGGGAACCAATTTGTGTTTTCTGCTTTCTAAACATTCACGTAGCCTTACAACGTGCAGCGGCCATATTTTAGGATGAAAAACATCGATTAAACCGTCTACATGTGAACATTTGCCGATTCAAGCATTATTTCTACAAATTGAACTAATCTAATAAGTTAATGTAAAATATAGAAAATAATAAGTTAAAAATATATATATATATATATTTTTTTTTTTTATTTATTATTTCAATTCTATATTTTATTTGTAATTCATCAAACACTCCTAAAATGGAAAATTTTACTACACCAGCACCCTTTCTGTCTTCTCCTGGTGAACCGGTCCTGGAATGGAAAAGATGGAAAGAAGGCTTTCAAGCGTATATTGAGGCAATAGGAGGTGATGACTACACTGAAAAAAGAAAATTGGCAATTTTAAAACATTGTTTGGGTGCAGAAGGCAGACATGTTTTGAGTCATCTACCTCCAAGTGGAAATGCAGTTTCGACAACTGAAGGAGAGGTGGATGTTTATGAAGAAGCTATTTGTCAATTGGACAAACAGTATAGAAAGAAAATTAACAAAGTGGTTTCACGACACTAATTCCTCAGTAGGCGTCAAATGCCCAATGAATCGATTGATTCTTTCATGAACGATTTAAGAATTTTAGTGTCTAAGTGCAACTATTCAACGTTCCAAGAACAAATGCTTCGTGATCAAATGGTGCACAAGGTTGCAGATGTTAAACTTCAAGGGAAGTTATTAGATACCGAAGACTTGATTTTAGACAAAGCTTTGGATATCGCTCATCGCTTTGAGGATATGAAAATAGGTTAAAAGGAACTCGCTGAACAAAAAGTCTCTGAAGTAAATCTTGTCAAGAAAACTGGCTATGATGACAACAAGTTAAAAAATAAGAATCTACAATTTCAAGATAAAAAGGAATATATTTGTTTCAAATGTGGGATTTCTGGTCATCTTGCAAACGACAGAAAGTGTCTAGCTATTGGTCAAGTGTGCAGATAGTGTAAACTACAAGGTCATTTCACTAAAATGTGTAGGAATAGGAATACGTTTAAAAGCAAGAATTTTGATCGATAAAATCAATCTGAAGAAAATGTTAAAGAAGTAATGAGTGATATGGAAGATTATGATCTTCTAGCTGTATATGAAATCGACACCTCAGTAAAAGATGCTCCTTATTGTTCTGTTGTCATAGGAGGAAAGGATGTACACATTATGGCTGATTCTTGTGCAAGGCACACTCTGATTGGTGAAGAATGGATAAAAGAATTTCCAAATCTTAGTTTATCTCCTCCTGACATAAGGTTGGTTGGATATCGAAGGAAACCTATTGATGTCTTAGGATTTTATGAAACAACTTTAAGTTTTAAAGGAAAGACAATTAGTACAAAGGTTTACGTGGCTAAAGAGGGTTCTTGTCTGTTGGGGTGGCCACAACAAAGGGATTTGATGATAACTCAAGATCCTAATCATCCAGAACACGTACTGGGGTATTCTGACTTAATAGCTAGTGTAGAATCAGACCCAGGTTTGGAATGGGAAAAGAGATTTCCTAACGTTTTTTCCACTGAGAAGTTAGGTCTTTTAAAGAAATTTGTTCATAAAATTGTTCTAAAACGTAATGCCATACCAAAAGTTCACAAAGTGAGAAATGTCCCTTTGCATTTAAGACAAGCGGTTAAGTGTGAATTACAAAGGTTGTGCGAATTAGATGTAATTGAAGAAATTGAATCTTCTGGATGGCTATCTCCAGTGGTTGTCGCACTTAAACCTAACGGCAAGCGGAGATTATGTGTTGATTTGAGGGATCTGAATGATAATGTATGGGTTGATAGGCATCCTTTGCCTAATATAAATTATATGTTCACAAAATTGAAAGGGGCATCAATTTTTACTACCTTGGATTTATCCAACGCGTACCATCAGATAGCTTTACATGATGACAGTAAACATCTCACGTCATTTATCCCTTCAGAAGGTGCATTCAGATACAAGAGGATGCCATTTGGCTTGATATCTGCCTCCTCTGTATTTCAGAGGGTAATGCACAATCTATTTAAAGACATTGCAAATGATTTATGCATCCAATTCCTCTGAACACACAAACATTTTACACAAGGTATTGTGCATCTTACATGACAATGGTCTTACCCTCACAAAAGACAAATGTAAATTTGATGTGTCTTCAGTTGATTATTTAGGTCACTCAATTAGTAAGCAAGGTATTTCTTCAAAACAGAATTTGATGAGAGCCATTGATCTAGCCCCGGATCCTGAGAATAAAGATCAACTCAGGTCTTTCTTAGGGCTTGCCGAATATTATGCGAAGTTTGTTCCTTTATTTGCAGATAAGACTTTCAATATGAGGTGCTTGATGAAGAAAAATGTATCATTTATGTGGGATGATAAGTGTAAGGAGGAATTTAGAAAATTAAAGAAAAGTATTATTTCAGCTCCTGCGTTATCAACCTTTGACACTGCATGCAGTTCTATCATTGTTACTGATGCCAGCAATGCAGGAATTGGGGCAGTATTGATGCAAAACCAGAAAGGTCAGTTAGTCACTATTGGCTTTGCATCCAGACCATTAAGGGGTGCTGAATGCAAGTATTCCACCTTGGAAAAAGAAACTCTGGTTTGTTGGTGGGGAATTGAGTATATATGTTTATGGTACCACTTTTAAAGTCAGGTCAGGAGTAATCATAGACCCTTATTAGATTTATTCACCACAAAGGGTTGTGGGAAGGCAACCTCTAGAATTGCACAATGGCAATACAAATTGCAAGACTTTCATTTTAAGGTAGAGTATATTCCCGGTGTGAGGAACATATTTGCAGATTGCTTATCGAGATTGCCTGCACCTGATGACCATATTGTAGAAGATGATACAGATTTAGAAAGAGTTATTTCTATTTGTGAAATATCTAAAGGTTGTCTTCAGGAACATGATTGGAGGTCTGTATGTGATAATGATACAACGTTGAGAGACGTTAGGATATATGTTAAGTCAACATGGCCACGTAAAGTTGATTTGCCAGAAAAATTAATTCCTTTCTTTCTGGTTGCTCATGAGTTATCTCTAAATGATGATATTTTGTTTAGAGGTTTACAATTGGTAGTTCCTAGTGAATTACAACATGTTATTTTGAATATGGCTCATGAAGGTCATCCAGGCATGACATGTATGAAAAACAGAATCAGAAGCGATTTTTGGTGGCCAGCGATGGACAAAGCCATTGAACATAAAGTTAGAGACTGTATGGAATGCTGTTTGAGCGACAAATCTCAAAAGCATGTCTCTTATGAGCATTTGCCACTCTCTAGACCATGTCGGGTTTGGGAGTGTGTTTCTGTAGACATTGCAGGACCTTTAACTTATAATAAATGTGTTGTTTATGCCATTATTGTAATAGATCAATTTTATTTTATTTTATTTATTTGTGGGTTTTGTAGAGCGCATCACTCATCCCAAGGGATATCACGGCGCTAATACCAAGTGAACACTACTGAAACTGAAGCTGAGGGGCCTATTGAGAAATGGGAAAAAGGTGGGTTTTCAATTTTTTCCAGAACAGGAGATAATTTGTGGTATGTCTAAGGTCATCTGGAAGCTCATTCCACTTCCTGGCCGCTAGGTAAGAGAATGAACGGCCACCGGTTCTGACTCTATAGATACGTTTTGTCCCTGCTAATGCTAATTGGCTTGATCGTAGGTTCCTAGTAGGGACATAGAATTCGATCTTTCCTTGAAGAATAATAGGGCCTGTCTTGTGTAAGGCCCTGTGGGCACGGCAGAGTAGTTTGAAGGTGGCCCTCTGACGCATCGGCAGCCAATGGAGTGTCTTCAGACATTCCGATGCCGAGTCTAACCTGCCTTTATCACAGATGAGTTTGGCGGCCGAGTTCTGCAGAACCTGTAGACGAGAGAACATGTGTTCGTTCATCCCTACAAACAGCGCGTTGCCGTAATCTAGAGGGCTAACCAGTAAGGCCTGTGTAACTGAGCGTCTGCAGTCCAGTGGTATCCAGGGGAACAACCTAGCTAGGAGGTTCAGGATGGCGAAACCCTTGCCACAGAGGGATCGCACATGGTCTTTCATGGACAGTTCGTCGTCCATGATAATCCCCAAATTCCTAGCCTGTTGTTTGGGAGTGGGGGCAAGACCCAATGAGGGCGGCCACCACGAGGCATCCCACACTTGTTTGGCATTACCAAACAAAAGGATTTTGGATTTCCCTGCATTTAGTTTTAAACAGTGGGAATGCATCCATTGAGCCCTTTCTGCAAGGCAACCCTGTAGTTTGGTTTTAATGATCTCATGCTTCTCATCCAGGGCCACCATCAGCTGCGTGTCATCCGCATACGAGCACATTTAAATGCCCCACTTCTTCCAATGTTGGCTAGAGATGACATATATACATTGAAAAGGGTGGGGCTCAGCGAGGCGCCCTGCGGGACCCCGCAGTCGATGGGGGTGGATCTAGACTGGAACTGGGCCATATGAACGGCCTGAGTGTGATTTCGCAAGAAAGAGTGTAGCCAATTCAGGGCATTAGATTGAACTCCTTTGTGCCGAAGTATGTTCAGCAGGCAATGGTGGGAGACCGTGTCAAACGCCGCTGACAGGTCGAGCAGTATCAGTGCCACCGCCCCTCCTTGGTCTATGGAGGATCTGATACTGTCCGACACTGCCAGCAATGTAGCCTCGGTGCTGTTATTCGCTATGAAGCCCGTCTGAGAGGGGTCCAGGAGAAGATTAGTTTCCAGGTATTTGGTCAGTTGAACATTGACCAGTTTCTCTAAGACTTTAGAGAGATAAGGAAGCTGGGAGATGGGTCTGTAATTCTCAGGATTGAGAATATCGGAACCCACTTTCTTTAGGAGAGGGATCACAGCAGCATGCTTCCAGACGTCAGGAAAGGTGGCAGTTCTGAGTGATTTGTTAATAGATCAATTTTCTCAATGGCCAGAGGTTAAAATTGTTTCAAATATTACCACAAGTATTGTAATAAAAATTTTAAACGAGATATTTTCGAGAGGGAAAGTTTTCCTGATTCCATTACTACTGATAATGGTAAGCAATTTGTATCTGCTGAAATGAAAGATTTTATGAGTAGTCATGGAATCAACCATAAAAAATCTGCTGTATATTATCCACAGAGCAATGGAATAGTTGAGAGGTGGATAAGAGTATTTAAGGAAGGTTTACAGTTAGCATTACGAAATGGAAGAGATTGTAAACAAGCGTTAAGTGAGATTTTGTGGTGTTATAGAAATACACCTAGGAGTATGGGTGATCTGTCTCCTTTCGAGAAAATGAGGGGAAGGAAGAGTTGTTCTAACATGTCTCAATCATGGATGTCTAATTTGTCCAATAAGGATAATGCTAATATTTCTTTGAAAGATGTCTCTTGTCAATTTGATGTCAATGATTGGGTCCGTGTAAGAAAAAGCAGACTAATCAGATCTGGAGAGTCTCGATATTCTGATCCATTGAAAGTCATACGCATTGGCAGGCAGGTAGTTGAATTATCTGATGGAAATGTGTGGAGTCTATCTAAAGTAGTTAAGGTTCCTCGTTGGTTGTGGCCAAATGAAAATGTTAATGATGCTTCTGTACCTTCTTGTTCTAATTCTGCCAATGCCGCGAAAAATTGGAGAAAGTTTACTACTTCATCTCGTGTTGTTCCTTGTAATCGACATCCACAAAGAAACCGTCAGAATCCTATGTGGCATAAAGATTACTCTCTCGACAAGTAAGGAGTTTGGTGTTGTGGAGTTTACATCCATGATTGGTATAAACACTTTTGTGTTTATTTGTCGTATTATCACAAATATGTATTTTTCTAATTGTGATTTTCTTTTTCTAATGTTGTATGCATTTCATTTTACATCTTATGTTCTGATGCCAATTGTATATCTATTTGTTTCTGTTCATTCAATTCCTTTTTCTTTTACGAAGGGAAATGTGTGGTGTTTTGATGTCATGTCTGGAATCAAGAAGGCTGTGCGTTTGTGGTTCCAGAGATGACAGTTAAGACCCAGGCTTGTTGAATGGACGTATTTCTCTGTCCTTCTCAATAAACTCAATTTATCTCACTCACCACTCGTGTGCTTCGTTGAGAATTTTATACCGGGTCACGTCACTCGTGACGCCGGTGGTGGATGGGTGTGGGAGGTCTGTGTGCCCACTCCCATAGGGGAAATGGTTACTAAACCAGTGGGTGTCGAGACACTAGAACGTGTCTCGCAGGACACAACATTCCTCCAAAACTTTAATGAAAATAAAAACTCAAAAGTTTAACCTGTAGGAATAACTAACAGTGAAATGTACACCACAGGGTCCATCAGTTTCTCGAGCCCGGCATCAGGAAGACAGTCGACAAGGGCTGGTGAGTTCGACTGTAGCAGGATGCTCTCAACAGATGTTCATCATTTAACCTGAGCAGTTCAGGACACAAACTCTTGCTTGAAGATGTCATCTGCGCACTGGGAACGTGCCAGTGTAATCATGTCCTTTAGTCGCTTGTAACTTCCGTCCGCCGACCTGGATGATGGTATGTGGTAACAATAGTTCATTTTCTGAGTGCGTCAAGATCATGGTGGGAGTCCATGGTGAAAGTTCACTGGATTCTTTCTAGATCGCCCGAAGTCTCTCTTAGGCTGTCTTGCTGTGTCCGGTGACCTGTCAGTGGGGCAATGTCTCCTTCAGCTCTCCCGCCTGGGGAGGCCCTTCTTCGGGCTTGCCACGGGACTGCTGGTAGGCTGCGATTGGGGCTGCCTATGTGCCGGCTTAGGGCAGCTGCAAGCCGCTGATGAGCCAGTAGCCAGTCTCTCGCACAAACCTCAAGGGTGTATGGGTCTTGGTCAGGACATGCTCTCTCTGCCGCATTTCAGATTATTAGTTAGTTTTCTTGTCGGCTGGTTTGGCACTAGTGTAGGACTCCACTCCATGTGTCTTCGAGATGGTGTCAGTAGACGAACTTGGTGAGGGCTGGCCTGGTATCATGGCCAGCCGTGTGGTGAATCAGGACGATGGCGGGTGATGACTTGCCTTGATGGGCGTAGGCGTCTAGTCTGGAGTTGATCGCCTAAGTCAGGGATTGGCCAGGTAGCTCTTTGTTCTCTGGTGAGGTACTTGCATTCATGTACATGGACTTCTTGGGCTGTTGGGACTTTGATGACGGAGGAGTAATGAACGCGCTGAGGAACGTACGCCTTGAGACTCGGTTTGCGCAGGCTGTGCGGCTTACTCTCGGACTCCCGCTGTGCGGTTGCCAGTTCCTTCTCGGGTCATCCCCCTCTTCCCTTGCTGTCGCTGTGTCAGGACACACTCCTGTTGTAGCTTGGGTTTTCTTCATTGTCCGGCCCTGCCACTCACAACTTCCACTTCTGACCTCAGCTGGTTGTCCGATTCTTGGTGTAGACCCTCCGGTCACACTTCCACGTTTCTTGCTGAGTGCGGTGTCATGGACTTGGCACTGATGATCTAGCTGCCATTGAACCTGGACGACAGGTGGCGATGGTTAACTAGGAGAGGAGGTTTCTGGATGAACGTCGTAGTCACTTGACTACCTCTTCGGAATCTTCTCTTGCACCTCTGGCATTTGCGATTAGGGGCAGAGATGCCGTTCGACTCCAACTGCAGATGCTCAGGCTGGACGTTCTCACTGTGAAGCGATAGGAGCAACGCGGTTTGCGCTTGCTGCCGCTTACATGTGGTTCTTCCTTGGTGCTGTCGCCAGGGCCGTCGTTCTGCCTCGGTGGCTGTCTGGTGTCTTTGGAGGTGTTCTTGGCGTGTGGTGCCTCGAGTCCTCATGCTTCTCCTCTCGTTGTCTTTGACACACCTGTGTTTGTCCAGCACTTTGGGGTGACACGGTCGCCACTCTATCTCCACTCTTCTTCTGCTTCTCCTCCGGGTGCAGTGACATGCACCATGTTTTAACAAGGCCAACGGGCCTATTACCTTCAATGGTCTCTGGACCATACGGGCGAATCTTCAGTCGCTCTTCTCGGCTGCATGGCAAGCAGCCACTTATATCTGGTGCTCCTTTTCTGGCAGCTTCTCAATGCTCCTACTCCGGGTGTTCCCTCTCCAGGGAATGACTTCCACGGGCAGTGGTGAGCTGTGGCTGGCCACTTGTGGTGAACGACTCTCCTCTCGTCAGCCTTGGGTCACTGACGACTTCTGCTTGCAGCAGTGTGAGGGAGGACACTGTGCTGTGTTTGGCCTCTTCTGGGCTCTATTGCTGTTGCTGCTGTGGAGATGGAGGTGATCTCCCTGCTGATTCCAGCAGTGCTTCTTCCTTTTGGAGAGATCTCTTCTCCTCCTGGGCGTGCACCTGTGCTGGCACGCTTCTGGGTGCATGTGGCATGCTTCTCCTAATTACTGTGGCGTGGGGCAGACACTAGGGGTGCGCTCTGTCCCAGTCTTTCTTACGCTGTCGGTGGGGACAGCTCTCTTCAGACTTTGCTGTTCTGGTTGGGTGGGTACTTGCTTTCTTACTGCTCACCCTGTACTAACAATGTCTTAGAGGTTTGCCTGTCGCTTCAGTCACAGCCTGTTCACTGTCCATACCATCTGTTTTGTGTTGCACCAGCTGCCTGTGTGCTGCATTCATGCACTCCTGGCACTTTCCTACTCACTGTCTCTTCATTCTCACATGTTGTGTAGTGGCCTGGCAGTCTTTGACTTGTCTCAGTCCGTGTTAGTGATTGCTGTCGTTGACGTTGCCACTGCCCTTCTTCCCTTGGGTGTTCACCTCTGCTGACATTCTTCAGGGCACGTGTGGCATGCTTCTTCGGTGCCAGGGTGCCCTCTTCTCATGCTGGGCGTGCTTGCCCTTGTGGTTTGTGGCAGTGCCTGTTTACTACTGGGTGTGGGTGGCGCAAATCCTTTGTGTGAGGTGACATCAGACAGCCCGTGGGAGTTGAACGCTCTATACCCGTCCTCCACGTACTTCCAAGTGGGGCTTACTTTCCTTCTTGAGCTTTGTTGCTCTTCTCTGCTTAAAGCTGGTGCAGCTTTGGGCTTCTTGGGGCTCTTTGGCTAGGTGTGACGGTCTTTTTCCTTAAAAGGTGTAGGCAGCTCCTTGGGGCATGTGGTGCACTCTTCTTAAGTCTTGGCTGTGTCTCATTCTGTTCATGGCAAGGACACTGTCACTCTCCTTCCATCACTTGGTGTACTGCAGCAGCTCTCCTGGTGCTGCATTACTGCCGTCCTGGCACACAATAGCCTTCCAGTGCCATGGTTCATGTGCTTTTATTGTGGTCTCTGTTGTGTGCCTTTTCTGTTCCACCGTCTCTTCTTTAGGGGGGTAATACCAGTAATTGGCCACTAGTTGTCAGTGTTGCTTTTCTCTCTAAGCTCTAGCAGCTTCCTAGCGCTGTGGGCTTCTTGTGATCCTCGGGAGCAGTCCACTGCACCTGGTGACCAGATTATGATTGCTCCTCATGTCTCTGCTGGTTAGGGACTACAGGCGGCCAAAGGCGCTTTGTGCCGTGCCATCGAGACTTGCAGGGGCACTGCTGCTTTCTTCCCCCAAGTGAGTTCTTCCTTCTTTTATTTATTGAATATATATTATTTTGGTTGATTTTGACAGTTTTATTTGTTCCCCACTGGTGCACACACGACCAGAGCACTTCTCTGCTGCCAGCCTCTTTGCTTTCTCCGCAAAGCTCCTTGGGGTGCCTCGTCATCTGCCTCACCAGGATTGGCCTCCACATCTAGGCACACGCTGCGGGCTTCTCTGCATTGCCGCTTTCTTCGTAGGGCCACTCCTTCACTTTGGCTAGTCCTCCCAGTGCTAACTTCACTCGCGGGAATGGGATATATACTGCTCCACCGGCTCGCTTGCTCCAGTGTGCTCGCTTGCTCCAGTGTCTGCCGCCTGGGTACCAGGATCAGCTTCAGCAGCTCTGCACATGCTGCAGAACTTGCATCATTTTACGGACGCTCCTTTCCTCCAAAGGCCGCTTAATGTCCAGGACAGCCTCTGCGTTTTTGCGTGCAGGCAGGCTGGGCAGCCGGACATGGTTGGGGGACGGTATCTACAGTTGACTGCTAGGTGGCTCTGTCTTGTTGAACGGAGGCCTCTGCAGGGCTCCTCACACCAGGAGCCTCACGTTGCTGGGCCCTCTCTGGCCACGTTTCCGCGGCTGCTCAGATGCTGTCGGTTGTCTGGCCCCCATGGGCCTCACCGGAGCAGCTGCACAGAGGAACCGATGGCTCGGCAGGCACGGCTCCTCACACTCCACCGGGTAAGTGGCCAATCTGTATTTTCCGGCGCGTGGGGCATCGCGCAAGAACCACACTCCACGCTGTTACTTGAAGCGTAAAAGGCCATTTTATTAGGACAAGGTTGCACTCCTTTAGACTTTATTACATAGTACATAAATGCAATAAATGTACTTTCCCCACCCCATGCCGACTCATTCTCCATTCCTCCTTCTCAAAACCATCTCACCTGTTTGACTCGTCCCCATTCACTCGGTGACCTCCTTCCTCTCCCCATTCTCACCTTCACTTGCCCTCCGATCATCCTCTGTTGTATTTCCTTCATTGACTCCCGCGCCACGCTATCAGTCACCCGTGTACCGTTCTCCCCCTCGAGGGGTGGATCGCCCGTATGTGACTCACCACCCCTCCAAAGTACTGCCACGCCTCTGCCCTGCAACCTGCCCTAAACTGGCATGCTCCGGTCCAAAAACCACCCCCAAGCCCATCACTTAAGACCTGTAGGGTGGGTGGGTGGACAAAATTTTTCCTAGGTCCCCCCGGTGGTGCTTGGTGTTCGGAAGAGGCTGAATCTCCTCTCCCAACACCTTTTAAGCCCTCCCAAATCCCCACCCCTTGCCCTTCTAATCCCACCCCCACACCTTGTCCTTCCGGTCCATGCGCGAAATCCCCAGGGGAAGACTGGTCTGCGACCTTACTTCCCCTGGGGCCCGCACAGTGCTTGTATGCACAGTAGCGTCCCGTCTCATCTCACCTGACCTTCAGTCTCAGGGGATGATGGCTGTACACTGGGGCACGAGTGCCGCGGCACTGTTGGTAAGCACACACGGCCGCCCCAATACAGGTACACGGCAGGAACACGCCCGCCTCAGGTTGTGCAGTAAGAGGGAGCGGGGTGGGGGCTGAAGCGTCTCCTTCTCGCCGCCCGTTGCTCTTAGAGGATCTCTTAATTGCAGAGGAAGCAGAATTGGCGCATCAGCGGGCACATTGCAGGCATTGTAGTGGGGTCTGGGCACCCTCCCGGAACACAGGCAGTTGCTGGGTCACTGGGCTCTGTGGACGTACTAGTGAGCCTGGCAGCGGATGTATTATTGACATCACAGGGTCTTCCCTCTCACCAGGGTCGCATATCTTCTCCTTCACCTCAGACGCCGGCGGGGATGAGGGACGGCTGGTCTCCGATCGTTGCTTCGTGCAAGCAAAGATCACTGCAGCCAAGGGAGACCGTGGATAGCTCGGTGAGAGGTGGCGCCTGCCGGGCTCATTTCCTCCCCCACGAGGGACAATGCAGCGCAGAGCAGCGGGCACGCAGGGTTGGCTACCCGCCTCGTCGCCAATGTGGTGTTGTGGGCTCTAGGCCCACATACTGCTTAAGAAATGACACAGACACCGTGGTTGTGATCGCTCAACTGGCCACGAGCACGTGCACCCGGGCCCATTTATTAGCTGGGTCACGTCACTCGTGGCGCCAGTGGTGGATGGGTGTGGGGTGTCTGTGTGCCCACTCCCATAGGGGGAGTGGTTACTAAACCAGTGGGTGTCGAGACACTAGAACTTGTCTCGCAGGACAACAGCAACAACAGCTAGTTGATTCATTACGCTTTTAAAATTCACCAGAAAACATATAATTTAATTGGACCATAGAAGCGGAAACGTAAAAACAGTGAGGGCATGACTTCTTTTTTACATAACCTGTAAAAACGGAGTGAACTCTGCTTGCTTCAATTCAATGCGAAAGGGTGTGTTGAGAGAATAAGTTCTGCGATTTGTATTCGTTGTTTGTGCTGTTTTTGTACTGAATGTGTTTTTTGTTGTTTGCAAAGAAATGAACGGAACACAGAAATACCAATTAAAAAGGAATAATAGCGTTATTTCTAGGTACGGTAGTGCCAGACTTTTTTCATGAACTCACTCTCGTGGAGAGACCACATCAAGCTTAGCACTTTCATATTTTATCACTTTGAAGATTTCCAGCTAATAGTATATATTTGGCAGGAAAATTCTAGTTTTTCCCCAGATGCCCAATTTGGGTTGTTGAAAGAACAATATGGATTATGTACTTCATTTATGATCACAATATCAGAGAGGGCATAAATACATGTACCTGCTTTAAGTACTTTGGGATACTACCACGAGGGAAGAAGTAAAGACTGCCCTAAAACATTATATTGCTGAAAATTACAAAGACAATATTAATCAAGGGCCATTGTGGGATGCCCTTAAATTGGTCACGAGGGGCACTATAATATCCAACTAGGGAAGATCAAAGAAGGCTGGAGCTGCAGTTAGAGTGGTTGAAAAAGCAGCTGAAAGGTTTGAAAGGGCAAAGGAATGAGAGCAGCTGTGAAAGTATGGCACAGATTATTGGAGATTAGGGCACAAGCTAGGGCACTGGACATGCATAAGGCAGAACACGCTCTTCCTAGTATTTAACAATGCTACTTTGATGGAGAAAATAAAGTGGAGTGTCTGCTTTCCTAAATAAGAAAATAATACTCAGAGTTCCGTAATGACAGTATTAAGTCAAAATTATTTCAAACATGTCCTTACTTTCAGTTTCTTTATGCCATCTTCATATACAACCTGCAGTCTTTATCAGTTCTGTAGCTAACACGTGTTTCGTCATACAGGTTCATCAACCAATGACTTCCTCAGGGCTAACACAAATTTCAAAGCGCTATATATAAATGCAATGCGACCCACGTTCAAGATGGATTATACCATCTATTCTCTACGATATCCTTGTACCAGAAATAATTTCATTGTTAATGGCATTCAAGTAGGAACCAAAATACCAGGTCAAGAAGAGTACTCTGATGCATCGCATTCTTGCTTGTGCACACCCTGGAATGCGATCCATCTTGAATGTGGATCGCATCGTCTTTATATATAGCTGATTGACATTTCTGTAAGGACACTCTTGAAATAATCTGGACTTGATGCTATCATTAAGGAGCTCTTTCATCTGTGTGAGCTGCTCTACTTCCTTGTATTGGAGTGTGGTGGCCATTTCAATTCCCTTGCGTGAAGGAAGGGGCCCTTAGGGGCCACCCGGGTTACTTACAACCACCTGCTATGCCTTCCCAAGAATGAAGAGTCGGTCAAACAGTAGAGAATATAAACATACATTTTATTAGCAATACTCTGCAGAGGAGTCCATCCTGACCTGCACCCTAAGATGTCTGCCGAGGGACTGACCCCAAACGGACTAAAACACTTAATGAATCTTCCCAACAGCCTCCAACCACTCCCACAGTGGAAAGTTATCTGCCTGGGCCGATAATGAACAAAGAGAGCACAGAGAGATGCGCTACTACCTGCCAGATGGGTACGTGTTATTAGCAACTCAAGGTTGCCGTGCTGGGCCTGAGCATTTCCTAACGTGGGAGCAGAGCTACACACTCTGACAGGTATGCGAGGGCAGAATGGCCTCTTCATTAGTAAGTCGAGAAACAACCTTGAACAGAAGAGAAAATAATAATGAAATACAGTGTTCTGGCTGAGGCAAGCAATACGAGTATTGAGGCCTAGTTCAGGCACAGTCTAAGCAGCCTAATAGGGATTACGAAATGCAAAATGGAGTCACACTCGCTAACTGAAGCCTGCATATTACGGCACAGAAAAGGCTCTTTGCACCCAAGGTCTGTTAGTCCCAATATCGATTGTTTTTGAATGTCTTCTTTGTGGGCAAATTGCACAAGCTCCACTGGGAAAATGGCCCTGAACTGCAGGTTCTAATTGCAATAGCGATAACCTGATTTATTTGATACAGTGCCCTTGCAAATACCAGTATGTGGGGATGACGACTCGCAAAGTTAAGCTCAGGATGCTAGAACGCAAAAGCACATTTAGATGTAGAAAAACTAACACCAAACTAACGAAGCATTTCGCCGAGTTTGACCATCAGGCGTATGAGTTCACATGGACGGTTTTAGAAAAACCATATATACCACCTCAAGTTGGTGATAAGGCCAGATTTCTCTTTTGTAAGGAACAAAAATGGGTGTTCAAACTGCTTAGTGATACCAAAGGCCTGAACGATGGTATACCCTGGACTACCTTATAAAATTCCAGTGTAGATAGGAATGAGGCTGTTCTCACCACTAGTCAGGCTGATCCTGTACTAATCATGATCATTTATCATGATTCATCTGCAGCAGAGATGCATGGTGTGTTTAGGCATAGATATACAGATGCATCCTCCTAAATAGATCCTCTGTTTTCCAAAGATTTAGGGAGGACTATAGCTTCCTCCTCTAGTGATATCATCCTGCAGTTCAGAAGAGCTAACACACCCTAACACAGTTGCAGTGTTTTTGTATATATTAACTAAGAAGGGTCTTCACCACTGAATAAATAACTAAAAACAGCCACTATACTCGTACGAAAGAGATAGGGAGATCAACCCTAATCATTATTCCCGCAAGTTCGAGCAAAAACTACAACTTTTGGGTACTATGACGTCATTCTTTAGTCCGGGATGACGCCATTTGCAAATGCCGGGAGTATCGTTAGGAATACAAAAGCAGGCAAGAGATGCGCCGATGAACCTCCCAGATTACTCAGGAGAGCCTGAGGCACCGACGGAGAGGTAAGACTTTGAGACTTGCCCACGTTACTAATGTACCATGCGGCATTCGCACATTTCATTAGTTTTAGAGCAGAGCGCATGCCAACGTTTACTGTGCTCGTGCGCATGATTAGTTTCAGAGCGGAGTGTGTCTTACACTGTAATAGTTGCTTAGTGCCGGACGCCTTAGCTATACTGGTATGCGCAAAGAGGAAGTAAGCGCATATCAAGAGTAACAATCATTAATAGCTCAGCGGCAGATACCCTCAAGAAAGTTATGTGAGCAGAGTGAATTTCAAACTTGAGGGTTTCCTTAGCACACATATTTTACAAAGCGCGTGGAGAAAGTACCCGCATATAAGAGCAGTGAACACTGAGAGTTAATATCCTAGTTAAGTACGCGTTACAACAGGCAACGCGAGTCCTGTGAATTCTTATGATCCAGTATGCCTAACACCCCGTATATTCGTATGTGGTAGTAACGAAGAATTTAAAGTCAGTCTGACCAACAACGAAGACTTCGCTATCGGTATGAGCAACAACTAGGCTTAATAGCTCATGCATGATGCCCGGTGGAGCTCCTTAGATGTGAGTGACATGCGGGCATGCAAACTACACATAGATGGAGAAAAGGATTCTATCCTGGTGACATAATGTACTGTAAGAGATCCCGCTTTGCAAATGATAGTGTTTCAGTCATAGAGGAGTCCTAGTGACAATACAGTGGCTTTAGAGACATTATAGCGAACAGGAGATGTCTGTTCTATTTTTAATTCTCTGATTTTAAGTGTCCTCTCTAAAGAATGTATCCGTTTCTGAGCTGTGAAGCACAACACTGAGTATACTTAAGAGGGACAGAAAAAATACGTGTTTCCTGTCTTCTTCTTCCTTAAAAGTGATTTCCCTCTCCTTACAAGGCGGGGTCTCCCATACCTGAATTGTGACCAGGAGAGGTGAGGTTTTAACCTCATACAAGATAGGTGAGTGCACCAGCTGAACAAATGATATAGCGGTGAAACATTAAGAACTTATTGGTATACGTAGTAACTAGTCGGTTCATTTGTAAAGATGAGCTATTGTTGGGGAGCATTTGAAATTGTCTTATTATTTCACAATTAGGCTTTATGTGTTTATCTGTTACCGGTGTGAAGAGCACTCCGCTTTTACTGAGGAACGATCATTTAGAAGGTTGTATTTTATGACAACTTTACACACACAAAAGTTCAATGATCAAATTGGCAATGCAGTAGCAATACAATTTGTTGTTTAGGTCCTGAAGAAAGCTTGGGCTAATGGCCAACAAGGCTGAAACATGTTGACCATATTGTGAGGCGATTTTTAACAATTTCCTGAGCACAAGCCAAATCATGTATGGGTTAACAGTACAACAGTATAAAATAGATCTCCAAGTTATTATGCTTGACTTGTTCTTTTATTTCTTTCACTTGGTCCCAATCTTCCACTCCCTTATGCCAACGCGTTTCGTTGTCACTGGGTGGGTACCCACGACTTCCTCAGGGCTGGAAGTAATACATACAATCACCATATGTAGACATCTTTACAGTTTCATCAGTCACCCAAATCAAACTAAACACTAACTACCTGCGTAAAGGGATTACTCAAACCAGTGCAGCGACACAATCCAGACCTTTCGATCATCGTTGTACCATTATCCTTCTTATTAATCATACATGGCTCCATGTTTGAATCTCCCGTTTAAAATACCAGAAATTGTATCAGCGTCATGTTAAGCTATACATTACACCAATATGTGCCATAATTGTACTCCATTACCCCCACAATAGGGCCATGGACTCCTAAGTCAATATAAGCTATATATTATATATATAATAGTTATAATTATCCTCAATAAGGGTCTCATGCACTTAATATGTTAAGATTCAGAATCAGGCACTAATATTAAAAATGTATTCATAGAGAACTAATCCAAGACACCACATGCCAGAGTTACATCAATCTCCTTAGAAATATTGCAGTTGCTGATCGAAATTGAGCCCTTCCTCTACTACTCATGTTGGAATCAAGAGGAGGCAGCTGGATAGTAGTTCGAAGTTTACTATAAGGAGACAGCTTGAACAACCACCAAGACAGGTACACAAGCTTAACTGATCATAGGTAAAGAGGAATCATAACAATTCTAAATAGAACATAACAATTCTAAATGGAACATAGAAGATGGAATACTACACACCTCCCCCCCTAAAAAAAACAAAAAAACAAACAACAAAAAAAAAATCAATGAAAATAATCACGCAACTTAACAGGAGTATGTTTGGCTCGTACACTTTTCCTTTGAACAGTATTATTAGAAACATCAGGCAACAGACTGGGAGTGTTAACATCAGGAGAAATTTCACCATTTGTAGCACAGGGTTGATCAAGAAAAATTTCATCATGCATAGAATGAGATTGATCACTGTCCAAATTACAGTTTGGAGTAGGAGTTTCAACATTTTGACTTTCACAAGTAAACGTGTCAAACAACGGGGAATAAGATGCATCATTTAGTTCAACAGGAACATTGAGCTTGTGAGTAGGGTGATCATTGGAGAAAGGTAAAGTGGGACTCAACTTAGTATCTAAATGCAAATCGGGCTTTAAACCTTTACATAGCGAAATTCTTCTAAAGTTCCATATCTTACCATCTTCAACTCTCACAGCTTTGGAAAATATCTCAGTAACCTTACAGGGATCTGACCATTTGTTCCACTTGTTGTCTAAGGCCCTACCAAACTTGACACGTACAAAGTCACCCACCTTGATTTTCTGGGAAGAAGCTTTAGAAGATAAAAAACTGTTTTTCATCTTCTCTTGATATATCAGAACTCTGTTCTTAACCTTGTCAGGATCTACAGAAGATTCACAAGGAAACTTAACCTTCAACCACCAGGGAAGAAGTTTGGATCCAGGTTTCCTACCTCTAAGCAATTCAAACGGAGAACATCCAGTAACAGAATTGGGGGAAGTGCGATAGGATAGTAAGGTAGAACGTAAAGCCTTCTTCCAATCCAAGTTGCTTTTAATGGCTAGCTGAATAGATTCTTTGATGACTCTATTGAAACGTTCCGTTTGACCATTGGCCTGGGGATTGTAATTAGACACCCTTTTGTGCACAATGCCACACCTCTGGAGAAAAGACAAGAACTCTTTGCTAATAAATTGCGGACCATTGTCAGATACAATTTCAGCGGGAATACCTTCCCTACAAAAAACTTCATCTAAGAACTGAACAATTTGGGTGGAACCAATCTTGTCAACAATCTTCAACTCTGGCCACTTGGAAAAGTAGTCGATTAGAACTATACCAAACACATTTTGGTGAGAAGAAAGGTTAAGAGGTCCAATTATGTCAATGCCCAACTTTTTCCAGGGACAAGGAACGAATTCAATAGGGGAAGTATTCACAGCCATAGGTTTGACAGTTTTGTCACTTTTAACACAAGGAGAGCATGAGCTAACCCATTTATCAACCATGCGGTCTATTGCAGGCCACCAGTAAAATTCCCAAATGCGTCTCTTAGTACTGGACATACCCAAGTGTCCCTCGTGAGCCATAGAGATAATTTTTTCTCTCAAAGAACAAGGAGGAATGATCTTGTCACACCGGATAATGAAACCTTGGTCAAACATGAGTTCATCTTTTACCTTAAAAAAGGAGAGAATGTCGCCAGACAAATTCCGTTCTTGAGGCCAACCATACTGTAAATACCTAGTTAATAAAGGCAAGCTGGGGTCATTCGCAATTGCTTCTTTCCATTCAGGTTCAGAAATACCACTAGAAGAACTTGAAACATCACAACCATTAACATCATCAATGTTAAAGACAACATCAGAGTCACAGTTCGAATTGACAGAAAAAACAGAGTTGACCAAAGGCAGCCTGGACATGCAGTCAGCATGCACATTTAAACGGCCAGGAACATACTCGACGACACACTGGAATTCTTGTAATTTTGCAGCTAGGCGTGCTAGATGTGCAGTTAATGTTCTGCCACCACCAGCAGACAGCATATTAATTAATGGTTTATGGTCAGTTCTTAAACGGAATCGAGTTCCCCAAAGGAATTGTCTAAAGTGTTCAGAGGCCCAGGTGCATGCTAATAATTCCTTTTCTATAGTAGAGTAATTGTACTCAGCACCTCGCAAAGTTCTAGATGCATATGAAACCACATACTCTTCACCTCTGTCTTTCTGCATTAAGACAGCACCCAACCCAACGTTGCTTGCATCCACACATACTATGCACTCTTTACCAAGATCAAACGGCCTCAGGAAAGGAGCATTGATAATTTCCTGTTTCAGCAGATCAAACGCCTGTTGTTGATCATTGTTCCATGAAAATTTTACATCCTTTTTTAATAACGACCTAAGAGGATGTACTTTTGAAGCATAATCTTGAACAAACTTACTATAAAATTCAGTAAGACCCAAAAAGGAAACTAGCTGATCCTTATTCAAAGGCGCAGGAGCTTTAGATACACTTACAATGTGGTTGAGTTTAGGCTTGATACCCATAACAGAAATTTCATGACCAAGATATTCAACTTTACATTGTCTGAATTTACACTTGGATAGCTTCAATGTTAATCCATATTGTTGGACACTTTTCAAAACTTTTACAAGATTCCTGTCATGTTCCTCAAAATTTTTCCCATGTATTAAAATATCGTCTTGGAAGGCAATTGCTCCCTCACAACCTTCTAGCACTGTCTTCATAAGACGTTGAAATACAGATGCCGCACTGGCTAGACCAAAAGGCATGCGGCAATACTGTAACATGCCCTCAGGTGTAATAAACGTGGTCAGAAATTTAGAATCTTCATGCAAAATTACCTGATGGTACGCACTGGTTAAGTCTAGTGTGGAGAAAACACAGGCACCAGAAAGGGTAGAAATAAGTTCATGTATATGGGGTAGGGGATGTCTATCAACACAGATTTCTTTGTTTAAACTGCGGAGATCTACGCATAAACAGAGTTCGCCATTGCTCTTAAGGGACAAAACTACTGGCGAAACCCATGGCGATGACTCCACTGGTTCAATTATTTTCTTAGCCACCAGATCTGACAGGATTACCTTAAGTTTGTCACGATAAGCTAGGGGTACATTTCTGACTCTATGTCGGACAGGAACGGCAGCCTCTTTGAGAATGATGCGGTGCTTGAAGTTGGCAAACACTCCTAGATTATCGTTAAAAATGGAGGGAAAATCTTTTTTTAACTGGAGAATAAAATCACTTTCAGGTGGAACATAACAATTCTAAATGGAACATAGAAGATGGAATACTACAACTCACAAGCGCATAATCCAATGGGCCTCATGCCTCCGCAGTTTCAGCTCCCTGTCGCCACCCCGTGGATCTGGCTTAATGTGCTCAATACCATAAAATGTGAACGTTTTTGTTGGACCTTGATCCTTACAGGTATGTACATGTTCAACAATGGGGTATCTACAGTCATGTTTTTAATTGCACGCATATGCTCCCCAACTCGCTCTTTTAATGCACTGATTGTACTTCCCACATACTTTTTGGAAAATTTGCATTCAATGACATATATTACATATTTGGTTCCACAGTTTATATTGGTCCAAATGGTATACATTTTACCCCTATTATCTTTGAATTTCTTAATCTTGTGTTCAGCAAACCTACACATTCCACAGTGTCCACATTTGAAAAAACCTGTTGATACTTCAGATAGCCACGTTGATGTTACTGGCATAGTGGGGTAGCTCGGACTCAGTAAACTCCCCAAAGTTCTCCCCCTCCTAAATGTTACCTGTGGCATTTCTGTCAGGTAATTCTTCAAAGTTCCGTCAGCCTGCAAAATATGCCAGTTCTTATTAAGACTTTTACGTAGTGTAGTGCTAATACCTGTGTATTCTGTGACAAGTCTAATCTGCCCAGACTCCTGTTTGGCAGTTTGTTTTGGTTTCAGGGTTAGACTTCTTTTAATTTTCACAGCTCTGTTTATTGTGAGGCGGCCTATGTGTTCAAAGCTGCTTCTGCACTATTTTTAATGGAGGATTGGAAGAGATATTTGTATTAAAAGTAGTTTTTTTCTTCTAAATCCTTTTTAACTTGACTCACATGCACTGCACTTATACCTCCATCGCCCAAAGCATTTAATTTCCATCGTTGAGGCCTGCTACTAGGTGAACAAATGGTCTCTCTTTTTTGCTTTCACTTTCTCCTGGCGTGATTTCTGTGACCTGGTCGAAATCCGATCCACATGACCCTCCTCTGTGATATAGAGGGGCAGTGGTAGGAAGGAAGGATATCCAAATGATGACACTGACCTCACTTGATAGTTGATGGAAATCCGATT
Source organism: Lissotriton helveticus (assembly GCF_964261635.1). Lineage (NCBI taxonomy): Eukaryota > Metazoa > Chordata > Amphibia > Caudata > Salamandridae > Lissotriton > Lissotriton helveticus. The sequence continues at coordinate 446,354,194 of NC_136072.1, read as the reverse complement.
AGTTCGCAAAGGTCTTTGCTTTATGCTTTTTTGTATCCTTGGGTGCTGGCACTGTTTTGGTAATTCAGTTCTTTCTCCCTATTATAGACCACCAGGTTTATTAGTTGTAATCATTTTTATACAGACAGAGGAAGTGATAATTGCAGTTGCATGGCTCAGAAAGTGGAGAGCTGCAGGCCAACAGTTACATCCTTATTTTATTGAACCTTCTGAGGGCACTTGCATTTATTATTGATAACATTCTTCAACACTTCTGCTGAATTCTAAACCATTTCCGAGACAATAAAAGAAGCACAAATAGCAGTCATCCCTAACCTAGGTGAATATGAGAGCTCTGTAGCTCATACAGACCTATCTCTTTATTTACCATAGTTGCAGAAATGTTCACAGGACACCCAATCACACATCTGGGGCCTTTTCTGCCTGACCTCATTGAACCGGATCTAATAAACCACATACAATCACATATTTTGGGACAATACTATAAAGATCTGTGCCTGTTTCAGCCACTCTGGATGTTTGTTTATATTAAGGCACTGAACCACTCAATAACAAACATTGGAATAGTGGATATTATTGCGGGTCCCCTACTCAGCATTACAAGTGAATGAGAACTGATGTTAATGGTCCTCTGTGTCACAGTGTTGAGCATCTCACTGCATCAGCCATTAAAACTGTGTTTACCTTGTGATTAACAGAACTGTGTCCCTTTAAATGAAATTACCATTGATTTGCTCTTAAAAGCATTAGTCATACGGTACGCAGTAGGCTTGGTTATTACATCTTCTTTGAATGTCTGGTTAGGCTAATCCTTTTATGTGACACTAAGCATTGTATATGGTTTGCTGGCTACACATCTACAACTGTTAAACACCTAACAAGAAATGTTGTTTCCAATACAATAGTGTGAACGGGAAGAGGTATATTATTGATGCTCTTTCACAACTTTCAATAGGATCAACACACATTTCTGTCTCACTGACACACAATAAAAAAGTCAACATTTGTTGTCAGTTGTCAGAAGATGAGCAAAGGTAGGTAGGTTGCCCCTCTTCCTTGAACATGCAGGTTCCTGATTTTAACAGGCTGTTAAAAAGAACTCATTTGATATCTGGAGGAAGGGGTAATTCCAGAATAGAATCCACAGGCGGAACTTTCTCCACCATGTGGATAGTATGGTGGAGGAGCTTCCACTAACATTTTCCAGTCATCAAATTAAAGGGCCTTAAACCTGTGAAGACCTGTGAGTCTGCCAGTCATCACTTCTGGCCACCCCTCATCACTACTCCAACACAGGCAATAGAGCATTCTCATGTGTTGCCTTTAAATTGTGAAACTCACTCCCTAACCAGTTATGTGAGGAATCCCATCTGCTGAGTTTCCAGAATTTCTGGAATATATATATCTTTCATCATCTTTTTTGTATAGTGCTAATTGAGGATGGCTGGATAATTTACATGGCTGTTACTGCCTTGAGCAAAACCGTGGGGCACGGTAAGATCTGTGGATCATAAGACGTTATTGTCCTGCACTGAGCAAAACAGGTATTGTTTTAGTACTCTTCAAAATCAAATGCAGTGTAGTTTGGAATACTACTTCCTATACTGTGAACAAGTGACAGAAACATCAGGGCGGGCCATATCACCAAGTGAAGAAGGGAAGAGGAGGACCCGGAAAGGTAGCTCTAAATCCATTCCAAAGAATAACTAGGAGAGCAGGCATGTTAGAAGACTAGCACAAAGCAGATTTAGGCCTTGTGTACTAGCTACGACGATACCTGAATGTAAGGTGTCATGTTCACTTAGGTAGATGGTCAGCCAGTCCACTAGGGAAGGGCAGGCTATAGGCTTCCCCCTGGTATAGGACCCCCCCCCCATTTAGCAATTTCCACCTTTATTTTGAGAATTTCTTGGCTGTCAAGAGAGCTACAGCAAAAGCAAATTTCTTGACAGCAATAAAGTTTTGCCAGGTGGATGCCATGTTGAAAGTGCTGGATCTTCAAACATTTTTGTATTGTGAAAATAAATGACTAATGTGGGAGTTTGTTTTCTCAATAAAGAAATGTCTCCAGCATCTAGGGAGTTTTCTCCCTGTGCATGGGGTCATTCTACATTATCCCTGCCTGTGCCTTTCACCCTTTGAATGTCAGACACAGGCAGAGAAAATTAGTGACATTCAATACAGCCTGAATGAAGTCAGTCATGGGGACATTGCAGACCCTTGGAGGATGGGCCACAAGGTCACAGGTTTACACTAGTGGAGCCAAGAAAGGCTCTACCCATGCAAACACAACACTTTCCATGGCACTAAAGAGATCAAGGAAAGCACAGGGTTGGTGAGAGCACTACTGATTTACAATAGGGTTCTTGCTCAGTGAAAACCTAGCCAAAAGGCAGTGAAAAGCTGAAGAGGGTTCTAGCTGCTATTTTTTGCTCACCTGAGATTATGGGCCTAAGATGAAAGTGAGGATGCACAATGATGGGCGGAGCAAATATCAGCTGTTATTGCTCAGCAGTGTGTGATCAATAAAAGTGTTGACACCTTTAGTGCGGGCGTTGGCCAATGGCTGGAACTTGCACCACCTCCTCAGTGCATCCGTCAGCCATTGGCTGACACTGGGGAAGTAAATAAAGGTCCCTCTGGTGCAGGGCACCAGAGTGATTCCTTTATTATTTTTTTAACTCAGGCTGCTCAGGACAAGCTTTTTTTTGTTAGTGTAATGACAATGAGCATGCAGGGTGCATTGACGTAGTTACACTAAATTGAAAGTAAAATGAGCAGATGGGCTTGTTTTACTTTTACTGCAACAGTGCTCGGGGCATATCTCAGCTGCCTTAGCACGGATTGGGGTGGGACAGTATCATTGAAAAGGATAGAATCTCCCCTTTCCAATTATATTTCCGCCCACTGGATCCCTGCTTGGAGATCGCCATAGGAAAGCCATCCCCAAGCAGGGATACACACACTAGACACCACGGATTTTGAGGAAGCGGCCCCTTGGGCAAGGACATGTACTCCCCTCATATTAGAACAGTCAAGTCAAAATAACTTTATTCGGTTCAGATTAGACTATAAAAGTATAACATACCAAGATAAATCTTAAAATTCATGTACCTAATTTATACAATAATATAACTCTTATCCCTAAAGCTCAACACTTAAAAATAAAACATTATTACTTTAAAAGGTACTTGAATTTAAGAGTACTTGAATTTAAAAGGCACTATTTTCATTTACAATTCATACCGTTTTGAGTTTTGATAAAATGTAAAAAAGCAGTACAAATAACAGCAGTGGATAGAGAACGTAAGAAATTAAAACCCTCTTGATAGGTGCAAGGGTAAATTTCTTTTAGAATTGGATTGAGGAATCTTGCCCTCGGCTCTTTATAAAGTGTGCAAAACAGCATAAAGTGCATGGTGCGTTGTTGGGCTAAATTGATGCAGGGACATGGAATAAGATTCTCACACTACCCTGCCTGCTTAGGGAAGGCCACAAATAAGTGCAACGTGCAAAGTTGGAACCTGGTAATGTAAAATCAAAACTGTACATTTGTGGTAAAAGAAAGGTCAAATTCTTGTCGTAAAGGGGACCAATTAGGATAGTATTGCAATCCTCGCTGCCGGTGAAGATTGGTTGGGACTGCAAAATATGCCTCTTTTATGATTGATTTCATGTTTTTTTTAATACTGGCTGGACTATCATAGTAATGCTCCAGACCTATTTCATGAAATTTTTCTTTAACATATCGAAGCCATGGAATAGTCAGGGGATTATCGAGGAACATACAATCCTCGATGATTTTCCTTGAAAACTTTAGGTCCTCTGACAGCCATATTTTGGCCAAAAGGACTAATGGGGTAATATTAATACGGTCCTCAATAAAATCCAACCCTACCTCAGAATGACAGAATGTTGTCGGGGCACTTTTTGGGGTAATCAGCAGTCTTTTCATGAACTTATTTTCTAAGACTTGCAGTTGGCTACTTTTATGATGACCCCACACTCCTGCCCCATAGGTTGCAACAGACAAACATTTTGATTTGTATAATGTAATTAATTGCGCTACCGGCGTGTGGCCCAATGTGCAATCAAAGCGGAACAAACCCTCTACTGCATGACTAGTATGCTGTACCCTAGCTGTTACAAGGTGGTCCCAGTTCAATTTGTTATTAAAAACATTCTCCAAGTAAGTAAAATTGGACACCTTATCGATGGTCTTATCCTTAACAAGAAATGTTCTTGTTTTAATTTGTTTCGAACCACACACCGTGATATAAGATGAACTAAAATTTACTTTTATATCTAATGATAACATAAAATCAGTATAAATATTTAAAGATTTCTGTAAACTATTAGCATTTAGAGCCATTAAAATTGTGTCATCCGCGTAGGCCAACAGCAGAACCGGGTTGCCTCCGATTCGGGGGAAATCTAATGCTGTTTCTATTAGGGCTGACTCTAGGCCATTTGTATACAAAAGGAAAAGAAAAGGGGCCAAAATACACCCCTGTCGAACTCCCTCCATGGAGGCAATAGACCCAGTCTTCTCTCCCCAGGCCCAAAACATATGGCAACAGTGGTGGACGTGTGCAGCCTGCACAGAAGGGTAATTAGGGGTTCCTCAAATCCCATTTTCCCCATCTGATCCCATAATTTCTCTCTATTAACCGTGTCAAAGTACCTGGACAAGTCCATGAAGGCGAGGTGGCTTGACTCCTTCCTCGCCCTCATGATCAATGACAAACTGAGCCACTGTTCATTCATCCCCATACCCCTTCTGAAGCCATATTGTGTTTGGGACATGAACCCAGAGGCTTCTGCCCAAGTCTCAAGGCGCGCTAAAATGTCCCTCCCCAATACCTTGGCTGTGGCATCGATTAAAGATGTGGGCCTATAATAGACAGGATCTTCTCTGTTCCCCTTTTTATACACTGGTACCACTATTGCCTCTTTCCAAGATGATGGGATAGGGCCTACTATTACTGCTCTAAAAACATTAGTTCAGAGGGGTGCCCAGAGTTGAGGGTTACCCTTAAACAAATCTAAGGGTCCCCATCCGGGCATGGGGCTTTTAAATGTATCCCCTTCTCAAGCGCATCCTAAATCTCGCTCACTGCAAGGGAGGAACTCAATTGATATGCGGTTGTAAGATCTATTGGGACGTCTAAGGAAGACTCCTGGGGTGTAATTCCCTATGGGTTAAATATACTGCAAAAATGGGATTCTAAAACTTTCCCCAGTATCATTGAGTCCATACCCTTTGCTTCCTTCGAGAAACGAGGGCAGTTTATTACCTCCCAGAAACTTCTGGAGTCTTTAAGTGTGCTTGCTCTCTCTAGGTCCTCCCAGGTTAACCTTCTCAGTTTTTTCTCCTCTTATTACTTATGTTTTTATAGGCCTGCCTAGCATTTTTAAATAGGATTTTATCTCTGGGAATTCCATGCAACGCCTTCTTGAGGTCCTTTTGTGCCCTTGAGCAGTCGGCGTTAAACCATTTTATTTCCTGGGCTTTCCCTCTTCCAATTCTCTTTACCAGTTTTGTTGATACATCCCTACAAATTAGCTGGAAGCCCTTTATTACTGTGTCTGGGGAAGAATCTTGGTCCAAACATTCAAGAATGGAAAATAAGTTAGATTTAACTTTATTGTCCTCAAATTCAGATGGGCTTATACTATTCCATTTCAATCTCTCCCCTTGATTTGACTTATATTGGAGAGGGCGGCCATCCCCTTTCTCCTCCTGGGCTAATACATATACGGAGGCGACAAGGGGGTTGTGATTGCTGGCGTTATTAAGCTCTATCTCGAAACTATCAACCCAGGGAGAGTATTTCCCGGATATCCACATAATAACAATGACACTTTCCCTTCCGCTGCCCAAATAAGTAGGATATCGTATTTGGGGGCTACTAACCAGGTTGTCAACCAAAAGCAAATCATTAACAGTAATAATAGCATTTAAAACATCACCCTGCGGGGTGTGTACAAAAGGCATTAATGATTGCCCCTCAGTGTCTGATAACCCACACACTCGTTGAACTGTACTGGCATAAAGAACAATTACAATCCCCCACCCAGTAAATACATAGGGGCTGCCACTTCCCAGCGATCCTATCTATTTAATCTTTTAGGGTATCAATAATTTCACGACTGTTCTGATCAAAAACATTATAATGCCAATTTATCAGTAACGTCTTGGACTGAAATAAATCTGAAATCAGAATACGTTGATACCAAGGGGAATAAGAGATGGTCTCCGCCTTGATGGACCCATATTTGATGGTTTAGAGCCACTAAACAAAATGATATGAGATACCCACTGGCACAACATATGAACACCTGCAGTTCTCAGGGTAAACATTTACAGTTTAGATTTCATGGAATTCAGACAACCCCTATTGATAGGAGAGGTGGTAATAGGGAACTGAGATTGCGCCAGAGCGAGGCACGTTGGATTATGACCTTAGATGCTGTTAGACAGGGCCTCAATTTGGACCATGAGATGCAATATTTCCTTGGGATGTAAATGGTCATTGACAGCTTTGAGACATCAGAAAAATATTGAGCTGTATTTTTCTTGTGTGACAAATCTTAGTCTGGGGCATGGATGAAGACTGGATAACTACGAGGGCGACACCTCTACATATATCAATGTGATGTTAGTTCTCTGCTAAACATCAAGTTACATTGAATATTAATATGTCTGGTTTACATGGCTATGTCAGGCCAGAGATACAAATGATAATAGAATTATATAATTTGATATATGTGTTTACCACTGTAACCCCGACCTGGACAAGATTGAAAAATCTAGTTATACCCTATACATGAATCTTATTTGTGAAAATGAAGAATTATAACTTGAAAAGAATATATATATATATGTACGTTGTCATCTACTTTTATATGATAATAATGTTTGTATGGTTTTTGTTTTATGTACATAGGACCTTTTCAATTAACGCATTTTTGTGGATGGCTCTGGCTGATGTTCCAATACATAGATTGATGTTCAATCAATAGGGATTCGTCTCCAAATGTGGAAGTTTGATACCACAGTTATGAGAACATGGACACTGTCCTCGTTAGGTTAGCATGGAGTTAGAATTAGGCGCGAGGTCCGTTTCAGTATCAACAGGATGTGGATTTAATCGTATATGGGTGGTAGAATTCACTGAGGTAGTGGTGCAATAAAGCTTCATTCAAAAAGAACACAAGTTAAGTAGAAAACACTCGGACTACATAGTGAAGTTTTTGGCGGCCATATTGGAGAAGGCAGCGTTAGTTCTAGAAGCTCACATTTATATGTAATGTTTTCTAGTTGAAATATTCGCTTTGTGATAAGGATATAGACTCTTTTTGCATGATGGCAATATGGTACATGTGAGGAAGGGGCCGGAGCCAAACGTACAGTAGAGATACATATACCCGAGTCTACTGCAACCTGGGTGCCTTATCGTGGTAGAGACGAAGACCTTCCGACGGCACAGCTAACAAACTCTCCCCATCTCTTACAGACTGCCGGAATTAACCCGGATGTTGTTCGTGCCTACGAAGGCGGAACCAACAACAACAGCAGCCAATCAGAAGCCGGGACGAGAGGTCAGGACGGGAAGAAAAGCGGAACAGCCGGAGAAGCAGGTGTGTCAGGAGAGCCGAATCGGGAAGTGGATTGTCGAGACCACGAGGATGCCGAAGACGCCGGAGACACCAAGAGCCCTAACGACGACCCAGTAACCACCGAAGTAGAAGACCCTCTAAGGACGGACGACGCAAAAGGAGCCGACGTGCTCGAAGAAGACGAGTTTGAGACCTGGACGGAGGATTGGTGGGTCCCGGAGGACGCAAGAGCCGCCACAACTCAGGAGAGTTGTGGCCAGCGCTGGTACGTGTCGGGGAGTGGGGATAAGGGAAGGGGAGGGGTGTTTGAGATAGGCGGTGGGCTGTGAATCAAAATCCTACTGCACAATCTATCTACCTCATTTGTCAAGCCAAAGGGGGGTAGAGGAAGAGTATATATTTTTTTTAACCTAAGCACTCTCCCGCCTTAGAACCCTGGAACACCCCGCACTTTCCTCCTACTTAAAAGTTCCCGACAACCCTCACCCCTCCTGCTTAAAAGCTCCCGAACCCCCCCTCACAAAACTTGTCCCCTTTATTATACACAGCACATGGTTGTGGTGATGGTAACCCCTTGTATAGGTAGAACAAAATCCTAATGTCTGCTCTCTCTTTATTTCGAGCCACTCCAGGATCCCGAGCCAACAGAAACCCGTAATAGGTTTCTCAGGACTAAAGAGTCAGCCAAGCGGCCATCCCGACATCGAGGACGTTCCTACACTCCTGGAGTCAAGCTACTTGTTTCTGGACTTTTGGATTTTTCCCTTACTTTTCTTCTATACTGGACACCTATGACTATTATTTACCCCGTAATAAGCCACCTTTAAACCTAATAAACCTCTCAATATTCAACCCATACGGCCTCCTCGCTTCTGCTTCCGACCATCCCTCCGACAGTACCGTTTTAAAATAATTCAACTCGGGTTTTAGTTTTGCCGCACTTTGTAGTCCTTTCTTTAATATAAATTCGGTCCGAGAAACAAAGATGACGCTTACTTGGATCACCGGGTCATGACAGCGAGGAGTACTCTCCGGAGTCTGGTAAGTGTGGTGACGAGTGTGTTTATGTCGAGATAGAAATTGTACGTCGTGTTAGGAAAGGCATGGATTGGTGGCACAATGGAGGAGATGCGGATACTATGCCATTTTCCGAGGTGCGGGATCTTAATACTAATGAATATTGTATACAGTAAACCGAGGTCTCGTACGGAGTGCATAAGATTGTTTCTTTTAGGGATGACATGGCATGTGAGTCCGATACTAGTGCTAAGCACCGACGTTGTACGTGGCAGTTAGGAACCGTGGTGGGGAACATATGACATCCTTAATTTTGACTGATGTGGTATGGAAGCTTAATACTAGCACGAAGCATTTTGTGTGGATAAATGGTTATTGTTCGGATTAATATCCTTTGGACTATAAGACGCTGACATTTTAGCAGATTATGTCTCACATATATATCTCTCATATATATTCCTAGTAATAGTAGGCGTGTGTGTAATTAAAATAGGGAAGAAACATGATTGATTATATTTATTATTTACAGGATCTATTAATAGAACAAGTGAATTGCTTTACTTTCGACCTGGATGAATAATGGAATATTGAGCGGTACGATTGCTTTTTGAATGATGACCACTGCAGTTTCTTTATAATGCACTATTGTATGATATGCCTACAGTTTGACCAGTGATACTGGATCATTATTTTCGACAGAGCTGGGCTAGAATTTTATACAGGGAACTTTTCTTCTAGCAAGACGGAATAGTTGATACATTTTGGAATTTGAGAGAATATCCAGATAGGTGAGCATTCATTGGAACATCAGCATGGGGTTTTCACTTAAGGTTTTTTGGCCTTTTTCTTTTCTCTTTTCTAGGTGTTGCACTGTGTGTTCTTATATTCTATCTTAAATTTAGCTTAATCAATTTAGACCCTTCGCAACATAATGTACCTTTAAGCAATGGAGTAGAATAAGTCTCTTTCTCCAGAAATGAATCCCTCACCTATGATTCACTCTGTGATTACTCTGCATCACATGGGTGGTATGGTGGTGGTGTTTTGACTTATGCTCATTAAGATACAGTATGTTTTTTTAATTTAATTTTAGCCCTGAAGAAGTCATAGATGCGAGTGCATCGCTGTTGATGAAACACGTGTTGGCTTTGGATGAATTGTTGGAGATTGCAATACATTTGAAGAGAAGATTTTATCTGATTTGATGAATAAAATCACCACAAAAATAGATTGATTGGACTTCTTTACACTCGGAGTAAAGTTGTGCTCAGGACATTGTCTCATATTTCTAGTTTGGACTGGTTTTACTGGTCCACATCAAGGGGATACAAGTGGCTGTCACTGTCTTTGAAGCACACTATAACTGTGGAACATTTTTTTGATTTGAGGCTACAAATATTATCTTTTGCTCAAGAAAGCCTTGCCACTTTTCGATTTTTTCTCTTGATGGAGATCATGGTTGCCAGCCCTCCTTTTGCCCTCCCTGCTGGTGAGGCTATTGCATGAACATTGAGAGAATAGTAACCATCTAGTTCTCCCTACACCATGTTTCCTGAACACAGATGATATCGAAGGCCTTGACATACTCTAACCATACCTCATCCTCTAGTTTCGTGCGGATGCCTGCGAATTTCCAGGAAACAATTCTGATCGACCCAACTCTGTGGCTCCTTATCACTGGTGCTTCCCGGTTACTGGTAATAGCAGGTCTAGTAGGCATAACATCCTGGTTATACCTCCCCCCACTCCAGAATTATTTGTAAATTGCTGAGTGGATAAATCAGCCCGGTCTCTATTCCATGTGTGTCACTACAAATAATAGATATATTCTTTCGGTGGGGCTACACACACTTTCCGACCTCTCCAATCCCTTTTATTCCATTTCTTACCACTACTTCAGGGTCTCTCTCTAATGGCCCATCTGGTGCTACCATCTTATCTGGCTACTAGGGTCAGGAGGTAGTCAATCCATGTTAGTCAGGCCAGAAAGTGCATCAAATCTATTAGCATGGGCCCATGTACAATGATGAGGAAGGTGAGGTCCATTCAAAATTTGAGGGCGTAGCTGTTGGCTCATAGCGCACCCCAGTTGGTAAGGATAAAAGTAACCCAGAGGGCGGGCCTGTATCTGCTCCGCAGGAAGGTCCATGAGGTGCCGAAGGGCAAGGCCAACACATGCCCTGTCATTAAAATTCAACACCATGCAATCACCCTCGCTATTTTTAGTTGTTTTACCTAGGCAACTCACCCACCTTGCCATAATGATATGACTGTGCCAATTTAACCGAGCCTGAATTTTACTAGAACACCAATGAACAGATTTATTTATAAGGCTCCGGCAACTTTCATGGTGACCTGGTGGTAGATAAGGGACCCCTGTCTAGGCCAAGGTACATGTAGTACTTCCCGGGGGTACGTTTAAAATAGTGTTATCACCTTGGCTGCTCGGCAGATCCGACGCAGAACCAGTTGTGTGCCTTTTTCCCTATCAATGGGCTCCTCCCGCTAAGCCTGTCCGATGTTAAACAGTTAATAGTTCCTTGCCCACCTTTAATGGCCACACCATGACCGGGTGCCATCGCTGATGGTGCTCTTAGGTGGTCCAAGCTATTAAACCTGCCATGGTCAAGGTCCGATCGGTTAATCGCATTACATGTAACTATGGGGCTATTTGCTTGTGCCCTCCCACCCTCAAGAGCACCAGGGGGAATATTAGCTCCTCTCTCACCAATGCCCTATGCTAAGTCACATGTTTCTTGTTGCTTACTTTGTGTGGGTATGGGCCCTGTGGTCATTAATAACTGATCAAGTTGCTCCTCAATACGACCCAAGTGGGACAGAATAGGCTCTAAGGAGACCAACACAATTTTACTAATTTTGTCTAACGTTGTGTCCATTTCATTCTGGGACCTTGTAAGCCCACCTCCAACCGCGGTCTCCCCACTGGTCCTGGGGGATTTTGCTTTGTTCTCTTGACCTTTGGCAAATTGCCCATTGCACGACAATCCGCTCCCGTTGGGTCAGTATGCTTCCATTTAGACCCCGCCGTGCTCTGGTCCCTCATAGATGTGTGCGTTGCAACTTCCATTTCCTTTTGAGCTCCCTCTTTTGCACCGTGACTCTGGATGATAAATGTGGGTGAAAGCGGGTATGGGGAAGTGCCAGAGGATCAGGTGGCATGGCAAGCATGGAAGCCTCCAGGCTAGAGGCAGCAACGGAGTTGGCAGAGTGTTCAATATATCAGATGAGGGTAATGGGGCTATTGAAAGTCTGCGCTCAGCCAGTTCAATTTCTTTGTTAATAGCCCACACAGCCTTCTGTAAGAACCCATCTAGGGTAGCGGCTGTGCTTTTCACAGGGGTGTGGGTTTATTCCTCCCCATGATGGAACAGTGCTTAAGTCTGAACACTAATCAGAGTGTAGTGGCAATGGGAGATATCACTGCAAATAGATGCCCTCACGCCTCCTTACTTGTGATTGTGCCCACACATTGTCTGGTGGGGCCAAGAGGGGTGGCCCAGCCCGGCCTTTGTCGGCTGCATATGGGCCCGGGAGCGGCCTGGGCACGGCCCGTGACACCAGCGCGTGTCACGCGTTGCGGGAAGCCCTGGCCACTTGTGAGCACCTGCCGGCGTGGAACAGCATGTTGGCGCCTCCCCCGGCGCTGGTAGTTCTGGGGAATGGAGTTCCCCTCTTAGGTACTGCGGCGTATGGCTGACGGCAAAGAAGAAAACAAACACAGGCTTAGAACAGTCTTCCTGCCCCCCTTGGTGGGTGAATCTGATGATCTGCCTCCCCAGCCCACTAGACACGGGATCTATTTTTAAAATAAATATTGGAGTACCAGTACGGGTAAAGCCATGTCCCCCACCCCATCAAAAACTATGGTGACCGTCTTTCTGTCACCCTTGGAGGGCAGACACAGGTGATTACCACCAATTTGCCCCACTGGGGGTGACAGAAAGCCCACTAGACACCAGTGAATGTTTAAAAAATAAATTAGGGGTGGGGGTTGTCCACCATGGGCATTGTCATACTCCACTCCAACAAGAAGATAAATAGTCTTTCTGCCACCCCAGGGGCAATTACCCCCTATCTGTCCCACCCGGGGGGCAGTGAGCCCAATAGACACCGGAGTCAATTAAAAAAATATATATTGGGAAGGAGCCACCCACTATGGGCACGGCCTTGCCCCAACTCTCGAAAAGCTACAGTGACAGTCTGTCTGCCTCCCCTGGAGGGCAGAATGGGGTGGTTACCCCCTATGTGCCCCCCAGGGGCACAAAGCCCCCTAGACACCAGGGATTATTTTATTTTCAAAATATAGGAGTTGGGTTTGCCCCCATGGACATGGCCATGCCTCCACCAAATCAAGAAGAGAACTAGCCTTTCTGCCCCTATGGGAGGGCAGTTGGTGTTAATTACCACTGATCTGCCCTCCTGGGGTGGCAGAAAGCTCACTAGACACCAGGGTCTAGTTTCAAAATAAATATGGGGGTATGGGCTGCCCACTATGGGTGTGGCCATGCACCCACCCCCAAAAACGTTGGTGACAGACTTTCTGCCCCCTGGAATGCCAATAGAGTGATTACCCCAATACGCCCCATCTGGGGGCAGAAAGCAGACTATACACCAGACAATGTTTAAAAAAATAATATTAATTTAGTGGTGGGAATGGCCCATCATGGGTCTGGCCATGCCTCCCTTCCCCCACCAAGAAGAGAGATAGTCTTTCTGCCCCCAGGGGAGGCAGTAGGCAGTAATTACCCCCTGTCTGCCACTCCGGGCCAGAAAACCCACTAGACACCTGGTTCGAGTTTTAACATAAATATTGGGGTAGGGGCTGCCCACAATTGGCATGCCCATGTCCCCACTCCTCCAAAAACCATGGTATCAGTCTTTCTGCCCTCCCTGGAGGGCAGTCCTAGGGGTGTCAGAAAGCCCGCTAGACACCGGGGAATGCTTTTGTTTTAAAAATATAAATCAAGAAGAGAGATAGCCCTTCTGCACCCCGGGGGGGGGGGGCTGATGGGCCAATTACTCCCAATCTGTCCCCTTCCCTGGGGGGTTGAGGACCAAGTAACCCAAGTTCTATTTTTAAAATAGATATAGGTGTGGGGCCTGCACACTATGGTCATGGCCATGCCCCCACCCCCTATAAAACGGTGGTAAGTCTTTCTGCCCCCCTTGGAGGGCATATGGGGTTATTACCGCCAATTTGCCCCATCGGGCAGAAATCCCACTATACACCAGACAAAAAATTATATACAGTGGTGGTTTTGGCCCATCATGGGCTGGCCATGCCCCCTCACCAAGAAGAGGGGGCAGAAAGTACACCAGACACAAGGGAATGATTAAAAAAAAGAAATATAGGAGTGGGGCTGCCCACCGTAGGCATGCCCCTCCCTGGGGGGGAGGGGCACAGGTTATTTACCCCTGATATATATAGTGTCTATTTTTAAAACAACAAATATAGGGGTGGGTGCTGCTCACTATGGGCATGGCCAAGACCCAACCTCAAAAGAACTATGGTGACAGTCTTTCTGACACCCCCTGTGGGCAGATATGGTAATTACCCCCATTCTTCCCCCATGGGAGGAGCAGGAAGCACACTAGACACCAGGGATTTTTTTATTTCTTATATATAGGGGCGAGTCTACCATGGGCAGGGCCATTCCCCCACCAAAACATGAAGAGAGATAGACCTTCTGCCCCTCTTGGGATGGAGGTAATTACCCCAGATCTACCCCTTGTGGTGGCAGAAAGGCCACTAGACACCAGGGTCTATTTTTAAATACATGTAAGGGTAGGGGCTGCCCACTATGTGCATGGCCAGGCCCCACCCTCAGAAAACCATGGTGACAGTCTTTCTGGGTACCCTGGTGCACAGATCTGGTGATTACCCCCAGTTTGCCCACACATGCAGCAGAAAGCCCACTAGCCAACAGGAAATGTAATTTGAATAGAGAAAGACCTTCTGCCTCTCCTAGGGGGATGGTTGGGGGTAATTACCCCAGATCTGCCCCATGGTGGAAGCAAGCCCACCAGACACTAAGGTCTATTTTTCAAATTAATGTAGGGTGGAGACTGCCTACTATAGGAATGTCCATGCCACCCCCCCACCAAATGGTGACAGTCTTTATGCCCCCCTGAGGGGAGATTTGGTGATTACCCCAATCTTCCCCCACCGGGGGGGCAGAAATCCCACTACAAACGAGAACATGTTTTAAAAAAATATGTATATATAGTGGGGGGGAACTGCCCACCATGGGCACTGCCACACCCCTAACCCATCAAGAAGAGAGATTGTCTTTCTATCCCCCTTGGGGCCGGATGGGGTAATTACCCCTGATGTGCCCCCTGGGGGGCAGAGGAGTCCACTGAACACCAGTGATTTTTAAAAAATATATATGGGTCGGGCTTCCCATTATGGGCATAGCCATGCACCCCCTAAAAATAAACTATGATGACAGTCTTTATGCCCCCTAAGAAGGCAGATGGGGTGATTACCCCAATCTGCTTCTCCAGGAGGCAAAAACGATTACTAGACAGAAGTATATATAGGGGTGGGGGCTTCCCACCATAGGAATAGCTAGCTATGTCCTCACCCTAACAAGATGAGAGATAGTCCCTCTGTCCCAGGGCAGAAGGTTTTAATTATCCTTGATCTGCCACCCCGGGAGCAGAAAGCCCACCAGACACTGGAGACTATTCTTAAATTAAATATTGGTGTGGGGGCTGCCCACTATGGGCTTGGCCATGCCCCAATCCCACCAAAACTATGGTGACAGTCCTTCTGCCCCCCTGGAGGTCAGATCGGATGATTATACACAATCTGCTTCTGCCAGGATGCAAAAAGCTCCATAGAAACCAAGAAATATTTATTTAAGGAGTATTGGAAGGAGCTTTGCCCATCATGGGGTTAGCCATGTCCCCCTCCAACAAGAAGAAAGACAGTATTTCTGTCCCTCTTGGTGCAAATTTGGGCAATTACCTCCTCCCCCTCCCGCGGGGAACCTAAAGCCCACTAGACACCCGGGACTACATTTATGCAGTATTTGTTTTGCAGGGGGGAACAGGGCATTTAAAAAAGTAGCCAAAACATACAAAAAGATGGCGCAGCCTACCCTGGAAGGGAGCCATACCCCCCTCTCCAGAAGGGGCATTATTGTTTTTCTGCCCCACTGGGGGCAGGCAGGAGGCTTGTCCCAATTGGTTCGATTGCACCAAATATGTCCCAGAGCGGGTGGAAAGTCCACCTGACACCAATGATTTTGCCTTGATGGTAAAGGTAAGTGGTACGGGTGTTGCATTCTGTTATAGTGGTAGGAAGGGTTCTGACGTCAATTTACCAAAAAACAAGCATGTGCCCAGTAGTGGAGTCACTATGAATGGAGCAATGCGACATCTTAAAGAAAAACACACAGGAAAATTGTCATCTTTGACTGCCTCTGAATTGAAATGCAAAATTCTGTTTTTCCTTCAGCCCTATCTACCCTATCTCTTGCTAGCCTCTCCCTAATAACCCAGTGCCCCATGACAGGGAGGGGAGAACAAGACGCTAGGCCATTGGGTCCTTAGTTTCTGCCCTCACTTTACTGTCTTCCCCTACCCTTTCATCTCAGGCTGACTTTAGTCATGTAGTGCATGGCCATGTCTGTCCCCATTGCATTCAATACTAGTCACTGCCCCCAGCTCACCTGTATTATTCATTTTAAACTCATACCAACAACGACAGAAAGTCTGCCTTTTTTGAAACTGTAATTGGCTGCGCTTAATAGGTGAGTAATTTTGCTTGTACGGGGTGTTGCTGTGTAGATTGATCAGTCAGTTAATACAGGGAATGGGTAAATTGTTTGAGATGGGTTGTTCAATGTGAGTGATTAGGTGAATGTGAACTGAGGACTGAGAAGGAGTGATAGTGCTTAATGAAGATGGGCAAATGGGCTGATGGGTAAAACTTGAACCTGAGTGAGTGTGGGAATGCGAGTGAATGAATTTCGGGAGGTAGGTGAGTCAGTAGCACACCATATGCCCCACAGCTCTTGCGGTGCTGGGGGCAGAGCTGCAGAGGGGCCCCCAGCACAGTACTCTGGCCTGAGAGCTCCTGATTGAATCCGGAAGGGAGGGGCATTCAATTACCTTGCAGCCCCCCCCCACACACAAGTTTTGTTATGCCACTGAGATGAATGTGAGTAGATGGGTGTGTAAAGGTTGTGGTAGGGAAATTATTGAAAGGTTTTTTGTTTTTGAGGTGAAAGTAACTTACCGTGCTCTGCCGTGACTGAAAGGTGACTCACAACACTATTAAGCCTCCTAATAAAATGATAAAAGTGAGAGGGTAGATTAATGTTAATAAGTAAATGGGTAATTCGCTCGCATTCAAAGTACACTTTAGAGTAGCACCTTACACCCCACCACTTTTTCACCAGCTGCCACTGTTAAAAACAAACACACACCGTCAGGCTTGTAACATCTACAGCTTAACATCTGACACTCTTCTTTAAGATTTTAAACAATAAAATATTCAACTTGAATGACAGAGACCGAAAAGAAAGGTCTTCATGCATAGCCTATCTTTCTTACTTCCCATAATGAATGATAGCTTGTTGTCGTTCATTTAATAATATCATGTTATGCATGGTATAATTGGTCAGGGAAAATAAACAAGCTTCCGACGCACAGCGAAAAAGACTCCTTGAGCAGCAGGGCTTTTGATTTTTTGTTTCACTGAATCAAACTCTCGCTTTGAGCTAAGAAAAAACTGGAGTGTGCTCAGAATACTGAGCTACCTGTAGTGCATCTTGAGGTGCCTCACTTTAAGTGAGTTTGTGCTTGAAGACTTTGTGATCTAGAATGTTCTGCTCTTAGAAATCTCACAGATCACCTCCTTGTTCAGTTTTTTGTTATCCAACATTAAACCCTTGGCTCTCATTAACATGGTAGGCCATGGGTATACAACATCTCTAAAAATGCTGGCATGCTACATTATCCTAAAAACAAAGTACTATGGCTCAGTCAACTCAACAAACCTAAGAGAAGTTGTACACTTAGACATGCCCATCTCAGACTCCTCTGTTTGACTCTGTGATTCACAAAAGGTAAACTAAATTCAGTATTCTGCTTCCTTAGGATTACGACTATATTGGGAACAAATTGCGCACTTAACCCCATCATAAAATACTATGAGACAAGAAAGGTAAATGAACATTTAATTTTTTAAATTTTTTTTTAATTATTTTTATAGAGACCAAACATTTAGACAGTACAAATTTGCAGTTGAGCTACAGAATTGGCTATAAAAAATTCATTAAAAAATACATGAAACAAACATTAATTCATCAAATTAGACAGATAATAACACAAAAACATACCAATCAATTAAAGCTAAGAGAAAGCACTTCAGAAACATATGAGCAGGATACTAGTACAAAAATACCGTCCAAACAACACTAATTGTTTATCCGATCCATTCGGCAACCAGCGCCCAGACTCGGGTCGCCAATTGCCGCCGTCTCCCCCCTCTACAAGAGAATGCTGAAAATTCTATGTATGGCTAACAATCTTGCCCGCCACTGTACAAATGTGGGTGCTTCCGGAGAGAGCCACTGAGAAGTAATACATAGACGAACCTGTGACATAGCGATAAATATAAGAGCTGATTCATTAAAGTGTACCCACCAACTGATATATTACCTACATCTACCCCAAACATCACCAGTGCAGGTGTTATTGTACATCGGATCTTAAGTGTAGCATTAATAAAGTGCTCGATGTCATCTAGAAAGGCCCGGAGCGATAAGCAGGAATAGAACATATGTATTGCATCGGCTGCATGCAGCCCACATCGTGGACATGTATTGCCTTTTGTGGCCCCCCATTTTGCAATCTTAGCAGGTGTGTAATATAAGTCCAGCATAGCCATATAACTTTGGGTTTTTAAAGAGCCAGATACTATAACCTGATTAGCAAGTTCTATCACCAAACTTAGATCAATACCTGCTAAACCCAATTTCACTTCCCACTTGGCATTTTGAACAGTCAAATCATCCGGGAATGTTGATAAAACATAATGATATAAAATGCCTATTCTACTTCTCTTTTTTATCAGCTCAATACCAGGCACTTCCTCCAAAATGCAAGAATTTATCCTCAAATATTTTTGAATAAAGCTTTGAATCTGTTGATACTTAAAGAAATCTCGTGGAGATAACTGAAATGTATCCCTTATTTCCCTATATGATAAAACAGCGCCATTCTCTGTAATATCACCAAGCCCAGAAATACCTTTATTTTGCCATCTGTACATAACGTTATCCTGAAAGATGCTAGGAAATATTCGTATAGCACTAAAAGGTGTATATAAATTCATATTTGGGATAATTAATTTCCTCCTAATCTTTCGCCAAATGGTATATGCTGCTAGCAAGATCTTAAAACGGGTCCTCTTATAGTAGCTAGGTTCCAGGACTTCAAGTAAAATACCTTTTGCAGCTGAACCGAGCCCTATCTCATAAATAGTGGGAGAGTTACATATTGGTATGGTCACTTTATCCCCACAAAGCAGCACACCCATTCCCTGCAACATTGCAGCCCAGTAATACACAACAAGATTTGGAACCGCCCAACCCCCTCGATCCCTGGGAAGGCACATCCATTTGGCTGCTCTTCGTGAGCGTCTATACCCCCACAAAAATCTATAACAAACTCTATCTACCTTTGCCAAACATATTTGAGAAAACAAGAGAGGAATGGTCCTAAACAGATATAAAAACTTAGGTAGTATTAGCATTTTAATGACACTGCATCGTCCAAATAAGGAAAGGTGTAGGCTATCTAATCTTTCCAGTTTTTTATTGGCTTCGTCTATAACCGGTAAAATATTTAGATCAGGTATACTCTCCACTGTGGAGGTTATACGCACCCCTAAGTACATGGCATCCGAAACCACAGGGGCATCTGAGATGGCCATGCCAGGTGTCTGCACCACCTGCGTCTTTGAGACATTGAGCTTGTAGCCCGACACTACCCCAAAATGTCCTGCCAGTTGCTTAAGTTCACTAAAAGCGGAAGAGACTTCAGAGGTTATAACCACTATATCATCTGCTTACGCTAATAAACTGTAAGACATATTATTAACTCTTATCGGTTTTATACGCGGATTAGCCATAATCTTAGAGAGGAAGGGGTCTATATAAAGAGCAAACAACAGAGGAGAACAGGGACACCCCTGTCGCGTGCCTCTAGTAATAGAAAAAGAACGAGTCTGCTGGCCAGAAATACGGAGTTGCGCCCTGGGAGGAGTATACATTGTATAGATTGCCTGTATAAATTCTTTAGGAAATCTCTTCCACTTCAGGACGGCCCACATAAACC
The DNA here is from genome assembly GCF_964261635.1 of Lissotriton helveticus. Classification (NCBI taxonomy): domain Eukaryota; kingdom Metazoa; phylum Chordata; class Amphibia; order Caudata; family Salamandridae; genus Lissotriton; species Lissotriton helveticus. Next base: position 446,334,178 of record NC_136072.1, on the reverse strand, counting down.
CCCAAGAGACCCTGTCGAACGCCTTTTCGGCGTCCAACAGGATCAACCCGAGAGGAGAATTAGTGACCTGAGCCGAATCTAGTAATGCTATGGAGCGTCTAACATGATCGGCAGTATCTCGGCCAGGTATAAATCAATGCTGAAATACTGAGACCAGAGGGGTAATCACCTGTGCAAGTCGACCGGCCATTATTTTTGAATATATTTTAGAATCACTATTGATTAGAGAGATAGGTCAAAATGACGATGGTAACAACTCAGGTTTGCCTTTTTTTTTTAAACAGAACTATGATTGTATTTTGCCACGATTCTGGTACCGTACCCCTCTGGGCTGCTCTTAATACCTCCAAAAAGAGCTGACCAATTTCAGGTAGAAACACCTTATAGAACTCAAGAGGTACTGCATCTGGTCCACAGGCCTTGCCATTAGCCTACGATTTTACTGCCATCTCGACCTCCTCCCATTGAATGGGAGAGGCCAAGTACTCAGCCTGTTCAGGAGAAATACCGACAGTCTGCAGATCTGCTAGGTAAGCTTCGGCAGCTCTCTCAATATTAAGCCGAGTGGTATCCTCGCTGTATAAAGAGGAATAAAATCTTAAAAAGACATCGTTAACCTTTTCCTGTGATTCATGTACCACTCCGTATTCATCTTGAATTTTCACTACCTGGCTCTGAATGCTCCGCTGGCGTAGTCTCTTAGCCAGGACCCTGCCAGAGTTCTCCCCGAACTCAAACATTTCTGTGCGATATTGTAAAAATGTTAGCGCAAGATCCTGCCCAAGAGGCTCCAACAGAGCAGCCCTAAGAATCGCTATCTTTTGTAAACAGGGAGCTGTAACAATTCCACTCTTGATGTTCAAAGTCAGTGCTATTTCAGCATCCCGAAGCTCACTAGCTCCATTACGCATCCTTTCTTGCTCTCCTTTCCACCTGAAAGAAGAGAAACTTTTAGTCTCCCCACGTAGCCCGGCTTGTTGCAGACCCTCTATTAATGTTCAAAAATTGGACTACCCATTTTTTAATATGTGAGCGATACCCCTCATCAAATAGGAGTTTCTTATCGAAGGTCCAGTCTCTAGGTGGTTTTCTAGCATGAGGCCAAGGACACTGAGCAATCAGTGGATTATGGTCTGAGAGAAATCGTGGTAAGCAAGAAATATTGCTAACCGCTGCTAGCTGTTTAGATAGAAAAACAAAATCTAACCTGACATTTTTCTTATGAGGCATGGAGTAAAACGTATAGCCATCTTCTGTTCTCTTATGAAGATACCATAAGTCTGTAAGTCCATGCTCTTGAAGAAGAGACTGAAGGGCCCTAAAGACTTTTGGTTTTCTCCCCACATAATTACTAACATTCGAGAAATCCATATCGCTTGGCATATTAATATTCATATCTCCACAAATGAGTAGTGGATTAGGCCATACTGCCAACTCAACATCTAAGTATTCAAACACTTCGGGATCATCTAAATTCGATCCGTACACATTACAGATTGTTAGCAATTTCCCCCCAATGCACAATTCCACTATAACCCACCTACCCATTTTATCGGCCAATGTCTTTTTGCATTTACACAAGCCACACCTTGCATATATAGCAACCCCTCTAATCATAAATGTCTGTTTAGAACAGACTACCAACTCAAAACCAGGAATTTTCAAACATTCCCTCTTCCCCCATGGAATATGTGTCTCCTGTATGCAAAGAATATCTACATGCATAAAATCAACAATTTTACGAAAAAGAGCCCGCTTTTTAGCGTCATTGAGGCCACATATATTCCAGGTGCCGATAGTTATTTTATCCTCCCCCATCTAAGCCCTGAGAAAAATAAAGAAGAATTTGTACAACCAATTCTGTAAGATAGGTCTCAATTTTTATTTTTTCCCCCAACCCTACTCTCACCCCACCATCCCAAAACACCCCTTCCAACTCCCTCCCCCCTCCTCCCACACCCACCCAAACCCCCCCACACCACCCAAAAAAGAGGCTTAAGGACACTGTCCTCATTGATGTTGAGATACGTCAACCGTTCCCCCCCTGTCAAATTCCCTGCCCAAAATATATGGTACTCTCTTGCTTCTCTTCTCAAATATAATTGACTTTTAGTCGTAAATAACGGTATTAAGTCATTCTTGAACACAAACCCCTAAAGAACTATAGGAAATAATAATAATAAAGAAATTACTCTGTCTATGCATACAAACAAATATAAACTAATTAAGATCATTGTCTCCCAGGGACCAGCTCTTAAACAAGCAAATGGCCTACTCCCTTTTATTTGTACGATAGCATATCCGATATTTGTATGAAGAGAGATACACTCTTTAACTTTCAACCAAAAAAAATACGACATTAATCCTACCCATCACCCCAGATTCAAGAGTTAAATAATAATTACAAGTTGTAGGTTCAGATTCAGATTATCAAAGCAACATATCTAAATAAATCAACTTCTCCTGTTAATACATTTTAGCAGTAATCATCTATTTCAACCTTCCTTCTTTTTGATATCAGACAGATAGTCTTGTGCCAGCCGACTAGATGTAAAGTACCTCGTTTGCCCATTGGAGACAACCTTTAATTTGGAAGGATTAAGCAGAAAGACCTGGGCTCCTGCTGCTTGGAAGGGAGTAAATAACTTCTGCATATGCCATCATTCATTTACAGTTGTTGGGCAAAAGTCCGGGCGTACGAAGAACTCACAGCCCATAGCAATACGCTTTTTCCCAGGACGGGCAAGATCATAAAGGGCTTCTCGCAGCAAGTAATTATTCAGACAGATCAATATAGCCCTTGGGTATATATTTTGGGCACCCTGTCTATCCCTCGCACGCTGTCGTGCTGCAAACGGAAATCTGTGAGCCCGAATTACCTCCCTTTCCCAGTCCCAATTAGTCAGCTTTGGAAAAGCCTCCTTGAACAGCTGCACAACAAACTTACGAGGGTCTGTCCCCTCTCTTGTTTCTGCTATACCCAAAATTCGCAAATTATTGCGTCGTGATCGATTTTCTAAATCCGTAAGCTTCCAATCTACATCAAGTTTTGCATTCTGTAAAGTCTCCACAGCGGATTGTTGCTTCCCCAAAGTATCTTCTACAGAGGAGACCCTCTCCTCTACTTCCACCACACGTGATGTAACTTCTGCACAAGTTTTAATTAGCTGCCGTACATTGTTCTGTAGTTTCCTCACCGCACCTTGCGTTCGCAGATCCTCCATTTTTGTCTCGTTACGATGAGTCATAATAGTCTTATATATGAGACCAAGTGTAATTGCCTCCTCTTCCAGCTCTTCATCCAAGTTAATCTGAGCGAATAACTGTTCTTGAACTTGTTGTGATGTTTCACTGATATCCTTCATCTTCCTCACTGTATCCTGAGTCTGGAACGATTCCGGGTCCTCTCCTTCTTCATACTCAGGAAGATCCGCCCAGTCACCAAGATTGCTGGCGCTATCCAATTCTTGTTCTTTGTCAGAGAAATTAGTTAAGTCTGACATAGAGTAAAATTTCCCTTCTGCCTCAGATTCAAGATCTTTATCCAAAACAGCTTTTGTGCTAGGCTGGACAGTCGTACCTTCAGCCCCCATTACATCACGACTCATGGCTGACTCAGGGGTGTTTACTTCACTTCCATCTCCAGCTACAGCATTTCTGACGTTAGACTCACTAGCCAGCTCAATATTTGGTTCAGTAGTTTGTTTCGGCCGTGTGCCCCGCCTTTTATCAAAAATTGCTGCAACAGCGGTAGTTTTTTGTTTTGCAGGTGTCTCTTGAGACTGGTGAGCTGCCGAATCTCTATAGTATGTCTGTAAGTCACCTAAGGCTCCTTGCCCATTTTGTGCATGTAACTGTGAAGGAGAGTGCACTTTTGCATTTAGAACGTTAGACTTTCCACCTGCGCCAGCATCTACAGCTGCCAGATTCAGTCGACTTTCCACCTCAGGAACCTTAGACTTAAAGGCAGCTCCTCTCGTTTTTGCACCAAAGTCATTCCCCTCAACAGGCACACTCCTTATAGGAGTTCCAACTGGAGTTTCAATCACTCCTCCACCTTTATTTTTCATGTTTCCCCTTCCCTTTGGTGCCATCGCAAAAGCTGTATGACAAAAACGTTTGTTGAGTTGAGGAATTTAACTTTTTATACTCTATTAGAGATTTTATATATATTTTAGTAAAGCCGATAGTAAGCTTTGAAATAATAGTCCGCTCTCACCTGAATCGGCAGTGTTTCAAAGTATCTCTTCAGGTGTTGTAATTTTGAACAAAATGTTTCAGGCAAACAGGTAAGCGAGTATAGCAATTGTAGCAGAGAGGTCATGAACATAGATACAAAGTTTTCACCGAGTAAATCTTTTCCGTGCAGTTCAACAAGCAAACAAAACTGCACACTCTGAATTCTTTTGGCCGTTTGTGCGTGTCAGCAAGCAGTATGTCCCAGCCCCTCCCGGCGTTGAGGCGGGATTGGAACAGACGTCAGCTCGGCTCACAGCTCCGCTAGCTCAGGCTCCCGGACAAGCGCAGCTGAATCCTCTGGACACCGACCGCGGGAGCCGCCAAAGATCACTGAAACTCCGCTGGAAGCGCTCGGACCTCGCCCACCAGCCGCCGGTCAAACCATGAGCAAAACGCCGTTTAACTAAAGCCGGAAAGGTAGGAGAAATCCCGATAGACAGGGGATTCGGCTGGGGATACGACGCAGCACCTCACACGGCCGTGGTGACGGCTGCCATCTTGCCTCGTAAATGAACATTTCAAAGTAAATCTTTGATAAATTATGATAAAAAACAATAACCCTGGCTGTGGCATATGCAAACACAATGACATGAAAGAGGTTGTTGACGTTTCGTTTGTTTCAAACATTGAATTTGCTCAAAAGGGCTATTAGCCATTACAACATTATCAGTGTTCAAAGGAGAGCAAATTTTGAGAAAATAGTATTTTAGGAAAATTGCATTTTATTTTGTGTGAATATGTGTTTAGAAGGGAACTACATTCTCACTCAAGTGTTTTCCAACTATATAATTTTTTTTATATCCGCCTGCAACTATATTGACTGTATGACGCCTTCTATCATAATGCTGTAAAGATGGATATATATTTTCGTGGTACGTGGGTGCAGAATTAAGGGTAGTAAATCTACATTTACCTATATGTACCACATTGAAAATACAAAAGTAGTTAACATTCTGTACATTATATTATTGCCGATCGATATTTTGTCACTCGACATTATGACATCCAACTGTCTCATTAAATCTCCTAGTGTAGCTATAAAGCTACAAATAAATAAAAGTCAGCAATCCATGTAATGTAGGGTTTCAGAGCTTTATGTCGCATTAGTCATGTATTCTTTTGGCCAGAAATTTATTTACATTAATTGCACTTCCTTGAGGGAGAATGAGGGCAGATTGGTGTTTTATTGATTTGAAAAATGTCAAATATTGGGAACATTAAAAATGGCTGACCTATGAGGAGAACCTTATTCCAGCTATTCAAGAAAAACGCTGTTAAGCAACTGCCATTGCCTAACAACTGCCAACCCTTTCATCACCAGTGCTTTAAATGGACCAGTACTGTTGGGTACTGAGTACCAGCACTTCTTATTTTGAGAGGGAGAGTACCGGCCCTTCTCTAGTGAAATGTAATACTTTTAATTGGAGAGTACTGGTACTTCTCATGAACAATCAGGTACTCTGGAACAGAGTACCTGCACTTCTATTTTTCCATTTCAAGCACTGTTAATCACTATTGTCTCACTTTCTCTGTGCGTTACTCACCGGCACCCCTCATATAGGGCCTGATTACGATGTTGGTCGGAGTTGCCTCCAATCGTCACCGTCACGGATTCGGGACCGATTGACCTCCGGGCCGCGGTCATGACCACATGATTACGATGTGACCACACACTGTGATGCCTGCCACACAGTGCAGAGATTTACAGGGGTGCACCATAGGGACCCCTCCAGGCCCACAACTGTAGGCGGCAGAGGCAATGGAGCCCTGCTAGGGGCCCCCAAAGTAATTTCCTGACAGCCTTTCTATGTTGGAAAGGCCAGCACGGAAAGGCGGGCGGAAACCGAAATTGTAATCCCGAAGGCGGAAACGCTGTCCTATTGGGATTACGGTGCGGTCTCTGACTGGGCAATCCAGCAAAATGACCGTCCGCTTTGAATTCAGACCAACTTGGTTGTAATTTGGTGGTCGGAATTGAAAATCGTGATGTCGGTTGGAAAGCCTCCGACCACCGGTTGGAGGTTTTCCGACCGACATCGTAATTGGCACCATAGTATTTGATTCTACAAACCATCTGCAATTAGAAGGCTCTCTGTATAGGTCACTCTAGACTTACACCCCATCCATAAGCCCAATTCTCTTTCATTTTTAATCTAATTCCGGTTTCTGACTCTTGTTCTTACTATGTTTCAGTGGGTGAGTGTTCAACTCTTGTTCCAAATGGCTTCTGGTGACTTGGCCAGGACTTCAGAAAAAGTTGCAGCTAACCAACAGTATGAGTAAAAAGCTAATCACAAAATACCAGTGGATACCACCGCACCTTAAACCAGTAGGGACTAACTGGTCTCTATAGACTGACCAGTTAGTTTGTGGCACCATTCAGTATTGCTTGCTGGGTAGAACATTTTAATGAAAGGGCCTCTTGAGATTTTTCTGGTTGAATCTTTGAGAGGAGCACTTCCCAGCAATAATCAATATCCAAGCCTTCATTCAGCAGCCTTACTTGGGGCCATTAAGGGCTGCACTTTAAAGTATTGATTTTGATAGTTTAGTACCACAACCATCAAATACCAGCTCTAGACCTGCCATGGATAGAGTTACAAAATACACTTAGCCCAGTTTTGCACCTCCAACCCTAAGAAGGTCATCTGGTTTGCAGCAACTTTAGAGTACTGCAAGGCAGAGTTTTCCATCATCAGAACCCTTAAAATCTACATGCATCTTTCTCTTAACTATAATGCACTCCTTACGATATTTGAAGCCCAGAAAGCCCTTGGAATGTCAACCATTTTCCCTGAAAAACAAATGAAGCTCCAAATCTTCATTCCATTTACTCCTAACTAGAAGTCTCTGGGTGATGATAGTTTTCCTTGGCCTCATCCGGTCAAGGCTGCTACATTAGAGTTCCCTACTATAGCAATGAACCTTATCAATACGAAGCATGGTATTCCACAATCTCCTTATCTCCTTCCAACATCACCTAAATCACCGTCCTAAGGTGTCCGGAGGTCTTATTTACATAGGACTCAGCTATTAACACTAGGACCTTCGCCATTTCATCTAGAGTCTTTCCTACATTGAGTCACACGCGAATCGGACAACATGCCAGACGACAAGTACAGAGCTAAAAATAACTCCTTCTACAAGTCAGCCATTTTGAATCCTCCCCCACACCAGCAACGTGGTTGCTATGGCTTTATTGCTTGACAATGGTAGTATCTGGACAACTTTTATGTTCATTCGGCCTGCACTTCATACTTGAAACTGGCTGATTTCTCATAGGTAATCACTTTTTAAACAATCAACCAGCTACCGTCCCCGCACTGCTTCCCAATAAATCTAACTCTCTGCTCCATCATCTCAAGTAATTCTGACTACAATTTCCCTTTCTGTCTCAAAATCAATTGTTCTCTGTTTAACTTTAATCTCACCACATATTTTAATTGCACAGAAGAGTGTAACCCTTTGGTGGTTGAATTTTCCAAACACTCCAGCTTCTTGTTTAGGAACACTATACTTAGGCTGTCTAACATTTAATCAATTAAACTTACATTAGTCCTACTATGAAGCAATTTAAGCACTCTCACATAAGTCCATACGCTTAGGCACCTGAAGCCATTACTCAATTATGTGAAGTTAAACCTCAAATAATGACCAGGATGTTTACAATTCTTTGTCAATTATTATGAGCAACCCAGCTGTGACTACTCCTATTAGTTATAGCTACTGTTACAACTCAGCAAAGATTTCTACATTCTATCCACTGCCCCTTTCCCACTATCTGAATTTAGATTTATTTTAACATTATTTCCATTGTTTTTTTAAGTCCCTGCCTCCATTATTTTCTGTAGGACGGTGTTGCAGTAGTAGTGGTTGGTCATGGATGGTGCTGGACTTACTCCAAGTCTGAGCTGTAGTACACTTGTTTTGGGTAATTTGTATCTGTAGTCATTTCAGATGGGCAGTTTTTGAATCAGAATAAGCTTACTCCATTGTGGGCGGGTGCTTGTTCTCCCTAACGCCTTCCTTAGCCCTCTCTAAATGCCTCCTTACTCCTCCTGAACTCTACCATTTAGTCGTAGGTATTCCCCATTATCCAGCCATTCCCCCTGTTACTACCACAATTACTACAAAAAAATATGCCCATGTGTGGAGACCTCCACAGTCAGGGTGAGATATCAGTACATACAAGCTAGTAGAGGTGGAGGCACAGAATTCTGCACAAAGGTTAGTGAATAGCATTTTGTAGTATGTGAATACTTGCCACTGGAGTCAAGCTAGCCTGGCTTCTGAAGGGTGTTACCCCGAAACCGGTCCCAGGATGCTTGTTTCCAGTCCAGGGAAGACCTGGCTTAGCAGTTCATGCTGGACTGGTCCCATGAGAAACAAGGCCAAGACTGATTTGCATACGGCTGGGTCTGAACTGGGGTGGCGAAGTGAGCTCAAGAACGATGATGGATTCAACCCAGATCTGTGACTGGGGTGAGTGTCTGAAAAGTTTCAGTGCTTCGTCCATCATCTCCTTGTGTTTACTTTGTTCGGCCTAAGTTGGCAGGGTAGGCCCAGACATGGGTCCCTTGAACACTTTGCGATTGAAGTCAAGCTAGCCCTGCTGATGAGGGGTGTTACCTCGAAACTGGTCCCACAATGCTTGATTCCGATTCAGCGGAGACCTGGCTTGGCAATTCGAGCTGGACTGTTCCCATGAGGAACAATGTCAAGACTGATTTGCATATTGCTGGGTCGAACTTGGTTGACAAAGTGAGCTAAAGAACGATGATGATTCAACCCAGATCTGTGACTGGGGGTGAGTGTCTGAAAAGTTTCAGCACTTCTTCCATCATCTCCTTGTGTTTACTTTGTTCAGCCTAAGTTGGCAGGGTATGCCCAGACATGGGTCCCTTGCTCCCTTTGCCACTGGAGTCAAGCTAGCCTGGCCGATGAGAGGTGTAACCCCTAAACAGGTCCCACAATGCTTGTTTCTGGTTGCCTGTGGCTGGGTCTGAACTACGGTGGCAAAGTGAGCAAAAGAACGATGATGGATTCAACCCAAATCTGTGACTGGGGTTGAATGTCTGAAAATTTTCAGCGCTACGTCCATCATCTTCTTGTGTTTGCTTTGTATGTAAATAATTCTACCAAAGTGCTATTAAACAAATTACAAAATGTAGTTTGGCCTAGGCCCCTTTTTGTATTTTGAAAAATACTACTATTATAGGGAAAAAAACATACTCAATCAAAGTACACTTTCTTATGTACCTTAATTAGAGACTATGTAACAATAGAACATATTTGGTGGATCTTCACTCAGACTTCCACTTTGGTTTCATCAATGAAACAGCTAATTTGAAGACTCTGTAAAATGCACATTGTTTCTTTGGAAAAGGACACTACTGCTTACTTATTTGTGTCTTTTTATATAGCTGAGAGTAGCAGGTTAACTAGTGGACACTGCAACTGCTGCAACAAGACTGGGCTGTTGCTGAGTACTCCATCCCCCTTCAGGCTTTGCGGCAGGATCCATTGACGTTTATTTTCCCACCTCCCACATAGTGCTTATCAGCGCACCGCTACTCCCACAACTTAGGACGTACCCGGGCAAAGACAAAAGAAGAGGGTTCAGGATATGTTACAAAAAGATAAAGAACGTGGTCGCATCCCCCCATGTATCTCCTCTAAGCACATTTCAGAGCCTAACTACAGTTGACAAGAGTAATGGGGGCCATGTGTTGGTGTGAAAATAGGTTTTCCGTACTTTGTGCTCAGTTTGATGGCGAGCTTGGTGGGGAACAGAGGGTAACTAGCTGCCATGACAGTCAGCCCAGTGCATCCCTAAATGTAGATAAATTAGTGGAGTTGATTGACGGGCTGAGGGACAGGGACTGGGTTTGGGACCTGGAACTGGTTATAAAAACTTTGGAAGGAAAAATTAACAAGGTAATGTTGTCAAAGAGTGCCACCAATATTGTCCCGGTTGTTGAGGCCCATAGGCAGGAGAAGACTCCAACTCCCCATATTCCTCTCGTAGCAGAGGTGGGTACACCCCAAGTTCCCATGTTCCCAGCCAGTACAGGGTCCTGTGCTCTGCCTCGCTTCTCCCCACCCCCAGAATTGGAAGACCAGAGGAGATATCACATTTGCAGATGCTCTGGCTGGGAGGGGGGAATGCAGGATGGACAGTTATGGTCCAACTGTGGTAGTAAGGGAGCCAGATACACATAGTGGGGTATCAAATGAGGAATGTAATAACCATGGTAAATCTTCTCACTCTTACCATCATCTCATGAGAGGGTCCGCTTCAAATGGAATTCAGCTACTCAGGTCACCACTCCCGAACCAGGTTCAGAATTTTATATCCCTACTCCCCAAAGACACTCAGTGGCATAGGTAAAGCCAGGATTCTTTAATCAATAAAGTAATCTATTGATTTTGGAATGTAAAGAAGTGCTATTCAATCTTCAAGAATGATAATATGAGAGTTGAGCGGATTGAGACCCATGGCAAAACCTGTGACTGGGTAAAAAGCATTACTGAACACTCCGAAACAGGACAAGAAACCATCAATCGTTTGGATAACTTTTATCCTGTCCTTAGACTGTTTGGGAAACTGATGAGCAGATGCCCATGTAGCACCATCAACATTGCCTGTGGCTCTGTAGTCTGGCAGGCCCATAGTTGAAAGGCATCTTCCAGAATTCTACTGCAAGGTGATAGGTAACAAGAATAACTGTGTCCCATATGCAGGGACAAACTTTGAACTTGATATTTGAGGAAGATTCCGTATATCCAATCTTTCCTTCCTCACCAGAGATGGACTTAGGCATTTCCTGATGGCTTGGATGGACGTACTGGACACTCTTTGACTAAATGAACTTGTTTGCCACTATATGAGCAAAAACCCTTTCTACAACGTCTTACTTTTTCCTCTTCTGTCATAGGACCTCATGTAGAACCAATTTGCATAGTATCTTCTGGGGCTTCTGTAGGTCTTTGTGTTTCAGGTCACTAGGACGGCACTGGTCTAGTTGCAGAGGATGAATAATTTTCTTGTTTATTTGGCCTCTCTTTTTTCCTTTCCTTTAAACGAAACTCGATGTGTAGAGAAGTTTCAATAGAATCACTTAAATTGGTAGGTTGACGTACATGTACCAGTTCATCATTAATTTCTTCTTTTAGAGCATGTCTAAACAGAGTAAGAAGAGTACGCCTCGCTTACTGGGTTTCTGAAGCAGGTAATTTAGGCCATTACTTCTTTTGATCCTCATTGAATTTCGCATAAAACATTGTGTAAGAAGACGCTGGCTCTCTATCTAGTACACTACAATGAAGTACACTATGTAGAGAGTCCAGTGAGACTCAGATTGGTATACAGAGGCCAAAGTATACAATACTAACGCTCTATTTGTGGTGGTGTGGGCGAGTAGTTAGGCTTATCAGAGGGTAGTACTAAGTACTTGTTGAACTCACAGTGGAAATAAATGAGACACACACTCAAGAATAAATCTGAGACCAATTTTTAAAAATAACACTGATTTTTATGTAATTTTTCAGACCAAGAGCTTTGTTCTGCAGTAAGTACTTTTTAAGATAGCAATTTTCAAAGTTCGAAAAATAATTACTTTTATGTACAATTACGCACCATCGAAGTCAATGGGAGAAAATAGAAAAATGCATATAAATCAAACAGTTGGATTTCAAGGTTCACCTTCAGGATTTAAGTATGTAGCCATGCCATGCCCAATGTTCCACAAGCGGATTCTCAAGAGTGTCCCGGAATTGTCTGGGAGCAGAGTGCTGAGGTCATAGGTAGGTGGTGCGCTACAAAAAAGGAGGCAACTTGAAAACATGCTGCACAAAGGGACTTAAAGTCAGGTCCAAGGGGTCCCACTCAATGTTTGCAGCATTGTTATTAGCTATGGGGAGCCTGGTGCTTCCATCTTCCTGTTCTGGCCGGGAGAGATGGCGTGGGACACGGAGGAGAGATGTGGCAAGCAGGTACGTTTTAAAAATATTTGTTTTACACCCTCTCACTCTCCACCCTCGCCCCGAACGGTGCCGGACGCCACTGCTACCTCCGCTTCTCTATATGGCGCAGTCAGATTTGCCCTCCTACTAATATGAAATTGCCATGAGCCCAGGTCGTCTTCCCCTGTGTTTAGTTCATGAGCAAATTACCTGACAACACCTCATGCTCTACAATGCCCACAATAGTGCCAAAACTAATTTTGATTCCAATGAAGGAATGAGAATTCGATTCCCCCCTTTCTGAAACATTAGACATAGTAATATATATATTTGTTAGCATGATGTATCTATCTATATACCTAATCTATTTCATGTTTATCATAGTTTAGAATGATCAGTTATATTATTACAGGGAACTCCTTCCCCACTCTTGTGTAGTATTCTTTGTCTTCAAACAGAGAACCAAACTGACGCCATTTTGGTGTACATGTCTGAGATTCAGGCAGCAGTAATGTGGTGTCCTTCAGCAGTCAAGCAGGCCCCGTTAGCTGAGTTACACAGACAGCTGAATTCTTGTTATTCTCCCACTGTTCTGAGGCCCAAGGTTGCATCTGGTTTCAGAGCCAATAATCATTTGAAACCAAACCTTCTCGCCATCCGGCGGTAACCTCCGCAGCCTCTTTATACTGCAGAATCCAGAGTCACAACCAAATAACAAAGATCAGGCATGCAAGAGTAACTGATACCCTTAATCATGTGCAAAGGAAGTCTCGTAGATACTACACTACCCGAAATTTTCCCATCTTATGAAGTCTATGAATAGCAACAGGCATTGTGTGCAAAGGAAGTCTCGTAGTTACTACACTACCCGAAATGTTCCCATCTGATGAAGTCTATGAATAGCAACAGGCATGGCTTCCACGGTGTCTAAAAAAATGCTGTCTTATTACAATAGTTTACCCTCTCAGCGCTCCTCCTCACGGGGGGATCAACACGCTGTCCAAGCACTTATGTTGTCCCAAAATAAATGGACTTTGTGCAATCGCGGCTTCCCTCCATCCGGAGTAATCACCGCAGCAGAAAATGGTGCCTTAGTAAGTAGCGGAGCAAGGTGAGGAGCCGTTAGCAGCACCGTAGTTCCCCCAAGTGCTCCGTGAACTTTTCCTATAAGTACGATAGTCCCGAGAGGCAGAGCCGAGACCCGACTCTTCCCTCCCTACCTTTCAGTCTTTTAAATCCGGAATCGAAGGTTTCGCTTTGGGTGCATCCTCGCCCAAACGAAGGAAACGGCAACACGCCAGCTCTCGACGTCTTCTCCAGCACCTTCTAGGTCCTGCAGGTGATTCCCGGAATTACAATGGATTACGCAAGCGCGGAAGTGCGCGTTTGTTCCTTTTAACCGCGCCTCCTACCGCTGAGCCTTCTGGGACTTGAAGTCCTAAAACCTCGGCAGGCGCTGTCTGCTTAGTTCCTGACAGAATCAGCTGAGCAGAGATGCTACATTGGACTCCACTATTTATTGAGTTTAAACCCCAACGCTAGATAAAGGTCAATCACCTAATACCAAATATATGCACCTCCGATATGTTCACTACCACTGGACAGATGATTTCACAGCTAAGACCCTCAAGGTTCAAGGCACACCCAAAGCCCCATTGCATCTGACAGAGGGACTAAGTCTGATGATTACACAGGCTGGTCATCTGGGCAACAGGTGACAGACCAATCCATCACAATACGTTGTTTCTATTCCACAATACAAATATGCATAACATATATTGACTATGTAAGCTATCTATCACCCCCAGAACCAGCAGTGAAGCTGGACTCGTCAGGAAAGACCATGCCTAGGGTATGTCTTTTCTCCCCTTTAGCAGTTCTCCAATAGCAAACTCAGAGTCTTTTGTGTCTCACCATGTAAAATACCATTGTGTGGCCTGCATTTACGTCTATATATAAAGCACCCTTATCAGGACTGAGCATCCTGACATAAATCACCAAAGCCTGGCCATCACCATCCATGTGGTCTCCAAACCAAGCTAAAAGACAACCACCCTCTAACATCTACATGTTCCATATACACGCGGTTGTATACAGCGGTTAGCACGCATTTTTTACAACGCGGTACTGTTACCACGCTACTTTTACCACGCAAGTCGTTACCACGACTTGCGCTGGGGGGCGCTCCAGGATAGTAAATAGTTTAATTTACTATCCAACTCCTTCCCTAGAGTCCACGGGGACTGGAGTTGGAATAGTAAATTAATAAATTTACTATCCAGCGCCCCTCCACGCAAGTCGTGGTAACGACTTGCGTGGTAAAAGTAGCGTTGTAACGGTACGCGTTGTAAAAGTACGCGTGGTACCGTCATACATCCACACACGGTATCACCAATATCACCAGGCAGGGCACTGGGCAGACTCATTCTGGGAAAAGTATTGCAACCGCCAGTACTTTACAGAAGTAGTTGGAATTGTTATACTAAGCACAGTAAAACAGTGGAAAAATCAGCAAAAGCCAGCATTTCACCCTTTCAAATACATTTTGAAAACAGCAAGTAAGAGGAGAAGTCACTTTAGATAATTTAGATATACCTGAATGACTCCCAAATTGTTATTGTCATAAACTGTGGAAAACATGTCACTACAAAAGGAATATACAGAATTTAAAAAGGGATGTACAGAATTTTCAACAAAAATTGTTTAGGTACCTGCCTGGGATCCTGCAAGAATCATTAATAATGGCTGCCATGTTCCCCCAAGAATGGGACAATCCTACCTGGGAAGCAGGGATTGTGGTAACTATATATTCTACCTTTGAATCCACAGGATGTAGTACAGAGAGCTGTACAACAACTCTGCTGTCCCCCAAGCTTCATACCCAAAATCCAAATGGGGCCTCACACCTCCAGATCTAGACACGTGGTGGTACATGTTTATGATTCCTCCTTTCCCCCTGGGTGAGGACATCTTGTACATTGGAAATTCCAAATGAGTGATGCCACCACTACCCGGATAGTCTATTCCACTCTTCAGGCCAAGCAAATATGAACCCCTCCTCCCCTGGCACTTGAGTCAGACCCAGTATCCAATCATGCATGTTCTGCTCTTTACCTCATGGCTTGGCAGGAGAATTTATCTTTAGAGTGGCCTTGCATTCCTGGGCCAGGACCTCCGGTGATCAAAACCTTCATTATAATTACAGGACCTAAAAACCTGATTAACCCATTTTCTGACTAACAGCTTGACTTTACTTCTCCCAGCTAACTGAAATAAATGCCAGAGCTTGTTAGTCCCTCTTTTTGCAATATCCCTGCATTCTGTATAGGTGGGGCCACTGCTTTATAGAAAGGAGACCATTGAAAAAAGTTTGGTTTGTTGGTAATAACTTGGCCATCATTTAAAAGATATTAAAGTTTTGGACATTTTAAAATCGTGAAACATTGATTGTGAGTGGCTCTAATATGTGAACTAATTCTGAAGTTTGTGTCTGTTTGCCACACTTTATTCTAGGTGACCACTTAAGGCAAGGCCACATTTGTCCCAGGCATGACCCTACATAGTGCAGCACCAGACCCGTTCATCTAAGAGATGTCTATTCTTGCAGTTTACAAGCTGAGTTCCATCAGCAGTGCACTGCTTGGAGGCCAAAACCAGATCTTGTGGTATCCATGTTACATGTGGACCCCCTGGAGACCCCCTTACTCCAGGCCTGAATGCCCACACCAAGGTGTCTAGCCTCCAGGACGCTTGTGTTCCGAACACCCCCAAAGTAAATGCAAGATGGGTTCTGTGAAGTTACCATATTGACAGTAACCTAAGCAGTGACCAAAATGGCCAACCATTGCCATAACCATTTTCTTCCACTTCCGACCACTACTCTCGAAGATCCATCACGCTGGCCAGACATGTCATTATCCTCACAAGATTCACTAGATCTAATGCCCCTCCTTTCCTTCTTGCTTGAGTGTGAATTGACCACCGTATTTATGCACTCACCCACAAAGCAGCCTAGGTGCAGTGCGGGGAACTTGCAAACTGGAAAGATGAGACTGAGGCAGGAGAGGTTGTCCTGCAAAAGGTAAGTCCAACCAAAAGGCCAACAAAACGCACATAATATGCATCCAAAGGGTACTCATGAAAACGGGAGAGGGAAAAGCTGCACAAAAAGAAACTATAAGGCAGCTATGCAGAGTAAAGCTATAGCGTGGATTAATTTCTTCAAGAGGGTCTGTGAAGTGAGCGCCTTACCTTGTTGTCACTTTTTTAGAAGGGTTTTTGGTTCTAGATACGTTCAATACTCGTCTTTGATGTGCAGATGCATTTGCCGCTATGGCACTTTGGGATGCAAAATTACAGACGGAATCCCCTATGGAATGTGAGATTACCTAGTCCAGTTTTTACACTTCGAGGACTATAGGTGTGGTGAAATCCCATTAGCAGGGGAGGCTATTAAAAGGGCGTAGCACCTCTATGAAGATTGCAAACAAGACATTGCCCTGTGTCTGACTCCCCAAATTGTTAATAGTGCTGTGCAGTATTATATTATGCTTTGTGATTAGAGTACTTTCTTTTAACTCAAAGATCAGCACAGGACTGGACAATGCCTTATTGTGTCTATTGGTTGACTGTTGAGTTCTGAGCTCTTGACCCCACACTAGCTCTCTGAGAATCCCTTGATTGCTTTTCATCGCTACTCTGTGAGTCAATTATGGAATGGGTGCTCTTGACCCAGTTTCCAAAGCCATAGTGGGACACCTTCCAGTACACCAGTGGCAAATGCCCTCAACCATCAGGGGCCAGTAGCCTCTGCACGTGAAGGAATCTGATCTTGTGGCAGGACTGGTTCTCCCTTGCCCTGACATGATGTATTTTCCCATAATGTAGTAATGGCACACATCCATAAGGATAAATAGGATGAATTTGATGCTATGGTGAAAGAGGTTACAGAATACATAAAAGTTCCAGGCAGGAAACAGTTGCCCTTGGCTGGAAATGATGGATGTGGGTCACTTAATGTGCTGAGCAGCTTTCATGAGTTGGTCCTGTTTTTTACAGAGCGCTAATATCTACAGCAGGAAGTGATCACATACTGAGGCAGAGCAGGATTCCACGGCCTCACATGGGACTGGGAGACCCCATCACAAAGAGTGTTTGGCAGACAGGGTTGGTAGCTATGGGTAAAGTTATTTCTTCCCTAGACTTGTACTAAAGTTTCTTTCTAACCCACCAGGGGCATAATAAACCCCATGCTTTAGCAATTACAGCATGGGTTAGTTTTTTTCATGGACCTCTTATCTGCAACTTGGCAGATAAGAAATCATAATAAACCAAAAGTAAGAAAGAAAGGTGGGTTGCTAGAAAATGGACAGAACGAACAACAAGTGGATGCATTAGCGGGTGAAACAATGGACGGCTGAGTGGGTGAAAGTATGGGTGGATGAAAGGATGGATGAATGAATGGGTTAAAGGATGGATGGGTGCGTGAAAGGATAGATGTATGAAAGGATAGATGTATGAGTGAAAGGATGGGTGGATGAGTGAATGAAAAGATGTATGGATGAGTCGGTAAGTGGATGGGTGGCTGGGTAGGTGGATGAGTGAGTGAAAGGATGTGTAGATGGGTGAAAGAAAGGATGGCAGAGTAAATGGAAATCTGAGATGAATGGGTGAATGGATGGATGGACAGATGGATGGATGAAAGGATGGATGGATGGATGGATAGATGGATGAATTAATGGGCAGACAGACGGACAGATGGATGGACAGAGGGATGTAAGAATGGATGGATGGATGGACTGGCAGATTAAATTGAAATTTGAGAGGATGGATATGAAAGTAAATGGAAATCTGAGAGGATGGATGGGTGATAGATGAATCGATTGAAAAAAGGAACAATTCATGACTGAAAGGATGTATTGGTGTATGGGTAAGTCAAATGGTGGATGTATGGGGAGATGGATGTATGGATGGATGCATGAATAGATGAAGGATGTGTGAACGAATGGATAGATGGATGGAATGGCCACCGGATAGATGGAATGGTGAAATATTTAAAGATGGATGAAAGAATGAATGGATAATAGAATGGTGGATATCAGCAGTTAGATGAAGGGTGAACTAAAGATAGATAGCTGCTTGGATGGAAGCTACAAGGGAGCTCTTCTATGGAGGTTTGAACTTACTTATATTGCGTGCTTAGTGCAGTGAGATCTTTGGTTAAAAGTAGGGGGTATTTTAATTTTCTGGCTACTCCCTTGTAGCCCTCCGATATATATTTCAAAATGTTTCAGTATCCGTGTGTGGTAAATAATCAACAGTGGAGTGCAGACCTTCCACACTGTCAGCAGGAATTTCACATTTTTGGGCTTGTGGACTACCTGCATACCAACCCAGCACCAGTGTACACCAACCAAAGCAGAAGCCTTCAGGCTGGTTGATTCATAACAAAGTCATAACACAATACTTGGCTAGCCAATATCTCTCACTTCTCAAGCAACAGCCACAGTCCTTGTCAGGGTGAACCACAAAAGTCACTAAATTAAACTGTTCTGAGGCCGTGGATGGCAGCAAGTGGCTCAACATGACAATATGACATGGGTATGAGGGAAGCTGATGGTATCAAGACAAAGGAGTGTGAGAGGTACTTAACTAGACGAGTGGATGCAAGTCATGTGTGACCGGTGCAAAGTCAAAAGTTATGGCTGACCAAAATAGATCGCATTTTTAATACACAATGTGGCTTTGGTCTTGTCTCTGCTTACCTTCAAGCTTTCAAGTAATTTTATAGGATAATGTCTGAGAAAGTAAAGTTCAGCAGGGCAAGTCAGCTGGCAGTGCCCAAGGAGGAGGCATCATTGTAGGGGAGCTGCTGGATGAAGTTGCAGTGAACATTTTTATGTTTCATTTTTGGAAGCTGAAAATCTCCAGTTGGATGAAGCTACAGTCTGTTGCTGATGAGGGCTCCAAGAGACCAGATACCCTTCAACAAAGAGCAACTGAACAGTAGCATTTAATTTAGTGGCCCTTTGTATATGATACACTACTTTACTAGGGACTTAAATTAAATATGGCAATTAGGTATAAGCCAGTTCTATCATGTTTTCAGGAGTGAGCGCAAGCACTTTACCAGCCTCAATAAATCTACTAGCCCACTCACTATTGCAAGTCAGATTTTATAAGATCACGCTATTTTTAGCTCCTATTGGCCCAGTTTGGCTTGGTGGGAGAGCTGGAGTTGGCACAGAAAAGGTGTTCTGTTCATTCAGAAAATGAATGAGAAATAAAGTTGCCTTTAAATCTTGTTTTTATATTGTCACAATTGGTGTGTGTTCAAAGACAGAGGTCAAATGTCGACTTATGTCATATTACAATTTGCTGCCTATTTTACCCTGAAGATTGGTGTTTACAAAATCCTCTAACTTTGTAGTCAGAGAAAGAAAAGTAAAGTGAACTGTCTGATAAACATGCTGAGGTGCACACAGTGTGAAATTAAATGTGTCAGGGTGTCATTTTTTCTAATGCACAACATTTAAATAGCTCGTATATCAACTGTACAAATATTTCAAAATATATTTCAGAAGATAGGGAAGCACTTTTTTGTAATTTTGAAGTATGATGGAAACACATATTTTAATAAGATTAAAACAACTCAGAACACTTTACTTGGTGATGTACAAATGATAAATATTCGCTGAAACCAGATTTCCATATATTATCATTTGTACGCTATTTTATCAGTAAAACTACTTGTTAGTGGGAAGTTTACTGGCCATTTAAATGGAAATGTGCAGTCTGTAAATGACATTGTGCTACTACATCATGCTTTAGTAATGTATTTATTAAAAGCCAGATTTTAAACACAAAGGGCCCGTTTTACAAAGGTAAACTTCCACTTTTCTGTAAGTTTACTACTATTTGGTATTGTAAAGTTAGATCAAAAGTCTAACTTTACTAGTTCTTGGCATTGACAAAAGTAAATTTAGGCCAGAAATCTAGCTTCACTACTTTTCGGAATTCACAAAGGTAAACTTAAACCAAAAGTCTAATTTTACTAGTAGTAACTCATTTTTGTAAGTACCGAAAAGTACAAAAGTTAGACGTTTGGTCTAAGTTTACCTTTGTGAATACTGAAAAGTAGCTAAGTTATACTTTTGGTTTAAGTTTACCTTTGTGAACACCAAAAAACTAGTAAACTTACACAAAAGTGGAAGTTTACCTTTGTGATTCGGACCCAAAGTGAGAAACATTCCTGCCCCACCATGATACCTATACTATTAGTGAAATCAGGGGTGGACTGGCCGTAACAGGCATCAGGAGTTTCCCTGGGAGGCTGGAAGGTTGAGGACCGGTTTTGCAGTGGTTGGGACGGTTTTGCAGCAGTGCTGCAATATTGGCTCCCAGTAACAAAAGCAGTAGTGATTCACACTTGCCCCTCAGAGGCTGGTACAACAAAATTGCCAGGGCTGCTTTGGGTTCCCAGTCTGGCCATGAGTGAAATAAGTGAAAAGTCAGGAATCATTTATTCCCTTTATGTGGGCTACATTTTTATTATACAAGGAGCAAATGTTAAGTCTATTAAATCAAACAAAAGAGGATTTGTACAGTAAACCTGTTGAGCTCACATATTTAAAGGTGCTCTAGTATGTGATAATTAAGAAAAAAAAGGAGACTTGGTGAAATAAATATTTGCCTGGGATCACACAATTTGAGGCCAATTATGGGTCAAGCTCATTACAATTAGGTTGAGTAAATCATTCAATTCACCAGACCTGCAGGTCTGGTACAATGTTTATGATTTTTGAGAACTGCTTTAGCACTGGTTAGCAGTGGTAAAGTGCACCTAAGGCCAACAAAAACGAATTCAGCAGAACAGGAGGGGAGAAGGCAAAATGTTTGGTTGAAGATCACCCTAAGGCTGACAGGTCTAAAATCCATGTATTGTACTGTATTGCATTATAGCATCTGTTCCGGGTACAAAGGGATTGTTTCTTCTAAAACTGCAGTTTGAGAGCACAGATTGGCAAATGTGTAAATGTATGGGATGCATGTCTCATATATATTCAGTGTGCTAGTGTTTAAAGCAACAATCCTAGTGTTCCCCAAGGTGGCCAAACCATGGTCGGACAGGGACAGAAAATACTCCAGGACACCAAAATAAAAGAGTCCCCCATTAGCAAATCAGATAGTTAGGAAATTGGCCCGCTTTGGAAATTAGGGCAGTTTTGAACGTTTTAAAGACATGCTGTACACCTGTTTCACAAGGTATGGGAGATAGCATGCTTTTGTGTTTTCTGCAGGTAATATCTGTGGTAATGTCACATAATTCAACAGGAAACAACAGCTCACCAGACCATAAACCCAGCCCGTATACCTGTCAGAACAGCCCTTTGGGCATTGCCAGATTGGTCTTTAGGCCATGTCCCCAAACCTAACCTACGTTTTGACATATTGATGGATTTAGCTTGAGACAGCTAGGCTGGCATACTACATTTCCTAGTAATTTACAAAACTCTGATATTTCACTTCCCTACATGAAAGGCAGAGCCACCTGTCTGGCAAAAGATTTAGATGGAACTATTCACTGCCCTTGGAGCAGGTGTCTTGTTGCTTTATCCTCTGAGATCCATCGTCAATACCAGTTGGAGTTATTAGCACCTTAGCCAACTTCCTGTGGATGACCTAAGCATTGTACCTTAATCCAGAGGAGAAAAGATCTTTAGCATCTAAAGGCGTTGATTCATCTTCAAGAAGTCAAGCAATTTTCCTGAACTTTAACCTCTTAATAAATCTTGCTTTTGGGAAACCACTTCACTGGATTGACTATGTGCATTCCAAAAATGGTATAATCTGTAGCTACCATCAGGAGATCGGAATATATTCATTGAACGCCTTCCACTGTTTACACGACATGGTGGCTTAAAAATCACTGTGCACCATGTGCTGAAAAGCCCAGCACCAAGGCAAATCTGCTACTTGAAAAGCTGCAAAGCTTTTTGAAGAAGAATTTTGTAAAAATATATCCCCAAGTGTCTTCCAACTGGCCGAGCAGGAGCGTAATGAAGAACCCTGCAGCTTGTGTGGTGCGCGGGTGGGGGGCAGGGGTACTACCCCACCATAGGGAGCCCCCATTCAGCATAAGGCCAATGAATATCTGTGAGATATGAGAGACTCAGGGGCCCCTCTTACACATTCTGCAGGGGGGGCATACTTTTTTGTTAGGCCATTGAGAACTAGAGTGTGTCACGTGACACTATTTTTTTAAGCTTAGCTTTATATAAATGGGGGATGAGGCAAGATACAAACCTCACTCCTCAGCTAAGGCCCAACACGAGGAAAAACCAAACACAACATCTGCCCACTTGGAAATCCTCAGCCTCTGCATCTATTCGACTATTTCTGAGTTTGCAGCCGATTATAAATGCACTGCTTGTTTGTATAAATGCGAGAGAAGAGGCAACGTGCTATCACAAATAGCTTGCAATATTTTTTTCTTAGACTTTAGTGACTAAAAATCAGTATTATCGAGTGACTTTCTTTGGATGCGTGAATGCAGCTGTTGGTCCAGGTGGAGGCAGTTCTGCTCTGTACAACTCCCTCGTGATAGCTCTAGAAGACCCTTCTGTCTGTAGAGGCTTCACAAATTCATGTACCATTGAATATAATTTCAACTACATTTATGGTTCTGTTAATTAAAAGCCATTAAAACAAGCGTAAATAATTTTGTTTCCTGAGGCTAACCCAAGGCTGTTCACCTACTGCTGCAGTGAAATGAAATCTTAGGATGTCAATCATGTTTTCACTCTGCAAAGGATAGGTGGGCGTCATCAAAATCATTAATGTTCAGGTGATCGCTCAATGAAGCGATGGCATTTGATTGACAGTCTAACCAGGGATATAGCAGGGCACAATGTGCAGCTCAGAGGATTTTTCGGTCCTCTCCAGGCCATGCGACATACAATGCTGCGTTTTAAAAAAACATACGTATGGCCTTCAATGCATTCTTTTTTAACAAACTAGAACTCAAGTCTTGTCAAGTCAGTCTCCCAAGGTAGCTTCACTGTCCTAAGTCTAGCCAAATAGATAGAACAGCATACGATAGTGCAGCCGGAGCAGTGGCACCGGAACCCAGAAGTCTGAGCGGGCCATAGCACTCTAATTATAGTTATTTTTTTCTGCCAAACCAGGAAATGGAGCAGAGAGGTTAACAAATGTCTAATATCCTTCCTTCCCTTAGGGCCCATGAAAGTTATGCTACTCCAATGTACACCTCGGTAGACGGTATTGGAATGTCAGCACGCGCTCCAGTTTCTTTTTAAACAAGCCACACAAAAACAGAAGTTTATGGGAACTAACTTGATTTTCATGGGTAAGTGTGTGAACAGTCGGCTCTGTTTCAATGTGTCTGCTTTAGATATACGCAGCTAATTTCAATTTCCCCTGCAGTAAAACCGATAAAGTCCCTGAGTGCTAAATTCAGCTTGTACATTAATTCACTGTGACAAAACTGAAAGAAATATGTGAAAATATGACACCCAAGCCCATCACCTGTAATTACCCAGACAGAAGCTTATCCGGCTACACATGGATGAATCTTACTAATTAATTACTGCGAGCTTGGCAGACTGGGCCCCAGCACCGTTCAAATTAATTCTATCCCTCTCGCATGAGAATTCGTGACAGTGGGAAGTTACCCATAGCAAGACAACATACCGGATATAAGTTCAAATGCCTTCAGGCGCACCCTAAAGTTCAAGGGTACAGGATTAATTCACCTGCTGCATTATAGTGCAAGGTTCAAATCTTGATTCGTCACAGGCTCAGGTTTTTCTCGTGGTGTAAATATTTATGGGGGGTAATCCAGATGAAAGAGAGTGCTAATAGACCCATTCAAAGTCCCTCCTTTATTGCACCAAAAACATAATCGTAAAACGGTAAAAGAATTATACAGTCTGTTATAGTTTTACATTGGCTGTTTTTTGCTTCATATTTAGGAGAGTTAAGATTAGAATGAGGAATAACATGAAGCCATGGTTAGACTGTGTAAAGACTCCAATTTCTCCCATTTTCGATCAGTGACCTAAGAGCAAATGAATCAGGGTAATATCTGCTGGGATGTGCATGGGGAAAGTAGGAGGAGAGAGTGCTAAATGTTGCTCAAAATGCATAAATTTGGGTTCAAGGCTCGTTGATATTTGAATTTTTTTTAATTAAGTGCAGCACAAAACTGTTGGCGTTTCTGTTTCTGTGTGTTGCAAAGTACCCGTCCACCGTTTTCTTAAATAAAGATTAATTATGAAATAACGTACTTATTGTATTTATATTTTCCCATTGGAATTGTAAATAATATACCTAAAGCTGCTGTTACCAATACAAAGATGTCCAAAACACCTCAGTAAAGTGTTCTCTCTCTTGAAACAAACATTGACCGGCTGAACTAAGTGGTGCACTTATCACACTGGTGTAAGAAGCCGGTGCAGTTGTGCTCAATCGGTACTTCAATATTTCTAGGGGAATGCGTGGGATACTATACAAATGTGGATTAGTAACAAGTAGGACCAGCACCCCAGCTTCACTGGCAGACGTGCTCACCACCTCTGGTGGACCTCAATGCAACCCACAGCCAGGACACCATCAGGCTGCAGAGTAAGAAGGGTACAACAGAACAAAACAAAGCAGCAGGACCTTTCCAACTTTGTTCTCTAATGTTTTCTTCTCAACATCTTTCTTCGTGTAGGTATTCAGACTGTTTTTAGGTCCTGTTTGATTTTTTACTAGAGACTTCTGGTTCAATATTTTGCACTTTTGTATTTTGACTTCTAATTTCTGTTACACATTTCTTGGACTGTTCAATACCTTTAGCAATATTACTGACAGCACTAAGAAAGGATTCTGTACCTAACCATAGTCTTTCTTGTATTTGTTTTACTTTTGGTCTTCATCGGTATTTGATCTCTAAGTACTTGTTCAAAAGTAATGGTTTCAAATGCACAAGAACTGGATAAAGTATGTAAAGTAGATACATAATCCTCTATAGATTCTTACTCCTTTTGTGCACGTGATTTTTTTTTTGAATCTTTCCATTACTATGTTGATCTTTTTCCCAAAACGAACTTTCATTAATCTAGTGGCTTTTTCAAAATCATTCATATCGCCAGCATCTTCGATAGGAGGAAGATTATTAAATACTTTCAAACCTGCACCTCCCAAACAATGCTTCAATAAAGCTAGTTTCCTTTTCACAGAGCAGTCTTCTTTTTCAAGAACATCAACGTACGTTAAAAACATTGGAAACCAAAGCTACCATTCAATATTAGGCTCACCTGCAACTTGTAGAAAATGTGGAGGTGCAACAATATTAGCCATGTTGAAATTCTCATAAACAATGTCTCTAAACTGAATAAATAAGCAACATAAGAAAATCTAAAATAAATAGAACTGTAAGTAATCGTGACTTTAAATAAGCGTAGTAAAACAACAAACAGGAAAGGTGTGTACATCACCATGATGCACAAACAGCCACTGAATAGACAAAGAATGGTGTGCACATCACCGTGATGCACAAATACCAAACTGCACAAAAAACTAAATAGCTTAAAATGTATTGTATCCACGATGGTTTAAACTGAATCAAATGTGTTGAATCCCACGATGATCTCAGTGTGAGAACAAGGTGTGTGCATCACCGCGATGCGCCAACAGTGTAGACTTCAACTTAACTAAGATGGCCGCCAAGCATCCTAACATAGCGTCAGCATGTACTCTGAACGACTGACGTCAATTCCTGAGGTCATAGTGACGACCTCCGAGTACTGAGGAGTGCGTGTGCAGAAGGGTGCGTGTGATCACCGAGGGCGTAAAGACTCAGCGTGAGGAAGAGGGCAAGCTGCCAACGGTCCGTTGTACCCAGAGAAACAGAGTATCCCCAAATTGAAGAGAAATTCTCAATCCAACCAGACCATGACTGGCTCAGGGGAACAACGCAACACCAACAGAGTGCACCACACCACCTCCACGGAAAGGACAGTTGAAACAACGATGCTGAATTGAAGAAAAAGGTGACTGCTGCCTTCTTCCTTCTCCCGCTCGTTGCCAAATTCATGAAGTACTGAGAGTGTACAAGTTGGTTCAGAAGAGAAGATTTATTGCATAAAAGGAGGACAGCTTATACATCCACCCGCATGAGCCTCCTAAGCCAGCAACTGTCTTCTCCTGCCCCCTGTCCAAGTTCCCAACATTCTCCCCTTGACAGCCTAACATTTCACAATATAAAGGTAAAACAGTATCCCAAAAGGTATAAGTGTGAAGGCAATTTACATTGTATGCAACAAGCATTACATGGATCAGAAAAAGGAGAAACCTATTCAAGTAGTTTTAGAAAAGTAATTTTTTTTAGTTTTGATATTCAAGAAGACATTTTTTCAAGTACACTCAGTTATATACAGCACATAATCAAATACTTGGGGTGACAACCCGAAGAGAACTTGGTGCACAGTATATACACAACAGCATGCGCCTATAATAAGCGCAAATTATAGGCGCATGCTGTTGTGACCCCAATTGAAATCACAATTTGTACCAAAGATAGTCACTGATTTTATGTCACTGTTTGGGCTATTCACTGTAAATATATCACTTTGCTCACTTTGCGCCATTCGTCGCTGCTCACGCTTTCACTTGAGTTGCCACACCTCACTTGTATATACTGTGCACCAAGTTCTCTTCGGGTTGTCACCCCAAGTATTTGATTATGTGCTGTATATAACTGAGTGTACTTGAAAAAATTTCTTCTTGAATATCAAAATTAAAAAAAAATACTTTTCTAAAACTACTTGAATAGGTTTCTCCTTTTTCTGATCCATGTAATGCTAGTTGCATACAATGTAAATTGCCCTCACACTTATACCTTTTGGGATACTGTTTTACCTTTATACATAGCACCCTAATCCCGATTGGTTTATGGGTCACACTCCTGTGTTTCTTACAATAACATTTCAGAATGACATAACTAAAAACACTACACTTTCCATCTATGCACCCAGGATCTGGAACAACATCCCCCTATCCATCAGGACTGCCCCAAAGCTCCTTCAATCTAGGCAATAGTTTAAGATGCATTGTTTTAAAGAACACTACATCACAATGTGGTAACTGTCCACAACCCGATTGCCTCTCCTATGACTCGTTGACTTTATGCTTGTCGTTGGTCCTGTACACCTTTTGGCTAGACCTTTGCTATAGAAATATCGCCTACATACATACCTGCCAACCGCACACCGTACACATAGTTGAAACAATCGAAAAGTGGCAAGGCTTTCTTGTGCAAAAGACAATATTTGTACCCCCAAATCAAAAAATGTTCTACAATTATAGTGTGTTCTAGATGTGGAACTATGGAACTATATGTTGAAGGTGAGAGAATTCATAGCAGAATGCACCGCAAACCTACCTCATGCAACTTGGTGTTGCATGCAGGGAGTGCACACCCCAAGAGCCAGATCAACGCCATCCCGTATGGTGAGATGCTACGGGCACGTAGAAATTATAGTCAGGAAAGTAGATTCAATCAGAACATATGTGAGATCAAGACACGGTTTATAAAATGGGGCTATAATGAGGATGTGGTGGTTAAAGCTGAAACAAGAGCACGAAACCTTAAACACTCTGACACATTAAGAGAAAAAACTATGACCAACAAAAGGGATGAAGTTGTGCGGTTAACTACAAATTATCATCCAGAATCGCACAAATTATACAACACACTCAGGAAACACTGGTCACTGTTAAGTAATTATAAAGATCCACACAAATTTGTAAAGGATTATCCCAGTATCACGTACAAAAAGGGCACTTCAATACGAGGGATTGTGAGTCCCAGTTATCCAGCAATAGTAAGAGCAGAAACATGGCTTCATGGCTTCATACCTTGAGTAATGGTTCGTATAAGTGTGGCAGATGCAGCATGTGTAGGATGGCTCCGAATGGTCTCAAAGAATTTGATTATAATGGGTCAGGGAGGTTTGAAATTCGGAGTCATATAGATTGTATGACCAAATATGTGGTATATATATCTTGATCTGTAATTGCAAGATGATATATGTAGGAAGCACCATCCGACCCATGAAAGAGAGAATAATAGAGCACTTTAGAGCCATTAAGCAAAATGATATGAGATACCCACTGGCACAACATATGAACACCTACAGTGCTCAGGGTAAACATTTACAGTTTAGATTTCATGGAGTTCAGACAACCCCTATTGATAGGAGAGGTGGTAATAGGGAACTGAGATTGCGTCAGAGTGAGGCACGCTTAGATGCTGTTAAACAGGGCCTTAATTTGGACCATGAGATGCAATATTTCCTTGGAATGTAAATGGTCATTGACAGCTTTGAAACATCAGAAAAATATTGAGCTGCATTTTTATTGTGTTACAAATCTTAGTCTGGGACATAGATAAAGACTGGATAACTACGAGGGTGAAATCTCTTCATATATCAATGTGATGTTTGTTTTCTGCTAAAACATCGAGTTACATTGAATATTAATATGTCTGGTTTACATGGCTATGTTAGGCCAGAAATACAAATGACAATAGAAGTATAGAATTTGATATATGTGTTTGCCTCTGTAACCCCGACCTGGGTACGATTGTAAAAACTGGTTATACCCTATACATGAATCTTATTTGTGAAAATGAAGAAATATAACTTGAAAAGAATGTATATATATAAGTTGACATCAACGTTTATGTGATAATAATGTTTTATGGTATTTGTTTTATGTACATTGGAATTTTCCAATGAACCCTTTTTTGTGGATGGCTCAGGCTGATGTTCCAATACATAGATTGACGTCCAATCAACAGGGATTCGTCTCCAAATGTGGAAGTTTGATACCACAATTATGAGAACATGGACACTGTTCTCGTTAGATTAGTAATGTAGTTAGAATAAGGCGTGAGGTCCATTTCAGTACTAACAGGATGTGGATTTAATCGTATATGGGCGGTAGAATTCACTGAGGTAGTGGTGTAATAAAGCTTCATTCAAAAAGAACACGAGTTAAGTAGAAAACACTCGGACTACATAGTGAAGCTTTTGGTGGCCATATTGGAGAAGGCAGCGTCAGTTCCAGAAGTTCACATCTATATGTAACGTTCTCTAGTTGAACTATTCGCTTTGTGATAAGAATATAGATTCTATACGCATGACGGCAATATGTACAGTTTTTAAAAAATTTTACTCGGGTTTTAGCTCTGCCGCACTTTGTAGTCCTTTCTTGAACATAAATACAGGCCGAGAAACAAAGATGGCGCTCACTTGGAACACCAGGTCACGACTACGAGGAGTACTCTCCGGAGTCTGGTAAGTGTGGTAATGAGTGTGTTAATGTTGAGATAGAAATCGTACGTCGTGTTAGGAAAGGCATGGATTGGTGGCACAGTGGAGGAGATGCGGATACTATGTCGGTCTCCGAGGTGCGGTATTTTAATACTGTTGGATATTGTATATAATAAACCGAGGTCGCTAACGGAGTGCATAAGATTGCTTTTTTTTTGGTGATGACATGGCATGGAAGTACGACACCAGTGCTAAGCACCGATATTGTGCATGGCAGTTAGGAACCGTGGTGGGGTACATATGAGATCTTCAATACTGAATTGTGTGGTATGGAAGCTTGATACTAGCACAGAGCATTTAGCGTGGATGAATGGTCATTGTTCAAATTAATATCTTCTGGACTATAAGACGTTGCCATTTTAGGAGATTAAGTCTCACATCACATATATTCCTAGTAATAGTAGCTGTGTGTGTAATTGGAATAGGGAAGAAACCTGATGGATTATATTTATCATTTACAGGATATATGAGTGAATCGCTTTACGTTCGACCTGGATAAATAATTGGAATATTGAGCGGTAAGATTGCTTCTTTACTGATAATCACTGCGGTTTTTATAATGCAACATTGTATGATATGCCTATAGTTTGACCAGTGATACTGGGTTATTATTTCCGACAGAGCTGGATTAGAATTTGATACAGTGAATTTTCCTTCTTGCGAGATATAATAGTTGGTAAATTTTGGAATTTGAGAGAACATCCAGATAGGTGAGCATTAATTCGAACATCAGCATGCGGTTTTTCACTCAAGGTGTTTTGGCCTTTTACTTTTCTCTTTTCTAGGTGTTGCACTGTGTGTTCTTATATTCTATCTTAAATTTAGTTTAATCAATTTAGACCCTTCGCAACATAATGTATCTCTAGTAATGGAGTATAATAAGTCTCTTTCTCCAGAAATTAGTCCCTCACCTATGATTCACTCTGTGATTACTTTGCATCACATGGGTGGTATGGTGGTGGTGTTTTGACTAATGTACATTATGATACAGTATGGTTTTTAAATTCAATTTTAGCCCTGAAGAAGTCTTAGATGCGAGTGCATCATTGTTGACGAAACACGTGTTGGCTTTGGATGAATTGTTGAAGATTGCAATACATTTGAAGAGAAGATTTTTTCTGATTTGACGAATAAAATCACCACAAAAGAAGATTGATTGGACTTCTTTATACTCTGAGTAAAGTTGTGCTCAGGACATTGTCTCCCATACACATAGTTGCATGCTGCCTATGGAGGCAAGCTCTTAAATGCCCCATGTAGGGGTAGTAAGCACATTATAAATCTTACAATACTGCAAAGAGATGTTAAAACTGTGATCTCTTCCTCTCTGCCCTGAGAGATTTTTGCTTCTAATAATTGTTTAGTGGTCAGTTAGTTGAGGTTTCACAGATGCAGATGTCAAAATATGTTTGCTTCCTGTGGACAGGGATAATAAGCGATCAAGAACTTTTCTATGTTTTTAGGGAGTTCTGAGCAAAAAAAAGGTATACCCATTGCTAAACGTAAACTGTTATATCTTTATTGGAAGTGGGGAGCATTCTCCTAGCCATGCATTATTATACATATGCTTCCAAGCTGTGCCCATTTAACTAGCCAGCCTGACAATCAGGTGTGAATGTGGCACAATCATATTTATTTCCCTTCTAATTTTTTTAAAAGAACATGGTGCCTAAAAATTCTGCCCCCTCTACAAAAATATTTAGCTGAATATTTTTGGAGAGTTTGCAGAGTTTTTAGGCAGCATGTGAAATATGTATATGCTCCTTAGCCCTACTGCATAAATTACTCACACATAGAATCGAAAGATTGAAAACCATTGAGCAAACCCACTGTTTTTGCTATTCTGCAGAGAAAGTCCATCATTCACTGCATGGTCCTCAGCTCTCTGATACTTTGAATGGAGATTCAAATGCCTCCAGCTGGTGCCAACATTCAGAAGCTGGTTTACCATATGACCTGGAAATTGGAACAATCGTAATTCCAGGAGTTGGGCCAGTTAAAAATCTAGGCTTTCCCTGCATTACATCCTCACAAGTATCATTTAGAAATGATTGTTTCTGATAACTTCCACGGGAAAATACGCACCTCCATGTCTGCAAAAGAATCTAGAGTTTCATTTATTTCTAGTTAAGAAATTCTGCATTGTATGTCTGAAGAAGAGTATCCTTTTTAATAAATTACCCACCATGAATGAAGCAAAGTAACAGGTCTATAGCTGCCTATCCTACACATGAACTCTGCCAGAGTGGGGCAAGGGTAACATTTCAGTCCGATTGCAATGGAACATGGGTCGGATACAAAGACCAGGTTTATCCCAGCAGAAAAGTTACCTCCTCGAAGCTGACATCCTTCTGAGCAAGCAGCCAATCTGTGCTGCCAAGAGAAGGGAGTTCAATATCGACGGAATCTGGCAGTGAGACGTGCCTCGACTAAACCACTGATTTTGGCGGGAACAACTCCGGCAGGAGAATTTCAAGTTATCTGACTTCTTCTTCGATGCAGGAGCAGTGGGATGGAGTCAAAACAATCTCAGTGTCAACGGATTATGACATTAAGTGGAGAACATAGCAGGACCTACAGCAAAGTCAGGTCCACCAGCTATGCACCCTCAACAAATCGGCTGCCAGATTGGTCCAGATCCCTCAATGGTTCTTCTGGCAAAAAGGTTTTAGAAAGTTTCTAAGTTCCAAGCTTTAAGTGTTAGGCAGAAGGAGCACATTCCAATAGCAGCATAGGGTTCCAGAACCTCTGGAAGAGCACTTGGGGGGTCAGGGCTCTCCACAGAAGCCACCGGCCGGGTTGAGGCCAGGTCCAGTTTAAACTGGTCATCTTGGCTCTTGAAGGAAAGTGGACTTCTTACAGCTTTTTTGTCCTTGTAGCTTAACAGAAGGTCATCCAACTGAACCTTGGAGTTCACCTCTTTGTACTAGGTACAAGTGAGAACTATTCCTGCCCTTGGGGTTCTCGTCTCCGGTCTCAATAGCAGGTACTGTTTTTTTCTGTCCTCCACAGGTCCATTACTGTTCTGAAGAAAATACCCAGGGGTGTCACATGTATGTCTAGTACTAGCTTGTGGGTGGGGGTAATTTCTGGCCTTTTCCTTAACCAATAGGGAAAAAGTTTACAGGGCATCCCTACCCACTTTTTCAGCAGGTCCTGTTTCCCGGGCAGCAAACCATCCCACACTGCACTTCTGTACCCAAGACAAACATAGCCGAAACTTTGTTCCTCTGTGCAGAGATTCTTGTGCCCACCCAGACATTAGGCTATAGAAATGGAAAATCCCTCAGGTCACTCAAAACCACTTCTTGGGCAGCTTCCCCTCCCACTGGATTTGAAGCCAGCCTGACTAATAAGATAAAAAGTAGACACGTCCAGGTATGAGCTACATCTACCAGTGACATGGTAGGCACCCTTTGAGGATAATTAAGTTCCTGGGCACAACCCAGATGGCCATCCTGTCAGAGGCACACCACACCTCCCTACACCCAGGGCCTTTGTTTCAGCGCTGGGAGCAATGGTACACATCAACAAGGAGCTATTCAGCTCCTGGATAACAGTTGGAAGCATTTGTAAATGGGCTTCTAAAGGCTTTAAGCAGGTTGAAGGTAACTTTTTACAACCACTTTTTGTAAAATATTTGTTGAAAATCCAAATTTACCAGTAAACTGGATTTATAATAAATGTTTTAAAAAAAACTAAGAATTAACTTTTTAACTGGCTCCTATATGGGGATAACTGTATTTAATTTTCATATTAACTCCCAATGCGTTCCCATGGAGCAGCTAACCCATCTAGAGTGAAAATAGCAATTGGGGTCTTGCCACTTTATGGACATTTTACATCAAATGTTTACAGATCCTACTTTTTAAACCATGCATCATTCGTTTTGGGCATTACGGATTACTTAGGGGGTGCCTTATTACAATCTAAAAGGAGGTTTGGACCTGTTAAAAGGGGGTTATTTTGATAGGTTGATTTTTGCAATTTGAACCTACACAACTTGGTTACTAGTTGCAGGCCTGCACCCATGTTTTGCAATGCCACTTTAGTGGGTGCACATTGTGTGCTGCAGTCCACTAGTGACATTTACCTTATTGACCCTGGGTACCATTTGTACCATACATAGGTCTTATGAGTAAGTTAAATGTGCCAATTAGGAGTATAGACAATTTCAACACATTTTAGGGGATTAAAGTACTTGCACTGGGGCCTCCTTAGCTGAGTGTCAGTGCACACAGTAATAAAGACTGGCAGCATCAGTCAAAATAAGCAATGTAATTGGCCTCCCATTCGTGAAAGTTAGAGCTAATGGCTTTGTAAATGACAGCACACATCCCTAGCTGTAAACACTGGAAAAGGAGACTTAGATTAAGTTAGGCAAGCAGCGCAGATGAAAGGCACGGCATCTATTGTTGAAGTTGATGCGCGGCGTTCCATGCTACTGAAATTAAAACATAAGATTGGTGTGTATCACTTACAACGCAACTTTTACGTCGTAATGCTGTTACAACGCAGCTATTACAACGCAGGATCCATTACAACGCATGGCATTACAACGCATGGCATTACATCGCAAATGCTATTACAACGCATACCATTACATCGTAAGTATTGGTAAGTATATAATTTATTTTAATTTTATTTAATAATATATAAATGATTTAATTAATATTAAAATCTGCGTTGTAACGTTGGGTTTGGGTTTTGGGGTACAGGGGTGTTTTTAGGTTTCAGGGTAGGGTTTGGGTTTTGGGGTACAGGGGTGTTTTTAGGTTTCAGGGCAGGGTTTGGGTTTTGGGGTACAGGGGTGTTTTTAGGTTTCAGGGTAGGGTTTGGGTTTTGGGGTTCAGGGGTGTTTTTAGGTTTCAGGGCAGGGTTTGGGTTTTGGGGTACAGGGGTGTTTTTAGGTTTCAGGGCAGGGTTTGGGTTTTGGGGTACAGGGGTGTTTTTAGGTTTCAGGGCAGGGTTTGGGTTTTGGGGTACAGGGGTGTTTTTAGGTTTCAGGGCAGGGTTTGGGTTTTGGGGTACAGGGGTGTTTTTAGGTTTCAGGGCAGGGTTTGGCTTTAGGGATAATTAAATTATATTTACCATTTTAAAATTAATAGAAATATATTTAATAAATTAAATTAATTATTTTACATTAATTACAATTTTTAATTAAATTAATTAAATTAAATAATTTAATATTATTAATTTAATTTAATTTCATTATAAAAAATATGTACATTAAAATAATTACTTTTTTTAATTAAATTAAATTAATTATAATTTTTATTATAATTACATTTATTAAATAGATATTATTTTATTAAATTAAATTAATGACAATATTTAAATGTCTTTTAATTAAATTATTTAAAAAAGTTTAATTACAATAAACTAAATAACATTTTTAAAAAAAAGTCAACTTATCTATACTTACGATGTAATGCCATGCGTTGTAATAGCATCTGCGATGTAATGCCATGCATTGTAATGACATGCGTTGTAATGGATCCCGCGTTGTAAAATCTGCGTTGTAACGGAATGCGTTGTAATACAACGCGTTGTAATGACACCAATCCCATAAGATTATGCACGGCTGAAAAAAAATAATAAAGCCAGGCAGGCTCTACTGCTTTAAAAAAATATATTATGTTGTGTGCAGTCTTAACATCAAGTTTTGCAAGCGGCACATAGAGAAAGAGTGAACTACTTGGGCTTCCGTCAGGATGCAGGCAATTCAAGTAGGCAACTCTGAGCACTGCAGCAGGAAGCTTAAATGGAAGCCAAAGCCTCAAATAGCAGGGAAGCTAATTACCCCAGGTCCAATTGGAGGACACATCCGCACCTGTAAGCACTAAAAAAGGACAGATTAAGTTGGGCGAGCAGTGCAGAAGAAAGGCATGGCCACTTTTATTGAAGTTGAAGCATGACGTGCCGCACTGCTGAAATTCAAACATAAGATTATGCGCGGCTGAAAAAAGAAAAACAAGGCACGGCGTGCTACGCTGCGTTTTTTAAAAAGTGTGCCGTACCAGGCTACTTTAAAAAAACAAAAATATGCTGTTGTGTGCAGTTTCAACATCAAGTTCTGCGAGCCGCACAAAACAAATGAAAGGCATGGTCACCATTATGGCATCTGAAGACCAAAAACATAAAATAAAGCACGTAGTGCATCACGTTGGATAAAAAAAAGCGATCGCTGGAGAGCATGAGTATGTGTGGAGAAAATCATTTAAGAAAATGGTGCGCACAGACTGTAATTACAACATACTGAGTAACAGCACATGTAACAGAGCCAGTCCTCATTAAAGGTACAACAGGAGAAAAGGAGATACTGAGGAGGGACTATTAAGCATAATAACTAATCAAAAGCTACCATTTACAAAGGACCGTAACAGGAGCCAATTAAAAAGATGGGTGGAAAATGGGCGGAGCTTAAAGTCCATACCTGAATACAGTATGTCTGGTAGAGACAGCACAAACGCTGCCTAGGCGAGACCTAGAAACTGGGGATGATCGTGCATAAGGAGGCATTTGTTTTGCACCATGAATGCCACTAGATAGCATCTTTATGCCTAAACTCATCATCATTATGACAAAGTTGGATCTATCACGTCAAAGATGAGCATAGCATGCTGGGAACAGAGATCATCAGATGCCTGATGAAGGGGGACACATCCGTGGAACCCGTGATGCTACACTTGCACTCCCCATTTCTCTTACACACGCTTGTACACTAATGCACAATGAGACACCCTTACAGAAATCAATGATTTTAACTCAAATGTCTCTTCCACATACCCATCCTGGACTTTGTACTCGCTGACTCTTTCAGAGCCAAGTATATGAAGAGCCTCAGTAGAGTAATGCACACATGGTTGTTGCGGGAGAGTCTTTGGTAGCACACAGGTGTGCTGCCTCTCCTGAGTGCTCAAGTCTAGTCATATTTTTATTTGTCTTCCTGACATCTTATTGCTGTGACAGGTCATCCTGCAGCTTCTGGTGTGTGCATGCCCAGAAACTTTCATCAAGTGGTCTCCTTTCAGCACAGACCATGTCACATCCTTCTTGCTCAGTTCTGTCGTCTGAGGTCAAACCACTGTTATTGAGTCTCCCTCCGCCTAACCAGTTCCATGCAGACATACAAGCATGGCAGCTGCTCTCTTAGACACCTTCTCCATGTGGGGACCCAGGCCTTGATGATATGGCTGTATCTAGGAGGATGGAGTTGGCCATTCCCAATGATGTCTTTTTCCTGCATAGCAAAAAGAAAAATTAGTACATCCTCCCTTGGAAAACTTCCAAAACTGCTGTATCAATAAAATTGCAGTGAAGAGGAAAACCTCTGTAGATATTGAATGGGAGTAACGAATCCCAGCAGCCATATTATGGATAAGTCAAAAATCTGAATGCCACTTAAAACAAGCAGTAGCTGAGGGGACTTGACTCGTGCCTCTGTCTTTATGTAGTAATGGCATACGTTCTGGCAGAGAGCTAAAACTGTCCATATTGATACCAAAGGTCCTTATCTACCTTGCGGGTTCCTTTGTTTGATTTAAAATATAAAACTGTCCATAGCCAGATCTAAAAAGGAATGTGGCAAGTGAGAATTCTTGAACATGTACAGAAAAAAGTAACTTAGATTATGAAAATATGCTAGAAAAAAAATCACGTTAGAATCAAACTTTCATCCACTTTGCAACGAATATAAATATACAAACAAAAACTGACTGTTGACAGGATTTTTGCTACCAACTATTAGGTTGTTTTCATAATGTTCATCATGTTCAGAATTGTTTGGAGTTTAGTTTCTTATGATCCAACCTTTGCAAATGTTCTAACAATTTGTTTAAAAAGTTTGTAACTATACTATTGTATTCTCTTACTTCTCAGAATAGAGTTGGGACCCTTCCTAAAATAATCCTACTAGGTTCTCTGGCAGGTGTGATACAGGCACCATACTGTTCCATCCCAGTGAAATAGTCTGTAGGGAGACTGGTGAAACACTGTCTGTCGCCCCTGCTCTTCTGGTGGATGGATGTCAGAACATCTTTAATAGAAATACTGCCTTTAAACTATATTTAGGACAATATATTTTTGTCAGACAATATTTTGCTTACAATATTCTGGTACTATAGTCCATTGGTCCGAGGCTATCTCCATAGGTCCATGGGGCACTGGAAATCTACTAGAGGGTCACCTACTTGGCACACATCATTGTTGTCAATTTCAAAGGCATCGCTTCACAAGGCATCATTCTTGTCATTACTTCCTACTTCCTTGGCAGGGGCACCTTCAAATCTGAAATAGAAAGATGGAAATGCTTCCCCTTCCAAGGGAAAATCTGCAGTATGTTGATCTAAGCAGTACCTGCCCCATTATACGACTTGCATCTAATGGAACTATAGTCGATAGTACAGTCAAATCCAGGCAGAAGGATATGTAGATATCCATAACCTGCCATAATCCTACTAAATTGTCTTCAGGTCCATGCTGTAGTGCTGAATTGTCCACCATTCAGGAAGTCAATGACATTGTTCAAATAATGGACAAGAAGATCACTTGGGCAAACTCCCACTTCAGCCATCAGCTACCTTTGACACCATCGACCACCAAGTTTCCCTTTCTCCTAGAGAATCACACAGGACTCTATTCTACTCCCAGTAGTGTTACCCTATACAAGGAACCCTGGAACTTCCAAGGGTGTTTGTCTGGCACTCACATACACCAATCTATTGATGGGATTCTAAGAGTACCTGTTTGCCAGGGGCCCATAGTTTGACAACTAGAATGATCCGGTAGCCCTCTCGCTATGTTATAATGTTTCTGTGCTATTAACCTGGGACACATTTATATGCTCTTAGACATGGAAATTCTCAGATTTTTAACTTTACTTACAAATTTGACAAATGCCATATTTTCTAGCTACTCGATTCAATTCTTCTTAACCAACTACACGAGACTCTATTCTGAGAAGAATCCTCCCAACCACTTAACATTTCTTGCTTACATCGTAAGTGTTATAATGACTATGCCTTAATATTTGGTGCCAGATAGAACTGTCCTAGAGTTAGAAGGATTTGGATTTCTAAAAAGAAGCCCAAACCTTGTTTATTTTGTTTCTCTAACAAATTGTGGGGCATATTAGCAAGCGGCAGCGATAATTATCGCTGATCGCTGCTAGAGGGAGGAAATCTATCGCCCGCTATCGCTGGGGAAAATCTCCATGGTAGATTTGTATTAACAAAGCTTAACGCCATGGAGATAAAAATCCCAGCAATAGCGGGGATTATCGTCGTTTTCAATGGAATTTCGCTGGTTTTCCAACGATATTCCATTGAAAATGGCGATAACCTTGCTGATAGGGCAGGACAATCTTAGCCATGTAATCCACCTCCCATTGGATTACATGGCTAAGAACAGGTCACAAGCTGGCGTTAGGAAAGTAGCGTTAACTGTGGTTAGCGCTACTTTTCCTAACGCTCTGCTTATTAGCGAGCAGCTTGTTAATAGGAGAAATGTCGCTTAGCGACATTTCTCCTATTAATTTGCCCTGGAACGCCCACTTTGCATCTCATTAGAGATGCAAAGCTGGGCGTTATTGACAAGGGCGCAAAATCAGCAAAACTCGCGATAGTGTGTCTTTGCTGATAGGGCGAAGAAATTATCGCCGCTTTTCAGCCGAAAACGGCTGCAAAAACGGCGATAATTTCAAATCGCCTTCATTGTTAATATGCCCCTATGTGATTTATATAAGGGATAAAGTACCCCCTGCCGTACATTATAAGGATACTGCAAGTCATTGAGTAGTTCCATAACCAAATTTGAGGTACGATGCTGAAGACCGAGTTCCTTTATAAGGTTATGGAATTCCGAGATGACTTGCAATGTGCTTATCATGTACGCCAGGGGGTACTTTATCCCATATAATATATGGTCACCCCATCACCTTTTCCACAAACCACTTAAAACCTTGGTGAGTAGCTCTTTCATGTGAAACAGCGAACATGTCTGCAAATATGAAGGATAAAAATAAAACCTCTAGTGCAAGGTTAAACACATTCGAAAACTGTTAGTAATTTGTTGCAAACAGATATTAGTAACAGTCCACTAGAAGTCAGTTTTGTTTAAAAAAAAAAGCTGCACTAGCTCGGAATGTGTCGAACTATGCAGAAAGATTCCAGCTTTTCTCCAACCAAGAAGTGCAACAAATAAATATGTTCTTTCTGCTTGCCACGGTATGCTAAGAAATAGAAAACATGAAAGAAAAGTAATTTTCATTTTTGTTGCTTCAAACAACTGCTTCAATTATACCCCATGACCGGACCTGTCTTTCACCTCGGCTGCTAGCAGCAGGCATTGTGATGTCACTACTCAACTGTAATAACTTCTAATGGGCGAGTTACGATGTCTTTTCGATATAATCGGCGACTGGGTGTGTCACAGGTCGCTGATAAAGAAATTAGATACTGCCGTTTATAGGGGGACTACAGAAGCCCATGTATTATAATGCTATTTACAGATGCAATAATAAACAAGATGGCTTTATTGGATCAATTGCTAGCAATATTATCTAAGACAATCCATTATGCAGTGTCCTCAGTTTCACTGGAGAACTACCTAGTTAGATCAGCATTTTTTTATTGTGTATCATGTAATCAATCAGTATTACTAAAACGTCCATGATTCTTGGAGACATAATAAAGAAAAGTCAGATTATCCATATGCAAATCAGATCCCAGTTGCGAATAGAGAGTTCTAATAGCTGTATGCACATTTGAACATTGAAGTACCTTTTATTATGGGTTGCATAAAACCACACACAGGCACTTGAAATATGAAACCAGATCATACATTAACAGCAGGACTTCCTTTGTGGTCTTTGTGTTTATTTGCCCTTGTCACTAGGTCTGTGCTAAGAGAATAATATGATGCCTGAGACTTTCTTTGGGGAACATGTGAAAGCAAATCTTAACTGTGATTTGTTGTCATAAACATCAGTGGTGCACAGGAGAGCAAAGCAGAATTGTTTCATTTTTGTGGAACAAAATGAGGTTAACTGGCGCCCTGGTAGAAGCCAAGAACACTATTAATCTAGGAAAAATGTGTCTGAGAGGCTGAATAAGGGAAGAACTTCATTGTCGTGTCTGGTTCCAAATGAATGAGTAATTGTTGAATGGGATATGTTCCAGTTTAGAAAAAGAAGGTAGCTAATTAAGTTTTTAGAATGCAAATTAAATAATATTGATTTTCACCACAGGAGCAGCATTTCTACTGATTCTTTAATTGATGTGTAGCATGATTCATTTGGTGAAATGCCTTTCAGTCTTATGTTTTGCTACGGGAATGATGGTTTGCATCATTCTATTTTATGAGACTGGGCATTTGAGACTGTGATGGTAATTGTTAACAGGTATTAGAACATTATAAAGTTAAGAGCTCCATTGAAGAAAATGGAGTAGCTCTGGGCTTATAAAGCTCATATAAGCCCGGAGAACCAACATTTAATGTTTGTCTTCATGTTTCTTCATTTTTAGTTTGGAACATTCTACCCTTGGGGGGGTGGAATGTTCTAATAGCCTTATCGCCCTTCCGCCTCGGGCTATAACATTGTTAAAGGCCCTCTCCCTTGGGTTCAGGGCCTTTAACAACTAGTATTGTCTCTTGGGCTATAGGGCAACTTTAATGTTGTAGTTGTTTTCCACAAAAAATAGCCAACCCGTCAAATATTTTATTGCTTTTATTTAACTTTACCAAAAGGCAAGTGGTAGCAGTTGTTGCTCTTCGACCAATCTGTCTTCAGGCCTCAGCATTGGCGCTTAAACGAGCTGTAATGCAAGCCGTTGACGCTACCCTTCAAGTAATGGCAAACACTCATTGAATTTTTTGAAGTGAGTGTAATTTTTTTATTTTTTTATAATTCTTTTTATTAAACTTATTCGACAAAACGCACCATTTAAAATCATGAGCAAGCGACATAACCAATTCCACATTTCCGATCAAGCACACACTATACCAAATCAGTTTTACAATAGAATATCTTTCAAGGGGTTTCAAGAGTCTCAGGGTCTGTCCTAGGAGAAGGCGGAGCACAGATATCGCCTCTGTACTAGTTCCAGGGCCCCCACACCCTCCTCCATTTACCTGGGCACCCTCTTGCTACATAGACCGATCTCTCCCTAAACATACACCAGTCTAGGTCTTCCTCCCAATTTCCTGGCGTCAGCGGCTGACGTGTCCCCCCATTGCTATGCTATAGTCCTCTGAGCAATCATAAAGGCTAGAGTCGACCACTGTGTGGTGTATGAGATGAGATCCATAGGTTCCCAAATGTTTAAGAGACACCTCCGGGCCTCAGGCTGAAGGTCAATATGGAGCACCTATCTCAGTGTGTGGAGTATGGCTTCTCAATATGACTGTATGTGTACACAGCTCCATAAGGCGTGTATGAATGTCCCGTCGTCCCCACGCCCTCTTCTGCATTCCCCGCTTTCTGCTCTACCCATCCGTACCAGACTGGGCCCTGTGATGTAAATCCTCTGCAATATTTTAAGCTGCACTAGTTGCAGCCATGCCTGGATGGCAACCTCCCTCGGGGAGGAAACCGCCTCCTGCCAGTCCTCTTACAAACCATCGCTTATCCATTTCTCCTTCAGGGATTTTAGGGGATCTTCCATGTTATTAATACATTTTTTATAAATCAGGGAGATGGTTTTCTCCAGCAGATGCCCGTCAAGTATTCAGTCCTCCAGGGGGGAGACCTCCGGAAGTGTGGACTTGTCGCCGACCTGAGTGAGTAATGCATTTCAAATTTGAAGGTACCGAAAATATTCAGTATCCGCCAGCCGGTACTGTCGTTGGAGGGAGGCGAAAGGAAGAATCATCCCCCATCCCAAACATCCTTGATCTGTGAAATTCCAATGACATCCCATTTATCGAAGCCCTTGGTTTTCCATAAACTCCCCATCTTCTCTGAGTTCCACAGTGGAGTAGCCATGTTGAATCTACCGTCCCATCCGAATCGCTTATTGGCCTCGTGCCAAACATGAATTGAATGTGCAGTTGGACCTGTGAGAGGGAATCTGCGAGGCCTGGCATACAGTGCTCTACCGTATTCCCCCCTGGGAGCAACTATCTATCCATGGCATAATCGGGGTCGTCCAGATGACTGTAGATCCCCTGGTTAATAGCTGCGTGATGGGATGCCCAACAATATTTCTGAATATCTGGGAGACTTATGCCCCTGTCATACCAGTTGAGGGTAAACTTGGTTAGGGCAATTCGGGGCCTGCCGTCCCATAGGAGATCTCTTAGCAGAGTCTCTATTTCTTTAAAATAGGATGACGGGACTGTGTCCATCACGTTTTGGAGCGCGTACAGACTGCGGGGCAGGCCCATCATTTTGAAAATGACCGCTTTGCCTACTAGGGAGAGAGGTAGGGACTTCCAACGCTTGACATCACTTTTCATCCTCCGTATAGGCGGCTCTAGGTTACGGGCAAAGCGGAGCTCCGAGCTCAGCGTGATGTAGATGCAAAGATAGCGGAAACCGTCCGTCGCAATTTGGATTGGACAGTTCCTTGGTAAGGTGGGTGGCTCCCCCTGTAAAACATAGACCACAGATTTCGACCAGTTTATGGTGAAGAAGGAGCATATTCCAAATATAGCAAGAATGTCAAGGAGGCCAATCAAGGAGGCTCTGGGAGAGGTCAGATAGATGAGAATATCATCTGCGTTTAATGATATATTATCTTCCCACCCTGGGGACCACCGCATCCCGCAAATTACTTAGTCTGTTCGGATCTAAGCCGCCAGTGGTTCCAGGGCCAATGCAAAGAGGAGGGGAGACAGAGGGCACCCCTGGCGCATGCCGCGGCTCAGTCGGAAAGCCGGAGAACTATGGTTATTCACCACAACCTGCGCCATGGGGCTTGAGAACTCAAGCGGATCCAGCCCATAAAGTCAGGACCAAACCCCAGTTAAGCCAATACCGCAAATAGATACGGCTATTCAACTATATCAAAAGCCATAGCAGCGTCGAGGGATGCCAATATAGCAGGTTCTAGTATGGTCGATGCCCTTCCCAGAACCCAGTGAAGACAGCGTAAATAAAGGGCTGTATTCCAGTGTGGCATAAAGCCCGACTGGTCGGGGTGCACTAGCACGGTTATAACTTTGATCAGATGCGTTGCCAGTAGTTTAGCAAGGATTTTCGGTTCTGCGTTTAATAGCGATATCGGCCGATAAGATGCGCTGCAAGTGTTTGGCTTGCCCTCCTTATGTATAACAACTATATTTGCGACCCGTTGGTCATAGGGGAGCATCCCCTTGTCTCTGCTGTCCACGAACATATTACGGATATAAGGGGCTATCTTATCTGGCCTCAGTTTGTACAATTCAATGGGAATGCCTTTGGGGCCTAACGCCTTCCCCGGGTTCAATCCCCTTATTGCCTGCGCCACCTCA
Organism: Lissotriton helveticus; assembly: GCF_964261635.1. Taxonomy (NCBI): domain Eukaryota; kingdom Metazoa; phylum Chordata; class Amphibia; order Caudata; family Salamandridae; genus Lissotriton; species Lissotriton helveticus. Next base: position 446,290,118 of record NC_136072.1, on the reverse strand, counting down.
TCATCTGTGAGTGGGGATTCCAGGTATGTGCTATTTTGTCTGAAAGAGTGGGAAGTCTGATATCTCTAAGTAGTTCACTATTGTCGTCCTCTGAATATCTACTGGTGGTGTTGTACACCGTCCAATAGTAGTCTGCAAATGTGTCGGCTATTTCCTGCGGATCGGTTATGGGGATGGAGTTATCTCCGCTGAGCTCAGGTACCAGACGGGTCGCCCAGTCTTTCTTGTCCAGCCATGCTAATAGCTTTCCCGCACTATCCCCATATTGATAGATTCTTCTCTGTACGTCCCTGCCCTGCTCCCTGGCTCTGTCCTCCGCTATGCTTTTAAATTCATCCTGTCTCAGTTGAGTCAGTCGGGATTCGTTGTCCGGCCCACTTCATCTGTCGCCCTCAATACCTCCCCCTCCGCTCACACGAGATCTGCCTGTCTTTCTTTCTTTTCCCAGTTATTAGGGATAGAGTTTCCCCGCGAATGCCCATTTTGTAAGCTTCCCATAACGTCTGCACTGAGTCGACTGTACCCTCATTTTCCTGAAAGTAATTGTCAGTAGCTCGGAAAATTTGCTTCAGAGTTTCCGGGTCCTTCAGATACCATGGGTTAATGGGGGCTACCTTCCCGGCGTTCATTTGCCCAAGCACTACTTTCATCCAGACCGGGGAATGGTCTGAAATGCCTCTCCCTAAATGACGAATCTCACGCATAGTGAACACCTGCGCCGCAGGGACTAGAATGTAGTCAATGAGCGATAGACTGCGGTGAGCTCCCAACAAGTGGGTGTATTTGGTCCGTTCTGGATTATGAGTCCTCCAGCCATCCACCAGCCCCATAGCTCCAAGAAAGTTCGGTAACCACCTCCCTGCCGGTCCGATGTCCCGTGGTGGATAGCGATCGAGTGTCCCGGAGTGCACCGCGTTAAAATCTCCTCCTATTACAAGAAGGCCCATTGGGAGTGACAACAGTATAGCACCCAGGTCTTTGAAAGTTTCATTCTAGAGGCCGGGGGGAACATACACTAAGACAAATGTGGCTTTCTTACCTTCCCATAAGCCCGAGGCCCCAATACACCTACCCTGCATGTCCGACTATGTGGCTTGCACGGTGAAGGGAAATGAGTTTTTGAGTAGTATGCCTACCCCTCATGAGCCAGAGGTGAAGCCCGTGTGTGCCCCCAATCTATACCCTCCCCTATTTAGCACCTTACACGTGTTCCCAATAAGATGAGTTTCTTGTGACTGTAATTTTTAACTGCATCTACTACAATGCATCTGGGAGAAGTGATGCTGTTCTACCAATCTGTCTGCTCCTCCCATTGGTTGTTAAGCTCCTCCTGGAGCTATTGGGCTGAGGAGGCTGTACAATACACCGCGCTCTGGAGTGTTAATTAACCATCTGAGAGATACTGAACAGCATTTCAAACTGCCCCAACCCCACTTGTTGCTCACCAGCAATGATAGACAATAATCAATTATAATAATCAAGAAGCATGTGTTCAGAGATATTACACGTCTAGAAAAATCTACTACATCTACTTTGATACTGAACTGCGTCTACCATAATGCACCTGGCAGAACTGGTGCTGTTATGGCAAACAGAGCGCTGCCTTCTCCCTTTGATCCTTTGAGTAATGTTTAGATGGTGCCTGAAGATCATATCGGGTGAATTCCTAAAATCAATTTTGATGTCCCTTTATAAGGATTAACAATTATACAGCTTCTGACTGCCGATCAATAATTGAGAACTTCAGTCTGTATCGTGCTCAACACATATTGGACTTTAAGTTGCTTCATCAGAAGCATACATTCAGGCATATTGGTTTTAATATTCATGATTTAAAAAAATCATTATTTAATCATAAGAGATTGCCATTCAGTAGTTGCCTTCTTTCATCTGAACGTTGATCTCAAGCTCAGAATTTGCCCTTAGATTAATTGAAATGAGAAACTTCTGAAACCAGCTCCTCTTTGAGCGATCAGTGGCTTTTGTCACTGAGTGTTCCTCTTCTGTTCTCAACTAAGGAGAGAGTAAGAGGAAGTGTGAGTCGCATGAGGTATAAATAATAAGGCATCTAGTACACATAGCACATGGTCTCCGGTCTTAGTAAAAAAGACCTGACACCATAGTTTTCAGCATATGTGTTGTATCTGACCATCCCTGAAAAGTGTTGACTGTATATCTAGCTCCTTAAACAACTCTCCTATAGTTAGAACTACAGTGGGCTTCCTCTGTGCTGTGTAGCTCAATTACACTTACACTTTGAGTTTTTATAAGACTTGGAGAAGGAGGTCCCTAGTGAGTGACTGTGGATGGTCTCTTTAAGACGCTCTATGTTTCTCACCCCATTCGCCAACATGGTAATTTGTCTTGTTTGGTGCTGGGAGGCCAAAGCAGCACCTTTATGCTAGAGTCTTTCTTGTGTCAACCTCCTAACCATGGGCATCCAGATCTCAGCTGTAGAATTAAGGGAATGAGGGAGGGCACACCAAGTGGCTAATGTTTGATGTCTGAAGCGACCTACAACCTAAGTGTATCTAGGACCCAACTCCAAAATTCCCCAGATTGAGTTGGAGCCATTGAGGTAAGATGACTACCTGCTGGAGGTTCCCGGTGTGTATAAATAATGGACCACTCTGTCTGGCTTATCAGATCTACAAGATGTTTCTGGGAGTTGAGGCGAAGGGAACAGTGCTTGAGGTGATCTGGTGTGGCTGATGGACTTCAAAATGAATGATGGTCCACCACCCAAAATGTTCTCCTGAGGGCAAGATTCTCAGAGAGGCCTGCAATGTACCCCATTCCCCTGTCAAAGCCGAAATCATGTGTAATCAGGTGCACCTTACCACAATATATCTCCACACCACGAGGTTCAGATGGTAGTGGTCTGGAGTGTTTTCAGGATGCGATCTTGGAGGATCAAGCAATGCAGGGGTATCAACTGCCTCCCAATAGTGGAGTAGGTGTGGTCTCACCAGCTATCACTGATGAGTCTGTGGTACTGTGTTATGATGACCTTGGGGCTCTCTCTTGGGCTCTTTGCCATTGCATTTCTGTGGAGTGCATATGGGGTAGCCAGTGTCTGTTGTTTCCATTTCCAAGACCCAAAGGTTTCAAAAGCTCAGCTATTAGAGGGGCCAGCTAGGACCCATTTCTCAGGTGTGTGCACCTCTCCCGTGCCCAATTTAGTATACAACCAATCAATCTGGGGCACTCCCTATACGCTGTCAGTGGTAAATGGGGGCTCCCTTGGAGTCCTACATTCCCTTTTAGACCACAGGGGTCTGCTGAAGTCTTCACCGATGTCCACTCCTGTGCTCATTGGTGGCCTCACCTCAAAGCTGCTATTTTGAGGATTGTATCTCCAGTGATCTTGAAGTCCCGTTCTCATTTCATGGCAGAACGTCAGTGACTGGGAGGGAGCCCAGAATCTTCCTTAGTGCACCTCTTTATCTTGGCACAAACCAGGACCCCCAGTTACCAGCGCAGGCCTGCACTGCTTTCTCCTGCTCAGACCATGCCACATTCCGCACAGGGGCCTGGATTTAACTCCTTTACAGGTGTCCGGAGTCAATCTCTAGTGGGGGGGCCCCCACTGGAGCCACTCCCTCAACGAGGGCTGTTCCTCCAAGGACCAGGGTGAGCCAGAAAGCCAGGCGGGCTCGGGCACCACCATGTCTTAGGACTTGGCCATGCCTCTCTACAATAAATAAATAATACATATTTTAATCAGAGCTAGTCCGATCTCTGGAAAAACAGTCTTAACCTCCACAGTAAAAATAGCTTTTAGGCCTTTAGTCCCTCTAAAGGCAATATTTTAAATATATACTTTGCCATGTTTTTATTATTTGGAATGCAGTCCTCTGGGCTTACAAGGTGCACTTATGGGTGACTTAATAATCAATAAAAATAGGTTTTGTTACGTGGCCAAGGCACTCTTCCTAACCATGTGTTATTGAAGCTTTAAACTGCAGTCCAGCCAGAGCACAACAGCGGTTCTGGCAGCAATATATTTTTATCATAAATGTGAGTGCTGTAAATACACATTGCATCCCACATATGACATTTAACTTCCACACCCTTAGCACAATTTCTGCACCATGTAGCATGGCCTTACAGAAAAGATACATTGGCCAATTGAGTGAAATACATAACACCAATACCGTTTTAAATCCAGAACACACACACACACTGTGGCACTGAATAGCAGTGACACAGGGGAAAGAGTTCTAATATCAGCAAAAAGTAGGATCCAGATGAAGGCAAAAACTCAGTGGTAAAAATACAAAAAAAGGCGGATTTGCACTACTTTGTCACCCAGTAAAGGAGTGGGTATTCTTATGTATGCAAAACACCAGTGACTAGGATTATGGTGCGATACAATTATTTTATTTGTTCATTCTTTATCAGTCCAAATGTACTGAGGTCCTTTTGGTTGGGGTATATGCATTGTATTGTATTGGTGCATATGGTGCTGATATCCATGATTTAGAACTAAGATCATCTTTTTGAACTTGACAGCGCAACAGGTTAGATGAATTTCTTCCATCTGTAACAATTGCATTCAGGTCGTTAACTCTCTAATGCTATTGGAGACGCTTGATGGAGTAATGCAGTTGTATCCATGAGTCAAAACATGACGAACTTTAATGGATTTTCGAGCCAAGAGGTTGTTGGCCATATATACTGCAGCCTGTTTTGTGTGGCTCCAAGAGCCCGGCCGGCCTTTTATGGTATTCTTTGAGTACCTTTGTGTGACTGCCCATTGTTCTGAGCAGACATGGTTGGGGACATATTCTAGAATTACAGCTGTAGATTTGGTGAATACATTATCTCCACGACTTCGTTGTTTTTTAATCAGGAAACGTGCCTCTATACTCTATATTTCAAGTTTTGCACTCATTTTTGTCATGAAGGAGAACTGATGCCCTGAACAGTATGGTATATATGGAACATACATGTTTTTTGTATACATAATGGCCTGAGCCTATTCCTAATACCAAGACTTCATAATTATTTCTCCCTATGTCTGCTTTGTGTTGGATGTGGGTACTGAAACTTGTACACAAGCTTTAAATTGAATAAGGAGTGTCAGCATAATGATGGGTACGCTGGACACATAATCTGATTTCTGTTTAAGAGCGGGCCCCCTTCCCTGAGCTGTTGCCAGGTTGAGGTGTGGCTACTTAACCAAGAAATTTGGGTGACTGCTAATATACATTAAACGTTAATGTATAATTGCGTAAAGAAGATGGGAAGGTCATATTCTTCCCTTCTAAGTTGTGCACACATTAGTCTATGAGTGATGACTTGCTTATGGTTTCTCTACTTTGTTTTCTTTGTTTTTGTCTCACTCTCGCAGGTACAAACAGTAAAACCCAACAAACAAGAAGTGAAAGGATTACTGGTTTGATATCCTCTACACTTTTTTTTTTTTTTTTTTTTATATTGGCAGCAGCAATATATGTCTTGGTCCTGATGAAAGCCTAGATACTTAATGTAGATCGACCTGGCTGAAACATGTAGAACGGCTTTAGAAATTAAGCTGTTTAAATCCTTACTGCTTATTTGCACTGTCTTTTTAATCCTGTCAGTGGTTACAAGTTAATAAAAAAAATGTTGTCCCTACTCAGAAGTTTTAATCTCAATACCTCACTCGTTATATTTTGATTTGCGCTGCGTCCTCACCACAACATTACTCATCTGTGGGATTTAGTATCCTTGGTAGCTGGGTAACATCTTAAAACATCCCTGACCTACTTGCTCTTAGAGAGGAAGTTGTAGCCCTTAATGGGACTAGGTTTTCCCACTAAGAGGAGATACCCATATGATGAAGCATGCCACCTATGGTGGGTAAGGGTATTCGTCCTAAATGGGTTTTCTCCCTAGTGGAGAATTGTGTGGGACATTAGCCTGTTATCTCATAGGTATATGTGTGTGCTAATATAGACCCAATGATTAGGTTTGTGTTGAAATTGTATTTTATAGGGGACATTGTTACTTGCAAGTGTTTAAACAATTTCCTTTGGACCCCCTTCCCATTTTTTGTGCTATGTAAACAGTTTTTTATACCATGTGTGAATTTTACGACTTGGGTTGTATGGCTGAAATTTCTGGACCTTCTTATCTACTCCGCCCATGTAATTGTTGTACTCAAGTATACAGATGGCCTTGTGAACTTCGGCTAGCTGACCACAAACTGTGACCGGACAAGTGCTGTCATCATGGATTGTAGTGAGCATATACAGATAATGGCGATTGGAATTTTTGACTGCGAGAAGTTCATTGGAACACAACACACTGCTCTGGGATATTTGGAGCTTCTTACAAACAAGCTCATGCTGGAATCCTTAGAGGCAACATTGAACTGTACTGCCTGCCATAGTATCAGCTTTGTAAAGCTCACTTCACAGCTCTTCTCTTTTATAGAAGTTGTCCACATAAAGGTTATACCCTTTAAGATGGGGTGATTGGACAAGGTCCCATACAATCTTTGCCATGACTCCTAGTGTGGAAGGGCAACACACAGGATTTTGAGCAGAGTCCTTTCTTGTATACACTCTCAGACTGTATATATAACCAGTAAAGCTCTCACGCAGTGTGTGTATTTTGATGCCATTTCAAGCTCTTTTGCTCGGTATATACTGCCTGAACAGCAGCCACCCTTTGTACAGAATCAAGGTCTCATCAATGACTATATTCTTTCCAGAAGTATAAATCTCTGGAAACCTGACAGACAAATGTTCCACAATAGGTGAAATTTTGAACAACCTGTTATGGTCTGGATGGTCCTAGGGCAACCCAGCAGAATTATCATTGAAGTTCAGCATACGGTGCAATAGCAAACTACGATCTCTGCTCATGAGCGATGCGAATATGAGTGTTACCCAAACTGTGGGAGTAGACCAGTAGGACTGTATGCTTGGTTTGTGCACTATCCCCATTTTGAGCAAAAGGCCCAGAAACTTCATCAACTCACCAAGTGAAGCAGGAGTCCACCGGAGTGCCCTAGAATGAGGCCTAAAAGTGCCTCCATACTCCCTCAGAAACTGTTCATTCAACACACGATGTCAACATCCAAAAATAGATTAATTTAGTCAATAGGCAAAAAAAATGCTATATTGACTTTACATCCAGCATCTGCAGTGAATGGGGGAATTTGGGGATGCACTAAAATGGGGATCTGCTAAGAACACTCGGTCTGTCTTTGCGGCTGCAGTGCCTAATGTCTGGGCTGGTCTACCCTGCTACTGTCTCGCTACCTCACAAAATGTGCTTACAAGAGGACATCCTTACTGCTGTGAAAATGTTCCTCCAAAACACTGTAAGACAAGTCATTGGATGGAACTCCCCCAGCGCAAAATCGCTTTCAGAATTCTGCTCCATTGTCTTCTCCATCAGATGCTGTCCTCCATACCTTGATTTACGGTGTGGGAAGCACTCATCCATCAAAACGTCATCTATGGTGACTGTATTAAAGTTTCCACTGTCCTAGGTAGAAGGCAGTCGATGGATGTATAAAAGCACTTAGCATATCAATGGGGGGGTGTGTACATCTATGAGATGAGTGTGACAGTGTAAGCAAAAAGCAAAAAAGTACTTAGCTTATCAAGACATTTTCTCCAAAGACTCTTAAAAAGGCAAAAAGCTCATTATTACTTCACCTTGCCATGTACCCAGTACCACAGCTTACTTCAAAGGACAAGGGGGTGAGCCCACTCCAGCCACTGATCATTTAATATGTCACTGACATGCAGCAGAGACAATTCAAGATTGGGAGAAAACTAAAGAAAAATATATCCAAGTCAGAGGGGGCCAAAGACTAGGCTTGAGCATGTCAATAAAAGTGTCCACATCAGCAAATCAGATACCTAAACAACCATTTGCAAAGCCAGCAGGTCTGGCGATCGCTGCCAGCCTTTTGGCTTTGTTAATGCTTGCTGTGTCATAGCTTATGCAAAACGTTATTGTTGGTGGAGTTGATGGGCCATTGCTGGTATAAAAATAATATCCTGGATGGCAAAAATCTAGCTTTGATATCAATAAGACTACATTCAAATAGCAGCCCCTGGAACTGAAAATACCTACTTTGGGAGTAGGTGTGCTCTTTGTGAAAATTCTCAAAGTTGTCACTCACAGTGCAGTTAGCCAATGGCAGACGTAGCTTCACTCATTACCTCATGCTGCAGTAGGTGGAAGAATAATGTGAATGACAGAACAGACCATTCGTTGAAGAGGGATGTCACAAACCCCCATCAGTACATATATTTCAGTAAGATCAAAAAGTCATGGCTAATACCAGACCTAAAAGGTAGCCCACATTTCTACACTAGGCCAGTTTTTCATGTTGTAAGCACACTGTATAGGTGTTTAGCACTGTATGGAAAACTATGCATTTGTGCTTACTGCAGGCAATGGTTGAGGGAAACCCAAAGGAAACGCATGCCCATAAAGGGGGCCATCCCCCTCTACTTCTATATGAAACTTGTTTTTATTAAATGTGTGTTTTCCCTAGGGAGAGGGGGTGCGATTGTTCTACCAAGGGGAATACCCACATTTGAAAAAAAAATTATATGGGCCCAAAGGGGGTCGACCTATATGTCAGGAGAGCCAGCCCCCTAACAAAAAAATGTTTAATGTGTGTTTTCCATCAATTGCCACATTTGCGTCCATCGCTCTGTGCACTCCGGAGAGAGGCCAAGGAATGGATGTGCATGTAATCTGCACACCTTTATAACCCACTGATGAGAAACGAGCAAAGCCTCTGCCTCAAATTTAGAGCTCCCAATTTTTCCCTATCATAAACACACACCCACAACCTGAACTCATTCAGACACCTGGAGGTGACACAATTCAAAGTGTGCACTACACAAGACACATATTGAAAATTGGAAATTCTCCTAGAGAATGCAAGGCGAAGTAAAATGTAAACAGGGATCTCATCACTGACATGGAACACCTGAAGGGTTTTTACAGACACTAGTGAGAAATTGATCAGTGTTTTAGTAGTAAAGTTTAAGAACATAGCTATAGAGCCCTGAAGGGTGTAGGAGAGTAAGGTCTGCTTCCTATGGTTACCCCCACTTTTTGCTGTGTTTCACTGGTTTTTCGACTCTAGTATTGCTGTGGCCCTGCTAATCAGGCCCACAGCCTAGCTGTACTCTCTCTAAATTGATACCATGTACTTTAGGTACATAACAGATTGGTTCCTGGGTCACTCTTGTGAGCCCCTGTATATGGTACCCAGGGAATAGGTGCATCCTAGGCCTACCAGGGGCTGCAGCATGTATTGTGCCACCCCTGGTTAGCCTTCCAAACTGACACGACAGGTCTGTACTTACAGCCTGGATAAGGTGGTGTAAGCACCCCTTACTTAGATATATCATACCTATATCTAACTTATATATAGACACATAGTAACCTATAGGTCACTCCTATGGCAGGCCTTGACAATCCTGAAGGCAGAGTGCCTGGTTTTGTGTGAGAGGGTGCCCTAGCATGAGCTGAGCCCCTCTGCAGCTTTCAGAACCATCTCCTTATAGCTGTTCTATGATATAGCCATACCATATGCTCTGAAGTGCATTATAATCCTCGCAGTTAATGCTAACTTTGTTTTGGCTTTATCGAAACATGTTGTGTAAGATGCCAAACACTTTGGAATACTACCCACCCCCCCCCCGCCAGTTCTGGCGGCGGGGGCAGCATTTCACCCTTCTAGAGGGAGAAGGCATGTAGTTACTGGTAAACCTGGTTAAAGTTAAACAGAGCCCCAGCATCACAAAATGGATGCTGCTGCCACAGACACGAGTCTGCCCTCCTGCTGCTGGACAAAACTCCGGCAGGGGAGGCCTGGACAATAGGTTTCATGTCCAGGGAGGTGCCAGCACCTCCCCAGACAGGCTTTAGTGTATTGGGGCAGGGTGGGTTGCATTCAGTGAATGATTTTCAGACACTACCTGGGGCACAAAAGGTGCTCCATGCATTTCTCAGTTCAAACCGGTTGCTGGGGAGCTCAGCCCCAGCTCTGGCGCGACACTGGACAAAGGGGAAGGGGTGTAACCACCCCCTCCCCAGGTCCACCCATAGGAGGGACCTTAGATTTAGTCTAACCCCTAAACTTGCTATAAGTAGAGAACCCCAGTCCCTAGGACTTTAGAGTACCCTGGCCGAAACTCTGATACATAATTCCTGGACCATCGACATTCCATATCGACTGGAAGACGGAACAAATCTCCCTTGTGGTCAAGGAGTGACGCCCCTGTCCAAACAGGCACCAACAGCATCTTTGCTGGTCTACATTTTCAAGGCTCCCGCCAGATCCCAAAGAATCTGCGACACAGGACATGGACTTCCAGACATCTCTGATGCTGACCTGCGCTCCCAGCAAAGCTGAGACCTGTAGCGGACACGAGAGACGTGGGACCGGAACTCCTGGACATCCTGCATTTTTGCTACTGCACCTACTTCCCAAGGGATCCCGAAGTTGTGCATTGGGGTATTTGAAGCCCCTGCCCGAGCACCGTTCGCACTGAAGCAGAGCGGCCTATACTCCACGAGTGTCCACTGGGCCCGCTTTGTGCATTTCAGCTTGAGGTCCCTTTGTGGTTCCAAGTCTATTGGCTAGCGAGTCCCCAAGAAGGGCCATCTTTGATTTCTTGAGCTTTCCTGGTTGCTCCAAACTTGCTCCCACTCCTCTCTAAAGGAGGAGTTCCTCAAGCCTTGCTGGTCTGCACCAATGCCCATCTCGACATTCTATGTGGATTGCGTTTGCCAAGTCTTGTTGGGTCCAATCTGGATTCCGACACTGCAGTCAACTAGATCTTTTATGGGACAGGTCGAATCCAGCTCCTGGTTGTCATCGACGCCTCCTTGTCCTCGTGGCTGAAGAGACAAGCTTCACCTTTTCACCTGAAATCACTCGACATCGGCTGGCATCTTCCTATCGCCATCCTGGTCACTGGCTAGTGACCCAGACTCTGTCTCCTATGCTTTCAGGTTCTTCACATCTCTGATCCACACTTGGATCCACCCGGACACTTTTCCTCTGGTCGCCTGCAGAATTTCTTCGCAGCTCTCCATTGGAATCGACAACGAAACCCGACACCAAAAGACACCTATGCACCCGGCTTCCCTGGGTGAGGTAACACGAGTACTCCGGTGCTCCCATGGGTCTTGACTCTCGAAGTATCCTAGTCTAAAAGGGTTCCATCTTAGTTCACCTAGAAGTGCCCTTAATCTTTAAAATTGTAACTTGTTCGTTTTCCATAGAAAGTCAATGGTGATCCGCGGCTGTGTTTAGACACTGCACGTGTTCCCCATGGGCCTCCTGCATCCTAACCTTTAGTGATTTTAGGTAGCCCCAGCGGTTCTACAGGCCCTAGGCCTGCTTTCTAACACTCACATGGTTCTTATACCACTATTTTAGTATATGGTTTGTGAGGCCCCTAGGGCATAACATATAATGTACAACTTATTGTATGCTAATTAATTTCCGTGTATTGTACTTTTACCTCTAACCTTATAAAGAGTCCAGAAGGATTGTGTTTAAAATAAAAACATATATATTTGATATATACCCTGTGTGGTGTGCTTTCATGTGATCATTCAAGAGATTATAATTGGTAAAACAACTGGCTTAACTCGCCTCTAAGTCTTAGCCCGGAGGCTGCTCTCCACAGCTACCACTAGGATAGCTTTCTATAAGGTTGACTTTATAACCTACCATCAATAAGGGTCGTTTGGACTGGTGCAAGGTGCCCACTAGAATAGTGTTGTAAATAAGAACAGGAGTGTGACCCATAAACCAATCGGGATTGGGGTTCAGAAGATTAAAGGAAAAACAGTATCCCAATAGGTGTGAATGAAAAGACAATTTATATTGCATGCCCCAGGCATTACAACGGTCAGAGGAAGGAGACACTTATAAACAAAAGTTTGGAGTACAGAAATAATCTATAGTCTCTTAATATTTACTTCATATCAAGACAAATTTGAGCCACAAAAAATATGTACAGCACATAAAAGGACAAGTCAAATAACAACCGATAAAACTTGGTGCTCGATATATACAAGTGATGGGTGACCACGCAAGTGAAATAAGTGAACAGCGATAAAACGGCGCAAGGTGAGCAAAGTGAATTGTATACACAGTGACTAGCTCAACAAGTGACTAATATTTAACAATTTTGTATAATATAATTCGCAATTTTGATTAGAGTCACAACGGGATGCGCCTGTGAATTGCGCTGAATTGCGCTGCGAAATGAATCCGCGTCCACAGCCTGCCAAGGGTCAGGGCGCCAGTAGGTAACGTCACGTCACGTTACCTACTGGCGCCCTGACCCTTGGCAGGCTGTGGACGCGGATTCCTTTTGTGACAGGCCCCTGTAATTGATCAGGTCCGTTCTTCTTTCCGGCAGTACAGTCCACGAATTTCCTTCCCTGGGACCGCCCTAGAAGATTAAGTCTCTATTGGTGAAGATTTCGCCGTGCGGGATCCTCGGATGAGGACTCGAGCACTTCCTGACTACAGCACTCCAAACGAGACAACCCAGTCCTGATGATGGTCTACACTTATTAAGGACCGAAACGTCGTTGACTTCACAGCGCAATTCACAGGCGCATCCCGTTGTGACTCTAACCAAAATTGCGAATTATATTATACAAAATTGTTAAATATTAGTCACTTGTTGAGCTAGTCACTGTGTATACAATTCACTTTGCTCACCTTGCGCCGTTTTATCGCTGTTCACTTATTTCACTTGCGTCGTCACCCATCACTTGCATATATCGAGCACCAAGTTTTATCGGTTGTCATTTGACTTGTCCTTTTATGTGCTGTACATATTTTATGTGGCTCAAATTTGTCTTGATATGAAGTAAATATTAAGAGACTATAGATTATTTCTGTACTCCAAACTTTTGTTTATAAGTGTCTCCTTCCTCTGACCGTTGTAATGCCTGGTGCATGCAATATAAATTGTCTTTTCATTCACACCTATTGGGATACTGTTTTTCCTTTAAACACTAGAACAGTGGACATCATATACCAGGCCAACTTCTCACATTTTGGTGTTTAGCAGATGGGATAAGAGCTTCCATTGTTTTACCAAATAATCTTGAGAATACCATTTGAAAAATCACATCAAGGTACCAGTAGGTACATATAAATCAAGCTTATAATACATAAGTTCTACTGAACTTAGAAGTTGTAGGTGGTAAGAGCTTAGCACACCCTGATTACAACTCCTAGAGAGGTTCTATTAGGAAACCAAGTAGTGTAGGAAGGTGCACACACCACACCGCCCTAGTCATGGCTTTAAAACAGGGCCTAGTGTGCCTCTGCAAGATGACAGCCTAGTGCTGCCATCTAAATATGACACATTCACCTTTCAAGAGATAAGGTGCTTGTGTGCCATAAGAAAATTAAAGCAAGGACAAAGTCCCACCACTCAACACCTCATAGATATGTTAGTGGCAGATGAATTGGACAAAGCATCAAACGCAGATAGACTAGGTAATGGGGTTGGGGTGCAACCATCAACGAAAGAGGATCCCAGTGGGGCACCCCACCCGGACTCTGAGGAAGATGAGGATGCAGACCAGGATGTGGTCACTGGACCCAACCAGGGAGAAACGGCTACCTGGAGAGGAAGTGGCCCAAAATGGGCCTCCTTCCATCGCCCACGTAGGCCTACTGGTGTACCTAGAAGGGCAAGATCTCCTTCAGTGGAATCTAACCATTCTGGGTCATCAATAGGATCCGCTGCCTCCCCATAGGAGAAGAAGTTCTCCTGAGAAGAGAGAACATGAAGCTAGAATGAGAGAAGTCAAGCTTAGGATAAAAAGGCAAGAAATTGCCTTAGAAAAAGAGACCCTAGCTCTTGAGAGAGAGAGAAAGAAGATGGGGTTAGAAACCCCTGGTGGCAGCAATATCCCTAGTGGTAGGATAGGTCTTATGACCATAGAAACCTAAACAAGATTGTCCCGCCCTATCAGACTGGGGATGACATCCACAAATGGATCACTGCACTGGAAAAGGCCTGCAAAGTACAGAAGGTACCCCAGGAGCAGTGGGCTGCAATCTTGTGGCTCTCCTTTGCAGACAAAGTTAGAGATAAGCTCCTCACTGTCAGAGAAGAGGATGGTGATGATTACAAAGTCCTGATGAGTGCTCTAATAGATGGGTTTGGCCTAACCACTGAGCAGTATAGGTTGCAGTTCAGAGATACCCAGAAGGCACAGACTCAGGACTGGACTGACTTTGTAGATTGTGCAACTAAGGCTTTAGAGGGCTGGTTACTGGGCAGTAAAGTGTGCGACTATACAGGATTGTATAATCTAATCATGAGAGAACAAATTCTTAATAATTGTCAGAACCAGTTGTTGCATCACCACTTGGTTGACTCTGGTCTGACCTCTCCCCAAGAATTGGGAAAGAGGGCAGACAAATAGGTCAGAACCAGGGTGAAGCAGAAGGTACAGAACCAAGGTGGGGAGCATAAAGAAGCAAGACCAAAAGGGTGGAGAAAAAGCTAAAGACCAGAAGTCTTCACAAGGCCCCCAAAAAGCTTCTAATGGCGAGGGTCCCCAATCCAAAAAGAAAGAAGGTCCCAAGAAACCATGGTGCAAGGTTTGTAAGACTAATACTCACTGGACCAGTGAGTGCACCAATAAGGAGACAGCTCCAGCCACCATTGCCCCTAAGGCAGCTGTACCCCCTAGTTCAGCTCCAAGTGGTGGTTCTCAACAGAAGGGTGTAGTAGGGTTAACCCTGGGAACTGAGATGGACTCTGGCCTAGTCAGAGTACCAACTCAAGCTGTTTTGATCTGTGATGGAGGCATAGATATGTCCTCCTCTGTGAGTCCCAGTAACCAGGGCAAGTACAGACAAACTCCTTTAGTCAATGAGAAAAAGGCTCAGGCCTACAGGGACACAGGTGCCAGTGTCACAATGGTGATACGTGACTTTGTGGACCCTGAACAGTACATACTTGGTGAAACCTACTAAGTGAGCAATGCTAGCAATGTCACTACCACACATAGTATGGCAGTTGTTGATTTCTCCTGGGGAGGGGTAACTGGCCTTAAGAAGGTTGTTGTTAGTTCAGACCTCCCTGTAGAATGTTTGCTTGGCAATGACCTACAGACTTCAGCCTGGTCTGAAGTAGAGTTTAGGACACATGCAGAAATGCTAGGTATCTCAGCACATGTTCTTGCAGTGACTAGGTCACAGGTCAAAACGTGCAACACTGAACAGGCACTGGATTCTGGAATAATGGACCAGTTGCCTACCAGGAAAAGGAGAAGTAGGTTTAAGGCTGTGCCTTCCCCACTGCCTCAGAGTGAGGATCAGCCTTCTGAGGAAGCTGATTATGGGCCTGAAGAAGGAACTGTCCTAGAAGAACTTGAGCCTGATCAGGTTGAGTTTCTTGGGACAGGGGCCCTTCCAGGACAAATCCGAGACAGGCGCAGTTGGACTGCCCTTCTCTTGAGCCCCTCAGACAGCAAGCTGCTGCTGAGGCTGCAGGGAATGCTAGTGGCAGCCATGAAGTTTATTGGGATGAAGGGCTCCTGTATTCAGAGTGTAGAGACTCCAAGCCTGGTGCTTCCAAGAGGTTAGTCATACCTTTGCATTCAGGGGCTTCCTTTTGACACTGCTTGTACTGACCTTGCCTTGGGAGGAGCCGACCAACTGGAACTTTGCTGATTGCTACTCTGCCATCTGCTGAGCCTGACGGAAGCTCGGCTCGTGGATTTGAACAGCGGGAGCCTGCTCTAGGACATGGGATTGTAGTACTGAGCGGCTGAGGCGTGTGGTGGACTTGCAGCAGGGCTGCGAGCGGTGCCGCAGGGACTCCATCTCCCAGGAGTCCCTGCCTGACTAACTTACAGCACCTGGTCCGCTCTCCCTGCTTGCCCCGCCCCCTGACCACGAAGCTCCAAAAACCCCTGTTCCAGCAGCCGCGGTGGGACACTGCTTGTACTGACCTTGCCTTGAGAGGAGCCGACCAACTGGAACTTTGCTGATTGCTACTCTGCCATCTGCTGAGCCTGACGGAAGCTCGCCGGACTCGCTTTGCGGGTCCCGCTTTGCGGATTTGAACAGCGGGAGCCTGCTCTAGGACACGGGATTGTAGTACTGAGCGGCTGAGGCGTGTGGTGGACTTGCAGCAGGGCTGCGAGCAGTGCCGCCGGGACTCCATCTCCCAGGAGTACCTGCCTGACTAACTTACAGCACCTGGTCCGCTCTCCCTGCTTGCCCCGCCCCCTGACCGTTCTCTACCCCTATATAGTAGGCACAGTTATCCGATGCGCGGGAGCGCCCCGGGAGAAGCCCGGGACAAGGGCGGGACCGCCTGGTGCCGTCCGGGGCTGGCCATGGCTGGGCTGGGCCATCCCCCTAATATTTTGGCTTCGGTAGTACGGTCAGATAGTCAACTCCTGTTTACTGTTGATTGCTTGCTAATTGGGAAGTTGTTTTTTGGGCCCATTGTACATATTTGTTACTGGCTGTCTATGCTAATGTCGACTCGTTCAGGGAAGAGTTTGAGACGGGGGGAGGCCATGGCGGTGTTACTGGTGCAATGGACCAGTTTATTACACGAGTTGTCACAGTCATCGAGAAGGAAATCGCCATGACAGAGCGGCGTCTTTCTCAAGAATATCTCCCAAATAAACGGTCATCTTTGGGTTCTGTGGTGCTAGTCACCTCACCAGTATGTGCTACCAACCCCGCCGAGAATGCTTCTCCCCTTTCAGATCATCCTAGGGTTGCTGCTTTAAGGGACAGCTTGGATAGGCTGGAGAGTATGGCAGCCTTAACCTCACTTATCGAAGGCAATGCTTCGGATTCACGGTCCAGTGAGACCTCCGTTCCTATGCTCCCTCTTATCCTTTCTCCTAGTTATGAGGATTCCCTCCCCCCACCAGTGATGGTACCGCTGGTAGTAAATAGACCTGTTGATTCTAAAAGGAAAAGAACCACTAGCCCGCGTAAAGGTAGCCATCCTAAACCCTCCATGAAACTTAGGAGACTCGTTACCAGGGTGGGTGGGATCCATAAGGGCGCGGGACTGGGTGCTAGTTGTCTGCAGGGGGACATGGGGGGAGAGCCCTCTGGTGTTACAACAGAGAAGACACGTGTCGATCCCACTACGGACTCTGCTGAATTCCCACCACTTGAAACCCCCTCGATTGCTCAAATAGAGAAAATGTTGAAATTATTGTTGTCCCCGGTCCTAGAGAGTGTTAAAGGGCTGACAGAGCGATTGGATAGGTTTGAGCAAGTGACCCTGGACAACTTTTTTTCCATAAAATCCCTCATTAAGCTACATTCTAGAATCAGGGAGGATGGACCAGGGGGGGAAACTGTTGCCCGGGCAGCCCCTATATTCTCACAGGGACCTCCTTCTGCACTTGTAACGGCTAATGGGGTGCTAGTGGTAAATGTTCCTGCTGCACACGTTGTGGCTTCCGCTGGGGGTGCTCGGACCCCAGAATTGACCTCAACGAATGCTACAGAACTCCCTAGCACAACAAAGGCTAGTACTGTCCCTGTTAAGAAGCTCGTGCGGCCCGAGGTTTCTGGTAGAAATGGCCCTGCCAAACTAAAAAACTCTGGCATTAACAAAGGCCCCGAGCTAGCCCAACCAAGAAGAATTAGTTCCAACCCTCCACCAGATATGCAGCTTGACACGCTCCCTCTTAAAAAGGCCCTTAGAAAACCGCCCGTGAATTTACCCCCAGATCTATGTTGCCATCCTTACAAACGTACCATCTTTGAAGGATGACCAGCAAGAATCCTACCAAACGCTTAAAAATAAAACCATGCATTGGTTAAGGACAAATAGACCTCTCCCTAGGGAACTAGATAGCCTGATTCTAGGTGTTAGAAGGGTAGGGTGGGTAGGCTACGGGCTTAAGCATTTCGAGGAAGACTGTGTGGTTGTAAATTTTAAGGATGTTAGGGTTGTCCAAACTATTTGTAATCAGAATTTGGGGAATGGTGGTGCAGGTATTGGCGTAGTAGATCTTACTTACTTCTACCCAAGATCCATAGGAAACCAATACGGTATTAATTTGGGTGGGGGTGGGAGGTATAACTTTACCTGTCCTGAGAATCACTTTATCCCCATGCCATACCAACAAGTTGCTTGGTCTGGGCCATATGGGAGGACGCCAGGACTTTGAAACGATAATTGCCCGGGGGTGTCTCCCTTGCTCCCGGGTCAAGGATCTGTCCTGGAGCTTGACGCCCAGGGCCAAAGTAATGCCAATTCAACATTTTTACCAGCTGCATGGAGCCCCATGGTTCAGGATTCCAACTTGGTTGCCGGGACCCCACAAGGAGTAAGTGCACCATGGTCATCCCCTGAGAGGGAGGTGGTATCCAGCCCTGAACCCCGCAGGGTCCCTGCTGTGGCGGATCCAGACCTAAGGATTCTCAGCTGGAATGTTGCGGGCATTTCAAGGAAGCTGGCTCTACCCAATTGGAACACCCTTGTGGAAGGATACTCTATTTGCATCTTTCAAGAAACCTGGAGTAGGGAGCCTTGCCACAAGGTAGGCTATTCATCCTTTTTTGTACCAGCAGTGTCCCCCCCTTCGGGGAAGGGCCGCCCCTTAGGTGGCCTCCTCATATGGGTTGCCATCTCGCTTGGCTGCCAAGTTGCCCAGCATGCGACAAATTCACCCGATCTACTTAGCATATCTATTAAGGGACCGTGGAGAGGGCTGATCCTGGACATTATTAATATCTACGGCAGGGGCAGGAAGGGGGGTTCGCAATCACCCACAGTACTATGGTTGGAATCCTTGCTTAGGCGGTGTCCTATTAGATCTCATGTCCTGGTCGCGGGGGACCTAAACTGCACGTTTGAGCCCCTCGGGATGGAGGACATTTTGGGAACCGCCGATGAAGATACTAGGAGAGGGATACCAGTTCTAACTATACCTCCCATCAGGAGGTGGTCTCAAGTGGTGGTCCAAATTAATTCCCTGAACTTGGAATTTGGCCTTAGGGCTGTTAATGGAAGGTCGACGTCAGATTCTTCTGGAGCCCATACCTATAATAGGGCTAACCATACGTCAAGGATAGACTATATTCTCCTTGACGTAAAGCTTTGGAGCTTCATGCGGGATATGGAGGTTCTCCCAACAGTTGAGAGCGATCGCAATCTCCTCTCTCTTGACCTCCTTCCCCTGTGGGTTGGGAACCAGGGGGTGCATATGCCTCGTATAACATCTACCCCCCTGGAAGTACATCCCTCCAATTGCAGTAGACGGTTGAAGTGGAGCAAGCTTATTATAGATGAAGAGAAAGTGCTAGCTGTTGGGGCACTTTTAAATTCAGCTCAGTCTAAACTGGACTCGCTGATTCCTTCGTCTGGGGAAATCTCCGTGCTTTTTTATGATACAACCAAGGCCTTGAGTGACCTTTTCACTCTCCCAAGCAAGGCCTCTGGACCTGGCAAGTGTAAGAAGTTGGCCAAACCGCCGGGTTATTTCACTAAACAGTGTAGGGGAAGAAAAACGCCCTGATAGGCGCTGTCAAAAGTAAATCCCAGGTTGCAATCAGGCTGTCCAGGAAAGAGTACACCCAGACAATTATTGCAGCAAAGAAGGAATGGGAGGACGGGTTCTGGGCGGATCTGATGGAAGCAAGTATGGGTAGGGATGCCAGAGGTTTTTGGAATCTTATTAGATCAAGGGATAGGCCTGACAGCACCCTGATGACGTGCAACATGCCAGCCAAGAATTGGTTTAACCATTTTTTGTCCCTCTATACCCCTACTGAGGTGGCTCCCCACGCCGCCCTTTCCCTAACTGACTGTATGGGGGACATTGAGGGTGCTCCCTTTACTGCCAGAGAGGTGGAAGGTGTAATTGAAACATTGGTGCCCCTAAAAGCAGCTGGGCCTGCCGGGATCCCGGGTGACCTGATACGTGCAAACCCCAAGGAGTGGGGGAAGCTGGTTTCATCACTGCTCAACGCTATCAATAGCGGTGCGCCTGTACCTGAATCCTGGAAGGGGGCGAAGGTTGTCCCGATATTCAAAAAGGGGTGTCGGGACAACCCCGCCAACTACAGGCCCATAAGTCTCATCGACTCATCACAAAAAGTGGCAGGGAAGGTGATTTTGGGCAGGGTGCTCCAGTGGGTGGACGACAATAACATCTTGTCGGACTTCCAAGCTGGATTTCGCCCTGGAACTGGGGCCATCGAACAGGCTTTTCGACTGGCTCTCTTGTATTGGAAGGTGGTGGTGCTGGGCAAAGGCAGTCTGTATTTGGCCTTTATAGACCTTAAGACTGCCTTTGACCCGGTACCAATGGAGAAGTTGTGGAAGGTCCTGATAGAACTGGGGCTGCCTCCGTACATTTTATCCCTCCTTGTGAGACTTCACGCCGGTAATTTTGCGCAGGTGCGATGGGGCATGAATGGTGAAAAAACTGATAGGATCCCTGTGGGAAGGGGCGTCCGCCAGGGATGTGTGCTAGCTCCCACTCTGTTCTCTCTTTACGTGAACGGAGTGGTTGAGCATTTGTCAAGAAGTCCCTCGGATGCTCCCTCCCTGGCGAGCAAACGGATCCCAACACTGCTCTTTGCAGATGATACTCTTCTCATCTCAAAGACCCCCATGGGCCTCCAGAGCCTCCTGAATAGCTTTCAGGAGTTCTGCTCATTAAGGGGATTGGTAATGAATCCGGCTAAAAAACCTGGACGTCCCCCGGCTATGAATTCTGTCCCATTGGAGAGGGTATCCGAGTTCGACTATTTGGGTATCCGCCTTAACGACTCATTGAGCTGGAATCTACATATCCAAAAAATGCTCCTTAGTCATAAAAGGGTGGGTGGTGTGTTACTCAAGGAGAAACGCTCCTCCACAAGTAAACCTATCACCCCAGTTGTGGAGATATACAAAGCCAGAGGGGTCAGTGCTGCCTTGTAGGGGGCGGAGTTGTGGGGCACATGCAACCTGGATGCATTAGCAAAATCGGAGAGCAAATTTTTGAAAGATCTGATGGCTCTTCCGCTCAGTACACCTACAGTACCCGTGCTATTGGACCTAGGTTGCAGATCGATTAAGGACCAAGCCCAACTCTGTCCCTTGCTTCTTTGGGCTCGGTTGTGGCGGATGCCCGAATTAGCCTCCTATGCAGAGGCGCTATCAGAGGTTATGGCCATGGAAGTGTGGTCCAGGATCAAATGGTTGAGGGATGTAAAATGGCTACTAATGGAGATAGGGCTTGGTGATGCGTGGGCATCGAGATCTGCCCCACCTAAAGCCATGATAAAGAAATTGTATTGGCAATGGGTCTCTTCTAAATTACTTTCGGACCCGCGTCATTGTAATTCCACTGCAGCCTTTGTGAGGATTAAAGATGTGGTGGCTTATGAAATTTATCTAGATATGATCTGCATCCCTCTTGATCGGGCTCTGTATTTTAAGTTCAGAGTGGGAACTCTACCAGTAGGTGAACTAGTTGCCCGATGGAAATCCTCCTACCAGTTTTCCCCCTTCTGTGCGCGTTGTCCCACCCGAGTAGAGTCGATAGCCCACATTCTTTTCAAATGTCCGGATTACTGTGCCCCTAGGAGGCGGCTCAAACCCTTATGCAGACTTTTAGGCACTCGCCAGCATACCGTGGCCCTACGCACTCTAACGTCCGACACATCCGCTTTGGTTGTTTGCGGTGTCTCAAAATGTTTAAAGTGGTCATGGTTGATTCGTGCAAGAAGGCTGTCCTTGTCAATTTAATTCTTGTTTTAACTGTTTTTAACATTTTATTCCCTTTTCTTCCAACTCTGTGTAATTAGGAAGTGATTGTTTTAACTGTTGTGTCTTATAATTGTTGTACAAGCTTTTATGATATTTTTTATATATCAAAATAAAGCCTATCAATCAATCAATCAAACAGACACTAGCCCATGAT
The DNA here is from genome assembly GCF_964261635.1 of Lissotriton helveticus. Taxonomy (NCBI): domain Eukaryota; kingdom Metazoa; phylum Chordata; class Amphibia; order Caudata; family Salamandridae; genus Lissotriton; species Lissotriton helveticus. The sequence goes on along the minus strand of NC_136072.1, from coordinate 446,268,185 downwards.
ATTCCTCTTGCAGGACATCTTGGCCAGAACAAAACTTGGGACAAGCTTGTCCCTTACTTCCACTGCCCCACATGTCAGAAGACACAAAGGAGTTTTGTCGCTCCTGTGTAACTTGCCAAGCTAGTGGCAAAGCAGGTGGCACTACAAAGGCCCCCCTTATGCCACTACCTGTAGTGGGGGTTCCCTTTGAAAGAGTGGGGATTGATATTGTTGGACCAATGGATCCTCAGACAGCCTCTGGGCACATGTTTATCCTGGTGGAAGTGGATCATGCCATCAGGTACCCAGAAGCTATACCCCTTAGGACCACTACAGCACTTGTTGTGGCAAGAGCCCTCTTGGGAGTTTTCTCAAGAGTGGGTTTCCCTAAGGAGGTTGTATCAGACAGAGGTGCAAACTTTAAGGCTAGTTACTTAACTGCAATGTGGAAGGAGTGTGGAGTGATCTATAAGTTCACCACACCCTATCACCCACAGTTTAATGGTTTGGTTGAAAGATTTAACAAGACCTTAAAGGGTATGATTAAGGGTCTCCCAGAAAAGCTCAGGCGGAGATGGAATATCCTGCTTCCCTGCCTTTTATTTGCATAAAGGGAGGTTCCTCAGAAGGGGGTTGGCTACAGCCCGTTTGAACTTCTGTTTGGTCACCCTGTCAGAGGCCCACTTTGTCTAGTGAAGGAGGGATGGGAGTTACCTCTTAAACCCACTAAACATGACATTGTGGACTATGTACTTGGTCTCCGCTCCCGGATAGCTGAGTACATGAAAAAGGCAACTAAATACCTGGAGGCTAGTCAGGAATTACAGAAGGTCTGGCATGACGACCAAAAGGCTGTGCTGACTGTTTACCAGCCAGGACAGAAAGTGTGGGTGTTGGAGCCCGTGGCCCCAGCAGCTCTCCAAGACAAGTGGAGTGGACCCCACACCATTGTTGAACAGAAGGGAGAGGTTGCCTATTTGGTAGATCTTGGAACTCCAAGGAGTCCCCATAGGGTGCTTCATGTCAACAGACTGAAACCTTATATTAGCAGGGGAAACATGGGCTTGCTCATGGCTACTGATGAAGGGCAGGAGGAAGAGAGTGACCGTCTCCCAGTCCTGCGCTCTCAGAACCCTGATGATGGGTCAGTTGATGGTGTAGCCTTGGCAGGCATCCTCACTGACCAGCAGCAAAGTGACTGCAGACAAGTTCTGCAACAATACATGCATATGCTTTCATTGACTCCAAGTCAGACTACCTGGTGCACTCATGAAGTGGACACTGGGGACAGTCTCCCTGTTAAATATAAGATTTACAGGCAACCTGATCATGTCAGGGACTGTAGCAGGACTGAAGTCCAGAAAATGTTGGAATTAGGAGTAATTAAACCTTCAGATAGCCCTTGGGCTAGTCCAGTAGTCCTAGAGCCAAAACCTCACACCCAGGGTGGTAAGAGAGGATGAGGTTTTGTGTAGACTACAGAAGTCTCAATGCTGTCACTAAGACAGATACCCACCTAATACCCAAAGCAGATGAGCTCATAGATAAGTTGGCCCCTGCCACATTTCTGAGCACATTTGATCTAACAGCTGGCTACTGGCAGATCAGGCTAGCTGATGATGCCAAACCAAAGACAGCATTTTCAACCCCAAGTGAGCATTATCAGTTTTTTGGTGATGCCCTTTGTTAGAATTGGAGGTTTCTGGTTGGCACAGGTAGGTACTTGTGACAAGCAGGGACACTCTCCTCTAGTCAGGGCAAGGGAATTACCCTCTTAAAATAACCCCTGCTCACCCTCTAGGCGGCGTGGCGCGAGCAGCCAAGGCTAGTTCAGAGGCGATGTAAGTTAAGCATTTGTGACCACATACAGTAACCCAGTGACAACACTACAAATGGACACCATACAAGGTTTTATATAAAAAAATAAGTATAATTTATATAGAATTATCACAAGATCAATAAACGACAAAAAGAATCCACAGTACTATTAAATTTCAAAGGTTCTTGTTAAAAAGGTGTAAATCAAAGTTCTGTGCGAGTCGGTAGCCTTGTCCGGCTACGGAGTGCTGAAAGAACACAGAGTCTAACAAATCCTGTGGACCACGACGGTCCGGGCCCACTCAAATGTCGACAGACTCAAACACAGTACCTCTTCCTTGACGCGGCCGGCACGGATGTGCGAGCCGGTTCCAGGGACCGTCGCGGTGTACAAAAAGAAAGCGTTGCAGGTCACAGTGTCCCTTCCATGGTGGTGCAGGCTACGGCTAGTTGACAGCGTCGTTGAGCTCAGAGCTGGCGTTGTTCGGGGCGGACGTTGCTTGTTGCGGTGCTTCCAGCTTTACGGTGCAGCGTTCGAGCCAGAGTTCAGGAGCTGGCGTCGGTAAGTCCAGACAGCGGTGCAAGTCGGACAGTGCATCGTGAAGTGTGCGAGGTGGTGCCCAACTCCGGTGCGGTCACAGGACTCGAAGTCAGCAGCAGTGACGCATCGGTCAGACCAGTTCGAGTTGGGAGGCGTTGCACGTTGCGGTGTCCTTCCAGTCGCGTTGCAGGCTACGGCTCGTTGATGGCGTTGAGACGGAGTCGATGGGCGAAGAGCTTGCGTTTTTCGAGGCAGACGTTGCTCAGTGCGGTGCCAACAGGACACTGGGCCGGTCCTGAGAGTCGGTCACAGCTCCCTGCCTCTGTAGCCACTGGAACAGCAGCAATTCACAAAGGCTGGTGAAGTCCACTGGTCCTGGGACTTCGGTCAGGGGACAAGCTCTCTTCCAAGCCCTTGGAGATCTTTTTAGCACAAGTTGAAAGCAAAGGTAAAATCCACAAAGTCCTTTCTCCTCTCTAGGCAGCCAGGCAACCACTGCAGGCCAATCCCCCAAGCAGCACTTCAGCTTGGGAATAGTCTCTCCTCAGTTTCTTCAGGTTCCTTCTCATCAGAAGAGGTTTCTTCTTGGCAGTTCCAGGAGTGATCTAATTTCATGGGCTCAGGGTCCCAATACTTATACCCCAAAATCCTTTGTTCTCTGAGGGGAGAGGGGCCTGTGCCCAGTTCAAGACATTTCTGAAGTACTCTGTTTACCAGACTTCTCATTTCCTTTCACAGCACAGGGCAGGCACATCAGACGCCCCACAGGAGGTGGAGCCAGCATTGTGGAAGGCAAGTGCAGTCCAGGAGCACTTTGTTGACAGTCTTCCTTCTCTTCTTTCAGTGTGCAGGGCAGAGACATCAGATTCACCACAGGGGGTGGAGCCAGCCCTGTGGGGGGGCGGGCACATTCCTATTCAGGTCCCAGGTGCAACTACTCCCTCACATCTGGTCACAGATCTCCCTATTCACCACCGCCCTCCCCTAGCCTATCTCCTGGAATTCCCCAGTCCTGTCACACACAAACCCAAACAAGTAATACACAACCTAGCAGAGGCGGGCTCAAATGGTTAGGCAAGCAAATACCTACTTTCTAAAAGTGGTATTTGCAAACACAGAATATTAAAATAAACTTTACTAAAAGATGTATTTTATTATTCTGAGTCCAGGCTTACTAAACTCGAACTTCTATCATGTTCTCTGAGTCTACTAGGATTAGAAACATGTAACAATCCAGCAGCCCATTCTAGCCTATGGAGAACAGGTATCCTTGCAATAGTGGAAAATTAGAATGCCTGTAATTCACTATTAGGACATGCCACACACATCAGGGCTTGTCCTACCTTATACTTACAGTGCACCCTGCCCGTGGGCCTACCATAGGGGTGACTAATATGAAGAAAAAGGAAGGTTTAGGGACTGGCAAGTGGGTGCACTTGCCCAGTCAGCATGACAGTACCAGACCGCACGCAGCCAGAAGCTTTTATTAGCAGAAGGTTGACCCCTAGAGAGAAACATTGGTCAGCTATTGAGAGGGAGGCCTTTGCAGTGGTTTGGGCCCTGAAGAAGCTTAGGCCATACTTGTTTGGTACTCACTTCACAGTTCAGACAGACCATAAGCCCCTCTTGTGGCTAAAACAGATGAAGGGTGAAAATCCTAAACTGCTCAGGTGGTCCATTTCCCTACAGGGGATTGACTATACAGTGGAACATAGACCTGGGAGTAACCATGCCAATGTAGATGGACTCTCCAGATATTACCACTTAGAACATGAAGACTCAACTGGTCAAGGTTAGTTTAATGTCCCTGCGTTTGGGGGGGTTGTGTAGGAGAGTAGGGTCTGCTTCCTATGGTTACCCCCACTTTTTGCTGTGTTTCACTGGTTTTTTTTTTACTTTAGTGTCTGTGTATATGGTACCCTAGGTACCCTGGGCATAGGTGCACCCTAGGCCTACCAGGGGCTGCAGCATGTATTGTGCCACCCCTGATTAGCCTTCCAAACTGACACGACAGGTCTGTACTTACAGCCTGGGTAAGATGGTGTAAACACCCCTTACTTAGATATACTATACCTATATCTAACTTATATGTAGGTACATAGTAACCTATAAGTCACTCTTATGGCAGACCTTGACAATCCTGAAGGCAGAGTGCCTGGTTTTGTGTGAGAGGGTGCCCTAGCATGAGCTGAGCCTCTCTGCAGCTTTGGAACCATCTCCTTATAGCTGTTCTATGATATAACCATACCATCTGCTCTTAAGTGCATTATAATCCTCGCACTTAATGCTAACTTTGGTTTGGCTTTATCGAAACATGTTGTGTAAGGTGTCAAACACTTTGGAATACTCCCCCCCCCCCAGTTCTGGCGGCGGGGGTAGCATTCCACCCTTCTAGAGGGAGAAGACATGTAGTTACTGGTAAACCCGGTTAAGGTTAAACAGAGCCCCAGCATCACAAAATAGATGCTGCTGCCACAGACACGAATCTGCCCTCCTGCTGCTGGACGAATCTCCGGCAGGGGAGGCCTGGACAATAGATTTCCTGTCCAGGGAGGTGCCAGCACCTCCCCAGACAGGCTTTAGTGTATTGGGGAAGGGTGGGTTGCATTCAGTGAATGCTTTTCAGACACTGCCTGGGGCACACAAGGTGCTCCATGCATTTCCTGTTCAAACCGGTTGCTGGGGCGCTCAGCCCCAGCTCTGGCGCGAAACTGGACAAAGGGGACAGGGGTGTAACCACCCCCTCCCCAGGTCCACCCATAGGAGGGACCTTAGAGTTAGTCCAACCCCTAAACTTGCCATAAGTAGAGAACCCCAGTCCCTAGGACTTTAGATTACACTGGACGAAACTCTGATACATAATTCCTGGACCTTCGACATTCCATATCGACTGCAAGACGGAACAAATCTCCCTTGTGGTCAAGGAGTGGCCACCCTGTCCAAACAGGGACCAATACATCTTTGCTGGTCTGCATTTTCGAGGCTCCAGCCAAAGAATCTGTGACACAGAACATAGACTTCCAGACATCTCTGATGCTGACCTGTGCTCCCAGCAAAGCTGAGACCTGTAGCTGACACAAGAGACATGGGACCGGAACTCCTGGAGATCCTGCATTTTTGCTACTGCACAGACTTCTCGATGTATCCCAAAGTTGTGCATTGGGGTATTTGAAGCCCCTGCCCGAGCACCTTTTGCACTGAAGCTCAGAGGCCTACACTCCACGACTGTCCCGTGGGCTCGCTTTGTGCATTTGTGCATTTCCGCTTGAGGTCCCTTTGCAGTTCCTAGTCCATTGGCTAGCGAACCCCCACAAAGGGCCATCTTTGATTTCTTGAGCTTTCCTGGTTGCTCCAGACTTGCTCCCACTCCTCTCTAAAGGAGGAGTTCCTCAGACCGTGCTGGTCTGCACCAAAGCCCATCTCGACATTCTGAGTGGATTGCGTTTGCCAAGACTTGTTGGGTCCAATCTCGATTCCAATACCGCAGTCAACTAGATCCTTTGTGGTACAGCTCGGATCCAGCTCTTGGTCATCGTCGACGCCTCCTGGTCCTCATGGCTGAAGAGACAAGCTTCACCTTTTCTCCTGAAATCACCTGACATCGGCTGGCATCTTCCTATCGCCATCCTGGTCCCTTGGTAATGACACAGATTCTGTCTCCTCTTCTTTCAGGTTCTTCACATCTCCGATCCACCCTTGAATCCACCGGACACTTTTCCTCTGGCCGCCTGCAGCATTTCTTCGCAGCTCTCCATTGGAATCGACAACGTAACCCGACACCAAAAGACACCTATGCACCCGGCTTCCCTGGGTGAGGTAACACGAGCACTCAGGTGCTCCCGTGGGTCTTGACTCTCAAAGTATCCTAGTCTTAAAGGGTTCCATCGTATTTCACCTACAAGTGCCCTTAATCGTTAAAATTGTAACTTGTTTGTTTTCAATAGAAAGTCAGTGGTGATCCGTGGCTGTGTTTAGACACTGCACGCGATCCCCATGGGCCTCCTGCATCCTAACCTTTAGTGATTTTAGGTAGCCCCAGCGGTTCTACAGGCCCCAGGCCTGCTTTCTAACTCTCACGTGGTTCTTATACCACTATTTTAGTATATGGTGTGTGAGGCCCCTAGGGCATAACGTATACTGGGCAACTTATTGTATGCTAATTAAGTTCCTTGTATTGTACTTTTACCTCTGACCTCATAAAGAGTCCAGAGGGGTTGTGTTTAGAATAAATACATATATATTTGATATATACCTTATGTGGTGTGCTTTCATTTGATCATTCAAGAGATTGTAATTGGTAAAACAACTAGCTTAACTCGCCTCTAAGTCTTAGCCTGAAGGCTGCTCTCCACAGCTACCACTAGGATAGCTTTCTATAAGGTTGACTTTATAACCTACCATCAATAAGGGTCGTTTGGACTGGTGCAAGGTGCCCACTAGAATAGTGAACATCATATACCAGGCCAACTTCTCACAAAGGGAACCAGTCAGGGTTTTCAATTACACCCCTACATAAATCCATGGTTTGAGGTCAAAAACGTCTTGTGGAGCCCTCTTTTTAGTTCTGCAACAAGGAGTTACTGGAAAAAATATTGAGAACGGAGTCGTCTTTAAGCCTGGGGTGTAATGCATTCCACTTCAGCCCCTGTGGCGCAGGAGGCCCCAAAATCTTCAAAGGGGGCCATATTTAGTACAAGGCTGATGAATATCTGTGAGATATGGGAGACTCAGGCCCCCCTACTCACATTCTATGGGGGGCACCATTTTGCATTAGCCAACTGCTTTCAGAAATTGAGTACGAACTCTCCTACATACACAGACACACATGCACACATACTCGCACACAGATACAAGACATGGATTTGAAGCCCAAACGGGACCTGTTTCAAAGTTAGGGGCATATTTACGAGAAAATGACGCAGTGCGACGCTGCCAGCCATCTTGCTGCGCCGAGCTAAATCAGTAGGAAAGTGCAGAGATGCGTCTTATTTACAGCAATACAAAGCATCCCTTTGCTTTCCTCTGTGCTGGTGCACAATTGGCTGCCTAGTGCCAACGCAGACACCCTTGCACCATGGTGCAAGGGTGCCTGCGTTGCAGGGATGATTGTTTTTGTGCAAGAGGGTCCACCTGCGTGGCTTTTCCTGTCCTTGTAACAATGGCCCCTTTACACGCAGCACTTTGCGTGAAAGGGGTGTTCCATGGGTGTTCCTGTGGGTGTTCCCACGCAACACCCATGGAACCTGACATATTTCCAGATTTACGAGAAATCCTAAACTTGTAAATGCGTCTGAATGCTATGCCTCCCCAAGGGAGGCGTATAGAAGCACAAGGAGAAATGTATTCATTTCTCTTTGTCTTTTTCCTCTGCAGCACACATTTTTTTTGGGCAAGTTCTTTGAGTGCTGAAGCAGCACAGGTAGAAGTTGAAAAACTTCACTTCAGATTGTTTATGTGCAGGAAGGGAACCCTTCCTGCACATAACAATAATCCCGTGACGCAGGCATCCTTGCACCATGGTGGAAGGTTGCCTGCGTCGGCGCATGGCAGCCCATAGTGCGTCAGCGCAGGGGAGAGCACAGAAATGTGACATTTTATTGTAAATATGTTGCATCCCTGTAATTTAAAAGCACCGCAGTGTGGCGTAGCCAAAGGGCTTATGGTGCTGTGCTGCGGCACTTTCTTGTAAATGAGGCCCAACGTATTTCTCCTCATTGCACCACTTTAACGCCTCCCCTGGGGAGTTGTTTGAATCTGACGCATTCCCGGATTTACTAATCCTTGTAAGTCTGGGAATGCGTCAGAATCCATGGGTGTTGAATGGGAACTCCCACAGCAACACCCATGGAACACCCCTTTCACGCTGATTAAGGCGTGAAGGGGGGCTATATTTACAAAGCCGTGAAAACAAAGCCACGCAGGGTGGCTTTGAGTGGCCTTGTGAATATGGCACAGCACTGTTCACCACCGGAGCGTCAAAACATGGGACGCTCAGGTGAGGCAGGGGCCTTACAAATATGCCCCTTAGGTGTTTTCAATGAGACCCGCCCTCCTTAGAAAATTGTTCCCCTGATTTTATTTACATCTGACATATTTTGCCTTAACCTACCCACTTGCTTTGAAAGTGTATATATGTGATCGTCATCCAATAAAATAATTTGAACTCATTTACAGAGAATTCTAAGGAGACATTCTCTTGAAAATGTGTGAATGTGCTACCTTCCTCACATGCTAAGCTTCCATTCAACAACTTTAAACATCTTCGCCTCACGCGTCACCAACCAAGGGCTCGTTTCTCACTAGAATGTTTTTCTAGCTTGTATATTCTATAAATGGTAACACTAAGGCCTGACCTCTAATAATGACGCACATATGAATGACGTGCAAGACAGTAGTGTTTGTGTGGGGAGCTTTTTGCTCGGCGGGTTCAGGTCGGTCTTTGTGCGCAGACACGTCAGCCATGATTCTCCTCGTTTTAAATCATTTTTTGTCTGTGATCTGAGACTCTTCCTAGGCAGTAAACACCAATTCACTGGTTTTGAAGCATATTGTTACAGTCCACCTTAAAGTTAAAAAAAATCGATTAGCATTTCCTCAATCATTAGCCACCTGAAATGGTCTCACCTACGCTTCCCCTCTATCTGCTGCGCTGCATTTTTAATGTAACATTTTGAACAAACCAGTGTTTTCAAAATTAGCTGCTTTGCATAATCAAGAGCGGCCTTTGGTGGCTGAAAGGGGGTTTTCTGTTTTTCTTACACCACAACATCTCCTCAAGTAATGGCATGCGAATAAATATGGAAGCTTCATTCAGACCCCGGCATGAATGAGAGGCGATATCTATCTTGTATGACAGCAACAATTTGATTAAATTGACTTAAGTACAAAGAGCAGGGGTCCCCCGGGAGGCAGCTGCCTGGAGCTGTCATTACCGCGGCATACGGGTTTGCGTCACTCGGCTGAATTTAAAGTCAAAACACACGCAGGTTTTTAGAATTGCAGTCAGAAGCTCTGAGTCACCCTCTTCCGAGACCGAGAGATTCTGACGGGGAGCCGCGCACGTGGACGGAATGGGATGTTGCCGCGCGCGCCTGCTGCTTTCTTTCTCGGCCCGAAATAGCTCGGGTGATGCGGCCTGGGGAGCGTCGGCGCTCACTAATTGACATCCTAATGTCAATGGGACTTCAGGAGGCGCTGCACAAAAAACTTGAAGCAGTTTCCTGCAATTAACGGATTTAAAAGTTTTCCATGAGATAACCTGAATTTGTTTTGTATTTCTGTCTTTGTAAAAGTTACTTTAAAAAATAAAATACATAGGGGCCACGTTGTGAGTTGACCTGTAGCCAGTGTTTTCAGCTGGCGGTTGCAATTGGGGGCCGCCGGCGCGCATCTATTTTTGGAGACTCTGATTTATTTTTAATTATTGTACTTTGACGCAGAACAAGAGAGAGAAAGGCGGGGTGGTGGGGTGGGGTGGGGGGGCGGTTATGAGTGGATGAAAGATGGGATATACGAAATACCTGCAAGATTGAAACAAAGAGACAGAGAGAGTATGTTGTTGAAAGAAAAAGGCATGAGTTGAAATCAAGAATATGCAAACTTTTTATTCTACACGCCGACATGCCACAGTGACCTTGGCAGGCTTGTGAGCAAAAATGTGTGCCCACCACTTATTTTTTTTACAAATTAAGCACTGCCAAAAATGTGTACCACAACACTTATTCCTTTACAAATTAAGCACTGCCTGTAACTCCGATGGGGTTTAAGGAACAGCGTACAAGCAGCTAAAAGGAGCTGAAATCTCCAGGTGAAATCCTGGGGAGAACGCGAAATTACCAGGGGAACCAGATCTGGATTACCAGTTCCTTGTGAATGGCTCAATAACGCTAAAAGAAAGAAAGAAAGATGGGTTGATAGTAAAGTGAAAAGGGATTGGCAGGGAATACATGAGTGAGTGAAATGATGGATGGAGGAAAGGATGGGTGGATAAAAGGATGAATTGATGGATGAGTGGGTGAGAGGATGGGTGAGTGAGAGAATAGCTAGATGGATCAATGAAAGGATGGCTGAGCAACTGGAAATCTCAGCGGATGGGTGGGTAAAAGGATGGCAGAGTACGTGGAACTCTTAGAGGATGGATGGATGAATAGTGTCAGAGTAAATAGAAATCTGAGGATGGATGGATTGATTGTTGGATGAAAGGATAGCAGAGCAAATGGAAGTCTAAGAAGCTGGATGGATGGGTGCATGAAAGGATGACAGAGTAAATGGAAGACTGAGAGGATGAATGGATGGCACAGTAAATGGAAATGTGAGAGGATGGATGCACAGATGGTTGGGTGGTGGAGAAAGGCCGGCAGAGTATATGAAAATCTGGGGATGGATGGAAGAATGATTGAAAGGACGGTAGGGTAAACGGAAATTAGAGGATGGATGGCTGGGTGAAAGAATGGCAGGCTAAATGGAAATCTGTGAGGCTTAATGATGGGTTGGTGAAATGATGGTAAAATAAATTGAGACCTGAGAGGATGGATGGATGGCGTAGTAAATTCCAAATTTAATAGGGTAGATGGATTGCAAAGTAAATGGAAATCTGAGAGAATGGCCAGATAATGGATGGGCAAATGGATGGATGAAATGAGAAATTGATGGATAAAAAGCTTTATTGCTGTAGGGGTAAGCCAAATGATGGATGTATGGGTGTATGGGTGGATACACGCATAGATGATAGATGTGGTAGAGGAGAAATAGATGGAATGAGCAATGGATGGGTAGAGTGGTAAGAGATTGAATGAGAAATGAAAGAATGAATAATTGGATGGAAGAATGCAAACATGAAATGATAAATATCAGCGGTTTGATGAAAGGGTGACAGAATGAATAGATAGACACTTGGATGGAAGAAACAAGGCAGCTTTTCTCGAGAGCATCGGGCTCACTTGCTTCGCTTGCTTGTTGCCAGCGGAGCGTTGGCTCAAAGTGGGGCCAATTTTAATTTTGCAGCAACTTAGGGTAAAAACATTCCTTTAGCTACATTATATCAAGATTTATAGTTGATCAGCGATCGATCATCATGTTGTCCGGTCAGTCCTGGGCTTCTCTGTTACCAATCATTGAGTAGCTCCTTTGCGCCATACTGAATGGTGGGTTCCATTGTTGTGCTAGCTGAGGGGTGGTGTGGTGTGCTTAAATACCATGCAGTGAGCCAGTGTAGGAGGAGACGCGTTAACAACGAGATTGCACAGTCCCTTAAGACACCAGTTACAGCCAGCTGCCCTGCTTAGTAGCCAGTGCTCTTCATATGACCAGAACATTACATCATGTAGGCAAGGTGTAACACTATAGACTTGTCCCCTCTTCCATGCACCCTAAAAGACTTAATAGGACACACTAACACCCAAAAGTCACAGTTAGATATTGGTAGAAGGGAGCTGCTATACCTGATGTATACCCCTGACCAGGTAGGGGCACGACATTTAGTAGGCAGACACATATTGACATGGTCCTAACCTGTTCTGAACTTACTGTGGGCTTATAGCCCACCCACTGCTTATCATTGCATGTCCTTATTGTCACTCTCTTGTACTTGCTTAGTATTTGAATCCTTTCCTTCTGATCTTGTGTTTGTCCCTCCAGTATGGCATGGCCTTTTAATCATGTTTCTGATTGGCTGACTTGCATTCTTCTTCTATCGCTCTCTTTTAGGGAACTAGCATTTTGCTTTTTTTCCAGCACGCCATTGGAGTGCATGTGTTTTCTTGCTCTCTACTGTGTGCTTTTTCTCTCACTTATATCTCTTTTCTCTCCATTTTGCTCCAATCAACCTCATTTACATTGACAAAGTACATCACCATGAATCAGCAGTCTCTGGGAACCTACATTATCCAGCTAAAGTGAAACCCTTAACTTACAAATTTGCTAGGTAAAGAAGTTGAGACAGAATATGGAGTTGGAAATGTCGACTTACACAAATATCGAGTTGGAAATATCGTGAATCAGAAATATTGACAAGTACAAAGATCGGGTGGTCCGAGTTGAATAGATATTTCTTGCAATTATTTTATACTGGTATATAATTGAATCTTACACACCACAATTAATTTTCATAATACATATGTATAGCACAATGAAGGTGAGGTATGCAGTATTCGAAAAATAAATTGTATTTATTCCATACACAAGTGCAGTCATTTTACTTATTGCTGCATACCATTATTTGTAAGTCATCTATATATCATTAATGCAATTTATACAATCATTACACAAATGGTGCTCTCAGTGAGGGTAGGAAAGGGGGTGAAAGGTGTGTGCGGGACGTGGTAAAGGTGGTGTGACAGTATTGCATCACATTCAAATAATAACGCCTTTACAATTAAGGTACTAGCAGTGTTCCCAAAATACATCACACATAGGTAAGAGTGAATCGTTCATTTATTCCTATGGCGTGTAGGGTTTGGCGCGGTCTACGTTTCGACCCCGAGTATGTGAAAGGGTTATTCTTCCCTCATGTTGGGGTCTTCATCAGGACAAGGTGGAGAGCCTAGAAGACAGGACATTGCCTCATATTAGTTAACTATTGTGCTGGAGTGGCATTTAGAATGTAGACTAACCAGTGAGTTACCTACATAATGAAAGGCGGACGGCGAGTATCACGTTGCGTCTTGGGCTTGGGTGTGCTTCAGTTTGTTTGCAAATCTGAAATACATTATAAAAGAGGATGGGGGAGGAGTAGGGACGGGAATGCTCAACATTACATTGGTCACCATGGAAGTGGAAAAACCGGGTGCATCCACTTACTGTAATCCGGCGTCTTTAATATAGTAAAGGGGTTCTTCATGTAGTGGGCTTCAATATGTGCTGCACGTCTTTCTGGGTGGGATCATGAAACAGAGATTCGAGTTAAGTTTCTGTTCAACGAGTGATCAGCATTATAGATAGGTTCACTATGGCTCGACACATTAAAGAATATACATATCCATTGAAAATGCCCACTGCAGCCGCAATGTGGCTCTACAATCAAACGGAATTGCACACATAGTGTGCCTCGCCCTCTGCTCCATACAAGTCGTGCTGATAGCTGTTTGACTTAGAGAATCGATATAGAACCGGTCGGATGGGAACTGTCGCATACCTTTTATCCTACGAGTCTGCAGCGGTCAGCACACATCGGCTACTCCGTGATTGTGCCTGCTCGCGGTGCAGCCGCTGGATGCTATTGTCAAACAGGGGCTCGGCTCTGGTAGCCAATCAGCAGCCTCCTGGAGGAGGTGCCGTGGCGTCGAGCACGTTTCTACGGGGACCGTCTGTAAAGTTTCTTGCGGTTAGTCAAACGGCCGATGGATCGTCATATGGAGACCTGCCGTGTGGGCGGACATTGCCGTCTTGCTTGGAACATGCAGTGCCAGCATCAAGCATTATTAATTTGAAAAGGGAACAGTCGTCATTTACAGTGAATCTATTTGGTATGTTAAAGCATGTGATTGTATACCTTGTAATTCATTAGATATCTACATTCTCAACAGCCTATGCAGTTCACTGACATCATGTTCTAGACTGATTTATAAACAGATTGTATATGCTCATCACATAAGATGCTGTATGTCTTATATCGATAGTTATATGACATTGAATCAACACATGGACGATACATTAAACAATGGTAGAATATCAACAGTATTATATACTTGACGGGCTTTAAAACATCATATTAACACTCATATTATAGGCACAACAGTGTCCACTGGGTAGTTTAAGTGGTTTGGTTCAGAAGGAAAATAATGCCTTTAGGTTAAAAATAGAGTGCTGCTAAGAGGATCTTGCTGACTAGATTTTCAGTGTGCTCAAAGGGCTGGGTTACCAGTTACTCCGGATCTAATCCTGCCATTTGCAAGAAGTTGGCGTCCAGTTCATTCAGGCCTTTATGTATTGTATTGAATTTGTGCATCCATTTGCACTCTCTGATGGTAAGGACGTTGTTGAGATTGCCCCCTCTGGGTCCCAAGGTGATCTTTTCGAGTACAATCCATTTCATGGACTTCGGAGCGTGAGTCATTTCCATGTAATGTTCCACCAGAGGCGCCCCTGTTGTCTGACATCGAATTCTACTACAGTGTTGAAAAATCCGGTTTTTGATTTTTTGCTTTGTTTGTCCCATATACATAAGGTCACACGGGCAGATGATAGCATATATAACTCCGCTTGAGTTGCAGTTAGTGAAAGATTGCAAGTCCATCGTTATGTTGTTGCTAGTGATTTGTTTTGTCTCCCAACATGTCGGGCAGGCTTTGCATGTTGTGCATCAGAAATGGCCTACCACTGCTGGTAGATTCCAGAGTCCTTGTATGGTTGGTGCCTGCGGTGTGTCCAGCAGGGAGCGGACGACGTGGTCTCTTATGCTTCTAGCCTTTTTGAAGGCATGCATCGGTGGTTCTGGGCTTTCTATGATGTCTGCTACCAAGCCCCAGTGTTTGTTTATTACTCTTTTTATTTCATTGCTTTTGTTGCAATATGTAGTGACACAAATCATTCTTTCTTGGGATGGCTGGCGTTCTTTAGGTGTCAATAAGATGCTCCTGTCCTGGAACCAGGCTCTTTTTCGAGATCTTTTCACCAGTCTTTTTGGATATCCTCTTTCAATCAGGTGAAGGATTAGGTCATCCGATTCTTTAAAATAGTCCTCCTTAAGAGAGCAATTCCTCCTGATGCGAAGAAATTGCCCGAAGGGCAGGTTATTCCAGTGCATTGCCCATTTCCCTTTCTGTCACCTGAGCCCTACCGAGCGCCGTGAGGGAAACGGCTCCTGCTGCCTGTTGCTGCCTGCTGAAAACCACCAACCGTGGGCTCCGCCGAGCGCCGTGAGGGCAATGGCTGGGTGAGACTACCACTCCCAGCTGCCCCAGCTTTCGGCGCGGGAGTGAGGTCAGCGGTGCGCCCGGAGGCGTCTTAAGGATAGGGAGCTCCTCCCGCCCCGCGGGACGCGCGCGGGAGAAGCCCGGGACAAGGGCGGGACAGTCTGTGACAGTCCGGGACTGTCCGAGGCTGGGCTGGGCCCCCCCTTGACTCTTGCTGGTGATGTATTATCTAACTGTGCTCATTCTGGATTTGTGACCATCATTCCCTGTATATTGTGGACCTTTTTATATATTGGTTTTTTTTACATTGCTGATTTAAATTCATTCAGCCTTGTTGGAGTTCATGAAAGCTTTATTTTATTGATATTCTCATTTGTCTGTATTTTAATTTGGTTAATTCGTGCATTTAAATACATTATGTCTAAGCAAAAGGTCCCCAAAATTTCAACTGCAATGGCCACTATGGATATTTACCTAGTGAAAAAAGGTAGCCAAATTAACAAGGAACGAAGAATGTCGTTAGGGAAGGAGACTGCTCCACCTAACTGCTCTACTGTGCCTGACCAAAATATAGTAGTAAATGAGGATGATCGCTTAGATCTTGTCAACCTCGATGTTTCGACTGAAACCCCAGTTGAGTTTGCTACTGGCCTTGATATTTCCGCTGTTCTTACTGTATCCCCCAGCATATCGCCTGTACCGGCTCCTAGAGCTTTAAGAACTTGCAGGAAAGCACCTACTGCCCGAAGGGGTATCATACACGCAATAAAAAAAGAGGTGAGACGGTATCTAAAATCTCTCCTGGGACAGAAGATTTGATAGCCAAGAATGCTTCCCCCTCTATGAATGCCGAACAGTTTGATCTTTTAATAAGTATTATTGACTCTAAGGTTGATAAGTTAATTAAGCCTTTGGTGGACAAACTGGATCAGCTCTCATCTGAAGTAAACAGATTAGGTGGGTTACTTTCCTCACATATTGCCCAGGATGGAAAGTCTAGGCCCATTAATACTAACCTAGGTCCTCGCAAAGTACCCGTAAACCAATCAACCAGGGGTGGAACTGTTAAGGAAGCAGCCATATCGGCTCCATCATTAATCAACCAACCCCCCACATCCCTTCAGAGTAAGGTAGCTGTTAGTGAGGGAGGCCCATCGATACCAACTAGACGGAAACGCCCGGTGGAGCAACCCCCGGCATGTGCACCCTATGTGGCCATCTTGACCAACGTCCCTTCTTATGAGACTGATCCCAATAGACCCCAACCTGAATCTCATGATTCGTTAAAAAACAAAACGGTCTCTTGGTTACACAATAACTGTGGTTTTCCAATTACTTACTCAGGCCATATTCTAACTACCAGAAGGGTCGATTGGATTGGTACGTCTACTAAAACTTGTCGGGGTGACTGTGTTATTGTCAACTTTAAACACCCCCAACACGTGGCCACAGCTTTGCTAAGGGCTGGATCCTTAATCCTCGGTGAAGACAGAATAAGTGTACGTCCTCTTGGTTATTTCTACAGCCATTTAATAAAAAAAAAACTTTCTAAAACGGGAATTGTAAAACCCCGGCCTAACGACTTTTCGGGGTCCGGGGTCCCTACTCAGAATAGATTTCAGGTATTAAGCTCTCTTGACTCTAATTCTTGACTTGCCGGGACAGGGGTTAGCGTCCCGTGCCACTTCACAGTTATCCAGGCGCCTGATTCGTGTGTCTTATCCCTTGACACCAATGTAAACATGGTGGAGGACCAAGGTACAGAAAGAGGTATTGGCCCCAGAGCACTAGTAAACAGTGTTAATGAGGCAATTGTGGGTGACACTGTCCTTTTGAATAACACCAGCGCCAATGTATCTACTGGCATTTCTATTGTAAGCTGGAATGTTGCTGGGCTAAAATCCAAACAGGATATCTTGGGTTGGAAGGATTTTGTTAACACCCATGATATTTTGTGTTTCCAGGAAACATGGTGTCGGGAGGAGGTACATTTTGAGGGGTTCGTAACGTTTAACCTACAGGCAGTTAGCTCTGGACCAGGGAGAGCTAAGGGAGGTCTTATAATTCTGGTATCGATTATCAAAAAAATCAGGATTGTGAAATATCTAAATGTGGGACGACATGTGCAGTTATTGTGGCTCCGCAATGATCAAGGTCGACACATCCTCCTAATCAACTACTATAATAATATTTTCAATGACAGCAGGACATCTGTTGTTAAAAACTTAGCCAGTGCTATTGAGGACTTAATTGACCAATGTAATGTATCTTTTGATTTCATTTGGTTAGGAGATTTTAACAATTCTTTATGTGAATTGACCTATCAGAATGTATGTGGGGTTGTTAACAATGTTGGTGTCGCAGACCTTCACTTTAGGCATAATAGCTACGGAGAAATATTGTACAAATTTATAAGTAATTATGATTTGGAAATTTTGGATTTTGCCAAAGATGTCAATGGGATGATTATCCCTACTTTTAAAAACTGGAGGACAAGCTCGGTGATTGATCATGTCATTGTGTCATCGAGTATTACCCCTTTTTGCGAAAGCCCCAGGATTGTAGTTACATCTTTGAGTGATCATAACTATGTTGTTTTAGACTGCTCGCTATGGAGTGAGAGTCCCGTAGCTGTGGGCCATACCATCACCAACTTAGAACCCCACAGACCTAATGGTGTTAGAGTCAAGTGGGTTGAGGATAGAGCAGATGAACATATAGGCTACATTGTATCTGATTGTTTAACTGACATTAGCCTAATCCTTGAAAATAATACCGGTCCGCACGTGTTTTAACTGCTTTTAACAATATTAATATACTAATTGATGCTAGGTTTACCAGACCAATCAGAGATAAATGTAGTCAAGGACAAGGTTGGTTTGACCATACTTGCACCAGGCTACTAACAGAGCTGAAGAAGGCCTTGGCCATTAAACCTAGGAACACTAGTTTGATAAAGAGACAAAGAGCGGAATATCAATCAGCATTAAATAAAAGGAAAAGAGAGTTACAGCAGGAAGCATGGGAATCTTTAAACCTAGCTGCAGAGATACACAATAATACTTTATTCTGGGCTACGGTTAATTCTCCATTCCTCAGAGATGATAAGACCCCTGTTTTGAGCTCTAATGTCTCTAGTGATTGCTGGGTAACGCATTTTTCCAACATATTTGATTCAAATTGTGTCCCAGCTACTACCTCATGTAATTGGCCCGTATTACCTTTAAATTATACTGTGGCGGAGGTCGAGCTAGGAATTCGTGCAAGTAAGGGGGGGAAGGCCCAAGGACCCGATGGGGTCCCAATAGATGTTTATAAAGCAGTCCCGGAGATCTGGAGCCCCTTCCTTGCAAACATTTTTAATGCAGCAGTTTGCACTGAAGCACCGACCACATGGGGGGAATCTATTATTATCCCTATTTTCAAAAAAGGCAATCGGTCTGAAGCAAAGAACTATCGCCCGATTTCCCTTCTGGACTCCTCTGTAAAGGTTATGAGCAGAGTTATGTTAGCTAGGCTGGAGGAGTGGGTTGAAGATAAGGCAATCCTTTCCGAAAGCCAGTTTGGTTTTTAGGAAAGGCAGGGGCACATTGGACCAATGTTTAAATCTTGACCTTATAATGGGGAAATATGTAGAAGCCAAAGGTGGCGCATTATATTTATGCTTTGCTGATCTAAGCAGCGCCTTTGACATGGTTGATCATGGAATTTTATGGCCTACTTTGTTGCGGATGGGTGCCCCAGAGGGTATTATTTTCTTCCTTGCTAGGCTGTACCAAAAACTGCAAACGTGCGTGCGTTTTGGGACGAAGGGAGAATGTACACCTAAATTTAGCGTACGACGCGGCATCAGACAAGGCTGTGTTTTAGCTCCGTTATTGTTTATTTTATTTATCAATGAAATAGATGGGATTTTAAAAGGTGTTCAAGCAGATGCTCCCAGTCAAAAGGCGTATCACTGCCGGTGTTATTATATGCTGATGACGCCGTGCTTCTTTCCAGGACCCCTTTAGGGCTGCAAAGATTGATGGATAGATTTTCTTTGTTCGTTAGGGACAGGAAACTACTCATCCATAAGGATAAGACGTATATAATGACTTGTGGGGCAAAAAATAAGAAATCTACTGCCTTTTTCATTGATGGTAATAAGGTGCAATCTGTCGCTTCCTTTTGTTATCTTGGAATAACTTTTTCTTATGATAGGAAGTGGTCTAATGAATTTGATAATGTCAGTAATAAAATGGCGAAAAGTGCCCATGGTATTTTTAAATTCGCAGCAAAAATTGGGGATAGACGAACAAGAGACATGCTGCTAATTTACCAAGCGAGATGCGCCAGCATCGCATTATATGGGGCGGCTATTTGGGGTCATAGTTGTGTGTATAAATTGCAGCTTGAGGAGAATTCTTTTTAAAAAAAGCTTTTATGTCTGCCCTCATCTGCTGCCACAGCATTGATCCATCGGGAACCAGACATTAATTACCTGAATGATCTCTTAGCCTTAAGACCACTAATGTTATGGCGTTCTATATGGCTCCAGGACAAAAAGACTTTAAACAGATCTATAATTGAAGATTGCCTTTCACTGGACCTGTATAGAAAAATCCCATGGATAAAATATGTCTCTGACTGTTATTCACAAATATTCAATCTTGATGTTCTGGCGGATCCTAGGGCTGCACTGGCTATATCCAAAACAGAACTGAAAACAATCTTTCTGGATAATAGGGCAAAGATGAGGGCTTATACATGTCGGTCCATGATGACAGTTACCTTTTGTAGCAAATACTCCCTTATTGAAGGCTTTCCACCGTACCTTGTGCTGGTAACGAGGTCTTCGCATGAATTTGTCCTAACCAGACTTAGGTTCGGAATTGTACATGAGTTGGTGTCTTTGCCTAACATAAAGCAACATCCCAAAGGACCATGCCAGTGTGATGGTACATCAAAACAGAGCACCCTGCACTTTTTACTGATTTGTAAATTGTACCTGAATTATCGAATCTTGTACCTTAAACCTTTATTTGTTAAATATGGGGTACGTACAGTGGATGAGGCAATGAGTCTTATTTTTAGCATGAAATTTGCTGACATTTGTTTTTATACTGCCACGTTTTTAATCAAATCTATCAATGCACGTAAAAGCATGATATTTTAGTATTTTGGTCTGTATCGTATTGTAACCTATTTTCTAATTTTCAATGACTTATGTATGTATTTTTTATGTCTGCTTTTATGTTCAATTCTTTTGTACAGAATAAAGCCTCATGAACTGAGCTGAGTTTTAATTTGTTTTTTAATTAATAATATTTGATTAATTGGTAATTAATTATGTTAATTAAGGAAGTACATTTTATTTAAATGTATATTTAGGTTGTGAATTGTGTGGTGTAATATGGTAAGAAATAATGAAAGCAAATTTATGAAAATGTATGTAATAATTAATGTTTTTGTTTCTAAATAGTTTCTAATTAAAAATATTTATTTGTTTGGAAATAATTTTTTATTTTATTGAATATATTTGCAGGTATTTGTCATATGTATTTAACATTATAATATGTTTTATAATTCTTTTAACATTAATTATATTTGTATTTTAATTTTAAAGATACTTTTATGTTTTTCAATGTACTTTGTTTTTTAAATATTTTTTATGTTAAAATGTTGTTTTTATAATTTTGAACCGACTGAAAAGAGAATATTAATTGTTACTTCTCTGTAATCCAACACTTTCCCTACTGTTGCACTCACTGGAGTGGGAAAAGTAATTTTTACCCCTCCGCTATCCAACACTTTCCCCACTTTTACAATTATTGGAGTGGAAATAGTAAATTTTATCCCATCACTATCCAACGCTTTCCCTACTGTTGCACTCACTGGAGTGGGAATAGTAATTTTTATACCCCCGCTATCCAACACTTTCCCTACTGTTGCACTCACTGGAGTGGGTATAGAAATTTTTACCCTTCCGCTATCCAACACTTTCTCTAGTGTTGCACTCACTGGAGTGGAACTAGTCATTTTTAACCCTCCGCTATCCAACACTTTCCCTACTGTTGCACTCACTGGAGTAGGAATAGTAATTTTTACCCATTCGCTATCCAACCCTTTCCCTACTGTTGCACTCACTGGAGTGGGAATAGTAATGTTTACCCCTCTGCTATCCAACACTTTTGCCACTGTTACACTCACTGGAGAGGGAATAGTAATTTTTACCCCTCTGCTATCCAACATTTTCCCTACTGTTGCACCTACTGGAGTGTGAAATTTAAGTTGGAAGATTTTTAAATAGTTTAATGTTTTAATTTATAGTACAGTGTTTTTTTAATTCAATTTTATGTTATTGGTACACATATATATATATATATATATTTATATTTACTAATGAAAATTATCAATCATTTGTAAATAGGCTTCTGTGTTTTGAAACAATACATGTTTTAAAATTGAAGGCAACATCCAGAATTGTATTAACTTCTATGTCGATGATGATGCTCATAGTGGTAATTAGCACTGTCACTTTAAATATCCTGTGAACACTCCATAGCGTGTCATGTGATCAAGAGTCGTTGGGGCTCAAAACGCGTCATGGCGGAGGTGCGGGGTTCAGCACAATAAAAATATAGCACTTTCAAGTTTGGGTCCGCCGTCGTCTTTCTGATGGATGTTTGCCGATTTTCTGCTGCATATATATATATATATATATATATATATTTATATATATATATATATATATATATGTGTGTGTGTATAGTTATATATATATATATATATATACATATATGTATTTGTACATTTTTATATCATTTTAAAATGATAAAAATTAATTCAAATTAATTGTTTATTAATTGTTTTAAAGTAAATATATATGAATTAATATGTATGTGTGTTTAACTTTTTAAATTAAGTTTAATTATTATTTTTTCTTAATTTATATTAAATCTACCTTATTTTTTATATTAATTTTATTATTTAACATTTTTAATATCTATTATGTTATTATATATATATATATATATATATATATATATATATATATATATATATATATATATATATATATATATAGTTTGATATTTTGTACAACTATATATTTTACATCAATATTTTTGTACTTACCTTTTTAAGTATAGGGAGTCGATATTTTCGCAATTTATATGTTTTTCATCAATATTTGTTACTTCTATATGTTTTACATCGATATTTTGTCAGTGAACCCTATCCCCAGGGAGAACCAAAGGTACACAATTTGCTCCATTCTTGGGAGATGATAAGATCAGCTTAACTGGGATCACACGGCTGCAGTGGCACATCCACACATAATGAGAATTGAACAACTCAACATTGCTGGGAACCAGGGTAACTGAATAATATATTAGCGAACAGTGTTCCCTCTGATTTATTAAAGCAAATGCATCATTTGGGAATGGAGGCATGAGAATTCTGAAAAAAACCTTTTTACAGTAAATGATCAACACAGAATAAATGTGAAAAACATATATTATAGGCAATTTGGGAAACATATTAAGAGCAAAAGACTGTAAATCAACAAACGTTGCAAGTACAAAGATACTCCTAGTGAAGGCACAGTGCAAGTACTGAGTGAAACAGTAAATGGTGCACAGGCCCAGGGTAAATACACACTGGTCACACACAGCAGACTGTCATACATCTCTTTATTAGAATATTTGAGCCATAAGATACTATAAAATAACATGCTAATGATAATAAACTTTCCAGTTGCACAGAATATATTGGTTAAAACCTGAAGATAATAAAAACAGTCTCAATCAGATGTAACTGTAGCAAATCAATAGCCATAAAAAGGGCCTTCTGTGCTCTTGTCGTAAACCAGGTTCCGATGATGTAACTAGCCCCAGGCTTGTGAATGGTTTGTGACTCTGATCTGACGCAAAGGGCTAGTGCTTGTGTGCAAGTTGCAATTGAGAACTGTTTGAACAATGGGATAAGCCATTTAGTATGTAAATGCTTAGTCTTAGGGAAAAATAGTATAATGTGTATTATTGGCACCTTACCACCCGCTTCAAAATCTAGGAATTGAGAATCAATACAGCTGTTAGCAATTAACGTTTTAATAGGCAAAATGTCTGAATAATACCCTAGGCCCCATCTGCTCCTAACCTTGTACCATAGATAGAGGGCAGACTTCAATATTTTTAAGCACACCTTTTTGAAATACCATGGGGCACCAAATTTATAATAAAAGCCACCTTCCTGCCTCACCATTTCGCCCAGGAGTCTCCCCCAGGTTGATTCGTCAGCCTTACCAAGCAACATCTGGATGTTTTTGAACTGAAAAGCTGCACAACACCAATTAATATCGGGAAGAGCCAGACCTCCTTTAATTAGCTTTTGTCTTAGTTTCATCCATGCCAGCCTTGCACCCTATAGGCCCATATACAACTTGCAATCTTCCCCTGGATTTTGCTGATGTCTACCGTGGGAAAACCGAGGGGGATGGCATTGAGCAAATAGGTTAGGTTGGGAAGTATAACCATTTTAATTAGGTTAACCCTTCCGTAGATGATTAGCGGAGATCTTTCCACATTGCTAACAGTCGATCTATTTATTTTGCAACCCTTTTTAGATTAATCTGTGTGATCCCATCTATTTCTTTAACAATTATGATACCGAGGTACTTAAAATCCGTGCTGATGTCCCCCTCCCAATCCTGTATATTTCAGCACATCACCTCGGTTTCAGATGTATTAACCGAATATCCCGATAAAGATCCAAACTCCTCTAATATCTGTTCGACCCTTGGTATTGCCATATATACCAGCAAGTCGTCCGCTTATAGGGCGGCCTTACTGCTATAATGGTGAGATTTAAAAGGAGTTGTCGAGGTGTCTGATCTTATCGCCTGAGCTAACGGCTCTATATATAGATCAAAGAACAAGGGAGAAAGGGGGCATCCCTGTCTTGTTCCTCTCAACATAAAGGGCCAGATGTAGGTCGCCCAATACCGGTCGGTAACGGCTGAAATTACGGAATTTCGGCCGTTACCGACCTGTATTGGGGTTTTTAGATGTAATTGGCATTTTTTTAGGATTCGGTATTTAACCGAATCGGTAATTTAAAGATTCGGTAAAATACCGAATTCTTAACATACTGATTTGGTAAATTACCGAATCCAGGTTGTAGGAAGCACTCAAGTTGGGGCATTCCTCAGTTAAGGATTCGTTATTTACCACCAACTACAAGTTGGTGGTAAATAATGAAAACCTTTGAAAAATCATTTTTTTCGCTTTTTCAGCAGTGCGATGTGGCAGACATACATGCCCTTAGGGCATGTATGTGTGCCACAAGTGCACCCATACACAATTGAGAGGTGCAACAGGGTGTCAAAGTGACACCCTGCCACCCTTCAATGTTTTCCCCATTCGGTAATTGGCATTCATTCCTAAGAATGAATGGCAATTACCGAATCGGTAGATACCGATTCGGTAATTACCAAAACTTACCGATTCTGTAATTTTTAACAAAAAATTACCTACATCCTATTTACCTATTCTTAATTACCGAATCAGTATGATTTAATAGGTAAATTGAGATTACCTACATCTGGCCCATAGTGTCAAGTTCCAATTTAACAATATCCACCCTCGTAGCATTTTTCTAACATGTGCAAAAAAGTAGACCCGAAACCCATTGTTCTCAACACTTCCCACAGATATGCCCAACACACTCTATCGAACGCCTTGGCCGCGTCCAATGCTACCACGGCCAAGAGGTCGACTTGTTCAGATGCAAGATCTATAGTGCCTATGAGTTGTTGGGTCTGTTCTTGGATATATCTTTTGAGGATAAATCCTTTCTGATCTGGATGGATCAGTTGTGGTATAATCTTAGCCAATCTCTCTGCCAAAATGCTCTTGAAGATCTTATAATCTGCATTAAGCAGGGAGATCAGTCTGTAAGAGTCTGCTCTAGAGGGATCTTTAGTGGGTTTCAGGATAAGCACAATCGTTGCCTCATTCCAGGACCTGGGAACTTGACCCCCTAATTGGTAGACCGAGTTGAACAGAATTTCCATTATCAGGACTAACTCCTCTATAAGGAGATTATACACCTCATTTGGAAACTCAAGCCTTATTTCGCTTACTTTTTTTGAAACTTAAACGAATCTCATCTCTAGTTATTGGGGCGTCAAGCAATTCGTAGCTGTTTGGTGTTAAGATAGGTAAGGATTTTCCCTTAGCCAGATTTTAAGGGTCTCAGGGTTTGGGAAGATATCTTTATTTTATAGCTCAGAGAATAAGGTGAGTAAGCAGGCTTGCATATCCCCTGGTTTATTAGATGTATCTCCATTTTCATTTATTATTAGTTAATTTATGTGGTTCCTGTACCAGTCCACTCTAGCCTTCAAGCTAGGAGCGCCCCTGATTTTTCCCCATACTCAAAGTTCTGCATTGATTTTGCAAACCATTGTGCTTTACACTTCTGATCTAGCTTGATCCTGTAACTTTGTAACTTTGCCTCAGCCCGTAACTTTGCCTCAGCCATCCCTGGTTTCAACCGAGAGAGGTTTGTCTCTAATTGGCCAACTTTGTCTTCCATTGTTTTGAGAACTTGGGATTCCTCTCTATTCCTGGTGCATATGAGACTATGTAAGGTGCCTAGCAAAATGGCCATAAATGTGTCCCATACAAAGTCAAGAGAAGTAGACCCTATATTTACTGCAAAGTACTCGAGACATGCACGTTTAAGCTCTCCAGCAATCCCTGGGTCCGTCAACATCGCTCTCTTAAGTGTCCACCTAGATCTTGGTACATGACTTCTTCCTGCTAAAGAAAGGCAATAGCAGAGTGGTCTGATATATGGCTTGGATGCACCTTAATCGATGTTATGGCATCCATGATAGATCTGTCTGCCAACACATAATCTATTCGTGAGAAATGTCCATATTTTCTGCTATGGAAAGGAAATCCATTAATTCTTCCCTTCTTAGCTCTCCATATATCTGAGAGTTCCAGATCGTGCATCATATTATTTAAAGCCTGACGGACCCGAGGGGCCCTGAAATGTCTACTCCAATTCGATCTATCAAGCTGCAGGTCGAGCAAAACATTAAACCCCCCCCCCCTATTAATATAGGAGCAGTTATTTCCATCAAGTTCCATTGTAGTTTGCATGGATATGTATGGCCATCTTTATTTGGGCCATAAAAATATGTACAGGCTAAATCTGCTCCTCCAATATCTAATATACCTACATGATCCACCTCCCAGTATTGTCTGTTTTGAAAGATTTAATTTCGCAAACAGACCATCATTTAATTAGGATAGCAACCCCCTTGCAGTGGACAGTCTGCTCTGATATACAAAAAAGGTATATTGAGGGATATCGCCTGAAAGTGATACGGCTCTCTGAAATATCCAGATGACTTTCCTTGATTAGGCATATTTGGGCTGAACTCTGCTCCAAATATTTCATGACTAATCTCTGTCTGCTCATACATCTTAAAACATTGACATTCCATGAGAGAAAATTCAAAACCTTAGCTCCCATTAGAAAAAATCATCCCTCCAAGGATCGCGCTAATCACAGCTATAGTTATTGTGATTATCATAGGGCTGGCTTTCTGACATGATAGAGGAATATTTTTTTGAATTTTTCCCCACTGCTCCCCACCCTGTACTTCCCCTCCCCCCCCTCCCTACCCCTGTGCCCCTATCAACCCCGTGTCCCCCTGGGGAACCCTCCCTACTAGCCCCAATTTGGGAATCTCCGGGGGCCCGGTTATGCCTGAAAGATAGCCTCAGTATACCAAATAGAAAGGCAGGCATTATGAAATGGTAAGACCTGATATCACCGGGGGGTGTTCACCCATGGGAGGCCCTAAGAGCAAAGATTGTGAATGTTTTTTCTAGATTTAAATATATCCAAATAACCTGTTGGTTCATGTCTGGAAAGAAGGGAACTGGCGGTGACTGGGAGTTGGAGCTATCTCTGCAAGATGTTAATCTTAAAAATAAGGCGATATCCAAGTGGTATGAGAAGCTCCTGGAGGCAGATGAGAAGGCGTGTCAACCGCAACACTCAGTCTGGAATGGGGCCCCCCTCGAGTGTGATATAGAGGCAGTGAGGGAATACTCCCTGAGGCTCCTATATAAATTTGTAAAACCAGTGAACTTGAAAAAGAATAATTTCTTTACTATAAATTGCCTATATTGGACACCGGCCAAGATAGAAAAGTTTTCCCCTACTCCTCCCACCAAGTGCCCTAGGTTTAATTCTATAGGAGCCAATGATTTGCATATATTCTTCGAATGCCCGAAGCTGAGAGACTACTTGGGTGGCATAGAGAACGCTTTTAGGGGGATCTTTGGAGAAGAAATTACTCTGAACTTGGCACTTGTTTTATTTGGAGAAAATGGTATAATTTGTAAGAGGCTGTAGAATACACATGGAGGGCTGATGCTACACCTAATCCTGATAGGGAAATCTGCTTAAAATGGAGGGATCCCCTGCCCCCAAAGGTGGAAGATTGGGTAAAGGCAGTCAGCAAAATTTCCCGTTTGAATCAGGCAGTGGGCAAGGAGAATAACCTTAATATCTGGCTGGACTTTTTGACCTGGGGTAGAGCCTTGGGGCTCGGATATTCCTTCTCACTTTCTTGATCCCATGATTACACCATGGCACCAACAAAGGTGTGGGTCAAGTAAGGTTTACAGACTGAAGCAAATGCAGGGGCCGCAGGGCGCACAGGTCAGAAGGGCGGCTATACAAAGTATTGCAGATGCTTTTTGGTGATATGAGGAATACATTTTTTTTTAAATAGGCAAAATGTCTAGATGGATTTTTAAGTATAAAGAGCGACATGAATCGGGCTGATGTCATTCAAACATTGTTCCATGCCCAGGGTGTGCTTTGGTGCAAATAATTGCGGGTTAGAAAGGACGAGCACACTGAGCCAATACGAGCCTTAAGCTTAGTGTACAGGAATGCTTCTTTGGCTATGATATCAGTAGCACTGGTAATATGAACAGGCTCTAGCTAAAGATTTTCAAGACCAAGGTTCTTTACTCACAGTTTGCCCTGGGATTGTGATGGATTCTCTCTATGGAAGACACTTCGAGCGTTGCTCTCAAGTGTGATTCTCCATGACGATTACGGTTTAAACGCAACCAATAGAATACGGGTGCTAGGGCTATAAGCCCAGAAATAAGGACCATACCAGTCACGCATCCCTGACGCATCGCCAAACAGATGTATTCCTTTTAACACCACTGACTCAATCCCAGATCAGGGATATGCTATCAACAGTTATATGTGACCAAGGGTCAACATATAATTGCCATTTAAACCCACAATTTCAATTGGGAAGAGTCTTCAAAATGACATGAAACAGGTAGCAACCTCTCATATGACTACCAAATAAATTGGACGGTTCAAAAAATCATATATATATCTCATAACATTGGATATTGGAAATACTGGACACCAAAGTAACCACTCTAGCAAAATATCTAGCCCTCATAAGAGACTGCAGACAAAAGGTTTGGTAAATGTCCCTTGTGAGTAATGTAATACTGTGGACTGTTGAAAAGATCCTGAATTATTTATCCCTCAGCTTATCATTTCATTTCAGAGGCTCCACATCATGTATTTGCATTCTGTAATGCCAACAGGAATGGCAATCATATAAGTAACTATAGGCCTCCTATTGTCCCTGGCTTGATATGTTCCAATTGTGTGCGCTGGGCCCAGCCACACAGGTGGGATAGCATTTTTATCAAAATAAGTGTGTGATCGGTGGGTGGTAGGAATCTTGTGACTCCCAGAGATTCCATACCTTTATCAAACAGAAATGTGAGAAAAATGTGTGTTTTTAGTCAAAGGTTGAGGTTTGCATGGTCTTATTGGTTAGAAAACGTTATGGGGTTCACTTGAGCCACACCATGCTGCAATTTTCTTGGTGTCTAATTTTGAGAAATTTTTAGATTTGGTAGGTTTTCTTAGGTGGCAATGGAGCTTGGACTCAAAATTCACGGCTACCCACACTAAAAATGAGTAGAAAATGTGATATGTCTATTTTGCATTTGGGGGCCTTTCGTGTCCCATGTGCTGAGCCCACACACACAAGCTGGGTATAGCTTTAATTGTGATAAATGTAGGAATGCTGGGTGGTAGGAATTTTGCGGAGCCAAAGCTGCTAACATTGCAAAAGAAAGGGTTGGTTTTGAGTAGTAAAATTTGGCCTGTCTGTGTTCCGATTTGGTGCCTTTCCTTCAGTGGTCATTGGGCAGACTCAAACAAGTGTGGATACCGTTGTTTTGGGGACAAGTGTAGTAATGCTCGGTGGTAGGAAATTTGTGGATCATCATACATTCTGGAACTTTCTCTCACGTAAATGTGAGAAACATTTGTGGTTTCCACCAAAGTTAGAGGTTTGCAAGGCAATATGTGTGAGAAAACATTATGAGATCCATACGAGTAACACTACCCTTGACTCCCATGGGTGCCTAGTTGTCAAAAGTATCTGGGTCTGGTAGGTTTTCCTGTGTGGCATTGGAGTGTGAGCCCAAATTCATCAAATACCCACATCACCATACGGGGTTGTTTAACCCTCAGTGTTTTTGGATGATTCCACATTGTGTTTTGGGGCGTTTTGTGTCATCGGTGCCATGCCCAGCAACACAAGTACCATTTTTATCAGAAGAAGTGTGTTAATGCTTAGTGG
Organism: Lissotriton helveticus; assembly: GCF_964261635.1. Taxonomy (NCBI): domain Eukaryota; kingdom Metazoa; phylum Chordata; class Amphibia; order Caudata; family Salamandridae; genus Lissotriton; species Lissotriton helveticus. The sequence goes on along the minus strand of NC_136072.1, from coordinate 446,238,289 downwards.
TTGGAATTTTGGGGATTGCTGACGATTCCAGAACTTTTTTCACAGAAATTTGAGGAAAATGCATGTTTTTAAGCAAAGTTTACAGTTTGCGAAGCTTTATGGGTAAGAAAACATTATGGTATCAGTCACACCACCTTGGACTCCCCCAGATGTCTATCTTCCAAAAATGCTTGGGTTTTGGATATGGTAGGTTTCTTGTTGTGGCGAATAAAATAGGGGACAAATTCAGCAGCTACCCACATTGTAAAAAAATCATTGATTTTACTGGGTGTAGTGTGAAGTCTCCAAGTGGTGTTTTGGAATGTTTTCTGTCACGGTCACTAGGAACAGCCACACAAGTGTGATACTGTTTTTATTGGGGCTAGTATGGGAATACAGAATGCCATCCCAGGTGGCTATTGTAGGAGGCAGGCTAAAATCAAATAAATTAATACAATAATGACTGGTGTCCCCGCAGGGCCTATTGGGCCTGTACAGCAGGCATGTGAAGCAGGAAAAAATCAAATAAATTAATATAATAATGACTGGTGTCCCCGCAGGGCCTATTGGGCCTGTACAGCAGGCATGTGAGGCAGGAAAAAATCAAATAAATTAACTCATAAAAAGTTAGTGTCCCTCCAAGGCTCATGGCGTCCTTATAGGTGACAGGGGAGGGGGCAGGCAAAAATCAAATAAATCCATTTTAAAATACCCGGTGTTTCTCTGGGGAGACTCTTGTGGACCCTTATGAGAGTCGGCAGGAAAAAAGAAAAGAAAAGAAAATAATAGAAAAATATCTGGTGTCCCTGCAGTGAAGATTGTCGCCACTATTGGAAATAAGGGAGGCTGGCAAAACTGTAATACATTTATTAACAAAGCATTGGTGTACCTCTTGTCCCCTTGGGCGCCTATGGAAAGCAGGGGACAGGAAACAAATTATTAAATGATTATTAAATACCTGGTGACCCTTCAGGGCCCATGGATCTCCCATGGAAGGCAGACACAATTCTAATAAATTCATTCCAATCAACAACTGTGTACTACAAACTACTACACTCAGCCATAAGAAGAAATAAATATAATCAGGAACTTTCTTAGGATAAAACACAAAATGAACACAAATGGCACAGCTTCTAATGTCAATTAAGCTACAAAATGATTTTAAAAGTGTAACAAAATTATGAATAATAGGAAACACACATTGGCCCAAAGAAATGGTAGTTGATCACCAGGTTGACAGCAAAGGAAACATGGAGAGCAAAGACAAAATGATCTCTCTCTCTCTCTCTCTCTCCTCTCTCTCTCTCTCTCTCCCCCCCACACTATCACATGGCCAGCAAAGAAAAAAAAGGAAGCATGAAAAACCAAGAGAACACTAACATACTTCCTCTGCAATCTCTGCTGACTCATGCACTCTTGAATGTTGTATGCATTTGTGAAAATGAAGAAAAGGCAGTTTAGTAGTGTGCAAAACATTTGATGTTTAAGGGAGTGCAGACACCAGTATGTTTTACCCCATGTCTTCATTTTTATTTCATTTTGCTTGTTGCTGGAGTGCTTTGAGTTTGGACTATGTGATGCAGAGCATGCCCATATGAGGATTAAGAATAAGAGTGTAAGGGCAATAGGTGGTTTAGGGTGATGGATATATTTCTGTCTTTTTATTGTTTTTTTTGTCCGGATTTGAGATTATACTATAATGTGTTACTAACTGGGGTGTTGTCTAGAGTAGGTTAATTATGATTTTCTTACTAACTCTAATGAATGCGAACATTTTCATTGCTGCTGTGCTAGAGATATTTTATGAACATTTGCATAACCTTGAATTCATTCCAAATTTTGGTCATGATTTGTCTGCATATACTTGTTGGTGGCTGGAGAAGAGAACTTCAGGAGCTCAGGCCAATGCAGCCAGCCATTTTCCTTCTTTCGCAAATATCTGAACTTATAGATGCTGATAAAATGTATGCTCTCTTCATTATGGAATCGAATCACTGACAGAATATCGACCTACAGAAACATCAACGCTGGAATATCGAAGGTAAGTATATCGACATCCTATCTACAACAAGGTAAGTACAAATAAAGTAAATAATACTAATAAATAAAATAAACATAGTTAAAAATATTTAATAATGTTTAAAATTAATAAATGATACATATATAATAACAAAACATTAATTAAACATATACATAAAATATATAATATATACTTACTTAATAATAACTTTTAATAATTATTTTAATTACTTATCAATTAGTTATAAATACTATAAATTACAAATACATCTGCACACATAAAATAATAACATAAATAAAAAGTATATAATTATTTAATAAATTAAAAAAATTAAATATACCTACAAAATATTCTAAATTAATTAAATACTACATTATATAAAATAATACAAAAAATATTAAATAAAAAATTACTATTCTCACTCCAAAGAGTGCAACAGTAGGGAAAGCGTTGGATAGCGAGAAGGTAAAAATTACTATTCCCACTCTAGAGAGTGCAACATTAGGGAAAGCGTTGGATAGCGTAGGGGTAAAAATTACTATTCCCACTCCAGTGAGTGCAACAGTAGGGAAAGCGTTGGATAGCGTAGCAGTAAAAATTATTATTCCCACTCCAGAGAGTGCAACAGTAGGAAAAGCGTTGGATAGCGGATGGGAAAAAATTACTATTCCCACTCCAGTGAGAGGAACAGTAGGGAAAGCGTTTGATAGCGTAGGGGTAAAAATTATTATTCCAGCTCCAGAGAGTACAACAGTAGAGAAAGCATTGGATAGCGGGTGAGTAAAAATTACTATTCCCACTTCAGTTAGTGCAACAGTAGGGAAAGCGTTGGATAGCGTAGGGGTAAAAATACTATTCCCACTCCAAAGTGTGCAACAGTAGGGAAAGCGTTGGATAGCGGGAAGGTAAAAATTACTATTATTCCTCCAGAGAGTGCAACAGTAGGGAAAGTGTTGGATAGCCTTGGGGTAAAAATTACTATTCCCACTCCAGAGAGTGCAACAGTAGGGAAAGCGTTGGATAGCGGGTGGGTAAAAATTACTTTTACAACTCCAGAGTGTGAAACTGTAGGGAAAGCGTTGGATAGCGTAGGGGTAAAAATTACTATTCCCACTCCAAAGAGTGCAACAGTAGGGAAAGCGTTTGAAATCGGGTGGGTAAAAATTAATATTCCCACTCCAGTGAGTGCAACAGTAGATAAAGCGTTGGATAGCGTAGGGGTAAAAATTACTATTCCCACTCCAAAGAGTGCAACAGTAGGAAAAGCGTTGTATAGCAGTAAGGTAAAACTTACTATTCCCACTCCAGAGAGTGCAACAGTAGGGAAAGCGTTGGAAAGCGTAGGGGTAAAAATTACTATTCCCACTCCAGTGAGTGTAACAGTAGGGAAAGCGTTGGATAGCGGGTGGGTAAAAATTACTATTCCAACTCCAGAGAGTAAAACAGTAGGGAAAACGTTGAATAGCGTAGGGGTAAAAATTACTATTCCCACTCCAGAGTGTGCAACAGTAGGGAAAGTGTTGGATAGCATAGAAATTAAATATAACATACTTATAAATAATGTTTGTATTTAAAATAATTAATAATTTAAATTTGAAACCAACATCATTTACAAATACCCATTGATAATTATAAAAAATATAATTACAATTGAATAATTTATTAACAATAAATTAACAATAAATACCAATGCATATTAATTATTCAATATTAGTTATCAAATAATAAATATTGAACGATGAAATGTTTTTCAAAACAAAACACATATTTATTATTAATAATTGATTAGCAATTAACAAACTTTAAACAATAAAATTATTTTTATACCCAAAAATACTTTTTATAAATCATTAATTACCAATTATTAAAAAATAGTTTCCAATTAAAATAAATTACTTACCAATTAAAAAAAATAATTACCAATTACAAACATTAATTACCAATTACAAACATTAATGATCAATTAAAAAAATTATTTACCAATTAAAAAAATTAAATACCAATTATAAACGTTAATTACAAATTACAATCATTAATTACCAATTAAAAAATGATTTACCAATTACATACATAAATCACCAATAACAAAATTAATTACCAATTACAAATATTAATTACCAAATAAAACAATACATTATCAATTACAAAAATTAAATACCAATTAAAAAAATAAATTAACAGTCAAAATAATTAATTGCCAATTAATTAATAAAAAATGAACTTATTATCAATACCAATACATTAAAATAAATAATTATTTAATTACAATTAAAATACTTCCCACCCAATTCCCCTATAAACCCACTACCCGCTACAAAACTTAAATGCAAAAATTAATTAAAATTAATTTGTAATTTCTAAAATATAAGAATTAATTTAATATATTTAAATTACTTCCCACCCTATTCCCCTATAAACCCACAACCCGCTCCAGTACTAAAACATTACATTAACTTTAAAATATCATTATTAATATATAAAAATAGTACACATGTAATTTAAAACAAGTAAAATACTTAAAAAACATATAACACATAAATATTAAATATATAATAAAATACATAATAGTAATACAAATATCAATATTAATAACAACGAAATTAGTAACATCGATATATTTGATATCGATATTACTGACTTCGATATTACTTACATCAATATAAATAAATTCGATATTACTTACCTTAGGGTCGATATTCTGTCCAACGATATTCTTGACCTCGATATTCTTTACCTTCGATATTTCAGACTCGATATTTTGGTAGGTCGATATTGCAAACTCGATATTTAGACTGTGTACTTATGGAATCGTGGGGTGATGTGGTGACTGACCCTGATTTCATGGTAGCAGTTTCCCCGGGTCTCAAATTGTTCATACTGGATAGACTTGTAAAAAGAGGTGGTGTCCTTGCTTTGATTTACCGCAGTTGGATAAATGCCTACTGCATTGCCATTTCCTCCACTGACTGCAAGGCTTTTCTCTTCAAATTAGGTTTTTATAATCAGGAGATGTTCAATTGCATGCATACCTATCGGCTCCCAGGGCTTAAATGTAAATTTCTGCATAATTTTCATTTCTTGATGGAACTAGGTCTCCAATCTGATAACGTTACCATACTTGGAGATGTTAATTTCCAGTTAGAATTCATCAACCCAAGCTCTTTTAGAGATGGTATCAGAGCTAGGACTTAGATAACTTGTTAGCGATCCTACACACTTGGCTGGTCTCACCCTAGACAGACTTTTCTTTAATAATCCCGCCATCACAATTCTTAAAACGCTTTCGCTTAGCTGGTATGATCACTGAGCCATAATCTTTGAATATAAGCTGCCATTTAGAGGACAGGCTTTCTCTAAGCCAGCCAAAACTGTCACCTGCAGAGCGTGGCATAAAATAGACACAGTGACACTAACCCATTTTCTAGCACAAAGTTGACCTGATATTCCTCTAGATGTTAACTCCTCAGCTTCTGCCTATGCTTCCTGGCTTAATTCTGCCTTTTCTAAACTAGCTCCATCACCTACGTCCCATAAACACAGAGGAAAACCTTTGGCCCGCTGGCCAAAGGTTTGAAGCTCTGAGATGGGAAAAACAAGCCTGTATCAGGCAAGAAAGACAGTGGCACAAACACCATGAGAAAAAGCTACACGAATCAACATTAGCTAAATATAAAGCCCTTCTAATCAATGAAAGAAGTATTTAATACACCCAAATGACAGAGAACGCATCTAACTCCAACAAGAAACTGTTTCAGGTGGTCACAAGGCCAACTTCGGTCCTGAAAAATAACTCAACCATTCATAGTCAAATATTTTGTGACACGCTGGCTTTTTATTTTAAAGATAAGGTCAACCAAATCTTTAATATAGTTGGCAACTCGAAATCCAAGGATACTATCAAGTTGAGTCATCAAGAAGTTACTGACTATCCTCCACTTTTGCAATTTACATCCCCTTCTCCTAATCAAGTAGCCGCTCTCCTACAAGGTGCTAAATCAGGAAAACCGGACGACCCATGTCCCCTCAGGATATTAAAACATTCGGTACAACCTACATCTACCTACTTATCTTCCACTTTTAATCGAATATTCTCACAAGGGGTGTTTCTCACTATGTGGAAACAAACCTGTATCCTCCCTCTAATAAAAAGGCCAACTCTTGATATTAACGACCCCACCAACTATCGTCCCATCTCTAGGCTTCCTCTTCCAGCGAAAATCGCAGAAAAGATTATTAATGCAGCACTATCAAAATTCATCCATGACAACCATCAGTTATATCCTAATCAGTTCGGGTTTAGAGCAAACCATAGCACTGAAACTGTATTAATAAAAACCACAGAAGAAATAAGAACCTCACTGGACAATGGGGAATCAGAGGCCCTCATTCTGTTGGACCTATCTGGGGTATTCGACACAGTGAACCATGAGCTTCTGGTCCACCACTTGAATGCCATAGGAGTCAAGGATAAGGCCCTTTCGATACTCTCATCCTTTCGTTCAGAAAGGGCTCCAAATCTAACATTAGGCCAAAATAACTCCCCACCTTTCACACAGCCCTGTGGGGTACCTCAGGACTCTTCACTTAGCCCAACCCTGTTTAATATATATGTTTCATAACTAGCATCTTTGAACAGAAGCTTCAACCTAAATCCTACCTCCTATGCTGATGACACTCAGATGGTAGTTTCAGAGACTCTTCAGGTCCATCAAGACAATATGATTGCATGGTTGTCATTAACTTATGGATGAGTAAACATTGTTTAAAACTCGACTCAGGTAAACTGAGGTAATACTTTTTGGCAACCTTCTCCCTGCATGGTCCCCAGCATGGTGGCCTGATAGCCTAGGTTCCCCACCTGTACCCGTGATGAAAGCCAAAAACCTGGGCTTTATTATTGATGATATGCTCAAATTTGGTATCCAAGGTAGTTTCGTCCTCTTTCCACACTTTTAGAATGATAAGAAAAATCCTCCCTTTTATTCTCAGCAATACCAGGAAAATGGTGGTCTCAGCATTAGTACTCTCAAAATTGGACTACTGCAATGGATTGTATATGAACCAACAAGAAAAGCTGATGAGAAAGCTTAAATCAGTCAAAAATGCAGCAGCCAGAATGATTCCGAACATTCCTAAATTTCATTTGATTTCTTTAATTATTCGAAAACTGCATTGGCTTCCGGTCCAGAAGCAAATCCAATTTAAAGCACTCTGTGTTGCTCATAAAGCCCTGCATCAGTCAAGACTTCAATTATTTTGGGAACATCTTAAGTGGTGCACTCCCAACCGACATCTCCTTTTGGCTACTGCCAGAATGATTGCCACTACTAAATTCAGGAAAGTGAATTGGTGAGGAAGGAGCTTTGTCAATAGCACAGCTAGGCTCTGGAACACCCTCCCTCCACATCTTTAAGCCATCTCCCTGTTGCTCGCCTTCAGGAAGGAGCTTAAAACATGGCTGTTTAACAACTAACAGATTCCATCTCAGCATGTTCAGGGTCAGCAAGCGTCAAGACACCCATGGGTAGACGTGCACAAAATAAATCTTGTTAACATAAACATAACAATGGGTTACTAGGTCCCCTCCCTTCTGGTGATGTGTTTACTGCAATGTGTGGCCTCTGGCTATCCCAGCGTGCAAAATTCTAGACACTCTTAAAATGTCTAAACCCCACTCTGGTCGTCGGGAGCTTGGTAGCCCACCCTAGAGGTGTGGCTACCTGAGGACTACACACCCACAGGAAAACCGGTTTGGGCACTGGATTTCCCTCTCTGTCCTTGTCTCCAATTTGTCTACCTAAACAAAAGGAAGGCCTGCTTGGAGTGTTATCACCATTTGCACGTCAAAGGTGGCTCCCCCTTTGGAGCTCGCCTTTTGGACTAATACCCTGTGTGACTATCCTGACAGAAGAGGTAACACCTGCCTATGCTCCTTGCCATGGGAGTCATTCACTCATCTGCCAAGGCAGGCAGAAAGATGTCTGTGTGTCAGGGCCTTTGTGAGGCCACTGACCTAGCTGGGGCACAGTGGGGCAACTTTCTTAAAGTTTCAGTACTTTCATTGTGGTATTAAATTTGGCCTGGGTATCAGGTCAGTTTCAGTGCCATGATTAATTTGATACCCTACAGAATGCTGTTAGTTTGTCCCATTTAGGGGTTAGCCAGGCTGGGGTGCCAGATGGTAACCCTGTGTTAGCCAATGGGACTACTAACTTTTCCAAATCAAAAACTGCAATTTTGAAGTGCTGCTGCTAAAACATATGAAAAATATATATCCTACTTAGTAATATACAGCTTCCTGCCATAGGGCTCTATAGACCTTCCTTAGGGAAGACATATCTATTTTTAAGGGAAGTGGTGGTATTGTCACTGCTTGCAATTGCAGAGTCGAAATGGCAGTTTGACAGCTGCTTTCTCAGTCTGCAGTGGCAGGCTGGGAGCCATTTTGAACTTTATCACACACAGGGTGGCATAAATAGTGCTGCAGCCCTGGGTGGACACTCTGACTTACATGACCTTGGTACCCTGGTTTCCATATACTAGGGACTTATAAGTAAGTCAGCACTTGTCAATTGGGGGCATCCAATTTGACATTCAGTTTTAAGCGGTTAGAACACTGACACTTAGGTCTGGTTAGCACCCTCAGTGCACTTTCAGAGTAAAAAAAACCCAGCAGCATCAGTCCAGAAAAAGAGGGTGTTGATCATGAAACAAGAGACATTTCCTGACAGTGGTGTCTTGGTGTGTGGATGGAATTAAACGTATTTGAGGTATATATATTCATACAATCCTTTGTCTAAATTCTGGTAGTAAGGGAGAGGGAAGGTGCTACATGGCAGAGAGCTATTCCCCCTTGTCCTCCAAGCCTTCTTCTTACTAGCATTGTGCTAGTCCACCATTATATGAAACTCATGTGCGTCTTATAAATGGCCATTTGTTTTCTGTTGTCCATCCCTATCCTTTCCTTGCCATGAACTCGTCCACTATTTTGTGAGATGACAGTGCATCTCACAGGTGGCCATGTTGTATTTTTTCACCATGCAATTTTCCTTGTCAGTCCATGTGCTCATCCATCACTTTGTAAAATCAGTGTGTAGGTGGCCAATTTGTGTCTGTTCTCCATGCCTTCTTTCCTGCCACCCCACATGCTCATACCAAACCAGCTTGTGCGTCTGATGTTTGATTATTAACTGTTTTCTGTCACCTTAAAAAGTCTTCCGCTGCATGCATGCTATAGTCCTTTAGAGCCCACAGATATGTTTGCTATTTTTTTCATTTTTAGGTCTGGCATTATTCAAGACCTTTTGATTTCACTAAAATATTAATAATATGCTCCCATTTAGGGGCTTTCAGTCATTGTTCTTCATCCATCTGTCTGTTGTTGAGGCATTCACATTTTGTTTCCGCCCAATACAGCTTATGGTCTGGGGAAGTGGGTCAGCCTAATTAAGCATTGGTTAATGACACTTTGAGTGACTAGATGCTGCTCTCTCACAAGCAGCACAACCACGCACAAGCTAGTTATTTAGAATGCCAGTGCTTTTGTTTTTACTTTATAATTACTTTAGTGTTACATTTATGATAGCAAAGGACAAAGAGGTTTGCAGCCAATGCCAGAATGACTTTTTTAGGTCTGTGTTATACAAGACCTCTTGATTTAACTAAAATTATGCGCATAGCATAGCTACTTATGAGGGTTTCAGCCAGACTTCATCCATTAGTGTGTGGTTGGTGTCATTCACTTTTTTCGTCCACCCACTCCAGAAAGCATTAAGGGGCAATGTATCACCCCCCATCCGCCATGGGCTGACTGAACTACGAGTTATGGCATGCTTGCCACTTCACAGAACACACATCAACACACAAAGTAATTCCCTTCAGTGCCAGGGAATACTTTGGTAATATGTGCTTTTTTTTTTTTAGACCAAACTGACTTTTTTACTTTTAACAAATGATTATTTTTAGCTTGTGGAGGGCCTGGCATATTCCAAAAATAATAACATTTCACAAACACAATGACAAAACAAAATTAGAATTGCCAGAAGGCCAGACTTATTAGCTTTGCCATTGCTTGTCTCTATATGTGTCCCATTAGTGTGCTTGATGGCTCATTGTAGCAGTCTGTGCAGTCTACAGTTATCTTATGTGATTACTTGAATCAATATCTGCCAGTCTCCACTTAGCTTAGGATTCTATGGCCATGAATGGGTACCACTGCTTATTTTTCATTTTTCAGAATTGTTATCAACATTGTCTGCCCTGGTGATTGAGCCCTAATGGATCATTTATTAATGAGATTTCGCTAGTTCCTAAAAGGGCCCCCTTTGGCACAGGAGGAGCACCAGATTAATTTCTCATAGTTTTACAATTATTTTTGACTCTTTCTGTTATAGTGATAGGGCCTGTTAGATTTATGCTCATTGAATTAATTTATTTGCTTTTTGCTAGCCTCTCACATAAGGGTCACATCGGCCCTAGAGTGGCTCCAGGCATGTATCTTCTCCTGTTTTTTAAGCTTAGACCTCGATTGCTGTTGTTGTAGTAATGTTATGTCAGACCCATTACATCAATTGGCAGTATCAATAACGTTTTCATTATTGAAACTTGTTTTCTAAGAGATGGCTGTAGATGTTAATTTATTTTTGTTTAACTAGTAACTGGACTAAGAATTAGTTAACAGATGAATATTATTTTTATAACTTATGATAACTTCTTGTTCATTCACCGAAATGGCCAAGCCGGACAGTCTTTCGTCTTATTTTTTGGATGAAACAAGACAAGTTTGTGAATCAGGCGAAAACAGAGGAGGTTATTACGATGGCGGGCAGTTTTAAGTCTGCCCGCCACCGTAGCGGTGCCTGGGACCGCCCGCCTGCAACATGGCGGTCCTGCACGTCAGATTACGATGCAACCGCCACCGTCCCTGTCTCATTGTGCATGTTTAGGATTGGGGCAGGTGCTGCTGGCTGCAGCACCCGCCGCAATGCTAAACATGCAGGTCATGCTTTTCACTACACTACGTGGCAGGCACCATGCGGTGCCTGCCACTTAGTGCAGTGAAATGTAGGGGGTACCATGGGTACCCCCACAGTGCACCACCACCCCTCCAACATAAGGGTTTACCCGCCACGGAAAGGCTGGCTGCGGCCAGCATTGTAATATGGCAGACGAGACGGTGCCTGCTAGGCACCACCACCATTTTACACATGCTGATCGCTCCACCAGGCAATCGTTCCAATTGCCTGTGGCGGAACGGTCGTGGGAGGTTTTTACGACCGCCACAGTACCAGAATGATTCCCCCGCCACCGCATGGCTGGCGGTGGCGGTCCTTCCGCCATCTAAATCAGGCCCAGAGTCCAGAGACCTGCCTGTTAAGTGTTGTTGTCAATGAATGGAAAGTGAGGAAGTTGACACCTAAGAAACATGCTGCTACTAAGAAAGGGGCCAATGGGGAGTAGAAGTCTGTCATCACCCCTGGAAAGTTTGCGGACAGGATCTGAGTTCTCAGGAACAGTATCTCCAAAGGCCCACCTTTCAGTAGCACCGACTCTGTGATAATGTAACATGAGAGGATCACGGTGGCTAAATAAGGGGAAGGGATTTAGGGAGGATACTTCAGGAAAGGATATCTGGAACGAGATGAGGGAGTAGTGGTGTGCAATGATGTCAACCTTCTTGTCTGCATTCATACTCAAAATAATTATGCAAGCATCACCAGTAATTACATCAGCAGCACATCTGTTCTCTTTACTGTCTGGATTAAACCTGAACCTATATTAAAGATTTGCATAATGTGTTTTACTATTGATTCACAATAATGAAGCCATACTGATCATATATTTGACTCCTACAATCACAAGAAATAAAATGTGCTTATCCCACAATCCTGGAGAGTAGGCCTTTTCCTTTAAACCGTCTGTTTGAGATTATTTCACTCACTGTTTAAAATTTGCTCCAAAAAAGTCATTTTCACTCTTGAGGTGTTTGCACTCATCCATGAATTACTTTCTTGACTTGTTTTCTTTTGTCAATAAATGTTCCTGCACATAAATCCTGTTCTAGACTCTTTTGCCAATTTTGACTAATTAAATGCATTTCCCATGACACCTTGAATGACATTCCGCAAAGGGCCATCCTCAGTTGCATTTGACTTCTATAATCGAGTTAGCTTTAAACTATTTCTTGAGGATCAAATTCCTAGGTTTCAGAATGAACTTTCACAAGCATCTACGACTAGGAAATAACTCTCTCTGGTTTGTGCATATGAAATCGCCTCTCGAAAAAAAATCACATTACCTTCTTGCAAAAAGTTCAATGCCAAAGATAAATACTTACCTAAGGTCTACAGTATTGTCTTAGTTAGGTGTCAACCTACAAACAATGGTTCAGAACGATGACATTTTTCCTGGGAAAGCCTCAAAGAACAATCCTAAATAATCTGCCCTTTTTTAGTGTGGCATCTTCAAAATAGCCAACTAGATTTTACTCTGATCGCACAAGAGTTCCTTCTTCAGGAAATCTTGTGCCAAGTTTTGACCCCAAAACTCGTAACATATAGTCTTTTTACTCTTGCCATTGTTTCGCTTGGCACAAGATTGAGCGTGTCCATGCATACTAACATTTCTCTTATTACCTTTATTGAGTGCATATACACTTTGGGAAGCAGAAAGGTGGGCACCATGTTCTGCAGCGATCCTTACAAGTACTTGCATCAAACTCTCTTCCTGTGTCTGCCAAGGTGTACAGTGCAGAATACCTGCTGTGCCCTCTGCTGGGCAAGAAAACATTGGGCTCATTGCTGGATCAACAGCCACCAAAATTAAGATGTCGCTCCGTGGAGCACTGACTTCAGCCATGGCTAAGACTAATGAGTGTGAAATTGAATTGTCCCAGCAAAGTGAATATTCCAAGCAGACAGAATAGGAGTCTGCTACACGTAATATTTTTAAAGTAAGGTCAGAGCAGAAAGCTTGGCTTGCTACACAGCAGGATGTTGCACATGCTCATATATTTGACACATTGTCTTCATCATCTCTTGTACTGAGATAAAGAATGACTGCTCACCTCATCTTCTTCAATCCCCCCTTCAGATTAAAGTGACATGGAGTGAACCCTCATGCCCCGCCATGGGAGACAAGGCAAAAGGAAGGATCCAGGGAGAATAGTTGGCAGTGAAAAAGATGCACCAGTCATTGCTCTTATTGAAAATAGCACTGAAGAAGTATAAATCGCCTATTTACACTGATATTGTATTATAACCATCTGTGTTCCATCTTCACAAAACTCCCAAAACAAGCACCAACAACCCACACCCTTCCTGTACCAGAGTGAGCAAAAGCAGATCATCCCTAGCTCCACAGGTTCTTCTGGCTTTGGCTCTCTAAGGAAGCTCTCCTCCGTGGTTTGGGACTTCTTAACATTTAAGTTGAAAGAGCACTACATTGCAGACCCCACAGTTTGCTGTAAAGCACTGCATAGTCAGAGGCCATTCAGACTACCACTGTGCCACAGCTGCACCATGAAGTCCTGGTATTGGTTACAAAGCCACGAAGGAAAGCACTGTACAATGCATCTATCTCACTAAGGACATATGGGCCAGATGTTTGGCCACAGACTCCATATCTATCCTTGCACACCTAGTCTCTTTTAAGGTGGTTAAGTGGAGGTTATCACTCAGTACCACCAGTACTGATGCTTATGAAGGTGATCATCAGCAAATAACAGTTGCAATGTTCTGCATGGGGAAAGCACACACAGCTGCCAGCATCATGAAATAATTCAATACTAAAGTCTATGAATGGCTTCAACCCAGAGCTCTCAAGATAGAATTAATTGCCACTGACAGTGGCAGCAAAATTGTCAAAGCCATGGCAGATAGTGGATCAATCAGGCTTCTCTTTTCAGCTCATTGCATCGACCTGATTGTCCAGGACCTCCGCAAAAAGGAAGAAAGAGTCACACTACTTACTGGTCATGTCTCAGAGGATTTGGACATACATTTCTGCCATTCCTTTAAAACCTGAATGTGCTTGAGAATGCTTCAATATTCTAGTAAAGTAAAAGCCATTATACAGACAATTCGAACCAGTTGGAACACTACAATCTACATGCTGTTTTGCCTGTTTGTCTATAAATGAGTATGCACTACAAAGGGGAAGATTTGCTACTGTTAATTGATGTTGAAAAATAGGGGCTAACAGAGTGCCTGATCAAAATGTTTGAACCTTTTGAGATTTTAATGTGGGAAGTCAACAATTGATTGTACCACAAGGCAAGCATCCAGTTGTTAAACCTGCTGTAGACTCATTTGTTAAAGTGTTAGGATCTTGTCTTAGGTAGAAGGACTGCGTAACATATCTGAGTGAAGGCAAGAAGGATTACATGTTTGATAGAGCCAGGGACTCTAAAAAGACTTGCAAATGCAGCCATCCTGAATGCATAGTTTATAAGTCCCTTATGGCGGATAGTGTCCATGCTCGACAATCATGAGACAGAGTTGGCGCTTGATAGTTTGTAATGCATGTTACCAATTATTCTGTGAAGTGAACAAGAGTCATATCTGGAGTCAGAGAAGTATTCTGGAACAACACTCATTTTAGGATGGACTTGCACTTGAACATTATTTCAAGGCTCCTTCATTTCGGATTGGGAACTCTTATATTGCACTTGTTTATTTTTTAAAGTAGTTAGCCATTAGGATTACAAACTCTTATTTTTGCACTTTTATTTTGAACTCAATATTTCACATGCATTGTTAATGCAGGGGGAGTCAGCAGTAGCTCATCTTGAAATAACTTTACGTAGTTAGTAGAATGTACCGCGCTAAGGCAATCATTTGAATGAGAATATTATTGATGGTGGTGTAGATGAAATATACAATATGAATGTGTACTTTTCATATTATTTATCAGCTAGTTACATGAGACAGCTCTAGACCCCTCTGTGGGTCCCAGGTGTATCAGTAGTTTGCTAGGATGGCACTGGAATATTGTCATTTGAGAGCCAGAGTCAGGAAGTTGTGAGACCCCTGCCTCTTATCGGAAATGACATTCCATATCATTGCCTTTGTGGAGTGGACCGGAATGCAAAGAGGGTTTACACCTCTTTTGCAAAGGAAAATGGAGCCAGTGGCAGCGCTGTGCTGGTCCATCTGGCCCGTAGCTGGGGGTTTTGTTTTTTGATAAACAGTAAATATTCTTACTACAAGAATTGCAATCGTATATTAATGTTCATGCTGTTAGAGATAACGCAAATACCCTTTGCCATCATAGGGCCTTGACACCCGTAGGCTAAGTTCCACGTTTTACAAGTCCAATATTCATTCATTCATTCACTTGTCATGCACCACTACCTCAGTTGACTGGCACATCCACAGAGCTCAGACGATGCACCTCTTTGCTGACACATCATTCCCCTCTCAGTAGTACAACATCCACATATCTTTCGCATTGCAGTTATTTACCAAACCTGTCATACATTGCTGTCTCAGTGCTGAAACATACCCAGAGCTCACACAAAGCATCTATTTCTAGACTTTTCATGGCACTTTTGTCAAAATACTGAAAGTCTCACTGAGCTCACACAATGCACCTAGTTCACTGAGCTCACACAATGCACCTCGTTCCTGGCCAAAATGTACCACCATTTCTGTACTGTGACATGCATGGAACTCTCACAAGCAGTGCTTAATTTGTGCTGGTGTTTTCTGGTGCTCAGCACTGGCACGTATGTCTTGACACCAGCACATATTTATAGCAGTCTACCACATGGTGGCCCTGTCTATCTATTTGTAAACATCAGCAGACGATTTAACAATACAAACTAAATACAAAATAAGTTCAGCACCTCCAGGCCATTTCTGAATCTATGGATGGCCAGGAACAGCCCATTTTGTCCCGTTTGCATCGGCATGATGGTTAACAGGCAGCATCGGTGCTCGCATTTGGCAGCTCTGGCAGAAGGGGGGTGGTGGAAGCAGTGGTGGCATCTGGAGAAATATCTTGGTATTAATTTTTCCACAAATTAAATAGTACTCACTGTGAGAAGTTAGCCTGGCATATGATGTTCACTAGTTCTAGTGGGCACCTTGCACCAGTCTAATCAACCCTTATTGATGGTGGTTGTAAAGTCAACCTTATAGAAAGCTATCCTAGTGGTAGCATGAACCAGCAGTCTACAGACTAAGACTTCAGTAGGCGAGTTAAGCAAGTTGTTTTACCATATATAATCCCTTGAATACCAAATGAAAGGACACCACACAAGGTATATATCAAATATATATGTATTTAATCTAAACACAACCCCTCTGCACTCTTTGTGAGGTAAAAATACAATACAAGTCACACAGTTAATATATGATAAATTGCACAGTATACGTTATGCCCTAGGGGCCTCACAAACCATATACTAGGAAAGTGGTATAAGTACCCCGTGAGAGTTAGAAAGCAGACCTAGGGCCTGTAGAATCACTGGGGCTACACTAAACAACCAAAGGTTAGGAAGTAGGAGACCCACGGGAGCCGCGGGCAGTGTCTAAACACAGGCGCTGGTTCCCATTGACTTTCTATGGTGTTCGTAAAAGTTACAAAGTTAAAGATTAAGGACACTTCCGGATGGACTTTGATGGAACCCTTTTAAACTAGGACACTTGAAGAGTCAATACCCACGGGAGCACCGGAGTACTCGAGTTACCTCACCCAGGGAAGCCGGGTGCATAGGTGTCTTTTCGTGTCGGGTTTCGTCGTCGTTTTCTATAGAGAGCTGCAAAGAAATGCTGCAGGCGACCAGAGAAAAAGTGTCTGAGTGGATCCAAGGGTGGATTGGAGATGTGAAGAACCTGAAAGCCGAGGGGACAGAGTCTGGGTCACTAGCCAGTGACCAGGAAGGACCAAGGAAGGAACCAGGCGATGTTGGGTGCTTTAAGGTGAAGAAGGTGAGTTTGTCTCTTCAGCCACGAGGTCCAGGAGACATTGACAATGACCAGGAGCTGGATTCTAGCTATCCCACAATGGATCTAGATGACTGCAGCATCGGTATCCGGATTGGACCCAACACGCCTTGGCAACCCCAACCCATGCAGGATGTTGAGATTGGCTCTGTTGCAGACCAGCAAGGTCTGTGGCGCTTCTCCTTTGTAGGGAAGCTGTGGCAAGTCTGGAGCAAGCAGGATCGCAAGTTGGATTCAAGATGGTGACCTCAGGGGGCTCACTATCCAACGGGCAAAGAGCTAGGAAGACGCGTCAAGCACAAATGTAAAGGCAGGGCCCACGGGATACTCGCAGAGTGTGGGAGCCTGGTCTTCAGTTCAAATGATGCTCGGGCGGGGACTTCTCATACCCCAATGCACAACTTACTGAGGCTTCAGGAAAGGCGTTCAGGTAGCATAATGCAGGATGTCCAAGATGTCTGGTCCCAAGTATCTCGTGTCTGCCACGGGTCTCAGCTTTGCTGTGGATGTGGATTGGGGTCAGAGAAGTCTGGAAGTCCAGTTCTTGAGTCGCAGAGTCTTCGGGTTCCGGCGGGAGCCTTGAAACTGCAGACTGGCAAAGTTGCTGCTGGTGCGTCTTTGAACAGGGTGGTCACTCCTTGACCACAAGGGAGATGTCTTCCGTCTTCTAGTCAGAATAGAATGTTGAAGGTCCAAGAGTTCTGTATCAAAGTTTCTTTCCAGGATAATCTAAAGTCCTGGAGACACAGCTCACATACTTATACTAAGGATGGGAGCTGGATTACCTGCCTAGGTCCCTCCTATGGGTGGACCTGAGAAGGGGGTGGTTACACCCCTTTCCCTTTGTCCATTTTCGTGCCAGAGCTGGGGCTGGAGTGCCCCAGCAACTGGTTTGAACCGGGCTATGCATGGAGCACCTTGTGTGCCCCAGGCAGTGTCTAGATGCATTCACTGAATGCAGCCCTCCCTGCCCCAATACACAAAACCCCTGTCTGGGGAGGTGCTGGCACCTCCCTGGGCAGGAAACCTATTGTCCAGGCCGCCCTTGCTGGAGTTTCCCCCAGCAACAGGACATCAGACTAGTGTCTGTGGCAGCAGCATCCATTTTGTGATGCTGAGGCTCTGTTTAACTTTAACCGGGTAAAGCAGTAACTTACATGTCTTTTCCCTCTAGAAGGGTGGAATGCTACCCGCGACGCCAGAATTGGCGTGGGAGGTAGTATTCCAAAATGTTTGACACCTTACACGGCATGGTTTGATAAAGCCAAACCAAAGTTAGCATTAACAGCGAGGAATATAATGCTCTTAAGAGTATATGGTATGGCTATATCATAGAACACCTATAAGGATATGGTTCCGAAAGCTGCAGAGGGGCTCAGCTCATGCCAGTGCACCCTCTCACATAAAACCAAGCACTCTGCCTCCAGGATTGTCGAGGCCTGCCATAGGAGTGTCTTATAGGTGTATATGTGTCTATATGTAAAGGTAGATATAGGTATACTATATCTAAGTAAGGGGTGATTACACCACCTTACCCAGGCTGTGTGAACAGACCTGTGGTGTCAGTTTGAAAGGCAAACCAGGGGTGGCACAATACATGCTGCAGCCCCTGGTAGGCCTACGGCGCACCTATGTCCTGGGTACCTATGGTACACTATACAGGGGCTCACAAGGGTGACCCAGTAACCAATCTGGTATGCACCTAAAGTGCATGGTATCAATTTAGAGAGAGAACAGCTGGGCTGTGGGTCTGATTAGCAGGCCCACAGCCACATTAAAGTCGAACAACCAGAGAATCACAGCAAAAAGTGGGGGTGACCATAGGAAGCAGACCCTACTCTCCTACACTCACAAGGGAGCTCTTTTTGGACCGGTCACATACTTTTATCTGGGATGCGAATCTTTAGACATTCACAAAACTCAGTGCACTGACACCACCGCTTTTTGTGACTATCATAGGACATGGACAGTAGTCCTACACAAGAAATAGGGGGCACGTTTGGTGCACCTGTTCAGCTCACAGAAAAGGTTCTTAACCTCACTTTTGCCTTGTCCAGATTTGTGCCCCTGCGCACAAGCTAGATTAACATATTTTCAGGGAAAATAAAAAATCTGAATACCCGATTCACACACAGTTAGCCTCCAAGGGCAAGGTTATATACCTGTATACAATGCAGGAGACATTCCTGTTACAACAAATGCACATAAATAACTTTCATTTAAATGTGTCATTTGTAGTTCTGAAACTTATACCCCCTCCTCTAGAAATGGACAGTTGAGAAGTTGGAACAAGTCTAGGCCTTACCGCAACTGGCCCTACAATAGCAATTTTGTGGTCAAGCTTGGCCAGCGATGCGCTGCTCTGCGAGGCATGCTGTATTGGAGTACAGGCTTGAAGTTCCGCCGACTCGCCCATATTTTTCATTAACTTGTGTTGTTGTCCTTTGTAAATGCTGGCTTCTGATTCGTTAATAGGCTTGTTGGTCCCTCCTTAGTACTACCTTGTCTTAATTAGTAACCTCCCATGAGGACTGGCCCTTTTACTTCTTTGTTACACTGTATGTTTTATTACGTCTGTTAATCAGTTTTGTCTTATTGCAGGCTCAACTTGCTTTCCTGCGACATTCATGGCACTTTCACTTTCCAAGCACCCCGGGACAATGGTGGCCGCTTCATTGCAATGCTATAGGTCTCGCATTTATGAAAGTTCCAGCTATTGGCATTTTCAATGACAATGCCTTTTATGTATGTGTTAATTTTCAAAGCAGATAAATTAAAGGCCTTGTCATTTACAATGCCAATAGCATAAACTCTCGCAAATGCACGACCTATTGCATTGCAAATACTTGTTTTGATTGAACTCTAACACTGTTCCCCCCAATTGTAAGACCTATTGTGCTGAATCTTTTTCCTGCCTCAATAGACATCACAATTGGCTGAGCAGAAGTGGTCAAAACAGCGTCAAAATTCTTAGTGAAGGGGGCATAATTCATAACCACCCACACAATCCCCACTTTACCTATGGGACATCATGGTGCAGAACGTGGGGACTGATTTAGAGTTCGTCGGACGGGTTACTCCATCAAAAATGTAATGAGTATCCCGTCCACCTTTTTACAAGTGCCATATATCCTATGGCACTTATAAATTGAAGGAGGGATATCTGTCACATTTGTGACTGAGTAACCTGTCCGCTGAACTCTAAATTTGGCCCATAGTATTCAGTGGTAGGCTAATTCTAGGTAGTAAGTACTTTTCTTTTCATAATCTATACCTCCTGACTTGTACATGGGTATATAACAATAATCCGTACTTTGTCTATAACTAAGTTTCATTTAATACTTGGAAAACACAGGAAACTTGATTTAGTAAATGACTTTGCCCCTGTTTTGTTCATTCATGTTGCAGAATCCCTTTGTTAGTTCACCTGCTCCACTCAAAATAAGAAATCTTATTTCCTGTGTTGTCTTCCCCATTTGTGCCTGTTAGGTGGAAACTAAGTACCTTTGGCAAAACTGTTCCGCCATAACTGTTCTTTGAAATTGGGGAGGAGATGGACCCCGAGGCTCAGGTGAGGAGGAGGTTTTTTTTGGGGGGTTCTGCAGACAGTGTTGAAATCAGTTTCATAACGAAACTTGAGGGGGCCCCCCTGCAAAGTACAGGGAGGGGGACCACTCCCCTGCTCACCACCTACCACTTTTGCTGAGGGGCCTGCTGGAGCTTGGGCCCCATCCCCCCGCACCGTGGGGGCTACGGGTGCTTATGTTACTCGGCTTGTTGGGGGGAGGGCATGGCTAGCCATCCAAGATCGCGGCGGTGATCCGATAGAGCTCCGGACCCTTCCTGGGGGGACTGAGTTCTATGTTCCGTGAATCTGGCTGAGGTCTACAGGGAAGGGCAGAGGACGACGGGCTGAGGCCCCCGCTGCAACGGAGCTACTCTATCAGCGCTGAGGGTGGCCCACAACTGCCGCCGCGGACCGGGGCCTACCTGACGCCAGACACCATCGGAGGCCGAGGCACGACGCAGAACAACGGTCCGTCTACATTGTGCATGGCCGTGTGAGCAGCGGCCCGGGCCCTCCCCATGACGGCGAATATTGTGCACTCAACGAGGCCCAAGGCAGAGCTGCACCAGGATTGGGAGGTGCTGAGCGGGGGGGCCTATGTGGACCTGAAGAGGTGCAGGGTGGCGGCTCCGTGGCCCCCCACGCGGAGCACTGTGGTTTCTCCTTAGGACCGACACACCGGGAGGTGCAGCGGGAGTCCAATACTTGGGGTGGCCCACCGGCGGAGTCTGTGCAGCCTTCTGATTGCACTGTGACCCACCAACTTTAGACTCACCGTGCAGTTTGGCCACACACAACGGGACACAATTTTATCTGGCCGGGACCCCCCCTCCCCCCTTGTACCGGTCATAGGGCCTGCCTAACAGGAGCCTGGAGGCAACAGCAGAACTCGCCGAGTCCTAGGGGTTCAGGCAGCGGCGGAGGAGCAGAGCACCCTACTGTGACTGACCATAGGGGCGATCCGACGAGAGGCCCGGAGATGACGCTGAGACATGGGCAGGAATCGGGCGAAGACAACGGAGGGGCAACAAGGCCCTGACTCTCCCTTTACCATGTCGGGGCGCGCTAGTAGGGCACCCTCACCTGAGGCAGACCTGACTGACCACGCGGAGGGGACACCGGATAAGCTGGATCTCATCCTCAAAGAGATTGGAGACTCTAGAAGGGCAATGGAGCTACAGATGGGCGCGCTCGCCGTAGGATTACCGCTGCTGAAGGCGGACCATACCAAACTGGTGGACAAGGTAAAGGAACACGAACGATCTCTTGCGGATCTCACTCCTAAAATGACGGAACACTCTTCCTCTTTGCAACAGCTCCAACGACAGGTGAACACGCTCATGGACTGGGTAGAGGACGCGGAGGGCAGGAATCAACACAATAACATCCGTGTTATTGGACTGCCGGAACGCTGTGAGGGGAGCAGAACGGCTGAATTCATGGAAACATGGTTCCGGGAACATGTGGCCTCTGAAGAGCTCTCCCCGTACTCCTGCGTGGAAAGGGCCCACCGAATCCCGACGGGACAACCTTGCCATTTGATTGTGAAAGTCCTCAACTATAGTGACCGAGACATCATGCTACAGAAAGCTAGGGAAAGGGCCCTAATTCAGTATGAAAACCACTGTGTCTCCTTATAACCGGACTATACAATGTTGGTGCAAAGGCAGAGGTTGTCCAACCAGGCAGTAAAGAAAAAGCTACAGACTACACAACTCAAATACGCCCTCTTGTTTCCCGCCTGCCTGAAGGTTATATATGACAAGAAGACTCACTTCTTTGATAGCCCGGCAGATGCTGAGGAATGGATGGAGGTGATGGGTATCGGCCCTGGCCAAATAAGTCAAATGGATGGCTCCTCGCAGGACTCGAGCTCACTCCTGAAGAGAACCTCTCGACGAACCCAAAACCCCAGCGACGAGACCAGGAGCGTTGGCAGTGGTGGGTTCCTTCCGCGAAGATCTGAACAAAATTGCTACTGACTCGGAGGACAGTACACTCCATTCGGATTCCGACCATAGTGTAATTCTGTTCCCCACCATCACACCGAGAGCGGCCGATGACTTGATCGACAGTTGAAAGGAGCAGATGGGTCGAGGACACATGAGACTGAGACGGAGGGCTTTGCCCTCGTGTTGGGTACGAGCCCGGCGCCAGACAACTTATTATATCCTTTCATTGGTATAGATCTTTGTGAGTGCTGGCAATCTACTATGCATTGTTAATGTTGTATGGGGCACTGTCTGCACGCTCTCTTCTTACGTACACAGTGCGAGACGACGCCTAGGTTATGCGCTACTTGCTGGGGTGCTTTACCATTTACACTGTTGTACTTGACTGTGTTACTAACGTTGTCCCTGCCACCCCACTTCCCAGTCCCCCCCGGGAGATGGGGTGCCGTTGAGCCATTGGACACGGACCATTCTGGGACTATGCCTAGACGCAAGGCTGGCTCCCTCCCTATTGGCGTATGCACCGTTATTTGTTTTGTACCACTTGTACACTATTGTTGGGCCCAGCGCAGTTCAGGCGCTGTACCGAGTTTTGTTGAGGTTGTTGCGGAAAGGCAAATCCTGGTCAGCTCTGTCCTATTACCACCACAAGGAGTACCGCTTACACATCAGAACATGGCAGGGGCCGCTAACACAATACGGTCATACCACCTGCTTACATGGAACGTTCGGGGACTTGGGGCAATCCAGTAAAGACACCGTATCCATGCATTTCTCCTCAGATGTAAAACACAGGTGGCGTTCCGCCAGGAATCCCATCTAACTGATTCTGAAACACAAAAGATGAGGAAAAAATGGAGAGGACATATATACTCCACCAATTACTCTGCTTTTGCTAGAGGAGCGTCAATTTGGGTGCGGCATGGGGTACCATTTGTGGAACTTGAGCGCCGAGTGGACGACCAGGGCCGATACATACTGGTGAAGGGCACTTTAGATGGCTCCCTGGTGGTCCTCAGGAGTATTTATGCCCCTAACTTCGACCAAGACCGATTCCTGAATAAGTTGAGTACTGTATTGGCGGACTGGGATGGGATCCCCTGGGTGTTGGGCGGGGACTGGAATGCATGCTGGACACTGGGCTGGACAGGTCACACCCCCCTTACATGGTACGTCTGCTTGTAAACTGGCGGACCAATTCACTACGTGGGCAACCGGGTGGACACTTTCTGACACATGGCAAGGTCTTTACCCGACTCATAAAGAATATTCTTTTTACTCTCCAGTACACAGCCACACTAGAATTGACAGGTTCCTGTGCTCGCACTCCATCATGCAGAAGGTCCACAGTTCCACATACCTGGCCAAGACGTTTTCCGACCCATCCCACTAGAGCTTACACTTCATTGGGTCATAGTACCACTCCAGTGCCCACCTGGAAGTTGCACCCACACTTGCTTGAAGATGCCCCCTTTCACACGACCCTGTCCAACACTATTACTAACTACCTGGCTGAAAATTGGAACACAGCGTCCTCCAACTTGATCGAATGGGATGCGCTGAAGATGGTAGTGAGGGGGGAGATGATCGGACAACTAGTGTGGACTAGACAGGAAACGCACCAACGCCTACTGGACATTGAGCACAAGTTGACTGTACTGGAGAGGGAGGCAGTGTCTGACCCTGATAAACGGGAGGGATTACAATCCGCTCACATAGACCATGCGGAGGCATTGGAGACATTGCGGACAATAGACTACAGGACGTATCTCCAACGGAAACACACCGAGGCGGATAGAGCCGGCACACTGCTTGCCCGCATAGTCAAGGATAGACCTGACTCACCGCGCATTTCCAGTATCCGCACCCTGGCAGGACATGTAATGCACACACAAGGCGAAATAAATGCTGCATTTCATGAAAACTTAGAGACGCTCTATGCACCCTCTGCC
This sequence comes from Lissotriton helveticus, assembly GCF_964261635.1. Lineage (NCBI taxonomy): Eukaryota > Metazoa > Chordata > Amphibia > Caudata > Salamandridae > Lissotriton > Lissotriton helveticus. Next base: position 446,213,870 of record NC_136072.1, on the reverse strand, counting down.
CCAGTAGAAGGTTCTTTGATAACCGACTTCTTCAGGGACCTTCCCTTCCCGATTCTATCGGAGGACGTTCAGAAAGATATTGACTGCCCTATTAATCAACCAGAAATCTGCACTGCGATTAAGGGTTTAAACCGTAACAAGACGCCTGGAATGGACGGGCTCCCTGTGGAATTTTATCTTACACACTCGGAGTCCCTAGTGCCCGCACTAGAGGCTGTCTATAAGATGGCTTTTGAGGCTGGCCGGCTGCCAGATTCCACCATGCAGGCACTAGTCATGTCCATACCCAAACCAGGGCAGGACGGTTTGGAGATGTCTAATTATAGGCCCCTCTCTATGCTTGCCACTGAATACAAAATCCTAAGCAAGGCCCTTGCCAACCGTATTCAACCGCACCTTAATGCGCTTATTCACAGCGATCAGTGAGGCTTCCTCCCTAACCGCAGCACCTCTCTGAACACCAGACAGTTGCATTCTGTAATGACGGCCACCCGAGAGCTTACCATCACGCAGGATGCATTGTACTAGACCTTAGACAGGCATTCGATTCCCTCTCTTGGGACTTCATGTTTGCAACGTTGCAACGATTTGGGTTCCCGAATACATATCTGAAATGGGAGCGCTTATTATATACATCCCCTACAGCCAGGGCCCGTACGGGCAACTATATCTCCGACCAATATAATATTTACAGAGGCACAAAGCAGGGGTGCCCTCTATCTTCCCTGTTGTTTGTCTTGGAGCTTGAACCCCTAGCTCTGGCTCTTCGGAGATCGGCGGACCACCTTTGAACGCCTCTCTGGACTGGCCATAAACCCGGAGAAGTTGGTTGGCTATTTCTTCCAAGACACGCCGCACATAACCCACCTGCAACCCGGCATTTACGCCCTGCCAGTGGACCATGCCACCTTTAAATACCTAGGCATCTGTGGGTACAGATCATAAGAGGACCAAATAGAGGCTAATATACTGCCGGCCGTGAAGGGGCTCCGTGCTAGTGCTGGGTTCTGGTCTTCCCTACCCTTATCAGTAATGGGGAGGATAGCCATCTCAAAAATGGTAATGTTACCTCGTCTCTTATACTATTTTGTGAATCTACCCGTAATCCTCCCACAATCCATTTTTAATACGTTGAACACTATATTGTCCACTCTCATTTGGGGTGTGGGTCGGAGGCGCATAAGTCTCCGAAAGCTCCAGCTGCTGACGCAGAGTGGCGGCCTGGGAGTTCTGGACTTCCGAGGATACTATTACGCCAGTCAGCTCCAGTGGCTGTCTTATTGGACTGCAGGAAGGAGCTTCCACGAAATTGGGTTTACGCCGCAGCGGCTAGACCGGGGTGAGCTGCACTCTCTGCTACTGCCGAGAACTAAGATCCCCCTGATTGCCCCCCTCCTGTTACGAACGGCCCTAATATGCTGGAGAAGGCCCTTTCATACATGTCCACGTTGGTCCCCTACGCCCCGAAAGTTCCCATACTGGGCATCCCTACGCCACAGGGGAGACTTACGCGGACCAGACTACAGGCTTGGATGGATGCTGGGGTGGAGGAGGTAGGAGCCTTCTTTGGTGACGGCACTATGCTGGATCATGACTCCTTTTTACAGGCCACAGGAGCACCACCGCGTCTGTACCTCTTGCACGCCACCGTGACACACTATATCAGAACTACGCGGGCCCCACAGAGGACTGAACCCCCACACCATACCTTAGTACACCTCTTATACTATATGGGACCTGGAGGGCACTTGGTGCGCTGGCTATACACTGGGATACGGGCACGTGCGGCAATAACACTTACATCCCTTAGGGCACGATGGGCGGAGGACGCCGGGGAGGAGATCACAGACCAAGCATGGAAATGTATGTTGGAACACCCCAAGAAGATGTCGCTTAACGCGAGGCTTAAATTTATACAGGCGATGATACTTCACAGGTCATACCTTACACCCGCAAGAATACACCGTATGTTCCCAGATTCCCTCCATTATTGTCCCCGTTGTAAAGGAGATGAGGCGGACTTTATTCACATGTTATGGTCTTGTCCTCGCATAAGAGGACATTGGGGAGAAGTGCGCTGCTCTCTAACCACAGTGACACAACTCCCGGTCCCGGATTAGGCACTCCAATGCCTTACGGGACTTCGTAAACTCTCCAAGGTCCAAAAGGTGTGACTAAAGTTCACAGACATGGCACTCATCCTAGCGATTAGGGTGCTCACTACAAGGTGGAAGTCCCCCAGATGCCCGGCAGTCACTGTCCGGCAGCCTGACATGCTTCAATGGGGGAGGGCAGATGGTGCTGCTCTCCAAAGGAAGGAGGAGAGAGGGCTGAGGAAGCAACCTATCGCACTGGATTGGGAGGTCATGCTACTTGATCTGGAAGCACTGGATTTGGCTCCCGCACAAGATACTGCGACCCAGTAATCTATGAGGATGCCTAGATTTCCGCAGACGTTAGGCCCTGTTAAACTGAGATGACAGGACTCTACCCGGTACATTCCCTCCTCCAGGAGGAGGACAATAGGATGACCCCTCGGCAACCATAGTGGCTGCCAGGATAAGACTGACCAGGAGGGGGTTGGGGAGGGTTGGGGGGAGGTGGAAGGCGTTTTTTTTTTATGTTACCAATAGTTCATATAAATACGCACTACTTTTGAGGAGTTGCTGGGGACGCAACATGTCCATTGCTCGTTTGGTGCCATTTCCAGCACTGAAATTGACCTTGATTAGCCTGCTCTACCATGTAAGATAATGAATAATAAACGCTACGTAATTCATGTACTGTAATTGCTGAAATGGGGAGAAAAAGACTGTATGTAAAAGATGATACCCCTAATGTACATGTTATACTGCGGTTATCAATAAAGTGTGTTAAAATAAATAAATACATAAATAAATGTTACTCCGCTTGTTGAAATGTGGTATCTATTCTGTGGGTTCTTCTACTAAGGGCCCGATTCTGATCTGGGTCGGAAGGGCTCCGAACAATTTTCGGAGCCCTTCCGACCGCATCGGAATGTGCCGGACGGATTCCTTTCTGACCAAGCTATTCCGATGGGCTCGGTCGGAAAGGAATCCGACTCGGATTTCCGGATGGCTTACGACGGGTGCGAGGCCGCAGAATGGCATCCTGGGGGCACCTAAGGTGCCCCTCTGTTGATTCCTGCAACCGGTGGCAGGTACCTTGTGGTGCCAGCTACAGGGGGCAGGGATGAACTGCTCCCCTGCTTTTCCCAATGCAGGCATGCAGTCCGCTCGAAATGCATGCTCCCATTGTGAGGTATATGAGTGCGACCGAACAGGGTTTTTTTTTTTTTTGCAGAGTTTTATATAGCGCGAACTTGACCCGAATCGAATCAGGTATCAGAGCGCTTTACATATTTTCCAGTTACGTTACATGACACACTTTCATTTTAGGCACGGGAAGATTAAGTGATTTGCCCAGAATCACAGGAGATTTTGGTGTCGTTACCGAGACTCGAACCCAGATCCCCAGGTCCGAGGTCGAGCGCCCTAGCCGTTAGGCCAACTCCTCTGGTCGCATCGTACTTGCAGGGCCATAACCGACGACAGCAGGTCGGTCGGTTACGGCTCTTGACCAATTTCGGACGGTCCTGAGTTCGTCCGACATTGGAATCGGGCCCTTAGTGGTGAGTTTGGAGGGAATGGCAGTTCCTGATGGAAGGGCCCGAAGGGGGCTCAAGTAACAAATCATGAAGGGGGACGTGGAACGCTGATATAAGGGAAAATTAAGCTACATGAATTCCGATGTCCACTCCAAACACATTTGTATAGTCAGCCAAACAACGTTGGGGGTTGCACTACTTCGAGCCACTGGAATTGTGATTCTGCATCCCTGGAATTTTTTAAGCATAATTACTATTTGTGGTATGTGCCTTTAATTTATCCACCACCACCTGCATAATTAAAAAGAAATTTTTGCTCAAACGGATTAAAAAAGTTTAAAAGTTTGAATTAATGAGGTGAAACTTTAACCAGACACTAGCAATGTGTATTAAAAAAATGACCAAACTACAAAGTTACACTGCCACAGAAAAATGCATTATCTTATAAAGCATAATTTATTTGACTTTTCCATGCCAAAAGATTTAGCTAACCGGTCCCATGATTTTTTTACTGCCATTGACAGGAACATTATTGTAACAATTTCAGTGACCCTCCCTTCCCCTAACTGACAGCTTCCAACCCACTCCACACCCTCTCCTAATTCATTATCAGTATAACAACTATTGATAGTGGAGCAGGGGGTGAGTAGGTGTTAGATAAGGTTGACTTTAGGTCACGGTTTCGGCTCTGTTCAAGTTTGGGTATGGATGGGGTATGGATAGGGTATGGATGGGGTAGGGCATAATGGAAGGTAGAAATCTGGTCTTTGTATGTGATATAATTAGAAGAAACCTGGGAAGAGGGAATGGGAGAAGTGTAGCACGTGCTGTGACGAAGGCGTTAAGTATGGGCATGCAAAAACCTCTTTTACTCATTATGTGGCCAAAAAGCAGAGACACAAACATAGTAATTTGTTTCAAAAAGTTCTGGGTAATGAAGGAATAGCTTGGCTTAAATGTCTGGGTAAGGAAGGAAGGCAGGACTACTGGGCTTAGATTTAGGGTTAAGGAAGGTATACCTTGTTATGGTTAATAAATGCAGAAGTTGTTAAGAAAGGAAATTGGCACTCACTTCCTATTCCCCTGGATGAAATCCTGGTCCTCCACCACCCCACTAGGTAACTGAATGTTTACCCTTTCTTGACATGATGCGCATATCTAGCTTGCTCCTACCTGCTGCTGACGGATTCAGGGGCGGAGGGGAAGATACTTTAGACCTATTATTATTAACAATTTAACTTCTGATCCTCAGAAGAGGGTGTATGGGGATTCCTGTTTCCTCACCAGCATCTGGATGTAGGCGAGTGTATTTGTTACTACTGATAATTTTTAAAATGTGTTCCTAAATTTGACTTTGCACAAAATATGACTGCCACTTTTATTAATTCATATATGATTTTAGCCCTAGTAACGGTTAGCTGTTTATTGAACATCACCTTAACCAAAACCCGCGCATCACTTAGAACCGATGACGCATCAACTGCAATCTGCAAAGCTCAAGAGAGATCATTTCACTACATTAATCACCTTCTCGTTAACATGCTCTCTGGATGACTCAACCCTGCACGCGCATCTGGAACCTGACATATTTTACATCCTTTCCCGCACTGCCTTCGTTTGAGTAGTTTGGAAATTAAGCTTCATCTGCAACAAGGTTCGTGTTTCTATGCCACCTTTCCTTCTAAAAATAGCTTTTTATTTTTGGAACAGAGGTTGCACGATCTGAAGGCGGCTGGTGTCATTCTCAATACTTTCATCGGTGAATACACGCCGCTCCTCTCTGACAGGAGGACTGTTTCCATGCTGCTTCCTCTGTCAAAATGGCGCCTGCACTTCAAACATGGCAGTGTGGACTTTCGTAGCACTCATTCAAAATTTAAACGAGGTTTGCGGTTTTGACTGTAAAATAGGTGTGTGGTACTGCAATAAACAGTATCCCTCTGCCACTCCTGAGTGGAAATAAACCTATAAATGTTATATTCACTTGAGGCTGAGATACAGTAACTGTATGGGGCTATGATACAATAACTAACTGGTTGTCCTATTTTGGGCCATTTTGTTTTTTAGCTGTATTTTCTAATTTGCATCAGCAGAAATCAAAGTACAACAGGAGTGTGAGATTTTGGGGTGTTGGGTTACTTAGGTGTGAGCCCTGGTCACGCAACAGCCACAATTCCTTGCAGGATCAACTACAAAAAGTCACTAAATTAACCTGTGCATAACCCTGGGTAGCGTGGCACAAAAAGCAGCAGTCAGGCTTAACTTAGAGACTGTGTAAAGTATTTATGCCGCACACAAACAGAAATAAAGTGGAAACACAGCACAGGACATATTCCACACCAAGTTAGAAAAATAGAGTAAATTGTAATACATTATTTGACACCAAAACAACGAAAATCCAATTAGGAGAACCAGAGTTATAATTTATTACATTTTAGTGAAAAGCGCCAACTATGGATATCTGGTGGTGCTGGGCCAGGTCGAATCCTCAAGTTCAGTGTGACCGCAATGGAGCACAGATCAGATACGTTCACCAGATTAGTCCAGCCAAAAGTTTACCTTCTCAAATTTGTGCAGAGAGTCCCGTTCGCAAGGGAAGGGGGCCGCGAGGAGCAGGGGAAGTGCTGCGCAAGGCAGCCGGAGTAACGCGAAGAGCAGGCGTCTCAGTTGGCGTTGCTGGAACTTCTCGTAGGCGTCCTTATGAAAGTCTATGCTGTAGCACGAGGAGGCAGCCGCTGGAGCTTCGCATTGAATGGCGGCACGGGTGATGGGATTTTGACCAGAACTGGCCTGTTTGCAGTCACGAAGAGCCCAAAAACTTCAATAAGCTCTCTGAGGCTGCACCAAGGATCCAAGAGGTCTTGGACTTGGGGGTCACCACTTGGGGGTCAAGAACTCACTTCAGCTGGGTCAAGGTGTTGGTGCAGGTTGTTAGGGAGCCCTTTATGTCCCTGAGGCTCTAATCAGGAGACCAGCAGACTAGCCTTTATAGTCATTCCGGTAGCCTGTGTTCAATGTGATGGTGCAGGATCCAGTTCTTCTTCCCCAGGCAAGAGAGTGGCAGGGCAGGAAGGCAGCAATTCAGCAAAGGAGCAGCAGATCAGCAGGCCAGCAGAGTGACAGTCCTTCCATCAGCACAGCAGTCCTTCTTCCTGGAAGAGTATTCACAGGTCCAAAAGTGTACTGAAAGGTTGGGATTGAAGGGCCTACTTTTATATCCCGGTGCCCTGCTTCTAGGAGGTGGAAGAAGATTTTAGACAGTGGCTTTGAAGTGCATGGAATTTCCTGACTGCCCAGCCATCGCTCCAAGCTAGATGCAGTGACAATGTGGAGGTGACAGGGCCTTTGTGTGAGGGCAAAGCACTCCCTATTCAGTTGCAAGTGGGGCTGTGCTTTACCCGACTTTACCAGTTAATGGGACTTTTTATTACAATTCGAAAGACACAAAACATGACATGACATAACTAGCTGCTCCCAAATGGAAATTACAGCTTATTACATTTAATAAGAAATCCACAATGTTATCCTATGGAAGGGGCAGGCCTCACAGTAGTGAAAAACGAATTTAGGAGTTTTTCACTACCTGGACATGTAAAACATAAAAATAAATGTCCAGACGTTTAATTACACAGCAGCCTGCCCTATGGGCTACCTAGGGCCTACCTTAGGGGTGGGTGACATATGTAATAAAAGGGAAGTTTAAGGCTAGGCAAGGGAATTTTCTTGCCAAGTTGACATGGCAGTTTGAAATTGCATTCAGGCTGCAGCAGCAGGCCTGGAACATGTTTTATGGTGCTACTTAAGTGGGTAGCACAATAATTGCTGCAGGCCCACTGGTAGCATTTAATTTACAGGCCCTGGGTATATGGTATACCACAAGGGGCTTACAAGTAAATGAAACATGCCAATTTGTATAGATTAATTTAATCATGTTGTAGGAAACAAGCACAAGCATGTTAGCACTTGTTAGCAGTGGTAAAGTGTGCAGAGTCCTAAGAACAACAAAATCGATTCCAGCAAAAAGTGGAGGGAAAAAGTCAAAAAGTTTGAGTGTGACCCTGCAGAGACTGCCAGATTCAACAACGAGTATTTTTCTGCCTCAAAAAGCACCGAATGCAATGAGGACCTAATTATGCTGCTGGGTTGACTAAATTAAGTGCCAAAAGCAGACAAATTATGCATCATAATGTGGCATATTTTGTGATAGTATAACTTCATTATGTTGTCATGTTTACTTATGTTCACACTATCTGGGCAATGAGTACACCTCATAGCATGTGTTAAACAACCAAATACAGCAATAAGCAACTGAAAGCTGATCAGCCAACTTTTGTGAGGGGGTTTCTACTGTGCGGGAATACATATTGCTAAGTATTTACTTACTTTTGATTTGTCTAAGCTAGAAACAAATATTGTTTATTGTTAAAATCGGCAGATTGTAAAGCAGATTATGGATTAGGTGGCAGAAGTGGCTAATTCATAATTATGCGAAGACGCCATAGATTCACATAATTCGACTGACCCTGCTTATAGTGGATTGTTCAAGCTCAATGAAATAGTTTCTTCAGTGTTATACTGATAGAGTAGGGGTAATTGATATGAAGTGGCCAACCAATGAGCATCAACAATATTGGTTTGATCAGAAATACTAAAGCAACTGTTGCATTTATCCCAGAGTATATATAAAATTAGTATGTGGAATAACGAAATGCTAATTACAACCCTAAAAAGGATGAAGTAGCAATTTAAAAATCTCATAAAAGATCTTCTGAACATTAGTGTCCATGTTGGAGATAACCTATTAGAGAGTGAGATGTCTTTTTCCAGTTTATAAAACCTGTCCTACAAATGTAGTTATAGGTTCTTAGTATTGCCTTATGAAAACATTTGCTCGGATATTGTTTAATCAACTGAAAAAGTAGGCAGAAGTAGCTGATGTTATTGCATCGACTCAAACTGGAATTTGCAAGAACATATAACTGAACGCAGTAATACAGGCCTGATTTATATCTTTGAAGTATGTATACTCTGTCGCAACTGTGACAGAGTATACATACCGCCAAGATAAAAGACTGCCCACCTGAGTTAGGTGTGGGCAGACCACAGGTTTAATCACGGCAGAAAGTACCCCGTCTCCACTGTGATTAAACCCATTCAAACGGGCCTGGGGAGTAAGAGCCGGCAGAGGCAGACCTCAAATTCTGCCCTCTTGATTCAGATGGATGGAATTAGAGGTCAGTTTTCACTGCCGGTCACTGCCAGGAAAACCCTGGCCGAAAGGAGCAATGAAAACTGCTAAATTCTCCCCTTGCCATGGGAGAGGACTTCCATGGTGAGGGCAGTATTTTATTTTTCATTTTCAAAAAGAAAATCCCTCTTCAGGAATTTCTTTTTCAAAAATAACAGAAAACCAGTTTGGTGGAGGGCTCCGACATGTTGACAGAGCTGTGTAACAAACTTCACAAAGCATTGACAGGAACAGCTATGACTGTGGTACCTTCCAATGCTTTCAGAAATGACTGCCTGCTTGGCAGTCATTACTCAATGTGGCAGGCAGCACCTCCGTCAGGGTGACTGAGTAATTTACTCCATCACCCCAACAGAGAAACAGACCACCCGCCAACATCTAAAATATGCCCGATGTCTTTTACTATTGCCAGAACCTTAGAAGTAATTCCCTACTGTAAACTCTGTTTGTAGATTCTTCAACAGCTTTTACCACGGTGGCTGGAGCCCATTTGAAAGAATAGCTACTAAAAATTGGGGCACCCAAAAGCATGTTGTTATTTTAAGTATGGCTCCTAGTTTCCTTTTAGTCTTTTATTACATTTACGTCTGCATTTATCCATATATATTTGTAGCCCCTTTAACTGTATTCATTCATGTTTATTTTGTGCACAGGGAAAAGAAGGTGCTACAGCTTGTGTTTTTCCACATTCATTTAAACAGACAATGCACACTTGCATTTGGTTGTTACAGTTACATATATGTATATGTGCACAAAATGAAGAAACACCATACTCATCTAAAAACCTTAAAATAATAGGAAAAGCATTTCAAGAATCAATGAAAATAGTGAGACTCTTTCTGATTTTTCATAGAATGAAGGCCGCTGATAGCCCGCTCATGATTGGCAGATGTTGTTCGCCTGGTCACGAGATTCAAAGAAATATTCCACAATGTTGCCCATTCCTGCTCTGAGACTGCAACTATGTTTTATCACTTATATTTCTATGTGGAGTATTGTGTATTTGTTGAACTCTTCTTCGACAAAATTCATGATGTCAGTTCTTTATCTTACAAAACAGCTAAACATTCTGTAGGCCATACATACCAATGACCAGCTATATTTACATACATGTTCACACGAAAGCAGATTCTACTGCTAACTTTGGAAACATCCTTTCATTTACTTTCCTTGTAAGCACACCTGTTCAAACAACAACTTTCATGAAGTGATCAAAATTTTCCATAATATTTGAAATACCATTCAACATAAACTTACTACTTTTGGTATTCACAGAAGGCATTTAGTAGTCTTAAATTACAATTGTCCTAAATTACGATTTTGTCTTAAATTAGGATTTTATCTTAAATTAAACTTAAGACAAGCTTAAATTAAACTTAAATTTCACTTAAGACAAAATCCTAATTTAAGACAAAATCCTAATTTAAAACTACTAAATGCCTTCTGTGAATACCAAAAGTAGTAAGTTTATGATGGTGTCTTAAGTTAGTTCTGTTAATCGGCCCCAGGTGTTTCTATTACCTCAAAAGTACTCAATACATCCATCTAATCAAGGACTGAAAGGTCAAGTCTGCTGTGCTTGATTTACTCTGAATCTATAAGTTGAATTCAGACCTTAAAAGCAAGTGCCTAACTTACTTGTTCCATTGCTCTGCATAGGACACTCCTGGGTTGAGCTTGTTCTGCTAATGTCAGAGTTTCACATTCAGGAGACAGATTGAAACCCAGAATTTATTAATTAAATTTCACAAAATTAGTAGCATTGTTTTATATAAAGTGATATATTATCGTCACAAAAAACAATGTTTTAATCAATCTTTTTTTCCAGAATCTAGTTATGCATAGCTGGTGTGTGGGAATTATCTCATGGTTCAGTTAATCACAACACCTTTAAACAGGCCTTGCTCTCACAGTCCAACTGCCGTGAATGGTTGAGAACTACGACTCTACACCGGCCATTCCGGCCTCGCTGACATAATCTGCGTTAATGTCAGTTTTGAATAGTTCGCGTCCACCTCTTGCAAAACCCTGAAGCAAATAATCAGAGGCAGCAGTATAGTTAGAGGGGTTGGGGCAGTGAGCCAAAAAAGTGTTCACGCCAACTTAGAAAATGTCTTCTTTTTCAAAACTATGTGCTGTGAGGCCACTCGAAACCCAACTTGTCAGATAGCTCCACCCACTTCAGCCATGACGGATCAGGGAATGTGTGCCAGCTCAGGGAAAAGAAATGCAGATGGCCCCAGTACAAGCACTTAGCATTAATGACTGCTATGAACTTACCTTGAAGCAGCCCTCGCATTGGAAAGAAGCATTCCTCTTCTCATTTCTGTGCCCGTAATTCAGCTACACAGGGTGGCAGCACTATTTTTTCCCGTTTCTTTCTTTCTTAATTTATTTATTTAATGCGATTTTATAAAGCGCGAACATTACCCGAAGGTGTCAGAGCACTTTACAAAAGAACCAGTTGCGTCACATAAGGACTTTGGATTACATGAGTTACATAAGAGATACAAACAGAAAAAAAAATTGCAAATGTACAAGTTGTAAAGTCACACAAAGAAGAGATAAAAACAGGAAAAATTGCAAATGTACAAGGTGTAAAGTCACTCAAGGAAGAGAAAAATAAGAAAAAAAATTGCAAATGTACGAGGTGTAAAGTCACACAAGGAAGAGATAAAAACAGGAAAAAATTGCAAATGTACAAGGTGTAAAGTCACACAAGGAAGAGATAAAAACAGGAAAAAAAATTGCAAATGTACAAGGTGTAAATTCACCCAAGGAAGAGATAAAAACAGGAAAAAATTGTACATGTACAAGTTGAAAGTCACTCAAGTAAGAGATACAAACAGATAGACTCTAAAATCACGTAGGAATGGTAGTAAGTATAAAAGTGTACTACATATACTAGTGGTTAGAATTCTATATATACAAATAACACATTCACACAGGAATACATTTTAACAGCAATTAGGCTTGGACAATTATATAATACATATTTACATATAAATTTAAGGCCGTCCAGGAAAAAGAGAAAAACGATCAAGGGTCATCAGACAAAATGGTGAGTCCAGGTCGTGGGTATAGACAGAGACCATCTAAAAAAAAAAAAAAACAAGGCGGGAAGCACAAAAGTCACGAAAGTCAAGAATCAGGAGAAGAACACAGAGAGCAGGATTCCATGGAGTAGAGTCAGAGGGGGGGGGGGGGGCAGCATAGGATAGGATTCCCCGGCGAGGAACTGGCTGTTGAGATGGTCCGGAGTTATCACGAGGCATTATTATTACATAAATACAAATAAATAAACAGTTTTCGCTCTGTATGTGTAAAAACCAGGAGCCTTAGTTTTAAGCAATCTTTGCAGTCAGACCGGGTGAAGGTAAAAGGGACTCTGAATGAATTGAGTTAATTCAGTAAATGTACGGATGGAGTTTTGCAAATATATGTCATTGCACTCCTTTTGTTTATGCTGAATCTATATAATCTGCATATTCATTGGCATAATGGTTCCATATTTCCACCAAGATTGCTGTCTGAATGTTTGGTAATATTATGGGTTGTGGCATACTATGTTCGGCTTGTAAAGGGCACTGGACAACCTGAATGACTGATGCTTCAGCTCGCTTTTCCTTTACTGTCAGTCCTGGCATTTTAATTTATGATAAACTGAGCTGGTAAAGTCTAAGAGGCGACAAAACAATCAATTAATCAATCAGGATTTACGGAGCGTGGCTAATCACCCGATAGCGTATCCAGGCCCTTGCAGGACCCAGAGGTTTATTCCAACAGCTAGGTCTGTAGGGCCATTTGGAATTCCGGAAGTGGGGTGATGGTCTGGAGTTGGTGGGGAGTCTGTTCCTGGTCTTTGCTGTGAAATGAAACACACAAGATTACCGATTAGTGGCGTGGCTCGTGTTGATGCTGAGTATGGTACCTATCCAGTTAAGACCTATTTAACTAAAGTGCTGCCAGTAATAACCTATAGATAGGGCCACTGAAATTATAAAATGTAGCAACCACAGCTTTTTCTGCATAAATCTAGATGTGCCGAATTTGCCACATAATCTATCATCTACTGCATAATCTGTAGACTTCAACATACTTTAACATTCTAACAAAAAACTATTTTGTTGTTGAAAGAGATCAAAAGATACTAAAAACCAAGGGCTAGATGTAGGTAAAAAGGTTTTACCGATTCTAAAATACCAAATGTTAACGATTCGGTATTTTAGAATCGGTAAAATCTATGTAGGTAATTATTCGGTATTTTTTACCGAATCGTTAAGATTCGGTAATTACCAAATCGGTATTTACAGATTCGGTAATTGCCATTCATTCCTTTGGGCCTGGAGGCCCATAGGAATGAATGTCAATTACCGAATCGGTAAATACCGATTCGGTAAAATTGTGAAATAGTCAAAGGTGGCAGGGTGTCACTTTGACACCCTGTTGCACCCCTGATTAGTGCTTGTGTGCCATGTGGCACACATACATGCCCTAAGGGCATGTATGTTTGGCAAATGGCACAGGTGTAAATGCACATATTTGCATTTACATAGGAATTCGTTATTTACCACCAACTAATAGTTGGTGGTAAATAACGAATCCTTAAAGCCCTGTAGCACTGTTTACAGTGCTACCTACATTTCAAAATACAGATTCGGTAATTTTACCGAATTGGTAATTTTACCGAATCGGTAAAATTACCGAATCTGTATTTTTTCATGCCCTACATCTCAGTATCCAAATACCGGTCGGTAACGGCCGAAAATCCGTATTTTCGGAAATCCGTATTTTCGGCCATTACCGACTGTTATTTGGATACCTACATCTGGCCCCTAGTGACACTTTTGCCACGCATGAGGAGACCCTTTGCCAAGGCTGACTGGTCCCCTTGCTGTTTCTTTATAGCTGTGATTGGGTGTGAAACTGATACTAATGCAGAGATTTGGGTTCTGCCGCTTGACATCAGGAGGGAAGGCCTGCCTTTGCATATTAAGAGCGCGGATCAGTGGAGGAGCGAAGTGGATTTTCGGAGCATTCTCCATCTTCTCCCTCCTCCAGCGCGGACTGGACCCGCGATCCAGGAGCTGCCGAGCCTGGGTACTGCCGAGTCAGCGGCACAGAGCGCGAGGGTGAGGCCGGTCCCAGGGACTGTTTGGCCCAGAGCAGGAGTGGGCATCTGCAACAGTGTACTCGCTCGTACCGTGAGGGAAACAGCTTTGTTCTACTCCGCCACGCCGTGAAGGGAATGGCTCCTTTAGCTCGGTCCTTGCTGCGAAGGGAGCGGCTGCTGTTTCATCGACGCCAGCGCCGTGAGGGGAATGGCTAGAGAAACTACCTCTTCCGGCAGCCTTGTAGCCCTGGTCCGGCCCAGCGCTCTGTCATCATCCGCTGGGGCCAGGGCTGCCATTAAAACGCTGCCAGATCCCCGCTGCTAGGGGGCCTGTCCTAGCCCGTTAGTGGCCGGAAGAGGCCGGGCTGGGCCACCCCCCTTGGCACAAGTTTTACTTGGAACCCACGAAGGTACCTGGACACAAGGGTAGGGCCATTTTTAAGATTTGGTGGCAAAGAACCCTGTTAGTTACAGGCTATTTAGAGCCTGAGCCCCAACACCTTTAATTGGTTAGCCAAGTGTGTTTACTTTTGGTATATATTGCATATTGAACATTTCTGTCAGGCAAATTTATTTATATTATTAACTTATGTTAATATTGTATTGCAGCAAGTAATTGTGTATTTTTAACATGGGGAAACATAACATAAAAGTTCAGTGCCATGCATCTCCACTACCAGTATCCCCTCCTCTTCTCCAATCATTTATTGATAAAATGCTCCAAAGAGCGATAGGGGTAGTTGCAACAGAAATAGAACGTACAGAGCGTAGGCTATCTCTGACCCCTGACCTTCAACCATTGTCCACACCTCCCAACCCCTCAATTGTCTCTGATTCCCCTTCCCCTACCACGGAACATCTCTGCCATAGTACTCCTCAAGATAAGGGAGCGGGTACTATATTAAAATGTGCAGCGAAGAAAAGGGGCCCGACCAGACAAGTCAAGAAACCCATTGCTTGTAAGCCTATTAGTAAAAACACAAGAGCTGGGACTAAGAGGAAAACCACTCATGGTGACTCTGTCGAACTTGTAGAGAGTGACCTAGACCCTAACAAACAGAGTGAGGCAAAGCGTAAAAAGGGTGATTCAGAACCCATCTGGTTCCCCTCCCTGCTAAGTTTTCTAAAAATACAAATCAGAGAGATGGTAAGGGAAGAATTGGTACATATCCATGGGCATATTGATTAAATAATTAGCCTTCAGGAGCCTAGAAATGAGATTTCATCCGCAACCGCAGCCAGAAACAGCCCACCGGTCTCAAAACAGGTGGCGGGCTCAGGGCCATTAGAGACAGGGGCGAGCGTCCCTGGCCAGGATGGGGGGGATAAATACTACTCATAGAGAGAAGGAATCTATCTGTCCAATGGGAAAAAGAACAAATGGAGAGAACGTGGACGATGTTGGACCAAGAGCTATCACAAACACTGTCCCTAGTTTGGTCGTGGTTGACATACCACCTACCCCGGAGTTGCCTACCTAAATGCTCCCCCCAGCTTCTATTCCAAATGTAGTAGTTCTTTCTGGAGTTCCATCTCTCAGTCAGGGGCAAAGGAATCACACACTGAGCTAAAAAACAAATGTTTACATTTCTTCTCTAGCAGGGGCCAATTTGTCAGTGTGAACGATATTCTGCTGACTAGTAGAGTAAGTTGGGTGGGGAATAGACCAAACGATATCAAAGGGGAGTGCATAATAGTGAATCTAAGGGAGCCACTCTTTACACAACATCTTTTATACCCTATCCTTGACCATCAAGCGAGAGGGGGACATATTAGATGCCTTCCTCTTACTTACATTTATATGCCCAACATTGCTAGCACAAGGGGTGAGGATCAGGGTTCGGGTACTCATGACTGGCACCGAGTGCGCCCACAAGAAGGACAGACGTTTTTCTACCAAAATCCAATACAGTTTACTCTACCTCTACAAAACAGATTTAGGCATCTAGATGAAGTAGATTGACTGCTGGAGGCTCAAGTGGGTAGGGAAATAGAGGGGAAAGTTAGTGAACAGCATCTACCCGATAGTTCACACCCCGAGAAAGTGGATTTTGACCCCAGCCATAATGATGCTTATCTTTGTTCTGTACAAGCTCCACCTCCTGCTTCTTTGTCTCCAAATTTGGCTTTGGCCAATTTGCAGGTTGGAAATGGGCATTTGCATATTAGAGGAAATGGGTCCACAAATAAGGCTGAACCACCTATAGGCAACTTTGCCTGTCCTCCTTTGTTGGCCCCATTGATGACCTCGAATGAGGATGCTATGGAAGGGACTCACAATATATCCTCTTCTCTATCAAAACCCAGTTTTAAACTGAAGTTTCTTTCATGGAACATTGCAGGCATAAAAAATAAATTGAACTGCCCGGACTGGGAAACACTAGTAGATTACTGTGATAATTGCATGCTCCAAGAAACCGGGGCTGTTGAGGAACACACCCGTCCGGGATTTGCATCCTACTACAAACCAGCCATTTCGAAAGGGCAGGGAAGACCATCGGGAGGACTAATTATATGGATTGGGGCACATTTAGGATGTACCGTCTCACAAATAGAAGAAACTGGGCCAGACATTTTGGGCCTTATCCTGTCCTTTAACAAAGATCACAAAATAAAATTGATCAATGTGTATTCTAGGCCCGTGAATAACGGGAAGGAGTCACCAACAATAGACCATCTTGACATAGTAATCTCGGGCAACTCTAAAGACGGTCTGATCCTTTTAGGTGGTGACCTAAATTGCCAATATGAACCCCTAAAAGATTTTGATGACTCCTGTGGTAGAGTACAAGATGAGGTGTGGGCTATTCCCGAGATAAGCTCAACCCCGATTAGGGCTTGGTCTTCTCTGGCGCTCAAAATCAAGGCCTTAACCTTGAAAAATTCTTTACGCGCCTGTAACGGTCGATGTAGCTCCGACTCGCCTGGTAAATACACCTTTAATAGGGTGGGCCACGAGTTGATATTGGATTTTTTTTAATTGAAACTAGAGGTTGGTCTTTCGTTAATGAATTTACTATCCTACCTAGGTATGATAGCGATCATAATGCCCTGTTAGCAACTCTTGAGCTTCCTTTAAAAACGGGACCAAGTGATTTATATCAATGTGCTAGGGATGAGCTATTCCTCTCAAACAACAAAAGAAAGGTCAAGTAGGCGCAGATGGAAAATTGTCAAGTGAAGCTGGCTCTACTCTATGAAAGTATCATTCCTGACTTAATGACCCTGTCAGATCTGGTGAACAATGGGGCCCTACTTGAAATCTACAGCAAATTAGGGGTCATCAATTATTTTATCTGCTGTAAACTAAGGGAAGCATTTTATAGACCCTGTCCGCGGGTCAAAAGGAACCAACACAAGGGTTCAGAATCAGCAGGGTAATTGTTGTCCCTCCCACAAGTTACTCAGTTGGAATGTGGCGGGGTTGAGAAACAAAGTTACTGATGAAAGGTGGACACACTTTGTGACTCAACACGATATTATAGCTCTGCAAGAAACGTGGGACACAAGCGAAATTTTTTGTTTAGATGGGTATTGCAGCTTTTCTGTGAAGGCGGTCCCTGGGCTTGGTGGGAGATCTAAAGGAGGACTGTATACCCTCTTATCACTTAAACTGGCCGGCTCCTTCAGGAAGCTGGAGGTAGCTTCAGCTAACATCTTGTGCCTAGAATGGGTCAGCCCTAGTTATCCTACTATTTTAGTAGTACATTTTTATAATGCTCCTGAGAAGGACTCACGGAATTATCATTTACACTTCTTGGCAGACTTTTTAGATAATTACAAGTCAACACATGATGCTTTATTCGAAGTAATTTTAATGGGCGATTTTAATATACATCCATGCAGATGGGATTGCCTAGCAGAATTCCAAACGGGCCCCGCTGGTTCAATCTCTACCCACTTCGAACATACACCACAAGGGGAAATGCTGGAAGATTTACTTGCTAACATGAACCTGTTTGAGATGGACGGGGCTAGGGGGGAGGGTAGGGTGCCGACTTTTACAGGTAGAGAAGCTGATACAGTGATATACTTTATTTTCGTTTCAGCTGGAATAGTTAATGTGGCTCACTCCTATGAAGTTGTAGTCTCAGCCTTTAGTGATCATAATCCCTTGGTATTGTCTCTGGTCCTTGGGGCTGAAAGGGCTACACGAGAGGAGACACTGGTCGCCTGTGCAGGTACTTTGATTCCTAAGGACCAGGGTAGGAGACTAAATTGGGCCAAGGTGGTCCCAGACACCTTTATGAAGGACCTTGCGTCCAAGGTACACGAAGAAATGGCGGTCTGCCTAAATAGTATGGCTGATGGTAAAGACATCATTGACTCCTATGTGGCCATTAGTACACAAATTAGTCTTGATCTAAAGTGTAGCAAGAAGGTGGATGGTGTAAATCATCCAAGGTGGTTTGATCAGAAGTGCTCAAGCGCTCACAAAGAATTAATGCAAGCATTAAAACAAAACCCAGAAATCATGAGCTTGTTGCTAGGCGAAGAAAAAACTATAAATTGGCCATGATCACCCGAAAAAAGGCTATTAAAAGGGAGGCCTGGGAAAACCTCATGTCAACTGATGTCCTTAGAGACAGTAGTAAATTCTGGGCCACGATTAACCATTCGTATTTCTCAGGTATAGACAACTCGATTATGGATTGTGTGATCCCAGATGAGAAATGGGTTTCCCATTTTAGCAAGATATATGACAGTGAGGAGGAAATCACTGAAGAGCTGGGCTGGGCACTTTCGCACTCAGTTCCTCCTTTATGTTTTAAGGAGGCCGAGGTTCACATGGCTATAGAGGAGATGACGAGAAACAAGGCGCCTGGACCAGATGGCGTCCCCGCAGATTTATACAGGACCCCCCTTAACTTTTGGGTAAAGACCTTAACTAATGTCTTTAATTCCACAGCTACCTCAGGGTTTCCCCTGTCTTGGGCTACTTCCACAATAATACCCGTCTTTAAAAAAGGGGTGCGGAGTAACCCTGCTTGTTACAGGCTGATCTCGCTGATTGACTCTGCCGTCAAGATCTTGGGCAGAGTCATTCTGCAGAGACTCGGAGATCACCTGAAGGGGATGGGGGTCCTTTCTGACCTTCAATATGGGTTCAGGTCTAATAGAGGCACCCTTGACCAATGCCTCAATCTCCATATGATAATAAGCAAATACACCCAAGCAAAGGAGGGCGTCCTATATATGGCCTTTATGGATTTGTCATCGGCCTTCGATCTGGTCAATCGAGCTAAGCTCTGGACCATCTTGTCTGAAATGGGGATAGACCCGTCACTGGTGAACTTCCTACCCGTCCTGCATCAAGGACTTTTAGCCTCCATAAGAACTAATAAGGAGGGTGGGTGCACCAGGTCTTTTAGATCTAAACGAGGTGTCAGGCAGGGTTGCATATTGGCACCCCTCCTGTTCTCCCTCTACATTAATTCACTTGAAAAATCTTTGGTAGGAATTACACCAGATATTCCGCGTGCAGGGGACTCTGCAGTGCCAGTACTTCTCTACGCGGATGACGCGGTGCTACTGGCCGCACAGGTATAGGGCTCCAGAAACTATTGGATGCCTTCGGTGAATTTATGCATTCCCTAGATCTCCAGATCAACAACAAAAAATCGCATGTGATGGTTGCGGGTAAACTGTCCAAAGCTGCTAAAATAAAACGATTTGCCTGCAACGGAGAGGAGGTATCTAGGGTTCCGGTATTTACTTATTTAGGCGTCATTTTTGACGAAAGGGGTACGTGGTGTCCTCAATTAAATGCGAAAGGTATTGCTGTCAACAGATCAACCTCAGCCCTACTGGGCTTTGCAAAACGCTTGGGCTCACGCCCAATAGAGGCTCTGCTAACAGTATACAAGTCCAAATGCCTGTCAATAGCAATGTATGGTGCCTCCCTATGGGGATTTTTACCCCAAGGCAAACTACAGACTGTTGAGAATACATTTCTTAGATCCCTGTTAGCGGTCCCCCAATCTACCCCAACACTTTCGATTCATACAGAGTTGGGATTGGGGTACATTACAGACCAGTTACACCTGGCCCCAGTGATCTGCTGGGCTAAAACATGGCTCAATACTGAAATTACATTAAATCATATTATTCTCAAAGATTGTATAGCACTCGACAGAGCATATAAAATCCCTTGGTTATCATACATCAAAGACACTCTGAATAAACTGGGTAGGCCAGATTTATACACATTCCCAAATTTGCTGCAGAAAGGTGACGTTAAATGGATTAAGGATAATTTCCTGGGCTTAGTTGTTCAGGAACGGGAGGAAGTAGAGGTCCTAAAGTCTGGAGTCAGAGCAAATTATTTGCTTCTGACTACTCCACAGATTGAACCCTACCTGAAAGATGTTACCCTGCCTTACCACCGGCATCTCCTTGTCAGATTTAGATTTAATATCATTCAGTTTTCCCTGGTGCACTATCCTGTATGGGGCAAGTCAGATCTGTCCATTCCCTGCAGCTGTGATAACTTTTCGGACCAATCATTAATGCACTTTATTATGTTTTGCGGCCACTTTGATGACATCAGAAAACAGTACCTAGTCCCCATATTGAGAGAAGCCAGTTTCTCACAAGTACGGCCCGCACTCCTTTACCTACAAATGCTGGGGAGTACCAGGGTAATCTTTGGGGTCGCAAGCTTCTTGGTGGCCGCTATGCGCATTAAGACTAAAAGACTGTTGTCGAACGTTTTTGAGGTGTGATTTTAACTTAGATAACTCTTATTCCTCTGTATGTGATGCTGTTTTACCCATATATTATGTATTTTATGATTATGACAACGAACTGATTTAATACTGTTTTTAACATATGAATTGTTTTGATTTTTAATGTATTGGAACTGCTTTTATGATTTTAATTAATCGAATAAAGTATGACTTGACTTGACTTGACAAGGGTTCATGGTTTAATGGCAGCTGTAAACAGGCAAAGAAAACCCTCATAGAGGCTATAAAACGTAAATCCCAGAGTACCATCAAAACGACTAGGGCCCAGTACTAGAAAAGCATTGCTTCTTCCAAGGTTGTCCGGGGAATAGATAAATGGGATAGGCTAAAAACAGCGCTGGAATCCAAGGATTCAAGAACATTTTGGAACATTGTTGCGACCGGTAGTAGTGGGGGTCGGACTCCCTTAGATGTGAACATAGCGGCAGAGAGTTGGGTTACCCACTACAAAGCCTTGTATTCTTCAATAGCAGACGACGGTGCTATGGAACCTAGATCTCCTCCCATAGTGCTCACTGCTGATTTTGATTCCCCACGAATCTCCCTGGCTGAAGTAGACATTGTAATTAAAAAAATTCCTATAGGAAAAGCAGCAGCGCTTGACAATGTCCCCGGAGAGTTATGTAGCAAAGAACCTAAAATTTGGGCCCCTTACCTGTGGCTGTTATTTAATGCCATTCTAAAAGGGATGAATTTACCTAAATCGTGGCTGGGGGCTGAGGTAATCCCAGTATTTAAGAAGGGTTGCCCTTTTCAACCCTCTAACTACAGACCCATCAGTCTAATAGATATATCTCAAAAGGCCTTTGCAAGGATCATTCTTAATCGAGTCCAGACCTGGTTGGATGATAATAATATAATGTCCCATCTACAGGCTGGGTTTAATAACAAAAATTTCGACTATGGACCAGATATTTAGGCTCCAACTCCTTTATTGGAAATCAGTAGTATCGGAAGGGGGGAGCCTTTATCTGGTCTTTGTCGATCTGCGAAGTGCTTTTGACCTGGTTACCAGGGAGACGTTGTGGAGAGTGTTGAGGGAATTGGGGATACCCCCATATCTCCTAGAGATCAACATTCGGCTCCATACAGGGAATTATGCCAAAATCAGGTATGGGAAAGGGGGGGATCTGACCGCTCCAATCCCGGTAAATAGGGGAGTTAGACAGGGGTGCGTTTTGGCCCCCACCTTATTTTGCATCTACATCAACGGTCTGGTACACGCCCTGAGCCAATGTAAGAACATCGATGCCCCGAAGCTGGCTCGGGGCTGTGTGCCAGCATTGATGTCCGCTGATGACACGCTACTCCTGTCTAAGTCCCCTATGGGGCTACAGAGAATAATGGATGAATTTTTCACTCTTTTGTAAGAATAGGGGGTTGGAAATAAATTTACAGAAAACCAAATATATGGTTTTCAACCCCAAGAAGTCGCTTTATCCTGGCCCCCACCTGAATGGCTTACCCCTAGAGAGGGTTAGCGAATTTGAGTACCTGGGGGTCACCCTGAATGAAAAAATGTCCTGGGGGGCCCAGGTTACAAAGGCAAATCTTAAACCAACCCACCCCTCGGGGGGTCTGGCCAAAGTCTTCAGGGATACCCATCACATACCTATGAGCCCTGTCTTAGAGATTTACAAAACACAGGTGAGAAGTGCGATACTGTATGGTGCTAAGATGTGGAGCCACTCAAATATAAATTCAATGCTAATCACCGAAAATAAATTTCTCAGACAGATAGTAGGACTCCCAATACGTACCCCTCTGTTCCCCCTTTGCATGGACCTAGGAGTAAGACCAATCACCCAGGTTGTAGGATGTAGGCCACTTCTTTTTTGGCGAAGGATATGGGCCAACCCTGAACTTGCTGTATATAGAAGTGAGCTTGAGGAGATACTTAGCATTTCGGGGAATTGTAAGTTTCCATGGCTTATGTATGTTAAAAACCGGTTGACTGCTCTATGATTTTGTGATTTGTGGGAGAATCCCAGATCAGCCTGTGTAACTATTACTAGGAAGGTCTTGATAAAGAGGTACTGGGATGTTCAAATGGACAAATTGTATCTCAATCCCAGGGCTGGTTCCAGGCTATCTATATTCCTAGATGTGAAATGTACATATATGCTGGAGTCTGTGCTTGACGTTATTTATCCAACCCTAGCCAGGAAACTTTATTTACAATTTCGCCATGGCTGTCTCCCGCTCAACGCATACACCAATCAGTGGGTACCCGGGCGGGACCTTGGCTGCCCTGCTTGTCCAGCCAAGGAAGAGACTGACTTGCATGTGCTCTTTTTTGCCGAGGATACGGCAAATTACGTCAGAAAGAACTCATTAACCTGTGTAAGAACTTAGGCTCTGGGCACGCAAGGAAGTCTACAGACTTTTAAAAAAAATACAGACTTGCACATTGTATTTGCGGTTTCCAGGTTTTTGTGTCGTATGTGGTGGGCAAGGACAAACATTTTAAAAATGGAATGATTTTTAAACTGTTTATTGTTACTTCTGTAAATAATGACATTTTTGGGTTTTAACGGTTTTAAATATCTGGGAAAATGTTTTATTCTTGCTGCTTCCTTTATGCCTTATGCCAAAATAAAGAATATTTGACTGACTGATACTAATGAGGTGAAATATATGTCCAGGCATTGACCTGTGTAAAAATGACAACATGAAGAAAAAGTAAAAATTAAGTAATACTGGCACGAAATGTACAACATATTTTGTTTTTTCTTGGTGTATAATTTAGTCAGCCCTGCCTCTTAATTTGGTCCTTCCCTACTGCATAATTCCAGTGACCCTGCCTGTAGAGCACATTTGTTGTGTACATATCTTATACATTCATTTAATAGCCTGAGAGTGTGAGCTATGAAGAAACTTTAATCTTCTGAGGCTTACGCTGTGCGGGGTGGACTTAAAGATTTAGGGCCTGATTTAGATCTTGGCGGACAGGTTACTCCGTCACAACATATCCCGCACACCAAAATATAAATACCATAGGATATAATTAAATTTCTCTTTTGGCGGTCGGCATAGCCGTCACCATTATGATGGAGTAAGCGTCCACCAAAATCTAAATCAGGCCCATGGGCTTAATATCAGCTTGGAGTACGTCTCTACATCAGAAACAAGATTGTATTCTTTGGCAGGCAAATTGCATTCAGAGGCTATTCTGTTTCAGCAATCACATATAATTTGCAGGAAATTTATTATTGATGGTAAATGCCCAGCTTCATTTGAATTCATTATAGATCCTATGATCAGAAAACAGTGTATGTGCCCTGGGTTTGGCCATGATCGGGCATATACAGCCTTTGGCTTTGCTTATCACATTATTTGACCTTACACTTCTTTTGAAAGCAGGCACCCTGGGAACCAAGGATGAAATCGTTTCCTTGTTTGTTTTTGAGCTAACTTTCCACTTCTCTAGGCTCACCGTATACCAGTGAGGACACCCATCCTTCCACATAAGCACTAGGCATGACAGGACCAGCATTAACTATTCAGAAATGGAATGGGGATACTTGAGAGAAAAAAGTATGAGTTAAAAAGAAGATAGAAAGCCATTCTCCACTGTTTCCGCTCACTATGTCTATGCTACAACGAGACCCCACCAGTCCCTAGACTCTTTTGCTCACACTGCACAAATGTGATTGCAGGGCTGTATAAAAGGCATCCCAATTATAATTTATGAAAGACAGTTTAATTTGAATATCATTGAAACTATTTTGCCTGATTGTTTTGCTGAGCTACACTTGCACTTCACCAGCAATAATCTCACTGCTGATTGGTTCATCAGAACTAGGGTGCCAAAGAAGTTTGGACCAACTCAATGACCAAAAGCAAGACAAAAGCTGTGGTGCAAGACAGTTATCTGGTAATAGGGGGATCACAAATAGCTTAAAAAAAAATGGGAGTTCCCAGTTGGGGTAAACAGTGCTTATCTCCATCTGCGCCCTTCCACGACCCGACCAGTGCCAGGGACCCTGGTCCTCCAACTCCCGCCAAGCCCCTCACCGCCGTCCTCACCTGCACTCCACCCCCAATTATGACAGACTCTAACACAGCGGCAAGTAACCTCCACCAATGGATCACCAACTGCACCAACACTCTTGCCCCCCCTCCAAAACAGCACGAGACGACACAAGAAGAAAGCCAATCGGTTCACCATGGATCTCCGAGAATCCAAGCGCTCCTGCTGACGACTGGAGAAGACGTAGAGAAACAGCAAAACCCCAGAAGCATGCTCCCCTTACAAAACAACCATCACAGCACACCACCAACTCATCAAATCAACAAAGAAAAACTTCATTCAAGACAAAATCCTCTCCAACGCCCCCAACAACTCCAAGGAACTCTTCACCATCTTAAAGGACTTTGCCAAACCCAACAGCGAAACAACAACATCCCTCCCTCCCAATACCTCTGCAACAAACTCAGATCCTTCTTTCACCTCAAGGTGAAGATGCTCTACGTCAACCTCGATGACCAAGACCATTGCACAACCCCAACCCCCATCCCCAAAGACACCACCCAGCAGACCCTTCTCACCTTGACCCCTCTCACCACAGAAGACAACCTTAAAGTCAATGAAGAGCATCCACTCCAGAGCACCTTCTGACCACTGCCCGCCACGCATCTTTCACAGAGCCGCCACTGCAATCACACCCGAGCTACGCCAAACTATTAACTGCTCCCTCGAGACAGCCACATTCCCCGACAACTGGAAGCGCGCCAAAGTCAACCCACTCATGAAGAAGCCCTCCACAGAACTTCAGGTCCATCTCACTGCTTCATTTTGCAGCCAAAGTCATCAAAAAGGCTGTCAACACCCAGGTAGCACACTTCATAGAAACCAACAACATCCTAGACACCTCTCAATTCGGATTCAGCAGCAACCACAGCACCGAAACCACCCTCCTCGCCGCCACCGATGACATTCGTGCACTCCTTGACCAAAGTCATACAGCAGCCCTCATCCTCCTGGACCTATCAGCAGCCTTCAACACCTGTCTCCCACCGCACACTAGCCACCAGGCTCCACGACACCAGCATCCAAGGAAATGCCTTAGACTGGATATGATCATTCCTCTCAGGTGGAACACAGAGAATAAGACTCCCGCCCTTCCTCTCAGAACCGACAGAGATAAGATGCAGAGTACCCCAAGGATCCTCCCTTAGTCTCACACTCTTCAGTGTCTACATGGGCCCCCTCGCAACCATCGTCTGAAACTACAGGCTACACATCATCTCCTATGCCGATGACACCCAGCTCATCCTCTTCCTCACCAAGGAACTAAACATCACCAGGCACAACTTCCAAGAAGGGATGAAAGCCGTCGCAACCTGGATGAGGAACAGCTGCCTGAAGCTCAACTCAGAGAAAAAAGAAGTCCTCATCCTTGGCTCCACCCCCTTTGCATGGGGCAACACCTGGTGGACCCCGCTCTCGGAAACCCACCTACCCCTACGGACCATGCACGCAACCTTGGCACCATACTCAACTCATCACTCACCATAAATCGCCACATAAACGCTGTATCCTCCGCATGCTTCAACACCCTCCGCATACTTTGCAAGACATTCAAGTGGACCCCCCCCAACTCTAGGAAATCAGTCACTCACACACTCATCAGCAGCAGACTGGAGTACAGCAAAGCCCTCTATGCCAGAATCAACAAAAAACTCCTCCACAAATTACAGACCATCCAGAACGCAGAAGCCAGACTGATGCTCGATATCCCACGGCACATCACCCAACAGCTCAGCGACCTGCACTGGCTCCTCATCGAAAGAAGAATAACTTTCAAGATTCTCAAGCACACCTACAAGGCATTCCACAGCACCGGACCCATATACCTAAATGACCGAATTTCCTTCCACGCCCCCAAAAGAAACTTCCGCTCATCCGAACTCTCCCTAGCCATTGTCCCACGTTCTTACAAAACCAGAGCAAATGGAGGATCCTTCTCCTACTTCGCAGACAAGACCTGGAATGAACTCCTCCTTCACCTTCGATGGAGCCCGACACTGCACCAATTCAGGAAGGATCTCAAGACTTGGCTCTTCGAATGACCTCAATGGAGCTGCTCACACCCACCCCAGCGACTTGAGATGCTCACAGGTGAGTAGTGTTCTCTACAAAATCCTGATTGATTGATTTTAAAAGTGTTGAATATTTACAAACGGGGGCCTCTCAAGGATGATGTGTGTGACTTAGATGCAGATTTAATGAGCATGAGGTACATACCATTTCTCAACATTTGTTCACCCTGGACCAATTAAATTGTTGAAAGATTCAATAAATACCTAGAGAGCATTATAGGCAGCATTGAAGAGCCACAGTGGAGAACATATGTTATCCCCCTACCTTGTCTATTGCTTTGTAAAAGGACTGTACCTCATAGGGAATGCCATTCAGCCCATTTGAGCTTCTATTAGAGTACCTCTAGGGCTTGCAAAAGATTATAGATAAAATAGAGAACGCAACGTAAAAAACTGATGTCCTAGAAGGAAGAATATTTTCACTAATGAAACAATTATACAGGTACATTTGTCCTACATTTTCCCTAAAATACTGAAAATAAATTGCCACAATCAAGTTGAAGTTTATTCCTCTTGGAATATCAGTTAGTTTGACAGTCAAAGAGTACATCGATTGGGATGATGCTCCACCCAATATTATAAATATATGAATGGACAATTTCGAAAAAGATTACACTCATGGAAACCACAATCCATAGATTAGCCACAGGAGATTATATTTTCTTATGGCAACAAGGCTAGCCTCCAAAAGTGACTCAATACATCAAAAGCTCAAAGCAGTTCATATCCATATTCATGCTATGATGACATGTCACCAGTCAGTATTTGTTGAATACTTGAGTTCATGTTGTAAATAAAAGGTTGGAAGGCACATGGCAGCAAGCTGATAATGGTGCCCAAGCAGGAGACCAAAAAGCAGCACCTGGACCACGGAAGACCTGCGAGAGGGGGCAGGGACTACACACGCAAAATCGAGGCAGGTGGGAGGGACAGGGGCAGTGGGCTGACCATGGAGGACCAGTGGAAGCAGCAGGAACAGCAGATGAGCCATGAAGGAGAAGAGGGATGTGACAAGGGCACCATTGAGACAACAGAGGGCAGGCGGAAGAGCAAGGGCAGCAAGCTGGCAATGAAGGGAAAGAGGGTGGGCAGAGGCAGTATGCTGACAACAGAGGGCAGGTAAGAGGGAATAGGGCAGCACACACACAATTGAAGGAAGGCAGGTAGGAGCAGTAAGAGAAAGCTAGCTAGGGAGGGCAGGCAGGAGGGTCAGTGGCAACACATGGACAATTGTGTGCACAGAGGATGGGCAGTAAGCTGACCAAGGAGGGCAGACGGAAGGGGCAGGGGCACCATATAGACCATTGAGGGAAGGCGGGTGATAGGGGCAGCATATGGACAACAGAAGGCAGACTAAAAGAGCATCGGCAGCACACAAACCATGGCGGGCAGATTGAGTGACACAGGCAGAAACCTGACCATGGATAGCAGGCGAGTGGGGCAGAGACAGCACCTGGACCACAGAAGGTCGACATGAGGTGCAGGGGCAGAACACAGCAACAGAGGGCAAGTGGGAGTGCCTGGGTGCAGGAAAATTGCCTTTTTATGGTCCCCCACACATTGTTGTCCAATGCTGATGGTTAAGACTCTAAAAGTGCACTGGAACCTGCAACCCTAGCCCCAGTGGCAGTGTTCTCTCCCTAGAACTGAAATGTGTGAAATGGTAAACCTAATTGGAAAGGACGTTAACACCCTTATAAGTCCCTAGTGTATGGTACCAGTTGTAACCAGGGTATGGGTGTTAAAGGTGCACAAGGGCCTGAAGCACTGTTGGTGCCACCCTGGTCAGCAAGTGCAGTGAAAACTGCTTGGCGATACAAAAGGGGGTGATGGACGGAGCGTTTTAGCAAATCAAACACTCACCCCCAGTCAACTGATCTGGGTTTAATCCATCACCATTCTTTAGCCCACTCAGCCACTCCATTTCAGACATGGCTATATGCAAATCAGTCTGACCCTGTGCCTCATGGGAACAGTCCAGCCCGAACTGCCAAGCCTTGTCTTCCATGGACCGGAAACAAGCATCCTGGGACCGGTTTCGGATTCATAACCCTCATCAGCCAGGCTATCTTGAATCCAGTGGCCAAGTGAGCAAGGGACTCACGTCTGAGCATACCCTGCCACACTTAGGGCGAACAAAGCGATACAAAAGGGGATGATGGACGGATCGTTTGAGCAAATCAAACACTCACCCCCAGTCAACTGATCTGGGTTTAATCCATCACCATTCTTTAGCCCACTCAGCCACCCCATTTCAGACATGGCTATATGCAAATCAGTCTGACCCTGTGCCTCATGGGAACAGTCCAGCCCGAACTGCCAAGCCATGTCTTCCATGGACCGGAAACAAGCATCCTGGGACCGGTTTCGGATTTGACTTTGAACTCGACTTTGCCCTGCCTATGTGAGGCAAAGTCAATGCACTATTTTTAATTCATGCTAGTCACGCCGAAGGAAGGCCTCCTGAGCGCAGGAGGAAGAGTGCATTATATTAAAGGTGTGGACTTGTAAGTGCAAGTTTATATGTCCCTCTAGTGGCCTTTATCATAAAAGGCTATTATAAGTGATAGGAGGTGCATAGGATAACATAGGCCGGCACCTCAGCAAACTCGAGGTCTCCAGCTCGATTATGGTACTGCTGAAATGTCATGTTTGCTATCAAACAGTGTGCATCATCACCCCTGACAGAAATCTTGTCTCAAGGGTTGCCCCAGCCTTTTCTGTGCTCTAGATGCCAGCTCACAGCTGATGCTGCCAAGACAAGAATCTGACCCCCTGCCAGGAGATATGAATCGCCCAGGAGTCAGAAACAATGGCCTGGACTGGAAAGAGGTCACACTTCCCTCACTGACAGGATGGCTAGTGAAGTGGCAAATCAAGGTGGTGAGCTTCAAAGACTACACCACTTGTGATATGCACCCAGGCTGCCTTCCAAAGGAAAAAACTGTCTTCCCCATGCCCCAAGCACATTTGAACCTGAGCAGGCAGGAAAATAAGATATTAAGGAAGTGTACACACCCAGAAGGATAGAGTCACCTCTAGGGTGGGCGACCTGGTCTGTACGGTTGAGGAACACTTCTGTCATTTTTAAAAGTGGTAGAAAAATAGGATTCTGGGTAGAAAAAGTGACACACGCGCCCCCGGATGAGGTCACCTCAAGGGCATATTAGCCACTGGAGCTAGCAGTCCATTGGCCACTGGCACATGCACCCCCTAACCCCCCTAAACCTAAGATTTAAGGGCTACCATAACACCAGAACCTCAGACTTGATCTAACTTGCAACAAAGGACAAAGGGGAGATCCGTGTCTGTGACCACAGGATATGCACAAAGCAAAGGTGTGATACTCTGTACCTGTGGCAACATACATGAAATTACATGGCTGTGACTCCTTTTGGACCTAAGCTTTGCTCCACCAGACAGAGGATCCCTTTGAGAGCCAAAGGCAACTCCAGACTGCCTTGGACTAGTGGCACTAGTGCCCTGCACATTCCAGTTAAAAACAATGAATTGCTGGCCATCAGGCCATCCGAGGGATCAGCCAAAAGTAGATGGTCCAGTGCATTGTGGAAAATGTAGTCCTGACCTCCAGCAAGTTTCAGGTGACTACCATTTACCCATGACCTCTGGAAGTCATTATAACATTCTACTGACATTACCACTGCCAAAGCTTGTTGGTAACCAATCCAGCAACCACCACCTTTACTTGGCACTGCACCTCGAGGGAACCCCACAGAACCTTCATCCTTTGTCTGAAGTGGCTTTGTTGTTGACTTTTTGTAACTGGTTCTCCATAAGCACCATGTAAGTGATAAAACCAGCTCCCGTGTGGTTCCCACTTCAGCACCAAGGACAGCCAGGAGAGCACTGCACCCGACCTTCTCGAGCCTGTTAACATTGAACTCACTGTTATGGCGTGGTCCTGGACCCACATCATCTTTACCCTCCTTGGGTTCCACTCAACTTGACCTGCAAGTGACTGATTCTCACTAATGCCTTTAAACACTGACTGCAATGACAAAGTTTTGCAGAACTGTTTTGCACTGATTTAATATTGCGTCTAACATCCATAACTCCGGCTTACTTGTCTTATTGACTTTGTTTTGGTGTCTGAATTTATATAAAAACCTGCTTTATTTTGATAAATTGGTGTTGGATTTCTTTCGAGTCATGCAATTACTCATCGTCCATGTTGGTTCTCTGAGATGCTTATCACATGTTCCTCTAGTAAAGCCTGACTGCTCTTTGCCACTCTAACAGATCTGAGCTAAGGATTATTATTGTGAATCCAAGGATCACCTTTGGGGTATTGTGAAAGTATTGCATGGTGAAGCCTAACTGACAGCACCACATAATACTCCACCTTCCTACAAAAGCTGGCCACAGATGGCAAAGGGTAGGAGGAAGGGCAGCACATGGACATTGAAGGTGATGGGGCAGGGGCAGAATACTGACTACAGAGGCAGGTAGTGGTAGAAGTGATAGGGACATACAGGGCTGGCTTTAGCACTGGTGGGGCCAGGTGCAACCGTGTTTTTTGGCGCCCTCCCACCCGTGGTGGAGATGCTGACCACCTCCACCAATGATTGCTCACCACCACCTTTCGACAGTGCCCCTCAAGTCTCCATAACCACTCTCTTCCTGACACATTTAATTAGTGAAATAACACCTCTCCTACCAGTGTAAGGTGTCAGAGCACTTTGCATCACACACACACATTACACAGAGACAATCAACCATACATATGTAAATCAGCTTTTAGGAAATGTTACATAAGTCAGAGGACTACAAGGTGTAGGAGTTGCGTGTCATCCACACTGGTAGGCAGTATAGTTTAAGAGTGCTTGGTCTGGAGAAGCACAAACTGTGGAATTAAAAACGAAACACCATAGTTGAGGGTTATCTTCAATAATAAGAATCAATATCTACCCAAATGAACCCTTTTTGCAGCATTATTGTATGCTCTAATCTATACTTTGCAGTATTCTTGCAGTTCTTTGATAAAAGTTAATAGCTCCCTGTTCTATATTTGAATTTTAACTTATAAACTACAAGTATCAAAAGGATGTCTCTTAGAAAAGTAGTAACCCACTGACCTACCTATTTACATTATATGCACTTTGTGATCTGTATAGTACACATTCTTTGCAGCAGGCATATTAATCCACTGTGCTATTTTATGATCATTAAAAACCTCAACTAGACAAAACTCCGATCTCTTTCCAGGAAGAACATTAATTACCAGAGTTATTTTTACATTGTTATTGTTGCCTGGAAATTGCTGGAGGCAAGGAATGCGACAGCAGGTGCTTTTAAAACAAAGATAAAGTTGCAAACACTGCGCCCCCTGAAGTCAAGTCAGCTCCCGGTGAGATGGCACCGGTCTCACAATCCTAGAGCAAGCCTTGGGGGCATAAAATGGCCCAGAGGGCAGGTGGGAGGAGATGGAGCAGCAAGCTGACCACTGTCGACAAGAGGGAGGGGCAGGGGCAGCACAGGGAAAAGGGGCAGAAATAAAGGGGTGAGACTAGGAAACTGACCACAGAAGTCATGCAGGAGGGCTGGGGCAGCACATGGGCAACAGAGGGCAGATGGGAGAGGCAAGGCCAGCACATGGATAACAAATGGCATACGTGACATTCAGAGGCAGCAAACTGAAAACGGAGGGTAGAAAGAAGGTTAATAGGCAGCAAGCTGATAACGGAGGGCAGGGACGGTGCCTTGGCAGCACACGGACAATGAAGGGCAGGTAGAAGTGGTAAGGGCAACAAGCTGACCATGAAGGGCAGATGGGAGGGGAAGTTGCATCATGCAGACCACGAAGGGCAAGAGGGTGGGTCAGTTGCAGTATATTGAAAACAGAGGGCTGATGTGAGGGTTGGGGCAGCACACAAAATGGAGGACTGTCCAGGAGGGGCAAAGGCAGCAAGTTCGCCATGGTGGGCAAGCGGGAGGGGCAGCAAATGGACTATGGAAGGCAAGTGGGAGGGGCACAGGCAGCATACACACACACTGTAGGAACAGGGTAACAAGCTAACCATTTAGGGCAGAAGGAGGAGCAGGGGCTACACATGAATAATGGAGGGCAGGTGGGAGTGACAGGTGCAGAGTTAACCACAGAGTGTAGGACGAGTGGGCAAGGGCATCAGATGGACACTGAATGGCAGGCAGGGAGGTACAGGGGCTGCACACTGGCAAAAAAGGCAGGGAGGAGGGTGAGCAAACCACAGAGGCCTGGGAGAGCAGAAGAACAACAAAGGGCAGGCCGGAGTGGCATGGGCAGCACACGTGCAATGGAGGGGAGGTGTGAAGGGGCAGAGGCAGTAATCTGACCACTCAGGGACGGCAGGAGGATATAGGGGCAGCACACATACCATTTAGGTCAGACAGGAGTGCAGGGCAGCAAGATGACTATGAAAGGCAGGCAGGAATGGCTTAGGCAGGAAGCCCTTGTCCTCACTTTATTTACTCCTAATTAGCTATGACTTTAGGTCTCATTTTACTCAAATTCTTTATTGATTCTTGAAAGAAGGGACATATCCAGAGATCTGGAAGGAAGGGCTACTATTACCCTTAGCAAAAAAAACAGGCATTGCTGTGTCAATCCTTTCCAAATATCGACTAATATCTCTTCTTCCTTTTATGTCTAGAAGTTTTGAAAAATTAGCGACCAAACAACTGATTAATTTTCTGGAAACCAACAATTTTCTGGATGCTTCCCAGATGGGTTTTCGAGCTAAAAACAGCTCCAAATCCACTCTTTTATCTTTGCTGGATGACATCAGATCAGTAGTTGATCAGGGCGGGGTGGCAGCCCTGATCCTACTTGACCAGTCCGCAGCTTTTTACTCTGTTTCTCATAGACTGCTGATTGGTAGGCTTCACGAGATTGGTTGTACATTCTCATGCCCTCAGGTGGATGAACTTCTTTTTATTGAATAGGACACAAAAAGTGCAAATGGGTGACTGCAGGTCCCGTTCTTTTATTTCTAATTGTGGAGTCCCCAAAGGCTCCTCATTAAGCCCCGCTATTTTTAACATTTATGTAGCTCCATTGCAAAAACTCATTAGGAACGGGGGCTTTGTGGTTACATCCTAAGCAGATGATACCCAGTTGATGATATCACTGGGGGAGGATCACAATGTGACCAATTGCAACCTACAGGGTTGACTCATCAAAGTTGCAGGACAGATGACGAAGCATTGCTTAAAACTCAACGCAGAGAAAAATGAGATCCTGTTAGCCTGAAACATCAGGAGAGATGCCCTTGACCAAGAAATCAGGAAGAAACCTTGAGGTCTTTATTGATTACCAACTTTCATGCAAGAGTATGTCAGGGCCCCTTTTAAGTTGTAAGTCAGGTCCTGAATTCCTCTCCCGCAGACAAAACCTATTTGATCCTCATCTAGAAGGCCCCCAGACACCCCATTTAATCTCTCTGCTGAAATCTTGGCGAAGATTTTATAGTCGCAATTAAGCAGAGAGATGGGCCTGTATGAATCGCAAGAGTTTGGTGGTTTTGCTGGTTTAAGAATCAAAGCGACTATGGCTTCATTCCATGATGATGACATATTCCTACCTTCTTCAAAAATTTGAGAGAATAGCTTCTCCATTATAGGGATGAGAACTTCCATCAAACACTTATGAAGTTCCCCTGGTATCCCATAATGGCCTGCTGCTTTCCCTGACTTCCCTGCCAATATGGCCTTCTTTACCCTGCTTCTTATAATTGGACTGTTGAGATGTTCAGAATCTTTCTCATTAATTCTATGCGGTGCATCTTGGCCCAACCAAGACTTAATATCTTCCTCCACAACAATTAATTCCTCCTGATAAACCTTTTCAAAGTGATTATAAAAAGCCTCCAGGGGCAACAGACTTAGCTACACTCCATAAAACACCTTTGGCCATTATCACCTTAGACGCAACAAAAGCGTTTGATAGGGTTAATTGGCCCTATTTACAACAAATACTGAGGTTGTGTAATCTGGAAGAAAACTTTTGTAGGACTCTGAGTCTGATATACCAAACCCCTACAGCTAAAGTCTTAGTGAATGGGAATCTGTCTGCCCTTTTTAAAGTCCAGAGGGGAACTAGACGGGGGTGTCCGTCATCTCCTTTATTTTTTAACTTATATATTGAGCCCCTAGCTGTAAAGATCAGACAACATGCTGGAATATCTCCCTTTAAGTATAGAAACTGTGAGAAAAAGGTGGCCCTGTATACCGACGATCTAATGGTATACACGTCAGATCTAACTTCGGCGGTCCCAATACTGTACAACTTGGCTTCACAATTTGGCCTTGTTTCAAGCTATGAGGTGAACGCGTAAAAAAACAGAGTGCATGGCATGGAACATGGATACGCAACAATATTCAATGAAAAAGGAGATAAGATACCTGGGCGTCATGGTCTCACAACACATCAAGAAAATTCCGGAAATAAACTTTAAAAAAGTCAGCATAGAGATATGTAAATAATTGATAAGCTGGGCACAAGGTTTTATATATACAGTTGGAGATCCCAGATATTTTTTTAAAGTGCACATTAAGGGGTCATTAGGATGTCTGGCAGATCGCCACAGCCATGCGGGCGGTGGCGATCCGCCAGACATCCATACCCGCCATGCCACCCACTTCCCCCCCGCCATATTACTATGGCGGGGGGACCGCGGCGGACGGAAACACCGTCCGCCGCTTTTCCGCCCCAGTCACCTTGCGGCCGGGGCAGAAAAGGTTTAATATGGTGGCGGTGTCTATCAGACACCGCCAGCCATATTACAATGGGCAGAAACAGATGCCTTTCCGTGGCGGCGATGCCGCCACGGAAAAGCATGCAGTCTTCACTTTCGGGGGCCCCCTGTGGGCCCCCGAAGTGAAGGCGAGGTGGGGGGTGCACATGGGGGGTACCTGTGGTAACCCCCAGCATTTGCATACACAATGCGGCAGGCACCATGCGTTGCCTGCCGCTTTGTGTATGCAAATGCATACATGCATTTTTAACATTGTGGCGGGCGGTGCTAAGAGCACCGCCCCCCACAATGTTAAAAAATGCAGGATGCGCCCACCACTGGGGCCGGCGCATCCTAATATCCCCCACGGGACCGCCGCCCTTATGGCGGGCGGTCCCGAATTCCGATAGGATGGCGGACGGACTAAGTCCGCCCGTCATCCTAATGACCCCCTAAGATTCTGCATGGGTTAGCCTTTACGTGGCATAAAATCAGTAAACCCGCTACTATAGTGCATTGGTAACTATCTGTGATGCCCCCGGTTGCCCTGAATGGACAAAGGACACCTTGGCAGCGCCTTTGAAAAAAGCCGGAATGACTGGATTTAAATACCTGCAATTGAAAAGCTGCCATCAAGCAGCTGGATCAACCGTTGGTACCTCAAACAAATTGTAGTCCGCCTTAAGGAGGTAAGTATAAAGGAAAAAGAGGTGGCAAATCTTTATTGGCTCCTGATCGATCTTACAGTGGGTGATTTTGAACTTCCAATGGAGCTGTGGGGAAAGAGCTTGCCTGGGATCCACCTAGTAGAATTATGGCAAGTATCATGTAACATTTTGTATTCCACAGTCCAGGCTGCAAACCTAAGGAGAAATCACATCTTTAGTCTCCATGGGGTGTATTGGTCTCCTTTAAGGCTCTCCAAATTTGGGAAGGGTGCCACTCCGAAATGCCCTAAATGTTTCCAAGAAAAGGCAAATGATGTGCATATGTTTCTGGACTGCCCAATATTACAACATTTCTGGACAGATGTAAGTAAAAACATCTCAGCTGCACTTGGGGTAGACCTTCAGGTAAGCCTAATGCTGGTATTTTTTGGGGTTAATGCAAAACATGAATCGCTATCCTTAGAAAAAAACTAATTATTGTTTTACTTAATCTTACTTGCATGGAGGGAAATTTGTAAATATTGGATTAAGAATGTCCCCCCGACTACTTTATATTGGATCAATTCTGTGAAATACACAATAAAGCTAGAAAGGGCGTCTCTAAATAAGAAGAATAAGAAGAAAGACTTCTGGTTACCATGTATAAATTGGTTGGAAATTGGGGTAAATACAGTCCGATGATTATGCCTCTACACCGAGATACTTCACCACTCCGGTTGTTCTTTGAGTAACTCAGAGAGAGTGTCGGAATAGATCAGCCAAGAAAGGAGAGGTTCTGTGTAAAATGCACCTATTTAGAAACAGAGCTTTCTGTCGGTGCTGATCAAGCGGAGGGCCCCGGAGAAACCCAAAATACCTCTGTGTATATCCAAGGCAAATGAGGAATTAAAAAACAAAAACGGTATGTCTGGGCTCCATGTGGTAAACGCTTCACCATTTATAAGCTGCTGAGAAAAATGTTTCAATGGATTACTACAGCCTGGTGAAAAACCATAGTCCAGGCCCTCATAACAAGTAGACTGGACTATGGCAATGCATTATTTGTAGGCATGGCTGACTATCTTTTTACTAGATTGCAGGTTATCCAAAATGCAGCAGCCCAGCTAATATGTAAGACGGACAGGTTTAGCTCTGCTTCAGCGTGCTTACCTGTTTGCATTGGTTGCCCATGCGTAAGCCAGCAAATTTCATACTTATATGCTACGCTGATAAAGCTCTTCACAATGAGGGCCCTGAGATTCTACAGGCCAGGCTGGAATTTTATAAACCCTCTCGTGGATTGTGATCCCGTAATATGGCCCTAGCGAAAACCAAGCATATAAGAAAAGTTAGATCAGATGTCCAATCTTTCTCGTACTTAGTCGCTGCTCAGTGGAATTCCTTACCTTTGAAGATTTGTTGCATTGAGAATCATACCAGATTTAGAAAGGAGTTGAAACTCTGGCTCCAGGCTAATGGATGATATGAGGCCCCTTCTTCAGTGTATTCTCTCAATGGTGAGTTGAGGCAACTACTTAGCGCTGTGATATCCCCTTGGGAATAAGTGTTGCGCTTTAGAAATATAAGAACACACATAAAACACAAAACAAAGCACAACAAAATGCAGAGCAGGCAGGGAGGGGCATGGGCAGTCAGATGATCATGGTGGGCAAGCGGGAGAGGTAGAGGCCATACAGAAACCATAGAGTGCAACAAGAGTGCCAGGGACAGCATAGGCATGGAATGCAGTGATAATATCGATTTTCTATTATCAGCCTACAGTAATATCGAGTTTTAAATGTTGTACAGACAGAATATCGAAGTCAAGAATATCTGTGACCAGAATATCGACCTTAAGGTAAGTAATATTGTTTTTTTTTAAATCTCGGAGTAATATCATTTGCAAACATATTGTTGTTAATAATATCAATATTTATATTAGTGTTGTGTATTTTAGTATGTATTTTATATGTATGTGTTCAAAAATGTTTGTACTTTTTTTAATTAATTTCAAATATAGGTGTTAAATGTTAGAAATTAGTAATATTTTGTTAAGTAAATTTTGTGTTTTAGTATCAGAGTGGGTTGTGGGTTTATAGGGGAATAGGGTGGGAAGTAATTTAATTTTAATTAATTAATTCATTTTTTTACTGATTATTAATTTATTGGTGATTAATTATTAATTGGTAATTCATTTTTATTAACTGATTAATTTATAATTATATTAATTATAATTCATTTATCATTATTTATTATGTATTGCTATTGTTAAATAATGTATTGTGAATTACATATTTAGGGGCCAATTCCAATGAGGGACGGATCTGAGTCCGTCCGACATTGATCAGGAACCGTGACTGACCAACCCACTGCCATCAGTTACGGCCCTGCAAGTACGATGCGAGCGAACCCTGTTCAGTCGCAATAGTATGTCACACAATGGGAGCATGCATTCTGGGCGGAATGCATGCCGGCATTGTGAAATGGAGGGGTGCATTTCATCCCTGCACCCTGTGGCCGGCACCTCAAGGTGCCTGCCACCGGGTGCAGGGATCTACGGATGGGCACCATAGGTGCCCCCAGGCCGACATTCGGTGGCCTCGCACCCATGTGGGCCCTACTGGGGACCCCCAAACACAGTTTCTGACTGCCTTTTCATGCCGTAAACACCAGCACGAAAAGGCAGTGAAAAACTGCCATCATACTCCCTCGATCGTAAAGAGGCGGCCGGGGGAGTACTGAAGGATTTCCGGACGGCGGACGGGCTCTCCGAGCCTGTAGTAAACCATCCGGAAATCTGAGTCTGATTCCTTTTCGACCCAGCCCATCGGAATGGCTCGGTTGGAAAGGAATCCGGCCAACACATGCCGATGCAGGCGGAAGGGCTCCGAACATCGCTCAGACCCCTTCCGTCCGAAATCAGAATTAACCCCTAATTGGCAATTAATTTGTATTCATTGATAATTAAATTAAATGTGTTATTTTTTATGTGTAGCGGGTTTATAGGGGAATAGGGTGGGGCGTATTTTATTTATAATTAATTAATAAATGTTTTTATTTATTTTTAAGGATTATTCATGTATTGTTAATCAGTTATTGATTGGTAATGAATTTTTATTAATTGATTATTTTATACTTTTATTCATTATAATTAATTTATTATTATGTTTTATGGATTGTTATTGTTAATTAATTTATTGTTAATTAATTATTAATTGGTCATACATTTTTATTAATTGATTAATTGATAATTAACTAAAATGTGTTATTTTTTATGTGTGGCGGGTTGTGGGTTTTTAGGGGATTAGGGTGGGCAGTAATTTATTATAATTAAGTACATTTTAATTTTTATGAATTTGTATTGATTATTAATTTATTGGTATTTAATTATTAATTGGTAATACATTTTTATTAATTGATTAATTGATAAGTCAATTAATTGTGTTATTTGTTATGTGTAGCAGGTTGTGTGTTTATTGGGCAATAGGATGGGAAGTAAATTAATGTTATTTAAGTACATATTTATTTAATTTTATTGGTATTTATTTATTAATATTTTTGACATTAATTATTAATATGTCAAACAAAATGTAAGGTATTTAATTAAAAAGTATGTTAATTTAACCCCTGCGCTATCCAACACTTTCTCTACTGTTGCAATTACTGGAGTGGGAATAGTAATTTTAACCCTAACGCTATACAACACTTTCCCTACTGTTGCACTCACAGGAGTGGGAATAGTAATTTTTACCCCTACGCTATCCAACACTTTCCCTACTGTTGCACTCACTGGAGTAGGAATAGTAATTTTAACCCCTACGCTATCCAACACTTTCCCTAATGTTGCACTCACTGGAGTGGGAATAGTATTTTTTACCCCTACGATATCCAACACTTTCCCTAATGTTGCATCACTGGAGTGGGAATAGTATTTTTTACACCTACGCTATTCAACACTTTCCCTACTGTTGCACTCACTGGAGTGAGAATTGTAATTTTAACCTCTACGCTATACAACACTTTCCCTACTGTTGCACTTACTCGAGTTGGAATAGTACGTTTTTACACCTACGCTATCCAACATTTTCTCTACTGTTGCACTGTTTGGAGTTGGAATAGTAATTTTGTTCCCTCAGCTAACTAATATTTTTTGTATTATTTTAGTGACTGTAGTATATAATTAATTTTTAAAATATTAAAAATAATTGTACTTTTTGTAATGTGTTATATATATTTATTTACTTTTTATTTATATTATTGTTTATGTGTAGAGTTGTATTTGTAATGTATAAGATAGTTTTTAACACTTTATAAGTTATTAAAATAATTATTAAAAATGCTTATTAATGAAGTATATATATTATATATTATATGTATGTGTTCAATATATTTTTACATTATATTTATTGGTTATGATTTTTAACATTTTAAAATATGTTAAACTATGTTTATTTTAATTATATGTATTATTTACTATATTTTACATTATTTTTGTACGTTTAAAAAAAA
This sequence comes from Lissotriton helveticus, assembly GCF_964261635.1. Lineage (NCBI taxonomy): Eukaryota > Metazoa > Chordata > Amphibia > Caudata > Salamandridae > Lissotriton > Lissotriton helveticus. The sequence goes on along the minus strand of NC_136072.1, from coordinate 446,173,139 downwards.
ACGAAATTTTTTAAAACAATGTTTTTGACATCGATATTATTTTTTAGATATTTTTGTACTTACCATAATGTAGATAGGAAGTCGATAGTCTTGACTTCGATATTTTTGCGTCAATATTTCTGTAGGTCGATTTTTTGTCTCTCGATATTCTGTCAGTGATTCCATAGGCACATTAGAGGGCAGGCAGAGTGGGGCAAGGGGAATAAGCTAACCACTGTGGGCAGGCAGGAGGGTTAGACTAGACACAGCACACAGACAATGGAGGGCCAGCAGGAGGGGCATGAGCAATATACATGCAACAAAGGACAGGCGGGAAGAGCATTAAGCTGTCCATGGAGGGCAGGCAGAAGGGGCAGCACATGAACCAGGGAGGAAAGATGGGTGGGCAGTGGAAACATGGACAACTGACGGCAGGCCAGAGGGAAGTTCAACATTCTAACCACTCAAGGCTATCAGAAGGAGCAGTGGCAGCACATAGACCATGATTGCAGACAGGGGTTACCAGGACAGCAGATGACCACAGAGGGCAGGTGGGAGGGTAAAAGGCAGCACAAGGACCATGGAGGAAGGCAGGAGGACTTGGGCCGCAGACAGGCTAGGAGGGCAAGTGGGAGAATCAGGGGCAGTAAGCTGACCATGGAACAGACAGGTAGTAGAGACAGGGACAGCACATGTACAGCAGATGACAGGCAGGGTGAGGAAGATGGCCACTAATGGCAGACAGGAGGGGCAGATGCAGCCCACAGACAACTGAGGGCAGGCTGGGGAGTCCGGGACAACACACAGACAATGGAGGGCAGGGCAGCAAGCTGCCCACACAGAGCAGGTGGGAGAGGTAGGGGCACACCATGAACAACGGAGGGCCGTTGGGAGGGGCGTGTGTAGTAGGCAGACCTCGGCAGGCAGGCCAGCTGAGCAAGGGCAGTACAGGAACAATGGAGGGCAGGTAGGAGGGTCGGGCAGCAAGCTGTCCATGGAAAGCAGGCTAGACGGTGGAGCAGTGAACGTACAATGAAGGTCATGCAGGACAGGCAGCAAGCAGATCACAGATGGCAGGGGCAGCAAGCGAACCACGGAGGGCAGGTGGGAAGGGGCATGTAGAAGAACAATGGATAGCTAAAGGGACAACAAGGAGACCACAAAGGGTACCAAGAAGGTGCTGGGGCATCATATGGAAAATGGAGAGCTGGTGCGAGGGGCATGAGCAGTAAGCTGACCATAAAGGGAAGGGAGGAAGGGACAGAGGTAGCGGGTAGAAAATGGAGTTCAGGCATGTAGAGGAGGGGCAGAACACAGAAAACAGAAGGCAGGCGGGAGGTGCAGGGACAGCAGATGGACCATGGAGGGCAGGAGGTAGGGGGCATGGGAAGCAGATGGACCACGGTGAACAGGAGATAGAGGCAGCCTGCTGATCACAAAGGGCAGGCGAGAGCGGAGGTACAGCAGAAAGACCACAGGTAGGAGGAGTTAGGGGCTGTACCTGGACAACAGAAGGTAGGCAGGATGAGCAGAAGCTGCAGCTAACCATGGAGGGCAGGCTGGAGGGGCAAGCAGTAGATGGGCCATGGAAGGAAAGAAGAAAAGGACAGGGTTAGTAAATGGCAAATGGAAGGCAGGCACAAGGGACGGGGCAGAAAGCCGACCTCAGAGGGCTGGCGGGAGGGGCAAAGGCAACACACAGACAATGGAAGATAGGCAGAAGGACAAGACAGCAAGCTGCCCAACAGAGTCAATTGGGTGAGGGCAGACGAGGGGGCAAAGGCAGCAGACAGACAATGGAGGGCAGGCAGAAGGGGCAGCCGTAATGAGGTTGTTGACTATCTTAATGTTGAGAAAGCTGACGCCCCAAAGTTGAGTAGTAACAAGATCCCCAAGAGCCTCTTTGTGGACAATACCCTATTTCTGCCTAGTACTTCATCTGGTCTACAACCCCTCCTAACCAAATTTGATGGATTTTGTCTCTCTAGAGAGTTATAAAAAAACACACACAAAAGACCAAATGTATGGCCTTCAGATCCCATAACAATTTTATGTTCCAGTTTACCTTAGGCAATACGTCTGTGCAGCTAGTGCAAGCTTTTATCTAGGGATAAGGATTACAAACTCCCTCTTATGGTCATCCCAAAGCAATAAAAGTCTGAATATCCATCATACCTCAGCTGGTATCTCAAATATGCATAAAGCCACCCAACAACAGGCAATGTTGTCATCTTTAAAGGTATATGGGACCAAAGCACAAGCAACAGCTATATATGGTGCTGAGCTATGGGAAAGTACAAACCTTAACCCATTAAAGGTGATGGAGCTTATATTTCTCAAATCACAGCTTAAACTGCCTTAGTCTGCCTCTTCTTTACCCATAATTATTGATAGTGCCCACAAGATCATTAACACCTTGCATCCTACAACCCCTTCTTCATTGGGTCAGACTTTCGTCCAACAAAGATCTGGACCTGTTAGAAATCAAAAACCAGGCAACAGTCCTCCAATCTGCTATCCTTATCTATCCACATCTTATGACACAAACCAATCCCTAAATTTGAGGACATTCTCGACAAGATAACCACTAACTTTGCAAAAAGTTTATATATTACATTTCATTTTGGCATCCTACCTCTCGGGGCTTTTATTAACAAATGGTCCCCAGTTTGCCTTTCAGTGCAAGAGTGTAAATTGTGCGGGCACAAACTTGAAGACATTGCACATTTTTTGTTTTTCTGCCCATACTACATCAGACCTAGACGAAAATGTATTTGGGCCCTATGTCTGAAACTGGGCCTAGACAGATTCACGACTTCCTTTAGGATTCTTATTTCTGACTTCTCAAGGACTATAGTATTCTCAATCAGTGGATACTTGTTTGAGGCTTGGATTGTATGTTCTAGATCTCTTCCAGCCTTGACATAGTATCTCCATTGAAATCTTAATCAATTATACCAGTAGGAATCCCATTTTACATTTACTCAATGTCCAAGTAACATATTAGATATGTTGTTCTTTTTAATGCACTTCATTTGTTGTAATATTTTATTTGCGTCATACCGCGCCATGACAGCTTATCACCATGCACTTTGCTTGAATTTTTGTTGATGCATGACACTAACGCACTTTATACGCACAATTTGTGGCATCTTATTGTTTGTCCTCTTAACTGCTGCTAAGAATGTACACTTGTCAACGGATCCTTAAAACCAATTCACTTTATATATGCACTTTTCCGCATTTGATTGTGTGCCTATTGCTTGTCCTTTTGACTGTTGCTAAGAATGTAAACTTGTTTTTATATTGCACTTTTATGCTCTTTCGGGCAAAGTAAAGTGTTACTACTACTACTACTCCTCCCCGGTAGAGCATTAGGCAGTCTGGTGGCCAGCGACCATCTGAGGCCACTGGACATACTGGGCAACAGAGTGGCAACTTTCTCAAAGTTGCCTTACCTTAAAAGTGACATTACATTCAATTTGGGCATCAAGTCAGGTTTATTGCCACAATTAATTTGATACCTGTAACCCCATGCGCGCTACGCGTTTTCCCGGTGTGCGCTGACTTTTTTAAAATCCCGCGGTTCATGACGAGCTCAGCTCTTCATGAGCGTACGACAGGCGTAACTCATGACGAGCTGAGCTCGTCATGAGTGTCGAAGGGGTTAAGCACCCATTTAGTAGTCCCAATCAGAAGTTAACCGGGCTTATGGGTCAATTTGGAAGTGTTCCTGTCAGAACAGATTAAAAGCATATGTGCTACCTAATATTATATATCTCCCTGCCTTAGGGCTCCATAGGTCTTCCTTAGGGGAGACTTACATATATTGTTAAGGGAAGTGGGGACTTTGCCATTGGTTTGAATGGAAAAGTTGAACAAGCAGTTTAAAGCTGCTCTTCCAAGCAGCCGTGGCAGGCTGGGAGACATTTTGTACTTTGTCCCACACAGGGTTGAACATCCAATGCTGCACCCTGGTGAGACACTCTGTCTTCCATGCCCTAGGTACCTTGGTACAATATATTAGGGACTTAGAAGTAAGTCAGCTTATGCCATTTTGGTGTAGCCAATCCAACATTCTCTTTGTGAGGGGTTAGAACACTAGGACTGAGGTCTGGTTAGCATCATAAACTGCACTCTTAGTCTAGTGCAGTGGGTGATGTACCAGCCCAATTAAGACTCATGGCGCACTCAAAATGAGTTAAACAAAAGTAATTGGTTCTGTCGGGGTTTCAATTGCGTTAGAGTACTCAAGGAGCATAAAGCTTACTTGTAACACATACCAATGATCTGAGAAAAGAGGAAATAACATAACATAACACACACCAAGGTTAGAATTCAATACTGTATTCAGAATTAAATGTCAAATATTCATGGCTGTCGCAATTTACAAATTCAATTGCAAAGCTTTAGGTGACTGTGATGAAAAAGGTGACATGTGGTGATCGGGGATGTTGACAGTACCACTATATGCAAGACAAATAAACGTGCAATCAAGAAGGGGGAAATTGTTTCTGTTTGTCCTTATGATTTCAGCACATATGTTACAGGTTCCATTGATAATTTAAACTGTGATCAGGAGCGTTGTGCAGACATATGTGGTACATCGACGTTTCGACCCTGAAAGTTGCACAAAATATAAAGTGCGTCAAGGTGGGTCTTCTTCAGGACGGGAGAGGGGGTGGGCAGCCTATGGATTTAATTAAAGAGCTTCATCAGGTGTGTGTTATGTAACAAAATTATCATGTAACTGTTTTGGTTCAAGAGTTAAGCTTACCAAAATGCAGATTCTCTAGTATGTCTGCAAGTATGAAGGGCTTCTCATTCAGGGAGGGGCTTACGATTAAAACCTCTCGATTATCCACCAGCTGGTTGGAGCCTAAGAGAGAGTGACAAGGGCTATTCAGTCACTCTCAGTTGTGCTATTATCTGTTATCATTAAAAACAGTCACTCGTAGTTTTGCTATTATCTGTGATCAGGAAATGAAGAGGGAGAGTCTGCCCAAATTGCGAGGTACTGGTTTCCTGTAAATGACTTCCACCCGTCGGTTGGAGTAATTTTAAATGGCCATTCAAGTGAGTTACTGAAAACTAAATAGAGTAAAGGGCGCGTAATGAGTGTTGGACAACGCGCAGTTAAATATTCGATCAATACCGACATTTGAAGTGGCAACTTTCACTAAAATCTAAAAAAAACAATGGCAGAATGACTTGTAAATGTTTTGAAGCCATAACACTTTTCAGCCTTAGGTGAGCATTGGAAGTTCTTCCTTCCAGGATGTCAACATACAATTCCGACCAAAATTAGTTCAGTTCACAACTGTATGTAAATAAATAAAATGTTACGATTTGACCTGAAAAAGCATCCAGCAGGAGCTGGTGGCAGCATGTTTATGCCGCCATTTAAGCCCTCCCTGATGTTCTTATATTTTTTGGGTTTGCCGCATGGATATATATTTATGTATTGTTTCTGTAAGTTTTAGCATTTGTGGAACACATTTCAATCGAATGGTGTTATTACGTCGTGTGAGGTAATATCGCCAAACTTTTTGGAGATACAGTATTTCTGGCAGTATTTCCACTGTATTGGAAATTAATGTCTGTTTCTCATGTAACATTTAACATAATTTTCTCACCACGGCAGGTCTGACTTTAAGTGCATCATCTCCACCAATAAATAATTCTTCAAAATAAAAGTTCTTATAGCTGAAAACAAAAAGGAAAATCCTTTAGAGTAAGCAGTCATTTGTTCCCTCTTTTTTTTTTTTTTTAAATAACAGCATTCAATTTATTTTTGCTGGATTAAAACTTCTATCAGACTCGTGTGGTTTGGCGTTGGAAGACAGAAGTGAGGAATGCTTTAAAAAGGATCACTCTTTCTGACCAGCAAATGAAAACGGTGACATTGCTTTCACCCTCTGTGATGAATTGCCTCAGGCCTCTTCAGGAGGAAGACTCAGAATTAGAAAGAGACGAGCTGCCAAACAATCTGCAGGGGGATTATTGGTCTGACTCTAGCAGGTAGAGTGGTGTCTCTGAGAAGCAAAACTAGTTTCTTTTGATTAATCGAGGTTCTTCGCCTCTCTCCCCTGTTTCAGGATTAGATGGATTGAAGGAGCAATTCCAGCAGGGAGGAGGTGAATGGTCGTATGACTTCCCAGCATGCTGCTGAATAATCGTAGTGATGCTATGCTACAGTTTCATCCTACATCAATTTTATCGAAACATCGTTCTTAATGGATATCCCGTGCATCGTGTTACAAGTGCCATAGGCTATAATCAGTGGTGGCTGCCTTGGAACAGTGGTGGTGAGGCGGGGGAGAAAAATAAGTAAAATAAATGTACCTTCCGCACCGCCGCATGACTTTCCTCCATCCTCTTCACTCAGCACCGGAAGCACCCAGGCATGAGCAGCGTCATGATTGGTCTGAGCGGACAGTTTGGCTGCTCCGGCAGTGCCTGCGAGCCTTGGCATGAGAACTTGCTAAGTGCGCAGCCCAAGAGTGCCAGTATAAACAGTAAGGCACACTTAGGGAGTGAAAACCACTCTTTACTCTTGCGAGCTCAGCCTTGTTCCACCCCGACCTGACTTCGAGTCCTACAAGGAAAAATAAAATGCTTACTTCTTGTAATTATCATTTTGTTTCTATTTTTTGCACTGCTCAAAGAGCAGTGAGTCGACACTCCGCCTCTTTGCGGTGGAGCCGCCACAGGCTGTAATGTGCTTGTAATACAGTGGACCGGACATATGCCACATTCCTGATGGGGGATACTCCGCAAAATTCTAAATTAGGCCATCAGACAATATTGGAAAAATCTTGTTTTATTAGTTGCTTCTCCGGCAGGTTACGAGCACATCATTTGTACATTATATTACTAACACGATATTGTGCTGGCCCCCTGTCACGGCTTCTAGAAACTAATATAAAGTTAATTGCTTTAGGTACAGAATCCATGGACCCTCATTTAGCAATCTATTCTGAATCTGGCAATTTCTTTTTGCTCCTGGCTTTACCCCCTTGACTTTTCCCTCATTATAAAGTCTGTGTAAAATGAGCTGGGTAGAAAAAATGTCCAGTAATATGGGTACTAGATATTTGTACACTATTAATATACATGGGGAATTTACAATCAATACCAAGAGATGACTCGGTAATACAGTACATATATCAGTCATTTTCAAACACGTCTATGGAAGTTGTTTTGCTGCTGAAGAAAAGTTATGGAATTACCAACAAAACTTGCAATCTAAAATTGAAATAGGCTAGAAAGGGCTCTCAGTAATGGCTTAGTTATTCCTGCCAAAATGCCAGAAACCTTTAGGATGGACTGTACTAACAATGAGCACATTTGCATAATATTAATTTGCACATATTCCAAATCAAAGCAATCTTTTTGCACAGAAAGTGTGCCGCAGGCAAACTACCTTATTACTTCAGACCCAAAATGAAACATGCTAACGTACAGCCTGCATCTGAGAAGAGTACAAGGATAAGAGAAATGTTCTCAAGTTCAGGCAGTAGTTTTTAAGATGCTTAATCAGATGTTTTCACAAAGCGGCTTATCTGAGACCATAACTAAACAGAGGTATGCAATCAAATGATGGACGGAATGCTGAATAAATCATAACTTCACTCCCTGTCAAGAGATCTGGGTTAAATCCATCGTTCTTTTGCTCACTACATCACCCCAGTTTGGACCCAGCCATAGGTAAATCAGTATCGACCCTGTTCCTCACTGGAACAGTCCAGCCAGAACAGCCAAGTCCTCCATGGACTGGAAACAAGCATCCTGGATACGGTTTCAGGATAGTACCCCTCATCAGCCAGGCTAGCTTGAATCCAGTGGCAATGCTGACCAAATTATACATTCACCCCCCAGTCAAGAGATCCATTGTACTTTTGCCCACTATGCTACCCCAGTTTGGACCCAGACATATGTAAATCAGTCATGACCCTGTTCCTCATGGAAACAGCCAGCCCAAACTGCCAAGCCAGGTCCTCCCGGGACCGGAAACAAGAATCCTGGGACCGGTGTCCTCATTTTAGCTTTATAAAGCACTAACCATAATTACTATGACAAAACAAACCCTCTCATTCTGCTCATTTCTAAAGAAAATGTTATCACTTTTGCAACTTTGATTCCATCAAAATGGCCTCAAGTGTGCCACAGTTTTGCTATGAATACAGAATTCTAGTGCACTAGCTGTTCATTAGGACACTGAGGGAGGCTGCAATGGAACACTGGGGAATCAACTGACAGTCTGCTGCTGCTGTTCAATGTTCATTTTACTCAGAATATCATACTTTATTCTCACTTGGCTAAGGAAGATAGTGTCAACATTTATAAAAGTTGCTCTAATTATAGCTTCTGGTGCACCTTCCATAACCTTACTGAGACATTTTATACAATGCATTTCAATATGGTCCATGTCCAAGAATGCTCCCACAAAATGTCTATTTGTCGTCAGCCAATCAAGAATTGACCCTTTGGGACCCACCACAAGCCACTTGGGGTCATGGTGTGCTCATCTTCCTATCTTATATTTTCTCAATGAATTTTCAGGTTGCAGGGACCATGTCTCTGAAACCTGTGATGGCTGCCACAATCAATCGTTCACGTTGTGGCCATCCAATCAGGAATGACTAGTCCCATTTAAAGTGGCCAATCGGAGCATTTCCAGAAAACCAACAGTCCAGATGTCACTATCTTTTTTGCCTCTTTGTGACCACCTGAGCACCTCTTTTAATGCAAATTTTTCAAAAACAGCTGAATCGATTTACACCAAATAATGTAAACCATACTTTCTGAGGTGAATGTTTTGATTTGTTCTGCATTCCGTCCATCAATTGTGTGTCTTTTGCAAAATGTTTTGAAGTCAGGCCCCCATCCAAAACTTTGATCAAATACATGGGGGGAGTGATGGGGTGAGCATATAAGATCATTTCAGGGCACTTTTTTTCAGTGTATCATAAGCCACACTAAGGGGGTTATTACAATGTCAGTCAGAATTGCCTCCTACCAACACCCGTCGCGGTCTCTGGACCGACCGACCGGCCGACCTCCGGTCAGAGGTTCCGACCGCCTGATTAAGATGTGACCGAACACTGTTCGGTCACATACTTCCATTTCTAAACCGGCCATAATACAGGCTCCCATAAAGAAATGGGGGTGTGTGTAAAACCCTGCACCCTGTGGCAGCCACCCCACAGGGGCTGCCACACAGTGCAGTGATCTACATGGGGTCACACTTGGTACCCCCTCCGCCACCAACCATAGGCCGTGGAGGCGAGGGAGTCAGAAAGGCCAACACGGAAAAGCTGTCTGAAACCGGCATCGTAATCCAGACGGCGGAAGCGCCGTTCATAGGGGATTACAATGTGGGTCCGACCGCCTGGAAGACTCCGTGAGCCAGTCGGAACAGTGTTGGAATGCCCGTCCGATTAACGTTCCGACGGCCGCCATTGTAATTCGGCGTTCCAACTGCAAACCCACCGTGTTGGTCGGAAAGTGTCCGACAGTGGTTAGAATGCTTTCGACTAGCAGTCGGAGGCTTTCTGACTGACATCGTAATCGGTCCCTAAAAGTGAGAGTTATACATGAGAAAATACATTAAACAAATTTACACTACTCCCAATTATTTTGGGTCTTGTAAACCCCTCACACTCCTGGGCCCAAATGCAACTGCACTGTCTGCACTAATGGTAGCTGAAGCCCTGAATAGCAGGTTATCCCCTCTGCCTCTATAACCCCTTCACCACCAAGTCTGGCCATCACTCCAATTTTAAAACATACTCTGCCCTTTTCAGAAAAGATTAGCTCTTGGATTGCTCCCTCTGCAGCATGGGTGTTCTCAGCTCTCATCTTACCCGCCATGTTTCGATTGTAAAGTAAAACAGTTATAGTTGTGATTAAATGGGCCCTTCACACTCCTTGGCACCAGTGCCACTACACTTGCCTCAATAATGAGAGCAAAAGCCTTGTGAAGCAGGCAATCTCCATTTCCCCTTGGTTAATTCACCCCAATCTTCCTTTTGGCCATCTCTCTGAAGCTAAAGGTAAGGTGTCTCCTCTACTTCATTTTTCTCCTTTGTTTGGCATTAGTTCCAAGCCCGAAGATGCACTGATACAGCAAGAGTGCACTAAGCCCTAATACATGCAAGGAATTATGGAAAACAGCCATAATAGGGCCTAGTCGGGCCCTCACACACCTGGGCCCCTGCTCTGCACCAACAGCACCAATAAAATGTAGTCCTCTTGCCACACTACTGGACCATCACTCCTAGGGCTGAGGCCCAAAGCATTGTGCCTGCCCATTTGTGTAAAGAAATGGGAAAACGCCTCACATCTCTCCCTCTTGTTATTTGGGATCTGTTCCCTGTGCAACAAGGTGGATTTGCACCCCAATTCTAGCAAGGAAAATGGCTCCTCATTCCCTTTTGCTAGTAATATTTTCTTAATCAGGGTACAGTGGTCACACACATTATTACCTCAGTGTCAATTCACTTGCGGTAGTGATAGCACTTTAAAAAGGCTGCATTTCTCAACACCTTCTTCGGAGCATCTCTTTGAGACAGTGGGGAAGCTATCCCTGTACATTTGTAAATGAAAAGATTAGACCCCACATCGCGCCCCCTTCTCTAGGACCTAGGCCATCTCTTTGATGCTATCTATGGATTTTGCTCTATTCCACACATCTGCATGTAAAGAAGGTTGAAGTGAGCCAAGTGTATGGGGACCAAGGTGTTTTTATATTTACAAAAATACTACCCAAGCATTTTGTTAAAAACAACCATCCCTGAATTATTAGGAGTTCCCGGAGGGTGCTGATAGCGAGGGGTCTCTTGAAAAGCTTTAATTTAAGGAGTCACTCAAAGTAGCATGATCTCCTATATTTATCATTTTTGAGAGATATGTAAGGATTCTGAGTTTTAGAAAATAGCTTGTAATGGACTTACTAATATGTATTCTTGTTTCATCTAATACACTGAATCATTGTGTGACAGCCTATCTTATCTGTGTGTAATACATTTTTTAAATAATGACTTAAATATTCACAGTACCTTCTGTTACTTGTTGGGACCTCATAGCACTATCAATACACAAGTCACTATTCTGCACTGCCCCAAGCAAGATTCAATTGTGTGACTCTTTGGTCTCACAAACAGACATCTGCAGTGGTGGCATTACCCAATTAATGATTCATACTCTAAAAGACTAAATTACCCACCAAATAGTTTAATGTGCATTTATTTTTTATTCAAAAGTTGTGTGCATTATTTAAGATGTAGTTGCCCTGAAATTGAACAAAAACAACAAAAAACTTTGAGAATAATTTGTTGTTTTGAGCCATATCTAAGCTGTATTTTTCCTGTTATCACTTCATACTTTCAACAGAATATGTTAGAACAAAACTGTTTAAAATGAACTCTACAGCTGCCCTAATAACCCCTGACTGATCATTAAAGTAAACAAAGACAGAAAAGCCATGTTAAGAATGTATACAGACGAATTCATATAAAGTTCTACTTAACCATGCCTGGACCTTTGCAGAACCAACAAATGTGAACAGATGGTGGCAACCCTATCTTCAATCATTTCATGTCAAATGAAGACGGCTTGAAAACCCGAAAAACACACAAAGTTTCATTTCCAGGGCATCTTCATTTACAAGTGCTTACTGAGGCATTTGCTCCCCTACTGGGAATGCTGGCACAGACCTCCAGGAGGGCCCCCTACAGACTGAAGACCTATGTGTTAGATGCTAAATCACTTCTCTTGAAGACAGTGGTACCAATGCCTCCCCTGATCAAACTTAACTGCCTGACAAATGGTGATGAGCCGAACTGCTACTCTCAGGATGTCTCCTTATGTTGTCTGTAGTGTTGGTCACAGTATGGACCAGTGGTGTAACAAAACTTGAGGGGCCCCCCCTGCAAGGTACGTGGAGTTCTCCGGCCAAGGTACTGTTCTGAGGGGGCCTCCTGAAGCTTGCCCCCCCCCCGCACCGCCGGTACTGCGGGGGACTATGTTACGCCAATGGTATGGACACCCGCGGCTATTATACTGTAGCTGAAAAGAGCAGTATAACCAGAGTGATGCTTTTTCAGAGGCCTGTCTTTAAATACGACCCAGTTATAATTTCACTGGCCCTCAAGCAAGCATAGGTTTGAACTAATTTAACAGATTGACCAAGAGAAATGATACATAAAAAAAAATTGACCAGCGCTTCTCCCCTCACTTACCTAAAGATGATGCATACAGTATAATGATCAATCCTGCCAGAGACACTGAGGACTATCTTTTATGTCTTTGTGGGCAGTTACTGGAAGCCCTTTCTCTGAAGGATGCAATGCACACACAAGAAATCCACATTAAATGTTTGCAAGGCTTTATTAAAATATTAAACCCAGCTCTAGAGCAAAGTAAACCAATAAGTGTAATTGATATAAGCATGATGGTCAGTAAAATAAAGGTAATGCATGTGAAAACGATAACAGTTGGTAGCATACTATAAAATAGATGTCAAAGCAATCTTTAGATGATGCCTGTGGTGAAATCCCTTATTTTCTAGCCTGAGCTAATGTTCACATTAGCACCACAACCATGCCTGAATTGGAAACTTCCTAAATAGCCTGTGACACACATTCCGACTCATGACTCAAAATCATGCACTGTGACATGTACGTAAACGCTAATGAATACATGAATGCCATGATGGGGCTCAACAAGGCAATGCATATGACAAGAGTAATGAGTCATCAAAGCACCTAAATTACTGTTCGAATCGCACAATATCAACAACATCCCATTTCCTGCATGAAAAGAAGTCAAATTAAAATAGCATGACTCTTCTGACATTGCAATGACATGAAAGAGGGTGAGATACTATTCCAATGATGTGTTCGAAATGCACAACAATTACAATATCCCATTTCCGGCATCTAAAGAACTGAAATGAAGATGGCATGGCTGTTCTGACATTGCCAGGACATGTAAGGGGGTTAGCTACAGTGACAAAGGATAACTCAATCAATGTTTGAGTACAATAAGTCCATAGGTGAATATGTGGATATGTTATGTTATGTTAATTTAATTTGTTGCGTGCAACGAATACCCAAAGGTGTCTTGGCGCTGGCTACCATGTGCTATTGAGACCAAGGAACAGATTCTACAGAGTTAAATGGCCAGGTATTCAAGGATTTGCTGAAGGCAAGGAGATTTGGCAAAGTTTGATTGAAAGAACGTTTATTCCAGGCAATAGAGGCAGCCAACCCGAATCTGCAACCCCACACCCTTCCCCATCAGGCCATGTGTTTGAATTTGAGAAAGGTCACCAATTTGGCATTCGATGATGTGAGTGGCCTGTTGGGAGTGTAGCAGTTGAGACTGTTTTGCAAGATCATAGGTCCATCCCCATGTAAGGCTTTATAAGCAAAACAAAGAGTTTTAACCCCTTCCGTGCGGGGTTGTTTCCTCCGCTGTGCTGGGGGGCGGAGGGGCACGTACAGCGCCCGATGCTCATGACGAGGTCAGCTCGTCATGAGCTACGGCGCTCCGGTGCTCATGACGAGCTGAGCTCGTCATGACCATGCCTGTTCCAATGGAACGCTCAGCACAGTAGGGGAATCAGCCCAGCATGCGAGCGTTCCATGTAACGGGCGCGGTCATGAGGAGCTCAGCTCGTCATGAGCTCCGGAGCGCCGTAGCTCATAACGAGCTGACCTCGTCATGAGCACTCAAGGAGCTAAAGATAATTCTTTGGCTGATTGGTAGCCAATGAAGTTTGCTCATTGGCTTAGAAACCGATTGGTATTTAGGGATACTAAGAAGCGGACATGCAGCAGCATTTTGTAATTTATTGAGAACATGCTGATGTGCATTAAGATACAGGCTGTTGCAACAATCAAGCCTGGACAGCACAAGCAAAGTAACAGTTGTTTTATGGAGTTGTAATGGAATGAATAGGAGGACCTTTGATGATCTTCAGTATGTAGAAGGCCTTAGACGTAACAACATTGGCTTGGTCACTGTAGGAAAGTTTGTCATTTATCAATACCCCCAAGTTCCGAGTTTTATTGACCGGGGTGGGAAGAGGGCCCAACTCTTGGGGCCTTCAGGTAGGCCTTCAAAAGGAAGACTGAGGTCCAAAGATCAGCACCTCTGTCTTGTTTGAATTTAACTATGGGCAGTATTCAGCCATCCGTTTGCTGATCGCCCACATAAAGTTACAACGTTGGTTTCTGTGTCAAAAAATCCTCTTGTTAGGGAGACAACGATTTGAGACTAGTCAGCATAAGATGATATAGAAAAAACAAAAGATTTAATGAGTTCGGCCAGAGGGGTCACATATATATTGAAGAGCATAGGACTAAGCGACAACCCCTGAGGGACCCTGCATGGAAGCGAGAAAGGCTGAGAGACAAAATTGTCCAAACAGACTGACTGCTCACATGCATGCAGAAAGGAACTAAGTAGGTTCCATGCTGTATATATGAAGGCAGACAAACATATAGATATTTATGTTAACATGAGTGCACAGATATGTGGCTCATCGGTTTGTCCATTAGACCTGATATTAAAACTGGAAGAGATTTTTGTCCATATTAGATTACACTAATATGAGAAATACATATCATAACACATATATATATATATATATGAAAAAAGAATGATTCCTGCAAGAAGAACCGGAGAGACTCAGCGGGGCATGCAGGAAAGGGATTTATTCAGCAAAGTGTGGCATGACGCGTTTCGACAACAATGTCTTTATCAAATGCCTGATACACCATCAAATCTACCAGTTCGTTTTAAAAGTAGAAAGCAGCGTCTTGCCATTGGTGGGGATGTATGACGTTAAAACGCATACTTTTACAACGCATACCGTTACAACGGGACTTTTACAACGCAAATACTATTACAACGCATGTATTTACAACGCATTTTTTTACAACGCAGGTACCTTTACAACGCATACCATTACAACGTAAGTATTGGTAAGTATATATATATTTTTTAATTGTATATTATTTAAAATTAATATAATTTAATGTAATTGTATTTAATTTAATTTAATTTCATTTAATTTCATTTAATTAATTTAATTTAAATTTAATTTTATTTTATTTTTACCCTTTACCCCTGTACCCCAAAAACCCCAAACTGACCCTGAACCCAAAAAATACCCCTTTACCCAAAAACTGAAAACTGACCCTAAACCCTAAAAATACCCCTTTACCCAAAAACTGAAAACTGACCCTGAACCCTAAAAATACCCCTTTACCCAAAAACCCAAAACTGACCCTGAACCCTAAAAATACCCCTTTACCCAAAAACTGAAAACTGACCCTGAACCCTAAAAATACCCCTTTATACCCAAAAACTGAAAACTGACCCTGAACCCTAAAAATACCCCTTTACCCAAAAACTGAAAACTGACCCTGAACCCTAAAAATACCCCTTTACCCAAAAACTGAAAACTAACCCTGAACCCTAAAAATACCCCTTTACCCAAAAACTGAAAACTGACCCTGAACCCAAAAAATACCCCTTTACCCAAAAACTGAAAACTGACCCTGAACCCAAAAAATACCCCTTTACCCAAAAACCCAAAACTGACCCTGAACCCTAAAAATACCCTTTTACCCAAAAACCCAAAACTGACCCTGAACCCTAAAAATACCCCTTTACCCAAAAACCCAAAACTGACCCTGAACCCTAAAAATACCCCTTTACCCAAAAACCCAAAACTGACCCTGAACCCTAAAAATACCCCTTTAAAAAAAACCTAACATATAACATTTTAAATATAATTATATACTTACCAATACTTACGTTGTAATGGTATGCGTTGTAAAAGTACCTGCGTTGTAAAAACATGCGTTGTAAATAAATGCGTTGTAATAGTATTTGCGTTGTAAAAGTTCCGTTGTAATGGTAGTGCGTTGTAAAAAATGCGTTGTAATGGGTGTATACCCATTGGTGGCCATCCAGGTGGGTCAGGTTGATTGGAGGAGAGGCGTCGTAGCGGCGTCGGCTCACTACAACTCCCAGCATTCATCAGTCAGGAAAGCCAGGTAAGTAATTCCCCCTGAAACCACTGTTATCTCATGGAGTACTGGATGAATGTGGACGCTTGTAAAACGAATGGGCTGTGCTGTGGCTGAAGTCTTCCCCTCTCCTGAGTCCCCAAACGTCTAAGCCGCTAGTAGCTCCTGCAACGCTGATCCTGGAGCCAAGAATACAGTGAATCTGACTACTCCGTGAGGTCACGGACTGCTGGGCTGCAGCGGAAGCCTTGCGAGTTAGGAGAGCGGCGAGCCGGAGTGCTTCCAATTCCTTGGACAATTGAGAAAAAAAGTGCCCTCGTGCCTCCGGCCACTTCAGAAGACGGGTCTGCTCAAGCGCGCCCAAGGGCTGGCGCGCAATCGAATGAAAAAAGAATGATTCCTGCAAGAAGAACCGGAGAGACTCAGCGGGGCTTTCAGGAAAGGGATTTATTCAGCAAAGTGTGGCATGACGCGTTTCGACAACAATGTCTTTATCAAATGCCTGATACACCATCAAATCTGCCAGTTCGTTTTAAAAGTAGAAAGCAGCGTCTTGCCATTGGTGGCCATCCAGGTGGGTCAGGTTGATTGGAGGAGAGGCGTCGTAGCGGCGTCGGCTCACTACAACTCCCAGCATTCATCAGTCAGGAAAGCCAGGTAAGTAATTCCCCCTGAAACCACTGTTATCTCATGGAGTACTGGATGAATGTGGACGCTTGTAAAACGAATGGGCTGTGCTGTGGCTGAAGTCATATATATATATATAAACACTAAACACAAATGAGCAGGCTGTAGACTCCCCAGTTTCTACCATCCGTCTGCTGTTTGTGAGTAGTCCATGTGTTGGTACAGAGCTTGAACAGATGGAGATGTGATGGGAGTATAACACAGGACCTTGGTATGAGAATAAGAAAGGCATATACAAGCCCCTTGTAATATCTTCCTTTCACAATATAAGTGACACTTTCATTGCCAAAGATGATCAACATCCAAGAGATTATCAGAGTTTCTTTTACAAGTAACAAAATGTTATTTAAATAAAACTTATTTTTCTAGTGCCATATATCATATTAACATACCTGTGTGTGTTGTTTGGACAACTTTTGAAATAAACCCACTGTGTTGCCGAAATGTGGATGGAAATACACTTGCCCCCGCTATAGCAACCAACACACTTGTAACCAGGGCTGGACTGACTGTAGCGGGCACCAGGCATTTCTCCGGTCGGCCGCCTGGGTGTGGGACAATTTTCGGCCCCTGGGGGCTGTTTTTGTTACTGGGAACCGGCAATATCGGCCCCCTGTAAAAAATCAGACAAAGCCGGTCTTAGCAAACAGCTCGGCTGCAACCACCCCACCATGAGAATTAGTTGGGATAAAGGTGTGTAGATTTCTCACCTGTCCTGACATTGGGGTGCTGAAGAACAGCAGCCCACATAGCAGGTCAGAAAGCATGGTGGAGGAATATATGACGTTACAACGCACACAATTACAACGTGGTTTTTACATTGCAACTACCATTACATCGCATGATTTTACAACGCATGCCATTACGACGCATTTTTCAAAACTGCCATGACAACGCATTCCATTACAATACATACCATTACTATGCATACCATTACAACGCAAAATAGTTTTAGGGCAACAATAGGGTAAGTGCTGGATAGTGTAGGGGTAAAAATTACTATTCCCACTCCAGTGAGTGCAACAGTGGGAAAAGTGTTGGATAGTGTAGGGGTAAAAATTACTATTCCCATCTACCCCAAAACCCATACCCACCCTAAAACTAAAAAATCTCTATTACTTATCTTATAATGCGTTGTAACGGCATGTGCTGTAATAGTATGCGTTGTAATGGCAAACATTGTAGAGACATGCATTGTAATGGCACGCGTTGTAATGGCATGCAATGTAAAGGCAGTTGCGTTGTAACAGCTGCGTTGTAAAAGCAGTGCGATGTAATGACTGTGGTGTAATGGATGTTTCCCATGGTGGAGAGTACACACCTCTCCAGGCTCGTGGTACAGATACAGGCTACAGAACTGGCTCTGCCGCCTGAATCTCGGAGAATTTCTCTCATCCTGCCATTACTTCCTAATATCTTCCACGGTGCGTGCCCCCTACCTCAATGCATTATTAAGTCAGTAATTTACTACCACAAGGAAGGAATTTGAGTGTGCTTTTAAACCAATCACAGATAACATTGTGAAAGAAGTGAATCTGAAGCCCTGCAATGTAAATAATCGATAAATTGTAATGACTGGTGCTAGATTGAATGGCTTAGGTGCGATTCTGATGCAAAAAAGAAATTGAAAAGAAAGAGTAGTAGTAGTGGTTGCTTCTCGTGCTCTTAGGGGGTCTGGAAAGACTTACAATGTGATTGAAAAAGAAGCTTTAGCCTGTTGGTGGGCTATTGTGCACTTTAAAGAAACAAAATTACATTTGTGATAGCCTTCTGAGGAAATACCACATGGCAAACATTTAGTGGAGTTATTCTCTACCAAGGCAGCCAGTGAGCTACACCTAGATATCAAAATGCCTTTAATACCTGCAAGAGTTCTCCTTTGATATTAAATAAGTGCCTGGACACACAAAAATGAATGCTTACTGTTTTCAAGCTGAAGATGATAATATGGTTGTCTTGAGCTGGGTGTTTTTTGGCTGCAGACTCCAGGGCCTCAGGGCTCTATCTTGCGACACTGCGACTGCGATCCGTGGTGACGTCACATGTTTTGGAGAGGTGAGGCACGTGCGCGTCTCCAGGTAAGTGTCCCCGGTGAGCCACTCCTGGGGCCTTATTTATGAAGGCCTTGCGCTACCGGTGCGTCACTTTTAAAATGGGAAAAAGTGACGCACCGGTAGCGCAAGGCCTTCATAAATGAGGCCCCTGGTGTGCGGCCGTGGCAGCCCTAAAGTAGACACTCTGGCTTAAATCTGTCACCGGGTTTGCGCTGTCAGCTAGCTTGGCCGGCTGGCGAATTCTGCCGCCTTCTGCCACCTCTGCCTCTGCCCTTGTCTTGCTGCCAGTCCTAGCCCACTAGTGAGTCCAGCCAGGAGGGCAGGTCAGGAGCTTGAGTAGGTGTGCATAGCAGCTTGGAAAGCGGGTAAGGCCAGAGCCGCGGTACCCACCGTTTGGGGTGGAAGTAGCTGGCATTAGTCCGGTGTGGCTTCCTCCATCGGCTGGACCTCTCCCCACAACCGGTGCTCTCCGTTTCCTGTTGCCACAATGTGATTGTCTTTGTTATTCCATTTGCTGCCCCTTTGGAGGGGTATAACAATAATACACCAATACAGCCTAAAAAACATCAACTGCTACCTCTGTATTTACCATTCATTTGCACTTATCTTTGCACTTAGCTGGTATTCATTCAACATCCGGAGTTCAGGAGTACTTTGCCCTGCTGAAGCTGAAACCACTACAAATGCATGCTCATGCCGCCTCCATAAAGGAATAGTGAGGCGGCGCATAGACAAATCATTCTTCTCTCTTCATATCGACAACCAGGATGGTGTACTGTTGGTTGTGTAAATAGCGCGTATTATACTGCTGGTGTGTGCATATTTGTGCCCCCCCCCTCCATATTTGGCAAAAGAGACCAACAATTCATCTAGGAGGGGTGAGGTGGCGCGCCGCTTGCAATCAGACCAATTAAACCAATCCGCCATTTAAAGAAGGGCATCAAAGCTCTTGCCAGAAGGCAATGCGCAGTGGAGGACTAAGCCACGCCCATAGTGACACTGGGGTCTGGCAGCAACCTTGCAGAAACAGCCCCAAGGGTGTGGTTTGCGAGTATTTTTTTTGATAAACAAACTTTATTGAATTTTAATCTAGCTGGGCTGGTGAAACAGTACATGGCACACACAAGATACTGCCCTGAGAGAGGTAAACCGTCCATACAAGGCAAAGCAAAGGGTAGTTATAAGGTGGTAAGCATAAAGTGTATCCACCAGCACAAATCCACATCTGGTTAAGCAAGTTGACTCAGCCATTTCCCCCACACCCGCCTGTGTTTCTGGGGACAGTCACGGGCTTCAAATATCACACGCTCCAGCAGGTGACACAAATCTACACCCCGTCTCCACCCAATTGGGCAGGTGGTCCCGGGGCCATCCATTGTGCAGCGATGTCTTATTTCGCCACCACCAGAAGTACTGTGCCCAAGAATGCCCTCTCAACCCTCATTATTCCTAAAATCACTAAAGCTAGACAAGGAGGCAGGGCCCTGTCCGTGGTGGGCCCAAGTTTTTGGAACTCCCTCCCGCTTTCTTTAAAACAATGTAGGAATCATCTTGAATTCAGGAAAAGTCTAAGGACCTTTTTGTTCAGCCTATGCTAAACATCTATCCTCCGGTTTTCAGATTAGTTCCCTGGTTATAATGCATATTTTCTGTGGTTATTTGTCTAAGCTCCTCTATCCCTGGTGTCAAAAGCGCGGAGATACTCCTTCGGGAGTTTATTCATAGCGCTATACAAACCTATAAATAAAAATAAAATAAATGCCTCCAGAGACTTCAAACACCCCAAGGAGGACAAACAAGGTAGAAAGGGGGACCTCCCATTCCAGCACCTCCAACAACTCCCAGGTAACCCTTGTCCTGTACTGGAGCACTGCATCGCAGGTCCATACCATATGGTAGAAATCAGCTTGATTTGTTCCACACCGAGGGCATGCTGAATTGTGACGTACGCCAGCCAGGTACTGGCGGAGTGGGGAAACTTGTACAGTGTAAAGATAGTTGTCCTGAATGAGTCGTAGTTTAGAGAAGGTGGTAAGCTCATGAGGAGCCATCAGGGCATCCCACCAGTCCTCGTCCTACACAGAGCCCATCCAACACTCCCAGCATGTTTCAGGTGGTCCAGTGAACTGGGAGAGTTGATTATGAGTGTGAGATAAATCTGGGAAATAGTCAAATACATTGGTGAAACTGAACAGGGTCTTGTGACACCTAACTCGAATTACATATTGTGGGCTGAGATACTCCTCTGATAAGCATATTAGGATTGTGCTAAATCCAATGGCTTTTATTAGAGAGACAAGCATTGGAAATGCCAATAGGTCTGGCTTTGAAAGGAATGTTGTATGGTAAAGTGAAGCTTTACAAGTAAATAGTATGTGAATAGCTATGAAGTTGTGTGGAAGTAAATAACTGTAGAATAATATTGGTGTCGGTTAAATGGTCAGGTGACATTTGCACTGTCAAGTCACACCTAAAACTCCAGGTAGGTTAATGACTGCCCTCCTCCCATCTATGCTGCTGCCAGAGAAAAATAGCATAAAGGATCTAGTTATCTAAGACACTTATAGCATTCCAGTGTCATGTGTGTACCCCCAGAGGTTCAAGCTTTGGCAGCTGAATAAATAACCAAATAATCACAACTGTGTGTAGGGCAAGCACTTTGTTTTTGTGGAAGCACACACCACACATTCTGCCTAAACAGGCACTTTTTTGTGGAAGCACACAACTTCTACCCCTGACTCCCAACATGTGGGTGGAGCTTAAGCTTCTCTCTCGTGATGCTCGCATAATTGTCTGGCGATACTATGCTGTCAAGCCAGACCATAAAAAGGGGTAATGTAACTGTTCCCTGTTTTGGTGCATAACATTTGAGTCCTAGATTGTAGTAATGGCATTAATCTAAAAGATGAACTGTCTCAGATGGCCTAGGAGATCTTATTTCTCTCCTCCAAAACTCTGCACAATGCATGGTCCCCCAATGCAAATGAGTATAATGCATATTACATACGGGAAAGCCAAGGCCATGTTGTTATAGTGAATTGTGCTTGTCTTGCAAGATAGTGCAGATATTAGTTTACTGAGAGCAAATGCCCCTCTTGCATTTGCAGAATGCTGCTCCTCATACTTTTAGTGTTTTTCTTTTATGTTTGTTCTGCAAACTGTTAGACCTCCATGTTTCAGATTGTGTTTGCTCTTGCAGCTTGCCACTTGATGACACCCTTACCACACAGGAGGTCTTAACTAAAATATTACCTGGGGCCAGTTTACATGATTTTCCATTCCATCAGTACCATATAATATAGATTTTTGTGGCCAGTACCAGACATGGTATTTTACATAACAAACATCATGCCCTAAGTCTATACTAGGCTATGTATATTTTGTCTCCAAATTATTTCTCCAGACAATTTCTCTGTACAATATTTGTTCCATATCTTTTTCTACACTATTTTCCATATTATTTTCCCATACCACTTGTTCGACGTGTGGACATTTTTGCCCAGAAATTAAATATTTTTCATGAAATATTTTTTATATTTTTGCAATATTTGTTACAGAATCTTTTCTATTTTTTAACCTGACAATGCTGGTTTTTGTTTCATGCACCCATGTTCTTCAGAGAGATGAAAGTTAACATATAGGGTTCCAGGAAAAACATTCACTATGCTTCCTCCCCTTCTCTCTAATTTTCTGTAATTTTCACTTTTACAATTTAAAGTTTCTTTTCAAAATTTCTTGCCATTTTAGCACAAATAATTTTTTCAATTCCCGACCAGCAAGTTGCCGACTGAAGACGCAAATCCACTGCATTGGGAATGCACACTAGATAGTTGTTACACTGAGAGCGGCCAGTTTGTCCTGGTTGGGGTCCTAGTCTTCAGCTGACATGAGGGTGGTGACGGCTGCCGAGCTCAGAATGATTCCCCTCTTTTTTAACATTTTCATTTCTGATTTCTCAGTTACTGGACAATGTCAACTCCCACTCTCCTCAACTAGGCAGATCCTGCATAAGTAATCAGCTATATGCAGACAACCTTATTTTACTCAGCCACATGCGGGTCGGTCTACAGTGGCTTCTCGATCAGCTGCTTCCCTTTACAACACGTAATGACTTGGAATTAAACTTATCGAACACAAAGACAATTTCTTTCAGGAAACGGAAGCAGCCAAGTGGTGGGGGGCTTTTTAATGGCAAAAGCATTGAAACTGTGACATCCTATAAATATTTGGGGGTCTATGTGGACTCAAAGGGAGCTTTCTCAAAACAGAAGGAAGTGATTGAGGCAAAACCCCTGTCAATCGAGGCAGCATTAACAAAGCTCATGAGGCAGCTACTTGGTCCAAGCCTAACTCCACCTTTAACAGTTATGAAAGCTATGATTACAAATGACCTATCATATGGCCAAGAGGTAATGCTGGGGAGCAATTTCAACATGGTGAACAAAATAATAAGAACTTTTAAGTGAGTATGGCACCTGGCGAAATCCTCATCCCAAGCCCAGATAAGACTAGAGTTCGGCCTATTAGATCATTATCGGGTTAGGGCTGGCACCTTCATCAAGTTGTGTAACAGACTGCGTAATTCGAGGGAAGAAAATCTGGAGGCTAGGCTGTGGCAAGAAATATCGGCCAGCCAAGTTGGATAAAAACATCGATGCTACCTAGAACACTCCCTGCAATTGCTTGACGTAAAAGAATACTGGAGAACTAACCCACCCCAGCAGGCACTAAAAATATCCATTAAAAGAAGAGTCCAACTCTGGGCTTTTCATTCGCATAGGGCAAAACTTGCAAAAAGAAAACATGCCTGGACGGTTCTTTCCGGGTTTAAGCCTGGAGCAGAGGCACCCTATTTATCAAGCACTTAAGGAGTTTTTATGGGAAAAAAGGTTCTTGGCCCTGAGTATGGGTGAATGGCCTTTTTTAGAACATCTAGCAGATTGGCACTGTCCAGGTGCCAACACCGAGGGCAGGGGGTGCAGGGGATTCTTCTGCGGGGCGAATGGAACAAACTTGGGGTCAGATCGTGCAGACAAGCCATCATAGCAGCTATGAATACAGAAAACACGATGCTTAACATCCGATTCACCAAATTCGTTACAAGAGCAGTCAAGAATTTTAGCGCAGCACGATCACAAGTAACCCCACTCCAGCCTGTACATTCTTGACGATACCCGAGACTACATTGAATTTTCGAACCTCTAGAGACAATCACCAAGTTTGCCTCCCTTTTTCTTCTCTTTTCTCTTTTTTGTATGTCTAACCCGGGCCAGTCCCCCCTTTTTAACAATGAAGTTTTATTCCCAGCAGGCCCCCACCCTTCATTAGATAAATTACGACGCTGGTAAATTGTGCACATTTAACATCTGGGACAGTATGCCTCAATGAAATTTAGAAACATTATTGCTTTTTAATTTTTGTATTACTAGTTTGTATTTTTAAAGTTCTTTTTATACAAATTAAGTATTTTCTAATTGTAATGGTTTTAAATAATCAAACAAAAAAGTTAAATTCACAATTCGCATAATGGGAAAAACCCAACGACGAAGCATGCCACTAAGGTGTAACCCATGGTGGGTGAGGGTTATTTAAAGTAATGTCTTTTCCTCTCAATAAATATCTGATGGGTAAGAAGAAAGAATATAATTCACTTTTGACAGAGTGACTCTTTTTGGTTTTGAGGACACCCTTACCCAGGCAATTTACTGACATTTGTTAAATGAAAAGTGACTCTGGAACCCAGCCATCTGCCGACAGAAACCATTTTCCAAAATTCTAGCATGACTGCACTTTAAAGAAAGAACCATCAAATGTTTCATTATGAAATGTTATCTCAATATAACTGCATCATAAAGATTGATAAATGCTAGACATATTTTCTGCAATGTTTGACTGGTGCCCGCAAGTATGTGACAGGCAGTCACAGTCCACTTGGTCACATACAAAATAGAAAACTTCTATGGTAAAATATACTCTAAATAAGTTGACTTGAGGTAGTTTAATGTTCTGTGCTATTTTATGTTTGATAATGTGTTCTCTTGGCACATATCTCAAGTGGGGTTGTGCGTTTATATGCATATTGCATTCATTATACAAGATTATTTACTGAGGTACACATTTTCTTCACGCCTGAAAAATCTCTGTAAAACACAGCAGTTTGTGAAAATAGCCTGCAGCTTGTCAGCATACATTTACAATTTACAGATTCCAAAAAACAGTTTTTTTCTGTAGAAGATGTAGTAGAATCACTGATAGAGTATCAGGTAACAAAAATAGGGTGTGGACAGAATATTTTGTCAAAAATTTGGAGGACCAAAAAATCGAGAAGGAAAATGCAAACATGTAAGTATAGATTTACTGTTCCTAACTCTATATCTACATATCTTGAAGATATATATATCATCATGGTACAGATATGTGGAGTTATAGCTAGCAACAATGTGCTTACCCATAGAAACTTACCTTCACAATTTTTTTGTCTTTGATGTTCTTGACACAATATTTTGTTCACACAATATTTATTTCCGATATTTTGTTTAAACACCAATGACTCAACAGAATGTGATAATGAGAATCAGGAGAAGAGCCTGTTCCTCTTCCCAGTTAATAATATCAAAACAAAAAGAACTGGTTATTTATATGGCATACACCTGTACCTAGATTTTAGGTGGATGTACCTGGAGTGTGTACTGCCTAGGAAACCCTCAGGTCCTGAAAAAGAACCCTCACTCACCTACATAGTTGGTAACATGTTTTATCATAGGGATCCCACCCTGGTCGCTAAATGTTTCCAGGGTGTGCTGCGACGCCTGATTACAGCTGAGCTGGTTGTTTTTGGGGTGAGATTGTGATCATGAGTATTAAGTGCTGAAGTGAGATGTGCTTTTAAAATTGGCTCAAATACTCTGTTTATTCAAACCTCAATTTTCTTGTTGAAAGTATTGGTCAATGTTAAAAAGGTGGCGAATATATGAAGGATAGTATTTTGATCATTCTTATCCTGTGAAAGGCCTACATTTTTCAGGCATGATCAAATGCGCCCCTTAGAGTCAAGTGGCTTTTGTGAGGACCGACAGAAGCATGCATGCACACTAAGACATGCAGCTGATGTGTGGATTGTACTTACAACCCACTAGAAAACCTAAGTGTGGCTTCTAATTTTCAGTGACAGAGGCTACTTGCCACCTGAGATCGGCCAAGGGGGTAGACCCTGCAGTCACACACAAGTGTGCAAAGGTGCCCCGTTGCGCGTTTTAAAGTTGGGTGATGGAGTCCCCTGGAATCCTGAGGGTCCCTTGGGGCCAACTAGCCCACCAGGTACCTCCAGTAAGTTCCACAGAGCTACGTTGCAGAGAGGTGGTCCGAGGCCACACCCCTTTTTACCTGGTGGGCTACTTTGCACACTTGTCACATCAGGAGTGAAGCTCATGCCCAGGAGGGTTCGCGAACCCACCGCTGCCCCAGATATCGAAGATTTTTCTTTTTCTAATTTCTCAGGGACTACTGAACAGATTTACACCATTTAACAAAAAGGGCTCTTTCTGAAACAAGGGCTACCTTTTTGCCAAATTTGGTGTAATTCCGTTCAGCAGTTCGGGCTGTAGCTTTGTCTATGGAAAATAACATGGGGGAAAATGCAATTTGGGAGCCCCCTTTTTTCTAGGCCCCTACTTGATGAATCACCCCGAAACTTTCAAGACAGGAGCTGACCAGAGCGCGTCACCATTTATGAAATTGTCGCGAAGATTCGTCAACGGGAGCCATTGGAAAAAGAAAAAATGCTTTGAATAGAAACAAGGTGCTAATTATATCTACCTACTGGTGACTGCCAGTAGGTAATATATATATATATATATATATATATATATATATATATATATATATATCAAAGCTCCAAGGTTTCCACCTGTTGGAGACGCACTCTGACATCCACTGCAGCAACCTTCATTGGAGGGCTCATATTTTTAAGTGAGCAGTGTGGCCTCTATGCCAAAATGACTGTTGCGCCACTGAAGAGTGCAATGAGCACGAAACGCGTCCGGCCTGAATCGACAGGCACGCTGTAAACTGAATCCGCCCGTTGATCCGGCTTTTATCTCATGAAGGTTGCTGCAGTGGATGTCAGAGTGCGTCTCCAACAGGTGGGAACCTTGGATCTTTGATATACATATATATATACCTGAAGCTCAGCTTCCTTTGCGCAGGCAAAAGAATAGACCGCACTCTCGTGGCAGAAGTTATACGGGTTTATTTACCGTATGCTCAAAACAGCAAACAGGACGCGTTTCGGCATCGTGCCTTTTTCAAACTGTTACCGCAACAAAACTTTGTTCATCTCTTAAATAATAAAGTTACAAAACAACTCAAACAGTGGAATCACGTCATTTCCGATCAATTCATAGACATCGAAAATGTACTTCAATTCATTCAATTCTAGGCGGCCATCTTTATATATATATATATATATATATATATATATATATATATATATATATATATATATATATATATATATATTATATTTATATTTTTATATATATATATCTATTTTATTTTTTCAAATGCAGCCTGTTTTCCTTGAAGAAAATTGAGCTGCATTTAAAAAATATAGATTTTTAAAAGGTATGTTTTTAAATTTAAGGGTCCTCAGCCCAGTCCCAAATAAACTTTTTTTAAATATTCATTTAGGGGGACCCCTTCCCTTTTGCGAATAAGTTATAACCTCTTTGAGAAGCCAGTAGCCTATCAATCGTTTGCAACTGAAAATAGGGTTGAAAATCATTGATACACAGCCTTCTGAATTGCAATTTGCATACAGTACCTTCTAAAAAGAAATTTAGCAGTCACAATCCATTTTATTTACTGAATCGTAGGGTTTGCAACCACTAGATGGCTTTGTACATCTGGCCCAATGTCTTTCCTGCCCTATATATGCATATCATGATTAATTAGTGGTAGTCAATATTTTGGGTCAATATATCTATAAGTTGCTATTTCTTTCTTGATATTTTGGCATACCACTTAATTTTCTCACTGCATGGTCTCCATCATTAAAAGTCAGTGTTTGTTTTCCGCAAAACACATTCACCGTACTGCCCCAAAGATACTTTTACTGTTCTGCCTTTTTCAACCCTCAAATCATATTGTTTTGATTTGCTTGTTTTTTTTTATTTGAATTGCTAAGCAATTGATTTTCATGGAGTCATTTGAAGAAAGGTAAAGGGGTTATCTTGTTCTTAACAAATAGGGCATTCAACGTTATTGCTTTTGGAAATCATAGTGTATGTTTGTGTAACATGGTCAACTTCGTTATCAGGGCCGGACTGGGAACACAAACTGGCCCTGGCCATTGTCAGACCAGCCGCCGGGGTGGGGGAGGGCACTGCTCCAAAACCGGCCCCCTGTTCCAAAACCAGCCCTCACTGGTTCAAAACCGCCCCCACCCTTCCAGCCCACCGGGGAAACACCCAGTGCCCTGTTACGGCAGGCCAGCCCTGTCCGTTATTATATTTGATGCTTTAAGTCGTACGAAAGGCTGCTGCGCAACTTGGGTACGGGCTAAAGAAATGGCAAATCTATTTCACCCATTCATAGGATATGACACTGGCATCTCGTCCACAAAAAGATTCTGTTTAAAGCAATGCCTATCGTCCACAGAGCTATTTATACAAGCAAGTCTGAATTCCTCAAAACACAATTTATGTTATATAAATCAGCCAGGCAGCAACAATCTGAGCAACATGTTGTATCCAAAATGTCAACAGTATGTACTACAAGCTTTGATAATAAATCTTTGTACATTGCAACAGCCAAACTTTGGAACACTCTTCCTCCTAATTTACATAGCCAATCGTACTTACTTCAATATAGGATATCACAGATGACACACCTTTTAAATCTACAGCTATATATTCTACTGTCCACTGTTAACCAGTGCAATCCACTTTACAACCATCTTACGAAGTCTCCTCACGAAAAGAAATTCGGTTAACGTGTGTTCAAAAGATACCACACCCATAACCCTGACTACAACCATAACTAACCATATCTAAACTTCACTCGCTCTGTAGAATATGCATGCTGCAATGACATGAAATTAATCAGATATGGAACTGTCCTGGATTTTTCCAACTTCATTAATAGCTGTTAATCAGATTTTAAAAAAGCTTAAATCAAGAAATGCTTCACACAGTGGTGGGTGTTCCTATCTGTTGAATCTATCACTTAGACGGTTTAAACACTTGATCCAAATTTCCAATGAACTTCATAATTCCCAATGAACTACTGACATTAATTTTCTACTTGCTATATTGATTAAGGATTCATGGAACCGTCTTCTAGATTCTACGTCCGTTACGCATATAGGTCTGTGCGATTTTGGGCTGCTTCTGACCATACTGTGTAAGGGCTTCTGAGTCTCTCCTCAGAATCACTCTTCACCCTACATTTGCTTTGCTGATTTTGAAGGTTTCCTGCCTGCTTGTAAGGTGGTTTGGCCTACGTAGGTGCAAATGCATGCTGAGTGTACCCAAGTGGGCCATCCGGGACTTGTCCCTTAGCGTTAACGCAGGTAATTGGCCAGCAAATGGAGTTCTGCATCAATCCTGGCCATACAGAGATGACCATGATTGTTGCATTAGCTGCGTTAGTGGCACCATGCCCTTGAGACACAGAATAGCATGTGTACCTATCTATGTGAAGAGTACATGATCTAGCACTGGCCAGGGCACTCTGCATGGGAAATACTGCAATTTACAGTGCAAAAGGCAAAAGGTAAATGAGAACAAAATCCATTGCTCTTCAACACTTAACTTCATTTTAGATTGCTGGAAGGCTTCTTTGCTTCTAGGAATCAGACTACTTTTGGACACTGTTTTGGAACCTCTAATATTCTTTGCTTCTGATTGTATAGTTCTGTGGTGCCTCAGATCATGTAAATCTGTCTCTAGATTTCCCTTGCAGCTTGTCTATTTCTCTGACCATCATTGTAACAAATAAGGATACTTCTTACAAGCCTGCACTATCTTCAAAACCAGCAGTATCATCTACAATGCTATCGTAGCAGGCACCACTACCCATCTGGCTGGCAGTCTCACTATCTCCAGTCCCCGGACACACTAGCCTGCAGCCAAAGAAGTACAAAAAATACAAGGCCGCAGGCCTTTTTGCGCTCTGCACATAAAATCTGAAACAACACATCTATGTCCATCAGGACAGGACTGTCCCAACCCTGGTTGAAGATTAGTAAAGAGCTGAAAGCACACCTCTTTAAAGAACACCACATCACAATGCGGTACCATTCCTCTTCTGCAGTTAGAAACTCCCCTAGCCTATCAATCACTCAACTGCATCTTTGTTTCTGACCCTGTTCAGCATTCTTTCAGATAAGTTTGCCCACTACAACATACACGTCTTCATACATTCAGATGTCCCTGTAATAATAAGTTAGCCTGGTGTTACTTCCTTTGCTCATCTTTGTCTCTTCTCATCCACCCACAAGGTATTTTGTGGACTTTGGTATCTGTCCACTTAACTCCTCATCACAAATATTTTTGGGGATTTTGGTAAAGATTTTGAAGTCCTCCTCTCTGAACTTTGGTATCCTAGCTTTGATGACCACATACCTTCAACAGTACAACACACCTATCCTTGAATATCGGCATCTCTGTGACTAGTAATGTCAGGTTAGTTGGTCAAGTTCACAGTACCAAAAATTTGCCTTTACAATGGCCATCATTTGATCCCAAGATCCATTCTGCAAAGTACAGATCCTTCAAGCAATCTATTAATGTCCCTGTCTGTGTGACGTAAGTGTCTTAAGAACTGCCATTGGAACTGCTCTGTCCCATGGGCAGTGGCATCTGAAGCTAGATGGGCTTTTATTGGTTCACCCACTATGTTGCCATAAGTTTGGCATAGACAAATGTGCACAGGCTATTTGTGCCATGTATCTGTAAAACCTGTATCCTCTGTATTCTTTTCCCCAGACATATGGTGAATATTAAGTTTCCCAGACTTATGGTGCTGCTGACATTTTGTGATGCCTGTGCCATGCTGGACTGCAGAGGGTTGAGCAATAACAAATACGGCACAAGTCAAGGAGACACAGAAAAGTCAGGTTGCCAGCGACATGACAACCATGTTCTGTGCACATTTGTGCATATATGTGTTTGCACATCAAAGCCACAACTGTTGCCTTTGCCAGTGCTTGTTTTCAATGCGAAGACTATCTTAATTGCAGGTAAGGTATTTCACCATGTCATAGTGCCATCTCCACTGATACTGGCCAATACAGTAATTTAAGGAGCTTCTGTGTGAATCCAGCCATAACCCTTGAACCATTCCAGAAAGATGATGCTCAGATATTCCTGTATCTTGTTAGTGCAATTTATTTCCAAGACATTGCAGTACCATTCTTGAATTTTCCATGGCCTCTGTGCAAAAAGCTGGATCTACAATCCATGCTTTGAACAAGTCATATTTGCCTACTGATTACTACTACCAGTCTCTTTAGTGTTTTTTTCAGAATTACTAGTAAATAAGTGTATGTTTTCTGCTCTCAGTTGGAACATCAGTTTTGACCACCAACGTCTCCTGTTGTATCAAACACAGGAGATTGGACAAATTGTCACTTTTCTCTTTTTCTTCTGTCCCTCCAAGTTTCCTTTATTTTATGATTCCTGGTTCCAGCCTTAATGCTCCTCATTTCTGGTGATTTTTTCTTTTCTGAAGTGCCAACCCTTCTATATTTCTTATTTGATTATTATTTTGCAGCACGTTGTTTCCTCACGCTAGTGCCTTGCTTTCCTATAGGATGCTGAGATGTTTTCACGTAAATGCAATATATTTCCTTAGGGCCTTTTTTTGAGTTTGGCGGTCCCAGTTTGGCGGGCAACGGTTTTAAGTGACACCCACTATCCCCTTGATGCGTAGTTACCTGACTCTGTCTTCCGCACTCCAACATTCATTGCTTCACGGTAGGGAAGTAACATACACCCCCCTGATATGCCTACTGGGGGGCCTGATCCACGAGCTGAAGTCTACTTCTCTTCCCACAGGGTATCCCGTTGACGCAGGAACCCCTCTCTGGCTGGATTCGACAACCCAACAGGTTGTATACTGCTGATGCCTCAGCCTTATGCGGGGCCTCTTGTTAAATCACTAAGTTTATGAGCACCTTTTGTTTGGTCCTGAAGAATTGCCAATATAGGCATGAAACATGTCAACCTATTCACAGCTGAGGGTTGAACGGGACTGACTCCTCGTAGCTACTGCAGTCCCATTGCCCCTCACACGTTTTTACTTCAGGTGGTGTACTACATGATTAAAGCCAAAGCCGTAGATCATACCAACCTGTTTTAATTCACCTCACTCACGCTCACTACTTCACCTACTAGGGCCCTCACACCCTTACACCTATCGGCATAGGAACAAAAGATCTCCACAAGAGTGTAGCACTTAGTGCTACCCGTCAGGCATTGCAGCGCCGGCTTGACGCTGGAGCAGGGAGCCGATGATGTTACGATACGACTAACTGGTGACATGACAACAGCCGTAAAACCAGTCTGTTGTGTGAGGCATCCCTAGTTCCGACAAGGGATACCCTTCCCTGCTGTATTAAGGCACGTTAACGCCTCGCACACGAGGGAGAGAGGAAGACAGCACACCGCACTACGCCATCACCCATCTTCAGGGGAACTGTGTGCGATCTATTGTTGCTCAGCTTTTGGGACATGCACACTGGACCCCTATAAATATTGTCCCCCCCAACGTCCCTCCCTGTTGTTGACTGTATCTGCGTGGGTTACCCCCACGGGACTATTTAGGTTACCAAGAGTGAAACTCCTTCACTCTCTTGGCCCACACCCCAAGCACACTCAACTCACTGTGGTTGATTCACTTATCCCCCGGTTCCTCCTCACCCTCTCCACACCATGGAGGATGTACCGGGCCTTAGCTTTGATGAGGATGCCATAGCCGAAGCATTGAGAGCAGCCCCTTCGATTTTGAATAATCCGACTGCCTCTGCCTCGGGCACATCCAGTGATGACTGGGCGACTCTCACGGAGTTGAAAAAAGAACTGATAAGGATCACCCTGCACGGTTTAATGATGACCGAGTACCTCAGATATAACATAGCCCCTCAAGGATTATTAGTGAACATCATCCCCAGACTTTTCCTGACAGATAAACAATTTAAAATGGACTGGTGCCAGGTATCCTGGAAGTGCACCAAAGACCTGCTATTCCTGATATCACAAACAGCGAAGCGCCTCGCGGACGCCCTCCAGGACAAGATATCGAGCATAGAGGCCACAATGAAGGGTGCTGTCAATAAGAACAGCAAGACCGCCTTTACCTCCAAACTATCAGACATCAACCAAGAGATGGCAGACCATCATGAATATCTCTTGAAGCAGAAGACAGACAAATTACAAAAAGACATCTCCAAGTTTGATAAAGAGAAGGTCTATCCTTATCTCAAGGATGATTTCAAGAGCAAGAGGACCAACTACTCCTCAGATGACAATTCGGACACGAACAACAGACGCGGATCCTCTAGCAGTGATTCGAGCGGAGGTCAAACCCCAAGGAACAACCGTGTGCAACAGCAACCGAATTGGCACCAAGGATACCAACCGGGCCCCATGTTCCACGGTCCGTCGCACATGGCACCGCCCTGGCAGTATCCCTTCTTCCCGCAGGGTCCGCCTCAATTCTACCCTCTGAACCCGCCACCTTTTCAAGGCAGAGGTTGGGGCAGAGGAAGAGGGTGAAAGCGAGGAGGACAAAAGGGCGTCCAGGGGTCCGACCAACCGATACCAACGAACATGATGGAAACACGGAGCTTCACCACCAGAGGGAGAAGAGCCTGATCGTCAATCTCTCCACGAGACTTCTGACCCCAGCAGAAACCAGCGTCCTGGAGAAGGGTTTGGGTTTTGTTCCCACCCCTATCCCAGACAGCTTCCAGGAAATGATTGAGATCAAGAATCTCTTCAGGAAAGTACGCTTACGAGCCTTCTTCGATGGGACCACACAACCCCCCACCCTGGATTCCGGCTTGCGGAAACCTTCTACCTTCACCCCCACTGATGGGATGGTCCCTCCAGAAGTCCTGACCTTCGAGAGAGCAGTTCTCTCAAGCCTTAAACAAAGACCACACATTAACCAATTCCAAAACCTGTCAACTGCTGAAAGACAAGCCTCCATCACCTTGGGCAATGACGTTGCGATTGTGATAAAACCAGCTGATAAAGGGGGAGCCACAGTCCTACAAGACCACCATGACTATGACCTGGAGTGCAGACGACAGCTTTCGAACACCACTCATTACAGGCCCCTCTCTGTGGATCCGACCAAACGCCTGGCGACATCCATTATGAGTCTAGTGATCGAAGGAGAAGTCAATGAATGGATCACCAAGAAGGAAGCTGAATTCCTCATAACTCCGGAGCCCATCACTCCATACTTCTACACCCTCCCCAAGATCCACAAAGGCACCACACCGGTCCCCGGGAGACCCATTGTCTCCGGCATTGGCTCCCTCCTGGAACCATTGTCACAGTTTTGTGACTTTTTCTTTCAACCGGTAGTGAAGAAGATACCCTCATACCTCCAAGACACCCGGGATGTCCTCCGCCTCATCGATGAGATGGATGGCAGTACTGATGTGGACCTGCTTCTGACTCTAGATGTGGAAGCCTTATATACAAACATACCACAACAGGCCACTCTAGAGGCAGTGGAATCCACCCTGAGATTAGAGGAGTGGACCTCCCATACCCCCATCTCATTTATCATGGAACTGGCCAGCATAGCCCTGACGGAGAATTTCTTCAAATACGATACCCAACTATACCACCAGATCCGGGGGACATCGATGGGTTCGACCTTCGCTCCGAGCGTGGCCTGTATTTACATGGCCACGTTTGAGAACTTTTTCATCTACTCCCCCGAACGCAACCCGTTCCTCGAAAATCTATCCCTTTGGCGTCGCTATATAGACGACATCCTGATCTTCTGGAAGGGGGACCGATCGAGCTGCAATGCCTTCTGCTCCTGGATTAACCAACAGGATCCCTTTCTGAAATTCACAGGGACGATCGCCGAGGACTCCATACCGTTCCTCGATCTGAGGATCATGCTGGACCCCACGGGAATAACCACCACTCTTTACAAGAAGGAGACCGACAGGAATAGCCTCCTACTCTACGAGAGCCATCACACCAAGGCATTGAGGGACAGTCTACCGTTTGGACAGTTTGTCAGACTCCGGAGAAACTGTTCTGCCATCTCCGATTACCAACGGGAGGCGCGATGCCTTCAGCACAAACTCCAAGACAGGGGCTACCCCACCAGACTTCTGAAACGTTCCATGAAGAGAGCCCAGAACAACAATAGAGAATCCCTCCTGGAAACTCACAGCAAAGAAAGCGAGAACATAATCACGTGTGTGACTTCCTTCACGAAAAACTCACCCTACATCAAGAGCACAGTGAATGCACACTGGGGGATTCTGAACTCTGTGGCCTTAGACATCCCACGGCCTCGGTTCGCCTTCAAGAGAACCAGCAGCCTGAAGGACCAACTTGTCCACACCCGACCTAAGAATACCACTATCCGTCCGCAGAACACCCTGTGGGACCTGCCCCCTGTGACGGGACATTATCGATGTGGCAACTGTGTGGTGTGCCCGCAAACAACCAAAACGACAACTGTTAAACTAACTGATACCTTCACATGGTGTTTGAACCGACACACCAATTGCAACAGCAGCAACTGCATCTATCTACTCACCTGTCCTTGCGGACTCAAATACGTTGGGATGACGACCCGCCCTGTGAAAACACGTATTATGGAACACAACAGCAACGTACGCTGCAGAAAGACACAAACGCGTTTATATGCTCACTGTCAAGAGAAGGGGCATGCAGCTGAGGACATCCAATGGGTTGTGCTAGAATGGCATCCTTCATTAAAGCAACAGGCCCTCTTTAGATTGGAGCAAAGATGGGTACACCGCCTCCATCTAGACACTGAGGGTTTGAATGATTCTGTCCCGTGGAACACACTGTCCAGATAGACGCCCTGTCCCTTTGTCTGCTTATACATCTGACTGTTATCACTATTCTCTGATGACAGTACTGACGTTTTTCACAGTCATATTGCACTCTGCATTCACTACGCATTTGCATTTACTATTCATGATCTTCCTCATAGGTGCTCACTGCCAGTGGGAACCACCCACACTTCAGCCAACCAGGGTCTCATCATCTGGCTGACCCAGGGTGTGCTTCCATACTCTACCGGTCCCCTCCTTGATACTGGCCCACTGAGACCCATTACAGGCGTACACCAATACCGCTGGAGCAGAACCAAGCAGATGACAGCAGTCAATCGACTAGCTCTGGTCCCACATCTCTCCTTGTTTCTGCGCCAACCTCTGCAGGACCAATGCTTGCATCCATTTTTTTGACCAACAGTCTCAAATTACACGGGGCGTCACCATAAGCCACCCGGCTCCCCGATGTATACCATACTACCTATTGCATGGATTCTCTTAGTCCACACTACTGCTGTCCGCAGTGTTTTATACTGAGCCACTAACTATTTCCATCTTCTTTTGTGCACCCTGGCTGTTCTAACACCTGAGAGCCCTGTGGTGTACCCAGTACCTGTTACACCGAGCCATGAGTGATCTCTTGCTGTGCTAGTGAATAGACGGTTGCATTACCAGCTACCTCTTTTCCGTTCCCTATACCCCTCTCCAATATGGCGGCGGGCACCGACACTCTGACGCTCTGACATCATACCGGTGCGCCGCGTGACGCGGAGCCGCGTCCCTGACACGCCTCCGGCTTCCACCCTATCCCTTATCTACGTGCCCAACCAGTCTACAACCACGGCTGCTTCAAGCGACTCCGCGCGCCTGGACGTGGGACTAGGTACAGAGTTCACCAGCCCGCCGTGCAGAGGTAAGGTGCTCGGACTGAGACTTTCCGGTGAGGCGACTCCATGGACGCCTGGTAGGGTCCTTGGTGCTGTTTCCTTCTTAAACACCCCTCAGGGACCTCAGGCGTCGGCCCACTCCGAGGTCGTCGGTAGAGGTGGGGCACCGGGTGGCGTCTTAACGGGCATGCCGACCGCCGGACTGGGGGTTGACTCGGCCCTCCACGAAGCGTCCCTTGATACCCCCAGCACGCTTGCGAGTGAGTGGCAGCCAGCCTACCGGTCAGCGGCCAATGTCAACAGAAGAGCCAAGCCGGCCTCGCCCCGGTGCTCCCCCGGGCCGCGACCGCCCTGGGTGGTGTGACTGCCCTGAGCACGCCGGGAATGTTTGTTTGGGACCACCACGGACTTGTACCTTGACCGACCCCTCCCATTTGCTGTCCCCAGTGTTGGGACACTCTCTCATCCCCAGATGGCATCTGTCCATATACATCATAAACCATCTGCTTAAACCCTTTAGATTACTGCCCTACCTGCGCAGACCCCACGGGAGCAGCCTTGGGGCCTCTACGACCGCCATTGAGGGTAAGTCCCTCACCTTTCCGTTTATTCTAGTAGTCTTGTTCTAATGTACCCTGAGGCACTGCCATCTCCACGTGCAGTGACACGCCGGCTGGCGTTAGATCCTGTCACTTCTGTATTTTGTATGCTTTATTTATTTTTTATCATTATGTGTATTCCTATACCTTCAAACACCTACCTGGTTTTTGGAGACACTTCATGTCTGCTGGAAACCCTTCACCCAGCAACGGTTTTAAGTGACACCCACTATCCCCTTGATGCGTAGTTACCTGACTCTGTCTTCCGCACTCCAACATTCATTGCTTCACGGTAGGGAAGTAACATACACCCCCCTGATATGCCTACTGGGGGGCCTGATCCACGAGCTGAAGTCTACTTCTCTTCCCACAGGGTATCCCGTTGACGCAGGAACCCCTCTCCGGCTGGATTCGACAACCCAACAGGTTGTATACTGCTGATGCCTCAGCCTTATGCGGGGCCTCTTGTTAAATCACTAAGTTTATGAGCACCTTTTGTTTGGTCCTGAAGAATTGCCAATATAGGCATGAAACATGTCGACCTATTCACAGCTGAGGGTTGAACGGGACTGACTCCTCGTAGCTACTGCAGTCCCATTGCCCCTCACACGTTTTTACTTCAGGTGGTGTACTACATGATTAAAGCCAAAGCCGTAGATCATACCAACCTGTTTTAATTCACCTCACTCACGCTCACTACTTCACCTACTAGGGCCCTCACACCTTTACACCTATCGGCATAGGAACAAAAGATCTCCACAAGAGTGTAGCACTTAGTGCTACCCGTCAGGCATTGCAGCGCCGGCTTGACGCTGGAGCAGGGAGCCGATGATGTTACGATACGACTAACTGGTGACATGACAACAGCCGTAAAACCAGTCTGTTGTGTGAGGCATCCCTAGTTCCGACAAGGGATACCCTTCCCTGCTGTATTAAGGCACGTTAACGCCTCGCACGCGAGGGAGAGAGGAAGACAGCACACCGCACTACGCCATCACCCATCTTCAGGGGAACTGTGTGCAATCTATTGTTGCTCGGTCCAATGGACCGCCAAACCCATAATGGTGGTGCGGCTACTGCTGCACTAGTGGGCCGACCGACCTATAATAATTTGGGCAGTCGAACTGCCATGGGACCGCTGCTGCCACCAGGGATCGGGATGACGCTCTTGCAGTGATCTGAGGCCTCTAATATGCTGGTGGTGCCGCTGTGTCACCGCCAAGTATATTAAGAGTTTCATCACCACCACAGTTTTCATGGCGGTGAACCCGCCATAAAAACTGTGGCAGTGAGGAAACTAAGGGGGCCCCTGGTGCCTCTGCACCAAGGAATGCATGCAAGGTAGCCCATGGTATGCCCCCCTGTCTGCATGCACCCCCAACTCTTGCAGGGCTGGACTTCACAGTCCATGCCCTGTAGGAACATGCAATGGCATTCCCATTGTGGTGCCTTGCTAAAGCTCACGTATGAGTCTTAGTACTGCACCATCATGGGCCAGCGGCCGCAGGACTGCCCAACCTGGATTACTGTCGGAATCTGGCAGGCGTCGCATTATGACTTTGGTGGTGTGGTAGCAAGGCGCTTGTGTGATGGTACCCTGCCACACCGCCAAAGTCATAATAAGGCCCTTAGTCTGTACTACTGGAGGAGAATTCCCGAACCACTGTTGTGCTGTCACCAAGGAAAGCACTTTCATTCCTTTGTACCGCCACTAGCAGTGGCAAAATGGTGGTTACTGCTCTCATCCACCTTCTTCCTTACCTCCTAAATCTCCACAGTCCCACAGGAGGTGGGAGAGCGTGGGCAGCGCTGTGCCTGCACTACCTTCCTTATGTCCTGTTAGTGGCAGTCTGTGCAGATCCACGCTGTCAGGAGAAATCATCTTGTGCTGACAAGCGATTCTCACAGACCCTCTGTCAGTGCGGGACGGGTTCTCCACTTCCAATGATAGAGTGGCACGGAGGGGGTGAGGTGGAGCAGAGTGAGATGAAGATGGGTGGCTGGATGGCAGGTATATTTATGTAATGGTTGGATTTGGACAAAGGTGGGTAATTTTCAGAGGATAATGGGTCGTATATATTCATTTGGGGGTGGGGCAGGTAGTATGTCGAGGGTAGGTCGGATGAATGGCAGGTCAGGTATTTTCATTTAATAATATGAGAACAGACCATCTTATGTATGCTTTCTTGATCACTCCTCTTCCCCTGGCTATATGTTGAAAGCAGGGACAGATGATTTTGTTGGGTATGAGGGGACATAAAACCTTCAAATGTATATGGCTTTGAATGTGGAATGGGATGGCCTTCTCCTTGGTGCTCTAATTGAAAATATAACTCAAGCTTTTTCTGTTGTCTATTTAATGTCATTTAGAACCCCTTGCTGAAAAAAACTCTGCATTGTTCAGTAACCTATACATAATTCTGTATGTTGTTGAAAAGCTGTCCTATAGCCATCCGCAGTTGTCAACAGGCTTTTCTTTTTTAATTTCTGTATTTTTTTATTGTATATAAAAAAGTATATATATTTACATGGAGCATGGAATATACATGAGTGGAGGAAGAGAGAGAGAGAGAGAGAGAAAAAAGAAAAGAAAAGGCACCGGGGGGGGGGGTGGAGGGGAGTGGAGTGTTGGCCACCGGCCTTCCTTGTCTTTGCAATAGTTCGGTCTTTGCAATAGTTCGGTAGATCGGATAGTTCGAATAGTTCAAGTGTCCTTTTTCCGAGTCCTGCTTGTCGTTGTCTTCTGCCT
This sequence comes from Lissotriton helveticus, assembly GCF_964261635.1. Taxonomy (NCBI): domain Eukaryota; kingdom Metazoa; phylum Chordata; class Amphibia; order Caudata; family Salamandridae; genus Lissotriton; species Lissotriton helveticus. The sequence goes on along the minus strand of NC_136072.1, from coordinate 446,133,070 downwards.
CCCCCTGTGCGATGCCTGGCGGGTATCCTTGTCCACGCCCCGGACGATAGAGTAATAGAACAATTACATTGCATCACTGAACAACAAAAATGACTTTTCCTCTGCTGGCATGCAACAATGGTGACTGCCTAATCACATCCATTGTACTGATTCATTACTATTAGATGGGGGAGGGACCCACATACAACATAACCTAGCTCGATTTTAGGGAATGAATGTGTTCTGTGAACACCTATGTAGGATTTTAGGGATTGTATTCTTTAATAAAGTCTTACTTATGTATTTGCTGGAGTTTTAGGGTTTTATTTATTTATCTATCATAATGAATTTTTATGTTTTTATGATGTGCTTTTGATATTGCTTATCTCTTGATGATAAAATCATATTTTCAATCTATCAATAAACCTTGAGCTTTGCCAAATATAAATAAAAGAAGCCGTTTTTTCACTTCAGGTTTCCGAGTGACATCATAGACAACTCGAGCTTCACTCTCTTATCCATTTAGTGTCCCTCAACACTCCTTAGTGCAAAAACAGATACACTATTCACAGTACCCACAGATAATTCTAGATATCCCTTTAAATTACGCATTTCATCCAAAGGGAGATCTAAAAACTATTTCTCAGCCTGATTTAATCTCATCAACTCATTTGTTTTTTAAGCATAACACTGATTTTCAGTACTGAAAACATCAAACTGCATGGTAAAACTGAACCGCCACCTTCTGTGCAATCCCCATTCTCCTCAAAGCTAAGCCAATCAAGGAAATGTTAATTGCAGTCAGTGTCCCATTGTTAGTTGAAAATTACAGAGAGCACATGCCGAGCCTACACTTCTTTAGCTCAATCTGATGCAAATTCCCATTTTATAAATAGCAAACGGGAATACTTGAATTTGACTCGTAAAATATTGATATTTGTGCAACTAGGCATCATTTAGGCGTGCAATTATCTTCTGGAGTTGGACCTAAAGAGTGGCTGTTTGTAGTCCCTCCTTCTCCCATTGTGTACTGTTAGGAGTGTTGTATGTGTCCTTGTCGTTTCTGAATAAACAGTTTATTTAGCTGAGATTTAAACAAAAGAGTGACACTCAGTCAGGTAAATGTAAATGTAAATTGATACTTGTATAGCGCACTACTCACCCGCAAGGGTCTCAAGGCGCTTGTACGAATACCGCTGTGGAACCCATCCTGGCTTTCCCTGTGAGGTGTCCACTCCTGGGCACCCCCAAGGTGGAGGCCAGGCATCCTTAGCGTTATGGGGGCCGTTGTGGAGATTAAGCAAGCTATTGCCCAGAGTTGCAGAGTGGGACTCCATGATTGGAATAGGCACCCAGGTGAGAATTATCAGGTCCGTGGAATTTTGAGCCCAAGACCCACCGAGGCGGGGAATTGAACCCTGGTCCCAGGCTAGACCTCTGCATCAGGGTCTGCCGCTCTAACCATTGAGCCACACTTCTCCAGGTGTATGTTTTATTCTGGATGAATGATATGGGAAGATGCCTCAGTGCTTTAAACGTATGCTACTGACATCTGTGAATGACCAACATGACACTCACAAATTTGCATTGCGCTCTATTGCGATTCAGCAATTCTTTGGCGCTTCATAGCTCTGTTGAGGTTTGGAAGGAGGCAGGCATCGCCTGTTATCCATTGGGCTGTACATTTGGATCGCAGATCTCCCCTGAGATTTAGTTCTGTACCAAGTTAAAGTGGTGGACTCTGGGGCTAAACTGTAACTTGTGTCTTGATCACCCTAAACTGACCATAAAGTCAGAAAGCTAGGAAGACCAACCTCTGTGATATTGACACCAAGATGTTGACCACTGTGAGTGAAGTATTCAAAGTAGCGATATTGCTCTTCGGTGTCTCTGCTTTTTTTTCTTTAGTCCCAGAGTATGGCTAGAGGCGTAACACAGTCTGAGTGTTCAGCCAGATGCATTATGTCAAGTTCCCAAATTACTAGTTACATACCATATTATAAAGATGCAATTTAAAGATTATTATTAAATATAGTAACAGATTTCCTCTTGAACCAAACGGTCCTAAGGTCAAAGTTACATGGATGTCATTGAAGAGAAACAACCTTTACAACCCAGTCATTACATCGCACTACACTCACAACGCAGTCATTACATCGCAACGTCCTTTACAACGCATGTCACTACAGCGCAGACAATACAATGCATACCATTACAATGCATGACACTACATCGCATGTCAGTACAACGCAGGCATTACAATGCATACCTTTACAACGCATACCTTTACAACGCATAGAAGCCCTACACTATCCAACACTTACCCTACTGTTGCACCCCCTGAAGTTAGAATAGTAATTTTAACCCTTACACTATCCAACACTTACCCTAATGTTGCACCCCCTGGAGTTAGAATAGTAAATCTTACCCCTACACTATCCAACACTTACCCTACTGTTGCACCCCCTGGAGTTAGAATAGTAATTGTATCCCTATACTATCCAATACTTACCGTAAATGCAATGTAATGATATGCGTTGTAATGCTATGCGTTGTAAAGGTAATTTTTTAATATTCGATTAAGTGTCATGCGATGTAATGGAATGCGTTGTAGTGGATGTTGCGATGTAAAAACTGCATTGTAAGTGCATGCGTTGTAAATGTATGCATTGTAACGTCATACATTCTCATTGAAAGCTGTATCTCCCAGTGGTGGTCAATGAGCAGCAGTCTCTTTGTAGAGGTAGCCTGGTTGGAGAAAATAGGCTAAGTGCGATTAGTTGATGATAATATTTTGTCAGGGTAGCTGTGACATTTCAGTAACTGTCGCACGATGACTACATTAATATTAAGCATAAACATAGTTGTCATCTTTATTTTCGAGTAAAATAAAGTTTTTTATTTTTTCCTATACTTTGCCATGGGGAGATCTCCACTTGACTGCGGAGCTCCTACGGTAAAATGTAGGGAACATTTTAAAAATGTATTTAACTGGAAACTAAATATTAAAATATTTTTATGTTAAATATTAATTGAAATTTATTTTATATATTTACTTTAAATTCAGAAAAAAATGCAACAGAACTAATAAATTAATTTTGAATTAAAACTGTAATTAATGTGAATATATTAAATTAACTCAATTTTATTTTTATGAAGCTTAAAAGCAAAAATAAATACCCACCTACAGAACAAAAGTATTTTTAACATGCCTTACAAATTATTACATTTGATGTATGCATTCAGAGAAAATGGATTTAATTACTTTTATTAGCAATTATTGTTACATTGTTTTTAATCAAAAAAGGTTAATAAATATTTAACAAATAAATAATAAATCTGTACTATTTTTAATTATGTTTTAACCGGTGTATATTTATGTTTTTAAGTTTTAAAAATAATTTGATTTCATTTAACATTATTTCCTATAGGGTTATATTTAGATTCCCTACCATCATTAGTTTCTATAGGGGTGCTGCAGTACCAGTAGTTGGCCATGTGTAGTGCTAGACTTACTACTGTTTTTATTATTATTATACATTTTTTTTGTCAATTATTTTATTGCCATAAATTAAGCACCAAAAAAGAAATATCATCAAATTCAATGACATGCAAGTCCAGCTTAAATCCATAGTAAGATACAAATGCTGTTTGCGATACAGAAATAACGTACACTTTGAGTTTATGAATATCAAAAAGGAGTAAACGTACTAAAAAGTGTAAACGTATTCAAAAGTGTAAAATACCTTGGTGAATCAGGCCCTGCTCCGCCAGTTAATTCTATAAGTGCAGAAGGTGATGTCAACTTTGACTACAATGAGAACATTATTACATTTAAAAAACATGAAAAATAGAGGTTTTAATGAAACCCTTCACTCATAAGTGGACAGTCTATGGATCTGGCTGTGATTAAAGTTAAGGAAGAGCATATGGGAAATTGCTGACAACAATCAAATATATGCCATGTGGCTATCACAGAGAAAAAGAAAATAGTGTAGGTGTCATATTGCTGTAATTGTTAGGTAATAAATTGTAGCACTGAATTGTAATGTTATTTGATCACTTTCTGTTGTGGTTCAATTTGCTTAGGTTTAAGTTGTGTTTTAAACATCTCTTTTTACATGTCTAGGTAAAATCTCAAATGTCATTTCCATGTTGTAATTTTATTTTCAGGTTCAAGAAAAAGTATTCTATTCAATTGAGCATTCTGTCACCCATAAGAGCATCCTGGCACTATAGAGGATTAGGCAAAATAGCCAAATGACTAGTATGCAGATGAGAATTAAAAAGCTTTCAGGCAGTTGCAGTTGGCTAACTGCGTATCGATCAGTGACACATCTAGATGCAACAATTCTAAGAATGTCATGGTAACTGGGGCCAGACTGCCAAAATGCTTGATGAACTTGGCAAAAAGATTTCAACGTAATATGACTGGGTATGGGAATCCAACGCAAGGAGGATAAAATAGGGAAGTAATGTGCCTGGGGTGGAAGATGGAAAATCAGACAAACTGCAGCTTTGTGAATTCTTGAAAGATGAACAAGAGAGGTGGAAAGCAATCCAAGGTACAGCAAGTTGCAGTAGTACAAGCAGGAAAGAATTACTGCTTGAACTTTAATCTGCATGTCACAAGGGAAGATTGATCTCGTGAAGCAGACACCAGTGAAATAAGTGATTTTGTTGACTTGAGACTTGCGAGAAAGTGCTCAAAATAAAAACCTAGATTCCTGACCTCAATCGCTGGAGTGGGAGGGGGTCGAGATTGGAGGGCCACCAGGCATTGGTTCAGATGGAGAGGTCTTTACCTACAATTAGGACTTGAGCTTTATCAGTTTCGATTTTTGGTGAGCATCATTTAAGACAGGGGTCTCAAACCCTTTCTGTAATGAGAGCTACTTTTGTTCAATGAAACACATTTGAGAGCTACTAATAGACCTTAGACAGGCAGCTGGTGAATATCTTGTAATTATCTTATGTTGTTGTGTCTCGATGAATAAGAGTCGGGGTGTCATTGGCGCATATCATTGAGATGAATCCAAAAGACCAAAAGACTGAGTTAGATAAGTTTATGTGGAAACATAGGGGCCGATTACTATGGCGGGAGGACAAAGTCCTCCCACCATCGCTGGTGGAAAAGGGACCACCCGCCTTAGGTGCGGCGGTCCCGCAAAACTAATTAGGATGCGCCCGCCACACTGGCGGGCGCAGCTGTATGTTTACATTGTGATAGGTGGCAGCACCCGCCACAATGTAAAAACACATGTTTTACGTTTGCTTGTACAACATGGCAGGCACCGTGCGGTGCCTGCCACCTTGTACATGCAAATGTAGGGGGGTACCATAGGTACCCCCGACGTGCAGCACCCCACCCCCCACCTCCCTGGGGGCCCGCAACGGGCCCCTGAAGGCATTTTCCGCCTGTCTTTTTGCGGCGGGAACTCCGCCGCAAAAGACAGGCATCCAAATGACCACGGCGGTGCCTGCACGGCACCGCCTCCATTGACCCCTTGTACTTGGTCCCGCAAGGCTGGCGGAAAAGACCCATCTTGCGGGACCACGGCGGACGGTCTTTCCGTCCGCCAAGGTACCTTTTCCCTTCCCACCACCATCCTAATTTGGCGGTGGGAATTTCAAGGGTGATGGCGGTAAATCCGCGACCGCCGGCCCGGCGGTCACGGATTTACCGCCATCGTAATCGGCCCCATAGACATTACAAATGGTGGGGCTCAATGATGAGCCATGTGGAACTCTTTGAGGGACAGTCTGAATGGCAGAGTGAAAAAGGAGAAAGATGGGTATCTTTTGTGAAATCCACTATGTATGGCATGAACTATGCAAAAACGTGATTTGTGACACTTGGTTGCCGGAGATACACTACAAGGATGTCATGTGCAGCCATGTCAAAAAACGCTCAAATATCTAGGAGGATCAGGGTGTCAGTCCTTCCTTGATCCACCAATAGCTTATGGTCACGCAAGATTGACAGCAAAGCCAAATTCGTTCTGTACAGGAGGTATAAGTCAGATTGAGTAAAAACAAAACTGGTGTGAGAGTGAAGAAAAGAGGAGCACTGGAAATGAATCTCCTTCTAAACATCTGAATAGGTAATGGGAGATGGGATTAGGAGAGAAACTTGCTCTAAAACAAGCACTCTACCGTGGAAGAATTTATTCCACTCTGGGGAAAGAGGAATTGATAAAAAAATGGTAACAGACCTCATTGAGTATAGGTCTAGCAGTATCAATATCCTGATGGAAGACCTGAGCTGGACTGGACCCATGGGTTAGCCAGATTTAATAGTATGTTAGATGGTTTTAGAGAGAAATATTTGGAAGGAAGAGGAGACCTGAGGCAAATCAGTATCGACTGAAGAAATGGATGACGATAAAAAATCTTTTGAATGTACGCTATTTTTGAAGGTGAAAAAACTACTAATGGATGCCACTTTGTCATGGAAAATGCAGGGAGAGAGTCACAAGGGGTTGGAGACAATTTAAATGGGTTATCACAGCAGGGATGGCCATTTCACAGCAGGCCGGTGTAGAAATGGCATTTTATAACTTTCTTTAGTCTAAAGAGAAGCTTCATAGATTCTGGAAGTATAGTAAGAAGCACAAACAGTTATACATTTCTTTTCTGTAATCACTTAGTATGAAACTGTAAGACGCATTGGGCAGGGGAATAGTCAGTCTGCTGTGCTTTTCCATCTTTTTTTTATGGGAGTTTCGTGATTTGAGCGCCTTGGAAAACCAAGGCATCTTCCATTCAGATATTAGAAATAGGCAAACAACGGGATTGTTTTTCCATACAAATTGAGACGTTGTTCAGCTTCCCAACCTCTTCACAAAATCAACTGATGTTATTTGCCAAAGATGGCTCCAGTTTGAAAATGTAAATCTAGCAACAAGAAAATAAGATAAGGAGGTAAATTCTGAGGTTTTTAAGAATCCCTAAGTAGGAAGAGCAGAACTCCTCAGTCCTTTAAGTAGTTGACAGCTTGATCCATATTTGTGTAATGCCCGGCTTTAAAGAAGATTTGACAATTACGAGAAGCCAAATTCCTCCAGGAAAAGGTGTCTCTTAGCTTGCTGTACCCCGTAGTTTGAACAGCCGAATGACCGTTGTCCACCTCTTTGTCCTGGATACAAAAGGGAGAAGGCCCACTCTTTCAGGGCTCCTCTCAGGTCACAGACAGCAGGTCTTTTGCTGATCTACCACAGGTTCAGAAAGTGTTCTGAAACAATTGCATGGAGGTGTAACATGTATGGCTGGTCCTAGCTAGTGGGTGGGCCTAAACAATAAGATAAAGGTTCTCCCCTCTTTTTTGAAAGGACAATTAATATGCTTTTTTCAAAATAAGGACCCAGTTAATTTAAACTCATATCAAATAATAAAATTACTAAATTCACATTACAAAGTCCTCTCTAAATTAATTCCAGTGCGAATGGTAGCCATGATACCCCAATTAATTTATACAGACCAAAGTGTATTTATTCCAAGTCGTCAACTATTTGCAAACAGAATTTTTATGGTTGAAGCCGTGGATAATGTGAATGCCTCTAACATCAGTGAAGCATTCATTTTTTTTAAATGCAGAAAACGCGTTTGATTGCTTATGATTAAAATTTCTCTTTTGCTTGCTCATTAAAATGGGGTTTCCTATTCAATTAATTAGGACTCAATTTGCACGCTAAGAAGCAACACCTTTGCTTATATTTAATGGGCCAATTACTCAAATTTATTTCAGCAACAGATCAATATTTCTTGCAGTACCAGACAGGATTGCCCCTTTCGCCAATTTTATTTGCTTTATATATCAAACCATTAGCACTAGCAATAAGAGCAACCTCAGACGAAAACCATTTCTTTCGCTCCCTGAATCTTAAACTCTATGCAGATGACTTCGTGGTATGCACAGTCGCAGATAAACAGTCTATAGAACCTCTTTTTCATTTGATTTTTAATTTTTGAAGGGTTGGAGTGACAATATTAATACATCAAAAACGGAAACTCTTTTATTCAACTTTCCCGCTTATCTGTTTCCAGATATTGTAGCCTCTAATCATAACAAATCTCCCCAAAGGGTACAAAGGGATCTGGATTAATGGGGAATTAGAAGACTTGTATAAACTAAATTTTGAACCTCTAAGAAATAAAGTACAAATGCAAATGGCATTAGCGAAGTGGCGTAACCTTTCATCTGTGGAATCGGTGGAGCTGCTTTTGGTAAAATTAACATTCGCCCTTTACTCACCTTTCAATTCTCAATTGACTATTATTTGAGAAATATTTTGTAATTAAATTTGAAGGGTTAATTAGTAGCTTTTTATGGAAAAAAATCTCACAACCTGATAAAAACATTCACTTCAAAACGAGAAAGGGTGGGTTGCTTTGCCTGATTTTTAACATAACAAGTAATTTGTCTAACTATTTAGCCCAGGTTATATAACATGGCAGAAAACACAGTTTTGAAAACTAAATATTTAACCATATTAAACCCACAACCTAAAAAAACAAATAATTCACAGTCTCAAACTGCCTCGCTACTGTCTTTCTGGTTCTTTTAATATAACATTTTGATTAACAACTTAGAGCACTAATTGCTTGATGAAGCGCAAATTAGTGCCCGCCTCTACTGGAGTTAATTTTTTATTTAACAAATTCCCAAGTTTACGTTCCTAAGCCAAACCCCAATATTGGCTAGCCTAAGTTTTTTCCAAAGTTTTATTCCACCTTGGAAAATTTGGGAAGATTGTGTGTATATTCTGGAAATGGCCAGATATCGAAAGAAGTATTGGTGTATTAAATTACATATATTTACAATGCAGTAGCGAACCAGTTTGACTTAACATACGATTATTCTCAAGATTCATTATTGGGTTTCCTAACTTCAAACACAGCAGACAACAACATTTTTTTATATAATGAAGTTTTCTAAAAATGGCAAATTTGACCCATTTCGAGATCCATCTCACAATCTGGGAAGTATGTCAGTGTAATGTAACAGCTTTATGGAGGGCTAATTGTAAGAGCATGCAATTGTACAGGGGGCTGGAATTATGTAGGAGGGTTAACTACAGTATGTGGCAAGAAAAGGCAAATTATCTGACCCAATGTGGAACATTTTGTGATATTAATACATAGTAATGTTACCATTTTTTCCCATCTGAACACTGTTGGGGAAATAGTTTCACCTCATTAGTACCAGTTTAACATCCAATTACGGTAATAAGCATTTGAAAAATGAACAATAAACCTTCGGGTGGGGCTTTCCACTGTGTAACAAAACAGGTCGTCGTAAATTTAGTAGCTTTTCATCAATTTGAGCTAGAAACAAAAGACAAAACTGGCAAATCCATAGCTAGGCAGAAAAAGAAAAAGCAGCTGCCACATAATCGCATAATTCCTATGGCCCTGATTATACTCCAAGTTAGCTGAATAACTAAAACCCACACATTTCACCGAAATGCATAAGGTGTGACAGGCGGAAAACCTGGATTTTTATGATTTGGACTTGCAAATGTTTACATCTGTTTTAGAATAAAAATCTGGAACCAGCCTATAATAGTTTAGCTATTCCAGTAACTCTGGATGCAGTGTCAATATTATCAGGGCATTGCAGCAAAAGCAACAAGATGATGGTGGTTTCGTCTCATTTTGATTGCCAGATCCATAATTACATCATATTGGCAATGGAAAGACCCACCCTCCTTTGAGCTTCTATGGTAGAACACATTAAGTAGAGTCTACAGACATGGCTCTTCTCCCAGTAGCATACCTCCCTGTGTTCCCCAGTAGCCAGGGCTTAGCACCAGGACACTCCAGGGTAACTGTGTGCTCTACAAGTGCGATTAACATAACATAACATACCATACAGTAAAAAGTAAGAAAAATACGCAAAATGTGTTGGGGACAGTGAATATATTTCATAAGATATAGTTGATGTAAGAGAACTAGCAACAAACAACTTGATAATCAGTATTTTACAAAAGCTAATTAGTTCTGATGACATAGGCTGGATTATGAAGATATGAAATATGTATATTTGTAGCAGGAGTGGCGTGGACGATGAGTGAGAGGATGGGTGGGTAAAAGGATTAATGGATGAGTGGGTGAGACAATGGGTAGATGATAGAATTGCAGAGTAAATGCAAATTTTAGAGGTTGGATGGATGGATAGCTATGGGTGAAAGAATGACAGAGTAAATGGAAATAATTCATTTTTGCCCCTCATGGTGGTCGGGCATCCGGGGATCCCGCAATATCTCCACCGTGGCCATAAGTCATTTTCTAACTTATTGTCCATCCCTCAGCCATTCATCACAGCACGATGGCTCCAGTGCCTGCCACCGTATAACGATGTGTCGTTTTGCCAGGACCAGCCCCAAAAGCTGAAACTTTCAGCTCAGCTTCTTCTCAGCGGTAAGAGTGGGTGGCAGCTACTCCCCGCTGGGCGTCGAGCACGAATCACCATTAAATGCTAACTGCTGTCAGAGGCTGACAAACATTTTAAAAAACGCACATTGTGCTGGGACATAGAGCGGAAGCTCGTTTTTAATAATTGTTTGTACTGCTGTTGTGTATATTGTGATTTTAGAAGCACTCTGATTGAAAGAGCACACACTTGCACTCACCAGTTTGCATCATTTGCTAGCCGGGGACTGTTTTCCGCCTAGTTTCTCAGGCAACCGGCATTCCAGCCAATCGCGGGTTGTCGAGGGCGGGACAGGGGCAGTCACCTGACGGAGTGTCGAGCGGTTAGCGCTCTAGACCTCCGCTTCCTGGCGACTATTTAGGCTGCGAGGAGGCAGACGTTCCACGCGGTAAGAGTGGGTGGCAGCTACTCCCCGCTGGGCGTCGAGCACGAATCACCATTAAATGCTAACTGCTGTCAGAGGCTGACAAACATTTTAAAAAACGCACATTGTGCTGGGACATAGAGCGGAAGCTCATTTTTAATAATTGTTTGTACTGCTGTTGCGTATATTGTGATTTTAGAAGCACTCTGATTGAAAGAGCACACACTTGCACTCACCAGTTTGCATCATTTGCTAGCCGGGGACTGTTCCGCCTAGTTTCTCAGGCAACCGGCATTCCAGCCAATCGCGGGTTGTCGAGGGCGGGACAGGGGCAGTCACCTGACGGAGTGTCGAGCGGTTAGCGCTCTAGACCTCCGCTTCCTGGTGACTATTTAGCCACTCGGCAGCCTCAGCGCGCAGCGATGGCGCGCAGGGTAGGCGCCTTTGACTGCGCCGAAGACGAGCCCAAGACCAGCCCGTCTGTGCCCGTCCGGGCCTGGTCGGGCCCCGGGGCACGAAATGCTGACATAAGTAGTATCACAGCGGATCAGATACGGGCGTTGCGCCCAAACATCAACAGAAACTGTTCCATTTTAAAGCCCTCTTTAAGGGGTATACATGTCTGTCCTCACTGTGCTTTTGCACTAACTAATATTCAACCCTACTCAGAGGTCCCACACAAGCTTAGGCCACCCATTCAAACCTCTGTTTTAAATTCTCGTACTTTTACTTTTTATACAGTTAATTGCAGATCACTGCCCCAACACAAAGCAGATATTTACCACCTTCTAATGGAAGAAAAACCCTGTGCGGTATTCCTAACAGAGACCTGGTTGCATGAGGGCTCAGGTCCTGATGTAGCTGCCGCCCTGCCCGCCAACTACGCTATTGTTAGGGTAGACAGAGATAGACAGGTTGGAGGGGGCATTGCTGTGATCTTTGACCGGGATTTTAACTGTGATTTTGAAACGGTTAATATCCCTGGATGCGAAGCTGCATTTTTTAAATTATCTTTGAATCCTAATTTTACGTTTTCAGGCTTCTTAATTTACCGCCCCCCGGGTAATGGCAGTGTATGGGCTACAAATTTGGTTAATTGTATCTTACCTTATTTTTTGAATGCCCAAAACTTGACTATACTGGGGGACCTAAATCTCCATTTTGAGGACAAATCCAATAACATTGCCTCTAACCTCTTGGAGGATTTTAATACCTTGAATATGTCCCTGAGAAATGAGGGCCCAACGCATAAGGCTGGGCACTTGCTGGACCCCATTGTTTCTAACATACAGGAGCTCAAATGGTTAAAAACCTACCCTATTTGTTGGTCGGACCATCTTTTAACGCTCTTTAGCATCACCCTTACACAACCTAAGTTGCCAGGGTCATCCCGGCCTCCAGTTTTTATGAGAAACTGGAAAAAGATAGATTTGATTGAATTGCAGAATGCACCACAGGCATCTCCCCCAGTTTTGGGTGATGATATGGAGATAAATGCACTGGAAGCCCACACTTGGTTAGAGAGATCAGTGGACATCTGCCTGCCCGTTTCCAGGTGTACAGGGAACGTCCATCGGCCCCCGGCTCCCTGGTATACGGAAGAACTAAAACTTGAAAAAACTAGGTGTAAGGGACTTGAGAGAAAGTGGCGCAAGCATTATGATCCTCAAGCAAAGGAACTGTATCATAAGGCCAGAAACCTTTATCATGGGGCTTGCTCCAGAGCTAAGGCCTTTTATGTAACTAAGACCATCAACATGGCTGCCAACAAAGCTCGGACCCTCTTCAACACAGTGAAAGACTGAGCCGGAGCAAATTCCTCGGCGGTTGCACGCCCCCTCACCTCGCAAAAATGCCAAGATCTTGCCACGTATTTCGTGGGAAAGATCGACACCATTCTTGCAAATATTAATCCCCCGGTGGGGGTGGATAGGGAAGTTCTCCCCTTAGAAAGTCCACCAGGAAATCGGCTGGATTCCTGGCCATACATTTCTGGGGGCACCTTAAAATCTTTGGCTACCTCTATTAAATCAGGCTCTCCATGTGATCCCCTCCCTATCAACATTATGTGCCAATTGGATGAAGGTGCTCTAGGAACTATTGCCGAGACACTTAATGCCTCCATCCGTTTGGCAACTGTCCCGGCGTCCTGGAAGCACGCTATGGTCAGCCTTCTGTTGAAAAAGCCATCTGCTGATCCAGAGGTCCTTGCAAATTATCGTCCGATATCTTTGCTGCCTGCCTTCTCGAAAATTTTGGAGAAGCATATCCATGGTGCACTCTCATCGCACGCGGAGATTAACAACTTGCTCCATTTCTCCCAATCGGGCTTCAGGGCAGGCCATTCAACTGAATCTGCCCTTCTGGGAGTTACGGAGAAAATCAGGGCACTTTTGGACGACGGGCAAACGGTGGCTCTCGTCCTGCTTGATTTGAGCGCGGCCTTCGACACCATCTCTCACAACAGACTGCTTGCCAGGCTGAGCGTAGATGGTGTCGGAGGGACCGCATTGGGCTGGATTAGATCCTATCTGAGCAACCGGACGTTCCAGATCTCGTCCTCACACGCACAGTCGGACACTTTTCTGTCACCTCACGGCGTGCCCCAGGGCTCAATCTTAAGTCCGTTATTCTTCAACCTATATCTCCGCCCCCTCGCTGATCTAGCAGAGCGGGTAGGTCTCGAACTCATGATCTACGCGGATGATTCACAGATTATTTTTTCCCTCACCAACTCAGAGTCTTCATCCCCTTCAGTCCTGAAACTTGGTCTTCAGGAGGTCTTCAGCTGGATGTCAACTAACCAGCTGAAGCTTAATGGGGAGAAGACAGAGATTCTTCTCTTGGGAAAAAAATCGTGATCTGTGGCAGGACAGGCATTGGCCGCCATCTATGGGTGTTTTCCCCAGTCCGGCTACCCAGGTTAGAAACCTTGGGGTGTGTATCGATGATTCTTTGTCGATGAAGCAGCAGGCCAATAAAGTGGCTGGTACTTGTTTCACCATCATTAAATGGCTGCGGAAGATTATCTGGATGCTACCTGTGGATACCCAGAAGACCGTAGTCAATGCGCTAATAACATCTAGGCTTGACTACGGTAACATTCTCTACCTGGGCTCCAATTTAGCCGTAGTCCGACGACTACAATTGGTCCAGAACTCCGCAGCCAGGCTGTTGTGTAAGATCCCTAGGACAGCAAGGATCTCGAAGCACCTTAAAGACCTACACTGGTTGAAAGTTGAAAACCGGGTCCGGTTTAAGGCCTTGACCTATATGTTCAAGATCAGGGCAGGAACCGCACCACGGTACCTGCAGAACTTGGTTAGGCCACATGTTCCTGTACGGAATCTCCGTTCCCTAAATGGAGCAACTTTCGTGGTTCCCAGATTCAAACTGGCCCGAATGGGAGGTAAATCTTTTTCCCACTTGGGACCAGTTCTTTGGAACTCCCTCCCTTTAGCCCTGCGTAAAGAGGAAAATTTCGCCAGTTTCAAGAAAAAAGTTAAATCCTGGCTTTTTAATAAATAATTGGTTAAATTAATGGTTGTTGATCTTTTGACGGCATTTGCTTTTCTGTATTTCTTTCTCTTAGCCTTGGCGCCGGGAAACCCTTTGTGGGTATCTGTGCGCATTACAAGTGTAAAAAATAAATAAATAAAATAGGGGATCGCACCCACAGCACCTGCTTGACAGTGAGCTGTATAGTCCACCCGGTGGACTCATTAAATTTATCTAGGCCTTCTCGCCTATAAGGCGCCGGTGTCGGTCAGGGCCAGGCCACATGTAGAAAGTCAGCCCCATCTCCACCACACCGAGTGCAGGCAGCCGAATGGGCAGGGTAAATAGCATGCAGCATTTTGGGTGTCAGGCACACCTGATGGACATAGTTATACTGTGTTAGTCTGAAGCGAGCATTAGAGGATATCATCTGGTCACCTCCATGAATCACTTCTCACTCTGCAGCAGAGATAGTGTCTTCCATTGCCCTCTCCTACTTGGTCTGTATCTTGAGTGGTAGTAGTGACCAGTCCTCGCTCAGCACACTATATAATATGGAAATCAGATGTCTTACCCAACCATCACCAACAGCATGGACAGTACCTGTGAGGGCTGTGGTGCTTCTGGAAAGTTCGGCCATATCTTGTGCGCAGTAGACTTTACCATACCACAGATATTGTCCAGTACCTAGCGCAAAGTTATCAATAGTCTCCTCCATGATTAGAAATCAGCCATTTGTGTAGTAGTCACCTAATGTCTCACAGCTTCTGGCGCGCTACCTGACCACTGGCATAGCAAGGGCTATCTTTAGAAAGGGTTGTAGAGACCACATTTTGAAGTCAGCTGTGTATGTGGTTCGTTGTAGCACCCATTTCACCGTCATGTCCCACACGTGGCACACCTGGCAAATCTCGTATGGGGCATCAAAGGGCATGCGTTGCGTAGCGCTATCCCAGACGTGGGTAGCGTCACCAAATGCACTCAAAGAAGAAAGATTTTAAAAAAGTTGTTATGCGTTTATGTCAATAAAGATTTATTGAAAAAAAGTTTGTTTAGGTCTTGACGTTGTATTCACATCATAAAGTTCATCAAATTAAAAAAACGTCATTCATTTCTTATGATTCATTTTCAATTTCCCAATGCATTTCGGGCCAGGGGCCCTTCATCAGGGGATTAAATGTGCTGTTGATAAAGGATAATACACAAAAATTAATATATGCAGTAATTCATTGCAACTATTATGAAACATATCATGATTAGCTATCTCGTCATTGTCTATACTTTTCTTCAAGTCATTACAATTTCAGAGGTGAACATTTTAACCCACGTAGTAATAAAACATTTTTCAAATCATTTCACACATTAGCGATGCGTAAGAGAAAAGATTCAAGAGCTAGAGAGCGTCTTAATGGTGTAGATTGGGATGGTGCCGGGTGTGGTAATTATAGCGAGAACAGTGACACAAGGCGATGCTACAGAGTGTAACAAAATTCAAAACGAATACCCATGGTATACGAGAAGTGGTGTACGTCGTACCTTAAAGACAGCTATGGGTAAGCTGGACATTCGCCCTTTTCAAAATGATCGTGTCCTAAAAAGCGAGAACATGAAATTAATCTGCGGCGTGATGTAGCACGGAGCGTGCGTGATCGGGGTATCACGCCCCTGTTACTTGAGCAATTTCTAGAAAAATCATACCTTATTAACGTGAATCACGCTTAATTCCACAGTATTGTGGGAGGTGTATCTGTAAGGAAGAAAGTAAATACAGTGTAACAGTGAGCGCTTTAAAGGGTATCGCACTGCTGGTCTGAGTCTAACCTGCGAGTATTTCAGGGTTACTCACCGCGGAAATCGTGTGTGCTCGGCTCACTGAGTTCTGAAGAGGGTAGTGGGATGGAATGTGGAAATCCCGGCTGTCAGTATGCGGTGAAAGTCACGTGACAGGAAACGTCACGTGACTCGATATTGAAGAAATATTACACGTAACGAGCGTGGGACAAAAGACAGACTAAAGACGGTCAAGAACACGTCGTTAAGAAAATGTAGTATCGCACAAACATAAAAAAATATGGAATTCCTCTTGGACATGTTCGCAGTGCTTAAGGTCCCTGTCCTACACTTTTCCGACCCACGAACGGTTGGCTGACAGCCACGCCTCTAAAATCTTTGAATTCCATATTTTTTTATGTTTGTGGATTCACCCACGTTTTTTCTTATCTTTTCTACGTATATATAGCAATACTACATTTTCTTAACGACGTGTTCTTGACCGTCTTTAGTCTGTCTTTTGTCCCACGCTCGTTACGTGTAATATTTCTTCACTATCGATTCACGTGACGTTTCCTGTCACGTGACTTTCACCGCATACTGACAGCCGGGATTTCCGCATTCCATCCCGCTACCCTCTTCAGAACTCAGTGAGCCGAGCGCACGCGATTTCCGCGGTGAGTAACCCTGAAATACTCGCAGGTTAGACTCAGACCAGCAGTGCGATACCCCTTAAAGCGCTCACCGTTACACTGTATTTACTTTCTTCCTTACAGATACACCTCCCACAATACTGTGGAATTGAGCGTGATTCACGTTAATAAGGTACGATTTTTCTAGAAATTGCTCAAGTAACAGGGGCCTGATACCCCGATCACGCACGCTCCGTGCTACATCACGCCGCAGATTAATTTCATGTTCTCGCTTTTTAGGACATGATCATTTTGAAAAGGGGCGAATGTCCAGCTTACCCATAGCTGTCTTTAAGGTACGACGTACACCACTTCTCGTATACCATGGGTATTCGTTTTGAATTTTGTTACACTCTGTAGCATCGCCTTGTGTCACTGTTCTCGCTATAATTACCACACCCGGCACCGCCCCAATCTACATTTTTAAGACGCTCTCTAGCTCTTGAATCTTTTCTCTTACGCATCGCTAATGTGTGAAATGATTTGAAAAATGTTTTATTACTACGTGGGTTAAAATGTTCACCTCTGAAATTGTAATGACTTGAAGAAAAGTATAGACAATGACGAGATAGCTAATCATGATATGTTTCATAATAGTTGCAATGAATTACTGCATATATTAATTTTTGTGTATTATCCTTTATCGACAGCACATTTAATCCCCTGATGAAGGGCCCCTGGCCCGAAATGCATTGGGAAATTGAAAATTAATCATAAGAAATGAATGACGTTTTTTGAAATTTGATGAATTTTATGATGTGAATACAACGTCAAGACCTAAACAAACTTTTTTTCGATAAATCTTTATTGACATAAACGCATAGCAACTTTTTTGAAATCTTTCTTCTTTGAGTGCATTTGGTGACGCTACCCACGTCTGGGATAGCGCTACACAACGCATTGACTGTTCCTTCAGCCCTCAAAGGATTACCAAATAGCACCTACCGACCTTAAGCAAATTCTCACCTTCCTTTTGAACTAGGAGTGCGACTGTTCTACCACAATACTGGCATCAAAGGGCATGCCCACCCCCTTTATCAGCAGTGTGGCCAGGTCCTCCATGGCACAAGTGCCCCACAAAAGGTGTCTTTCCCAGTTGTGCTCCGAGTTCAACCAGTGAAACGCTTGCTGAAATCACTTGCACCAATGATAATTCCATATCCTCAAGCTCCACATCCCCCATCTGCCAATGCTGCTTGAGTGTCACAAGGCTAACCCGGTGTCCCTTATCCACCCACAACAGCTCCCTGATAAGCTTATCAATCTTGAAAACGTATCGATGTGGTATATCGTAAGTTGTGCCCTGCAGAGTACATAAACACTGAGGCAACAGTTCTAATCTAACCAGTGAAACTTTGCCCATCATGGATAAGGGAGTGTCTTCCAGAACTCGACACTCGGTCTCAGTCCCTCTACTACTCTAGAGTAAATGGAAATGTAAGAGAATGGATCGATGGGTGGGTGGATGGGTGTGTGGGTGGGTGTATGTATGAATGGATGGATGGATGGTAAAGTAATTGGATGGAAGGATGGCAGAATAAATACAAAATCTGAGATAATGAAGTGATGGTTGGGTGTAAGGATAGCAGAGTAATAGGAAATCAGAAAGGATGGATCTGAGGGTGAAAGGACAGCAGAGTAAATAGATATCTGAGAGGATGGATGTATACATGGGTGGATGGGTCATCGGATGGATGAGTGGGCTAAAAGTTGGGTGGATGAGTGGGTGAGAGGGTGGGTGGATGAAAGAATGACAAAGTAAATGGTAATCTGAGGGGATGGTTGGATGGATGGGTTAATGGAATTCTGAGAGGGTGGGTGGATGAATGGTTGGATGGATGGATATATGGATGGTGGATGGCAGAGTAAATTGAAATCTGAAATGACAAATGGATGACTGGCTGGGTGAGAGGATGGCAGAGTAAATTGAAGCATGGATTGGAGGGGGAAAAGATGGCAGAGTAAATGGAAATCTGAAGTGATAGCGGGTTGGGTGGGTGAAAGGATAGCAGAGTAAATAGAAATCTAAGATGATGGGTGGATAAATGGCAAAAGAATATGGATCGATGGCAAATGAAATGGAAATCTGAAAGGATGATTGGATGGATGATGTATGGATACAAGCATCAATCGATGGATGAAAGGTTTTACTGATGGATGGGTAAGTCAAATGATAGATGTATGGGTGGATGTATGGGTGGATGGATTTATGGATGTATAGATGGATGCATGCATAGATGATGGATGTGTGAACAGAAGAATGGATGAAATTACCAACGAATGGATTCGTGAAAGATTGAATGATGGATGAAATAATGAATGGATATCAGAATGTAAAGGTGGAATGATGGATATCAACAGATAGATGGAAGGCTCAACGGATGAATGGACAGATGTTTGGATAGAAGAGAAAAGAGAGATGTTGTAGGGCGGTTGAAGCTCACTTGTTCCACTTGTTTGGTGCCATCAGAGCTTTGGTTCCAAGTGAGGGGGTATTTTAATGTCCTTGCTATTCCCTTGATTTGTAGGATGTGTATTTAGGTGTATTAATCGGATTCCTCTTTTAAATAACTATGTTTCATTATAGAGGTATGAAAGTTGTATTATTTGAAGAAATGGAATGTATCCTGAATTGGGAGGAAAAGTACAACAACAAAAATGGCTGCTCGCTAATGATAGTTGGCCCTTTATATTTATTTTTAATAGAGGGACTGAGTGACCGCAGGAGGGAAAAAGTTTGATGTTTGATGTTTGTTCACTGTACCATTTTAACTCGCCACAGCTGGAACCTGAACACCACGTTTCTTGCTTGGTTTTTAATGCCTTTGTAACGTGTTCGCCCAGCACTGCCATTGCCTTTCATAAATAGAGAACGTTATGAGTAATGTCATTTGTGCCACCAACAATGACTCTGTCTCTGCAGAAGGATGAGTCAGCCTGAGCAACAGCAATTTATCTAGTGATAAAGAGGCCTTTTGTCAAGTGCACTATCTGGTACGCCGTGCTCTTCCTACCTTGGGTCCTTGAGATGCTGTCGCTATGGCAACGTGCAGTTGTGCTATGCTACAGGGCGTAGGCAAGCAATAGAGGTGTTTGGTTGAAATAGTATTGCATCAAACTCTTAATCATAGAAACAATTCTCAAGTGTGTTATAATCTCCAGCTAAATGACAGCAAGGAATGCTGAACGCATTGGCATGTGCTAAATTCAATATCCTTAGTTCAGGACCTGAAATATGTGCTTTCTGGTTCGAGTCATTAACATTGGATGCCTTTAAAAATTGCACTTTTTCTTTCCGGCGTAAGCATTCATTTTATTGGCCTTATCTGCTTCCATATACTTAAGTTAAAAGATAAAGAAAGCAACCTTAGCATACAGTTCAAACATATGAACAAAGGCACGGAGATAACCAGGTTATGCAGGCGATATCACATAAATAATACAATGTTATAATTGCAGAATGATGATTATTGTTTCGCTGTGGGAATCTGTTGCACTTCTCTAAGGGGCTTGTAAACACTTAGTTTTGCTCTAGTACATGATTGCAAAGGCGCACATGAAAACAGAAATACCACAAACGACAGGGATAACAATTTCCCTCTTCCAATGCCAAATACTGAATTATTAATATAGCAAGCAAGAGTAGCCAGACAACAAAATATAGAAGGGGCAAAAATGTTATTTCCCATTGTACCTTTCTCATTCTCTCTATATATCTAAACTTTCTCTCTCTCTCTCTCTTCCTCTCTCTCTCTCTCTCTCTCTCTCTCTCTCTCTATATATATATATATATATATATATATCATCAAAAACAGAAGGTCCGTTTGAGGATGCCACTTACACCGGGGTTACTGCACTCGACGCCGCAGACAGCAGTAGAGTTGGTAGGCTGCCTTTCCCTCTTCTATAGCCATACGTGTTTCGGGCTTCCTGGAGCCCTTGATCACTGGCCCAGAGGATACAGGAAGCGGAATGATGGAAACAGCTTTATTGTAATATCAAGTCCCGCCCATGTGGGCGCAGGGTATGCTGGATATGATAGTCCGTTTATAATACCCCACGACTTACACTCCTTTATCCAAGTGGTTACCGTTCCTGTACCTCTATAAAACACAAATTTCCAATCTGGTGAAAAGTTCTGACAGCACCACTTCTAACCGCTACAGTATTTCTGCAGCTCAGGCCCCCGATGTCCTGCAAGCACCTGTGTTTCCAAGTGCCTAGGGTCCGCACAACACATCAGGGCATCCTCGCGACCGGACTTGGCCGCTTTAACATCATCAAACACAGGAGGTCCGTTTGAGGATGCCACTTACACCGGGGTTACTGCACTCGACGCCGCAGACAGCAGTAGAGTTGGTAGGCTGCCTTTCCCTCTTCTATAGCCATACGCGTTTCGGGCTTCCTGGAGCCCTTGATCACTGGCACAGAGGATACAGGAAGCGGAATGATGGAAACAGCTTTATTGTAATATCAAGTCCCGCCCATGTGGGCACAGGGTATGCTGGATATGATAGTCCGTTTATAATACCCCACGACTTACACTCCTTTATCCAAGTGGTTACCGTTCCTGTACCTCTATAGTCCCAGTTGACTTTTTAGCATATGTAAAAATGCATTTTTACATATGCTAAAAAGTATGACATTTTCAAAAATCAAGGAGGCAAGGGGCAAATTTATCAAAGTGCATCAAGCGCAACATCACTAACGTCAACTGGGACAAGCGATGATGGGGCAGAA
Source organism: Lissotriton helveticus (assembly GCF_964261635.1). Taxonomy (NCBI): domain Eukaryota; kingdom Metazoa; phylum Chordata; class Amphibia; order Caudata; family Salamandridae; genus Lissotriton; species Lissotriton helveticus. The sequence continues at coordinate 446,111,592 of NC_136072.1, read as the reverse complement.
ATTAGCAATCAAACAAGCAAGGATTTTTTAGGGGATATGAGACTGGTTCTCCAACAACGATCGTGGGAATTCAATCAGAGCCAAGGAACAAGAGGAAGAGGTCGAGGGCGCAGATGGGTGCCCAGATCAGGGGCATCCCTAAAAAAACAACCAGAAGGGGACAAAGGAAAAAATGGCTCAGAAAAAGTGGGAACAGAAACGAGAGCCATGCGTCAGAAGAGACAGAAATAAGTAACACAATGGAAGGAGAATTGGTACTCTTGAATTTGTCCAATAGAAACATTAAGGAAAATGAAACATCTTTATTGAAAAAAGGAATAACTTTCTGCCCCACAGAATCAATGAATATGGCACAAACAAGAATAGATATATATATAAATATAAAAGGAAAATCAAGTTGGCCAAAACCTTTGAAGAAAATGAAAAAATGGCTATATATGCTAAAAACAAAAAAAAGACACACATGGATCTAATGGTAAGAGAAGAAGGATTGACAACAGTAGACTTACCTGCGTTGGTAGCAATGACAAATTTGGACACAAATAATGAAAACGAAATGATCCCTGAATCTGGAGTGGTACCACAAAAAGGAGCGGGTTTAACTGGTATGAAGGTTCCATCTAAATTCTACCCACAATTACCCCAAGGAAACAAAATAGATTTATTCCAAGAAGCTGTCATTAAAGATATTTACAAGATCAAAGGTACCAAATATAAAGATAACCTATCGAAAGAGGAAAGGACTGCTTTAAAAAACCTAACAGATGACAAAACAATAACGATAAAAACAGCTGATAAGGGCGGAAATATTGTTATTTTGAATACAAAGGACTACGTTGCAGAGGCACATCTACAATTGAATAACACTAAATATTATAGAAAATTGGAAATGAATCCAACCAAAGTTTTCAAAGAAAAACTTGATCAGAAACTCAAAATTTGGAATGACCAAAACCTTATTGACTTGGACGAAATGAAGTTCCTAATTACTGAACATCCAAAAACAGCTACGATTTATTTTCTACCTAAGGTGCATAAGAATCCACTGAGACCACCAGGGAGACCGATTGTGTCATCAAAAGGATCTTTAATGGAACCGGTGGCCAATTATATAGACTTCTTTCTTATGCGGTTCGTAACCAACTTGAGCTCGTATCTAAGAGACACAACAGACCTCCTTAAACATCTAGAGCAGTGGTTCCCAAACTTTTGACTCCTGAGGACCCCCATTGAGTCACCAATGGAAGCCGGGGACCCCCAAGCAATTTGTATGAATTAAATTTCAAACATTAAAACAGTAATTCGAAAAAAATACACACGTGTGCACACAAAACAAATACTCAAAGTACTAAGGGTCTTGGGGCCAGATGTACGACCATTTCATTTAGCGCCTCGCAATTGGCGACACATTGCGAGTGGCAAATTGCGAGTCGCTAAATGAAATGTAGAACAGTGTGTTTCCCCTTTGGGGATTCCCAAAGGGGTCGCAAATTACGAAGTTCATTAATATTAATGAGCTTCTCGCAATTTGCGAGCCCATTGGGAATGCCAGCCCTCCCAGCGATGGTGGCCTGCTGGGCTCTGCAGGCCACCATGTCTCGGACTGCTTTTAAATAAAGCGTTTTTTTTTTTTTTAAATGCAGCCTGTTGACCATGCACTTAAAAAAAAAAAATGAAACGTTTTTGTTTTATTTTCTAAGGGCAGGCAGAGGTCCCTGGGACCACTGCCTGCCCTTAAAAAATAATTTTGCATGCATTTGCAAAAGGGAAGGGGTCACCTGGGGACCCCTTCCCATTTGCGAATGCATTACCATCTACTTGAAGTAGGTGGTAATTGTGACTGTTTTGCGACCGCAAAACATTTGTACATGTTTTTGAGACTCGCTATTTGGAAGGGAATGCCCCTTCCAAATAGCAAGTTGCAAAACCTATTTAGAGAGTCGCAAACAAATTGCAACTCGTGAAATAGGCTATGTACATGGCCCAATAGGTTTTTGCATGTGCAAACGGGTTCGCGAACCCGTTCGTGCATATAAAAACAGATCTTACATCTGCCCCTTTGTATTTTATATTGAAGTAATAGCCCCTCTGTCACATGTATTTCATTTGTTTTATAGCATCTCTCATACCATTGTAGGATGTCAGAGCACTTTACATCACACACATATACAGACATTGAATCATACATGTAAATCAGTGTGTATTTAGAATGTTTAAAGAGTGCTTGGTCTGGAAAAGCACAAATTCAGGATTCAGAACATAACACTGTGGCTAGCATTGACTTTAACATTAAAAATGTATTTCCACCCAAATATATAATTTTAGCAACATCAGATTAATGAATAACTGGGACACAATATAAGTTACTAACTGGTACCATGTAGTTTGCAAGCAGCTCTTTGATGACAGTTTATAGGTCCCTCTGCTAGATTACGATTGTCACTTATGAAGTGCACAGTAACAAAAGAAACTCTGTGACAAAAGCAGTAACCACAAACCTAGGCACATAAAATACTGCTTTTTAAGATGCATGTTACACATACTTTGCAGTAGGCACATTAACCATCTGTACTACATTAGTTAAATCAAAGCTGCCACTGAACAAAACTCTCATGCTCTCCAGCAGGTACATTAATCACTGGCATTCTCTTGACACTTTTATTGTTGCTGGAAAGCTGCTAATTATACAAGAAACTGTTTCTGTGCTTTTAAAACTGTTGCCTACGGACCCCCTGGGAATGTGTCACGGACCCCTGGGGGTCCGCGGACCACAGTTTGGGAAACACTGATCTAGAGGATCTACCATGGCAACCACATTTTCTATTGGTCACAATGGACATTGTATCTTTGTATACAAATATTGACAATGATATCGGCCTAAATGCGTGTGCATTTTTCTTGAAAGAGCGTGAAATCCAGTTCAATCGACACAATCAGATGTTGATAGATATGGTGGAGATGTGTCTAACACAAAATGTTTTCCTTTTTGGAGAAGAAATTTACCAGCGGATCCATGGATGTGCCATGGGTTTTTCCTTTAGCCCAGCCTACGCCTGCCTCACTATGGGATGGTGGGAACAACAAGTCGCATGGCACACAGATAACGACATCTTTGTAGAAAAAATTGCCAAATGGACAAGATACATAGACGATCTTCTGATAATATGGGAAGGAACGAGCCAAGAATTTGAAAACTACTTCCAAATCCTAAATTCCTCTACATCAAACATAAGGTTTACATATAAGATCAGTAAGGATAGAGCAATCTTCCTAGACACAGAGATTTACATTCGAGACAACAAGGTGGAAACAACTCTTCATAGGAAAGAAACAGCAACTAACTCTATCTTACATTTTGAAAGTTTCCATAAAGCATCTGTGAAAGAAAACATACCGTATGGGGAATTCCTCAGATTGAGAAGAATATGCTCTGAGGAAGAGGAATGGACAAAAACGAGTAAAGCAATGGCCCAGAGATTTAAGAACAGAGGATATAACAAAAATGTCATAATGAAAGGATGGCAAAGAGCAAACACGAAGAATCGAAAAGATGCCTTGACCACTAAACAGGAAATAAGAAACACCATGGGAGATCAAAAACCTGAGGAAAGGAAAGTGAGACTGGTTCTAGATTACACCAGGGAATCAAGACAAATTGTAAATATAATGAGGAAGAACTGGAAATTATTACAATTAGATCAAACAACTGGAAAAATAATGGGCAACCATCCTCTTGTCACATTCCGGAGAGCGAGGAATTTGAAAGATAGACTGATACAGAGTCATTTTCAAGACCATACGAAAAAGAAAAAAGGAATACAATGGCTTAATACCAAAGGATTTATAAAATGTCAACATTGCAAGGTGTGCCAAATTGCAATAAATAAAAAGGAAGTAATGCTACCCAACAAAAAGATGTGGCAAATAAGACAATTGATTGACTGTTTGAGCACTCATGTGATATATGTGATCGAATGCCCGTGCTCTTTAAAGTACATTGGAAGCACAAAAAATGAATTAACAAAGATAGGAGTAACGCAGTCGCGAAACACATGGAGTTGGCTCACAATAGTGATTGGAAACTCCTAAAGACATATGCACTTGAATGCATTCTACCACATGAAAGGGGTGGAGATTAGGAGAAACAACTTAGATGTAGAGAATCGAGACAAATCGAACAATGACCCCATGGGGTTTAAACCAGAGTGAAGAACTTTATGTACATTTATAAATCCTCCTTTTCCTTTTGGTTTCTTGGGGGTTTTTGTGTTATAACAATGAACTTTTGAACGAAGAAATGAGACAACAGAGCAAACATCAGGTTTTTTTTAAAGAAAAATGTAAATAATTGAATGTAGTTATAATGAAAAAATATGTTTTTTGATTTCATGAAGTGTACAGGGAATACTACTGCTATATACGGCCATGTATAGTACAAGACAAATTGCGCAGTCAATACGCAGTAATCAAAAGTAGTGGTTGCATTATGTTATTATTTGCCCTTGAATTATTATTTAAATAATGGAACTTTCTTTCAAATTGCATTACTTTGCTTAAGCCCACCGGAGGGCATGATTAAATGTGATTAAAGCTTCCAATGAGGTAGCCTAATTATGATGATCAATGTATGCAATAATGACTGTGCCCACCAGAGGGCTTATAAGGAAAACTCAGAAAGTTTTTTTTGATGAATTTCGTCATGAAATTAAATGGGGCGAATTATACTGAAGTGTTAGAAATGTACTGAATCAAAGTATTGACAAAATATATGAGGTAATATATTTATCGATGGCCGGTATTTACTATGGTTTAAAAGTCTATGTACAGGTTTTCATGGGAAACAAAGAAATCACGGAAAAAAAACAAAAGAACTACCATTCCCATCTTACTTCCTGTGGGCGCACAGGAAGTGAGATCAGCATCAGATTCTGTGGCGGGTCCTTCGACAATATAGGAGGGGTCTGTACACTGGTTACATTTACCGTGAAGAAGCAACTGTGGGTTGCGAAACGCGTTGGTTTGTAAATTTTTTGCTGAAACTTTGACTAATAAATCGAAAAGATTTGGGAAGAAACTCCTTGTGAGTGCGGACTTTTTCTCTGAATTCAAGGGATTTGTGCAAAATATTTAAAAAGCAGGGCTCTGCTTAGTAGCCCGACACCGGTGGAGAGAGCGCCATTGGACCGCGAGAAATTTGAGCCAAGCCTGTTGGATATATATATATATATATACACACACACAAGCACATAGAATCACTGAAAAAAACAAAAATGAATGCAGTTATAGTTAGGTGACATGTTCAGTAACAATGTAACATTTTAACCTCCACAAGCCACGGAAATTCATCAGTTATAGTTATCTCAAGTAGCTATAACTCATGCCCTAAATTAACTATAACTTGCACGCCCGCCATGCGCAGTGATATTATCAATGATGTCAAAGCAGATGTCATGGGTGATGTAATATATAAGGTCATTAGCAGTGCATGGCGAGGGCGCAAGTTATAGTTACCTTAGGGGATGAGTTATAGTTACGAATCTGAGTCCTAAGATGGCTGCCACCAATTCTTAGTTGAGGTGCTGAGAGCCAATCAGATCTCAGTTTGAGATCTGTGTGGATCCACGGATCCTCCGTGTCCCTAGATAGACCAAGTTTTTGAGCATTGATTGCTCAAATACTATTGAACAGATTTACACCTAAACACAAAAGGCACTTTTTTCTGGACCTAGATCTAACTTTCTGCCAAATTCTGAGTAAATCCGTTCAGTGGTTTTGGCTGTAGCTATGTCTAAATTTCCTATGGGAAAATAAATGGGGAAAATGTCTTTTGGGGCCCCCCTTTTTTCTCTGCCTCACTTGAGAGATCACCCAGACCTTTCCATGCACAAACTAGGCAAAAAAGAGCACTTTTTTGAAAGTTTATTGGAGATTTGTCAAATGACGCCAGAGATATTAGCAACACAAAAAAAATGTATTTCCTATGGAAACACGTTCCTAACTATAACCACAGGGTAATGTATATATATGTATGTATATATTACAGATATATTGTTGGGGAAACATATTGACACATGTCAGATATAACGACGCATGGATTCACAAATGAGGACCCGTTGAGCTTAATGTATTTGTACATTGGATTTGCATAGTGTATTTGCACATTGCATTTTTGCACGTTTTCTTGAAACTATACATAATATATGAATGATATGGGCTTGTGTGCTGTCAGAACAGTTGTTAGTATGTTCCCAATTATTTACCTTGTTTTTAGATTTGAGCAGCCCTGTTATATACACCAAATATGAACTGGTCCTTAAGAATGTGTAAATATATGAATTAGAGTTAGTATTAATTTTAACTTTAACCAAATGGGAAGTTTGCACAAAAAAAATTATTGATCATATAATTTGAGTTTCTTTGTAAACTTTGCAAATAAGATTTTATACTAAAGATGGACTATGCTCAGGGTATAAATAAGACCCGACGGGTAGGGCATGTATGCTCATCACTGTGTAAATATAGCTAATTTAATCAGCACTGTTCACTACTACAGCACTAATATATGACAAATAACTAACAGAGGCTACATAACAAGATGGTGATGCCTGATAGCGTGTATCTGCAGTGTAACATTCAGTCCACTTTCTATTTCTATATTGTTGCGTTTGTGTTTGGCGCCACTGGGGGATTTAAAGTACACTGTTTTAGCCTCCCGTTTGTCAAGTGAGCAAGGACACAGCCTTGTGTCCGAAACGCGTCTTGGAGGCATGCAGCGTTCCACGCATTTATAAGAAGAAAATTAAAAAATAAATCTGAATTTGGCGTAAATGCTGAGTCCGTGTTCCTGTTTTAAGTGCCCCAAGGCACTGGGAAGTGGTGGAGTTGATATATATATATATATATATATATATTCCTTCGCGCTCTACCTCGTCGCAGGGGGAACACATTCACGCTGGTGCCATCATCGGGATCGAGGTCGTCTCCCGCTTTACATCCAACACAAGTTTTCAAAATTGATGGCACTCCACTCAGAGGTTGCTTTTCAAATTATTTAATGATAACAATTGAGATCGCCTACGCGTTTCGAACTGGAGCGTTCTTGATCACGGCATAATTTTAGACAGTCAGTCCTTCTTTGCTTTCGCATTAAATACACATGTAAGCAGCTGTGCATTGTGGGCCTTGTAGTGCAGTTTTTTTACATGTGTGCATTTGAACAATTTAATTCATTGGACAAATGAGTGCATTATCAATTATTTCATTCAAATACACTTTTACCTTAAGAAATAGGTTCTTGGGCTTAGTGCCCTTTGTATATTTTTCTATTTACAGGTGTATTGTAGCAGATAAACAGATCTGAATATTTCTCCCTTTGCCTATGTGGCCTTGCGGCGAAATGCTTCCCATGCGCTAGTATCATTAGTTAGCGCATTATTCTCTGATATGCCCTTGTGTGTTTAATCAGGGGTTATATTAACTGTGGACAGCTGTATATATGTGCATGTACAAATGTGATTGGGAGCATTTGAGGTTCACGGGCTGAGTGCCCTGGTCACCGCAGTTACTGGCCATAGGTATATGGGAGTGGGCTGTAATGTGTTTGTCATAGGGTGCATCAATCTGCAGTCTTAGCAAACAGTGTTTTTCAGCAGTCATATTTTGCAATAGTGTCAATAATTACAGATGTACATGTAGTTCAGCGTCTCCATTCAGTCCATGTGGTTGCATCGTTTTAAATCTCATGATGAGTCTCGATTCGAGTCGTCTCAGGTCCAATTTTCTGTCCCCGCCACGTTCGTTTTGGGGTATCACCGCCAGGCCAGAGTATGTCATGTACTGCCATGATTTTCCAGGGTGGGTGGCCATGTGCTTTGCCATGGCATACGAGAAATCTTTATTTTGGATCGCACGAGTATGCTCCAGGATTCGCTTTTTCAATGGACACGTGGTACTCCCTATATATTCTTTCCCGCATTTGCATTGTAATATGTATACCACAAAGGATGTTTCACATGTTATCACATCTCTTACTTCAAAGTTTTTCCCAGATGGATCACAAATATTTTTAAGATTTTTGCCAATCTGACATGCTTTACATACTAAGCATCTTGTAAATCCTCTTTGTTTGATTTCCAACCAGGATGGTTTTTTGCGTATTTCAAAATGGCTATGTACCAGGTGATCCGATAAGTTTGGTGCTCTTTTGTAGCTCACTAGCGGATTCTCTCCTATGTCCCTGCCAATGTCACCATCCTTTTTTAGGACATGCCAGTATTTGGTTAATATTCTTTGTATTTTGTGACTCTCCTTTGTGTACCTCATTATTAATCTTGGTTGATCTTCTGGTGTTGTTTCTTCCATTCGGGATGGTTGTTCATCTGTAATTATTGTTTCCGGTTGATTTCTTTTCCTTTTCTTTGGTAATGACCTTTTCATCTTTTCGCCAGATATCAGCATCTCGTCTCTGTGCATTTCCCTTGCTGCGTTTTCTCCTCTGACAACGTCCTTCATTTTATACCCCCTCTGCATGAAGCGGGTCTTTGTCTCCTTAAACTTCTGTTCCATTTCATTTACTTCGGAACAATTTCTTTTGCAAAATATGACTGCTGAAAAACGCTGTTTGCTAAGACTGCAGATTGATGCACCCTATGACAAACACATTACAGCCCACTCCCATATACCTATGGCCAGTAACTGCGGTGACCAGGGCACTCAGCCCGTGAACCTCAAATGCTCCCAATCACATTTGTACATGCACATATATACAGCTGTCCACAGTTAATATAACCCCTGATTAAACACACAAGGGCATATCAGAGAATAATGCGCTAACTAATGATACTAGCGCATGGGAAGCATTTCGCCGCAAGGCCACATAGGCAAAGGGAGAAATATTCAGATCTGTTTATCTGCTACAATACACCTGTAAATAGAAAAATATACAAAGGGCACTAAGCCCAAGAACCTATTTCTTAAGGTAAAAGTGTATTTGAATGAAATAATTGATAATGCACTCATTTGTCCAATGAATTAAATTGTTCAAATGCACACATGTAAAAAAACTGCACTACAAGGCCCACAATGCACAGCTGCTTACATGTGTATTTAATGCGAAAGCAAAGAAGGACTGACTGTCTAAAATTATGCCGTGATCAAGAACGCTCCAGTTCGAAACGCGTAGGCGATCTCAATTGTTATCATTAAATAATTTGAAAAGCAACCTCTGAGTGGAGTGCCATCAATTTTGAAAACTTGTGTTGGATGTAAAGCGGGAGACGACCTCGATCCCGATGATGGCACCAGCGTGAATGTGTTCCCCCTGCGACGAGGTAGAGCGCGAAGGAATCTAAATTACAGGGGAGAACCCAACGCCCACATCGCATCTTCATTGAAACAATCGGGTTAGAAGCAACCCGGTGCGTTGGTGAATAACGTGCAAGCTGAAAGCTGTGACAAGAAAATAAACGCACGGAACCAAAGAAGAGCGATTGTTTGAAAAAACGGAAACAAACCTTCCCGCTGCCTGACTGGTTGAGCGCCGACGTGCAGGGTCGGAGGACACGAACACGGCCGGGAGTCTCCCAGGTAAGGAAAATCGGGAGCGGGTGAAAAGTTTCCTGGGCATTGTCAGCGAGGTGAGAAAGTACAAAGGCTAAGAGTAGCTGCACTGAAATAATAAGTTTGGAATAATAATTTCACAAACGACAACACCTCACTCGGAGATTCAAAAACAATTGAGACTTAGGAGGAAAAAACTCCGGGCACAGTTATTGAGATAACATCAGCTAACTGGCGCCTCAAAATAGACAGTCGGCTCGTCTAACAACTGAATTGAACATCTGAACTGTAAAAGCAAATCGAAGGATAAAGCACAATAGCAAATAGTTGCAGCTCATCTTGCAATAATAATGGAGGAAAGAAGCGCTAAACGGGCCTCAAAAGCAGAGGATATATTTAAAAAGACAGCTCCTGGCACGAAAAGGAGGGATGAAAGCAACAAAAACACATCGACAACCATCACAAATATAAAGCAATTGTTTGCCAAATTAGAGAAATTACAACGCAAGGAAATTTCTCGCTCATGGGAAATCATCACTTTGGAAAAATATGTCGAATGCGACATGGTCCCGAGAGGGCTGAGGATCTTTGTGTTACCCAATCATCCCGACACTACACCTGCAATGCTGGAAGAGTGGGGCAGGAACAACATGGCCTGCTCCAGAAACATGCTACTGATAATAATAAAACATGCCCGTATTGAGGTTGACGAATTACATGTGGCAATTGGTGAAATGGAAAAAATCATTTCTGAGCAAAATGAAAATCCCGAAAATGTGAAGAAAATGAGAATGGAAATGGAAACTAATCTGGACAAACATGAAGAAGAAATCCAGAACAGAAAACAGAGAAAGTTCAGGAGAGACGAGGATGATTACCTCTATGGAACAATCCTGACATTTGCAAAGAAATATGACTCCTACAAGAAACAGTGGAAGCGCACCCCGGCTGGGAATGAAGAGAAATCAGCAAGCGAGGAAGAATCAGAAGCCAGCGAAGGGGAACAACGACAAGTTGGCGGCCAACAGCTGAGTTTTTTAGACGAACTTCAGCTACTCCACAAGGAGCAGCAAACGTCAAAAGGAAGACCGCAAAGAGGGGGATACAACCGTACCAGAGCAAGAGGCAGGGGATCATTTCAGGCATCAAAAAATCCAACCGGAAAACAAGGAGAAGCAGGAAACACAAGCGGTGGATACAACCTGAGGAACAGAACGATAATAAAAAAGTGAAGGTAATGAGAAAACAGAAAAAGACCCCAGATCTGGTTATCAATCTATCCAGATATACTCTGACAAAGAACGAAAGGAATCTCTTGAACAAAGGACTGTCATTTTGTCCAGAAATTCACCAAGACATGACAGAGACGAAAATTGAATTGTACAAATATGTACGGAAATTAAAACTGAAAAAACATTTCAAAAAATATCCAAAATCAGACTTAACACCACCAGAACAAGAAAAAAATAAATCTAATAAGACAAGTAACACTGTATTTAAAATGGTGGAAATATCGCAACTGCGGGTTGCTCATGACTTAGCCAATGATACATCAAGTACACAACTTGGTGATACACAAATACTGGCGGAAATGGAAATAGATACCAACAAAAGACCCAAAACAATGTTCAAGGCCAAATCAAAATTTTGCCCAACCCTATATCCAGGAAACAAAATAGATGTTTTTCAGGACTTGGTATTGGGAGAGCTAGAAAGAATGACCAATATCTCCAACAATAAGCGTGAAAATCTAAGCAAAGAAGAAAGATTGGCGATACAAACATTGAAGTCAAACACAACCATTGAAATAAAGCCCGCCGATAAAGGAGGCAACATCGTCATCCTAGAAAAAGAAGACTATGTGAGGGAGGCGATGAGACAATTGGAGGACACCACGAAATACACTGAACTTGCAAAAAATCCGACAAAAGAGCTAACATTGGATTTAAGGAACAAATTGGAGAAATGGAAAAAAGAAGGTCTGATCTCCGAACAAGAGAGGAAATTCTTAATGACGGATAACCCCAGAACACCGACAATATACTTTCTCCCGAAAGTGCATAAGACACTCAACAAACCACCGGGGAGACCAATAATATCGAGCTGTGGGAGCCTGTATGAAAATATCTCAAACTATGTGGACAACTTCATAGCACCGATTGTCCCCACACTCACGTCGTACATAAAGGACACTGGGGATTTCCTCCGAATTATCTCTAATACTGACTGGCAACCCAACTATCTACTCATAACGATTGATGTAATCTCGTTATACACCTCAATTGACCATGAAATTGGCCTCCAAGCAATCAAATATTTCCTTCAACAACTTCCAATTGGCCAATACGAGCATTCAAAAATGCTAATAGAAATGATAAGACTGTGCCTATACAATAACGTCTTCCTTTTTAATAAGAAGGTGTACATGCAGCGCTGCGGGACGGCCATGGGAGTTTCCTTCTCCCCAAGCTACGCTAATCTCATGATGGGGTGGTGGGAGAGATGCGTGGCTTGGGGAGAAGAAAACGACCAACATATGGCCAACGTAGCGTTGTGGCTGCGCTTCATAGACGATTTGTTCCTGCTATGGAGGGGAACAAAGCAGGAATTTCTTGTGTTCTTCGAGGCCTTGAATAACAACAAAGTTGGCCTTAAATTCACATTTAACCTAAGTTCCAGCGAGATAGAGTTCTTGGACACGAAAGTGTATGTGAGGAATAACAAACTGGAGACAACTGTACATCGCAAGAAAACTGCCACCAATAGTATTCTCCACGGACAGAGTTTCCACCCCGAGAGTCTAAAAAGGAGCATACCATATGGAGAGCTGCTCCGCATGAAAAGAAATTGTTCCGAAGTAAATGAAATGGAACAGAAGTTTAAGGAGACAAAGACCCGCTTCATGCAGAGGGGGTATAAAATGAAGGACGTTGTCAGAGGAGAAAACGCAGCAAGGGAAATGCACAGAGACGAGATGCTGATATCTGGCGAAAAGATGAAAAGGTCATTACCAAAGAAAAGGAAAAGAAATCAACCGGAAACAATAATTACAGATGAACAACCATCCCGAATGGAAGAAACAACACCAGAAGATCAACCAAGATTAATAATGAGGTACACAAAGGAGAGTCACAAAATACAAAGAATATTAACCAAATACTGGCATGTCCTAAAAAAGGATGGTGACATTGGCAGGGACATAGGAGAGAATCCGCTAGTGAGCTACAAAAGAGCACCAAACTTATCGGATCACCTGGTACATAGCCATTTTGAAATACGCAAAAAACCATCCTGGTTGGAAATCAAACAAAGAGGATTTACAAGATGCTTAGTATGTAAAGCATGTCAGATTGGCAAAAATCTTAAAAATATTTGTGATCCATCTGGGAAAAACTTTGAAGTAAGAGATGTGATAACATGTGAAACATCCTTTGTGGTATACATATTACAATGCAAATGCGGGAAAGAATATATAGGGAGTACCACGTGTCCATTGAAAAAGCGAATCCTGGAGCATACTCGTGCGATCCAAAATAAAGATTTCTCGTATGCCATGGCAAAGCACATGGCCACCCACCCTGGAAAATCATGGCAGTACATGACATACTCTGGCCTGGCGGTGATACCCCAAAACGAACGTGGCGGGGACAGAAAATTGGACCTGAGACGACTCGAATCGAGACTCATCATGAGATTTAAAACGATGCAACCACATGGACTGAATGGAGACGCTGAACTACATGTACATCTGTAATTATTGACACTATTGCAAAATATGACTGCTGAAAAACACTGTTTGCTAAGACTGCAGATTGATGCACCCTATGACAAACACATTACAGCCCACTCCCATATACCTATGGCCAGTAACTGCGGTGACCAGGGCACTCAGCCCGTGAACCTCAAATGCTCCCAATCACATTTGTACATGCACATATATACAGCTGTCCACAGTTAATATAACCCCTGATTAAACACACAAGGGCATATCAGAGAATAATGCACTAACTAATGATACTAGCGCATGGGAAGCATTTCGCCGCAAGGCCACATAGGCAAAGGGAGAAATATTCAGATCTGTTTATCTGCTACAATACACCTGTAAATAGAAAAATATACAAAGGGCACTAAGCCCAAGAACCTATTTCTTAAGGTAAAAGTGTATTTGAATGAAATAATTGATAATGCACTCATTTGTCCAATGAATTAAATTGTTCAAATGCACACATGTAAAAAAACTGCACTACAAGGCCCACAATGCACAGCTGCTTACATGTGTATTTAATGCGAAAGCAAAGAAGGACTGACTGTCTAAAATTATGCCGTGATCAAGAACGCTCCAGTTCGAAACGCGTAGGCGATCTCAATTGTTATCATTAAATAATTTGAAAAGCAACCTCTGAGTGGAGTGCCATCAATTTTGAAAACTTGTGTTGGATATATATATATATATATATATATATATATATAGAGAGAGAGAGAGAGAGAGAGAGAAAAAGAGAGACAACAATTTATTTCTACATTCTAAGATCTACATTCTAACATTCTAAGGCACTATTGTGGATTGCATTCAGCATTTCCATGTGCACATTTACACCTATATGCTGCCTAACAATTCGCCAGCTCTCCCTCAACTGTGGGGGGTGAAGTCTTTTACTATTGGATTTAAGGTGGTAAAGTTACTACTAGTAACTTTGCACTCGCATTTTACGTGTGCCTGTTTTGGGAGTTCTCCATTATCTGACCTGACATCTCTGCCTACAGGCAGGCATCTCCACCTACAAATGGACACCTCCAAATGAAAAGGTTTAGGGAAATAGCCTAGACCTAGAATCACACACACCTGACACACATTCACACAAGAAGCACATAGGTACTCCCAAAATCTAAGCTGTACCATCTGACCCTTGGAGTCCCTCACCTTTGGCACCTCACACTCCATGATGCAGCCAGTCTCACTCAAAGGGAGTGCACCTTCACCGAGGAGGAGACAGGCCATTTAATAAGATCTCAGCAACACCAGGATTAATAGTAAGTTTTATTGTGACCTGAACAGGTGTCTGCCAGCTGTCCACAATCAGCAGCTACTGCAAATATTCAGCATCATAAATTCATTTAACCTTAACCTCTTCCATGCTCATGACGGCTCCCGGCCGTCATGAGTAACGATGGGCGTGTGCTGATGACGGCCGGGAGCCGTCATGACCACGCCCGTGATCGGAATGTTCAGCACTGTGGCGGAATACGTGCCGCAGTGATGTTAAAACCCCTTTCTCCAACCTCCGATCTACATAAGATTACAAACACAACATATCCCCTTTCTTATAATTAACAAAAAAGGAAAAAATGGTAAATCAGTAATATACAGTACTTAATATTATGCAATAAAACAAAAACAAAATAGGTGTTCAACACACTGTAATTATCGAAGAATAATAAAAACTAAAATGTACTCATCACCCAACTCCAGCAGGATAAAATGTTTCAATATTCATGCATTGCAAACATCTTCACCTTATAATTCCACAGTATTACTTTTACCTTACAAATTTTAGATGGCGAAGATCATACAGCTTCCCCTTTCTTGCTTATTCTTTCCTTCCTGTATTGGACCCAATCATTGGTTAGTAACCCTACTGATATTTACTCAATTTCTCTCTCACTTCCTACAAATTACACCCAGCCAGCTTGTTTCTCTGCATCCTTCAGGATACACTCTTGAATGTGGTTCTCTTGCTTTCAGCAAACAAAAAGGTGTGACTCTGGTAGTGGAATGAGGCGTATTTCTATAGTTCAACAACATATTTAAAATTCCCATCCTCCAATGTAAATCACTGCATGCAATTAACTGCACACTTACAGACAAAACTCCTTTGAACCTCTCCACATGGCCATTTTCTCT
Source organism: Lissotriton helveticus (assembly GCF_964261635.1). Taxonomy (NCBI): domain Eukaryota; kingdom Metazoa; phylum Chordata; class Amphibia; order Caudata; family Salamandridae; genus Lissotriton; species Lissotriton helveticus. The sequence goes on along the minus strand of NC_136072.1, from coordinate 446,096,132 downwards.
TGGATGATGACCAACGCCTTCATTGCATAAGAATTCTTCTATCTGCACTGACACAAATTGAGGGCTATGGTCAATTATTGTTTCCTTAGGCCACCTCCTTCTCACATACACATCACATCACATCACCCAGGAATTCCATAATGGTATCAGAATTTACACAATTCATAAATTTCACTTGCCGGCCCTTTAGAAAAATAGTCCATAAGTACTAAATCATACTATGACAATGTCGGTGGGTAGGTGGTGTTAGACCTGACAGTCCTTTGGGTGGTCCCTCCTTATTTTTTTCCCCTTTTTGCCTTCCATTTTTTTTTAGTCCACTACATTTTTGGTGTTGACCTTAGGTCTCTGGGCGCTCCATTGTTACTAATTAACAATGAAGCGCAGGTGCTCCTCTAAAATGGAGGAAGAGTAGGAGATCCTCACAAAATGGTGGCCTGTCCAGATTACCTCACAGCCTGGGCCATAGGGTTGTCATGAGGGGTTCCAGAACCTTCTGGTCCCCGCTAGACACTCTGGGCCCAGGCTATATAAGAAGGAATGTTGTGCGGCCATTTTGTGTAGTAAGGAGATCATAGGTGAAGGGAGAGGTCAGCTGGAGTCCAGGCTGTGGAGTGAGGAGGTTGACACACTGTGTGGGGGTTGACTGCCTTCAGAGGCTGCTACTTCCCTTTGTGATGCTACCCCCCAAGCCATTGATCTGACCCCGCCACGACTCTGTCAAGGGAGATAACGAGACCGCCAAAACCCCCAGTGGAGGACCGGGTCGGGGACTGAGAGAACTTGTCCAGTCTGGTGAGGGTGAGTGGGGCGGAACTCTGATAATACGGACCCCTACATTAGTCACCACCCTGCGCCTGACTTAAATTGTCTCCCTGCTGCCCTGTAGTGTCCCTCCAAATCCTGCCTGTGGTAGCGGAGTACTTACTAAATTACTGCCGCTGGCTTCCAGAAACCCTGTGGTGGGAAGGGTGCTGCACTCGAACATTGGAGCCGGCAGCGCCTTCTTGCCCAGTCCCGAGTTGGGGTGACAGGAGGCAGGAGCGCATCGCAGGCCTGACTGGACATCCGCTTCCCCGCTGAGGAGAACCCGTGGGCCGGCCTTGGAAGGAAGTGCGCCGCCTCGGGGAGCTGGTTGCTAGGCAGCGAAGCCTGAAAGAAGACACGCCTTCATTAGAAGAGCGCCGGGGAGTGAGGCGGAGTTGAAAGCGGCTGAGGGAGGAGTTCCCCTTCGTGTGTGTGTGAGGGGGAGGAACGCGGCGACAGCTAAGGAAGTCGTACTAGGAGCCCAGCCTGTCTCCGGGGAGGATCGTAACTCAGCGGGACTGCCTACATTGATCAGGGCAGTCACTGGCCTAAACCCCTTCAAATACCGGCAGTTGCTGGAACGGTTAACAGAAGTAAGCAGGGGCTTGGGCTGGAGGGAGGCGTGCCTCGCGGAGGTCTCAGCTGGGCTAAGTGAATAATCAAATCCCGGTCCATGAAAGAAGAATGAGTGGTGGGCCTGGGAAACGGGAATAAGAAGAACCTTACTGCCTAAAAGACCTGCAAATGGAGAGTTAGCTGCTGCTCCTTGTATGACTGTCCGGGAACTAGGTCATTTCAGAATTACCAAGTGAAGGCATATTATTCACAAAGATTAAGGTGCTCACCGCCTGGGACAACGCATGATTTTTAATTATCTTTGAATATAGTGCATGCTCAGACTTTACTCAAAGAATGCTATGTCACTCACGAAATTACTTGCTTCTTGCATTCGAGGCATTACTTGCCTTGTAATTAATGTATTCTATTGCTTAAGAACGTGTTAATGTGATTTCCTTTGATCAGCCACTAGACTTTCGCTAAGCATTTTATATTTAAATGAGTTCTTGACTGAATTGGGCTTTTGCACATTAAACTGCTGACTAGTCCTATGGCTGAATAAGGGTCATTAGTGATACATGAGTTTATGATATTTATATGTTTACAGAAACAGGAATCTTAATGGTAAAGCATACAAAATGATGACTTGTTATTGCTGACACATCTGAGAAATGAACTTAAAGGAAAGATAAAGCCTTTCTACTTTTTCTAAAAATGGTGTGGTGTCATTTTTAAGTGGTGGTGCACTGAGTTGCTGTGTTAAGTGTGACGCGTTTACAATACAATTGCCTTGGAGTTAGGCCTTCCCGCTTGGTACCAGGCTACCCTAGGTGGACCGGTGAACCCGGGTCTAACAGGTGGCATGCCGGGGGTTGTGACACGTTGTGGGGCTTGTATCACAATGATAGATTTATCACTCTGGCAGATGCAATGGAGGCATTTAACTTGGGTATTGGGCAGTTTTTTCACTTTACCACAATAGCGGCTACGGGTTAGGGCATATGGCCATCCTTTGCAGACTTTCCCCAGAAACCGTAGACACTGCACTGGTGACACTGCTTAATATGGTGGGGTCAGAGACTGATCTTGCATTTGTATTGGTCATTGCAGGAGAATGTCCAATTGTGCATCTTCATGGTACATAGTAAGTGGCATGAGGTGCTGGATCTGCCTCTGTCAGATAAGGAATGACAATGCATACATGAATGGGTGAAGGGGATCTCTATACAACAAGAGGTATCTAGGAGTTTAAAACAAAGTGAAACTGAATCACAAACAACTATTGGCATGAAAGAATAAGAGACAGGTGGAGACTACATTCATCAATTGCATCACGTGACTAGATGACACATTCGCGTGAGGCACATATTCTAGGTGGAAAAATTTCCCACTTTGTTTTAGACTCCTAGATACCTCTTGTTGTATATTCATGTTCTTGATAGGGGCATGTATCTAGTATGAGTCGGTAAACGAGCCCTGGGACCCCCTCTAAGTAGTGTGTCGTATATGAAGGGGATCTCTACCAATGCGAGTTTCAAGCTGCTTCAGTACAACACAGTACACCAGATATATCTCACCCGAAAACGTTGCATGCTATTTACCTCTGGCGAGCAGCCTCCTGCCCATGCTTTTCCATGAGCAGGGCAGATTTTACTCATATGTTCTGGAGGTGCCCTGAGCTAGACACATACTAGATGGTTGAATGCAGCCACGGGATGGTCTGTCCCCAGGGATAATAGACAGTTACTGTTGGGGTTGGTCCATGCCTGGAAGAAGAAAACTCTTAGTAGGAAATTTATACTATTGGGGCTGGCGCTTCCTAAGTGTAGGGTGGCCATTCGTTAATTGTCCCCTCGCTTCCCAAAGGTACTCTTCATAGCTACACCCATGTGCTCATGTGCTCATATGAAAGTAGTCTTTAACAGCATTTGTTAGACAGGACGCACGTTTTTTGGCTTTAATTTGTGGGTTGGAGCTCCTGACTAAGGCATGGGTGAACTGAACTGGGGAATTCACCACCAATCCCCCCCGAATGAGTACTTTATTAAACAACTTTAACGGTTGGTGTGTGGGATCATACTGCCAGCAAAGCAAAAACATGTAGTCAAACATTCGGTATAAAGGCAAAACTCAAAGGTCAGTTTTACACAATATCTGCAGCCATTTTGTTTGTTTACATCTCAAAATCAAGACATGGAGGAGCAGTCATGGATATTCAAATCTCCACTGAACAACATACATCTGTTTGCATAAAAAGTGCTCCATGAAATGCACAGTTTTGAGCCTACACAACATGACCCTTAAATCAAATACAACAAAGATGCATCAGGCCATTTGTGATGCATTTGTCTCTGTGTTGATTTCCTGTTGTCTGTTGAATTTTATAAAACGGGTTAGGAAGGAGTATAATGGACATAGCTGACCTTGACACTACAAAGTGCTGGAGGTGAAATGAGTAGCACAAGAGCACGTGACATGAATTAAGCTGAAGGAGTTATCGGCGTTAGCTTATCACCTCACCATGACTCGCATCAGTGTGTGTGTTTCATCTGCACATGAACCATGCTCTCTAGGGCATTCTGATCTCTTGTCCCTGTGGCCAGAATGCAACTCTCCGAACAAATCCTGCAGCCGTCAGCCCAAGAACGGTCAATCAATCAATCAATCAGTGGCACTTATAGAGCGCGCTACATACCCGTAGGGTCTCAAGGCGCTGGGGGGGGGGGGGGGGGTGCCGCTACTGCTCGAACAGCCAGGTCTTCAGCTTCTTCCTGAAGGAGAGGTGGTCTTGGGTCAGGCGCAGGTCGGTCGGGAGGGAGTTCCAGGTCTTGGCGGCCAGGTAGGAGAAGGACCTTCCTCCTGTCGTCGCTCTTCGGATGCGGGGGACGGCGGCGAGGGCGTGGTTGGCTGATCGGAGGTGGCGTTTCGGAGCGTAGAAGTTGACTCGACTGTTGAGGTAGCTCGGGCCTTGGTCGTGTAGGGCTTTGTGTGCGTGGGAGAGGAGGCGGAAGGTGATTCTTTTGTTGACGGGGAGCCAGTGAAGGTCTCTCAGATGTCCGGAGATGTGGCTGGTTCGTGGGATGTCGAGGATGAGTCTGGCTGAGGCGTTCTGGATCCGCTGGAGTCTCTTCTGGAGCTTGGCGGTGGTGCCGGCGTAGAGGGCGTTGCCGTAGTCCAGTCGGCTGGTGACGAGGGCCTGGGTGACGGTCTTCCTGGTCTCGGTGGGGATCCACCAGAAGATCTTCCGTAGCATGCGTAGGATGTTGAAGCACGCCGAGGAGACGTTGTTGACTTGCCTGGTCATGGAGAGGGAGGAGTCCAGGATGAAGCCCAGGTTTCGTGCATGGTCTGTCGGTTTGGGTGCGGTGCCCAGGGCGGGAGGCCACCAGGAGTCGTCCCAGGCGGAGGGTGAGGAGCCCAGGATGAGGACCTCCGTCTTGTCCGAGTTCAGCTTCAGGCGGCTGGTCGTCATCCACTCGGCTACCTCTTTCATCCCTTCGTGCAGGTTGGCTCTGGCGGCGGCGGGGTCGTGGGTCAGGGAGAGGATCAGCTGGGTGTCGTCGGCGTAGGAGATTATGCTGAGGTTGTGTTTGCGTACGATGGCCGCGAGGGGGCTCATGTAGACGTTGAAGAGGGTGGGGCTCAGAGATGATCCTTGGGGGACGCCGCAGATGACGTCGGAGGCCTCTGACTTGTACGGTGGTAGGCGGACTCTCTGTGTTCTTCCGTCGAGGAAGGAGATGATCCATTCCAGCGCCTTGTCCTGGATTCCGATGTTGCCGAGGCGCCGTACTAGGGTGCGGTGGCAGACCGTGTCGAATGCCGCGGAGAGGTCTAGGAGGATGAGGGCCGCTGTTTCTCCATTGTCCATCAGGGCTCGGATGTCATCGGTGGCGGCGATGAGGGCGGTCTCGGTGCTGTGGTTGGCTCGGAAGCCGGACTGTGAGGGGTCGAGGGATCCGTTCATCTCGAGGAAGGCGGCCATCTGTTTGTTGACGGTCTTCTCGATGACTTTGGCTGGAAACGGGAGGAGCGAGATGGGGCGGTAATTCTTGAGGTCGGTGGGGTCCGCTGTTGGTTTCTTGAGTAGAGCGCTGAGTTCGGCGTGTTTCCAGCTCTCCGGGAAGATGGTGGTGTCGAAGGATGTGTTGATGATGTCTCGCAGGTGGGGTGCGATGACGGCGTCGGCCTTGTTGAAGACGTGGTGAGGGCAGGGGTCGGTCGGTGAACCGGAGTGGATGGAGTTCATCGTGCGGATGGTGTCTTCGGTGCTGATCGGGGTCCAGGCGTGGAGGGTGGTGGTGGGGGGTGGTTGATCGGTCATGGTGTGCGTTGGTTGGTTGTTGAAGCTGTTGTGTATGTCCGCGATCTTGTTGTGGAAGTATGACGCGAGGGAGTTGCAGAGGTCTTGCGATGGGGTGATGTCGTTGTTTCCTGCGCTGGGGTTGGAAAGCTCTTTCACGATGTTGAAGAGTTCCTTGCAGTTGTGTGCGTTGTTGTCCAACCGGTCCTTGAATGCTGTTTTCTTGGCGGCGCGGATCAGCTGGTGGTGTTTCCGGGTGGCAATTTTGAAGGAGGTCCTGTTGTCCGGTGTCGGTTCCCTTTTCCAGACTTTCTCGAGGGCTCGGCAGTTCTTCTTGGAGCTCTTGAGTTCATCGGTGAACCATGGGGCCTTCTTGCTGCCGGGTCTGCTAGGCGGGGTCCTCAGTGGGGCGAGTTCGTCCGCGCAGTTGCTGATCCACGTCGTGAGGTTGTCGGCGGCCTGGCTGGGGTTCGCTGAGCTGGCAGGAGGGTGCTGGCTCAGGGAGGTGGCGAGCTGGTGTGCTGTGATCTTGTTCCAGCTTCTGCGGGCCGCCTGTTGCTGGTGGTGGTGAGTCGTCGTTCTCTTGAAGGTGAAGTGGACGCAGCTGTGGTCCGTCCATTGAAGCTCAGTGGCGTGGCTGAAGTCGATGTCTGTGCTGGACGAGAAGACTGCGTCGAGTGTGTGTCCGGCGAGATGGGTGGGGGTGGACACCAGTTGCTTGAGTCCCAGGTTGGCGAGGTTGTCGAGCAGGGTGCTGGTGTTGCGGTCGTTGTTGTTCTCCAGGTGGAAGTTGAGGTCCCCCAGGAGGATGTAGTCGGCGGAGGGGAGGGCGTGCGGGCTGACGAAGTCGGCGATGTCCTCGCTGAATTGTGTGCGTGGTCCAGGGGGTCGGTAGATCAGGGTGCCTCTGAGGGTGGTGTTCGGGTTGGTGTGGATCTGGAAATGCAGGTGTTCGGCGCTGGTCAGGGTGTTGTCGGTGCTGGTCGTGAGGCGGATGGTGCTCCTGTGGACGATGGCGATGCCTCCTCCCATCTGGTTGGCGTTTCGGTCCCTCCGGACGATCTTGTAGCCCTCTGGGATAGCGATGGCGATGTCTGGAGCTGAGGAGGTGTTCATCCAGGTCTCCGTGAGGAAGGCAATGTCAGGGGCTGTGGCGTCTAGGAGGTTCCAGAGTTCGATGGCGTGTCTGTGGACGGAGCGGGTGTTGAGCAGGATGCACTTGAGGTGGGTGCTGCTGGAGTTCGACTTGGCGGGTGTTGGTGCGAGGCAGGTCCGGATGCAGGAGAACTTGCAGGCGTGGCAGCTGAAGGGTCCCTGGGTGCGTCGTGGTGTGGCTTGGTGGCACTCTGGGCGTCGGCCGGTGTTGAGTGCGCTGAGGGTGGCGGCTGAGTACGTCCTGCGGGTCGGTCGGGATCTTCGAGGTCCAGGGGTCCTGGCGCTGGTCGCGATCCGGTCGCGGACGGGCGCAGACGGGCTTACCTTTGGCGCGCCTTCGGCGCACAATCGGCGCGCCCGCTGCGCGTGACCGCTGCGCGTGACCGCTGCGCATTCGCACGGTCGCCATTTAAGGCGAAGTGCGCGGGTGGGCGGAGCAGCTGGGAGGCGGGAGCGGGGAGGGTTACAGAAGAGAAAAAAGGGGCGGGGACAAGCGGCGGTGGCGGGAAGGGAGGGCGGAGGGCGGCAGACAACAAGGAAGGAGAGCCAGAAACACGGGCAAAAATGTGATTAAACAACAGGCACAAATCTGCGACAAAACAAGGGAAATAAGGGGAAAAATAAGAAGTTACACGGAGTAAACAAAACAGGCACAACTATTTGACAAAACAAGGGAAAAAAGGAGATACACGAAGTTTTGGCAAAACAGGCACAAATGCTCGACAAAACAATCCCCGCAGCGGAGGCAGCCGGCAACCGGCAAACGAGGCAGCAGCGAGGCAGAGGGCAGGCAGGGGGCACACGCAGCAGCTGGTGGCCGTGCGGCGCGGGGCCACCAATTTGTCCCCACACAATGTGAGTGCCAATCTAGAGAACAGCCTGTTTAACAATCCGGATGTAGTCTCTGGATTTCTGAAGACCCATTCAGATAAACTTGATATGCAGACAAAAACATCCTAAATGCCCTGGTTGCTCACGTAGTTAGAATTGATGTAAAGCCCTTGGCTTTAAATAATCTCCTTGCAAGAGTTCAATCTAATCAAGTGGTTGCATATCATACCCGCCCTTGCGCCAGAGTACCCCAATCGCTGGAGGCCATTTTGGAATGGGTTACAGTTCCAATACAGCAACCACTTCTCGAATCAGGCCAACAGGACACGCTAGAGTCCAGTCAGCCTTACAGTTTATGAAAGACTTTGCCGGAACGACCACTGCTTGTGGCAGTGCCAGGTTCCTCTGTTAGTTCAGAGGCTGATAAAGGCATCAGAGGGAAAAGCACTTAAGCACTTTATTCCCCCTGAAATTTCACCTGTAAGCATTGGCAGCAAGGAAGGAGCAATTTAAGGATGCTACCTCTCAAGCCACACAAAGGTAATACTTACTTTCGCCCTGTCTCTGAGCACAGTGGAAAATCACTAGTCAATATCCATCCTCACTGTGATTGACTAGTACTATGATGCCCAGCCCCACCACCCTAGGGACAGAGCAATTCGAACAACTGAAAACTACAGTGAAAACACCCTTGAAAAGGGAATGAAAGTGGCTTCAGAAAGAAAGATCCAATCGTGGTACTCGCAACAATTAGGATCACAGTTAAGGACTCGCAGCCTATTTCTTTTCCCATTGAAGTGCCTCTGGTCAATGTAGACTTCAGTAACGAATAAACAGGGCCTAAATTGTATTATTATAGTATATTGTATTATTGAAACAAAGACCTACCCCGTTTTTCAATGCAATACAGCACCCAAGCTCGAACAAAATACTGATGGTGAATGTGGTTGTAAAATAGAGCCATGGAACAGCCAGCCTGCTGTTAGTGACTGGATATTATCACCCATCACTGATTCACCATCCCCAGAGAGGCCCGTTGTCAACTCATCGCACATCTTGAGAGGCTCATTATCGCTCCGTCAAGACCCAATGAGCAAACCACCCTTAGCGTAGAGCCTACACCACCCTACACTCACCTACCAATACAATTGTCAATGGTTCAGGACGAAATGACAGAAATAGGATTCCAATCAGACCAATCTATTGTCAATCTTGTGTCATCAAATTTGAACATAGATCACAGGAGGCCAAATTCACCACTGGCCCAATCTCCAGTTAGGAATATCGTAAACCCAGCAAGAAACAGGAAAACAAGATCACTGGATCTACTGTGGCGAGGTCGGAGTCGCAACCACGGAGTTAGTATTTCTTGCGCACGTTGCTTCAAAAGGCAAGCATGCTATCTTAAATAGGAGTAAGAAATTGCTTGGTTCATTGGAGGGTTCTAGTCAAGGCATATCAACTCATTAACTTTGTAGGCAATATATTATTCAAGACTAACCCAAATCTGAAAAGAAGAGACAATACAATAACCACCTGGTCTTCCCCACAGATAGCCAACCTTATTTAGCAGCTCAAGGAAGATTTTTTGTCATGGGCCACTAAGTTTCTGCGAGTGCTTCCACCTCGTTACCCCCGTCCATTGTCACCACATGATCGAAACCTCAATGTGCCAAGTGTAGGATCCTGAGAGGAGATATTCACCCGGATTTTCAAAGACAACAATACAATCTTTTGGTAGTTAGTAGCGTTCAAATAGATGGACATTATCGTGAAGTAAGCTCCCAGTTACAGCAGACCGAATGAGCATGGATGAGAATTACTCAGCCTATTGCTCATGTATGAAATTCCTGCAGGAAACAGATAGCTGGTAATCTAGTGTATGACATCAGCTTCTGCTAAAAATCTGGTGAAAGGAAAAACGTGCCATCTCGACCCATTATACCTCCATGAGAAGATCTTGACCCAGTACAAGGAACTGAGGGTGACATGCCTGCATTGAATCCCTGCAGTATATATCTTACAATCAATCAATCAATCAATCAATCAATCAATCAGGAAGTTATAGAGTGCACTACTCTCAAGGCGCTGGGGGTGTGTGCGGGCAGCTCCGTGGTCATCCGAAGAGCCAGGTCTTGAGGTCCTTTCTGAATAGGTGCAGTTTTGGGCTTCCTCTGATGCTGAGGGGGAGATCGTTCCAGGTCTTGGCCACGATGTAGGAGAACGATCTGCCACCCGTTCTGACTCTGTGGATGCTGGGTACCGTGATTAGGGCTAGGTCAGAGGAGCGGAGGTTTCTCTTGAGGACGTGGAAGGAAATTCTTTTGTTGAAGTATTGGGGTCTGGTGTTATGGAGGGCTTTGTAGACGTGTGTGATCAGTTTGAAGGTTATTCTTTTTTCGACGGGGAGCCAGTGGAGGTCGCGGAGGTGCTGGGTGGTGTAGTCATGTCATGGTATGCTGAGGACGAGTCTGGCTGCAGCTTTCTGGACTGTCTGGAGTTTGCAAAGGAGTGTTTTGTTGATTGTGGCGTAGAGCACGTTTCCGTAGTCCAGTCTGCTGGTGATGAGTGCATGGGTGACAATCTTCCTGGAGTCGGGGGGATCAATTTGAAGGTCTTGCGGAGTATGCGGAGGGTGTTGAAGTATGTAGAGGACACAGCGTTGATCTGGCGGTTCATGGTGAGTGAGGAGTCGAGTATGATGCTGAGGTTGTCTGCATGGTTCATAGTGGTTGGTGGGTTTCCAGTAGCTACTGCTCATGCAGGAAGCGACGTCCTTCATTCCTTCTTGGAAACTTCCTGGTGATTTTGGGTTCCTTGGTGAGGGAGAGGTGAGATGGGTGTCCTCAGCTTATGATACTATGTTGAGTCTGTGTTTTTTGATGATGGTTGCAAGGGGTGCCACGTAGACAATGAAGAGAGGAAGGATCCTTAGGGTACTCCGCATCTGATCTCTGTGGGTTCGGAGAGGAAGGGCGGGAGTCTTAATATTTATGTTCTGCTTGAGAGAAAAGATGGAATCCAGTCTAAGGTAGTTCCCTGGCCACCGGCGTTGTGGGGTATGGTGGCTAGTGTGCAGTGGAAGACAGTGTTGAAGGCTGCTGAGAGGTCTAGTAGTAAGAGGGCTGCATTGTGGCCTTGATCAGGGAGGGTGCAGATGTCATCAGGGGCTGCTATGAGGGCGGTCTGAATGCTATGGTTGCAGGAAAATCTGGATTGAGAGGAGTCAAGGATGTTGTTGGTTTCTATGAACTGCGTTAGCTGGGTGTTGACCAATTTCTCGATGACTTTGGTGGCAAAGGGGAGAAGAGAGATGGGCATGTAGTTCTTGAGGTCAGTTGGGTCTGCAGAGGGCTTCTTGAGGAGGGGTTTGACTTCGGTGCGTTTCAGTCATAGGGGAACATGGCTGTTTCGAGGACGCAGTTGATAGTCCATCATAGTTCTGGTGCGATGGCGGTAGTGGCCCTGTGGAGGGGTAAGTGTGAGCTCCGAAGTGGATGCTTTTCATAGTCTTTGCAGTGTCTTCTGTAGTGGCAGGGTTCCAGATGTGGAGGATCGACTGGGTGGTGTCACTGGTGGAGGGTGTAGGATTGGTGCCGTGGTCTTGATAGTCAAAGTTGTCACAGATCGTCCTGATCTTGTGGTTTAAGAAGGAGCTGAGTTTGTTGCAGAGGTCTTGGGAGGGAGGGACGTCAGTAGTTTCGCTGTGGAATCTGGGGAATTCTTGATGATGGCAAAGAGATGCTTGGAGTTGTGGGAGTTGGAGAGGATTCTGTCCTGAATGAAGTTTCTCTTAGTTGATTTGATGAGTTGGTTGTGTGCAGTGGTGGCGGCCTTGTAGGTGGTGCATGCTTCGGGGGTTTTGTGGTTTCTCCAAGCTTTCTCCAGATATCGGCTCAAGGGCTTGGATTCTCGATGGTGCGTGGTGAACCAGGTGCCTTTCGTGTTTGTGTCGTCTGGCGGAGTTCTGGAGGGGGCAAAAGTGTTGACGCAGTTGGCGGTCCATTGGTGAAGGTTATTTGCTGTTGTGTTGGTGTCCGTCGTGGTAGGAGGAGGAGTGTAGCTGAGGGCGAAGTCGAGGTGTTCTTCAGTGATTTTGCTCTAGTTTCTGCATGGGAGGCGTGGCATGAGCTTGTGCTGGGGGAGGGGCTGCAGGGGCAACATTGGCAGGAAGAAGGCAAAAGGCAAGGAGAAAAATAGAGGCAAACAGAGAAATAGGTAAAGACAGAAAAACAAAACAGAAAAAACGGAATAAACAGCAAACAGAAAAAGACTGAAAAAGGCTGACAGAGTGGACCAGCAGAAGAGCATGCTCTTCCACTGGACCACCAGGGAAGAGGCACAGGCAGGAGCCTGTGGGTGGAGGAGGGCCTCGAACACCTACCTGGGTCACCAGAAGACGCTGGGGGCAGTGCCTTAAGGACGGAGCTGCGTGAGGGGAGAGCAGCTACCTTGACCAGGAGATCAGAGGTCTTGCTTACACTGAGAGGAATCAGGAATCGGATATACGGCCGGCCCATACAAAGAGCAGTACTGTACCCAACAATCAGCTTAATGCCTTGACTCATCTTTTCACTCCCACGGCTACTCCAACAACATCAGCAATACTTGTAAGCTCTCGCTCTTGTTTTGGAATGTGGCGGGCATAAGGGGGAAAATCAAAACTCAGACATGGTCCGACTTTGTGGGTACTTTTGCTGTAATCTGCATGCAGGAGACTTGGGTCATACTGCCAGTACATATTAACTGGTTTGAAACATTCCATCTGGAAGCCACCCCATCACATTTTGGTTGTCCTGGGGGGGTTTGGCGATATACATCTCCACCACGGTCAAATCCAAACCCTTCCTTTATAAGGCAGACACATTATTTTATCAGGTACTTGGCCTCAAATTTGAGGTTGGCTCATGGTGAACTTTCAAAATAACATTCCAAAAGCTAATAGAGCATTTGCTTGGTCCAAACTGGACTTTGATCTGAGCTCTCTTAAACCATAAGGAGGCAATGAGTTAGGTTTATTGTGGGGGGTGATTTTAATGTTCATCTCTGTCCCATCAGGATGCCTGAAGCCTCACAGATGTAGACGAGAATTCTAGTTTTTCACCTCTCCCATGATATGCTTGGCAATACCATAAATCATCTGATGAAATTCAACGTGGGCTTTGCAAATTAATATAGTGATATAAATGGCTCTTTTCCAAACACATTTGCGGGTAAGGGTGATTGTTCTTGTATATGTTTTATATTGTTATCTGCCAATCAAGCTAACATGGTAGGGGACCATTTGTTACACAACCTGGCAATGAGGGACCATCTTCCCCAAAGTATAACCCTAGTTATTCCTAAATGGCATGTGTTGTTTTGCCCAGCCAGTCGAGTCACTGATATTTCTGTACAAAAGGAAAAGGGCACTAGTATCAAATGGGAGTTTTTAGACACTGAGACACTTGTGTCTCAGCTTGTTAAAGATAATCAAACCTTATTTGATGTCTGTCTAGATGCAGAAGCGACTAGCATAAAGAGTGTGTTTATCACCCTATCTGAGGCCATCAAGGCAGCATTTAGTAGGCCATCCAATTGGTGTTTAGCGAAGAGAAGGGGATGGGTTGATGCAATGTAAGAAAGCCTTCAAGAAGGTTATCGCGGACAGAAAAAATATTAAAATTGAAAACTTACAGGAAGCCAGACTTAAGAATGGCCAGAAATCCTTTTGGATTGTAATAATCCAACCCTTTCTTAAAGCACTTGAAGAACTCTTGATTGAAATATCCATACCTGGTCATGATGGGCCTCCTTCTTTGGGGGAGTTTGTTCTACCAGGGGAGGGGAGGGAGGCGGAAGGGCGCTATCTTCTTTAGCAAAGGAGCACTTCTTCTCAAAGTACTACCCTTGTTTGGAAGAAGTTACAGAGGCTGTAAGATCTGGCACCCATGGTGAAAGCTCCTAGCCCCGACCGGGTCCCTTCAGATCAAGAGTAATCTTGAATTATGGGCCCCACTGTAAACAAACATCTTTAGGGCGGTTAGCTTCTCCACAAAAATGTCATCATGGGCTGACTCACTAATTATTCCGATCTTTAAGAAAGGGAATCGAGAGGATCCCAGTTATTATCACCCAATTCCTCTCCTAGACTCTACAGTGATGGTCTTGGGCCGTGTCTTACTCTGCCGCCTTGAGGCATGGGCTGAGGCGACCAGCACCTTTTTCGGACATTCAGTTTGGGTTCAGGAGAGGGCTTGGGACAGAGACCAATGTCTCAACCTATCCCTCTTGTTGGGGAAGTATACAGTTCCCAAGGGAGGTTATCGCTTTTTGGGTTATGTGGATCTGTCCAGCACCTTTGACTGTGTCTCCCAAAGTAAATTGTAGGATATTATGGAAACATTGGACGTGGACAGATCCATTACTAATCCTATAAGGGAAATTTATAGTAACTCCAAAGCCTCAGTAAGGTTTGGGATGGGTAGGAGATTTTTCGGAGACATTTGGAGTGAGTAGGGGTGTTAGGCAAGGGTGTGTCCTTGCGCTATTCCTCTTCTCTCTTTATATTAACCAACTGAGGAGGGAGCTGGTGTTAACATGCAGGGGTATGCCCGAGGTTGGGCAGCATCCAATAGCTGAACTGCTATACGTGACTGACGCTGTCCTTATGGGCTTGACGGAGGGATGGTCGGAAATGAAAGCTAGGAGGCCGGAGAATAGTGATAAAATGTTTTATTGGAACTTGAGACAAGACACTTATTGAGGGTAGTTGGATGTTTCTTTAGGAGTTGGAAGGTAATTATTGCACAGTGGCAGTCCAAAATCCTAATATGGCTCGTAAACAGTCGGTGAGAGATGTAGAGTGGATAAGGTGGCCTTTGTTTCAGGTTGCAGTGCTCTTCAGGTAAGTGAAGGCTCCCCAGGATACTCAGAAGAGAAAAAAAAAAAAGGAATGGCGGTAAGTATACCTGTGAGTCTTTATGTTTCCCTTCACCAAACCTTGTGCCAATCGTGCAGTACAAGAGTGAGGGAAGGGTTGTGCCAGGGAGACGGAAGAAAATGGTACAAAGGGTAGAAGGTTCCAGCGTATCTTTCCTAACTTTCTCTAAACCAAGGCTCAGATAAAAGAAAAACGAGTCAACCGTATAATCTCAAACGGTAGGCTGCTTCTCCCAATATAACAGCTTTGAGCATGGGACAGTGCAAATAAAGTGCGGCCATCTTAGGGGTCGTTTTTGTGCCCCACCCGCCACCCTAAACCCAAAGATCATCCCGCCCCACACCTCCCCCTGTCCCCTTTCCAATGTTCCCAGGTCCCGGTGCACTCACCGCCGAAGCCGTAACTCTCCCTGAGTTACGGCGGCAAGCTCGCGTCTCCTGGGAGCGTCCACCAGTCTTCGCTCCACGTCTCGGATTCTTCTTCTAGGGCTTTGTCGACTGGCTCTTCGGTTGGTGGTGTTCCTTCTCCGGACTCGACAGGAATCATCCTCAGTCCGACGTCTTCTTGCTTGGCTCTTGCTGCATCTTTGGCTCCTCCGGCGTCTTCGGTTCCCTTGGCATCTTCAGCTCCTTCGGGCTCCACTTCAGCGTTCGCGTCGCCTTCCCACGAGAGGCTCCTTTTCTCCGCCTCTCTCAGCCGGGATTGGTTGTCCTCGTCTCCGTCATCCTGCAGTGGGGAAGGCGCGAGGAATCTATTAACCCATCCATGACTGGACCTTGTCGCTACTTCCCTTGACTGTCGGGCCCCCGGGTGCACAGCGTCCTGAACTTTTCTAGACTCCCCCTGACATTCCCCTACCCTAACTTTCCTGCTAGCAGGATACCTTTCAAGGGGATGCCTTGACAAAAAATCCGAGTTTGTTTGCTCTTTGCCCTTTCTATGTTGGGTTGTGAAATGAAAGGGTTGGAGGGCTAGAAACCATCACAGGATGCGACCGTTGTGTCCTTTGTTTCTGGCAAGCCACTCCAGTGGAGCATGGTAGGTGTAAAGAAAACATTTGTTCCCTTCCAAATAATATTTTAACGACTCTATAGCCCATTTAATAGCAAGAGCTTCCTTTTCTATAACGGCATATTTGCTCTCTCTAGGGAATAGTTTTCTGCTGATATAAACCACTGGTCTTTCTTGTCCCTGGGAATCTATTTGTGATAAAACAGCCCCAAGTCCGTTCTCCGAGGCATCGGTTTGCAGTATAAATGGCCAGGTATAGTCTGGGCTAAGGAGGAGAGGTTCAGTAGTGAGCAGGGTTTTTAAGTGGGAAAAGGCCTGCACAATACTAGGGGAGGGATGTTTCAATTTCTTTTCTGTAGGCACGTCTTTTTTTAATAGATCAGTTAAGGGGGCTGCTATCTCCGAAAAGTCAGGTATAAATCTCCTATAATAACCTAATATACCCAAAAATGCTCGGAGCTCCCTTCGGGTGGAGGGGAAGGGGGGCTCGGATATTGCAGCTACTTTCTCTTTTTGTGGCCTAATATATCCCTCTCCCAGGAGATAACTCAAGTATTTTACAGATCTGACGGCCAGACGGCTTTTAGCTGGATTTATAGTAAGACCCCCCCTTTCTAGGGCCTGAATAGTTTGCTCCAGATGTACTAAATGGAGATCCCAGTCATCACTGTAGATGACTATGTCATCTACATACGCAGATGAGTATTCGTGATGGGTTTGAGGATGAGGTTCTCAAGGTGCTGAAAAGTGGCCGGGCCCCATGAAGGCGGAAAGGTAGCATTTTGAAATGGAACAACTCTCCAGGGGTAGAAAAAGCAGTTTTTTCTTCATCACATTCCTTGAGGGGAACCTGCCAATAGCCTTTGCAGAGATTGAGGGTGCTGATATATTTTGCTTTGCCCAATTTTTCGATCATTTCATCCACCCTCGGCAATGGGTAGTCATCAAAGCGGGAGATCTTATTGACTTCTCTGAAATCAATGCAAAAGCGAATGGATCCATCGGGTTTCGGCACGATGACAATCGGTGAATTCCATTAGCTTTTGGAGTGTTCAATTATACCCATACCCAACATTTGTTGGATTTCTTCCTCAATGGCCTCCCTTCTAGCCTCTGGTATTCTGTAACGCCTCAACCGCACAATCTTTTTGGGTTCTGTATGTATAGCGTGAGAAATGAGGGACGTTTTCCCTGGAGTTAGAGAGAATACCCCTTTTAGAGGTGATAGTCTGGCTTTTAAATCTTCCTTTTGGGCCAGAGGTAGATCGGGATCTATACTCTGTAAAACAGAGGATCAGTCTTGTCCTGATTGAGCAGGAGAGCAGGTCGAGGACCCTCCCATTTTTTTAGAATATTTATATGATATATTTGAGTATTTCTCTTTTCTTTGGGGTCTAATTCTAAGCGGTATGTAACCGGAGTGACTTGTTCAAGGACCCTGAAGGGGCCCTGCCATTGCCCCAACATCTTATGTTCGGAAGTGGGTCGCATCACTAGAACTAGATCATTCACATTCAAGCTTCGTTCTTTGGCTTTCTTATCATATTGTTTCTTTTGTTGTTCTTGGGCCTGCTGCAGATGGGTCTTGACCATGTCACGTATTTTATATAATCTGGTTTTCAACCCCAGGACGTACTCAGGCAGTGGCTTGGCTCCCTCAGGTTCCTCCTCCCATTCCTCTTTTAACTTATCCAGCAGAGTCCTAGGCTGCCGGCCATATAACAGCTCAAAAGGGGAATACCCTGTACTCTTCTGCTTTTTGCAGCGAAGAGCAAAAAGAGCCAGTGGTAGCATTTCTTCCCATTTCCGGGCCTCCAGCTCTAACAATTTCTTTAAGGTGGTCTTTAAAGTGGCATTATATCTTTCACAGAGGCCATCTGTCTGGGGGTGGTATGCAGCGGTTCTGATTTGTTTTATGTTTAGTTGCTGGCATACCTGTTTCATGAGGTTTGACACAAAGGGTGTGCCCTGGTCGGTTATAATTTCTTTGGGAAAGCCAACCCTGGTAAAGATGTTAATAATGGCCTTCTCTATTTGGGTAGTGTTTGGTTGTCTTAAGGCTACGGCTTCTTGGAAACGGGTCGCGTATTCAACTAGGACTAAGGCATATTTACATCCGCTACGGGAGGGAAGCAGGGGACCGATGATATCCATCCCTACCCGTGTGAATGGTTCTTCTATTATAGGGAGTGGACATAATGGAACCCTTGTGGGAATTACCCGGCTTTTTTTGACATATGGATCATTCCTTACAGAATTTCCTAACTTGCTGATACACCCCCGGCCAATAAAAGTGATCAAGGATTGCCTTCTCAGTTTTGTCCCATCCAAAGTGCCCACCCAAGGGATGGCTATGTGCCAGATAGAGGACTTTTTCTCGATGGGACTGAGAAACCAGTAACTGGGGCTTTGCGTCTTTCCCACCTTCCGATACAGAAGGACCTTGGCCCTAAAAAACTGAGGACCGTTTTGTTCTAGGTCTTCTTGCTCAGTGGATCTGTTCCATGCGTCACGTAAAGTGGGGTCCTCCCTCTGTGCCATTCTAAAATCATGGTTGTATTCCCATACCTTAGTGGTGACTGTTTGGGTGAGGGAAACTGGAGTCCACTGACGTTTCTCTACTTTTTTCTGCCTCTTGCTTTTTCGGGTCTTCCCAGGGCATAATTCGTGATCGGCTACTTGGGCAAATGGGGCGGTCTGTCTCCATTCTGCCTCCTCAGGAACGGACTCTAGGAGTAGTCGGTTTATGTGGGGGTAATCAGTCCCAAGTATGAAAGGCTTTGGTAACTTGGGTATGAGCCCTACTTTAAGGGGAACCGGTTCTACTGCAGGGTCATGTTGGACAAGCACCTCTGTGGTGTTATATGGCTTCTGATCTCCATGAACGCATTGGATGTTTACCATGCCAATTTCTTTTTGCACACCTCCCGGGATAACTTGGGGTTGAATGACACTTTGTAGGCACCCTGTGTCAACAAGAGCACCTCTTCATTCCCCATTTACTGTTACTGTTCTGTGGAACGGGGCTGACTAGATGGTACAGGGTGACAGACATAGGATCTGGTGAGCCCAATGTCCATGGGTTCTTCTCTCTGGGGGCAGGCGCGTGCAATGTGTCCATATGCTCCACAGTTATAGCATTGAGGTCCTATAGGAGCGAGTGGTCGTAAGGGAGGTGGTAGAGGTGGTGGTGGTCCCGGTACCACCATCACAGTATTGTTTTTTTTTTACTGGGGGTGGTTTAGGAACGTGGGGGTAGAGGACCCGCTTCCATGTCTCCATTGGCCCTCGTCTCGCCCCCTTTGACTCTCCTAGGCCCGACTATATGCACTGGCTATTTCCACTGCTCTTCCTAGCGTAAGGTCTGTGTGTTGTCTAACCCATCTCTGAATGGGGGGGTGAAGGGAAGATAAATACTGCTCCAGATATATCGTCTCCATAATTTCTTCTTTCGTAGAATGCTCTGGTTTCAGCCATCTATCTGTCATATCGCGCACCCGATAATACAGTGCCCGTGGGGTTTCTTGGGGTCCTTCCCTGATCTGACGCAGACGTATCCAATAGGTCTCTTGGTCTATTCCCATCCTTTCCAGGATAGTCTTTTTGAGGTCAGGGTATGGGGTAACCCCAACAGGGTTAGCAGCCTGATAGGCGGTTTGGAGTTCACCCGACAGGAGGGGTCCTAAATACTGGCCCCATCTATCTTCTGGCCAAGCAGCCACCCGAGCCATCCGCTCAAAGTTAGCAAAGAAGAAATCAGGGTCATCTCCAGTCTCTTACAGTCTCTTGTGTCTGGCTCTGCGCCGTGAATGATTTATGGAGTTTTTCGCGGTGCTCTTCAGCCTCCGAGAGGAATGTCTCCATGACTTGCCCTAACTTCTCCTGATTCTCAGCCATTCTTTTTAAAGCGGCCTCCATTTCTGCCAATGCCACTTCCGACACCAACTGTCGGAGGGATGGTCGGAAATTAAAGCTAGGATGCCGGAGAATGGTGACAAATTGTTTTATTGGAACTTGAGAAAAGATACTTATTGAGGGTAGTTGGATGTTTCTTTAGGTGTTGGAAGGTAATTATTGCACAGTGGCAGTCCAAAATCCTAATATGGCTCATAAACAGTCGGTGAGAGATGTAGAGTGGATAAGGTGGCCTTTGTTTCAGGTTGCAGTGCTCTTCAGGTAAGTGAAGGCTCCCCAGGATACTCAGAAGAGAAAAAAAAAAAAGAATGGCGGTAAGTATACCTGTGAGTCTTTATGTTTCCCTTCACCAAACCTTGTGCCAATCATGCAGTACTAGAGTGAGGGAAGGGTTGTGCCAGGGAGACTGAAGA
Organism: Lissotriton helveticus; assembly: GCF_964261635.1. NCBI lineage: Eukaryota > Metazoa > Chordata > Amphibia > Caudata > Salamandridae > Lissotriton > Lissotriton helveticus. The sequence goes on along the minus strand of NC_136072.1, from coordinate 446,076,217 downwards.
AAATGGTGCAAAGGGTAGAAGGTTCCAGCGTATCTTTCCTAACTTTCTCTAAACCAAGGCTCGGATAAAAGAAAAACGGGTCAACCGTATAATCTCAAACGGTAGGCTGCTTCTCCCAATGTAACAGCTTTGGGCATGGGACAGTGCAAATAAAGTGCGGCCGTCTTAGGGGTCGTTTTTGTGCCCCACCCGCCGCCCTAAACCCAAAGAACGTCCCGCCCCACACCTCCCCCCCCTTTCTAATGTTCCCAGGTTCTGGTGCACTCACCGCCAAAGCCGTAACCCTCCCTGAGTCACGGCGGAAAGCTCGCGTCTCCTGGGGCGTCCACCAGTCTTCGCTCCACGTCTCGGATTTTTTTCCGGGGCTTTGTCGAATGGCTCTTCGGTTGGTGGTGTTCCTTCTCTGGACTCGACAGGAATCCTTCTCAGTCCAAAGTCTTCTTGCTTGGCTCTTGCGGCGTCTTGGCTCCTCCGGCGTCTTCGGTTCCCTTGGCGTCTTCAGCTCCTTTGGACTCCCCTTCCGCGTTCGCGCCGCCTTCCCACGAGAGGCTCCTTTTATCCGCCTCTCTCAGCTGGGATTGGTTGTCCTGGTCTCCGTCATCCTGCAGTGGGAAAGGCGCGAGGAATCTATTAACCCCTCCATGACTGGACCTTGTCGCTACTTCCCTTGACTGTTGGGCCCCCGGGTGCACAGCGTCCTGTACTTTTCTAGACTCCCCCTGACAGGGCTGTCCCACTGTAGCTCTCCAGCGTCTGTTGGATGCTTTTTGCTCCTTTATGGAGGGGTTTCATTTGTGGATCAATATAAGTAAGACCTTTGTAAAGTCCTTTTGTCAAAAAAGTGACTTGAAGCCAACCTTCCAGCTACATACCAACCCACTGAAACATATGAGTCATTTTAGTTATCTAGGGGTAACCTTTAATCGCAGAGGCTTGTTGCTTCTCCAGTTGGAAGTTAGAAACAACCAACTAATGAGGAGATGTAATGCCCTTTTCTCTTTTGCAGCCAAACTGGTTAAAAGATCAAAGGCACACATGCTATCTATGGGCAAAATGCACCAGTGTGGCATCCCACAGGGCATGGGTATGGCCTACTCAAGCAGCTGCGTCATTGCAGGTAATTGCTAATACGTTTATTCGCTGTTTATTGTCTCTCCCCACGAGTACTTCCACCTCTGTTTGCCATAGGGAATTAGGTAAGGACTTTACCAATAATGCTTTTGCGCAGGGTCTGGACTAATGAGACTCTATCAATAATAGAATGAAAATATAAGATTGTTTGTCACTGACCCGTGGATTAGAAATTCCCTGGCTGAGGGGAGTTCGGGACATGGTAATGGCTCTGCTATGCCAGGATCTGTTAGAAGATCCATTCTCATCCCTTACCTCGTGGGTAAAAAGGCACTTAGGGATATGAGTTACACATTTTGGGAAGATATAAGATGGGGTTAGGAAACTAAGTCTCCATCTGCTCTCATACATGCAGCTTAAACTAGCAAGAGGTACCCAGCCATTCCTATTTTTAGATGCACTGCACTATCAGCAGTTTATTCCACTTAGGTTTCGCTTTAACCTATTTCATAGGTTAGCCACTTTTTCTCGGTGCATTGGCTGAACATACGATCATTCACCCTGCCCCTGCAACCAGAAATCAACACAGAGCACTTTGCATATAATGTTCTTCTGCACTTTTTATTCCAAGCCTAGACCCCGCACCATCAAGCCCCTTCCTATCAAACACTTCTTAAGTCATTGCACAGAAGCATAGCACTTCTCGCAGTCTTTGGCCTCAGACTACATTGTATTGATTTTGTATACCTTTTTGAGGCTTGTGATCAAGGTTAGAAAATCGATTGGGTAGGCTTCTGAAGTCTAGTATCATTTTGGTCGGGTACACTGTGATTTGTGGGCACAATGAATTGTCAGATATGCTGAGGGGGGCTAACTTCCCTTTTTTATCTTCATTTTAATTGTTTCTTTGTTTGCCACGGATCCTATTTGGTATTTGCTAAGTCTAATATTATTTGTCAAGAATACCAATATGAAATTGTGCTGTTTTACTATGTGTTTAATAATAATTTGTTATTTACAGTATATGTATCTCACGGTTATGATGTATAGTTATGATTTTTTTTTAACTGAACTGATCTAAACTCGAGCCTGTGCTATGAATTAAGCTGAAGGAGTTATTGGTTTTAGCTTATCAACCCCAACGTGACCTGCACGAGTGTTTGTGTTTCATCTGCACAGAAGCCATGATTGAGCACACCAGGATCAAGGGTAGAAGCAAGGTTTTCAGGGTCTTTGCTAAAAAACCCTTGCTATACAATTCGTTTTATTATCATTAATTCCCGTGTGATTTTGAATAAAGTTTTTCTGCTTTTATTGGTCGCTGTAGTTATTATGAAAGTGGAATGTTTGGCTGTCTAACCATACACCAAGCTCTCTAGGTTTTATAATACTGGAGACTGTAGTTGGAGTGTATATTTGTGTGTTTTGTATTTTATTTTGATTGCGCTCACATTTTATATAGGGCTCGTGGCAATAGATATTTCACATACTAGGCAATGGCGGGGCAGAAAAACAGCTTTTTCCGCCCGCGAGCAGCGGAACTCACGTCCGCCACATTAGGATAGGTAAACACAGGTCATTTCCCGTCCGCCGCGGAGCGCCGCGCTCCGCCATCAAGGTGCGCCCGCCACCGCGGCGGCTGGAGCCAATCGAGACCCTCCGCTGCAGCCGATGACGTCCGCCCCGCTCGACAAATTAGGATGGCCCAAACAAGCAGATGCACGGCAGCGGAGACACCGCACAGCTGAAGCAGGCGGAAAGTCGACAGCGGAGCACGAACGCCGAGACCCGACATGAACCCCATGGACCCAGCCCTCCACATGCATCCGGTCATGTACCTGCTGCAACACTATCGCCAGATGGGCCGCAGCGGATGCCGTCGCAGGTACGCCACTACACATATGCACCACACATCTCACATGCCGACACAGGGCCCAAACAGGGCCCAAACAAAACACTGGCATCCTGCTGGGGGGCACAACACATCCACATGGGCACCCACACATCACCCACCTCACAACAAGGCACCCCACGGCATCCGGAGCACACAACGTCCGCCAACCTGCAGCAACGTCACGGACACGTCACCGCCGCGGTCAACACATGCGCACTATGCAGAAGGCAGGGCAACACCAAGGCATGGCCAGGTCCCAAACATCACAGTGACACACCACCCCGACCAACACTGCACCCCACCCGAGCTAGTCACAGGCCAGGTGCCTATCCCGTGCACCCCCATGCACACCAACAAGCACTGTAACAACAAGCACAATACACACACACTGCGACACACAACCAGGGACACAGGCACTGCAGGATTGGCTGACAACGAACACACAACACCAGTGCACTCCCAACAGCCCACACAATTGCATACAATCATCCACACAGGGCAAGACAAAACAAACAACAGGCATACAACTCCTGGCTGACACATGTGTGTCTCACACCATACAGGGGCACACATACATACACTACAAACTAACGCCCTTCACACTGCACACCTCTGCCACACCCAACACCACACATGCCATGTAAGCCATGCCACCAGGACTAAGGGCCAACACAAGACGACCATACACATACACGCCTGGGCACACAGAAAGGAAAACACATACACCTCATCACATCATAGACATCGACTAAACCACAGCACAGCTGCACACCCTGTGCTGCCAGTGTCCCCCAAGGTGACCTGTGAACAGTGTATGCAGCAATAGCAATTCACCAACACGAAAACTGCATGGCCTGTAAAATAGCCATCACAGAGTACAATATCAGCAGGGCCAGAATGGACTGAAGACCCTGTCCCCCCTGTCTAAAAATCATATGGCCACATAGAGCCTTGCAATGGTGATTTACAAAATAGAGCATGGTACTCAGTCAAGCATATGCAAACAAGAAAAGTACTTTAATCAGTAAGGAGACTGAGAAAACACACCATAAGTAACTATTTATTCACATATTGCACAGATGTAGCTACACAACATTAGTAGACACCAGCAAGTCACAAAATCATGTACAAATGGCACAGACTATGCACTGGTCAAACACAATCGGGAAGTGCAGAGTCCTTGGCAGGGCAGGGTACAGCACATTAGAGCAACAGGCTCAGAGTCCTTGGCAGAGCAGGGGAGAGTACATCAGAGCAACAGGCCCAGAGTCCTTGGCAGAGCAGGGGAGAGTACATCAGAGCAACAGGCCCAGAGTCCTTGGCAGAGCAGGGGAGAGTACATCAGAGCAACAGGCCCAGAGTCCTTGGCAGGGCAGGGGAGAGTACATCAGAGCAACAGGCCCAGAGTCCTTGGCAGGGCAGGGTACAGCACATCAGAGCAACAGGCCCAGTCCTTGGCAGAGCAGGGTACAGCACATCAGAGCAACAGGCCCAGAGTCCTTGGCAGAACAGGGGAGAGTACATCAGAGCAACAGGCCCAGAGTCCTTGGCAGGGCAGGGTACAGCACATCAGAGCAACAGGCCCAGGAACACACCCAGATCGCTAACAATGGTCTAGAGTAGCACACCTCTGTGTGGCACAGGCGTCTGAGGGTGTTGACAACTCACTCCTGGCTGTCATGTGGAGTGGGACCTGGCTGTGTGTCAGGGACTGCAGGTCCACTTGACTGGTGTGACAGAGGGACATGTGATGTGGCTATAACAGAGGGCCTGCAAGGTGGAGGGCTGTGCGGACCAGGTGGCACCGTGGCACGTGGAGGTGGAGTCATGCACGCCCTTGACACAGTGTGGGTGGGAGAGGTTGGAGGGGTTCCCTTCCACTTCTTTGGAATATGAATTTGCTTCCCTGTCATGGGGTTGATGGGAAGTGGCGTTGACACCACCGGCACACCCCCCAACTGTCCCACATCAGGGGCAGACACTGGCACTCCCTCTGGAGAAGTGCTTGATCCTGCAGTACGCTTGGGCTGGCTACGCCTCCGGACCACCTTACCCTCTCTGGAAGGTGTACCCCCCACAGTGACCACCTTCCCACTTACCCCAGGGGTGGTGTCTACAGTGCCCTCCTGTCCCTTCTTGCCAGGGATGGCCACAACATTGCCCTCCTCTACCTGAGTCACTGGCCCGGACACAACACTGCCCTCCTTTGCCACAATGACTGGGCTGGTCACAACAGGGGTCTCCTCTGCCACAATGACTGGGCTGGTCACAACAGGGCTTCCCTCCACCTGCCTCGATGTACTTTGTTCTGGGGTTGATGTGGTAGGTGGTTGTGTCCCTGTGCTCTCCCCAGGTGTAGCCATGACATCCCACACATCCTCTGTGGGAATAGCTGAGTCAATTTCTGGTGATGCCTCTGCAGCATGTGAGCCTGGTGTCTGACACAATGCTCTTCTGGCCTTGCTCCTCTGTGACTTCACCTTGTCTGTGCATATTGGGGGGGCCCTGCTCTTCTTTGGGGATGGAGTCTGTGGACGGGATTGTTTGCTTTGGGTCTGACCTGTGCTCCTAGTGTTGTATCGTTTAGTTGATGTATGTCCCAAGTGCTCACTGTCATCTGATGTGGCCACTGACTGGGTGGACGTCACAGGCACCTGAGCTGCAAAGGGGGCATGTGCTTGTTGTAGGACTGACGTCACTGTACCTGACAATGACAGGAGTGTACGATGTAGGCCACCCACGTCAGAGTGTATGCCCTCCATGAATGCCAGAACCTGGCCTAATTTGTTATCGTGTGCACTGAAGGCATTGAGCAGGGCGATCTGGCCCACGCAAAGTTCCGCAGGAGCTCTACGCACTCTGCACTGAGGGCAGCAGGGGGGACAGGTGCAGGTGCAGCGGTGCCATGTGTGAATGTCACACGTCCCCTCTTAGTGACACGGATACGGGCAGCCCCAGAGGAAGTGGATGGGAGGGTGGGCAGTGGCCGCTGGTAGTCAGATGCAGCAGCAGACTCCCCATCTCCTGTGGCTGCTAACAGGGACGCATCCCCCCTGCCCTCAGATGAAGTGGTACTCTGTGTCTCAGCCACAGATTCCTCATGCATACTCCTGTCACCCTCAGCAGCGCTGGTGTGGTCAGTGTCACTTGGCTCCGTCTCACTTTGCTCTGCTGCCGCTGTCGTGCTGGTCTTGCTACCACTTTCAGGATCATGTTCCGCCGTGGTGTCTTGCAAATCTGCATTAGTGACAGAAACATGGTTGTATAAGTGTCATTGTCTGGTCACACGATATCAGATCAATGCAGCACATGAGAGGCCTAGAGCTACATGGTAACCACCACACCCTACAATCACTGTGCAGCTACACACCATATAGACCACAACAGTGCCTGTCATGCGGACAAACAGGCAGGAGTGGACCAATGTCGATGACACACAGCACTACACCCTGCCCATGGATGGTGTTCCCCCAGCCCACATTGACCTGCCCCATGGACATGATGTAGCCACAACAAACATCACCACTTACAGACCAAAAGGGATCCAGAGGGGAATACCCACACCTGTATTGTCTACACATGCCACATTGTCAAATAGGCCATTACAATCACCATGTGCCAATCTGGGTTCACATTGTCGTCAGATGTGTGGGCCACTACCATGAAGGTGCATGCAAAGTAGACAGACATGGTGTCACACTCATTAAGTGGACACAGCTGTACGGCATAATAGGGACTCCACCCACCATCACAAAGAAGAGTGACAATGTGGACAACAAAATATCTGTCAAGGACTGAAAACTGTAGGCAGGAGCTGCACAGTAAAGCCATGGTGGGTCAATGCCTCATACAGACACACATCACAGTTGCCACTCACATCACATATCACAGCATGGCAGCACATGCACATCACATGTGTCACCGCTGCCACAGGCACTCTACACATGCATCCACTCCCAGACAAACTCTCCCTCCCCGGATACTCACCATCTCTGTGTTGCTGCTGAAGCCCCTTCAGAAGTGCATCCAGGTCTGGATAGGTCACTGCCAGTATGCGTCTCATCAGCGGAGTCATGGTGCGCCGTGCCACACGCCCTGTGCGTGGTACCATCCCCAAGGTCATCTCTGCCACTTGCTTAGCCAGCCGGCTGATGTCGTCCCACCTCTTGTGACAGTGTGTGTGTCATCTGTTTGATACCCCCAGGGCTCGCACCTTTGCTGCTATGGCCCTCCAGACAGCCTTACGTTGGTGTACTTTGAGCTGCAGGTATGAGAGTAAAGAAGGCCAAATGAACATTTACACAATGACATATGTCAGCATCTATCAGTACAGCAGCCAGACACTGATTCAGGACTCACAGTGACCTCCCTCCCTCCAGAACTGGGGGTACCCTCACAAGGCCACTCTGCATGGCATAAACATTAGTGAATGCATGCACACATTGAGGTTCGTAGTCTCCATGATAATCACACTAAAGAATGATGCTTCAACACAAATGCATCAACAGCACTGTGTAATTCAGAAATTGTACAGGGCATTGATGGGGCATATCCACTAATCAGTGTGAAGCAACTGTAGCATGTAAGTTGGCTGATGGACAACGTTTGGCTGTGCAGCCACTGAACCTACTCTGTGGGGCACACTGACTATGACTACAGGGGCACCCTGAAATTACATCACAAGCGGACACTGTCCAGGCAGCTACAAGGCAAACAACCGTTGGTTATGTCTGCCCGAAAAAGTAGCAAATCCCACTCACACATACAAGTATAGGCCTAGGACAGAGTCACAATGCAAAACACACACTCCCACCACCTGGAAACATCTTGTCTGTCAGTGTTTGTCTGCACCCCACATCCAAAAGCACATACTGCAGCATCATGAATACACGTCTGACACCACCCTGCCCTACTGCTCCCTTCATGTTGACTTACCACGACATTGGGGCCACCAAACAGGCGTGGGTACTGTGCCAGCACATCGTTCACAAGGACATCCAGCTCCTCACTCGTGAATGGACTGGCACGGATCTTATCTGTTCTTGACATCCCTGTGGATATGGCAGACCTGTGGGGGAAGTGAGTTGTGAGGTGTCCCAGGCAGCAGGCTCTGTGAGCAGCAGGAGAGGGTCCCAGGCAGCAGCAGGAGAGGGTCCCAGGCAGCAGCAGGAGAGGGTCCCAGGCAGCAGGCAGCAGGCTCTGCGAGCAGTGGGAATGTGTGGCTCACTCCCACAGATTTATAGCCCCCTGGGTCGTTAGGAAGCTAATAAGCTGCTACAATTGGTTGTCTGGGTCTGCCTTATTCAAAAGCATCCAATGACCGCCTCCGCGGCGGCGGAGCACAGCTTCCGCAATTTTCAAATATGCATCATGCAACAGCGAACACCCATGCCATTGGCTGTATGCAATGCGCCATGGCGGTGATGCACCGCGACTCATGCGGCGGAGCATAGCCACCGGCATGTACACAAGTCCATGTGCCAATGGCTACCTTGGCTGGGTAGATGGTGGTGCTGGGGTCACAACGCCGGGGACCGGCGGTAGGTTCTGGCATTTTCGTACACATTGCTGTGTATGTCAATCCTGGACAATGTATAAGTACCCTGCAGCTACATGGTGTAGGGCACATCATTGTACACACGATGCCACACAGCCATTGCATCCACAGGAGGACGCACGTTCAGTGTGAGCCACTTTAGCATGTGTTTGTGCCATTTTAGTAAGGGTTTTGATGGGTGATGATGATTGACAGACGTCAGGTGCTCTACATAGATGTCGTGAGGTTTAATGTGTTGTTGGTCAGTGCAGACCTTGACCGGGCTGGTGGCACTGCATTGTATCGTACCTGACTTGTGCATTCACAACAGATCATGCACACAACCAGAAGTGTCCCTGCTACTGTGATCATTGTGTTAATGAATGGTTGCAGAATGTACATGATGTATTGAGGTGTGGCAGGTACGGCAGATGGGTATGACAGACATGTTAAGTCACATTACATTTGTGGCTCTAGTAGCTCCATGGGTGCGCATGTCAAAAGTTCAATCATTATATCCACTTTCACATTACCCGATGTGTTACTGTCACTTGGGTATTGTCACTGGAAAGGCCTGCCCTCTGTGTGTAGCTATTGGCCAGCCATGTAACCAGATGTGCCATGCATCTCTCTGGCCCTTATTGTTTTCCCATTACATCATTGATGCTTTGTGCTATGGCCATCTCATGATGCTTGTCATTGACCTATTTAATCCTAAACTAGGAGGAGGCCAAATCTCCTACGTCAGTTGATTGTGCTTGAGGACATGGAGAATGAGGCAATCATCAGGAAATTCAGGCTGGACAGACCGACATTGAAGATCGTGTGTGATCTATTGGAGCCCCACCTGCAGCCTCGCCGTCACTATCCCACGGCATTCACACCCACCTACAAGGTAATGGCAGCACTACACTTCTTTGCGACTGGTTCCTTCCAAGAGACCGTGGCTAACGCTGGGGGGATGTCGCAGCCCATGTTCAGCATGGTGCTGAGGGATGTACTTGAGGCCATGATGATATATCGCAATCGCTACATACATTTCCCCAGGGGACGTGAATTGGCTGCCGTTAAGGGGGACTTCTATCCACTTGGGCGCATCCCACATGTAGTCGGTGCCATAGATTGCACCCATGTGGCTCTGGTGGCACCGCAGGCGACGGAGCACATTTATCGGAACCGCAAACACTACCACTCCATGAATGTGCAGGTGGTGTGCCTTGCGGACATGACAATATCACATGTGTGTGCAAAGTATCCCGGTTCGGCCCATGACTCTTTCATTATGAGGAACAGCATGGTGCCACGGATGATGGAGAATCTGCATCCCGAACGTGCCTGGATTGTGGGTGAGTTACACTACTGCTATCACGTGCTATGTGTCACTGGCTTTACTGTGGCCGTACAACATTGCTATGGGTGTTTTTCATTCACAGGGGACTCTGCATATCCCAGTAGGCCATGGCTGTTGAGCCCACTCCGGAATCCCCAGACACCAGCAGACATCCGCTACAATGAGGCCCATGGCAGGACACGACGGGTAATTGAACGGACTTTTGGCCTGCTGAAGTCAAGATTCCGGTGCCTTGACAGGACTGGAGGCGCACTCGCATACTCGCCTGGGAAGGTGTGCAAGATCGTTGTGGCATGCTGTATGCTACACAACCTGGCCATCCACAAGGGGGTCCCCCTGCTCCTGGACGATGGTGAGGAACCAAGGCCACAACCTGCTCAGGGACCTGAATCCAGTGATGAGGACAGTGGAGAGGAGGAAGGAGTTGACCAACGCCAGCAGCTAATCCAACGCTACTTCACTTGAAGGTGTGTGACGAGTTACAACGTCTACATAGTCTAGTGTGGTAGCTTTTGTTGTGAATGGATATGCGCAGATGTCCCCAATAGCCACATGTTCTGTCACCTATGTATGGTATTGTTGGAATGGACGTTACGTACCGAGATGTATTCTGGACCGTATTTGTGCATATCAGCTAGACAATGTGTAGTGTACATGTGATAATTTGGATATTTGTGGAGCAGTGATCTGTGTGTGTTGGCACGATGAGACCAGTGACTGTAGTTCTGTTGTGTCTCCCTAGGTGCTCCAGAGTGTTCCTGCCCTGCATACTGTACATCATGTTTACACATCATGGACATTATCATCAATGTAAATACTGCACTAAAGAATTCAATACACAAAATCTGGAGTGTCAGGTATTTTATTTACGGGGTGGACATGTGAATTGTGCGGGAATATTTACAGGAAGGTGGGGAATGGCCAGTGAGTTGACAGTCATGGTCGCAGAGATGCAAGAGTAGACACCACATGGATGTGGTGACCCAGTCCAACAGACAGGTGCCATTGCCAAGGCAATGTGGGGAAAGACAGTCCAAACAGTGAATGCAGTTGGGGAGAGGGTTGTCTTCACGGCTGGCTCCGTGACTGGCGTGTGGCAGGTGCTTTGCTTCCAGAGACTCCCAGGCTCTTCTTCGGATGCCCCCTAGATCTTTTTGGCGGTGGGGGGCCTACTGAATGGCCAGCGGCGTCAGAGGACTCGCCCCTCTCTGTTGGCGCAGGGGAGGATGGTGGACTGTCATCCTGCTGCACAACAGGAGGGGACGGCGGTGATGGTTGGGACACAGGCCTGTCCCTCTGCAACGCCACTTGCTGGCCCATGAGGTCCACCATCTGTCCCAGGCGGTTATCGATGGACCTCATCAGCAGGATGAGCTCCCTTAATAGTTCATCCGACCGGCCACTTTGTCCCTGGACCTCTTGGTAGGCCTCCACAACTCTGGTGAAGTGGTCCAGGGATGGTGTCCACTCCTCCCGAGGTCTGGTGTTGACCCTGGCCCTCCCACCTGCTCTGCTGCCACGGACCTCTTCCCTCGCCACTGGTGCACCACACACTGGCTCCCTGCCCTCCACAGTTGTTGGTGTGGGCTGGTCATCCCTAGGGACAGGGAGGGTGCTGCAGGTGGTACTGGTGGTAGTGGTGGTGTTGGTGGCAGTGGCTGCGGTGGTGGTTGCGGTGGAGGCAGAGGCCGTGACAGCAGGGGTCTGCTGCGTTGTTGTTGCAGCAGAGGTGGTGGTGGGGAGGATGGGGGCCTGGGACCTCTGGGTCTGTGGAACACCAGATGGGCCGGCCTGGAGCTCATCATCCAAACTGTCCTGGGAGTCTGCATCTGTGAGTCCATGTGCCGGAGGTGGAGACTGGCTCTGCTGGTCGTTGGTGTTGTCCCCAGCAGTGAGTTCTTCATCACCTGTGGAGTAGATGGGGAGTGGTCAGTGTTTGTGTCATCTGCGTATCATCAGCTGTCTGTACACTAGTGCAATTTGCTGTCATCAGTTGTACAAATCATGGCAACACCGTGTTACATTACATAGTGCAGAGTTACATCATGGAGTCATAAAGGTTGATTGTCTATGCATTGCGTACAATACTTATTTGATTTCTACACACACACACTTCATGAAGATATACGGTAGTTACATACCTGTAAGGTGAGTGTGCAGGGTGCAATGGCTGACACTTGCTCCTGGCTGGGGGAGGCCTCCATGCTGCTGGGCTGTGGGACAGGGGTGCATGCTGGGAGTAGTGAGACAGGCCTCCCTCCCTCCCTCCCTCACACCCACAAACAGCCTCCAAGTGAAGATGGCTACCAACCTGCAAGTTTGTTTGTTAAACAGTGCAATGGCTGACACTTGCTCCTGGGTGGGGGAGGCCTCCATGCTGCTGGGCTGTGGGACAGGGGTGCATGCTGGGAGTAGTGAGACAGGCCTCCCTCCCTCCCTCACACCCACAAACAGCCTCCAAGTGAAGATGGCTACCAACCTGTAAGTTTGTTTGTTAAACAGTGCAATGGCTGACACTTGCTCCTGGGTGGGGGAGGCCTCCATGCTGCTGGGCTGTGGGACAAGGGTGCATGCTGGGAGTAGTGAGACAGGCCTCCCTCCCTCACACCCACAAACAGCCTCCAAGTGAAGATGGCTACCAACCTGTAAGTTTGTTTGTTAAACAGTGCAATGGCTGACACTTGCTCCTGGGTGGGGGAGGCCTCCATGCTGCTGGGCTGTGGGACAGGGGCTATGGTGGGAGTTGTTGTACTGACATTCCGGCCCCATACAGGCCTCCTCAGCAGAATGGCTGGCTACATGTTGGTTAGGGATGGACAGTGTATTGGTGGTTGGGTATTGCAAGGAGGTAAAACTCAATGTGGTGTTAAACATTTGTCGGTACTTACCAGCCTCCGCTCCCCCGGCTACTCCTGTGAAACTCTCAGGTAGCAGGATAGCAAGCACCTTCTTCTCCCATGGTGTGAATGTCTTCAGTGGGATGGGAGGGCCACTGCCAGTCACGTTTGCCAGAGTCCAGTTCTTGCTCTTCTTCTCCTTGACAACCCTCTTGAGATCATGCCACCGCTTCATGATCTCCTTCTTGGATCTTGGGGTGGCCCCAACTGCATTCACCCTTTGGACTATCCTTTCCCACATATGTGTCCTGGTGGCTAATGGTGTCTGTTGGACTAGGTTACCAAATAGTTGTGGTTCTACTCTCACAATCTCGTTGACCATGACTGTCAACTCACTCTCTGTGAATTGTGGCATTTTTTGTGATGTCATGGTGTGGGGGGGTTGAGGTGTTTGTGTGTGCAGGGGTGTGTGGGTGCAGGGGTGTGGTGATGAGGTGTGTTATGTGCTGGGGGTTTGATTGTGATGGTGTGATGGTGGTGTTGATGGTGGGAGGGTGGGTGTGGTGTGCGATTTTGCCTCTCCTCTCAGATGTGGTGTGTGGCCTTCTGTTCTGGAAAGATGCAAAGGATTGTGGTGAGTGGAGGGGGTGGCTTTGTACTCAGCTGTGTGGGTGTGTCCAATTGGATTGTGGTTGTCAGGTGTGGTGTGGGTGTTGTTATGTTGTTTTGTATATTTGTTTGTCATTTCTGTATCTGTGTGTGTGTGTGTGTTGTATCTATTGGGGGCAGGGCTACTTTGTTTATGCAGTATTTGGCATCACTGCGGTGCTTTGACATCGACCGCCATGTATTTCATGTTCGTCCGCTGCCGTGACTTTGCTGGTGCTTGGCCGCCATTTCTCCCATGCAATCCTGCCTTCGACCGCGGCGGTCGGTGCCGCCCGCGCCACCCTCGGGGATATCGTAATTTCCCGTGCAGTGTCTCCGCTTTCCCTGTGGGCGGTTTTGTATTTTCCGCTGCTTTTCCGACCGCCGCGGTCGGAGTTTTGTCATCAGCGCACACGTCGGGCGGTTTCATTTTCACCGCTACCGCCGCGGTCGGTCTGTACTGGCGGTCGATCCTAATTTGTCTGCCGGTTGAACAGCCTCCATGGCGGGCGGTTGTTTTCCGCCTCCATGGCGGGCGGGGTGGTTTTCCGCCCGCTATCCTAATGGGGCCCTAGATTTTAAACGGCAGTGGGGGCATTACTAAAATTAAGAAAGGCAAGTGGTGAAAAAGAAAAATGTGCACGTGCAAGTAAAAATTATAGGTTTTCCGAGTAAGGTGCAATTTGGATTTTCTCATGAATGGACGGATCTTACAAATGGAGATAACCCGACAGAAACCTTAAGAAGACATTCCAGGATTTAGAGATTTTGCAATTCGCAAAATTATCTGAAATCAAGGGGCAGATGTATCAAGCCTTTTGCGCCCCGCAAAAGGCCTTTTTGCATGTTTTGGCATGCATCAAAAATTCGCAAAATAAGTAATAGCAAAAATTTGCGATTCCTTTTTTTGCCATAGCATTTAAGGAATCGCAATTTTGCGATTCCTTAAATGCTATGTATGTAGCATTTTTTAAATGCGATTTTTGTTTAAGAATTCGCTAATTACCACCAACTTGTAGTTGATGGTAATTTGTGAAGTCTTTAAAAAATGCACAATTTGACATTTTTGATGGTGGCATGTGATGCACACACATGCCCATAGGGCATGTATGTGCGCCATATGTACACACATGTACATTTCAGGGGTGCAGCAGGGTGTCTTCCAGACACCCCTGCACCCTTGAAATAATTCTCAAATTGTGATTAGCAAATTGCGAATTCGCAATTTGAGAATTACTTCACAATCATTCCTATGGTCCTCCTTGCCCATAGGAATGCATGGGAAATTATTCCTTATTTGCGAATTCGCAAAATGCTAATTCGCAAATAAGGAAGATTAAGGAATCGCAAAAAAATAGCGATTTTTTTCATACATTCCATTCTGCTATTTCTAAATAGCGATTCCTTAAAAATCGCTATTTAGGAATCGCAAAATGGAATCTTGATACATCTGCCCCCAACTGAGGAGTGCAATGACCCCAATATTTATCTTTTTGGCTGCAAAAAAAGGTCTCCCGCAGACAGCAAAAAAAATGGTGACTTCCTATTGGATGTACGCACACATGTCACTACGTGGCGCCGTAGAACCGTGTTAGCTGCCTGCTTCCTCCTGCCACTTTAGGAATTACAGAATCAAATGTATAATCTTGGATGTGGGCCCTGTGGGTCAGGTTTACATTCTCTGGCGCCTGGATCCAGAGCTGCGCGTGCCTCACAGAACAAAGGGGATAACAATGCTGTTGATAGAAAGACGTGGGAAAAAAAAGTAGTGCTTCACTGGCAAACTCTGTAAAGTGGCACTAGTGTTTTTGGATGTGTCTCCTGTAGGATAGCCCTGCTATCTAAAGCTGTCGCCCATGAGTCTGTGTATGTCCTGTTACCTGAGAAGTCTGTGTCTGCATATACCTTCTATAGTTTGAACATCATCCGTGGAGGGCAGGTAGCCTCTTTCTCCCTCTTCCCATTACTAGTGCCAATATAGGCAACTCACCCAACATGAAGAACATAGCATGTACATCAATAAATAAGCACAAGACATGTTTGTTGGTAAACATGTTGCTGCAGGTTTTATTTCATACCAGAAATATGCCAACGTGGTGGGTTAACTTACTGGGGATGCAAGGGCAGGCCTCGGTGACTAACCTGAGCTGCCCTGCTCGCCTGATGAGCCAACTGCACCGTGGCCAACCCAATCGGTGCTACCATTTTGTGGGGGTTATCCCCTTTAAATACAGTGGACCACCAGTCCATCCATTTACTCACGCCTTTTTAGGGGCGGAGCGTGTCTAGGTAAAACCCTGGTTGCTCAGGCTTACAACCGCCCGAAGGACTAGCAGGGCGCTGTTGCTTTCCTCCAGGGTCCTGCCGTAAAGACTCATGGGGTTGTTTGGCTTCTGCACCCCTATTGAGCACCTGAAGAGGGTACCCCTATGTACCATTCAGCCTCCGGATCACCCTGTAAATCCGCCGGCAGCAAAAATTAACAAGTTGTTCCTACCTAGCTGTGCACCCCAGCCAACACACCTGGTATGCGGTCGGGAGGGAGACAGCATGACCAGAAGGCACAAAAGGAAAACCAGATGGACGGGGGCATTTATAAGTACCTTGCCCCCAGCTTCTGATGCGCCGGATGTGATGTGTGGCCCTCGCCAGGCTTTGGGGACTCCCAGAGGGTCCCAACCACTAGCCATGCTGCTGTGCCTAATGTAGCTTTAGGGTGGACGCCCTCTTGAGTGGGCACACTGCATGTGCCACGGGCAGCCTCATAGTGCCAATATAGGCAACTCACCCAACATGAAGAACATAGCATGCACATCACTAAGTACACAAGATATGTGTGTTGGGAACATTTTTGCTGCAGGTTTTATTTCATACCAGAAATATGCCAACATGGTGGTTTAACTTATGTGCGATCCAAGGGCAGGCAGCCGTGACTAACCTAAGCTGCCCTGCCCACCTGACGAGGGTCCTGCCGTAAAGACTCCTGGTGTTGTTTGGATTCTGCGCCCCTATTGTGCTCCTAAAGAGGGTACCCCTATGTACCATTCAGTCTCCGGTTTGCCCTGCAACTCCGCCAAGCCCTGGATGTGGCCACCGTCAAATCCGGGGCGCCCGCACCATGGCAGGCTCCATAATCCCTACAACCTGCAGATACCAGTCCTTCCAGCTGGACCAATCCCCTATCAACCTATGGCCGGTGTGCCCCGTCCCTATCGGGGTACCCTGTTGTGTTGCGCTAACGGTGCCATGCCTAATTTACCAAGAGCCTTCTTATTTTATTTGATTTTGAATTTGGGTTGCACCAAGCCCTCCTGTTTGGTGTGATTGTACTTGGCTTAATTTACCCTTCTATAGGAAGCTGTCGCCCATGAGTATGTGTATGTCCTGTTACCTGGAAATTCTACGTCTGCATATACCTTCTATAGTTTGAACATTATCCGTGGAGGGCAGGTAGCCTCTTTCTCCCTCCTCCCGTTACAATTTATCACAGTAATAAGGGTTTTTGATATTTTACCCAGCCCATTACCACCACCTCCCGGTGCATACTTCTTTAAATATTCTGGATTTTTCTCTGGAAAGCATTTTAGCTTGCATTTTTACAAGGGATTTACGGAAATTAATGGTTATTTTCCATATTGGAATTGTGGTCGCTGTCTCTGGGCATCTCTCCAGATTGAGAGGTAAAAGGTGCCCTGGCAAACAGATTTGACAAGCTCCAGCTGACATTTTTCATAGCTAAAGCTTGTATAAACATTAGTGGCAGCTGTTTGAGTTAGTACTTTACACCAGTGGCAGCTGGTGATCTATAAGAGTGGAGGGGGCGTAATTCCTTGCCCAATTTTCAACAACATACTGCAAAGGGGAAAGGTGCAGGAGTACTTATTCCCTGAATTTCTGTTTTTAAATGAGGTGAAATAATGTATTTTCCAGTGCAATTTTCCTAGAAAAGTTAAAGGTAAATAAACTCTGCAAGAGCACATGAGGAGCAAGGAGGTCAAATACAGCTATAATTGTGCCATTGGGCAGTGTTGACTGTAGGCACACACATTAATGTTGACCCAGAATGAGGCCTATTGCCTTCAGTTGGAGTTGCTAGTGTGTATTTCCAAGAAGGAAAAGAATCCCCAACGTAATCAAGTATAATCATCGAGTGGTGTCACATCATTGGTCACAGAGCAATAAAATTGATTTTAACTGTCTTGGCTAGAGGTGTCTCTCTCTGAGTGCTTGATATGCTGCAGATCGGGTTTCCTGCTGCAGCCTGACAATCTTGTGGCCATGCTCCTAAGTATAGAAGTTCGTTTGGGTACACACCCAGGCCTTTTTACCCAACCACACCCCTACTCCCAAGATTTTTCAATTCACTTCTGAACATATGTAATGTACGTTTAGTGTCTGCTGTCTTCTCATCACACAACAGCTTCCTTTTACAAACTGGGCCTGGTTACTCAGTGGGTTAATTCATCCACTTCAAGGATCTGTCTCAGGTTCAAATCTTGGCCGGTCCAATCACCCTTTCATCCTTCTATGGTTGATAAAAAGAGTTGGGTAATGATGAACATCTGTTATTTCAGAGCTAAGACACTCTTCAGGGTGAACATGTGCTTTGTAAATAAACATGATTTGTCTCAACATCATAACCACACTACAGCTTAGGTTACTCATCAAATGTAACTGTAATGCTATGTACCATATACTGTTTTTATGCAGAGCATTTGTGAATAAAATGTTTGATGCTGTAAAATTATTTACCCACAAAACAATCCACTTTTTCATGTGCCTGAGAAGCCTCTTCCTTTTTACACATTGCCTTTTCTACATGTCGCTTGGCCTTTTTCTCATGCCACAAAGCTTTACCAAATATCTCCTGCCCTTTAGTTATTTTCAGAAAACCAAGTTTGTCCTGTCTAGGAAGGGCATGACAAGGGGAAAAATGCTACTGGAAGAGCTGAGTGAAACCAGCATTACCTCAAAGTTGCTTTGTGAATCGAGGGCTTATGAATTTGGAGTTTAATAAGGCTCTCACATAATTCTGAAGGAATATCTATCTATCTATCTATCTATCTATCTATCTATCTATCTATCTATCTATCTATCTATCTATCTATCTATCTATCTATCTATCTCTCTTTCTCTCTCTCTCTCTCTCTCTCTATATATATATATATATATATATATATATATATAATATTTATATATATATATATATATACATATATATATATATATCAATAAAATAATTAAACCAGCTCTCCCACTGTCTTTCACAGATTCAAGCACCCCAACCTGAAACTCTTCTCTCCCCTTTCTGTGCATGAAATTCTCACTGTTATCACTAGAAAACAGTTGGATACATTTCTGTTCCATCAATACCTGGAGGGAGCTTTAACATTTTATTATTCAATTGATCTGCTTCATAAGATCCTCCTCCCCCTTTCTTTCTGGCCCTTCTGGGTACTTGACAATCCCCTTCCACTATGAAAACGGTGTCCACAGTTGTAGGTTCAGTTAAATTATTTTAAGGATCCATTCACCCCAATCTCACCGTTGCAATATACAGAGCTCTGATGTTGTATCGCAGAAACGTTGCACTGGTGCACATAAAACAGAGCAAATGCACGTTCAACAGTTTTGCTCCATGTGTAATATGTATTTGAGAAATAGATTTTGCTTTACGGCATCTGATTCTTATGTCTAAAATATTTTGCACAGGAAAACGTTCTATGAAAACGGGAGAGTTAGGTAAATGTGATTGGTAGCTATTGATTTAGCCAAAATTAGATCTCGCCTTACTACCCAAGTTCAGCTATGATGATCTTTTATTTTCCTGCTGCAAGTTGTCAAAATTATACTTACAATGTAGTCATGCTGTAAAGATCACAGACTCCGAATTCCATTTATGGATTTTTATTATAAGGCCAAAAATAATTGGATATAGACACACCGCAAAATCAGTGAATATAGGTACAGGAAAATCAATACAGAGCCAAATCTACGCATATAATTGATTCGGCAAAAGAGACACAAAACAATAAACTCAAAGATTAGTACACAACCCAAGATGGAGGCGGAGTCCAAATCCCTTTTTATTAGGAAAGAAAGCATGAAATATCATTCCCTACACTACTCTCATGAATGATGGTTTTGACGGGTTTCCCTTATCTTAGTTCTCAAAGGGGTCAGCACGTGTAGACTTCCTTAAAAGTACTCACGTCAAATGGGTCAAAATACCTTAAAGCTATGGAGCTCGGTCTTAAGATGCTCCTTCTTCTCCGAAAATCTAGAAGTCTAATTATCCTGTCCCTGCGCACAACACAAAAAGGAAAAATCCAGCTCCCTTCTAAATGTATCACCTGACAAAATCTTTTCACTTTTTCAGTACATCGGTGATTTTCCATGACTTCTTTTACTAAATCTTCTTAGCTTCTTTGTGACCTTGGAGTGTAGATAGGCCAGGCACAGACAATATCCTCCCTTCTCGCTTCTCAGACTGTTCAAAGACATTCCAATTATCTCCTTAAACTAAAAATAATGAGGATACATTCCTTCTACCTACAATGGGATGAGAGCATACAGTTCTAGCACAAACAAAGATACATTCAATTAGTTCTACAGTAGCTGAGGAAGTGAAACCGTAAACAACCTGCAGCTTGGGGCCTAGACTGCAGGCAACTTTAACACATACAATTACATTAACAATGTCTTTCTGCACCTGTGTATACAAAATAATGGTGTCTTCTAATATATGCAAGTTCTATGTAAAATATACATTATATTTCTTGTTAACGTGTAGAATAAATGCATTTAACAGACATCATATATAATGATACTAAAAACATATGTGGGTGCGTTTAAACTAGGAGTATGATGCACCCCAACAATTAGAGTGCTTTATGCGCTCTATCAGTTCCCCCCTCTTATGACTAGTGTCATAACACCAACATCTTACTTTGCAGAAGAGAGCGGACTAAACAGAAGTTGTAGCCTGCTGTCCTTGTCTGAATTTCTCTAATCCCTTAAGATGCAGATAATGACTGTCCTGCAGTCGTTCTAACAGCTGCTCTCATTTCTTCAAGGAGTTTTCAGCATGACGTGCCTTTTGCCATTTGTAAGCCTTAATGGCTCCCAACAATACAATGATACAAATGACTGCTATTATGATGGGTTTTAAGATATATCCCGTTATCCCTTGTCCCAAGCTTCCAAACCAATTCCCAATCTTCCCCAAATCCTTGCCAATTTGCTCCCATAGGTAATCTGCAGCCAAGTCACGCAAATCCTGATGGATTTCTGAGATGTTACTGATATATTTACGTATATCCCGACTATTGTCTGGAATATATGTGCAGCATTGCTGCACTTTCAATAATTTACAGACTCCTCCAGCTTTTACTGGAAGGACGTCTAAAGAAAGTCGATATTGAAGAACCACAGCCCTTATCGAGACTATCTCTCCATCCACAAGTAGTAAGATTTGGGATGCATTCACAGAGAGTTTATCTACTATATTTGCCAGCTTTCTAATTTTCACATCATTCAAAATCGGGAAACATCCTTTACAACGCAACTTTTACCACGCAGTGCCTTTACGACGCAACTATTACAACGCATGTCATTACAACGCATTGCGCTGGGGGGCACTCTAGGATAGGGAATAGATTTAATTTACTATCCAACACCTTCCCCACTATCCACGGGGACTGGAGTTGGAATAGTAAATTAAACTATTCACTATCCAGCACCCCTAAGCGCTATGCGTTGTAACAGCATGCGTTGTAAAAACTGCGTCGTAACAGCATGCGTGGTAAAAGCATGCGTTGTAATGTCATACATCCTTCAAAATCACACCAACACTCGGTATCATGGCTGCAAATATATCACCAACAACTTGTACAGCACTTACACCATGTTTTCCTCTGTGAACGCTTTTTCCTTCCAAAGGCCATAGGTCCTCTACATGAAAGATTTTGGGAAATACCATTGCTAGTTAGCAAGTGCCATACCAATGGATGTTTAACGGCTACTCAAGCCGTGGAGGGGTCCCGCTGCACTGGAGCAGACCCGTGGTTTTGCCAACCGGCCGAATCAATAGCGGGACAGGCGCTGGGATTTTGGAAACATGATTAATGTCTGCTGAACACAGGGATGTTGCACACAAACCCACTGTGGATTTACTTTTGACATTTGAACTACGGGAAGCACGACAACTCACAAGAGTAACACTGGAGCACTTCAGATACCAGGGGGCCATGCGAGTGGCCACGCCCACTGGGGCTGGTATCAGTGATTAAGGCAGGTGCTTTAAAAACAGTCTATGCATGTCCGCAGTCACTAAGCCCATGATTAAGTGCCAGAAGCACGAAACGCGTCGGGCGAAATTGCAAATTTTGTTGTGGCCTTCCTTTTGTTGATTTTAGCGGCAGTTTCCAGAATAAATCGAAAAGCAACACTTGCCTGAGTGGACCCTTCCGTTTGTGGGAACTTGTTGTTGGATGTTTAACGGCTACTCAAGCCGTGGAGGGGTCCCGCTGCACTGGAGCAGACCCGTGGTTTTGCCAACCGGCCGAATCAATAGCGGGACAGGCGCTGGGATTTTGGAAACATGATTAATGTCTGCTGAACACAGGGATGTTGCACACAAACCCACTGTGGATTTACTTTTGACATTTGAACTACGGGAAGCACGACAACTCACAAGAGTAACACTGGATCACTTCAGATACCAGGGGGCCATGCGAGTGGCCACGCCCACTGGGGCAGGTATCAGTGATTAAGGCAGGTGCTTTAAAAACAGTCTATGCATGTCCGCAGTCACTAAGCCCATGATTAAGTGCCAGAAGCACGAAACACTTCAATGTCACATAAGCACTTTGTCCACACACAAAATACACATTTGGCACTATGGTCAACTTATCCAATAATGCCTTCCTTATTGCTTCTTCAATTAAGAAAATATGTTCACAACCACTCTCACCTACAAAGATTTTATCATAGTAAGTTGATGGGTGTCTAATGCATATCTTCCCCTTTAGCTTAAAGTCTAAAGCAATGGGACAAGAACTTCTCTTTGCCGTATGGTCTAATTCTTCTTGCATCCATGGGATAACCTTATGTTTTGGATCTGCCCTAAATAGTGTTTGTCTATGTCGATCTTCTATCTGATCTACAAATTTCTTTTCAATGGCAGGCAGAATGCAAGTTAAGTTGTGCCTATGAGCATACGAAGTGTCTAAGGTAATGGTAGGCACAAAATATGTAGACATCCTCTCTACTTCTTTATAAGAATCATACTTATTCATGTACTTTAGAACTGGGACTTTTGAGAGTACCCCATCATAATTGGAGAAGTAATACTCAAAGTGGGCCTTACTGTAAAACATGCTTAGTAACACACTACATGTGATGCCATAAGTCAAAGGTAAGTGATGATATTAAATGCCCTCCTCTACTGATGCGGGTAATTGCATGCACACATACCAATCTTTTGCTTCCATCATGTCTACGTACTCATACAATAACCAAGCGTATGCATTCAGGGTGAAATCTACTTTTGCTAAATTTATGTGAGGCATCCGGCTAGTTTCTCTAATCATATCTCTATCTTTGGCAGATGCACCCTCACCTACGTCTGCAGTAGATGAGGTAGGTGTCATTTCCTTCTTTTCAGACTGGTGAGACCCCACCAGCGATGTAACAATCACCACAGCTATGACAATAATAATAAGGGTACCAATTATGCACTTTTGTGTGCGTCCTGATTTCTCGGACTCCATCTTGAATCACTGTGTTGCCTTGAAACGTAACTGGAGTCAACAAAGTCTCTGGTTATTTTGCTTGTTCAAGCCGATTGTTTAGATTGTCTTTATTGTCTTTTCTCCATACGATTCTTTACTCAATGTTCAGTTCAACAAGACTAAACCTATTGAAGAGATGTAGTAAGCCCTCACCCTCACTACTTCTCTCTAGTAAAAAATACCCTAATTTAAATATTCTTCCTCTTGGGGCTAGGTTATCTTCATTCTAAGGCTATAAATGTCTCTTTTAAAGTTCACGCTTCATAATTTATGATGTTTGATCCAAGCATAGTCAGAACAAGTTGCAATATTTCAGCACAAATTTCTCCCATTTCTTGTGCAGTTGGCTCTCAACCAAAAGTAGGGAAATTAACCTGGTTGAGGATCAAAAAGCGCAATCCACTTAGCCTTGGTGGATCAGGAACTGTCAAAGTCAGTATTCTGAATTCATCAATTCCAGGGACTATTAACTGCGGATCAATGGTCAGGGTGCTGTCTCCGTGACTCACTGTGCCTGTCCCCGGTCTCCCAGATCCTCCAGGTCTCTGCATATGCAGCCAGGTACGTCCACTCAGGAGATGGGTACTTTCGGGATGGTACTCTTTCTCTTCTGGATCGTCTCAGATCATCCTGTCTTTCTTCAGTTTCAGTTTGATCAGATTCAGACATTTCAGGAATCGGAGCAAGATCTTTCTCAGCTGTAAGCCTTGGATTCAGCCTTTCTTTCTTTGTTGGCCACTTTGATGTTACAGAATCTGCTCTCCTCCATTCTTCCTCTTGATCTGATCCTTCTGCTCCAGATGGTTCACTCTGCTCTGGTTCGAAGTTCACTTCTATAACATCGTCTATCTCAGAGTCTGCATTCACCTCAGAAGTTGCCGGATTTATTCTGTCTTGCTCGACTGATTGTTCCACTTCTTCGAGAGTTCTCACAATCGGACTTGTTCTTACTGTTTCTGTTGAACCCTCGATTGCACTTCTTGGAACAAGAGGCATTGGTTCGTCCACAGGTTCTTGGACTCTGTGAGTCTGGGAAGCGTAGATCAAGTTTGGCAATCCTCCACACTTCACCTCTGTACTTGTGACTAGAAGCACCTGGTACAGTCCACGCCAATGGACATCAAGGCAGCTCTTTCTCACGTGCTTTCGGACCACAACCCAGTCACCAAGGCTTAGATCATGCAGCAGGTCACTCGAGGTGGATGCAGTTGCAGCCTCGACCTGGTGGGACACAGAATTAACCACATCAGCCATTTCTTGACAATAATCCATAATCAAGTCATCTGTGATGTTTATCAATGCTGTCGCTGGCACCATAGGCAGTTGCATAGCTTTTTTCATAAATATCACGTGGGGAGCGAGCCCTGTTCTCCTATCAGGTGTACTACGCAGGCTCATGAGTACCAATGGGAGGGGTTCAGGCCATTTCAGTGAAGTTGACTAACACATCTTGGACACCCTCATTTGGATTGTGCCATTTACTTGTTCCACTGGACCAGAAGCCTCGGGCCTGTAGCTGTAATGTAATCTTTGATTGATTTTCAAAGCTGCACATAACAATTTCATGAGTTCGTTATGGAAGTGTGTTGCTCTATCTGTTTCCACCGAGGTTGGAATTCCAAACCGCGGTATCAGTTCCCTTAAGAGCAGTTTTGCCACTGTGAGACTTTCACTCGCTTAGTTGGATACGCCTCAACCCATCGTGAAAATATACAGACCAAGACATATCTCAACCATTGCATCTTGGCATCTCAATGAAGTCTAACTGTATTCTATTGAAAGGACCTCCTGATTTTCCAATGTGACTCATTGCCACCACATTTCTCTTTCCCACATTCATTTGTTGACACGTAACACATCTGTGACAAACTGCTTCAGCATGCACACGGAATCAGGGGTAAAACCATGTCTGCCTAAACACTCACACCATGGCATCTCTTCCAAGATGAACTGCTCTATGAATCTGCCTTGCCATTGGGCTCAATAAACAATTCGGTAACATCGCCCTTTTATCTGTTGATACCCATATGCCATCATCTCTCTTTTGACAGCCTGCTCTAACCCATGACGCTGCTTCCTCTTCTGAAACCTCATCTTGTAGTCTCTTAACCTCATCCCATGTATCAGCCACAGCCAACATCATGCTGAGCTCGGTCTCTTTTGCACTTTCTCCTACATAGCCTCCATTGAAAATACAAACATGTAATGCACAAAAACAAGCTACTTCATCAGTATAGTTATTACCCTTGGTGACAAAATCTTCTCCTTTCCCATGGGCTGCACATTTTACTACTGCTATGGCTTTCGGTTTCTGTAAAGCTTCTAGTAAATGACGAACATATTCGCCATTACGGATAGGGGATCCTGAAGACGTTAGGTATCTCCTCTGAGACCATAACTGTCCAAAGTCATGAACCACTTCAAACCCATACTGGCTGTCTGTGTATTTGGTCACTCGTACTCCATCTGCAATGGTACAGGCACACGTCAGGGCAACAATTTTTGCCACCTGAGCAGAATATACTCTTGTTAAACAGGCAACTTCAACTACTCTCAAAGTAGTACAGACAACAAAAGCCACTCTCAGGTACCCTTCATTGTCTCTTAAACATGAACCATCAACAAAAAGGATCAAATCAGATTCGGGTAGTTGTTCATCAACAATATCAGGTCTGGGTTTTGTAGACAGTTCAGTAACATATAGACAGTCATACTCTTCACAATCTTCTCCTTCCTCTTGTGGAAGAGGCAACAATGTAGCAGGATTCAGGGTAGTACAACGCTTTAGAGTAACATATTCAGCAGCTTACATGACTTGTTCATATTTTGTAAGCCTATTGTTGGTGAGGTGCTGCGTCTTTGTCCTTGTCATTAGCAATTCCAATGAATGTGGCACATACACCACAAGTGGATGACCCATTGCTATACTTTCACACCTCTTAATGCTGACATCTGTTGCAGCAACGGATTTGAGACATCCGGGCAACGCAGAATCTACAGGATCTAATGTAGCTGAAAAGTAAGCAACTGGTCTATGGGCACCTCCATGTGTCTGTACAAGGACCGCTAATGGGCATCCTTTTTTCTCACAGCAAAAGAGAGAAAACGTGTTATTGTAATCTGGCATTCCCAGTGCTGGAGCGTGACATAGGCTCTCTCTCTCAGCTCATGGAAGGCACTCAAGCTGTCGTCATCCCATGGAACCGGATCACTAATGTCTTTTCGAGTCAACCTCAAAAGTGGCTTTGCCTGCAAAGAAAAGTTTGGGATCCACTCTCGACAATAGCCGACCATTCCCAAAAACATGCAGACTTCTTTCTGTGTTTTCGTAGTTCCCATTTGGGCAATCGTCTCTATGTGATCTGGTGACACCCTTTGTTTTCCTTTCTCAATTCGATGTCCCAGATATTGCACCTCTGTCAGACAATATTGAAGCTTATTTGGGGACACTTTCTGTCCATTCTCTTCCAAATGATTAAGCAAAGCCGCTGTATCAATCCTACAAGTGTCCTCAGTCTCTGATGCGACCAACAGGTCATCAATGTATTGAACCAAGACTGAGTTTTGGGGCATTACCAATCCTTCAAGATTCTTTTTCAAACATTGGCTAAAGATAGATGGGCTTCCTGCATACCCTTGCGGGATACGACACCATGTTAACACACAATTGTCTATCCTAAACGCAAAAATATACTGGCTATTTTCGTGCAATGGTATGTCGAAGAAGACCTGGCACAAATCGATGACTGTGAACCATTTGGCTTCACATGGTATCTGAAATAGTATAACAGCTGGATTCGGTACCACAGAACAACACGGGATCACGATTTCATTAACCCTTCACAAATCCTGCACTATTCTGTACCTGCAGCTAAGCTTTTGTAGTCCCATTATAGGTGAATTACAGGGACTTCCCCTTATCTCCTTCAGAATGCCCATCGCAATCATGGACTCAATCACAAGTCGTATTCCAGCCATAGTTTCTGGAGTCAATTTATACTGTGGAATTCGTGGAAATTCAGAATTGGGTTTGACCTGTATCTTCACAGGTTCAACACTTTGATCAATCCAATGTCTTCACCTGTAAAGTCCCATACCTTCGATGAAACGGAATCTCTCAGGTCATGCGGTAAATCTTCTATTATGAGAACCACAAACAGTTCTGCACATAGGACTCATATTTGCCATTTTAAAATCAGTGTCATCATCATATGTTTGCAACTCCACACCACTCGGAGTGCTGGATATGTTATAATTCAATTTACACAATAGGTCTCGTCCCAATAGACAGACCGGGCTGGAATCACACACTACAAATTGATTTTTATCTTGAAAGGGTCCTATTGTCACAGGTAGTTCGGTTGACAAGGGGTTAATCATTTTCAAATTGGTTACTCCTACTACTTGGATAGACTTTCCTGACAAAGATAAATCGGGGACCACTTCTGTCCTTACTGTGAAGCGTACAGCTCCACTGTCTAATAGAAAAGTAACAGGATGTCCGTTCACCCTTGCATCTACGAATGGTCCACTTTGGTCCACTTCCAGGGCAGTACCCAAAGTGCATTCTCCCTGCTCCCCCTTCTGACACTCTTGGGGATCTGGCAGTTGATATAATCTGTCTTTTATCTCAAAGTAAGGTATCTGCCGATATGTCTGATTATTCATGGGTATTCTAGGAGGTTGTGGTATCTGCATTTGGGACTCACAATTACCCCCATACATGGCTCTGGGTCTCGTCACCATATTCACCCCTTCTAGCATCTGTCCCTCTCCTTCATATTGCAATTGATTTGCTTGATTTGCTCTACATTTGCACTTCCAATGCCCGATTTTGTGACAATAATGACATGCTGTCACACGTTTTTGATTTGCCACCCACTCGGCTCCCATACCAACATCTGCACCTCTTCCTCTACCCTGTCCAGGTTGTGGTCCGATTTGTTGTTGATTCATTCCCCTACCACTTCCTCTTCCTCGACCTATCACTCCTCCAATTCCTTGCCCCCAACCTGGCCGTTCAGTATTTCTCAATTGTACTAACATCAACTTTTCCTTTGTCTTCACTTGTGCAGCTTCTACCTGTTCACTACAATATTTTGCATATCGCAAAATGTCATGAACATACTTGTTCTGCCAACATACCAAGTGGTGCTGTATCATTAAACTGATATCAGTTCTCAACCCTAACACAAATTTAGACACAAACTGTCCCATATCGTTTGGCTCGACAGTATCCAATCCACTATGTTGTTTAAATGCCACTAACAATCTTTCATAATAGTTATGCACAGATTCTTTGGGGTCTTGTGTAGTACAATCAATTTTAAGCCAATCGACAGTCTGGGGAGCTACTTTAGACAGCAACCATGTAATCACTTGTTCATATTTCTTTATCACCTCCGCTGAAGGACCATTTGTTAATGCATCTCTAGTTGGTTCCGCAGTAGGCCAATCAACAGCAACCTTGCATGCAGACCACACATCGCCCGGAACCACTATATCAAACAAAGTATTCAAATCAATACAAAACACCTTCGAGATATTAACAAACCAATCAATTTGTTTATATCAATCAGCAGGCTTTTCCCTCATTAGTGAAAGCCGCCAAATCACCCCTGCTCCATGGCACATGTACATACCCTCCGTTCTGTACTTCTCTTAGAGGGAAATTTCCTGCAGCTCCTATCCCTCCACCTGGAGGCGGAGTATCTCCTATCACCTTCTTGGTGCTTTTCTTTTCGGCCCATCTTTCTTCCCATTGATCCAATGCTCCCCATGGTCTCATTGCTATTATCAAATCTCTAATTTGCGCCTTTAATCGTGTGGTTTGATTTTCCTCTAAATCCTGATCAGTGTAATTCAATCTGCAACTTCCCTGCATCAACTTCGTTTTTGTCAAACCCACCTCATACCATCTTGCCAGTTGTACCAATGCCTCATGAGCGCGCTTTGCTTTCTTAGTGGCATCCTTAGCTATAAATAGCAATTCACTGGGATCATATGTTTCAATTCTTTCCAATGGCAGATTCCCTTCTATTACTTCATCTATCTCAATTTTCAATCTGATCACATCTAACAATGGTGCCTTTATTGCCACCTGTATCATTCTCTGCTCACTTCCAAATTCTTCCCTGCCACAACTTTGCGCCCTTCTTGGACTTGTACCTTTCTCCGTTCTCACCACTGGATTACTTTCTCTTTCACAATTTCAACTTCTCCAGTGATTACCCTCACACAACCCTATTGGAGGAAACGTTACTCTAGGGGCTTCTTGTATCATCTTTTGCTCTTCTCTTGGTAGCATTGACCCCCTCACTGGTAGAACCCACATTCTGATGTCTGATCCAGAATTTGCCAAAGCTCCTGTCCGTCTTCGGTCTGACCCACTGTCCATCCTTGACAGATCGGCAGTAGCTGGTAACGGAGTGCTAGTTTCCACTGGCCCCGGAACCATACCTGTCCCACTCATGGTAAGACTACACCCAGTCATAGTTTCTTCCCTCTCTCTGGTCTTCTGTGATTGTCTTTCATCTGCCCTCTTGTTAAGATTATAATTCAAAACCACAGGTCTGACTGTAATAGGTACTGTTAGAGAGTCTGGCAACTGTCTAGCACATGCATTTCCATTGTGCTCGGTGTCCTCAAATCCGGGCCCTCCAGAACCACCTGGGATCCTGATTCCTACTGCCACTCTCCCTCGTACTCCGGCTGTCTGGTCTTCTGAACCTGTCTGGTCTATCCTTGATGCTTCACCAGGCTGCTGCATTCTTTCTTGCTCTGACCTGGAATCACTAGGTGGAGGACAATCTGCTAACAATCTCTCTAAGAAGCTATCATCTGTGTCACTGTCTTCTTCTGTCTTACTCTGTCCTTCAGATCCTCCTTTTAGCAACCTAAATGGATATAAGCGTTCTCCCCCTATAGTATCTACTCTCCACCTCTTCAACTGTGCATCCCACCTAGCATCCTGATATGCCTTTGTTGCCCTTCTTATCCTTCCCTGTGTAGCTTCTCCTTTCTTCACCATTGCTGCTCTCATCCATGCATCTAAAGCTTCAAATTGCGTTGGTCTAGGTGGAGGCTTCAGAGCATTCATCACTCCCCTGAGCTGGTACAATACCTCCATCCGAAAGGACCTATAACGAGGGAAAGCCAAGTCTCCCTCTTTCTCTGTAATCTTGTGCCAATTCTGCAACCACACTATGGTAATGAGTCCTACATTAGTTGCCATATAATGTGCTGGAGTATCCTCTGGTGGAGCTTCTTCTCCCACCCGAGTTACCACTCCTGTATCACCTCTACACATATCGCTCAATACCTTGAAACACCTCATTGCAAAATCAATTAATTGTAATCCAAAATACAATATTAAAGCTGTGGACGAACTTCAACCAATCCCAGCGCGGTGATACACCAACTGACCAATCCCAGCACGGCTCTTTCTGATGTCACAACTCCCTCCTTGCAGCGGCTCACCCTCCTTTACAATTTCTCTTCGCACACTCTCACTCACATATTCATGCACAAGTAACTGTATAACCAAAGTTATTAAGTAGCTGCTTCCTACTACAACCACAATAACTAACAGTCACATAAACAAGTAATTGTCCGTCTACTAAAAGATCGATAGAACACTCTCACAAGAACATCCGCTGTGACCCCGACCTGTGTTGGTCACCCACTCGCCATAGTCCACCCCAGTACCTGAGGCTTTCCGCGATGACGTCACTCTTCATTCACACACAGTTCCCTACAACAAGTGGATCATCGATATCGCTTCACGACACCCACAATTTGACCGGACAATTACATATACAACTATCCCAGGATCTTGGACTTCTCTTGAGTCCGCTCACCAAAACGTCCTGATCTGCACGTGTCCAGACCAGTAAACCAATTAACCCACAATCACTCAACATGTATTCTCACTTCGCAAGACAACTCATGAACAAAACATCACCGCAATTTAACATTCCACCCAGTTTCATACCCACCCTACCACTGCTTTTGACCATCCGTCAAACTCCATCGATCGCTGTTCCTCCGCTGTCTTCTACGCCAAGTCCAGAGCCAGACTTTTCTCCACTTCTACTCTAAATCCCTCAACATTCCCTCACTTTAGAAGCAAACCATCCTCTGCCACCATTTGATTTAGCCAAAATTAGGCCTCACCTTACTCCCCAAGTTCAGCTATGATGGTCTTTTATTTGCCTGCTGAAAGTTGTCGAGGGGAATAACACATCAAAATATACTTACAATGTAGTCATGCTGTAAAGACCACAGACTCCGAATCCCATTTTTGGATTTTTATTATAAGGCCAAACATAATTGAATATAGACACACCGCAAAATCAGCTAATATAGGTACAGGAAAATCAATACAGAGCCAAATCTACGCATTTAATTGATTCGGCAAAAGAGACACAAAACAATAAACTCCAAGATTAGTACACAACCCAAGATGGAGGCGGAATCCAAATCACTTTTCATTAGGAAAGAAAGCATGAAATATCTTTCCCTACACTACTCTCATGAATGATGGTTTTGATGGGTTCCCCTATCTTGGTTCTCAATGGTTTCAGCATATGTAGACTTCCTTAGAAGTACTCACGTCAAATGGGTCAAAATAGCTTAAAGCTATGGAGCTCACTCTTAAGACGTTCCTTCTTTTCCGAAAATCTAGAAGTCTGATTTTCCTGTCCCTGCGCACAATACAAAAAGGATAAATTCAGCCCCCTCCTAAATGTATCATGTGACAAATGATTTCACTTTTTCAGCACACCAGTGATTTTCCATGACTTCTTTAACTAAATCTTCTTAGCTTCTTTGTGACCTTGGAGTGTAGATAGGCCAGGCACAGATGATATCCTCCCTTCTTGCTTCTCAGACTGTTCAAAGACATTCCAGTTATCTCCTTAAACTGAAAATAATGAGGATAAATTCCTTCTACCTACAATGGGATGAGAGCACACCATTCTAGCACAAACAAAGATGCATTCAATTAATTCTACAGTAGCTGAGGAAGTGAAACCATAAACAACCTACAGCTTGGGGCCTAAACTGCAGGCAACTTTAACACACACAATTACTTTAATAATGTCTTTCTGCACCTTTGTATGCAAGATAATGGTGTCTTCTAATATATGCAAGTTCTTTGTAAAATATACATCATATTTCTGGTTAACATGTAGAATAAATGCATTTAACAGACATAACATATAATAATACTAAAAACACATGTGGGTGCGTTTAAACTAGGAGTACGATGCACCCCTACAATTAGAGTGCTGTATGCGCTCAATCACTATCATGACCATTATTTCCCAACATTCTGGAGCTGATGGTAGTCCTTCTTTTGCCCCTCTCTGGCTTCCTGATCCCAGGGCATTTCTCTACCCACGTTATGCGCATGTGCGAAAGGTAGGATAGCCACATAGCTCAGGCTTAAATGAAGCAAAGAGGTTAGGAGGTGGGCTGGAGCCTTAGTGGAATCTGTTCTTTTGCCAGAAATCAGAGATATGCATGTGTTTGTAGCTCTATTTTCTTAACCATTCTGATCTGGTACTTTTGCCCAATTAGTTTAATTAAAGTGACCTAAAACTACATCTTCCAAAATGCATTAGGTTTTCAAATCCAAGCCCAATCTGAAACAAGGTTGCATGAACAAAATAGGGTTTGATTATGGCGTGATTTGGAATGCAACAATAAACCAAACAAATGTGCAGTCTAAAAATGTTCTCTCCACCCAAATAAGGAAATGATTGCTTTGCATGTTCACTTCCCCCCCCCCAAAAAAAATGCGTCTACTGCAGAGTCCCTCTACAAAACCTCTGTAAAATAATTAGCTGTGTGTTTTAATGGAGTTGTTTTCTTTGAAACACAAGACCAGTGAGGTGACGTGCATGAGCCTTTTGCTTAGCCAATTTTCCAGATCAAAGAGTACATTAAAAGATGACACTCATCCGTGAGCAAGTATGTTGGTGATTATACACACACAATCATGCACATTGGCAGTCACAGTCATGCACACTGGCACTCACAGATACAGTCATGCACACATGCACACTCAGTCATATGATACACAGACATACGCGCAACCATGCACACACACAAACACAGACAATCATGTACGTGCACACACACTATTAATAAGATTTTACTGTGGACATTTGACCTCTGTACAATACTTTCTCAGAGATTCTGTCTCCTACGGATGCCACCATGTACAAGCAGAAGCTATCATGATGTTGCTTGTCCTGGTCTTGAACCCATGCAGCTGCTCTATCAGATGCAAGGATAGGGCTGGATGAAGGCTCTATCCTGGCTTCTGATAGGATAGGGAGATGAAGAGGGATAAGCCCCGCCATAGCCTCATTTACAGACATGCTGCACTGCCCGAGGCAAGTGCTTCATGTCGGCTATGTATTCCAAATGTGTGAGGTGGGCTCAAGAGGCCACCGCCTCACATGCGCAGTTCAAAGGAACAGTGACGACCCCTTTGCTGCTAGAATGATGGTGCACTTTACTTTGGAAACTAAAAATTGCTTACATGAAAAAGTGTGATACCATATCAGCAGCTAGTTGGAGATGGAGGCAGGCTTGCTAGGTTGATGCCCTGGCGCCCTTTATGGGCGAATCGCAGTTGCTTTACAGCTACACCTAGGCTAAAGGTAGGGTTAGTAGCAAAAAATAGTACATGTGGTTTCTCGTTCTTCTATTCGCCACTAGACAAACAATTTATCTAAGTACCTCGACCAACTGCACACATCTTTTCTTCTGAATCCAATTGTGCCCTATTGCTTTTGTCTGCATCATACAAACTACGATGGCTGTGTAATGTTCAATCTATCAATCAATCCATTTGTAGAGCGCACTACTCACCCATGAGGGTCTCAAGGCGCTGGGGGTGTGGGGTGCTGCTACTGCACGAACAGCCAGGGCTTGAGGAGTCTCCTGAAGGTCAGCAGGTCCAGGGTCTGACGCAGGTGGATGGGGAAGATGTTCCATGTGTTGGCGGCGAGGTGGGAGAATGATCTGCCGCCGGCGGTCACTCGTCGGATGCGGTGACGAGGGCGAGGTCAGCAGAGCAAAGCTGGCAGTTTGGGTGTAGAAGGTGAGTCGTTTGTTGAGGTATGCTGGTTCGGTGTTGTGGAGTGCTTTGTGAGCGTGGGTGAGTAGCTTTGATGTGATCTTCTTGTTGACGGGGAGCCAGTGCAGGTCTCTCAGGTGGGATGTGATGTGGCTGTGGCGGGGGATGTCGAAGATGAGGTTGCAGAGGCATTCTGTATGCGTTGTAGTTGTTTCTGGAGTTTGGCCAAGGTTCCCACGTAGAGGGCGTTGTCGTAGTTCAATTTGGTGCTGATGAGGGCCTGGATGACCGTCCATCTGGTTCCAGTGGGGATCCATCTGTAGATTTTGCAGGGCATGCAGAGGGTGTTGAAGTAGGAGGAGGAGCCGGCGGTGACTTGCTGGGTCATTGACAGCGTTGGGTGTGTTATTTTATCTCTTGGGTTCATTCGTTTTTTTATACAACAAGTAGAACATACAGAGACTATTCATTCTCATTGATATAAAAAGTGTGTAAAAATACAATGTGGCGGAAATTCATACAGTGAAAACTATTTTGAGCAGATTAATTGAAAGTGCTCAATTGGAAAGAAATGTGGCTTTACGTTGATGCACACATTAGTGTGTTCAACCCCTTACAAGAGTCTTTGGCCGAGAGGTTTCTTCTGCCCAGGACAATGTACCCAAACCAGAACTATTCAGGTGAAACCTGAACAGTTCTGGTTTATAATAAATGCTTTAATATATGCTTAGAAACAGGGCACAAGTCCTAAAAAAAGAAGTGGGGGGATTGACCAAGTTAGGCAGGATGCAAGTGACATCATGACACGTGGCAGCAAAACACATGACGTCATGACGCGTGACATTCCACAAGGCATCAAAGGAAGTGACCTCACTGGAAGTGATGCTCAGATATGTGTATGATATAACATGTGGCAACTAAAAATGCAATAAAATATGTTTTCTTTTTAAAAGTTGTCTCCTGCAAAGCACATCATGTAACATGCAGATCACAGATTTTTATTTTATATAGATAGGTAAGTGGATTACTGCTTTGAACACAGAGATCCTTTTGTTCCTTGCAGTTAATACATTGTAATCCTTCTAGTAGACCGCAGTGAGCTATGAAGGGTATTTGACTCCTACACAATGCAACCCTGACTGTCTCATGTAACACATCTTGTACATTGATTTACAATCTTACATGATTTATTTGGAATAGATAATGTGTATGTTATGTTAAGCGCTCTGACACTCTGCATTGGTATGAGTAGCGCTATAAAAGAAATAAAATAGTGCTATTTAAAATATTTTTGTAAATACTGGGACAGACACACACATCTGACATTCTTACAGTGCACACACTTATATACAACACAGTAAAAATCATGCATCTCTTAAGTACCTGTGAAGAGATTACAAGCTGTGTGCTTTTATTTCTCGCTGGTGCATTTGCGAGGTTCCAGAATGCCTCCGTCTGATACTCGATCAAAAAACCCGATGGCCCCTTAACGTTTGTCTTTATCTGTGCTTAGCTGGGGGTGAAAAAAACAGCCCCCTTGCTGCCTCCAAGTTGCTGCTGGGAATTCAAAGCAGACAACGTGGAGGAGCTTCTAAACGTGTCCAGGTGTCTCAAAATTACACTGGGACACGTTTACCATATTTCTGTGGGGCCCAACTTCTTAGCAAGGGTGGACGACGTCCACCCTGTGAAAATAGTGAGTGGACGCTGTGTACCCACATGTACCCCCGACTCGTGCCCTGCTTAGAAACAACATTGCGACTTGCTTTCCCCCATGCCAGGCTGGGACCTGGGAAATGTCCTATCCAGCAAGCAAACGGAAACCAAACCTTTTTGCAGGGGTTGCGTAGGGGTTCTCCAGCAAGCACATTTTGAAAGCAATGGCAATGCCAATAGACCTACCTTGCATTTATAGTCCTGACTAAAATATTTAAACTGCCTGCAGCAGAGAAAAAACAAAAGCAATTGCTTTATCTAGATAATATATCTATGAGTTACAGATGATGATGATGATGATGATGATGATGATGATGATGATGATGATGATGATGATGATGATGATGATGATGATGATGATGATGATGATGATGATGATGATGATGAAAGCGACTTGTATTGTGCACAGCTACTCAATAGAGCGTCCCGGGGCACTGCTCAGGTCGAAGAGATAGTACGTTTAATTGTTTTAGACTTGTCTAAAGAGCCAGGTTTTCAGTTTTATTTTAAACATAGACGGATTGCTAACAGCATGGAAGAGGGAGATTGTTCTATGTTGTAGACCCCAGATAAGCCGGAGATCTACCTCCTGCTCTATCCCACCAGATTCTGGGGGTTACTTGCTGGAACATGAAATCCGAACCGTGCTCTAAGATATTCTGCACACAACAGATGTAAAGCTCTGTACACTAGCACTAATGTCGCAAACAAGATTCTCTCCCTGTTAGGAAGCCAAGGCAGGGCGTGCAAATGGGAGGACCGCATGCACTCTAACAAGCAGTTTCAAAAGGAAGCGAGCTGCTGCATTCTAAACTACCTAAAGATTTTCGAGCAGGTGCTCTGGCAGGCCAAAATAAAGTGCATTAACATAATCCAGTCCTGACGTCACCAGGGCCTGGCTTTTATTTGTGGTCCAACACTATCTGGAGAATCAAAAAGTGTTCTTACTTCTAAATTAGAAAGAGTTTTCTCCATGGGATGGAGCTATTGTTACTTAAATGTAATCAGTCCTTCAATATACAAATAGAAAAGGCGGCTTCAGGGCTAATCCTCGTTCTAACCCACAATAAAAGTGGAGCCCTTTTAACAACATTTTTCAAAAACCCCATAAACAATTCAAGATGTTAATGAAGCTAGAGGTGAATTTGGGGATAGATAAGAGCCTACAGAGAAATGTATTCTCAGCCTACAGTCTCACCAGAGAATCGTAGCCCCACACACCTGCTCTATAGGTTCCTACAGCAAGGCATTTACTCTTATAAAGTTGAGTCATCTCATTAATAGGCTTGTAGCCCAGTTTTCTTGCAAATTTAAAAAAGAATCAAATCAGAGACTATCCCCATTTTTGGAGTTCCTTGAATTATTAATCGACCCCAGGTCAAATCATCTTCAAGTAAAATACCTAGGTATAAAAAATGGTAGATCTTGGCAATTGGAGTTTCCCCTATGTTGGGACCGATTAGCGGAATAGATTTCCCAGCCAGGCAGAATTAACCCCTCCCATCAAGGGCAGATGAGTGCACTCACTGTACAAGCCATGGTCACCCTTGGGTAGCTTGGCAGTGAGCATTCAGGCTTATATCCAGCCTCCCTCCACCCTCGAGCAAAAATTCAGGACAAAGGGTCAATATTCAGGACAAAAATTCAGGACAGGAGGTCAAAGTTCAGGGCAAAAGGTAAGTTTTACAGACACATCAGAGTAGTTGGGGAATAGTATATAAGTAAGCCCATCCATATCCAAACATATTTAACCATTTGCAAACCTATCCATCATGTATCCTTCCATCCATCATTTCACTCATCCATCCCTCCATCCAGCCTTTCACTCATCCATCCATCCACCCTTTCACCCTACCCAGCTGTACACTCATCCATCCACTCTTCCGCCCATCCATCCATTTACCCTTTCACCCATCCTTTCATTTACTCATCTGTGGAAAAGTAAATTTTGCCATGTTATATGTGCCTACGTGTTCCCCATCCTATGTTATATGTGCATGATTAAATATGCATGTATCCCCCTATGATCGATTAAAGACGCAATCACAGTTGTGTCCAACTCTAGTATGCCAATTTCCAGTTCTCGTGAAAGCAACGAGTATTAGGTCTATGTTGCCACGTTTACAGTGTGCACGTTAATTCACCACATTGTCCCCGTTTCTAGGCCTCAAAAGGGCCCGGACATCAGATTCAGCTCCAGTTTCCTGAACCCACTCCGAGGAGCGATACAGCCCCCACCTGCATCCCTGACCCTTCACTTACTTCCTGCCGCGCGGTGCCCGGCCCGGCCTGGCTCTGCCTGCCTGTCTGCCAAGAGTATGTTATGCTTCTAGTTATCAGTCCAGCCCTCCTTCTTTGCATTCCTAAGCTACTGAACTGCATCAACAGTTCCAGCCATGGTCTAGTCTTTCTGTCTCCATGTAAGAGAAATACTGTATTAATATTCATAGAATATTCCTAGCTCACGCAATACATGTAGAATAATGCATGCACCAGTCCTAGTGTCAAGTAGCCTTTGCCCTGATAACTTTTAGTTTCTATCAACATGTACTCCAAACACAAGATACCAGATATGCCATAGGTACATGTCGTCCTGACACCGCAGACTTTAGTCTCCTCTTCTAGTGCAGAAGTCATAGCCCCCAGTTCTCCCTGGTAACACGTCATTGCCCGTTTGCGCGCACCACTAGGTTAAAGGTCCCAGCTGCTCTCAGGTAGCCCCCTCCATGTTTCCACCCACTCATGACATTTCTATGACGTTTCATACCACATGTCTATGTATACGCCGTGTACACGCTTTC
The DNA here is from genome assembly GCF_964261635.1 of Lissotriton helveticus. NCBI lineage: Eukaryota > Metazoa > Chordata > Amphibia > Caudata > Salamandridae > Lissotriton > Lissotriton helveticus. The sequence continues at coordinate 446,037,477 of NC_136072.1, read as the reverse complement.
TTGTTACACCCATTTGTCCTTATCTTTCGCGACTGCTACGAGTTACGCCTACTGCTACGCCTATTGTATGCAATGTAATGTAATGTATTATACTATATATATGCTGCACTGTCGATGAGGCATTGCAGCTGCCATCCATTCTATTTCCGTGCAGGCTATCCCGTTCCTGTCCCTTCCCTTATGCCTGATTAAAGCCTGTTAGACTCAGATACCTCGAATCCTGTCTCTTATTTATTGAGCTATCTGTTTTATTCACTGTATTCAAAAATAGTACCGGTAATTAATTATTTATTTACCACATAATGGCGCCCGAACAGGGACTTGCCCTTTCCCCACGCGCCGGCGAAGCCACGCAGGCCCCCTGACCCTCTGCAGCCGTGACTGAACCATACCGTGCACGTGCAGATATTTCTGCTTCAAGTATCCCTCAGGCCCACGGAGGAGACGGAGGTTGCGGTCCAGCATCCAGACGAGGCGGTGAGGAACGCGGCGAGTCCCGACCAGAGCCCAAGCCGAGAGTACAAGGTCCGAGGTATCCAGAGGCCCACCTGTAACTGAAGTCCGAAGTTCGTAGTCCGACGTCGCAGCAGTCCAGTCCAGTCCGAGGCCTTCCGTTCTTGCTGCCCGGTGAGTACCGTTGCTGGGGTAGTATCTAGACAGGGTCAATTAATTTGTCTCTGGTCCGATGGGTTTGGGTACACAGATCCAGTCCGAAGTATTCACCTAGGTGGATACGGGTCCGACGTGTCTCTTCATGGGACCGGTATGTTCTGTACTGTTTTAGCAGTGCATCCAGTAATTCTAGTAAGTCTGTTCTCGAGAAATTCATGTGTTCCGTTTTAAATGTACCAGGTAATATCCTGTTCGAACTGTTATAAATGTTATTTAATGTGTTTTCAATGTCGTGGTATGAGTGATTTGTTTTTCATTACTGTGTTTATCGTGTATTGTATTGTGTTTTGATTCAAGTCTAGAATGCCTCTGTTTTCCAAGTTACGTCAGATAGGAACCCGGAAAGGGTTACTCGAAGAATCAGTTCCTGTCCCGCCTAGGGACAGTCCAGGACATTTTATGTATCATAAGCATGGCTTAAGTGCCATATTGTATTTAGATTTATGGGTCGACTATACCAAGGATCTAGAAGAGAAATATAGATGGCCTGTATCAGGTACATGGGATGCCGAGTGCATCATACGAGTAGAAGAGGCATTATGGAAAAAGAAAGCCCGACAGTCCCAGAAAGATGCCATCGAGTTATGGCGTAAAGAATCTCATAGAAGAACCGAAAAAGAAATCAGAAAAACAGAATTAAGTAGGGAATCGGCAGAGAGAGCCCAAGAAAGGGAACTTCTAGAAGTAGGTGAACGAGTTAGAGCAGAATGCACAGCAGACAGTTACAGCACCGCAGCCTATCGCTGCAACACAGCATGTTACACAGCAGATGTACCAGTATGCACAGACAGAGTATCCAGATTATCAGCCGTATTCATGAAACAGCCTAGAGAGGGAGGTAGGCTTGCCTCTCATCGAGATTCCTGTAGATCAAGAGGGTCCCTATGTACACAGTCAAGTATTAGGGAAAGACAGAAAGTTTCTGATTGATACAGGGGCAAGTAGGACTACCATCAGTCATGACGAGGTTCCAGGGGCTCCACTCTCAGGCTCTAGAAATGTTTCCCTTGGATTTTCAGGAAAGCCTATTGTTAATGAAATATCGAAACCGGTTACTCTAGAAGTTGGTCCATTGTCCCGAACTACAGATTTGTTACTTACGAAGTCTTGTCCAGAAAATTTGTTAGGCATTAAGACATTAAAAGAATTAGGAGCAGTCATTTGCTGCTCCCCAGAAGGGGTCCGCCTGTTCTTGCGTGATTTTAAGGGTCATTATGTATTACGTGATTTTGATCCAAGATTATTGAATGTACCACAGCATTTATGGGCGCAAGGTCCAACTGATGTAGGTTGTATGCATATCACACCCCATCGTGTGACTCTAAAGCAAGGTGTTGTATTACCACGAATCAGACAGTACAAATTGCCACCTGAGGCTGTAGCAGCCTTATCCAAAATTATTAACGAGCTTATTGTTCAAGGAGTGGTTGTAGAAACCGACTCCAATATATGTAATTCTCCTATCATTCCAGTCTTGAAACGTACTGATCCAAATGCACCTCCAGTTTATCGATTAGTGATCGACCTTCGAGAACTTAATAAGTGTATCATACCCCAGTACCCAGTAGTCCCTGATATTTCATCACTCTTGACAGCTATTGATTCTGAAGCCACGTTCTTTACAGTTATCGATCTCAAGAACGCATTTTTCAGTGTCCCCATTCATCCAGACAGCCAGTTCCTTTTCGGATTCTGTTTAAATGGAAGAAGCTATAAATTTACACGAGCACCTCAAGGTTTCACAGAAAGTCCTAGCATTTACAGTCAAGCACTTAACAGACAACTAGACAATATTCACATGCCAACTAACACTGCCCTACTCCAGTATGTCGATGATCTGTTAATTACAGCCCGTTCTGAACGTGACTGCGAGTGTGCGTCACTTACAGTTCTGTATTTCCTGGCCGAGATGGGGCACAAGGTGTCCCCTTCCAAATTGCAATTCTGTGTCCAGCAAGTGGTCTACTTGGGACACTTACTGTCCAAGAGGGGTAGGCAGTTGACACCTGACCGTATCCAGTTAATAGCGCATCTTCCACAGCCCAAGACTCAGAAGGAGGTACGAGCTTTTATCGGCCTCACTTCTTACTGTAGACAATGGATTCCTCAGTACGCATATCTAGCCAAGCCACTGATACAGTTAACGACACAGGAGGCAGCCGTATCGACTGTCCTCCCTTGGACCCAGGAACATACACTTGTTTTTAATGAGTTAAAGAAAGCCTTATGCCAAGCAGCTGTTTTAGCAACACCGAACTACAGTAAGCCTTTTACACTTTTTGTCACTGAACGTGATGGTACTGCATTATCTGTTCTCACACAAGATCAAGCAGGACAATACAAGCCCTGTGCTTATTTTTCTAGCACATTAGATCCAGTGGCCCAGGCTCTGCCTGCGTGCCTCAAGTCAGTTGCAGCCACAGCTCTAGCTATCAGACAAAGTGATTCCATAGTGTTAGGACATTCCCTGACAGTACAAGTTCCACACTCCGTGGAAGTTCTTTTAAACCGAACTCAGACTCAGCACTTGACAATTGCACGTTTAACAGGTTATGAACTGACACTGTTTCAGCCACACATAGAAATCAGACGCTGCAACGTTTTAAATCCCGCTACACTGTTACCCTCAGTTACTTCAAATCCTACCACACATGACTGTGTGGAAGTTGTTAACATCATGACAAAGCCGATACAAGACTTGACAGACATTGCATTACCAGATCCCGACCTGACACTTTATGTGGATGGTTCATGTATGAGAACAAGTACAGGAGAACTAGTAGCCGCGTATGCAGTGACTACTGACACCGAAGTTATAGAAACACATCGTATAGACACCCTGTCCGCCCAAGCAGCAGAGCTAGTCGCTCTGACCCAAGCCTGCATACGTGCCAAGAACCTGAAAGTAAATATATACACAGATTCACGTTATGCATTCGGAGTCGTACACGACTTTGGAGTGCTCTGGCAGGAGAGAGGTTTCATGACTTCTCATGGAACCAAGATTCAGCATGGTCTCCTCATTCAAGCTCTGTTAGATGCAATACATTTGCCGACAGCTATTGCTATTATGAAGTGCAAAGCACATACGAAAGTTACTGACATCATTTCCCAGGGTAACGACCTGGCAGATCGAACAGCCAAGCTTACAGCTCAGACTTCAGACATTCCAGTTAACACGACACCGACATTCATTCCAGATCAGACTACTTGTATGACAGTTAAGGACCCTACACAAGATGTAATAGATATACAGTCACATGCCACTCCAGATGAAATCAAGAAATGGTCCGAACAAGGAGGGGTCCAGACAGATCAAGGATGGTTGACGAAGGGAAAAGCCACATGGTTTCTCCCCGACTCTATGGTTCAATTCATTATTAACACCGCACATAGTCCAGCACATTTAGGAGAAAAGGCTATGTTAGACAGTATCCAGAACATTTGGTTCAACAAGCATCTACGTGCAGCCGCCAAACAGAAAGTACGTACCTGTATGATATGTTGTCAGTTCAATCCAGGTAAAAGTGTCCCGGTGGAACAAGGTGGATTCCAACCTCCTGACCACCCTTTTGAAGTCCTCCAGATGGATTATATTCAGATGGAGCGATGTCGAGGTTTCAAGTATGTCCTCGTAGTTGTATGCGCTTTGTCCAGGTGGACAGAAGCATATCCAGTTCCAGATTACACTGCCGCGACCACTGCTAGGCAGTTGGTTCGTGAGTTTTTCCCCCGCTATGGTTTACCTAGGGTCGTGTATTCAGATAACGGCCAGCCATTCTCATCCGAGCTCATGAAACAAGTTTCCCTTCTGTTAGGGTACCAGTGGAAGTTCCATTGTGTACGCCATCCTGAAGCAGCCGGTCTCGTGGAGAGACATAACCAGACTTTGAAAATCCGCATTGCCAAAGTATGTACAGAAAAAGGTGTAGATTGGTTGGTAGCACTGCCAGTTGCCCTTTTTTATATGAGAATGGTTGCACACTCTAGATCAGGTCTGTCCCCGTACGAGGTCGTATTCGGCCGTCCTCCAAATATGTGGGGTACACCTATGCCCCGAAAGATTACAGACGTTTCCAGTAATATGCTGACAGATTACCTAGCTTCCTTGATGTCTGCCCTACACTCTTGTCGTTCACAGGTTGCCGCTGCTTTTCCAGACAACACTGAGGTGAAACCGCATGAAGTCGTTCCGGGAGAATTCGTCCTGGTGCGCAATTTTGATCGTTCAAGTCCGTTGGAGCCCTGTTGGAAGGAGCCCCAGCTGGTGTTATTAACAACAAGGACCGCCGTCAAGCTCGAGGGACGCAAAGGCTGGGTGCATACCAGCCATATCAAGAAATTCCATGGATTGCGGCCAAAGACATTTATCAAAGACTGCCCTATTCTTAAGGACTGTCCAGACACAGACTCTAAACTTCCCCTGTTAGAGAAAACTCCGCAGCAGGAGTATAAAGCAAAACTCCGGTCTAGTAAAATAAGTCAGACAGTTTAATTGTTTAAGTCCCTCTCGGGTGAAGCGGTTAGACAGGTTCCTGACATGTATGAGATAGACCCACATAGTGAGAGAGTTAGTCAAAACTCTAAAAGATGTATTATCGTTCTATTTTTTTTATTATTCTTGAGTCTTATGGTTACCTGCATAAGTTATGCTTTTCATTTATGTTTTCCTATTTCACATGTATATATGTATTCTAATGCTACAGTAGAGCACACTTTTAGTGATCTGCCTCCTCACGAGTTATCCTATCGTCTTGCTATGCGTAATAACACATTTATCAGAATGTTACACTATTCACACCAGACCAGCAATGCCACTAATTGTTGGGTGTGTGGTCGACTCCCCCCTTTCCAGACACCGAAGGGAGTTCTGCCACTCTTTCCTTATCCGTTTTCACATAATGGTTCGTGTGGAGCATGGTCCACGTTAACGTCATCCTCCACTGATATGTCCCTTTTGAATCGAACATGTTTCCCAGACAAGCAAGGTCTTTCCCATAGAACAGGGTTAGATCTAGAAAATGAAGTATATGATTTAGGTAATTATTCCTCGAATTTCATGGTTTTGAATGTTCAGTCCGATACTACTCCAGGTTTGCCTGCTATTTCAGTCCTACCCGTCAAAGGCGAATTATGTGTCAGAAAGAATGGTTCCGCACATGTAGGACATAGTGATTGTACTACTGTGGTCGAGTATAGTGACAGTGGGAAATCTACTTTCAAAGCCTCACGTCATTCTTATTTTGTTTGTGGTCAGACCGCATATGTTCGTCTGCCCCTCGATTGGGATGGAACATGTTACATTGCTTTCCTACTGCTACCAGTTTTCCTAGCCCCATCCGATTATCACAGAAACACACATCTAGTACACGTTAGACATAGAAGGGAGATCGAGTCCCCAATTGTCGATCAAACTGAAACTACTCTAGAACAATATCAAGACTTCAATAAAGGTTTCTTTTTCTTTATAGGCCCCGTCCAGAATAGTAAGTTAATACGTAGGTTAACCAGAACCCTTGAAGCAGTAGTGAATGAGACTACTTCCGCTCTAGGTAACTTAACCGAAGAGCAATCTGCTATGCGTTTTGTTGTGCTCCAAAATCGTCTCGTTCTTGACGTCATACTGGCCGATAGAGGAGGAGCTTGTAGAGTCATCGGATCTAGTTGCTGCATTTTCATTCCTAATAACGCGCCGTCTGTTTATTCATCTATAACCAGACTTCATAAAATTGCCCATCAGTTACACCAAGATCCAGGCCCCTGGACATGGTCCGGTTGGCTCTGGAGTATCATATCTGCCTGGGGATGGAAAGTATTGTCATTCCTAGGTATAGCAGTAATGATCATATTCAGTTGCTGCCTCTGTTTACAATGTGGCCCTGCGATTTGCGGCATGTGTGCTACATCCTGTATTCCTAGTCCTAAGTCCCGTTCCAAGACAATTCGAGACGAGCAAATGATGCTATATGAACAGATAGATGGTATCATGAATATTGATGTTTCCCGATGGAAACGTAGGGCACAAGGAGGGAATGTGGAAAAGTAAATTTTGCCATGTTATATGTGCCTACGTGTTCCCCATCCTATGTTATATGTGCATGATTAAATATGCATGTATCCCCCTATGAATGATTAAAGACGCAATCACAGTTGTGTCCAACTCTAGTATGCTAATTTCCAATTCTCGTGAAAGCAACGAGTATTAGGTCTATGTTGCCACGTTTACAGTGTGCACGTTAATTCACCGCATTGTCCCCGTTTCTAGGCCTCAAAAGTGCCCGGACATCAGATTCAGCTCCAGTTTCCTGAACCCACTCCGAGGAGCGATACAGCCCCCTCCTGCATCCCTGACCCTTCACTTACTTCCTGCTGCGCGGTGCCCGGCCCGGCCTGGCTCTGCCTGCCTGTCTGCCAAGAGTATGTTATGCTTCTAGTTATCAGTCCAGCCCTCCTTCTTTGCATTCCTAAGCTACTGAACTGCATCAACAGTTCCAGCCATGGTCTAGTCTTTCTGCCTCCATGTAAGAGAAATACTGTATTAATATTCATAGAATATTCCTAGCTCACGCAATACATGTAGAATAATGCATGCACCAGTCCTAGTGTCAAGTAGCCTTTGCCCTGATAACTTTTAGTTTCTATCAACATGTACTCCAAACACAAGATACCAGATATGCCATAGGTACATGTCGTCCTGACACCGCAGACTTTAGTCTCCTCTTCTAGTGCAGAAGTCATAGCCCCCAGTTCTCCCTGGTAACACGTCATTGCCCGTTTGCGCGCACCACTAGGTTAAAGGTCCCAGCTGCTCTCAGGTAGCCCCCTCCATGTTTCCACCCACTCTTGACATTTCTATGACGTTTCATACCACATGTCTATGTATACGCCCTGTACACGCTTTCTTGTTACACCCATTTGTCCTTATCTTTCGCGACTGCTACGAGTTACGCCTACTGCTACGCCTATTGTATGCAATGTAATGTAATGTATTATACTATATATATGCTGCACTGTCGATGAGGCATTGCAGCTGCCATCCATTCTATTTCCGTGCAGGCTATCCCGTTCCTGTCCCTTCCCTTATGCCTGATTAAAGCCTGTTAGACTCAGATACCTCGAATCCTGTCTCTTATTTATTGAGCTATCTGTTTTATTCACTGTATTCAAAAATAGTACCGGTAATTAATTATTTATTTACCACACATCCATCCACCCAGTCACTAATCCATCCAACCTTTCACCCCTTCACTCATCTATCCATCCTTTTGTCCATCTACCCTCCCTTTCACTCACCCATCCTTACATCCACCCTTTCACTCATCCGTCCATCCATTCACCCTTTCACTTTTCAATTCATCAATCCTTCCATCATTTCACTCATCCATCCACCCATTCACTTGCCCATCATCCATCCTTTCACTTATCCATCCACCCATTTACCCATCTATATACCCTTCCACCCATACATCCATCTATTTACCTTTTCTCTCATCCATCCTTCCACTCAATCATCCATCCATTTAGCCTTTCTCATTATCCATCCATTCACCCTTTAATTCATCCATTCACCCTTTCTCTAATCTATCCAGCCATCCATCCATCCTTCACTTACTCACTCGCCCACCTTTACATATTAATTATGAGCTGAGCCTTTGTCTGCAGAGTTGCAGACAGAAGAGGCCCATCAAGAATGTCACCCTTGCTGTAGTTCCTAAAGCAAGGGGTGCGGTGGGGGTAGGGTTCACAATGCCCCTGCACATATGCAATCTGAAAAAGTGGAAGTCATGAGTCATGCATGATGCACAGTGCCAGGACCTGAGGTGACTATGACATGGTGTTGTTTCCAGGGCTTTATTGGAATGAAAAAACTGTGGGGTCTCTCCAAAGGGGATGTTCGGTGTAATTAAAGGTGTGGCTTAAAACACCTAAGCTAAAAATTTGATCTTAGTATAGTGTACCGCCCGACAGGTATTTTGCCTCTTCTGACATTGTATCCAGATATATAACAACAAGTAATATTTCACCTGCAACAAGCCAGAAGTATTGACTTTGTCAATGGTTCTTAGTTGCATAAAATAAAACAGGAGCAACCATGGCTTCGTTGAATATATTATTGAAAATGCATCAATTCTAAAATGATGAGACTGTGAAAGAACTCTAGCCCCTTCTTTTTTTAACTTGTTTCACCGTCTTCCATCTGACAGAATGCCCTGCCCTAGACCGAAGCTGGGAGAGGCCATCACATGCTTTAACAGCCCAAACTGCCCCATTGTCATTCTGTATTTGGCAATCATCAGCCTCATACAGAATTACAATGTGCAGGGTGGGGCTGCTCTTGTGCTCTGAGGAGGAGTGCGAGGCGGCCCCATCAGGGAGCTGAGGCTTCATGCAGGGGAACTGTGCTGTTCCCTGCAATGCCTAAAATTCCGGACAAAAGGCGTCCGTAATAGGGATCATCACGGACAATGGACGTGAGACCCAAATTACAGACAGTCCGTGAAATTTACAGACGGTTGGTCACCCTATGTGGAGAGGATAGTTGGCCAGACACGAGGGTCAACTGGGAAGAATTGATGAATAGGGGGTAACATAAAGGAGCCTCTTGATAGGAGGAGGTATTGAAATCAATATACAATGATCTGGGTCGCACCCAGGCATTCTGGGAACAGCGTCTGCTGCGTATTGGTATGACTTGCACCGGCAACTTCAGTTTTTTAACACAATGAGTTGCAAATTCCACACTACCCTGGAAATTACGCACAATGACCGATGCATGTTGGCATGGGTTGCACCAGGCAATTCAGGTACCACACATCAAAGAGTTGCAATTCGGTACCTCCCTGGAAATGAGGCACAAAGTCCAGTGCATGATGATACAGGTGGCACACAACCAATCTGGTCACACACGGGCACAAGTTCAGTAGAGACACATGAGGTAGAATGAGGCACTAATACAGGTACCACCCCACCTTCGAGGTTCACACTCTGTGAATCATACAACGCACGCAATGAGCATGCAGTTGGCATGTTGCACAAGAGAAATGCGTCATGATCGACTAAACGGGCCACACGGGGTCCTGCAACTGGTGAGTCTGCTCACCACCAACTCCACTGTTATGATTTTTACCATCCCTGACATACAGGAACCACAAGTCTTAGATGCAGGTGAGATTTCGGCCCCACTCAATCCAGTCTCCAGACACAAGTCTTAGTTCCACCCTTATACTATGCTACCAGTTTGGATTTAGTAGCCGAGGTGGGCACTTGAGAGGGCGCTGCTCTTCAGGTGTCACAGGTAGATGGTGTAGGTCCCTCAAGGGAGGTCTTTGATGTCCCTGAGATCTCCGGGAGAACAGAAGGCCCTTGGAGAGCACATTTCAGCAGGTCCTCGACTCAGGCCAGCCACTATTTGGACAGTTATCCTCCATGTGCACATCAAAATGTTCCGTCAATGTGCACTACACAGTCCGGGTTCTCGGGCCCCACGTCTCCCCAAGTGCATTGCACACATTTTGCTGAAGGATGGTACCCGTATTTATACTGTTGTGTGTCTTTGAAGTTAGGGTTGGGTTAGGGGGTTTCCTTTTGAACCACAGATGTCTCCCCTAAATTGTATGCCTGTCTGCCATGGTGCCGAGGGATGCAGATCTTAATCTTTTGAGGGGCCATGATCCTGCCCCTAGAAGCTAAGCACCAAAACCTCTCCTCTCCAATCTATCCCATTCGTCCCTCAAATGGCAGAGGTCTGCTGTTCCTGTGGGATGCCCATGGTTTATTGCTGTCACTTGGGGAAAGCACAGATGTGCTCCCTCAACCCCTGGTGTCCAATGGAGCCAGGCACCTCAGTCCACGAGTCTTGAGGAGCACGAAAATGTCCATAATCTATAATTGGCATTTCTAAGCGAGTTATGCCAAAACCCTCTTTACCAATGGAAAGGTTTGGCATGGCGAATTCATTGATAAGAAATATTGTAAGGCTGCTCTACTGCAATCCACCATTGCAGTCCGAAGTAATGTCAACCACTTCCCTATGTTAACCTATGGGTAGAGCAGACCTCAAAGGTAGTGAAACCACACATAGATATTACTCAATATCTGGGCGCATGTGCGCTGGTATGCACACCGACCTGCAATGGCTTCCTTGTTGTTATGAATTGTTAATCTCTTTGCACTTTTGCACAGTTCCACCTACCTGCACTTCTCTTCTCTGAAGCCCTCTTGTTTGCCTCACACTCCCCGGTCCGCCGCGGGTTTTCCCGTTTGCTGTGGAGGGAGCAATCGGCAGGTTCACTTCCGGGCTAGAGGTGGGGGAGGCAGACCTTAAATTCAAACGCTGGCAGCTTTGCGCAGCGGACACACGCAGCGGGCGCGACAGTGGCAAGCACGTCCGCACCCGTCCGCGGCCGGATGGGGCCTGGGGCCGGAACCCCTGCTCCAACTGTAAACGATAAGAAAGCTTACTCTCTTAAAGCCTTATATGCTCTGCGGCCTAAGCCTGGCTCCAAATGTTCACCTCATAATTCTGATACAGCTTCTTCGAACTGCTTCTGTTGTGGCCTTACCTTTACAACACAGCTCCATAAGGAATCTACATTTAACAAGTATAACATGAAGCCTCCTCTGGCCAATAAGGGTGTTGCTCCCTGTACTGAATTTTCTTTCTTCAGCCTCAACTGCAGGTCACTTCCCAAGCACAAGAGAGATATTTATGACCTCTTGGTTGATTCTCAACCTGCTGCTTTCTTTCTAACAGAGAGCTGGCTAAATGAGAGCTTGGAATCTGATTTAGCTTCTGCTTTACCTCCCAACATCATTCTTTAGCTCACTCCACCACCCCAGTTCAGGCATGGCCATATGAGACGTGGGTCCCTTGCTCATTTTGCCACTGGATTCGAGCTAGCCTGGCTGATGACAGCTGTTTAGCCTGAAACCAGTCCCAGGATGCTTGTTTCTGGTCCAGGGAAGACATGGTTTGGCAGTTCGGGCTGGACTGTTCCCATGACGCACAGGGTCAGTCTTATTTTCATATGGCCTTGTCTAAACTGGGGTGGTGGAGTGAGCTAAAGAATGATGATAGATTAAACCCAGCTCAGTTGACTGGGGGTGTGTGTTTCATTTGCTCAAACGCTCCGTCCATCATCCCCTTTGGTATCGCTTTGTTTGCCCTAAGTTGGCAGGGTATGCCCAGACGTGGGTCCCTTGCTCACGTTGCCACTGGATTCAAGCTAGCCTGGCTGATGACGGCTGATTAGCCAGAAACTGGTTCCAGGATGCTTGTTTCCGTTCCAGGTAAGACATGGCTTGGCAGTTGGGCTGGACTGTTCCCATGAGGCACAGGGTCAGACTGATTTGCATATCGCCTTGTCTGAACTTGGGTGGTGGAGTGAGCTAAAGAATGATGATGGATTAAACCCAGATCAGTTGACTGGGGGGGGGGTTGATTTGCTCAAATGCTCCGTCCATCATCCCCTTTGGTATCCCTTTATTATTGGAAGCCACCAATTTTATGATCTTAGGTGATCTCAACTTACATTTTCATGAAGCCTCCTGCACCACTAGCATCACTCTCATTGCTGATTTGGCTGCAATTAATGTTTCTCTTCACAACTCAGGCCCTACCCATGAGCAGGACACTTATTAGACCCTATTTTTTCCAATTTAGCCACCATTTTGTGCCAGACCGCCACTCCCATTCCCTTGTCGGACCATTTTCTGGTGGAATTTAAGGTTAAACATGAAATATGTCATGATAATTTCTCTATTCATCCGGGGTCCAGAAAATGGAGAAACTGGAAAAAACTAGATGCTAACTGTTTAAACCTCCATCTTAATAACACCGAGTCTGTTACTCCTGTAATTCATATAGATGATACTGATATTATTCATAACTGACTGACATCTTCGATTGACGCATGCCTCCCACTGTCCAACAAGAAACTGGATTACCATTGCCCCCCTGCCCCCTGGTTTTCCGAAAGTCTTAAGCTAGAAAAAACCTAATGCAAAATTTTAGAAAGGCGTTAGAGGAAAAACTATGAGCCGGCTGCTAAAACCACGTATAAATTAGCTCTCAATAGCTATCATGCATTATGCAATACTGCTCGGGCTGAGCATGCATTCTACTGTCACAAAACTGTCCTAAAGTTCTGTTTAAAGTAGTGAGGGAACCGTCAGGCACCTCTTTTCAACCTGAGCCTCCGGGACTTGACTCTAAACACTGTAATGACCTGGTGGAATTTTTTTTTACTAAAATCAATAATATTTACTCTGAATTTAATAACATTACCACCACTGAAGTTCAACAACCCAATAATAAATTGCAATGGCTCCTCGTTGGCTCGGCCGCAGGAGGACTTTCAAGATAAACTGGTTTAATCAGATCGAGGAATGGACACCCCTCGACTTTTCCAATTTTTGGGTATTTTAACTAGTATTAAATCCGGTACTCCTAAGGATCCTGTTCCAGCTTCTATGTTGCAGAAGCTGGATCTCCCTATACTTAGTACCATCATGGAACTCCTCAACTCATCGCTATGCGAAGCTAGGGTTCCAACGGCCTGGAAACATGCCATGGTCCTTTCTTTGTTAAAAAAGGCGAACTCTGACCCAGAGGTCCTATCCAATTTCTGACCTATCTCCCTACTTCCAGTTTTCTCCAAAATTCGGAAAAACACAATAACTTCCAGTTGAAAAAGTTTGTTGATCTACAGAACATTTTACATCCTTCCCAATCGGGTTTCAGAGCTGGTTTTTCTACGGATTCCACGCTTTTGGGAGTGACAGAGACTATTCGCCAGCATGTCGGCAAGGGAGACACGGTGGCACTCATTTTACTGGTCTTGAGTACTGCGTTCGACACTGTATCTCTTACGTCACTTTTACAAATTTTACAGTCAAACAGCATTGTCGGCTCTACACTCAAGTGGCTGTCCAGTTTCTTGTCCAGCATGACCTTCCAGGTCTTCTCCTCTATTGCTGACTCTCAGATTCATGCTGCCCCGTATGGAGTACCTCAGAGTTCCATACTTAGCCCACTGCTTTTCAACATCTATGTCAGCCCCTTGGCTGCGATAGCAGAAGAAGTGGGGCTGGCAATATATTCTTATGCGGATGACACCCAGCTTATTTTCTCTTTATTCTCCAAAGAGACTGCTAAGGGATCATCTCTTCAGCTGGGGCTAAAAAAGATAGCTGGATGTACGCTAACAAACTGAAACTGAATGGTGGGAAAGCGGAACTCCTCAATTCTTGATGGTAACAAAACTCTTTGGGGCCCCCAACACTGGCCACCTCAAATCGGTAATCTCCCCCTCCCCTCACAATCGGCTCGTAACCTTGGCATTATCATTGACGACCAGTTGTCTATGAATGCTTCCGCCTTCCACACAAAAAAACGTCATCCAGGCCTTGGTCGTGTCCAGACTGAACTACGGAAATGTGTTATATCTGGGCACAAGTAAGGAAGTGCTTCGTAAGCTGCAGGTGGTCCAGAATTCGGCAGCCAGACTACTGTACCAGCTACCCAGAATGGCCTCCACCACTGGTCCCCTCTGTGAACTTCACTGACTGAGAATTGACAATCGTACTTAATGTAAGGCCCTTTGCTACATGAATAGGATAAATATGGGCTTAGCAACCCACTATCTAGGTGCCTTGGTGCATCCCTACCTCCCCTCACGCCTTCTACGGTCCTCTAATCAGTAGAAGTTCCAAGTTCCCAGGATTAAATGAGCTAGAATGGGCGGCCGCTCTTTTGCCTACCTAGCTCCTTCCCTGAGGAACTCACTCCCGCTCCAATTATGTCACGAAACGAGTTATCTTAAATTCTGGAAAGATTTAAAAACATGGTTATTTAATCAGTAGAGCTTGGCCCTTCTCTTCTTAGTTGCGTGTCCGTAGGCGCCGGGAAACCTCCGGGTAGCTGTGCGCCATATACATTTAAAAAATAGTAAATAAATAAATAATGGCAGGTGGGACACATAGTCCCCAACACCAGGGGTGCAAGTGCACCTGCCCGATTCTGCACAGCAGACTGAACACGGGTTTAAATAATACATGTGCCAGTGCATATGCACAAGCCTGCATTGTCAGGTGGCACATGCAATCACTGACATCAAAGGTGGGGTTGTGCACATACATCGTCCTACAACATCAAGCTACTCATGAGTTTAACCACAATAGACGCAAGTGCACAGCCACTGGTCTGTAATGATAGATCGGCCCAGTTTCAGAACATCAAATCAGCACCACTTTCCAACACGGATAGGAAGGCCGCGGACACTTTCATGCCATATTAACAGTGGGGACGTGTCCAGAGGCCACATAAGAGAATCAGAAAAAAATTCCAGGCAGAAAAAAAAAACGTTCAGAGAAACGCTACTTGATGATTATCAGGTCCAATATACATCCCACCAGCGGAAACTGTGGTGCTTCTACCCAGCATCCAGATAGTCCTCCTCACTAAGGTGGAAAAACCTAGATAGGCCATCAGTTTTGGAGTGGTAGACCCCTGGTAGGTGTGCCACTCTAAAGTCCATCCCTGTAATGAAATGAACCACCTCAGCAGTTTTTGATTCTCACCCCTAATCTGCATTAGCCACCTGAGCTGCCTGTGATCCATTTGGACCATGAAGTGTGTGCCAAACTAGCATGGCCGAAGAGTCTTCAGGGCCCAGACCACTGTGAAAGCTTCTCTCCCTATCACACTTCACTGTTGCTCCTGTGGAAGTAACTTCCAGGAGAGAAATGTTACCGACTGGTCTATGCCCTCCCCGTTCAGTTGAGACAGTACCACTGATAATATGTTTGGAGGCATCTGTCTGTCTGTGCGCCATATACATTTAAAAAATAGTAAATAAATAAATAATGGCAGGTGGGACACATAGTCCCCAACACCAGGGGTGCAAGTGCACCTGCCCGATTCTGCACAGCAGACTGAACACGGGTTTAAATAATACATGTGCCAGTGCATATGCACAAGCCTGCATTGTCAGGTGGCACATGCAATCACTGACATCAAAGGTGGGGTTGTGCACATACATCGTCCTACAACATCAAGCTACTCATGAGTTTAACCACAATAGACGCAAGTGCACAGCCACTGGTCTGTAATGATAGATCGGCCCAGTTTCAGAACATCAAATCAGCACCACTTTCCAACACGGATAGGAAGGCCGCGGACACTTTCATGCCATATTAACAGTGGGGACGTGTCCAGAGGCCACATAAGAGAATCAGAAAAAAATTCCAGGCAGAAAAAAAAAACGTTCAGAGAAACGCTACTTGATGATTATCAGGTCCAATATACATCCCACCAGCGGAAACTGTGGTGCTTCTACCCAGCATCCAGATAGTCCTCCTCACTAAGGTGGAAAAACCTAGATAGGCCATCAGTTTTGGAGTGGTAGACCCCTGGTAGGTGTGCCACTCTAAAGTCCATCCCTGTAATGAAATGAACCACCTCAGCAGTTTTTGATTCTCACCCCTAATCTGCATTAGCCACCTGAGCTGCCTGTGATCCATTTGGACCATGAAGTGTGTGCCAAACTAGCATGGCCGAAGAGTCTTCAGGGCCCAGACCACTGTGAAAGCTTCTCTCCCTATCACACTTCACTGTTGCTCCTGTGGAAGTAACTTCCAGGAGAGAAATGTTACCGACTGGTCTATGCCCTCCCCGTTCAGTTGAGACAGTACCACTGATAATATGTTTGGAGGCATCTGTCTGAATGATGAACTCCTGAGAGAAGACCCAGTGCCTGTTTTAGTGAGTCAAATGCTGTTTGGCAGGCCTCGGTCCAGATTACATTTCTGGGCTGTTTCTTTAAAGTCAGCACCATCAAGGGGGTCACAATGATGCCATATCTCTTGATGAACCTCCAGTAGTACCTGGCAAGGCCCAAGAAGGCCCTGATGCCCGTTTGGGTTTTTGGGTGCTCCCAGGCCAAGATAGCTTCAACCTTGGCCTGGAGGGGTTGCAGGTTGCACCTTACCCCAGCCTCAAGTAAACCACCGACCCATGCCCTATCTAGCACTTTCTGCCCTTGATAGTGAGATTGGCTTGCTGCAAGGCCTGAAGTACTTCCTGGAGGTGAAAGAGATGATCCTCCCAACTGTTACTGAAGACGGCAAGGTCATCCAGATAAGCAGCTGAGAAGGCCTCCATACCAGCCTCTGAAAGGTGGCGGGGGCATTCTTGAGTCTAAAGGGCATGTCCCTAAATTGGTAATGCGCTTCCAAAGAGGAGATGGTAGTTTTCTCCTTGGCTCCCTCGGTGAGGGAGTTATGCCAGTACCTAGAGATGAGGTCTAAGGTACTTAAATAGGAGGCCGTGCCCAACCTGTTGATCAACTCATCTGTCCAAATAATTGGATGCGCATCCATCTGGGACACCGAGTTCAGCCCCTATAGTCCACACAGGTGTGGTGCCGGCCGGAGCAGCTTTTGGTACTAGAACCACCAGACTGGACCAGGGGCTGCTAGAGGGTTCTATGACCCCCAAGTCTAGCATGTTAGACACCTCAACCTTGATGCTAGCTCTCACCTTATCTGACAACCTGAAAGATTTGCTCTTGACAGGTAGGTTGTCACCTGTGTCTATGCCATGGGTGCACAGGTGGGTCATCCCTGGGATAAGGGAGAATAGAGAGGGAAACTGTCCTAATACTCAGTGACAATCCCTCTGCTGGTCAGAAGTTAGTGCGGGGGATAGGATTACTTCTTCCACCGACACATCCATTTCCTTGAAGTCCAAGAGGTAGGGAAGAGACTCACTTTCCTCTACCTCCTCCCTATCCATCACCATTAGCATGGTAACCTAGGGTGTCTTAAAGTGTGGCTTGAGGTGATTAATGTGCAGTACCCAGGGGGACTGCTTTGGAGTCTTGAGATCCACGAAGTAGGTGGTTTCCCCTTCCTCTCAATCACCTTCAGTCCTGAAGGGCCCCAGGCTCTACAGCCTCCATCACCCACACTTTCTGTCCCAGTGTCAATTCCATTCTAGTGGGGTTCCTGTCGTACCACTCCTTCATAACATCCTGGCTGGCTTCTAAGTTGTGGGAGGCTTGCTTTCACAACTTGGTAATTTGGCTCCGGAAGGCTAGCATGTAGCTTACTCCATCCCTGGGAGTTCTCTTGGAAGACTGCTCCCAGTCCTTGTTTACCAAACTCAGAGGACCCATGACCGGGGGCCCAAACAGGAGTTTAAAGGAGCTAAACCCCACTCCCCTCTGAAAGACCTCCCAGCAGGCAAACCACAGGCATGGCAGGAGGACATCCCACTTTTTCCTCAGAGCCTCTGGTAGGCCTCGAATCATGCCTTTTAGGGTCTTGTCAAATCTTTCCACAAGCCTGTTAGTTTGGGGGTGGTATGGGGTAGAGAGCTAATTTGTCACTCCCCGCTCCCTCCATATAGCCTGCATGTATGCAGAGATGTATTTTGTGCCCCTGTCAGACACCATTTCCCTGGGGAATCCCACCTGGGTAAAAAGCCCCATCAGGGCATTTGCCACCCCTGGTGCTGACGTGGTCCTCAGAGGGATCGCCTCCGCGTACTGTGAGGCATAATCCACCAGCACCAAGTTATAACTCTGCCGTGCAGCCAATGGTGGGTCCATAAGCCCTACTATGTTGACACCCACCTTCTCAAATGGGGTGTCAATGATGTGCAAGGGGTTCAGGAAAGCTTTAGGCTTCTTCCATATCTTGCCACTGGCCTGGCAGGTCATGCAGGTACTGCAGGATGCATCAAAGGACACCCTGAGTCTGGGCCAATAAAAGGGAGGAGAAAGTCAGGCAGAGGTCTTGTCCCGGTCCAAATGTCTAGCCAGGGGGATGTCATTAGCCAATTCCAAAAGAAAGGGCCAATAACACTGGGGGACCACCAGGGTCTTGTGAATAGCCTGGCCAGGAGCATTAGACTCACTGTACAGGAGGTGATCCTCCCAGTATAGGTGATGAGTGCCGGATTCACCTACCTGGGCCTCAGCTCATTGCTGTAGGCCCTCAAGGGTGGGGACTTCCTCTGTGCCCTACAGAATTCCTCCCTGGTGGGGCCTCCCTCCACTTGCCAAACCACAATCTCTGGTAGTATGCCAGGGACAGTAATGCCCTCTTCGGCAGACTACGGGGTGGCCTTGGCCAGTTTCCCATCCATCTCACCAGAAGTACATTCCGAGGCGGGCCTTCCCTGTCCTCTCCCCTTCTTAGTAGCAAGGGGCTGGGACATTTTTCCAGACTTGAGCCCGTTCTGGCTCCCATTTCTGGTAGCCATGGACCGTGTGGTAGCACAGATCCAGTCGGGTAACCCCAACATCTCCATATGAGCCAGGAGCTCCACTTCCTTCCAAATAGTGTGCTCCAGGTAATTAACCAACAGACAAGCCACTGGCATGGCGGAGCTTACGGCGACCTTCTATAGGCCCAACACCACCTCCCATTAGAACAGCACCCGGGTCACCAGGAATCGACCCTCTCTGTTGTCAGCCACAATCACCTGGTGGGTGGCCTGGGGGATTAACTGCTCTGGGTAAACCAGTTGACTACTTAACATAATCATACTGGCCCCTGTATTCCTCAGAGCCTCTAACCCTGCGGATTGATGGTGACCCATTTCCTATACTTTGCTGTATTCTCAGGCACTTGGATCCAGGGAACCATCTCTCTGTCACCCAGGGACTCTAGGGTAACACCACTAAACTCCTCTTCATTACCCGATGCCACCTACTAACCCATGGCTACGCTTGCCACCCTTGGAGCCTTTCTTTCAGTGGGTGAGGCTGTCTGTTTTGGACACTTGGGATCTCTTTTGCAGTGCTCATACCCATAACACTAATAGCACTTATGGATCTTTAGCGGAAAACTCTGGTCAAGGGCAGTTTTCTTTGGGCGACCGGACTGGGAACTCAGGTACGACCCTTTTCCCAGGGAGTGTTTCTGAGGGCGAGCCGAAGACCCCCTCTTGTCATCCCCTCCTTCCTGTTGGGAGTCCCGTCCAGCTATATTCTTAGACTCTCTGGTGCTGGCCCATCTACTTCTTCAGCAAGCTTCCAAAAATCAACCAGTTTACTGTCGAGCAGGTGTTGGCACAGGTTGCTCAAACAGGTCTCAAGGAAGTGCTCCCTCAGGTCTAAAATGCTCCATCACTCATAGTGCTCGACCTTACTGTTCAACACCCAACCCTTTAGTGCCTTACTTGCGTAATCTAAGAAGTCGACCCATTCTGTGTGGATAGCTTGCAGCTGGCCCTAAACCGTTGGCAGCATTTTCCCTGGGTGAGTCCAAACATGTTGACCAACACCATCTTCATGGCAGGGTAACTAGTCTTGTCACCCACGTCCAGTATTAGGAGGGTGTCTCTCCCCACTGGGGCATGCACCTCCTTAAACTACCACCCAGTTTTCTCTGGGGGCTTGGTGCACCTTCACAGTTACTTCACATGCTGCCAACCACTTATCAATGTCACCCCCCCCCGGTAATCTTGGACCATATCCTTTGGGATTCGACCTCTATTCTCATTGTTAGACACTGCGGGTGTGCCGCTACCATTGCTTCGGTTGGACCATAGTTGATGGGCTCTAACTTCCAACTCTCTGAAGCTAAGCTCATGGGCCATCTTTTTCTCTTCTAAGGCTAGCCTCTTTTCAGCCGGAGCGTGCTCTATGTCTAAATTGGCAAGGACTAGGGCCTGCCCCTTTTCCTGCCTGGCAAGCTCTAACTTCAATTTACTTTCTTCCCTCGTGTACGCCAGTTCTTTGGTGGACAAGCTCCTTGAGGACATACTGCTGTCGAGTCTAGAATAGTCCTCTGGGTCTGGGAGAAGAGGGACCTCCTCCTCTATAATTTGTGCATCAGGGACTCTAACACTTCCTAATGCTTTGATTCTCTATCACTGGTCACATCCCCCTCAGGATGGGCCTCTGCCCAAGCCCTCAAAGCTTCCTGCAATTCCACCTTCTTGGCTATACCCATGCAAGTTACCCCCTTCGCCTAGCAGGCCTTCTTGAGCTGTGCCACCATATAGGTTTCCAACTCAGCCTGCTCAACCTCTACCCGAGGTATGCCCTCAGACTCAGCTATGTTGGCGAACTAGTAGAAGCAGAAAGAGAGATCAACAAATACACAGTACTCAATGCACCGCCCCCCCATCCCCGGCGACTCCTCTATCCGTTCTAGGGACACCTTAGGAAAGGAATACTTTTGCCTTAGTAAAGTTGTGATGTGCAACTATTCACCGCACATTGCTGTGCAAATGCAAGTTCTATCCCACCGCTTGACCTCCAAATGTTGGAACCAGCAGTGTCTGTTTGGCTGAAGGGATGCCCCCAGCCAGGCAGAATCTAATGCTTCCATTAAGGCAGGTGATTACACTTATTGTACAACCCGTACTCACCCTTGGGTAGCTTGGCACTGAGGAGTCAGGCTTATATCAGAGGTAATGTGTAACGTAAAGGCACAGCAGCCACTCGCGATAAATACACTGTTCGTCAAAAAAGAGACCACAGACAGGATCTATATAAAAAAAATTATATTCATCACACATATTCAATCATTATAACATGAACAACATATACTTTTGGGCATAATGCACATTTGGAAACATTACTAGCAGTACTAGGCCCACCCGCATTGTTATGATATCAATAATATGGACACTGTGGACAATTCCTAATATAACCCCCCCCCCATTGAGAGGGAGCACCCTTATACTGTGCACAATATCAAAATTATGTACATACACGAAAATTGAACAATTTTAAGCAGCATTACAGGCTGGGGCCATGCGGGTAAACCCAATGTCAAATGTATTGCACTTTTGGCATAAAGTCAATGTATAAGGCAGCACCGCCGGCCTGTGCCATGAATAACAGGCAGTCCGTGCACCATCACTCTGACTCATACACACTCACGTCGCACCACTACGTAGTGCGACAGGTATCAGCCGGTCCATTTGGAATACTCTTACACACATACGCACTCAGCACCCTAAAGGGGTGCCACTGGTACCCAGCAGTTCAGTGGTTCAGACTCTGCAGTTTCCTCTGCCCCAGGATCCCTCCACCCTCTAGTTCACTCAATTGTCCTTAACACCCAGATGAAAGATAACTAACCCCACCTCCTGGACACTAGGCCGCCTATGGCCGAAGTCACATTCAGTCTGGGTCCTCGTGAAGCAGGTGGGAATATGTTGCAGCTTTAATTAGGAGATAGACATAAACAAGGAGGAGTTTAGCAGCCACTCAAGAAGCTCACCCACAGGTCTCAAACAAAAAGGAGTCACTCAGCCTCTTGACCCACTTCTGAACTGTCTCGGAAACGTTCTTTCAACCCAGTCAATCTCTCTTGCTACTAGATGGCGCCAAGATTTTTTCGTGAGGGGCCAGGTGTGACAGGGCAGTTGGTCCCGTGATGAGGGTCAAAAGGGAGGAACCATTGTATTGTGAAGAACACAGGGGAGCGCATCAATAGGATGTGGTACCCCAATCGATATCAGATGATCCAGGTCAAGTCCAGGAAATCCGAGCTCAGTGTCTGGTGCACATTGGTACGAGTCGCACCAGGCACTTAAGATTTCTAACACTATGATTTGCAAATTCAGCACCCCTCTGGAAATGAGACACAAAGACCAGTCTACGCTGAGCTAGGTTGCATCAGGCAATTTCAGTTACACACAGCAAGAAGTTGCAATTCTGTACCTCCCTGGAAATGAGGCACAACATCCAGTGCACAATGATACAGGTTGCACCAGACCAGTCTGGCAACACAGACAGGTGCATGTTCAGCAGAGCCACATGAGGTAGAATGAGGCACTACAATGGGTACGCCCCCAGCTCTGAGTGTCACAAATTGTGAATGAAACACCGCTCACAATGAGCATGTAGTCAGTGTGCCGCATGAAAGAAATGCAGCACAATCGACGAAACGAGCCACAAGAAGTTCCACAACCGGTGAATCTGCTCACCCCCAGCTCGGCACTAATGAGTGTCAGGGTCCCTGCAGTACAGGAACCACACGTCTTAGATGTGAGCAAAGTCTTTGGAGGTCCGCACTAGTCAATCTGGTCTTCAGGCACAAGTCTTAGTTCCACCCTCACAAAATGCTATCAGTTGGGATTCAGTATCCTAGGTGGGCACTTGAGAGAGCACCGCTCTCCAGATGTCACAGGTAGATGGTTGTTGGACTTGGCCCTTTTTGGCTAAGATTCCCTAAACTTGTTGCCTTCCCCCTAGACCTTTTTTCTGACACGGTGTTGCCAACTTAGATGCTTTTTGGCACTTTGCCACTGCTGATCAGTGTCAAAGTGCAAGTGCTCCCTGTGTGAAGTGTAATGGTAATTGGTTTTCCATAATTGGTATATTTGTTTTACTAGTAAACTCCCTAGTAAAGTACAATATGTGTGCCAGGGCCGGTAACACAAATGCTACTTCTTTAAACGTTTTTTAAATTTTTCTTATATATTTATGGACACATTTTTTGTATTTTTTGTATATTTGTATGTGGTTTTAAGTGGCAATCATGGTGTTATATATATTTTTGTATGTCTTTTTTAACTCACAGCCCTGAAGAAGTTCTGAGTGACAGAACGAAACGCGTTGGCTGGTGTATTGTCCACAAGTGGATTATTAAAGGAAAATTGATTTTGGTACATTACGACTCAGCGTCTTTACAAAAGGATATTGCAGAGACTTACTACTCTCCCAAGATTAGTGGAGATTTACTTACTGTAGCGGTGCTATCCCACTCATGATAAAGAAGCTACTAGTGGGCCTGCAGCACTGGATCACTGACAGAATATCGACAGTCAAAATATCGACAGTCAAAATATCGAGGTAAAAATATAGAATGCCAGAATATCGACTTCCTATCTACAAACAGGTAAGTACAAAAATATCGACTCCAAAATATCGATAGGAAAAAATATAGACAGTCAAAATATCAATTTTTTTAAATATCTTAAAAGTAATTTAAAAGTACTATAATAATAAATATAACAAATGTAAACATACTTAAAATACTTAAATAAACTTAAAATGAATAGATAATTATTGTAACTTAAAAAAAATATTAAAACATATATATATATATATATATATATATATATATATATATATATATATATATATATATATATATACACACATATTATTAACGAAACATATACAATATTTTTTCCGTAGGATAGCGAGAGTTTTAAATTTACTATTCCAACTCCAGTGAGTGCAACAGTAGGGAAAGCGATGGATAGCGTAGGGGTAAAAATTACTATTCCAACTCCAGCGAGTGCAACAGTAGGGAAAGCATTGGATAGCGCAGGGGTAAAAATTACTATTCCCACTCCAGAGAGTGCAACAGTAGGGAAAGCGTTGGATAGCGTAGGGGTAAAAATTACTATTCCCACTCCAGAGAGTGCAACAGTAGGGAAAGCGTTGGATAGCGTAGGGGTAAAAATTTCTATTCCCACTCCAGAGAGTGCAACAGTAGGGAAAGCGTTGGATAGCATAGGCGTAAAAATTACTATTCCCACTCCAGAGAGTGCAACAGTAGAGAAAGCGTTGGATAGCGTAGGGGTAAAAATTACTATTCCCACTCCAGAGAGTCCAACAGTAAGGAAAGCGTTGGATAGCATAGGGGTAAATTGTGGTTACAAAAACAGAAAATAACCATGGATGCACAAATGGTAAACAAGACTATAATTAATCTCTCTGCTAGAACCCTCACATACTCTGAGAAACAAACTCTTTGTTTAGGTCTCACTTTTTGTCCCACGGAATTGTTTAATTACCCTGACACAAGAGTGGATATTTTTAAATTTACCAGGAAATTGAAACTAATGAAATGGCATTATCTTAAACAAAATCAGGGAGTGGTATACGCGGCAGGTGGAGGTGACCCTTTGGATACTATCCCTGAGGAAGTATCCACTGATACCATGGATTTAACTATTTGGGAAAGCCAAGAGGATACCTACATTAGTAGCAGGGAAGAAAACAGAACGGACAAAGCGGCAGGTTCTTCCTTTAAACCCAAATCTGTTTTTTGCCCCATCATGCCCCACGATAGCGTAGGGGTAAAAATTACTATTCCAACTCCAGCGAGTGCAACAGTAGAGAAAGCGTTGGATAGCGTAGGGGTAAAAATTACTATTCCCACTCCAGCGAGTGCAACAGTAGGGAAAACGTTGGATAGCGTAGGGGTACAAATTACTATTCCCACTCCAGAGAGTGCAACAGTAGGGAAAGCATTGGATGGCGTAGGGGTAAAAATTACTATTCCAACTCCAGCGAGTGCAACAGTTGGGAAAGCGTTGGATAGCGTAGGGGTAAAAATTACTATTCCCACTCCAAAGAGTGCAACAGTAGGGAAAGCGTGGATAGCGTAGGGGTAAAAATTACTATTCCCACTCCAGAGAGTGCAACAGTAGGGAAAGCATTGGATAGCGTAGGGGTAAAAATTACTATTCCAACTCCAGCGAGTGCAACAGTAGGGAAAGCGTTGAATAGCGTAGGGGTGAAAATTACTATTCCCACTCCAGAGAGTGCAACAGTAGGGAAAGCGTTGGATGGCGTAGGGGTAAAAATTACTATTCCCACTCCAGAGAGTGCAACAGTAGAGAAAGCGTTGGATAGCGTAGGGGTAAAAATTACTATTCCCACTCCAAAGAGTGCAACAGTAGGGAAAGCGTTGGATAGCGTAGGGGTAAAAATTACTATTCCAAATCCAGCGAGTGCAACAGCAGGGAAAGCGTTGGATAGCGTAGGGGTAAAAATTACTATTCCCACTCCAGAGAGTGCAACAGTAGGGAAAGCGTTGGATAGCGTAGGGGTAAAAATTACTATTCCCACTCCAGAGAGTGCAACAGTAGGGAAAGCGTTGGATAGCGTAGGGGTAAAAATGACTATTCCCACTCCAGAGAGTGCAACAGTAGGGAAAGCGTTGGATAGCGTAGGGGTAAAAATTACTATTCCCACTCCAGAGAGTGCAACAGTAGGGAAAGCGTTGGATAGCGTAGGCGTAAAATTACTATTCCCACTCCAGAGAGTGCAACAGTAGAGAAAGCGTTGGATAGCGTAGGGGTAAAAATTACTATTCCCACTCCAGAGAGTGCAACAGTAAGGAAGGCGTTGGATAGCATAGGGGTAAATTTTAATATCCCCACTCTAGTGAAAAAAAATTAATCTAAGTCACATAGTTATAAATTAATCAATTAATACATTTTAATTACCAATTAAGAATTAATTAATTACCAATTACAAATTATTTAACAATGTATTTAAAATAAATACCAATTAATTAATTATCATGTTTAATAAATTTTATTAAAATACTTCCAACCCTATTCCCACCCTATTCCCCTATAAACCCACAACCCGCTACAGAAAATAAATTACTAAAATTAAAATATTTATCAATTAATCAATTAAAATTTATTACCAATTATATTTTAATTAATTACCAATTAATAATTAATTAACAATTAATTCTAAATAAATAACAAAAAATAAAATAACATATTTAATTAATTATAATTAAATTACTGCCCACCCTATTCCCCTATAAACCCACAACCCGCTACAGAATTATATTACACAAAAAATAATAATATTAACTTACCTAAAATTCGATATTTTTGTTGTCTATATTATGTCTAGTCGATATTATGTCCATTCTATATTTTTGATTCAATATTATGTCCATTTTATTCGATATTAAAATTTTCAAGTCGATATTTTGGTAGTCTATATTATGTCTAGTCGATATTATGTCCATTCTATATTTTTTACTCGATATTATGTCTACTCGATAATAAAAACTCGATATTTTGACTCTATACCTGCAGCACTAATAGTGCCACCCACACCAGTAGCCTTAAAGAGAGAACTCAGGCCTGCCACTGCAGTGCCTGCGGCAGTTTGTTAAACTGCCTTGTTGTCCTGACAAGTGCACCCACTTGCCAGGCCTCACCCTTCCCTTTTTATGCACATCAGACACCCCTATGGTAGGTCTAGGGTACCCCTCTGGGCAGGGTGCAGTGTATGTGAAAGGTAGGCCATGTACTGAGGTGTGTACCATGTCCTGACAGTGATATACTCCCCATTTAATTTTTCACTGTTGAAAGGCCATCTTACTATAGGACAGAATGTGGAGCCTGTGCAATATGTTTACAACCTATCTTCCCATAGGCTTAAAATGGAGAGGTGAAGTTTAGTATGCCTGAACTCACCATTTAATAACACATCTTTTTGTGAAGGTGATTTTTACATTGTGTGTTTAGAAACTACACGTTTAGAAGTGGCTATTTTTTGTGTTCTAATATTTCTGTGTGCCTCTGCCTGGTTGTGGATTGACTGCCTAGATTTGAATGTGATAGGATCTGGGGAATGTCTTGACCCAGGGGAAGAGGAGAGACAGCAACAGGCTGACCTGCATCTGGAGTGTAGGGGGGAGGATTAGCCCCAGGAGGTGAAGAGGCCTGGGCTGCCGCCATAAAACAATGGCTCAATCTCCTGCTGAGTGATTGAGGATCCATACCCCAACTATCAAAGGAAGAAGGTGTCACTGGCAAGGAGACACCCAGAACTGGTTTGGACAGGGGTCAGTGCCCCCCTGAACACTAAGACTTCAAAGACATTTAGGGGTATAATTATGAGAGCTGAAACGCCTGGACTTTGGACTGATCAAGATTGAAAAGGATTGAAACTACTTTGTGGTCAAGAGGAACCTCTGCCAAGGAAGAAACAGTTGAAGATACTGAAGGAAAGGACTGACCCTTGCTGTGTGTTCTAGGGCTGGCCTGCAGTTTGCTGATTTAACCAAGGAGAGGCTAAGGGACTTTGTTGTGTGCTGTGTCACCCTGCTTGAAAGGACTTGTCCTGAAGTAATTTGTCCCCAGGGGCCCGAGGAGAGCTGGCTCCCTGTTGTGGAAACTCAGGAACATAAAAGTTTCCAGAGGTGTCTCAGCGATGCTGTGTGCGTGTGCTCTTTGCAGCCTGAGACCTTCGTAAGAACTGTCCCATGATCGTGTGCACCCGGAATCCAAGAGAGTCTCAGCGACGCTGTGTGCATGTGCTTCGTGCAGCCTGAGACCTTCGTAAGGATTGCCCTGGGATTGTGTGCAACCGGGGTCCAAGTGAGTCTCAGCGACGCTGTGTGCGTGTGCTTCGTGCAGCCTGAGACAATTGTGAGGATTGCTCTGTGATCGTGTACATCCAAAGCTCAAGTGAGTCTCAGCAATGCTGTGTGCGTGTGCTTCGTGCAGCCTGAGACCTTCGCGAGGATTGCCCTGTGATCATGTACACCCGAAGCTCAAGTGAGTCTCAGCGATGCTGTGTGCGTGTGCTTTGTGCAGCCTGAGACCGTTGTGAGGATTTCCCTGTGGTCATGGGCACCTGGAGCTTAAGTGAGTCTCAGTGACGCTGTGTGCGTGTGCCCTGTTGCAGCCTGAGACCTTCATCATTGTCATCGGCACTGACTGACATCCCAAGAGGAGCTGTGCCACCGGTCCGAGCCTGTCTTTGACAAGGAGGACCTCGAGCCATCCCTGTCAGGGGTGGGGCTTGTGTTCCACTGCCCAAGATCAATGAAGTCGCATCGGGGGCCCAAGTCATGAGGAGAGGAGAGTAAGATCGCACCCCCCAGGTAACGCTCAGCAAGCGTGTGTGTGTCGTGCCTGGAGCAGGTGGCGGGCGACGAGAAAAACGCTCTCGTCCTTGTCTAGTCTGTATTGTGGCCTGTACTTGCCGAGGAGTGGCAGCACCTGACCGGAGTGTGGAGCTACACTTTGTTTTACACCATACCTGTGTTGGGGGCATATTCCGGCAGTGGCTGACCGCGAGTCAGCAGGAGTGGCATAAAGACAGTCCAGAGCACCGTGATCGGTCCTGGAGTACATTATTTTGGCATTACGAAGTGCCTGATTGTTGCGTTATGCATTACATCATTTTGGCATTACAAACTGCCTGATTGTTGCATTATGCATTACATCATTTTGGTATTACGAACTGCCTGATTGTTACATTACCCATTGCATTATCTCTGCAATACGAACTGCCTGATTGTTGCATTACGCATTGCATTATCTCTGCATTACCAACTGCCTGATTGTTGCATTATGCACTGCATTATTTTTGCATAACAAACTACCTGATTGTTGCCTTACGCTTTGTAATATTTATGCATAAGGAACTGCCTGATTGTTGCATTCGGAATTGCATTATTTCGGCATTACGAACTGCCTGATTGTTGCATAACAAACTGCATTATTTTTACATTGTGAAGTGCCTATTCTTGCATTACGAACTGCATAGCATTGCACTAGGACTGCATTGGATCATCTAGAATTGCTCATTAATACTACAAGAACCTACAAGGGCTTGCTGGCCTAATAACCAGGCAGGCAAAATATTACAAATACGCATATGTTAGATTTTTATCGTGAGGTCTCATCGTAAATCTTTTTATATAAACATATTCTTGTTTTTGTTATGAAACTCATGTGGAGTCCATTTGTGGTGTCATCATTGGGTTACTGAGAGCCGAGTTGCAAATACTTTACACATGTGCCTTGGAGATAAGCCTGGATGCTCGTGCCAAGCTACCGAGGGGGTGAGCAGGGGCTATCTGAGAAGGTGTCCTTCCTTTCCCTGACTAAAAAGCAAAGGTCCCTATTTGGCCTAAGGTACCTACCTCAGCCAACTAGGGACCCCCAGTTCTAACAATGGTGTGCGCCTCTCGTGTGAGATCTTTGATGTTCGGGAGATCTCTGGGAGAACTGGAGGCCCGCGGTTTGGCCCTTAGTGAGCACACTTTAGGGCGCCACACTTCAGCAGGCCCTAAACCCAGGCCAGACACTATTCAGATGGTTATCCTCAATGTGCACAAGAAAGTCCTCTGGCAATGTGCACCTTACAGTCTGGGTTCTTCAGTCCCACGTCCCCACAAGTGTATCTCACCTTTTACTGAAGGATATCATCCATAGTTATACTGTTGTGTTTCTTTGAAGTTCGGGGTAGTTTCGGGTGTTTTCCTATGAACCACAGATGCCTCCCCTAAATTGTAAGCCTGTGTGCCATGGGGCTGTGGAATGCAGCTCTTGATCTTTAGTGGGGTCATGATCCGGCCCCTAGAGGCCAAGTGTCTAAACCACTCTTCTCCAATCCATCCCATTCAGCTCTCAAATAGCATAGGTCAGCTATTCCCGTGGGATGCCCATGGTTTATGGCTGTTGCTTGTGGAACACACAGGAGTGGCCCCCAACCCCTGGTGTCCTCTGGAGCCAGGCACCATGGTCCACAAGACGCTTGGAGCATCAAAATGTCCATATTCTAGAAGTTGCATTTCTAAGAGAGTTGTGCCAAAACCCCTTTTACCAATGGAAAGCATTTGGCATAGCAAATCCATTGATAAGGAAACATCATGAGGCTGCTCTACTGCAATCCACTATTGCAGTCCAATGTAATGACAATCACTTCCCCAGGTAAACCTACGGGAAGAGCATGACTCATAAGTAGTGAAAACACACATAGATATTCCTCACTACATGAGCGCACAATGACCTGCAATGGCAAGTGGGACACATAATCCCCAGCACCAGAGGTGCAAGTCAACCTGCCAGAGCAGCCTGGACATGGGTTTAAGTAATACATATGTCAGTGCACATGCACAAGCCTATGCTGGCAGGCGGCACCGACACCAAATGTGCAGGTACACACATGCAGTGGCCTACAATGTCAAGCTGCTCATGAGTTTAATCACGATAGATACCAGTGCGCACCCAAACATCGAATCAGTACCACTTCACAACATGGGTAGGATGGGCACGTGCACTTTCATGCCATATTTACAGTGAGAAGGTGCCTCGAGGCCATAAAAGAGAATCAGCAAAACCAAGGAGGAAAAAGAAAAAAGTTCAGGGAAACGCTACCTGACTAGTATCAGGTCCAACACCCTATAAAAAAGCTTTTTGATTTTATATTTTTAGGATCGCGAGTTAAAATGAAAGATTTGTGAAGATTTACTTTAAGATTTAGATTAGTCATAAAAGTATTAAAACCATTTAAAAGCTTTTGCAAACCATTTGTTGTTTGTGAAATTAATACCGCGTCATCTGCATAACGTAAAACTGGGACTGGAGTAGAACCAATTCTAGGGGTGTCATTACTACAAGAGCCCAGGACTGTATCCAAAGCATTAATATAACATAAAAACAAAAGAGCAGCCCTACCTTACCCCTCTTGCCACCATTATAGGACTTGTACACTCTCTGTGCTGGTATTTTATATGATTATGGCTGTGTAGTGCTAACGCTGGTGAAGTATTACTACTATCTCGGTACAGGGTCACATATGACGAGGGGTTTAACCTATTCTTCTCACTGTATCTAACTCCTGTCCTTGGTAGCAGGTGAGCCAGTCTTCATGCAGGAACATAACCCTCAATGAAACTGTCTTAAGTTGTCAGCATGGCCAGACTGGGAACAAAAGCCGGCCCTGGTAAAGTGTTGGGCCGTTCCCCCCGCCTACCCATAACCCCACCCACCCACCCCCACTGCCCCCCCCCGCGGTGTTGGGGGTGCGGCCAAGCTCTTTGCCGGGCCGGTTTTCAGCCGGTTTTGTGCAAAAACGGCCCAGTAACAAAAACGCCCCCCAGGGGCCCAAAACCGGCCCCTCCCTTGCAGCCCACCGGGGATTGCCCAGTGCCCGATATGGCCAGTTCGGCCCTGGTTGTCAACACAGATATTACCTTAATGGTCAAGGGCTTTCTACAAGTAAGGGGAAACTTTCTGCCAAGTACTACATGAATGGTCTCTTTACCCACTACAGCCGAGTGTGGAGCTTCAGTGAGGGTGACTCCATTTAACTGAGTGCAGGGCATAATGTAAGGTAGCGTGGCATCATTGCTCAAGAACTGCGACAGACAGTTGAAAAAAGATACCCCGCTCTTTCAGGATCATGCCCTGAACAGGATACCATTTAATGACGTAATAAGTTCTTGTATGCGCTCATTGAAAGTGTTAGCACAACTCCCATGAACTGACTGACCGACAAATCTGTCAGTGCTCAATCTGAAATAAAGACCTTGGTCTACATGATACAGTATCCTAGATTTTAGGGTGCTGGCTCTTAACAGTTCTTGTCCTGGCCGACATGTCTTGCTACTCCTACCAGCAGCTGCCTTATTAGTGTGCTCCGAATATTTTTTATTGTATGAGGCACAAAATGGCAGCTGTGTCCCTATTTCACAACGGAGGCTGTCAACAACCTACTTAGGTAAGTGTTGGAGACGGCTAGCTTGTATCATAAATCGAATATGACTCATTCCATCACACAGCAATATCATGCATGCCATTACAACGCGGGTATTACTATGCGATGTCAGTTACAACGACATACCATTAGAACGCAAAATTTTACCATGACTATGCCTTTACCACGCATGCCATTACAATGCGAAGGCATGCGTGTTAAAAATATACTCATGGTAAACGTTTGCAAGGTAAGTGACTCCACCCTACCCTACCCTAAACTCTAATGTAGTACCACTGCACGACCCTCCCTCAGCCCCAGTCCTCTCCCTATAATAACACTACACTACCCTGCACGACCCCCGACACTACCCTAAATCCTAAAACACTACCCTACACTACACACACCACAACACTACCCTAAACCCTAAAATCACTACTCCCAGCACGACCCTCCCCCTGTCCGGTCTCTACACTCAAACACTACCCTGCACGATCCCCGTCACTGCCCTAAACCCTAAAACACAAGCCCACACTACACAAACACCACAGCACTACCCTAAACCCTAAAACTCTACTCTGAGAACAGCCCTCCCCCTTCCCTCAGTCCGGTCCCTACACTCAAACACTACCCTGCACGACCCCCGGCACTACCCTAAACCCTAAAACACTACCCTACACTACACAAACACCACAACACTACCCCAAACCCTAAAACACTACCCCCAGCATGACCTTCCTCCCCCCCAGTACGGTCCCTACACTGAAACAGTACCCTGCACGACCCCTCCGGCACTTCCATAAACCCTAAAACACTACCCCACACTACACGAACACCACAACACTACCCTAAACCCTAAAACACTACCCCCAGCATGACCCTCCCTCCTACTCCTAGTCCAGTCCCTACACCCAAACACTACCCTGCACGACCCCCTGACACTACCCTAAAACCTAAAACACAACCCTACACTACACAAACACCACAGCACTACCCTAAACCCTAAAACACTACCCCCAGTACGACCCTCCCCCTTCCCCCAGTCCGGTCCCTACACTCTAACACTACCCTGCACGACCCCCCCGACACTACTCTAAATCCTAAAAAACCACCCTACATTACACAAACATTACAACACTACTTTGACACTACCTTTAACCCTAAAAAAGTAACCCCCACCCCAAGCGCAATCCCCCTTACCTCTCTCTCCTAGTGGTTCCTCTCTCCTGGTTCCAGCGTCGCCTGAGGGGCGGTGCACATCATTGTGAGGAAACGGAACAGTCTCAGTTTCCTCACAACGATGTGGATAGCCATTGCATTGCATGTGTTGTAAAAGCGCATACGATGTAATGGTATGCGTAGTAATGGCTATGCGTTGTTACTTCGCATGCGTTGTAACGCATGCGATGTAATGACTTGTGGGGTAACAGCAGTGTTGTAATGGCTGTTTACCTCATAAATCAGCAAAGTTAAATAACATTTATTTTACAGGGAACTGTCCCAGTGTACGTTGCTAGCCACTCTGCCATTAAATATGATGGTTCTTGGGTGGATGGCTGAGTCCAACTGGGAGCCCAGCCTGTGGAACCCTCAGGGGCACAGGACTGCGTGGAGGCGAACATCAGCAAAGCAAGTAAGGCAAATACCATCATATCTAGCCCCATCGATTGCACATGCTCTGAGGCAGCATAGAACTGTTCCTTCCTGGTATTCAGAGATGGCCTTGGGCAGGGAAAGCTGCCTAGATTCGAACAGCACTGGTGATAGGGACATTTTATTTATTTATTTATGTCGCTCCACCTTCACATGAGGTTGCCCCTGTTGGGCATTCGGTGTTGGGAGGGACTTCACACCCTAGAAGGAGATGAGCGAGTCCTGCTGAGATTTGTTTGCATGCCCTTCTGCAGACTGATGGTGAAAGAAGGGAAAACTGGTGAAATAGACAGGGAGATACTGTAAGCTTATGGTAAGCATGTACTTTCCCCCCACAGGCTCAAAAATCGAGATGAACTGATGAGGAGACCAGTTGAGGCTGGCACGGCTCACAAGTGGGTGAGGGCAGTCGTGGGGGAGGGGACGCAGGTGAGGCAGCACAATAAAAGAAAATCACTTACCTTGCTGCCGCCATGTCCTGCATCTCTACTCCTGCTCTCCTGCCTCTGACTTCAGGAACAGGAAGCAGGCAGCCAGGCTCCCTTCCCTGAGCCAATCACAACGCTTCAATGCAGCATTGTGATTGGTCTGCGCGCCATGACACAGCGCTCAGCCAGGGGCTGGAGGGGTGGGCATGTTCTCAATGCAGGCTGTAATGCAGCCTGCATGAAAAATGGGGAAAGTGTGCATGACTGGTTTAGGCGGCCCGAGAGGGACGACAAAACAGTCACTGCGCTCTTAGGAGTGGGCAAACCACTCCTCTGCCATTCTCTGTTAGCAGAGCAGCCCACCTGCCCCCCCAGCCACAAAGGAAACATAAAATGATAATAACTGAAAGTTATTATCTTTTTTAATGTTTTTGCTTCTAGCATTGCTTGAAAGGAGTGAGGCGACGCTCCTCTGCCATTGCGGAGGTGCCGCCACTGGAGGAGACTATAATAATTGGTAAAGGACATCTTCACACACAGGCACTGGAGGCCATAGGGGAGCTTAAGTGAGCTATTACCCAGAGACACACGATGCGGTTGTACGGCTTTACAACGCGTGCTTTTACACTGCGTGCCGTTACAACGCGTTTTTTTCAACACAAGTCGTTACCACGACTTGCGTTGGAGGGGTGCAGGCTTAGGAATTTTTTAATTTACTATTCTAACACCAGCCTACGTACAGTAGGGAAGGTGTTGGATAGTAAATAAAAAAATTCCTTGTCCTGCAGCGCCCTCCAGCGCAAGTCGTGGTAACGACTTATGTTGAAAAAACTGCGTTGTAACGGCACGCGGTGTAACAGCCGCGTCATAAAGGCTGTTCCCCTTGCACCACACCTCTCCCTTACGAGTAGAATGGTGGAGATTCAGTGATTCCTGTGAAAGAGATGATAGCAGCACTTGGAAACAACACCACACAGCTGGAAAAAAAGAATAAAATATATTTGTAGTCGAGTCAGTAATGTTAAAAACAGAGGGTAGAATGGCTGATGTGGACTGCAGTAGTGGGGATGGACACCAGAGTGCAGAAGTGGCGCCTCAGGCAGATAGGTCAGGTTTGAAGGTCCGAGGCATTTTGGTATTCAAGTAAGGTGCTTCCATGGCTTTCTATCAAGGGGAAAGCAGGAAAAGTCCCTCAAAAATGGAAGAATATTGTTGGAGTGATTAGGGAATCCTTTGAAGCCCATCTATTCCAGACTGCTCAGTTTCCATGTTGTTGATAAAGGCAATCCTCCTCACAGCGCAAAGAACGTAGTGACCCGAATCTCAGCAGTCACACCATTGAGCTCTGCAATACACAGCCCAGGGCTAAAGAAAATGAATATTTCAAAGCCAGCTTAGAAAAAAGTGTAAATAAGTTCTACCACTTCCAGATTTCAGTCCTAAGATCAAGCTCCATCAGGAAAAACATTTGGGCTTTGGAAATCTCTGCTGCAGTTTGGAGCCCTGCTATACTGAGCATAGAATATTAGGTTAAACAATTTGTGTTTACTAAACCTAATGCAACGTAATCCTACTTGGCCAATATTCCCTCTGAGTCTAGAATGTCTTTGTAGTTTTTCCTCGGAGCCTAACAATGTTTCTTTCTGTTGTTCTTCTCTTCTACGATTGAGCTCCCTCTGGAAACCATGTATCATTGTGGCTTAGGACATGAGAGGGTTTGTTGCATCGGATTTCTATGGACTATACATTTATGATAGAGGTGTTTGACATTCTACGTTTCATTTATTTTTCGCCTGACCTTACGTTCATTCCTCTAAGCTGCCTTCCCAAATCCCCTTCCTTTTTTTACTCCTTGGTAAGTGAAATGTATAAGCTTAAGAAAAAATGGGTATTGGTTTTGAGAAGTTCCTGTTCTCCTAGAGCTGATGCTTAAAAGCTTCAAAACTCTCACTTGAAGGTCACTATAGTTTGGGCTAAGTGGATGCAAACGGGATTGCGCTGGCTACCAGCCACTGAGTCAGTAACCCTTCTGACTCACACATTAGGAAACAGTCTATAAATAGTTCACGTAGTTCACGTAGTCTGGGAACCTGTACATAAACCAAACTCAATGTACCAACATAGGATCAAAAGATTCTTTAAAAAATAATATGTTAATAATCGTTCTTTTAGTATCTCCAATATTTTCTACAAGAGCACACAAGTAAAAACCTACTCCCAATACACTAGTGGGCTCATCTCAAACACCTCCCACATCTACGGCACTACACAACTTAAGCCTCACCTAAAGGAACAGTTAAATGCCCTTCCACCAGTCACACAGACACCTTCGCAGGACTCCTACTCGTACACATAAAACGCATACACAGTACCAGATGGGAACAGACATTCTCTTACATTGCTCCTAAATTGTGAAATCGCCTCCCACTCCACAACAGTCTCTCTTCTTGAATTCCGCATGAAGCTGAAGACCCTGCTTTTCAATGAACCAAGCTACCATAGGCAGGGTTAGACACACACACCTACTAAGAGCAGGATACACTTGTGGGTGATATTGCACTTTACCATTACACATAACATAACACATACACGCTTTGTAAAAGTACCTGCAAATCACTTCCAGCGGCATTGCCACAACCACTCCATTGCAAACTCCCCTCTCCCCCAACACAGAGTGTATTTGACATCTACATATCTACTTCACTTCCTTCCTACTCACTCACATACATCAACATGCAAAACACTGCTTGCTTAACAAAATATGGATCTGTGTAAACTGCACTATATCACCTAGAACACGACCGAACTAATCATTGATGCGATGCTCGTCACCTGTCAAATGTTTGTCATTCAGTCAACTGTGCTGCAATATGTGCCCACTGACAAATGATTTGCGAATAAGTTACATCTGCTACAATATTTGATCCGCAATTAAAGCTTGCTATTGAAAGAATTGTGGTAGATTATTTGCTTCCTGACTAAAGCTTTGCATTTATTCAGTTATAGTAAATAGTCTCCTTACAGTAAATTTGCTAATAAATCGACTGTTAGTAGAGGCTGCAACTGAGCGCGTGTGGTGAGGTGGGGGGAACCGGAGGGGGGATACAAAACAAAAGAACTTACCTGGGTGCCGCCGCTTCACCTCAGTCATCTTCTGGCTGCAACAGGAAGCACACAGCTTCTCAGAATCCCCTGTCCAATCACAATGCTTCCATTCAATCAATCAGTCAATCAGAGTACTTGTAAAGCGCGCTACTTACCCGTGAGGGTCCTAAGGCGCTGAGGGGAGAGGGGGGTTCGGCTACTTCTCGAAGAGCCAGGTCTTAAGGAGTCTTCTGAAGGCGAGTAGGTCTTGGGTCTGCTGTATGTGGGTAGGGAGGGCGTTCCAGGTCTTTGCGGCGAGGTAGGAGAAGGATCTGCCACCGGAGGTCGTTCTTTGGATGCGGGGGACAGCGGCGAGGGCGAGGCTGGCGGAATGGGGGGGTGGAAGCTGAGTCTGCTGTTCAGGTAGGCTGGTCCGGCATTGTGGAGTGCTTTGTGTGCGTGGGTGAGGAGCTTGAAGGTGATCCTCTTGTCGAAGGGGAGCCAGTGTAGGTCTCTCAGGTGGGGGGTGATGTGGCTGCGGCGGGGGACATTGATGATCAGTCGGACGGAGGCGTTTTGGGTGCATTGTAGTCGTCGTAGGTGTTTGGCTGGGATTCCTGCGTAGAGTACGTTGCCGTAGTCCAGTCTGCTGCTGACGAGGGCCTGTGTCACCGTTCTTCTTGTTTCGGTCGGAATCCACTTGTAGATCCTGCGGAGCATGCGGAGGGTGTTGTAGCAGGAGGAGGAGATGGCGTTGACCTGCTTAGACATGGAGAGGGAGGATTCGAGGATGAATCCTAGATTGCGTGCATGGTCGGTGGGTGTTGGTGCTGTTCCCAGTGTGGTCGGCCACCAGGAGTCGTCCCAGGCTGAGGGGGTGGGTCCGATGATGAGGACCTCCGTCTTGTCCGAGTTCAGCTTCAGATGGCTGCTCCTCATCCAGTCGGCGAAGGCCTTCATT
Source organism: Lissotriton helveticus (assembly GCF_964261635.1). Classification (NCBI taxonomy): domain Eukaryota; kingdom Metazoa; phylum Chordata; class Amphibia; order Caudata; family Salamandridae; genus Lissotriton; species Lissotriton helveticus. Next base: position 445,999,444 of record NC_136072.1, on the reverse strand, counting down.
CCCTCGTGGAGGTTGGTTTTGGGTAAGTATGGGCGGAAAATTCGTTCCGCTCGCGGAATTTGTGGATTTTCTGCAATTTCTTGATCCGCGAATCGTGCGAAATTACAAAGAAATTAACTTCAACTTGGGCACCTGCTGTAACCCTGTAAGTGCTTCCTGAGCGGCGCTTCGTTGCCTATTTGCAACTATTCTCTGACCCTGCTCTGACCCTCGAAGCAGGGTCAGAGAATAGTTACAATTAGGCAACGAGGCTCCTGTCACTAAAATTAAACCTCAGCAGGAAGCACTTACAGATAAATAAAGCAGGTGCCCGAGTTGAGGCGCAAATTCAGTAAGGCATTATAATCAGCCCAAGAATCTAGTGAGCACGGCCGATGCTAGGCTGGTGTGCTTTCTCCCCAGATCTACCGTCTACAATTAGCTGTAATCCGTGATGGAGGTCTAGGCATCCACAAGTTTCTCGAGCGCAATCCCCCTGTACTTCCAGTGACCAGCACTTACTGCTTTCTCCTCATTTGCTGCTCACCCTTTATAAACGAGAGGCATGTGAACTCGCACAGAAGCCCTGCCCGTTTGGCCCCTTCCCACACGCACTAGGCTATGCAACCTCTTCCCTCCCTTTCCCCCACTGTGATGGACAGCTCACTCGAGGGACCTCGGCGCCTATGGGCGCGGTGGCAAAGTCACAGACACACGTGGTGACTTGCCACTCCTCTGGGCATTTAAGCAGCTGTAGTGTAGGAAAAGCACGATACCTTTACCCAACGAGGTAGCACTTACTGCTTTCTCCTCATCTGCTGCTCTGATCTGTCTCTGACCCTTTATAAACAGGAGGCATGTGAACTCGCACAGAAGCCAGGCCCCACATACACTAGGCTATGCAACCTCTTCCCGCCCTTTCCCCCACTGTGATGGACAGCTCACTCGAGTGACCTCGGCGCCTATGGGCGCGGTGGCAAAGTTACCCTTTACGTAGCTGTAGTGTAGGAAAAGCACAATACATTTACCCAACGAGGTAGCACTCACTGATTAGCCAGTAGAAAGTACTCCAGTTAAGTATGGTGCAAATCGCAAAAAAATACGCGATTTCATGGGAAAATCTGTGAATTCGCAGATTTTTTTGCGATTTCGCGTGAATTCAAGGATCGATGATTCGCAAAATTCGCCCCTACTTAGTTTTGGGGGTGTGTGGGTCCTTGGTGAGGGAGAGGATGAGCTGGGTGTTGTCAGCATAGGAGATGATGTTGAGGTCGTGATGGCGGGCCACTTGTGCGAGGGGGGCCATGTAGACATTGAACAGCGTTGGGCTGAGGGATGAGCCCTGGGGGACACCGCATATGATGTTGGTGGCTTTGGATCGGAAGGGTGGTCTGAGCACTGTGTACCGGCGCTCAGACAGGGGCTTGGAGGCTGGACATGTTCGCCACCAGGCTGTGTAATGCAGCCTGGTGGGGAAGATGCAAAGTGCAAATGATGGTTTTGCCGGTCCAAGAGGGCCGGCCAAGCAGTCATGCCAACATAGGGAGTGTGCTTAACACTCCTTCCCATGCCCCCTGCACTGGCCAGCCCGGGCCAACATGGCTCGCCCTGCACCCAAGCAGGAAAGAACATGAAAATGATAATAACATCAGTTATTATCATTTTCGTTTTCCTTTTAACACTCCTCGCAGAGCAGTAGTGCGACGCCGCTGTTGATTGTGCTAGCACATTTTCTCCTTTGCAAACACTGTAGTTGAATCAACTGCTGGACACTTGCTCTGTGAGTACAATGTGTGCCTCAGAAAACTGTCCTACATTATTACTGTCCCACTACAAAAATAATCAGTCATATGTCTGAGCACTTCAAATCCCACCCTTACACACCAGTAAAGATGGAAGCATCCTCCCACCGCTAAGGTCACCTCTAGCAACCTTATCCAATCAATGAGGAAACGCAAAGGAGTCAGAACTATTGGTTTCTCACCGTTTGCTCATACGAGGCTAGAGGTGACCGTCAGCACTCTAGCTGATCAAATGTCAATATAACCAAGAAAACACTTTAAAACAACAACTCCTCATTAGACTATGTGCCACCTAAGATCAATTGCCATATAACGGCAAGTAAATTTAAAAAACGTGCATTTTAGAAGACCCCAAGATTTCTGAAAATACATATTTTTCTTTCCCTTGTTGTCTCTTGCTCACACCAAATTTCAAGTCCAATTAAAGTCACATTAAATAGGAGCTGGCTCAGCCAAGAATGTGCAACTGTGAAGGTATTGTAATGTCATGCCAAAAACTTCTATGAATAATTGGACTGGTCTTATATCCACTATATCACTTCAATTCATATGGAATGGATGCGCCATTTTAGATTTTTATCAGCCTGAGAGATACCAAGACAAACTATTGCATCTGCCATAAGGAATACACATTTATGAGTGTTTTAAAGTAATTGAACTTAACACCAGTGTCCGTTAAATTGTTTTTCTCTCTACATCATGGATATTTGACTTCACAAATGCTATAATGTTTTGTGTTTACTAATATGAGTGTCTGCATACCAACACTTTCCCCCCAAAATACATTTTGACAGCATTTGATTAGAAGAAAATTAGGAATTAAAGTGTGAATTGATTCGTCGATTGTCAAGCAAAAGTCAGCACTTATGTTTCGCAAGAAAATAGTCAATGAAATATTCATGTTGATTTATTGAAGCTGACATAAATTGCGGTAGAGCAAACCCTCATTGTCCCTTTGTGCAAACAGCATACGTTTAGATGGCTGAAAGATCAATCCATCATGGCGGCTTTCCATCGCTTTACCGTGGTCTGGCAGCGGATGAAGGAGCATCGTGTAAGAAAAGTAATTAGAGCAGCTGAACGTCAGGCTCAGAGAAAGATTGCACTTTGATTTTCTCCCTAGGCAATTCCTGAAAAGATTATTAAACTCGTGAACATGATGTGTCTTGTGGTTGGGCAGAGAACCAAAGTCCATATTCATACCCAGTGAGCTCTCATTTATAGTTCAAAACCTACCACATAGTGTGCTACCCATTAACCTAAAGTGCTTCTGCGCCTCAGTGGTATTAAGAAGCACTATATATATGCATTTGGAAAGCAATGGAGATACAATTAAACGAATATAAGTTGTTTTCCCTCATTCTTTTTCCCCGCAGGGAATCACAACGCAGTCGTTACAACGACCGCGTTGTGATTCCGCATACCATTACGGGGGCGCTGGATGATGGCATAGTATAATTTACTATTCCAACAGTCTGTGCGGACAATAGGGAAGGTGTTGGATTTTAAATCCAACACCATTCCCCCCGCCCACCCCTCCGCAAGTCGTTGTTCCGACTTGCGGAGTAATGGTATGCGGAATCATAATGCAGTCGTTGTAACAACAGCGTTGTGAGTGCCTGCGGGAATTTTTTTGTGGTAAACATTGTTTACCCAATTAAACACAAACAATCTGAAGATCACATAAGAACTGACTCTATACAAGAAACCACCATTTCCTGATTGTGTTTAAAACCTTCATTGCATGCTGTATTTAACGGCGTAAAATGTTTTGACGTGGTTGCGTGCATCAATATCACGGTCTAACTACTGACCAGCAAATGTGTGGTAAACATAATATTAATTACCAAAACATTGTCAAGGTAAGTGTCGACTTCCTATTACTAACTCCGCTGTGATGATATTTAGGAGTCGATATTATTTTCACGACATACCTCCAGGTCGATATGTTGACCGCAATATTGTTGTGGAAAGCTTTACTTCACCCCCTTAAAGCCCTTGTGATGTATTGCATGTTTTATGAATTTCATAGGACTTGATTGCCAGTGCCCAGGTTGGGAATGGAATATTTATTGCAACCATTAATATCTGATACCCCGGTCTTTTAAATTTAAAAAGTGTGACAAATATTGCATATTACAATTTTCGGCATTCACAAAGGGAATAATATGCTTATTTTGGTGCTTTCTACACCAGAATTTGCATTTTTCATAATACAGTACACATCATCATGTTTGACCTGCCAATACATACTTGGGAAAATAGATGCAGTGCAGGTTTTATCGCACACAGTAATTACTGTGTAAGAAACTTGCAAAACTGTTTTAGGTGCATTCAGGCTCCTTTGTAAAACCTTCAGCTCAACCCTGTGCAGCTGTGGCTTCGTGCAGCAAGCTTTAAACAAAGGAACTAGTGTAAAGCATTTAGTAACACCAAGCAACAAAATAAGAAAGTCACACTATACAAATAAAATCCAACACCAATTTCTAATAATAGATTATATTTTAATGAATTTTTGGACACCGAGATGAGCAAATACCACCAGAGGGTTCCAGAAATTATACATTTTCAACTAAAATGCAAATCTCTGTTTTTTTAGTCCAAAGCGCAAAAACACATTGTTGACCGTAAAGTTTAGAAATTTTTGATATGTTTGAAAGAGTTGAGCTTGGCTACTCCAGCCTGAATGGGGTGACAAAAATTGGGCAGGGACAAGGTTAGGGAGGTCTAAAGGAGTATTTAGACAGCTACTATATCACCAAAAAAGTCTTAAATCTAATTCCACACTTAACATCAAGAACGCCATAGACTTCAATGGAGTGACCCTAGGGATGTAGGATGCTGAAAGATTGTCTGGGTCTATTCTTAGTCCCCTGCTTTTTAACATCTTTATGGCCCCCCTTGCAGAGGTTGCGGAGTCATTTGGCGCTCAGATCGTGTCTTACGCTGATGACACCCAGCTCTTGTTTACTCAGAATAAGAACGAGGTGTTTGATGGGATCCGCATCAGAGGCTGCTTAGAAGCAGTCTTTGATTGGTTCAAGAGACACGGCCTGAAATGCAACTCCGATAAATCGGAGCTGCTTTTTTTCGGGTGTGTCTCTGAACCAAACTGGAAAAGTTGGTGGCCTCAGGATCTGTTCCCTCCTGCCAATGCTAGTACCAAGGCTAAAAATCTTGGCATCATTGTTGACAATGAGTTGACTTTTGGACCTCAAATAGCCTGTCTTGCGGGGAAATGTTTTGGAATCCTGCGGATGCTCAGGAAATTTCTCCCTTTGATTTCCGTGAACCATCGAAGGGTTATTGTCCAGGCACTGGTAGGGTCGCGCCTGGACTATGTTAATGCCCTCTATTTAGGCATCCCTAAATATCTTGTAAGGAGACTCCAGGTTGTGCAAAATTCAGCTGCTAGGGCTATTTATGGTCTCCCTAGACGAGCTAGCTCCTCTAACTTGCTGAAGGAATTGCACTGGCTCCCCATAGCCAAAAGGGTGCTGTTTAAAAGTCTGATGCTAACCTATAAGGCCCTTCATGACTTGGGTCCTAGGTATATTAGAAAGCGTCTTGCTCTTTACAAACCGAGCAGAGCTCTTCGTTCTGCCTCCCTGTCTAAAATGTTCGTTCCATCCATCAAACGAACTAGACAAGGGGGGCGCTCATTCCAGTACTTGGCCCCGCGTGCTTGGAATGAACTTCCTATTGCTCTTAGACAGGCCCCCAGTCTGATGTCTTTTAGAAAGGCATTAAAAACTTGGCTTTTTACTAGTGAATTGTGATGTCTTTTATTCTCAGTTATGTTTCCTTTCCAATAAAGGTCCTCTTCGCCAAAGCGCCGGGACACTCCATTGCGAGTAGCCGTTGCGCTATAGAAGAGCCCAATTAACATAACATAACATTTGCGGTTGATGGAGGAGTCCTTGTAGTTATTCCTCAATTCACAGGTAAGGTGGGGCAACTTTGGCCACAGGTGTTTGTTGTCCCTCAAAGCACTCTGCGAGGCAATAGAAGGCCATCTGCAGCTGGGCTACCGCTCTCTGTACACAGCGTGTCCAGTGGTATCCTTAGGTGAAGGCTGGTGTCCCTCTTTGGGGACCAGTCCTGGCTCAGATGACACTCCTTGGTTGAGCAGACTTGGGTGCAACTTTTGGCCATCGAGGATTTGTCTTTTGAGTCACCCAGTGGCAGTCAGTGGTGATTCAGAGAAAGAAGCTACTAACTTGCCGGAATGGGCTTCTTCAATTTTGAGGACCCTGGAGATGAATGAATGAAATAGCATTTATATAGCGCATGGCTACCCGGGAGCATCCCAGCGCTGATGAAGTAACTAGGGTGGAACGACACCCTAAGGAAAGAGCCAGGTCTTTAGCCGTTTTCGAAAGGCAAGATGGTTGGATTCCCTATGAAGATACAGAGGTAGGGTATTCCAGAGCTTGGTGGCTTTATACGAGAAAAGTCGGTCGTCACTCCTGGCTTTCTTGAGGCTAGGGACTACTACTAGGTGGAGCTCATCTGAGCACTGTTTTCTGTTCTGCCTCTAGATGGTTCCAGGTGGTCAGCTGACTAACCCGTGGAGTCACTTTTTTGGTCTGGGACTTAGGAGTGGCTTTTCCATCAGTCACAGGCACAGTCCTCTCTTTGCTAGTCCATGACGCGTGGGTGCAGTCCAGCAGACGGTGCAGCCTCTCTTGCCAGATCCAAGGGTCAGCAGGGGAGTACTTCTTTGGTCCTTTCTCCAGTTCGATCGTGATTTGAGATTCAGCTTCCCAGATTGGCCATATTTATGCCCCAAAGTGCCTTGGGTAGATGATGTGGTCATTAGCCAATGGGCTAACATAATCCCTCCCACCCTGTGATGACTTCTGGCTATGTGTAGCATATAGCAATCACAGAGTGCACTATTTTGCCCACTCTCAGGTTGTCCGAACCCTTCCTTGGATGTTAACCTTTTCGGAGCTCATGACGGCTCCCGGTCATCATGAGTCACGGTAGGTGTGTGCTCATAATGGCTGGGACCCGTCCGAACGTTGCCGCTCCTCCCATGTTGTTAATTCCCCGCCTGTGTGGGAGAATTAATCAGTGAGCAGAGTTCCGACAGCTCCTAGCCGTCATGAGCACACGCCCACTGTGATTTATGACAGTTGGGAGCCGTCATGAGTACCGCAGCGCCACACCCACCCCCTAGCTACCCCCGCACCGTGGCAGAATTTGCGCTGCGGCGAAGGGGTTAAGAGCTTGGTAGTCCACCCTAGAGGCGTAGACACCTTTGGCAACATTCCCATGGGAAAACCGCCTTGGGCACTGGTCTCCCCTCTCTGTTTCTGCCACCATCCTCTCTACCTAAACAAAGGGAGAGCCCTTCAAAAGCGTGCTATCCATTTGCCCGCCAAATATAGCTTTGCCTCTGAAGCTCATCTTTAGGGCTAACACTTTGAATGGCTTCCTGCTAAGGGGAAGTAACACCCCTCCCTGTATTAGGCTTCTATGGCTCCAGAGTCTGGGAGTCATTCACACTACTCCCCAGGAAGGTAGAAGGCTGTCTGCTGACCAGCAACTGTGCGAGGCTGCTCAGTAAACTGGGCTACAGAGTGGCCTTATTTTAAAAGTTGCATTTCCTGAAAAAATACACTAAATTTGACTTGGGCATCAAGCTGGGTTTAATGCCACGATTAATTTGATACCTTGAAGTACCTTTTTTAGTAGTCCCAATCAGAAGTTAGCCAAAATGAGTGGTCATCTGGTAATTCTATGTTATCCAATGGGCTATTAACAGCAAAAACGACAATTTGGAAGTTTTGGTGCTAGGATATATTAAAAGTCTATGCCCTGCTTAATAATATACACCACCCTGCCTTAGGGTTCCATAGGCCTTCTTTAGGGAAGCCTTATATGTATTGTTAAAGGAAGTGAGTGCTTTGTCATTGGTTTAAATGGCAAAGTCGAACTAGCATCTTTAAAACTGCTCTTCCAGGCTTCAATGGCAGGCTGGGAGCCGTTTTCTACTTTGTCACACACAGGGTGGTACAACCAGTGCTGCAGCCCTATTGGGGGCATGCTGTCTTACATGCCCCGGATATTCTTTATACTTTTTTACTTGAAACCTATAATTAAGTCAGTTTATTCCAATTGGTGGTGGCCAATTCAACATACAATTTGTAAAGGGTTAGAACATTGGCACTGAGATCTGGTTAGCAGGCCTCAGTGCACACGCAGAGGCAAAAAACAGCAGCCAGTTATCCAAATGGGGCAAAAAGTGGGAGGGAAACAAGCAAAATGCCTGTTTCCTCACACCATGAAAAGCAAAAACTCCTTTTCCTGAACTTTACAACCAGTTTCTATTGCTTTGTCCCATAAAGAGACGTTTCACAGGTGGGAGAAGGGGTCTCTCTCGTCTGTGCGTAGGTTACCAAATTTACAAGCTTTTTAAGTGTCAGACCAGGTTCAACATGAATGTATTTCCAAACACAAATTTCTTTAAAAAAGTTTTCTTTCATTTATTAAAAAAGTATAAAAAAAAAAACAACAATACATTGTCTCATTTATATTATACATCTTGTACTACACAAATCAATTACAAATATTATTTGACTTAGTTTAAAAACTTGGATTACTAAACTTTGATTATCGGCATAGTTCAAAAAAAATTCACTGCAACATATTTTATAAAAACAGAGAACAAACAAACTGTCGACGCGGCGTTTCGGTGCCAAAGACAATCTTGCACCTTCTTCAGGACTTGTTCATTATAATGATATCTAAAAAAGACATGTTACAATGGATTCCATTAGATCCTGTTTTAGTCTGACATTTGCACATTGAATGTTTAACATTTTTATTACTTTCCCCCTACCATTTGGTAACCCCGCTAGACCTTATTGGGAGTACTTTACTTCAATCCCCAGTTATACTAAGGTCCTACACTTTAGCATTACTCATAAAAGACAAACCTAGCAACTTTTCACTTATCACCAGGATGATTAGTCCTCAACTTGCTTGATGAGACACGATTATAGTGGGCTGCAATTGATTTACAAAAACAGGGGGGGCGGCAGTCCAAACCTCTATTCCCTCTTTGTCACAAAGCTCTACCCACAGAGAAGACTATGTTCTTACCCAGGTTTCTATTTTCTTCCTGGCACAACCTTTTCAGTTTTAGGAGCAAGTAGTCTCCAGTTGTATAGGCAGAAGATGTTTGTTGTTTTCTCTTCTGTATACTAGGAAGAATCAAACAGGGACCCCATTTTTAGATTCCCTGAATTTAGAGTATATTTGCTAAGCTTTTTCTTCCCCAATTATTTAAATGGTAGATTTACCTTTGATGTTTGATTCACTAGGTTTCATTTAAAGTTGATTAATAGGGACCATTTTCAATCCTATGTGAGAAAAAAATGTTTTATAGTGCATTCTCCAGATTCAAAGTAGGCTATCTCTACCGGTTTATCTTAAAATTAGGCCTTACCGGTCCTTACTTATGATGTCATGGGAAGTTTGGGGGACGCCTCTGGGAGATACCACTTGCTGCTCTTTTATCGTTCTTCTCTATAAAGCAATTTTACAGTTTAGACTTCAAGATTTTTATTATTTTAGGCCTAATGCATGCTGCTCAATTCTTTTTTTCAGGGCAATCTTACCTTCATTTAATAAGTAGTGGTCTACTCATGGGTTGATTTCCTCCTTTTCTTTTGTTAAATATAAAATCAGGGACCACTATTTTGTATTGTCAATCTACTGCCAACTGTGGAGAGATGTTAAACAATATACATATCACTAGTGGGGCCATATTCTGTGCCTGTTGCCTCTTTCTCAAAATTCTTCTACCTCAGTTTTCCTTACTTGTTTGTGGTAGCTGATCTGCACGGCGTCCTCCCTCTTCATGCGTTTTCTGTGAACGACTCTCCCTTTGAGATCACTAGTTTATATACCCCCTTAATTGGATAATTACTCGCACCTGGCCTCATTATCTGCACCGTGAGTCTGAACCTCAGTGCTCATAGTAAACACGGCGGCCATTTTGTAGTAGGTTTTTCCTTTTGTGTTGTCTTTAACTTGTACCTTATTGTGTGGACATTCTATTTTGTTCATCATCCACCTTTTCTTCTATCATAATAGACTTTTTCAGAGTATGATTTAGCTGACATTTGCAATTTATCGGGAATTCGATAATATTGGTCATTTGTACTAGTCGAAATTGGACCTTGGTGTTCGTTGTAAACACGGCGGCCATGTTACAATGGGTTTTTGTCATGGGTTTTTCGTGGGTTGTCCTTGACTTCTACTTTATTATTAAGATATATTGTTTGTATCTTCGTCCGTTTGTCCTTTTATCTTAGATCTTCTTGGAGTATTATTAACCCTGTTCTTATATTTTCTCAAAGGATCACTAGTATTATTACTTAATAGTGGTCGAACAAACCCCACTTCGATCATATCTTTTCGGCTAATCCCTCTTGATTATATTTAGGGGTTTTACCTAGCTTACTGTATGCCACTGTTTCGGAATCTCCCTTGCCGCGGTACTACGGGTCCCGGTTACACCCCTTGGGCCACTCATGTTTATTACGGCCGCCATTTTTAAACGAAAGGCATTATCCATATTTACATCTAAAAAAGTATTTAAATGTGTGCAAATATGTGAATCTCTTGCATTGAGGATTCTTTACTCAGGCTTCAGGACAAGTATCACCCGCCTGATCTTCAGCCATTGTTCACAGCATTACATTCTCCCGATGCTTTAATTCTGTGTCAACTACATCCTCAAAATGTTGTTGTAGTCATTATTTGCTTGATAACCCTAAACTCAGGTTTAAAAAGTTTTCAATAGTTAAATGTTGCAATTGATAAAAGACTATCCAACACTTTTTTTCCCCTTATTGAGTTATTGTTACAGTAACTAGATGTTTGTCGCCATTTAATTGTGGGCTATAATAACCTTTCCCACTCCTCTTTATTATTGAGTCCAGATTTATATGTGCTGAACTTCAACATATAGTGTTGTTCCCATTTCTTGCGTTTGTTAGTAAGGTCTTCACCCCTTTTGTTCATGCTCACCACTTCTAAGACACACCACCTGAGGTCATCAACCTGGTGACCTTTTTCCATCCAATGTGTGACTAGAGGGGCAGTCAATTTCTTTGTGCGGATGGCTGACTTAGGTTCGTTCAACCTTACTCTTATTTCTCGTTGTGTCTCACCTATATAGGCCTTTCCACAGGGACATTGAATCATATAAATGACATTTTGAGTCCTGCAATTAAATAATGCTTTATGGGTATGGTTTATATCTCCATATTTGACACTGGGGCCTCTTATTATTAGATCACAATTTTTGCAGGTACCACATGAGAAATTGCCTATTGGTGTTGTGCCTTCTATGGTCCTCATTGAGTTCCTTTTGTTATTATTTGGGTAGGTTTTAACTAGACAATTCCTTACTGTTCTGTTTCTTCTAAAAGCAAAGATCGGTTTGGGTAATGGGACCTCTCCTGGCTCATTAATCAATTTCCAGTTGCTATTTATGCAGTTTTTTAATTTGTTCGAGATACATGAGAAGTTGGTGACAAATACAATTGGTTTCACCTGTTTTTCTTGTTTAGTCTTGGGTTCAAACAGACTGTCCCTATTATAATATTTGGCACGTTTATATGCTTTTCTAACCATTGACTTAGGATATCCTCTCTCCAGGATTTTTTTTGTTAATACTTTAGCATGTTTGTCATATTCATTCATAGTTGTGCAGTTACGCCGCACTCTTAAGAACTGGCCGAATGGGATATTGTTTTTTTGGGTGGCTGGATGGTGACTAGTAAAGTGAAGCATGGTGTTGCGATCAGATGGTTTTGTAAATAGCTCCACTGCCAGTCTGCCCTCTACATTTTTTATCTTGATGTCCAAAAAATCACACGCCTCATTGCTATATGTCGAGGTAAATTTCAAATTCTCGTCTCCCAAATTGAGCCATGTAATAAACTCTAACAGGTCCCCTTCATTTCCTTGCCAGATGAAAAATACATCATCTATAAAGCGGGACCATTTTGAGATGTTTTCATAGAAGGACGCTAAAGAATTAAATATATGTTTGCTTTCAAAGTCTGCCACGTATAGGCACGCCAAACTTGGAGCACAGGTAGCCCCCATGCTCGTCCCTTTCGTTTGTTTAAACATGTCATCTTTAAATAGGAAAATGTTATTCTTTAGAATCAATTCTACACATTCTACAATAAATATTGAGTGTAAGATCCTCATTTTCATTCCGCAACATCTTTCTGATCATTCTAATGGTATCATTCTGGGGGATATTCGTGTAAAGCGCTTCTATGTCAAGCGTTACCAGCCATTGGGTACAGGGATTAAATTCAATGTGTTCCACCTTACTGATTATATCGGTGGTATATTTTATGTATGCCTATTGTTCTGTGACTAATGGTTGTAAAAATGTGTCCACATATTTACTGAGGGGTTCAGTTAAAGAGTTGATGCTAGACACTATGGGCTGCATGGGTGGGTCATTGATGTTCTTGTGTACTTTCGGCAGTCCGTAGATTGCCGGAATAGTTGGTGTTTCATTATTTAGGAAATTATATTCTTCGTGATTAATTACTCCATCCTCTTTGGCCAAGAGGAGGAAGTTCTTGATGCGTTTCCCTAGGTCTGACCATTCCTGCATGTTTGATTTTTTATAACGATTAGGATTTGAGAGAAAAAGATGTATTCTTCTATCATAATCTTGGGTGTCTGGTATAACAATTCCGCCCCCCTTGTCCCCTGGTTTGATTGTGATCTCATTACAGTCTTCCGGATTCCTAAGGGCTTTTTTCTCATCTAATGTCAGATTGTTCTTTACCCAGGTCTTCTGCGCTACAATTTCTTCCAAACCCCTTTCCACAACTTTCTCAAACATTTCCACATTTTTGTTCACCATGGAGCACAGGGGCGTCCACAATGATTTAGGTCGCAAGCCTGATTTGTTATCCGTGGGGGCTTTCTCTTTTCTCTCAAAATATTTCTGGAGTCTGATTTTACGCACCAAATTTTGTAGATCCCTTTCTAATATGAATCTATCTGGGGGTCCTGATATAGCAAATCCCAATCCTTTCTCTAGTAGACTGATTTTCTCTTGTGTCATATTCCTATTTGATAAATTGATAATTGGAGCTTTAGTTTCGACTGTTAATCCCATGCTTTCTGACTCCTGGTCCTGATGTATGGGCGTTGTTGGCCCTTATTCGTTTGATAGAATCCTCTCCCTCTCCCTCGTCCCCGAGGGTTTGGGTTCTGATTCTGATTCCCTTTGCGCCTGTCTAAAAAAGAGAGACTTTCTCTACTTTGTTTTTGTGGAATTTCTCTCTCCTTATCGCTCTGATTGGCCAGTGCTGTTTCATTCTCTGAATCACTACTAGTATACGATGTATCGGAGAAAGTGACTCCCTTCCTGGGAGCTTGATGTTTATTCGGTTGCCTGTTATTTCTGGAAGGCCATTCCTCCCTTTGTCTATCATAGTAGTCCTTCTGCATATAGGGGTAAACTGTTTCCTGTTTATACTGACTCAGATCTTTCCTAAATGTGTTACTTTTCTTATTTATCAAATAGTCCTTATATCGCTTAAGATCCCCTTGAATTTCCTCAAGTTTCAATTTTGCATTATCTAGCGAGGTGTTATCTTTCAATTTCTGTTCCATTTCTTCTAGTTCTCCTTTTTCAATAATGAGGGTGGCTTGAGCTGTCTCTATAATTAATAATAGCCAGTCCCTACTACACCTATTAGCTATAAAAGTCCACGTTTCAATGAACTTTTCGTTTTTCACAAATAAGCTGGGTTCATTTTTGACCTGTAGTCCTTTGGGGATCATCCCCTTCTTGCAATACTCAATTAGGAAATAAGAATGTAACTCCGTTCTAATAACCTTTTTTTTAAGATTCCATAACTCTTTCCACTGTTCTTCATTGGTATTGGTTGCGGTTATGGTATTGACAGTTTTAACTGGGCCGTTAATTAATTTATTAAAATGGTCCTCAGAAAAAATAAAGGCTTTAAAATTATCCATATTAACTTAGGACAATTGCGTTTGGTTAACGCCTCACTGCTAGGGTGAGAAAGAGAGAACAAAACTCCCCAGTTGAATAACTGTGCTGAAATATCTTGTGATAGAGAGGGAGTTACCCTTTTTATCAGGAAAAAGGATTGGGTGACCAATCATGAAAAGCAAAAACTCCTTTTCCTGAACTTTACAACCAGTTTCTATTGCTTTGTCCCATAAAGAGACGTTTCACAGGTGGGAGAAGGGGTCTAGTCTGTGCGTAGGTTACCAAATTTACAAGCTTTTTAAGTGTCAGACCAGGTTCAACATGAATGTATTTCCAAACACAAATTTCTTTAAAAAAGTTTTCTTTCATTTATTAAAAAAATATTTTAAAAAAACAACAATACATTGTCTCATTTATATTATACATCTTGTACTACACAAATCAATTACAAATATTATTTGACTTAGTTTAAAAACTTGGATTTCTAAACTTTGCTTATCGGCATAGTTCAAAAAAAATTTCACTGCAACATATTTTATAAAAACAGAGAACAAACAAACTGTCGACGCGGCGTTTCGGTGCCAAAGACAATCTTGCACGTTCTTCAGGACTTGTTCATTACAATGATATCTAAAAAAAGACATGTTACAATGGATTCCATTAGATCCTGTTTTAGTCTGACATTTGCACATTGAATGTTTAACATTTTTATTACTTTCCCCCTACCATTTGGTAACCCCGCTAGACCTTATTGGGAGTACTTTACTTCAATCTCCAGTTATACTAAGGTCCTATACTTTAGCATTACTCATAAAAGACAAACCTAGCAACTTTTCACTTATCACCAGGATGATTAGTCCTCAACTTGCTTGATGAGACACGATTATAGTGGGCTGCAATTGATTTACAAAAACAGGGGGGCGGCAGTCCAAACCTCTATTCCCTCTTTGTCACAAAGCTCTACCCACAGAGAACACTATGTTCTAACGAGGTTTCTATTTTCTTCCTAGCACACCCTTTTCTGTTTTAGGAGCAAGTAGTCTCCAGTTGTATAGGCAGAAGATGTTTGTTGTTTTCTCTTCTGTATACTAGGAAGAATCAAACAGGGACCCCATTTTTAGATTCCCTGAATTTAGAGTATATTTGCTAAGCTTTTTCTTCCCCAATTTCTTAAATGGTAGATTTACCTTTGATGTTTGATTCACTAGGTTTCATTTAAAGTTGATTAATAGGGACCATTTTCAATCCTATAAGAGAAAAAAATGTTTTATAGTGCAGTGAAGTGAAGAAATTTTAGCGCAGAAGACCTGGGTAAAGAACAATCTGACATTAGATGAGAAAAAAGCCCTTAGGAATCTGGAAGACTGTAATGAGATCACAATCAAACCAGGGGACAAGGGGGGGGGCAGTATTGTTATACTAGACACCCATATTATGATACAAGAATAAATCTACTTCTCTCAAATCCTAATCATTATAAAAAATCAAACATGCAGGAATGGTCAGACCTAGGGAAACGCATCAAGAACCTCCTCCTCTTGGCCAAAGAGGATGGAGTAATTAATCATGAAGAATATAATTTCCTAAATAATGAAACACCAACTATTCCGGCAATCTACGGAGTGCCGAAAGTACACAAGAACATCAATGACCCACCCATGCGGCCCATAGTGTCTAGCATCAAATCTTTAACTGAGCCCCTCAGTAAATATGTGGACAAAGTTTTACAACCATTAGTCACAGAACAACAGGCATACATAAAAGATACCACCGATATGATGGGTAAGGTGGAACACATTGAATTTAATCCCTGTACCCAATGGCTGGTAACGCTTGACATAGAAGCGCTTTACACGAATATCCCCCAGAATGATACCATTAGAATGATCAGAAAGATGTTGCAGAATGAAAATGAGGATCTTACAGAACACTCAATATTTATTGTAGAATGTGTAGAATTGATTCTAAAGAATAACATTTTCCTATTTAAAGATGACATGTTTAAACAAACGAAAGGGACGAGCATGGGGGCTACCTGTGCTCCAAGTCTGGCGTGCCTATACGTGGCAGACTTTGAAAGCAAACATATATTTAATTCCTTAGCGCCCTTCTATGAAAACATCTCAAAATGGTCCCGCTTTATAGATGATGTATTTTTCATCTGTCAAGGAAATGAAGGGGACCTGTTAGAGTTTATTACATGGCTCAATTTGGGAGACGAGAATTTGAAATGTACCTCGAATAATAGCAATGAGGCGAGTGATTTTTTGGACATCAAGATAAAAAATGTAGAGGGCAGACTGGCAGTGGAGCTATTTACAAAACCATCTGATCGTAACACCATGCTTCACTTTACTAGTCACCATCCAGCCACCCAAAAAAAAAATATCCCATTCGGCCAGTTCTTAAGAGTGCGGCGTAACTGCACAACTATGAATGAATATGACAAACATGCTAAAGTATTAACTAAAAAATTCCTGGAGAGAGGATATCCTAAGTCAATGGTAAGAAAAGCATATAAACGTGCCAAATATTATAATAGGGACAGTCTGTTTGAACCCAAGATTAAACAAGAAAAACAGGCGAAACCAATTGTATTTGTCACCAACTTCTCATGTATCTCGAACAAATTAAAAAACTGCATAAATAGCAACTGGAAATTGATTAATGAGCCTGGAGAGGTCCCATTACCCAAACCGATCTTTGCTTTTAGAAGAAACAGAACAGTAAGGAATTGTCTAGTTAAAACCTACCCAAATAATAACAAAAGGAACTCAAAGAGGACCATAGATGGCACAACACCAATAGGCAATTTCTCATGTGGTACCTGCAAACATTGTGATCTAATAATAAGAGGCCCCAGTGTCAAATATGGAGATATAAACCATACCCATAAAGCATTTTTTAATTGCAGGACTCAAAATGTCATTTATATGATGCAATGTCCCTGTGGAAAGGCCTATATAGGTGAGACACAACGAGAAATAAGAGTAAGGTTGAACGAACATAAGTCAGCCATCCGCACAAAGAAATTGACTGCCCCTCTAGTCACACATTGGATGGAAAAAGGTCACCAGGTTGATGACCTCAGGTGGT
Organism: Lissotriton helveticus; assembly: GCF_964261635.1. Lineage (NCBI taxonomy): Eukaryota > Metazoa > Chordata > Amphibia > Caudata > Salamandridae > Lissotriton > Lissotriton helveticus. The sequence goes on along the minus strand of NC_136072.1, from coordinate 445,982,545 downwards.
GTGTCTTAGAAGTGGTGAGCATGAACAAAAGGGGTGGAGACCTTACTAACAAACGCAAGAAAAGGGAACAACGCTATATGTCGAAGTTCAGCACATATAAATCTGGACTCAATAATAAAGAGGAGTGGGAAAGGTTATTATAGCCCACAATTAAATGGCAACAAACATCTAGTTACTGTAACAATAACTCAATAAGGAGAAAAGAAGTGTAGGAAAGTCTTTTATCAATTGCAACATTTAACTATTGAAAACTTTTTAAACCTGAGTTTAGGGTTATCAAGCAAATAATGACTACAACAACATTTTGAGGATGTAGTTGACACAGAATTATAGCATCGGGAGAATGTAATGCTGTGAACAATGGCTGAAGATCAGGCGGGTGATACTTGTCCTGAAGCCTGAGTAAAGAATCCTCGATGCAAGAGATTCACATATTTGCACACATTTAAATACTTTTTTAGATGTAAATATGGATAATGCCTTTTGTTTAAAAATGGCGGCCGTAATAAACATGAGTGGCCCAAGGGGTGTAACCGGGACCCGTAGTAACGCGGCAAGGGAGATTCCGAAACAGTGGCATACAGTAAGCTAGGTAAAACCCCTAAATATAATCAAGAGGGATTAGCCGAAAAGATACGATCGAAGTGGAGTTTGTTCGACCACTATTAAGTAATAATACTAGTGATCCTTTGAGAAAATATAAGAACAGGGTTAATAATACTCCAAGAAGATCTAAGATAAAAGGACAAACGGACGAAGATACAAACAATATATCTTAATAATAGAGTAGAAGTCAAGGACAACCCACGAAAAACCCATGACAAAAACCCATTGTAACACGGCCGCCGTGTTTAGAACGAACACCGAGGTCCAATTTCGACTAGTACAAATTACCAATATTATCGAATTCCCGATAAATTGCAAATGTCAGCTAAATCATACTCTAAAAAAGTCTATTATGATAGAAGAAAAGGTGGATGATGAACAAAATAGAATGTCCACACAATAAGGTACAAGTTAAAGACAACACAAAAGGAAAAACCCACTACAAAATGGCCGCCGTGTTTACTATGAGCACTGAGGTTCAGACTCACCGTGCAGGTAATGAGGCCAGGTGCGAGTAATTATCCAATTAAGGGGGTATATAAACTAGTGATCTCAAAGGGAGAGTCATTCACAGAAAACGCATGAAGAGGGAGGATGCCGTGCAGATCAGCTACCACAAACAAGTAAGGACAATTTAGGTAGAAGAATTTTGAGAAAGAGGCAACAGGCACAGAATATGGCCCCACTAGTGATATGTATATTGTTTAACATCTCTCCACAGTTGGCAGTAGATTGACAATACTCCAAAATAGTGGTCCCTGATTTTATATTTAACAAAAGAAAAGGAGGAAATCAACCCATGAGTAGACCACTACTTATTAAATGAAGGTAAGATTGCCCTGAAAAAAAGAATTGAGCAGCATGCATTAGGCCTAAAATAATAAAAATCTTGAAGTCTAAACTGTAAAATTGCTTTATAGAGAAGAACGATAAAAGAGCGGCAAGTGGTAGCTCCCAGAGGCGTCCCCCAAAATTCCCATGACATCATAAGTAAGGACCGGTAAGGCCCAATTTTAAGATAAACTGGTAGAGATAGCCTACTTTGAATCTGGAGAATGCACTATAAAACAGTTTTTTTCTCACATAGGATTGAAAATGGTCCCTATTAATCAACTTTAAATGAAACCTAGTGAATCAAACATCAAAGGTAAATCTACCATTTAAAAAATGGGGAAAGAAAAAGCTTAGCAAATATACTCTATATTCAGGGAATCTAAAAATGGGGTCCCTGTTTGATTCTTCCTAGTATACAGAAGAGAAAACAACAAACATCTTCTGCCTATACAACTGGAGACTACTTGCTCCTAAAACTGAAAAGGGTGTGCCAGGAAGAAAATAGAAACCTGGGTAAGAACATAGTGTTCTGTGTGGGTAGAGCTTTGTAACAAAGAGGGAATAGAGGTTTGGACTGCCGCCCCCCCTGTTTTTGTAAATCAATTGCAGCCCACTATAATCGTGTCTCATCAAGCAAGTTGAGGACTAATCATCCTGGTGATAAGTGAAAAGTTGCTAGGTTTGTCTTTTATGAGTAATGCTAAAGTGTAGGACCTTAGTATAACTGGGGATTGAAGTAAAGTACTCCCAATAAGGTCTAGCGGGGTTACCAAATGGTAGGGGGAAAGTAATAAAAATGTTAAACATTCAATGTGCAAATGTCAGACTAAAACAGGATCTAATGGAATCCATTGTAACATGTCTTTTTTAGATATCATTGTAATGAACAAGTCCTGAAGAAGGTGCAAGATTGTCTTTGGCACTGAAACACCGCGTCGACAGTTTGTTTGTTCTCTGTTTTTATAAAATATGTTGCAGTGAAATATTTTTTGCACTATGCCGATAAGCAAAGTAAAGAAATCCAAGTTTTTAAACTAAGTCAAATAATATTTGTAATTGATTTGTGTAGTACAAGATGTATAATATAAATGAGACAATGTATTGTTGTTTTTTTAAAATATTTTTTTAATAAATGAAAGAAAACTTTTTTTAAGAAATTTGTGTTTGGAAATACATTCATGTTGAACCTGGTCTGACACTTAAAAAGCTTGTAAATTTGGTAACCTACGCACAGACGAGACCCCTTCTCCCACCTGTGAAACGTCTCTTTATGGGACAAAGCAATAGAAACTGGTTGTTAAATTCAGGAAAAGGAGTTTTTGCTTTTCATGATTGTTGACCCAATCCTTTTTTCTGATAAAAAGGGTAACTCCCTCTCTATCACAAGATATTTCAGCACAGTTATTCAACTGGGGAGTTTTGTTCTCTCTTTCTCTCCCTAGCAGTGAGACGTTAACCAAACGCAACTGTCCTAAATTAATATGGATAATTTTAAAGTCTTTAGTTTTTCTGAAGACCATTTTAATAAATTAATTAACGGCCCAGTTAAAACTGTCAATACCATAACCGCAACCAATACCAATGAAGAACAGTGGAAAGAGTTATGGAATCTTAAAAAAAAGGTTATTAGAACGGAGTTACATTCTGATTTCCTAATTGAGTATTGCAAGAAGGGGATGATCCCCAAAGGACTACAGGTCAAAAATGGACCCAGCTTATTTGTGAAAAACGAAAAGTTCATTGAAACGTGGACTTTTATAGCTAATAGGTGAAGTAGGGACTGGCTATTATTAATTATAGAGACAGCTCAAGCCACCCTCATTATTGAAAAAGGAGAACTAGAAGAAATGGAACAGAAATTGAAAGATAACACCTCGCTAGATGATGCAAAATTGAAACTTGAGGAAATCCAAGGGGATCTTAAGGGATATAAGGACTATTTGATAAATAAGAAAAGTAACACATTTAGGAAAGATCTGAGTCAGTATAAACAGGAAACAGTTTACCCCTATATGCAGAAGGACTACTATGATAGACAAAGGTAGGAATGGCCTTCCAGAAATAACTGGCAACCGAATAAACATCAAGCTCCCAGGAAGGGAGTCACTTTCTCCGATACATCGTATACTAGTACTGATTCAGAGAATGAAACAGCACTGGCCAATCAGAGCGATAAGGAGAGAGAAATTCCACAAAAACAAAGTAGAGAAAGTCTCTCTTTTTTAGGCAGGCGCAAAGGGAATCAGAATCAGAACCCAAACCCTCGGGGACGAGGGAGAGGGAGAGGATCCTATCAGACGAATCAGGGCCAACAACACCCATACATGAGGACCAGGAGTCAGAAAGCATGGGATTAACAGTCGAAACTAAAGCTCCAATTATCAATTTATCAAATAGGAATATGACACAAGAGGAAATCAGTCTACTAGAGAAAGGATTGGGATTTGCTATAGCAGGACCCCCAGATAGATTCACATTAGAAAGGGATCTACAAAATTTGGTGCGTAAAATCAGACTCCAGAAATATTTTGAGGGAAAAGAGAAAGCCCCCACGGATAACAAATCAGGCTTGCGACCTAAATCATTGTGGACGCCCCTGAGCTCCATGGTGAACAAAAATGTGGAAATGTTTGAGAAAGTTGTGGAAAGGGGTTTGGAAGAAATTTTAGCGCAGAAGACCTGGGTAAAGAACAATCTGACATTAGATGAGAAAAAAGCCCTTAGGAATCAGGAAGACTGTAATGAGATCACAATCAAACCAGGGGACAAGGGGGGCAGTATTGTTATACTAGACACCCAAGATTATGATAGAAGAATACATCTACTTCTCTCAAATCCTAATCATTATAAAAAATCAAACATGCAGGAATGGTCAGACCTAGGGAAACGCATCAAGAACCTCCTCCTCTTGGCCAAAGAGGATGGAGTAATTAATCATGAAGAATATAATTTACTAAATAATGAAACACCAACTATTCCGGCAATCTACGGACTGCCGAAAGTACACAAGAACATCATGACCCACCCATGTGGCCCATAGTGTCTAGCATCAACCCTTTAACTGAACCCCTCAGTAAATATGTGGACAAATTTTTACAACCATTAGTCACAGAACAACAGGCATACATAAAAGATACCACCGATATGATCAGTCAGGTGGAACACATTGAATTTAATCCCTGTACCCAATGGCTGGTAACGCTTGACATAGAAGAGCTTTACACGAATATCCCCCAGAATGATACCATTAGAATGATCAGAAAGATTTTGCAGAATGAAAATGAGGATCTTACAGAACACTCAATATTTATTGTAGAATGTGTAGAATTGATTCTAAAGAATAATATTTTCCTATTTAAAGATGACATGTTTAAACAAACGAAAGGGACGAGCATGGGGGCTACCTGTGCTCCAAGTCTGGCGTGCCTATACGTGGCAGACTTTGAAAGCAAACATATATTTAATTCCTTAGCGCCCTTCTATGAAAACATCTCAAAATGGTCCCGCTTTATAGATGATGTATTTTTCATCTGGCAAGGAAATGAAGGGGACCTGTTAGAGTTTTTTACATGGCTCAATTTGGGAGACGAGAATTTGAAATGTACCTCGAATAATAGCAATGAGGCGTGTGATTTTTTGGTAATCAAGATAAAAAATTTAGAGGGCAGACTGGCAGTGGAGCTATTTACAAAACCATCTGATCGTAACACCATGCTTCAATTTACTAGTCACCATCCAGCCACCCAAAAAAACAATATCCCATTCGGCCAGTTCTTAAGAGTGCGGCGTAACTGCACAACTATGAATGAATATGACAAACATGCTAAAGTATTAACTAAAAAATTCCTGGAGAGAGGATATCCTAAGTCAATGGTAAGAAAAGCATATAAACGTGCCAAATATTATAATAGGGACAGTCTGTTTGAACCCAGGACTAAACAAGAAATACAGGTGAAACCAATTGTATTTGTCACCAACTTCTCATGTATCTCGAACAAATTAAAAACTGCATAAATAGCAACTGGAAATTGATTAATGAGCCAGGAGAGGTCCCATTACCCAAACCGATCTTTGCTTTTAGAAGAAACAGAACAGTAAGGAATTGTCTAGTTAAAACCTACCCAAATAATAACAAAAGGAACTCAATGTGGACCATAGATGGCACGACACCAATAGGCAATTTCTCATGTGGTACCTGCAAAAATTATGATCTAATAATAAAAGGCCCCAGTGTCAAATATGGAGATATAAACCATACCCATAAAGCATTTTTTAATTGCAGGACTCAAAATGTCATTTATATGATTCATTGTCCCTGTGGAAAGGCCTATATAGGTGAGACACAACGAGAAATAAGAGTAAGGTTGAACGAACATAAGTCAGCCATCCGCACAAAGTAGTTGACTGCCCCTCTAGTCACACATTGGATGGAAAAAGGTCACCAGGTTGATGACCTCAGGTGGTGTGTTTTAGAAGTGGTGAGCATGAACAAAAGGGGTGGAGACCTTACTAACAAACGCAAGAAAAGGGAACAACACTATATGTCGAAGTTCAGCACATATAAATCTGGACTCAATAATAAAGAGGAGTGGGAAAGGTTATTATAGCCCACAATTAAATGGCAACAAACATCTAGTTACTGTAACAATAACTCAATAAGGAGAAAAGAAGTGTAGGAAAGTCTTTTATCAATTGCAACATTTAACTATTGAAAACTTTTTAAACCTGAGTTTAGGGTTATCAAGCAAATAATGACTACAACAACATTTTGAGGATGTAGTTGACACAGAATTATAGCATCAGGAGAATGTAATGCTGTGAACAATGGCTGAAGATCAGGCGGGTGATACTTGTCCTGAAGCCTGAGTAAAGAATCCTCGATGCAAGAGATTCACATATTTGCACACATTTAAATACTTTTTTAGATGTAAATATGGATAATGCCTTTCGTTTAAAAATGGCGCCCGTAATAAACATGAGTGGCCCAAGGGGTGTAACCGGGACCCGTAGTAACGCGGCAAGGGAGATTCCGAAACAGTGGCATACAGTAAGCTAGGTAAAACCCCTAAATATGATCAAGAGGGATTAGCCGAAAAGATACGATCGAAGTGGGGTTTGTTCGACCACTATTAAGTAATAATACTAGTGATCCTTTGAGAAAATATAAGAACAGGGTTGATAATACTCCAAGAAGATCTAAGATAAAAGGACAAACGGACGAAGATACAAACAATATATCTTAATAATAAAGTAGAAGTCAAGGACAACCCACGAAAAACCCATGACAAAAACCCATTGTAACATGGCCACCGTGTTTACAACGAACACCGAGGTCCAATTTCGACTAGTACAAATGAACAATATTATCGAATTCCCGATAAATTGCAAATGTCAGCTAAATCATACTCTGAAAAAGTCTATTAAGATAGAAGAAAAGGTGGATGTTGAACAAAATTGAATGTCCACACAATAAGGTACAAGTTAAAGACAACACAAAAGGAAAAACCCACTACAAAATGGCCGCCGTGTTTACTATGAGCACTGAGGTTCAGTCTCATGGTGCAGATAATGAGGCCAGGTGCGAGTAATTATCCAATTAAGGGGGTATATAAACTAGTGATCTCAAAGGGAGAGTCATTCACAGAAAACGCATGAAGAGGGAGGACACTGTGCAGATCAGCTACTACAAACAAGTAAGGAAAATTTAGGTAGAAGAATTTTGAGAAAGATTCAACAGGCACAGAATATGACCCCACTAGTGATATGTATATTGTTTAACATCTCTCCACAGCTGGCAGTAGATTGACAATACTCCAAAATAGTGGTCCCTGATTTTATATTTAACAAAAGAAAAGGAGGAAATCAACCCATGAGTAGACCACTACTTATTAAATGAAGGTAAGATTGCCCTGAAAAAAAGAATTGAGCAGCATGCATTAGGCCTAAAATAATAAAAATCATGAAGTCTAAACTGTAAAATTGCTTTATAGAGAAGAACGATAAAAGAGCAGCAAGTGGTAGCTCCCAGAGGCGTCCCCCAAACTTCCCATGACATCATAAGTAAGGACCGGTAAGGCCTAATTTTAAGATAAACCGGTAGAGATAGCCTACTTTGAATCTGGAGAATGCACTATAAAACATTTTTTTCTCACATAGGATTGAAAATGGTCCCTATTAATCAACTTTAAATGAAACCTAGTGAATCAAACATCAAAGGTAAATCTACCATTTAAAAAATTGGGGAAGAAAAAGCTTAGCAAATATACTCTAAATTCAGGGAATCTAAAAATGGGGTCCCTGTTTGATTCTTCCTAGTATACAGAAGAGAAAACAACAAACATCTTCTGCCTATACAACTGGAGACTACTTGCTCCTAAAACTGAAAAGGTTGTGCCAGGAAGAAAATAGAAACCTGGGTAAGAACATAGTATTCTCTGTGGGTAGAGCTTTGTGACAAAGAGGGAATAGAGGTTTGGACTGCTGCCCCCCCTGTTTTTGTAAATCAATTGCAGCCCACTATAATCGTGTCTCATCAAGCAAGTTGAGGACTAATCATCCTGGTGATAAGTGAAAAGTTGCTAGGTTTGTCTTTTATGAGTAATGCTAAAGTGTAGGACCTTAGTATAACTGGGGATTGAAGTAAAGTACTCCCAATAAGGTCTAGGTTTGGACTGCCGCCCCCCCTGTTTTTGTAAATCAATTGCAGTCCACTATAATCGTGTCTCATCAAGCAAAATGAGGACTAATCATCCTGGTGATAAGTGAAAAGTTGCTAGGTTTGTCTTTTATGAGTAATGCTAAAGTGTAGGACCTTAGTATAACTGGGGATTGAAGTAAAGTACTCCCAATAAGGTCTAGCGGGGTTACCAAATGGTAGGGGGAAAGTAATAAAAATGTTAAACATTCAATGTGCAAATGTCAGACTAAAACAGGATCTAATGGAATCCATTGTAACATGTCTTTTTTAGATATCATTGTAATGAACAAGTCCTGAAGAAGGTGCAAGATTGTCTTTGCACCGAAACGCCGCGTCGACAGTTTGTTTGTTCTCTGTTTTTATAAAATATGTTGCAGTGAATTTTTTTTTGAACTATGCCGATAAGCAAAGTTTAGAAATCCAAGTTTTTAAACTAAGTCAAATAATATTTGTAATTGATTTGTGTAGTACAATATATATAATATAAATGAGACAATGTATTGTTTTTTTTAAATATTTTTTTAATAAATGAAAGAAAACTTTTTTTAAGAAATTTGTGTTTGGAAATACATTCATGTTGAACCTGGTCTGACACTTAAAAAGCTTGTAAATTTGGTAACCTACGCACAGACGAGACCCCTTTTCCCACCTGTGAAACCTCTCTTTATGGGACAAAGCAATAGAAACTGGTTGTAAAGTTCAGGAAAAGGAGTTTTTGCTTTTCATGAATGTTGACCCAATCCTTTGTCCTTAAAAAAAGGGTAACTCCCTCTCTATCACAAGATGTTTCCTCACACCAGCACTTCAGGCACTGTGAGGTTGCCCTATCGGCTAGTCTGACCCTGTAGTTAGACCACACATAGTGGTCCCTATACTCTCTTGAACCTGGTATTCTGACATTTATTAGGTGTGAGGTTTGAGAGGTCCATTATGGGGGCTCGTTAAATATTCCTCTCATTTCCTGGTTTTGAGACTTTTTTCATTGCCAATTCTTATTTTGTTTTTTAATGAGTTTTATATGAAGACACACAAGAAGCCTGTTAGCAATGTTGAGGGTTCTGTCGGTCCCTCCTCTAAGTAAAACAAGCATTGTCTGAAAGACAACATGTATAAATATATATTTTTTAATATAAAGCACACATTGCATCAGTACTCACTGGCACTACTTATTGTGTGGAAGCGCACATTGTGAAAGAGCCTATGCCGTCACTCAGGGTTAGGTCAGTCTATGGCTGAAGTGGGCAGACCTGTGCCTCATGATGTATACTGTAGCGGATGGAACCAACATGTAAATGTCACCCCAGCAGACCAATGGATGAAGATGACTGAGTGAAAGTCACTGTAGGTGCGTATATGTGTTTTTAATAATAAAAGGTCTTGGATCACGACAGACTTTAAAGGGAATTAATATGATTCACGTTTACATAATGTACTTATTGGAATATGTCACATAAGTAATTTCTAATGGATGAATAAAAATGTCCTACAATCGCAAAACATTGGGCCTTATGTACGACCATTTCATGTAACGAGTCGCAAATTACGATTTTTAGTGACTTGCAATTAGCGAGTCAGAAAATGAAATGTGCTAATGGGTCTCAGACACATTTAGCGATTCCCAATGGGGTCGCAAATGACCTACTTCATTAATATTCATGAGGTAGGTCGCAATTTGCGACCCAACGGGAATGGCAGCACTCACAGGGATGGTGGCCTGCTGGAGTCAGCAGACCACCGTGTCTGTGATTGCTTTTTAAATAAAGCAATTTTTTTTTAAATGCAGCCTGTTTTCCTTAAAGCAAAATGGGATGCATTTTCTTGGGGGAGAGTAGGGTATTCTGCTGTCAGCATGTGCGGTACCGATTGTCGGCGCCTCACACAGCCACACCCAATGTGTAGGCGCCGACAATCGGTACCGCGCATGCTGACAGCAGAACCCTACTCTCCCGCACATGGGCATGCTCACAGCAGGATGCACTACTCTCCCGCACATGGCATGCTCACAGCAGGATTTACTACTCTCCTGCACATGCGCAGCATAGCCATGACTCAGCATGTCCTTGTACAGTCTGTTTTCTCTGTCCTTCCCTGCACAGGTGATCCGAATGATGCAGACTGCATTTAAGGCACAAACACGGCCCAGGACAGTCTTTCGGAGGCCGCAGAGAAAACAAGAGGTTCAACGCAGACACTGATCGAAAGATTCGTGAGTAAACCGAGCGCTTCAGCTCCGAGCCGGGTAAGCTCTCTTTCCACAGGTGCCTAACACCCTGAGGCCCCTTTATCTTCTCAGGGTCCACTCCTCTGCCGGACAACTCCATTGGGCAAATTTGGCAACAAGCCAACGTGAGGATAATCTTTCTTTCATGCACTTACCACCGTTTTTTGTGTTGATGCGCTTACGATGCTTAGCCCACAACAAAACTTCATGTATATATGATAACTTTCACCCTTGCCATACCACCAATATGGCTACACCATTTGCCGCTTATTTATCGTCTACACAGCACAATAGATATCGGCAATCAAACTGTTTTGTGAATATGTTACCATACTAAGACTCTCCCCTGTATGTGTGTTTTATCATACTTGTTGTATGTCCAGTAATGCTCTAAGAGGGAATCCTCCCCTCACATGTAAAGCACCTTAGCGAGTGCTACACATGTTACAAAATTACACAATCACTTAAAAATTAAGTAATTTGCACCTACGCACTTTGGTCCTGAGGAAAACCAGATTTAATCATAAAGGCCTGGCTGAAACATGTAGACCACACCTGGATGTAGGGTACCATAATTAACACTCCTATAACATCCAACAGCCTTTTTTAATGCTAACAGTGACCCAGTTATTAAAATATAATTTACCCTCAGGTACTGGGATCCCTGTATAGCTTTTACATTTTCCTTTTCACGTCACCACACTGCACACTCAGAAACATACCTGCTCCGCTGTATTCAGATGTCCAAGCACACCCGGGACACACTCGGTGTCACTGGGTGGGCCCGATGATGAAGCATGCCACCAACCAGGTTGGTGGGTGAGGGCTTCATGAACAAACAAAAGGGTTTGTACCCTGTCTTACAGTCTTGATTCTATGTAAATTCACAAATAGGCTAGTCCTTTTTGATCTCACATCCTTTTATTTTAACGTACATATATGCAGCATAAAACAGATCAATTGGTCAGTGATCAGCTCTTACCCCGCAGCTCCACTCGTCTGTGCTCTGCCCTACGGTCCCACACAGGCAGGGTTCGAGACCTCTCCCTGCTGGGTCCCGCATTTTTATTTTTACTTTCACTCATATTTTACTTGTTATTGGCTCCTTCTCACTGTATTTTACTTACTCTTGGCTCCCATAACGCTGCCACTGTGTTAGTGATTTTCCCACCGCAACCCACCCTGCTCCCGCCTCCCAGCCGCACACCCCTCACCCCCTTCCCTACTTAAATGGCGACTGATGCGCGGTCGCGCAACGGGCGCACTGCTGGCATGCCAAAGGCAAGCCCGTCTGTGCCCGTCCGTGACTGGACCGCACCCAGCGCCAGACCCCCGGGTCCTCGTGAGAGCCACAACACCCGATGACGCCAGCTTTCTCCATGGACTCAACACCAGCCGATCGGCAAACTGCTTCAAGGCCAGCCCAATACTCACCCATGGACCCTTCACCAGCCGTAGCTGCATCTTCACCAGCTGCCGAACACCCACATGCCCTGCCCTACCTGCTCCGTCCACAAGCACGCTGTGGAACTCTGGGACCTACTCGACTCAGCCTCCCCGGACGTCGCCTTCCTAACAGAGACATGGATGAACCCCGTCCTCGGCACCCAACATTGCCATGTCGTAGCAAGCCCCAGCCAGGCCTACTAGTGCAAGGGATTCGCCCTTCTTTGCTCAGAGTCCTTAGACCAATAGTAAGAAGTTGGCACAGAAACTGGAATAGAAAAGACAGAGTTTATTAAACCTCATGAGGTGGAACTACAGTCACACAACACCCTTCGGTATAGTATGAGGTAGCACACTGACTGGAAAGAGCTGGGTCCTTTTATACCCACACAGGGGCTCAAAAGAAGGCGGTACAAGTAGAAGCTGCTGTTCTTAGGCACATACAAGGTCATACAGAAAATGCACAGTCAACAAGTGGGAGGAGCTAACAGTTAGCTAGTTGGAGTAAACACATCCTGACAGTTACATGCTAGGGACAGCTGTATGCTCTTCTGAGCATGTGCAAAGTAGAGGAGACTAAACATATCTTGTCTCTAGGCAGATTTCAAGAGCAGGTGACAGGAAGGTAGGACAGAGCACATGGCATACAAAATGGCCGATTAGAAATACAAAATGGATTCCGTAAAACGGGCAAGATAGTCTCTAAATACGACATGTCTTCTGCTAATGCTTAACCCAATTACTGTTAAATTACCACAGACGACCCTATCAGCATTTGCTGAAGACATTTGTCTGTCTAGGGTAATCTGGATCTGCATCCTGTATATTGATATTCATCATATTAGAAATTTCATTGCTTAACATTTTCTGTTCTTTTGTAACACTTCTCTTGGCAGGTGTACAAGCAGTAATGCACATAGAGCAAATCATGGGACCACATTGTATACAAGTACAGCATGTAAATAGTATCACCAGTAGTATACATAGAAAAGTCAGTAGTTTTCAGCCCCAAGTAACATAGAGTGTCCATATCCAGTTTGAAAATGTCCATGTACCAGTCTCTGAGTGCATGTCTGCAGCAATCTTATGCAGTTTAGAAATTGCGTCATAAACTGAAGGCGAATGGTCAGGTTTATAGACAGCAGCTGCTTCCGATGATGCGGCATGCACCACCACGATCAGCCAAGATCACATCGAGCACCATTCGATTTTAGAGTGCTACAATTGTTGCAATTTGCAGTTCTTCTGTAATGTTCTCAAGTGCCATAGCTGTCTGATTGGTGAGAGCTTCGACTACACGAGTCATTCGTCTGATCGTTGTACTATTTAATGCAGCACCCACGAAGAAAAACAAACCCAAATTGAAATCAACATATTGTTGCAGGGCGGTGTCTGTCTGGTCAATCTCATCAGTACTTGCTGTCCGTTTATATCTATTCCTTGAAATATCATCATACAGTTTCAGGTCAAGATGATATGATGCAGGTGCTAAAAACACAGGTGGTAACAAAAATGATATGTAACATACCCCTGACCATCCAACAGGTAATTGGTAATATCCGTTATTACCACACACAAAATAGGTGGTATGTGACGCTACAAAGCTGCTATTGTTAACACCCTCAATGTTTAATACAGTAGTACATTCGCTTAGTCCTACGGGAATTCTCCCAACACTGCCAATACATAAATCTGCTTTTGCTCTGGTTACAGAAATCACAAAGGGTCCAATGTTCTTCATATTCCTCACATTTGTGAAGACATATGGTGTCGAAATATTGTCTGGTTGGTATTTATCCCATTCCCATTTAGTCCCTTTAGCTTGAGGATACCCATTTTTGTCGTGGTAACATTCTTGATTTAATTGAAAAATGATTCCACCTACTGAAGGCTTTCCATAAGCAGACAAAAGGGCATACCAAGCTTGACATGAACCATTATGAGAAAACAGTAGAGGAATAAAAGGTGTTCCCCCTTTCTTCTGGTGTGCAGGTATCATTCCACACACCCAACAATTGGTAGTATTTGTAGCATTATGGGTATGATGCAACATCTGAATGAATGTGTTTTTCAGATAGGACTGTCAATGTTTCTGCTCATGATAAGGAAGGGTACAATAGTAGTGCTCCAGTGGAGCTGGAGTAGTTGCAACAAAAAGCTGACGAGCAGGAACTGCTTTCTCAATGAACCAAGTGGTTATTGCCAAAACCACCAGGGCAACAACAAACCCGACAGCACAAATTATGTTCTTATTCATTTCAATTGACAACGATGCTCGATCTTTCTAAGAACCTGTTAAAATAATCGTTGGAGCTCTTATCCCTTGCGTAGCCGCTGATATCTTCACCACGGGCCAAGACGGGTGTCACTACAAAATGCAGGGCTGATCCCCCCCCCATGCCTCCCTGGATCTCCATTTCGCAAACCCAGGGCGGTAGGTCAACCAGTCTCGTTCAAAACTGCAGATTCTTTCCTCAGTCTCAAATTGTATCGCGATGTTCCAGGAATCGTGTGGTCTGGGAAGACTTCCGTAGACTCGTCAGATGAGATAGCTTGACCTTTCTCCGTTTCCAGAATCTTTCGATGGTTAATCAGCACAGCAGGTTCCACCAAGGCGGGCGATACACACTTGCAATGAGTGGTGTGGTGCCAGTTCTTTCTGTTCGTCACTCGAACCGCTGTCCTTGTAGCCAACAGCACCTGCTCCGGACCTCACCACCTCGGCTCCAAGCTGTTTAATCTGTCAAACGCCTTGGCCATTACATGGTCACCAGGATGGAGATTGTGGGCCTCACCTGTAGATCTATCAGGAAGAGCTTCTCGAACCAGTTGATGAATAGAAGTCAAACTGTCAGTTAACTGTGCCAAATAATCGCTCAACAGAACACAAGGTACATCATGTACGGGCGTGGTTTAGGAACTCCCCAAATGTTCATCGGTCTTCCAAATACTACCTCATATGGTGTGAGACCTGATCGTGAGTGTGGTACTGATCTTATGGACAACAGTGCCAAAGGCAATGACTCCGGCCACTTTAGGGACCAAGAAGTCACTATTTTCGCCAGCTTCAATTTTAAGGTAGCATTATACCTTTCCACCAATCCGGCTGATTGTGGGTGGAAGACTGCATGGAATTTCTGTTTGATTCCTAATCCTTTCATGATATAATCAACAACGTGCTCAATAAAATGAGGTCCGTTGTCGCTTCACAAAATTTTGCAAACACCATACCTGGGGAAAAATTCCTTCAGAAGCAACTTTGCTGTAGTAAGAGCAGTATTATCCTTTGTAGGGAACGCCTCTATCCATTTACTAAAGGCACATACCACCACTAGGACATATTTCAGATTATTACAGCGTTCAAGCTGGATGTAATCCATCTGCAAAACTTCAAAAGGTGCGGTTGGTGTAGCAAACCCTCCTGTAGGAGTTCGTGTCCCTTTTCCAGGATTGTACTGCCAACAGATCAAACAGGACTGTACCACTCTTTTAACTGTGCTGGCAATCTCATGATGCTCCCAGACTTGTGTAAGCAATTTAGTTATTGCTAGAGCTCCAACATGTGCCAACCCATGTGCCATTTGAGCCATAGGTTGCAAATAAGCTGCAGGTAACTTCCACTTATCCATATCTTTGTTGCGCCAACAACCCTTATCGTCCAATATTCCTTCTTTGGACCATTGCTCAAGTTCTGCTACAGAAGCAGATCTCTGTACATCTAGTACTTCCTCTCTAGCATCATGCCATCGTCCAGCTTGAGATTTCACTACGTACATAGATGTAGTGCTTCGCTGCATTGCAGTTTCACGAGCTACACGATCTGCGAAGGCATTTCCTTATCCTTTTTTATCTGAGATATTCTTGTGTGCGCTACACTTCATAATGGCAACTTTCTTCGGCTATGTGAGTGCAGTCAAGAGATTATGTACTAATTCTCCGTGCATTATCTGCATCCCGTCGGATGTAAGAAAGCCTCTTTCCTTCCAGAGTAAGCCAAAATCATGAACCACTCCAAAAGCATAGCGGCTATCCGTGTAAATGTTCACACATAAGTCAGTACTAAGCTCACACGCTCGTGTCAAAGCTAATAGTTCAGCTGCTTAAGCAAACTTCTGGGGTATGCGAGCTGTTTCCTCTACTGTCTCAAGTGTGGTGATTGCATATGCGGCTGAGGTTGTGCCATCTGGTAACTTCAAACAAGACCCATCAACCCATAATTCCCCATCTACATCTGAAAGGGGCGTATCTTGCAAATCGATGCAATCCTTTGTCTGTTCCTCAGTAAGGAATATACAATCATGAGGTTCCTTTGACTGAGACTGAGTCGCAGGATATGGCAACAAAGTGGCTGGGTTTAGTGTAGCACACCTCTTCAATGTAATATGAGGTGCTAACAGTGTCAATTCGTATCCTATCAAGCGAGCACTAGTTAAATGTTGCGTTTTAGTCTGATTCAAAAGGGCATCTACTGCATGAGGTACCAGCACCAACAGTTTGTGTGACAAAACTATCCCTTCACTCTGACGTATGGACACAGCTGTTGCTGCAACTGAACGAAAACATCCAGGCAATGCACGAGCAACAGGATCAAGAACTGCAGAGAAATATGCACAGGGACGCTGCTTGTCACCGTGTGTCTGTACTAAAACTGACAATGCACATCCATCTTTCTTGTGTACATAGAGTGTAAAAGCTTTCGTATAATCTGGTGTACCTAACACTGGTGCAGAGCAAAGAGCTTGTTTCAACTGGCGAAAAGCATTTTGGCATTCATCTGTCCAAGGAAGAGGAATCGGAGTGTTTTTAGTCAAAAGTGCTAACAGTGGTTTAACAATGTGTGAAAAACCCAATATCCATTGCCTACAAAATGAAGTTAAACCAATGAATGCATGGACATCTTTCTGTGTGGAAGGTACTGGAGTGTCTAAAATTGCTTGAATGCGATCTGGTGTCAATGCACGTCCCTCCTTAGACAGAAGATGACCTAAGTAGGTCACCTTCGGTCTACAATATTGCAATTTCTTCCGTGATACTTTATGACTGTGTGTAGCAAGGAAAGAAAGTAAAGACAAAGTACACTTTTCACATTGCTCAGGCGTATCAGCTGCCAACAAGATGTCATCGACATATTTAGGAGAGCCACTCCGTCAGACAAAGTAAAGGAATCGAGTTGTCTTTTTAAGGCTTGACTATAGATACTCGGACTCTCAGTGTACCCTTGGGGAACTCTACAAAACCGGTATGATCTGTTATTTAAAGTGAAACTGAACAAATATCGGCTATCAGGATGAATAGGAATCGAGAAGAAAGAAAGTCCACTACTGAAAATGTAGTTGCTGTTGGAGGGACCAGGGTAAGCAATGTCGTAATGTCAGATACTACAGGATACTGTGGTACTACAATCTTATTGACCTCCCTCAAGTCAATGATAAATATATAAATCTTAGTGTCAGTATCTTTTTTCAAAATAGGAAGAATCGGACTATTGCAAACATTGTAAGGAACTTCTTCCACAACCCCCACTTTAATTAAGTCATGAACAATGCGTGTAAGTGCTTCCTCTCCTTCTCGAGAAATTTTATACTGAGGCAATCTTGGCAGTATAGCACCCTCCTTGACACTAATATGCCCTGGTGGAATAACCATTTGTCCTACATCGGTATCTGAAATAGCCCACAAAGTACTAGGGAGTGAAGCTAGGGCAATGTCCTCTTTAACAATCAAGCATCTCTCAATCATGGGGTGGTTGTCATTTAAAATAACCTGTACTCCTTCCGGAGAACAACGTATCGTGGCCCTGAAATATTTGAGCATGTCAAGACCCACAATATTGTCTGGTGTATTTGGAGAAAGCAAAAATGGACATGGAGCAGTAAACTTATCAACATGGAGTGCAAGTGGTTGTGACAATGGGCTAAGGGTGGATGTTCCATCAAAACCTATCGATGTAATAGTTAAGCCAGACAGGGGAGCCCTAGGAATCAAGTGTTTAGACAAGGCGCTACGAGTAGCTCCTGTATCAACCCGAAACTGATCAGTAAAACTCAAAACATGTGCTGTAACATAGGGACCCTTCTGATCTACTGGAACTTCAACTGATTCCTTACCCCATCCTAGGCAATCCTATGCATAAGCAGAACCTTGCAAATCAGATGGCTCATAGTCGGACATTTGATATTGATTCCATCTGTCAAAAGTATTAGCCCCTTCTTGTCCATGTGCATTAGCATCAAACCGAGCATTTGTATTTCATTTGTATTTCCTCTAGGCCCTGAATATCCTGAACAATTTCTCAGTTGTCCCCGACCACGTGAACCGTGCTGAGCACGTAGCACCGGACAATTAGAAATCCAATGGCCAAATTGTCTGCAATACGCACACTGATTAATAGACAAATCTCCACGATTAGAGGGAGGAAAAGAAGAACCATAAGATCCACGTCCTCCTCTATTATCACCTCTATAAGGCGAGCCATAAGCTTGAACCATCATAACCTTCGTTTTTATCTCTTTAGATTTTTTATCCTCCTTACTTTTCGCTTCTAATTCTTGCCATTCATAATACTGAGCCATAGTTAGAAGAGAAACCGGAGAGGAGGTAGTCCATGAACTTTCGCTGGCCTTAAGGCGACTAGCTATTTCTGGCAACAGGTTTGTGACATAGTTATCGACAAACAGATGCCTAACCGTGTCATCTGTCAATGATTGCCACTAAAATCGTGAAATGCTTCTTCAAAGAGTGTAAAAAATCTGAAACTGATTCATCTACTTTTTGCTTGCAAGACGCTAACATAGTCCAATCTATCTTTTTAGGGAAATATTCGTTTTTAATTTAACCAATATAGCTGCTGGAAGATCTAAAATTAGTCGACATGGTTTTTGTGCAGGCTCTCTATCTTTATCTGATTTTTCTATATCCGACCACAATGCTCCAAATACCGCACGATCGTCAACTTTACCCACAGTTCGCCACATATCAGGGGGTAATATTAATCCAAAAAACAAATCAATGTCAGACAAAGTCATAGTACAAGAACTAATGGCACCCTCAATTTCTTCATAAAAAGCTGTCGGATTATTTCGCGGATCAGGCAATGCATTTTTAAGAGCCATGACATCTGCTCTATTCCAAGGAGTGTAAACCCAATTATAAATAAAATACCCTTTCGCGTCAATAGAAGTCTTATCATCCTTTAGGAGGAACATATAAAGGCGCGGCTTCCCGCATGGGTTTCACATTTACAACATTCTTATCTGTGTCGGGCGTCGGAGCTCATGCCATGTTGATTCGAGATGTTTGTGCAGCTTAAGCATGGGCGGATCTAGCGGATCTCGCGTACGCGAAATTGCGGATTTACGGATTCGCAATCCGCGAAGATCCGCGAACTCTAGCGGATTTGCGGATTTTTCCGTTTTTTGTGTTGGCGCGTGTTCGCGCCGATTTTGGGACAAGTTCGCAATTGCGAACTTACTTTTCGGCTTGCAACGGCCGCGACTATGTTGTTTCTACGTCTGGTTTATCATCACAGGTTCACAGCACCCTCTGTTTCACCACTGCCACCCTCTGGGACACCCATGCCACCCTCTAGTACATCCTCACTGGCACCTATTAGGTTTATTTATCACTGTAGATTATGGTGGTTGAAAAAAGCAAGCACACCTGCCCTTCTTCAACTGCCATCAATTAAATTGTGTTTCATTAATGTGTCAGTAATTTTGAAAGTTCCAGTCTGGCTGGCACCTGCTTCCTTCCTTATCTGTAATTTGCTTTTTGTTGCAGTGAAATTTTTTTTTTACAGGACCTTTATGGTGCTATTCTATGAGCCTGCTGTTTGGGTCATAGCAGGGTCATAGAATAGTTGCAAACTCTGGAGGGGCCCATCAGGAAGCACTACCTTGAATGTTACTAATGTTAAGTTTGAACTTTTGCACCTGCTCATTGCTTTCATTTTAGCTAAAATCGTTTTTTTTGCAATTTCGCGCGTTTTTTGGGGCGCGAATCCGTGCGAGATCGATTTCGGAAGCCGCGAATACGTGCGAATACAAAATTGTTTTTGTTGCGACGTGTATGTTCGCGTGATCTTGCGCGTGTTCGCGAGGCGCTTCTAGCTATTCGTTTGCCAAGTTACCCTATCGGTCGTACACGGGCGCGGCCATCTTGTTGGCGTGACGTAATTCCGTTTCCGCCCGCTATGTGTAATCTCGCAAAGTGTGCTGCTCGCTAGTACAATTTCGCGCGTACTCGCAAGGAAAATCTCGCGCGAACTTACCCACGCGGTCGTGAACGGGCGCGGCCATCTTGTTTCTCATTCATTGCTATGGTTCTGGGCATGCTTTCTGTATCCTCTCTCAATCTCTGCCATCCTTTGCTTGTTTGAAGTTTTTTTGATCTAATTTTACTTATTATCTAACCCTCTATTTTTCTAGCTCTATATTTTTGTGTTTTCTGCAGCTTTTATTTACTTTTAAACTACTTTTTTAAACTCTTTTCTTTTCTTCTTCACTATTCTATTTCTTCTTTATCATTTAAGTTTATTTCTGCCCAGACCATGGTAAAGGGAGCCGGGAAGCACCCTGAGAAGGGGAAGGGTCCCGCACCCCGTGCCCGGCTCCCGTGCGGGCGTTTAAGGGGGGAGCAAGTGGTCCCGAGGGAGATCTTCAGCGCGGAGGAAGTGGCGGCACTGATCTTCCACGTCCAGAGCCGCCTCCCCAAGACGATCCTGGGAGGCGGCAAGATCGCGACCGGCTATGGCATCCGGGAGCGCCGCCAGCGGTGGGAGAAGGTGTGCCGGGCCATGTACAAGATCTCTGGGGTCCGGCGCACATATAACCAGGCCACCCACCGCTGGACCGATGTCATGGACCGGGAGCGGGACTTGCTGGACGCGCTCGGCGTAGAGGTCCCCGGGCTTGGTGAGTAGTAGTAGTAGTACATTTACTACTCTGTTTTATCCTGCTCTGTTATTTGCAAATCTTTGTTCTTTACCAAGAGCAATAATGCTGCCGATTACATTGAGGTAAATTATATTTCAAAATCTTCTATGCATTTCATTTTCAGGTGCACTGCTCTTCTTCTCAGTAGCCTTGCTTGCTACTATGCTTCTTTGTTTTGTATGTTGTGTTCAGAAGCATTTCATTGGCCTGAGAAATTATGTATGAGTGTACTGTAAAGAAAAGAACTGCGTAATGCTAGACAGTAAGGGTCATATTTTCAATTACCGGCGCATCCCTGCAAAGTAGCAGGGATGCGGCAGTAATTGTGTGCCATGCCACCACCACCCATTGGCCCAAAACGTCACAGAAGCCTTACGCATCTGTGCCGTAAAGGCAGCGCATTGCTGGAGTTGCGTGCCAACGATGGCGCAGCTCCAGCAATGCTCTGGGGTACCCTATCTCCCCAATGCTGCATCAAGCCGTACGTCGGCTTCAAGCGCGCAGGGTTTGAGTCATGCATCATTGTCCTAAAAATGACTGATTGACATCTTGTAGATTTCCCTCAGCCACTTTTAGGATTCGTTCCTGCGCAGGTACGCCCTCCCTTGCGCCGGAACGCCCCCTGATGGCGCAGGGCTTTACAACGTGATGCATCGCCCATATGCCCATATGTGTTTTTTTTTTTAATATATACGCCGCACCAACACCATGGCGAGTCTTTTGTTCTGCCGCTGCGTCAGAAAAGGCACGCAACAATGGAGGAAAATCAGCCGCAACTTCCGCAAGGGACTTATAAATCAGCCCCAACAGACTGAAGTCCAGTCCTTCCTTTAGACAGTCACATGGCTATCAGAAGAAATAGTGGCGGTTGTGGCGGGTGGATTGATAGTTTGAGTATTCACTGATCTGCAAGCAGGATGGACTTTGTCTGTCACGTGTTGCGCACTGCTGCCTGCAGTGCCAGGCCTAGGCAAACCTCTTTAGTAGTCTGTTTATTGAGTTACATAGGAACTTTCTAAGTCAACGTTCCGCAAATCAGGCAATACGAATAACGTAGTATACCACATGAGATAGATCCCGTGGAATAGTTGTCTATCTATTTGCTATTTTTCCAAAATATGTTGTTATTGTTCTTTTGAAATGTTTGATTTGGTTGAAAAATCTCATCCATGTTTTCTGGTTTTTCTTTCTTTCATGTTGTACATCAGCTCCCCCCAAGGGCAAGAGGACACAGGAGGAGGGTGCTGAGGATGCAGGCCAGGATCGGGCAGGCGAGGGCTCCTTTGCTGGCCCCAGTAAGTTTACATTTTAATAAACAGTACATATTTTTTCCTAGCGTTCCTCATTCGATTTTTTCTAAATCGTCTTTGATCTTCTTGTAGACTGGATATAAATTCTTATCCTGCCTCGAATATGACTCCCTGTGGTATTACTAGACTATTCTTATTAGTCTGTCTGTGTAGCTAACTAAGATTGGACATTTGGCAATTCCATTGGACTCCCATTATATTCAGCAATACCTCTATGCACTGTCTCCTTACTGACTAGATAGTGTGGCAGAGTCATTCAGCTCCCGAAGTCACCGATTATAGATCCCCAATGATCTCTAGATTATCGTACGCAGGACAAGAGAGTAGTACTACGGAGTCACAGCACAGTCAAGAAGTGTCAGAGGCACTCATGCTTGCAAAAATTCCAAAACCTTTAGCTCATCCACTCTAGTCTAGAGGAACAAAAACCACAGAGTCTATTTAAGTGTAAAAGCTTTATTAAAAGTAAACACATTTATTAAAATCTACTTTGTCATAAAACTATTTAACTGTAAACGGAAAAGTGGTTAGTGCTGACGATTAATTGGACACATTTCTTGTGGTCGAGCCGAACTCTCACCTAGTTTGAACTTGATCCTGGTCGTGTTCTTAGGACTCAGGAGTCAAGCTTCTGTCTGTTAGGAGAAAAAGTGGTGCGTGTTAAAAATCAAAAGCAAGCATTCATCAGTTGTGCATAAAAGTGCAGCAAGACAACAGCCTTCCCTGGAAAATGGGACATTTTTACTATGGAGTAGACAGTCACAAATTATTACATTGTATTCTGTTTTTTTAACATTTCTCCTAGACCAAATATTATATAGTAGTGAGTGGTGTATTCTAACATTCTTAAATGTACTTTGTAGGTGTAACATCTGGTGACGGGGCCAGCGCGGAGGTGGCTGTGTTGGACTTGGACTCGGAGGCCTCTGGGGAGGAGGCGGCGTTAGAAGAGCTGGTGGCCGTTCCTGTGGGGGATCAAACGGTGGTGGCGGAAACAGGTAAGCTATATATTCCTTACTTATTGAGATTGAAGACTGCATAGTGTGCTTTCTGCACGGGTGTATTACAATTACAAATCAACCAGGTAGTAGCCTCCTCGAAATGTACTTCGACTTAGCTGTGAAGTTTTTGGTGAGAAGAATCCCAATAAGTTCTTAGACGAACGTGATGGATGGGATGAACGAAAAGCGAAAGAAGGGTGTAAGTAAGTGGGACGCGAACTTGTATGATGGCTGGCAAAGAAGAACGATATGTGTTTGCTTGGACCCAGAGGTGGCTGGGAAGGAAAGAATATGGTATGGTGCATGGCTGGGTCAATGATGAAGCAAGGATGGGTGGAAGGACAGCAGCCTGGGTGGGTGAAACAGAAACTGTATGTGTGCGTATACTTTGACTGAATGGATGCCTGGAGCATGGTATTCTCTGACTCTTACATAGCACATGTGTATCTAGAGAGAGTAGATGGTCGCCAGGTGAAGTAAGTGTTACCTTGAAGAGCATGTACCACCGCACCCGCACGTCCGTCCCAGTGCAGGGAAGGCAAGGAAAAGAAATTGTAAATGTGTCCAATACTACCATGAATAGTAGCAGTACTTTGTATTGCGTTTGCATTCACAGCATATATCTGGTTATTACGGTGGACACTCCGTACCTCTCTTAATAACTTTAGTTTACTTGTAGTACGTCATTCATGTGTGGGTGTATCACTGTTCACTCAATATTAAGCAAAGCACCTAAAGTCATCTCATCTGTCATTAAATACGTCCCATGTGAAGTGATAGATAATCAAATTAGTTAGCTTCTTCAGTTTCCTTTTCTAGTACTCATTTGCACTGTAGGGTGAAAGGTAAATTAATTAAGCAGTAGCCCTTGTAACAGAGTATTCTCAGTGCCACCCGTAATAGAAAAGTAATAGCTTCACCACCTGCATGTACTGGACCGGTACAGTAACGCAAGTCTGTCTCCATCATCATGGTGTGCAACTTTTTTTCTCGGGTGCAACTTCACTGTGCTGTGTCCATGTCATTCTGCCGGCTTGCATAAGATAACGTACCCATTTCCCTAAACAAGAGACAAGAAGAAGAATAAGACTGGTGTACTGTCATAGTCGACTGTAATGGAAGTCCATAGTGGTCGTAGAATTAGTTCATTAAACTACCACTACTGTTAGAGCAAGGATGCAGAAGTGGGAGGTTACATAGATACTGTCCTCAATAGTTATGTACTGTGCTTTCAATTTGCTACTTGTACTCTGTGACCCAACTTTCGGCTCAATCACTTTGTGTTATTAATAAGGAGCATTGGTTACAGACTATGTCTTTCTTTCTTCATATAGTTGCTCCTTCCAAATCAACAACAAGGAGGGAGCAGGCTAGATTGGCCCGGCAACGGAGGCTGGAGGCCACAGTCGCCGAGTATCGGCGGCTGGTGGCCCTGGAGGAGGAGGAGGACACGCAGTCGAGCGGGGCAACATCTTCGACTGTGACCACTGCATCCTCCTCCGTGACTAAGCCAGCGGGACCGAGCCGGGCTAAGAAAGCCGACCGCCACCGCCAAGCAACCGAAATACCAGCTGCCCCCCACAGGAGCTGCAAGGAACGCCAACGCCGCCTACGAGTCCGCATGTCCAACCTGGAGCAGGAGGTCCTGAGGTATAAGACCTTGGTTAAGGGCCTCCGCTCCGAGCTTGCCACCCTCCGCAAGGAGTATGATGCCCATGCCGCATCATGCACCAGCACCAGCACCCTCCAGTAGTGGAGTGTCCCTTGCCCTTTTTTTATAGACTTTTGGGGGGTGGGATTTGGGAGTTGGGATCGTTTTGGGACGTTTCAGAGACAATCGTTGGGGTTAGGGTGGGTGAGGGAGATTATTTTGTTAGGGATAAATAAATATATTTTTCAACTTTATCTGACCATACCTGTTTTTTACTGCTTTTCAGTCTGGTGGGTGGGGGGCGGGGGTGTAACAGTAACTTTGTTTTCCTGAACAGTCGTAGGACTTTAGTAGTACAACCGTCAATCTCTTGTCTACTCCGAAATAATACTCCATTATACTACCTCCCACCAAACGCTTATCTTACCAGTAATTTGTGTTAGAAATTAGGGCTAGGCCCAGGGCTGGCTCCAGGTGAAATGGGGATTAACGTTGTCATTCCTGGGCGGGTGACATTTCCTCATTGCGGTGGTACTAGTGGTGTGACACAGTGGCAGTTGCATGCCTATGGAAAAAAAGAAAACGAAACCTTGTTTGTACTCCTTACTGTAGCATTACAACGGTTACGGTACGATCGAGAAAATAGCAGGTGACAGTACACTAGAACAGTGCCATAATGTAGCCTAACAAATGGTAAAGTATTGCAAGTATAACTAGTACTTGCGTTGAATTTATTTGACATTGGCTACTACTACTAGAAGATATAGTACTGAAGCTGAGTAAGTCTAGAAGATATCCTCGTATTCCTTCACCAGCCTGTTGCTGCTATCACCTTATCCTCCCCAGCAAGTGTGTGGAATTATTGATGTCATTTTAGTCAGACATCAAGCAAAACAACACAGCCCGGGGGAAGAGGGTTAGGGTTTGTAAAATGGATGGGAATGGGGGTTTCTTTTTGGGTAGGTTTTGTTGAGAGAAGAAAAAAAAAGCAGAGCATGGACAAACAATAATTGAAGATACAGAGTTTACAGACAATCTTTGGTTACAAACTAAAGGTAAGCACATGCAGTCACACTCATAGAATAAAAGACAACAATGGATACTGTATCTGTATTGAGTATGTTGTTGGAGTTGTCCTGTTGAAATTGGTAAGTAAGTTGCATGCAGCAAACAATTCCTCCTATTGGCGGCACTCCTCCATTCCAGCTGACGCTTCGTCCATCAATGTGGTGGTGACCACTGACAGAAGAGACACCCTGTCCACTGCCTGCCTGGCGGATGTTGACTGAAACCCGGCCTGTAATTATTGAACGGAAAACAGGAAGTGCTATTACAATACCACTGATAAATAAATAAAAGGTATGTACGCTGTGTGGTTCAAAAAGTGACACTTTGATTTCCCTAATAGACAGTACAATATTTTTGAAATTGCGTGCTCTGTCTGAGTCACCTTTTTAAGGATCAATAAGTATGGCCAAAATATTATAGCGGATCTTTCCCCTCAAGGTGGGTGTACTACTGTGTTTTAGAACAAAATTTGACCTTCCCAGCAATGCTCCCACCAAGACCCTTACTAAAGCCAGTCGCAAAAATGTAGAAGAACCCAATCATATCTCCAAAAACGATGCCTAGCAGAAAAATGGTTACAAAACGTACTTTGAAAGTAACAGTAGACCCAAATACAGACCGTGGATTGTATTCAAACCACTTGCCTGCAAGCAAAAGTATCCATAGCCAGCATCGCTCCAACAGTGCTCTACAACAACAGAACCGCGTTGCAATAGAACCCCCCTAAACACATGCAATCCTGCTGCTAGGGCTAACCCTAACGAACCCTAACTTACAAAAAGTGCCAAAACTGGTGTTTCCTTATGGATTTTGTCCAACAAACTTCTAGCCGGTATTAGACCTTCCCAGGAATGCCCCAGGCAAGACCCGCCAACCCACCCGCAAAAAAACACCCGACACAACACCACCAAACAGCGAAAAAGCTAAATCTCATACTTACAATGTCTCTCGGCCTTCGGTCCAAACGCGGCGCTGTGCAGCTAGGTCGTCATCATCATCAATCATCATAACTCCTGTTTTCCACCACGGATTTCCTGAAAAGCAAATGCAATCAAGATTAGACTGTCGCAGCAGTGCTTCGACAGAGACCCCGGCCGCAACCCACCCACGAACAGCAGGAAGCCCCCCAAAACGCTACATTGAGCAAGATGTCTGAAGAAATGGCAAAAAAAAGGCTTTTCCTTAAGGATTTTGTCCAAAACACTTCTATCCGGCATTAGACCTTCCCAGGAATGCCCCAGCCAAGACCCGCCAACCCACCCGCAAAAAAACACGCGACAACACCCCCAAACAGCGAAAAAGCTAAATCTCATACTTACAATATCTCTCGGCCTTCGGTCCAAAGTAACGCGCTGTGCAGCTAGGTCATCATCAATCATCATAACTCCTGTTTTCCACCACGGATTTCCTGAAAAGCAAATGCAATCAAGATTAGACTGTCGCAGCAGTGCTTCGACAGAGACCCCGGCCGCAACCCACCCACGAACAGCAGGAAGCCCCCCAAAACGCTACATTGAGCAAGATGTCTGAAGAAATGGCAAAAAAAAGGCTGTTCCTTATGGATTTTGTCCAAAACACTTGTATCCGGTATTAGACCTTCCCAGGAATGCCCCAGGCAAGACCCGCCAACCCACCCGCAAAAAAACACCCGACACAACACCCCCAAACAGCGGAAAAGCTAAATCTCATACTTACAATGTCTCTCGGCCTTCGGTCCAAACGCGGCGCTGTGCAGCTAGGTCGTCATCATCATCAATCATCATAACTCCTGTTTTCCACCACGGATTTCCTGAAAAGCAAATGCAATCAAGATTAGACTGTCGCAGCAGTGCTTCGACAGACACCAAAAATTACACACAAACCCCCGGAACCCCGCCAAAGAGCACCTCAAAGGCAAGCAAGTCAGCAAAAACAGCAAGAAATTTCCACCTCATATTTGGTCCAAAACACTTTTGTCCATTATTAGAGCTTCACAGCAATGGGCCCAAAACCGTCAACTCACCCGCAAAGAAGTACAACACCCCCACAAGTGCTGAGTCTTTCTTCATTGTGCGTAATCCAGCACTCTGCTTGGAGGGAAATCGCAGTCTGGAGGAGGAGGATAGAGGAGCATGTTCTTCAGAACTTGTGAACCTGAGGAATGTAGACTGCGGCACCTTCAAATCAATAAGCAAACAAGTGAAGACAGTTCTGATGATGGTCTTGTTTTTGGGATTAGGTGATTAAAGTTTGAATTAAATTAACTGTGCAAAACAAAGAAAGAGAGACACAAAGCACACAGGAATAAAAGTGAATAAGGACGAAAAAGAAAGTTCTTGATTGATTGTCTCATTTTCAGGGCTCGGTGTCAGGGAATAAGAACAAGATTTCGTCATCATACTCTGCGAATTCAGGCTGGATGAGGTCAGTGGCACCGAACAGAGAAAAAATCCCCTCATCTACGTTGCTGTCCTCCTCGTCTTCATGCGGCGTGCTTTCTCGTACTTTGTAATCTGGTGGTATGAGGTGCTGATTCATCTTGATCATTGTCAGCCGCTCCACATTTTTGGGCGAGAGGCGGCTCCGTTTGGGAGTTACAATGCCACCAGCAGCACTGAAAACACGTTCAGAAGACACACTTGCGAGTGGGCAAGACAAATAGTTTATAGCCAGGTTGTAGAGCTGTGGCCACAATTGTTTTTTGCCATGCCAATACTGCAATGGCTCCTCATTAAGAAAGACCACTGTTGAGTCATTCAGATAGTCCTGCACCATCGACTCAAGGTCATCAACTGTTCCTCCACTTTGCTTACTTTTTGCTGTGCCTGTGACATTTTTTCGAGAACCATACCCCATCAAACTTAGCCAATCCTCCTCCCCAGCCACTGTTAGTGTTGTCATTGTGTGTGGTGCAGATGATCCAGTTGCCGGTGTCTTTAACGGCTGAGAGGTCACTTGTGCCCCAGCCACAGGTGCAGAAGTGGATTCTTGTGACTGCGGATGGCCTGCTGATGCTGATGCTGATGTACTGGCTTCTCCTTCAATAACCTGCCGTTCTTTTTCAAACCTCTTGGCTGACCAGGCTAACCAATGTTTGTACTTTTGAACATCTGCATCAGCGAAAGGAAAGAATGCGTTGTCTGCCAGCGCCTTTTTGTAGCGTGGATCCAGAATAGTAGCACAAATGTAATGCTGATCTGAGTTGATGTTTTTAAGACGTTCATCACCACGTAGGCGATGTAATAATTTCTCAGACAAAATGAAATGGGTTTTTTTTTTTTCATCTTTTTGAAACTCAGAAGAAACCGCCATCAGTTGGTGCTCCAGTATGCACAACAATGGGATAGCTTTTCCCAAATTACAGTCCTCCTGGCTGACCGCACGCGTGAAGAACTCAAAAGGACGAAGCATGTCTGTCAGGCTTTTAACTATGGCCCATTGCGCCTTACTCATCCGCAGGTCCTCCTTCTGAGATGTAGCCTCTGTCAAGAAATAGTGATCGAGTACCGTATACTGCTCATACAGACGCTCAAGCATGTAGAAGGTTGAGTTCCAACGTGTTGCCACCTCCTGGATGAGTGCTTTCACTGGCATTCCACGTTCAAGTAGCAGTCTCCGCAGATGCTTCCGGGCCTTAAAAGAATGGCTGAAATGGTTGCACATTTTGCGGCAGGTGGCCATTACCTCGAACGCTGGACTCTCTTTATCACTCAAGAATTTTTTAACTACCAGGTTGATACAGTGCGCCAAACACGGCACTCTAACATGGTCACCCTTCAACATGGCCTTAACTACATTGGCGCCATTATCCGTGGAAACATAACCAATCTTGCGTTTTAGGGGGGATAGCATTGTCAAGACCTTTTTGTCAAACTCTTCCAAAAGGTTTTCTGCTGTGTGACTTTTCTCCAAGCCAAACATGGCTAGTGTTGCATGTTTCCGAGCAGCTTTGAAAACTTGGTCCGGGTCAACACCTGCGTTTAGCTTTGCTATAACACCTGAAAAAGAGACCCAGTGTGCAGTGATGCACATGTAATCATCGCCTGGGCCACTGGTCCACATGTCTGTTGTCAGATGTATTGTGTGAACAGCACTCTTCTGCAAAGCTGCCCCAATCGCCTGCAGCACATCTTCATGTAGTGCTGGAACCGCAACTCTGGCAAAATAGAACCGGCTCGGAACCTTCCATTTAGGGCAGAGCGTTGCCACTAATTCAAGAAAACCTACCGCTTCTACAAAAGAAAAAGGTAGAAGGTCCACAGCTAGCATTTTAGCCAGCTTAGTGTTATACAGACGCGTCAGTGGGTGGTTGCGTTCATATGGCACGTCTGAAGTAAGCATTGTTCTAATGTTGCCCTGGACCAAGCATTTACGGGCTGATAATGACTTCGTTGACCCAATTTTGCTCGCTGGTGAACTTTTGTGCGTTGGTGTCTCACTCGCTCCAACACTCTTAGTGTGCCTCACATTGGGTGTGCTGCTGACAGGGGTACTGGGTGTAAGGGAAGTGTTTGACACGTCTTCTTCCTGCTCGTCATCATCAGATGAAACATCAACGTTTCCTTGAATTTGGCCTTTCTTGATCGCATCTAGGTGCGCAAACCATTTGACAGTGTGCTGTCTCCTAAGATGACCTCTCTGGCCTCCGGTACCATAGTTGGTACCTGGCTTACCACGACTAACTGCTTGCTTACAAATGGTACAAATGGCAAACTTTGGATTTTTTGGACAAACAGTAAAGAAGTCCCAAACTGGGGACTTGAAGTGTCTGTGGGACATGGAGGAGGCGGCGATACTGGTGGTGGTGGTCATGAAGCTAATGCCAGATGAAGTGGAGGATGTGGATTGCCCAACTTTTGTACGTTTTGCACTTTCACCGCCACTAATTAAGGTCGAGATTGACGGAGGTCTCTTCTTGCCAGAAAGAAATATGGAAGCGGGACGAGTTGGTGTACTACTTAACTCCAATGATTGTGGTGTTTCCACTGCCTCCTCATCGACAACATCATCATCACGCTCAGCAGCTCTTCGGGCTAGGGTCAAAATGTCTGTTTGCTGCATGCCCGCTGGGGCTGCAGTGACCTTTATGATGACTGGGTCGTCGTTGGCAGAGTCTTCATCAGCAGCAGTATCCGCCACTTCTTGTTGAGACTCATCACACTCCATAACTCTGAGACTTTGGACGAGCTTCCTTTTACGCTTAACTACCTTTGTTTGTTCCCAAGTTTGATCCGTATCATCAGAAGGAGGTGTGCTTGAAGAGGATGTAGACACCACCCTTGATCTCTTCCTTGCTAGGGGTGTGGAAGACAATGAAGGATCATCAGGAGGAGTGGCTTCCTCAAATGATACCTCGCCTTGATTGTCGATTTCCTGATGTGCCCCTACTTCGGGAGGAACAACTATTGTGGGCACTTGTTGTGACCCTCCATGCACCTCTGCTTGCGCATCTCCTTGCGCTGCCTCTCCTTCCACATGTACTTGGGCTTGTACTTGCACATGTGATTGTTGTTGCGGCTGTGGTTGTTCAACACTCGTCAGATGAGCTACAACAACCTGTGTTGATTGAGGGACATTGCTGCTGCTTTCTTGCGATGAGCCAACATCACTGGTCGATGGTGATTGAAGAAGTATACTGGCTGCCTCTGCAGCACTCAAGGGCTTGGACTTAAGTTGGCGTGGTGGTGGTGGTGGCACTGAGCCCAATGGAGCGGGGGTGCTGCTGCCAGCTTGGTCCCCAGCAGATCCCGCTGCAGCTGCTGCAGGCATACTTTTTTTTTACTCCCAAAAAAAGGGGCGGGCGGCACACCAGTGTCCTTGGTAACTTGCTTCTTCTGCTCCTTACTGGCACCTTTCTTGCTAGAGGAGCTACGGGTTACTTTTTTTGGGGCCATCTTCTTCAGAGCAGGTCAGCAGGCAGCAGTTGCACGAGTTGCAGAGGGTTCTGTGTCCAGAGTGACGTGACGTCGCGTGACGTTATGCTGCACACACCGCTGCAGGACTTCTTCCTGGCACTGGTGGTTCTATTGAGTCTTCTTGTGCACCTAAAAGCAATGGAAGACAGAGGAACATCAGTTCAGTTATACACCCCAAAAAATCGACAAAACACAGAAAAATGAGCACAATCCCATGCCATCCATGATGTTTACATTGAAGACACCCCACAGAAAGACTAGGGACATGCAAGTATGCAACACTCACTACCCCTGGGCATAAGGGATGAAAAGTAGGCAAAATAAGTGCAGGCCTCAGACACTGCCTCTCCTCAAAATGGCCCCCTTACACCCCAAGCACATGTTGCCTGTACCAGCCAGCACTCAAGATGGCCACCACCACCACCCACATGGCCAGTCCACATCAACAGTACACCCCCAAAAAACAGAAAAACAGCCAGAAATCACCACAATCCAATGCCATCCATGATGTTTACATCAAAGAGAGTGAGACCACACCACAGGCACACTCAGTCCATGCACCACCACCACCCCTGGGCAAGCAAAAGGCCACACCAGCAGCCCCCCAAAAACGACAAAAAACAATAAAATAAGCACAATCCCAGCCCATCCATGGCCTCAATTATGTTTAAATTCAAGAAGACACCCCACAGAAAGACTAGGCCCATGCAACACTCACCACCCCTGGGCAAAGGGCCACACCAGCAGGCCCAAAAAAACGACAAAAAACAATAAAATCTGCACAATCCCAGCCCATCCATGGCCTCAATGGTGTTTAAATTCAAGAAGACACCCCACAGAAAGACTAGGCCCATGCAACACTCACCACCCCTGGGCAAAGGGCCACACCAGCAGGCCCAAAAAAACGACAAAAAACAATAAAATCTGCACAATCCCAGCCCATCCATGGCCTCAATGGTGTTTAAATTCAAGAAGACACCCCTCAGAAACACTAGGCCCATGCAACACTCACTACCCCTGGGCATAAGGGATGAAAAGTAGGCAAAATAAGTGCAGGCCTCAGACACTGCCTCTCCTCAAAATGGCCCCCTTACACCCCAAGCACATGTTGCCTGTACCAGCCAGCACTCAAGATGGCCACCACCACCACCCACATGGCCAGTCCACATCAACAGTACACCCCCAAAAAACAGAAAAACAGCCAGAAATCACCACAATCCAATGCCATCCATGATGTTTACATCAAAGAGAGTGAGACCACACCACAGGCACACTCAGTCCATGCACCACCACCACCCCTGGGCAAGCAAAAGGCCACACCAGCAGCCCCCCAAAAACGACAAAAAACAATAAAATAAGCACAATCCCAACCCATCCATGGCCTCAATTATGTTTAAATTCAAGAAGACACCCCACAGAAAGACTAGGCCCATGCAACACTCACCACCCCTGGGCAAAGGGCCACACCAGCAGGCCCAGAAAAACGACTAAAAACAATAAAATCTGCACAATCCCAGCCCATCCATGGCCTCAATGGTGTTTAAATTCAAGAAGACAGCCCTCAGAAACACTAGGCCCATGCAACACTCACTACCCCTGGGCATAAGGGATGAAAAGTAGGCAAAATAAGTGCAGGCCTCAGACACTGCCTCTCCTCAAAATGGCCCCCTTACACCCCAAGCACATGTTGCCTGTACCAGCCAGCACTCAAGATGGCCACCACCACCACCCACATGGCCAGTCCTCATCAACAGTACACCCCCAAAAAACAGAAAAACAGCCAGAAATCACCACAATCCAATGCCATCCATGATGTTTACATCAAAGAGAGTGAGACCACACCACAGGCACACTCAGTCCATGCACCACCACCACCCCTGGGCAAGCAAAAGGCCACACCAGCAGCCCCCCAAAAACGACAAAAAACAATAAAATTAGCACAATCCCAGCCCATCCATGGCCTCAATTATGTTTAAATTCAAGAAGACACCCCACAGAAAGACTAGGCCCATGCAACACTCACCACCCCTGGGCAAAGGGCCACACCAGCAGGCCCAAAAAAACGACAAAAACCAATAAAATCTGCACAATCCCAGCCCATCCATGGCCTCAATGGTGTTTAAATTCAAGAAGACACCCCACAGAAAGACTAGGCCCATGCAACACTCACCACCCCTGGGCAAAGGGCCACACCAGCAGGCCCAAAAAAACGACAAAAAACAATAAAATCTGCACAATCCCAGCCCATCCATGGCCTCAATGGTGTTTAAATTCAAGAAGACACCCCTCAGAAACACTAGGCCCATGCAACACTCACTACCCCTGGGCATAAGGGATGAAAAGTAGGCAAAATAAGTGCAGGCCTCAGACACTGCCTCTCCTCAAAATGGCCCCCTTACACCCCAAGCACATGTTGCCTGTACCAGCCAGCACTCAAGATGGCCACCACCACCACCCACATGGCCAGACCACATCAACAGTACACCCCCAAAAAACAGAAAAACAGCCAGAAATCACCACAATCCAATGCCATCCATGATGTTTACATCAAAGAGAGTGAGACCACACCACAGGCACACTCAGTCCATGCACCACCACCACCCCTGGGCAAGCAAAAGGCCACACCAGCAGCCCCCCAAAAACGACAAAAAACAATAAAATAAGCACAATCCCAGCCCATCCATGGCCTCAATTATGTTTAAATTCAAGAAGACACCCCACAGAAAGACTAGGCCCATGCAACACTCACCACCCCTGGGCAAAGGGCCACACCAGCAGGCCCAAAAAAACGACAAAAAACAATAAAATCTGCACAATCCCAGCCCATCCATGGCCTCAATGGTGTTTAAATTCAACAAAACAGTTGTATCATGCACCCATAACCAACCCTGGTCCTACTGGATACTGTGGCTACCCACAATATAATTTATTTAATTTTCTGAAAAAGTTCCAAAATTGTACTTGCAGCAACTGTAATGCCCCAAACAAACTTACTTGTGAAAGTTGATTTCTAATCCAAAAGTGATCCAAAGACAGTCAAAAAGGCCTCAAATCCAAATATCCAGCAGCACCCACAAAAAGTAATCCTTCCAGCTCCAGATCCAAATGAAAGTGACCAGGAGATGGACAAAGCACTGGGAGGAGCCTGCTGGACAGGAACAGGAAGTTGGAGACTGTGGGGCACTTCCTTCCTCCCCCCCCCCCAAAATGGACTCCTTGCAAAAAAAAAGGCCATGCAAATGTCAACCTGAGGAGTGATTCTGATAAAAATCATAATTTTCTGAAGGTTTATCCTGTTTGCTGGTGATTTTCTTGTGCGAAATTGCAAAATCTCTATTTCGCAAGTGCGAGATTGTTCCTTTCCGCCGCAACTACGTGTTCGCAATTGCGAACTCTCGCGAGGTGTGCTGTGCAAGGTGGCAAGCCGCGAATACGTATTCGCGGGCGACAAACTCCCGCGGGAACACGCAGCAAGATCTAAAATGGCGCGTCACTCGCAAAGAAAAACAACTCGGCAAACGCTAAAATGACGGAAAGTGAACGCCGTGCACCACGCCGCGCGCCGCAACCAAGCAAAAAATCCGCCGCGAGCGGATTCACGGATTTTCGACAAATTCGCGAGAGTTCGCGGATTGCGAATTTGCCGAAAATCCGAAAAATCCGCGATCGGAGCGGATTTTACGCCCATGCTTAGTGCAGCTGCGTCTGCTGCCTTTTTTGCCTCCCGCAAACGGACTGCTTCATCACGTAGTTTAACCAAGCGTCTGATCGTATCAGCCACCTGGGAGAAGACAAAAGATCCTTCACGTAATTGCTTACAATCAGCTGGTATATCATCTGGCTCTACTTCCACTGAATGTTTCCTAAATCGCTCAACAACCTCTGTAGCCAATATCTCAGTAAAATATTTCTGTTCCTTTTCTGACTAATTCTTAATAGTATCTAGAAGTTCAGAAGCAGTGAGAGTACCACAATCGGCTTTTTGCGCCGCAGATCTAATCTCAGAAGAATGTTCGGTAGTTAACATTGAGCGAGTGTCTTGGGCTTTATCCTGATCTGTAGGAGAGTCCTCATCTGACTCATTAGGAGCAGAAGGGAAAATATACGGAGGTGGAGAACGATCTAATAAGAGAGAATCATCTTGGGGTTTATTAAGAATAGGATAGAGAGGCCTACGAATAGCATATTGGCCATTTACCTGTAACTGACGCTCCCTATCTTCCCTGTCTTTAGTTTCTCTCATCACTTTATTTTTCATTTCTAAGGCTTTTGCATGCACACTTTTACGCTGTTCTTTTCAATCAAGGCCTTTTCATGCTTCATTCGCTTACGCACTTCTTTCTCCCACTTTCGCACAGTCAAACATATCTTGCCTAGCCTTTCACTTGAAGATTTGTTGCTCCACATCCTGAATCTTTCGCAAATCAAATGACCCATGCATAGGCCAACGCAACTCAGGATCCTTGCGGGTGTATTTATTCCACAATGTGCTGTACATTACGGACGAAATACCATATTTAATATACATATCCCTATTAGGCGTCCCCTCCGGGGGAGGGGGGGGTGGCGGTTGAGCTTCATCAAGTTTCAAAGTGGTACCACTACAAAAGCAACACAACTTATGAAGTATGCTAAAAGCAGGCATGCCGAAAATAGTGCAAAATATGCAGTATTATAAAAAAGTAGCGCTTAAAGTACTCTTTGTATGTTGCGCCGTTCGAATTTCATAGGAGTAGAGAAACATCTCCACATTACCTGCCTATATGTGTTGCAAGACATATTTCAACTTTACATAGAATCATTTCAAACTTTTGGAAACCACAGCAATGGAGCGCACACCGCTAGCCCCTCCTCCGGATCGCCCCTCGGGATTCTGGTACTTGTAGTTCAATAGTGGATCACCCAGGTGGGTGCAAGTCGGTACTTGTTGGACTGATGAATCTCTAGACCCGATACATGTCCCGGGTTTTGGGATATCGCCCGAGACATGGCTCGGGTTTCGGGATAACTTCCCTCATCAGTAGAGAAATGGTTAGGGGTGGAGGAGAAGGCCGCCAAACAACCGTCAATGGCCTCGATGCCCGAACCGGCACGCAGGGCAGCATCCAGGAGCCCGTCGGCTCAAAGCTCAAGGGAGCCAATTAATAGAAACCACAGCAATGGAGCGCACACCGCTAGCCCCTCCTCCGGATCGCCCCTCGGGATTCTGGTACTTGTAGTTCAATAGTGGATCACCCAGGTGGGTGCAAGTCGGTACTTGTTGGACTGATGAATCTCTAGACCCGATACATGTCCCGGGTTTTTGGATATCGCCCGAGACATGGCTCGGGTTTCGGGATAACTTCCCTCATCAGTAGAGAAATGGTTAGGGGTGGAGGAGAAGGCCGCCAAACAACCGTCAATGGCCTTGATGCCCGAACCGGCACGCAGGGCAGCATCCAGGAGCCCGTCGGCTCAAAGCTCAAGGGAGCCAATTAATAGAAACCACAGCAATGGAGCGCACACCGCTAGCCCCTCCTCCGGATCGCCCTTCGGGATTCTGGTACTTGTAGTTCAATAGTGGATCACCCAGGTGGGTGCAAGTCGGTACTTGTTGGACTGATGAATCTCTAGACCCGATACATGTCCCGGGTTTTTGGATATCGCCCGAGACATGGCTCGGGTTTCGGGATAACTTCCCTCATCAGTAGAGAAATGGTTAGGGGTGGAGGAGAAGGCCGCCAAACAACCGTCAATGGCCTCGATGCCCGAACCGGCACGCAGGGCAGCATCCAGGAGCCCGTCGGCTCAAAGCTCAAGGGAGCTAGCGGTGTGCGCTCCATTGCGGTGGTCTTTACTAATTGGCTCCCTTGAGCTTTGAGCCGACGGGCTCCTGGATGCTGCCCTGCGTGCCGGTTCGGGCATCGAGGCCATTGACTGTTGTTTGGCGGCCTTCTCCTCCACCCCTAAACCATTTTCTCTACTGATGAGGGAAGTTATCCCGAAACCCGAGCCATGTCTCGGGCGATACCCAAAAACCCGGGACATGTATCGGGTCTAGAGATTCATCAGTCCAACAAGTACCGACTTGCACCCACCTGGGTGATCCACTACTGAACTACAAGTACCAGAATCCCGAGGGGCGATCCGGAGGAGGGGCTAGCGGTGTGCGCTCCATTGCGGTGGTCTTTACTAATTGGCTCCCTTGAGCTTTGAGCCGACGGGCTCCTGGATGCTGCCCTGCGTGCCGGTTCGGGCATCGAGGCCATTGACTGTTGTTTGGCGGCCTTCTCCTCCACCCCTAAACCATTTTCTCTACTGATGAGGGAAGTTATCCCGAAACCCGAGCCATGTCTCGGGCGATACCCAAAAACCCGGGACATGTATCGGGTCTAGAGATTCATCAGTCCAACAAGTACCGACTTGCACCCACCTGGGTGATCCACTACTGAACTACAAGTACCAGAATCCCCAGGGGCGATCCGGAGGAGGGGCTAGCGGTGTGCGCTCCATTGTGGTGGTCTTTACTAATTGGCTCCCTTGAGCTTTGAGCCGACGGGCTCCTGGATGCTGCCCTGCGTACCGGTTCGGGCATCGAGGCCATTGACTGTTGTTTGGCGGCCTTCTCCACCAACCCTAAACCATTTTCTCTACTGATGAGGGAAGTTATCCCGAAACCCGAGCCATGTCTCGGGCGATACCCAAAAACCCGGGACATGTATCGGGTCTAGAGATTCATCAGTCCAACAAGTACCGACTTGCACCCACCTGGGTGATCCACTACTGAACTACAAGTACCAGAATCCCGAGGGGCGATCTGGAGGAGGGGCTAGCGGTGTGCGCTCCATTGCGGTGGTCTTTACTAATTGGCTCCCTTGAGCTTTGAGCCGACGGGCTCCTGGATGCTGCCCTGCGTGCCGGTTCGGGCATCGAGGCCATTGACTGTTGTTTGGCGGCCTTCTCCTCCACCCCTAAACCATTTTCTCTACTGATGAGGGAAGTTATCCCGAAACCCGAGCCATGTCTCGGGCGATACCCAAAAACCCGGGACATGTATCGGGTCTAGAGATTCATCAGTCCAACAAGTACCGACTTGCACCCACCTGGGTGATCCACTACTGAACTACAAGTACCAGAATCCCGAGGGGCGATCCGGAGGAGGGGCTAGCGGTGTGCGCTCCATTGCGGTGGTCTTTACTAATTGGCTCCCTTGAGCTTTGAGCCGACGGGCTCCTGGATGCTGCCCTGCGTGCCGGTTCGGGCATCGAGGCCATTGACTGTTGTTTGTCGGCCTTCTCCTCCACCCCTAAACCATTTTCTCTACTGATGAGGGAAGTTATCCCGAAACCCGAGCCATGTCTCGGGCGATACCCAAAAACCCGGGACATGTATCGGGTCTAGAGATTCATCAGTCCAACAAGTACCGACTTGTACCCACCTGGGTGATCCACTACTGAACTACAAGTACCAGAATCCTGAGGGGCGATCCGGAGGAGGGGCTAGCGGTGTGCGCTCCATTGCGGTGGTCTTTACTAATTGGCTCCCTTGAGCTTTGAGCCGACGGGCTCCTGGATGCTGCCCTGCGTGCCGGTTCGGGCATCGAGGCCATTGACTGTTGTTTGGCGGCCTTCTCCTCCACCCCTAAACCATTTTCTCTACTGATGAGGGAAGTTATCCCGAAACCCGAGCCATGTCTCGGGCGATACCCAAAAACCCGGGACATGTATCGGGTCTAGAGATTCATCAGTCCAACAAGTACCGACTTGCACCCACCTGGGTGATCCACTACTGAACTACAAGTACCAGAATCCCGAGGGGCGATCCGGAGGAGGGGCTAGCGGTGTGCGCTCCATTGCGGTGGTCTTTACTAATTGGCTCCCTTGAGCTTTGAGCCGACGGGCTCCTGGATGCTGCCCTGCGTGCCGGTTCGGGCATCGAGGCCATTGACTGTTGTTTGGCGGCCTTCTCCTCCACCCCTAAACCATTTTCTCTACTGATGAGGGAAGTTATCCCGAAACCCGAGCCATGTCTCGGGCGATACGCAAAAACCCGGGACATGTATCGGGTCTAGAGATTCATCAGTCCAACAAGTACCGACTTGCACCCACCTGGGTGATCCACTACTGAACTACAAGTACCAGAATCCCCAGGGGCGATCCGGAGGAGGGTCTAGCGGTGTGCGCTCCATTGTGGTGGTCTTTACTAATTGGCTCCCTTGAGCTTTGAGCCGACGGGCTCCTGGATGCTGCCCTGCGTGCCGGTTCGGGCATCGAGGCCATTGACTGTTGTTTGGCGGCCTTCTCCACCAACCCTAAACCATTTTCTCTACTGATGAGGGAAGTTATCCCGAAACCCGAGCCATGTCTCGGGCGATACCCAAAAACCCGGGACATGTATCGGGTCTAGAGATTCATCAGTCCAACAAGTACCGACTTGCACCCACCTGGGTGATCCACTACTGAACTACAAGTACCAGAATCCCGAGGGGCGATCTGGAGGAGGGGCTAGCGGTGTGCGCTCCATTGCGGTGGTCTTCACTAATTGGCTCCCTTGAGCTTTGAGCCGATGGGCTCCTGGATGCTGCCCTGCGTGCCGGTTCGGGCATCGAGGCCATTGACTGTTGTTTGGCGGCCTTCTCCTCCACCCCTAAACCATTTTCTCTACTGATGAGGGAAGTTATCCCGAAACCCGAGCCATGTCTCGGGCGATACCCAAAAACCCGGGACATGTATCGGGTCTAGAGATTCATCAGTCCAACAAGTACCGACTTGCACCCACCTGGGTGATCCACTACTGAACTACAAGTACCAGAATCCCGAGGGGCGATCCGGAGGAGGGGCTAGCGGTGTGCGCTCCATTGCGGTGGTCTTTACTAATTGGCTCCCTTGAGCTTTGAGCCGACGGGCTCCTGGATGCTGCCCTGCGTGCCGGTTCGGGCATCGAGGCCATTGACTGTTGTTTGGCGGCCTTCTCCTCCACCCCTAAACCATTTTCTCTACTGATGAGGGAAGTTATCCCGAAACCCGAGCCATGTCTCGGGCGATACCCAAAAACCCGGGACATGTATCGGGTCTAGAGATTCATCAGTCCAACAAGTACCGACTTGTACCCACCTGGGTGATCCACTACTGAACTACAAGTACCAGAATCCCGAGGGGCGATCCGGAGGAGGGGCTAGCGGTGTGCGCTCCATTGCGGTGGTCTTTACTAATTGGCTCCCTTGAGCTTTGAGCCGACGGGCTCCTGGATGCTGCCCTGCGTGCCGGTTCGGGCATCGAGGCCATTGACTGTTGTTTGGCGGCCTTCTCCTCCACCCCTAAACCATTTTCTCTACTGATGCGGGAAGTTATCCCGAAACCCGAGCCATGTCTCGGGCGATACCCAAAAACCCGGGACATGTATCGGGTCTAGAGATTCATCAGTCCAACAAGTACCGACTTGCACCCACCTGGGTGATCCACTACTGAACTACAAGTACCAGAATCCCGAGGGGCGATCCGGAGGAGGGGCTAGCGGTGTGCGCTCCATTGCGGTGGTCTTTACTAATTGGCTTTCTTTGAGCTTTGAGCCGACGGGCTCCTGGATGCTGCCCTGCGTGCCGGTTCGGGCATCGAGGCCATTGACTGTTGTTTGGCGGCCTTCTCCTCCACCCCTAGACCATTTTCTCTACTGATGAGGGAAGTTATCCCGAAACCCGAGCCATGTCTCGGGCGATACCCAAAAACCCGGGACATGTATCGGGTCTAGAGATTCATCAGTCCAACAAGTACCGACTTGCACCCACCTGGGTGATCCACTACTGAACTACAAGTACCAGAATCCCGAGGGGCGATCCGGAGGAGGGGCTAGCGGTGTGCGCTCCATTGCGGTGGTCTTTACTAATTGGCTCCCTTGAGCTTTGAGCCGACGGGCTCCTGGATGCTGCCCTGCGTGCCGGTTCGGGCATCGAGGCCATTGACTGTTGTTTGGCGGCATTCTCCTCCACCCCTAAACCATTTTCTCTACTGATGAGGGAAGTTATCCCGAAACCCGAGCCATGTCTCGGGCGATACCCAAAAACCCGGGACATGTATCGGGTCTAGAGATTCATCAGTCCAACAAGTACCGACTTGCACCCACCTGGGTGATCCACTACTGAACTACAAGTACCAGAATCCCGAGGGGCGATCCGGAGGAGGGGCTAGCGGTGTGCGCTCCATTGCGGTGGTCTTTACTAATTGGCTCCCTTGAGCTTTGAGCCGACGGGCTCCTGGATGCTGCCCTGCGTGCCGGTTCGGGCATCGAGGCCATTGACTGTTGTTTGGCGGCCTTCTCCTCCACCCCTAAACCATTTTCTCTACTGATGAGGGAAGTTATCCCGAAACCCGAGCCATGTCTCGGGCGATACCCAAAAACCCGGGACATGTATCGGGTCTAGAGATTCATCAGTCCAACAAGTACCGACTTGCACCCACCTGGGTGATCCACTACTGAACTACAAGTACCAGAATCCCGAGGGGCGATCCGGAGGAGGGGCTAGCGGTGTGCGCTCCATTGCGGTGGTCATTTCAAACTTTTGGCCAATATATAGAAAAATGCCGTAGTAAGCGTATCTAAACTACCTTACTAATTACAAGGCGTCATACTTACAGCAAGTGCCGTAAAATGGCTCTTACCAGTGAAATAGTGTCCAGGTTCCTCCTGCTAAGTTCTCAAATCGACCAAACGGTCACTACACAGTGGATCAACAGAAAAGATCTCCTTCGAGGACCGGCACCACCTGGATGGTCAGATCAGAAAGAAAGGGAAAACGCCGTGGATGCCAAGACTCGGGTCTCTTTCCGGCAGTGATCACGTCCAAAGCGAGATTCCAATCCTTCGTCTCGACCAGTTCTTCGGGCATCCGAGTCGCCGATGAGCCCCACGTTGGACGCGCCAATTTGTCGTAGCAAGCCCAGCCAGGCCTACTAGTGCAAAGGATTCGCCCTTCTTTGCTCAGAGTCCTTAGACCAATAGTAAGAAGTTGGCACAGAAACTGGAATAGAAAAGACAGAGTTTATTAAACCTCATGAGGTGGAACTACATTCACACAACACCCTTGGGTATAGTATGAGGTAGCACACTGACTGGAAGGAGCTGGGTCCTTTTATACCCACACAGGGGCTCAAAAGAAGACGGTACAGGTACAAGCTGCTGTTCTTAGGCACATACAAGGTCAAAAAGAAAATGCACAGTCGGCAAGTGGGAGGAGCTAACAGTTAGCTCGTTGGAGTAAACACATCCTGACAGTTACATGCTAGGGACAGCTGTAGGCTCTTCTGAGCATGTGCAAAGTAGAGGAGACTAAACATATCTTGTCTCTAGGCAGATTTCAAGAGCAGTTGACAGGAAGGTAGGACAGAGCACATGGCATACAAAATGGCCGATTAGAAATACAAAATGGATTCCGTAAAACGGGCAAGATAGTCTCTAAATACAACATGTCTTCTGCTAATGCTTAACCCAATTACTGTTAAATTACCACAGCCATAGCCATCCCGGATGGCTACAAGATCACCAGAAGGGGCCGCACCAACAGACCAGGAGGAGGAATTGCCATCATCTACAGGAATACCCTCAGAGTCTCAACCTGCACAACAAACACCTCCAGCACCGCCGAACACCTGCACTTCCACATCCACACCCACCCCAACACCACCCTCAGAGGAACTCTCATTTACAGACCCCCCCGGACCGCCGCCACAGTTCATTGACACCATTTCTGACATCGTCAGCATGCACGCTCTTGCATCCACAGACTACATCCACCTCGGAGACCTGAGTTTCTACCTCGAGAACGCCGCGACAGCAACTCCGTCGCTCTGCTCGATAACCTCACCAACCTTGGACTTAAACAGCTCGTCACGACCCCCACACACACGGCCAGACACACACTCGACCCCATACTCTCCGCCAGCAACCACGTCACCTTCAGCCACACCACCGAACTCCACTAGACCGACCACCACTGCGCCCACTTCACCTTCAAGAAACCCACCATGAACCACATCCCCTACCGCAGCGGGAACAAGGTCACCGAAGACCAGCTCATCACCGCCCTCGCCCGAGACCCACCAACAGACACCACCGACACCAACGCAGCCGCCAGCAACCTCAGGCAATGGATGGACGATTGTGCCAACACTCTCGCCCCGTTCAAAAAACCCTCAAACAGACGCACCGACAGAAAGGCCAGCTGGTTCACCACTGACCTCCAGGAATCCAAGCAGACTTGCCGAAGACTCGAGAGAAAGTGGCGCCACAAAAAGACACCAGACAACCACGCAGCCCTAAAGAACGCCAGCCACAAGCACCACCAACTCATCTGAGCCACCAAAAGAACCTGCTTCAAGGAACGCATGGACAACAACGCACACAACAGCAAGGAGCTCTTCAACATCGTAAAGGAACTCTCCCACCCCAGCTCCAACTCCAACGACATTCTGCCCATCGCAGGACCTATGCGACTCCCTAGCCACCTTCTTCTACCGCAAGATCGTAGACATCCAAGGCAGCTTCAACACCCAGACCCTCCCTACAGCCACCAACACTGCAGACTCACTGCCCCCCAGCCTCACCAACCACGCATGCTCTCCTGGACCCACATTAACGACAACGACACCATCAAGAACATGAACACCATCCACTCCGGCTCACCATCGAACTCCTGCCCTCACCACATCTTCAACAAAGCAAACCGCATCATTGCACCCCATCTCAGGAAAATCATCAACAGCTCCTTCGAGACCACCACCTTCCCGGAAAGCTGGAAGCACGCTGAGATCAAAGCCCTACTCAAGAAACCCACAGCGGACCCAAAGGACCTCAAGGTACTTCCGGCCCATCTCCCTTTTTCCGTTCCCGGCGAAAGTCATCGAAAAGATCGTCAGCAGACAACTGACCCACTTCCTCGAGGAAAACAACATCCTGGACCTGTCCCAATCCGGTTTCCACAGCAATCACAGCACAGAAACTGCCCTCATCGCTGCCACACAT
The DNA here is from genome assembly GCF_964261635.1 of Lissotriton helveticus. NCBI lineage: Eukaryota > Metazoa > Chordata > Amphibia > Caudata > Salamandridae > Lissotriton > Lissotriton helveticus. The sequence continues at coordinate 445,937,891 of NC_136072.1, read as the reverse complement.
GACATCAGGACCCTATTGGATAATGGCGAAACCGCGGCCCGTATCCTCCTGGACCTCTCAGCCGCATTCGACACCATCTGCCACCACACCCTACACGAAGCAGGAATACACGACAAAGCCCTGGACTGGATCACCTCCTTCCTCACCGGCAGAACCCAGAGGGTCCACCTCCCCCATTTTGCTCTGAAGCCACCAAGATCATCTGCAGCATGCCCCAAAGATCATCCCTCAGCCCTACCCTTTTCAAAGTCTACATGGCACTGTTCGCCAACATCGTCCCTTCACACAACCTCAATATCGTCTCCTACGCCGACGACACTCAGCTGATCTTCTCACTCACCAAAAACCCCACCACCGCCAAAACCAACCTCCACGAAGGAATGAAAGCTGTCGCCAGCTGGATGTAGACCAGCCACCTGAAACTTAACTTGGACAATAAATAAGTCCTCAACCTCGGATCCGCTCCCTCTGCCTGGGACAACTCCTCGTGGCCAGCCACCCTGGTAGCTGCACCCACTCCTACCGACCACGCACGTAGCCTGGGATTCATCCTGAACTCATTGCTCTCAATGACCCATCAAGTCAACGCCGTCTCCTCCTCCTGCTTCAACACCCTCTGCATGCTCCGCAAGATCTACCGATGGATCCCCATATCGTCTCCTACGCCGATGACACTCAGCTGATCCTCTCACTCACCAAAAAAACCCCACCGCCAAAACCAACCTCCACGAAGGAATGAAGGCTGTCACTAGCTGGATGTAGACCAGCCACCTGAAACTTAACTCGGACAATACAGAAGTCCTCATCCTCGGATCCGCTCCCTCTGCCTGGGACGACTCCTGGTGGTCAGACGCCCTGGGAGCCACACCCACTCTTACCGACCATGCACGTAACCTGGGGTTCATCCTGGACTCATTGCTCTCAATGACCCATCAAGTCAATGCCGTCTCCTCCTCCTGCTTCAACACCCTCCACATGCTCTGCAAGATCTACAGATGGATCCCCACCGGAACCAGATGGATGGTCACACAGGCCCTCGTCAGCAGTAGGCTGGACTACGGCAACGCCCTCAACGCAGGAACCACGGGCAAACTCCAGAAGGGACTCCAACGCATACAGTACGCCTCCGCACGCCTCACCTTGACATACCCCGCCACACCCACATCACTACCCACCTGAAAGACCTGCACTGGCGCCCAGTCAACATGGGGATAACCTTCAAGCTCCTCACCTACGTCCACAAAGCACTACACATCGCCGGAGTAGCATACCTCAACAAACGTCTCACCTTCTACACCCCGAACCGCCAGCTTTGCTCCGTTAACCTCTCCCTCGCCACCACCCCACGCATCCACAGGACCTCCACCGGCGACAGATCCTTCTCCTACCTCGCTGCTAAGACATGGAACACCCTCCCCACACTGCTGCGACAAACCCAGGACCTTCAGGAGACTTTTCAAGACCTGGCTGCTCGAGCAGTAGCTGCACCCCACCACTACCCCCGTTACCCCTCCCCTCCCCCCGCTCATTGCCTTGAGGCCCTCACAGGTGACTAGTGTGCCCTACAAATGATTGATTGATTGATTGAATTTGGGCCTGAGGCCTATTTTACCAGGTCAGGACTCGACTAACTCGTTGAGATTGTGTCACGAGGCAGCATTTAGCGCACTCGTCTGAGAGAGTAATTGCAGCAAAAAGCTGTTACAATTACAATCTGACAGAGGAGGCTCCGAGACAGGTACAGAGCAACAGAAGCATCCCTCATGAGCGTTCCAATCACGTCCTTGCTAAATGTCTCCCGGAGCAGCTGCCACAGATAGAGCCAGCAATCTCCGCTCACTGTCCTTCAGGAGCGGTGACTCATCGCACATTAGAGATAACGGCGCACGAGGCAAGAGCGACGCTTTCAGAAGCGTGCGTTTATAGAGCAGCCCTACCTACGCTTCCCTCTCTTTCAGACAATGGCGGGCTCGCCTGCTGGTCTCCCTCCAGCACACACACACACGTAGGGATGAGCTATTTTCTCTTTTAAGGCTTCATTAAAAAGACTTCAGTTTCTGAGTGTATCCGAAAATGAATATTTATAGTTTTCACTTTTCCCTGTGGATGAGAGGAAACCAATTCTATTGTGAGCACCACGAATGGGCAGCTTATGCAATTTCACAAGTTGTTGTTCACATTACTAGAGAATTGATTACCTGAAACGTTGACATGTCTGAAGCCCTAGTTGGAGTGGCCATTCTCCCTAAAGGCGTCTGTTCGAGTTGGAGTTTTGCTTGAGCTGCGAAAGGACTCCGGCTGAAATTCCAGTTGGACATTTTGAGCAGGTAATATGTTTGGCTTTTGAATAACTTTCAACCGTTTAAGCTGTTTGCAGGATCAAACTCTCCATTTTAGGGCGAGACACTTTTTTTACCAGGTAAAACATACATTTACTTGTCAGGCATATGTTTGAACCTATGTTTAAAACACCCTGGAAAACATTGATTTAAGTGTATGTAAGAGTTTTATTGATGGACTCTGAAGTACTTCACTCCTTCCCATTTGTGAAAATATCATCAGTATGCAGGTGCAATACATCAATGAGTTTGTGCCTAGAATAAATTGTTCATCAGAAGGCCATAAAGCCCTCTCACCTCTGACGTCTATTCTCTCTAACTTTAGTAAATTGAGAACATTAAAGTGGGAAGTAGTAACCAGCAGATACCCATGCATACATAAATCTGCATAGCTGCAGACAAACACACACTGCCGAAAGTACATGCGGCAACAGAAATACAAATAGAGCCACATACCACGCAGACCAACAGGTATACGAGTAACCGCGTGCAAAGACTAACATACATAAGGACTCATTATAGGAAGCTTGCGATTTTTGTGAGGTACACTATGTATAAAGTGCAGACAACCCTTATTGGTTTATAGGCTTAAATTAATAATCCCAAATGCACTCTTTGTGGGAGTGTGCTAGAGCCGTTTGTACTTATCAGGGGGTAGTATTAAGCACATGTGCACATATAGTCAATAAATGAGACAGACATCTAGAAGAAACTGAAGACCAATTTTGAAAAATAACAGATTTTTTAATATGATTTTTGACACCAAGATTATGGGAATTAGGTAAGTACTTTAGATGTTATACATTTTTTCAGTAATAACAGTAGAAAATGACAGCAGTCAGATTTGAAGCATGAGCCTCAAATGCGGTAATGCTATCCTATGGGAGAAACATTCCTTGCATAGGCACACTTACAATTTACAGGACTGTTCTGAACTTAAAGTAAATAGGGGCCAAGGTCCAAGAAAGCACCAACAGTTCAAGCTTACTTGCCCTGGAGTGTCCGGGTGCAGAGGTGCTCTAGACTGCGGTAGCCTTGACTGCTACTTGATAAAGTCAATGAGAAAAGTACCTGTAGGAAAAAGGCTGCAAGTTGAGACAGGGGGACCAGTCTGGCAGAACCTGAGTGGGGGCTCGGCTCTAGAGGGCCTCGCGACCACAGAGACACAGTTGGTTTACTTTAGCCCGGCCTGGGGAGCTTAGGTGCAGAGGTGTTTTGCCCAGTGGGTCGGTGAGTTAGGGCCTCTCGCGGTTCTTGAAGTACCTGCATAAGAGGTAAAAGAAACACAGCAGGGCCACTCTCGGTGTGGAGCTGTCCTCTCTCGAAGTTCCTCGATGTGAAGGGAAGTTTTGCGAATGGTGGTGCTCTGACTGGACTCAAACAAGCCCAGGGCCAGACTGGGAACCAAAACCGGTCCTGGCAAAGTGCTTGGCCGACCCCTCCTCCCCCCGGGGGGGGGTTGGAGGTGCCGCAAAGCTCTTTGCCAGGGCCAGTTTTCTGCCAATTTTGTTACAGGGACGATTTTGCAGCTATTGTGCAAAAACGGCCCTGTAATGAAAACGGCCCCCACCCGTACGGCGCACCGGGGGATTGCCCGGTGCCAGCTACGGCTAGTCCGGACCTGAACAAGCCATGATGCTTGTAACTGGCTCCATTACCACGTGTGTTGGTGCTGGATGGCTCCTGTGGATCCTGGTGAGTCCAAACTTGGCAGGGAGATGGATCTGACCTCCTGGAGCAACGAAGATTTCTTTCTGGAGTGCTGCTTCCTCGGTGGGCCAGGGGGTCGACAGAATGCTGTACCGGGTGGTCGGTGCCTGCAGGTGCATGGAAGTGGCTCCTCCACTCCAAGGAAGATGTTGCTGGGTTGATGAAGTGCTGGCAAGACCTCCAAGGGTTTGGGGAGGCTGTTCTACTTCTGGACGATCGTTGTCGGTAATTACGGGAGAGCAGCAGCCAGGCAGAATTTAGCGCCAAGTTCAGTGCTGGTCCGCAGTTCTCACATCTTTGGCTCTTCTTTGTCCTTCTTCTTCTCTCAGGCAGACAAATCTGAGTTCCTGGTGTTATGGGGCCACCTAAATACTAACTGTAGGGGCGTTAAGGGGAGTGAAGGGTAGTAGCTAATGGAATACTTACCCCTGGGGTCACTACACCCCCTATATTACCACTTCCTGCAGGGAGTGGGCATTACTCTGTCCCAGAGTTCCTACTACCACCAAAACAAGATAGTTGCACCCTTCTTTCGTAGAGCACATCAGGTAGCCCACCTTAGAGGCCTGACTAGCCTGGAGGTGCAACAACCGTACTGCATAGCTAAATTCCCACCTATCTAGGTGCCAAATGGGCCTCAAGTCAGGGGGTGGCATCTCCCAGGTCTGGGGGAAGCCAAGGTCATATATTGAAGATGACAGGGGCTTAAAAGCTCCTGGCCTTGCTATGCCAAATTACTAGCCATCCTGCTGGAGGAGGTGTGAACACCTTCATCCGGAGCAGGCATTGCTTCTGAATGTGGGATCTTACCTGCAGGGAGTCATAAATGTGTCGGTGGTGACAGACTTGACAATACCAGTCAACTAGCACACTAGATACTGGTAGGTTTTTCAGGGGTACCTCTAATGAGCCATCTGGGTGCATGTCATAATAAGTCTAGTACTGGTAACAGTACAGTTTTATTAAGACAAGGTGTTAGAAATGCGATTCATGGTTGGCTGAGTTATGCACCCAGTCCAAACAGGAACCACCACTCTAGTCAAGGTAAGCTAGATACACAATAAGATAACCTAAGCTCACCCTCTGGTAAGTTGTCCTAAGCTCACCCTCTGGTAGGTTGTCACAGATCTCTCAGGCTTATCTACAAAGTCCATTTTGTAAAGTATTTGTGCAACACAGACACAGAGTAACACAATGAATACACCAAAAAAAGTCTCCACACAGTTTTAAAAACATAGAGTATAGTTATTTGAGTAAAACAAGCCGAGAATGACAACAATCCAATCAGTAGAAGTCGAGATGTGGAATTTTAATGTATAAATGCAAAAATACTGCTTAGAAGTAACTAGTGGTCAAAAGGTTACTTGAGGTCGCGAGGGACCCATGCAAATCCAAAGTTCAGGCCAACTGCGATCGACGGCAGGCCGGCTGTAGGACCCAGACAAGTCCTGGAATAAATACCTAGGATGGAGCTTTTGTCAACGTTGAGAGTCTACTGCTGTGTCACTAATCCATGCAAAGAGGGTCCCTTGTCATGCTCCGTTGAAGTGAATGCAATGCGTTTGTCTTCGAGACACGCAGAGCGCCATCATCGAGCTGCGCAGGCTGTAGAACCTCTGTCAGAGGGCCTCTGCATCGGTGTCGAAGGGCGATGCAGCAGAATTTCTCACGCAGTCAATGCAATGCATCCGTTTTTGATGAAAAAAAGCTGCAGAACCCACTTCTGAGGCCCAGAGCTTGGAGGAGTCACCTCAGGCAAGGTTAGGACTCACAGAAGGCAGAGTCCAGAAGCACCAGCAGAATTGTCTGAATTATTTTGTATCACCCGAGATTTCACAAAACAGGAGGCAAGCCAGCAAAGCCTTGGAGCTCATTTGGAGGGAAGGCAGAGTCATTTCAGTAGAGTCAAGGAGCAGCGGGCAGCAAGACAACAAGCAGAAAAGCAGTCCTTCCAGAAAAGCAGTCCAGTTAAGCCCGTTAAAAGCACAGCAGTCCTTCTGACAGAGGTTCAGTTCAATATCCTGAAGTGTTGGATTTTACTGGGTCAGAGACCCAGTACTTATACCCAAACATGCCTTTGATGTAGGGGTGACTTCAAAAGAATGCTCTGAAGTGCACAAGGATCTCTTTCAGCCCAGTCTGTCTGCCAGGCTAACCATGGATGGGGGGTAATCAGTGCTTCGTGTGAGGACAGGATACTATCTATTAAAGTGTGTCGGCCCCTCCCATTCTTGTCTGCCCTGGAAGACCCATCAGAATGCAGATGAATACTGATGAGTGCATAGAATGCAGATGAGCCTCACCTTCCTGTGTTTGTGGCTGTCTAGAGAGAATGCACATAGTGTAGCTGTCACCCAGCCCAGGCGTGTATTGGAGACAGGCTGCCAGGCACAAAGTGTCACGCCTGCCGGTTTTCGGATCGGTCTTTGCAAGTAGACAAAGATGGACGCCGAAGAACGCGCATGTGCGAAGGGGTCAGGCAGGAGCTAAAAGCCGGACTTCCCTTCATACCAGTGCTTCGCGTTCTAGTGCATCATGAGACTATCGTCGTGTCACTTCCGTTTAGCCATTACCCCCGTTAGTATTGTGGGGTCTTGTTTGTTTCTTTTCCGACGTCCTGCTCCGTTGTCTGGGGAGTTACGAGGTTCTGGATTTCCTCGTCCTATTCCGTGGAGACACTTTGTTTTCAGAAGCGAGTTTCATGGCTCACGTAGGAGAGGTGCTTTTCTCCTCTCGCTTCGTCCCAGTCCTCTGATTTAAGCGGACTTAGCGTTTCCCCTTATCCGCCCTTATCTTCTGCTCCTTTGTTCCTCGGGAGGCCAGCCTGCTACTCCCGGTTCCGCCCGCCGGCAGGACTTATTGTTTCGTCGGCCGGCCGGACTAGGGCAGGGCAAGTGTTATAGCCCTCCTGGGGCATTGTGGTAGTTGTGGTCCGCCCAGGGACCTTACTTTTACATCCCTATAGTTTATTCCCCCTTATAGTTATTTTCGGACTTGCACTGATTTGGAAGACTGGCATCCGTCACAGGCTGAGAACCAAGAAGATTACGGTAACGCGCTTGTTGCGCACCTTTCCTTTCTGTAGACCTTTTACAGTTAATCAGATAGATGTATAGAGTTAATGAAGGTATCCTTGTATATACAGATGTTATTACCTGGAACAACCAACTCATAAACCTACGTACTTCAGTTCAGATTCCTGGAACTGGATAGGGTAATACCTGACTCCTCATTTGAGTACACGCACTACATATCACTTAGGCGGAGGGTGTCTTACTTGTATCTTCGTTACGTTTTTAGAATCTTTCTGAAGAAGAGGTCAATTACTTCCTGTACATACCTTGTAGGCAGTGATAGAGTACGGGGATTCCAGAAGCACAAAATCGGTAAACCCACCTATTACAAAGTCAGGATATAGAAGTATGTGATTTTTGCATTGTTTTGACCCTCTTCTTTCTTGTAGCTCCTGTTTCCAGCCGGTTGGGAGACACTGCCTGTGGAGTCCTTTTTTCCCCTTTGCTTTCCTTGTTTTGTTCCCTCCTTTCCCTCCAGATCACCATTGCGTTCTAGTGTTTGATAGATGCAAGAGGTGTAGGGGGGAAGGGTTGGGCCTGTCAACGGTTCCTGGCACTCCTGCAGAAACAGCTTGTGGATCCTTACAGAACGCGAAGCCCTCGTTGTTTTTTCTGCCCGAGTGCCATGGAGCTGAGTCAAGTAACCATGGCAGATTTGGCGAATATGTTAGGGAATTTACAGTTAGTGACCCAAGCTTTGGCCTCTAGGGTTGATGCAATACAGAGAGGGGTACGATCTGACCCTGAGGCAGGGCCCAGTACAACAGCCCCAGTCATTCACGTATCCACTCCCCAGTCCGTCCCATTAGCCCCGCCTGAACGGTTTTTGGGAGACACAGCCAAGTTTGCAGCTTTCATTAGCCAATGCCAGTTGCACTTTATGTATAAGACTAGTTGTTTTCCCACAGACCAGTCAAAAGTAGCCTTTGTTATATCATATCTGGGGGGGTCAGCATCGAATTGGGCTATACCCCTTATCGAAAGGAATGATCCTTTGTTACAAGACTATTCCGCGTTTAGGAGGGAACTTAAGAAACTCTTCGACAAACATTCCTTTACTCATTCTGCTGGTACAGAACTGCTGTCCTTAAGACAAGGAACCAAAGACCTGGCGGCTTACATTACCACTTTTCATAGATTAGTAGCAGAGGCAGGATGGCCCGAAGAGAAATGGAGTGCCTTGTTTTATAAGGGGTTAAGGGATGATTTGAAAGATGCATTATCCCAGGTGGTGGAACCGCCTGATAGCTGTCCTGATCTCGTTGATCTGGTGGTAAAACTGGATCACCGGATACAAGAAAAAAAGAGGGAGAGAGGACGGTCTGACACCAGGACTTATGTTTTTCGGGAAAAAATAAGTGAGGCTGATAAAGCCATAGATGAGACTGAACCTATGCAGATCGGGACCATAAGGGGTCCTCTAAGTTCTGAAGAGAGACAAAGGAGGAGAGATATGAAACTTTGCCTCTACTGTGGTAAAGCCGGTCACTTCCCAAGAAACTGTCCTACAAAACCCCCTCAGATTAAGAAGTCAGAAAACTAACGAGCCTGAAACCTTGTGAGACTGGGGTTTCAGGTAGTTCGGGTTTGATAGTCTCTTCTATTGAGTTGATGACCGAATTTCCTAGTCACTTCTCTGTGCCTTCTAGGTTGAAATGGGACAACCGACATATTGAGGTTCACACAATGATAGACTCAGGGGCCACAGGGAATTTTATGGACAGGGAGTGGGCACTGTCTCATCATATAGATCAAGAGTCTAAAGAGGTTTGTGAAAGAGTCACCACCATAGACGGTAGTTTATTGAGATCTGGACCCATCACCCACCATACCATCCCTTTACAGGTAGATTTACTGACTGGTCATAGTGAAAGTTTAGAATTCGATCTCATTCAGTCCCCCCAATATCCTGTTTTGCTTGGGTTACCTTGGCTCCGAAAACATAACCCTCGTATCGATTAGGTTTCTTCTACCTTTGTCTTCGATCCGACGATTTGCCGAGATCATTTGATGGGGACTATATGTGACCTGACAACAGAAGATTGTGTGCTACCTACTGTAGACTCTTCGTTACCCTCTGAATATCATGACTTTCGGGTGGTTTTTGATGAAGAACAAGCAACGAGTCTGCCTCCACATAGACCCTACGATTGTCACATTGATCTTCTGGCGGGAGCAAAGATACCCTGCAGTAGAGTGTATTCGCTCACAGAGAAGGAGAACCTGTACCTTTGAGATTATCTAAATAAGATGCTTAAGATGGGGTTCATTCGGTCGTCTCTGTCTCCTGCCTCTTCGTCTCTTTTTTTTATTCCATAGAGAGAGGGAGGCCTGAGATGTTGCATCGATTATAGATCATTGAATGGCATAACCATTAAGAATTGGTACCCTCTTCCCTTGATTTTCTCCCTCCTTGACAGAGTGAAGGATGCCACCATTTTCACAAAGCTAGACTTGAGGGGAGCCTACCATCTTGTACGTGTCAAGGAGGGAGATGAGTGGAAGACGGCCTTCTGTACTAAGTATGGGCTGTACGAATACCTTGTGATGCCGTTTTGGCTTTGTAATGCCCCTGCGGCGTTTCAATTTTTTATCAATGAGGTATTAAGAGACATGTTGGAGGTTTGCGCGATAGCGTATATCGATGACTTACTCATCTTTTCTTCCTCTGTATCAGACCATATATGTACGGCAGGTTTTAAAGAGGCTTATGGATAACAATCTCTATTGCAAGATTGAGAAATGCCTGTTTCATGTTCAGGAAGTGGCTTTCCTTGGAGTCATTGTGTCATCTAAGGGTTTACGAATGGATCCCCAAAAGTTAGAAGCCATCCATAGATGGCCTACTCTACGGAGTGTAAAAGAAGTACAGAGCCTATTAGGTTTTGCCAACTTTTACCGCCGGTTCATAGAGGGATTTTCAAAGATTGTAGTGCCCATTACACAGTTGTTAAAGAAAGGGGTCCCCTTCCAATGGACTACCGCTTCTACAACAGCTTTTGACACCTTGAAAAAGGCCTTCACGCAGGCCCCAATCCTGCGTCATCCCAATCCGGCCTACCTTTATGTTGTAGAAGCAGATGCTTCCCACGTAGCGGTAGGAGGGATTCTTTCCCAAGCTGACCCAGAAACCGGAAAGGAACACCCTGTGGCGTTCTTTTCACGCAAGCTGCCACCTCCTGAAATAAATTACAGTGTTGGAGACAAAGAGCTTCTAGCCATAAAGAAGGTGTTTGAATAATGGAGGCAATATCTAATGGGGGCTAATCATACAGTGACAGTATTGACCGACCACAGGAACCTCCAATTCCTTAAGTCTGCCAGGGCCCTCTCCATGAGACAACTGAGATGGACACAATTCTTTGGCGAATATGACTTCAGCATCAAGTACAGGGCTGGACACAAGAACGGCAAGGCAGATGCCCTGTCACGGTTGGGGTATGTCAGTCTTGAAGATAAGTCAGAACCACCTCCTATAATAACCCCTGATAGATTCATTGGGGGGGGTTGTTCTGAAGAAGAGTTCTTATCTCAGGTGAAGACTGAACAAGAGTCAGATCAAATAGAACTGATCACACGTAATCAGGAAGTCATGACCATAGGAGGCCAAAAGTATGTCAACTGCGGCTTGGTTCTCCCGACCTGAGAGTTACAGCGTCAGGCTCTAGACTGGAGTCATACCCATCAATTAGCTGGTCATCCTGGCTATAAGAAAACTATGGAAACCCTAAAGAGGCATTTCTGGTGGCCAGGGATGGGAAAAGACACCAAACATTACATCCAAACCTGTCATATATGTACACCGAGTAAGACCACACACCAGAATCCTGTTGGGCTTTTGCTTCCGTTACCTAAACCCCCGAACCCTTGGCATACGGTTTCATTAGACTTCATTGTGGAACTACCCCTCACAGTCAAAGGACATAACACACTTTTGGTAGTGGTGGACACATTCAGCAAGATGGCCCATTTCATTCCACACACAAAGACCAACATTCACACCCACAGACACACATAAGAGACATACTGTCACACAGAACACTGTAAGCACTCATGGACAGGTGTCAGATGAACAGACAGAAGTGCAAACTCATTAATGGACAAACAGGAATGCTTAATTAGTGTAGGAAGCTTAAACATCATGTTTACTTGATCGAAGAGGTATTCCAGGTGGAATAAGATTTGGATGGTCAATGCCCACTGTAAGAAATTGGTTTACTGGTTGAGGGGGTTGAAACTCTTCTCAAGCAGGAACCACACTCTATGTCAGGGTGAAGGCACAAGCAAACCCCAAACTAACCTGTGCTCAACCCTCTGGAAGCTTGGCACAAAGCAGTCAGGCTTACATAGAGACAATTAGTAAAGTATTTATGCAGCACTTCAAAACAGTAATTAAGTGAAATCATAAGACAAATCCAACACAAATTTAGAAAAATAGAGTAATAAACTTTAATAAATAAAATAGGACCAAAAGGACAAAATTCCAATCAGTAGAACCAGAGATATGCAAATTTGAAGATTTAAGTGAAAACAGCACCAAAAAGTGAGAAGTACCAACTGGTGGCCCTAGACTGCAACAGTCACAAGTTCAGGCCAACCACGATGGAGCACAGGCTGACAACAGTGACCCAGTTAGACCCGTTGAACATGCAGCAGAGACAATGCATCCTTTCGGCTTGGGGTTGCTCCGTGCAGCAGGGGAGATGCTTCAGTTCTGCTAAACCCACAGATGACCTGGCAGTACCTTCAGGCCAACTTCCAAAGTCTAGTAAAGGGGTGGCACCACTTGGCAGGGTAGTGTTCACAGATGGCAGAGTCCACTTGCTGAGTTCCAGATTGTTAAAGCCTTCTGTCCCTGAGGCTCTAGTCAGAAGGGCAGCCACCTAGCCATTGGAGTCACTCTGGGGTCCTGGGTACCACAGATGTAGGTCCAGTCCTTCTCACCTAGGCAAGAGGGGAGCAGGTCAGCACAGCAGGACAGCAGACCAGCAGGCCTTCAGAGCAGCAGTCTAGCAGAGTGCCACCCTTTCAGCAGCACAGCACTCCTCCTTCCCGGCAGAGCCCACAGATCCAGAAGTGTATTGAAGAGTTGGGTCTGAGGGTCCAAGATTTATACCTGGTACCCACTTTGAAGTGGAGAAACCTTCAGGAGGATTTCACACCCCCGCTCGAGGTGTCAGGCATCACCTTACTCCCTGTTGTGGCTCCAGCTTGTCTGGGGTCACAAAAGACTAGTGACAACCCTTTGTGAGAGTGCTCAGGCAGAGCCTTTGTGATGTGCAAGTGTGGTAGATGACAGCTCCTCCCCCTCTATAACTCAGAATGGCCCATTCTGCCAACTCCCATCTCCCCTTTGTCACACTATCTGAGAGCAATACACAAAGACCAACTGCCAGCTACACATAATCATGTGACCCAGGATCAGGGTGCCAAAACCAAATGATTGGGACAAGAAGATGCTAACTTTCTAAAAGTGGCATACTCAGAATTGTGATTAAAAATCTGACTTTACCATAAAAGAACGCCTTTAATTACAATTCTTTAGACACCAAACTTGACCTGCCTACCTGCTTCTAATTGAAAGTCATCAGCTAGTAAATGTAATAAGGTAACTTAAATTTTGTCTACCTCATCCAAATTGGAAGTTATCATTTATTACATGTAATAAGGTAAATTCAATGTTATCCTATGGGCGAGGTAGGCATTTAGGAGTTTTTCACTACCAGGACATGGGGAACTTAAAAGTGCATGTCCTACTTTTTAAATACACTACACCCTGCCCTCTAGGCTGTCCAGGGCCTATCTTAGGGGTGACATATGTATTGGAAAAAGAAAGGTTGGACCAGGCAAATGTTTTCTTTGCGAGGTCGAAATAACAGTTTAAATCTGCATACACAGGCTACAATGGCAGGCCTGAGACATGTTTAAAGGGCTACTGCAATAGGTGGCAGAATCAGTACTGAAAGCCCACTAGTAGCGCTTAATTTTCAGTCCCTAGGCATAGGTAATACCGCTTACTAGGGACTGCAAGTACATTAAATATGCCAATTGGGTGTAAGCCAATTCTGCCATGTTTAGAGGAGAGATCACAAACACTTTAATACTGGTTAGCAGTGGGAAAGTTTGCAAAGTCCTAAAGACCAATAAAAATAGGTTAAGAAAACATGCGGGTAAAGGCAAAATGTTTGGAGATTACCTTGCAGAGAGGGCCAAGTCTAACACCCATTCAACCTTTTCCCTTGCTGTGGAAAACTCACATCTTCTGGTGGAGGGATGACTTTATTTCCCGTGCAGATATTTTGTGAAGATAGAGTGCACGCTGCATGCTTATTTCTTTTTTGGCATTTTTGTAAACATCATGCATATTTAGCACTGTGAATCACAATCTCTGTCTCTGTCTCTCTCCAGTTCTAATATAAATCACATTTATTATACCCGATAGAATCTGATAACACAGGATTTAGAACTTCTCAGGTGCAATAATTACCTCCAATTATTAGTTTTCCTCTGAGAAGAGTAGAACAATAATGCAGATTTTTTTTTTTAACACTACACTACTTCTAATATCCCATTACATTTTGGAAAGTAATACCCAGGTGCAGTAAACTGTGCACTCCTAATTGTGATTAGGTTTTGAACACTCTACACAAACGGGGAATTTTGCTTGGATCACAAGATACAGAGCACTCCTAATCAAGGCATTAGTGTGGCCAGATGACTCCCCACACACTGCACAAAAAGTATACTGTTCTTATCATTTTTTGCAAATCATTATCAAGTATGTTCATGCTATTGTGTTCAGTAAGGAAAACAAAGACACAACTCTCAGAATGCACTGACTTGTTAAACGAATATCCATGTTTTAGAGTATTTGTAGAAATCGCTAAACTATTTAAACACTGCCGAATAAATGCATTAACTGTACCAAATGTCATCTGCGTACATTGAGCAAGGCTTTGGTATTCCCATTTAACATTTTAAAATTTCAGAAAGTGTTTTCTATTGGCATGGAATTTTTTATTTTTTATTTAGAACTGGAAGGTCTTTCCATTAAAAGTGTTTCGTTGTAAAGTAACAGCTACTGAATTTTGAAAGGGATAACCTCTTAAGTCAGAAACTCAAACATATATGACCGATATGTGATGTGTAACCAGTTACCAGGTTGGGTCTAGTGGCTGAGTGGACTAATGCGTTCACCTCATAGTTACAGGTTCCAATCCTGGCAGGTCCACTCACCCTTTCATCCTTCTGAGGTAGATAAAATGAGTACCATTGAGTTGGATAACAATAAAATCTGTTATTCAGCACCAAGATACCCTTGGGTGACCGTGCGCTTTACAAATACACATGTTATGTTTATGATGTACTTATTAGACTATTGTCACAGATGCTCAAAGCATCTGATAGGTCTTATTTTTTTCAATGTCACTTTGTGTTCTTTGTAGCGGTTCTAGGTATTGAAAGGGTATGAGGAAGCATTCAAAGAAGTGTTCTCTCCTTTCTGCACCTTCCCTAAACTCCCTCCTCACCCGCCCCACCACCTCCTGATTTGTAACCTGGGATCAGTCTGTGATTCTGGAGTGCAGTCCCGGTGACATTGGTGGATTTTTGTAATTTCTATTGCAGAGCTCCAGCAGGTACTAATATTTATAAATTATTTTGCTAAACCAGACAAATTGGAACATCATTATATTCCATCTGAACATCATGGATCTGGCTGATCTTCCCATAAATGCATTAGTTGTCAACGCTTGAAAAAACATTCCAGGGACACTTTGCAGCACAGCCATCAATTACTTACTTGAAAATGTACCACACCCTCTTCCCCAAAGCTCCGCCCACTACACCCAACTAACATAATTAGCATAATTTAACTCTGCCTACTTATCATAGTGCAGATTATAGGGTCTACTCAATAAAGAGAGAATTGCAGGGAATTGAGATGGGAATTTCAAACTTAAGGCCAAAGTAGCTGAGTTGGAAACATTTTCCCATTCAGCTGCAATGGAGAGTTTTACCATGGCCTAAAGTTTGAACTTCCCATCGCAATTGTCTTGGCAGGGCTAGAAGTGCAATTGCCAAGACTGTCCCGGGATAGTGAATTACCCGGGACAGTCTCCAATTTGACGGGACTGTCTGGCAAAAAAGGGAAATTTCCAGCTATGAGTTGCAGAGATTTAGTCCCAATCAAAGGTGATAGAAACTCTACAAGTCAAATTGGGGGCTACATGTGCAGAAGCCTTGCTGTAAAAACTGTTTTGACCAGCAACCTGCTTGGCTGTCCTTTATGTGCTAGGTAGGAGTGTGGTATCCCAGTCAACCTGCGCACTCCTTAATTGAACCCATCCTGGCCACATATTACAGACGTTTTGATTGTTAACGTTCCACTGTAGCCAACGTTTCTTCATCAGAGGAAAATCCAGGATCAATCCTCCTTCATATGTAATTCAGGTCATAACAGCAACATTATTTACTTGTCCCACCAGAACATTGTTGGGGACCATAACAAATCTCTTTTTTTTAACCAGTGTCAATTTACATTTAATGTGTTTTCCTGCGGTCTGCCCTGATGAGAAATCTACATTTGAATTTCACGTGTGCTATCTGTGAGGCAACCCAGCAGCATGGTCAATACCAGCAGCTAGAACATAATGATATATTACTACATCACTTTGGGAATTTTCAGGAAGATATTTGTGCTTGCCATTTGCCACCGAAGATTTCAGGCAACAAAAGCTGTTCAGCAAGTATTATTCGGATCAAGAGTATAAAGAGAAACATATTTACAGATTGTGTTTCATTCAACAGGACCTATTAGTTGTTATTTTATATTCTGTTTAGGGATCTTTTGTTGTATGAGCTCAAAGGACATGTGGAATCAGGCTTCCTAAACAGAGTCTCATCCCTGTAGCATCCTAAAAAAAACATTCAACCTCTGATACGTCACTTGCAGGGCCAGACTGAGAATGCAAACCAGCCCTGGCAATTAAGTCGGACCTGGCCCGTGTGAGGGTGTGGGGGGGATGCGGGTGGGAAACATTGTTGCAGCTTTTATTACAGGGGGCCGATATTGCAACAGGGCTGCTAAACCAGCCCAATGTAACAATAAAGGCAGCTACTAGTCCAAAACAGCACCCCACCCTTCCTGCCCACGGGGAAAACGCCAAGTGCCCACAACCGCAAGTCTGGCCATGCTAACTTGGGTCCCGAGAGTGTTTCCAGTGCACATTTAGGATGCCATAGGTGGATAATGAAATTCATGATGTTTCTGCGGAAGAGCTAGGATGACCACCTGACACTGGGTCATTATGGACACTGTTTCTAGTCCTGGAATTTTGTGTGCATTCTGGATGTGGTAGTGTTATTTTGCTTACATTGAACAAATTAGACTAACACACCTGAAATCAATGAATGGTAGGATAAAAGTTCAGTACTGTAGACAGTGAGTCCGCCATTGGATGAAAGGGAGATAAAAAGTGCAGGAAATTAGGGGGATCCACCTTGGAGTTACACAACCGTATAAAGGAAATCATCAGTCTTCGGTCCAGTTCTTCTATATGGTCATGGAACTCCTCAGTAACCTGCAATACCCTAATAATGTACAGCAGGGGGTAATTTATGCCATATATAATGTTGAAGTACACATCACTGCATTTCTTTGCCAGCAAGTTATGAACCCTCTCTCATGTCCTGTCATGCTGTGTGTTATCAAAACATTTGGTGTAAACAAATTACCAAAAAGTTGTGAATAGATTTTAGCCACTTTAGACGATAGTCAGAGGAATTGAGTTCTAAATCATAGATCGCAAAAAGTGTATAAAATACTGCTCATACTCCTTACCCTCACACAACAGAAACTCCCAGTGGCTCCAAATTGCATGCCTATATGTGTCACTTCAAGGAAGGAGTCATGATGACTACTAATATGCAGCAGAAGGATGCCATGAATGCTGACACCAGCCTTTGGGGCAGCAGCCCTATAGATTTTCAAAAGATATCTTGGGATCTTTGGGGTCTGCCCAGAATGAGAGTGATGAGCAAAACATGGGCTATTTGCATTACAAGTCAGCACTTTAGCAAAAAGATGTCATTTTTAGGGAGTTTGAGCATTTTGTGTTATTTTTCATAGATGTGCACTGGCCTCTTTCTTAGATCAATAACCTGTGAATTCGGTTTTCCTATATGGTATCACTTCGCCTGAAGTCATTAGAAGAATGAACGGAATGTGTTGTCTCATAGGTGTTTCTATGAAATATATTGTTGAATGTGATAAAACAAAGATATGAAATAGGTGCTTTTAGAGGTGTGGTGAGGTGTAGCAGGGAAGGGCTAGCTATGGTTATTTAAAATAATCATTGGACCCCAAGATCCATGATTAAGTATTAATCTCTGCCTTGTTTCTCCTCACATGAACACCTACAGTCTCATTGATTTGATAGATATGGTATATGATGAATGCAAGTTTGTACAATACTTCTAAACGCCTTATTTCACAAGTGTGATTGCATATTCAATACTTCCTGAAACTACCATCCAATTGGTTCAATATATTGACTCTGACTTCTTTTTCACCAGCCAATTAGTCTCAAAGAATGACATCACATAATGAAAACATCAAACCCCCTACTAGGCAAAGTCATTTACATTTGTTAAATCAACATTCTTTCTATAAGGTTAAGCAACCTGAACATTGTAACAGCAATCAAGATCTATTGTTCGCCAATGACTGAAGAGATCAGTGTCAAATAAACTCTCATTTTTGAACGTATGCTTCTTAAAAGGTCATTAATATATTTGGACCGGCACTGTTAAAGGTTGCAGTGATAAAATCTATTAATCTAGCCAATGCTTTTGTTTTCTTAAGAAAATAGAGAAAATATTCTAAATTAGTTGCCAAGGATGTGTGCATACCCATGGCACACACCTTTGAATGCATTGTTTGACTTGAAGAAACCCTGTTCAAAGATGGCTGCTACAGATCCAGGTGCATTCACAACAGCCATCTTTAAATATCTAATATCAACTTCATTTGAGAAATAACTGTATGCTTTATTGTTATTTACATTCACAAAGTAATTAGACCAAATGTGAAAAAACATGTTTCTTGCATCTTCATGCATGAAGCAAACAAAAGAGGGGACAAAAAAAGGGAAGACTACACTAAATGATCTTAGCGACATTCCTAAACCTCAGAATGCAATTGGACTAATTAGAAATTGTATTGTCTTGCTGCAAGAATCTATAATAAAATTATGAACTTTATTTTGAAAAGCCAAATCATTTCTTGCCCTGTTCAGTGCAGAGGAGAAACTATTTCGCTATTGTTAGTAGGTCAACTTATGCCATCATCTCTTTATGTATGTTGCAAATGGCAACATGATTCAGTCTTTTCTGGGACACAGTTGATCTCAGCCAAGTTTTCATTTTGCTGAGACCACTAAAGCTTCTCTCAGCCTCACAAGAAGGTACTGGAATAACCAAAATAATCTGTAGTAGTTTCTCAACCTGTGAAAAGAAAACTCTCTCTCTTGGAAGCATTTTTCGGAGTTTGTCTGCCAGTTCCGGGACTGAAGAGGGCTTAAACATACTTGATACTATAGTTATTTGAGCTGAGAGCAGCAACGGTTTAGTTTATTTGTACTGAGCAAGAGAGTCAATGGCATTGGGCTCTGGTATGCAAATGGAAAGTAATTGTTAAGGTTTGAAGAACTAAAAAAAGTCCCAATGTTCAGTCTTTGAAAGGACCTTAAACTTTAATTGAATTGTAATGTTTTTTATGTGTATTTGCACATTGTTTGACAAACTTTGTACTTTGTAATTTTAATGTTCTCGATGTGTATTCCCACATTTAAAAAAAATAATAATAATGAATGGCACTGCATTACTGTTACCAAATATTCAATTGAATCATATGTAATAAATTGTGCAACATTTTTTTAATCAGTTTTTTTTTTTTATGTGTTAAATTGTTTATTCTTTTGGTTATATGGTCATTATCAATTTTGGTTTCTTGAGTTATGAGGGGTGTATACGAGAGGTCCTTTCAAAGACTGAACATTGGGACTTTTTTTTAGTTCTTTGAGTTAAGCCTCCTTGTCCCTAATTGGACTATAAAGGAGACCTCCCTTTTTTTGACAATTGTTAAGGTTTGACACACCAGTAGTATATATCAGTATCTACCACGCATACTGTCCAGTAAGTTCCCACAGTCACAGGCCTTGTCCACTGGGCACATTCTAGTCATGGAAGTAGAATATTTGACATCTAATCTCAGCTTTACCATTTCACCTAAATATGATGGAAATAAACACTATGACTAGAATTACTTTTCCCTGGGAAGAGATGTCCACTTGGCCTTGCCATAGGAATTATTCACCCTCCAGTTGTGGCCTAGTGAACTGGTTGGAAATGTGGAACCAGGAGACAAGTTTCCTTAATATCTGCCTCCCATTAGGCCAAATTGGGTGTTCTTGGATATTCTCTTTTCTGAACGTATTCCTTTTTTGGCTAAATTGGGGGTATTTCGATTCCATGTAAAAACTGCTAGCAAACATATGATTACAAAATAGGCTGAATATTACTTGAGGGGGAGAGGTGCCCAGTTGAATGGTATATTCACCTAAATGCAATACAGTGGTAGCTATATAGCCAAAGCCACTGGAATTATGAGATTGTGGGCAATGGTGTTTTTCCGTATCATTATGGATTTGCTGCACTTACCACATAAACCATTATCTGCTGCATAGTCTACAGATTTTAACCCCAAACAAACTGTTTCTGGTTCAAACAGTTCAAAAGTTACTAAAAATGCTGCAACACATGATAGTGTACAGTGAAAGGCCCTTTTTAAAACTTGACTGGTCATCTTTCTGTTACTTATTGCTATATTTAGGTGTTACATTTGTACGAATGTGGGGCACGCTATGCCCAGGCAGTGTTAACATGTGTAAAAATGAGAAATTAAGTAATATTATCACAAAATGTACTGCACTACGCCGCACAATTTGCCATTTCTTGCTGCATAATTTATTTGCTATGTGTACACATTGCACCAAGTAGCAGGGCACTGCAATCTTGGCTTTACTACCTAAGCCAACTGTTTAATCCTGGGCAACTAATATTTTCCCTGTGCCTTGTCCACTTAGTTGACAATGTGATAGCAGTTTGACACAGCCTTAATGGAAGAAATAGACACCAAGGACATGGGTCTGAGTCAGTCATTCAAGGCTGTTTGCATCCCAATACCTGAAGGTTTTCCAAAAGCTGCATTTTGTAGGACCCCTCTTGTTCCGCAGCGCCTCCTTACTAGCCAACAAGCATCTCTTTCACAGTTCATCAAGGGCTGAAAGAGAGTTGCTTGTCTTTTGTACTTTGAAAGGGTAAAAAAGTGCAGGACTGTGGGTATCCTGCAGTGCCTTTGTGTGGGTAGCGCTAGACTGGATCTCAAATGACAGGCCAAACCTGGTAAATACCGGTGGCTGGCCATGCTATCCAGGACCCCTCCCTAGGCCTCGGTGCCCCACATCGTCGGTGTTTAGCACGGGAGGAGGCTCTTTCCTACCCTGAGCATCGCATCTATAGTGTAGCACTGCGAGGCCCAGGGGATGGGGAATCCCATTCCTAGGCCTCACACCATAGCCGCGAGGCCCAGGGCAAGGGCCTCACAGTCATAGGGCCCTATGCTGGTAGGCTGGGCGCGGTGGCCCTGGGTAGTTGCCCATGCCTAGCGTCGACCTTGGGATCTTGCATGGAGTAGAGTCATGCATAGAGTAGAACTTCTGTACTAACAAGAAGGAAACTCTGAGGAACCAGTTTTCCTCTGTTTCGGCCTCAAGAGAGCAGGGAACAGTACTGTATACTGCGGATGCAGAATATCAGCTGCCTACTGTAAATGGCAATGATAATTAGACAACTGCTGGGAAGGCAGAGAAACAAGACTAGAAGCACAGGAGCCTGCAACCAACAAATAACCATTAATCTTAATACATTTGGAACTTTGGGCTGAAAAGTATGCTGGGCCCTCCGTAGCTGCAGAGGGGTGCAGCTCAGCGCTTGAAGCGAGACAAGGGAGCATCTGGCTCAAGTCGGAAGGATGGACAGCCGCACCTGGATTGGAATTTGTGACCTGCAGATTATCGCACAACCGTTTCGATGGAAATAGCAGACCCTCCCAAAATGAGCACCTGTGTTAAGAAGAGCTAAGGTGCCATACTGATTATAGAAGGCGCTATACAAATGTTGATGCCCTAACAAGGACCAGCAAATTGATTTATACGCCCTCTCTAGATTCTAAGGGCTGTAAATGCCTGGCCTTAACAGCACCGGTTCGAATAGTACTCAATGTGCTGACCTCAGAATGGCGTTTCAGTTCAGAGTGCCTGTATGTGTACTTAAAACTTGCAGATGTGCGCAGGCTTTAGCAGAGAACGTTGAGCTTGTTGAGCGACTGTACCAACTTGATTGGGAGTGTTGTTGTGCAAGTAGATAAAATGCTGACTTCAGAAGTTATTTTTACTGATTTGTATTACATTTTACAAGTCTGAAAAGGTTAGCAATTTTTTGTGTTACAGGAGCAAAATTCCATATGGAGGGACTGACGTCCGTGGGAATGTGTGTCATTAAGTATTTTTTCTGCACACTGTCAATATTTGTGTGCGTGTGTGAGTGTGTGTGTGTCTGCGTGTGTGTGTGTGTTTCTCTCTTCTCTACGTGTCTTGAGTGGTGATCAGTGCACACTACGGCTGTGAAGTGGTGAAGATGCTCACTGCCTGAGTGGTGAAACACCGAGGTGAATACTGTATTTTCACAAATCTCCTCACCCTACTGCTTCAAATCTTCCATTCGGGCTCGATCTTCAAGGCAGCAGGTAGGGTAGGGCTGAGGAGTGGCAGGATCAGACAACAATTAACAAAGAACCTCTCTCCCTTTGTCCTCAGAAGTACAGACTGCAGGCAGCTGTGGCAATAAAAAATTCCTGGAGGGTTGCAGCACAAGAAAAGGGTGGAGCGCGGGTGGCCTCTGTGACTATTGGATTGGTCATAGGCAACTGTAGGCAGGTCATAGGTCAAGGGCAGGCACCCAATTTTCTGAGAGCTGCATTGAACTGTGTACATAAGGATATGCCAACAGCAGCGCCCTTCTCATCTTTCTCCAGCCTTGTCCCTGTCCCTGCTTGTTCGTTCCTGGAGGATTTGCCAGTTTAAAGTGGTTTTAGCCCATCATTATCATATGGCAGGCAATGTTTTTAATACTGCTTTAGCCCCCTTCCTTGCCCTCCCTTAACCTTCGGACCCCTGCCGGCACACATCAACAAAACCATCATCTGGTTGAGACAGCTAACCTATCAGTGATTTAGGTGAGCTGGGGAGGTCCGGGGATGTTTGTGTTCAGGGTCTAGTCACTGCTCATCCAGGTACTGACCAGTGAACACAAAAGGGACCCCATTCTGCCTCATTTAATGTACTACCACCTGCAAGGGTGCCACATTTCTCTCCACCCTATCTGAGCAAAGGCCGGATCTGCATTCAGGGTCAATATAGGTAGCGCTTTCACGCACTAATGGCCTTGCGGGTCAAAGAAGGGAGATGGGAAATACTTTTGTCCCCTCGTCCCCCTCACCCTTGTCCCCTATGTCCCCAACTCCAAAATCTGGGGGGTATGTCCCGGCATCCCCCACACTTCCTACACCCATGCTCCCCCCTGATGATGCGGTGGTAAAGTTAGCCCATGGGCGCTTTAAGCGGAATTCCAGTAGTGCTGGGGCTTTATGTCAATCAGGGAATAAGCACCATTTGCACCCCATCCTTTCCCGCCTCATCACTGGGTGGGTTGTGGTCAGTGCATCACTGCATCACTCCACCCTGTGACGAGCTAGGAAAGGGTGGCGTAAACGCTGCATGCGGGGAGCAGAGAAATCAAGCCTACGCAGTATATCATCATGTGTTTTTAAGACGCTGTGCATACTCAAAGCGTCTGCTTTCTGTGCAGCATTTCATGAGGGATACCTGCCATTGAAGTGAGTCAGCATACAGGGGCACAGCAAAGGAGATAGTAGATTTGCTTTGAGCGTCTCTCAAAACCATAAGTAAGTGGCTCGGTCGGCCCATTATAAAGGAAACATGTTATGAATATGTAACTTTTGCATGTGTGGTTTGGAGAGCAGTGTACCAGATGTGACTGTAAAGTACAGTGCATGTGCAGTGTCCAGCTGCTTTCTCTTCACTTCTGCAGCTGCACCCTGGAACCACAGGTGCTCCGTGTAGAGAGAGAGAGAGAGAGATATGGGGGTTGGGCGCAGCACTGCTGAGGCCCTATTACATCCGCAGGGACAGCACTTAATGGTCTGTGTTGGGCAAATAACAAACAAAATTAAGGGACCAGAAGAAAGTCCATGATGTGCTCCATTGACACGTGCACCAGGCGGCAGATCTGATGAGATCGGCTCTGCAGGCCTCTTCAGAGATTAAAAGGTCTCTATTTAAAATATGGAACACACACCTGATCTCCGGGCGGGGGACACCATGTCCTTGTGGATGGGCCAGTGCTCTGTTACATATACATGATAGCAGCAGGGAAAGTGGTTTTGACTCTGGCTGAAACATTCTATTGATAATGATCACACCTCAATGAAAAGAATACTAGTGCTAGCACGGAAATTTGTCTCCTCCATTTTTAGTTGATGGTTCTTTTTAAGCAGCAGGAGAGGTAAGAAAGTTCTCAACTCATTAAACGCAAGACAGAAATTGTTCAGGAACTCAGGTCCACAACCGGATTCTGGTTAGTCAATTCATTGTAAATTTTGAAACAGATTCAAATATATCGCTCTTAGCATGATAGTATAAAAATACAAAGAGAATAGAATAAAACCAAATCTCCAGAACTAAAAATGAAAGCAGGACCATACAGCACTCACAAAATTGTCAAGTTAGTTAACCCAAGATATCCTGGACTAGTATTATGGATCTGTAAAAAACAGAAAAATTTGTTCTGGGTTCAATCACAATCAACAATATGTAATGTTCATTAATTTGCAACATACTCCAAATTATGGATCCAAACCAAGTAGTATTCTTCCAATTCTTTATTTTGTATCCATAGACATAAAAAACTTCACAGCTCACACCACCGACACGTGTTTCGTCTCATGGAGACTTTTTCAAGGCTGGAAGCATAGAATAAAACTACAATCAATATAATTTAAAAACACTCTATATTTACCTCTTTTGCTATATACACTTTAAAAACTGAGTATAATACAAGATCTGTATATAAATTATTTTGCTCTTTTTCTCGAAAAACCACCAACACCCACTAGTAGCATGAACATACCTCGTAGACAAACAAATTATGTTGCAATCATCTATGGCTAATACCAACATTGTCATCATGTGAATACATTGTTAATGCTTTGTATATACATGTCCACATAGCTGATTCCTATACATAATCCAGACACAGTTGATGTAACTCAAGTTAAAGTTAAAGTTCAGTTTTGATACTCAATGAGATGTTTACTTAAATACACAAGAATGAACATGTATAAACACTGGTAGTAAAATTTACACTATGGGAGTATAGTGCAAATCTATATTAGTTCCTACATCCCCAATTTTATATCACCAGATATTAGGTTGAACATACCAAAGATAGTAAATGCACGGACGTATTCGTATTATGCTTCAGTCAATAGACCCGTATCCTTCAACCAGTAGCTATTCGGTGCTGTTTATGACGTCGACCTCCTAGACAAAGTTCCTACAGATAAGACGGGAAACAGCATCATACACTGAATAGCACGTTCTAAGCATAGAGATCCTCATTGTAATGCCATAAGTATGTATGGAAACGACCATAGCGGTGTTCCCAATAATACAGCCTATTATATGTTTACTATTAAGGCTTTATTGCCATCATCCAAGTGAAAATTCACTCACCTCCCCTAAGCGTTCAATATGATTGCATAGTCTTCATATACTGAACAGCCATTACGATAAGTCTATGAATAAATGTAAATCATAGTCATATACAAAATCCGTGTTACGGGTGTCACTCTATAATTAAAAAGTTATTGATCGTATTCCTCAACAAAATTGTTATGGGATATTAGGGCCGAGTCAAGCTACAACGAGTCCCATGCTGGATGTCAGCATCGCATTTGATAATAAAGTTCAGTATTCTCGGTTCTGTATGCAAAAGAAATATTGCAAGGCTATCACTGGTCACGCTAGCGACTGAAACTTTTTGAGTACATATTAACATCCTAACATGCAATGTTCTGCTTCATTAATAGCGTTGTATCCCATGAGTCAAGGAAAAGCACACCACTTTATACATTTTCCCAAATTATCCTGTTATTATAAAGAGACTGCTTTGCAAAAAGACACGACAATGTCGTAAAACGCTATTATGATATCGTAGGCCCCTTTCTCACTTTCCGCGACCATGTTAGCCACACCATATAGTTGCAATGCCATTCCACTATTTTCTGAGAGGTACAGTGAAGTGATTAAATAGACTAGTAGGCACAAACTGAGGTGATCCTAGTATAACCATATATTGGACAATGAGAGAAACAAAAGAATCAAACTCACTTATTATGTAAAACACTAATCTTGAGTGGAGATTGCTGTTCAATATTGATCGGCACGCAACCAGAGACCTTGATAAGTCTGTGAAGTAATAAAAATATATATATTTATCCAACAGCATACTAAAGATAACGTGATGTCTAGTCCTATAATCATTAAATATGTGGAGAACTTCGTATAGTTACCGAGTATCCCCATGCTCAAATCTAAGTGGATGTCGCGCCAAAACTGTTTCTAACCATCTTTGCTCGGAAATAACTCACCTCCTCACTAGTAGAAAGCCTGCGGACCTCCACTGCCGGTAGCAACCCGACTAGAGTTACCGCACTTCTTTTTAAAGTGAACAACGTGTCCTGCCCTTACAGCACGTAATGACTAAATCAAAGCTAGTTAAAACATGCTTCCGCGTTGTACGTGTACGCCGAGGCCATCTTGTAGTGGGGTTAGGTTTTGCAAGCCAAGATGTCCTGATCGGCTTTCTCATACTAAAGTATAAACAGATTATGTGTCAGAAATGTATCAATTAGAATAGTCACGCTAATCCTGACTTGTTTTATATTTTAGGTCAACAAAATAATTGATTTAGTCAAATAGCAAACGGAGCGAATTATACAGGTATTGCATTGGATATCAATGTCACTAAACAAAGTAAGAATATGACAGCAATAGTACACACTTATGATATGTATAGTGGATACACCTAATTCCAATATTAGTACACAACATTAAAATCAGGTACAAAACAGTATTGTTTAAGGCAAACCCTATATACTTGTTAGAAACATAGATACATGAATGGCACTAAGTTCTAATGCTCATTTTATCATGCCTTGACCATAATGATCTAGATAGTACATGTAACACGTTATAGGATTGTTCAGACAGGATATACCAGGGAGTAGTTAAACCAGAGAAGACCCATAAGATCAATCTCTTAAGAAGACATGTAGCTCCCTATCTGCGTTTAATTCCAAATCCACTGCACGAAGCTTGATGAGCCACTTAGATTCCAGTTTGCGTAATGGCAAGACATTATCACCACCTCTGGGATTAGGTTTGATCATATTTATTCCATGAAACCGTATCCCCAATACTTTCTTATCTGGGTGCTCCTTGTTATAATGTACTGCCAGTGGATATCTCGCGTTGTTGTTACGAATGGCTCTGACATGCTCCTGTAATCTTTCTTTGAGTGGACGGATGGTACTTCCAACATAAATAAGCCCGCATTGGCAGATGATACAATATACCACCAACTTAGAATTGCAGTTTATGAAATGGTTAATGTAATGCATTTGTTTAGTATTGTAACTAAAGGACTTCTTTTTGTCTAGCACAAATTGGCACACGTTACATTGCATGCATTTATAGAAGCCACATGGTTTAATGGGCAGCCATATCTGGGTTTTGTCTAGCATAGGATTTTTTGACGTTGTTTTTTTTATAATGGATGGACTGAGTAAGTTCCTTAGAGTTCTCCCCTTCCTGTATACAATCCGTGATCGTACCCCAACATACTTCTCTAAGTCCTTGTCCAATCGGAGTAGGTGCCATTGTTTTTTAATGGTGTTGAAGATTTGTGAACTATTAGCGCTATATTGGGTTATAAAAGCCAATTTGTTGTTAAGATGTTTTTTGGGTCCCTTCTGTTTCCTTTTCAATGTGGATTCTCTAGATACTTTCTGTATTTTATTCTGTGCAGTCTCTAGCAGAGACTTGTCATATCCTCTAGTGAGAAATCTTTTTTTCAGGGCCTCAATTTCAAGGGCAAAATCCTCTTCCGTACTACAATTGCGCCACAATCTAGTCATTTCTCCATATGGTATAGCTCCTATTTGTGAAGCAGGGTGCGCACTACTGGCATGAAGGACTGCATTGCAAGACGTACTTTTTATGTACAGTTTAGATTCAATTTTGCCATCAGCAACGAATAAAGTGACATCCAGAAAGGAGATACTATTCTTGCTACATTCAGAGGTAAAGCTCAAATTGAAATCAATGCTGTTAAGGTATCTCAGAAGATCATCTAACTGTTTTTCATCACCTACCCAGATCATAAAAACATCATCGATAAACCGACATCAATACACAATATGTTTGGTCAACAAGGGAGGACCTTTTTTCCAAATATGTTGATCTTCAAAGAACCCCATGTAAATGTTGGCAAACGATGGGGAAAATTTAGCTCCCATCGCAACACCCGAGTGTTGCTGGTACCAGTCATCCAGATGTTTAAAAAAGTTGTTATTGAGGGCAAATCTAGTTAATTCAATGATCATTGTAGTGTGATCATATAGAGTGGCATCTCTCTTAGATAAAAAATATGTGAGAGCAGCCATTCCCTTTTCAATAGGTATACTAGTATATAATGGGCATACATCTAGTGTTACTAGTCTGAATTCAGGTGCCCATTCAAGATCTTCAAGGTTACATAGAAGATCTTTGGTGTCTTCTAGAAAAGAGGGGATGTTACGTACAATAGGTTGAAGAGTGATGTCAATATATTCTGAGATCCTTTCTATAGGCCCACCAATTCCTGAGATGATGGGTCTCCCAGGGGGTGCTGTAATGCACTTGTGTATTTTGGGTAGTACATATATATAGGCTGCTTTAGGATTAGGAACGGTTAAATATTTTAGCTCTAGGTCTGAGAGTAATCCTGCACTATGCCAGTATTTAAGAATCTTATCAAGATTCGAAGTGGTAGAGTTCATAGGGTTGGACATGAGCTTAATATAGGAGTTAGGATCTGATAGCTGGCGATTAATTTCTCCGATATAGTCCACACTATTAAGCATGACGATATTCCCGCCTTTATCTGCTTCTTTGATCACCAGATTATCTCTTGCTTTAAGTTGTTTAAGGGCATCCCTCTCACGTCTGCTGAGATTGTCCCTCTTTCCTAGTGTATTACCCAATGTTTTATCCTCTAGTTTGTATAATTCCTCGGTAACCGTTTTATAAAAGCAATCTATAAGAGTATCCGCCGTTGTAGTTGGTGAGGATGTGGATTTAACTCTAAGACCACTGTCTGTGTAGACATTGCTCTCAATACCTAGATCTGCCATAATACTATCCATAGGAGGTGTCTCTTCCAAATCATCGTCCATCTCAAGAAGCATTTGGACCCCCATTATATCTTGAATACTTTTACCACTCTCACAGACATTGTATATCATGGTTTCCTTTGGTTTTTTATTTAAGTCAAAAAACTTTTTCAGTTTAAGCTTTCTTACAAACTTATAGAGATCAATATGTACAGAAGTAAAGTAAGCTTTACTCATGGGACAGAAGTTCAATCCTTTCTTTAGCAAAGTTATTTCACTAATAGAGAGTTCTGATTCTGATAAGTTTATCACAGATACATCATTGTCAACATCAGTAATGTTAGAACACATAGTCATGACATTATCCATAGTGTCAGATACCAAGTTTATCACAGATACATCATTGTCAGCATCAGTAATGTTAGAACACATCGTCATAACATTATCCATAGTGTCAGATACCGTTACTTTCTCTGTTGACGTGAGACCGACCTGGTGACTCTTTGAGTTTGGTCTTCCTCTGTTCTTCCTGCCACCCCTCCTTGTTCTTTTCCTGACTGTGGTTTGCGATTGAACCCTGATTGTATTCCCTTTCGGTATCGTTCTAGTTCTGTTAAAAAAGACGAACCAGGTATGGGGCTTCTGGATGTTCCTGCCACTAAAGAGGAGTCACTTCTTTTATCACTAATTTCAGTGAACTCGCTGTTGATACTAGATGCTTCTGACTCCCTTATAGAAATTGTTTTGTCTACTCTCGCTTCTTTCAGAGATGAAATCCCTGTTCTTGGTTTAGTTTCGTCAAATCTCTTTGCGAACGTGAACACCCTACCGTTTTTGTAGTCTAATTCATCGCGTTTCAGCTTTCTGATCTTTTTGTCTCTTATATAGCTTTGATGAGAACTAAGAACATCTCTTAATATTATAAAGTTCTTATCTGCTATGTCTCCCATGTTAAGGGAATTTATTTCTCCCTCTATTTTTTCAATGTCTTTCAAGAGTTTCTCCCTCTTACGCTCAGCTTGGCGGATCAAAATGTCCATCATTCCAAATGAGGACCCAGCAATTAGGTTCTCCCACTCACCCAATAAATCTGGGTCCAGATCTTCAAAAGTAGGGAATATGATTACCCTCAACCCTCTAGGGATTTGCTTGATCTCAATATTTTTTGAGGGTGGTGAGGTCCCACCAACGTGATAGTTCTGCCTTACGCAGGCGTTCCAGTTTCAGAAATAATTGTTTCAAGTTTTGTGGTTTTTCTTCTATTATAACTTTTGTTTTAGTTTGGATCCCTTGGCTCGAGAATATGTCGTTAAACATTTTGTCCCGGTCATCTTCAAACATTGCCATGTTTTAAAGACAATAGATCAATTTATATTGCTAGTAGGGACTACCTGCCAGCTACACGTCAAAAGAGAGAGTATCACAAAAGTGCTAGGACTCAGTTAACAAAGTATTCACAAAAAGGTCGGTGGTAGTGTTTCCCTACCAGAGGGAAAGCGTCCGCACATAGAGTTAATACATCTCATGAAGATAGTATTGTACGTAACATATGTTATATGAAAGATGTATTAATCTACTCAAAAAGAGGTGCTCTTACGGCCTGATACACACCCACCACCGGGGGTGTAAAGCAGCACAAGGTGCAAAATATATTTTGAAAAAAATGAAAGCAGGACCATACAGCACTCACAAAATTGTCAAGTTAGGTAATCCAAAATATCCTGGACTAGTATTATGGATCTGTAAAAACCAGAAAAATTTGTTCTGGGTTCAATCACAATCAACAATATGTAATGTTCATTAATTTGCAACAGACTCCAAATTATGGATCCAAACCAAGTAGTATTCTTCCAATTCTTTATTTTGTATCCATAGACATAAAAAACTTCACAGCTCACACTGCTGACACGTGTTTCGTCTCATGGAGACTTTTTCAAGGCTGGAAGCATAGAATAAAACTACAATCAATATAATTTAAAAACACTCTATATTTACATCTTTTGCTATATACACTTTAAAAACTGAGTATAATACAAGATCTGTATATAAATTATTTTGCTCTTTTTCTCGAAAAACCACCAACACCCACTAGTAGCATGAACATACCTCGTAGACAAACACATTATGTTGCAATCATCTATGGCTAATACCAACATTGTCATCATGTGAATACATCGTTAATGCTTTGTATATACATGTCCACATAGCTGATTCCTATACATAATCCAGACACAGTTGATGTAACTCAAGTTAAAGTTAAAGTTCAGTTTTGATACTCAATGAGATGTTTACTTAAATACACAAGAATGAACATGTATAAACACTGGTAGTAAAATTTACACTGTGGGAGTATAGTGAAAATCTATATTAGTTCCTACATCCCCAATTTTATATCACCAGATATTAGGTTGAACATACCAAAGATAGTAAATGCACGGACGTATTCGTATTATGCTTCAGTCAATAGACCCGTATCCTTCAACCAGTAGCTATTCGGTGCTGTTTATGACGTCGACCTCCTAGACAAAGTTCCTACAGATAAGACGGGAAACAGCATCATACACTGAATAGCATGTTCTAAGCATAGAGATACTCATTGTAATGCCATAAGTATGTATGGAAACGACCATAGCGGTGTTCCCAATAATACAGCCTATTATATGTTTACTATTAAGGCTATATTGCCATCATCCAAGTGAAAATTCACTCACCTCCCCTAAGCGTCCAATATGATTGCATAGTCTTCATATATTGAACAGCGATTACGATAAGTCTATGAATAAATGTAAATCATAGTCTTATTCAAAATCCGTGTTACGGGTGTCACTCAATAATTAAAAAGTTATTGATCAGATTCCTCAACAAAATTGTTATGGGATATTAGGGCCGAGTCAAGCTACAACGAGTCCCATGCTGGATGTCAGCATCGCATTTGATAATAAAGTTCAGTATTCTCGGTTCTGTATGCAAAAGAAATATTGCAAGGCTGTCACTGGTCACGCTAGCGACTGAAACTTTTTGAGTACATATTAACATCCTAACATGCAATGTTCTGCTTCATTAATAGCGTTGTATCCCATGAGTCAAGGAAAAGCACACCACTTCATACATTTTCCCAAATTATCCTGTTATTATAAAGAGACTGCTTTGCAAAAAGACACCACAATGTCGTAAAACACTATTATGATATCGTAGGCCCCTTTCTCACTTTCCGCGACCATGTTAGCCACACCATATAGTTGCAATGCCATTCCACTATTTTCTGAGAGGTACAGTGAAGTAATTAAATAGACTAGTAGGCACAAACTGAGGTGATCCTAGTATAACCATATATTGGACAATGAGAGAAACAAAAGAATCAAACTCACTTATTATGTAAAACACTAATCTTGAGTGGAGATTGCTCTTCAATATTGATCGGCACGCAACCCGAGACCTTGATACGTCTGTGAAGTAATAAAAATATATATATTGATCCAACAGCATACTAAAGATAACGTGATGTCTAGTCCTATAATCATTAAATATGTGGAGAACTTCGTATAGTTACCGAGTATTCCCATACTCAAATCTAAGTGGATGTCGCGCCTAAACTGTTTCTAACCATCTTTGCTCGGAAATAACTCACCTCCTCACTAGTAGAAAGCCTGCGGACCTCCACTGCCGGTAGCAACCCGACTAGAGTTACCGCACTTCAATTTAAAGTGAACAACGTGTCCAGCCCTTACAGCACGTAATGACGAAATCAAAGCTAGTTAAAACATGCTTCCGCGTTGTACGTGTACGCAGAGGCCATCTTGTAGTGGGGTTAGGTTTAGCAAGCCAAGATGTCCTGATCGGCTTTCTCATACTAAAGTATAAACAGATTATGTGTCAGAAAAGGATCAATTAGAATAGTCACGCTAATCCTGACTTGTTTTATTTTATTTATTATTTATTTATTTAACGATTTGTAGAGCGCCTGGTGACCCGGAGGCATCCCCGCGCTGTGAGAACTTGAGATGGCCAAAGGGGGAAGTGGGCTTATTTTGGAAAGAGAAGGGTTTTAAGCTGTTTGCGGAAGCGGAAGTAGCAGCGTTCCAACCGCAAACAGCGGGGGAGCGAGTTCCAGCGTGAGGATGCTTTTACTGAAAAACGCCGCCCTCCAGTGCGTACCCTCCTGAATTTGGGGACATTAGCCAGATGCACAGTGTCCGAGCGCAGGGGTCTTGTGGCTTTGTATGGGGTGACCATGTTTCTAAGAATGGAGGGGCCTTGACCCTTAAGGAGTTTGTGGGCGATGCACATTGCCTTAAACTCGATCCTCTCTCGCACTGGCAGCCAGTGGAGAGTCTTAAGCGCTGGTCTGGCAGAGGCTCTAGAGGGAAGGCTCATCAGCAGTCGGGCAGCTGCATTTTGGGTACGTTGTAGCTTGGTCAAAGTATTTACGGGGGCTCCTAAGTAGACGGCATTGCAGTAGTCCAATCGTGCAAGGATCAGTCCTTGAACCAGGAGTTTCCTAGATGGGGGAGAAAGCAGCGGAAGGATCTTACGGACTGATCGCATGAGTCCGAAGCAGGTTCCCGCTGTTTTTGTTGCCTGGGTTTTCATAGACAGGTCTGGTTCGAGCCAGACCCCCCGGACTCTTGATTTCCTTCTTCGGGGCGGGCACCTCACCCATAGCAACGGGCCAAACAGAAGGTGGAATTGCTGACCATTTCTTGCCCATCAGCATGACTTCAGTTTTAGACCCGTTGAGTTTGAGTGAGGACTCGCACATCCAAAGGTGGATATCCTGGAGACAGTGCAGGAGGTTGTCTGGGCAGTGGTCAAGGTGTGAGAGCGATACGACCAGTTGCGTGTCGTCCGCATAGCTCACAATCTTGATACCGAAGGGGGCAACTATGTCCTCTAAAGGGGCCATATAGGCATTAAATAGGGTGGGACTGAGTGAGGACCCCTGGGGCACCCCACTAGTCAGAGTCAGGGAATTAGAGCGGGAATTGCCATCCCAGACCTGGAAGGAGCGGCCCGACAGAAATGACTCTATCCATGCCAACGCGGTGCCCCCGAGTCCCGCCCTGGCCAGCCGGTGAAGCAAGACACGGTGGTTCACCGTGTCAAAGGCTGCACTCAGGTCCAGGAGGATCACTGCCACTGACCCCCCTGAGTCTAGAATGCGACTTTAGTTTTTAGGTCAACAAAATAATTGATTTAGTCAAATAGCAAACGGAGCGAATTATACAGGTATTGCATTGGATATCAATGTCACTAAACAAAGTAAGAATATGACAGCAATAGTACACACTTATAATATGTATAGTGGATACACCTAATTCCAATATAAGTACACAATATTAAAATCAGTTACAAAACAGTATTGTTTAAGGCAAACCCTATATACTTGTTAGAAACATAGATACATGTATCGCACTAAGTGCTAATGCTCATTTTATCATGCCTTGACCATAATGATCTAGATAGTACATGTAACACGTTATAGAATTGTTCAGACAGGATATACCAGGGAGTAGTTAAACCCGAGAAGACCCATAAGATCAATCTCTTAGGAAGACATGTAGCTCCCTATCTGCGTTTAATCCCACATCCACTGCACGAAGCTTGATGAGCCACTTAGATTCCAGTTTGCGTAATGCCAGGACATTATCACCACTTCTGGGATTAGGTTTGATCATATCTATTCCATGAAACCGTATCCCCAATACTTCCATATCTGGGTGCTCCTTGTTATAATGTGCTGCCAGTGGATATCTCGCGTTGTTGTTACGAATGGCTCTGACATGCTCCTGTAATCTTTCTTTGAGTGGACGGATGGTACTTCCAACATAAATAAGCCTGCTTTGGCAAATGATACAATATACCATCAACTTAGAATTGCAGTTTATGAAATGGTTAATGTAATGCATTTGTTTAGTATTGTAACTAAAGGACTTCTTTTTGTCTAGCGCAAATTGGCACACGTTACATTGCTCATTTATAGAAGCCACATGGTTTAATGGGCAGCCATATCTGGGTTTTGTCTAGCATAGGATTTTTTGACATTGGGGTTTTTATAATGGATCGACTGAGTAAAGAGCAAGGACCGGTTTCTGGCTATCAGCCTTCATCAGCCTAGATAGCTTGACTCCAGTGGTGTGGAGAGCCTGGGACTCACGTCTGAGCATACCCATCCCACTCGGGGTGACAAATGCAAAAACAACAATTGATGGACAGAATGCAGAACAATGTCATACATTCACCCCAGTACAGAGATCTAGGCCT
This sequence comes from Lissotriton helveticus, assembly GCF_964261635.1. Taxonomy (NCBI): domain Eukaryota; kingdom Metazoa; phylum Chordata; class Amphibia; order Caudata; family Salamandridae; genus Lissotriton; species Lissotriton helveticus. Next base: position 445,902,873 of record NC_136072.1, on the reverse strand, counting down.
AAATCCATCTTTTTTTTGCACTCCACACCACCCCAGGTCAGACATGGCCATTATGCAAATCAGCCTTGAACCTGTGCCTCATGGGAACAGTCCAGCCCGAACTGCCAAGCCATGTCTTTCCTGGACCGGAATCAAGCATCCAAGGACCGGTTTCTGGCTATCAGCCTTCATCAGCCTGGGTAGTTTGACTCCAGTGGTGTGGAGAGCAGGGGACTCACGTCTGAGCATACCGATCCCACTCGGAGTGACAAATGCAAAAACAACAATTGATGGACAGAATGCAGAAAAATGTCATATATTCACCCCAGTACAGAGATCTGGGCCTAAATCCATCGTTTTTTTGCACTCCACACCACCCCAGGTCAGACATGGCCATTATGCAAATCAGCCTTGATCCTGTGCCTCTTGGGAACAGTCCAGCCCGAACTGCCAAGCCATGTCTTTCCTGGACCGGAATCAAGCATCCAAGGACCGGTTTCTGGCTATCAGCCTTCATCAGCCTGGATAGCTTGACTCCAGTGGTGTGGAGAGCATGGGACTCACGTCTGAGCATACCCATCCCACTCGGGGTGACAAATGCAAAAACAACAATTGATGGACAGAATGCAGAACAACAGTGTGGCAGGGTATGCTCAGACGTGAGTCCCTTGCTCACCTTGCCAATGGATTCAAGCAAGCCGGGCTGAAGACGGCTGGAATGCCAGAAACCGGTCCTCGGAAGCTTGTTTCCGGTCCAGGGAAGGCATGGCTTGGCAGTTCGGGCTGGACTGTTCCCATGAGGCACAGGGTCAGACTGATTTGCATATAGCCATGTCTGAACTGGGGTGGCAGAGTGGGCTAAAGAACGGAGATGGATTTAACCCAGATCTTTTGACTGGGTGTGAGTGTTTGATTGGTACAGATGCTCCGTCCATCACCACCCCCTTTTGTACCGCTTTGGCCGCCATAAGTGTGGCAGGGTATGCTCAGACGTGAGTCCCTTGCTCACTTTGCCACTGGATCCAAGCAAGCCGGGCTGGAGACGGCTGTAATGCCAGAAACCGGTCCTCGGAAGCTTGTTTCCGGTCCAGGGAAGGCATGGCTTGGCAGTTTGGGCTGGACTGTTCCCATGAGGCACAGGGTCAGACTGATTTGCATATAGACAAGTCTGAACTGGGGTGGCAGAGTGGGCTAAAGAACGGTGATGGATTAAACCCAGATATTTTGACTGGGTGTGAGTGTTTGATTGGTACAGATGCTCCGTCCATCACCACCCCCTTTTGTACCGCTTTGGCCGCCATAAGTGTGGCAGGGTGTGCTCAGACGTGAGTCCCTTGCTCACTTTGCCACTGGATTCAAGCAAGCCGGGCTGAAGATGGCAGTAATGCCAGAAACCGGTCCTCGGAAGCTTGTTTCCGGTCCAGGGAAGGCATGGCTTGGCAGTTCGGGTTGGACTGTTCCCATGAGGCACAGGGTCAGACTGATTTGCATATAGCCATGTCTGAACTGGGGTGGCAGAGTGGGCTAAAGAACGGTGATGGATTAAACCCAGATTTTTTGACTGGGTGTGAGTGTTTGATTGGTACAGATGCTCCGTGCATCACCACCCCCTTTTGTACCGCTTTGGCTGCCATAAGTGTGGCAGGGTATGCTCAGACGTGAGTCCCTTGCTCACTTTGCCACTGGATTCAAGCAAGCCGGGCTGAAGACGGCTGTAATGCCAGAAACCGGTCCTCGGAAGCTTGTTTCCGGTCCAGGGAAGGCATGGCTTGGCAGTTCGGGCTGGACTGTTCCCATGAGGCACAGGGTCAGACTAATTTGCATATAGCCATGTCTGAACTGGGGTGGCAGAGTGGGCTAAAGAACGGAGATGGATTTAACCCAGATCTTTTGACTGGGTGTGAGTGTTTGATTGGTACAGATGCTCCGTCCATCACCACCCCCTTTTGTACCGCTTTGGCCGCCATAAGTGTGGCAGGGTATGCTCAGACGTGAGTCCCTTGCTCACTTTGCCACTGGATCCAAGCAAGCCGGGCTGGAGACGGCTGTAATGCCAGAAACCGGTCCTCGGAAGCTTGTTTCCGGTCCAGGGAAGGCATGGCTTGGCAGTTTGGGCTGGACTGTTCCCATGAGGCACAGGGTCAGACTGATTTGCATATAGCCATGTCTGAACTGGGGTGGCAGAGTGGGCTAAAGAACGGTGATGGATTAAACCCAGATCTTTTGACTGGGTGTGAGTGTTTGATTGGTACAGATGCTCCGTCCATCACCACCCACTTTTGTACCGCTTTGGCCACCATAAGTGTGGCAGGGTATGCTCAGACGTGAGTCCCTTGCTCACTTTGCCACTGGATTCGAGCAAGCCGGGCTGAAGACGGCTGTAATGCCAGAAACCGGTCCTCGGAAGCTTGTTTCCGGTCCAGGGAAGGCATGGCTTGGCAGTTTGGGCTGGACTGTTCCCATGAGGCACAGGGTCAGACTGATTTGCATATAGACAAGTCTGAACTGGGGTGGCAGAGTGGGCTAAAGAACGGTGATGGATTAAACCCAGATCTTTTGACTGGGTGTGAGTGTTTGATTGGTACAGATGCTCCGTCCATCACCACCCCCTTTTGTACCGCTTTGGCCGCCATAAGTGTGGCAGGGTGTGCTCAGACGTGAGTCCCTTGCTCACTTTGCCACTGGATTCAAGCAAGCCGGGCTGAAGATGGCAGTAATGCCAGAAACCGGTCCTCGGAAGCTTGTTTCCGGTCCAGGGAAGGCATGGCTTGGCAGTTCGGGTTGGACTGTTCCCATGAGGCACAGGGTCAGACTGATTTGCATATAGCCATGTCTGAACTGGGGTGGCAGAGTGGGCTAAAGAACGGTGATGGATTAAACCCAGATTTTTTGACTGGGTGTGAGTGTTTGATTGGTACAGATGCTCCGTCCATCACCACCCCCTTTTGTACCGCTTTGGCTGCCATAAGTGTGGCAGGGTATGCTCAGACGTGAGTCCCTTGCTCACTTTGCCACTGGATTCAAGCAAGCCGGGCTGAAGACGGCTGTAATGCCAGAAACCGGTCCTCGGAAGCTTGTTTCCGGTCCAGGGAAGGCATGGCTTGGCAGTTCGGGCTGGACTGTTCCCATGAGGCACAGGATCAGACTAATTTGCATATAGCCATGTCTGAACTGGGGTGGCAGAGTGGGCTAAAGAACGGAGATGGATTTAAACCAGATCTTTTGACTGGGTGTGAGTGTTTGATTGGTACAGATGCTCCGTCCATCACCACCGCCTTTTGTACCGCTTTGGCCGCCATAAGTGTGGCAGGGTATGCTCAGACGTGAGTCCCTTGCTCACTTTGCCACTGGATCCAAGCAAGCCGGGCTGGAGACGGCTGTAATGCCAGAAACCGGTCCTCGGAAGCTTGTTTCCAGTCCAGGGAAGGCATGGCTTGGCAGTTCGGGCTGGACTGTTCCCATGAGGCACAGGGTCAGACTGATTTGCATATAGCCATGTCTGAACTGGGGTGGCAGAGTGGGCTAAAGAACGGTGATGGATTAAACCCAGATCTTTTGACTGGGTGTGAGTGTTTGATTGGTACAGATGCTCCGTCCATCACCACCCACTTTTGTACCGCTTTGGCCACCATAAGTGTGGCAGGGTATGCTCAGACGTGAGTCCCTTGCTCACTTTGCCACTGGATTCGAGCAAGCCGGGCTGAAGACGGCTGTAATGCCAGAAACCGGTCCTCGGAAGCTTGTTTCCGGTCCAGGGAAGGCATGGCTTGGCAGTTTGGGCTGGACTGTTCCCATGAGGCACACGGTCAGACTGATTTGCATATAGACAAGTCTGAACTGGGGTGGCAGAGTGGGCTAAAGAACGGTGATGGATTAAACCCAGATCTTTTGACTGGGTGTGAGTGTTTGATTGGTACAGATGCTCCGTCCATCACCACCCCCTTTTGTACCGCTTTGGCCGCCATAAGTGTGGCAGGGTGTGCTCAGACGTGAGTCCCTTGCTCACTTTGCCACTGGATTCAAGCAAGCCGGGCTGAAGATGGCAGTAATGCCAGAAACCGGTCCTCGGAAGCTTGTTTCCGGTCCAGGGAAGGCATGGCTTGGCAGTTCGGGTTGGACTGTTCCCATGAGGCACAGGGTCAGACTGAGTTGCATATAGCCATGTCTGAACTGGGGTGGCAGAGTGGGCTAAAGAACGGTGATGGATTAAACCCAGATCTTTTGACTGGGTGTGAGTGTTTGATTGGTACAGATGCTCCGTCCATCACCACCCCCTTTTTTACCGCTTTGGCCGCAATAAGTGTGGCAGGGTATGCTCAGACGTGAGTCCCCTTGCTCACTTTACCACTGGATTCAAGCAAGCCGGGCTGAAGACGGCTGTAATGCCAGGAACCGGTCCTCGGAAGCTTGTTTCCGGTCCAGGGAAGGCATGGCTTGGCAGTTCGGGCTGGACTGTTCCCATGAGGCACAGGGTCAGACTGATTTGCATATAGCCATGTCTGAACTTGGGTGGCAGAGTGGGCTAAAGAACGGTGATGGATTAAACCCAGATTTTTTGACTGGGTGTGAGTGTTTGATTGGTACAGATGCTCCGTCCATCACCACCCCCTTTTGTACCGCTTTGGCTGCCATAAGTGTGGCAGGGTATGCTCAGACGTGAGTCCCTTGCTCACTTTGCCACTGGATTCAAGCAAGCCGGGCTGAAGACGGCTGTAATGCCAGAAACCGGTCCTCGGAAGCTTGTTTCCGGTCCAGGGAAGGCATGGCTTGGCAGTTCGGGCTGGACTGTTCCCATGAGGCACAGGGTCAGACTGATTTGCATATAGCCATGTCTGAACTGGGGTGGCAGAGTGGGCTAAAGAACGGTGATGGATTAAACCCAGAACTTTTGACTGGGTGTGAGTGTTTGATTGGTACAGATGCTCCGTCCATCACCACCCCCTTTTGTACCGCTTAAACAACTTAAAGCAAGAGATAATCTGGTGATCAAAGAAGCAGATAAAGGCGGGAATATCGTCATGCTTAATAGTGTGGACTATATCGGAGAAATTAATCGCCAGCTATCAGATTCTAACTCCTATATTAAGCTCATGTCCAACCCTATGAACTCTACCACTTCGAATCTTGATAAGATTCTTAAATACTGGCATAGTGCAGGATTACTCTCAGACCTAGAGCTAAAATATTTAACCGTTCCTAATCCTAAAGCAGCCTATATATATGTACTACCCAAAATACACAAGTGCATTACAGCACCCCCTGGGAGACCCATCATCTCAGGAATTGGTGGGCCTATAGAAAGGATCTCAGAATATATTGACATCACTCTTCAACCTATTGTACGTAACATCCCCTCTTTTCTAGAAGACACCAAAGATCTTCTATGTAACCTTGAAGATCTTGAATGGGCACCTGAATTCAGACTAGTAACACTAGATGTATGCTCATTATATACTAGTATACCTATTGAAAAGGGAATGGCTGCTCTCACATATTTTTTATCTAAGAGAGATGCCACTCTATATGATCACACTACAATGATCATTGAATTAACTAGATTTGCCCTCAATAACAACTTTTTTAAACATCTGGATGACTGGTACCAGCAACACTCGGGTGTTGCGATGGGAGCTAAATTTTCTCCATCGTTTGCCAACATTTACATGGGGTTCTTTGAAGATCAACATATTTGGAAAAAAGGTCCTCCCTCGTTGACCGAACATATTGTGTAATGGTGTCGGATTATCGATGATGTTTTTATGATCTGGGGAGGTGATGAAAAACAGATGATCTTCTGAGATACCTTAACAGCAATGATTTCAATTTGAGCTTTACCTCTGAATGTAGCAAGAATAGTATCTCCTTTCTGGATGTCACTTTATTCGTTGCTGATGGCAAAATTGAATCAAAACTGTACAAAAAAAGTACGTCTTGCAATGCAGTCCTGCATGCCAGTAGTGCGCACCCTGCTTCACAAATAGGAGCTATACCATATGGAGAAATGACTAGATTGTGGCGCAATTGTAGTACGGAAGAGGATTTTGCCCTTGAAATTGAGGCTCTGAAAAAAAGATTTCTCTCTAGAGGATATGACAAGTCTCTGCTAGAGACTGCACAGAATAAAATACAGAAAGTATCTAGAGAATCCACATTGAAAAGGAAACAGAAGGGACCCAAAAAACATCTTAACAACAAATTGGCTTTTATAACCCAATATAGCGCTAATAGTTCACAAATCTTCAACACCATTAAAAAACAATGGCACCTACTCCGATTGGATAAGGACTTAGAGAAATATGTTGGGGTATCCTATGCTAGACAAAACCCAGATATGGCTGCCCATTAAACCATGTGGCTTCTATAAATGCACGCAATGTAACATGTGCCAATTTGCGCTAGACAAAAAGAAGTCCTTTAGTTACAATACTAAACAAATGCATTACATTAACCATTTCATAAACTGCAATTCTAAGTTAGTGGTATATTGTATCATTTGCCAATGCGGGCTTATTTATGTTGGAAGTACCATCCGTCCACTCAAAGAAAGATTACAGGAGCATGTCGGAGCCATTCGTAACAACAACGCGAGATATCCACTGGCAGTACATTATAACAAGGAGCACCCAGATATGGAAGTATTGGGGATACGGTTTCATGGAATAGATATGATCAAACCTAATCCCAGAGGTGGTGATAATGTCTTGCCATTACGCAAACTGGAATCTAAGTGGCTCATCAATCTTCGTGCAGTGGATTTGGGATTAAAAGCAGATAGGGAGCTACATGTCTTCCTAAGAGATTGATTTTATGGGTCTTCTCGGGTTTAACTACTCCCTGGTATATCCTGTCTGAACAATCCTATAACGTGTTACATGTACTATCTAGATCATTATGGTCAAGGCATGATAAAATGAGCATTAGAACTTAGTGCCATACATGTATCTATGTTTCTAACAAGTATATAGGGTTTGCCTTAAACAATACTGTTTTGTAACTGATTTTAATGTTGTGTACTAATATTGGAATTAGGTGTATCCACTATACATATCATAAGTGTGTACTATTGCTGTCATATTCTTACTTTGTTTAGTGACATTGATATCCAATGCAATACCTGTATAATTCGCTCCGTTTGCTATTTGACTAAATCAATTATTTTGTTGACCTAAAATATAAAACAAGTCAGAATTAGCGTGACTATTGTAATTGATCCTTTTCTGACACATAATCTGTTTATACTTTAGCATTAGAAAGCCGATCAGGACATCTTGGCTTGCTAAACCTAACCCCACTACAAGATGGACTCTGCGTACACGTACAACGCGGAAGCATGTTTTAACTAGCTTTGATTTTGTCATTACGTGCTGTAAGGGCGGGACACGTTGTTCACTTTAAATAGAAGTGTGGTAACTCTAGTCGGGTTGCTACTGGCAGTGGAGGTCCGCAGGCTTTCTACTAGTGAGGAGCTGAGTTATTTCCGAGCAAAGATGGTTAGAAACAGTTTTGGCACGACATCCACTTAGATTTGAGTATGGGGATACTCGGTAACTACGAAGTTCTCCACATATTTAATGATTATAGGACTAGACATCACGTTATCTTTAGTATGCTGTCGGATCAATATATATATTTTTATTACTTCACAGACTTATCAAGGTCTCGGGTTGCGTACCGATCAATATTGAAGAACAATCTCCACTCAAGATTAGTGTTTTACATAATAAGTGAGTTTGATTCTTTTGTTTCTCTCATTGTCCAATATATGGTTATACTAGGATCACCTCAGTTTGTGCCTACTAGTCTATTTAATTACTTCACTGTACCTCTCGGAAAATAGTGGAATGGCATTGACACTATATGGTGTGGCAAACATGGTCGCGGAAAGTGAGAAAGGGGCCTACGATATCATAATAGCGTTTTACGACATTGTGGTGTCTTTTTGCAAAGCAGTCTCTTTATAATAACAGGATAATTTGGGAAAATGTATAAGGTGGTGTGCTTTTACTTGTCTTATGGGATACAACGCTATTAATGAAGCAGAACATTGCATGTTAGGATGTTAATATGTACTCAAAAAGTTTCAGTCGCTAGCGTGACCAGTGATAGCCTTGCAATATTTCTTTTGCATACAGAACCGAGAATACTGAACTTTATTATCAAATGTGATGCTGCCATCCAGCATGGGACTCGTTGTAGCTTGACTCGGCCCTAATATCCCATAACAATTTTGTTGAGGAATACGATCAATAACTTTTTAATTATAGAGAGACACCCGTAACACGGATTTTGTATATGACTATGATTTACATTTATTCATAGACTTATCGTAATGGCTGTTCAGTATATGAAGACTATGCAATCATATTGAACGCTTAGGGGAGGTGAGTGAATTTTCACTTGGGTGATGGCAATATAGCCTTAATAGTAAACATATAATAGGCTGTATTATTGGGAACACCGCTATGGTCGTTTCCGTACATACTTATGGCATTACAATGAGGATCTCTATGCTTAGAACATGCTATTCAGTGTATGATGCTGTTTCCCGTCTATCTGTAGGAACTTTGTCTAGGAGGTCGACGTCATAAATAGCACTGAATAGCTACTGGTTGAGGGATACGGGTCTATTGACTCAAGTATAATACGAATACGTCCGTGCATTTACTATCTTTGGTATGTTCAACCTAATATCTGGTGATATAAAATTGGGGATGTAGGAACTAATATAGATTTTCACTATACTCCCACAGTGTAAATTTTACTACCAGTGTTTATACATGTTCATTCTTGTGTATTTAAGTAAACATCTCATTGAGTATCAAAACTGAACTTTAACTTGAGTAACATCAACTGTGTCTGGATTATGTATAGGAATCAGCTATGTGGACATGTATATACAAAGCATTAACGATGTATTCACACGATGACAATGTTGGTATTAGCCATAGATGATTGCAACATAATTTTTTTGTCTACGAGGTATGTTCATGCTACTAGTGGGTGTTGGTGGTTTTTCGAGAAAAAGAGCAAAATAATTTATATACAGATCTTGTATTATACTCAGTTTTTAAAGTGTATATAGCAAAAGATGTAAATATAGAGTGTTTTTAAATTATATTGATTGTAGTTTTATTCTATGCTTCCAGCCTTGAAAAAGTCTCCATGAGACGAAACACGTGTCGGCGGTGTGAGCTGTGGAGTTTTTTATGTCTATGGATACAAAATAAAGAATTGGAAGAATACTACTTGGTTTGGATCCATAATTTGGAGTCTGTTGCAAATTAATGAACATTACATATTGTTGATTGTGATTGTACCCAGAACAGATTTTTCTGGTTTTTACAGATCCATAATACTAGTCCAGGATATCTTGGATTAACTAACTTGACAATTTTGTGAGTGCTGTATGGTCCTGCTTTCATTTTTTTTTCATATTTGGCACCTTGTGCTGCTTGACACCCCCGGTGGTGGGTGTGTATCAGGCCGTAAGAGCACCTCTTTTTGAGTAGATTAATACATCTTTAATATAACATATGTTACGTACAATACTATCTTCATGAGATGTATAAACTCTATGTGCGGACGCTTTCACTCTGGTAGGGAAACACTACCACCGACCTTTTTGTAAATCTCCAGAACTGATTCACCCTATACAACAGAAAGAAAACTACCAATTCAGTTGTTACCACATAGGTTCTTTAAAAGACAAAAATGTAAGTTGGATTCCATCAAGCTCTTGAAAAGGAACAATTCGCAAAGTTCCTTATCAATCCCTACACTACGTAAAAGGAGAATCTAGACTAAGCGAGGTTCAAAAGGAAAGCATAAAGTGTCAGCTGTCAGAGTCTTCCTAAGTGGTAACTCTAACTATGGTCATGTAGCATAATGCCACAATCACCGAGAGAGGTCTGTACCTTAAAGCATCTGCTAGAGAAGTGTCAGCTATCCCTAACTTTTTTAGTGCAAAAGCAAACATCCAACACAGGCACCTTCTACAACTTTTGGTAACTTTCCATTTTCCCAGCAGCCTTCATCGACTCATTTCTCCATCTCCTACTTCACGTGGTAAACTTCCCAGAGGACCTTCGTGCCATCTCTGTCTCACACAAGAATTAATTTTTTCTTGGTTATCGCATTCCTTCCCAGGCCTAGTTATCGACTAAACAATAGGCTCTTCTAACGATTTCTTGTCCACCTGCAGTGGTAACACAATTACAAGCAACATTTCACAGTACAAGCAAAAGCAAAATTAACTGCTAGTCGGGAAGCGAATTAAACAGAATTCAGGCCTACCATTAGGCTAGCTTAATATCACACGGGCTACAATACAGCTTCTCTGTGACTCGTAAAGCATGTTATATCATAATTCTCAACATCATGGATAAACACTTCTACTAAGTTAGTGATAACGTTAGACTTTCACAAACATGTTTAAAGGACAAGTTATACTTAGGGGTCAATATGAGATTCAAAGTAGTCAGTTACATTTTTAACCCACATGGAAAATACTGTAGAACTGAGAAATACTTTGACATCTTGAACATGGACTCTTGATTGTCCTAAAATAGGCACACAGAATTCACAGTGTAAACAACTCATGATTATAGTGCAAAATTGCGCTTCTCCGCTAGGAAAGTAAATGTTCTTTTTTGTTTTTTGTTTTTACAGTGCTCCCATGATTGTTTCCTTTAACCACATCCATAACAGTGACTTTAACACCTGGGCTGTGCATGTGAAGGGTTTTATTGTACAGCATATGCGGCAGGTGTGCGAAGGTTGTACACAGGTGTCGTGTCCATTTCTCCTTTAATGATTGTGCCCTGGTCACATCAGAGCCCCACCTTCTGGAATTACAGAGAGGCCCCAGAAATCCAATTTCCTTAGTGCAGTGAATCAAATGATCGGGCCCACGTTGGACTGTCTGCTCTGTACCCTGCTATATGGAGATTGGCTATAGACTGAAAAGTATTTTTTTCCTTTTTTCACCATTTAGGCTCAGTGTAAGAAAGGTTGTGGCATTAACGCCAGAGTACCGAATTTTGAACTGAAAAAAACGATTCAAGTCCTGGCACCGGCTCAACATCTTGTGATTCTGGGCAAATAACGCAATCGCCCTTTGACTAAAGTTACCAAAAAAATATTATGACATTGGGTAATGTAACTTGCGCTCCAGTGCCCATGGGCCGAGTTCCCGTGGCGGTTGGTGACCCACAGAAAAGGTGTGTCCACATAAATAACATTAAACAACATACAAATAAACATTTACATTTAAAAATGGAGAAAAAAAACATTTCACTTACCTTCTTACCCTGCAGAACGTCCTCGGTGTTCTCTGGCCGGCTCCAGATTCCTCCAGCACGAGGTCTAACAGCTCCTTATCCAGTCCAAACACTGCTCTCATGCCACATGAGAGAAGTGTCTGGATAGGCTGGAGCAGGCTGCTTCAGCACTCCGAAGAGCACTGAAGGTCTGTCCCTACTCTCCAACCTGGCTGTCTATGACAGTCAGGTTGGAGAGGTTGAATATCACACGTCGTTTTGGCTGGAGCAAGGTAGCCGGCCAAACCAACATTCATACTGAAGGGGGCCACTCACCATTTCTGCCAATAAGCAGCGATAAAGCACGGGCCACGCCCTGCTTTCTCCGTTTGGCAGAAATCTGGAGAAATAAAATGGTAATGAAATCCATTTATTACCATTTTATTTTTCCAGCTTTCTACAGCTGTGGGGAGGGGGTGCTCCTCCGCTCCCATGGAGGAACTGTTGCTGCCGAGTTCACGCTATATAACGCTGCACGCACACACTCTTCAATTGTAGGCAATGGTAGTACATTCAGAGCATATGAATGATGGAAAAAACATTCTCTTCTCATCCGGTATGGATGAATGCATTTCATACTGTGGTGAAGGATGGATTACAATAATTGTACACTTTATTCTGCTTTATACAAAATGACATTACAACTTTTTCCGCATTCTCATAAAATAAAATATTTGTGTCTGTTTTTTTTCTGATCTGAGAGGCACAGTATATGAACTGTGCAGTGCTGGTTTGCTGACTCCACATCTGGGCCACAGTTTTTTATGTGACAGGCCTGTTAATGTCTGGAATCAGACAGCCTTCCTGCCAAGCTGTATAAATCCTGTGCAGACCGTTTGGTCCCTCGTCTGCTAGATGTGTATGTAGGAACCGCTAAATAAAAGATGCCTCTCTCCAACAATGATGGAGCCGCACTTATAACTATTTTGAAGCCATCCAATGTTGAGGACAGGTGTTAATCCTATTGTCCATTACCACTGATTAATTGCAGTGCAAAAATACTGGTCCAAATACTAGCAGAATGTACAAAGCAGCTATCTGCTCATAACTTACCCACACTGTTCACAGTGATGCATTAGATGACCCCTGAGGTCAATGCTGCAGAAGTTTTTTTTAGATGCTGTCAAACGCTGGACTCGCTGGAGAGGGATTATTTGTTCATGATCCGGTCACTCATGGGTAAGTCCAAATTGTTTCCGGCCACAATCAAACTGTTATACACCATGCCAGTTGCTAAGTTATTTATGAATGGTAGATCGTCCCCAAAAGAAAAAGCTTGCGGGACCCGGCAGGGATGTCCCCTGTCACCACTGCTATTTGCACTGGCCCTAAATCCACTAGCAGCTAAACAACATTATCAGTGAACCTATACTTCCGGAAATGTATTGTTCTGGCCCTATTGTTGGCCAAACGGTTGGCAGCAACACATTGTGGCCGGGGTCGAGCTCCCACTCGCAGGCAATAGCTAATGAACCTAGTGTATTGCAACAAACAAAGAGAGATATACACTGAACGTTTACTGGAAAACACCCGCTCAATGGATATATGGGTCCCATTTCAGACGTTTCTGGTCAGTGATGCATACACAGATACTTATTGGCTTGTACAAAAGTAAGGCTGATGGGGGGAGATCTGTTTCGGTGTGTGGGTCTGGAGTCCATGGTCCTAGACTATATACAGTCAGTCAATATGGGACTGTATTGACCTGTCTGCTACATGATTTTGAAAGGGAACATAGACATTTTTTTTTAAAAAGTCAACGCAATGCCCTTACACCAATCAACAATTTGAGACCTCTTGGGAATTTACAGAAATTCAGCTTCAACCGAGGCACCTGCTATGTTCAAATTTGTAACTTATTCTTCATGAGGTTTAATTTTAATGAGATTTGCATCTCTTCTAGAATGAAAACTTGTATATGTCAGACCAGCCGGGATTTCGCAATTTGCTCCCCCAAAAATGGCAAAACTGGGACTTTTGAAAAAAACTCTACGATTTGTACAATAGCATCCTCGAAATCTTAAGGAACCCCTTTTTCAAGGCTACATTTATGGACCCTATGCTGCCTCGCTGGCCCAATAAAAGGAGGCTGGACAGGAGAGAGTTACTTTTTTAAAGGAGGAAAAGATTGCAGAAAATCTGAACTAAGCAGGTATATTTGTGTCTCGGTCTCCTTTGGCAGTCTCCTGGCCCCTGCAGCATCATCACCCTCATGAAATAGTGCAAGAGGGACGTGTTACTGTAGTCCCCACCTCCCCCCAAACTTAAGGTGAGAGGATAATGGAGGAGACTAAAGGACCACCTCCCTCCCTCAAGCACCATATAGTTGATGCTTTGAAGCATGATGGCAGGGTGGTGACAGAGAGAGGGCAGCTTTAACATTTAAATCTGTACAATCTCTGACACCAAACATATGTATTAAGTCTGTCTCATGCTGTGCAGTGCTGGTTTGCTGACTCCACATCTGGGCCACAGTTTTTTATGTGACAGGCCTGTTTAGTGTCTGTTGTAAAAATACAGCAAATGTTGCTTTTTGGATCACAATTTATTTATTTTGAGGCTGCAAACCTTGGCAAAACAGAACACAATATCCTGGGGGCTCTGATGTATATTTGTCAAAGAAGAGTCTACTTCAGCAACGTAGGGTTTAAAAATGGCAGTTAAAAGAGGGTGATGCTTTTAGACGATTCACTGCCTTTGAATATGCTAAAGTGATTTAAAATTGGAACCATAAGCTCTGCACTAAGAACCTGAAACATGTTGGGAGTTCACGCTCCTCTTTGCTCTGACAGCAAGAACAAGAGGGAATGAGATCTTTTAAGTCAAATTAATGCCTTCACTCCAAACTAGGATTTCAGTTTTCTTGGGAAATTGCAGAAGTACACCTTCAACACGGGCAACTGCGATGGCCAAATTAGTAAGTACTTCCTGCCCCGGCTAACCCTAGAAGAAATTAAAGGGGCACTTAATAAAAGTGCTAGCGGTAAAGCTGCTGGACACAATAGGGTCCCAATTGATGTCTTTAAGCATGATTCCGAATTCTGGTCACCTATTTTATTGAACTTTTTTAACACAACCTTTGACGGAATGCTACCTACATCTTGGGTTGAAAGTATAATAGTTCCCATATTGAAAAAAGAGGATAGAGGGAATGCCTACTGTTATCGTCCCATAGCTCTCCTTGACTCTACCTCCAAATTGATGGGGAGAGTCCTGTTGGGAAGACTGGGTCTCTGAGAACAACATTTTATCAGGGGCCCAGAATGGCTTTAGGAGAGGTATTGGGACAATGGAACAATGTTCAAACTTGGATCTTTTGGTGGGAAAATATATCTTAGCAAAGGGAGGATCCCTCCACCTTTGCTTTGTTGATCTCACCAGCTAGTGCATTTGACCTGGTAAATCATGACAAACTGTGGCAAACACTGGTTGAGTTAGGTGCCCCCAAAGATATTGTTATTTACCTGTCCAAGATGTATACTTTTCTACTATCCAGAGTTCGGTTTGGTGTAAAGGGGGAATGTACTCCAAACTTTAGGGTAACTCGTGGGATAAGACGGGTGTGTCTTAGCTCCCCTTCTAGGTTCACTATAGGTAAATGATGTTGACTCTTTTCTGCAGAACCTAAAGGCTGATTCCCCAAAGGTAGTTGCTCGCCCCACCCCAGTACTCCTTTATGCGGACGATGCCGTCCTTATTTCAAGGACGGCAAATGGCCTCCAGTGTTTGATAGAACAATTTGCACATGTCATGATTAAAAAGGATTTAAAGATGAATTTAACAAAAACTTTCGTTATGACCTGTGGTAAAAACAGAACAAGGATTAAAAAGCATTATGTGGGTGTCACCGTAATTGATAGAGTCTCAAGTTTTATGTATTTGGGCCTACTGTTCAAAGAAAATGGTACGTGTGGTTCACATATTAATTTAACTAACTTAAAATGTATACGAACAATAGAGGGTATATTTAGATTTTCTACAAAAATAGGAAATAAACCCATAAGGGAAATGCTCACCCTATATAGAAGCAAAGCGATTACAACTGCATGTTATGGTGCAGCTCTATATGGAAAAGCTAACACTGTATCCCTCCAAATACAAGAGAACGCGTTTTTAAAACGTTTGCTAGCAGTTCCAAGCTCTACATCAAATTGTTTAGCCCAGAGAGAATTATCTGTTCCCTAGATTAGTGATTTTATAAGAACAGCTGGTCTTACTCTATGGCATGGGATATGGATGAGAGAAGAAGCAAGGTTTACTAAGAGTATAATACTGGATTGCTTGGCCCTAGATAATAGTAGAAAAATACTGGGGCTTGAATATATTCAAACTCTATTAACCCCTTCCGCGCTCATGACGAGCTCAGCTCGTCATGAGCGTAACCTGCCCTGCGCTCATGACGAGCTGAGCTCGTCATGTAACGCTGTAATTTCAAAACCGCCGCGTACAGCGGGAAAACCGCTAGTGCGCATGCGGTTAAAAAGCTGTAAATTAACTTTAGAGCGTAAAGAACCTATGTTTATACAAGAGTATAGTAAAAAAGAGTTGAAAACAAGGCTTATTACCGCAATGGATCTGGTAAGGGATGGTAAATCAAGTACGAAACAAAGTATCACCTCTTACTATGAGTGCCCACTCTATATGGGCATACAGCCCTATCTCATTAAAGTAAGAAATACCCAACATAGGTTCTTTTTAACAAGATTAAGACTTTGTACCCTACACTATCTAGTTGCATTCCCTAAGTCCAGGAAACGGTACCACATTTTGCCAAATTGCCCATTCGATGGAAAATCTCCTCAATCCTTGCTGCACTTCTTATTATTTTGTAATTTCTTTAGGGACATTTGTAAACTTGTTTTGAAACCTCTTTTTTATCAAATAAATTGTATTATTATAAACAAGCTTTTAACTTTATCTGTAGCTTGGAGAATTATAACATTATGAATGCAGCTTGCAACTTTATATAAATGTTTATTAAGAAAAGAAAGACCTATTCCTATTTAGAGGCATTAACTTATGAATATTATGATGATTGAAGCTGGACTTTTAATGCCATTTACCCCAAATGTATGATATATGGAATTGAACGCACTATATGCACCTTCAAGATGTTTTTTAAGACTAATGATTTTAGAAGATCTTAATGAACCTTTACTATATCGAGTTTCTTGAACTATTAACTAAAAAATGGACTGTAATTTTGTAAATAATCGTGAGGATGTATAAGTAACATGTTTTTACCATTGTTATTTGAATGCTTTTATGGTCATGTATATTGTACAGATTAAAACTTTTTAGATTTGCTTTTAAGTGCTTCCTGTCAAGATTTAACTTTTGTAAATTGAACAGCTTTGTGAAAATGGAAACCTCCATATATAGTTTACAAAGAAGAATCCATAATTTCAAATGTTTAATCAGTAAGTGCTTCCTCTTTAGCTGAAAACCTAGTGCATACCTCTATTACAGCTACGAGGGGATGAATCCTGTGATCATATGTGTTTGTATTTTCTGGCAAGTGTTGTTCCTTACATTTCTGGGAGTAGAAATTCATGTATTAATATAGAACGTCATTTACAGAAGAAGACATGCCTACAAAGAGTTGACTCTCCACCAAACAGAGGTATTGCCTCTTAAATAAACCCAATGTAAGTGACTCTTAGACTATCTCCTTCTATTCTTCCACATCAAGTAATAATCCCAAATAAAGGTGGGAAATGAGAGTAGGCCTTGCAGGTGATTTGGCAGCATTGAATCCATTTTTAGTTATTGAAAGGAGGAACCATCAGGTGTGCACTCAGAGCAGAAGAAGAGCTGAGAGGACATGCTCATTTTTGCCCTAGCAGTCAGAACAGAATTCAGTGAGATCATTTAAGTCAGTGTAATGTCTTTCACTCTAATCTAGGATTTCAGAGCAGTTAAGAATTTAGAGATGTATTGCTTCAGGTTTATTTTTTGAGATTTGAACATCTTTGTCAAAACAAAAACCTATATATACATTTCTCCAGGAAGAGTTCGTAATTATTCATCAAATGTCCACCCACAAGTAATTATTTCTATTGACTGATTAGTAAGTGCTTCCTCTTTGGGGGAATAACTACTGCATATACTCTACAACTTTTAATTAAAGAAAGTAAACGTCCTTTTTTGGTGGATTTTATCTTCTATTCTTCTATGTCAAGTAACAGCCACAAATATATGGGGAAAAAGAGGACAGAGCTTGCAGGCGATTGCCTCTTTGAATATTTTGAATTGACTAAAAGGTGAACTCATCAGCTTTGCACTCAAAGCAGGAGAAAACTCAAAAAGATACACTCATCTTTGGCCCCACAGCTAGAAAACAAGTGATTGACATCCCTTAAATCAACCAAGTGTCTATACTTAATTAAAAGACTGCAGATATTTCGGGCATTTACAGAAGTAGACCTTTAATCGTGGCACCTGCTATGTTCATATTTGTAAGGGCTTACCGTTGTGGTACAATTCCTTACCAAATATGTCCATTTCTCATCAAATGTTAGAAAATGCATTAAAAGATATCTGATACAGATGTGTTCACATCCGCGGCAGTCGTCTTTTAGTGTAGTTTTTTACATTTTAACAAATAATCGCTATGTATCCATGGCAGCCATCTCTTTTTAATTTCTTTATTGATTTTCGAATAACAACAAAACAGCTTGACAGTAATACACTGCGTGAAAGCACATCTCCAAGATGATAACAATCATGCTAAAAGCACAGAAATATAGTCAAAAGAAAGATAGAAAAATATGAGTGGAAAGGAACGTGGGTCAGCCATGCCAATAAGTCAAAATTGTGATGGAACCGGAATGTATAAAAGAAGGTAAGGGACGTACTTCTTAGCAGCCAATATTTGAATCAGATTTGTTGAAATATAACAAATTCTTAAAAGATGTCCACTGTGCATGGATCAGCATGTATGAGAGGATATCTTGAAAAGGCTACTACCAGTGCCTATACTACAAAATGGAAGATGCACCAGAAATACATTCAATATGGCAAATTTCAGTCCATCATTTTCTTTTATTTTTCAAAATTGTTGCACATGAATTAAAATCAGCCAATGTGTTTCTTTCCTGTCACACTAGGAACTTCATCAGGGCTTAATGTAAATTGTAGTGTAGTCACAAAGTTTCCAGTGTTAACCGCTGTATCATCACCAGGTAATCACACGAAATAAGGGTGAAACAAGACTACGCGACACACGCCGATACTGCATAGGACTCGGATCTCGAGCTGGGACTTGACATGGTCCTTATATCACCTCCATTGATGGGATGAATTTAAACCCTTATTTTGGGTGAATATCTGGTGATGATACAGTGATTAAAACTGTAAACTTTGTAATACACCATGTATTACTCTGCGCCAGATTCCACGCCATATGTTCTGATCCTAGCTAAAGTCCCAGAACTCAAAATAGGACAAAGGGAATCACACTATGGCCTAATAAATAAATGCATTTTCTGGTTGTCAAATGAACTCCAAATGAGATTCTATTTACGCGTAGGGTGGGATGGGTGGTCCAAAAAACAAAAGACATGCCTGGTGATATTATTGTAATCAATTTTAGAAACCCCCAGGTCGTAAGGTCCCTCTTAATGCAAAATAGTCAAAGACATGAAAGGGGGATCAGAACCCTTCCACTGGGGTATTTCTATCCACCGTGACCCACCCCAGAAAGCACCCCATGGATATTCCGCGGCGCAGGTCTTATACCCTGGCCCAAGCAAAACTCTACGGTGGGACTGGACCAACCGAACTCGTTGTTTTTTAACCTTCCACTTGTAAATATATTTGCACCCCTAGAGCAAGTTGATTGACTAAAATCGCTCCAGCCACCTGAACTAGAATCAAGTCTGCAGAGGGATTATTTAGGAAACCACCCGAATGGGAGGATACTGCGTAAGATTTCTGTTAGCCCTAGACAGAAACTGACCCAGGGACTAAGGAAGGCTGACGGGCATGAAGGTGCCCAAAACGATGGGGTGAAGGGGCACTCTTATACTAACATCCATACTACACCAGATATATTATTAAACCCTGTGCTAACACCCATATCCCAGTGCCAGCCAACTACATCATAACCACTAAGCCCAATGGGAATTGCCCTAAGCCAGCTGTAGTAGCCGTTGAAAGCCTAAATCAGTCACCAAGAAACCTATCCAAATTTCAAGTTCTATCGTGGAATGTTGCGGATCTTGACTTTAAACTAGAAAATCCGGAATGGGGAGAAAATCCGGAATGGGGAGCCCTCATACATGAAAATGACATCTGCATGTTTCAAGAAACTTGGGCAAGGGAGGGCACCCATAGAATAGGTTATGCAAACTTTTTCCTAGCAGCTACTAGTTGAGGCAGGGGCAGACCTGCGGGAGGACTTTGTAGATGGATTGGCGCGCATCTGGGTTGCACTGCAAAACAGGTTGCGACAGCGTCACAGGATATACTCTGTGTCATTCTGACCTTTTCAATTAAAGTCAGAGTTGCCATAATTAATGTCTATTCCCACCCAGTCACTTATGGCCAGGAATCGCCAACTCTTGAGCAATTGTCCAGTTTCTTCCACACTATTCCAGAAAATACCCAGATAGTTCTCGCTGGAGATTTTAATTGCCAATATGAACCCCTGAAAGATTTAATCGGAGAGAATCCCAATGAGGCAGACCAATATTGGGCTATACCAGAATTGAATGCTCCAGCCACTCGGGCCTGGACCCCATTGATACTCCAGATGAATACCCTCACACTGACCCATTCTATAGGGGCCTGTAATGGTCGCACTAAATCGGACTCCCCGGCAAACCATACCTATAATAGACCAGGTTGTTCCTCCATTTTGGATTGATATTCTGCTGGACACCAAAACCTGGCACCGAGTGTTCGACTTTAATGTCGTCTCCAGTCATGATAGTGACCGCAATGCCTTAATTTTAGAGATTGCATCGTTATGTCCTATGGCCACTCATACAAATCAACGTCTAACTAGGCCTAGGTTATTTTTATCCAACTGTAGGAGGAGAGTAAAATGGGGGGCCTTTTACAATTCACAGGAAAAGATTTCATCTCTTTATAAAACCATCATTCCTTATTTAGAGGCTGCTGATCAACTCAGTGATAATGTTGCCTGCAATATAGCCCGAACAGAAATTGGGAAGTACCATCAAGGCTTAGTGTGTGATTTGGCAAATATTTTTTTCCCCTTAGCAAAAAATAAGAAAGAAGATCCTGTGGGCCATCACTGGTATAATGGTAATTGTCGGAGGGCCAAGAAAGCACTAATCTCAGCTATTAAAAACAAAGATCGCCCCACAATAAAAGACAAACGGATAGAATTTATATGGCAAAGAAAAGGTGGGAGGTAGACAAATGGGAAAGCTTGAGATTCGTCCTATGATCCAGGGACATGCGGTCCTTCTGGAATCTAGTTAACACTGGCTCCACAGAGGGTAAGTCGGCATCAGAACCAAACTTGCGGGCAAAAATCTGGAAGATCCACTTTGAAGCACTCTATGCAAGGACAGAGGAAGATGAGCGCCAAGTCATCAATGAGTGCCTTTCCCACCAGCCCCATAATTTTGCAGTGATTACAATTTCCCTGCTAGAGATAATAGGAGCATTGAGAAAGATGTACCTCGCAAAGGCGCCAGGTCTAGATAAGATCCCGGGAGACCAATTATGCAGTGAACCTACCATTTGGGTCCCTTACCCATGGACCCTGTATAATGCCATCCTACATGGCATGTGGATTCTTCCGTCTTGGTTGGGGGCCGAGATTATTCCAATTTATAAAAAGGGCTCACCACTCCTCCCCACCAACTATCGTACAATAAGCTTAATAGATGTGACTCATAAAAATATACGCAAGAGTGCTATTGGATCGAATGGAAAGCTGGATGGAGGAGCGTTCTATACTTAGTCCCTACCAAGCGGGCTTTAGAGCCTAGCTATCCACAATAGATCAGATACACAGGCAGCAACTTCTGTACAGGAAGACTATGCTTATGGAGGGAGGCATCAAAAGAGGTGGTCTGCACACCGTTATTAGTCCAATAGTCCGTTTTGTCCTTTGTTTTCGAAGATTGCGTGCAAAACTGGGTTTTCGTGCATCGCCCTGGCTGCACCATTTAATATCAGTATACCATGGGGAGCGCTGTAATGGTGCTCCACTCCCAGTTGCACTGCTATATAGGATACAAGATCCATTTACCCATTTACCATTTCGAGGTAATGTTATACAAAAACCAATTATCACTTTCGTTATCAAAGTTTATCTCTATTTCTTCCTTTTTGAATCTGTTTGCCTAATCCAAGTCCACATATTTCACAAATTGCATTTTTACAAACTTCTCATTTTCTCGTGTGCCCATCCGAGCCTCTTCCGGAAAACGATAAAAAAGGCAACTAATAGTTCCAAGCAGCAGTTCTTTATTCAGACCCAATGCATTTCAGGCGGATTATTAGCCCTTCGTCAGGGGTAACTGAGTGAATTTCTTGTAACTATTGATTCACAGTTACCCCTGACGAAGGGCTAATAATCCGCCCGAAATGCATTGGGTCTGAATAAAGAACTGCTGCTTGGAACTATTAGTTGCCTTTTTTATCGTTTTCCGGAAGAGGCTCGGATGGGCACACGAGAAAATGAGAAGCTTGTAAAAATGCAATTTGTGAAATATGTGGACTTGGATTAGGCAAACAGATTCAAAAAGGAAGAAATAGAGATAAACTTTGATAACGAAAGTGATAATTGGTTTTTGTATAACATTACCTCGAAATGGTAAATGGGTAAATGGATCTTGTATCCTATATAGCAGTGCAACTGGGAGTGGAGCGCCATTACAGCGCTCCCCATGGTATACTGATATGGAGGGAGGCAGCCTATATCTGATCTTTGTGGACCTAAAATCGGCCTTCGACCTGGACCCTAGGATTAAATTGTGGTCAATTTTGTTAGACTTTGGGATTCCCCCTTACCTCTGCTATCAGATAAAACGGCTCCATGAAAACAACTATGCCCAAGTTAGGTATTGTAAAAATAGTGAGCTTACCGACCCCATCCCAATAGACAGAGGGGTAAGGCAAGGATGTGTCCTAGCCCGACCCTCTTCTGTTTATTTATTAATGGTCTGGTGGAGGCTCTGCATGCTGGGAGGGATAAAGACACCCCTAAACTTGCAAACAACAGGGTCCCGGCCCTGATGTTCGCCGATAATACCCTCTTATTATCCAAGTCCCCAATGGGAATACAGAGGGCCTTGGATATTTTTCATCTATTCTGTAAAAATAGGGGTTTGGAAATTAATTCATTAAAGACAAAATGTATGGTTTTTAATGGAGGTAACAAACACTATGCGACCAAACCCTCTTTTAGATGGAAAACCATTAGAGAAAGTGTCTGTTTTTTATTATTTAGGCCTAACATTTACCGACAAAATGGAGTGGACCGCACAAATTAAAAAGGCCAGCTTAAAGCTGGCACAGACAGCTGGGGAGATAGCAAAGATGTCTGGGAAGTGCATACATAAAATGGCTGGTCCAGCAATGGAAATTTATAAGGCGCAGGGTAGGGGAGCGGCCTTATATGGGGCAGAAATTTGGGGTCATCGAGTATATGATCATTTATCTAAAAATGAGAACTCTTTTATTAGGCAGCCTCTAGGTCTCCCCAAAAGCACACCATTAATGCCACTTCGTATGGACCTTGGGGTCAACCCAATTGCGGAGGAAGTTGCCCTAAGGCCTCTTCTCTACGGAGACGTATCTGGAGTACTCCAGAACTTGAGTCCTTCAGACAAGGGTTGAAAGAAGTTGTAAACCTACAGAGAGTTGATAAAATACCCTGGCTGTCCTACATTAAAAACACCTTGGCTGCTATGAGGATGGGAGACCTATGGACTAGCGCAGAAGAAACTAGCATGACTACTCCCAAGAAGGCCTTGTCAAAGATCTTTAGAGAATTTAAACTTAATCAGATAAAGGCCAATTCCGACGCAGGCGTACTGACCCGATCTTTTTTAGAGGTAAAAGACCAATACAAGCTGGAATCCATTCTTGATGTCATACAACCCCCCTTTGCAAAAAAACTGTACCTGCAATTCAGGTACGGTGTACTACCATTGCGCGTATTCACAAGTAAATGGGGAAATACTTTGACGCAGAACTGTCCATTCTGTGTAGATAAACCGGAAACAGACCATGTTTTATTCGTCTGCCTGGCATACAAGAAGGCTAGACACCGATGGTTACAACAGGTGTGTCGGAACCTTGGCACGAAGTATTGCGCGGAGGCCTATAGGATCCTAAAATATGATACCAGTCTGCCCATAGTGTACTCAGTTACTTGTTACTTATTTTCTATGTGGTGTGTAGGGTCATCTATTTTAAAAGCTGGGTCTATTGCATAATTCTAGTCTTTAAATGCAAACAAAATGTATTAACGCTTTTTAAACTATCTTTTTAAATGTTTTAAAAATATTAACTCTGAACTAGCTCCTTTTTATATTTAGAACTCTTCTTTCTCTTAATGTTGCAATGCACGCGCACTTTACCTCTGCAAGAATCATGTGTGCAAATTATGCTGTAATACTTTTTTTTGGTGCTTTTTGGCCATAAAGGCAGAAATAAAGAATCTTTAAATTGAATTGAAAAATAAAAGAAGATGATGGACTGAAATTTGCCATATTGAATTTATTTCCGGTGCACCTTCAATTTCGGAAGTATATCATGTTTCTTGGTTTCCAGTGGCACTAAACTGTGGCGAGTGCGGGAAGAGGATGCACAGGACATTAACTTGAGCTTGTCGGGATCAGTGATAGAAGTGGGCGGGGACGGAAGGGCACGGCGTGCCCCTACTTCTAAACAAATTGTTCAGTCCGTTCCCCTACTTCTTGCTTTCAAAAAAGCGTCCCAGGACGGCAAGAATAGTCCAACTTTAAAATGATAACTTTTTTCATTCCGCTTCCAGGGGCTGCTCGCACTTCTCAGCAGCCCCCGCCCCTCCCTGAGCTCGCACAGACCGAGGGCAGGCCATTGTTATTCCGATTGAGGCAGATTAGCCCCTTTAGAATGACAATGCTCCCGCCCTCTGCCTTTAACATATCAAGTGCCCCTGAGATCGGAGTTGGTGATTAGAGAGGAGCTTTCCCCAAGCAGAGTACTGTGGG
This sequence comes from Lissotriton helveticus, assembly GCF_964261635.1. Classification (NCBI taxonomy): domain Eukaryota; kingdom Metazoa; phylum Chordata; class Amphibia; order Caudata; family Salamandridae; genus Lissotriton; species Lissotriton helveticus. The sequence continues at coordinate 445,878,392 of NC_136072.1, read as the reverse complement.
GAACTTGACACCTTTGTCAATGTTGTACACGGAGTGAAGTGAACTGGGCAGGAGCAGTGACCACAGTGACCGGACAGAAGAGGCGACAGGAAAGGAGAGGTACTAGGGCAGGAGAGGTGTCTGTGCAGGAGAATTGACAGGGCAGGAGAGGTGACTGGGCAGGAGAGGTCTCGGGGCAGGGGAGGTGACGGGCACGAGAGGTGACGGGGCAGGGGAGGTGACGGGGCAGGGGAGGTGACGGGGCAGGGGAGGTGACGGGGCAGGGGAGGTGACGGGACAGGGGAGATGACGGCGCAGGGGAGGTGACGGCGCAGGGGAGGTGACGGCGCAGGGGAGGTGACGGGCACGAGAGGTGACGGGACAGGGGAGGTGACGGGGCAGGGGAGGTGACGGGGCAGGAGAGGTGACGGGGCAGGGGAGGTGATGGGCACGAGAGGTGACGGGGCAGGGGAGGTGACGGGGCAGGGGAGGTGACGGGGCACGAGAGGTGACGGGGCAGGGGAGGTGACGGGGCAGGGGAGGTGACGGGGCAGGAGAGGTGACGGGGCAGGGGAGGTGACGGGCACGAGAGGTGACGAGGCAGGGGAGGTGACGGGGCAGGGGAGGTGACGGGGCAGGGGAGGTGGCAGGGGAGGTGACAGGGCATGAGCTAGAGCAGTAACCAGGCGTGAGCGGTGAAAGGACCAGGAGCGGTGAAAGGACCAGGAGCGGTGAAAGGACAGAAGCGGTGGGCAGGAGCAGTGAACAGGACAGGAGCAGAGAACAGGACAGGAGCAGGGAACAGGACAGGAGCAGGGAACAGGACAGGAGCAGGGAATGGGACAGGTGCAGGGAACGGGACAGGAGCAGGGAACAGGACAGGAGCAGGGAACGGGGCAGGAGCAGGGAACGGGGCAGGAGCAGGGAACGGGGCTGGAGCAGGGAACGGGGCAGGAGCAGTGAACAGGGCAGGAGCAGTGAACGGGGCAGGAGCAGTGAACGGGGCAGGAGCAGTGACTGGGCAGGAGCAGTGACTGGGCAGGAGCAGTGACTGGGCAGGAGCAGTGACTGGGCAGGAGCAGTGACTGGGCAGGAGCAGTGACTGGGCAGGAGAAGCGACGGGGCAGGAGAGGCGACGGGGCAGGAGAGGCGACGGGGCAGGAGAGGCAACGGGGCAGGAGAGGCGACGGGGCAGGAGAGGAGACGGGGCAGGAGAGGAGACGGGGCAGGAGAGGAGACGGGGCAGGAGAGGTGACGGGCACGAGAGGTGACGGGGCAGGGGAGGTGACGGGGCAGGGGAGGTGACGGGGCAGGGGAGGTGACGGGGCAGGAGAGGTGACAGGGCAGGGGAGGAGACGGGGCAGGGGAGGTGACGGGGCATGAGCTAGAGCAGTAACCGGGCGTGAGCGGTGAAAGGACAGGAGCGGTGAAAGGACCAGGAGCGGTGAAAGGACCAGGAGCGGTGAAAGGACAGAAGCGGTGGGCAGGAGCAGTGAACAGGACAGGAGCAGGGAACAGGACAGGAGCAGGGAACAGGACAGGAGCAGGGAACGGGACAGGAGCAGGGAACGGGACAGGAGCTGGGAACGGGACATGAGCAGGGAACGGGACAGGAGCAGGGAACAGGGCAGGAGCAGGGAACGGGGCAGGAGCAGTGAACGGGGCAGGAGCAGTGAACGGGGCAGGAGCAGTGAACGGGGCAGGAGCAGTGAACGGGGCAGGAGCAGTGAACGGGGCAGGAGCAGTGAACGGGGCAGGAGCAGTGACTGGGGAGGAGAGGCGACGGGGCAGGAGAGGAGACGGGGCAGGAGAGGAGACGTGATAGGAGAGGCGACAGGGCAGGAGAGGTGACGGGGCAGGAGAGGTGACGGGGCAGGAGAGGTGACGGGGCAGGAGAGGTGACGGGGCAGGGGAGGTGACGGGGCAGGGGAGGTGACGGGGCATGAGCTAGAGCAGTAACCGGGCGTGAGCGGTGAAAGAACAGGAGCGGTGAAAGGAAAGGGGCGTGAATGGGGCAGGAGCGGTGAACAGGGCAGGAGCAGGGAACGGGGCAGGAGCAGTGAACGGGGCAGGAGCAGTGAACGGGGCAGGAGCAGTGAACGGGGCAGGAGCAGTGAACGGGGCAGGAGCAGTGAACGGGGCAGGAGCAGTGAACGGGGCAGGAGCAGTGACTGGGGAGGAGAGGCGACGGGGCAGGAGAGGAGACGGGGCAGGAGAGGAGACGTGATAGGAGAGGCGACAGGGCAGGAGAGGTGACGGGGCAGGAGAGGTGACGGGGCAGGAGAGGTGACGGGGCAGGAGAGGTGACGGGGCAGGGGAGGTGACGGGGCAGGGGAGGTGACGGGGCATGAGCTAGAGCAGTAACCGGGCGTGAGCGGTGAAAGAACAGGAGCGGTGAAAGGAAAGGGGCGTGAATGGGGCAGGAGCGGTGAACAGGACAGGAGCAGTGAACGGGACAGGAGCAGTGAATGGGGCAGGAGCAGTGAACGGGGCAGGAGCAGTGAACGGGGCAGGAGCAGTGAACGGGGCAGGAGCAGTGAACGGGGCAGGAGCAGTGAACGGGGCAGGAGCGGTGAACAGGGCAGGAGCGGTGAACAGGGCAGGAGCGGTGAACAGGGCAGGAGCGGTGAACAGGGCAGGAGCAGTGAACAGGGCAGGAGAAGGGAACAGGGCAGGAGAAGTGACTGGCAGGAGAAGTGACAGGCCTGTAGAAGTGACGGGCCTGTAGAAGTGACGGGCCAGTAGAAGTGATGGGCCAGGAGAAGTGACGAGCCAGGAGAAGGGAGGGGGCCGGGGAATTGACGAAGCAGGTGTGTTGATCGAGCATGAGCAGGAGTACTGACTGGACTGGAGCAGTGAAAGGGCAGGAGCAGGCGTTTCCCAGGGCGACTGGAAGGGTAGGGGGCCAGTTTAGTTTGGGGGGACCGGTTTTGTACAAGTGCAGGAGTTTTAAAAACACTGCAAAGTTCTTTGTATATTCAGCAGGTTTCGGTCAACAATACTAGTGCAAAGATAACTTTGGTGATCAATGTACTTGCTGGAGAGAGATGGGAGCATGTTTTGTCTAGTGGCTGTTTTACTCATCTAAGGTAGTGCAGAGTGGTAATATGCCTGCTGCAAAGAACATGTACCATGCATATCAAAGAGCAATATGTTATGTGCATAGTTCAGTGGGCACTGCTTTGTGTTCACTTCCCGAATGAAAGGACACTTGAATAAGGGAGTGTCCTTTCGGGCTGGACTGTTCACAATGGGCGCAGGATCAAGACTGATTTGCATATGGCTCGGTCCAAACTGGAATGGCATAGTGAGCAAAAAACGATGGATTTAAGCCCAGATCTCTGAACTGGGGTGAATGTATGACATTGTTCTGCCTTCTGTCCATCAATTGTTCTTTTTGCATTTGTCACCCCGAGTGGGACAGGTATGCTCAGACAATAGTCCTGTGCTCTCCATGCCACTGGAATCAAGCTATCCTGGTTGATGAGAGCTGAAAGCCCGAAACCGGTCCAAGGATGCTTGATTCCGGTCCAGGGAGGACCTGGCCTGGCAGTTCGGGCTGGACTGTTCTTATTGGGTGCAGGCTCAAGACTGATTTGCATATGGCTGGGTCCAAACTGGAATGGCATGGTGAGCAAAGAAACAATGGATTTAGGCCCAGATCTCTGTACTGGGGTGAATGTATGATATTGTTCTGGATTCTGTCCACCAGTTGTTCTTTGTGCTATATTATGATTGAGCAGCTAGCTGGCTGACATGAATATGAAGGAGCCTTTGTGGGTTTCCTTGAGTTTAGATTCTCCTGAAGAGTCCCTTTCTCTTCTGAGCCTTGCTTAACACATGTGTACATAAGGAGCCCTGTATTCATGACCTCAATGTTTGAGATAAAAAAGAATCATGGATTTCTGAACAATGAGAGTAAAAGCATTAAGGTAACATGTTGTTCCTGCTTATATTTCACATGCTTTACATAAACCTGTATTCTTTATGTGTGTTTGCTTTTTCCTGAATTAAACCTCAAATAAACATATCCATTCTTTTAATTAAATAATGTATAAGCTGTAACTGGTCAGTGAAATGCTAAACGTACTAAAAATTGGTATGTTTTGCTATTTCTAGCCACACCCCTGACTCCGCCCACTGATTCAATCTTCGGTTATTCCCGCCCCCTGATTCTCCACCCACAGTTCCCCTACTTTTGTTTTCCCACTTCGACCACTGGTCGGGATGGAGGTGCAGAATCTGTGGTCAGCCGCTGTTAGCTTTGTGTTTATACAAAACCAGTGCTTGCCTGCAGTTAGCACAGCATCTGGGAAAAACAGTGTGGTGAGGGTTTTGGATGCTGAGGTGGGAGAAGTATGGCTGAGGAGGAGTGTGGAAAAGTGAGCGAGACAGAGAGAGAGAGGGGAATAAAAAACAGTCCCTCTTACGCCTTAAAATGTAAGGTCCGATGTCACTAGTGGAAGGAAACATCAAATGCTCAAAATATGGTGCAGACAAAATGCCCCTGAAAGGGTCTACAGCAAGAATAGGGAGCAAGTTATCAAAACATGCATAAAAAAGTGAGATTGACAATAAAGCCATTTAATCATGACCAACTATATGTTGTACATTGAAAACAGGTGGTCTCCAACAGAGGACTAAAGCTTTCTGTGCAGAGATCTAAAAACATTTTCTGATTTGCTTAGTGTAACTTTCCATTAACTTTGATGCAGCCAACCATACAATATAATGTAGTGATGGACCAGGCTATTTTGAATTAAAATATTGTTAATAAAATAAATTAATCTTTTTGATGTAAAGTAAACAAAACAAAAATGTGGTATAAAATGCATACCAGATAGTGTGCATCATGGTCGCCAAAAGCCATCAGTTCTGCTGAAATCCTGAAACCATTAGACCTGCATCCTCAGGGTTCACTATGTTAACAAAATCCCTTAGACTGCATTATTAGACCACAATGTAAAGTTATCCACAATTCATGCTCTGTGTAAATAATGTGATTGTGCTTAACCCCTTCACTGCGGCGCACGTTCAGCGGATGTCATGTGCACTACCTCGGTAGTGCTGCGCACGTCCGCTGAACATTTGGGCCCCGCCCGCGCAATAGAACGTTCCGCACCAGCGCGGAGCGTTCGGGGCAGCGGAGGGGTTAATAAAACACAATGAAAGTTTTATAAGGTGTCATACTATACAACTTGAAAAAAGATCTCTAGATTCTTATAATGTTGCTTTATAAAAAGTTATTTTTCCTAGATTTAGCCTGGGCATTTGCAGATCACCTTTTCGATACATTGCATCAATAAATTTGCAAACCAGAATCACTCGCCTGCCCATCAGCTCAAATATCTACATCGAATAGTTAAAAGGTGCCAGTTGTTGCAATCTCTTTTCTTAATATGATGTATTTGGCTGGTTGAAGAGAGCATGGAAATCCTACACTGCCATCTGCTGCCGCTGACTGGATGCCAGAACTGTAAATCCACCTCAACTGAAAGGTCTGTCAACGAGTGCTGCACACACGTAGACTTTGAACACTGCACCGGGTAGACCTGTGTGCAGGAAGGGGTGTGCTGCACCCATGGAGAACAAAGCAGTTATTTGAAAACAAGCTTGCATACATAGGCGGCAAACACGCTTAGATGGACGTCAATTATGGGTAGTGATGTAGCACAAATTTTGTTCTTTCATTTGCTGGGGTGCATCATAATCGCAGGTAGTCTGCACCCACATATAAACCTTTGTTGTATTAACGTATGATATTAGAACGTGAACGGTAATAACGTGAAAGGTGACGTGTTAGGGATATTTTCAATGTAAACGTAAAGAAAATTAACATTGCAACTAAATGTGTTTAGTTGATATATTAACATGTAGAATTCGTACATGCTGCTGACAATTATTCATATATTGGATGTGCTTATGTTACTTGTTAATTTAGAAATGCTTAGTTGAAGTGTTAACTTTGTGCCATTTCTGTCGGCCTGAAATGTATTTTTCCCTGGAAGCTCTGACATTGGATTTAATAGTGATGTGCATGTTGGATTCGCTCTTTCTCACGTTTCTATTGCAGGTGGAGAGTTCATCCTGGTTAGCTAGAATAATGTCTTTGTTTTAATTAGGCTTAGGGAGAAGAGGATACATTGAGCATTGATACTGATAATGGAGAACTGTTGTACTTTTTCATCAAAGCAGACCTGGGAATCAAGGTCATCTCGCCAAGGCCTGGGAGCATCACTGCCTAATGGAAAATCACCTACAAGGAGGAGGCTTGACTGGGTGGTGTGATTCTGCAATGCATCTTGGGATACTACCTGTGGTATTATATGTATCAAAGTTAGGGAGCGTGTCTGGGGACTTCTGCCTTGCCTTGAGAGAGAGCGCATCTTAGACCGAGCTCTGTAGCTTTATGCTACTTGACCCATCTAAACATGAAGAGGCTTCGTAGGAAGACTTCACATGCTGACACCTTAATGGATCTTGCCTTGGGAAATGCTAGGTAGGATGTCACGCTAGATGTAGTATAGGGACAGATTAGTGCGTTATACCAATGAAATTCCAATGAAGGGAAATCTCAATATATGTGCTGTCATTTTCTGTATTCCTATTCTCGAAATGATTAACCTGTCCATTCTGCACCGCCTTATCTTCATCCATAGATTTGGCTTTGTATTAGTTCCAATGTACTTCTACAAACTCACTTTGAGGTGTCTGTAGGTCCAACTGTTTTTGGCTTTGTAATAAATTAGCTAAACTTAACTAGGAGTCTGTGATTCTTAGGAGTCATGGTAAATTGGAACAGCAATGTTTAATTGGCTAACGATTTCTCTATCCCTCCACACTTTCATGCTGACTGAAAGTACCATCAACCTGAGGAATCAGAGCAGATCTAGAACGTGGAACCCAGCTCCTTCAGTAGCTAGGGCAAAAGTTGCATCCTGGAGGCCACAATGCACTTCCAAGCCCTAATCTCAAGCGCTCCAAGATAGGAATAGAAAGTGAAAGGAGGGTTGTAGAAGCATGGCTGTTTTCCACTACTAATCCTTCCTCTCAGTAGACAATAACTAGCTGTTAAGAAGGAAGGGGTAGAACGAGATGTGAAGCCTCTGACGTCACCTGCATAGCTGCCAAGGTTTCAGATTGGTTATGTGAGACATTTTCATAATTTCAGTGTATTTATGAGTGACATTCAACGACTATGAGTGACATCCAGCAATGAAGATGAGGGAAACCTATAAATATAAGAAATTAACCTATTTGAGCAACAAGAAACTCTAAGAAGATCTTATAACTGTTGCAAGCACAAGAAATGGAAGGGCACTAACTTCACAGGATGGCCTTGTAGTGATAAATGAATGCCAAATTGGTGGTAAGAATTAAACCTGTGTATTGAAGTAAAAGAGCTTGTGAAGTGCACTACAGCTGCAGACCCTGGACCCAACTAACGAACAGCCAAAGTTATAGATTACTGAGTGCATCGAGTACGGAACTGTGAGCAGAGCTGTAATTTACAGACTCAGAACTAAATGACTAAATGAAATCAAATTTGGAGATAAGTTCCTTTGCCACTGATGTGAGTGACAGAGCGAGCGCCACAATGGTACGGTCCAGTTTAGTCACGACGGTTCTGGCCATACTATGTTCTTTGCATGCAGCTGCTGTCTTTGATAACATTTTTAGGTCACTGTATAGATTAGGATTGAAATGTATGAATTACAAGTCATAAAAAAATCTCTGTGAGAAAAGCATGAGCCCCCTGAGCTACCACATAAAGTATTGTTCTGTGATATGAAGAATACATGTCTTTGAAGTGGGCATGTTAACCCTCTGTGCTACTGGGGAGTCAAAAGTTGCACGAGTCAACCATGATTTCTCTCCAGCAGGAACACGATTGATCACCATGTTATCTTTCACTTACTGATGGAGTCACCGAGTGCTAGTTAAATAATTCCTGCAGCTCAGCCTGGTCGCTACAGCTGGAGACTGAGGAGTAACTCGCTGCAGACAGGTGCTCTGACAGTGTTGTGATGTGCTGGAGACAGGGGTCCGTTACCAGTCCAGTGAGGGCAGCTTGGCACAGTGACACAGATGATGCTGACCCTTCTGCAGCTGTAGATTGTGGTCAGGGTGAAAGGGCATGGCATGGCAATCTGTCTTCAGAGCTGTGCCCTGGGCCTTTAGAGAGATAGTCCTCGCTCTCAGTCTCACCATGACTGGCACAGCCACTAGTGAATGGAGATGGAGGTCGATTAAGTATTAATTATACTGGCGGTAGAAGCAATTTCGGGCTGTGGCAGGCATTTGAAATTAAAACAATCTGCTGCCACTCAGCCTGAACTGACCAGAAGCCTTTCAGAGAGAAAGTGTAGAGGTGAAGCAGCTGCCAAAGTACCATGAGGGCTGGAGGACAGGAGTGCCCATTCTGTAGATGGCAATTCTGTCTCACCCGAGCAGTCAGCAGCACACATGCATCAGCCCGCGTCAGGAACAACGGAGAGCTGTACACCTAGTGAAAGCATGATATCCCGGGGCTGGCACCATTATTAACGTTCAGTTTGTAACATGGAAACACTTGGAAATGTTTACCGCGAGGACGTGATGGCCGAATGACCCCGAATATAGCTGTGGCAGGCAGAATCCACTTCCAAGCCCGGTCCCCAAACACCGTGAGACATACCGGGATCTGGGGCAAAAAGATTAATTAAAAAAGACTGTTGTCAGGGCCAGGTTATAAAAGAAACTGGTTAACTCATCCTACGAGTCATACATGAGGAGTTGTACCGTGTTAGAATTAAGATTGATTTTGGGTCCTGAGGAGAACTCCGCAATCAGGGAGTTCGAAACGCGTCGACTGTAGGTGGCTTAGTGTCAATCACTAAGATTAGTCTGAACCTGTTCCAAATATTTAGAATTTTTTTCGAATATGTACATTTGCATCTAACACTGTTGGACTGATAAGGCGACTATTGCATTAAATGTTAAGGAAAGTTTTTCTGTTGGCACTAAGCTACTTCTGTTTCATAGTATGTGTGAGGAAGGTTTGATTGCGGAATGAATGCAGTAGAGTGTAAATACAGAGAGGATGTATTGTAAATATGTATAGGTATGTCATATTTTTGTAAAAAGCTTGTATTTTTTCTGTGTATGCACAAAAAAGGTTTTTTTTAAAAAATTTGAAATGAAATAATACAATTCAATGGACTAAATAAACCATTTAACTAGAGACGTTATATGAAACAGACCAATTTACTTTATTCATTTTGGTTGTTTTTGACTATATAGAACAAGTTACAGTACTGGCACTTGTTTTGTTTTTTTGGCCATTATTAACGTGGCAGAAACTAAATCTGCTCAGCATGTACTGGGCCAGCACACATGTTTCAGAGGGTGATGTCGGCCTTGGTCACAGCAGACAACTAGTTTGTGTAAGCGAGCTGCAGTGGGGGGTCTGACGTTGGGCCAGCCCCGACCCCCACGACCTCTCCACTTCAGGCTGCAGCCAGCGCTGGATTGGAATCTCCCAAGCACACGCATAGCCAACAGCTATGAGTAGACCAGTGGTTCCCAAAGTTTTTTGCGCTGTGGCTCCCTCAACCTAATCGACAGTTGGCCGTGGCTCCCACCATTTTTTTACCACGCCCCTTTAAGAAACTCCCCCCCCACACCCACAGCCCCCCTCTGGATCCCACTTAACCACATGGCTGCTGCACATATTCCTCTGCTGTGCTGGACAGCAATAAAAACGGGTGTGATCATGACAAGCTCAGCTCATCATGAGCACAGGAGCACTGTACTGCATGACGAGCTGAGCTCGTCATGAGCATGGAAGGGTTTAAAACACTGGTTAAAGCCCTCCATTCATACGAAGAGGCCTCTGGTGTCCGTGGTAACTCAGCCACGCCGTGCTTTATAATGTGGTGCCACTATCACCATGTCTCAGAACTACGTTGAATGTGTACATCAGTTTGCCTGACCAACACAACGCTCGACCATAGCTGCCAAGGTTTCAGATTTCTATGTGTGACATGTTCAAAATTTCAGTTTAATTATGAGTGACATTTTAGTGACTGAGTGACACTTTCTCTCGCACAATATCAAGCAATGAAGACTAGTGAAATAAGCATAGGACTGAGTAAATAACACTTAACACAAACAAGTACAGTGCATTGTGAACATAACTGTAATATTTAAAAAGCGAACTCCACTCAAACACTAAGAAGCTGCGCGCAAACCGGGGCGGACCTCTCTGGGTTAATGGTTTATTAGTCTTATGTCACAAATAGCAGTCATATTTATGCAGTCAGCGGCACAGATCACACCATGACCCGCAGACTATCACAGAGGCTCTACTGACTTTGATGACGCTGCTGGCACGGAAAGTAATTTGACGACAGGGGCACCACACACAGTCAGTCACAGTGTGACCTAGTGCCCCCACCGTCCGAAAACGAGCTGGTGGGCTACCACAACACATACCCACCAGGCGCGCAACACCCATTGTACTCAAAGGGTGTCAGCCCCCTGTCCCCCCTCCCCTCTCGCCTGTGTGTGTCAGCCCGGGCTGAGACACCTTCCCGGGGACACACACAGCCGCACCCGAGCACTTCACAGGTCTTTAAAAAACCATTATCATGTTAATGAGGCATTGCTGTTGTTTCACCCCTTCAAAGAGCCCCTGCAGCTCCACTCTGCCTGTTGCTTAAAGATTGAGCCCCCCTCCTCAAAATTTGGCTCTAGTTGAGCCTCTGATACCCACTCCCTCCCTGCCCATTAATGGCTAGCGTGCAATTTCCCTCATCGTGCGCACGGCGCCCCTGGCGCCTCATTACGGCGCACCGGGGTGCTGCGGCGCACAGTTTGGGAACCACTGGAGTAGACTGTCAGAAGGGACAGGCCAAACCTTAAATAATTACCCCAGGCAGTTTTGAGAAATGAACCACAGACGTGAGGTGGAGGCCAGAAACTCGAATGCGCTCCCAAATTTGAAGCGCTTGGGGATCGTGAGAGCCTAAGCGAGTGAAAGCACGCCGCAAGTCAAGTATTTTTGCAGTACACAATGGAATGCGTGCCTTTTAGAGAGGAATTGAGGACTTGGAGGAGTAGACAGTTGGTGGAATATCCCTTGATATGATTTGAAATTGTAGCAAAACAAGTAGCAGCCTCCCACAAAAAACCCCGGCAGTCGTGAGCACTAGCAGGACGTGACATTGGTCCAGACTTCATTCTGTGGTGCAAGGGTGCCTGTATTGGTGCATGGCTGCTAATTGTGCGCCGACTGAAAGGACAGGAATGCACCGTATCATGTAGATATGGTGCTTTCCTGCCCTCTTGAATTGGCGTAGGGCAGAGTAGCAAAATTACTTGCAGCACTTCCCTACGCCAATTCTTTGCAAACATGCCCCTAAGAGTACCATGTAATTAAATCTCACTCTTGGAACGTAGAGAACAGTGCTATTTAATGCAAGTCAAGTTTTCCCAGCAATCTTCTTTTCCATGATATGGTATACATACTTCTAAGCCTGTTGAGCCAGAAGCTTCCCAGGATTACTATCATTAATTTCTTTACAGAAAATATCGACATCACTGATGCAGTACTTGTATTGTTCAATAATATGCTTGTTCTGCATTAGGATGTTTAGACAGTGCTAAGAAAATTTTGCAGATTTTACTCACATGCACAAAGATACTGGCTGTCATGCTGATAGTGCATTACTGATAAAAAAAGATGCTGCTGCTCAGCTTCCTTGAAAAGCAGAAAAGCAGAAGGCACTGACTGAGCGTATAGAAAGAGGCCAACAGGTAATATGTCCTCATCTAGAATTGTTTCTGCTGGTATGAGCAGCAGCTGGTTCTAGAGATGATTGGGACATCTGCCTATGTAGAGACTGACTTGAGAGTAAGTTGATGCTCAGCTAATATGAAACCCAGAATAGGTTGACAGTGCCACGGATATGGTATACAGATCTCTGAATAGGACACTGGCTGGTACAAAGATTAGTTGCTATACTGATAATTGCCAGTTTTGTTGAGAGAACAAATTACGAATGTAACTTGTGAACTGCACAGTAACAACAGAATCTCTGTGACAAAAGCAGTAACCCACTGAGCTATCCAAATAAAATATTGTTCTTTGATATGCCTGGTTCACAGTCTTTACAGAAGGCATATTAACCCTCTGTGTTACCTTAGATAAATGAAAACTTCCACTAGACAAAACTCCCCTCTCTCTACAACAGGTAATAATAAAGTCACTTGTACAGCGCATGGCTAATTCGCACCAAAGTGTCCACGCACTAGATAACATAACTCCGAAGCCAAACACAGTAGCAGTATATGATACCTGGACCATTAGGTTGACCTAAACAACCAGGTTTTCAACTTTTCACGGAAAAGTAACTTTGAGGATTTCTGTCTAATTTGGAGTAGCAAGGTATTCTAGTGGTTGAATGCCAGAAAGCTAGAAGAGCATCCTCCCATCAGCACCTTTTAAACACTAAGAACCAAGGCTAGCATAGACCTGGCAGGACTTAACCCACTAGTAGGAGCGCAGGGCTTAAGGAAAGGGTGTAAATAGTGAGGACCCTTGTTCCTATGACAATAGCACATGGCTTTAAAGGTGAGTCGTTTCTCAAGTGGTGGCCAGTGCAGCTTTGAAAGAGCCAATCCCAAGGAAGATTGCCTAGGGAGGTTCAATAGCAGCCAGGATGTTGCATGTTGTACATGCTGGAGTCTCATCAACCAAAACTCCCAGATAGAGGGCATTGCAATAGTCCAGCCTTGAAATAACCAAGGCCTGGACCACTGTCTTTTTGGCAGCCTCCGGAAGAAGTCCAAGAATCTAGCTGAGGGCTTTTAAAATCCAGAAGCACTGGCCTGCTAGGGCTGTAATCTGGCAATCAAAAGAGAGCTTGGCATTAAACCATATGCCGAGGTTCTTGACATTCGTATTAGGAGGATCCTGAGGGCGAGCCTGTCTGGCCACCAGGCTGAAGACCAAACAGATGGCTGGTTCCCCAAGATAAAGACCTCGGTTTTCCCTCTTTAGGCTTAAGACAATTGAGGTCCGTCCACTGGGCCACCTCGGTCAGATAAGCCCTTAACAGTACAGCAATGTTAGAGTCCCTGTAAAAAAGAGGTGATAACCAATTGCGTATCATCGTCGTACGAGATGCTGAATCCATTCAGCTAACGATATCAGCCAGGGGGCACATATACAGATTAAATAATGTAGGGCTCAAAGAGGAGCCCTGAGGTATTCCCTGCTGAAATGGCATAACCGGAGATAGGAAAGGTTTTAAAGACACCTGGAAGGATCGATCTTGCAGAAAGGAAACTAACCATTGTCACCACATTTCCACAGCTGTTTGAGCAGAAGGCAGTGGTGAATGGTGTTGAAGGCTGCACTCAGATCTAACAACAGCACTGCTGCTTTATCACCCCATCAGAGTTAACTTGAGACTTTTATTGTTGGCTGAAAAATGCAGACTTTATAAGGAACTTTGCAGTGTTTTTAAAACTGTTGCACTGCTACAAAACCAGCCCCCCTAACAAAACCAGCCATTCCAGCCTCCAAGGGAAATGCCCACCGTAGCCGGATGCTCGGTACGGCCATTCCAGCCTTGGTGGTGTTTAAAACAAAGTCATGTAGGCCCCTTCACCAGCACTGACAAGTGTGTGCATGGTGTGGCTACACAGATGCAGTGTTCAACATAAAACAATGGCAATTAATGTGTTATTCACATTACCAAACGATGGCTACGCCAGTAGAAGGGTTGAACCTGAAATGTGTCCTCTTTAATAATCATTTCTAAAGTTTTGCAAGGCATTTGAAAATCTTGTGTCAACTCCAAAAACAGCTGTTCTGTTAGATGTTTGCCCAGGGCCCACAGTTCATGAGTCACAATGACCGGCACCACCACAAGGAGGCACCACCACAAGGAGAGTTGGAGAGTCATGACATATTGCCCTTTTGTTTTGCTACCCTGCTCTTTCCCACAAATCCTGAGGTGGAACCAAAAAACAAAACAATGGGTAGTGAACAAACTCTCCAGACAGCTTGTACAAAGGGGACTATTATATGAAAATATCTCCTATGCAGTTCTACAGTGTAGAACACATGCACAAAACCATGCCATCAAAAGTCTCTAAAATGAAAACCACGAAGAATGGGAAACCACAGCAGGAGGTGATTTCCAAATCAGCCTAGAGTTTGTTTGAGCTCCAGCAATGGTCAAAAGGCCCAGGCAAGAGTGCATGAACTGATCTGTTACGCTCTCTCAGTCGCCACAAACTATGGGTGAATATACATCAACCGCAGTTTCAGACTCTAAAAATGTCAATACCTAAGAGTCAGTGCTGGAAGTGAGGAAGGATGATAAAGATCCTAAAGATACCAGAGCTAAAAAGATCCCATTATTGGATCCAATGCTCGAAATTAGTAACCCCAATGTTGCACCAGCCAGTCACTGCCCCGATAAAACAGACTCGCCTCCTAAACTGAAACGGAGCAGTATGTTTAACGGAATTAGCCAAAAAGGGCACAAATATAGAGAATGCTTTGGGGCTGACAGTGTTTCTACTTCTCCTGAGGTTAGTCCAATGGCTATGATAGGTGGGAAAGTCATTAATACTGTAGCTCCATTGTTTGAGAAGACACTTCTATTTCAGTAAGGCCATGATGCAGCTCTTGCAAACACTACAGCATTGAGATTTTTGACATGGCAATCCACATGGAAACTCTGAGACTATTGACTATGGTTTTGAATGATTAACATCCTGAAATCATCTGGGGGTTCTGGAGTGGATGTTTCCAGTTTACTAATGCACCTATTAAGACAATTTCGTTGAGAAATTAGATCTATGAAGCATCAGCAGACCGAATTGGTAAATGGGATCAAGTAGCATCTGATCAATATTGAGGAGCAAATGTCTGAATTTGCAGACAGGTGCGAGAAGTTGGAGCAGCGAGTCTGCTGCTGTGAGGACAAATTACAAACTGTGTCTGAACAAACTAGTCAATCCAGGAAGCAGAACATCCCTCTTCGCGAGAAGCCAAAACAACTGGAAAATCATTCAAGTCTATCAAATTTGAGGATTCCCTAATCGTAGAACTGATGGGACAAAGTGCGGTACAAAAATTAACATGTGTACTAAATTACTGAATTGGGCCACATGTAGGAGTTGTCGGGGAAGGGGCAGGGCAGCAACAGGGGAAAATATTAGCACACCGTCAATGTTGGGTGCCTTGGGGCTGTGAAGGCATCTAAGACCGGGATAATGTTAAGGGAGCAATAATTAAGTCCAAATCACAGCCTCGATGTGACAAAGGAGGGGATGGGGGTTCTATGCATTGTATCTACAGAAGGTAATTTTTACGATATTGTTAGGCATGTGTTCGCACATGTATGCACACATGCACGTTAAGCACTTTTTACAAGTCTGTTAAACTCTAGTAGCAAAGGGATACAAAATCTCATGTGAGGTTCATAGTCCCTGGGCAGTGAAGGAGGATATATACATGGTATGCAATTGGCAATAAGCATTACAAGAAGTATGTTAGGGCCATGGCTACCCCCGCCTTTTTTTACATCTAGACAGAATATGACATATTATAGAAGATATATTAAAGATTTTCTCTTTTAATGTCAACAGCGTTAATAATAAAACAAAATCTCAAGCTATT
Organism: Lissotriton helveticus; assembly: GCF_964261635.1. NCBI lineage: Eukaryota > Metazoa > Chordata > Amphibia > Caudata > Salamandridae > Lissotriton > Lissotriton helveticus. The sequence continues at coordinate 445,862,731 of NC_136072.1, read as the reverse complement.
GAAATCCGGGTTCTGACATACAATCCTGCTATCATTTTGCTGCAGGAAACCCAAATTCCCCAAATTAAACTGCAAAAGTTCAATATGTTCTCAGTTTGGGCGGACTTTAAGTGCTTCTCTGCGGTTAGTGCAGTAAATAGAGTAGTTGGTATCTTTTATAGCTAAGCAGTTAGATTTGCAAGTGCTTTCATAGTGCCTTGACAAGGAGGGCCTTTGTGTTGGTAAACTGTACAATAGATGAAGTTTGTATAACCACTGTTACTTTATACGGCCCGGTCAAAGATAATGCAGATACTTTGTCATCCCTTTATGAAGCTCTAATTACCGTCCCAGGAAAAGTAATGTTTGGGGGAGACACTCATTTCTTACAGAACCCGGCTCTTGATTCATCATTCTCGCATATGAAGGAACCGAAGCCAAAAATAACCAAACTAATAAAGCGTATCAGATTAATTTGAAGCTGGTTGATACTTTACATGTTTCTTTTCCAGACATGCACGAATATACCTAAACTTCGAGTAGACTTAAATCGGCTGCACAAATGGATTTTTTTTTCTTCAGCTCGGTTATCAAGAAAGGTATTATGTTCGTTCTACCCAATGGCTTTTCTGATCACTCAGCACTTTTACTGCATTTATGGGATTTTAAAAGGCCACAGAATGTCAGGAGGTGGTTCTTCAAAAAAGAATATCTCAAAACTAAGGGCAGAGCTGCAGATATTTGAATGTCAAAAGACATTTACCTTAGGAAAAGTAAAAGAGCTAAAACTTTGGAATTAGAGAACCTAGTCAGGGAAAATTATGAAAAAGCATTGGAATTTGAGTCCAAAGAGAACAAAAATGATCTTGTCCATGCTACAACCCTTCTTCGTGAACATTTGTATGCGGAGTACTTAAATATTTCCACTTCTCTAGAAGATATATGACAATAGGACCACTACTCTCTACTCCAGAAGACATTAATAAGTAATTTTTTAGATCATTTAAAACAAATTTATTGGAGGGCCCAAATAATAGACCGGGAAGAGTTGACTAGAGGAGTTGAGAGTTTAAAAAAATAAAATAAATAAACAGCTGTATTTACTGAAATTAAGCCAAGCACAAAGGATGTCATCTCTAGTTTGTCGTCTCTTGGGAAAGCCTTTTGGCCTGACCCATTTCCAGCAGAATTTTCTAAAACCTTTCATCCAGGGAAACCTCGATCATTTTCCGATGAGGTGGTTGTTAGTTTTTCAAGAAAGGGGGAAAACCTGCAGGACTTACATTTGTATCTACCTATCTCATTATTAAATTCAGATTATAACATTTTTTCAAAATTAATTGAAAACAGATTTAACAAGATTATCTATAAACTGATTCATTAGAACCAAAACGGTTTTATTCCAAAAAAGCACCTTTGAACCAATAAAAGTTTTCAGATTGAGGCCCTGAAATTTCTAATTGTTAACCAAATACTTGCTAATATTTTTATTTTAGACACTGAAAAGGTATTCAATCTGATGATTTAGGATAAACTTTTGTTTTTTACATTTTGCTGGAATTTAATTTTCCTAAGCGGGTCATAAACATCATTCATAAGCTTTATAAGGAAGTCAAAGCAAGACTGAGGCAGGAAAATTCTGGGCCAAAGAGGTACAAGAGAACATTGCCCCCCCCTTCAACTTTATGTGTCCTAATTAAAAAACATTTAGCAATTGCCATACAGGCAAATAGTATTATATCTCTAACCACCTCAAAAGGGACACATATAAAATGACATGCAGACGGTTTAATGCGCTTTTTGAAACCAAGTGGAATGTGAGCTTCAGAATATATCCAGAGGAGTTACATCTATGCATGTTGTCAATGTTTTATTTGTATTTTTATTTGTTGACAGTTTTTTAGATGGATGTGTCCAATATTCGGTGCTGTGGTGAAAAAACGCTCGGCCCTGATGAATCTGCATAAAATGTGTGAAGCAGTGAAACATGTTGGCATCTAACAGTGGTATGCATACATAGCATCCTATGCTATTTTTTAATTTGAGCGGGCTCACTGAGTATAAGAATAAAAGTGTTGTGTATGCAGTGAATCCCTTCAATTTTAACCACTATTTTTCCTCACACTGTGAGGTGTGATTTATCCTTTCACTTCACTATACGCACCTGTACATTTCTGACATTTTTCTTTGGACACTTTTTCTGTTGGGCTTAATGACCGGCGATGATGATAATAATGGGCCTATCTGGTGAGTACCTGCCAATTGCCCACTTGGTGTTGCCCCCGTGAGGGGTAATTTCGTCTTTTCTCACATTTTTTACACAAATGAGTGGGTGTAAGGGATTGAATGCGTTCTTATGAGTCCCTGATATCTTAAAAACTGTCAACAAAGTATTGATAAAGGGCTTTTCATGCTACGAACACTACTGTTTAGAGTGCAAAGAGGGCTATGTAGAAAAGTATAAGTCTTCTGTCTGACTACATTAGGAAATATGATAAATTAGTTTTCCTCAGTCGTTTGATTCTGGTCTCGTGGTTGTTTATGACCAAGTGGAATGTGCCAGGAAATAATTCAAAATCTTTCCACTTTATCAAACTCTCGGAGGGTACAAGAATAATGAATTAAAACAGAAATAAGGTGTTAAGTTGTCAAAAATATTGATGACCTCTATAAGCTAAATTATAAACTTTTTTAGCATAAATACGAACACTCTTATTAAGATGTAATCTTTGATCCCTTATATTACACAGAAGAGTGGCTTTGATCAAGATAACAGTCCTACCGATGGAAAACATATTTTTTATGCTGTTCCCTGCGTGTTATTTCCTTCCTTTTTTAAGAAGATTGAGGTCATGATTTCCTCTTTTATATGGAATAATTCCAGCCCTAGATTAGTGTTAGACAAGCAATACTTCTCAACTGCAGAAGGTGGGCTATTGTTAACAAAGGTCAACATGTATTATTTTGCCTATTGAGCTCAATAATCCACCATTCAAAGTGTTATTAGGACTCTTTGGTAATTGAGGTAATGTTTAAAATTAACAACATAGAAGACCCATTACTATTGACAACATATCCAAAGAAAAGCAGATTCAAGGTTCTAAAGTAGTTTATTAAGAGGAAAACACACTTCTTTAAATATTTTGCATTCCATATTTGTTTTAAAACTCTTTCTTTATGGCTTTTCACGTTACATATCAAAAAAAGAACAACAATAGAAATAACTTTGCTGCAACAACCCCACAATGCCTGGCAGGAGCGAAAACAAGTGTTTCGTATAAGAGCTAGATCTCAGATGATAGGAGACTCGGAGTACCGCAACCTACCTTTTGGTGCTTTTCTGGGCACTGCCTGGATTTATACACAAATCTCTGTGCTACAGCAGCATAATCCATCCCCCAGGATCATTCAATAAATGGTGGGGCTCGCCTCAAGCACCAGTGTCAGGCGATGTCCCATTTTGCAATGATGAGGCGCAACCAGGTGTCTGGTATGACGATCCCCCGCCCCATGCATCCGGCAGGCCTATTGGCAGAACTACATTCGTCCAATCAAGCCCTCGCCGCAATTCCGCGCATCCATAGATCCACCATGGGGGAAGATCCTTCTCCTACTTAGCGGCCAAAACCTGGAATTCTCTCCCCACCCACCTCCGCCTTACACAGAACCACCTCTCCTTCAGAAAGCAACTAAAAACTTGGATATTCGATAAGTAAAGTACCCCCCCTCCCTCAAGCGCCTCGAGACCCTCTGGGTGAGTAGCGCGCTATACAAATTTTGAACTTGAACTTATGGGGACAAGTTTGGGATCCAGAGGGACTGTTTTTCTTATGAAATGGCGAAGAGGTAGTGCAGATTTGCCCCTACTAAGCTTGGATTATCAAGCATTCCCAGGCAGTGTGGAAAAAAGCACCAGCTGGGTGTCTGCACCACCAATATCGCAGTGGTAGCATGCCCCTCATACTGTGTAGCCGTGAGAGACTGTAGTATACACAATATAAGTATTGTAACTGGATGAAGCGAAGTTTCATTGACATTTCTACTGTCCTAAAGGCTATTTTGGCCTCCACCAAATCATCCTCATCCAAGGACACAACATCCCCCTCCCAACTCTACCTCAGTGTGGTCATGGGGTCCGAGTGTTATTGACTAATGAGCGATAGAGACAAGAGATGCCCTTTCTGACTAGTTGTGATCCCTGCAGGCGTGCCTTCAGGGGATTCTATTGGAGAAGGGTTTCTGAGAGTTGAGTGAGTTTTCAAGGGCATGTTGCAACTGTAAAAAGTGACAATTGCTTCTTGTGCATAGTGCAAGTGTCCACAAGGTGTTAAAATGTCCCTGTCCCCTATCACACCACTGGCTTGGGCCTCCTCGGCCATTCAGTACTTGGGGGTCTTCCTGACGCCGACCATTCGAGGGCTATACGGAGCCAACTTCCCTCCCCTCCTCACACGCAACCAAGCAGAGCTCAAGAAATGGAAGCCGCTCTTCCTCTCATGGCTGGGTCGCATACATGCAGTAAAGATGACCCTTCTGCCCAAACTTTTTTATTTGTTTCAGGCCCTCCCTATTGAATTAGACCTTGATTTCTTTTGGAAAATCAAAGCCATGATCCTCCGCTTTATCTGGCAGGGTGGACGAGCACGCTTCTCCTACTGTCTGCTCGGCCGCTCTCACGCGGGGGGGGGGGGCATGACTCCCAGACATCCACTTATATTACAAGGCTGCTCAGTTGCGGGTCCTAGTCGAGTGGACCCAGAGAGACTGAGAAAGACTGGGTGCAAATGGACCGTTGCGTGACAGGTCGGATCATATGGGATTTAGTGTGCAGCCCCCGTAAAGACAGACCCCCGAATACTTATCTCAGCACACCTACACGCACAACTCTCAAGGTATGGGACACAGTTTCGGGTGACGACAGGTGAACCTCCTTCCCATCTCCCTTTACCCCGATTCACCACACTTCCCCTTTGCCCCCGGCTCTTCCCAAGGGCCCCTTTCAGGTATGGAAGAGGGGGGGGGGGGGTTGTCTAGCCTAAATTCATTTATTCCAAGACTGTGAGCCCCTCACCTTTGATGAGTGCAAAAGGGAGTTTGATTTAGAGGATGTGGAACGATACCACCACGCACAACTGATGCACTGGGCCCTCAATCCCTGAGTTTGGGAGGCCGCTACCCGACCTCTCACAAAATTCGAAGCCTTTTCTTGCCAAGACATCCACTATGAAGGGTGTGATCTCTTTTATCTATAGCTTATTGGTTAAGACCACCCTCTTCCCACGGCCCAGGTACATGACTATGTAGGAAGACTTGATTCAGTGTCCCATCTCTGACGAGGAATGGACTCATCTTTGGTCTGACATTACCCAATTCAATCACTCCATAGATCTCAGAGAGGTGCATCTTAAGACCATGATGGATTGGTACCTCCACCCCTCCAAGCTCCGGCAAATATTCCCTACCACCACGGATAGATGTTGGAGGGGATGCGGGCTCCTGGGTGGCTTTTGCCACATATGATGGGATTGCCAGTCTATCCGGACTTTCTGGGAAGAAACACTGGCCCGCATAAAAGAAATGTTGGGCTATCTCATCCCTACCACTGTGGCGGGGGTTCTCCTGGGGCTACATGACCCTTCCCTAGAACATCAGACCCGAGCTGATAAGATGATTATGTGACTGTGTATCGGTGCGGTCAAGGTCACTCTTGTGGCTGCCTGGAAGAAGGAGGCTCCGGCTATCTCCCTATGGCACGCTCGCCTTTGGAGGTTATTGAGACTTGAATGTATGGCTAACATCTTCAGAGACGATTACAAGAACTTTGAATTTAAATGGGGCCTCTGGTTGCCTTCCTCTCTCGAGGCCTTCCTTCCGCTGTTTGTCCCTCTACCATCAGGGCTCTGCCTCTCTTCCAATTCTACTAATGTTTCTTACAGATATATTAGTCCCGAAGGAAAGTAACTTGTTCATCTGAAAGAAACACATAGTGATAGATTCCTTACCTTAGAATAGATGCCCCAGCAATACCAACCCCCGTGGTGGGTCTGTGAACCAAGATCACACCAGTGTGCGGTTCAAGTAAAACGAGAGCGCATGTTTTGCGTCCAAATGGTGGAGCCTCTCTTCCTCTCTAGAAGGATGCAGAGGCAGAAAGACGGTGGGCAAAGTGATGGTCTGCCCGATGTGAAAGGCAGTGACAACCTTTGGCAGAAAGGATGGACGTGTTCGGAGCACAACCTTGACCAGGTCGACAGTTAGAAAAGGAGGTTTACAAGAAAGAGCCTGGAGTTCACTCACTCTCCTAGCAGTGGTGATGGCAACCAGGAAAGAAGTCTTCAAAGTCAGTAGACGAAGAGGAAAGTTGTGAAGAGGCTCAAAGGAAGCGCAAATAAAATATTTAAGAACAAGATTCAAGTCCCACTGTGGCATTACAAAAGGAATAGGAGGGAAAAGATGAGTAATGCCTTTAAGAAGTCTATTTACAACAGGGGATTAGAAAAGAGAGGGCTGATCAGGGAGCCTGAGAAAGGCCGAAATAGCAGAAAGATAGCCCTTGATAGTGCCCAGAGCAGAGCCCTACTGGGCTAAAGAAAGAAGGACAGAAGAACTTCTGAAAGAGGGGCAGAAGGAGGTTCCACAGCCTTTGCTGTGCACCATGCCACAAATCTGTTCCACCTGCAGGCGTATACCAACTTAGTGGAGGGACACCTGGCTGCCAGAATTACATCACAGACTTCAGGAGGCAAGACCAAAGGAATCAACTTCCGCTGCTCAATCTCCATGCAAAGAGGTGGAGACTGGATAGGTTTGGGTGGTCGACCGTCCTCTGCTGCTGCGACAGAAGGTCCTCCTGAAGAAGCAGTCAGATCGGGGGATCGATGGTCATACTGAGTAGCTCGGGATACCAAACTCTTCGAGCCCAGCCCGGAGCCACAAGATTGATTTGGGCCCAGTCACGCCTGATCTTCCGCACTCTGGGCAGAAGTGGTATAGGCGGAAAGGCGTACAACAGACCGCAACTCCACTTGCGAAAAAAAGCATTGCCTAACGAGGGCTGCCTTGGAAATTCCAACGCGCAGAATTGCTGACATTGTGCATTCACTTCGGTGGAAAATAGATCTAACCAAGGCTCTCCTCACTGTCGAAAGAGACCTTGCGCCACGTCCGAGTGAGGACGCCATTCGTGATCCATCATGCACCTGCGGCTGAGTTCGTCCACCCTGGTGTTCAGGGAACCTGCCAGGTGTTGAACCACCAGGAAAATTCCCTGCTGTTCCAGCCATGTCCAGAGGCACAGAGCCTCCTGACATAGGGTCCACGACCCCACCCCGCCCTGTTTGTTGCAGTACCACATGGCTGTGGTTTTGTCCATGAACACCTGCATTACTCTCCCCTTGACAGAGGAAAGGAATGTCTTCAGTGCAAGTCAGATTGCCTGAAGCTCCATAAGGTTAGTATGGAGCCTGGTCTCTGCCAGAGACCTCTGATCTCCGCCTCTCTCATGTGGCCCCCCATCCCAGGAGGGACTCATCCGTCACCACTGTGTGCTCCGGTTGGGGAAGGGAGAGGCATCTGCCATTGACCAAATACTGGTTTGTGAGCCACCACTGCAGCTGTTGAGCAGTGCCCGCCGAGATCTGCACGTAATCGGACAGGTTCCCCTGATGCTGCGCCCACTGGAACTTCAGGTCCCACTGCAGAGCCTGCATATGCCATCTTGCATGAGTAACCAGCAGGATGCAGGAGGCCATGAGGCAGGCAGCCTCAGGGTTATCCTGACTGAAACCCAGGATAGAGGCTGAGAGATCAGAATCATAGCCTGAATATCCTGGACTCGCCGTTCAGGAGGATAGACCCAAAACTGCGTTGTATCCAGAACCGCTTCGATGAAGAGGAGCTTCTGAGAGGGAATCAGGTGCGACTTCAGCACATTGATGGAGAACCCCAGCGAATGCAGGAGGTCGGACGTAGTCTGGAGATGGGAGACGACTAGCCTGGGCGAGCCCGCCTTCAACAGCCAGTCTTCGAGATAGGGGAAGACTGTGAACCCCTGATCTGTGCAGATGAGCTGCGACCACCGCCATCACGTTCGTGAACACCCGAGGGGCGCTGGTAAGGCCAAAGGGGAGCACGGTAAACTGAAAGTGCTCGTGGCCTACCCTGAACCGCAGGTAACGCCGGTGGGCCGGCAGGAAAGGAATGTGGAAATATGCGTCCTTCAACTCCAACGCTACCATCCAGTCTCCAGGGTCGAGAGCAGATAAGACCTGAGCCAGAGTTAGCATCTTGAACTTCTCCTTCCGGAGGAAGCGATTGACGTCCCTGAGGTCCAAGATAGGACGCAGGCCCTTATCCTTCTCGGGCACCAGAAAGAAGTGGGAATAACAACTACGTCCTACTTTGGCGCAGGAATGTGCTCGATGGCCCCCTTGGCCAAGAGGGCCACAACTTCCTGTTAAAGTGCCAAATGATCCCCCAACATGCAGTGGTACTGGGGTGGCATGGCTAGAGGTGTAGGCTAGAAGGGGAGGGAGTAGCCCCTTTGGACTATTTGTAAAAGCCACCTGTCCGAAGTGATGGTGCACCAGTGGGGAAGGTGATGGCGAATCCTGCCGCCCACTGGCATTTGAAGGGCCTGAAAGACCAGACTAGGAAGTTTTTGGGGCAGTGGTGGAATTGGACTGGCCCACCCGCTGGCCCCTTGACCCGCCTCTGCAGGTCCCACGGCCGCTCTGAGACTGCTGCTGCGGCCTGTGTCTCTGAAGCAAACATGCTGGGGCGCCTGTTAGAAGGTGGTTCTGACACTATGGGCCGCACGGATTTTTCGCTTTTTGAGCACCTAATTGTTGAGCTTTTACTGTGGGGGAGCCTCATAATCTGGGACTCACCCACAGAGAACTCATAATGAAGCAGACTGCATGGAGATTTTACTGGTGTCCCCCTGGATTGACTAGGCCGCTGCGCAGCAGCTGGAGTATGGGGCACCGTGCTGGTTACATGCAGACACAGGTGTACATGCGTGTGCACACATGTAGGGGCTGCGCAGGGGAGATTCCTAGCGTGCGCAGTCCAGGAGCAGCTACAGAGTGAATGGTGTGGCAGAACTTATGCAGAATTGGGTGGTGACATGGAATAGGCTTTATACACTGGAAAGGAACATGCCAGGGAAAGTGAGTGTGTTTTACTGTGTTTTAACTTCATTATTTCCCTATGGGGATGTGGGGCCCATGGCTAAAATGACTTCCAAAAAGCCTACAGATTCCAGACACGCACTAATGTCCAGTGTAGCAGATGTGAAAATGAGTATTCTGCAAAGTCCGAAGTCATATTTGTACTGCTTTTTGGTCGTCCAGAAATGTCATATTTCTCTGAGTCCCTGGCTGGGGTCTGGCCAAGGAAGGTTAGATTAATGACCTATCTTCCCAGAACGAAGATCTTCCCTCCAAGGAGAAAAGATAGGTGGAGCTCCAAGCCAATCCATCAACTGCTGTCTCTGGGTGCCAGGCACCAGGTTGCCTCATGTGAAGGCAGTGAGGAGGAAAGGAGTTGGGTTTCAGAGACCATGTGGCCAGAGACACTGGACGACACCATGTTTGAACAACCCAGAGGCTGGACAAGGAGGAGGGAGCAGGGGCAGGGAAGTGATGTGTCGCTGTTTGATAGGACACAGAGACTTCCTGCCAGCCCCCTACTCAACTTTTAAAAAGTACTTGCACAGGAAGAGAAGCTCTCTCTGGGGTGTGGTCCGCTGAGGCGAAAGGTGCTGGAGCCTGGTGCAATGGGCAGATGGAAGGAGGACCCCCCTGACTGCCCCCCCGGGCCTCTAACAGCGCCAGAAGAAGAGCCCAGGCCCTTCGGCCCCCAAGAAGAGGCAAAGGAGGTGTCAGGGGACCGGGCCCCAGAAAATCGGCAGATCGGCCGGGGGTGGGCTCACCGAGCCGAATGACTTACCTGGGGGTCCGGGCCCCCCAGCGAGGCCTGAAGATGCGGCGAAGCTGCCAGCAGGCTAGTGCAGCTCTCCCCAGCACAGCGGGAGAGCCGCTCATCAAAAATGCAAGAAAAGGAGAAAACTCGCCCCATAATGCCTTGCCAGGCGTTTGGAAGCCTGTTAATCTGGGGCGTGGTGGCCCCCCAGAGTGGGGGGGTCACCCCTAATGATGGAAAGGTGTGGGTGTCAGGGGCAGTCGGGGGTGCACCAGGCTCCAGCACCTTCACCTAAACTGGACAAATGCTATAATTGTACACCAGAATGGGATACTATGTTTCCCGCCGCTAGACACCAATGTTGGAAAACGAGGCAGCATCTGTGAGGCCTGCACAAATAGCATGACACATTTGTCCTTCACTGGGAACCAAACACCCTAGGGCAGCGCCTGACTCTGAGGGTAGCGTTGCAGAGCAGTCTGAGGCTTACTCAAGGGAGGTGGTGTGGGCTAGTAATCGCCATTTGCAGGTGCGCAAAAAATAACACTCAATAATTGATTGTCCAGTCTGTACTTTCCTTTATAAAAGTAAGAGTACATTTAATAAACACACACACCACTCAATACTATACACCAATTTACAAATATACATAAGCTGATGGAGTTACTTTGTGATATTGCATAACATCTCCACCCCTCCCGCAGGGGGGGGGGGGGTGGGGTCTAGTACCACCACTCCCATGTAGGCACATCATCTTGTCCCCAATGCAGTGAATTGGTCTTAACCTGGAGCGAGGGCCCTGCGCACTGGCACCATCCCAGTAGCGACACCCCCCATAACCTCAACAAGCATTAAACAGGCTACACCTGCCTTGGTGACACATGGCCCTGAGCATCTGCTACTGATCATACAGTATGCACCTCTTCATCTTAAGGGCTAACAGTCTGGGGACTTCACCTAAGCGCAGCAGCAAGAATACATGTTTACGCACACTTTAGAATGACAGTATTCAGCACCTTTGGATATCATTAAAATGCAGTGCAGTTACAGCCCCTAAAGGCATCACAGATGATCACAGGATTAAGTAAACACAGTCAGACACCCTAGCAGGAGTGTCTAGCCACTTAAATCCACTTTGCTTATGACATCACCTTAAACCAGTACTTCAGATGGAACCTCAATCTCTTGAAAATAAATAACCATTAATTAATGCATTTTGGTGCAATTACCCTCTTCACCTCCAGGTGATGCCCTTCTCTAGACATCCCCCACTCAGCCCTTTTCTCCTGGATGCAATTATCAAAACACCCTCAGCTGAAGAACAAAAGTTCCAGCCCAGAAAGTGTTAAATGCCGGTTGAGCCCTGGAGGGGTTATTCTTTTCAAATCCCCAGGACACCTAGGGTGACTTGTCTCTTCATGCTGGGGGGGAGACTGCGCTTCTCCAACAGCTCCCCCCAGCACCTTTCCATCATTAAGGGTGACCCCCCCCCTCTGGTGGGCCACCACGCCCCAGATTAACAGGCTTCCAAATGCCTGGCAAGGCATTATGGGGCGAGTTTTCTCCCTTTCATGCATATTTGATGAGCGGCTCTCCCGCTGTGCTGGGGAGAGCCGCGCTGGCCTGCTGGCGGCTTCGCCGCATCTTCAGGCCTCGCTGGGGGGGCCCGGTCCCACCCGGACCCCCAGGTAAGTCATTCGGCTCGGGGAGCCCACCCCCGGCCGGTCTGCCGATTTTCTGGGGCCCGGTCCCACCCGGGCCCCTGACACCTCTTTTGCGTCTTCTTGGGGGCCCTGGTCCTGGGCTCTTCTTCTGGCGCTGTTAGAGGCCTGGGGGCAGTCAGGGGTGTTCTCCTTCCAACTGTCCATTGCACCAGGCTCCAGCACCTTTCGCCTCGGCGGACCACACCGCAGAGAGAGCTTCTCTTCCTGTGCAAGTACTTTTTAAAAGTTGAGTAGGGGGCTGGCAGGAAGTCCCTGTGTGTCCTATTAAACAGCGACATGTCACTTCCCTGCCCCTGCTCCCTCCTCCTTGTCCAGCCTCTGGGTTGTTGAAACATGGCGTCGTCCAGTGTCTCTGGCCACATGGCCTCTGAAACCCAACTCCTTCCCCCCGCGAGTCCTTAAAACGTACTATCTGCCTTGTTGGCTGCATCTCTCCCCTCAACAATAGCCTGAGAGAGCTCTGTCCGCGCCTCCTCCGGACACTGAGGCAGCACTTGCGCCACCGTTTTCCACACAGAGTGGGAATACCAGCCCAAGAGGCATGCAGTGTTCACAGACTGCAGCCCTGAACTGGCGGAAGAAAAAATCTTCTTACCAAATTGTTCCAGTCTCTTGGATTCCCTGTCCGGGGGAGTGGTAGGGAGTGCGCTCTGGGACGTTGAGGCTTGGACAACCAAGCTCTCGGGGGTCGGGTGTTGGGAGAGGAAAATGGGGTCGCCCGGGATCTGGCGATGGCGTCGGGCCACGTTCTAATCCACAGGAGCCCCTGTGTTGGGCCTGGACCAGGTGCCCACAGAATGTCAGAAAGTGCCTCATTAAAGGGCAGCAGTGGCTCCGCAGAGGTAGCCGCCGGCTGAAGCACTTCTGTCAGGAGGTTAGTCCTGACAGCCATCGTAGGGAGTTGGAGGTGGAGGGCCTCCACCGCCCTACGCAACACCACTGCATAACGTGCACCCTCCTCCGTAGCCACGGTAGGAGAAGTGAGCAGGCCAAGGTCAGGAGAGGTGTCCAGACCACTGGCATCTTCCAGTTCCTCTGCCCAGTCCGGGCCATACTCACATTGAGCTGTGAGAGTCCTCAGACCCCTCCCAGTCCTCCCCTTCCTCCGAAGGCTGATGTACAGGCCAAAAATAAGGAGGCTGGACATAGGGGTAGAAAGGCTCCATCAGCGTCAGAATCGGCGTCGTGTCCATGTCGGGCCGACACTGGGGGCGACGTTGTCTGGTGCCACAGGCGATGTTGGAGGTGGTGCCGGTGTAGTCGACGTCGGTGGAGATGTAACAAGGTCAACCGGCGTCGACCGGCATCCAAGCCTGGATCCTTGGGGGCCCTGCGGTGCCGGGCCAGAACCGACAGCGATGCCGGAGCCGCTGACAATGAAGGGCGAGGGCCCCCAGTCGGGCCCACGGGGCCTATAGGGGTGCCGGTGGGGCCCGACGGCCCAAAGAGGTGGGCCATGGCTGACAGAAATTCCCGCAGCTGGGCCGGAGTCGCCGACAGGCCCAGGAAGAGCGGGTAGGTCAACAACGACACCGTAGGCTCCGCGGGAGCCACGGGGGATGCACCACCCACACCCTCAGCCACGACGAGAAGTCGTCTATCGATGACGCTTCTTCGACTTCTTGTGCTTCGTCTTATCTGACCCTGAGTGCGAAGACTTCGATCCAGACGAACGATGGTGATGGCTCCGTGACCGGTCCCTTGACCTCCCATGGGACCGGGACCTGGAGCGGCGTTGACCCGACTGCCAGACCTCCAACAACTTTCAGGACCGTCCCGCAAAGTCTTCGGCGCCATGGCCCGGCATTCTTGGCACAACTTGGGGTCGTGGTCGTGCCCCAGGCATTAGAGACACACGCGGTGTGGGTCCGTCACCGACATCATCCGATGACAGTCCCCGCACGACTTGAAACCAGGCATCCCTCCGACACCAGGAGTCGATCGACTTGAAAAAACAGACAAAAGCCGTAAAAACCTCAGTCAAAAAATGACTGGGGGTACCGCTCTCCGGATCTGCGCTTGCTGGTGCAGAAAAGGAAAGAACTGACATCAGCGTACAACGGTGGCGTCTAAGTAGCTTCCGCAACGTCATCTCGGTGACCACAATGCCAACAACCGACACTGAGTCGCAAGACGCCACCTTCCGACGCACAGGGGTACTGCTGATGAAAACTTTACGGATCCAGTCTGACGACTGGGGATAATTCTAAGGTAAGGAATCTATCACTATGTGTTTCTTTCAGATGTTGCAAACTGGCAGTAAGGGGGATTTAGGTGCCATCATTTTGACTAGCTCCATAAATAAGTGAGTCTGAAACTAGTTTTAGAGGTAGGTGACATTTCACACTAGAACAATGGCCATGCCAAAGTACCTATGTAATTCATGTAAGTCATTGTGGTGGAAGCCAAAGTCAAGCGGCTGATGGATGCTCAACTCGCTATTCTTGCTACTAGGAAACATTTTGCTGCTGCACCTGCTAATCGCATGCCCTCTTGCTGCGAACACCAGCCAGCAAATCTACCTGCAACTATCATAAAGGTCTACTTCCACAATCTACATACAAAGGTGTGTGATATGTCTAGTACCCTATGTGGACGATGGCTGTTACTCTTCTGGTGTCTTTTGCTTTCTCACCCTAAGTGCGCCAGGTATGCCCAGACGTGGGTCCTGGTCTCACTGTGGCACTGGGATCAAGCTATCCTGGCTGAAGAGGGGTGTAACCCCAAAACCGGTCCTAGGATGCTTGTTTCTGGTCCAAGGAGGACCTGTCTTAGCAGTTCGGGCTGGACTGTTCCCATGAGGCACAGGGTCAAGACTGATTTGCATATGGCCAGGTCTAAACTGGGGTGGCATGGTGAGCAAAATAATTATGGATTTAACCTAGATCTATTGACTGGGGGTGAATGTTTTGATTTGTTCTGCATTCCGTCCATCAATTGTGTGTCTTTTACTCTTTTGGCTCAACCATCACTTCCAGCAAACCTTTGTGTCTGGAGAGATAAATTACTTCTCTTGTTGTAGGTCTCCTGTTAGATGATATTACAAAGGTGTAAAGGTAGGCAACATTCCTTAATTCACGCTCCTCTATCACGTGATTATAAACAACAAAGACAATATGTGGACTCTTTACCTCTTTAGTCAACAGGGCCAGAATTCTAGTATAGGTCAGGCTCATTCCTCGTGGCTGTTGGTGTAAGGTTCCCTTCCCTGAGCAAGTCAAAAACACTGAGTGTTCCTTCAGCAAAATTAGTCAAAAGGATACAAAAGTCGATGGATCCAACAGTCATATTCTGAGTAATCAGTATCAAAGATCAGTCCTGGAAGCCTAATTAACTTCATACGTTTAGCAATTCCCAGCCCTAGTTGTATATAGGGCTGCACATATAAGGTGTGTAAGGTCACCTTAATATAGTTGTATTTATTGTAAACCCTGTTTGATCTCCATGCCCACTTTGATTTATACCACAGTTTCTCCTGCATACTGTGTTCCATACCTACCTCTCCAATGCCAATCCCTCGCCTTAAGACAGGTACCTGCCACCAATGGTACAACAAATAATTTTTCTTGGCGGCGACTGCACAAATGACGTGGCACACATTCTGCATTGTGTGCGGAAGCGAGCCATAACAAGTGGCTCAATGAGAGGAGGTGTGCTACCTCTACTTAGGGTGGGGTCGAGAGGCAACAACTATGGTTAATTTTCCAAATAAGTGGGCGGAAAAATTCAATTTTTTAAAATAGGTATGCATAAGCTGCCTTTTAAGTATTACTGCAACTATATTGGTTACTTAGGAACATTGTTTTAGAGAAGTTCCAGAATGGCTAGTGGTGTTCATGAAATGATTCAGTACTTCAAAATGCTATGTTAGACCTCACAGGTCTGTTAATAAAAACGATTGCCTGAAACATGGGCTTGCCCTTTTAAGTACACATTTTCATATCTATTTTTAAATTAATTTTAATGATGTATGTGATATGATATATATGCATAATACCAAATATTGTATAGGATTGACAGATTAGATTAGCATTGTAAAAGGGAATGATTCAAACTAAGTTCTGAGGGCACAATGCACTTTATTTTACGGTGATGATTAAGATCAAAGCAACAATGCACTTTAATGTGGTGGGGTCCTCACAATCGAAGGCACAACGCACATTATATATTTATTTATGTGGTATTTGTATATGCAATTGATTTTTAATGGTGGAATTTTATTGTTACCCATCTGGTATCTTATTACAGCTTTTTTCTGAAGTATATAACTACTTAAGGGAAATACAAGTAATTAATCAGCATGAAGTTTTAATCTACATGCTGCAAGGGTGATTTTGCTCAGGTTGTGAACGTTATGCCCATTCCAAAAACTGTTTGAATATTTGGCTCTTATCTCTTGCCTGTTGCTTACTTTCCAGGCTCTTCCTGTTTGACAGACTTGTCAAATGAGGTTTGTGTCTGGTCACGGTCTTTCCAAAACAGAGGACTACCTGCTTGCTTCTCTCCTTCTGTTTGAAGAGGTATTTTTGAAGAGAAGTGCTTGACACCAGTTGCTTTGAAGGGAAGAAATCCTGCAGACTAGAGTGAATCTGGTGCCAAAGGTTTGCGTAACAGATGTGCCTAGAAGGGCTGTAATGCGGCTTTGATCTAAGGGCCTGCTTCGCTCCACGGAGAGACCTACACACCTTACTGCAGCTCCCTGCTTTTGAAACCTGCTGCAGAGCACTGCTGGCATGCACCCCAACAACCAGCTGCTCTCTCTGTCGCTTCTGTGATAGTCATGGCCGGAGACACAAACTGCCGTTAACAGCTACAAAGTGCGAGCAACAAATCCAGATTGCCGCACTGGCCCACTGTCAACTATACAGCTTGCCACCATTATCACTAGTGACTGGACCAGCCATTCTGGGTTTCTGCAAAAGAACTAATCCAAAACACCAAAATATGGTGTCAGCACAGCAGAAATACAGTGACAGTGTGATAGGGAGGGACAAGTCAGTGTCACAATCTACAATCTACAATCTTAGATTTAAAAAAACATATCCAATTGCCAGAGATTGTGGGCTGGCACAAGATATTTAAAGAAGATTTTTGTGGTTAGTGGGCTGAAGTGGAGAAATCAGTAATGGATTGCCTAGCATTATAGGAAGCTTGAAAGGTGGGGAGATATTTGGGAAATTAAGCATTAAGTAACCTGGAAAATGAAACCTAATGGCTGTGTGAACCACTGCCAAAGTATTAATTCAGAGTTGCAACATAGAAGACGGAAAGTGAGAGATTCCACGGTTTTAATGGCTGTTGCCAGCATGTACAGTGTAGGTGCAGAGCCAAGTTAGTTGAATGAAAAGAATTAAATAACTGTACATATTGCCTCTAGGACTTGTAGAAAGATAGTGTTTGGTGATTGAAAGGTAAGCGTTAGTCTCTGTGTGGTGAATTTCATAGCATTTTTGTGTGGTAGACTGTTCATTCTGAAAATAGACCATCATCCTTTCTTAGATATTTTGGCTAGTCTAAAAATTGGCTTGGTTATCAAATGGAGTCTCAAAGGTGCTGGAATAGAATTTCAAAGTCGAGTACATTACTGACAGCAAAATGTTAGAGCACAATGCTTATCCTCCAGTTTGCCACTGGGGGACATTGAGGAAGTAGAATAAATATAAAAGAATACAATATTCTGGAAGTGGGCTTGGTAGCGTGTCAAAGTAAATAGTCATGTGAACAAGGTTGCGTGCTAAAGGCCTCTACAAGCTCACCTCTGCATCTGCATCTGCTTCTGTGCTTGGGGTGAATTTACTCATGTGATTAATACTACAGACTTCTATGAAAGGATATATATATTGCTTGCTGTGCCACAGCTGATGAGGTGATACCCCGAAACCGGTCCAAGGATACTGGTTTCCAGTCCAGGAAGGAACTGGCTTGGCAGTTCGGTCTGGACTGTTCCGATGAGGAGCAGGTTCAAGACTGATTTGAATATATCTGGGTCCAAACTGGGGTGGCATAGTGAGCAAGAGAAGGATGGGTCTCTTGACTGGGGGTGAGTGATTGACAAGTTTCAGCACTCGGTCCATCATCTTATTGTGTTTGCTATGTCTCATGTATTAGACTTTTTCGACAGTCATCTCCGTGTCTTGGTGTTGACTTTTTAGACTACCCACGAAGACTCCGCTTCATTGAAAATGATACCAGATCCATAACACACTTACTTTGCAGTCAGTTGCTCTCTTGCTAGGGATGTGCTCTACAAGTACCTATACATGCATGTATTAACTTCACAAAGACCTGTTAAGCGACTGGATTCAAATACATTCAGTTAAATAACCGAACACCAATATCTAAAGATCGTGTAGAAGAGGAAGCTGACGCAATCAATCAGTAATGAAACCGCCAACAAATACACCAGCTAATGCATATTAAATATTTTTTATTTTTGACAAAACAAAATAATCTTCATAAGGCATCATAAGAACTGCGTATTAACTATTTTTTATTTGCATTCAACATGAGATAGGATACTATCCTCTGTACATTTGTTCATTTAAAAAATATTATTTTGTATATCGTTCCCTTGAAGAATTAAAATGTCAAAGAAAGAAAAAAAATCATAGAGTAAATTTATTGTTGCACGCTTATTTAGAATCGAGACGACTTGCAGCCTTTTAAATGCTTACAAAGGAAAAACGCAAAATATATGCAGGGCATTGGCAAAATCAGAAATTGGTTTTGTTGTACCTGTGAGTTAATTTAAATATCATATATTTGAATATTCTCTGTAAAATTCAAGATATTATATTAGCAATAAACAGGAAGTAATAGCCTCATTTAGTTCGGTTTGCTTAAAAAATATGAGACGTCATTCAGGGCTCTTAGCACCTTGCATATTGTCTCTTTAGAGTAGTTCTCCACCCTCGTGTGACCTTGGGTGTTGAACTTGAAAGAAGTAGCAGTTTGTTAGCTATATTTTTTTCGTGATTTTAGCTGGTGAAGAATAGGACAGGAATAATCAGACTGCACTGGTGCCGTGTGAATTTTGCACCATCATTTGCCTTTCCAGATTGTATACATTACTCTGCTAAACATGCAATTTTGCACTGACATATGCACACACGCCTGGACCGACCAACAGAGTGACCGGAGCACATGGTCAGTTTTGCAACCCTTCAGCTGGTGAAAGTAGCTTTTTCACGTCAGATACAGCAAATGTCAGTATATAATCCTTTTATGTAATCAATATGCATTGGTGCAAAACTACTTCGGCATGGGAGCACGCTGTAATCCTGCCCCAGATATGATAAAACAATTCTTGGAAACCAACAACAGAACTGTAAAATCATTTCCAAATTACCTCAGACGGTTTTCACTGAGACAATAGTCCCTTTGTGCCACGGTGTCATTATCAAACTGTCACGGTTATTTTTTAACTGTGGAAGGAAACGCCCAGCGCGCGAGGGGCCGACTGGAAACCAGAGGAAGGCTCCCTCAGCTTTACAGTCCTGTCAGAACAAAGGTAGCAAACCCTCCCACATTTACAATCCTGTCAGAACAAAGGTAGCCAAGGCGGGTTCATGTCATACATCTATATGGGCGTGTCCCAGCCCCTGGTAGACTTCCAGGATGTACACCACAAACATCCAGATTAGCCTACCTGACCAGTACAGTAAAAGTCCTCGCCCACACAAGTGCAGAACTGAAGAGCACGAAAAGGCTGCATGTCCAATTTTATTCAACATCAGTCAATAGAAGACGATATAAAAAAACTGGTGAATTACAGTTGCCAACAGTAGATGACCAGTGACGTGTCAGGAATAAAGCAGATACAGAAACACTCCACTCAGGCTGAACTGGCATGGCGGCCATTTCGCGAGATGGTGCAGACTTCTGAAGAAACGCATCACCTGTGCAGGCTTCTCCCGAAAAATGCTGGTCACGCTCCACTTGTGGGAAGATACCTTGAAGAAAATGTCCATGCTCTAAAATGGTCGCTTCGTTTCCCACACCCCCAATTTCAATTTTCGTAATCTATAAAGAGTCTGTTTCCCTTTGGCTGATCTTCTTTCCAGGAAGATGCGGCACGTAAAAAAAAAGCAATGACAACAAACGGAATAGAAAATCAGTGCTAGGAGTGTCTCTGAACCATTTGTCCAGAAAGTATGAAAGTTAAAACGTAGGCTTGTTCAAGTACTCTTCCATTGTCTAAAAAACACAACAAACAAAAAACAATTATTGCACACTTCAGATGCGATAGCATGCTTGTCAAGTTTCAGGGTAACAAATTAGAATACAATTTTATTGCACAATTAATTAAAATCATTGCAATCACAAATACTGAGATACAAAATAAAGTGCATAGGCTTCAACTTTACATTTTTTGGGCATTTACATTAAAAAGGAATAAAACGGATAATGGTTGTATGAGCTTTATAGTTCTATGGATTTTTCGGAGGCCAAGATGTCCTTTGCGGCCATCAGAAATTTAATAAAAGCGCGCCAACAACTGTGCGAGTCACCCTTCAAACATTCCACCAGGGTATCCTGGCATGTCCGAATGTTTAAAATGCGCCAGATGGATCGAAGCCATTAAGGTATAGATGCATCAAAGGAAACACCGGTCGCAAAGGGGCAGATTCTCAGAATCTGCCCCTTTGCAACCAGTATTTTTGCATTTGGGATGCATCATCCCAAATGTAAAAATCGCAATTTAAGAAATTGCAAAATTGCGATTACTTAAATTGCGATTGCATTTAAAGAATCTCAAATGGAGATTCCTTAAATGCAATGCATCAAAGTAAAAAAAATAGTGATTTCGCTAATAGGGGGAGCAAATTACCATGAAGTTGAACTTCATGGTAATTTGCAATTTTTCAAAGTTCCATTTTACACACACACATGCCCTTGGGGCATGTGTGTGTGCAAGATGTTCTCATATGCAGATTTCAGGGGTGGGACAGGGTGTCCTTTTGACACCCTGGCACCCTTGAAATTGCATTCTCAATTTGCGATTCTCTAATTGAGAATCGCAAATTGAGAATGTCTTCCCATTCATTCCTATGGGCCTCTGGCCCATAGGAATGAATGGGGAGGTATTCCTTAACCCCTTGGGTGCTCACGACGAGGTCAGCTCGTCATGAGCCACGGCGCTCCAGTGCTCATAACGAGCTGAGCTCGTCATGACCGCGCCCGTTCTGTGGAAAGCTCGCACGCTGGGCTGATTCCCCTGCTGTGCTGAGCGTTCCATGGGAACGGGTGTGGCCATGACGAGCTCAGCTCGTCTTGAGCACCGGAGCGCCGTGGCTCATGACGAGCTGACCTCGTCATGAGCACAGGGGCGCTGTACGCCCCCCCCGCCCGCCAGCACAGTGGGGGAATGTGCCCCGCACGGAAGGGGTTAATTGCGAGTCACAATTTGCAAGTCGCAATTAGGGAATGTTTAGAAATCGCTATTTTTTTGCGATTTCTACATGCATAGCCTTTTGCTATTACTTATTAGCGAATCCTTATTTTTCGCTAATAAGGAATCGCAAATGGCATTGTTGATGCATCTATACCCAAGTTCTTAAAGGGCGTAGTATCTCGCAGATACATAATATGTGAGTTCTCCTCCACAGGCGCAGCACTGTGTGGATGAGATTTCTTTGAGGGTAACAGAACAACACAATCATTTATAAAAAATAAATGAATTGGCAAGATAGGAAAATACAGACGCATACATATTTTTCGCGTGCCGCAAACTGAAGCCATTGACCGCCCTACACAGGTCGCAAGGGCACTATTGTTACCAGGGTCTAGCCAGCAGAGAAAAGGGACCTGGCAAATGACAGGATTTGTGAAGGGCGCCCCATACTACTTTCAAGCACTCAGATCTGAAACCGTCAAACTTCAGTCTGTGCTCGTTACTAAACAGGCAAGGAAGGCAGACTTAGATGTTTAGAGCAGCGCCCTCTTAAGGATTTTTGAGGCCACGGGAAAATATATTTTAGATACCTCTGTTGGTGACCACTTTGATTTTATTACCCATTTTCGGCAGATTGAACACTGCTTGATGCCAAACAAACGGGATTCACACAAAAACGGTTGAAATAGGTCTTTTTTGGGGCCCCAACAATCCTTAAGATGACATTTGTCAGTGAAAGACAGATTCAGAGGTGGAGGCAGACAGGGGAAAGGAGAGAGATCGAGTCAGTCATACACACGGGGGATCGACATGGAGACAATGTATTTTTCCAAGGACCCCTGAAAGCTGCGGGCTTTCGGCAATTGCCCACTTTGCCTATCTCTTAAAACATATCAGGTTTAGATGTTCACTGTGTGCGAACTAGGCTGACATGGGCCTCAGAGTCTATAAAAGTCACAACCCTGCCATGTTATTGAACAGTCATACAACGGCTAAAATGTATTTATGAAGTCAGGCACAACAACTCTACAGGTTTGTCAGAACCGACACAAGCCTTTCACACTTACATTTTTTTTTTAAACCCGGAGTTTGCACCTTATTGGTGGTTATGTAACAGTCTTGCCTCATTAAGGTTCAAACTTTCACATTCAAAAGCAAGCTAATCCGTAGCTAGCCGAGTTCTTGCCTTTTAGCTAAAAATCAAACGCCTGAAACTCGACATAGTAAAAAAAAAAGTTGCGGGCAAAGCAAAATGACCCAAGACCAAAACTGATTTAAGCATACTCCTCTACTGAAATTGCAGTTGGCATTTAAAAATTCCCTCAATTCAATCTGTGGTTTTTTTTTTAGTCAAAGTCTACCATCTCACAGCAATTGTTGTTAGGTTTTGCTAAAAACAGCATATCTGTCTGGAAGAACTCCTACCCTATTCACATTGGCCTTCCTGTGTTTTTCATGGTATGCCGTTGACTTTAAAGTCTGTCTATCAAGGTCACGGTATCTCGGTCTCATTTATGTTTCTATTGGGTTTTGGAGATGTGCCATCAAGTAATGCTCTGCGGGGATGTTGGTGGATCTGGCATCCATTTACTCACCCATCTAATTCCAGTACTCATCATCACTGCCGGGGCAAGCTATCAACAGAGAGGCCCTGGAGAACAAAACTTCCCGATACTCAGTACCAGCCCAAAACTGGCATTCTCCACCCTTTAAATTTCCAAAGGTCCTGTATAATTTGTTGTGCGACAGCCCACCCTAGTCTAGGGAACTGTTCAACAGGACCTCTCTGCATCCAGTCACCCGACCTTGGGCAACTGGGTCGGAACGAAGTGTGAGGGTACTACGTCCCTGGCAGACCCCCAGCATTCTACTGTCGGAAACTTTCCAACTAACTGAACACACAAACATTTTCACCTCAAACACAAACAGACCTGCACAGATTCTTAGCCTATCAGGAGCACACCCAGCCCGTCAATCACTCCTAAACAAATGTACCCTAGAAGTAGAACTTCCTGGCCACCTATCAGCGCAAGGTAATCTTCAGCCAGTGCACACTCTTCTCCTGATCACATGCTCATGTTCTCAAAAGGATGGGGTCACTGCATTACACACTGAAACCCAATGAATGACGTAGGTCTGTTACAATGTGCACCGCATCCTAACTCATGGAAGCCATAAGCATACATTCGTGGTTTCCTCCATCAAATGTGTTTCTTGCAACAGAAAAACACCATGCACTGCTCCACGAATTCAAAGTCTAGTCAAAAATAAGGACGCACTCAAAAAATGTGAACACTTTCAATTTTGGAGAAGAATCCTAAATTTTGGTTACACAATAGAAATAAATGAATTTGAATCATATCCATACCTTTAATAAGTCGCCCCTCCAAACACCATTTCTTCCCAAATTAAATTGTATTCTCGGTTTCGTCCTCCACGCTCTACTACAAGCTGCCTACCAACCTGGGCCCCCACAATCACCTGCGGATAAAACAATTTTAACCACCTTTGTGATTGTAATGCCTTTCTGCAGTACTTAGCTACTGATTCTCTCAGCACAAACTTGGCTGAGGATTTCTCTCAAAAGAGAATTAGGGTTAAACTGAGGCAGTGCTTCTAGGATTGTTGTAACCGAGTGTATAACAATGCCTAACTGCCAGTGCCGGTTCTGAAAGAATAGTACAGCTGTATAAAAATCCAGTTACAGTCAATAATGAGTTGTCTTAGTCCCCTTTATTTTTAAAACAATTAAATGCATTGTTGTACAGTCCAGAACACATATATTTCTTTTGGCAGCAAAGATAGGGAATAGCTTATAGCGTGCATTTTCCATCACAAAGTTGAGATTTCTAAATGTCTTCTTCATTACAGAACAAGCAACATTGTTAGCACATTGCATCACAATCCATGTATTCTCTGTAACATAAGTTCCTTGGCCCTCTGTTCCTTCAGGATCATTTTCAATGGTACAGACCAGGAAGACAACTTAGGTCGGCCAGTTTAGGACTGGTCAAAACAGCTCGTATCAGGAAGGCGCGCTGGGGCGAAAGGAGCTTTGTTAGGGGAGCAGTGCTGGCGTGGAACTCCCTCCCTTTTTCCCTTAAACAAAATGAGAATCTGCTGGCATTCAGGAAAGATCTGAAAACATGGCTCTTTTCCCTCTAGCACCCGAATGTCCATTCCCCGGGAACTATCACTTCAGTGCCAGGACACCGACTGGTATTAGCGCGCTTTATAAGTGTTATAATAAATAATAAATTAATAAATAAGGAATTTCAAAAACCTGATTAATTTTCCCTTTTCTAATTTTCATGGTTTGCAATAATTTTTAGGTCAATCAGCTTTAGATATCTGCCACCACTCATGCCAACAAAAAACACTCACCATCCGGGGTTTTTGCTTAGCCACCTTCAGCCATTAGCCTGTTTGGGCCGTCCCTTTCAACCATGCTTTTGAGAGCGTGTCATTTACATTTTAGTTCAGTCCAGAGAAGTATTAGTCTTATAGTTTAATGCTTGCTAATAGGTATGATTTTCCACTTGCCTAGGACTTCTTCCAGATAGGGTGCATTGACACTGAATAACATTATGTACAGTAAAAGGGGCGATTTTTGATCTTTAAAGTGTTTTAGCACTGTGCTTTTGATGCTGCACCAACGGCGGCTGTGCACCTAAATATGATTGTCACCTACAAGTGTTTCTGCACTCCAGCTGATGTTTCTCCATTGACTATTCTGAATCCAAGTGATGTTTCACCTAAACAGGTTTCCTCTAACAAGTGTTTTGACATTTGCTGTAAAAGTGATAGTGTACCTACATGTGAATGTAATTTTGCTCCCAAAAGTTTCCATACAACTGCTGATCTAGGACACAGGATTTATTTTCAAATTAGTGATTTTGCATGAAAATGTAGATTTGTGCTCCTAAACGTTTTTCAATCACATGCTGCATTTGCACCTCAATGGTCTGTCACCAATATGTGAAATAATATTGATTGACCTCCAATTGTACCAAATGTACCTCTTACTACTCCATTTTCAATCTGACGAATCCAAAACAAAGAAAGAACTTCCCATCACATCCAATTCCAGGATGCATTTAACAACGCATCAGAGATCATATTGCCTCCTGGCCTACTCAAACCTACCTTACACTTTTGGAAATGTCAATCTCTGAAAGCCAGTCCCCAGTTCTTAATCGTTGACAAATGTCTGAGACTGGCCTGTAAATTGAATTACTCTTTTTTTTATTTCCTTTTGGTCTCAAAGAACACAAAAATCCCTTATGGTGTAAATGTGCTACACTTCACCCTGCATCAAAATGTGAAGTTCTTGATATTATCCTTAGATATCAATTTTTTACATATTGTTTGATAGCCCGATGAACATAAAAGCTTTTAACATTGCCAAGGAACTTTACAAGGATACTGTGCCTACCATTTCTACAGACTAGGACACTACTAGCTCAACCTCATCCTCCATCATTGTCTACCCATTACCACCCACACACTCACTTGTGAATGATACCAACCACGATAAAGTCACCATAAGTCATGGTAGTCATGATCAAGACCTGGAACCAAGTTACTCATTCACCTATTTATGTATTGCAACCCTGGATTTTACCTAAAGTTATATGTTTTTTCAATGTATTTTCATGGCTCTATGTCGATTAAAGATTTTTGAGTTGAGTGACTCTTGAACCCACAAATCGAAATACTGTCAGGAACCAGACCTACAGACCTCCACTGCCCACCGGGCCTCAATGCAGACTCCATCAACCAGTTAATTAACTTATCACATTTAGCTACAGCAATACAAGAGCACAGAACACAACTCTTCGCGGAAGGACTCTACCATCCAAGGGCCTGATTCACACATGAGGCAAGATTACGTGCCTCATGCTACATTACAGCCACTTTCTACAGTCAAGAGCACAAAGGACTTATTACCCACCCCCCCCCCGGGAAACGGGCACTACAATGCGGCCGTTTCCACGAAAACCTTTACCACGCATGCATTACAACGCATGCGTGGTAACAACAAGAGGCTTTACCACGCATATCTTTACTACGAAATTCGTAGTAAATACGTAGTAAAGGTATGTGTGGTAAATGAAAAAAAAGGGGGGTTTAAGGGGTCTCCCTCCAAAAACTAAAAAAACGAGGGATCAAAAAAGGGGGGTTAAAAAATGAACTAACCTGAAGTGACGAACATCAAGCAATCAGCGTCGTTAAAGAGGAAACGGAATTAAACTTCCGCTTCCTCTTTACGACGTACGGCCGACGTAACCAAGAAGATGGACGTAACCAAGAAGCTGGAGAGAAGACGAGTTAAAAAGGTAAGGGGAAATGAAATTAAAAAAAAAAAAATAAGGGTTAATGGCGGGGGTAATTAAAAGGAGTAGAGGCGGAGGACGTAAAAGGGGACAGGTGTAACCTTTAACAAGAATATGCCCTCACCATGCATAAATTAACAAGGAAAAACGTTGTTAATCTATGCGTGGTAAAGAAATATTAGTGGTAAAGGTTATGCGTAGAAAACAAATTCCGTTGTAACGCATGCGTGGTAAAGGCTTGCGTTGCAACTGAGTTCGTTGTAACGACATATAACCCCCCCCACACATGAGATCCAATTGAAAGTGAATCACTGGCAATAGAATAGACAGCCTGCAAATCCTACTGTCCATCTCTCTCTAGCGCAAGCTCTGGTCTGCTAAAGACTGCTCTTACAATATCCCATTTTTATACTTCATTCAGCACGCCTACTCCTGAGAAGTACAATATTAACATCAAACCCAAACACTTCCAAGCATTCCTCCACGCACATTCTCTCCAACATACCCCACACACCTGAATACTCCTTGATCACAGAACCCACAACACATTCTATTATCATATTTAACAGAGCTAAATGTCCCACACATAATAAAATATCGATCTGCCAAATCAATCTCACAACAATCTCCGGCTCTCACCCCAGTGACACATTTCTCACACCCCACATCAGAGCAGTCCTTCTCAACTGTTAGTCTGCAGTCTAATGCAATTTCCAGGTTTACCCTCATCCAATACGCTTAACGCAATTGCACTCAAGGAATCCTAGTTCTGTACGTTGTTGGTATAACTTTCTTACCACAGAGACTAAACATCCTCTACATCTGTAGAACTGAATAAAACTGCGTGGGTTGGGTTTATGCACAAGGAGTTCCTTAAACGCAAAAATGATGGACTCAGACGCCTCCTTATTGTTCCAATGCATCACCGTGGACACAAACACTACACTTAAACTACTTAGATTGGTCATCTTAGACTGTCCACCTAGCAGGCAACAGCAGCTCTGTTGATGGTTCTCTTGATCATGCCACTGGTCAACCCACCTCATATTGAAATTACATTGTCTTGAGAGATTTAAATCTCCACTGAGGAAAAGATGCAGGACCCCACGCCTCTCTCCCCAAATCCTTTACAACTGGAAACACCACCTACTCTCTAGAATGCGCCTTCATGATCAACAGTAAGACTCGACCCCATCCTGATTTTCATAAAGAAACACCACATAACATCTCGAATCCTCTCAAATTAGACCAGTCACCCAACTTTTTAGAGCCTTTCACAACACCCTATTCATAAAACCACAGAGAGAATAGGTAACATTTAGAGACTTCAGACACAATGAGAAAAAGGTATTTGTAAAGCCAAAAGGTTTAGCTTAATTGTCCTACCACATACACATACAAGCAGTATCAAATGTGTATATTCTTTGCATCCTATCTCTGTGTATACCATTACTCAGATGAAGAGTATATACAATCCCCCGAGGCCAGATCAATTGTCAAGGTTCTAGTATCTGGAGCGCAGGAGCCTTGGCCAACGCTAGAGCAAGTGTGGAGCGGAATGTCTTTGGAGCAAATGCCCAACCAGGCAGGAGGTTGTGGCCTGGTAGAAGGATTTTGTTTTGCAACTACTGTGTTTTACCCAATGCCAGTATTAAAAATACACTTAGGTAGTTTACCTACATATAACACATGGACTGGAGGGAGCCTGCAGTCAGCAGTGAATCTGCCATGGGACAAGCCTTAGCAGAATTATCAGTGGATGTGTACAGACAGGCATGAAGGAATTGCTGGAAGCAGGCGACTGATATGGATCCAAAGAGTCCAACGCACTAATACAAATATATACATCACAGAGGAAATACGAGACCTCAAAATGATGGCCATGCTTATTGCCAAAGTGAATTTGTACACCGGAGTAATATTTAGAATAAGGTCATCTTTGTGTAAGGTACCAAGAAGAGCAACCTGAAAATTAGCCAGACAAAGGTAATCACCCTTCTGATGAACTGGTCCTTCCTGTGCTGCAATGGCTCGACAGACATAGAATTCCACGAGCAAGCGCTCTTCAGGGACCACGGAGGACTCATGGACTGCACTTTGACAGTTTTGGAATAACTTTCTAGTAAGGGCTGCAAATGGAGTTTGGCAGTTTTCAACCAACTGAAGTCTTCAATTAAGGCAATATTTGTTTACTGCTGCTGTCCTGAGAAACTGCAGATGCTCAGTTGATCTTGGTTATAGTATTTAGTATATAATTTAAGTGTGGTGCTATCAACAAAGATAGACATTTCATATCTGCCTCTGGCAAGAGGTGCCCTAAGATGGCCCAGGCCCCAATTTCTCAACACAGACCTCCATACTTAGTACCCTATAGTGGTGTGACCGTACCAGTTTATTTGGGTAATCCATTACTTTCCGCATGTTATGGAACCTTGCTGCACAGCTCCTAATGGGTTTCAGTTTGTGTCATGAACTACTATACTGCAAGCTCTGGTTTTGTGCAAAAGGACACACATGTCTTTGTGAGAATTCATTGGGTGTAGTAGTTGCGAATACAGCCTGGATGAGACGAGGGTGAACTGCCACATGAACTAGGAGTCTGCTAAGTTGAGTACTATTATAAAAGGCAGCAGGAGTTATTTTACAGAGTGCTCCCATTCCATTTGGTATGATGAGACATTAACTTAATGGCACAGTTTTTGCCTAGGCAATAGAAAGAGGGAGAGGCTATCAGTTTATTGTCTTGCAATGAGATAACAACCATTTGCAGAGAAGGCCCTTCCTGGAAGAAATTTATTGCACTACAGTGCCCTCTGAATTTCAAGTGATCTTACGACTGGGACAACATACAGCATTTCTGAAAGTAACTTTTCGGTTGGAGACTGCTCAGAAGCTAGACATTTGGGCACGTAAATTAAGTAACTCCGTTTTCCTGGTAAGACTTTCCTGCACTCTCTACTGTATTCTTTTTTGGTTCAGTACGGATACTTCTGATATACTTGATAAAGTCTTAATTTGGAACAAAACAGAGAACAATGGCCTTTCAGAATATAATTCCTCTTCTTATTAGCAGTTGTTTGAGGTCTTTTATTTTTACCCACAGGTGCCATGTACCCTACAGTTCCAGAAGTGGGAAGGTAACATTTAATTCTACTATTCCGATCGGGGAACCACCTAGTTTCAATGATACCGCCGTTTTGTGCCCGGGTTAGGCCCCAGTAATGAAGCTGCACATTTTATTACATTGTCCTAATTTTGTACAATAACATTTCTGCTGTGACCTTTTGCACATATTGGCGTGCACGACAATGTTGGATTTGCTTTTCTGAAACTACTTTGTTTACACATCTAGCTTTGCATAACGTTATCACGATGCCTCTAACACCATGTACAAGGCCTCTTTACGCACTAGGTACAAATGACATTCCATCTTCATCCATGGGGTGACAGGGCTATCTACATATCCATAACATTGCTAATCTATACCTACATCACAAGGATGCTTTCTATTATAAATAATGAGCATACCAAAAAAAGAGGAGAAACTTCATCTACCACCAAGGGTCCCTACATGCTGAAACTTCACCATGCTACGGTCTCATATCTACGTGAGGGGTGTCCAGTTCGTGAGCAAGACGGGTCCTACATTCCCTCTCACCAGGTAATGGGGTTGGATCATCCCTTGGGGGAATTCTTGGCTTCACACCTACACACTCTGGGTACATGTAGAGTAGGGTTTGCATAGTAGGAATAAGTCTGATTACTACCTTGTATATATACACTGTTTAGACACCATGATAGAACTGAATCTACTATTTACTCTTTTGTTGTTTTTAATCACTCATCTGCTTCCGTCTACTGATTATCACGGCACATGTATTCTAAACTAGAATAACGTTGGTTCAATAAATATATTGAAAACATCCCACTGTGTATTCTCTGCATATTTCTCCGAGCACAAGCAAAAATGAGTGACTGAGCAAAAGATTCTGACCTGTTACAATGATCCCTGAGGAGTCAGGATATTCATATTCAGTGGTTGCCAGAAACTATTCATCCCTGGTAAGGTTAGGGGGCTTATGGCGGCACTGTGAGCTAGCTGGTCTCTAGGCCAAAATAACCTACAGGGGTGCTCAGATTCAGTATAGGCACCTCACCTTAAGTTTGTTGTCCAACAAACGTGCAGATCCAATGCATTAGTAGAACTACATGACACCGTCTCCACCCCATCGGGTTGCTCTATTCAAATATACGTTAATGCCGGAATTGATATTAAGGGGAACATGAAGTGGAAGACTTGAGCCTTATTTAGAGATTTTCTCTGAATAGGGCAACTACCTTTTGTTCATTGCACTACAGAGAACTGGGTCTGTTCTTTAAATGCAGCCGCTTATGCAGCTAAAGCCTTTAGAGTTCAGCTGACTGCTGACCAGCACACAGATGCAAAGTACTTTGTTTTCTTTCACTGGCCTACCTTTATGTCCACAGTCTCTGCCTCCAGACTTCCTTCACCAGATGATAAAGGCACCCAACAAATCTGAAGAGAAGGATTCACTGAATCATACATTTAAGGCCTAAGTTCGTCGCCCGGAAAGCCTCCGACCGCTGGTTGGAGGCTTTCCGATCGACATTGTAGGTTTAATGTCTGGCCGCCATATTATGATGACGGCAGTCGGAGTTTACACCGGCGGGGGAATCAGACGCAGCAGTGACAGGCTCAAGGAGCTCGTCAGCCAGTCAGAAAACCCTCATAATCCCTGAAAACGGTGTTTCCACCTTATGGGTTATGATGTCGGTTTCCGACAGCCAAGCCATGTCGGTATTTCGGACATGGATTGGCTGTCGGAAACTGACTTTGGGAGCCCCTAGCAGGGCCCCCTTGGCCTCCGCATTTGGCCCATAGGTGTCCCCTAAACATCCGTGCACTGTGTGGCAGGCATCGTGAGGTGCATGCCTCACGGTGCATGGATGTTTAAAAAACTTCTTTTTTTTTTTCAATGGGAGCTTGTGATGCGGGTGGTTTCAGCCCGCCCCACAAGCTACCATTGAATAATGGAAGTTTGCAACCTCACCATGTGCGGTCGCATCCTAATTGCGTGGTTTCTTTCATAAAAGTGTGTCGGTCAGAGGCAACTCAATTAGGCCCTTAATTCTGGGTGCCAAGGGCTGCTGTGTGATGGATTAGCCCTTCAACAATGGCAACCAGGTGTGGAATTCGACCTTCAGTATCTGTATCTTGGTACACAAGGTTAAAGTGAAGGGTACATATTATAGTGAGCATTATTAATATAGTAGTGTACATAGATATATATTGCCCCCGCATTGCACTGCTTATGACCCACCTACTTTAATTTTTAACATTTGCTCCAGGAAAGTTGTGGTCCCTGTGGCTGCGGGAGGGGTAGTGAGGGAGAAGCGCAACCCCCCGCATTAATATTATATTTAGCCCCGGGGATGAGGTGATCCTCTGGGCTGCAGGGAGGCTGCATGTCCCCTGCATTCGTGCCATGTTTTGCCCCTGGGAGGTGGGAGTCCCGGGGCAGCGGAGAGGGGAGTGCGGCATGCTCCCCCTGCCTTTGTGTCATGTTTTGCCCCGGGGAGGTGGCAGTCCCTGGGGCTCCGGGGGCCTCCATGCTTTTGTAAAACATTTGCCCTGGGAAGGTGGCGGTCCGCAGGGCATTAATTATGAGAAATGACCCAGGGAGGTGGCAGTCCCTGGGCTGCGGGTGCCTCCATGCATTAGTGAAACATTTGCCCTGGGGAGGTGGCGGTGCCCAGAGCATAAATTATGAAAAATGACCCAGGGAGATGCCGGTCCCCAGAGCTTTAGGGGTCCGAGGAGGGTGGCCCTATGCACCCCCCTCTGACATATTATAGACATGGCCCCAGAACCTGGGCCACCAGGGGGCAGATTTGAAAGGAAGCGGGGCGAGTACACACTTTTTTCCCCCCCGGCTGGCGTCGTGGATGTTAAACTTTTTTTTATAAAAATGCGTTTTTGCCCCTGTGGGACCCCCCTCAAGAGGCCTAGGTGGTCAGGGTGTTTTTGTACCTTGTCCCCTTTTCTTTTTTTTACGATTTGCTTCTGTGACTTGGTTCAACCGAATCACAATGTGGCTGCCAGCACTTCCTGGTTTGAAGCGCTGGCAGTCAATCAGATCTCAGCACTGGATCGGGATGGGGGTCGCGGATCCACTGCGTCCCTATGTATACAACTGAAAATGTATTTAAATAACTCAGCAACTACTACCAGATGTACACTATTTAACAAAAAGGTCACCTTCTCGACCAACAGCTACCTTTCTTCTGGTTTCAGAGAAAGGAGATGTGATTAAAGGAAAGAGGTGTGGGCAGTTTACAGAGATACATAATAGAAAAAAAGGCAAAGGGACTTGGACTTCAGTAGGATAAGGACAGAGAGGAAAGAGAGAATAGGCCATAGCAAGGATGAGAGGTAAGGTAGAAGGGGTAGTTCTATAGTAGGGGGAAAGGTAAACATTTGATTGTGTTGATTCTAGGTTAAATCTTTATGCAGTGTTTTAGTAACATGGGGAGGAAAATTGTCAAAAATTGCAAGCAATCTCAAGGTATAGAAATAACTACACAATTCAATTGTGAGACAGTAGTTTAGTTATGTGCTTTTTGGAAGTACTAAAATCCGGTCAATTGTTTGT
Source organism: Lissotriton helveticus (assembly GCF_964261635.1). Classification (NCBI taxonomy): domain Eukaryota; kingdom Metazoa; phylum Chordata; class Amphibia; order Caudata; family Salamandridae; genus Lissotriton; species Lissotriton helveticus. The sequence continues at coordinate 445,829,700 of NC_136072.1, read as the reverse complement.
TCTACAATAGGATTGCTTTTGTATTTGCCGAATGTCAAGCTTGTTTTGAGTCGACCGAGAGGCAAGACTTCATCTTTTGCATCTGATCGTTATAAAGAAGGAGCATCAGTGTCCATCGTGGTCAGGTTGGGAATAAACAGTTCTTAACCTTTCTCCTGAATTCCAGGTTACTTTTAATGGCTCCTATTTTTACTAGGAGGGATTGCCACAGTTTGGTAGCATGTATGGAGAACGCAGTGCTATGAACTGGTTTTATCTTATTAGGGGAAATTATTAATCACAGGGCAAGCCCAGAATGCAAGCTTCTAGACAGGAATAATTTTCACCTGGAGGTATAACAAACTTTACCAATCATCACCTTGTGAGCGACACACTGAAATCTTTGCCTTTTTTGTGTATAATTTGGACAATCTGCTGTGTCTGTATAGACAATTTATCAAGACAGTGTTTTGATTTCTGCCATGCCTGATGAAGTGTTGTGATTTGTCCTTTTACCTTTTTTAAGTCATCATTCATTCAAGGAGCTTTCTTTGTTCTTTTGCCCTATTTTGAGACATGTTAGTTGGATTATTATCTCAAATGCTGATGCCATCCGGTCTCACAACTTCTTTTATTGTTTGGAATAAGCCAAACATTAAGAACTTGGAATCCCAACATAGTTCAGTCTGTATGTGGTTGCCCAAAAGAGGTGGGCTAGAGGAGTGTATTGGAGGTATCCTGTGCCGATGGAAGAGAGGTGGTGATTGTTTCATGTGACCGAGAAGTCTATTGCAGAACATGGGGTCTAGTGTACCATCTGCTAAGCGGGTCAGTCCAGAGGCAATCTGGAGTCAGCTATGTGTAGTGAGACCTGATAGAGTGGCATTAGATCGAGGCATTTTTGGTTTGTCGAAATAAACATTTAGATCATGATGGATGCATAGGCTGGAGTGTCTGATACATAGATCTGCTATTGCATCTAAGGAGGAGTCTGGATTAGCTCTGTGACAGGGTGGAGGTCTGTACAGTGGAAGGAAGTTAAAGGTGAAAAAAACTTTTAAAACATATATTTTTTAAAACTGGGAACATTTGATGGAAAAGAATAACCTAAAGGCTGATTTTTAAATGAGAGAACGGTCAAAATCTGGTTGCATGGATTGTGTTGGATACAGTATTGTGTTCATGCAAACTGGGCATCTTCTTTAAAGATTTATTCACTAACAATTGAAACGGCGCAGAGCAGAGGCTTTTTTTTAATTTAGAGTTAGTTGTTGAAACCTCTTGCCACAAGTAAAACATGTCTAGCACCCAACAAATATGATGCCAAGACACAGAGGCATTGGGCACAGTACACGTTGCTGTACCACAAACAAATCGAAATATTTGGGAGTGGATATAATGAGCTGCAGAAAAACATCAGCCGTTACTATTAATCAATTGAATACCCAGAGTCTGGTTTTACAGGGCTGAATGGGCCTGTTTAGATTCAAACATGTGATGTGATAGTATATGGATGCTAATGTAATGCCTTGAAGTACGTTTCCTCTGCTCTAACACTACCACGTTGATGGGCACTACAGATTCTTGGACACGCACTCCATGTTTTGCATCTTTGGTGTTAGATGCACTTTTCCTCATTTACTTTCTCTTCAGTGTCAGTGCCTTCACTCTTGAGATGAACACCTTTCAGCCTTAAAAAAAAGTTCATGGCTCTTAGAGCCAGACTGAGATTTAATTTTAAGTGATACTCATCTGCATTTGTATGGGTGAGTAAGTATACGGTCATGATAGCAATGGATTACAAGTGACTGAAACAAAAAAAGCAGTGTGCTGTGTTGCCGTAGTTCAATAGGATTGTGCGGCGGGAAGGGGACGCAGTGGAAACAGTAAATAGCCCTTCGATCTGAAAAAAATAATCAGATTTCAACATCGTTGGAGTTCATCCACAGTGTTGGCTAAAACCTCTTTGCAAACTAGTCAACTACGAAAATGTAAACACCAATTCTTGCAAAAAGGATGGCTGGCGTGTAAAAAGTGAAAGGGATATACACTGAAGCAAAGCTTTCTGCTGGGCTGCGACATAAATACATATATTTATCGGAGTTCACACCCAAACCAGGCAATTCACTGCAAAAGGTACTATGCTTTGCTTAACACTCAGATAACACCAAGTGGTTTAGAGAAAGATAGACAGACAGACAGACAGACAGACATTCATTCATTTTGTGGTCACAAAGTATGCAATTTGCAAAATCGCAGGTTTATGACCGGAAAATGACTTTATATACTAAATCTCGTTTGCTAGCCAGAAAAGTCTTCAGAAGTGGCAAAAGGGAATTGTGATTCCTTAATTGCAATTAGGAGGGAGGCGGAAAAGGGGCATCTTCTCCCATTTGCAATCTGAAATGAGCTGAATCAATGGTTTTGGCAGCGCAAAAGAGCTTACTCTCTAGTAATTGTGTTGGGCAGCCTCGGGGAGCAGGCTGTGGCCACAGGAGCCAATGAATACTCCCTCTGATGTCTTCCAAATTGGAAAATATTTTTATATTTGAAGCAGCACCTGTTCCTTTAAGAAACAAGGACTGCTTTAAAAGGACAATATGTATCCTTTAGTCATGCTCATGCAGGGGTGGTGCTCTTCTGCATCTTGGTGTTCACTATCTTGTGTTTATTTATTTATTCAAAGTTTTATATAGCGCGAACAAGATCTTTACAGATATCAGAGCGCTTCACAGGGGGGGAGTGGGCAACAGGAGTCGTAGCCAATCACCGGGGGTTGCACATAGAAACCTGCCGTATTAATATTTATCAGATAAGTCATTTTGCAATTTACTTAGACCCTATTCCCAACCTATTAATATATATGCTGCATCACAAAATGAAAGGTAGGGCACATAAAGTTGGTTCACAATTTGAACCCACTACTCGCCTTTTTGCACATCAGGACAGATGGGTTTGTGGAGATACAGGCAGGTATATGTGCAGCAGGGGCTAAAGGGTCTTTCACCAATATGGCACTCTGTGCCCCTCTCCACCATCCAACAGCAAGACAAGCAATGTAAGGGTGCTATTGCTTGACAGCCATGTTTCACTGAAGAAGCCATCCACCAAGGTCTTGTTGAAGTAATAGCCCATATTCAATTGTTTAAATCTTTACTCTACAGAGTAGAGTTTTTCTGCTTCCAGACTGTGTAAGAAGGGACTATGCTTCAGAGCTCTCCTTATACAAGTCTCTGTGACAAGGGTTCTGTTCAGAGACGGATGATTGGGCCTAATCAGAATTTACACTGAAGGCACCAATACAAAAGGTGTCAGGACTGGGTTTTGAGATGTGACACTAGCTGTATTGTATTGTATTTGCATTTATTTAGAGCTTACTACCCCTGACGAGGCATCAAAGGGCTTTTTCGGAGAGCAGCACGCTACTCCGGAACCCATAAAAGATTAGTGGTAAATTAGTATAGTAAAATATGAAATTAATTTGAGTGGTGGATATGTTAGTTATTTGGATTGAGAAAGATAGTGGAGGAATAGAGGAGGGAACTTTTTTTGCATTTATATAACTCTTGCTTTCCATGATGGGGTGTTTAAGTGCTTTTTTCAGCAAGTAGCACGCTCCTCTGGAAACCTTACAGTGTATGCGTTGCCACACAGAGGAAGGCCCTCTGCAGAGCGGATCTGGTCACCTTTCTGTTGCTTATTTCTATATTTGGGTGTGAAACCGATTCTAATGAGGTGCAAGCAATGCCCAGACAGTGTTACAAATGATTAAAAATCCCGACATAAAGAAGAAATACTATCACAAAATCAAGCATTATGCTGCATAATTTAGCCCTCTCCTGCAGCAGAATTCCAGTGGCCCTGCATATGAGGGACAGGTTTACATACTCACAAAACAAATCAGATACAGGAGACTGTGACACTGAAAGTAAACACTTCATTACAGGTGGAACATGCATTCTTGGTTTTCGACATGTTTGCTGTGTCAGTAGTAGGTTTATGGGGTCAGACAGAATGACCCTGTTTTGTGGCAATTCAACCTTAAAATCTATAAGGTTGCATTTGTACAGGTATGTATGTCACATAAACACAAATTGAATGTCATGAAGAAGACACAGAGTTTGGAGACTACTCATACTGGGTCTCAGACATAAAAAACATAAGTCAGGAACATTAGATGGTTTTCGAAGCATTGGCTTCCAAATCAATGGCAATCTGGAGCGCTGGAATGTTTAAGGACCCTGTGAATTGTAAGGCGTTTATAATTGAGGGCTGCGTTGTAAATTATACACTTGTTATCTCTATGATTTGCTCTGTTTCCATGTTCTTCCCTCCCTGTATTCTGGAATGGTATTACGACTGAGGACTCTGAGTTCTGCCAGGGCAGTTGGTCGACTGGTCGGCAGGCGCTGGGTCCCTCACTGCTGCGCTCGTAAATAAACCTCTTAATCTACCTTAAATGGTCCGTGAGTTTATCTACAACAATTTGGCGACTTGTGGCTGCTGACTCCTGACTTACCCTGCTGTCTGACACCGAAGACATGGTGGAGAAGTTCCCGGTCAGAGCAATGCGCAGTGGGACCCAGCAATAACGAACCCAGTGATGTTGCAGTAATCTCCCACCGTGAGATTTCGGCCATCGGAGACCTCATCGCCGGATTTTGGAGCTGTTTCAGGACAATTTGCCAATTTTAACTCGATTTACCTGTAAGTAGCAGCGTATCCTAGCAACAGTCTTGAATCTCCTCTCCCGTGTACTCGAGCCCAGCACGTGACTGTAACCTGTGTCTGACGTATCTAAGCGTCAAGGTCCTTTCCAGACGTCCGACCATTGTTTAATGACGTCGACACACTCGGAAGTCAAGACGTGCGTCTCAAGCCTCGTTTGAGCTGAGCGGCCATTTTAAAGATACAAACTGAACGCAGTGCGCTGAATCTACCGATCTCCTCAAACTTTGACGAGGGTCAGATCCGTCGGTGCTTCACTCAGCGACAAGAAAAGGAAACAAAGGTATTTATATTTACTACTCTGTTCATCAATTAACCTAATTTACAGAATGGCAACGGCACAAAATATAAATATCACATCTCCTCCACCCTTTTTAAATGAACCAGGAAATCCTCCTGTACCATGGGAGGATTGGTTCATTATATTTGATAATTATTTGGAGGCAATTGATGGGCAAGAATTCTCTTCAAAGAGGAAAAAGGCAATTCTATTGAGTACACTTGGGAAGGAGGGACAGAGGATTTTTAGATTTTTGCCAATCGCGTTACAGGCGAATGGTGAAGCAATTCCTGATATGTATAAAGAGGCAATTTCCAGATTGGAAGTTAAATTTGCAAAAGAGGAAAACCTTGTGATGCATCGATACAAGTTTTACACCCAAAAACAGAGATCGGAGGAGGGTATTGATGACTTTGTCACCCGCCTCAGGGAATTGTCAATAAAATGTAAATTTGGGACTATGGCAGAAGAACTTATTCGTGACCAGCTAATAGTGCAGTGTAGCAGTCGCAAAATACAAGAGAGACTTTGGGCAGCCAAAAATCTAGCGCAAGTCATCGAAGAATCAGAGAAGTGCATCAGAGTTATTGAGAACTCTAAGAAAAAACAATTAGATCAGGAAGTATCTATAGTTTCAGACAGAGATGGAGAATATGACTCCCAATCTGGCGTGGATGACTCTGTTGCTGTCATCAGGAATAAGTGGAAAACTCTTCCTAAGAAAACCACTTCTCAAAGCAAGTTTTGCAATCGATGTGGCAGTAATTCACATTCCTCGGAAGCCAGATTTTGCTTCGCCGCAAACAAAGAGTGTTTAAAATGCGGAAAAATAGGACATTTCTCGAAAATGTGCAAAACTAAGAGTAAGCAGAAAGTTGCTGTCGTGGAAGATTCCTCATGTGACTATGGAGGTGACAAGCTATTAGCAATTGGTGACTCAGATGTTGCCAATGTCAACGATCAAAGAATGAATAGACCTAAAGCCATGTTCACAATAGATGAGCGCGAAGTGTCGCTGATGGTTGACACTGGATCCCGACACACTATCATTCCTCAGTCAACATTTAAGGAACTTTGGTTTGACAAACCTTTACTCAAGAGTGACATATCTCCCAAGGGATTTCAAGGAGAAACCATAGATATTATTGGTTACTTTGAATCTAGCATTGTGTTCAAGAAAAGGTCCATAATGGGGAAGGTTTATGTGTCATTTGATGGACCACCCATTTTAGGGTGGATTCATCAATATGATCTCTATATAATCATAAATCCGAGGGCTCCTGACCAAGTTATGGTTTTAGAAGATGACTCGATAGACATGATTTTGAGTGAGTTTGTGTCCGTTTTCAGGAATGAATTGGGTGAGTTGAAAGGCTATTCACATTTGATAAGGATGAAGGAGGGGTGCATACCCATCCAGCACAAACTCAGGAGAGTTCCTCTCGCCATTAGGGATGACGTGAGAGTGATATTAGAAGAAATGTTACAGAGTGGGGTCATCGAACCTGTAGAAGTGTCACCATGGGTTTCGCCAGTAGTGATTTCAAAAAAATCGGATGGCAAACTACGCTTCTGCATTGACCTCAGGTCTGTGAATAAGTGTGTGGTTGCAGACATTTTCCCCCTCCCAAACATTAATGAATTGGTATCTACACTACAGGGCGCCAAATATTTTTCAAAACTTGACCTTAAAAGCGCTTACCACCAGGTTAAACTACATGACACTTGCAAGCATATCACCTCATTCATCACCACAGAAGGTGTTTTTCAGTTCACTCGTTTACCGTTTGGTTTAATTTCGGCGGCAAGTGTTTTCCAGCGTTTGGTACATGAGTTATTTAAAGGTCTTGCAAAAGTGATATACTTCCAAGATGATATCCTTGTGTTTGGCAGTTCTGTGGAGGAGCACAATAAATTACTCAGGCAGGTACTGCATAGGATTGACGATGCGGGACTTACATTACGTAAAGAGAAGTGTGTTTTTCTTGTCCAGCAGATTGAGTACCTAGGACATGAGATCTCTGTGGATGGTATTAGACCCAAGAAAGATTTGCTACTAGCAATAAGATCAGCTCCTCGCCCAACTGATAAAGATCAGTTGAGGTCATTCATGGGCCTTATAGAATATTATTCTAAATTTGTCAGCAATTTTTCGGAGAAGACTATTGAGTTGAGGAGTTTACTCAAGAAAGGTTGCAAATTTATTTGGAGTACAGAACAAGAGTCTGCTTTCGAGATGATCAAGGAGCAGATTTGTAAAGCAGGTGTTTTAGCTCCCTTTGACACTAGACTTCCAACGATTCTCATGGTTGACGCAAGTGTATTTGGATTAGGTGCCATCCTAATTCAGAAACATGGTTCCTTGGAACGGCCTGTTGCCTTTGCTTCTAAGACATTGACTGATGCTGAGAGGAATTATAGTGTAATAGAGAAAGAGGCCTTGGCTGTTGTGTGGGGTGCACACTATTTTCGGACGTACCTTTGGGGTATCAGCTTTGTTATTAAAACTGATCACAAGCCTTTACTTAGGATTCTTGCTCCTGGTGGAGCTGTCAGAGGTTCTCCTAGGTTGGCCAGATTAGCCTCCAAATTACAAGATTTCCACTTTCAAGTAGAGCATATTCAAGGTTGGAGAAATCTCCAGGCAGATTGTTTTTCTAGATTGCCTTTGGCTTCTACGGATTTTGATCTCCAAATTGATCTGTTAGACGAGAGTGTTGCATGGGTACAGGACGTCACCTCTTTTGGGGTGGGTTCCTTCTCTCATCAGGGTTGGGTGGATGCCATGGAGAATGATGAGGTTCTTAAGGAGGTGGTCAAGTTACTCAAGGATGGTCCTAGGAGAGAGAGTTGTGTGCAAATCCCTGTTCGTCCTTACATTAAGATATTAGACGAATTATCTACATGTGGGGAAGACATAGTCTTGCGTAATGACAAATTTGTTCCGCCATGTAGCCTCAGGCGCAAACTTTTTGACATTGCACATGAAGGGCATCTTGGGCAGACATTGACTCAACAGAGACTCAAACGTAATTTTTGGTGGCCTGGAATGGATGCACAGATTACAGTGTGGGTTGAACAGTGTGGACTGTGCAAGGAAGGAGAAAAGCGTCTGAAAGTAGCAGTTGGCTCTAGCATGGGCAAGATAGCTTGTCCTGAAGTACCCTGGCATACTATATGCATGGACTTCATTGGGCCTATGTCTGAACTTGGCCTACATCAACGGTTTGCTATTGTGTGTGTTGATGCGTTTTCTAAATGGGTGGTCGTCAACTTTGTCAGAGACATCACAACTGAGACCACCATTTTGTTCCTCAAATCCTTGTTTCATTCTGAGGGTTTTCCTAGTGTCATTGTCACTGACAATGGGACCCAGTTGGTCTCACAGAAAATGCAGTCTTTTCTTTCCCATTCTGGTGTGTCCCATCATCGTACTTCATTCTACAATCCTCAAGGTAACGGATTGTGTGAGAGGATCAATAGGCTGGTGAAGGGAACAATTCAATTGGCTGTCTCTGGTGGGTGCCATGTGTCTGATGTTGTTCAGGAGATGGTGTATGCTCATCGTACGACAGTTCATGGGAGTTCCGTGAAGTCTCCTTTTGAAATTTTGCGTGGAAGACCACCGAGTACAAAGCTTGTTCCTTCTTGGTTCAAACAACTTTTGTTGAATCATGGGTCTGTTAATTCTAAGCATGTTGTATCATCTCCAACTGAGAGTTGCACTGTTTCAAAAGGGGATATGGTCAAAGTTAAACCAGGGAGGTGTGCAAAAGGTTTGTCAAAATTCCGAGGGCCTTTTACTGTAAAAAAAGTTTTTTCCAATTATGTGCTCCTAGAAAATGGGGAAAAGTGGAATTTGAGACGGGTTGCTGTTTACCAGAAATGTGGGCAAGGTCCTCCTGTTTCTGTTATTCCTGTTTCTTGTAATCCTTGTTCTGTTTCTGCTAAGGAAGGGGGTGGTAGTGGTTACATGTTTTTATCCCAAGAATGTGCGTCTTCCTCCTCTTCAGACAGGTTTTGCTTCGGAGGTGGTGATGCATCGGATTCTGGTTCTTCTGCTGTCTCATCCACCACCATTGATTCTCCTCCCTCCCTTCCTCCTCCCCTTTCCACTTCCAGGATTCCAAGGTACCGCAAACCACCCAATTATTTAAATGATTACCTTTGTAATTAATATGTTTTCTTTTCAGTTGTTTGATTTACAAGGAAAGGAGATGTGTTGTAAATTATACACTTGTTATCTCTATGATTTGCTCTGTTTCCATGTTCTTCCCTCCCTGTATTCTGGAATGGTATTACGACTGAGGACTCTGAGTTCTGCCAGGGCAGTTGGTCGACTGGTCGGCAGGCGCTGGGTCCCTCACTGCTGCGCTCGTAAATAAACCTCTTAATCTACCTTAAATGGTCCGTGAGTTTATCTACAACAGTATGTGGGCCAGAGAGGAGCACAGAGTAAAAATACCACCAATGGACTTGCTAATGTGAAAAAGAATGAAAAACCGTATTGAGATACAGGCATAACCCAGAAAAGGCGCATAGATGCTAGAGGACAGTCCGGCCTCTAGGGCTCAAATGCTTCCATTTTTTGGACTGCCAGAACCGGTTATATGTTATTACAACGAACTCCGTTGTAACGCATGCCTTTACCACGCATGCGTTACAACGGAATACTATTTTCACGCATAACCTTCTCCACGTTTTTTCCGTGGTGACGTGTTACGTAATAAAAAAAACGGCCGTTTCCTTCCTCTACGATGCCGATTCCCTGCACTTCTCTAATTAAGGTTAGTGGGTTTTTTTTGAGGGGGGGGAACCCCCCCCCATTTTTTTATTGTACCCTTTACCACACATGCCTTTACTACGTACCTCGTAGTAAACGTATGCGTGGTAAAGGTTTTCGTTGTAACCACGCATGCGTTGTAATGCATGCGTGGTTAAGCTTTTCGTTGAAACGGCCGCGTTGTAGTGGGGTTTCCCGCCAGAACCATATTAGGTTTACTGTAGAGGGACTTCTGAAAAGCCTTCCAATCTACGTAAGTCAACACTGAATGTTTCCATTTTGGTGGCTTCTTCTGTAATGATCACTCTTCTGGCACACAACATATTTTTACATTTGGCTATATTCCAAACTATGGGGGCAATTTAAAAAGACCTTTGTGAATTGGCCTCAATCTGTCTTTATATAAAATGGGAGAGTCCCTAGGTTTCAGCACTATGTTTGCTTCTTTCAGCACACATGGGCAGCAATCTGAGAGCATGTTTGTGGTCTGTAACAGACCCAAGACTGAAATTAGCCTCTGGTATTGAATGGTGCTCTATAGAGACACACAGCTCCTAACACAAATCAAAGATGAAACTTCAAATCCTAAAAGCTCTTGACAGGTGAACAAAACACACATTTTCCCAGCTCACGCTTGTTTTAAGGCCAAGCAGTACCGAAAACCCACAGAAATAAGCAGATTTACTTCTCACTTGTGCAATTTCAAACACACCTTTCGAAAAGCCTCACACACCTACACCATTTAATATTTTCTAATGCCATGGCTATGAACAGCCTGGTCCAGAAAACGTATCCTACCTAGTACCCTTGTAATCATGCCCTGATTATGGTCTGAAGTGATTTGTCTAAGTGTTGCAAAATTATGAGATAAAGAGGTAGTGGTAGCTCTTTACTAATCCTATCAGTCTGGGTTAATATTGATTTGATTTTATCTATCGAGTTTTGTATGGCGCGAACTTGACCCAAAGGTATCAGAGCACTTTACAGAGTTACAGAAACAATTACTTGAAAAACATATGGAGCAAGCAAAAATACATAGCAACAATATATACAAGAGGAATTTTCCAGCCAGTAGGATCTGTGTAAGATATACTTCTGATCCCAAAGCATTCAATGCATAATTATACAGTAAGAACAATGTACGTGAGGGAGGGCGGGAATCCAGGGGGACGCAGAATAGGCAGCCCAGAGGATACTTGTGCAGCTTGAAACTCATGTTGGATTTTGGGGCAGATGCTGGAGATTTGAAAGTCCTTGTGAGTTCTAAAAAGACTACATTTGAAAAAAACATACAGGTCAGGTCTATCATGGTGAGGCATTGCATTAGTCCTTTTATGTGCAACTTTGGAGACCTTAAATGTCAAGGGAAAGACAGGCTTCCGACCTCACCATGGGACGGAAACTGCACTTCTATTAGTCATGGAGGAATCCAGGAAAGTTCTTGATCTAGGATAGACTGAAAGAGGTGGGAGAGACAGGCAATGCCCTCTTGTGGCTTAAATCATTCTTGGCAGATAGGACTTTCCAAGTATTTGAAGGCAGGCACACATCAAGAAAGATCCCACTTACCTGTGGGGTCCCGCAGGGTTTGTAGCTGAGCCCCACCCTTTTTAATGTGTACCTTAGACCATTGGCTGAGTTAGTTCTTCCTTATGGGGCCCAGATAGTTACATACGCCAATGACACCCAATTGGTAGGAGCCCTCAATCATCCAGAGAGGAGCACTATTGACCTTGAAGCCTGCTGGGACAGGCGGCCTCTTGGATGGACCAATCATACCTCAGGCTTAACTGGGACAAGACCGAATTAATGATCCTCGGTAAAAATGTAGAGGAACATTCAAATATAAGCTGGCTGAACTGCCTAGGCCTAGTCTCACACCTAAAGACAGGATCAAAAGCCTAGGAATCTGGCTCGACAGATCTCTTAAACTTGACCACCAAGCGGTACAAGTAGCAGCCAGCTGCTTTGGTAGCCTAAGGCAACTAAGAAGACACTACCATTAACCCCAGAAACCGCACGCAGACCTATGGTACAAGCATTGATACTCCCCCGGCTGGAACATTGTAATTCATTATACCTAGGCACCCCAAACACCACAATAAGTAAACTGCAAGTAGTGCAGAATTCTGCGGCCAGACTACTGCACAACATCCCTAGAAAGCAGTCGGCGAAGCTAGCACTGAAAGTACTACACTGGCTGCCCATCTCAGAACGCATAAAGTTTAAATCTCTTTGTATTGCGCATAAAATCCTCTGGGGCACAGGCCCCAAAATTAATCACTCCCTTCTAACTTTACACCTACCTCTGCGTAACTTGAGATCTGCCAACCTTTTTCAAGCTAGGGTACCAAAAACTAGGAGAGTCCGATCAGATGGACGTATGTTCTCCTACAATTCCTGCATTTTATGCAATTCTGTCCCTCTTCAGCTTAGGTCTACACCACACCACTTGACATTCAGGAAACAACTAAAAACGTGTTTTTTCCAGAAACTACAGTAAGACCCTAAACTGCTTGTTTTTGCATTATGCGATGGGATGCCTAAGGGTAGCCATGCGCTTTAACAAGAATTAATTAATAATAATAATAATAATGTTGGTGTGTCGAGAATCAGGGGCATTGTGAATGCTCCTAGGTAGCTGCTGGGGATCTTTCTGGGCCTCGTCTGTCAACACCACAGCAAGCAGAAGCTCATAATTAAGGCTAGAAAGAAATACCTGCATTAAAAAGAGAGCAAGCGGGAGCAAGGAATAGAAGATGGGCACAGAAAAAAGGGAAAGAAGGCAGCCATATTAAATGGAAGGAAGGGTGAACGAAAGGTAGCATGGGTGATAGGAAGGATGGATGAGTGGGTAGATGGATGAGTGGATGAAAGGATAGGTGGAAGGACAGGTGACAGGATGGCAGAGTAAAACAAAATCTGAGGGTGGATGGGTGGCTTTATTGAGGGATGGATAAGCCAAAAAGTCAAAGGATGGACAGATGTTTGGGTGAATGGATGCGTGCATGGATGATGGATGCGTGAGCTGATGGGTGGAATGCCTAATGGATGGAATAGAGAAAGATTTAATGGGAGGATGAAAGAGTGAAAGGATGAAAGAATGCAATGGCAAACTATGGGCTGCCAGTGGGTGATGGAAGGATGAATGGATAGATGAATGGATAGAAGACACAAGGGAGCTCTTCTAGAGAGGCTTGGGCTCACTTACTTCACAACTTTGGTGCCATCAGAGCTTTGATTTAAAGTGTGGGGTGTTTTACTTCTTCTGGGTACTTCCATGCCATTTTATATATGTAACTGGAAGTGGTGTCTAAGCAGTGAACTATTTCAAAGTGACTTACTTAGTAATAAGATGAGCAGGTTAGAGATTGAAAACTGACCCTATGAGGCATGCTGGGGTGAAACATGTCGATACAAAAGGGGATGATGGACAGAGCGTTTGAGCAAATCAAACACTCACCCCCAGTCAACTGATCTGGGTTTAATCCATCACCATTCTTTAGCCCACTCAGCCACCCCATTTCAAACATGGCCATATGCAAATCAGTCTGACCCTGTGCCTCATGGGAACAGTCCAGCCCGAACTGCCAAGCCATCTCGTCCATGGACCAGAAACAAGCATCCTGGGACCGGTTTCGGATTCATAATCCTCATCAGCCAGGCTATCTTGAATCCAGTGGCCAAGTGAGCAAGGGACTCACGTCTGAGCATACCCTGCCACACTTAGGGCGAACAAAGCAATACAAAAGGGGATGATGGACAGAGCGTTTGGGCAAATCAAACACTCACCCCCAGTCAACTGATCTGGGTTTAATCCATCACCATTCTTTAGCCCACTCAGCCACCCCATTTCAAACATGGCCATATGCAAATCAGTCTGACCCTGTGCCTCATGGGAATAGTCCAGCCCGAACTGCCAAGCCATGTCTTCCATGGACCGGAAACAAGCATCCTGGGACCGGTTTCGGATTCATAATCCTCATCAGCCAGGCTATCTTGAATCCAGTGGCCAAGTGAGCAAGGGACTCACGTCTGAGCATACCCTGCCACACTTAGGGCGACGATACAAAAGGGGATGATGGACAGAGCGTTTGAGCAAATCAAACACTCACCCCCAGTCAACTGATCTGGGTTTAATCCATCACCATTCTTTAGCCCACTCAGCCACCTCATTTCAAACATGGCCATATGCAAATCAGTCTGACCCTGTGCCTCATGGGAACAGTCCAGCCCGAACTGCCAAGCCATGTCTTCCATGGACCAGAAACAAGCATCCTGGGACTGGTTTCGGATTCATAATCCTCATCAGCCAGGCTATCTTGAATCCAGTGGCCAAGTGAGCAAGGGACTCACGTCTGAGCATACCCTGCCACACTTAGGGCGAACAAAGCGATACAAAAGGGGATGATGGACCCAGATCAGTTGACTGGGGGTGAGTGTTTGATTTGTTCAAGCGCTCCGTCCATCATCCCCTTTTGTATCGCTTTGTTTGCCCTAAGTGTGGCAGGGTATACTCAGACGTGAGTCCCTTGTTCACTTGTCCACTGGATTCAAGATAGCCTTGCTGATGAGGATTATGAATCCGAAACCGGTCCCAGGATGCTTGTTTCCGGTCCAGGGAAGACATGGCTTGGCAGTTCGGGCTGGACTGTTCCCATAAGGCACAGGGTCAGACTGATTTGCATATAGCCATGTCTGAACTGGGGTGGCTGAGTGAACTAAAGAATGGTGATGGATTAAACCCAGATCAGTTGACTGGGGGTGAGTGTTTGATTTGTTCAAGCGCTCCGTCCATCACCCCCTTTTGTATCGCTTTGTTCGCCCTAAGTGTGGCAGGGTATACTCAGACGTGAGTCCCTTGTTCACTTGGCCACTGGATTCAAGATAGCCTGGCTGATGAGGATTATGAATCCGAAACCGGTCCCAGGATGCTTGTCTCCGGTCCAGGGAAGACATGGCTTGGCAGTTCGGGCTGGACTGTTCCCATAAGGCACAGGGTCAGACTGATTTGCATATAGCCATGTCTGAACTGGGGTGGCTGAGTGAACTAAAGAATGGTGATGGATTAAACCCAGATCAGTTGACTGGGGGTGAGTGTTTGATTTGTTCAAGCGCTCCGTCCATCATCCCCTTTTGTATCGCTTTGTTCGCCCTAAGTGTGGCAGGGTATACTCAGACGTGAGTCCCTTGTTCACTTGGCCACTGGATTCAAGATAGCCTGGCTGATGAGGATTATGAATCCGAAACCGGTCCCAGGATGCTTGTTTCTGGTCCAGGGAAGACATGGCTTGGCAGTTCGGGCTGGACTGTTCCCATAAGGCACAGGGTCAGACTGATTTGCATATAGCCATGTCTGAACTGGGGTGGCTGAGTGAACTAAAGAATGGTGATGGATTAAACCCAGATCAGTTGACTGGGGGGGGAGGGGGGGGGGGGGAGTGTTTGATTTGTTCAAGCGCTCCGTCCATCATCCCCTTTTGTATCGCTTTGTTCGCCCTAAGTGTGGCAGGGTATGCTCAGACATGAGTCCCTTGTTCACTTGGCCACTGGATTCAAGATAGCCTGACTGATGAGGATTATGAATCCGAAACCGGTCCCAGGATGCTTGTTTCCGGTCCAGGGAAGACATGGCTTGGCAGTTCGGGCTGGACTGTTCCCATAAGGCACAGGGTCAGACTGATTTGCATATAGCCATGTCTGAACTGGGGTGGCTGAGTGAACTAAAGAATGGTGATGGATTAAACCCAGATCAGTTGACTGGGGGTGAGTGTTTGATTTGTTCAAGCGCTCCGTCCATCATCCCCTTTTGTATCGCTTTGTTCGCCCTAAGTGTGGCAGGGTATACTCAGACGTGAGTCCCTTGTTCACTTGGCCACTGGATTCAAGATAGCCTGGCTGATGAGGATTATGAATCCGAAACCGGTCCCAGGATGCTTGTCTCCGGTCCAGGGAAGACATGGCTTGGCAGTTCGGGCTGGACTGTTCCCATAAGGCACAGGGTCAGACTGATTTGCATATAGCCATGTCTGAACTGGGGTGGCTGAGTGAACTAAAGAATGGTGATGGATTAAACCCAGATCAGTTGACTGGGGGTGAGTGTTTGATTTGTTCAAGTGCTCCGTCCATCATCCCCTTTTGTATCGCTTTGTTCGCCCTAAGTGTGGCAGGGTATACTCAGACGTGAGTCCCTTGTTCACTTGGCCACTGGATTCAAGATAGCCTGGCTGATGAGGATTATGAATCCGAAACCGGTCCCAGGATGCTTGTTTCTGGTCCAGGGAAGACATGGCTTGGCAGTTCGGGCTGGACTGTTCCCATAAGGTACAGGGTCAGACTGATTTGCATATAGCCATGTCTGAACTGGGGTGGCTGAGTGAACTAAAGAATGGTGATGGATTAAACCCAGATCAGTTGACTGGGGGTGAGTGTTTGATTTGTTCAAGCGCTCCGTCCATCATCCCCTTTTGTATCGCTTTGTTCGCCCTAAGTGTGGCAGGGTATACTCAGACGTGAGTCCCTTGTTCACTTGGCCACTGGATTCAAGATAGCCTGGCTGATGAGGATTATGAATCCGAAACCGGTCCCAAGATGCTTGTTTCCGGTCCAGGGGAGACATGGCTTGGCAGTTCGGGCTGGACTGTTCCCATAATGCACAGGGTCAGACTGATTTGCATATAGCCATGTCTGAACTGGGGTGGCTGAGTGAACTAAAGAATGGTGATGGATTAAACCCAGATCAGTTGACTGGGGGTGAGTGTTTGATTTGTTCAAGCGCTCCGTCCATCATCCCCTTTTGTGAAACATGTAGCATTTTTGCAAGATTTAGATTTCACATACTGTGTTGTATTGTATGGTCTGTCACGTTTCTCAAATTAGCACACACTCTGCATACACTATTATATCCAACACAACTTTCATTAGAACAGGCGAGTTATATATTTGGAAAATGTGTTACGTAAATAATTGTGATAACAAGCAATGCACCTGTTCCAAAAGGAGGATGGGCCCAGATGGGGAACTGCATATATTATGCCAAGAGTTTGAGAGATTAGGGATGCTTTTCAGGTAATTGTTGCCCCTAATGATGAACCTAGCACTCTCAACTCCCTTATTGGTGAAAATTAGGAGGTAACCAATGGGATTTAACAAGATTAGCCCTAAAGGGATACCATGGCTCTTCCCTCAAATGTACAAAGGTGTCACTTCCTCGAGTATAAAACAATAACTCCTACCTGGAAATAACGATCAGATTATTTATTTATGGTATTTGTAGAGTGCTCAATTATCCCCAGCACTAGACCACAGACCAATTAGACTCCATAAATCACGAGAAACCAATTAGTCAGGGAAAAGTCACATCTTCAACATCCTCCGGAAGATTAAGAAATCAGATGTCAAGCGTAGATTTGAAAGCTATGGCGTTCCAGTGTGAAGCTGCCAAGTAATTGACGGTGCTGCCGCACATTCTGGATCTCTTATTTCGCCTGCATTGTATCAAAGCTTGTTTATCGGAACGAAGAGCATGAGCTGGCTTGTAGAAAGCAACTTTGCCGTGCAGGGTCGCCGGACCAGTGTATTTAAGAACTCTATGCGCATGACAAAGTAGCTTAAAGATGGCTCTCTTACGGACTAGTAGCCGGTGAAGTGAAATTAAACAAGCCAAGACCGAGCTCTTGGTACAAAGATTGCAAATCAATCTTGCTGTTTGGTTTTGAATCAATTGAACGGGAGTAAACAAATACTTAGCCATTCCAACTTACAGAGCATTGCCATGGTCTACTTTACTTACAATCAAAGCTTGTACGATGGCCTTGAGCCATGCCACCGGGCTCCACAGAAAAAATCATCTGACAAGAGTCAGTAGAAGACCACAGCAGCTCACACAGACAGCATTTACCTAGTCCTGCATGTACAGGGAATCATCGATTAGGGAATCCTGATTCATAAGTACTCTTTTAGGCTGGAGGCCAGGGCCCAACAGAGGGCCACCACACGTCATTACAAACACTATGTACCCTACCAAAGAGCAGAATGTCAGTCTTTCCTGCGTTTAGTTTCAGACAATGATTCTGCATCCCCTTTGCCACCTCTGAAAGGCAGCTCACTACGGTTCCTTGGATCTCTGTGTTCCTATCATCAAAGGAAATAATAAGTTGAGTGTCATCGGCATAAGTAGTGATCGCCAACACCCAACCTTTAACAATACAGGAAAAAGGTGACACAAACATTAAACAAAGTGGGTCTTAGGGATGAGCCTGAGAACACCACACCGTGTCATCCTTGGTTGG
Organism: Lissotriton helveticus; assembly: GCF_964261635.1. NCBI lineage: Eukaryota > Metazoa > Chordata > Amphibia > Caudata > Salamandridae > Lissotriton > Lissotriton helveticus. Next base: position 445,811,639 of record NC_136072.1, on the reverse strand, counting down.
ATTGACAAGGGGACAGCTGTACAGAATGAGATCAGTTGTATAAAAATGAGCATAACCATTGGAAAGCTGTGGAATGCAGGGAGATTTCATGCAGCCTTTGTAATAAGGGGTGGGAAACTGTGTTGAATGCAGCAGACAGGCCCAGGAGGATGAGGGCTAGAAATTTACACTTATCAACCAGGATCCTGATGCTGTCCAGCACCACAACAGAGTGGCTTCAGTACAATCATTGGCCCTGGAACTAGTTGGGAGGGGTCCAGCAGGTTACTTTCCAAATAGGGGGAAAGTTAACTGCCGACAAATCTTTCCAAAACCTTCACCACATATGGCAGAAGAGGTGTAGAATGATAGTCTGACAAATTCGAGGTATTTGCCCCAGCTGTCTTCACAAACGGCAGCAACAGAGCATGCTTTCCAGGCAGAGGGCTTCTCAGCTTCCTGCAGTAATTTGTTCAAAAGTATCAATACATATGGACTTAGAATAGGGGCCCGACAGGAGTTAATAAAGTGAGGGCAAGGGTCTAATGGCGAACAGGATATTCCCTTTAGCGCAGACTTTTCCACCATCTCATTAGTTAGTTGAGAGAACACAACCTAATTGGACAAAGCCAAGGGAGGAGGGCTAGTGTCTTAGCGATCGATTGGGTGCTAGAGAGGCAACAGCAGTCCAGAACAATGCAACAGTAATCCTTACATTTCTGAAAAGTATGAAGCCAGCCGTTAAACATTTTTTTAATGTCATTGTGTGTGCCAGAATACACAACCCTGCAAAAAGCATGGATGGATTGAAAAAAGTATGTTTTAAGACCATCAGTGTGGGATTAGTTCCCTAGTGCCTTGATGGTTAAGGACTGTGACAGACAGCAATGAGTCTTAGAAGACTAGTTCATGTACCACAAATTTCTCAGGGTGCCGAGGACCGGGAGGTCATGTTCAAGTACCCAGGGCTGGGAACCACTCAGGTGCTTGCACCAAAGGTATTCCCTTTTAAAGCCCACACCTCGGGCAGCAAGCAAAGAGCTTACCTTACAGCCCAAAGCTTTTTTTTTATGACACTCTGCATGCCATGCCTGCTGACACCAGTGGTAAAACTGAAAGCAACTGGTGCTTTCAACTCTGGCTGCTTTCATTTTTGATTGTTTCTCAAGGGACTAGCCTAGCCCTGGGCATTGGTTTGTAATTGGGAGGTAGGGTGGAAAGAGAATACTATCCCCTTTCCAATGGCCCCACTCTCAGTGGGTTCCAGCTTGGGGACCATCTGAGCAAGGATCCACCCACTAGACACCATGGTATTTTTTATAAAGGGTAGAAGCCCACAGACATGGTCAACTGCACTCCCAGGGGGCCATAAAACCCACTAGACAAAAGGGCTATATATACTTTTTTTTAACTGAAGGGCGGTGGTGCCCGTCCCATCCTGGCATAAGGCTGCACCTCAGCCCCTGGAGCCCAAGCAGTCCTTCTGCCTCCGACAGGGCAGACTGGGAGTCTACTTCTAAACTACCCACATCAAGGGATTAAGGGAGTACCAGGGAGGCAGAAAGCCCAGTAGATGCCAGGGATAAAAATAAATACAGAAAAATCACCAGGGACCAAGTAATTATGGCATCAGACCCCACTCCCCTCCCCTACAGCCCAAATAGTCTTTCTGCCTTATTGTTGAAGGATTGTTACAGACATCAAGTCTTAGGATTCTTCTATGCCCCAGTCTCTTGCTCTAACCATTTGTACTTACTGATCCAGACTACCAAAAGATCTACAGCTTTGCTTCATTCCCTCGCTGGTGTTATGTTTTCACTTGTCTAAAACACATACCTGTAGAGAGTTTCTGGTTTATTTGTAATGTATGAGCTATGCGTTAGCCTGTTTATTTTGATCAAGGCCTCATCATCGCTTCTTAAATTCCGCAAGAAGCAGAAGACCTGGCTTTTCAATTAACCAACCTACCATAGTTAGGGCTAGGTGCGTACACACCTCCTCAGCACCAAGATAAGCTTGCAGGTGATAGTGCGCTTTACAAATGCACATAACAGAAGATTCTGCACTCTTGGCTTCCTGTCCATCTACACTGTCTATGGACATGCTGGTGATCTCAATGATGCGTCTTTTCAGTGTTCAAGCATTAGTCCTTCAATTTGCTTTTATGAGCATTCAGTGTATGGAATACATATTCACTTAGGCATTTCTAATGAAACAATCCACTGTAGTTTTAAATGTGAAACAAGCTGCCGTGATCAGAAAGCTATACTTGTATATTTACTAAGAGGACGAAAATAAAGATAATTTGAACTTAAATGTAAACACCGCTTTTAGACCTAGAGTTTGCACTACAGAAGGCAGCGGCCCACCACTTGTGACCCAGCTTATTTGTATATTTCAATATTTTCCCTTTCACCTAGTTGCAGAGTTTACAATGGCCATAAAGGATCCTATTGCAAGGCATGTTTTGGCAAGGCTGCGGCATAATGTTTTATGATGAACAAGACAAAGGAACAGAACATCCTGTTCCATGACCTCTATTACTGATACTTTTATTACATACATTGAGACTGTAACTTTGTTTTTATTGAATACCTCCGCCACATTACACCTGCCTTGCTAGAACAATACAGATAAGCTTTGAAATAGCACACACTGTCTTCTAACAAAACTGTATGGCCAGAGCTCTAATGAAAAGCATGGAGGGGCAGAATGCCAATGTTTGCATGTAGAGTCCTTGTGCTTCAGGTTTCAAAGTTTGCCTTTCTGTTTGAAATTCAATATAAACCAATCTACCCTCAATGGGTGGCATAATCAAATACCATTATGGACCTTCTGCCTAGGGCTACGCGGTCCATAAAGGCTCCCTCGTTAGATCTCGCACTGACAGCCTTTTACGGCCGGCGCAGCCCTCACGCCAAGCCGTTGCCGCCGATATGCGCTGGCAAGGGCCATGGAGTTCTCTTAAACAGAGTATAAACAGAGTCTGTCATAAGCTGCACTTGAAAAAACTGGTTTAAAGCAAGCTTCACCAAACCCTCACTGACTTCATTTAGACACTGGGCAATTATCCAAAGCTCAACTTAAGGGAGGTGTTTGAGGCCAGTCTATTTACAGTAAAACACAATTATCATGGCTGCAATAAAGCCTGAATGTCTAGAAAAGGGTGTGCACTGAACAATATTTTCAATAATCGAATACATAATAAATACATTACCAGAATAAACAGTAATCAATCACACAATATAGTCAAATGTAAGACAAAGACACAATGAGCTGGTAATCCAACGTGGAAACTGGTAACCAAAAAAAGCAGAGGATAAACACACTATGCGACAATGAAACCCTGGCTATATACTCTGTATGTGTAATGTTTGTAACACTCTGATGTTTTGCCGAAACTCTTATTCTCGTTAAACTCTGTCACACCTGGAACAGAAAGACACAGATGCAGCGCCTTCAAGTAAAGACAAGGTTTCAAAACAGCTAGTATTTGTAAAGATTTAAATTAACAATGTAGCTAAATGGAGGATCACAATCTTCCATCCACTTTGAATTACTTTGCATTTTTCTGGTGTTGGCAAGGTGTTGATTAAAGTTGGCTAGCTTAAAGGTTTGTGTGATACAGGCAAACACAAAACTAAATACTGTCAATTCCTATGCACACGCATTCATTCAAGTAATATAAACATTCGCCAAAATGACTTTTAAATAAATGGAGGCATGTCTTTTTGTTGAGTACCCTTTGTCTTTATTCAAGATAACAGCACAAGGTCCAGCCAACAGGTGTTTCGCCTCCGGTTCTGAACGCGTATCCGGAAGTGTTAGGACTTCATAGCGTACTCGCTTAAGACTTTCACGGCTCATATGGGCATTCTTGATATAATGTCATGTTACTTCTGATGCATTAACTGCAAGACTCGCGGCTTTCATTTACTGGGATTTGGATAGGACGTATTGGATGACTCATGACCAGCAGGGTCGGAATTATAACCGGTGATCAGGTTCAGAACATCATTTTTAAGCAACAGCCCTGAGTAAGTCGAGAGTTATTACCCCAACGACGAAACATGTGTTTAGAGGTTTTCCTTCAACTGTGGCACCGCAAGAATTTCCTTTACACTTACATTACACTATTTGACGAGCGCCATTTTCCTGTGTGAATTAACACCCCCATTTGTAGAACAAAAATTAAATACAATATAGATGGTACTTGCAAAGGAAGGGAGCATTGTCTTGGAATTTGGGTATGTACACCTGACAACACAAGGGAAGTATGGCCAAGTAGGGGTGGTGAAATGAAAGCAGGGCTTCCAGCCCCAGAGCACACTGGCATCATCGTAGACGACAAGGGGTAGTCTCTAGATCGGGCTAGCTGGATAGCCAACAGGGTGCTGGAAAGCCACACTCAGCAAGTCAAATGGAGCAAGGTAAAATTGATAAAAATAATAAAACCTGGTGGAGGAAGGAGTTGGTTTGCCAAGCAAAGTCATAACTGCCCCACCTGCATGTTGTAGCAGTCTCTAAGGGAGCAAGTCACCATCTCTTGTAAGATATTAAGGGACTCCCTGGATGACTGCAAACCCTGGCAGTCATTGAGATTGTTGACTCAGCCGCCTTTCTCCAATTTCATAGTGAGGAATGGAGGAAGCTTCAATGCACTGAGTCTGTTCACTGGTTGCCTTGGGCAGGCGGGTGGTTTCCACACATACAAAACTGCAACAGCAGGTCAGCTTAGCAGAACATGAGCATGGCCTTCAGACTAACACGAAGCCAGGACGAAGAGTCTATGGCACAACAACAGTACCCGGCCCACATAGGTCGAAGTGCAAGGGGAGTTTCATACACGGCAGCTGGGCATTTGGATAGATGACCTCTGCTAACCAGTGTCTAGTGTATCGCACAAATACAAAAGTCTAGTCAATCAGAGTAGAGGCAAATTTCCTTTCTCACTGAGTCTCTGAAGCAGTTCCTTCACCTCCCCAACAATCCCTTCCTGAAGCAGCAGAGGGGAGGGAAGAGTGAGATGGTGTTGGCCTCTTTCGGCAGCACTCTTCCTCCATCTTGCAAACGCTGAACTTACACTAAAGTAAAATATTTGCATATGGTTACAATTAACTCTAATACTACGTGCTGCTGTAAAATTCAAAGCATTTACTGGAAATACACATAGACCGATACATTCCACAGGAAAAGCACTGAACTAACTAACTTTATATGGGCTAAAGTAGGTTTACAAATCATCCTAGATCCTGCTACAAAATAACTATCACCTGTTATCTAAACACAGCGTACCCCTCCCCAAGTGGCTGTTTTTCATCGATTTCAATCCAGAAAAGACTTTTGCTGAAAAAGGTCAGTGAGGTTGAACTAAAAGGGTCAGTAGCCCCTGAAAGAAAGTGACTCAAGCTAGTTTTATACTGTATTGGATAGTTTGAGAGATAAATGGTTCTGGCATGAGAAGAGTTAAAATACAAAATGATGACAATCTGAGATAAAGGAAAATCTACCCACAGTCATGGGAGACTGTATGCTCCTTGAGCTGCTCCTCAGATACTCAATAAAAGGGGTAACAATCAGTGGGGAATATTTATAGGCTACTCTAAGCAGAAAAATGCAATCTGTTCTATTCAGAAAGACGTCAAAACACTCATATACCCCAGGTTTACTGAAGGTATCTTTTTCATACCTACCAAAACACTTTGAAGATTCAGTTAGGATCTACCAGGATTGAATGCAGAATAAAGTTTATGCAACGTTTGCTTGAAAAGGGGCTCTACTTAGTTTTCCTAGTAATGAGACATAATAATCCTGCAGCACTGGTGGCCCCACGACCCTCCGTCTTCGAGTGTACCTGTTCCCAGAACTTCAGAATCAGTGGTCATTCCTGTCTAATACTCAACAATGTGAATTTCATCCCACACCCCATCCAACATTCATTGGATTTCCCTGGGTCAAAAACATGTAAGTTGTGTTGTGACCATAATGTGCAACTCATCTTGCCTGCTCTCCCTGTGCATGTGGCATTGAGCAAAGTGAGCAGTGCAGCTCAAGCGGCTGCGGTCGCTTAGTATTTATGAAGAAATCGCACATCCCATTGTGACTCAGAGGACATGTCGTAGGACCCAGAAAATATAAAAAGATCCATTCAACATGCTAGTGGTGCCTAGACTCTAAAACACCCTAACCCCATTGCCTGTTCATGTGACAGATGTGCGGACACAGCAGGGCATCACATGAGGCTGCACTTTCTTGGAACTGGTGAATGAGTTATTGGACACTCATAACCGTGTCTACCAGCTATCCACGTCCCAGTCTGCCAATGGGCGATGGGTCTAGGAATCGGACGTCTTGAGACCATTGGCCCAGGAACCCTTGGACGGTTGAGTGCTCTTGCCTTGGGTGTATTCTACAGTCAACTTTTAAGGGCATCGATTGCTGAGGCTGTACGAGGGTGGAAAGGAGACAGACCGAAATTATGATCTATCCTAAAATGCTTATTATACTGCTCCCCTGCAATGTTCGGTGCTGGAAAAGGCTGGGAAAGCCGTAAGACATAGGTGGCATGGTAGCCATTGTTTACAGTAAGCATTTGACCTGCACTGTGGTAAAGCCTTCCACATTTTACAGTTTTGAGCAACTCTGTGAAAGTTTTCAGCAGAAACTGACTTTCCGTGGGTATTCAAGTGATTTACTGATCACCCAATCCTACTTGTTCTAAGGGAATTTCACAAATTGAGTCACGAAACAAAATTGAAGGGCCAACATTTTTATTTTGTGGGATCATCAGCATGAATACAGATAGAGTTGACCTTTAATACAATAATTCCTTTACTCTGGTCAGATCATATGCTGATAAAGCATACTTCATGAAAACCTTTAGTTAACACAGCTAATGTGTAGCAAAATTACTAAGGACACCGGCAACAAGGTACATATGTACTACTAATCTAGAATAATTTGTCCCACTTAAACAGAAGGAAATAGTTGTATGGGCCAAGAAGGGAAACCCGTTGGTACTCAGTGGAACTTTTAACATTGAAATGACTTTGGAGTAACACTGCGAAGTAATGAAAACAGATAGGGAGGGATGTAACAGTTGATTATAGAATTGATCGAATCTATATTTTAGCAAGAAACATTGGATTCTTCAACTCGTATTAAATAGGCACAACATTTGACACAGAACTTGTTGAAAATGTATAAATATTGATTACAACTGAGACTTATCCCAATGACTGATTCAAAAGACCTTGGTAATACTCCGGCATGTTTCTTCCTTACAAAAAACATGAAAGTAGCAATCACAGCTACAGATCCCCAGTTTTATTCTGGAATCCTTCAGTTAAAGCAAGCGCCTATTTAAGGCAAATTAATACCATTGCAACCCTTTCCAGTTATGCAATAGCCACAAGGACAATATTAAGATATATTGATTCAAAAGACATTTGACAAACTTGTCTATAGTTTTTAACAGCTTTATTTAGGGCAACCAACACCACTGCATTGCGGTAGGTCAGCAGTTTAACAACAAGTGGTCTCTACTCTCAGTAAAAATTAAATTGCCAATTTATGACTCACTATATTTAGAACTTAACAAGTCTTTAGTATGCCTGGTTGCCAACTTTCAGACCTGGAATGATCCCACCAGTCACACTGTATTGAATGTCAGCTTATGCTATGTGCATTTGTACAGCGCAATCTCACCACTAGTACAGTACTGAAGCGAATCCGGGTGTTTGTTCACTGTAGTTTTAGGATTCTAGCTGACTGGGGTCAAAGATGTCCCCTGAAAATGTGATTCCTAATGTTTTAAAGGTGAAGCATATTGGGAAGTAGCCAGTCACGTAGGGCTCATTTGTGTATTGTTTAGTGATGCATTGCATTTGAAGTGTCCCATCTACATCCAGTTATGAGCCGGTGGGGGTAGTCTCTCTGACACAAACAGTAACCCACTGACCTATCTACAATATATGCACTTTGTGTTCTGCATAGTACAGGTTCTTTGCAGCAGGCATATTAACCCTCTGCACTACCTTTCGATGAGTTAAAACTTCCACTAGACAAAGCTCTGATCTCACTCCAGGAATAACATTAATCACCGGACTTATCTTGCTATTTTCATTGTTGCCTGAAAATTTCTGGAGGCCAGGAACGTGGCAGCAGGTGCTTTTAAAGCTATAATCTACTTGCAATCAGGGCGCCCCCGCACGAAGTCAGTGCCCGGTGCAGTGGCACCAGTGGCACCATCCTAAAGCCGGCCCTTTCTACAAAGGACCATGAAGATGCTTACGCATATGCGTTGACATGCGTTAGGCAAAACAAGGCAATTGAACGAAAAAGGTGCCAGGTCCAACATTACGGACAAGATAACGCAATTAAATGGTGCAAAGGTCTTCTCTCGCCTTGACTTAAATAAAGGTCATCATCCATTAGAACACAAAGAAGATCGCAGGTACATTAATACCTTTTCCACACACGTTGGTTTACTTCGACACAAATACTATGTTTTAATGTGTCATCCGCTGCAGAACTGTTTCAAGACATCATTAGACGTATCATACAGCCTGTCATGAATGTGTTCAATTACAGCAATGACATATTGGTTTTCAGAGCTACACACAAAGAACACGATAAAGTTCTTACACAAGTATGTTGTTTACTTGCAGAAACAGGTTTGACTTTGAATGCAGAAAAATGGGAGTTTCATTAGACAAAGCTAACATTCTTTGCCCATATCTTTTCTGATAGGGGTATGACACCAGATCCTGCTAAAGTACAAGCGCTGTCAAATGCCGATGCCCCCACAAGATGTTACTATGGTGCATTTATTTCTTGGCATGGTCATTTACTGTTCGAAATACATGCAAGATTTTGCTACTAGAAGTGCTCCATTGAGAGACTGGACAACAAAGAATGTTTCACTTCATTGGTCACATGAATGTGATAAAAGCTTTAAAAGAATTACACAAGCCATTGAGAATGCTACTGAAGTGGCATACTTCAATCGGAAGCTTCAAACAGAGGTTATTGTTGATGCTAGCCCAGTCAGGTTTGGCACTATCCCTGGCTTACTCACAAACTGAAAAAGAAAGCTTAGCCATGGTATGGACTTGTGAACATTTCCATGTATTCCTGTACGGAAAATCTTTCATGCTGGTAACTGATTAACAACCTTTACAGACTATATTTGGCAATCCAAAGACCAAAATGTCACCTTGCATTGAACAAATGGGACTAAGGTTACAAGAATAGAATTATACTTCTGTGCATCGTCCAGGGAAGGATCAGAACCCTGCTGACTACTTTTTTAAAGTGCCTATGCAAGGTCATGGTACTCCACCCAAGATAGCTGAGGCCTATATCAACTTCATTGTAAAATCAAACACACAAACTGCCTTTTCGTTAGCTCACACTATCACTCCACAAGTTATAATAGTGACATGTTAAAGTTGAAGGATATAATTACAGATCAGTCATGGAATCAAAACACTCAACCGCTCACCAGTGATGGTGAATATCAAAAATACATAACTCAGAATGGAGTCATACTAGGAGGGTCGAGAATTCTAATTCCTAGGAGTCTATGACAGAAAATAATTGAAATTGCTCATCACGGACATCGTGAAACCGGTGCCACAAAACGAGTTCTCGAAGACAGAGTCTGGTTCCCCTATCTTGATGACGGGGTTGACATTGAATTAAAACGCCAGTCATCTACGCAGCTGCCTTCCTACAGAAACTACTCACAGCCAGTGTTTCCTCTAATTATTTTTGTCTCTGTGCGGCAGTGATCTGTTTGTGTGCACACATTTCTTGTTTGTATGTGCAACTGAGTGATATTAGCAAAGAATATACTACTCTCTAGTGAGATTAGAAAGGACACCTCCTCAAACATTTTAAAAGTTAAAACGTTCCTTGAAAGCACATTTTCCTGCTAAAGTGTCTCAACAAGGATTGGCAATGTCTGCACCCTGCACTTACACAAGTATACCCCTCATCATGCACTCACAATATAGCTACAAACTTGCACCCAGGCACATACTCACCCTGCACCCACATAGCACACTCCTCATCCTACACTTATGAAGACTCGTCACTTACCCTGCACTCACACAGACACATTGCTCACCCTACACTCAGGCACTTTGTTTATCCCATAATCAGATGCACTCAAACACCATAAATTATGCATTCAAGCACATTATTCAATCTACACACACTCTGACATAATGCTTATTTCACGCTTACACAGACACGAGTCACAATACATTCACACAGACAAACCACTCAGTCTACACTCTGCAAGCAATCATTTCCCTGATCTCCCTATGTACATCACTCACTCTGCCCTCACAATACTCACACTGCACTCATTTAGGCAAACAACTCATTGTATAGTCATAAAGCCACACCCAAAAACTGCACTCACAATACACACTATTCAACCTGCACTCAAAATACGCTTTGCTCGCCCTGCACAGAAGGAACACTTCCTCATTCTTACACAAGCACACTGCTGACCCTAAATTCACACAATTCACCTTGCACTTATCCAATCACTTCTCTATGCACTTCTGATGATGACTCTTACTCCTTCAAGCATGTACTATGCCCATCACTAACCCTCCTCTCACTGTAAATTCACAATGTTGCATCCCTCACCCTACACTCAAACTGGTATACTGCTCATCTTCCCCTCAACATGCACACTGCTCATTTGTGCAAAGGAACAACTCTCACCCTAAACTAATTCAGACATACCCATATCCCTGTACTGACAGAGGCATACAACTCACCATGCATCAAGTCAGAAACATTGGCTAGGACTAGACACAGAACAGCTCCTTCAAAGCCCAACCTGTAGGAGGAGAGCTGTCAAGGAGAACCTGTAGGAGGAGAGCTGTCAAGGAGAATTCAATCATACCCCTTTCCCCATCCGTGTTAGACTTGGATGGGTGCAGGAGGTATGGAATTAAAAGACAAAATACAATCCTTGTAATTGAATGAAGTATAGAGCATCTTTTATACTAGAGGCAGTAATGAGGACATCAGTGAGGAAAGCAGGTAATTAGAAGCAAACCTGACAAACTATGTGAAGATAATATTACAAAAACAGAGATTGTGCAGATAGGACACCAGTAAAAGAAGGAATTGGGGCTGAGAGAGCTGTGCAGAGAAGAAAAGAGCCTGCCCAGGGTGAATAACTGTTACAGTAGTCTACAGTGATGGGGTAACTGAAGATAAGAGAGCCTTAATTGAAAGGAGACTATTGCTCAAAGAGAATGAGACCACAATGAAAGAAACCGTGCCAGGGAAGATGCAGTGACAAACATAGAGGGAACAATATCTGTTATAGCTGTAACCATGGGATACAGCTGTCCAATGAAGAAAATGCTGCTCAGGGTTGGTGACCAGGAAAGACAGCAGTTGAAAGAAAAATAACTGGATTGAAACAGTATTTATTGAACAGGTAGTGAGGGGTAAACGTGTCAGCTCCAGTATTAGACAACGATTTGGGTTTAGAGTGAGAAGAAAATGACAAAAGATCGAAGCCGACATTCAAGTCACACTTTGGAAATCTATTGCCATTAGATTGCAAAATCAGAAATTAAACTCCCAAACAGAAGATGGCAGCTGACGTGCTCAGAGAGAGGGAAGAAGAGGCGGCTGCAATGTTTAGCGATGAGAAAGTACTGAGAAAGTACTAACTATGGACTCAATTACCCATAACCCACCAACAAGTATACGTAATACTGGGATAAAAGAAAAAAGCAAACAACTTGAAAAAGCTATGCATACCGAAAAAAAACGATGGTGGGAAGCCAAATCTTTGCAGCGCTACATAGATGGGGGAAGAGTACCTCGAGGGCTTAGGATTTTAATTGCCCCCTAGTTACAAGACGCCCGACCGTGAAATGAGGGAATGGACTGAAACCAATTTAGATTCATCACGCAAACTTTTATTCAGAATAGTAAAATATGCTGAAAAAGACTGTGCTAAACTTGCGGAGGAAATCGACAATCTAAATAAGGAATTTGAGGCAATGAGCCAACCGGAAGAACTGGAAAAAATGCAGATAAAGCTGGGGCGACACAGAAAGCGACTGCCAATAACCTACAACCTTGATCTAACTTCAGCAAGCAAGCTCGGCTATGGAAAGCGAGTTGGAAACTGATACTCTCAGGAAAGCCAGACAGCAATCTGTCAGGAGGCATTCTTTAACTGAAGAAGTTGATTTGTTATGCCGGGAGCGCCTCCAGTCTCTCCGGCCGAGAAAGCAACCAACACATCAAGCTCAAAAGGAAGCAGAAAACGCAGGGAGAGACAGAAGGTGAGTAGAAGAAGGAACAAACAAAAGGCCATCAAAACGCCAGCATAAGAAATTCTGGAAAAAATAGTGCCAAACGACATAGGGGCAGCAAGCAACAAAACTGTTATTAATTTAACCCCTTGCATGCTGGTGACGAACCCCAGCCGTCATGCTCCGCGGTGCTCGTGTGCGGATTAATTAATTAATTCATTATGTGCTTATATAGCGCTGGAATCACTCCCGAAGGGGTACCTCCGCGCTTCGACCGCTGCGAAACCCTTCCTGGCTTCCCTGAGAGATGGTCCCTTAATGGGTATCTCCAGGGTGAGACCAGGCATCCCCGGCGGTCTGGTGGGGCCGTTAGTGAAGATGAGGCAAGCTAGTGCCCAGAGTTGCCGAGTGTGATCGCTGATCAGAGTGGGCACCGAGGCGAGAGAATTATCGAGTCCGCTGACCCTGGTCCAGAAACCTGCCGCGTCGGGAATCGAACCCTGGTCCCGGGCCGTCCTCTGCTCTCGGGTCTGCCGCCTCTAACCAGTGAGCCACACTACTCCCTCGGATGACGGCTGGGGTTCGTCACGGGCCCCGCCCTGTTCGTTTGTTTACCGCACAGCGGCGGAAACGGGCCAGCATCGAAGGGGTTAACTGACAAGGTCTGAATAAGGCGGAGGAACAACTACTAGCCCTGGGACTTTCCTACTGCTCCGAAAGCTCATTCAACTATGCCATAACAAGGGCAGACATTTACAAAAGCGTCAGGAAATTATAACTACAGACATTTAATGCAAAATCTGGAACATCAAAATCTACTGCCAAAGACACAACTGCAGCTACAAGCAGTACATGAACACAAGAAAAACTAGCAACTACAGAAAGAAATGATGACTCAGACAAACAGATGGTGGAGTTATTATATGACTTCATCAATGAGGAAGCCAATGCAAGTCAAAACACAGAATCTATGGTATCACCTACCACATATACAAACCGTGTCAAACACCTTTCAAGCCACCATCTACGTTGTATCCACTAATGTTGAAGGACACCATCGACCTCTTCAAAGAACAAGTTGTAAGTGGTCTAAAAAATTTGAACTACAAAACACTCAAAGCTAAAAACAGTGGCACCAAAAACAAAAGGTAACTGCAATACCACCAACTTATGACGAAATTGAAAAACAACAAAGAAATAGTCATTAGGAGTGCCGACATAGGCGGCAATGTGGTGCTATGGAAGAGAGAGGATTATATCAAGGAAGCAATGAGTCAACTCAATGACAATGCCTGTTACTGTCGCAGCAGTAAACTGAATATGAACACGGTACATGGAACATACAAAATGAAACTTATGGCCTGGAGAAACACTGGTTTGATAACAACGGATGAATACAAATACTTGTGGAATGCGAACCCCACTACACCTATAATGTATTTCATCCCTAAGGTTCACAAAGATTAAACAAATCCACCTGGAAGGCGGATTTTTTTGGCATGAAACAGTATCTTTAAGAAAGCCTCTATCTACATTGACTTCTTCCTACAGGAGCACGTTCAGAAACTGACATCCTACATAAAGGATACAGGGGACTTTTTAGCTAAAATGATGGACTTCACATGGAGAGAGGACTATCTGCCGATTACAATGGATGTAGCCTCGTTGTATACATCAATCAGACAACAAAGATGGACTCAGAGCCTTGCAATATATCAAGGAGGGGGGCACAATATGCAGAGCACACCAGAATGTTGATCAATATGGTGGAGAGTTGTTTAACTAACATCTTCAGGTTTCAAAACACCTTATTTATTTATTTATTTTTAAAGGTTTTATATAGCGCTGGCTAGACCCGGAGGTATCAGAGCGCTTTACATGAGTATCAGACCATAATTGCAGGTTACATTGTTACAAAGGTTACAGTTATTAGAGCCTGGCAACATAGTGACAAGTAAGGTTGAGACAAACAAAAAGGACATATAAGTATACGTAAGGGAAGAAGCAACCAAGGGGAGAGATTTGGGGGGGATAAGTACAGGGCAAGTAGACAGAGAATGGAGGAGGGAAGGAGGAGGGGAGGGTGAGAGACAGCATGGAAAGAGGAGGGGGACGGGGACACAAACCGGTAGACAAGTCAGAGCTGCGTCCAAAGTCCAGTAAGCTGTGATCCCAGGGGAAGTGGTATCATTTCCCCATCTCTGTTGCGAGAGGCTCCCTATATGCAGTGGACTCCCTCAGAGGGGTCTCAGACTCCAAGGCCTACAATACTGGATCCTTCCCCAAAAAGGGGAGAGGGAGTGCTTTGGCAAGGGGTGCCATACCATACCTCAACTGTGAGTGGCTCCCTAGGCACTGTGGACTCTCTCAGCGGGTATGCTGAGACTCCAGCGTATATATATCTTGGATCTTTCCCCAACAAGGGGAGAAGGAGTGCTTAGTCAAAGGGCACAAAAGGACAGGGGGCTAGGCGGTGTAGCAGGCAAGGGGAAAGATTCAGGTGAGGTGGGTTAGGAGCAAAGGAAGTAAGACAAAGAAAGAAAGAGTGCTAAATGGGAACAGATAGATAGATAGGAGACAAGGAGAAAGCAGAGTTACAGAAATACGATAAGGGGAGGCGAGGCAGGGAGACGGGGGGAAAAACTGTGCCCAAAGTCCGGCAGAGTAGGTGACGGTCAGGAGATGAACCAAGGCCAATCTCCTCAATAGCTGAACAGAGCAGCTCCACCGGGCGTCGGACATAGTGCTCGGATTCTGCTGTCTGGATGGAGATCAGGAGTACTCAGATTGTCAGATTGGTGGGGGGGGGTGCGGGGGAAATCGGTGGTTGGGGAGAAACCATGGTCCGAATGAATTCCAGACGCCATCATTGAGGTCAGGCACAGTCTTACCACTGTGATCATGTGGCAAAAGTAGCTATACCCTGTGCTGTCCATTTAAATGTAGAACAATGGCATGCACTTTAATGTCATGTTATGTGGCCTATAACGTTCCAAAAAGCCAGAGGTGTTGCCATGGGAGTCAGCTTTTTCCCCAGTTACGCATGTCTACACATGGGCTGGTGGGAGGAGCTGGTTCTCATGGATGAACACATCAATGCCATGACCAACAATGTTAAGATCTGGTGGAGGTTTATTGATGATCTGTTTTTAGTTTGGCATGGTACCCAGACAGATGCAGAAATGTTCACCACATAAATTAATAACAAGCAGCTAAACTTACACTTCACTGCCTGTATCAGCAAAACTAAGGTAAACTTTCTAGATGTTGAAGTGTATGCAAACCAGGGCAAGCTTGAAACAAAACAGCACAGAAAGCCAACAGATGGCAATGCAATCTTGCATGCCAGCAGCTCGCACCCTGGCCACCTGGTACAAAGCATACCCTATGGCGAACTATTACGTTTAAAATGGATTTGTAGCAACAGTAAAGATCTAGAGGTGGCACAAATTGAATGCCTAACCAGATTCAAGGAGAGGGGATATAGCAGGAAATGTTTAACTACTGCCTTGATTAAAAGCAACCAAAAAGACAGAGAGACCCTTCTCAAACAGAAACCATAAGGGTTAATGAAGCTGATGCACCAAAGAAATTTAGATTTATTCGAAAATACAATCGGCAAGAAGCAGCGGTGAGAAACATAATCAGAAAAAACCTATAGCAGGGGTACCTCTATGAAGGCTGTCTTAGTCAAAAAAGATCCATGCGGCCCTCCAGTCAAAAGTACATGGTTAAGTCAGAGACTGGGATTTTTTAAATGTAAAACGTGCAAAGCAGGCCGACATGGGGTATCTATGACAAGTTACACAACTCCCTTTGGCGGCCAAGACAGAAATATAGACAAAGCGCTAAACTGCAAAACGGACCATGTGGTCTATGTGCTGGAGTGCCCTTGTAAATTAAGATATATTGGGAGTACCATCTGACAAGGACACAAAAGGGTGCTCCAGAACATAAGAGCCATCAAAAACAACGATCATGCTTATCACGTGGCCCGCCATTCCAATGAGAGGCATGACGGTAACCCAAAGGATCTGAAATATTATCTAATAGATTCAATCCCCATTAATAAGAAGCATTTGCAATGCAATAGGTCTCGCAGTTACACAAGTTTCAGCTATTGGCTTTGTAAATGACAATGCCTTTTATTTAGGTTTTTAAAACGAAAAAATAAATAAAAGGCATTATTTGCAATGTCAATAGCTCAAACTTGCGTAATTGCGAGATCTATTGCATTGCAAATGCTTGTTCCAATGGTCCGATCAGAAGGGGTGGGGGAGGACACACAACTAAGCGCTGATGGAGGCTGTCAGCAATTACGTAGTTTATTGACCTCTGCTGAGTAGGTATGTGGCTGCTGCACAGGGGCGGCTGGAGAGGCCTAGACAAGGTGTGGGAGGAGGGGGGCTGGAGAAGTAAGGCACTGTCAGACCAACGCAAGAGCAGGGAAAGAGACACAGTATAGGGAGATCAGCGAGGCAAGACTAAAGAAAAGACCAAAGAGGGATGAAGAGAAAGAAAGCCTTGGGGGGCGGGAATAAGATAGGAGAAGAAAACAGTAAAGGTGGAGATATATACGAGTGAGATGCGAAAACGGGGCTTTGGAGTGGGGGGTGTTTTTCCCCACTCCACTTGGGTATCAGCCAGGTAGCCAGGCTCATAGGTATGCAAGGATTTGGGTACTTGACATCCCGTTTTTAAATCAGTCCTTCGTTGGGCAACTAGTGGAGCCATATTAAACCAGGGTCATGTAGTCTGAAACTTTCAATTCAGAGCTCGCTCAGCGTTTGGTTGGTGAAGCTCAGACTCCATTACAGTTGTCAATGCAAGAGGAACACTGCCATGGTAAGGGTGATTTGATCTTTCACTTGAATAAACTGGAGTATCCAACTGATGACCGAGGTGAAGCACACTTTGGTCACAAAATTAAGACAGTTAGTGGAGAAATAGTACAATGTAAAAGAGGACTCCTAATAGAGTTAGAGGAGATGGGAGGAGTGCCCAGGAAACAAAGCCACATGAAATGGGATTTTCTGTTTTTTCAGGGCGTAGAGTAAGATACTGTTTTCCTTGTGCATTTATGTAGAGCCAGTTGTCGGTCAGTGAAAAGTACATGGTTAAGTCAGAGACTGGGATTTTTTAAATGTAAAACGTGCAAAGCAGGCCGACATGGGGTATCTATGACAAGTTACACAACTCCCTTTGGCGGCCAAGACAGAAATATAGACAAAGCGCTAAACTGCAAAACGGACCATGTGGTCTATGTGCTGGAGTGCCCTTGTAAATTAAGATATATTGGGAGTACCATCTTACAAGGACACAAAAGGGTGCTCCAGAACATACGAGCCATCAAAAACAACGATCATGCTTATCACGTGGCCCGCCATTCCAATGAGAGGCATGACGGTAACCCAAAGGATCTGAAATATTATCTAATAGATTCAATCCCCATTAATAAGAAGCATTTGCAATGCAATAGGTCTCGCAGTTACACAAGTTTCAGCTATTGGCTTTGTAAATGACAATGCCTTTTATTTAGGTTTTTAAAACGAAAAAAATAATAAAAGGCATTATTTACAATGTCAATAGCTCAAACTTGCGTAATTGCGAGATCTATTGCATTGCAAATGCTTGTTCCAATGGTCCGATCAGAAGGGGTGGGGGAGGACACACAACTAAGCGCTGATGGAGGCTGTCAGCAATTACGTAGTTTATTGACCTCTGCTGAGTAGGTATGTGGCTGCTGCACAGGGGCGGCTGGAGAGGCCTAGACAAGGTGTGGGAGGAGGGGGGCTGGAGAAGTAAGGCACTGTCAGACCAACGCAAGAGCAGGGAAAGAGACACAGTATAGGGAGATCAGCGAGGCAAGACTAAAGAAAAGACCAAAGAGGGATGAAGAGAAAGAAAGCCTTGGGGGGCGGGAATAAGATAGGAGAAGAAAACAGTAAAGGTGGAGATATATACGAGTGAGATGCGAAAACGGGGCTTTGGAGTGGGGGGTGTTTTTCCCCACTCCACTTGGGTATCAGCCAGGTAGCCAGGCTCATAGGTATGCAAGGATTTGGGTACTTGACATCCCGTTTTTAAATCAGTCCTTCGTTGGGCAACTAGTGGAGCCATATTAAACCAGGGTCATGTAGTCTGAAACTTTCAATTCAGAGCTCGCTCAGCGTTTGGTTGGTGAAGCTCAGACTCCATTACAGTTGTCAATGCAAGAGGAACACTGCCATGGTAAGGGTGATTTGATCTTTCACTTGAATAAACTGGAGTATCCAACTGATGACCGAGGTGAAGCACACTTTGGTCACAAAATTAAGACAGTTAGTGGAGAAATAGTACAATGTAAAAGAGGACTCCTAATAGAGTTAGAGGAGATGGGAGGAGTGCCCAGGAAACAAAGCCACATGAAATGGGATTTTCTGTTTTTTCAGGGCGTAGAGTAAGATACTGTTTTCCTTGTGCATTTATGTAGAGCCAGTTGTCGGTCAGTGAAAAGTACATGGTTAAGTCAGAGACTGGGATTTTTTAAATGTAAAACGTGCAAAGCAGGCCGACATGGGGTATCTATGACAAGTTACACAACTCCCTTTGGCGGCCAAGACAGAAATATAGACAAAGCGCTAAACTGCAAAACGGACCATGTGGTCTATGTGGTCTATGTGCTGGAGTGCCCTTGTAAATTAAGATATATTGGGAGTACCATCTTACAAGGACACAAAAGGGTGCTCCAGAACATACGAGCCATCAAAAACAACGATCATGCTTATCACGTGGCCCGCCATTCCAATGAGAGGCATGACGGTAACCCAAAGGATCTGAAATATTATCTAATAGATTCAATCCCCATTAATAAGAAGCATTTGCAATGCAATAGGTCTCGCAGTTACACAAGTTTCAGCTATTGGCTTTGTAAATGACAATGCCTTTTATTTAGGTTTTTAAAACGAAAAAAATAATAAAAGGCATTATTTACAATGTCAATAGCTCAAACTTGCGTAATTGCGAGATCTATTGCATTGCAAATGCTTGTTCCAATGGTCCGATCAGAAGGGGTGGGGGAGGACACACAACTAAGCGCTGATGGAGGCTGTCAGCAATTACGTAGTTTATTGACCTCTGCTGAGTAGGTATGTGGCTGCTGCACAGGGGCGGCTGGAGAGGCCTAGACAAGGTGTGGGAGGAGGGGGGCTGGAGAAGTAAGGCACTGTCAGACCAACGCAAGAGCAGGGAAAGAGACACAGTATAGGGAGATCAGCGAGGCAAGACTAAAGAAAAGACCAAAGAGGGATGAAGAGAAAGAAAGCCTTGGGGGGCGGGAATAAGATAGGAGAAGAAAACAGTAAAGGTGGAGATATATACGAGTGAGATGCGAAAATGGGGCTTTGGAGTGGGGGGTATTTTTCCGAGCACTCTCCAGCGGTACTGCGCTACAAGCAGCCAGCCACTATTAAAGTGAACACGCGCATTACGCACTCTGTATACAAATAACACCCGCATTGTCCCGCGAGTGCTGGGGGGTGATCTTGGCCACTATTAAAGTGAAGGCGCGCATTGCACGCTCCACATGCAAGTAGCGCCTGCCATTGTCCAGCGAGTGCTGTGTGGGCGCTACAAATTTAAGCGCTGCCATTGTACACTGTAACTTATAGGATTTACATTGTTTACATTGTTTGGAGGACACTTACCGCGCTGTGCAGTGCACATATATGGAAGCGACATCACGGAGTGCACTCCCTCCCTCCGGTGCAGATGGCAACGAAACCAGAAGTCAGGCAGCCTTCGTTGGGACGTGGGCGTGGCGTGCCAAACAAACAAGAAGGATCCGACGGAGAGGACGTCCGTAACCCTGCAGGCTCCATGCTGAAGTCCCGGCCCCATCAGAGGGACCGGCCGAAGAGCGAGGCAGACTGCATAGCATCAGAGGCAAGACAGGGCTCCCGAGTGGTGAGGAGAGCCCCGCGGCGTGCCGAGGAGACTGCCAGGGAACCTGCAGACCGGTGAGACATGTCTGTAATGCGCACGCTGAAGGAGACGCCTGAGCGTGCACATCGGCTGTCTGAAAGAGATGCCGTGAGCATGCACATGGCCTGTCCGGGCACCTTCTGTACACGCAGAAAGAGGACGACATGGGCGTGCACATCAGCTGTCCGAAAGAGACGCCGTGAGGGTGCACATGGGCTGTCCGGGCGCCGTGACAGAGCACATCACCTGTCCCACTTCCAAACTCAAGTCGGCAACAATAGATCTCGCTTAGCGAGCAGCTTCGCTTCGTCGCTAGGCGAGACCTAAAAAGGGGAGGGGACCGAGAAAAGGCACTCCGAAGATTGGAGATGCAATACATCTTGAACCTTGACACCAAGCATCCCAAAGGAATGTACATTTCAGAAGACTTGCATGCCAGTCTATACACTTAATTTAATGCAAATTTGCACAGTCAACACAAAATGTCCAAAACAGTCCCAGTCCTGTCTTGAATGCCATTAAAGTCTTAAATGCCCTTAAATAATCCAGATTTCCAAAAACAGAAAAAAAGACCGCCCAAAGCATTCCCAGAAAAAGATGAACACACTTTTTAAACTCACTCATTTTTACAGTTATTTTTACAGAATTTTTAAAGAAAAATAAATAAATAAATATTGTTTTGCACATGTCACTTTCACATTTTATATATTTGCACATAAAGAAGCAACTGACAAACCATAAATAGAATTGGTTTTAGGAGTTTTCTTAGTCTAAAAGCTTTTAATTTTGGTATATTGAGGCTAATGAGCACTATGATTTGAGGTATTTATACCAAGATTGAATCAAATCAGCAAACCAACTGCAAGCATTTATGCACTGATTTTATTGCTGTGGTACTGTGTATATATATATATATATATATATATATATATATATATATATATATATACGTATTTAAGTATTGAATATGTATTAGTATGTACTTGTATGTTTCACTGTAAAACGTTGTATATGGATATATCTATTTATTTAGTTCTATCTGGTATCACAAAATGTTACGCTCAGGAAGCATTGGGGAGAACACTAAAAACAGAACATGCTGTACCAATAAGGGTTTGTTGACTTTAACAGGAACTGAGAGATCGGACATTACCGATCTATGTTTATGACTTTACCTGTTGCGGCTAGGCACTTGTCACTTTAAGACACAATCCCGTGACGTGAAAAAAGCAGGAAATGAAAAAAGTGAACCATATATAAAAAAACTGTTAAGGTTTGAAGCGCTTCATGTGATCAAATCCCCTGGGAGGGACGAAACGTGTAATGGCTGCCGCAATTGTTTGGGAGCAAGAATAAACATTGCTGTTTAACAAACTCCAGTGGTCCGTGCTCTTTCTTCCCGCATTTGGGAAAAGGCGCTATTGGGAAGGAGTATTTGGTGATATATTACCTACTGGCGGTCGCCAGTAGGTATATATAGTTAGGATTTTTTCCCTATGGGATTTTTGAAAATTCTATGTCTAATAACTTTGGCGTTTGTGGACGGAATTGGCTGAAATTTTCAGCAAAATGGAACATTTTGTTTCTGAGCAGCCACTGGAAATTTGGGGGGAGTTGGTCCAGGGGGGGCCGAGAAAAAAGGGGGGTCCCAAAACGTGTTTTTAACATTGAGTTTTCCATAGGGCGGTTAGCCTCATTTTTAGCCCGAACGGCTGAATGGATTTGCACGAAACTTGGCAAATTTGTAGGGACTGGTAGCCCGATGTGCCTTTTGTAGGTCTCAATATATGTGCTCCAGTGGATTTTGAGAAATTAACGTTCAAAAAAAGATATATATCTAGAGCCGCGCCTGGAGCGCTCCCACGTACGCGTACAGGGGAGCGCTCCAGGCGCGCCACGCGATCTGCGCACGGCAAGCTGATTGGTTCTCGGGTGTCTATAAACATTCGAAACAGTCCGCAGCGGCCGCCATCTTGTGTCTCGGTAGGATTGAGACACAAGAGGTGGCAAAAATCAAAGGGGGAAATGAGCAAGAGGGGGCAGGGTACACACCCCCTGACCCCCTAGGTTACATGTGGGGGCCATAAAAGGCTCCCGCGGGTGAAAAAAAAAATAAAAAAAAATTCGATTTTCGCGGGGGTGAGCGCCCGGTACGCGCACCGGGGAGCGTACGGGGGAGCGTACCATGGAGATTAAAAATGACAGACTTTAAAAAAAATAAAGCTTCTTTTTAAAAATTGGAGGTAGTTCTGAAAAGAACTTTTTTTTTCATTTTGTTGTTTTATATATATTTTTTTTTTGTTTTTTTTGTTTTATATTTTTTTTAGACTTTTTAAAACAATTTTATATTTTTTTTGTTTTTTTTTCAAGGGAAAAACAAAAACAAGGATTCCAAAACTGCTCAACAGGAGCAAAAAAAATTGAAAATTTAGGGACTGGAAGAGCAGCGGTGTTGCTGTTTCTTTAGGGCAATCAGTTCAACACTCTGCTCCCCATAGCAGAGCAGTTCGTCACACTCTGCGCACAAAAATTTGATGCCCGCAAACACCGGCTGAATGTTAGGGATCATTCTTCCACGGGGTGGTCCCGAAGGTGTTGCTCCACCAGTGGAGGTGCTGCCGCCATCTGTTGGTACATTCCGTGCCAGCTCTCTGACACTCTCCCTGGCAAAGTTGTTAGGGTGTCTTCTTTTGACATGCCGGATCAAATTGGCATTGCCAAAACTATATTTTTTCAGAGGATTGCCTCTGGATAAACTACTCCCACATATTTTGCATGTTACTTTGGGAGCGTTCACTTTTTTCTGTCCTTCTGGGATGTCGTAAAATTTCCAAATGAAATGGGTTTTTTTCTTTTGCTGAGGAGGGTCCTCATCCAAAAATCCCTCTGAATCACTGCTGGATGACTCTCTTGCAGCCATTGCTGGAGATCAGAAAAGTAGGAGATAGAGTAGACACAACAGCTCTTGCTCTCTCCAAGTACAAAGCAATAGTGAGAGAAATGGGTGGGTTTCACACAATTTGGAAAAAAAAAAGTTCTGAACCAATGAAAAGTGTTATTTTAAAGTCACATGGTTTGACGCGCTTACGCTACGCGCCCGGGGCGCGTCCCGGGCGTGTATCGTAAGCGCATCGGGGCGCTTACGTTGCGCGATCGTATGCGCTTCCGGGTGCGCTTACGCGGTGCGTCATAAGACGCATCTCGCGGCTACGCGATACGTGTCTTATGACGCAAGGCGTGGCGGCTACGCGATACGTCACGATGTTGTTTTCGTTCTCGACAATAGCGCTTCCGGGACGCGCATTAGTACGCGCCCCGCCAGATTGCGCTTACCCGTGCGTTCACCTGTCCGCGCCCCGGGAGCGCACTAAAAATAATATTAAAAAAAAATAAAAAAATTATAAAATATAAAATTAGATTTAAAATGTATTATTTTTATAAAGATTTGCTATTAAAAAACCTATGAAATTCACTGAAAAAACCATAGGTTATAGACCATATATAGTTAGGAATTAGCATTTACAAAACCTTGAAAATTCACTGAAAAAACCATAGGTTATAGACCATATATAGTTAGGAATTAGCATTTAAAAAACCTTATTTTACTCACACAAAACCATTGAAATTCCATATATAGTTAGTTGCAGTAACTATATATCGCGCACCCGCAATCCACTGCTGATCATGTCACATATTACATCATTCATGACATGGTCAGTGACATCACTGATGACATCACTGATGACATCTCAAATGACATCACTGATGACATCACTGATGACATCTCAAATGACATCAGTGATGACATCATGACACACCAATACCAGTTACTACATACGCACTCACTGATTCCTACGTCTACACACACATTCACTCATTCACCCATACAATCACTCATAAATACAGTCACTCATTATTACAACACTATCATATGCACTCATACACCTAGTCAGTCCTGTGAAGAATCAATCACACTTCGATTTCCTCATCTATACAGTTAAACACAGAACACCATACTTTTCACACATAAACTAACACATACTTACTCTCTTATACAATCACTGATACAAGTACACATTGATATGCACAGTCACACACCTCCCAGCCAGCCACACACACACTCAGTCTTCCATACATCCACTCATTCTTCAATATGTAAAACATATTTAAACTTTACAAAAACACACAGACACTAGATGATGTCATCAGTGATGTCACTGACCATGTCATGAATGATGTAATATGTGACATGATCAGCAGTGGATTGCGGGTGCGCGATATATAGTTACTGCAACTAACTATATATGGAATTTCAATGGTTTTGTGTGAGTAAAATAAGGTTTTTTAAATGCTAATTCCTAACTATATATGGTCTATAACCTATGGTTTTTTCAGTGAATATATATATATATACACACACACACACACACATATATATATACACACACAAAATCAGCTTTCGACAGCTCTTGTACTTTAGCCCGATCTGGTGTCATACCCCCATCAGAAAAGATATGGCCAAAGAATTATGAAATCCACTGCATTCGAGGGCAAACCGGTCTCAGCAAGTAAATGACATTCTTGTTTAGGAGCTTTATTGTGTTCTTTTTGTCTAGCTTTGAAAACGAATATGTCATTGCTGTAATTAAACGCATCTTCGGCAGGCTGTAGGATACGTCAAATGATTTTTTGAAACAGTTCTGCAGTGGATAACACACCAAAACTTAGTCTTTGTGCCAAAACAGACCAACATGTGTGGAAAAGGTTGTAATGTACCTGCAATTTTCTTAATGTTCTAACTAATGATAACCTTTATTTAAGTGAAGTCAAGAGAAGACCTTGGAGCCATTTATTTACGTTCTGTCAGCAATGTGTGAAATATATATGAAAAAAATTGAACCCTTTTGGTTCCTGATGGACTCTGTAGAACTGGGACATAAGTGTTAGAGCAGAATGCAATGAAGGCTGGTTTAGAATGTTGAGTTCACAGTTACACGCAGAGGAATAAAGGTGTGTAATACAAAGCTCCGTGTGTGTTGTAGTCACTGGAGGGAACCCAAGTTGGGGAGGACGCTACAGTGCTCACATCCTCCACATGTTCCTTCCCACTAATGCATGCAACTCGGGACTTTAATAACAATGTGAATATTAATGGGGCATTAGGACACCTGCCTTGTTCCCTTTAGTGAAATAATTTCCTTTGTTAGTTGGTCATGCACAGTATTCTTGCTGATGGAGATCGATAGTTTGTCAGGACTCTCCGTCTCATTTTCTGCTCATCCCTATTCTTTCCAGCATCTGTGCAAGGAATTTACTATGAATGTTGTCAAACATTTTTTCAGCTATAACGGGCCAAAGAATGTGCACTTTTAATCTTTATCCTCCGTTTCTCAGAAATACACAGTAAGCACTAGCATCTTCTTCATCTGAGAGTAGTTTTATGCTCCTCTAAAGATCAGAGGGATTTTTCACATTCCACTTTTTCTTCCAATAATAGTGCATGCCATTCTTTATTTGTGCAAGTAGGTGGCATTCAATCTCCTTACTCAACCTAGAGAATAAGATACCATGAGTTTTTAAGCCCAAATTAGCTTCCTCCTTACTGATTTAGACTTTACTACAGTTGTATCTACGTCCACGCTGCTTATTGTACAAAGACCAGAGTTCTTCTGCTCTTTGTTCCCATTATTCCCTCACTCAGTGCACTACCACCCAGACCCGCTGGGAAGCTTCAAACATCTCACAGGAGCTCAAGGTGGTTGATGCCAACCCTGAGCTTCGGAATGAGCTTAGACACCATTCGTATCCTGCAGGTAACTTTACAAAGATATCACATCATCCCAAGCAAAAAACGGAATGGCCCATCACAACACCCTGGCAATTGTCTGTTAATGTTCTCTGCCAACGAAGTGGAACTGGCCCAGCTTAACTTTGCAGTCGACCCACATGTATTGGTACAGTGAGAGAATTAATTGTTGTTAAACCATTTTACTCAACCATCTCCCAGATATCAACACATGCTATGATCAAAAGTTAGAAATATCAAAGCATCTTCACTCCCACTAACCCTGTCCAGCAAGCTTCAGTAAATAACAGATCCCTGTCTCAGCACTGGGCCTACTGTACATCCTGAATGCTCCTCTGCATCACAACACAGTAATCGAGATCTGGAAAAGGCTGCAACCCCCCACACTTAAAAACTTCAAAAAGGATGTCAATGGCCTAGCTAACAGTCAGCCTAATCTAGCGAATCATGGCTACATTCATATAAAAGCTAGCACTAGTGAACTGCAAGCAGGCAGCAACCTCTTTCTCTACCAATAGTCAAGATTTAGAGCAACCAGAAATACTGAAAAGGGGGGGCCCTCGGCCCCCCCGCACGCATGGCGGCGCGGCGACCGTCTCCCCCCTTTCCCCTTTGGTGTCTCTCGGTGGTGGGGGCGGGCCCTTTTGGGCGCGACCCACCACCGATTGGCCGGCGGCCTCCCTGACCCGGATACCAGGGGAAAGGTCTGGGTCAGGGGGGGCGGGCAACTGGAGGGGCGGGGGGGCGTTGCCCCCCCGCCTGGCCCCTTGGGAATAAAGAGGTGGGGAGCGCCCAGGAGACCCCCTTGTCCCTGGACGCTCCCTCACAGGACGGTGTGCCCCGCGCTCGGGGCTTCTTTGTTTTCCCACCCACCATCCCTTGGAACAAAAGTCTTGTGGCATTCATTATGTCTGGTTTCATTGTAATTTTGCGAGGGTACTGTTAACATGTCGTACATGGTAGTAGAACTTGATCTGTTCGGTATATTTTGATGATGCGTTTTGGTTTAGGAATTTTTTCCCTTTTAGCAAACTGTGTGTGAAGTACTTTTCCTTTGATGCCAAGTGTCTTTAGGCCTTTTTTCCCTTTGTAGCTGTACGGTGATGCTGTTATTTATTAGCCAGTGTAGCTGTCCTTTAGAATTTTTTCCCATAGGTCGTCGTATTTATTAGGTATGGGGCATGCGGTAAGGTCATTATCGGTGAGCACATATTTGAGGTCTGAGGGGGCGGGCATCATCCTATGGAGGTTCCCGCCCAGGGGGAGGGGCCTGCGGGCCACTCCTAGAACTCCAGGGGCAAGGTAATTGATGCTTCAAAGGAGCGCGGGTAGGAGTAGTCACGCTTTCCTTAGGCTGGTAGCCACCCCGCGCGCGTATACTCATGACGTCACCGGATGGCGCAGAGTAAGGGCCCTCCTTTAGTGGGTAAATGGAGTTCAGGGCGTAGACCGGGCAATTCCCGGGGTATCATTGCGCATGCGCACGTCTCGAGGGGAGGCGCAGCTTGTAGGACCTGACACCGGTAGTGACCTTCGCCGCGGCCAGGGCGACTGACTCCGGAATCTGGGGATCACGGTTCGATCCCCGGCACCGGCGGCAGATTAGCCCAGCACCATGTGACTCTGGGCAATAGCTTGCTTAATCTTCCCGACGGCCCCCAGCGCCTAGAGACCCTTACGGGTGATTGTGCGCTTTACAAATGTAGACTTTACTTTACTTTATATGGCCAGAAATGTACAAAAATCAAGAAGAGGATGTTAGACTCGGTTAGGAAACAACATGTATTAGAGTTTTGTTAAGGTCAGCCTCTCAAACTTGTTGATGAAATTCGTATCTAATGTCCTGCTGATTTTTGTATAATTGTTGACCATGCAATTAAAACCTTTTATAATATCATATCTTAATAAATACGGCCGGGCGACTAGCGCCCGCCTTCCAAAAAGTAAAGAAGTCTCGTGTCCACGTTTCTGGGTGTTGGGTGCCGGTTTGGGGGGGGGCGGCAGCTAGTCGCTGACCATGTCGGGTAACGCGCACAAACAGAGGAAAGGAAATACTGAGAGCCCTTGATGGTCATTAACCTGAATCCTTAATCATATTGGACCTCAACACCATATGACATGGTTGACCACAACATGCTGGGCTGCCTACTTGAAAATTAAAAATGGAACTAAGGGAACTGCACTAGCGAGAGTTAAATAATTTCTCCAAAATCATACACAGAAAATATGTTAGGGGCAGTTAATGTGAGCCACCCAAGGTTTGCACCAAATGGGATTCCCCACGATCATCACTATCCTCCCTGGAGATAGATTATATATATATATATATATATATATATATATATATATTCAGCCGAAACGTTATGGCGACAGCTGAATAAACGAAACTAACCAGCATCCAAGTGTGGTCCGTGTCTGTTTCCAGCGCGATCAGGTCAGAGGTGATTGTGGCAGGAGAACGGAGGTTTTTACATATATATATATATATATATATATATATATATATATATATATATATATATTCATATATTCGATAGCAAAAGCCCTTGAGCTTCAAGAAGGCAGCGCAGCGCTGCTCCGCCATCCAGCTTCAGCATTACTACACCGACCAGCAGTCTGATCGGTGACATTATCAGAAGCCACGCCCACTTAGGGAGGTTCCGACTTCAAATAAACTGCATTTGAAGTCCTACGGTGTTTTCAGCAGCCATTTGGTGTCATAAATTCCCAGAAGAAGAGGCGTTGTAGACCTCGAAACGCGTCGGAAATGTGCAGAGACTCCAAAGGAGAAATGATGTGAGCGCTGTCTCGAGGAATGCTGAAGCTGGATGGCGGAGCAGCGCTGCGCTGCCTTCTTGAAGCTCAAGGGCTTTTGCTATCGAACATTACCCCACACGGCTGCCCTGGCCGTGAAGAAGAGCACCATCCGCCCCACAGAGATGGCACCAACTGTGGGAGGAGCTGCGCCGAGGTATAATTCCTTGGCCTTGCAGAGCGCTGTTCAGAAATCATCAGCGCTACATCGTTTTCCCCTGCCTACTCAGGTTATAATTATAAAATTTAATCAGAACACTAATGGACTGCGCCTACTCAAGGTACTAATTGGACAAACACCGTCTTAAAACTACACCGACCAGCAGTCTGATCGGTGACATTATCAGAAGCCACGCCCACTTAGGGAGGTTCCGACTTCAAATAAACTGCATTTGAAGTCCTACGGTGTTTTCAGCAGCCATTTGGTGTCATAAATTCCCAGAAGAAGAGGCGTTGTAGACCTCGAAACGCGTCGGAAATGTGCAGAGACTCCAAAGGAGAAATGATGTGAGCGCTGTCTCGAGGAATGCTGAAGCTGGATGGCGGAGCAGCGCTGCGCTGCCTTCTTGAAGCTCAAGGGCTTTTGCTATCGGATATATATATATATATATATATATATATATATATATATATATATATATATATATATCTCATCTGCTGATATTATAAATACATTCAGGCTACCATTTCAAAGTTATGTGAAGGTATGCAGATCATGAATTGCCCAAGTGGGGAGAAGAGCAATAGAACAATTCTATTCCTTTACAGGCTCTAAATCAGCTTGTAGCAACATACAAATCACCAATAAATAAGTACAGATTAAAATAACTCATTCCAGGCCATGCAGAACTAATCTCACCCGAGGCGCCGTGAACAGAGCCAGCACAAGTCCAGATCGAACTCGCACCAAGCAGGTCCACAGAGCCGGCCGGCCCCTTGAGGAAGCCCTGAATGGGAACTTTGAATTACAGGTACGATTGACTTGACTTTGCACAAAAGGACTGTTAAGTTAACCACCCATAGTAGTCGCCACAACGTGCCACTACACACTCACCGGTCCTGAAGAAAGCCTCTAGATGAACGAGGCTGAAACATGTCGACCACCAACAGTGCGGTAGATTGGTAACTTGATCTACGCACGCACGTACTTTGTTTTTACTCTTCAACACCACAAAATCCAATAAATTACCTGCCGATAAGGTGTCGTAGGGAATTTTAATCCACTTCACAGGGGCACTTTACTTTTTCCCCTTTTGATTTCTGGACCCTATTGTAATACCAGTTGGTCTTCCTCCACGTGGAGGTCAGCAAATTCTCAGAATAAACTCTATGATGATGCTGTCACGTTAAGTAAAGGTGGAGAACCAAGATATACCGCCCAAATCTTGTACACGTGAATGAGTTATTTTTAAGATGGAATAATAACGAACTTGACCCTGGTACACAGGACAAGTGGTCCATTCTCCCCCCCACCCCATTTATGATTTTTTTAACTATTCAGTCCACCTTCAGTTCTGGGCACCTCACTCACCACTCCTTCTCCTAACAGAAAGAATCCAAATGAGGCAACATTTCCCTCTACCTACTTGTGTACCTCAGAGCGGACTAAAGGCACAAGGAGCCACATTTTCACTTTTGAGCCATAGCTACTCTCTCAGAAACTGGTAATTGTAAAGACATTGAATCGTTGGAGTAATTTCAGACTGCCTCAAACAAGTTGTTAATAGGCCATCTTCTATTTTGTAATGCAACTTAAGTCTAGTTGAAATTGGAGCATTTTTATTTTACGTTTTTATCATGTGCTCCTGCACATAGAGACTGCTACATAGTACCGGTACAAGAAGAACAGAACAGGAGAGGCAACTGGTGAGGAAACGTATTAAGGGCCATACACCTGGAGGAGAAAACGCTTGGAGGGAGAGGTGGATTTTTCAGCTGCTTTTAGAAAAATCAGATGTCTAGAACACTGCATAGATGCATAGTTGGACAGTTTCAAAGGGAGGAGGCTTATGATGCACAAACCTTCCCCAAATCATTTTAATATTGTTTGCAGCAGTGTGAGACCATTCTGTGAGGCTGAACTTAGGCAAATGCTGACGATTATAGGCTGAAGAAATTGGGTATCAGGTAGCCAGGCTCAGAGGTATGCAAGGATTTGGGTACTTTACAATCCGTTTTTAAACCAGTCCTTCGTTGGACAACTAGTGGAGCGATATTAAACCAGGGTCATGTAGTCTGAAACTTTCAATTCAGAGCTTGCTCAGCGTTTGGTTGGTGAATCTCAGACTCCATTACCGTTGTCGATGCAAGAGGAATACTGCTATGGTAAGGGTGATTTGATCTTTCACTTGAATAAACTGGAGTATCCGACTGATGACGGAGGTGAAGCACACTTTGGTCACAAAATGAAGACAGTTAGTAGAGAAATAGTACAATGTAAAAGAGGACTCCAAGACTCCTAATAGAGTTAGAGGAGGTGGGAGGAATGCCCAGGAAACAAAGCCACATGAACTGTTATTGTCTGGTTTTTTCAGGGAGTAGAGTAACATGCTGTTTTCCTTGTGCATTTATGCAGAGCCAGTCGTCTGTCATCCATTTATTATCGGTTGGAGACAGACATACACTCCACTTGTGCGGTCTGCTTCTTTTGGAGTGTGAATTTCAGTGTCTCTGGAGCTCATATGGCAGCCATTGTTGCAGCTGCTGAGGGTTGCTACAAGTGGAACCTTGTAGGTGTTGAAGAGAGCTGCCAAGAGAGAGGATTCTTAGGAACCCCAGAAGTAACATGAGAGATTTTACATCAGAAAGGGCCACGTTTTACCTGGTTTGTGTGATGTCCGAGACAAAATCTAAATGAGCAGGACACATCCTACACAAAACGTGGACTCCGGATGGAAGGTAAGGTGACTATGGTCAATTGCGTAAAAGGTAGCAGACAGGACTAAGCCAAAGGGGTCACTCAACTGACCACTGTTGCTGACAGACAGCATTTCTTTCATGATGTCCATTAAAGCTGTTTCTGTGCCTCTGAAATATCACTGGAAATAATTCAGGCGGTAGTTTGTTCCAGAAAGTTAGACAGGTTGGTAGTGACGACCACTTGGAGAATGTCTGTGATGGCAGGAAGGTCTGCAGTTTGCAAAAACGTTTGGGTCAACAGTGCGTTTCCTGAGGTATGGTGTAACAGCAGCATGGTTAAGTAATAGCTGAAGTTGCCTGCCAGCAGGTATGCACTGATGAATAAAGTAAAGAACAGTGCTATTGCCGAGGTAACAGATATGAGCTTGTTAATGATCTTGCTGATTTTTTTTTAATATTACTGCAAATAAACGCCATGAGGGGTCTATTTTCCGGTAGGCGAGAGTAACATTTCCGGTGGGTTTGTCATTGAAGGCCATGAGATTCTTACAAAGCTGGTACATGGGTGGCGCCTGAGAACTAGGCGAAGAGATGCTAGTTCATTTTGTGTTAATACAACCTGACTAAGTGCATGTTTACTATCAGGCCTCTTAGTGCTGTATGGCGGAGGAATAGAGAGAGAGTTGGAAAAAAGAAAGAATCATAGTACGATGCCTGTTTGGAAAGTCAAGTGCTTAATTGCTTCCTACACTGCATGAAACTTCTTTCAAAATGCAGCTGTTCCGGTAGAGTGTTACATAGCATTGGAGTCTGAAAGAGAGACTGCATCCACCCATGTATTCATTACTGTAATTTAGAATCACTAGACTAAACTGTCTGAAGTGGAGAATCTTAAAAGTCAGGATGGGGCAGACTTTCTAATTCTTTTGGTCACAAACTGAGGAGCCATACCATGTAATGCCCTGAAGCTGATTCAAAAAGTCTTAAATTAAATTATTAGCTTTACTGATTACCAATGAAGCAGCTTCAACACCAGTGTATCCTGGGTAATGAGCAGAAGTGAATTAATCAAACACACTGCCTCATTTTGTATCACTTGAAGTTGGTGCATAGCGCTGTGAGGGAGCCCTAAGATACTATACTTGAGCAGTCGAGTCTGGACACAATTTTTGCCATGGTGATCATTTTAAGAGCCTCCACTGGGAATAGAGAAGCTATCTTTTTTATTAATTTTTAGCATAAATAAGCACTAAAAAACACCTCTTGAATTTGGGATTTCATGGAAAGACAGCCATCAGCGATAACTCGAAAGAACTTTGATGCAGATTTTGGGATCTTAAGGCTCCCATTTCCACAGGCCAATGTAGGTCATTCCACAAGTGGGCTTTGATGTTGAGAAATGGCACTTCAGTCTTGTCAGAATTCAATTTCAATTGATTATTGCTCATCCAGTTCCAGATAAAACACAAGGTGTTTTGGAATTCCAGCTGAGCTGGCAACAACGGTTGGGAGTCATCTGTGTAATTGTAAAGTCTACAACTTTTGTGATAATTTTAGGTAAATCTTACTTGTTTTAAGTCTTTTTAAAGGAGAAGTCATCTGCTTCAGCGACACAAGACTAGAAGATGGCTTCTTTTATACGAGTAATGGCTATTTTACTGCCTTTGTCTTACGAAAAAGGGTAAAGAGAGTAGAAAACCGCTGTAAACTCTTTGCTATAAAAAAGGTGTCGATGTCACTTGCTGTGAGAGTTAGAGCAGTGACACATGCGCACAGGAGGGGTTCATAAAACCTAGTAGAGCCCACTTCCTCATCCTAACAGTCTTCACAAAGGATAAATACCTACTCTGATAGAGTTCCAGCAGACACAAAGCTCCTGGACCATGATTTAGGCATTTCCCATGATTTAGGGTCTAATTATTCCCTTGCGATTTATTTCAACCTAGAGACAGGAATAACATGCTTATGTCCACGAGGAGCCAATATAATCCTTTTTTATTCCCTTTCTGGATTTTACCCACCCAAAGGACAAAAAGAATAGGGGTAGCAAGAGCCCTCCCAAGTGTAGATGAGCACTCACAAGTTAAACCTATGAGAGGC
Organism: Lissotriton helveticus; assembly: GCF_964261635.1. Taxonomy (NCBI): domain Eukaryota; kingdom Metazoa; phylum Chordata; class Amphibia; order Caudata; family Salamandridae; genus Lissotriton; species Lissotriton helveticus. Next base: position 445,777,814 of record NC_136072.1, on the reverse strand, counting down.
ACGGTCCGATGATAAAGTATGCCATGAATCGGTGGGTGAGGGCTTTATGCAGTAGCAGCAGCTACCGGACCCGGGTGGTGGGCGGGAGAGGGCCAACGAAAAAAGAAAAGAAAATCCACTTAGCTTTAACGGCCAGCCGCCGCCTCTCCTCCGTCCTCATCATCTTCCTGCAGACCCAATCGGCAGTTGGAAGCATCCGGGCTCCCTTGAGCCAATCACAAAGCTGCAATGCAGTGTTGTGATTGGTCTGAGTGCCATGGTTCGGTGCTCAGACGGGTACGGGGAGGCTTTGCATATTCCTCATCAGGCTGTGCAAAGCAAGCCTGGTGGGGAAGATGAAAAGTGCGCAGGACTGTTTTGCCGGACCAAGGGGGCAGGCCAAGCAGTCATGCGCACTGAAGGAGTGCAAATAACTTATTTTCCTACCCTGGCCATCCCAGACTGAGAGCCACTGACTGCAACTGGAAAACTAAAATAATAACGATATGTTATCATTTTATTTTTCCTCTTGTTCAGTGGGGCACCGCTTCTCCGCCTTAGCGGAGGAGCCACCACTGTCACTATGGACGGAGTTACTGCTTTAAATTGTACAGTCAGTTTCCACTTCATTTCCCATAGTAACTTGTGTATTCTTTATAGCAGCTGCCATAAATGCGACAAGCAATTCTTTCAGCAAGGAGATGACACTTTCTACGTCAGAGAGCCATTTGTTGCACTTGGATTTGGAGGATTTAAGCTTTTATTTGTAAGAAGGGCAGGGTCATACAGAACAGTAGTGGTGATATGGAAAAGGCGTTCAAGGATTATGGAGAGTCCTTCTCGGATGGGGCAACTCATCAGCAAGGCCGAAAAGGAAGACACTGGGTTGTCAATTTTATTTGCGTTATCCAGGATGGTTAAGGAAGGGTGTTATTGCAACCTTTATTGAGGAAAACTCTTTGTGCAAGGTAAAATAGATGTGCGCATGGTTCGCCCAGGATAATAGTTGGTAGTTAAGGATGCCCAGGTTGGCAGTTTTTAGAAAGGTAGATACAGTTTGCGCCCAGCTGAAAGCATGTAGTCAATTTTGATGGAATAGACTGGATTATCCCTTCTATCCACAACTCCTCTCACGGCCAGGGTCATCAGCTTAAATGATGAAGTTACCTACTACATGACAGCATTTCAAGGAGGTCATCACGATTTGGCTAGATCCCAGTTGTCAGTGGGGGAGAAGTCAGATTGTTTTTTGGGGGACGATAGGTGACTGCTTTCTAGAGCAGGAAGAGGGGCTAGTTACATATTTAAACAAGCAAATATTCAAAGGACTTATATTGTGGGCTTCTGAATATAATGTTGGACTCATTGATAAGAGCCATCCCTCTTCCTTGGTCACATACATATATCTTGTCGAGCAAGATGTTTCAAGGGATTGGGATTGGGATTTTGGTGTTAAAACATATAGGTTTCAGTCTAAATTTTGTTTTATGGTGCGGTTGGTAGCAGCGTTATAGATGTATGAGGCGGGCGTGACAGGGGATCCGATGGTTAGGGAATGCACCTATGAAGGATTATGGTACCCGATTGTTGCATAAGAGTGGGAAGGGTCAGAGGTGGGGTTGCATTGTCAATGTGGCGAGAGACGGGTATTAATAAAACTAACCTGAGTCTCCAACGAGGGTAATCATTTAAGAAACTGGGCATAAGAAGGGATCTTTGGAATACAGAGGTGTGGGAGAAGCTGTGAATGCGGAGGAAGACATTTCTCCTTATGGAATATTAATCCAGCCTCAATGAAAACCTAGAAGAGAATAAACTTTCCATTCCACACTTGTTATTGTTCAATGTACACAAAGGACTGTTCTGGATTTCCCCCCAATGAATCTTATCAGATGTATTTGCTTGCAATTGAATTTTTCATTTTACTTCCGCTTACCTCTTGTAACATATCCGAGTCTTCAATGGCTTTCACTACAGATAACTTTGAAGTGTCTTGAATTTCTCCACCAATTAGAAACTCGTCAAGAAGAAAATAAGCCTTCTCAAAATTAAAAATAATATCTAGTTCGCAAACCTGAAAGGGAGGAAAATGTACATTTGAGTATGCTGATGACATTTTACCAGTAAAATTACACGGAACTGAATCCAGCCTGTAGAAAGCAAACCATGATTTAAGATACTAATTCTTAAAAAGCAAACCTCGGTCACCATCCTGCTCTTGGTTTGGGAATAACAAATTGCATTTCTGTCACTGAGCAATCAATCTATCAAAGAGGATGAGATTTCGGGGTAGTCTGTAATACACTACATGTACACTCATTTTGGCTTTAAGGGCTTATCTTCCTTATTTAAAATGACCAGCTTTTAAAAGGATGACATTTTCTGTAAGTGGTAAGTACAAATATTTTGGATTAAAAATATGACCAAAACTAAAGACATTTATGATATAACTTTTTGGGGCTGAACCCTACAACATGACTCTATGGATTAACGTTATTTACGAGACATAACAATTAAATCGCCTTCAGTGCATCATACCCAATGAAAAGCCGCATGTGACAGGCAATAACAAAAACCACTTACTCAGCACGTCATGCTTTTGGGAACTCTTGTTCTGGCCTGTGGGACAATGCAGTCTGTGTTTTGTGACTGATCTCAGTATGGAAGCCCCTCCCTTCGATCCTAAACGTTTGGTCTTCTACTTGCCACTAACTGATGAAGAGAATAGAAAGCCAATTTGGCCACTGAATGGCAGTCAAAAGGGGAAAGTAGAGGAAAAGCGGAGGATAACGGAAGACTATCCATATCAGATCCCAAAATGCCAGTAGAGCAAAGATCAATGTACACCCCTACTGTAATGGTACAAGTTCAACCGAAAACCATACGCTTATGTATCACTCAAGCACCAAGTGTGTCTTCCCCCTTGTGGTGCTCAGGTTCAGCGGTCTATATCTATAATTAAGAATGGTTTAAGCTAGGTTGACTTTAAGGCCTCTCTCACCTTTCAGTTCGATCTGACATTTCTAACAGCCTCTCCTACGACTCAAACTAGGACAATTGCTGCTGCCTAAATTTGGAAATATGTTTAGGTCTCGCTTACAGACCGCTTTACCTGTCTGGTGTCAAAACCTCCTGTCTCTAATTCAAATCTATATACTGGGTTTTGGGACAGCACCTTACCCTTAAATGAATGGAGTTCTAGCCCATCGCATTTCGTTGCTTTTTATTCAATGGCTTTCTTCCCTGTTCTTTGTTTAACCTAAATCTGGTGCATTTTGTTTTTATTGTGTTCTGATTGTACTGAAGGAAGAACTATAGTTTTTTCTTTAGCACTCCATTGCATTGCATGTGTTTTCTTGCTCACTCCCTCATCTGCTGTTTAGTCCAACAAATCTCACCCTCACTCTCCGTGTTGCTATCCCAATCCACGCACAGCTATTCCATTACTACTCAAAGCAGCTTTTTTTTAAACATTTTTTGCCTCCAGTCCCCCTGAACACCACTCCTATATTGATTGCTCAGGGAGAGTCTTTAGCGTTGCCAGTGCCTCAAATTTCCACCTGTGAATTCATAGTCTATGGTTAATACAATGTTTACTAAATCAATTAGGGAGTCTGAACAATAATGACCTTTAGTAAAACATCGAGACAAAAGAATAATTGTTTGTTGAACACAAATTAAAAATAAAATACACAATTAAATATACCTCAATTGCAACATTTATATCAAACCATATCAAAAACGTATACTAAGTTGTGGTTATTGAAAAAACTTACATTTCCAAAGTACTTATCGAGTACTTCTACAAACCGATGAACAGTTTCTAAAGTCAGTAATTCATTATCTCCTTCTTCTACCGCACAGCAAAAATATAAACTAGCGTACCTAAAAAGAGAACCAAAACAGGGTGATAAATTAGAGAAAAAGCTCTTAAACGTACCTCATTGGCTAGAAGTAAAGTTTCTTGCAAGTTTGAGGCAAAATAAATGTTCACTGATCTTGGCAACCACTTACTGGCATTCTCATCTAAATTTGTTCACAAAGCTAACTTGGGCTGAGTCTGCAGCTAAGAACTTATGATAACTTGTAGACTGGATAGAGGATTTATGGGAGGACGTCCTTATAACACAAGATGAGGAAATCATTAAAACGTCATAGGTTTTTTAAGAGAATTATGTGAATTTGGATGAGGCATTTCAATTTTCCTAACTAAATCTAGGAAATCCACTTTGATTATAAATTACCTGCAACAACAAATTAGATCTGTAAATAAAAATGATGGCAACTAGCATAAAATAATTGGCAAATAACCTCAAAGACCACCCATCTCACATTCTTCATATATTTAACAAATCACAATTTCACAAAACATTCTTGAATATCATGGTGTAATGACATTTTAAAAATGTCTCATGAAAAAACGCCATTTCTGTTCTTTATCATTGCCAAATACAGATAGTCCTTATATAAAGGCAGCACTTACAAGTGAAGGATCACAAGCAGGTTTTATAACGTCCATAGTTGATCTGTTTGCCAGCAAGGACACTTTATTATATACAATCTTATACACATATCAACCCATGTATTCCTTGAGTCTGCATGGCAGTGCAACAACAAAGTATACTGGAATACTTTTGTGGTGTCCAGTTTTTACAAAGACTATGTTAATAGATTTGGCTTGTACCTGAAAGTGTTTCTTCAGTTACCGATGAGTTTAGTAACACAATAACTCATCCTACACGTACTCTGCAAAAAACTGGGCTATTATTTCTGGGGGGGAGTGGGGGTAAGCACTCACCTCAAGTAATGATCTCAATCCCAGTCAGGGTGAACCAATAAGATAATTAAATATATAGGTGCTCAACCCCATGATAGTTATGGCACAGAGTAGACAGGCTTCAGCCACACTAAACTTGGGCTCTCTAGGCTGGACAGGTGTGTAGGGTGACTACAATGGCAATTCTTGTGTCTTCCAAGGGTCATCTTCATCTGTTGGGATGAAGAAGGCCCTATGTTTATCAGTACATCCAGTTGTAGAAATCCATTAGGTCACTGCTTTCTGTGTGATTTAATTTTGTTGCATGGAGTGTGTAGTGCTTTGATGCCAGGGTTAAGTTGTGTTTTATCAGTACACTACTGCTGGTTGAACAGAGTCATTTGTGTAGCATACACTACGATAACACTCCACAGAAAGACAATTGGAGGAACATGTTCTTCATTTTGCGAATAGCTTGTCTATGAAGAGTGGGATCATACTGAAACTTTGCATCCACTGCACTTAAAGAAGAGGCCCACTGCACCCACCTTGGGTGTGGGGCATGACCATTAGTGACTGCCTCTAGTGCAAGCATGGGAGAAACCACAATCATGAGTTTTCCGTTGGCCAAAGGGCAAGCCTTCACAATAGCTGTTTACATAGCTGAAAGGATTTTTCCAGTGGAAGCAAAAAGTGCTTCAGCTGGGGAATACGAGTGAGACTTGTGTGCTATGCAATCAGTCTGTCCCTCATTGTAGGTTTACAAAAGTTATAACCAATTTAGTATCACTCTAAAAACTAGGTTGGACTTTGTTAGAATTGGGGGTCTCTGGTTGACAGTGGTATACACCCTGTTCAAGTAGGGACCCTTCCTTCTAGTCAGAATGAGAAAAGTACATACCCAAGATTGCCTCTGGTCACCCTCTGGTAGCTTGGCGCAGAGCAGTCAGGATAAACTCCAGAGGCAATGTGTAAAGCATTTGTATATAACCCACAGTAACAATGAAAACACCTCAAAAAAGACTCCACACCAGTTTAGAAAAATAAACATTTATCTGATCAAAACAAGACCAAAACGACAAAAATCCAAAATACTGATATCAAGATATGGTTTTTAAAAAGGTCAAAACTGTTCTGCCTATTGGAAATTATGGATGAGTCACTTTTAACACAAAGTGCCTTGGATGGTCAACATTAAAGGACGAAAACAGGAGCAGGGGAGGTGAAGGGTCAAACACAGTGATGCATCAGTTTCTTTACGTGAGTGAAGGTGATGCGTCGGTTCTTTAATCCAGGGAAGGTGATGTGTCAGTGCCTTGTTCCAGGGGAGGTGATGCGTTGGTTCCTTACTACCATGCAGGGGAGGTGATGCGTCAGTTCCTTATTGGAGAGGGGGTGAGGAGTCTGTTTCTTACTGCAAGGACTCATTTCCTTACTGAAAGCCCAGCGTCGATGTAGATTTGGTGAAGATCACTTGCACTTTAGCACTGATCAATAAAGAACTGATGAAATATGTTGAATTTCAGTAAATCTTGGATCCCTCTCAGAACGGGTGCCATGCCGGTCACAGCACAGAGTCTGCCCTCATTGTGGCTACTGACTGTATTCGTGCACATGTAGATCAGGGCTGGCGGCAGTTCTAATAATGCTCAATCTATAGGCATTATTCAACACCATCTGTCCTGGGCGTATGGTTCAGCTCTTGCGGCAAGTGGAATCTCTATGATAGCCTTGCAGCTTTTACATTCATTGGTGTCAAACAGGGCCCATATTGTCAGCTCTGGAGGCTCTAGAGCCAAGGCCTTTAGCCTTCCTTGTGGGTTGCCCCAGGGCTCGTCTTTGAGTCCCACCCTTTTCATTCTTTATGCGACTCCCTTGGCCGATCTGGTGCGGTCCTTTGGCTTTCATGTGCTGTCCTATGCTGACAATATGCAAATTATCATCTTTATTTCGAATGACCTGCAGCGGGTGTCTGAGAGGTTCAATCAGTGCATGTCCAGCATCATTTGCTGGATGAAAGAAAATTCACTAAAGATCTACACAGACAAAACCGAAGTGCTGGTGTTTGGTTTGCAGAATTCCAACCGGTCTAACTCCTGGTGGCTGACGATATGTGGTCCCCTCCCAGTTCGGGCTTGGACAGCAAAAAATCTGGGGGAGGGGGTCATCTTTAATGCTTTCACGCACAGTTCAGCCGCACGGTTAGTAAATGTTTTTACAGTTTGAGGATTTTGAGAAAGGTTCTGCTATTTATTCCGTCCGAACTGCACCGGACGATTATTATCGCTCTAGTCCCCTCTCTGCTGGACTATTGCAACGCAGTGTACCTGAACATCAATGGCGTCTCCCTCAATAAGCTCCAGGTGGTATAGAACGTGGTGGCCCATCTTATTTTGAAGATTCCCAAGTGTCTGTCAGCCAGGGAGGGGATTTGTTCCCTTCATTGGCTCCCCATCAGGAAGCGTATCGGCTTTAAGGCTCTCAGCATGGTTTACAAGCCATGCACAGCAAGGGTATGCTACAGCTGAAGTCTCTTTTTCATTGGTACACCCCTTGGAGGCTCTTGATATCCTTCTTAGAGAAAAAGCTTGTGATCCCCTGATTTCGGAAGACAAGATGGGATTGCCGCTCCTTTTCGGTAGCGGCCGCCGAGTTGCAGAATTCTCCACCCACTTTCATCTCCAACACGGACTCCTATTCGGTTTTTAAAAAACATCCTAAATCCTGGCTTGTTTTGTCCTAGGTTGTGGCCTATGTGCCTCTATTCTATCTCTCGTCTGCGATAGTGCCTTGACACCCTCCGGTATAAGCATGCTCCATAAGTGCTATCCTATCAAGTTTGGTGGGAACCCAGTTTGTTCCAATTTTCATTGTAGAAGATTCAACAGGGCTGCAAATAGATTTACACCATTTTATCAGTCCAAAGGTTATTTGTGATATTTCCATCACTGACATTATTTCACTTCACTACCCACATTCTCAATCTATCTGAGGAACTATGATGAGGCCTACAGGCTGGCAAGCGATATAGCTTAACAATTATGTAGTAATCTTCTCCACAGCTGCTCACATTTTTAAAAAGTTTTATCAGCCAGTATATAACCTCTAAGTCTGATTTTATCATTCAAAAGTCATTTTCCCAAAGTATACTGTGGAGGTAAACAATTGCTACTTTAAAACAGCCATTCAGAAGCTGAGAAATCCAAACTATGTGTTAATAGACCTCCCTTGAAAGTATTCTCGAAATTATTTCAGGGTGATAATCAGGAAGGCCAATAAAGGCTACTTATTGTCCATGTAGGACCTAGCAAGAGACCAGTAGCACTAAAAGTTGTAGCTAGAACCATCCTACTATTCTCACTGCTCAGTCCAGCAGTGAAGAACAGGGACAATCACCGGAAGGTCCATGATTGATTTTAAACGAAGTGTAAAGTGTGAGCTGAAGCATCTACTCTCCTCCTGACACCGATCATCCTTAGCAAAAAGAGAACTTGTCACCGATCCTTCTCTGGTGCTGCCCCTAAAATATGGAACTCTCTTCCTCCGGATATTCGCAGACACGCCTCGACGACGGCTTTCAAACTGGAAGAAAAAAGATTCCTAATGAGCAAATTCTTACTATAAAGGGTGGAGGCACTCACAAGGTGGCTGTTTCTTTGTTTCTAGTTCCATGGCACAACAGTCACGGATCGTATTGTCTGCATAATATTTTACCTTATATGTGTACCATTGTTTGCTGTTTAGCATTTTTCCACAATTGCTCTGTATATTTCATTTTGTCCCTTCTTCCAACTTATTGTAAAGCGCTTTGATCTCCTTCGGGATCTTGTTCGCGCTATATAAAACTTTATAAATAAATAAATAAACCCCAAAATAACAATTTTAATACTAGGGTCTCTCCCCACTGAAAATTGCGGTGCAGTCCATTTCAGAATTGATCCCCCAAAGATTTAGAAATGTTTTACAGTTTTTTTAAGATAAATGGTAAGCTGTTGTAACAAACCAGGTAGCAGTTCTGAGGACCTCTGAACCCCCAAACTCCCTGTAAAAGATGCAGAATGGCAGTTCTCTCCTTTACCAGTATCCTCTGCCTGTTCAAGCTTTGCCTACCAGAGCTTTGAAGGGCAGTGTTTGAATTTACTCTCAGGTACAGTAGAAGACCCTTAAATGCGGTTAGTGAATAGCCTGCCAGCTTGTAAGAGCTCAAAGTGCACTTAAGCTCAGGTGCTGAAACTGCAGAGGCTATGTGGATGGAGGCATCAGACCAATTTGCAGATTTAGATCACTGAAATTGTAATTCTGAGTCCTCAAAGCCTGTTCTAGGACAGAGACAGGAGAAGAAAAACATTATACACACTTACTGCCATTCAACACTAATAGAGTTATGGAGGCAAGTCCAAAGACTGTTTAAATGTGGGAGATCCTCACATATTTACTGATCCGGGTATGCAAAATAAACATCCACAAATCTCCCAGTGAATTATTCCAGCTCAGTTTCTCTCAAAATGATCTGATAAACAGCGTGACTGCATCAGTCAAAGATGGTACATCAGGGCTTTTCATACTCTCAGAACTGCTATTTCATTAGCTCCTACAAGCGTAAGCCAAGGTAGTGAAACTATGTTCGGTTTCGGCCTGTGGCAAGTACGTGCGGAAGAGAACCAGGCTCTGTAAAACAGAGGGAGAACGGGCAATGGGAAGCCTGCCAACACATCTGGTGGTCTCTCTTCAGTATCAAACAAAGGAGGAGTTCTCTCATCTTCTCTAAGGTTTTGCCTTCTCAAGCTGTTCACCAGGAATCGGACTCATTATCTCTGGCTTTGGGGAGATTTTGCTGGACACAGCTTTGAAGCATCCACAGATCTTGAGCAATGAATTATAGGTAATGAAGTGTGAAAATAACTTTTTCTATGATGTCCAACCCCAATGTCAGTCTGACTGGGTCAACTCGCAATTTGACCTAATGTTTCACCTTAGCCCTGCTGCAAAGAGTGACAACATAATTTATTTTATACACTTGACTTGCTTAATATTTAATGCTACCAATATATTTAAATAAGCAAAATTAATCACCAATAAAACGACCAATTACTAATGCAGGTTAAAGGAGAAAATAATGGAGGGAGAGAAGTGAATAGGATGATGTAGTAGAACTTAATATGGACCAGCAGATCAGTGAGAGCTTTAAGACAAACAGTAGAGACAGTTTATTAACAAATTAAAGGTGTCCGATGCTTCTTGGGCTGTAGTGTGGGACGAGAGGGAGTTGGGATTTGGGAAAGATAAGTTTTGATTTATGTTTTGAAAGCACTCACTTACCCGAAAAGTCTGTTTGGAGACCCAGTCACTATAAATCCTTCAAAATGTTTCTAAAGAGTTCAGGCTTCACCCATCCAATTTGTTTTAGACAATTACAAGTGTGGCATGCACTGGACTGGTGCAGCTTAAAGAAGTTGTTGCTTTTGCGACTAAAACAGGCAAAGGTGGGTGGGGTGGAGATCACACCCTCTCCAAAAACCATCTGGCCAAGAAAACTTATCCATGCCCTATTAATTGTACCGGGTGCGATTCGTTACTGTTCATTAGACTGATCTGTTACCACCTCCAATAGAGAAACATGGATTTTGTAAATAATTTAATTAACTTAGTGGGGGTCTTGTCAATTAAAATGCCATAATGGTCCTTGGTGGCTTTAAATCATGGTTAGTCATTCACTCTGATATGATATACTACTGCCTCAGACTGCCTTATTAGAAGACAAGGGGCCCTACACAGACAAATGGTCTTGTCATGATACAGATTTCCCAAAAGCTGCTGCTGGTGATTTCAAAGATAATTCCCATAAACTGGTCCGATCATGATAGAATAGATTTTTGGCGCTACAGTAACAACTCTGCCTCAAGATGCCCCGTGAATATACACCTAAAGAGATCTCACAAAATGAATACCTCCACCTCACAGAACCAGACCTGTACCATGTATCGATCGTTCACTCCGGAGTAGTTTCCAAAATTGAAACTTTTGAGGTTTTTAACATGACCACAATTAGCGGTCACGGTACAAACCTGTAAAGTCGTGAATAATGCAGCACCACACAGCCTGGTTTAACTTAAGGCTCAAAACCATGTGCTACACTAATCATAGTGTGGAATATAGTTGCCAGAAGCGCTAATGGGAAATGGACTGCCAACTTTAGCTAAAAACCTTAAAGTGTGCAAAAGTACCATGAAATCAGCTAAATAATACTACTGGGCAGAGGTCATATCAAAAGCCAAAAGTCAATGTAGGGGTCGTTTGATTTAGTCAACTTTGTTACAAACCCAACCCACTCCTACCATGGTGGGTCCTTCTTTCTCCTGGTGTGTGAAGACCTCAACCACTTCTTTTTCAAAATAAATAAAAAAGAGACACCACAGTAAATTGCTAGCTGAGAGGTCTAAACAGCCAGGCCCATGGTGAGTCTAATCGTCAAAGAACCACACTGCCTCTTCCCTAAATTTCATCTTTCCCAAAGACATAGATTTCATCCTAAGGGCTTTAATTACAACAGACTGTACCCCGTTTCAACATAGATCACATCATTCATCTCCCAATTAGGGGATCTACCTTGAATGGTCTAATCCCAGATTGCTAGAAAAAAAACATTTGTAATTCCCGTTCCGAAACAGTCTATACTTGGCCCTCAACTCTGGCAAATTTCAGGCCTACTACAAAAGTTGCTGCTCTTGCCTAGATCATAAGAAAGATTTTAACCCACTCACAAGCCCGTCTGGATGACCAGAACTACCTCTCCACATTACCTTCTGGCTTTTAGGCATCACCTACATTGACATTCCCTTAGGTTTGTGGACAAAAGCGGAGGGGTGATTGTAGGTGATGCTGGACCTGTCAGGGAATTTCAATAGTGCGGAACATTCACACAGTTGAAAACGCCCACACCCGAACTATGGACATAACTATTTGATCAAATGTGCATTTAGAGGGCAACAAAGGTGCACTATTTTAAAGTGAATGGACACTATTCCTTTGCATTTTGGAAGAAGTTGAAAGTGCTCTTGAGCAACCCTTGGGTGGCACAGGATACTAAATAAATATGAATGGCTCCAATAAATCCACAGTACAGTTGTGGAAGCGAAAATCTTCGGGGTAACTATGTTGGCATGTTTACTTTGAATAGATGACACATCTCACATTCATATAGAAGCTGCAGTACAAACTAATGTTTCTATTACTTGCCGGTAATCACATTACTCCAATTCCTACTCTTGCTTATCTCCATTTTGCAAGGAGGCCCCTGTGCCTCGTAGATGCACCCTCTACCAATATAAAAAGGCTCAGCCGCCTCCACAACTCCTGTATGTACCAAACCACCGTAGACCCAGTTGACAAGGCAACCAGGAGGGAGGGCAGGCTGTAATGGAGAAAAGAGAGAGCAGGACTTGGAGTAATGTAATTTACCGGTAAGTAATAGAAACATTACCTCCTTTTACCTCTTGCTTATCTCCATTACGCAATGAGACATGCTAAGCCAAACAAAAACCAGGTCAACTGTCCAAGCATCAGCCCTGCACATCCAAACAAGTTGCACAATTTAAGGGTAAACAAACAGGATCAACAGTCCAGCCCGAACACAGCAGTTAGAATCTCGGAGCCAAACAGACCCCAAACACAGGAAATAAAGACCCCCCAAGACAATGAGCCGAGTACCTCCTCCCTAGCCTGTGAGCTGACACAGCAACCAACCCGAAAAAAAGGAACAATACCTGTAGAGCCAGAAGGCGCAACCCCCACAGACGAAAGAAAGACAACTAGTCTGCCGGCAAAACCAGAGGGAGAGCCCCAATTGGGACACACCCCTGAGAGAACGGACCCCCCCCACAAAGAACTGGGAGACCAGACTCAGACTGACTATCAGGACTCATCAAGGGGACTGTAAAGCCCCAAAGGCCATCCTGGAGGACCAGGAGCACCAGAGGTAGAGAAACAGAAATTAAAACCATGTGCGCACGAGCACACCAAGCCCCAAACAACAGTCAATGCTGAGCCACTGGGAGCCCGTACAGGAGACAGAGGCTGAGACACCCTGCCACAGGAACCCACCTCGCCTAGTCAGCAAGATGCCAACTCTGGAAACGCCTGAGAGGGCACTAGGAGACTATGAAACTATAGGGCAGAGGAAACCAATGAAACCTGCGACTCCTTACCCATCACCCCCATCTCCAACAATAGAGGAGACCAATGCAACGGGTCATTCCAGAGCCACCAGAACAACTGGAAGTCCCCCCCCCCCTCCGCAAACAACCCCCCCCACCACCACCGAAGCCAAACCAGAAACTCTGGAACATGGCACACAGAGGGAAATAACCACCAGACCTGCAGGCCAATGAAACTGCAGGGGACCCACCACCAATGTGACGCCGCCCAACCCTTGAAAACAAATTTGGAGAATAGCAGAATGGAGGCGTCAGAACAGCCACCAGGGTAACTCTTACCCAGGCAACCACAGTAGATAGCCCACAGCCCAAACGGCAATAACTGGAAAGGCGGAGACTCCTCTGTGAACCCCAGAAACCGCAGAAGACATGGACAAACGTGGATGAGCAGGAAAGAAACCTGCAAAAAAGAATGCATCCATGAAGACACCAGGAGAAGGAGTAGCCGGAGGATAGCAGATGAATAGAATGAATGACACCCAAGATATGAGGCGCCACAGAACCAACACCAGCTGAAACACCCCATGACCGTCAGCAGACAGCAAACACCCCTATCTACCCTCCCCTCCATCCGCCCCCACCCTAACCAGCAGAACCGAAGCGGCCCGACTTGGGACTGGATGGGAGCAGGGAGGCACCCGGTAACATGAGTAAAGAAGATGAAGATGATCAGAAGGTCATTTCGAATGAACCACCACACCCACCAGATGGAAAGGCAAGCACCCCTACTGGAAAAACACCGCAATTTACAATCCACAGGACATGCGCCCACTGGACAACTCTAGCCAGGAGCTCAGCCCGAGGGACCTGCAGTATGGAGGATAATCAGCCACCAACCCCACTTGGGCAGAAACCGCCCCAACAGAAGGAACAGGAACGGGGTCCACAGGTGGGAAAGCCCTAGGCACCCAGGCAGTCAAGTGAGAAAATGTGCTGGGAGAGGACCATCAAGTCAGGCGTGCAACCAAGCCACACCAGACAGCCCGGGAAACCAAACACCGTTCACTGAACAGCCAGGCACCTCCAACAGCGAAGTAAAACAGCCAACAACCTCCAAAGGCAGAGTAAGAAAGGGATATGGGACAGCCATAGACGCCAACTAGCAACCAGAGAAGCCAAGACAGCAAAGGATGCCATTCAAAAACCCAACCCTCAGGGACCAAATAAAGCTTTGTCAACAAGAAGGGTCAAGAAAGAACTAAGGAGAGGAAACGTGGCAACAGTGCCACCCCTACCACCAAGGTACGGGACAAGCAGGAGATGAAGACCACCGCCCCACCATGGAACAGAAAGGGGGAAAGGTTAAACGGCACCATTAAAAACTACTGCACACTAGGTCATAACCAGACATGGCGAGAGGTTGAGCACCCAATCCACGAAGCACATCCAGCTGCTAAGAAGCCTGCCAGAGGAACAACTGACTGTGAGCCCTGCACCATCAGCAAGGAGCATCCCCCTCAGGTGGCTATTAATCACATTCACAGAGAGGCCCAGCATGCAGACAAAGCACATGTAAACAAATGTCTGAAAGTGAGCAGCTGCACGCTTCCGCAGTACACCATACTGCTAGAGTGACTTTCATAGCACCACCCTGAAGTACCCCAACAAGCCCAGGGAGTTCGGAAGGCTAAGACTTCCCCTGGAGTAGGCCCATAGGAGACAGCACCTGTGCACAGCTTAAATAGGCTACCGACAACAAACCACCTGGAGGCACAGCAAAGAGAACCACACAGGCTGAACAACCACGCTCCAACAAAGTAATAACACACTCAATGAGCGAAATACCAGGAGTCCAACGTATAACCCGCAGAGCCAGAGGAACACAAAAGAAAGCCTCCGTGCAGAGAGAGAGACCCCCAGCCAAAGAACGGAAACCAGCCGGCTGCATGGACAACCAGGACCACACCCCAGGCTTGTGAAAAGGCACTGGAGACCTCCAGCTAGATGAACAGAGGCCACGGCCAGAAAAACCACCCTACTGGCACACTGTCGCACACACCTGGTAGAAAATGAAGTAGATGTGGAGCAAGGCAGTGGAGGCCAGACTCATTATCTATTTACACTAAAGCACCATGCCACATGCGCCCAGCTGCCAGGGGGATGCCAACAGAAAAAGCAGCTCCAGGCCTGCTTGCACAG
Source organism: Lissotriton helveticus (assembly GCF_964261635.1). NCBI lineage: Eukaryota > Metazoa > Chordata > Amphibia > Caudata > Salamandridae > Lissotriton > Lissotriton helveticus. The sequence continues at coordinate 445,762,727 of NC_136072.1, read as the reverse complement.
CAATGCAGACGCCGTTTCAGACCTCAGAGGAAAACGAAGAGTTAAGGAGAAAACGGACAGGCCATAGGTCAGGAAACAACATAACAAAAAACATACCGCACAGCTATGCATATTATAAAAAAGGATGTCCAACCCGTAGAGACCGTTTTGCCAACAGCAAGGAGTACCGCATTCCCCTCAGGCAGTCACCCACTGCATACTCTGAGAGGCCCAGCACCCCCATAAACATGCGTAATAGAATGGCCAAAAAGAGTGCAGCACCTACCTTGAGATGCCTATACTGCCACAGCGATAGTCAGCGCACAGCTCTGAAGTGTCTCAACAAGCCCAGGGATATCCTTAGGCCAAGGATTCCCCCCAATCTCAGGAACCTCCGCATAACCGCTTCCGCTTACCCACACGTCAATCAGAGAACAACACTAACGTGTGCAGACAGGCTCACGAGGACGCTGAGAAGCTTCCACAGCAGTGGCCACGAGAAAAGCATTCACAAGGAAGGAATGAGCAGAAACCCATAAGGTAGGGGCCAGGCTGCCTGTGAAAAGCCACAGATAAAGACAACCTGGGAAGTCCAAAGCTCAAACGCAGGAAAGCAACCCCCACCGGACCGAGGCTAACCAACCACTTCATAAACAAGTCTGTCTAAACCCAGTGGCAGGACTGCAATATTCTCCAACCACCATGGATCAACCCAGAAGAGCACCACCAACAAGCCAGAGAAGCCGATAGCCTAGCAACATCTCCCAGCCAGAGGAAGGCACCACAGACCTCCGGCTTGATAGGTTTCAGTTTTCGATGCCCCGCCCACTGCATATATTACACTTATGAGTTAGCAGAATGTGTCTAACTAATGATGTATTCACTTATGCATTTACGTTTATATTCCCTCCTTAGATATTCATTTATGCGTATGACATTATTTGCAGTTCCCTTAGCTTAGCCTGTGTGCCACCATTTTGGAGCGCTTCTCTCTGCGTGCGAGTCGCACTTGCTCACCCCCTCCCGTAGGAATAGGAATATTCCAAATGTCAGCAGTTTTGTTTCTTGGCTTACTGTGACCGAAACTAATAGCAAAACCCCTTATCAAACTGTTCTCATGTGCTGGAGATGCTGAGGCTCGGCTCCGTGGCCTTGGGGGCCGATAAGAAATGTTGCTACTGCAGGTGTGGATGCCTCTTGTATGAGACCATTGTTCCCCCTCTCTGGGGTCCAGTATTTTTCCAGTATGGGCGCGTTTTATTCTGCTGCACCATGTTATAATGTATTGCTGTGATGAGATGGGTCAGTCCTCTCGGCGCACTCTTAGGGGTGAGGTCGGACGGGGCCCTCTCATATGGGAGTTTGTAGCCTAATAAAATTGCTTGTTTATTCTTCTCCATGGTCCGGCTGACTTATTATTGGGTAACTATAGGTGAGTGCGGTAAGTCACTCGGGTGGATTTGAGCCACACTTATCAGATGGCGCCCGAACAGGGACTCCGCGATAAGGATCTTTCTCACCCGTAAGTGGGTAGCAGAAGACCGGGGACCCTCTGGTCGGCACGGTGGGTCTGGGTACCCACTTTGATGCCGAGCTTTGTTCTCGCAGCGCTGCCCCACCCTGCTGATCGGGAGAGGTCCCGGTTCATGATCCTGCGCCGGAGTCCGGAAGGCAGAACTTTGGAGCTGACCGTGTTGGTCCTGGCAGCCGGAGGTGGAGAACGGTAGAGGTCGGTACCGCGTACAGAAGGTGAGTGGTCTGACTGTTGATTGAGGGAGCCGGAGTGCTCCTGGGGCTAGTGTGCTCCGGGGAACTCAGAGTGCGAGTGGTGCTCTGACAGACTTGATGGAGGCTGGGTGGACGTTGGTTTGTAGTCATCCGACCGGGTGGTACTGCGGTCGAGGCGTGGCTCGCTGCGGAAGGATTCTGGGACTTACCCGAACCCCTAGGGTGGCGGTTCGCTGGGAATGAGTCTCAGATCTCATGCAGTGTAGTGCGCAACGGTCTGTAGGATTCCGCCTCCCAGGTGGTGGTTTCAGTTCCCCAAACGGATGCTCCTCCCTTGTCCAGCACCTCCGTTTCCTCTGTTGTTGAACCGGCTCCACTGTCTTCTGTCACCTCTTCACTGCCTACACCCTTGCTCTCTCTCTTAGCGACGAGCCCACCTGCCTCTTCGGTGTTTTCCTCTGCACTTCCCACTGTTTCTGCCAGTACTACCCCCCAGGGCGCGTTACTGACCCCGAATCGAGGTACGAGCAGCGGGCTGTTTACTCAGGTACGGAAATTGCTTACGCGTTCTGCTGTTGGGTTGGATGAAAAGACGGTGGTGGCTAATCAAGCCTGCCAGTGGGCCAGGAATAATATTTACTCACTCGAAGACATTTGGTTCACAATGAAAGATTATGAGCCTCTGATGCAGCAGCATGCTCTGTGGCATATGTCGACGACGTTAATAGCGTTGTGGGAACAGGGATATGGCGGAGAGGCGCCGGCGATCCTTCATGACATTAAAAACAGAGCCTATAGGGCTAACACTGGAATGAAGGATGTGTTGAGCAGTCTGAGGTCCTTGTTGGAGTATAGAAATGAGTTGCCGTCAGCGGGAGAACCCCGTTTTCCTGGAGTACACCCGATGCGAGAGGTACACCCTATTTTTCACCCTGAAGTCCCTGAGGTGTTAGACCTGGTAACAAATGCTATCACCCGAGCTCGTGTCGATGCTCACTTTCAAGAACAGTGGGTATATACGCCTTGGAAACGGAGCGAGGTATTAGCACTGAAGGCTCAGTTGCCTGACTTGAGAAAGAATCCGACTGCTTATTACAAAGAGTTAACGGAAGCGGCGTCCTCAACAGTCATGACTTTAGCAGATATAGACTTGTTTTTTGGGTTACTGGTTCCGGTGGATGTATGGAGACAGGTGAAGGGTTCGGATCATGCAGAAGAGCTGGAAGGTACTTGGGAGGAACTTAAGGATTGGGACAAAGAGCGAAAGCCAGGAGAGAAGCCGAAGGCGGAGATTTTGGCGCTACCAGGGCGCATAATAAAATATATGCACTCCCTTATCCCTGCTAAGAAGGTAGACTGGGATAAGTTGACTGCATGTAGACAGAAAAAGGATGAGGCGGTTTCAGATTTTTTCACCCGCTTTGAAGAGACTTTTATGGACTTTAGCGGTCAGGATATCTCCCAAGACGGAGGCCTACGACTTTTCGTTAATAGATTCGTAACAAATTTGTTACCGGAAATATCAGCTCGCTTGCAGGCGTCAGAGTACGTGGACGACATCCACTCCTTCTGGTATTCTGAGTATGGCTCAGTATTATGAACATAGGGAGAATGAGAATAAGGACAGACAAGAAAAGAAGGCCAAGGATTTGAAGACAAGAGTTTTACTACAGCAGGTGGCATGGGGTCGGGGACGTGGGGCCCCACCTATGGTAGCAGGTCGAGGAGGAAGTAGTTACGGAAGGGGAGAGAAGAGAGAGCGTTTGGGACAGAATCTGTGTGCCAACTGTAAACAGGAGGGACACTGGTGGAGAGATTGTCCGGCACTCCGGTCCGCTGCCGGACAAGGCAGGGGACGAGGTCGGGGTGAATATCGCAGGGATGATAGACAGTCTGACGAAGGTAGGCGACAGGGAGGAAATTACTTTGATGGAGACAGGGATCGGCAACACTTTCAGAGAGAGGGTGACAATGGTGGAGACAGACAGTACAACAATGATGCATATACTGTGGATGACATGACTGGATTCTCTCATAACTAGGACAGCGTAGGACAGAGCATGGGACCAGTTTCTATGGATATTGATCAACGTGGGCCCTACGTGACTGCAGATTTGTCGGGGTCCCCTCAGAAATTTTTGGTGGATACGGGTGCTATGAAAAGTTCGGTGGCACGTTCTCAGGTCCCAGGGGCGGCTCTGTCTGGCAAGAATAATATCTCCGTAGGGTTCTCAGGTACTCCGGTGATTAGCCCCATTTCTAAACCACTTGCTCTTACGATTGGTCCTTTCACTGTTGATTCCCCTTTCCTTCTGACTTCGAATTGTGGTGAAAATTTGTTGGGTTTGGATTTGCTGAAAAGATTAAATGCTACCATTTACTGTTCCCCAGACGGTGTGTACCTCATGTTGGGTCCTACTGGCGCGCGTGCGCAGCAATGCTTTTCAAAAGATGAGCCTCTCCCGGCTGAGTTTGAGGGGATACCCGAGAGTCTATGGGCTAGCAGTGATACCGATGTGGGAAAAATGGATATTGCCCCAGTGTCAATTCAGGTTAAAGCGGGAGCTCGACTGCCTCGGATACCCCAGTACAAGATATCTAGGGATGGAGAGAAGGCTTTGATGCACATAATACAGGATTTGATGCAGTCAGGGGTAGTGGAGGAGACGGACGGAAACAGTTGCAATAGTCCTATTCTCCCGATCCTTAAACGGCCTTCCACCGATGCCAGTGATGGTGCACCTGATGTCTACCGATTTGTGATTGATTTACGCCACGTTAACAAGGTGGTTGAGCCCCAATATCCGGTGGTTTCTGATATTACCATGATCTTGACAATGATCCCTCCCTCTGCCAAATATTTCTCTGTACTGGATCTGAAGAATGCCTTCTTTAGTATCCCCGTGCACCCAGATAGCCGTTACCTATTGGGATTCTCATTGGCTGGCCGAAGTTTTAGATTTTGTAGAATTCCCCAAGGTTATACGGAAAGTCCCAGTATTTATAGTCAAGCTTTGAAGGCGCAATTGGATGAATTGGAACTCCCGAAGGGTAATGTTTTATTGCAATATGTGGATGATATTCTCATAGCATCAGACACTGAGGAAGGGTGTCGAGAGTCCACTGTTAAATTGTTGCACCATTTGGCTCACAAAGGACACAAGGTGTCCCTTCCTAAATTCCAATACTGTCGACAGGAGGTTACCTACTTAGGTCATCCCCTATCGAAGGAGGGGAGGAGGCTGACACCGGAGCGCATTAAGGCGATAACTAATATGGCTGTACCTAACACGCAGCGAGAGGTGCGCGCGTTTTTGGGCATAACCTCGTATTGTCGCCAGTGGATACCTAATTATGCCTTACTAAGAAAACCCCTTCTGTATCTGACTACTAAAGAGGTGCGCGAACCCCTACCTTGGGCTCCAGCATGTCAAGAAGCGTTTGAGTTACTAAAAACTGCTGTATGCTCTGCACCTGTTTTGGGAACACCTGATTACCAGAAGCCTTTTGTTCTTTATGTGCACGAGGCGGAAGGTTGAGCGCTGTCTGTCCTAACTCAATGTTTTGGGGGGAAACCGAGACCTTGCGCTTACTTCTCAGCTATGCTTGACAATGTGGCGAGAGCGTTACCGAGCTGTCTAAGGGCTACAGCGGCTGCTGCGGTCTCAATTAGACAATTGGCGGGGCTCGTGCTGGGTTCAGCCCTCACAGTAATGGTACCGCATGCTGTGGACATTTTATTGAACAGGACGCAGACGCAGCATTTAACTAGTGCTCGTCTTACTGGGTATAAGATGACATTATTTGCACCCCATGTTACGATCAAAAGATGTGCCACTTTGAACCCGGCTACGTACTACCCATCCCTTCAGATGAAAAGGACGATGAAGTCCATGACTGTTTGTTTCGGACAGAGGAAGAGACGAAGGGAAGGATAGATTTGACGGACACCCCCCTTGATAGGCCCGATGGGGAGCTGTATGTTGATGGTTCCTGTTTTAAACTTGCGGATGGTACCTCAACTGCAGCATACGCGGTCACAACATTGAAAAATAGTGGTGGAGACTTCTAGGGTCCCGTACCACTCAGCTCAAGCTGCAGAAATAATAGCATTGATGCGAGCGTGTGAATTGAGTGAAGGATTGGATGTGAATATTTATACTGACAGCCAATACGCCTTTGGCGTGGCTCATAGTTACGGGCGACTATGGGCGGAACGGGGATTTTTGACATCACACGGACAAAAGATTCAGAACGGCCCATTGATATTACGACTATTGACAGCTTTGACACTTCCTAAACGACTGGCTGTGATCAAGTGTAGTGCACACAAGGCGGTGGTAGACGATGTAGGATGGGGAAATGCACTTGTGGACCAGACAGCTAAAGAAACGGCTAGGACAAAACTCCCACGAATGTTTGTGGCAGGACCAGTTAGGTGGGTTCCGGACGTTAATATGTTCGCGAATACTGTACAGAGTGTGCGGAACATACAAGAAAAGGCGACTGAGGATGAGTTGAAATCATGGAAGGATGGGGGGGGGCGCTTGGACTCAGATGAGTGTTGGACGGATGTGTCAGACAAAAGACGATGGCTACTCCCGAATGCATATGTCCTTCCAGTGGTAACAATGGCCCACGGACCAGCTCATATTAGTGCGAAGGGGATCTGCAAATTGTTAGACCCAGTGTGGAGCAATAAGAACATTTCCAAGGTGGCAACACATTTAGTACAGCATGCATGGTTTGTCTAAGACATAATCCTGGGAAGGGCACACCTGTTCCAGTTGGCAATTTTGCTCCTCCATCTTTCCCTTTTGAGGTCATACAAATGGACTATATTGAGATGGAAAGGGTTAACAACCTTAAATATGTCTTAGTGGTGGTATGCTCATTTAGTAGGTGGGTGGAGGCTTTTCCAACTAAAGATTGTACAGCCATCTCGACAGCTAAGATGCTGATTAAAGAGTACTTTTCGAGATATGGCTTGCCCCGGGTGATCTGGAGTGACAATGGCACGTCTTTCAATGCAGAATTAATGAAGCAGATCTGTAAAGGATTGCAAATATCTCAGAAATTCCACGCAGCCCAACACCCCCAGGCTGCGGGTCTGGTTGAGAGGTTCAATGGTACCTTGAAACTCAAGATGGCCAAGATACAGGAGAGCACAGGGTTACGCTGGCAAGATGCACTTCCCCTGACTTTGCTTTCCACTAGAGTGACAGTTAATTCTAAGACAGGTGTTTCTCCCCACAAGGTTATATTTGGTAGACCTGCCAACGTGCGGGGTGTCCCTAGACCTAAATGTTTCTCAGAAATTGAATATCCTTTGTTGATAGATTACCTGTATGCTTTGACTAAAGATCTCCGTTCTATTCGTCAGCAGGTAGCAGACACCCTGAAGCCGTTGCCGGAGGGGCCAGGCCACAGCATCCAACCCGGGGACTGGGTTGTGGTGAAGAAGTACCAACGGAAGTCCTGCTTGGAGCCCAGGTGGTCGGAGCCGAGGCAGGTGCTCCTGACCACCCGCACCGCACTTCGGGTTGAAGGCCGGAAGGCATGGACCCATGCCTCGCACGTCAAGCGTGTTCCCCTTCAGCTGCCTTATGACAAATGGGTGAGAGGCGGTGTTGCTGATGAAGAGTGCGCAACAGTTCCTCGTTACATTCCCTTCTCGGATGCTTCATTGAGGGGCGAGGAGCTAAATAAGAGTGAAAGGAGGCCAGCTCTGATTGCCAGTGGTGAGGCCTCTCCTGATCGCAGTGAGCAAACACCGGAGGCTACATCTCCTGCTATTGATCTCCCCATTTTGTTCACAGATCCTGAAGTGCGAGGGAGCACTCGTTATAATCTGCGGCCCAGAAAAGAGAGGAGGAACAACTGAGCACTGGAAGAAGGGCTGAGTTAGGGAATAGGTGTGGACAGTATCGAACAGGTTAGCTTACTGGTAGGGATGAACTGCTGGTAAGAGCCCTGGTGCACTATCAAGACTTTGTTGAATGGGACTCTAGGATTGCGTCTGGGCCCAGGTTTAGTGCTCCTGAGTTGCTGCAGTTGTGCGACTCCGTTGACGGATTAGGGACTAAAGGTTTGAATGCCTGCCTGTGAGGCTTTAACGGACACAGGGAGAAGATGCCTTTTAAGGGTGAAGAACCCCTCTGGCTTGTTTTGGAGTGCCTGGAACATTTTAGAATATTCCCTTAGTTTAGTTCTGGACTTTTAGCTAGGTGATATGTATCCTTTTGGCCGTTCTATCCCAGAGGAGGAGCAGCCTTTTGCTGCTCCTCGCAGACCCGAACCAGATTCACCATGGCATGCTCTGTCCCGAAAAGGAAAAAGTTGTGGTTATTGTGATATTCATCATTATTTTTTTGATAATTCTTGGGATACTGTTCTTCCTGGATGAAGCTTACCCAGTTTATAAGTTTATCCCTACTCCTTCTGCCCTACCCGAACATAATATGGTCACTGTTGATTATGGGGAACAATGTATGCGTAAGGGCTATCGAGACAATGTTTTTATTAAAACCCTACACCATGCTCATGCTGTGTATAATGTGACAGATTGTTGGGTTTGTGGGTTGCTCCCTTCAGCCGCTTATAAGAAAGATAGGCACCGGCACTTGGTCACTACAGACATGGTTGTGGGGCATTTTCTCTTCTTGGGGTTGGAAAATTTTGATGGGGATTGTAGGGATTGTTGTTGTACTACTGACTTGCTGCCTCTGTGTTTATTGCCTTCCCCCTTGTTGTTCCATGTGTGCCAGCAATATACGAGTCTCCAAACGTCCAACACAACAATACCCTGTTTCCAATGATGTTGAGCTCCATGATATACACTGGTTGATGCTTTTTGATGATGATATTTTTGATTAGTGTAGTGCCCCGTCCCTTAGCATTTTGTGTAAAGACTCTCCTTTTAGTTAACAAAGGCTGCACTCATGTTAGCCACATCCTGCTAAAAGGAGGGTCTGATAGGTTTCAGTTTTCGATGCCCCGCCCACTGCATATATTACGCTTATGAGTTAGCAGAATGTGTCTAACTAATGATGTATTCACTTATGCATTTACGTTTATATTCCCTCCTTAGTTATTCATTTATGCGTATGACATTATTTGCAGTTCCCTTAGCTTAGCCTGTGTGCCACCATTTTGGAGCGCTTCTCTCTGCGTGCGAGTCGCACTTGCTCACCCCCTCCCGTAGGAATAGGAATATTCCAAATGTCAGCAGTTTTGTTTCTTGGCTTACTGTGACCGAAACTAATAGCAAAACCCCTTATCAAACTGTTCTCATGTGCTGGAGATGCGGAGGCTCGGCTCCGTGGCCTTGGGGGCCGATAAGAAATGTTGCTACTGCAAGTGTGCATGCCTCTTGTATGAGACCATTGTTCGCCCTCTCTGGGGTCCAGTATTTTTCCAGTATGGGTGTGTTTTATTCTGCTGCACCATGTTATAATGTATTGCTGTGATGAGATGGGTCAGTCCTCTCGGCGCACTCTTAGGGGTGAGGTCGGATGGGGCCCTCTCATATGGGAGTTTGTGGCCTAATAAAATTGCTTGTTTATTCTTCTCCATGGTCCGGCTGACTTAATATTGGGTAACTATAGGTGAGTGCGGTAAGTCACTCGGGTGGATTTGAGCCACACTTATCAGGCTGGGAGGAAAAACAGTACAGAATCAGGGAAAGCCCACCGCACCGCGAGCAGACGATGCTCCCCAAGTGGGTCACAGGAGACTTACCAGAGCACCCCAGGCCTCGGGTTACATAAAGAATGGAGACAGGCATCCCCTATCCGTGCCCACCATTGGGGTCCAGCAGCCTAGGAGATGCCAAAACTGGTCAACCATCACCCGCCGCACCGCAAGCAGGAACTGAGAGGTGCCGCAATGCAACAAGTGTACACTCGGTGCATAATTAAAAAAGCACCCGGTCTGCATGCTCTGCAATGCGGTTGCAGAGCCATGTGCAGCTGCAGAGCTTTCAATAGCCCACTGCCGACCAGCTGAGTGCTGCTGCCACACAGCAATACACACACCCTGCGGAGAAAGGCACTACAAACCTTCTGGCCGGTGGAACCCAGCAACAGGCCACGTCCTCCCCAACCAGATGAAGGCACCGTGACCCCTGACCTGGTGAAAATAGACAGGTAAACACACCAAGGGATCACAGAACACTCACCGGATGAGGAACCATCATGAAGTGGCAAAAAGGAAGCAGCCCACACCACCACCAACCAAAGAAATGAACCTACGCTGGAGCGAGTACGCCGCACTCACCCTACTGTGTCTACAGACACAAAAGAACAGGAGTTGTGATGGGCAGGGTCGGATTGGGATCACAATTTGGTCCAGGCACTGCCGAAAAAAAGTGGCCCATATTTGCGGGGCGTGGCCCACTTTCACGGGGCGTGGCCCACTTTCGCGGCGTGGCCCACTTTCGCGGCCGTGCCCTTTCATGAAACACACAAGGAATGTAAGTGGGAGGATAGTGTTCTTGGGAAGGACACAGGGCCAGGGTGACAATGTCCTACAAGCTTAGCACCTGCAAAACAGCCAGGCCCCTTTCTATTATCAAATTATTCCCAGCCCACCAGCGCAGGAGCATCTGAAAACAGCAAGGCCCCTTTCTCTTAGAAACGTATTCCCCAGCCCTCCAGCTCAGGAGCACCTGAAAACAGCGAGGCCCCTTTCTCTTAAAAAGTTATTCCCCAGCCCTCCAGCGCAGGAGCACCTGAAAACAGTGAGGCCACTTTCTCTTACACAATTATTCCCCAGCCCTCCAGCGCAGGAGCATCTTAAAACAGCGAGGCACCTTTCTATTAAAAACTCATTCCTCAGCCCTCCAGCGCAGGAGCACCTGAAAAACAGCGAGGCCTCTTTCTCCTAAAAAATTATTCCCCAGCCCTTCAGCGCAGGAGCATATGAAAACAGAGAGGCCCCTTTCTCTTAAAAAATGATTACCCAGCCCTCCAGAGCAGGAGCACCTGAAAACAGCGAGGCCCCTTTCTATTAAAAAAATATTCTCCAACCCTCCAGCGCAGGAGCATCTGAAAACTGCGAGGCCCCTTTCTATTACAAAATTTTTCCCCAGCCCTCCAGTGCAGGAGCACCTGAAAAACAGTAAGGCCCATTACTATTAAAAAAAATTCTTCCCCAGTCCTCCAGTGAAGAAGCACCTGAGAACAGCGAAGCTCCTTTCTGTTAAAAAATTATTCCCAGCCCTCCAGCTCAGGAGCACCAGAAAACAGCGAGGTCCCTTTCTCTTAAAAAATTATTCCCCAGCCTTCCAGCGCTGGAGCATACGAAAACAGCGAGGCCCCTTTCTCTTAAAAAATGATTCCCCAGCCCTCCAGCGCAGGAGCACCTGAAAACAGCGAGGCCCCTTTCTATAAAAAAAGTATTCTCCTGACCTCCAGCGCAGGAGCATCTGAAAACAGTGAGGCCCCAGCTATTTGTAAAGTACTCAGCCCACCCCAGCCCTTCACTGTCTCGGGGCAATGGTGTGGCAGGAGAGGGGCTAAAGCAAAAACACAGCTTCTGGGCCATCCATGGGAGTGGGGGGGGAGGCTAAGATGAAGATGGTGCGAGTTCCCCACATCACCTGGCCCCTATAGTGAGACCCATTCTTCCTCGCCAACTATGCCCTGAATGAGAAGGGCTGTGGGTGAGGACTAATGCAAACACTGTTTCTGGGCTGCGTGGCCCCCAGGGGGGCCTATGTAAAATGGCTCATAGGCCTGAACAACAACTGGCCCCCTGGGAGGCCAATTCTGGCACACATACACCCCTCCCCAGCCCACCATCAGCATGATTGTTTGGCAGGGCAGGGGGTCAGGGAGAGGCCACAGCTGATCATCGCTGAACGGCCGGCCGAACAGCAGCGAAGCTGCTTTCCTCTCCCTGTCAGTGCTCTCTGTGGACTGGGAAAGGGGGGAAAACCGGCCCACCGAGTGCACTGAGACATCGGCCCATGCCCGAGTGCCCGCAGTGCCAATCCGCCCCTGGGGTGGAGCCTTTTGATATTAGTAGGGGATGCGTAAGAGGCATAGGGGCCTCATTGCATAATGGAGATAAACAGAAGGGACGACGAGGTAATGTGCGAGTTGCTGCAAGCAGCTTCTCACCTCATTGTAAAGTAAAAAGGAAATTGTCTTGTATCTTCACTTTCTCAGGGTAATTTACATACAGTGGTTCTGTCGACTCAAGTGACAAAACCTCTGTGGTCACAGCAGAAGCAGCCTTACTTTTTGAGCTTTAGGCATAGTTTGCTAGCAGGTTAGTAGCTAGAGCAGACATTGTTTTCACTCAACATTTTCCTGTTTCGCTTCAGAATGGCTTTGCACCAACCAAGGAAGGATGGAGGGTCTTGCAAAAAGAAAGCATTACTACTACTCCGTAAAAAAAGTTCCTGCTGCTGAGCATCTCTTGTTCACCTTTACGATGATTGTATCAATAAGTTATTCATAGAGTAGAGAGATGCACATGAGAAACACACAATATACATTATTGTAAGAGCACATGCACACAGCAAACATACCATATTTATTAAGATTGTAAGAGCGGATGCACACAAATACATCATATAAATTAATATTATGGGCATGTGTTTGGGGCAAACACTTCTGCTGACATGCTAATTCTTGTCAATCTGCAATATTTAGAAAATAATTTAGAGACACGAGAATGGCATAAAGCTGCACTTTTAATAAATGTTTGTTGTTTGATATGGCATTTATTAAAGTTTCAGTAAGTAAGTGGTTCTAAAGCCAGGAATCAAAATCAGCTACGGATTTATTCTGGTAAACATTTGATACTAGACAAAATTATAGCAAAAGAAAATGAGTTGCAAAGCAAATATTACAACAGCTTTTTACCAAGCAATTTAGTCAGCCTGGTGGCCAAAGAGATCAGTGATATTGTTGGCTAGACTGTGTACCGGGGGAGGGAGAATGTCTATTGAGATAACAATCAGCAGATTTGGGGGCACCGAAAGAAGAGCAATCACAAGTCGTACTGTGCGTGCAATCGAGGCCAAAAAAGCCCGCCGGTACCCTGAGGAAGTCCGTAATTAAGGACTGAAAGGTACTGTTTAACCTTTATTTTCATTAGATGAACTGAATCCGTCCTCACCTAGACTGCTACAATCAGCAGCCTTCACTCTACATAGTCCTGAAGATGGCCACCTGTCAGGGAAACTATATGGGGCTGAAACATATCTAGCTTTCACTCTAGTCTAGTGTGTTAGACTGGTAACCCGTCTTCCCACGCACAACACTGTTTTTATTCGCCACCAATCCGAACTGAATAAAGATACAGTTCAGGTAATACGTGTCATTTTTAACTCACTTTACCCAAACTCACCTCACCTGAGCACCCCTTATTTATCACTGATCACTACTGCAATAACCAGTGGTTTCTCCTACAGGTGGAGGATAGAACGAGAAAAAGAAACCCGATGATGATGCGGTCACGTTTTTAATAAGGTGGAGAATCAAGATACATCGCCTCATTGCCTGATACGTGAATGAGCGTTTTCTATTGAAGGATGGCAAGAACACTGAACCCTGGTTACTTAGGTACTAGTGATCCATTTCCCATTGATATATTGTATTACAACAGGAAGCTGAGTGGATCACAGCTCCTTCTTCCTCCCCCTTTTTAGATTAGATATAACATTTGATACTAGACAAAATTATGGCAAAAGAAAATGAGTTGCAAAGCAAACATCACAACGGCTTTTTACCAAGCAATTCAGTCAGCCTGGTGGCCAAAGAGATCAGTGATATGCTTGGCTAGACAGTGAAGGGGGGTGGGGAGAATGTCTATTGAGATAACAATCAGCAGATTGCGTAGTGGGCTACATCCCAAATGTCCAACTGTGACATCTTTCATATTGTGTGGTTCTACGACTCTCATATTAATGAATGGAAAAGGGCAGCTATCTCCTGTATCGGCGGTGATCGCTGCAACACATTCTGTGTGGCAGGCAGCATGCCTATTAGTGTTTGCAAACCAATGACACAGGATCCATTGTACGTTATAACTGTTTTCGCGCTGTGTAACAGCTCTGGCGCGTGAACTGGGTAAACAGTTTGAAAGAGGTGTGATTTGGTTTGAAGGAGCGTTGCATAATAAATGTGTAAAGCAGCCTTCCCTGGCACTCACAGCAAGATCCTGCTGCTGCTGAAAGCACACCTGCTACATGGATTGAGTTTGGTTTTGGAAGAAGGGGGAGCAGCGGCCATGGAGAGGTTTAGGTTGAGATGAGTGCAAGCACCAATGAAGAGGAAGCAAAGACGATGGGGAAAGCAAGGAGAACGTCCTTGCTGATAGAGGGAGAGGTGTGGCGCGCGGCCAGGGCGACTGACGCTGGAATCTGGGGATCAGGGTTCGATCCCCGGCTCCGGCGGCAGATTAGTCCAGCACCATGTAACTCTGGGCAATAGCTTGCTTAATCTTCCCGACGGCCCCCAGCGCCTAGAGACCCTTACGGGTGATTGTGCGCTTTACAAATGTGGATTATTATAGATGCTGCTTGCACAAAATGCACTCTGAAAGGGGCTAAAACTGTAAACTCGTTTTCCCAAGATATTTGCAAGTTCTAAAAGTCACCAGCTGTAACCAAGTCTTGTCTTGGGGATAGATGTTATAAACGCGTTAGAGTAATTGAAAATTAAATACTTGTTAGGCAACTGGTTTGTTAATTTGCAAATCCACTGACATTGATGCAGTTCAACTGAATGTATTTAGAGCATATACCATCCTTGCTTCGCCTCTGCTTTATTTCCTTAAAGCACCCTTTGGTTAGACAGTTGAAGAAAGCAAGGCTCGGAGAGAGGGGAAGAGGATGTGGCGTTGTGGCCAGAGCGGCAGACTTTAGAGCTGGGGAACCAAGTTTGAGTCCTGGCTCAACATCCTGTAAACAAATTGCTTAATCTCCCTGTGCCTACATATAGAAAAATAAGTGAAATACTCGCACCAAATAAAGGAAATGTTAAATTTAAATACAGTAAGATGCCCAGTCACCAAGAAGTAGGTTGAAAAAAGCAGCATGCTCGCAATTAAAATAATCTGCACACTGATAAAATGATGACTCGAAGAACAGGAAATGGTATGCTACAACCAATAGAAACGGAGGAAAAGTAAGTGACAAGCACACACCCGAATGAAAAGGAAGGGCGGAATTTGCACACCTTTTAAGATTCATATTAAATACAATAGATTTCACAAGCATAGCACAAGCAAAAGTTAAAAATGCATACGCCAACCTTATCACTACTAGCCAGCTGAGGGGCAAGTATAGACTTTTTGGCTAGACATGTAGCTCGGAAATGAGTACTCACATTTAGCGGATTATGTCCTAATTTTTAGAAATTAGATTTGGAATAATGGTAACCGATGCGGGCCATTAAAGACAATGTCCTTCTGAGTTGCAGGAGGTAGCAAGGAAATATCTTAATGCATAATATATGGACTTCTAAAAGAAACAATGTTTCTCGGATAGAATTAAATATAGTGTTAGGTTTCAGGGATCATGGGGAAAAGAAGTCTGTTGGGGTTGGCTGGCCTACAATTTAAGGCCTCAGAATCAAGATGCTTTGAAGGTGCATGTAGGTAATTTGTAGCAGAACTCAATTCCATAGATGTGGCTTGGTGTCTGTGGAAATTATTAATAAAGTGACGGTAACTCCAATGCAGATCTTTGCATTCTACATTGTTAGGAACTATTGCAAATGTCACACATACAGTTACACCAGCTTGTGCAGAGTTCTGGGATTCAGATCCAAACACCTCTAATTCTTCTTCTACACTTCCAAGAACTGCTACCCTCCAGCTGTTGGCACGCAAGTTGTATAAACATTGGTTTGCTTGGAACATGGCCATGGTGAATTCTGGCAAGGGGCATAGTTCTATTCTTCCTTTGAAACCTGTCAAATGTTTTAAATGATCCAACTCAATTACACTCCAGGGGGGTGGGGGTGAGGGATTTACATATAAGTCTACAAATGGCAGCTTGTCATTTTGTGATCTACTATGATAAACTTGCCATGAGGCTTTACATAGTCTTTCCAACCTATGTGGTAGACACAACGGTCCAGTCTATCACTTCATTTTAATTCACTCACCTGTGCATTACAGAAATCTCCAATACCAACTCCAATCTTCGTTGTGTACGTGATAAACCAATAGTAAACCACTTATCAAAAACAAATTCCCTCATAAGGAATCTAACCATAATAAAATGTATAAAAATGCAAGTGTATCAACGAAAGGTTTTATTTTGCTTGAAAACCGTAATGTCTGCTTAAAGTACCTAAAATCTTGATATTTACAGAATATGTAGCTAGCTAGCAGCTATGAGTGAAAATTAAACAGTGTACTTAGGGAAATATTACAAAGAATCACAACAGTCAGATCAAGAGTATACAAAAGAAAGGCCCAACATAACCATCTAATCATGAGCAAGGGGGGCTGACTAAAAGCCCATTCTAAGTATATGATGTGCATTGGAAAGAATAGACCTGCCTACAGATAGCTAAAGCTGGCTGTAAAGGACAACTCAAAAAGTTAAACACATGAACCTCACTGTTCCTAAATGAGAAATAAATCCTAAAATATGTATCAATCCCAATTACTGGATTTTAACTAGTAGCCAACAAAGCCCTTTGCCTTTTTAAACCGTTTGTCATTACACTTTTTACAAAATTACTCACACCTTTTGTAAACAAGCTTAAGATCTTTCCACTCAACAAAACTGCTCGTCTTTGGATTGCGGGAGAGAATAATCTGAATAACTTCTCGTGTGATCTTTTTCCTCTCCTTCTCCAGCACTGTGATGTACCATTTCTGCAATCTTAACTTCCCTTGCCGGCTGAACAGAAGAATGAAATGCATCTGAAAGACAAAGACAGGAAAGTGGTTAGCAGCACCTTGACATTTTATCAGACAGGAACGCACAATACAATGTTAGACCAACAGAATTTCTTTTTATACAAATGTTTGCTATGATAACTGATGGGATAATGAGAGCCTGGTGTAACTGTCTCCCGCTGAGATAAATACATAGGATATGAATGTACTTTATTGATGCTGTCCTAAAATGTAGATCTGGTACAGAACTGATCTAGGAAAACCCATGGATGTGGTGGTGAGATAACTACTAATGGACGCATGTGGCGGATGTTCACTGCATTTTGCAAAGTAAACCATTTCCCACCCAGCAATGCTGCCTTTCCTGCCCCAGCCCTAAACTTATTGGTGGAAAATCTACCATGCTGGCGTATTTTCAGTAATAGAGAGCACACTTTAAGTATCAAAATGTCTGCCCACTGCAATCACATTCAGCCACTGCTTGAAGGCAGTGCCATTCACATTTCAGGCCACAACAATATTTCAGTCATATCATAATGGCTATGGGGGGTGGGTGGGAGAGAAGGGGGTGTTGTACAGCCGAAATACTACTTTCCACTGCAGTACATAGGTGATTAAACTTAACATCCAAGCAGTGTAATGGAGGTTTGTGCTCCTAAAGTAATTAAACACTACCGCCAATGCTGCATCAAAGGGAATTTTGTACGTTTACATGTAATTTGTGGCCCTTGTGGTTTTCCACACCGATACTAATGCTGCACCAAGGGTGATACTGTCCCTCAAAATGGTGGTAACCAAATATGAAGTCATACTTATGCACACGTTTTAAGTCTAATGCAACATCTTACTGTCATATGATCTTACATTGCTGAGTGAAATCTGTTGGGTGCAGATCAAAACCATGCCGCAACGAATCGCAAGATTAACATTCTACGTCTTTTTCACAAACTCGTATTATGGTCCCAAAATCAAAAACAGGACTTCATTGCAGACTGCAGGATCCATGACCTCCCTTGGGCCTATTCAAACTTACATTGAAATACCACAAACACAGAGCCCAGACGACTAACAAGGCAACCTTAATCAGTAACAAATATCATAATCACAGATGGGTTCCATTAAAACTGATGTACTCTTCTTTATAATAAAGGCTTGCAGTCTTGGGGGAATACATCGGGAGTTTTACTTAGTCGTGGCACAAAACCAAAAACTGTGAGCTGAACAATACCATGAATGAAATTGGGAAAGTCTTGATCCAACCATTTTGATTTAACCACAGATCATAATGAGTATCCTTCAGGCCCTAAAAGCTTCTATCAAGAGGTAGAGACATGAACAAGGATGTCTTGCCTATCTCTCTACTGACTATGAAATCTCTACCTAACCTGCTTTCTCTCCCCTCCATTTCCCAATTATTATCCTATCACCCCTCGGGAAATGAAAATAGATAGGCCAGCATAATTCAGGGAAGTCAGAACCATAACTCGGAAAAGCTATGCCTACACTGAAAACCCTCAATCCTGTTGAGACCTATTAGAAATTGGATTCTTGAATGAAGTGGCGGGTGTGAATACCCTTCTCAAGCAACAATCATGTTCCAGGTTAGGGTGAACCACAAAAGTACTAAAGTAACCTGTGCTTAACCCTCTGGTAGCTTGGCACAAAAGCAATCAAGCTTAACTTAGAGGCAATGTGTAAAATATTTATGCAGCACTCAAACAGCAATAAAGTGAAAACACAACACTAGAAAAATCTCACAACAATTGTAAAATTGAATAAATGATTTGACACTAAAACAACAAAAATTCTATCAGTAGAACCAGAGTTATGAATTTCAAAATTTGCAGTGATATACTAGCGCTCATAAGATCAAAGTGCCAACTCTGAGCATCTAGTCACATGAGGTGGGGCAAAGGCAAAAGCTATGGATAACAGTTGTGATGCGCAGTTTAGAGACACAAATTGGGGCCCTATCTCAACTTACCTGCGGACTAAGAGAAAGTTTAAAGGAAAATGCCCCAGAAGGTAAAATTCAGTGGGGCAAGGCAGCTGGCGGTGTCCGAAAATAATCTTAGGCACCATTCATTTGTTTAAATCTAAGTAAAACATCTGTCATATCTTTAAAACAAGGGAGCAATCACAGATAAGCAGCCATTCTTCTTTACTCAAGTCTGTAATGATACACTTCAGATAAGAAGGGCACACATTTAACATCTTTCAGCATAATTCTAGAATGACTGCTGCATTACTGGACCTAACATTCTTACTGTTCCTTTCCCCGACAACGGTGACTGAAAAACTAGCAATATTAAAAATCTCCCAAGTGTCATTCAACATCTGAAGTTACACCAATACCGGGCGTACCTGGGTAAAACCTTTGCCCTTCAAAGTTGGCAATAACAACTTCCTACGCATTTCATGGAAGTGATCACAGAACAAGATAAAGTGCATAGCATCTTGAGTGGAAAAGTTTTCACAGGTGTAAGGACTAGGTCTTTCACCTTGCTCCAACCCTGTGGCTCGGCAAGTATACAATGAAGGAGATTAAAACAGAATCTAGTTAAAAGAAAGCAATGGTGTGGCTTTGTTACTACCTTGAAGTAATGTTCTGTTGATGGAGATGTTTTTAGCAGAAGGTAGGATCACACCATAGGTTTTGTTATCTCATTTTACTCTCTCTCTGTGTACATCATGTTTAAAAAAATCTTTTTTGACCCACGGTAGATCCTCTTTCCAGACCTTTTCTGGAGAGTCAAAGAGGTCAGGTCAACCTAATGTTCTTGTCATCTTCTTTACATACTGTAACCACTGAATGCAGCTGGTTCTGTCCAAGGATAAAAAATCCCGAACGATCTCTCTATTCATCAACAATTCAGGGTTAATCCAGATCGTTAGCCAACATTCAAGGGGGGCCAGCCCTTGCAGATCGGTTACAAAACCATGACCTAGTTCCTGATGAATAATATACGAGGGAGTGGATTGCGGGACTGAAAGCAAATTCCTTAAGAATTTATTTTCCACTATTTGTAAATCCGTTCCTGGCTTATAGCCCTAGATAGCTGACCCATTCTTGGAGATGGCAATACATATTGATCTATAAATATTAAAGGATAGCTTCAATTGTCTTGGCCCGAGTCTCTGCGCAAAACCAAGAAGAGATGCTGTAAATCTTGCCATAGTGTGTTTTTTTGCTTTCCTTTGTTGCGCCCACGAATCCTTCTCATCAAACAGAACCCCTATGTATGTAAATGAAGTCACCCTTGTTAATTCAGACCCTTGGCAGTGGAATGTTTTCTGCTTTTTTGGTCTCTGGCCCAGAACGATGGTGTGCGATTTAGATATATTGAGGTTAAGATCCAGGGAACTTATGAAGATCGCAAAAGAATCCAGGAGTCTTTGGAGCCCCACTGCAGTACAAGTTAGTAGAACTGCATCGTCTGCGTATAAAAGAGCGGGGATTGACCATGCCCCCGCTCGAGGAATATTTTGACAGGCTATGCTCTGGGAAGTTTCAAGATTGTTTATGTATAAGGTGAATAGAAGTGGAGCTAAAATGCAGCCCTATCTGATGCCTCTACCTATAAGAAATTGCTCTGTGTAATTACCCCTCTGTTTAAATCTCACCCTCGCATAAAGGTCACTGTGCATGTCCACCAGAAAATTCACTATAGCATGGTCCATACCCATGTCAATTAATAATACCCATGGTTTTGACCTGTTGACTCGGTTGAAAGCCGAAGACAGGTCCATAAAGGCCAGATGTATTATTCCCTGCTAACAACTGTAAATGTATACACTGGTCAATTGTACTACTACCCTTCCTGAAACCATATTGCAAGTTTGATTAGTATTCCGCTCCCTTCAAACCACTCCATTAATTTGCTAATAATCCTTCTTCCTACTACTTTCACAGAGGAATCAATCAGGGATATAGGTCTGTAGCAGCGCGGGTGCCCCCTCTGGCCCTTCTTAAATACCGGATGTTGGACTTGGTCCTTTTGGTAGGTTAGCCCTGAACTTTTTGCCTTGAACTCTGGCATAATGTTGGTCGATTTCTGGTCTCTGCGCACTTTAGCACTGTGGCCCAGTGCAAAGTGCGTGCGCTCTCTGAGTGCGTGTGGTGAGACTGGCCTGCCCTCCGATAGGAATGTATGGGGAATATGTGTGTCCATGGTAGTTCCTGATGTGTGGGGAGTGCAGGGTCGAGTTTGGTATGTGCGAACTCGTGAGATTAAATTCTGCGTGACGGTGTGCGCAGATTTAAGGGGTCTAGTGTAGAAGTGCCACTTTTAGAAGTTGGCATTTCTGTGTGCAGTGAATGGAATTGACTGTCTGGCTTGTGATTGGCTGGAGCTGGCTGGTGTGCTTGGCTCCAGGAGTCCGGATGGGTCTGCCCGGTGGTGAATGGGGAGATCTGCATATAGATGGGAGGGAGGAGTTGCACCTGGGACCCGAATAGGGCTGGGCCTTCCCTCCACAAGGCTGGCTCCACCCCCTGTAGTGTGTCTGATGTCCCTGGCCTGTCCTGTGAATAGGGAGATGGGCTGAGCAAAACAAAGTGCTCCAGAACCAGTTGCATCTGATTCGCCCCTTGCCTGCACCTTTGGAGACAAAGGAAAAGTGTGTATAAAAAGGGGCTGTGACCCCATGTAAAATGTTCTTGTTCTGCTACTTGAATCTACCAGGGGCGTGCTGCTGCTGGGGCCCAGGGGAAGGCTTGCCTTCCTGGGCCCTGCCTAGCCCCTGGATGCCTGGAGGATTTTCCTTACTGGGAGTGGTTTTGCTCCATCCTTGATGCCCCAGGGCTTCTTAAACCTTTTCCTCTTGATGTTGATTTTGCCAAGGCTTGTTACAGCCTGCCCAGCCCCTGGATGCCCTGGATGCCTTGTGGACTTTCATTTCAACTTGTACAAGGAACTTCAAGGGCTAGGAAGAGAGCTTGCCCCCTGACCGAAGTCCCAGGACCAGTGGATTCACCAGCCTTTGTGAATTGCTGCTGGAAACAAGTGGCTACAGAGGCAGGGAGCTGTGACCGACTCTCACGACCGGCCCGGTGTCCTGTAGGCACCGCATCAAGAAACGTCCGCCTCGAACAACGCAAGCTCTGCGCTCACCGACTCCATCCTGACGCCATCACCGAGCTGTAGTCTGCACCGAGATTGGTAGACAGCGCGATGTGCAATGCCTCGCTACACCAAATCGAACTGGTCTGACAGACGCGGTCACTGATGTTGACTTTGAGTCCTGTGACAGTACCGGAATTGGGCACCGCCTCGCATGCTTCGTGATGCACTGCCCGACTCGCATCGCTGTCCAGACTGATCAACGCTAGCTCCCGAACTCCGACCGGTTCGCCGCACCGCAAGCTGCAAGCACTGCATCGAAGCACCGTCTCGCCCTGCAACACAAGCCTTGGATCCACCGACTCTGTCAACGGGCCATTGCCTGCACCGCATCGAGAGACAACGCGTCCTGCAACACTTCCTTTCTGCACCGCGACGATCACCGGAACCGGCTCTCACATCCGTGCCGGCCGCCCCAAGTAAAAGGTACTGTGACTGAGTCTGTCGACATATGAGTGGGCCCGTACCGACGCGGTCCGCTGGATTTGCGAGACTCTTATTTTCAACCTCGCTGTAGCCCGCCCAGGCTACCGACTCGCACAGAACCATTGGTTTAGGCCTCCAGCTCATTGTTCTCCACTGCCCAGCAAGTAGTGGGCAGCGGCAATGTTTAGGTTTTGCACAGTGGCGCAATCTTGACCTTTGCTGCTTAGGCAACAGCCCTGACTTTATGGACATAGGACATTTGAGCCCCCTTTTTAGATGGCCTTTTGGCCAGAGGGATGTTTACTGTTACAGGGCGCCAGGCCCTAAAGTAATTTATGTGCTGATGCTTTTGGGTGCTAGGAAATATATGGTGTATAGTATGTTTTGCACACCCAATTTTGATACCTCTAAATATGGCTTATGATTATGAGGTGGTTTTACCTATCTTAGTTTGTGTTAGGGAGATTATACTTCCCTGTGTGATTTACGCCCCTAGTGTAATTCTTACTTAGGTGGTTAGGGTCTAATGTATTTAAACTTGTGGGATATTGTGCCTGTTATGATTTATATTACAGGTTGACGTTGAGTATAGTGTCTGCCGGCGATTAATGGCTATGTTCTAAGTTCATATATCCTTTTACTATTTCTTTACCAAGTTCACTCTATCATAATTCTGACAGTGGCCCACGTGGCCCTGTCATGTGTAAATATTAAAATAAATATTGCCTGTGCCAGTTGGCACAATGTATATTGTGTGATTCCTATCTGATGTGTTTTGAGAATACAAAGGCTATTTTTGATATAACCTTGTGTGGAGTTCCTTTTGTGGGGGGCCTGGGATGTTGTTGCTGGTGGGTGCGTGCGCAAATGCTTTACACATTGCCTCCGGGATAAGCCTTACTGCTCGTGTCACGTTGCCAAAGGGGTGAGCAGGAGTTATTCTTGGGGTGTAACTCCCTTGCCCCGACTAGAGTGGTGGTCTCTGCCTGGCTTTGGCACAAGCCTCAGCCAACCAGATATCCCATTTCTAACACCGGAATGATGGTAGATTGGGACCAGCACCTCGGGAACCCATGCTGGCTTGTCCCATTAAAAACATTAATATTTTTGACCAAAAAGCCATGTTCGATTTATAGAAGTCAGTCGGAACACCATCTGGTCGGGGGACCTTATTACTTGACATTTGTGTAATGCCATCCCCACTAATTGCTCATTAAAAACCAGACTATATGAACCCTGGTTATGCAAGAAAAAAGTGGGAATTTCCATGTCTAACTGCTCCTCATATACAAGTTTAAAATAAGAGGTCCATAGTGCTTCTGTAATTGTGCATTCCAGCTGAGAATTGCCAATGCCAGTAAAAAAAGGTTTATTTACAATCTCCCAGAACCTGGCACTGTTTTTAAGCACATCCACTTCTTGTACAGGCTTCTTGTTTGACTTCATGTTTATGGGCTTCCAGGGCACACTTATAGGACTTTCTTAAAGCAGCTATAAGGAGTTTATCTTGGAGCACCTGTTTTAAGGGCCCAAAAAGCTTTCGATGTGCTACTGTACATTTGTGATCAAACCACCGCTCGCCTACAGCCTAACAATTTCTACTTGGGAGTGTCAGCCCCTTAGCCACCTTTTCACAGATCTTCTCAAATGGCAAGATAATTTCTACCCCTGTCTTTGTATGTTCTAGACAAACCCCTAGGGCCTCATCAACTTTAAGACATAGGTTTTGGAAGAAAAGGTACGGGGCTACCTTGCTTCATTTTAGCCTACGACCCTGATCTTTTAACTTTAGGCAGTTTTCATTAGGTGCTTCCCCAGGTTTACCAATTATTCCGATACCAACACCCAGTATAATATAAATAGGATTATGGTCACTAAAGTGTGACCAAAGTGCATTATAAGAAACCACCTGAGAAAGCAGGCCTGGAGCAGGGCCCAAGAAATCGGTTACATAACAATTCATCGAGCATAAAGGAATGTGAAAATCTCCTAAGATTATAATTGAATAAAAAGTGGTTTGCTTCTCTCTACAATCCTCTAACATGGATTTTAAGTTACAAAAGTGTTTGTTTGCAAATCAGCTTTCAAAAGTATTATAACAATTAACAATAAGAAATTTGGATGCGAGTGCAGGAATTACTTCGACTACTAAGCAATTGCAGGAACCCAAATCCACCATGCAATGTGTGCCTGGCAGTTTAAAGGAAATTAGGGTTAACAATCCTCCCTTAGGTCTGCTCACTCAACAACACCGTGTGGGTTCCCCATAGCTTCTATACCCGTCCAACCAAAAGTTGTTTTCCCTGTCCCAGGTTCCTTGTAGTCCCACCACATCTCTTTCAACAGGTCCAACCACCTGGGATCATTTTTTATTTATTTCTCAAGCCGGTTATATTCCAGCTGAGGACCCTTAGTTATGGTTTTTCACCCTCACCCGCCATATGATTGTGACTGGGACAGGGAAGGGAAAGACAAGGCTCATCGGGGCTAAGAGACCGTGACTGGGAGGTTGGCTCCAGTCAATCGTTGTCCAGCTGACTCAGAGGGAAGAATCTCAATGTGTTGCTATCATGAGAAATCCTCAAATGTATTTTGTAGTGAATTGTTTTTCTAGATTGTTTTCTATTGGTACAAATCCTGAGAAATGTAATAAAGTTTTTGTATAAAGCCCTATAAAAAGAATTGGATTTCTATAACAGAGAGAGACCCCTTTACCCCGACTTTCAGACAGTGAATCAATGCTGGATTTCACTTAGAACTGTACTGAGTTCTATGTATTTATGATTTGTATGTTTTGCCTCTAATGTTAATTGTATTTTGCCCATTCATTATTTATCTAAAGCCTTGAAAACGCCAACTCTGGTCAGCCATTCTTAAAAGAATGTTCCGGCATATTCATGTGAATTTTATTGAAACAGTAAGTGATGGCTCCAGTTGGGGAGCACCAAAGTCCGTATCTGGACTACACTGCTCTTAGTCCTAGATATGGCTCACCCCGTGAGTTAGAGGTTGGGGACCAATTTTAGGCACTGACAAACGCACAACGGTTTTCTAAACAAAATATGTAAAAACAAATTGCAAATAAAAAATAAAATAATAAAATCAAGGCTTCTACCAAGGTCCTGGGGCATGTTGCGTCTACAATAAATCTTGGTGAGAGGTGTTTGCCTCTCGTGTTTCAGAGTAGATACTACTGCCCTGAAAAGGGCTAGCTAAGAGACTGTGGGCATACTAGACCTTCAATGGTAGCATGGTCAAGTATAATTGGTTTACTATTTAGCATGTGGTATAGTATTAGGTCCCTGTATACCATAAGAAAGCAATCACAAACAACAAAAGTCAATAGGCATTGGGGTACATTTTAAATGGAATACAACATTAATCTTCACAGAAAATGGAAAGAGTCTTAAAAAGGATACAAGCAAACACAGAAATCCAGAACCTTAATATGAACCTAAACGTTTTCAGGCCAGTCGAGGTAACCGTAAAGATACTATTCACTCATGGGGTCTAAGTCTAAGGAAAGAATATATGATCACTCAAACCCTGTGGGCTCTGAGAGGGTACAGCAAGTACATTATTAGAAAATAACAGTCTCCCAACCATTCGCAGAACCCAGTTTCATCCAAACATCCATTGAGTGCATCTTTGCTTTTGACCTTGTCCAGTGCTCAGCTTTCTTTTTGGCTATGTTCGCACCATATTGGCACCACAAATCCATACTAATAGCAACCCAAAGCCTTAGCTCTGCATGTGATGAATGTAATAATTGTGGCTCCCAAGGGTTCAGTCAATCAAAAATCATCAAAATTTAGATTCTTAAACAGCTGCCCGACTGCCCAAACCGGCTTACCGTGTGTACACAACCTTTGTGTATACTTTAGGTGGAGCTGGCAGACAAAGAACCATTCATAAACTCTTCAATGGCAACACAGCTAGTTTTATCTCCGACAGGTAACTTTGGCAAAGACTCTAACGAGGTAAACCAGCTGGTGGGTCTAAATATGGCATGTACAGGCATATATGGCTAATCCAGAGAGTAGCCAGAATGGTTTATGGCTGTACCCAGCCATACGACTGGTAAGTTGGACCTGCCAAACTACTCCTTTGGGATGAAAGAAGAATAGGTCACAGATGCTGGGATATAGGCTCAGCGTAATCTAGGAAGTAAACACCATTGATAGAGCATTGCCAAAGCCCATAGCCTTAGCCAAGGAAGAGAAGGGTACACTACAAAGAAAATATTGCAAGCAGTTGCTACAAAAAAAGACTGCCGTGCCAAAACATAGCACCTATTTACATGCAACAAAAATGTAAACTTAAAATTATTTAGCCACAATAAAGTTTTAAAAGAACAGTACATTTGCTTCCTAGCAGGAAGTTGTACTTGAGATTGTTGTAAAACAACTTTTCAATTTTAATGCACACCACAGGAAAATAAGATCATTACTGGCACAAAGAAAAGGTACTATTAGCTTTTAACTTGTGTAACATGAGGACACATTTTAAACAGACATGGATGTACAGGAAAACCCACAACAAATGGAAAGGACATAGTATTTGCCTACCAATCGTGGTAATTACGTGCATTTCTTTTTAGTCGGCTGGGCACATGTATTCAGGCAAGATGCCATCACTCAAAGTGCAAGAGTGCCAATAGTTGAAGTGCGTTGACCTACTCCACCATGCTATATGCTGGGTGGAAGCAAAATGTGAAAGACAGCTGAACAGACCAATGCATGAATAGGGCAGACCCACAGGTCCTCTTATTTATGTTCATAAGTATGTTTTATTTCTTAATGACATTTTTTGCTCATTACTTGAAGCTAGAGACACATCTAAAGCAAGCGGTCTAGAATTAGATCTGAAAACTCTATTTTCCACATAGGTTTAACTGGCAAGCTGCTCTTATACTTGGAAAAACAAGCACAAGCCACAACTGATCCGGGACCTGTTGGCTGCTGAATGGGCCATTGCAGTTTTTCTTGTTGGGAGCCAAGCAAAAATGAACAGATTACAGGGGAACCAGAACTATACTGTATAAGTCTTAATGGGTGCAGCAAAATTATATTATTTTACAGCGGTTATGTGGTGCTAACAATAGCTGCCAATAAGCATGGATATGACGTGAGGGATACATCCCACATCCCATCTATTTTTGTTTTAACCTTACTCTTATCCTTTTCTATATTAAATCATTTTTCCTAGATAAGAGGTAATTTTAAATCACTCTTTCATTTGTGGATCCCAATTAATCTCTTAAATCAGAAGGATTACCTCCTGGTGGAGGAAACAAGGCCCAATGATGATGCTTTCAACTATTAGTACGCCGATGGCAAAGCATTTACCACTGGCAGACAATAGCTGTTGAGGGTCCTAAGATTTTTCATTGAGATCCCACCAGATGACACAACCTCACTCCCTTTTGATTTTTTTGAATCAGTTTCTAGCCAGTATCTTTTGAGTGAGGGGCAGAAAAAGAATCACAAAGTACGTACGTCCCTACCATGGATGTCCTTAATGAAAATGAAATCCCTTTAGTATGTTCCAAACAAACTTGTCACTTGATTGTATGTATGGTAACAGTAAAATTTAAAATGTAATGTCTACTAAGCAGGTGCTGCTGCAGGTGTTCCAAAGTTTAATACAAAATGTTCAGAGTTAATTGCCCAACATTTCACATGGAATTGTCAGATTGTATCTATTCGAATTTGTGTCATGAGGAAATGTATCATTCTTGTGCAGAAGCATGGTTTGCCAACCAGGAGGTTTGGAATAGGACTACTGAAATATTGTGTGTACCCTTAGCTGCTGAAACATCAAACAGAAATAGAATGAATAGAGGTGAACAATCAACAGTAATGATGATGAAATACAACTGATCCCTCAATCACACTGATTATCAGTCGAAAATGTGGTAAACGTAAAATTGTATTTGTTTTCACAGCTACTTTGTAAGGTCAAGAGGAAAGTTATGGAATGAATGAGTAACACTGGCCACTGAATGACATTGCCTACGAGGCGCCATGGAAACATAATGCCCAGGAAGTAAATCACAGCGACATGTCTCAAAAACCTAAATACAGTCACAAGGATACAAGAGAGAGAGAAACAATTAACAAATAAAGAGTCAGACATTGCAATATGTAAAGAGTAATCGAACCCTTGACAGGACTTTGGTGCATTTAAAACATTTAACAGTAAATTACTTACCTGGTTTAAATCAGCAAAATTAAGGGATTCTTCTAAGGAATAAATGAAGATGGACTTTAGACCTGCGCAGTAAAGCAGGCTGCCTTCTTCAGGACAAAGGGACAGATGTATGATGCATTTTACTGGTCGTAAACAGCGCATTGGGCTGTTTGCGACCGGTAAAATGCATTCTCCCATGTACCAATCCTATTTTACGAGTCGGTAACCTATTACCGACTCTCAAAATAGGGTTTGAGAGTCGCTATTTGGAAGGAGCATGTAAAGGGCGTCCCTTCCTAATAGAGAGTCGCACTGGTATGTACCGCATTCCCAGTCGCAAAACATCAGCAGATTACCACCAATTTCAAATCGGTGGTAAGCCATTCACAAACGGGAAGTGGCCCCCCAAGGGACCCCTTTCCCTTTGGGAATGGGGGTGCCAACATTTTTCCCACAGATCACTGCCCACTGTAAAAAAAATAAAAAAAAATAAAAAGAAAGAAGCACTTACATTTTTATTTTTGAAATGCATCCCTTTATTTTAAAAGCAGTCACAGACATGGTGATCTGCTGACCACAGAAGGCCACCATTCTTGTGAGTGCCGGCCATTCCCAGTGGGGCGAACATTGAGACCTGCCACATGAATATTAATGAGGAGGCCTCTTGTGACCAATTTGGGAATCGAAAACAGTGCGTGAGACACTGTTGTCCATCTGGTTTTGCAGCTCGCAAATTCTGAGTTGCTAAAACGCAGTTTGCAAGTCGCAAAACAAGACGGTTGAACATGTGGCAATCAGAGAAGAATCCTTACAATACATCACTAATTGGAGGCTTCTTCCTACAGGTTATCTTAAATCCAAATCAGTAGAGCTACTTGAATAGGCCAAAATATAGCTTACCATTGAGAAGACAAGTTACACAATTTATCTCAATGAAATTGATTGGGCGTCTTTTAGGACAATGCAACACAAATTCAGAGCAAGGTGACCTAATATGATCAGCAAGATTAAGAGATTGGTCGCATGTCAACCAATGCCTTATTATTTTATCTAGAACATTCCACTTTTCATAGCTTGCTAAATTGTATGTCTTTAGAGTAAACTTTACTTTTGGTCATTAGAAAAAAATCCACAATCACAGCCCTTTTGACCCTGTATTTGGGGGACAGAAATTAAAGGAATGTTCTTTGCACTCCTTCCTCTAAAAGATAGGGTGAGAACTTACTCTAGCCACGAACAAAAAGTTTTCTATGATAAGATCACTATCTTCCCACCGTTGAGGAGCAAGCCACATTGTAAAATAAATTAATACTTTAACCACAGTTTTTGCATTTCTGGTTGGTAGTCGGTTTTTCCTATTTTTGTGGTTTCTATCTACTTAATTTGTGATGAAAATGGAATGAACCCCCTGGGAGAGTCTGGAAAGTTGTGCATTTCTGAAAAGTAAACGAAATTCTAATTTCAGCAAGGTGTGTAGACAGCTTGCGGTTTTCCCAAATAAACTAATCATTGAAATAAAAGTAACATAAAATAGGAAAACATAGGTGAAGTCTACATCTGTAGTTTGTTTGCCCCGATAAACAACTTACAAAAGTAAAATGCCACTACATCTGTCAACCCACCTAGCCTAAGGCATATAGACATTGTTTGTTGTCAAAAACATGCAATATTCTGAGACAACAACTAAGCTGCAGGTTATAATTATACTTAACTGTGCATCAACCATGCAGCAATTCACATGGCAAAATCTAATGAAAGAAAAATGGTAATGAAGGAAACTTGTGTGTTTGTGAAATATGCTTACGATGTTGAGTTTGGGAATAGTGGCTATTTGTGATTCCAAGGGTATTTAACAAAATGTGTGCTTACCTGTACCATGGCTTGCATTTATAAGCAGAAAGTGATGGAAATTCAATTGATAACAAATGGTCCACTATTCTCCTGCTCCCACACTTTTCCCAATAAAAACAGCACCCCACTTGCGTGGCTGTGCCTTGCAAATTTACCCATTTTGGCGTTGTGTTCGGATGTGGAATCTAAGCCCAAGCTCAGCCACCACCCAGGAAAACCTACCAAACCCACACATTTCAGATCATTGAACACCCAGAGGGGTCCAAGAAGATGTGACTTAGATGAAGCCCAATACATTTTGTTAGCAAGAATTCCCTGTTGCCTCAAACTTTGGCTAAAATCTCCAATTTTCTTCATAGTTCTGGGAGGAAAAGTTCTGACGTCTGATGATCCACAAAATTCCCTACCACTAGCATTCCCAGACGTGTAATAGAACAAGCATTTGCAATGCAATAGGTCTCGCATTAGGAAAGTTTGAGCTATTGGTATTGTAAATGACACATTTTTTATTTATGTGTTGGTTTTGAAAATAGCGAAAATAGCTTTGTCATTTACAATGCCAAAAGTTTTAACTTTGGCAAATGTGACACCTATAGCATTTGTAATGCAATATGTGTTATATTTACGTGACTTAGATGTATTGATATTACAAATAAAAATGGCTTTTACATTTTTTAATAATTAATACTTAAATACAAGTTATTGTAATTTATAATGGCAATAGCTTTTGTAAATAACTTTTGTGAAGATTATGTTCATTGTATTTTATTGTGATGAAAATCCAAGAACAGAAGTGAAATATTAACATCTTTTTGTGACATTTGTAATAAAGCTTGAAACATTGAGAGAACATATTCGAACCAGTTGTAGTTGAATGGTTGCACAGATTGATGCTGTGTTGGCGCTGAGTGATGCTGTGACGTTAGGTGATGCTGTGTGTGTGCAGTGTGTGTGAGGGTGCAGTGTGTGTGTGAGGGTGCAGTGTGTGTGTGAGGGTGCAGCGTGTGTGTGTGAGGGTGCAGCGTGTGTGTGTGAGGGTGCAGTGTGTGTGTGTGAGGGTGCAGTGTGTGTGTGTGAGGGTGCAGTGTGTGTGTGTGAGGGTGCAGTGTGTGTGTGTGAGGGTGCAGTGTGTGAGTGTGAGGGTGCAGAGTGTGTGAGGGTGCAGAGTGTGTGAGGGTGCAGAGTGTGTGAGGGTGCAGAGTGTGTGAGGGTGCAGAGTGTGTGAGGGTGCAAAGTGTGTGAGGGTGCAGAGTGTGTGAGGGTGCAGAGTGTGTGAGGGTGCAGAGTGAGTGAGGGTGCAGAGTGTGTGAGGGTGCAGAGTGTGTGAGGGTGCAGAGTGTGTGAGGGTGCACAGTGTGTGAGGGTGCAGAGTGTGTGAGGGTGCAGAGTGTGTGAGGGTGCAGAGTGTGTGAGGGTGAGTCTCCTGGGAACATAAACTATGGGAAAATGAATATTGGGAAACATTACATACGTGCAGGAGTTTGCATGGCAATATACAAAATAAAGAAACACAGAGGTAAATACCAGCTTTAAAAAATCCATTAAGTTGCTAGAGACGCACAGCAGCTGTGATTTCATGTAAATAAAATAAAACAAGTCACTGCGAACACGCTGTGTAGCCAATAAATTATATGTCTGCCCACAAGGCTGTAGTCAGACACCCTTTCATGCACAGGACTTCAGTCTCAAACAATCTCTTGCCAGTGTTGTCAAAGTCAGGACTAGCTCCCCCTGGATGATTTCTAAAGTAGGCCTTTTGAGTGTAAATATTGGCGCTGGGGGGTTAAGTGTCGCTGGAGATCCTTCAAATCTCAAGCAGGAATCCCTGCAGGGCTGGCTCCGCTTTTCATCCTTCAAGCGAGGCTTACATTACACATAGCTCTGAGAGGCTATTAGTTAGTTGGTGCGCGCTGCCTAACTGGTCTAATCAATGGTCAACAGGGGAGAGGCAGATTCTGTATCTAAAGGAAGTGTTCATATAGTCTGTCTGCAGGGGAAAAAGTCGAGGTGCTGCAGCGACATGTTCAAGATCACACAGTGTGCCTCTCTGATAGCAGCCATAGCATTTCCAAAACTGTTTTATGGTTAAAAAAGTCTTAATGGGCGTAGGAGAAAGGATGATAACATATTCAGAAGTGGGTGCTTGAACAATATATCCAAACTTTTAGCACTGAAAACATCGATGTGTGTTTTTGGGTGTTTTACATAAAGTGTCTTAGTGGAAGAAATAATGGATGGTGCTATGAACAAAGTTTCTGGCAAAGGAGTTAGCTGATTCTTCTAAAGTAAAGGGATTACATTCAATTACTTGCTGACGGTCCCAGGCGTGGTAGCATGTCTTCATCCTCTGAAAAAAGTACAGTGATCGAATGCTGCACATAGAGGGCATAGGGTAGACCTGTGTGCCAGCATTTGCGAAATGTACCGTAATTTTACTCTAACTTTACTGGCTGCCTCTGTGAGAGTTCATCTCCTTAGGTCTTATGAACCGCGCATGTTTGTCTGGCCATTAGGATGAAAGCTATGCCAGAATGTCTGGGCAAAACATCACACGTTCAGCTCTTGGTACTGCACGCAAAGCCTGGGCGTCGATGGACTGCACCTCTTTGTCAGGGGTGTTAAAAATGTGATAGGTATACTTGAGGCTGTGTGCATTAAACGTATATTTTTTTGCATTTGGAGGCTGAATAACTACAATACAGTGTGACAGTTCGCAGGAGGAGGGGTAAATGTACCTGTACTGCCAGCCTTTGCCACCGCTACAGCCAGTACCCCCTGGCCCTCGAGGCCCGGGGTCGCTCTTGTTCGGCAGCCCCAGAACCTCCAGCTTGTTCTCGGTGTCGCAGACCCTGACCGGGGTTGTCTCCCCCTGCATGGCGACTCCGTGGACGCTGACCACACTGCAGCCCCCACCCCCGGGAGCTACAGCCTCCCGTGGTCCGCTCCTTGCGGTCTCCTCCTCGTCCTCTTCATTCCCAGGGCCTCTACAATACAGCAGCTCAGAGAAGGGTCCCGGAGGTAGGATATTGCCTCCTTTCCAAAGTCCGCCCCGGCTTGGCGAACCCTACACCCGCCTCCCAGGGAGACACAGGGAAAGCAGGAGGCGGGACAAGTGATGACACCACAGCCACTACGCTTCCGGGGCCCTGCAGAACAAACGCTGGGATACCCTTCTGAAGTCAACATAGCGCCATTTTGGTTAAGGAGCAATACATGAACAATAGAACCAAACAATACTAGAACGTCAAGGTTCAACGGGAAGATCAGAAACCAAACTTGAAAAACACCTTCTGTAAGAGTAAACTATTGAAAATAGCAGAAAACGCAAACTGTAATGGAAGCTACGAATGCGACAAAGTGAGCGTAGGCATTTCTTAATATTCTTATATTAAATCAATCTCCTAGATTTGTTAAAAAATATATACGATTTAAAATTGATATAGTACAAACCTAATACATATGATGACAAACATTATTGTTATTCCTATGTTAAAAGTCCTAGGAACATCGTGCGGTCTCCATTTAAAGATGGCCGCTTTTTCATATTCACGCAGGAACATTTACAGACAATCTTCCGAAAGAACAGTCAGGAGGCGACCGCCTGCAGTGTGCAAAGGGCCGCTCACTCCGAAAACGGTTTGCTATTCGTAGACTCGCAGACCGAAAACTGCCATCACCTAAACATTTGCTGACATCTTGAACAGGTATAATTTCTCATTCTTTTAACTACTCATTCTTTAAACTACTACTACTACAAAAACAAAGGTGATTGGCCCATGCTGCCGTTTTTGCTGGGGCCACGACGCACCGTGCAGTTAAAAATGATAGCGGACCAGAGAGGGAGCATGTCTAAAAGGAGTACTGCCTCCTGATTGGCTGTTTAAATAGAAACCTGTGGTGCGCTCGCACCACAGAGGAGCCGACGTGGGAATCGAAACTAGTGGTGCGCGCGCACCAGAAGAGCGGGGGCAAGGGAGCGCGAAGACGCCGAGATGAGGTAGGGGATGTGTGTGTAAGCGCCGGGGGTTCCCTGTGTATGTGTGTGCGTGCGTGTGTGTGTATGCGGGGGTTCTGTATGTATGTGTGTGTGTGTGTATGCGTGTGGGGGGGGGGGCTGTATGTGTGTTGTGCATGTGTTGTGAAGAGCCTGCCGGAATCGGAGTGCGTGTTGACGCGCGCGACCTGATCCCGGCAGGCTGCTGCTTGTGTGCGCGTGCCAGTCTCTTGTCCTCTCCCTTTCAGTCCTTGAAAGCCGGAATGATAACAATAGTCTCGCTCTGCGACTGCAGGCCTTTGGCCTGCAATCGCAGGGCGAGACCTAAAAATGGGACCCACTTGTGTGTGTGTGTGTGTGTATGTGGATGGAACACATTCTCATTTGCCGACCTTCAGAGATGGAACACATTTATAGGAATCACAAAAGTCACCACTCTCTAAATATAAAAGCAGTTAGCTATGCTTCATGCCTCATCATGGATATTCCAACATGTATTTCCCGGAAGCACACATGACTCCTACATTTTTAGGCATTGCGCTTTTATAAAGGTCAGCTATGAGAGAGTTTGGAGTTGGCTGGTTGTTTGTTAAGGATACATGCTTAAGTATATACTTTCCAAAATGAAAGTACATTGCAGACTAGTAAATGTATGTTTTTTTTTCGAGGTGACAGTAAGTATTCTTTCAGCACTTCGATAATAAGACAACACTTTAATGCACAGAACAGCAAAAGAGAGGAGGTACAATGGCACAACCAAGCAAATGTGATGATTTACTGAAAGGATATATGGTTTGCTAGAAATATGTCGATGTGTGAATAAGATTGGAGAATTTAAATAATCATCATGATACATGCTTATATGAAGAAAATGTATGTTTTAATTTTTTGCAAACAAAAACATACCCTTTCTGTAGCTACATAAACAGTTACTAATTAGCTAACCTTGGTGAATATTAAGTGGGAATATCTGTTATAAAGGTTTGTGAAGATTTTGTTGTAAACCCCTCTTTTATGTACATTTTGAAATAAATCTAAAAAAAAAAAAAGATATACACCCAACCAAGAGAATGTATTTAATTGTAAAAAAAAGATATATTCACTGCTTTGATTATTCTGTTATGACATTATTGAATATTCTTATTAGGTAATAGATTAGAGAAAAAAATGAAAGACAAATCCGTTGTAGGCACCATTACCTGTTTATCTTTCTAAAACTGGCATTTCTAAAAGAGTAATAATAAATTCAAGTTTTCCAGCAAAGATGATTTATCTTTCCTATTCCAGTTATATGCAACATGACAGAGCTACTCATTCGCATTCAGTAATTACAGCTTACAAATGTAATAAGGAATTTCCAATGTTAACCTATGAGACGGGTAGGCCTCACTGTAGTGAAAAAAGTAGTTGAGTGTTTTCCACTATCAGGGTATGTAAATATTAAAAGGGTATGTCCTATCTTTTAGTTACACAGCACTCTGCCCTATGGGCTACATTCAGCCTACCTTGGGGTGACATATGTAATAAGAAGGGGAGTTTAAGGCTTGTCAAGGGGTTTAAATTCCAAGTCTACATGGCAGTGTAAACTGCACTCACAGGCTCTGCAGTGGCTCCAATTGAACAGCAAGAAAACATAAACTGAATTATTTGGCAAAGCTCAGAAGCTCTGGTCGGCAGACTGAAAGCCCAGGGAATTAGGCCTGCCCCAATTCCAAAACAGGTAGGTAACATCTTATGAAGCAGATGTGGTGTACGGTAAATTTGATGTAGGCTTCAAAACGGACACAAGCAGTCAGCAGCAGTTCCACTAAGAAGAATCTGCTAAATGGAGAGTCATAAATCCAATTGAGGTTTTGTACCAAGAATATACAGTATTTTTTGTAGCCCCTACACACTAAGTGAACCATGGCTGGGGTCCTTACTATTTTAAAATGAATATAGATGTTAATATTTGACAGGACACAAGCTATGTGTACTTGACTATATTGTTTTGTGCTGTTATCATTTTTAGTCCTGGGGAAGACACGCTATGATGCGGAGTCACTAACACAACATCACAGGGTCAAAACGTCGACGACACAGTTTTATGTCCTATATCAGCTATCCTATGATATAAAAGGAAGAGAGAAGGATAACCTGAACTTTAAAACTTTGGAGATCGGGCATTATAGGTTTTCAAGGTCTTAAATTTTTGTGTGTGAATCCCGGGATTATTTCATTTTTCACTAATTGTGCCTGTAATTCAATGAATATGTTTTGTTTGTTACGGGCAGCTAAATATCAAAAAAATAAAACACATGATTTACATCATGTAAAGAAAATGATGGAAATATGACAATGAATATATTCAAACAAAAAACAGTTTTTTGTCTTTTTTGTGATTTTCTATTTGTTAGATTCATCTTTCAGAAATAAGATTGTTTTCTTCCTCGAAGGGATACTTTTGTAACCCTTTGTTCTCAATGTGGAGTAGTCAAAATGTTTCACTATTCTTGTTGAGGAATTGTCTCAACTGACATAACTCGTAGTTTAGAGCTGTATACCCAGTTTCTGAGGGTCACAGGGCAACCCCATTATATTTAATGGGCAACTCATGATGGAGTTGTGACTCCTGATCTACCTCCCAGGTGTTTCCTACTGCCAGGACCAATGCAATATAGCCCAGAAAAAGACCAGCTCCCAGGCCTTACACGTCCTGTAGGCCCTGAAAAGAATGCAGAGTACCCTTGTCATAAGTCACCTATGTCAGTCACCCCGGCTTCATGCCAGTTGAATCATGTGCAGTGAACAAGTCTTTCATCCCAGGTGCACTACACAATGGCAACTGTAGAGCATAGGCCATTTGCCCCCATCTGGGCTGGACGGAACTATTCCAGCAGAGCTTAGCTACTTGCACTAGCCAGACAGTCCCCTGGACGGGCCCCCTGGTGATAGTCAGTCCATCAAACCCAGTTCTTCCAGCTCTACCCTTGCCCAATAGGTCTTCCGCCAGCCACCGCAAGAGCCACTGTAACTGCTGCACCGCAAAGTAAAACTCATGGCCAGGTGCTCTCAGACCATCCTTCCGAAGTGGCCACTGAAGAGTTTGAAGACACACCCTTTTATGCATGCTGCCTCATATCAGAAATCAACCCTCGCAGCTCAGAAAAGAAGGATCTAGTCAGTATCGCTGGTATTGCCACATAAAAATATAAAGGTCGCAGAACGATCATCTTAGCTATAGAGGCCTGGCCCACAGGCGACAAAGGCAAGTGCGTCCAAAAACAGACTGACGCATCAACATCAAAGCCTTACCACAATTACCATCCAGGAGATCTTTATCAGAACGATAAGTATTCACACAAATGTACTGGAAGGTCTCAAAATCACCAAGGCAACCATCCGGGTTCCAACCCAATCGGCTCATCATGCTTCACTACATGTAAAGGGAAGACACAGGACTCCTTCCAATTAATTGGGTGGCCGTTCATTGCACAGAAAATTTCTAATAGGCCGTATAAGGCCGGCACAGTCTGCACGTGATCTCGTATATAAAACAAACACATTGTCCACATATAAGGCCACCGTAAGCAAGTATGCTCCACCTGCGCACCTCAATCTTGACCTCTGGTTCTATAGCCAGCTCAAAAATTATGGGCGAGAGAGAGCAGCCTCTCCTGATTTGAAACTGCCCCGATATCTGGTGCCCCATCCGCACTCTGGTGCACGGCACCGTATAGAGCAGTTTGATCCACATAAGGATCTCTGGACCCATCCCCAGGGCCTCCAGCACTAGCACCAAATAGAACCATACTAGGGTGTCGAAAGCCTTCTCAAAGTCTATGGAGACCGCCACCGGGAAGTCAGCGGTCCCCTCTAGGGTGACCATCATATGACACACCCGAAGAGCATGATAGGAATTTGCTCTTAGGGGGATAAAGCCACATTGGTCTGGGTGGACCAGCCACCAAAGCAAAGGGAGCAATCTATTGACAAATAGCTTGCTTAGTATTTTATAATCAATGTTTAACATTAATAGCGGGCGTAAACGGGGGAGGAGCTTCACGCGCATCCGAGATGGCCGCGTGAGCACAGGTGTCGTGTTTTGACAGCTCCTGAGTTAGCGTTTAGCACAGCTACACGGTCTTTTCGTTAACTTGACCAAAACCGAACGGGGGCCATTTTGAATCCTTCTGGCTTCCATTTTCTGTGAACACTGCCTCGTGGTCAGTGTGCCCTTTTGTCCTTCCTCGATACCCATGGCCACCTATTCTGCTCGGCAACAGGCTATTTTTAGTACTGGTCAAGCGCACATGCGCACTATGCATCAACTGGTCACTCTTTAGGAATGTTAGCACTAACTGACCAGTGCTATTGAACTCCTCCCACATGCTGGCTGTGTTCCAAAAATGACCTTATATGTACCGAAAATGTGTAACTTGTAACCGCCTATCTTTTTATTGCTATTAAACTGTATAAAAGAGGTCGCGCACCGATGTTCGGTGTGCTACTTCTTACATTGCCGAAGGGTGCTGTAGGAATGTATCACCACCCCATGGGGTCTTAATAAACTTGTCTTTTGCCTTTTCCAGTGTCCGTGCCAACTTCTATACTAGGTGTTCGAGAGTTTAGCAGAGTATGTAGGCCTGATTTGAACCCAACACCACAATTGGCGACCACGAAGGGACTCATCGGCGACTCGGATGCCCGAAGGAGAGGTCGTGGCGAAGGTCAGGAAACTCGCCATGGACGCGTACGCTGCCACTGAGTGACCCGAGTCTTGGCACCCACGGTGTGTTTTTCCTTCCTTCCGATCTGACCTTCCAGGTGGCGCCGGTCTTCGACTGAGATTCTGATCTTGGATTGTCGTGATGTGCCGTTTTGGCTGATTCGACCACAGAACTTGGCAGTTGGACCTTGGACGTTTGAAAATATTTGGTAAGCTTTTGATTGGTGAGGTAGTCTACTGACACTTACTGTGGCTTTTTGAATTTGAATTTGAATTTGTTTGAAGTTAGCTAACGTTTGAATCTTTGAATTTGAATATGTGAAGTGCACCTCACATAGGCAGGCATGTAGGGATATTTCTCTGATTTATTTGATTTGAACGATACACCGTGTTAGGTGCCATTTTGTGTAGTATCGCGTTTTCATGGTACTTTTTGAACATGCCTGTTTTTAGCACACTCCGAAGGATGTGCTGTTTTGAAAATGGTACCAATTATCGATTAAATGAATCACAGCCGGCTCCCCCAGAGGGGACTCCAAATCGTGAGATGTATGTCAAATTCGGTATTCCACCAATAATGTACAGCACGTTATGGCATAAGTATACTAAAACTGATCGTGAATTACAGTGGCCACTATATGGGTCGTTTGACCTTCGAAAGGTTCAATATGTAGAGCAGTGTTTGTTTCAGCGAAGGTCTAGACAAGATATGTTTGATTGCGTGCGTATGTGGGAGAAAGAGGTGCGTGAACGAGTGAAGCGTGAGGAAGCCTTGGCGGAGAAGGTGCAGCGGAAGGCTGCACATGATAAAGCTTTACAGCTACAGGGGAAGGAATTACAGGAAAAGAAAGAGAGAGAGACGTGAGAACACAATTTACAGGTTAATGGTCAATTCCCTATCATGCGTCCTCTTTATCCGGTCCTTACTAATTAAACAGATGATTTTTCATTACTAGATCGCTGTCCGCCTCCGTACGTCGCACCTACGGCTCCGAACGAGGAATCAGATGAGGATGGTGATCGTACACAGCGTACAAGGTTACATGCGGAACGAACTGCGGAATTACGTTTGTTTGCACGAAAGCTAAATATTATTACTGTTACTGTTTCTGAAATTACTGCACAAATGGAACAGTGGTCTGATCAGGAGCGACTGTATTTCTTAGATCATTTTGGAGATGAGGTTGTTGACCGGTTCAGAAAATATTCTCTAGAGTTAGAACCCAAGGATATATCCAAGGGTCGTGAGAACTTTCGTAAAGGTCTTTTTGTTCTTTCAGATGCGGATGAATTCTTCAAACGTTTGATTCATCTACGGAATGAGGCGACACGACTACGGGAGTTGGAAAAGTCGAAGAATCCGCCTGCGTCCGGAGCGACGGGGATATCCAAAGAATGTATGTGTAACAAAGAAGGGGTAGAAAAAATAGATCAAGAGTTGATCCTAAGGCTCAATTTACCATTCCAAGAAATTAGAATGGAAGGTCCAACATGAGTCGGAGCCCCAAGTAGCAATGATTAACAAGAAGGGGACTCAGACTTCCTCATTACCCTAGATGTGGAGGCCCTCTACACTAACATCCCACAGAGGGCCACACTCGGGGTGATAGAGAGGACTCTTAACATGGAAGTATGGACATCGGCAACACCACCTTCCTTCATCATGGAATGCGCGGAACTTGCCCTGACTAAGAACTTCTTTGAATTCAAAGGACAATATTACCAACAGACCCAGGGTACATCTATGGGCAGTACCTTTGCCCCGTCGGTGGCATGCCTGTATATGGCAGACTTTGAGGAACAATACATCAATGGACCGACGAACCCCTACCATTCTAACATCATACTATGGAGGAGGTTCATTGATGACATCCTCATACTCTGGACAGGGACAACACCCCAGTACCTGGAGTTTTTTACGTGGTTGAACACCCTGAACAACTTCCTGGCCTTCACAATCACTGCTTCAGACTCCAGGATTGCATTCCTGGACCTTACTATCAGATTGGAAGGGGGAAAGATCAATACCACGATGTATCGGAAGCCCACTGACCGAAACAGTTTGTTACTCTTCACCAGCCACCATCCTAGAGCTTTGAGATTGAACCTTCCCTTTGGTCAATTTTTGCGGGTAAGGCGTAACTGCACCAACCTCACTGACTACAGGAGTGAGTCCATGATCCTTTCACGAAATCTGAAGGAAAGAGGCTACCCCACCAGGGAGATTTACAAAGCTCGGAAGCGAGCACAGAACAACAACAGAGAGGCACTCCTGGAGGGTAACATCAGAGCCTCGCAAGAGACCATGCCCTTGACGTGTGTTACAACCTTCACACCAATCTCTAATGATATTAAGAGAATTGTCAAGAAACACTGGCAAATTCTCAATACAGGAGAGCTGACTCTGGAGATCCCTAGGTTTGCCTTTAAAAGGTCCAGTAACATCAAAGACGTCCTGGTACACACCAGACCAAAACAAAATAGAGGCCGCAGACAGAACACACTCTGGCAACTCCCGCCAGTGATGGGACATTACCCGTGCGGTTCCTGCAGTGTTTGCCCCTTTACCAATGTTACCAAGTCCATCAACTTGACAGAGACATTCACTTGGGAAATCCGCAATCATACCAATTGCAACTCCACCAATTGTATCTACCTCATTAGGTGCCCTTGTGAATTACAATATGTTGGCATGACCACCAGATCGGTCAAGACTCGTATATCGGAACATCGCAGTAATATACGATGCAAAAAGACCAACACAAAGATGTGCCGTCACTTCCTGGAAAACAATCACACTGCTGACTCTATTTGGTGGGTCATCCTTGAAACACCCAACAGCAGATCCAAACAGGACCTGTTCCACAAAGAGCAGCGTTGGATACACAGGTTATCCTCAGATAAGCGGGGATTGAACGAAGATATCCCGTGGAGCTGTCTATAAATACATTGTTGGATTGTGTCCTACGCTTGATACACACTAAGCGTCTGTATCTAGCTTATGTCTAAGGTGGACTATTGGATAGCTGGACCCATACAGCACAGGTCCTTCCAGAGAATTCCAATAGCTTAAGACAACAATTATTGTATTGCACATATGGCGCTGCATAGGGCTAACTATTAGAAGGGGTCCGTTTTTTACCCTTCCAAGATGGCGCCCGTATTAGCGTCATCTTACTAAAGAGATGTGCTGTGCCTAACGTAATCTTGAAATATATGAGGACTGACCTACTCTTGTGTGTATATCCACACTCACCAATAATGATTATTAAGAGTGTTACGAAGAGAACACCTTATATTAGTGTCGTCCAGCCTGACTTCATATTGTAGGCGCCTGGAATTGCCTATTCCAAGATGGCGCCCACGTTTACATTACTCATCACGTGACCTACTAGTCACTGGGGTGACGCCCCAAACCAGCAACATAAACAACAGTGTACCGGGGACCCGGTACTATCCGGATCCCGGTAGTGATGGGTAGGCGAAAGAGCACTGACCGAGGCTCTGAGAAGTAAGTAGGCGGCGCGCTTTGCTTCAGTGACCCGCGTTAGCGCAGCAGGTGTGGTGTACTGACCTGGACACCTCGAACGTGATGTGCGCGCCGGGCGCTTCCTTAGTAATGGCGGGCGCTGCACGGCCGGCTGCAAACGAGTACCTTCGGCCTCTGATTGTGTGTGTGTACTGGGCACATTGTAGGACGCAATGTAATTCTCTGCTATACTTTAATATTCAGCACGCAGACAGTGGCACGTGTTTGGATGCGCTTATGTCTCTTTATACAATTGACCTGGACACCTCGCACGTGATGTGCGCGCCGGGCGCTTCCTTAGTAATGGCGGGCGCTGCACGGCCGGCTGCAAACGAGTACCTTTGGCCTTTGATTGTGTGTGTGTACTGGGCACATTGTAGGGCGCAATGTAAGTCTCTGTTATACTTTAATATTCAGCACGCAGACAGTGGCACGTGTTTGGATGCGCTTATATCTCTTTATACAATTGATTGCCTCGCTGCTCAGCCGACTACGAAGGAGTACGGCTGGCATCTGGTTTTGAAATAGCGGGAGCACCAAGCTTAATATAAGAGGTGTGTGTATGCGCCTATATCTCTGATCACTTCGCTGCTCAGGCAACCACATATGACCGCCCCTGGCCTCTGATTTGGAGGTCGCAGTTGTAACAAGGTGAGATTGGGCAGGGCCACAACATCTAACACGAGAGACAGTGGCACGTGTAACTGAAACCGGTTGTGCCCACGTTGGATGAATGACATATGCGCTATAATCGCTTAGAGCTTTCGAGTGCGACTGGCCTTTGGTCTCATTATTTTGAACCAAGCACAATGTAAGGTTAAGCATCCCTACGAGAATCAATACGCAGACACTGGCATTGGTAATCAGAACTTAATATGCCCACGCTATATGACGGACATATGTGCTTATGTCTCTGATACTTGAATAAGAATATGGCAATCGTTCTACTAAAGCAGTTGATAATATGCAATTGCTTACCCACCTGCATATCAGTATTCCACCTAAGAAACGTTAAGACATTGGGGGTTCTCTGATAACTCTGGAAATTGGTGCCTTTGTCTCCCCTATAGCCATTAAACCCCTATTGGCTCTCTCCCTTGAAGTCACACCTACCGGGTCCTGTTGACACCTGTACTCCTTGACCTATAGGTGAGTATCTAATGAATCCCAGAGGGGTTAATAATTAGACACCTTGAATAATAACTGCTGCTATCATGTTTTAAGTTTAGTTTTATTTATTTATTTTATTTTATTATTATTTTTCTACTGTGATAGAGATGACTTGTGATACATGTGAATCAAGTGGATACTTACAGGTCACTGCTCACAGAATGCCGCAGACACTGAGTCACTTCTCTTCACGCAATCACAGTGTGCTCACGGTCAAGAATGGTTAATTGTTGTCCTTGTATTTTGGTAACTCTTCCTTTTGTCTCCTCTAGGCAAGAGCGGTTACACCCAGGTAGTACAACAGTTACAAATTGATGTTTATAGGTTGACACTTTCAGGTCTTTCCTTTGTGATAGATGTA
Source organism: Lissotriton helveticus (assembly GCF_964261635.1). Taxonomy (NCBI): domain Eukaryota; kingdom Metazoa; phylum Chordata; class Amphibia; order Caudata; family Salamandridae; genus Lissotriton; species Lissotriton helveticus. Next base: position 445,718,795 of record NC_136072.1, on the reverse strand, counting down.
AAATTTAAATTTAAAAAGTGATATATGGTTTGCTAGAAATATGTCGATGTGTGAATAAGATTGGAGAATTTAAATAATCATCATGATACATGCTTATATGAAGAAAATGTATGTTTTAATTTTTTGCAAACAAAAACATACCCTTTCTGTAGCTACATAAACAGTTACTAATTAGCTAACCTTGGTGAATATTAAGTGGGAATATCTGTTATAAAGGTTTGTGAAGATTTTGTTGTAAACCCCTCTTTTATGTACATTTTGAAATAAATCTAAAAAAAAAAAAAGATATACACCCAACCAAGAGAATGTATTTAATTGTAAAAAAAAGATATATTCACTGCTTTGATTATTCTGTTATGACATTATTGAATATTCTTATTAGGTAATAGATTAGAGAAAAAAATGAAAGACAAATCCGTTGTAGGCACCATTACCTGTTTATCTTTCTAAAACTGGCATTTCTAAAAGAGTAATAATAAATTCAAGTTTTCCAGCAAAGATGATTTATCTTTCCTATTCCAGTTATATGCAACATGACAGAGCTACTCATTCGCATTCAGTAATTACAGCTTACAAATGTAATAAGGAATTTCCAATGTTAACCTATGAGACGGGTAGGCCTCACTGTAGTGAAAAAAGTAGTTGAGTGTTTTCCACTATCAGGGTATGTAAATATTAAAAGGGTATGTCCTATCTTTTAGTTACACAGCACTCTGCCCTATGGGCTACATTCAGCCTACCTTGGGGTGACATATGTAATAAGAAGGGGAGTTTAAGGCTTGTCAAGGGGTTTAAATTCCAAGTCTACATGGCAGTGTAAACTGCACTCACAGGCTCTGCAGTGGCTCCAATTGAACAGCAAGAAAACATAAACTGAATTATTTGGCAAAGCTCAGAAGCTCTGGTCGGCAGACTGAAAGCCCAGGGAATTAGGCCTGCCCCAATTCCAAAACAGGTAGGTAACATCTTATGAAGCAGATGTGGTGTACGGTAAATTTGATGTAGGCTTCAAAACGGACACAAGCAGTCAGCAGCAGTTCCACTAAGAAGAATCTGCTAAATGGAGAGTCATAAATCCAATTGAGGTTTTGTACCAAGAATATACAGTATTTTTTGTAGCCCCTACACACTAAGTGAACCATGGCTGGGGTCCTTACTATTTTAAAATGAATATAGATGTTAATATTTGACAGGACACAAGCTATGTGTACTTGACTATATTGTTTTGTGCTGTTATCATTTTTAGTCCTGGGGAAGACACGCTATGATGCGGAGTCACTAACACAACATCACAGGGTCAAAACGTCGACGACACAGTTTTATGTCCTATATCAGCTATCCTATGATATAAAAGGAAGAGAGAAGGATAACCTGAACTTTAAAACTTTGGAGATCGGGCATTATAGGTTTTCAAGGTCTTAAATTTTTGTGTGTGAATCCCGGGATTATTTCATTTTTCACTAATTGTGCCTGTAATTCAATGAATATGTTTTGTTTGTTACGGGCAGCTAAATATCAAAAAAATAAAACACATGATTTACATCATGTAAAGAAAATGATGGAAATATGACAATGAATATATTCAAACAAAAAACAGTTTTTTGTCTTTTTTGTGATTTTCTATTTGTTAGATTCATCTTTCAGAAATAAGATTGTTTTCTTCCTCGAAGGGATACTTTTGTAACCCTTTGTTCTCAATGTGGAGTAGTCAAAATGTTTCACTATTCTTGTTGAGGAATTGTCTCAACTGACATAACTCGTAGTTTAGAGCTGTATACCCAGTTTCTGAGGGTCACAGGGCAACCCCATTATATTTAATGGGCAACTCATGATGGAGTTGTGACTCCTGATCTACCTCCCAGGTGTTTCCTACTGCCAGGACCAATGCAATATAGCCCAGAAAAAGACCAGCTCCCAGGCCTTACACGTCCTGTAGGCCCTGAAAAGAATGCAGAGTACCCTTGTCATAAGTCACCTATGTCAGTCACCCCGGCTTCATGCCAGTTGAATCATGTGCAGTGAACAAGTCTTTCATCCCAGGTGCACTACACAATGGCAACTGTAGAGCATAGGCCATTTGCCCCCATCTGGGCTGGACGGAACTATTCCAGCAGAGCTTAGCTACTTGCACTAGCCAGACAGTCCCCTGGACGGGCCCCCTGGTGATAGTCAGTCCATCAAACCCAGTTCTTCCAGCTCTACCCTTGCCCAATAGGTCTTCCGCCAGCCACCGCAAGAGCCACTGTAACTGCTGCACCGCAAAGTAAAACTCATGGCCAGGTGCTCTCAGACCATCCTTCCGAAGTGGCCACTGAAGAGTTTGAAGACACACCCTTTTATGCATGCTGCCTCATATCAGAAATCAACCCTCGCAGCTCAGAAAAGAAGGATCTAGTCAGTATCGCTGGTATTGCCACATAAAAATATAAAGGTCGCAGAACGATCATCTTAGCTATAGAGGCCTGGCCCACAGGCGACAAAGGCAAGTGCGTCCAAAAACAGACTGACGCATCAACATCAAAGCCTTACCACAATTACCATCCAGGAGATCTTTATCAGAACGATAAGTATTCACACAAATGTACTGGAAGGTCTCAAAATCACCAAGGCAACCATCCGGGTTCCAACCCAATCGGCTCATCATGCTTCACTACATGTAAAGGGAAGACACAGGACTCCTTCCAATTAATTGGGTGGCCGTTCATTGCACAGAAAATTTCTAATAGGCCGTATAAGGCCGGCACAGTCTGCACGTGATCTCGTATATAAAACAAACACATTGTCCACATATAAGGCCACCGTAAGCAAGTATGCTCCACCTGCGCACCTCAATCTTGACCTCTGGTTCTATAGCCAGCTCAAAAATTATGGGCGAGAGAGAGCAGCCTCTCCTGATTTGAAACTGCCCCGATATCTGGTGCCCCATCCGCACTCTGGTGCACGGCACCGTATAGAGCAGTTTGATCCACATAAGGATCTCTGGACCCATCCCCAGGGCCTCCAGCACTAGCACCAAATAGAACCATACTAGGGTGTCGAAAGCCTTCTCAAAGTCTATGGAGACCGCCACCGGGAAGTCAGCGGTCCCCTCTAGGGTGACCATCATATGACACACCCGAAGAGCATGATAGGAATTTGCTCTTAGGGGGATAAAGCCACATTGGTCTGGGTGGACCAGCCACCAAAGCAAAGGGAGCAATCTATTGACAAATAGCTTGCTTAGTATTTTATAATCAATGTTTAACATTAATAGCGGGCGTAAACGGGGGAGGAGCTTCACGCGCATCCGAGATGGCCGCGTGAGCACAGGTGTCGTGTTTTGACAGCTCCTGAGTTAGCGTTTAGCACAGCTACACGGTCTTTTCGTTAACTTGACCAAAACCGAACGGGGGCCATTTTGAATCCTTCTGGCTTCCATTTTCTGTGAACACTGCCTCGTGGTCAGTGTGCCCTTTTGTCCTTCCTCGATACCCATGGCCACCTATTCTGCTCGGCAACAGGCTATTTTTAGTACTGGTCAAGCGCACATGCGCACTATGCATCAACTGGTCACTCTTTAGGAATGTTAGCACTAACTGACCAGTGCTATTGAACTCCTCCCACATGCTGGCTGTGTTCCAAAAATGACCTTATATGTACCGAAAATGTGTAACTTGTAACCGCCTATCTTTTTATTGCTATTAAACTGTATAAAAGAGGTCGCGCACCGATGTTCGGTGTGCTACTTCTTACATTGCCGAAGGGTGCTGTAGGAATGTATCACCACCCCATGGGGTCTTAATAAACTTGTCTTTTGCCTTTTCCAGTGTCCGTGCCAACTTCTATACTAGGTGTTCGAGAGTTTAGCAGAGTATGTAGGCCTGATTTGAACCCAACACCACAATTGGCGACCACGAAGGGACTCATCGGCGACTCGGATGCCCGAAGGAGAGGTCGTGGCGAAGGTCAGGAAACTCGCCATGGACGCGTACGCTGCCACTGAGTGACCCGAGTCTTGGCACCCACGGTGTGTTTTTCCTTCCTTCCGATCTGACCTTCCAGGTGGCGCCGGTCTTCGACTGAGATTCTGATCTTGGATTGTCGTGATGTGCCGTTTTGGCTGATTCGACCACAGAACTTGGCAGTTGGACCTTGGACGTTTGAAAATATTTGGTAAGCTTTTGATTGGTGAGGTAGTCTACTGACACTTACTGTGGCTTTTTGAATTTGAATTTGAATTTGTTTGAAGTTAGCTAACGTTTGAATCTTTGAATTTGAATATGTGAAGTGCACCTCACATAGGCAGGCATGTAGGGATATTTCTCTGATTTATTTGATTTGAACGATACACCGTGTTAGGTGCCATTTTGTGTAGTATCGCGTTTTCATGGTACTTTTTGAACATGCCTGTTTTTAGCACACTCCGAAGGATGTGCTGTTTTGAAAATGGTACCAATTATCGATTAAATGAATCACAGCCGGCTCCCCCAGAGGGGACTCCAAATCGTGAGATGTATGTCAAATTCGGTATTCCACCAATAATGTACAGCACGTTATGGCATAAGTATACTAAAACTGATCGTGAATTACAGTGGCCACTATATGGGTCGTTTGACCTTCGAAAGGTTCAATATGTAGAGCAGTGTTTGTTTCAGCGAAGGTCTAGACAAGATATGTTTGATTGCGTGCGTATGTGGGAGAAAGAGGTGCGTGAACGAGTGAAGCGTGAGGAAGCCTTGGCGGAGAAGGTGCAGCGGAAGGCTGCACATGATAAAGCTTTACAGCTACAGGGGAAGGAATTACAGGAAAAGAAAGAGAGAGAGACGCGAGAACACAATTTACAGGTTAATGGTCAATTCCCTATCATGCGTCCTCTTTATCCGGTCCTTACTAATTAAACAGATGATTTTTCATTACTAGATCGCTGTCCGCCTCTGTACGTCGCACCTACGGCTCCGAACGAGGAATCAGATGAGGATGGTGATCGTACACAGCGTACAAGGTTACATGCGGAACGAACTGCGGAATTACGTTTGTTTGCACGAAAGCTAAATATTATTACTGTTACTGTTTCTGAAATTACTGCACAAATGGAACAGTGGTCTGATCAGGAGCGACTGTATTTCTTAGATCATTTTGGAGATGAGGTTGTTGACCGGTTCAGAAAATATTCTCTAGAGTTAGAACCCAAGGATATATCCAAGGGTCGTGAGAACTTTCGTAAAGGTCTTTTTGTTCTTTCAGATGCGGATGAATTCTTCAAACGTTTGATTCATCTACGGAATGAGGCGACACGACTACGGGAGTTGGAAAAGTCGAAGAATCCGCCTGCGTCCGGAGCGACGGGGATATCCAAAGAATGTATGTGTAACAAAGAAGGGGTAGAAAAAATAGATCAAGAGTTGATCCTAAGGCTCAATTTACCATTCCAAGAAATTAGAATGGAAGGTCCAACATGAGTCGGAGCCCCAAGTAGCAATGATTAACAAGAAGGGGACTCAGACTTCCTCATTACCCTAGATGTGGAGGCCCTCTACACTAACATCCCACAGAGGGCCACACTCGGGGTGATAGAGAGGACTCTTAACATGGAAGTATGGACATCGGCAACACCACCTTCCTTCATCATGGAATGCGCGGAACTTGCCCTGACTAAGAACTTCTTTGAATTCAAAGGACAATATTACCAACAGACCCAGGGTACATCTATGGGCAGTACCTTTGCCCCGTCGGTGGCATGCCTGTATATGGCAGACTTTGAGGAACAATACATCAATGGACCGACGAACCCCTACCATTCTAACATCATACTATGGAGGAGGTTCATTGATGACATCCTCATACTCTGGACAGGGACAACACCCCAGTACCTGGAGTTTTTTACGTGGTTGAACACCCTGAACAACTTCCTGGCCTTCACAATCACTGCTTCAGACTCCAGGATTGCATTCCTGGACCTTACTATCAGATTGGAAGGGGGAAAGATCAATACCACGATGTATCGGAAGCCCACTGACCGAAACAGTTTGTTACTCTTCACCAGCCACCATCCTAGAGCTTTGAGATTGAACCTTCCCTTTGGTCAATTTTTGCGGGTAAGGCGTAACTGCACCAACCTCACTGACTACAGGAGTGAGTCCATGATCCTTTCACGAAATCTGAAGGAAAGAGGCTACCCCACCAGGGAGATTTACAAAGCTCGGAAGCGAGCACAGAACAACAACAGAGAGGCACTCCTGGAGGGTAACATCAGAGCCTCGCAAGAGACCATGCCCTTGACGTGTGTTACAACCTTCACACCAATCTCTAATGATATTAAGAGAATTGTCAAGAAACACTGGCAAATTCTCAATACAGGAGAGCTGACTCTGGAGATCCCTAGGTTTGCCTTTAAAAGGTCCAGTAACATCAAAGACGTCCTGGTACACACCAGACCAAAACAAAATAGAGGCCGCAGACAGAACACACTCTGGCAACTCCCGCCAGTGATGGGACATTACCCGTGCGGTTCCTGCAGTGTTTGCCCCTTTACCAATGTTACCAAGTCCATCAACTTGACAGAGACATTCACTTGGGAAATCCGCAATCATACCAATTGCAACTCCACCAATTGTATCTACCTCATTAGGTGCCCTTGTGAATTACAATATGTTGGCATGACCACCAGATCGGTCAAGACTCGTATATCGGAACATCGCAGTAATATACGATGCAAAAAGACCAACACAAAGATGTGCCGTCACTTCCTGGAAAACAATCACACTGCTGACTCTATTTGGTGGGTCATCCTTGAAACACCCAACAGCAGATCCAAACAGGACCTGTTCCACAAAGAGCAGCGTTGGATACACAGGTTATCCTCAGATAAGCGGGGATTGAACGAAGATATCCCGTGGAGCTGTCTATAAATACATTGTTGGATTGTGTCCTACGCTTGATACACACTAAGCGTCTGTATCTAGCTTATGTCTAAGGTGGACTATTGGATAGCTGGACCCATACAGCACAGGTCCTTCCAGAGAATTCCAATAGCTTAAGACAACAATTATTGTATTGCACATATGGCGCTGCATAGGGCTAACTATTAGAAGGGGTCCGTTTTTTACCCTTCCAAGATGGCGCCCGTATTAGCGTCATCTTACTAAAGAGATGTGCTGTGCCTAACGTAATCTTGAAATATATGAGGACTGACCTACTCTTGTGTGTATATCCACACTCACCAATAATGATTATTAAGAGTGTTACGAAGAGAACACCTTATATTAGTGTCGTCCAGCCTGACTTCATATTGTAGGCGCCTGGAATTGCCTATTCCAAGATGGCGCCCACGTTTACATTACTCATCACGTGACCTACTAGTCACTGGGGTGACGCCCCAAACCAGCAACATAAACAACAGTGTACCGGGGACCCGGTACTATCCGGATCCCGGTAGTGATGGGTAGGCGAAAGAGCACTGACCGAGGCTCTGAGAAGTAAGTAGGCGGCGCGCTTTGCTTCAGTGACCCGCGTTAGCGCAGCAGGTGTGGTGTACTGACCTGGACACCTCGAACGTGATGTGCGCGCCGGGCGCTTCCTTAGTAATGGCGGGCGCTGCACGGCCGGCTGCAAACGAGTACCTTCGGCCTCTGATTGTGTGTGTGTACTGGGCACATTGTAGGACGCAATGTAATTCTCTGCTATACTTTAATATTCAGCACGCAGACAGTGGCACGTGTTTGGATGCGCTTATGTCTCTTTATACAATTGACCTGGACACCTCGCACGTGATGTGCGCGCCGGGCGCTTCCTTAGTAATGGCGGGCGCTGCACGGCCGGCTGCAAACGAGTACCTTTGGCCTTTGATTGTGTGTGTGTACTGGGCACATTGTAGGGCGCAATGTAAGTCTCTGTTATACTTTAATATTCAGCACGCAGACAGTGGCACGTGTTTGGATGCGCTTATATCTCTTTATACAATTGATTGCCTCGCTGCTCAGCCGACTACGAAGGAGTACGGCTGGCATCTGGTTTTGAAATAGCGGGAGCACCAAGCTTAATATAAGAGGTGTGTGTATGCGCCTATATCTCTGATCACTTCGCTGCTCAGGCAACCACATATGACCGCCCCTGGCCTCTGATTTGGAGGTCGCAGTTGTAACAAGGTGAGATTGGGCAGGGCCACAACATCTAACACGAGAGACAGTGGCACGTGTAACTGAAACCGGTTGTGCCCACGTTGGATGAATGACATATGCGCTATAATCGCTTAGAGCTTTCGAGTGCGACTGGCCTTTGGTCTCATTATTTTGAACCAAGCACAATGTAAGGTTAAGCATCCCTACGAGAATCAATACGCAGACACTGGCATTGGTAATCAGAACTTAATATGCCCACGCTATATGACGGACATATGTGCTTATGTCTCTGATACTTGAATAAGAATATGGCAATCGTTCTACTAAAGCAGTTGATAATATGCAATTGCTTACCCACCTGCATATCAGTATTCCACCTAAGAAACGTTAAGACATTGGGGGTTCTCTGATAACTCTGGAAATTGGTGCCTTTGTCTCCCCTATAGCCATTAAACCCCTATTGGCTCTCTCCCTTGAAGTCACACCTACCGGGTCCTGTTGACACCTGTACTCCTTGACCTATAGGTGAGTATCTAATGAATCCCAGAGGGGTTAATAATTAGACACCTTGAATAATAACTGCTGCTATCATGTTTTAAGTTTAGTTTTATTTATTTATTTTATTTTATTATTATTTTTCTACTGTGATAGAGATGACTTGTGATACATGTGAATCAAGTGGATACTTACAGGTCACTGCTCACAGAATGCCGCAGACACTGAGTCACTTCTCTTCACGCAATCACAGTGTGCTCACGGTCAAGAATGGTTAATTGTTGTCCTTGTATTTTGGTAACTCTTCCTTTTGTCTCCTCTAGGCAAGAGCGGTTACACCCAGGTAGTACAACAGTTACAAATTGATGTTTATAGGTTGACACTTTCAGGTCTTTCCTTTGTGATAGATGTAAAATTTAAATAAGGTCCTGAAGAATCGCAGCATAATCGCAGAAGCGAGAAACATGTTGACCTCACGTAACGCTGTGTAGTCCTAGATCGTGATACAGAACCTAATTTCTGGCGATCATAGGCCACCCACTGGTTTTACTTATAGTAGGGGAACCACCAGAATAAATTGCTCTCCGGTATCCCTTGCTATATTTTAACACACCCACCTACACTATCCACTTCTTACCTGGCCCCTCACTTGCACTTCACCCACAGGCTGTTGGAAAAAAGATCTCCGATAAAGAGCCCCTCCTAGAGGTGAGCCCGTTGGACATTGCACCGCCTGCCCAACGAGGAGCAACGGCCGATGATGAAGCATGACACTCGCAAGAGTGTGTGAGGCCATTCATTCCAACTAATGGGATGCCCAGGGGAGCACTCCACTGAGCACTACCCCCTCATCAATTTTCCTCCCCTCTTGACCGTATTACTATTACTCTTCGTCTAGGAACAACTGAGTCCCCTTCTTGTTAACGATATCCAAAGAATGCCCTATCTTTGGAACAGATAAGATCGCTGCGATTAATGTTAGACCTATGCGAGAAGCTGCGCCTTTATATGTCCCTCATAAAGGGGATGGCACAGATGATGATAAAAGATCCAAAGACGCGAAAGGGTATTTTATATATAACTGGGTTTATACGCCTTGGAATAGAGCAGATGTTATGGCGCTTAAGAATGCTTTGCCTGATCCCCGTAAAAATCCTGCGGCTTTTTATGAAAGTGTTGAAAGTGCAATTTCTTCGTGTATTATGACGTTAGTTGATATTGATCTGTTTTTCGGGTTGATATTGCCCCCTGATATGTGGAGAGCGATTCGTAAGTTTGATGACCACACAACTCTCGGGGCCACTTGGAAAGATCTTGTTCAAGCTGATTTGGATAGGGAACCAGCATGTAAGCCGTGTCAATTAATATTAGACCTCCCAGGGGCCATACTAACAAAATTAAAGACTCTTGCTCCCGCTAAAAAGATTGATTGGACTATATTAGCCTCTTGTAAGCAGAAGACGGATGAATCGGTTTCCGATTTCTTCTCTCGCTTTGAGGAAGCGTTCCATGATTACAGTGGTCAATCATTGACAGAAGATACAGGCAGGCATTTATTCGTTGATAAGTATGTGGCTAATCTCCTACCGGAGATTGCGAAACGATTAAAAGCGAGTGAAAGTTCATGGACCACAGCAACCCCTGCTTCTTTATTGACTATGGCTCAATATTATGAACGACAGGAATTGGAGGCAAAAGAAAGTAGTGAAAAGAAAGCGAAGGATTTGAAGACGAAGGTAATGTTAGCTCAGGTTCAGGCTACGAGAGGAAGCAACCGAGGAGGGCGAGGATCGTACAATAATGCTCCTCCCCCTCGTTCTGACATTTCTGTGAATCAATGTGCATACTGCAAACAGTTTGGGCATTGGATTGCAGACTGTCCGGTGTTTCGAGAGCAGTGTAATTTGAGGGGACGAGGAAGTGGAAGGTCTAGGAATAATTATGGAGGGCCAAGAGGATGGGGAACGCATGATCGAGGAGGTTATGGCACGAATGATCGTGGAGGATATGGAGCAAGAGGTCGTGGTCAGACAGATTATAATACGTTTGATAATCGCAATCAATATCAGATAAATGAGGGTGGTTCTGCTGAGCCACGGGATGAGCACTATGCATAGGATTGCGTAGGATGGGGTGTGGAATCGGTTGAGGTACCAGTTGATCAAAGGGGTCCATATATAGAAGCACATGTTTTGGGTTCTACTGATCAATTTCTGGTCGATACAGGAGCTACTCGTAGCGCTTTGTCCAAATACTTTGTTCCAAGGGCTCCCCTGTCTGGCGAGGTAATTACAGCTATAGGGTTCGATGGAACACCTACTTCTAGCCCACTGTCTCAACCAGTTGCATTTCATGTTGATAAATTTGCTGCCCCTTGTCCCTTTTTGTTGTCTCCAAATACACCAGATAATATTATGGGACTCGACATGTTAAAACACTTTCGAGCTACTATTCGCTGTGCCCCAGAAGGAGTGCGAGTTGTGTTGAATGAGAATTACCCAGAATTTGAGCGAGTGTGTTTTCTCCATGAATCTGAAATATTGGCCTCCTTACCAAAAACGTTGTGGGCCACTTCTGACACGGATGTAGGGCAGATGATAATTCCTCCAGTACGTATCACTGTAAAGGAGGGAGTATCTCTACCACGTGTCCCACAATATAAGATTTCGAGAGAAGGTGAACTTGCTTTGATACACATTGTGAACGATTTGATTTTGGCAGGAGTAGTTGAGGAAGTCCCCTACAATGTTTGCAATAGCCCAATTTTACCGATCCTTAAAAGAGATACAGATGCTAAGGTCTACCGTTTCATTATTGATTTGAGGGAAATCAACAAGATAGTAGTGCCTCAGTACCCGGTGGTGTCTGACATCACCACGTTGCTTACGTTGGTTCCACCGACGGCAACTACTTTTACAGTCATCGATTTGAAGAATGCCTGCTTTTCGATTCCTGTACATCCTGATAGTCGATATCTATTCGGCTTTACATTGAATAATAAATCGTACAGATTTTGTCGAGTTCCTCAAGGCTATACCGAAAGTCCTAGCATTTATAGTCAGGCATTAAAAAGACAGCTTGATTCCTTTGAATTGCAAGACGGAGTGGCTCTTATCCAATATGTAGATGATATCTTACTTGCAGCAGACACACAAGAACAATGTGAGAAAAGTACCTTTTCCTTGCTTTCCTTCCTAGCCAAACATAATCATAAGGTTTCGAAGAAAAAGCTGCAATATTGTAGACCCAAGGTGACCTACCTCGGTCATCTTTTGTCTAAGGAGGGCCGTGCATTGACACCAGATCGAATTCAAGCAGTTTTAGACACACCAGTTCCTCGCACTCAGAAGGATGTTCGTGCCTTTATAGGTTTGACGTCTTTTTGTAGGCAATGGATATTGGGTTTTTCACACATTGTTAAACCATTGTTGGCATTGTTGTCTAAAGATACACCGATCCCCATTGAATGGACGGATGAATGTCAGAATGTTTTCGAACAATTGAGACAAGCTCTTTGTTCTGCACCAGTGTTAGGTACACCTGATTACACGAAGATTTTCACATTGTATGTACACGAGAAGGATGGATGCGCATTGTCAGTGTTAGTGCAGACACACGGAGACAAACAGAGGCCTTGTGCATACTTCTCGGCGGTACTCGACCCTGTGGCTCGAGGATTACCTGGATGTTTTCGAGCAGTTGCAGCAACAGCAGTAGCGATACGACAAAGTGAGGGAATAGTTTTGTCACACAAATTGTTGGTGTTAGTTCCCCATGCGGTAGATGCGTTATTGAATCAAACGAAAACACAGCATCTAACCAGTGCCCGCCTAACAGGATATGAGCTAACGTTGTTGGCGCCGCACATTACACTAAAACGATGTGCGACACTGAACCCTGCTACTTTACTGCCGGATCCTGTTGCTGAGACTCAGAAGGAAGAACAACATGATTGTGTTTTCCTGACTGAGGAACAGACGAAGGGTCGTATCGATTTACAGGATACACCATTTCCAGATGTAGATGGGGAACTGTGGGTTGATGGATCGTGCGTGAGGTTACCAGATGGTACAACTTCCGCAGCCTATGCGGTCACGACACTTAAGACAGTGGTAGAAGCAGCACGAATACCCCAGAAATCGGCTCAAGCAGCTGAATTGATAGCCTTAACGAAAGCATGTGAGTTAAGTGCTGGATTATGTGTGAACATTTACACGGATAGTCGTTACGCTTTTGGAGTAGTGCATGATTTTGGCCTACTCTGGAAGGAACGAGGATTCTTGACTTCACACGGAGTACACATCATGCATGGAGAATTGGTACGCGATCTCCTGAATGCACTATTATGTCCAAAGAAAGTAGCAATAGTGAAATGCAGTGCACACAAAAAGGTGACGGACAAAATAGGACAAGGCAATGCTTTCGCAGATCGCATTGCGAGAGAGACCGCTATGCTACAAAATAATTCCCCCATGTACGTGGTGAAATCACAAGCCGAGCGGTGGCATGATGCTAGAGAAGAAATACTAGATATACAGAAGTCAGCATCTGAGGCGGAACTTACGAAATGGGCCACTGAAGGAGTATTGGATGATGAGGGTTGCTGGCGCAGTAAAGATATGGAGAGATGGAAACTACCCATGGCCTATTTACAAACAATGGTGCAAATGACACATGGGCTGGCACACATTGGAGCTTTCGCAATTACTAACTTGCTTACACGAGTTTGGGAGAATGCTGAAATTGCTAGCACGGCTAAGAGAGTAGTGCAGACCTGTCTGATATGTTTACAGCACAATCCTGGACAAGGGACTCATACTCCTAAAGGAGGGTTTGTTCCACCTACTGCACCATTCGAAGTACTACAAATGAATTACATCCAGCTGGAACGCTGTAATAATCTCAAGTATGTCTTAGTGGTGGTGTGTGCTTTCAGCAAATGGATTGAGGCTTACCCTACGAAAGACAATACAGTATTGACAACAGCTAAGGTGTTACTCAAAGAGTACTTCCCGCGCTATGGTGTTTGTAAATTTATGTGGAGTGATAATGGTCCTCATTTTATTGGGAAAGTAGTGGAGTACGTCCTGAAAGGATAGGGAATCAAGCAACGATTCCACGCTGTCTTTCATCCGCAATCAGCAGGTTTGGTAGAAAGATACAATGCAACTCTGAAGCTGAAGCTAGCAAAGATAGTGGCATCCACATCTCTGAAATGGCCGGATGCTTTGCCTCTGGCATTGCTGTCCATTCGATCAGTGCCACATTCTCGATCTGGCCTCACACCCTATGAAGTGGTGTTTGGAAGGCCGATGAATATTTGGGGAGTTCCAAAACCTCGTTTAATACATGATGTGCCTTGTATAATGATGAACGATTATTTGGCACGATTAACAAATGATTTGCTTTCTATTCATCAACAGGTTCGAGAGGCGCTCCCTGATAACTCCACTGGTGAGGCTCACGATCTTCGTCCTGGTGACCATGTTATGATCCGGGTGTTCGAGCGCTCCAGCAGCTTGGAACCGAGATGGCATGGCCCTGAGCAAGTGCTGCTGGCGACGCGGACTGCTGTGAGAGTCGCCAATAAGAAACGGTGGATACATTCAACGCACTGCCGACGTGTCTCTCCGGATCTGGTGAGCCCTGTGGTGCTATCCGACTACAGAAAGATTTTGGATGCAGAAAAGAGCCCAGCTGTCACGCCTGATGAATTGGAGGGAGCCTTCCCGGACCACGTTGTTTCTGATAAAGTGAAGTACAATCTACGTCCCAGGAACTAAGATTCCTTTTTGTATTTTTGAACTGGTTGGTAACCGCTCTGAGGTTTGTGAAACGGAAGCCGGGAATATCAAGGGGGGGGGGGGGGGATCAGTTCTGCCCAGTGTAGCGACACCCGTCTTGAATCCCGGAGAACAAATCAACGGCAGCCTCGGTCCAGAACCATCGTTTTATTTTTTCGCTTAGTATTGCTTTTGAAGAGTATTGTTTTGTGAACTATGGCATCTCCTTCGACACAAAGAGGGAGAATTCTTGGTGCTGTTTTGTTTGTCCTGACCGTAGTGGTGATCGCAGTATTAGCTTGGACTATAGAACTATTGTTTCCTGTACGAGAACATTTGCTGCCCACCACTCCAAGTCCATCTGAACATTTTCATTTTACTTTGCCTTTTCACGAAGAAAGACATAGGCAGACTTATTTGAATAACAGCTTTATTCAGATTTTGCATCATACTCATAATATGACCAACACGTCCAATTGTTGGGTATGTGGAATGTTGCCCGGACATCAGAAGAGGGGAGGAACTCCACTCATTCCTCTCCCGTTTTCTCATAATGGTTCTTGTCATGCTTGGTACACTCTTCTTTTCACCCTGCGATGGCCAACGAAAGGTGGACTACTTTTTCGATTAAATAAAATATGCTATAACGACAAAGATGGTTATCCACGCGCTGAAGGAACTAAATTTGAATGGGAAGAGTATCGTCCGGACAATGTCTCTACACCTCGTGTATATACGAATCAAAGACTTATAAATGTGACGAGCTTGCATATGATAACAGTCATTGATACAAAAGCAGATTTGTGTATTAGAAATAAAGGTACAATCCCTGTAGGCCGCAGTGAATGTAATATTACACTTACCTTTGATACACCAACTGGAATTGCATTCGTAGCTTCACGTAACACATATTTCATTTGTGGAAATAAGGGATACCATCGTCTACCATTGGGATGGTTAGGAACATGTTACATAGCTTTTGTATTACCACCTGTATTTATTGCTCCTCCCATGTACCACAATGATTACGTTCTGTACCATGATTTCGTACTGAACAGAGTTAAACGAACATTAGATCTTGATGAAATCGACCAGACTGATACCACTTTACAACAATATGTAGATTTCAACTTGGGGTTATTTTCATTCGTAGGAGCTGCACTGAATAGCAGGAAGATAAGGCGGCTTACACGTGTGGTGGAAGCTGTCGCTAATGAAACTGCCTCTGCTTTAGGGAATATTACTGAGGAATTGCAAATTACCAGAATTGTAGCGCTCCAGAATCGAATGGTTCTAGATGTGATACTAGCTGATAGGGGCGGAGCATGCCGCGTCATCGGAAGTAGTTGTTGCGTGTACGTACCAGATAACTCACCTTCCGTGTATGATTCGATTACGAAATTACATAAGATAGCTGCTGAGATCCACCCAGAAAATGGAGCATGGACCTTTTCTGGTTGGTTCTGGACCCTGCTTAGTACTTGGGGTTGGAAATTATTAACGATTCTCTGTGTTTCTATTGGAGTACTATTTTTTCTTTGTCTATGTATTCAATGTGGCCCTACATTATGTTCTGTATGTATCACAGCCTGTATTCCGTCTAAACGAGCTATTGTTAAGCAAGAGAAACTGATCAATGATGAAGTATTGAAAATAATGGC
The DNA here is from genome assembly GCF_964261635.1 of Lissotriton helveticus. Classification (NCBI taxonomy): domain Eukaryota; kingdom Metazoa; phylum Chordata; class Amphibia; order Caudata; family Salamandridae; genus Lissotriton; species Lissotriton helveticus. Next base: position 445,702,760 of record NC_136072.1, on the reverse strand, counting down.
TATTAACATTGATGATGAGCATTCTGATTACGTTCACTATGAGGTAGCTTTTGCTAAACGCTAAAAGGGCCGTCTGTCGTGTTTTGACAGCTCCTGAGTTAGCGTTTAGCACAGCTACACGGTCTTTTTGTTAACTTGACCAAAACCGAACGGGGACCATTTTGAATCCTTCTGGCTTCCATTTTCTGTGAACACTGCCTCGTGGTCAGTGTGCCCTTTCGTCCTTCCTCGATACCCATGGTCACCTATTCTGCTCGGCAACAGGCTATTTTTAGTACTGGTCAAGCGCACATGCGCACTATGCATCAACTGGTCACTCTTTAGGAATGTTAGCACTAACTGACCAGTGCTATTGAACTTCTCCCACATGCTGGCTGTGTTCCAAAAATGACCTTATATGTACCGAAAATGTGTAACTTGTAACCGCCTATCTTTTTATTGCTATTAAACTGTATAAAAGAGGTCGCGCACCGATGTTCGGTGTGCTACTTCTTACATTGCCGAAGGGTGCTGTAGGAATGTATCACCACCCCATGGGGTCTTAATAAACTTGTCTTTTGCCTTTTCCAGTGTCCGTGCCAACTTCTATACTAGGTGTTCGAGAGTTTAGCAGAGTTTGTAAGCCTGATTTGAACCCAACACCACACAGGGCTCCCGAGACCCTCGCCACCTCCCGCATCTATCCTGAATTTTATCCTGATTTCAACGACGGGTTAATGAAGACGCAACCCAGCTGATATAATAGCTGCTTTCAGAAATCGAATTGGACTCCGGGAACCGCAATTACGACGCTTTGAACTTTTGTGTCCCACTCCATGGAGCTGCCCGGGGCTCGAGTTGTTATGGTGCACAGGCTGTAGTTGAACAACATCGGTCTGCCGGGCTCTGTCCACAACCTTGGAGTAAACTTTCGGTTCCCGCAACCCCACCGTGGGCCAACTGCTGATTGTTCATGGTCGTGGTGATATCCTGCTCAATTCGCTTTTGGAAATCCCGGTGGGTGAATTGTGTAGAGCCATTTTCACCAGGTCTCAAAGGCCCCTCCGGGGCGCAACATCTACTATGACGGGCAAACCTGATAGCGAGAAACGAAAGACCAAGACTATTCACCGGGGGGGCACTATTCAATCGAATGTTATGGATCGCTACACCCATCCTAAAGGATCCCCCGGTGGTGCGAGTAGGTCTCTGGAAGTGGCAGGTGACGGCTCAGCTGTGCCGGATGATTTGACTCTACAGGATGTCATGGGCGCCATTGCTAATATGAAGACATCAATTGGCCAGCAATATGAGGCTCTGGCCCTTAAACTACACACTGTGGCAATCGACGTCAATCTGATCAGGGTGGACTTATCAAAGACTAACCAAAAGGTCAAATCCTTACATTTGAAGACCTCCAGCCTCACGACGGACATGTCCAATTTACAGACTGAGGTTCACAACCAACGATCCTTCAATGATCTTTTTTGCCCGTCGGCTGGAGGATTTTGAAAGTCGGGCCAGACGCAATAATGTACGTATTATTGGGGTCCCTGAAAAATCGGAAGAACCAGCTGCGGATCTCCTAGCCGAGGACCTCATCCTAAATCACCTCGCCCCCAAAGGCCTGAGCAACTTCTTTGCGGTGGAACGAGCACACAGAGTGCCGGGTGGGAATCCGAAGCAGGGTGCCCCTCCGCGGCCTATCATCGCTAGAATTTTCAACTTCAGAGATAGAGACGCTATCCTGCAGGCATCTCGGTGGGCGGCCCCACGAAGTTCGAAAACACTACGGTGAGCTTCTACCCAGACTTCACCCAGTTCGTTCAGAAGCAAAGGATGGGGTTTCAGGGGGTTAAGCGACAACTGAGAGACATGGGTATGAAATACGCGATGCTTTTCCCAACTCGGCTACGTGTTGAATGCGAGGATCGGACGTTTTTCTTTGATCGCCCTGAGAATGTGAGTGACTGGCTTGATACATTGCCTACACAGCGTGATCGCACGGAACAATCTGGTGGAGCTGAAGGTGGCCCGATGGAGCAAGATTGAGAAGTGGTTCCTGGTCTCCGGACTTTTAGTATAACTTACAGCTGTGGTTTGATGACTTTTAAACTTGAGTTAATTATGGTGGGACACCCAGGGGTGGCGGGGGGAGTGGGACGCTTTCCTCCTCCGGGTTTCTTTTTGTAGACTAGTTTTATGTTTGGGCGACAGGCACACTGCAAGTTGGGGTGGCTTTTGAGTCTAACGCAGGGGTGCAGGGCGGGGGGAGTTGTATTGGGTATTTGTTGGGGGGTGGGGAAGGGGGTTTGGGTGTGTTTCATGTTTTCTCAAGGCAACGTATTGTGCTATCTCTGGATCTGGGTTTTGTGTTCGATATGGGGTGGGTTCTGCATTTATTTCTGGGATGGGGGTAGGGGGTTGAAGTTACTATGTTGGAATGTTAACGGGTTGGGGGATAGGATAAAACGTGGGGTAGTGTTGCAGCTACTGAGACGCCTTTCCCCTGATGTAGTGCTATTGCAAGAGACACATTTGATTGGAAACACGTGCCATGCTATGAATCGGCGAGGATATTGTCTTGTCGCACACTCCGGATTCACTACTGGTTCTAGGGGGGTGGGTATTCTGATTAGGAGCTCCCTCCCCCTGGAGGTAGATGACATCATCCTCGACGGCAGGGGGCGCTATGCTGCTCTCACTGGTAGGTGGGAGGGGAAGACTGTTTCATTGATTTCTGTATATGTCCCACCTGGCCTGCAAACCACGACTTTTGATGATTTGGGGAGAGTACTTCTGGGACTTCCAGATGGCATTCTGGTGATGGGTGGAGATTTTAATTCTGTCGTCTCTGGCAGGGAGGATCGCTACCCCCCCCCCCAGGGACCTCACGAGATCACAATCTTGGCTGTGTGGCTTTCTGGAGACGCTGGGATTGGTAGATTGTTGGAGGCTGCTGCATCCGGGACAGGCGCAATACACCTTCCATTCTGGTGCTCATGGTAGTCACTCTAGACTTGACAATGTCTTGATGCCAGCAGCGCACGCCTTGTCAGTTAGGGAAGTTCGATACCTGGCTCGGGGTATTTCAGATCACTCCCCACTGTGGCTTTTGATAGACACAAAGTTGGGGGCTGAGGGTCGACTGGCCCCGATTAATCCGTGGTATCTCCGTAACCCCAAAACCCGGGCAGAGTTGGTCAAGTCTCTGGATCAGTATTTTACTGAGTATGTGGGATCTGTGTCCTCTTCTGTTTCACTGTGGGAGGCCTTCAAGACGGTTATCCGTGGATAGGCGCTATCATTAATCGCTGCTGCCAAGAAGAGCAAAAATGAAGCGGTGGTCCGCCTCGAGACCGAAATAGCTGATCTGGAAAGGGAGTTGGAGTTGGGTATCACGCATGATAGGGTTCATGTCCTCACTCTCAAACAGCTTGATTACAGGGCGTTGGTAACAGACGCTGCTAGAGTTATGAGTAGAGAGCAGCAGGGACGACTATATGATGTGGGCGACAAGGCTGGGAAACTGATTGCTTGGTTAGACAGAAAGGAGAGGGCGAGTCGTGTGGTTCCCGTGATTGAGGGAACAGATGGAGTGCGAGTGACTGACCCTGGTGAGATTGTGGAGTGTTTTACTGAACATTTTCGAAAAGTGTATTCCCCAGTTTCCGATAGACCAGCGGATGATTCACATCAGCTGTTACGAGACATTGCGTTGCCTTGCTTGTCGGATTCGGACAGGGAACTGATGGACGCAGCACTATCGGTTGACGAGGTGGCTCTCGCTATTCGTTCCGTCCGTATGGGGAAAGCTATGGGCCCTAATGGTCTCCCCATTGAGCTTTACAAGCTGCGTCTGACAAAATGGCGCCGTATCTTCGTGATATGTTTCTGGAATCGCGAGACATCGGCTCCCTACCCCGTGATCAGCGACTTGCAACCATTGTGGTGATTCATAAGGAAGGGAAGCTGCGGGATCGTTGTGCTTCTTATAGGCCTATTTCGCTTCTAAATGTGGAGCCCAAGAACCCTGCAAAGTTGCTTGCTAACCGCTTGATAAAAGTAATCAGTGACCTGATCCATCCGGCTCAATCTGGTTTCATTCCACATCGTAACACAGCATTGTACTTGCGGCGCTTGGATGGCGTTCTCGCGAGAGCAGCGTCATTGCGTGAACCGGCCATCTTGGCTTCCTTGGATGCTACGATGGCCTTTGATACAGTGGAATAGCCGTATATTTGGGCTTCCCTTGCAAAATTCGGGTTTGGTCCTGGTTTCATTGGCTGGGTGAAACTTTTGTATACGGAACCATTGGCTCAGATTGTGGTGAATGGTCGAGTTTCTGAGTCCTTTGTTCTCGGGAGGGGCACACGCCAAGGATGCCCGTTGTCCCCGTTTCTTTTCGCCCTCGCCTTGGAACCTCTTGCGGTCTGGCTGCGGTGGGAGCCATCGATGAGGGGTATTCAGTGGACTCCGGACTTTGAGGATCGAATCTCACTCTATGCAGACGATATCTTGTTGTATCTCACATCGCCTCGAAAGTCACTGATTGTATTGTTTGATGTGCTGAACTCGTTCGGGAGGAACTTCGGCCTTGTAATCACTTGGACCAAGTCCTGTGTCTACGTGCTCTCTGGTGATGCTCCCTCATTGTCGCGCGGTTGCCCCATGCAGGTGATGCAGATGGGATTTAAGTATTTGGGGGTCTTTATTACATTAGACCCCAGGGTCCGTTATGATCGCAATCTGCTTCCTCCGCTCCAACGGTTAAAATCTGATATTGTGGCCTGGCGCAAACTGCCACTGTCCCCCCTCGGGCGCGCAGCTCTTTTTAAAATTATGTCCCTGCCGCGGTTTTTATACGCGCTTCAGAACACGTTTGATGTCATTCCGGCGAGCTATTTCCGGGAGGTGGAGAGTCTGCAGAGGCGGTTGATATGGGATGGGCGTTCGCGTATCGCCCTCGCCAAATTGATGCTTCCCTGGTATGACGGCGGTATTGCACTTCCGGATATTAGGCGATACTATTGGGCCTCTCAGCTGGGGGCGATTAATCATGCAATGTACGGTCCTGTTTTAAATCCTGCGTTTGCGATGGATAAGTGGCTGCTACCGGGTGGTGATTATAACAGGGCGCTTTATTCCAAATCTGCTGGACGGATACTTTCGGGACCTACTAAGATAGCGGTGCAGGTGTGGCAGTGTGCAAATGCGGCAATGGTATGGAGGGATCGACTGACCCAGGCGACTCCACTTTATGCGTCTGACAGACTGGGCAGCCTGTGGCAGACGAAAGGTTTTGAGAAGTGGGATATGATTGGTATTTGCAGGGTGAGTGATCTCTGGGCCAAGGTTAGGATTAAGACCTTTGAGGAGTTGAAGGTAGAATACGAGCTGAGTGACAAGGAGTTCTTCCGTTATTTACAGATCCGCCATGCGTTAAGTTCGGTTTTACCGGAAGGTACTGTTATCCCGGAATCCTCCCCACTCGAAGATCGGGTGCTTGACGGATATGTTCCCGACAGCACTATTTCAATACGGTGTACAACCTTTACAACGCAATTTTTACCACGCAGTGCCTTTATGATGCAACTTTTACAATGCAAACCATTACAACGCATTGCGCTGGGGGGCGCTCTAGGATAGGGAATGTATTTGCAAATGCAAATTCCTCCTCAGAAGAGAACTCGAATGGATATACCGTCTTCAAACACTTAAGCCACATGGTCTTCATGATCGCGTTGAATACAGTTGTTATTTATAATTATGCCACTATGTTGTATCAATCATGACATTGCTCTTTATACCCTGTTTTTGTCTCTTAGTCCCACACTGTATTTCCAGACCTATTCCAACATGGCCGCCCCGCTTCCCTTTCATACTCGGGACCACTCGCTCTAGTCCTCTCTCTATCTCCACTTTCCTTCACATTTTCCATGCACCCTCCAATACTACACGGACCCATTCAACCGTGAACGTCCACGCCGGTTGACCGTATCCGTGCGAATGCGCTCCAGCACTGAGAAGTAAGATTTGCTCTCCCCCTCTGACCCCCACCATGGGACCCCGTTACCTTCGTTAAACCCAGTAACCTTAACCAAACCACCGCCAACCCACCCGTTTTCAGTTTTCCATCACCCTTTGACATTATTTACACCTTTCTCCAATTTGACCTTCCTTTCACACTTTAACCACCTCACAACCCATTATTTAACATAAACAACACTGAGCACGTTAGCCAAAGCACTTTATTTATTTATTATTTTTTCACCCGCGCCATTTATTTTTTTACTCGCGTTTTCAGCCTTACTGACGCAGGCTCGTCTCTTCTTTCCAGCTCTCCTTGACAAAGGGCTTTCCGCCCGAAATGCATCGGAGTTCAAATGGAGTTCTAAAGCAGATACTTATGTGCTGTACGGATCATGAACAGTATTGATATGAATTGAATATCATTATTGAACTCACCTATGCCGAACTAATAAACTACTAAAAACATTATTTCTACAAACCTTGGAATCTACTTATTGACCCACCCGGAGTGCCTCAGTCAGGGATGTTCACGCATGTTAGTGCGTACACTACTTGATTTATATACATAGGCGGTTGACGGAAACGCCTCCTGTGAGAGCACCCTCCCCTCGTCCTATAATCATTCTACAAACATTTACTAGATTTTCTACAACCAGGCCGTGCACCCCCCACTTCTCATCTCCAGTCAATTCCTGCCTCCGCCTTGTTGGTGGGTAGCACGCCAACACCATGCAATTTGATGAAATCAGCAAAAGCACAGAAGCCAGAGCTCACACCCTTGCATACGATGATACTGAACGCCAACGCATTTACTCGCTGATTGAAGAAGACATCAGCCCAAGCACCACGACCCGAAACAAAGAGCAATGCCTGAAACAACTTTTATATCTCTCCAAATGCCACATCAATCAAAAACTCCATGCGAGTACTTTACTCAAGTACCACCGAGCCCTCAGAATCCCCCGCGGGTTACGAATATCCCTCAAGCCTTCACTCTGTAAAAACTCCAAAACATTTAAAGATAAATGGAATGGTATCCTGAACAAATGCAGCCTTGACCCGATTCTCTTAATCGTGAAAGAACTTTCTAGCATCCTGAAGGAATTAGAACTAGAGATCAAGGATATCGACAATTAATTAAAAGACTTACTGACACCGGAGGAACTCACAGCTACCCTGGCCGACATCAAAGGAATCCTTGACAAACACCAAAAAGAGACCAATGAACGCAAAGTAAGAAAGTTTTGCAGAGACACTCTGGACTATAAGCTACATGAAGTATATACGTGGGCTGACATTTACGCCCAACGACGCTGCAATAAGCCATCCAATACTCAAACTGATACTTCATCATCTGGAAGCGATTCCACCTATCGCCCAACACATAAAACAACAGCCCCTTCATCCATGAGTGAAACTTCAGCTATTAATGAAGCAACAACATCCAACGTTGAACCACAGCAACCATCCCTGGTTAATTTTTTAGAGTCAGGCCAAGCCCCAACCGAAGACCCAGGAGGAGCCAGAAGAAAGGAAAGGGAAAAAAGTCCTCCAACCACCCGGAGCACAGTCACCAAAAAAGACCCCAAACCGAAGAAACCAACTTAGTAATTAACATCTCAGATACCATCTTGTCCAATTACCAACTGAACCTCCTGGAAAAAGGCACGCATTTATCCCTGTCGCTAATACCAATCTACTTGAACTCGAAACCAGCACTTTCAAATTCATCCGCAAACTTAAACTACGGCATTTTTTTTATAACACGCTACCAGCTACCAACCCTACGAAAATTGACCAACTTAAAGGATTACGCCCACCCAGCACCTTTCAGGCTCCCAACAGCCACAAGTGCATCGACCTATTTGAGAATTTGGTACGTAACGACCTGGCTAAAATCAACTTCAAGGGCACATCTAAACACAAGAATCTAACTCAGAAGGACCGGGATACCCTCAAAACTTTGGCCAACAATCCTCACATCAAGTGCGTGAATGCCGATAAGGGAGGAGCCCTTGTGATTCTCAACACCAGCATGTACACAGAGCGCCTAACGGAACATATTCACGACACCACAATCTACATGCCACTTGACAACAACCCCACCAGGGAGTTTCAAACGATTTTACAGAATATCGTGTTGAAAGCACTACAAACAGGGATCATTGAAGAACGCACCAAAAACTATCTACTACGAGAAAACCCTAAAAGCCCTTCAATACACATGTGTCCCAAGATTCATACAAATTTGCATGACCCACCCTTCAGACCCATCGTCTCCACCAAAGGATCAATCCACGAACCAGTGGGCAAATTCATTGATAAGTACCTTCAACCTCTGGTCATCAAAATGACCAGTTACATCAAAGACACCACTGAATTTCTACAAAAACTGGCAGAAATCAACATCAGTAAAGATGAGCAATTGACATTATGCACAGCTGATGTAAGCTCCTTATACACCTCCATACCGCACCAAGGTGGTATTGAAGCGATTGAACAATCCTTACTCCACAGCGACATTGACATGCCTATGCAAACATTTCTCATGGAACTCATGATATACACCTTATACCACAGCTACTTCAAAGAAAACAACAAATGGTATCTCCAACTATCAGGAATGGCGATGGGAAACTGTGTGGCTCCCACGTACGCCAATATTTATATGCAAAAGTTTGAAAATGCATATATATACACCAACAGGACCTTCAACGAAAAAATCAAAATGTATGCAAGATACATAGACGACTTGTTCTTTATATGGACGGACACCAAAGTTTCTCTCAACAATGCCTTTATTGAATTGAATTGTAAAGACGAACGCATCAAACTCAAATGGCAAATCAGTGACACTGAAATTTATTTTCTTGATGTCAACATCAAAATCACCAATGAAGGAATTACCACTGATTTACATCGAAAAAGCACTGATCGTAACAACACGTTACATTACACTAGTTTCCACCAGGGATCCCTCAAAAAGCACCTCCCGTTCTCACAAATGCTGCGTGTCAAACGTATAGTTTCTGATGAAAACATCCTGGAAACCAGAATTAATGAAATGCATGACCGCTTTTCACAGAGAGGCTATCCTGAAAACATCCTCAAGGAAGCACAAACCCGCGTCGCGAACATCAGTAGACAGGAAAGCCTAACCAAAAAAACTAAACCAACTGACCAACGCATGGTACTGGTATCCAAATTTTCCACATCAAGCAACACTTTCAAAAAAATCATTCTCAAACATTGGCCTGTCCTACAACTGGAACCAAATTTTCGGGACATTTTCCAGACTCCACCTTTATTTGCCTACACCCGCAGTAATAACATGAAGGAAATTCTCACAAAAAAACATTCAATTCGCAAAGGCCACAAGGGAACCTTACCATGTATGAACTGTAACAACTGCCATTGCATAATTAAGGGAAACATCATCAGACACCCAATGAAAGGCCATCCCATCAAACTTCAAGTCGACGCCACATGCGATTCCATGAATCTGATTTATGCTCTTAAATGCCCATGCGGCAAACTATACATTGGCAAGACTGAAAAAAAGAATAAAAGTGCGTATGAATGAACACAAATCGAAGATCCGCACTAAACACGAGAAATCCAACGTAGCCACACATTTTCATGAGTTTCACCACACCATTGCTCAACTCCAATTCATTGTATTGGAAATGATCACAAAATCCGAGGGCATTGACAATCGCAAATTCCTCCTCAGAAGAGAACTCGAATGGATATACCGTCTTCAAACACTTAAGCCACATGGTCTTAATGATCGCGTTGAATACAGTTGTTATTTATAATTATGCCACTATGTTGTATCAATTATGACATTGCTCTTTATGCTCTTTATGCCCTGTTTTTGTCTCTTAGTCCCACACTGTATTTCCAGACCTATTCCAACATGGCCGCCCCGCTTCACTTTCATACTCGGGACCACACGCTCTAGTCCTCTCTCTATCTCCACTTTCCTTCACATTTTCCATGCACCCTCCAATACTACACGGACCCATTCAACCGTGAACGTCCACGCCGGTTGACCGTATCCGTGCAAATGCGCTCCAGCACTGAGAAGTAAGATTTTCTCTCCCCCCTCTGACCCCCACCTTGGGGCCCCGTTACCTTCGTTAAACCCAGTATCCTTAACCAAACCACCGCCAACCCACCCGTTTTCAGTTTTCCATCACCCTTTGACATTATTTACACCTTTCTCCAATTTGACCTTCCTTTCACACTTTAACCACCTCACAACCCATTATTTAACATAAACAACACTGAGCACGTTAGCCAAAGCACTTTATTTATTTATTATTTTTTCACCCGCGCCATTTATTTTTTCACTCGCGTTTTCAGCCTTACTGACGCAGGCTCGTCTCTTCTTTCCAGCTCTCCTTGACAAAGGGCTTTCCGCCCGAAATGCATCGGAGTTCAAATGGAGTTCTAAAGCAGATACTTATGTGCTGTACGGATCATGAACAGTATTGATATGAATTGAATATCATTATTGAACTCACCTATGACGAACTAATAAACTACTAAAAACATTATTTCTACAAACCTTGGAATCTACTTATTGACCCACCCGGAGTGCCTCAGTCAGGGATGTTCACACATGTTCGTGCGTACACTACTTGATTTTAATATACTATCCAACACCTTCCCTACTATCCACGGGGACTGGAGTTGGAATAGTGTAACGGGGTGTACCGGAAGCTACATGGAGAACGCCCGTCCATGCCGCCTACCAGTCCCACAATGCAGCAGGGCGACCCGGAGTGTGGAGAGAAACGCCAAACGGATTGTTCACCCCTCCCCTCTCTCTCTCTTCCTTCCCAACAGGACTTTGAGACTTGCGCTTCCGATGACATGGGTGAGGAGGAATGGCCCTTTAAGGCATGGAGAGAGGCGGAGTGGGAAGAGCCGGCGTTCAACACAGGTACTACAAAAGGGGACGACCCGGAAACCACGAGGTGCTTGTACACCTGGAGGACGGAGGAGGAGTTTGGCGAGAGAATGGAGGTGCAGGAAGAGACAGAGCGGAGACGAGGAGAAACCGGAGCAAGAGGAGCGGAGAACACCGGAGGAGAAAGAGAGCGGTCAGAAACATCGGAAGCCGGGGGAGTAGAGGAGAAGAGAAGCCCGCAGAGAGCAGAGTCGGCGTCTGACAAGAACGGAGGAAAGCCAGGAGGCCTACGTTCCTGCGAGCCGCCCAGCCACTCACCCAGGGGAGGTGCGTGGCTCACCCAGGTGCGTGACCGCTTGCGGGGCTGGGTGGGGGCTGGAGGTACACTAGGTACCAAACCACGGGTTACCTAAACCTCCCGGTTCCCTTTTCCCTGAGCACGGTCCCTGACCACCCCACTTCAGCACACCTTGTATAATAGAGCACCGGTGGACTCCCTCACTCCCTACCCCTGTGTAAATATCGTGTGCAGACGTCTCACAGTCCTTTGTTTCTCTTTACCTTTTTGGGGAGAGTCTCCCGTCCCGCCGCAACGGACTCGGAGGAAGAAGAACCCACCCCACAGACCCCCGAGGGATGCAGAAAGAAGGAGAAAGTCCGTCAACGGAGACGCAGCAGGAGTAGATCCCCGCAACGATCACACTATTTGAAATCTAACTGTTCGGATCAATTGTTGGCAACAATAAACCCCTTGTTGACAAAATCTCGTCTACTGCCCATTTCTACCTCTCAACCAGCGCCCCTGGTTACAAATAGTAAATTAAATAAATCACTATCCAGCGCCTAAAAGCACTATGCGTTGTAATGGTATTCGTTGTAAATACCGCGTTGTAAAGGCATGCGATGTAAAAGTATGCGTTGTAACGTCATACATCCTTTCAATACTCTTCATTACTATTACAATAGTCTCCGGCTTGTACAGCTTAAGATCCTGCATCGGATTTATGTGACAGGCCCTCGCCCGATTCATATGGGTTATTCTGTAGATGGGTTGTGTAAGCGTGGATGCGGTCCAATTGGCACTTTCCTCCACATAATTTGGGAGTGCCCGGAAGTGGTAGTCTTTTGGAACCGAGTGCATGCTGTGATGGAGAGGGTCACGGGTGTTGCGCTGTTGCCTGAAGCCAGGCGTTGTTTGTTGAATGTTTGGGGACCGACTGATGATGATGTGGCGCAGACTCAGTGGGCGACCCTTGGGAATATGGTTGCCAAGAGAGATATTGCACAATAGTGGGGTTCCCAGAGACCGCCCACGGTCTCGGCATGGAAGGTAAACATGGACTGGTGTATGTTTAGAGAGAAGACGGTGTATGTTGTGCGCGGCAGACCTAAGAAGTGGGGTAAAATCTGGGGCCAATGGAACTCTTACCAGGGTGATATTTGTACACTCCCCTCGCTGATATTCCGGATGTTCCTCTTTCCCCCTGACCCGACATTCCTAGTGCTGTTTAAACCCTGATGTGTTATGACTCTGATTTCCCTTCTGCCACCCCCCTCGCATTGATGACTCGTATTAAATTGTAATGCAATTTCCTTCCTCTCTGAACGCTTATCCAGCTGTATTGCTTCTTATTGCCTTGTTTGTTTATGTTTAATCAATAATAAAAAGAGTTTAAAAAAAAAATAACGGGCGTAAACAGTCTTTCTAGGGAATTCTGGTCAGGTTTAATACTAGGGCCTTTCAGAGATTCAGGGAGTACGCCCTGCCAATGCTCCTTCTGGTAGACCTCAGGTAGCTTGGGGGAAACCATTTGCTCTAAACATAGCATAGTATTCCACAGGAAACCAGTCATTCCTGGGAACCTTGTTACGGGCCATATGTCGGATCGCCACTTGTAGCTCCTCTATTTGGGGAGGTTGCTCCAATTCCAATAACTGTACGGGCATCAAGCGAGGAAGAGTAACCGCACAAACTTAGGACCTGGTGGGGGATGAGGGGGCATGGCCGGGGGAGGGTAAAACATCTCATAATATTGAACAAGGACCTCATTGATATCTGCTTGTGAGTAGACAGCATTACCAGAAGAGTCGGAGATCGATCCTATAAGAGTTCTAAGAACTGCAGATTGTAGTAACCATGCCAAGATACGCCCTGGCTTGTCTCCATCAGCATGCTGGTGAACCAGTGAAGCCTTATACTCTATATTAGCCAGGAGTCTCGACTTGTTGCTCTATTGACGACTGAGCTCTCAGGTACCGTCACCGCATCAATCCAGGAACCCTCAAGCGCGTCTCTAACTCTGACACACTACGAAGTATGGATGATCTGACCCCCCCATGAGGTCTTAATATAATAAAATCGCATAACCACCTTCATGGCGTCCCACTCCGTTTCCCTAGAGCACGTCTTCGCCTCAAAGTAATGGTTTGGGTGTGCCCTAATGTTATCCCTATAGACAGTGCTCAGCAAGGCCTCCGTCCGCAGTCACCACGTTGGTATAAGTGCCCAAAACCCCTCCCCAGCAAAAGGTAAGTTTAAGAGAACTGTTGCCCGATATGGACCGGCCCAAATACTCAAGAGACATGTACCATAGGCAGTGCTTGCTTTTGGGGTCTGTGCAACTGCACCCTTACTTTCCTTTCTTGTAACTGTTAATTTTGTTGCATAGGCAACGGAACATCTCAACAAAACATATCACACTTTCTGTAGATGCCTGCTAATCGGAACCCCTCATAGATTGATGCCAGCTGTCTTGCGAGATCTATTGTCGTCGGTTTGGGTTTAGAACTGGGGTTGGGGACTGCCCTGTCTCCCTTAGGCCCCACCCACCCAGACTGGACTCGTCGCCTGTTGCTCGTCATGCGCGCTGCGTCTCTTCACTCCTCCCTTCTCACGAGGAGGTGGGCGTGTCGGCACTTGAGGTTGGCACGTTGTGTCCTTGCTTCACGCTCGAGCCCCCCTTCTCTGAGAGGCTTGCGTTGTGTCCCACCACTGCAAACTAGTACTTGTTTCTATCCCCTCTGGATGCGAGCAGTACCAGTCCTTATTAGATCTGGAGTGAGTCAGTGGCTGAGAACACAACCGGAAGTACACAAGGCAAACACCACACTGATTTATGGCAGAGTTTCAAGTGCTCTTCTGGTGTGTCTGTGCTCGCTGAAACCAACGCTCCTGTGAGTCCACAATCATTTCACCCTCTCTCACGAGCACACACTTATACAAACGCATTCTTCACTTCTTTCGCTTCCTTTATTCTCCTTTTTTATCTCTTGTTGTTATTTCTATTTCCTTTTCTCTCCCATTTCATCATTCTCTTTCATCTCCTCTCTCCCTCTCGTAGATCTTTCCTTCCTTCTATACCTCACTCGCTCATAGACGCATACGTTTCTTTCTCCTCCCTTTTTCATTGCCTTATTTCTCGAATTTCTTTATTTAGCGCTCCCTCTTCCTATCGTTTTGTCCACTTTGTTTCACTTTCCCTTTCTTTCACTCTCTCTCCTCCCATGCATTCCAATTTCCTGTTTGGTTTTCACTTTTGGTCTTTCTTTTCTTCCAGGCTGTCTCACACAACAGCGCTCCCCCCTCTCTCCCTTTACTCTCTATTCAAGGCTTGGGCCCCCTTTATTGGCTCACATATTTTTTGTCAATATTTCCCTGGTATTCGTCTATCCCGTGTCTTGGTGTATGGTGTTCTTCTTTCTGAGACAACTGAGTTTTTTTGATAGAAATTACATTTTATTAGCCATCTTTTACATGTGGAATTTTGTTCACATTGTAAAGGATTGACTGTATGGCTACATTTTCTATCTCAACAGAGCGGGGCCTCATTCTCCCGAGCGGGTGCCGGGTGAGGTGAGGTGTCTTCCCACACAACGCTGGGTAAGTCCAAAATTCAAATTAATAAGTCATTATTGTTGGCATCACACAGGAGTACTTTTGACCCTCTGTTATAATAAGGCAAATTGGCCTTATTTTATTGTGTCTGTTAATTCTGGATCACTAAGGTTATTTTGTTGTTTTACTTCATTTTTCCTTAGGTATGAGGACAATTCACTCAGAGTCTCCTCCAGTTAATATTGGGGCTCCAAAATACTGGTAGGACTACTTTTTCCACTGTGAATTGCCGTTTTCTTTATCGCAGTTGCATCTTTACTACTTTTGGTCCTGACGAAAGCTGGGTAACAGCTGAAACATGTTGACCACGCTGCTGAGCGTTTTACAGTAGTTATAATTTCCAACTACAAAACGCCTGTTTTTAACCACGACACCAGAGCAGTATCTAATAAACACATTTTCTGCTCTTGTAGTTGTTTTTAACATCTTCTTTAGTTCACTTTATTTTTGAGCACTGCACATCCATCAGCACCATTTTTGAAATCCACTGTGGCTTGAAGGTCATTACAGTTGTCCGATCTCTACACCACCTTTTGACGGGGTGAGTGAGATTTGGAATATACTATCTACTTCCCACATGACGATGTCTCCGCCACGTCTGGTGGGCTGATGGGAATACTTCAGCCAAGTGGTATTTCTGATCCATGTATTACTTCTACAACCATACACATTGTTCTTCTGACTATGCACCTCCCTGACTTGTATTAATGGTTTCTAGGGTTGTGAGGTGCTATGGTCATTAAACCAACCCATTTTGACCCCCTTTTAAGTAATTATATTTTGGTGTCTCACACAACACCCATGTGAACACAGGACAATCAGACAAATGCTTTCAAGTGGTCTCTCACGCACACATACACACACACACACGCACAAACACGCATGTGCATACACACACTTTTATTTGCTAATTACACACCTTGCAGAGGAGCGAGACCCAATGCTTTTTCCTATGTTGCGCACAAATCGAGCAGACACACAAACATACCTACATACAAACACTCACACACGCAACAAAAACTTTAGTAAAATAAAAAAGCTAACGTATGCAATCTGGATGAAACGTCGTAGTTTTTATTCAGTTATTTTATCCAACTACCAGACATGAATGAATACATACATTTATGGTTTAAAACATACAAAAATCTTGAGTACAATCATAAAAACCTTGCTGTATTATTTTTTTCATTTTTATTTCATTTATACAATATATTTTAAAACAATAAAGGTATTTATTCAACTACCCGGCATGCTTTTGTTCATTTGCCTCTTTTGCCAACCAAGCACAATATATATGTAAATAAACAACCATAAGGTTCCATATAAACGTATATTAATTTTGTAATATGACATGTTCACATAAACTCACAAAACACGGGAGTTGGAGCTCTCTGCCACCACAGTTAGCACACTAGCGCCTCGACTTGAACTGTGCGCACCTCTCAGCTGCTGCTTGTACAGTAAACGAATATAAGAATCATCTCTGCTACATACCGGTGTGAGTAGGTGAAGAGATGGGAGGGGGCATGTGCTGCGAGCCCCGCCTACCTCACATGCATTGAAGTTTTCCCCATTAATCGTATCAATTCACCCAAGTGCCAGGAGTAGTGTGGGAATAAAGCATGTGCAGGGGGTAGCTAAAGGCATGTCTGGGGTAGCAGTGGCTACCCCCCCCCCCCCCGATTCCTGACCAAGCCTTGTACTCAGGCGCTAGCACCAGAGAAAGATGCCCGTGCGAGGGTCACTTTCCACACTGTACACTGCTCCTCATTCCATTGTGCCAATTTTCAAGAAAGGGAATCCCAGCATCCCTTCTAATTACTGCCCAATAAGTCTTATGGATAATTTACAAAAGGTCTTCTGTAAACAGGTTTTCAAGTGACTCCTAGATTGCTGTGAATGCAGTCATATCCTTTTAAACCAGCAGGCTGGTTTCAGGCACAAAACCAGAGCAGTCGATCAGGCCTTCCAGTTCATTTTGGCCAAATGGAAAACGGTATACCTGGAAAAGGGTTGACCTATTTATGGTATTCACTGACCTCTGTGCTGCATTTGATTTGGTGCCCAGGGAAAAACTGTGGGAGGTTCAAGGGATCTCTCCTAACTTAATGCACATAGCTATGATACTCCATGAGGGAAATTTCGCTAGGGTTCAGTGTGGTACAAGCGGGGAAATTGACGGAGGCTTTTCTAGTTGAACAAGGTGTGCGCCAAGGTTGCGTCCTAGCACAGACACTTGTTATTTTATACATCAACAATTGTGTCAGTTACCTGTTGAACTGTGTAAAAAATTCCCCTTCAATGGCGGTCCACAAATACCCAGCGCTTTTCTTTGCGGGTGACACACAACTGCTGGTTAAAACCATAAGGGGCCTACAGACCTTGATTGACAGATTCAAACAGTTCTGCGCAGACTATGGTTTTGAAATTAACACCACCTAAACTAAATTAATGACCTACTTAAGGAGAGCTAAGGTGAGGGATGTCATCAGAGTGGGGAGCTGGGAACGAGCTCCTAGAAAAGGTGTAGCATTGACTATTTAGGCTTTCGGTTGACAGAATCAGGGCCCTACGAGACATAGATCTTAAAAAGCACAATTGCAGCCAAACACAGCCAGGGCTTACACAGATTTGCTAAAAAGCTACCTGGGCACCAATCCTCCCAGGTGGGAAAATCTGCAAGGCCCAAGCGGGGATGGGTGAAAAGTCCCATATGGAGCTGAATTATGGGGTCATTACAACATGGTTGTTCTAAGTGTTGCTGAAAACAATTTTCTCAGAGGTTTTACTGGCCTATGGAGGGGATTGCCAGTAGTACTACTATGCTTGGATCTAGGTATCCATGAATTAGCTGTGCTGGCTGCATTAAGATATTTGTTACACTGGATGCATATTTCAAGCACCAGCAAATTGTGTCACTTTAGAGAGGGACTTGAAAAAATTCTAAGAACGAAACTAGCAACAAAAATAAAATGGTATGTGGCTTGTGAAAAAGGCTTGGAGAGACCTGAAAATATTTGGAAAGATCCCTATTCTATTTGACCAGGGGGCACACAAATGGTAAAAAACCAACAATACCAAAAAACAGGAGAAATGTCCACGTTTCACTTTTGCACAAGAATTAAGCTTATCTCTGCTACCTATCATTCTTTTCAACAGGACCACAAACGCAGTTTTTCTGATCACTTCCCTGTTTATCTGCCAGGCACCCAGTGTACATGTATTTTGCCTGCCCCAATGTGTTGCACACATTATGTTACAACCTCCATACACCTGTTCTATAAACCCTGTATCCCTTAAGTGGTAGAGCAGCCCAGAGAAGAAGAGAAGAGCTTCTCTGTTTCTTTGTTCACCTCAGTCCTAATCTGTGATATAGGACGAGAAGGTGTCTTTGACAGTTTGATTGCTCTGTCTGCAGTAATCACATTGAAAGATATATAGATATCAAGAGGAACGCCTTCAAGGGATGCTTACCTTGGCGAATGCTGTAATGTGTACGAGATGTCACTAGTGACCTTTGAACTTGTACTGTATGCCGACACACCCAACAGAGATAAAGGGAGGTTGGCCGGTTTCATTACTCATGAATGTGTGGAATGCATTCACCAAACCTTCCCTCGTTACCCAAAGCACGAAGTAAATCCGGTAATTAACAGGGTTGGGCTGCTGCGTAAATGTGATTTACCCGAGTGGTAGTGAAGAGAAAAAAGTAGAGAACAAACTTATCTGCAAACTTCAGAATAGCTTCCCTTATTCCCCTTCTTGTTCCACGTTCCCATTTCCTCAGGTAAGCAAAACATTTAACGCACGAGAAATATTTAAATGACTTCAAACCAGAACAGCAGGTTGAGGAACACAAACATTTCTGGATTGCAGGCTTTCATTTTAGTCTTTGCAGAGTCTGCTGTTGGGATTAAACTAGATTAGCCAAAATGGAGAGAAATAACAATTCCATTGTTTGTGGCTGATGCTGCTCTTCTTACTCTATTGGAACTACCCATGCTTTTTTTTGCAGTTTTATATAGCGCAAACTCAAAACGAAGGTATCCGAGTGCTTTACAAGAGCACCAGTTTCATTACAGACCGATACATTTATTTTTGGGCACGGGGAGATTAAGTGATTTGCCCAGAATCACCGGATGATTGAGCCTCTCGCCAGACTCGAAACTGGTTCCCCAGTTTCAAAGTCGTCTGCTCTAGCTCTTAAGCCACATCCTACTCATCCATCCATGCACGTGTCACTACGCACTTTTACAAAGTACTGTAACCAAAACGAACTAACACTAAAAGTTGGAAAGACCATAGCCATGGTAATAGGGCATGCAACATCTCTGAAGACAAGATCAAACTTTCCCTTTAGACATACAACATGCAGAGGACAAATATACTTAGGCTGCATGGGGAGTCAGGAAAAATAAATCAATAGATGGTTAGAATCTAGTCTTATTAGATTAGGTTTTTAATAGCAGTGTGCACATTTTGCGTGATTACGTGACATGTTGGCAAATTATGCAAAATGCCAATCTGGCATTAAAAATAGTGCAAAAAAACAAAACACAAAAGCACTACAGCAGACACTTGTGTTTTTTTGTCACCACACATTTGCAGTAAAACTTTTACTACGAATGGAACATTCGTAGTAAATCTTTACCACGAATGATGCATAATTACACGAAGTGCCATAATGCCGTCATTTTGGGAATTTCATGTAACAAGAGTAAGGCAAAATTCCAGAAGTTACGCAGATTACGCCAGAATATATTACATTTCACTCAGGCTTAAATTTCATATAATTATATACAGACCAAGAAGTGTTTGAAAGGTGTAATTTATTACAGCACTTTAATAGTAAACAGCATTTAATACCTACAAGTCTAATCTTGCAGGGTATAATGATTTAAGACAATGTTTTATTGATTGCAACCTCTTTTTTCTGAATATTTTACTGCATAATTGCTGGAGGAATTTG
Source organism: Lissotriton helveticus (assembly GCF_964261635.1). Taxonomy (NCBI): domain Eukaryota; kingdom Metazoa; phylum Chordata; class Amphibia; order Caudata; family Salamandridae; genus Lissotriton; species Lissotriton helveticus. The sequence continues at coordinate 445,682,966 of NC_136072.1, read as the reverse complement.
GCACCACAAGGGATATGTGGATTTTTTTAAGAGAATAGTTGATTTCTAATGCTTCCTGTCCCTTAAAGAAGTAGAAATTTGATAGAATTCCATAACAATGATGATACGGGGAGAGGTATGCAGTCTTTAGCTGTGATCTTTATAGAACAAGACGATACCACACATGCCTTTACCATGAAGGCCTTCTTTTGGTACTTTACCATTCAGTATTTTACCACGCAGGTATTTTTTTTTTATATGACATAATTACTATGTCATTTTTTTTAAAGGGTGGGTTTAAAGTTTATGGGATGGTAATGTTCTATTCCCGGGTTATGCTCATGTAGCGAAGCAGCTTATTTCTTACATTGTCCTCACAATAAAATTTCAGCCATGAACATCAGCACATATTTGCATGCACAATAGTGTTGGATTCGTTTCTCTGATCCTACTTTGTTTACACATCTAGCTTCGCACTATCACAAGGCCTCGAACATCATGTACTAGGCCTCTTTACACACTATGCACAAATGCCATCTTATCTTCATCCACGGGACGACAGGGATATCTACATATCCATATTATCGCCAATCTATACGTACAACGCAAGGCTGCTTTCTATTATAAATAATGAGCATCTCGATATATTAGTAGGGGAGGCACTTCAGCTGACACAGAGTCCCTGCATGCTGAGACTTCACCATGCAGCGGTCTGACATCTATCGCTGTGAGGGAGTGTCCAGTTCATGACCAAGGCGGGCTCCTACATTCTCTCTCACCAGGTAATGGGATTGGCTCATCCCTAGGGGGGATTCTTGGCTTCACACCTACACATACTCTAGTTAAACTCAGAGTAGGGGTCTGCATAGTAGGAGTATGCCAGATTAACACATTGCTATATGCCTGCATATATACACTGTTTTAGCACCATGGTAGAACTATTTCTACTACTTACGCTTTTGGTGCTTGTAATGAGTTTCATCTGCTTTGCTTTACAGATTATCGCAGCAGATGTATTCTATACAAGAATAACGATGGTTCAATAAATAGAATGAAAATGTCCCACTGTATTCTGTATATTTGTCTGAGAACAAGTAAGCATGAGTGAATGAGCAAAAGGTTCTGATCTGTTTTCACGATCCCAGAAGGGTCAGGGTTTTCATGTCCAGTAGTTGCGAGAAGCCATTTGTCCCCTCATAATGTTACGGGGCTTAAGGTGGCACTGTGAGCTAGCTGGTCTATTGGCCAACACATCCTGAGGGGGTGTCCTCAATCATTCTGGGCACCAAGCCCCTAGTTAAATGCTGTCCAACAAAAGTGCAGATCCTATGGATTAGTAGGAACTACACATGGCGCCAAGCATTGGTTTGGTTCTTATGTAACAGTCTAAGTAATTCAGTTGTGCTTTTCTCAGATACCCGTACTCACCTATAAAACGGAGACGTTTGTGGTGGGAAGGTAACATCCGCCTGAGCTGAGTAGGTATACCCTATATATTGGCTGTAGGTTATTCAAGCTTGTAGGATGAAAATTCTCCCACACTGTGTTAACCCTATCTTCATGAATTAATTTAATAAAATTCCTTTTCTCTTCACACAATGTCCATAAATGAAGAAGCGAGTGAGGACATTGAAGAACAAGAAGTTCAATTAAATATTGCAAAAAATTGCAGTCATGCAGTTAATATGAAATTATTAGATTACGGCCTTACGGCAATGAGTTAAGACGTGATCTTCGTGGTTGAGGCACACAAAGCATTCAGAACAAAAGTAGTCTATTCCTGGATTAAATTTCCAGCTGCGGATGCACATACACAATAGTTTCACACTTAGCATCGAAGATGAAACATCAAAGGAATATTTTCCATACGTAGACATAGAAATTCTGTTAACTTACCAAGAGCATATAAATTGGTTCAATGGCGACCTCCCCCATACCATAGAATATGTCAGACTCTGTCCGCTCATTAAAGAAGGATCGACCTGGCAGGTTTTAGCTGCTTATACAGCTCATTCTAATCTTGCTAATTTAAAAGCAGCAGAAATAATTCAATTATACAAAGATCCAGTAAAACTATACAGAAACTTCATGCAGTACATCATTAGTACACTAACAGTTAACCCTGTGTGGACCGCTCAGGCTGCACAACCACAATTAGCTGATTAACTGAATGTCAGCATGGGAAAAGTTCCCACCAGTTGGGCGCAAATTCCGTCTGGATAACGCAGGAAAATTGGTCAACTTGAAGCAGTTTTTCCCTATGCGGGCCGCAGGAAAAACACAGAATATTAACAATTTGCTTGCCGATGGGGAGGGCTTCCGCGGTGGAAGATTGTGCCACTTGGGGTATAGTTTTCACTGCAGTTTATACCGGAACACCTGGTACCCCTTCAATATCAGTTCCACCTGAGGTACTGAAACAATTACAGAATGAGTACAGGGCAGCAGCTCCACCAGAAATTGCTGCCATGAGCTCTCCATTCTGTTAAGTGTTCGAGGTCCTCCTCCACCCGCAGGCTCCTGTTAGTGCCTCATCCCTGGTGGTCCAGTGGAAGAGCACTCTGCTCTTCTGCTGTTCCGCCTCTCTCTCTTGGCTTTTTATGTGCCCTTTTTATTTGCTCTCTCTGCTCTCTTTTATCTCTTGCTCTCTTTTCCCTCCTTTCCCTTTTCTTTTTGCCCTCTTCTCTCCATTAACCCCCTCGCACTGCCCGACGCGGCTGCCCCCGCGGCCCCTCCCCTACCTCCAGCATGTCCTTCCCACTCCCACCTCCCAGCTGACCGGCCTACCGCCGTCTCCCTACTTAAAGGTGTATGCTGCACAGCAAGAAGAGCTAGACCGCTGACCTGGTCAGTGTGACTGCTCTCCGCCCGCGCAGCTCCACCAGTAAGTGGTGCCCTGAGCTCTCCATTCTGGTAAGTGTTCCGAGGTCCTCCTTCACCGGCAGGCTCCTGCCTGTGCGACATCCCTGGTGGTCCAGTGGGAGAGCACTCTGCTCTTCTGCTGTTCCATCTCTCTTGGCTTTTTCTGTGCCCGCTTTTCACTTTTTTGCTCTCTGTGTTCTCTTTTCTTTTTGCTCTCGTTCTCCTCCCTTCTTTTTTTTGCCCTCTTCTCTGGCTTTACTCGCTCGTGCTCCCCGCTGCTGTTGCCAGCGCAGCCCCTCCAGCATGTCCCTCCCGCCTCCTAGCTGACTGGCCTCCACCTGACCCCTACTTAATGGCAGACATGGCGCTGCCGCACCGCTAACGTGCCAAAGGCAGGCCCATCTGTGCTTTTCCACGACCAGACAGTGACCAAAGCCAGGGACCCAGGTCCTCCGACCCACCTCCTCTACGACTCAGGCACCCTCCAGGCTCTCAACCCCAGATGCAGCAACAACTACCAGCTTTCGATGCTGAGCAACACCCAGGGCCCGATCTTCTGTCGACACTGCTGCTGCACTTTCACCCACATTCGGTCCCCAGCAGCAGCCCCCAGCCTACCAGACATCACTGCTCAGAAACCACTCAACTGAATCCTTCTCAACGTGCGCTCCCTACACAAGCACGACATAGAAATCTGGGACCTCCTCAACACTCACGCGCCTGATGTCACCTTCCTCACAGAAACCTGGACCAACTCCAACTCTGCACCCGACATCGCCACTGCCATTCCCAATGGATACAAGGTCCTGCGAAAAGAGCGCCCCACCCGCTCATGTGGAGGCATCGCCATCATCCACAAAAGCTCCCTCTGCAAGACAACCACCGGCACGGATGACACTACGACCCTCATGGAGCATCTCCACTTCCAGATCCAGACCAACCCTAAATCGACTATCCACGGAGCCCTCATCTACAAGCCGCCCGGCCTCTGTGTTCCTTTCACCTACACCATTGAGGAGCTCATGCAGCCTACTCCCTCGCCACCACAGACTACATCCTACTCTGAGACCTAAACTTTCACCTGGACAACAACAACTACCCCAACACCACCACCCTCCTAGAGAACCTTGCCAACATAGGACTAAAGTAACTTGTCACCGCCCCCAAACACACAGTGGGACACACACTTGATCCTGTCTTCGCCGAAGGAAACAGCGTCTCCTACAGCCACACCACAGAACTCCTCTGGACAGACCACCACTGCATCCACTTCTCCTTCAGAAAACCCACCGTACGAAAGCACACCCAGCGCCTCCCAAGTAGAAGCTGGAACAAAGTCACCGAAGACCAGCTCACCTCCGCCCTCACTAACACCCCACCACCGACTACCCCAGATGCTAAACCTGTGGCACGCAACCTCCACCGCTGTATCACAAACTGCGCCAACACATTCGCCCCCCTCAAGAAAGCCACAGGACGACACATCAAGAAAGCAAGTTGGTTCACCCCTGCATTCCAAGAATCCAAGCGCTCCTCCCAACAAAATGAAAAGACGTGGAGGAAGAACAAAACACCAGAAACATACACCACCGACAGAGCAGCCATCACAGCACATCACAGCACATCACCACCTCCTCAAATCTACAAAGTAGAACTTCTTCCAAGACAGAATCCTTATCAACACCCACAACTCCAAAGAACTCTTCTCCATCATCAAGGAATTTGCCAAACCCAGCAGCGAAACAACAGACGTCCCACCCTCCCAAAACCTCTGCAACAGAATCAGCACCTTTTTTCACCTTAAGATTAACATGATCTACGACAACTTCAACAACCAGGACCTCTGGACCGATCCAGCTCCCCCCCCAGCAATACCATTCAACAGACCCTGCTCACTTGGACCCAGCTCACGACAGAAGACACCTTAAAGACCATGAAGAGCATCCACTCCGGACCACCCTCAGACACCTGCCCACCCCACATCTTACACATAGCCGCCACGGACATCGCACCTGAACTACGCCGGATGATCAACTCGCTCCCTCCAAAATGCCACATTACCCGACGACTGGAAACATGCAGAAGTCAACCTCCTCCTGAAGAAACCCTCCACAGACCAATGGACCTCAAGAACTTCAGGCCCATCTCCAAGCTTCCATTCGCAGCCAAGGTCATTGAAAAGGCCGTCAACACCCAGCTAGCAAACTTCATCGAAGTCAACAATGTCCTGGACATCTCCCAATCTAGATTCCACAGCACCGAGACTGCCCTACTCGCCACCACCAACTAAATCCGCTCCCTCCTCGACCAGGGCAAAATGGCAGCCCTCATCCTTCTGAACCTCTAAGCTTCCTTCGACACGGTCTCCCACTACACACTAGCCACCAGACTCCACAATGCCGGTATCCGTGGAAAGGACCTTGACTGGATGCGCTCATTTCTCACAGGCAGTCCTGCCTCTCTGAACCAAGAGAGAACAGATGTGGAGTGCCCCAGGGATCTTCCTTCAACCCCACCCTCTTCAACATCTACATGGCCCCCCCCTCGCAACCATCGTCAGCAACCACGGGCTCAACATCTTCTCCTACACCACCCAGCTCATCGTTTCCCTCACCAAAGAACTCCTCACCAGGCACAACTTCCAAGAAGGGATGATAGCCATCACCACCTGACACTCAACTCAGAGAAAACAAGTCCTCATCCTTGGCTCCACCCCCTCCACATGGGACAACACCTGGTGCCCCCCCCCCCCGACTTCGGAAACCACCCCACCCCGACGGAACACGCATGAAACCTCTGCATGAGACTAGACTAATCGCTCACGATGAACCACCAGATCAACGCCGTATCCTCAGCCTGCTTCCACACCCTCCGCATTCTCCATAAAACGTTTAGATGGATTCCTTCCGAATCCAGAAAAACAATCATGCATGCCCTCATCAGTAGCAGACTGAACTACGGCAACACTCTCCATGCCGGAATTAACAAGAAACTACTTTGCAAGCTCCAGAACGCAGCTGCCAGACTGATCCTAGACATGCCCCGTCACACCCAGATCCCCCAACACCTCTGCGATCCCCACTGGCTCCCTATCGAAAAAAGAATAACCTTCAAGCTCCTCACTCACGCACACAAGGCCCTCCACAAAATTGGACCACCATACCTAAACAACCGCCGCTCCTTCCACGCACCCAGGAGACACCTCCGATCAGCTAGCCTCTCTATGGACACTATCACACACATCTACTAGTCCAGAACAGAAGGTAGGACCTTCTCCTACCTTACAGCCAAGGCCTGGAACAACCTCCCACTCCACCAAATCCCTACACTGCTTCAGATCAGGAAGGACCTCAAGACCTGGCTCTTTGGATGACCCCAAAACTCTATGGAGCCCCCTCCCCCAGCGCCTTGAGATTCTTGCGGGTTAGTTGCTGCGCTTTACAAACCCCTGATTGATTGAATGATTGATAGTGTGAAGGTGGATAAGTATGTGTTAAAACAAAGAACTGTAGAATAATAGTGGCATAGGTTAAAAGTTCAAGTAACGGTTGCACTGTCAAGTCAGACCCAAAAAAATCCACATTATTAATTACTGACCTCATCCCATCTTTACTGCTGCCAGAACAAAAACACTGTACATTTTCTGGTTATCTAAGACACTTTAGTAGCATTACAATGTCATGTGTGTGCCCCTGAAATTTCAAGTTCATGCAGCTGGATAAAGAAACAAAATGATCACAGCTGTGTGGAAGGCAAGCATTTTATGTGGAAAAACACAATGTCTGCCCAATCAAAACATGTACTCCTGGTTTCCAACATGTAGGCGGAGCAAAAGCCTTTCTCCTACTGATACTCACATAATTGTTTTGTGATAGCAGGGCTGTCAAGACAGACCATAAATAAACAAATGTGTAACTACAAGAACGGTGTGAGCACTTGAAACAGAGCCAAATCATAATATGAATGTAGCCAGCCTGTAAGTAGCTGGAGCTACAGGCTCCAAACTCTCTCCCATCACAAGTTGGGGGCCCTCCATTGAGACAGGGAAGATTTTAAAACAGATGAACTGCCCTGATCGGTTCTTTACCTCTTTCAATGGTCTGCAATCTGCTTAAATTTAGAAGAAGTTAAGTGTAGTAGCACATTACCACCAGTGGTCCCAACTCAAATGCAGGATAAATGGGTATACTAAAATGGACCTATGTACATGGTAAGGGGATTAGGTCTCTCTCCTGTTGTTTAATTATGATTAGGTTTAAGCCACGACTAAAAATAAGTGAGCCAAGAATATTTCTTTTTAAGCTACCAAGATGGCTTTTTAAGCTGTTTTTGGTATGACCTACAAGAAACAGGTTTGACAAAAGAGATTAAAAGCATTTCTGGCTGGGACACCTCAGCCCATCAACCTTCCAAATACCTATAAAATATTGGCTAGTAGTAATACGTTATTCACAGGCAAAATGATGGTACTAAGCAGAACATAAGAAGTTATTACTATATCAAATTAATACATTTTGACAAACAAATTAATTTCCAGCTTAAACAACTAAAGAAAGGTTTGCCCACTGAAGCAGTCTGTTTGCACATAAAAATATCAGATAATTTGCATCAAGCGATTTAAAATCGAGATCCAGTTTGACCTGAAATTGTGATGGAAACCATCATGTCAACTCAGCAATGAAGCAACAATTTCACTTGAATATCGGAAAAGGGGGTATAGCCCACTTCAGGACAAATTACGACTAGAACTTCTGAAACCTTGAAAAATGCACCCACTAACAAGCTGTGCTCACAAACCCTGTGGCAGTTTTTCACAGAAGAAGCCTCTAATTTGCTGGAAAAGAAAAAGAACTCAACTGCTACAGTGTTCTCTCTGTAGCCCTATTATTGTGTGGGGGTTGGAGGCCTACCATTAAAGCAAACACAATGGTGTTCTATACATATCTTTAAGGGCATTGGTTAAGCCTCCTTCTCTCCAAGGATTCTCTGGATCAGGAACCTTTGGTTTGAGACAGTTAGTTAAATCTAAGGCTTCCAGTGTTGTTTGTACGTATTGTTACAGATAAATACAGACCGCAAACAATGTGTTTTCTGTCTGCATTTATTTTAAAAAGTGAATAAATACAAAAAAATATATATTTTAAGTGACTCTCCGTGCTATCTTTCATGAATTATAGGCCACATCTGAGCAAATGGACCGCTCTGGAAATAAAAAAACAGGATGCAATTTCTTTAAATAACGGCATATGTCAACATACATTTGTGATAAAAATGCTAATATTTACCAGTGGATGTATTGTTATGTAATAATTGGCAGCTTAAATAGTTAAAACACAACAGACGTCAAAGTATTAGTGCGTGTCTATCAGTTAAATAAATATGGAAATGTAGTTTTACAACTTCATTTATTCGCCAAACACAAAATAAACCTGGATAAATACAGACGGAATGCAAAAAAAAAATACCTTAGATACCGGGAGCCTTAATTTAAATCCTGGATTAGCCCACATGAATATTTGAGTCTAAACCTCTTTCCGGAGGCTTTTTGAATGTATCCTTAAACCTCCACTGGAAGGCACGAGGGACTATTTTCCTAAAAGGGCACTGGCGTTACACATTTACCTATTATAGAGAAGGTGGTCAGTGACATTGGTGGGGCTTCATATTATTCGGTCTGAGCTTACAGAACCTAATGGGGTATGGATATTGAGCTGAGATATGTATATAGGATCACCTCGTATTTCCCTACAACAATATAGGAGCAGTACGAGTGTTTCAAGAATTTGGGGAGAACTGATCTAGTTTACACTTAGACTTCAATGTGATATTGCTGTAAAGAAATGCATTAGTCCTGATGAAGTCCTCTCGGAGGACGAAACGCATTGGCCGGGCTGTTTCTTTGTAGAGAAGAATAATAAAGAGAATTGTTTTTTGAGACTTCATACCAAGGCTCCAATGTTATTTTGATATTGGAGAAGAATACAATGATATTGACACCATTGAATTATGAATACTTTCTGAAAAGAGGAGAGAAGAAACAACGAGACCAAACTCTACAATACAATCATTGGACTCTTGAGGCATGCATTCCCTTTTGTGTTTTTTACATGTAACTATTTAATTACTTGTCTAATCCATGCACTGTATACATAAAGCAGTCCTTTAGTAACTGTTTTGCATCACAGTAAACATACATATTGCTTTTGTCAAAGTGGAGCGAGGGTGTCAAATTTATTGAGTTTTCCAAGGCTTTAAGTAGTTTGTTCTTTTCACCCACAACGTTGTTAGGTTACATGTATATAACGTGTAAATAAAAGATGAGAAAGGCAAGGTGTCATCTGTAACCCAGCTGGATTTTGTAATGTTAATAGTTAGACATTTAAGCAAGATGCCATCAAAATCGAAGTGCTGAATAAAAAGTGTATAATGAGGATGTGCGAGGTTAAAATGCTGCTCCAACTTATAACGGCCCTTTGAAATGCATTTGACTTACTAAGGAAATATTTGTGGTCACTTAAGGAAATTGGTTATTTAGTTTTATTTACTTAAAGTGAGGATCGAATATGATTTTCTTTGGGTATCAAAAACTTAAGCTTGTAAAAAAAAAATCACAATGATTCGAGCTGTTTTCCAGTCAAATGAAAAAGGACGGCGCATATCGCAGTTTTTAGGCGCCCTTCTGATTAAAAAAAAAAAAAACAGTCATCTAATTATCAAGGAGATAACAGTCACTTTGAGGCGGCGTGGGAAACACCCATAGAAGGGTTCACCAATCCCGGCCTTGCCTGTGCAGGTGGGTGGGGTTATGAATGGGTATTCTCTCTGGTATGGCTACTCCTAGAAACGCACCTGCAGACAATACAAGTGCAGAAAATAAGACGTTGCTCGTCAGTCACGGAAGTCCACAAACTAGAAAAGATTGCAGCCAAACATGTTTGCCTGGTCCGCAGAGGTGCGCTGTCTGAGCCTTACAGAGTCCAGGTAACCAGTTCACAGTGATAGAGCAGGGACTAAATAAAGCGCACTTAAAACGAGCTCAGGTAAACAAGTAGCAGGGCTGATGCGTACTTAATTACGACATGCAAGAGGGGAATTGAGCAGGTTTGTAAATGGAGGAAGGGTTTGCTCGGGGTATACGTCACGAGGGTTCCTAGTGGTACTGGGCTGACCTACTGTACACCGAAGGGAGCTTGGGGAGTTTCCCAGCAGATTATGAAACTAGGCTGTGAACTACTCGCACACGGTGGGCTGTCCCTCACACGCACCTGCCTACACTGTCAGCCGCCGCCATCGCCCACAACCCCAGGGGTATTTCCACTCACCATGACTGCAGCATGCGACGGGGGGAGGCAGCCGGTGCTCTGCTGCTGCCACAGGTGAGCGTCCCTTCCGTTCAGCTCATGCTCTGCCTTGGTTCCCACAATGCCCCGAACTGAAAGTTGCTGAACTCCTCCCCCTTGGAGGCGTTATGGGTCCAACCCGGGGCAAGGACGTGCCAGGTAGCGTGACTCGTTCTGTAGGTAGGTTTCGGAGGTATAGACGCAGCAAACAGGGAGGGAGAGGTGAGTAGGGAGCGGGCCTGGCCAAAGACGGGGGCGTCCACCTTTACCAGCGACTAACCCGGCAGGGAGGGCCGTCTGAGGCGCCTGTACGTTCGTGTGTCCTGCCCCGGCTAAATTATGTTTAAGGCTCCCTGTTTTCCGTTTTTTGTATTATTACAGATAAATACAGACAGAAAGCAACGTGTTTTCTGTCTGCATTTATGTTTAAAAGTGGATAAATACAGAAAATGGTGCTTCTTTTAAGTGACTCAGTATTATCTTTCATGAATTGTAGCCTCTTTTAACTGGCTTAGTGTTACCTTTCATGAATTGTAGCCCAACATCTGAGCAGATGTACAGCATGGGAAATGAAAAAGCAGGTTGACATTTCTTTAAATAATGGCATATGTCATTGTACATTTGTGGGATAATGCTATTATTTAGTGGATGTATTGCTACGTAATATTTGGCAGCTTAAATAGCTAAGTCACGATAGAGATCAAAGTATGAGTACTCATCTATCGGCTAAATAAATATGGAAATGTACAGTTTTACAACTTCATTTATACACAACACAAAATAATTATGGATAAATACAGATAAAATGGACGAACAATAAATATGGATAAATACAGATGGAAATGTTGAAAAAATAAATACCATAATACCTGGAGCCCTAATTATGTTTACGACGCTAATAGGTAAAATATTTTAAGCCCCCTGAGCTGCTGTTGGAATCGTGAACAATGGGTTGACATGTCAATTAGGGCCTTAAAGACCACAAGTTAGACACCTGAAAAATGGTGCTGGCATTTTAACCAACAGTATTTTGCACACTGGAAATGTTGTCCCTTTCTGTACAATGTTAAAAGTGAAACTACAATTCCTATAATGCAGCGTTGTTACCTAATAATGCACCCGGGTGAAGATATGAAAGGTGTAATTAGGTCAGTTGTGTTATTGAACTGTGGTTTGACACTTCTAAATTAGAAGTTAAACTTTTAGTCGTTGAGCTGCTTAAAATAGAAGACAAGTACAGTTTCTTTGAACCCTTCCCTTGGCACTGTGAGAATTGCCTTTAACCTCTCCCTTCATGGGATCCAATCCCTTTCTTAGGTGACGACATTCTCAATTTGAAGGAAACACCCTCTTATGCTGGTGGCATTCATGGCAAGCTATTGTATAAAGCTAGCAATGGCAAAGCCAATAGGTCTGTATTGTTCTTTTTTTTTTTTCGGCACGTTCTTGTAGATTGAAAAACCTACCTTAGTTTTTTTTCTTCTGGCTTCAATATTGAAGGTAGTGTCTGTCACCTGTGGTTTGGAGACTCATCAGGTATGATGGTCCCTTTGGTTTACGTTTGTTTTCACTAATAGTCACATTCAAAATATGTAGGCTATTGTTCTTGAGAAGCAAATTCAGTAATGAACAGTCAAAATATGCAGGCATGGGCTATCGTTCCTTATAGATCGAAAATGCACTAGTAAGATGTCACATTAGGTGTAAAAGGTGTGCATTGGTGATGTAAAAACCTGATTGACAGCAGATCGACTTGGAGTCACCGTTGTTGCAACATCAATATGAGTGTTGTAACAGGAAGACTAAAATGTAGGCACAAAATGGTTTTTGGACGCAAAGTAAACCATACAAGATCCCTTTTCCTTGGAAGAGAGCCCATTACAGCTGCTCCTACCCATTTAAGGGGCTAACAAAGAGATTGCCGACCCGACCAATCTTACCCCAGATATTGCTCAATTGAGAACTACTATAAACAGTGTATGTTCACATTGCACCTTACCTTCCCGTCTTCAAATTCAGTTTTGGTTTGTCTTTTCACCTGGTGTATACTCACTCTTCCTGCTTTCCTTCAGAAACACATCTGATATTTAAACAAATAATCCTTGTTCAATAAACTCGGTTTGGTTGTTTATAAATACTTCCTGCTCTGTAATCTTCCTTTCTCTATTCAAAGGTATTATTGATGTAATTACAAAGGTTGTTTAAAAGATTAATTCTGCACAGAAAAGTCTGTGAACAAAAGCTTTAGGTGCAAATCAACTTTCCTTTTTGTAAATTTTATTATTTTGCCGTCATACAAGTAACAACAACCAACAGTACATGGCTTGCTGAAATGAGTGCCTGATTGCCCCCGAACATCAGGCAAGGGTCCAGATCAATTACATTATGTGATCTATCTGCTTGAAATGATGATCATTCTTGTTCATCGTCTGACAAAGGTAAGTCCTGCATTCTCAAATAACCCAACAGTGGCTTCCAAATGTCTTTAGGCCTTGATGTCGGCGACAACTTCTCCGCATAAAGTTCCAGGTTTTCGTTACAATATACAATCCCCCAGATGCATCAAGTCCAGATTTTGCGAATTCTAAATTGCAAAAAATACCGAATCACAATTTAGAATTCGCAGAATGGGATGCATCAAGAAAAGTGATTAAAAAAAGCGAATCGCAGTCGGCCACAATTGCTGATTGCGATTTTCGCTAAATCGTACAAAATTCGCAGAATCGCCTGTTTCCCATGTTGAAATTGAGATTTCGCAATTACCGAAATCGCAAATTGCGAGCACGCTAATTGCGCGATCGTAAAAACGGGAAGTCGCATTTCGAGCACAATGATGACATCACAACCAGGAAGTAGGCAGTTCCCTCACTCATTCTGAACACAGAGCCTGAGAGAGGAAGAAGCACAGCACAGAGCTCCACCAGACACACCCTGCAGCACCACAACAGGACACACTCACTAAACCAGAATGTCCCAGGAAGCAGCAGAAAGCAGTGCACCTGGCAGAAAATGCAAAATCTAAATTTCTGAGCAGGAGTTGGAGTTCCTCATCGAGGGTGTAAGCAAGGACCATGACAGGCTGTTTGGCAAGGAATCCCGGAAGGTGCCTGAGGCAGACAAGAGGCGCATTTGGCAGCTCATCCGGTCCAAGGTGAACTCTGTTGGAGTGACCCAGCGCTCCATTGATGAGCTGAAGAAGAGGTGGTATGACCTCAGAGGTCGTGCCAAGGAGCGCATTGCAGAGAGGCCGGGGGAGCAACATGCCACGGGAGGAGGAGACCCCACAGTTGCACCCAACACTCCACTTGAAGACCTGGTGGAGGACACAATCAACCCTGCAGCCTGCTTGGGGGTCACCCGGCTGGACACCTCCCGACTCACCCAACAATCCCAAGGTAAGTGCCATGCAACTGCGACTCCGTACCCTAACCATGCCTCCAGAGCTAGCCATTTGATAACCCCAGTAATGCAGGCCATGCACATCTGAAATGCCATATTGCATTGTGGGACCTGTAGTGTTACAATATTTCCCTGATAGCCACACACAGCCAGACCTGTCAAGTGAAACATACCCATAAAGCCAGTCAGGGAATGCAAGCCTGCATGCATGTTGCAACATCCCATGTGCAAGATACATATCATTAATCATGCACCCATTTACATCACGGTTGCTGCAGAACAACCCAGCACAGACAGCGAGGCACTCCAAATTGAGGAGAACCCTGAGGACACCGAGGGAGAGGGCCATCCTGCCCCACGACCTGGAGCATCAAAACCACCAGCACCAGTCCCACCACCTCCCCATGCGGACAGGGCCACCCCTGCAGCTACAGGAGGGCAGCAACCACCCCATGTGACACCCATGGCAGTGGTACAGGCCACACCACCACCCAGGAGGCAGACACGGCGCACAGCCACTGTGCGTTCGCAGTCCAGCGGACTGATGAGGCAGCAGCGCAACGTGGCAACATGCGCTGTCAGGGGGGAACATGTCCAAGATCCAGGGCTGGGTATAGAACGCCGGATGCTAGCTGTCCACCAAAAGCAGGCACGGCACATGGTAGCCATGCAGCTGCAGCTTTATAAGACAGCGCGAAACGTGAGCCAGCTCACGGAAAGCGTGCATGTGCTGACGGCTACAGTCAGGGAGAACAGCCAGATCATGGTGTCACAGCAGGACATCACCGCCACCGCCAGCTGCTGACCCGGCTGTCAGCATATACCAGATCAAACCACCTGATTGGTAATGTGACCTCCCATCTTTCACGCCGGTCCCTGGCGATGCAAATTCAGATGGTGCAATGCTGCCAGGACGTTGCTAGGGCGTTGGAACAGGTCACAACCGCTGTCCAGAATCAGCAGGCGTGTGGCCATGACCATGCAAGGGGGGGGATGATGCCAGTGAGGGCACATCAAGTCTCAGCAGCCTGTCCGTGCCTTAGATAACCGAACGCCGCCGCAGCACCAGGCCCAGTGCAGCATCACGGGTCAATACTGGCGAGGAGGATGTGGAGAGGCGACTGGGTGCGTCCGGCCGGAGGCGCCAGTGATTGCATGTACTCTAGCAGCAGTGCCATGCTGATATGACAAACACGCCTGCTTCGCTATCATGGGGCTGTATGAGGAAATAGTTTTCATGTAATGTGAAAAAAAAATAAAGAAATATTTTTGTGCAAAAAACAATAAGAATTTATTTTAAACGTAAATCCGACTCATGTCATTATTTCATTTGGCATGCATGAGTGCAGTGTTGTGTGAGGGGTATGGGTGCACTAGAAATAGTTCATTGTGATGTTGTTGTGGCGCCTGTGTCCTTCTGCAGGATTCTCCCCGCGTGCATGATGCACATGTGCAGGTGGTCGGTTGTCCCCCTCCGACTCACTGCCAGAGATCTCCACAGGTATCATCCGCTTGGTAGCAATATTGTGGAGTATGGCACACACGGCCACGATGCGGCAGCAGATCTCAGGTTGGTATTTGAGGGCCCCACCAGTCATATGTAGGATGCGGAATCAGCTCTTTAACAGCCCAAATGTCCGTTCAATGCAATTTCTAGTGCGAATGTTTGCAGCATTGTAACGCCGTTCCTGTGGTGTGGCAGGGTTGAGGTATGGGGTGAGGAGGTACTCACGGAGGCCGTAGTCGCTGTCACCTGAATGAAAGGAGCAGTGGGTCAGTCCCTGTTATGCGCAGCTACATGGTCTCGACGTACTGTATGTGGGCATGTGTACTTACCTAGGAGGTGTCCTTCGCCATAGTCACCCCTGGCCAAGCGGGTGTGTATGCCACTGTGCCGGAAGATGAAGGAATCATGCCTGCTCCCCGGGTATTGGGCCACTATGTCAGTGATAATTGTCTTTGCATTGCAGACCATCTGGATGTTCAGTGAGTGGTAGGGCTTGCGGTTCCGGTACATGTACTCTGTCTCAGCAGGTGGGCAGATGTGGATGTGGGTACAGTCGATGCAACCAATTACATGGGGAAATTGCGCAATGTTGTAGAAGGCAAGCTTTGTTTGATTTAAGTCCTGTTGGGTGGTTAGGGAGGTTATGTAGTGGTGTATCCAGGTCAGCATGGCGTCCAGGAAATACCGTAGGCAGCGTGACAGTGTGCTCTGGGAGATCCCCCCCTGCATATGCAACTATCCCCTGGAAGCTTCCGGAGGCCAGGAGGTGCAGGCAGCACAGGACCTGGACATGGGTGGGCACGGCATTGGTCCTCCTTGTTGGGTGCTGCATCAGGGGGTCAAGGTCTCTGATGAGCTTGTGAATCATTGCCCCATTTAGCCTGTATTTGGGGTATATCTCCTCTTCAGTCTGGCCCAGGAGTGTTATCCGCAGCCGGAAGATGCGCTCCTGAATCCTGCGTTGGTTCCGGGCTGCGCGCTGGAGCCTCAGCAGCCTTGCCGCGATGTATAGACCTGGCATTGTGAATGTACTCATGTTACTACTGTTACTACTGTGTCTCCTTAAGTATGTTTGTTTTGCTCCTCTCATTGTTCCTGTTTGAAAAAAAAAAAAAAATCCCCATTGAACTTCATGGTTACCACCTGGTTTGACTTCTCCTTAAATTGCGACTCGCATTTAGCGATTTTGTTCTTTTTTCCGCAATTTGCAATGTTTGATGCATTGTATTTGCGACTTATTTGCGAATTCGCAAATTAATTTGCATAATTAGTGGAAAATCGCTATTACAGATTCGCTAAGGGGGTCCACATTGATTCTGCAAATTTGTTTGCGAATTCGCAAATTGGTGGGGTTTTGCTTCATGAATTGCGGAAGCTGAAATTGTGACCGCAATTGCTGTTTCGCAGCTATTGCAATCACAATTTCGGTTGATGAATCTATGCCTAAGTCTTTTACTCAAGATTCAGGCAGAGGAGCTGCCCTGCTTTCCCAACACATCGCCACCCTCCTATTTGCGAGAAGCAATGCAATTTTTTTATACATTTCCCAGCTTCACCTTTGAAATTAGGCGTTGTATACAATAAACATGCTTTTGGGTAATACTGCACAGCAACATTGGTCATAATTCCTAGTCGAGATACCACCTCAACCCTGAACTCCTGTATTAGCCGACAATACCATGCCAATTGTATAAAATCTGCACCCTGAGCCCGGCACCTTTTGCATTCATCTGATTCTCTGAGCCCATATTTCTGCAGCTGGGCACGTGTATAGTAAACTTGGTCTATATATTTAACATGAATGATACGTAGATTGGCGTTCAAGGTCAGGACATCAGTGAGCTGGCAAATGTACTCCCATTCATTTTGCGTAAGTTGGGGCTGAATTTTTTGCTTCCAGCAGGCCAGGCTGTTATCCGTGTCTGAAAGGCTTTCTTCCCTGACCGCTCGGTATAGCTTAGTGATTAGTTTGTGTCTCGTTGGGCTTGCATGTAGTGTCTGTAGTGTTTGTAGTGTCGGTGGCTCATCCGGGAAGGTGTGACAAAGTGCTCGTACAGCCACCCTCAGTCTGCGATATGTAAGCATGAACAGCGGTGTCTTATTTTGTATGTATTGCAGCTCTTCTGGCGTTAAGAAAATACCATTCGGGAACAAATCTTGTCTATGCCTGCTAGCCTAAGGGAGCGTACAGGCCCCGCCTCTCAAGTGACTGATAGTGCTGCATGATGTGCAAGTTGGAGCAGGGGGGCATACAGCGGAAGTTTTACCACTAGGCGACCTATAGCCTGCCAGGCTGATATGGTACAGTCAATAGTATTTATTTCAGTTTTGGGTGTTCCTCGTTTGGAATGTGACAGGATGCTGCGTAAAGGAATTGGATGTGCATCCCCATCTTCCACCGCTATGCACGGAATAAAAGGATGAGGGTTATACCAGTAATGGGCATATTGTGCTTGAGTACAAGTACAAGTCTGGTACGCTAAAACCTCCTTTTTTTGTAGTCCAATGTAAGTGTATCCCAGCTCAACCGGGTTGTCAGTCTCCCCAGACCAGTTTCAGCAATTGTGAGTGTAAATTCTTAAAATATTGACTGGACAGCTTGATGGGTATATTACTAAAAAGATACAGAAAGCATGGGAGCACAATCATCTTAATGAGAGCAATTCTGTCCACCAGTGATAGCGGCAGCCCAATCCACTGTGCCACCTGGTGCTCTAGCTTGCAGTATGCCTTACCATAGTTTTCTCTCACCACTGTATCTGGGTTGCGATGAATCCAGATGCCTAGATACTTAACAGGATCGACAGGCCACTCAAGGGGGATCTTCAGAGCGTGCGGGCCGTGTCAGAGGCACTACAATCAATTTGGCCCACTTTATACAAAGACCAGAGAAGCGCCCGAAGTGGCTATATTCCCGTAGTATAGGCTCTAGGTACCTCTAAGGTTCCCTAACAAACTGCCCCATATCATCCGTGTGTAGTGAAATACTGATAGGTCTCCATGCTAAACGCAGTGCTGACTCTGTGTTGATACCTAATGATGCAGGCCAATGGCTCCAGCGATATTGAAAAGAGAAGTGGCGATAGAGGGCACCCTTGCCTTGTCCCTCTGAAAATCTTAAGAGGTTCCGAAGTCAGGCCCTCGATCCTTACCCGCACTGTTGGGTCAGTATATAATAGCCTCACCCGCCTACAGAAAAAAACAGGGAACACCATTTTTGTTCCTGTAGTTCAGGGTTTAAGATGTGGAACATGGCAAAAATACTGCGCAGGTTATGCGACGTGGATGTTTCCCGTATGAAACCGGACTGATCTGGCAAGACCATATTCGGGAGCAGGGGCTGGAGTCTAGTAGCAAGTATCTTTGCCAGTATCTTGGTATCTATGTTGATGAGTGACAATGGGCGATATGATTCGCACCTTGAGGGAGGTTAGTCTTTCTTTAAAAGGGCAATAATCAGGGCCTCTCTGAGTGTGGGCGGCAGTCTATCTTTTTCATAGGCCTCCTCGTACATAGCCAGAAAATGAGGTACCTACTTGAATTCCTTATAACATTTTTCTTGAGAGCCTGTCAGGACCTGGCGCCTTCCTGTTTGGGAGAGCCTGAATCGTATCTCTAATTTCCTCTGCCTCAATCGGTCGAGACAAGTATTCCCGTTGACTGCTAGACAGCCAGTCGAGAGCAATATGTGCGAAATATTCTTTCAGCTCGTCTGGTTCTGCCCCTTAGAGGTATATAGATCAGCGTAAAACTTCTGGTATTGAGCTGTGATTTCGTGAGGTGTTAAGTGATCCTTCCCTAAATCGTCAGTAATCTTAGTTATAGTATGGTGATCCTGCCTCATCTTAACTCTAACTGCAAGATTATGACCTGGCCTACTGCCCTCGCCATATGCCCACCATATGCCAGTGCAACATGCCTCTTTGACCGGTATTTCACCTCATCTACCACCAATTCATTAAATTCTAGCACTAATTATTTAATTTTAGCTAGCATAGCAGAACTCGGAGCGGCCTCTTGATCGATTTCTAGCTGTTTTAGCGCAGACTCCACCCTCAAGAGCCGCCTCATGATATCTTTTAGTATGCCTGCATTGGTACTGATGCAAGTCCCTCTAATTGTAGCTTTAAAGGTCTCCCAGATTGTGGCCGCTTCATTCACCAACCCCTTGTTTAGACTAAAGTATTGTTGAATAGCTTCCCTGATCGTGGCCTTGTATGTCGGGTCAAGCAGCGCCTTGGCCCTAAATCTTCATGTAAACTGTCAGGGAATAGAGATCCAGATGTGTAGTGTGAGCTTGACCGGATTGTGGTCTGACAAAGTTCTGGGTAATCTAGCTATGTCAGACACCCATGCATTGACCCCTTCACTGAGAAGCCAGTAATCAAGTCTCGACCAGCTTCCATGGGCAGTGGACATGCCTGTGCCTTCTAGTATATTTACATTCAGAATTCTCCATGTGTCCACGAGACCTAACTCTTCCATCCGCTCTCTAATAACATGAGCAGCCTTAGGAGAGTGCCCCCTCTGCTGACTTGATTCATCCTTGGCGGGATCTCAATGTGTATTGAGGTCACCACCCCATATTATTTCTGATTCTGGCCACTCATGAAGCACTTCCAATAGCCCCTCAAAAAAGTTGGGTTCATCCGTGTTGGGCCCATATGTGTTCACTAAAGTGATGAGCACCCCATGAAGCTTGCCATGGACAATGGCTTATCTGCCGTTATCATCTATCACTGAGTTGATCACAGTGAAAGGAGTACCTTTTTGATAAGTAAAATCACACCCCTTACATAGGATGAATACCAGGAGGCCATCTGATACCCCGCCCAATGTGCACCCATCCTAACATCAGTGTGTTTAGTCAGGTGCATTTCCTGAAGGAGAGCTACCATGATGTGATGTCTATCGAGTTGGGCTAAGACTTGTCTAATTTTCTTGGGGCAGTTCAGCTCGCACATATTCAATGTCACACATGATATTGGAATACTATCTATCTTTGCTACCCCAGCTATCTACTAGAACAGGGACATAGGAGGCAATCAGATGCAACCATGTACACAACTGGAGATACCATGACCACAGCAAGCCATATAAAACAGTCCCACAAATCTCCCCCACCCCTCAACCCAGCCCACCCACAACAGCAACCCAAACATGCTGAGGACAATGTACCCCAGAAGCCCCCCCAAAGTAAGAAAAAACCGAGGATCACCCACTGGAGGGTCGTCAGGAGTCCGAACAGCCTCCACAACGGAGGTGGCCAAGCAATGCAAATCCCAATCTGACTCAAGGCTTCCATGTAAGGGTCTACAGCACAGCTTTCCAAACTTTTCATGTTGGTGACACACCTTTTTGTGAAAACAATTTCAGGGACACGGTAACGGGAGGAAGCGCAGCGAGCGAGCCTGAACCACCTATGGTGGGTTCGGGCCCCACACACCACCCCACAGACACACCACCCCACAGACACACCACCCCACCCCACAGACACACACCCCACACACACACAACCCCCCAAACCCCCCCCCACACACCCTCCACACCCCCCACACACACACCTACACTCGGATTACTATATTCCCTATGGTCGTTATAGTTCATTTCATTTTATAGAAAAGTCATATGCTCATATATTTTCACAATTTGTAATTGCACCAGACTCATGTTTTTTTACTAGCTTTTTTACTCAATTAATATGCTACTTATATACAAATCAAATTCCCTCTTAATTTTTTTAAAGAGAAGCAAATATGGAAGAGAATAGAGTCAAATGATGTGGCTCCTGTGAATGCAAAAGGCGCCCATATTACCAGAAAGACCAAAATCACCACTTTTCAATAACTCTGGAGCAGTTCTATGTCGTCAAACACCCCCACACATGATGTTTAGCCACAAGTGAACCACATTGCAGCCAGTAGCTAGGTTGAAATGCAGAATTCAGTGACTTTGACCAAAAGCAGTTAAAAGTAAAAAAAAAGAAAAGTGTGAGAAAAAATATTCAACAGTTATCCCAACCACATTCGTTGGCACATTCTTAAGTAGAAAGTCTGAGAAATTCCAATTCGATCATATTTGAAGTTATCAAGGTATGCTTGCAGTGTAAGAATTGTAATGAAAGAGCATTATGGCTGGTGAAATATTGTCTTTTCAGCACACGAACAACACGTTTAACTACAAGGGATGTTTAGAAGAAAAAATGTGTATTTTTGCTGTCCGCTAGCATCATGTATTGTGTATTTATCTTAAATATTAGATAATGCTTTGGAAGAGGATTCCTCTCGACTACCACTTGGGTTAATTGAAATGAAATTAGACAGCCACAAGATTACGGACAATTGATAAACAAGCTCATTGTGGAAGGCCATTTCACATTTAAAAGGATAAATCAATGCCTCTCCTTTAACATTGCAGTAAGAAAATCTTAAGTAACGATCCAGGTGAAAGGCATTGAAGCGAGAGGCCTGTCTTCCTAGCAGTGCCACAAAAGTTGAAGGGAAGTTCACTGTGCAGATAAGCAGCTGTGGGCTCTAATCAGATAAGAAAAAAAGAAAAAAATATTGAACCTGCTAATGACCATCGACAGCAACAACTACAGAAAGCACTGGCTCACACACATTACATTCGATCAAATGTGCCGTTATGAGTTTATACAATGGCATAATGTATCAGAGTAAATAAACCACATAAGACAATTTCTCACATGCACGCTATGTCACCCATCTTCTGAAGGAAAAGCTGTGAATACCGGTAAGTCTTACAGCAGCACAACGTGGCCCGTTGCCTACTGCACACGCCAAAGTAAACTGTAAGATACATATTTCCCCGAAGGTGGCGATTTACAGGTACTCAGTATTAAGCCTTAAGCCTGAAGGGCTTCAGCCCCCCCGTCGTGTTTGTCATCCCGGGACCGCTCACAGCCGCACCAGAGCACTTGACAGGTCATTAAAGACCTTGTGCGTGTTAATAGGGCTTTGTTGTTGTTTCACCCCTTCTAAGAGCCCCTGCAGCCTGGCTCTGCCGATTCCCGGCAGAAGTAATCTCATCGCGCGACACACCTATGGCTGGGGCGCGACACAGTAATGTGTCGCGCCACACAGTTTGGAAAGCTGTGGTCTACAGCATGCTCATGTGAATTAGCATAACCCCATGGCGTCAGCCTGCACCCATCGTCAGGCCGAGTCCTCCATTTCCTGCAAACGATGAGCATATCTAATTTTCAAAGGTTTTTTTGCAGGAATTCTTGCACCGTTTTGGGGGAGTTGAAAATATTTTGTTGGCCATCATATTCAATCCGAAGCCTGGCCAGGTATAACATGGCATATGTGATGTTTGCCTTCTGCAACTGTTTCTTGACCGCTTTATACTCTCTATTTGCTGCTTGCACTGTGGCTGTAAAGCCTGGGTAGAATGTAACCTGGAGCCCTGGTAGTTTAGATCAGCTTTCTCGCAGGCCTGGCAGAGGATCGCGTTGCGATCTCGATAGCTTAGAAGTTTTGCTATTACTGGCCTAGAGGGTGCACCTGGGGGCGGCCTCTCTACCAGAGATCTGTGGGCCCACTCAACCACCAACATCGCTGAAAAGCCTTCCCGGCCAAACAGGTCAATGAGCATCTGCTCCACATACAGCTCCATCTTACTGGTGTTTGTGGTCTCCGGAATGACAACAATCCGGACATTGTCGTCCCGGGATCACGCCTCCAGATCTTCATTTCTGGCTTGAATAATATTGAGGAACGTTTCCATTTCATGCATTTGCTTGTTTTGGCTTGCACATCGTCCTCTACATTAGATAGTCTCTGCTCCGCCTCTGCAATTCTGGAGGCTTATTTGTCCAGTTTGGACGCCATGGAATCCATCCACTGGTTTAGGGTGTCCATCTTACTGTCTATGGAAAGAAGGCTCTGTTGCATGGCTTGAAGCATCGCCGCGAGTTGCGTAGAGTCAGGCTCAGCAGGATCTGCTCCTGGTCGCCCTGGTCACCCTGCAATGTTTTTTGTGACTTTTTTTGCCTCAAAGGTTAGCCAAGGCTGCCCCTTGTCAGGCTTACCCATTGTGTTAGTCGGTCCAAAGAAGGGGACTGCCTGCGTGCCAGACAGGGGCTTTAAACTGTGCTAAACAAGCCAGATCCTCCTGTCAGCCCAAACACTTGATAGGGAGCCTTGAAGTCCACATTTTATGCCCACAACAACAACTGTCTACTATCTTTAGCTGCACCTTGATCGCACCCCCAGCTTATCACTGTTTGTTTTTGTTTTTTATCCATCCACCGAACCGCAGACCTTGTGTGTTCTCAGCCTCCTTATCTCAGCTGTGGGTGGGAAGTCCATATTTTTTTTCGTTACCTTCTTGCTGTTATCACAAGGGACTCCCCAGCGCACTGCAGCAGTCAGCGGGAGACTGCATTATCTACAAGCCCTCTCTCTCGCTGCAATTTTAGGCCTTCATCCAGTTCCACAAAATGGAGCCAGCACCAATACTCTGCCTTGTGTACGACTCCCGCGGGCCGCTGCGAGCTCCCAGGATAATTTGCTGTCGCCCTCTGGTGCCATCACAGCCACCGACAATCACCTCAGTTGCTGTGCCAGTGTGCTGTTTTTCATTCGCGGGCACCCCGTGTACCCAGGACGGACTGTGCAGCGATTGTGGTCACGTCTCGTCACCCTCCAGCGGCCCCCTTCATAGCGGTCAGGTCAACTCACCAGCCTCGGCCTCCCGACGTAGGTTGCAGCTCTAATCAGTGCCTCGGCACCGCAGATCCGTTGCCCAGGCAGCACAATTCTGGCCTGCTATCCTGCTGGATGGGGAATCAGCAGGCCATGCGGAAACTCGGGGCCCGGCTCGGCCCCACCGCAACCTCCTCGCGTCTGCTTCACGTCTCTTAATGATATTCCTGGCAGTATGATTAAACTGTGCACCTTCTACACTCTCACCTCTTATTTCAGGGCCCGTGGATGTCGGATGGGAGGAGATTAGGCAGATATGATTTGCCTGGCCGGCGGAGCTGCACTAATGTGCGGCCATCTTGCTTCCGGCTCTCTAGCGTCCCTCCTAGGTGCAAAATCAACCTTGTTGCAAAATCAGTCTTGGTGCTGTGAGAGCATTTGTCAACGGTGCAAACCCGTTTTTAGGTACAAAATCGTAATTCAGGCAAAGTTACAAGGATTGTTTTTTCACATTTAGGTGCAAGAGAAACAATGCAGTACTGACTGCATACAAATAGAATATAGATGTTTCTGTCCTTTGGGCCCACTCTGAGCGTTTTGCTGTCTGAAAAAACAATTCAGTGGACCCTAGCGACAAGCCTTTCCGACTTCTGGTGTACCTTCCCTTATACAGCCAACTGCCTTGTCCTGCTAGAGGAATCTACACTCCAAACAAAAGATTAAGTCTGAACAAAGAAATCTTGACCAGGTAAAGGGACCAAAAGTATCTTGCCAATGAGAGGCCTTCTGACTCTGAGCTTTTCCTGCTGAATCCAATAGCTTCAGCAGGCTCTTGTCCAGTAGCTGTCAGCTTAGAGAGGACTTGATTGGACTTTATCTGCAACCCTGCTCTGCTGGAGGATTTTATCTTCCATTTCAGAGACTTTCAGAAGGTAAAATCTTTGACCTGGATGAATCTGCTTTGTCCATCTGACCTGCTGTCCATCATGGTTTGCTTGAAATGGCTCCTAGATCCCCTGTGACAGAGAACATTGATTCACGCTTCACTTTTTCTTGGTGCTTTGTGCCTTAAATCTTTAAAAGTATATATCTGAGGTTCCCCTTATTGGACTTTTTTTGTTTAGGTGTCCTTTTACTTATTACACTTTTCTTTAATTTTATAAATTGAAGAGGTAGTTTTAATGTTGTTGTTGTACAGTTTTTGTACTTTTTTCAAGTGTTCTTCTCTTTTCCATGAACCCACTCCCCCCTCTAATCCCCTGGTTTTCTCTTTCCTCCCCCATTCAGTTGCTCCTTTTATGGTGCCTTGAAGCTAGATTCCCTTCTAATATTTGCAGTGCATTATAAATAATAATAAACAACGTGTTATTAGGATGTCATCTTTCCAAAGAGGGTAGTGATTGAATGCTCATGGAGACCAAAGTTTTCATCAGAGACCAAAGTTTTCATCCCATGATACATTTTCTTTCTCCCGGGTGTGGGATAAGGATTATTTAGGCATTGATACTGATCTTTCCCCTACCTCAAATCTGATTTTGTCAGTAAAGAGTCCAACTATTTAGTGGGTATGAAAATTGTATTCACACCCCTATCCTTTCTTCTTTCTGTCTGATTGACGGTCAGTTCAATCACAAGGTTCCTTTCTCTCTTATTCTCTATTTC
This sequence comes from Lissotriton helveticus, assembly GCF_964261635.1. Taxonomy (NCBI): domain Eukaryota; kingdom Metazoa; phylum Chordata; class Amphibia; order Caudata; family Salamandridae; genus Lissotriton; species Lissotriton helveticus. The sequence continues at coordinate 445,657,548 of NC_136072.1, read as the reverse complement.
CTGGTTTTCACTCTCCTTTCATTTCTAGTAATTTGAGATGGCCATAGAATAGCATAAAGCATTATATACACAAGCAGCACAACACTTCCCTTAGTCTGTGTGTATATGTGTCACATGGCAGGTGGTCTATAACATCTCTGTATATGGGTGTCTGTATGTCCCTTGTTCTGCATATTTGCACGTTTGTGCCATTTGTCAATGTCTGCATACATGTTGTGTTTTCTGTTTGCATGTGTGAATGTACCATACATAGGAATGCATTGAAAATACCGAATCGGTAAATACCGAATCGGTAAATACCGATTCGGTAAATTCAGAATCGGGAAGCAAGCAAAAGTGAAACTAATGAAAACAGCCAATCAGGTGCTACCACCCTCCCCCTCCCTACCAGGAAGTGGCTACCCAGGCAGCTGCAACTCATTAGAAGGTTCTGGAGAGGCAGTCAGAGCTGAGCAGAGACACAGAGCAGCAGGGAGTGATTTTTGGGAGTTTACCTCAGTGAAAATGGCTAGCAGCAGTGAGAGTCCGAAGGCAGAGAGCAAAAGTAAAGTTCAGCAGCATGGAGCTGCAAGTACTAGTGGAGGGGGTGGTGAGAGTCAACAAACAACTGTTTGGCAGGCACTCCCTCACTGTAGCAGAGTCAGCAAAACGCAAGATGTGGCTTGATAGTGGAGAAAGGGTCTTAGCTTTATTAATATCACTTGTATAAATGGCTATGTATGTTAATTAACGGCTTTTGCTGACGACATAGCCATTTATACAAGTGATATTAATAAAGCTATGCCAGAAATTATCAATGAAGCACAGAAATATGGCTTAGTCTCGGGTTACAAATTGAACGTGAGTAAAACTCAAATTATAGCTAACTATACTCCGGAAACTCTTATCTATGACACTTGCAGAGAAGCTACCTACTTAGGTATTAAACTAATGGCTAAAGTAGGGAAAATCTTGGAAACAAATTATGATACTTTTCTAAACGAAACCACCATAACTCTTAAAAAATGGCACAAAATCCCGCTTAGTCTATTAGGCCGATTAAATTTGATCAAAATGAAAATACTTCCCAAGCTACTCTATCTGTTTAGAGCTATACCACTTCAACCGAACCAACGTTTCTTTAAAAAACTAGACGCCGTTTGTAGCAGTTTTATTTGGGGATATAAAAAGGCACGCAGGGCCATAAAATTTTTGACATTACCAATTTCAAAGGGGGGACTTGCTTTTCCGGACTTTAAACTATATTTTTTGGCAACCTTTTTTTTTTTTTTCGAATACGGAGCTTATTAAAGAAAGAATCTTGCTTATTTTTTTATCAATACTTGTTGGGTACGGACTCAAACCAATTTCTGCTTCGCATACAGGACCCAAACTATTACAAGCGGGTTAAATTTAAGACTGCTAAACATGCCATAAATATTTGAAAGAAAATCATGTACATCAGTCAGTCTTCGTTTTACAACACTGAACTTAGGTTATGGGATAATCCGGGTCTTCCGGGTACTTTCTCGGATGGGACTGGGTCTCGCTGGATTAACTGTGGGATTAACACATTAGGCGATATATTTGGAAATAATGGTATGTTAGACTTTGAAACCTTGAAAACACTAAATGGCGTAACGAACGATATGCATTATAGATACCGCCAGCTGAGAGACTTTTTTATTAATAAAATGAAAATAACTGCAGCTACTCAGTCCGAAATTATAGAGGGTATATATTCTGATAAAACCAAGTCACTCATTAAGTTGGGATACCAACTTCTAACTAAAGACAAATGCGAAAATACTACTAAAATTGCAACTAAGTGGTCTCGCCGTTTAAATCGGGACATAAATTCAGAGCAGATTAGAAAAGCTTTAACGCACCTAAGTGATGTTGTGCACTCCTCTAGCTTAAGACTGCAATCGTATAGGACTACCACAGAACTATACTACACACCGCAGACAATCTCTGCTTGGGCCCATGGGAACCAAGTATCTGATAAAACGAAATGTGTGAAGTGTAACACCTATGCTGCTGATATAGAACATATGCTCTACTCCTGTCCTGCATATTCTAGTTACTGGATGGGAATAACTAAACATCTCCAGGATAGCCAGATTAAGTTACCGGATTTATCCCCTCAGTTGGTCTTACTTGATATCTATGAGACTAATTGTTCCAACCAAGATCTTATAACAATCCTGTTAGCTTGTGCAAGACTTATAATAGCAAGAGCTTGGATCTCTAAGAACACCCCAACTGTAGCCGAGTGGGTAGCATTGGTTATGGAAACCAGAACTATGGAACTTACACTCGCTAAATGTAGAGGACCAAAAACTTTAGCTAGAAAGGAAAAGATTTGGAAACAATTTTTTGTAGTATAAAAAATGGGTTCTGTTGAAGATGTATGTGGGCGTTAAAAAAATCACTACTACTTGCTTTTGTGAAAAAGCTCTCCTTTCTTATATGCAATTACCGCCCACATTTCTGCTCTTTACTATTATGGTCGCCTAGAGGTTGTATACATACTTTTTTCTTCTCGCTTTTTTTTGTATTTTTTTTTTCTCCCTCTTTTTCCTTTCTTTTCTTTGCTCTCCTTTATTCTCTCCCTTTAATCACAATCAATGTAATTTTATGCTTTCTAAAGAGACTGGAAATTGTATCTTTGTATTATGTTTGGCTTCTTTCCGTTTCCTGCAACAATAAAAAATATTAAAAAAATAAATAAATAAAAAAAAGATAGTGGAGAAAGGGTCAATGCTGTGGGAGTTACAAGCAGGAGCATTGATGACCTCAAGAAACGCTTCTACGACATCAGGAGCCTCACCAAGAAAAAGATGGCAGAGCTACATAAGCAGGCTGGTGTCACCGGTGGAGGCAGGAACCCAGCGCCCCCCCCGACTGACCTGGAGGAGTTTGTGGCATCAACCATCGAGCCAGACAGTGTTGTGGGACTGGGAGATGTGGACAGCTCAGCCAGAGCCAAAGGAAAAGGTAAGACGCATGCGCAGCATGACACCTCATACCAACCTGCTTCCCTTAACCCTTTGTGCACAGGCCAACCCCAGTCCAGTACTGCTAGCACTATACAGGAGCAATGCATTATGGGAAATATAGTCACCTAATATAAGACCATGTGTAACTACACAGACATCAGCAAGGCAGTGAAAGTAATGCTGAATAATGACAGTAAAATGTGTAAAGCATTTATTTTAGTGACTGTGACACAGTAGCACTCAGTTGACACACGCTTATTTATACCTAGGGGCAACATCAGCCAGTCAAGCCACAGCAACAGCAGGGACTGCACCAGCGAGGGAGGAGAGTGACGAGGCAGGGCCAAGCCATGTCCATGCCTCGCAGGAGGAAGAACACACAACTGCCATCTCCCAGGAAGAGGAGACAGTCCAGACCCCCGAGTTTCCCCACTCCCCACACCTCTCACAATCCCCTCCATTTCTTTTCTCTCCTGAGACCTCCCCATCACTGTTACTGCCTGCACCTGCAACCTCACCAGCCAGGAGGCGAGTCGTGGCCCCACTGCCAGTGATGGAGGCAGCAGAGGGAGAGGCTCAAGCCACTGCACCTGAGAGTCCTGCTGCACTGCAGCCCACCACAGAGTCTTTCACCTCGCGCAGACGGCAACGCAGGCCCAGCAGTGCAGGTGTTCCTGGAGATGGCACTGTGTTCCGTGGGCTGGAGGGGAGCATGGTGCGCATCCAACGCATGCATGGGAAATCAATACAGGCCTGCCACCGCCAATTTCGTGTCCTAAACCAATAAATTGGAGAAATGGGAAGGGCATCAGAGACATGGTAGAAAGCAACAGGGAGATATCAAAAACCAATGCTGACCTAGCTGCAGGAATGCAGCAAATGAGCACTTCAATCACCCAGCTGTGCTCAAAACTGGACAGCCTGGAGCACACAAGGCGCAGGGACGCCCGTGTAAACAATAGGGCCATGAATCATCTGGCCACTGCCACATCACAGCTATGCCGTAGAGGCATTAACATGCAGGAAAGCCTCACTCAGAACACGGCTGAGGTCACCAGGGGCATGGCCAGGATCACCAGTGCCCTCGAGGCAATGATAATATCACACACTGCACTGAATCCTGCCCTGGATGTGGCTGAGGGAGACGACCGCAGTAGCCGCAGCAGCTTGGCAAGCGCTGTGGTTCAGCCACGTAGGAGCAGCAGGCACCCAGCTGAGCCTGCAGGCCATGAGGAAAGCAGTGAGCAACATCCCAGTGGCTCTGGGAAGCGCGGGCGCAAATGACTTTGCCGGTGTGGGTGATGTAACCCAGGACATGTAGTCCCCACCTTTCTTTTCTTTAATTTGTTGCACTTCAGTGCATGAACGTTGTGGCAACATTAAATGACGTTCTTCTCATTCACAACCTGTCTGTGTCTCATTACTTACTCTGAAATAGTTGCGTGTAATCTCCTCACGTCTGTATCTGCCATCACTTGGTGTTGTCACTCCAGCAGGTGGTGTGTCAGGTACAGCAATGTCGTTGTCATGATCCTCGTAGTCAGACAACTCCACCTCAGTACCCTTCTTAACAGCAAGGTTGTGCAACATGGCACAGGCAGCAATTATCTTACAGCAGGTGATGGGGGTATACTGCCTTGCACCTCCACTCTTGTGCAAGCATCTGAATCTGCTTTTCCAGATACCAAAGTCCTTTCAACAACATTCCGTGTGCTTTTGTGGGCCCGGTTATATCTCCTTTGGCTGGGTGTTGAGGGGTTGAGGTAGGGGGTGAGTATAAAAGAGCGGAGGGCATATGCACTGTCTCCTAAAAGGAAAAGGTAATACATTAGTCACATGCATACATTTACTTTTTACTGCAAAAGGTATTATGGGGGTCAGACACTGTGTCTTACTTAGGAGGTATCCTTCACCAAATTCCACTGCAGTCAGCCGTGCATAGATGCCGCTGTTTTGAAAAATATAGGAGTCGTGGGTACTCCCAGGGAATTTTGCCACAATGTCAGTGATGGTGCACTTTGCATTGCAAATCACCTGCACATTGATGGTGTGGGTTGACTTCCTATTCCTGTAGATATATTCTGTGTCAGCAGCGGGACAAATGGGAATGTGTGTGCCATCTATGCAGCCAATAATATTTGGAAATCGAGCCATCTGGTAAAAGTCAGATTTTGTTTGCACCAGTTCAGCATGGGTAGCAGGAAAATAAATGTAATGCTCCATCCTGTGTAACATGGCGTCAAGGAATTTGTGGAAAAACCTTGACAGGCTGCTCTGTGTCACCCCACCTACCGCAGCAACCACGCTCTGGTAGCTCCCAGACGCAAGCAGGTGGAGGCTGCACAGCACCTGCACATGGGGTGGAATTGCATGTGCCCTTGGGGTAGTGTGCTGCAACAGTGGTTGGAGTTCCCTGATGAGCTCCAAGATGGCGTCTGGGGCCAACCTGTACCTCTGCAGTATCTCTGCCTATGTGAGCATGAACAAGGTGACCCTCTGCAGGTAGACCTGCTCCTCTCTCTGCCATTCCCTCTCTCCTTCCTCCTGTAGCCGTAGCCGTCTTGCAATGACATAAAATGCCGCTATTGTGCAAACAGAATTGCATTTTGGGTCCTTTTTTATAGGTTGCACCTGGTTACCACCTGATTCCAATCCATGGTAAATACCGACTCTTAAATACCGAATTTGAAGCAAATTCGGTATTTAAGAGCTTCCCTACATCTCAATATCCATTTTTACCACTTCTTATTTGCCGATTCGGTTTTTTACCGAATCGTAAAAGTTACCGATTCGGTAAATTTACCGAATCGCAAACCGTTGCAAATCAGTAAAATTACTGATTCGGTAAATTTACCGATTCGGGCTATTTTCGGTCTCCTACATCCCGAAAGCTCAATACCGGTCGGTAACGGCCGAAAATACCGGTTTTCGTCCGTTACCGACCGGTATTGGGCTTCCTACATCTGGCCCCTAGTTTCCAGTCCTATACTTTAACAATTTTGTGAATTCTAGTAGCTGTAGTCATGGCTAGCTTCATAAGGGATCCTAAAACACCTAAACCAGATTTAGAGAAAAAACAACCATGACCGGAAAATCTGCATCCCATTGATGTTGAGTTCGTCTGATAACAGTTAGCCATTTTACTTGACTGTTCAAGGGTAGTTACTCACGCAGCCATGCTTGTACCACGAGGTACATCTCCGGTTTGTATGACACAAGTAATTACTCTTAATGTTTAGTCAGAACTATGTCCTTAAAGAAGAATATGTAATTGGTTCCCTGCTTGATAGGTAAAGAGAGTTAAAATAATGTTTACAGATCAAAACATCCCCTCTTATGGGGCTGAGATAGTAACATTGCTTATGTAGTCAGTCATTTACTGTGTAAATATGGACTCTATGACAAGTGTTAGTCAGTGGGAATGGCTTTGGCGTTGCTCAGTAACCTTTGAGTCTTTTTTTTTTTTGTAAAACATTTTTTATTAATAAGAAACAGACATCAGCAATACAACGACATTTCAGAGGGAGTAGTACAATAGGCATCATCGGTACAGTAGGTAAGTCACAAACCTTTGAGTCTTAGATGCTTCTGTACAGCTTCATCATAGTATTGATCTTGGCCTAGTTTGTTATTCAAGGTAATGACCCACTTTTTCATTCTGGCAAAAAGTAATTTTCTTGTAGGGCACGTCTGAGCAGCAGGGCATCTCCAGAATCTAAGCCTATTCCTGCCAAATGTCTATGTTGGCTGTGCCAAGTCTCCCTCGGACGGGAAAACCAAGTACTGCTACTCGTTTGATCAGGCCGCATTTTTCATGCTATAGGTATCTGATGAAATCTAGATTCAACTACTGCACAAGCTTCCTTCCAATGCTTTTCCTGAAATCAGAGGGGAAGGCTGATTTCGCCAAATCCAGCAATGTTAGTTTCACTTCTGACGAAGGCAGTGTTCTTGACCATAGTCAGGTTTCCTGCTGCCACCATAACATAGGAGAAGGTAAGAAGATTCCTCATAGTGTGGCAGGAAGAAGTTAGCTGGTAGGTGCTCCTTGTGTTGACAATGGGTACCTACAGATTTTCAGGGCACTCTCGCTGAGAGAGCAAACACAAGTTATCACATCCAGAAGAAAGAACGAAGATAAGCTAATTAGAACCACCATTTGTGGTGGCACTCACAATGTCCTGTACAGTAACTTAATCAGTCTGCATAAAACCTACACAAAGCATAGCACTTTCAGCACACTGTACACTATGGGTGAAATAAGGACCACTTTAATGTGGCAGTACGGTTTTGGAGGAAAGAAGCCATTAGTCTCTCTCCCCTTTTGGGGTAGAAGTAACAAACCCATTGCCACTCTCCTTGTAGACTTCTTAAACAGTCACACACCCTGTAGGATGGTATGGGGCCGGTACCCACCCTCGTCAGTAGGCAGTGGTACAGTTTGGGTACATCCTTTGGGCCAGGAATGCCTTGCATTTTGTTGTTGAACATAATGGAGCTTAGCAAGTGAGTAATTGATTGTCATGGTCGCTGGGGGATAACTTGGGATATATCTAAGGGAGCATCTGGGCAGGGTGGCTCGATTTCTGTATCCATGCAATAGTATTTGTTTCTATATTGTTCTTTGATCCATGCAGGTCATTAATGTGCAACATCAAAATCTTTTGAGCATGATAGACATGTCCTAAAAAGAAAGAGATCGTCAAAGGAATTTTAAGAAACAGACGGAGTAAAAACAAAAGTGTATTATTTGACACCATAACCAATGAGTATGTTCATTGCCAGCCTAGTGGCTCGAGCTACATCAGTTTACCTAAAAATATCGTTTTGGACAAAAACCAAAGAGTATTTACTAAATAAAATGTATTTACATGCATGCCAGTGTTTTCCCTGGAACTGAGTTATGTCAATCCTAGACCCTGTGCATACTTCTGCAAATTCAGCACTGGTGAAGCTTAGTTTTACGCTCCTTTTTTGTTTGTTTTCTTTTGATAGTTTCCGTAGGAGTGCATTATAATCCAGAGAAGCCTGCACTCTCGTGTATTTTGTGTGACACATTTGGGACCAAAAGGGTTTACGCTCAGGATGTTGTAGGCTTTTTTTCATCTTACAATGCATATCATGTCTTTGAACCTCTTACGGCTCACAGTATTTATTGCACAGCTTCCTCTGTTCAAAGTAAGGAACTTATTTGAAGTTTGGCGATGACCACCCGTCAGATTTGGAGATCTGGACGTGCCTGGTAGAGATCTTATTGCCTTCAGCGGAGACTCAATGGGGGCTGACCTGAAGGCACTGGAGGTTTGCTGAGAGGCTCCCACGTCTCAGGTGGCTGCTCAGAAAAGTGCATTGCTTTTTAATAACAAACTTTCAAAACAGAAGTTTGTTTAAAAAAAAAAATTAAATAACTCCTGGAGTTTTCTCCTAGGGTGTGGAGTTCATCTTTATTACATAATGTGCGGAACCACCTATGCTTTTCCTTGAAGAGAAAAAAAGTACTTCCACCCTAAATACTTTAGATGGTTTAAGAAGCTTGGACTGACGGTTCAAACGTTTGCACCGGTGGAACCATCAGGGGCTCTGCCAAGAGAAACATGCTGTTTGGTGGACAGAATTCTCTGCCACTTCTGTGGTTGAGTATCCTGTCTGCCAAACTCTTACTAAGCCCGGCTCCTCCTTCTGCATGTCCCCTCTAGTTCCGGTCTCACATTTTATATCCTTGCTTTTCTCTCCTTTTAGTCTCTCGCTACACAATCTATGTGCCTCTTCGGTTTTCTTTCTAATTCCCCTTTACCATTATCCATCTCTTTCACACATTCTATTCTCAATCCTTTTAGTTCTTGGCCCATGTCTTCTCCTCTTCGTATTTTTGTTTTCTACTTCCCTTCCGTCCCATCTTTCACCTCTGAAGTTCTTCTTGCCCTCTTTTCATATTCAATCTTTTTCTTCTTCTACCTTCTCTCTTCCAAGTCTCTCTACACGCTGTCCCTCTCTCATATACATCTGCCTCTTGCTCTTTCATTCAGGCCTTTCTGAATTTCGATTCCCCTCCTCTGACTTTTCACTGAACTCAGTCTGTCTTGCCCTCTTCCATTACTAATGTGTGCTGTGATCCTCTTCATTTCCACCTGGCTATATGCCTATCCTTTCTCTTTCCCTGAGTTTCTAGTCCATCTCCATCACTTGTCAACCGTCTCCAGCCCCTCTGTTTAAACTGCTTGGAGTCTGCTTTTCTGTTTCATGCCTTGCTCTGACCATTTGGAGTGAATTCTCTCATTCCTTGGGCTCCTTGTCCCTCACTTATGTAAAGCTTTGCAATACAGTCTAGCCCAGTCGTGTCTTGAGCGCCATTCTTTAACAATGGCTGGTCCTTTTCTCCGCTCCAGTCATTGTCCAGTCCTCTATACTCTCTACTTTCCCAGACTTCATATGTTTGCTTCCTCTCTACGTTTCCAGTGTCACTGTTTCTCTCTAGTTAAGTTTCCAGGCTATGGATGTTCCAAGCAGCCCTGTTCACTGACAGTACTGTGTATAAATATAAATGCTATGCAATCTGTATGCTTGTGTGCCCTGAGCAGTGAAAGCTCTGAATAGTGGCAGGCCTGAACCCAAATGGCTGTGTGTTGTAGCATCCCTGTGCATAATCAATTCAGCACAAAGACTGCATTAGTTAGGGATAAAAATGATAGTATGGCTGGGAAAGATATGCCACCCTGCCGTTCTTTGACATTTGCTGGTCCTTTGTTCCTCCAGCAGTATATTTACACGTTTTGAGTTCACTACTTATGCTCCTTGTTTTTTGCAGGTCTTTAACAACAGGTAGCATCTGACCCAGCGTGCTCGGCCGGACCCTCCACCCCCGTGGGTTTTCGCCCGATTTTGTTACAGGGCCGATATTGCAACTATGCTGCTAAAACGGTTCTCGAACAAAAACAGCAACAGCCCCCAGGGGTCCAAAACCGGCCGCCACCTGTGCAGCGCAGCGGGGGATTGCCCTGTGCCCGCTACGGCCAGTCCGGCCCTGGCCTTTGTGCTTGTACTCTTTGTTGGGTAATAGCAATCAGCACATCCCGGAAAGGATTTGCTGTTTGCTGTAATTGGCATCTCTGCTTCTCCACAACCCCAGGCATGCATGTGTGTCAGTCTATGTATAGCATGTTTCATGTGTATTGTGTGTTTGGTAAACTGCTTGCAATGTGAACCGTGTACTGTGATTGACAGTGATTTGTTGCACAATGGTAGCATCCATTTCGGTTTTCTGTGCCCTTGCAGTAAACTTTGCAACATCCATTCCTGTGTCCAATTGGCTTTTCCCCAAACACCCTGCTGCTGTTTGGTGAGCTGGGGTAATTATAAACATTGGCTTTTTTGCCACCCTGCTTCTGCCTGCCATAATACCAAAGCTCTCTTTCGCCCCTTTTTATTGTTCGGTTTTGCCATGCAACATGAACATCTTGGGGAAAGTCCAATTTCTTTGAAAAGCTAGTCTATGGCAGCCCTCCACAAGTATACTCAGCCACTCACTATGGCAAGTCAGATTTTATCAGGTTGAGGTAATCTTAGGACCTACTGGTCCATTCTGTGGAACGAACTTGAGTTGGAAAGGAACAGGTGTTTTGTTAATTCAGAAAGTGAATGAGCAATAAAGATGCCTTTAAATCTTGATTCATCTGTTGTCTGGTCAAAGACCGGTCAATGTCAGTTTGTCTTTTTACCAACTGCTGCTTATCATATTCTGGAAAATGATATTTACTTTTCTTGCTCTTACTACAGTCAAAGGATTTTGTCAAGTGAGCTGTCTGACAATCATGGTGAAACAAAAGATGTAGGGTGTCAGTTTATTTTCTAACACATAACATTTAAATAGCTTGTAAATTAGTAGTATAAATAGTTCAAAATATATCTGGAGTTACGAAAGCACTTTATTTGTTTTATAATTCAAAAGTGTGATGCAAACAAAGATTTAAATAGGAGCAAAACAAATCGAAAAACTTTACTTGGTGATGTGCAAATGGCAAATATTTTCAGAAACTCAATTTGCAAACATTGTTTGTACACTGTATGGTTATATCAGTAAAACTGTCAGTGGGAACATTTGTGGCCATTTCAATGGAAAATGTGCTGACTGCAAATGACAGTGTTCTACATCTTCATACTTTAGTTATGTATTTATTATAAGTGAGAGTTTTAAAGCATGATTTGAGAAACCTTCGCGCCCCGCCCTGATGACAATGCTGTTAATGAACTAAGAGGAAAGTGAGGGATCATGTACATCCTACATGTGGCTAGATTTGTTTTTATATATGGAGCAAATGTTTAGTCTATTTAATCAAACAAGAGGTTTTTTTTGTACATCAGACATGCCGAACTTGCATATCTGAAGGTGCTCTCATATGTGATAATGAAGAAAGGGGTGGCTCAGTGAATTTGAAATATATGCCCATGATCAGATAATTCGTAACCATTTTGTAGGTTAAGAGCATTATAGTTTGAGTAGATTATTTAAGTCACTAGACCTGCAGCTCTGGTAACACTTCAATAATTTTGTGATGCTTGCATGCAGCTTGACCAGTTGTTACAGGCCTACCTATGCCATTTCACAAAGTCCAGAAAGAATATAGAAAAGTTGGGTTGTTGGTTTTTTTTGGGCTGAAAAAGAGTTTGGAATTTTGAAAAATGCTTTAGTTGACCCTGGATTACTGTTTTTCCAAAGTAGGATAAACTCTGTCCCCATCCAGGGAGCAGTGGGAATTCGTTCTACTTCTGTTGGAGATTTTTAACCAGCCCAGAGAGACATTTGCAAAGGATAGGACTCTTAACCTGTTTGCCTTTCAAGGCTCAAAAGAAACCTAGCAAGTGGAAAAGGCCTGCTGGTGCAAACGTGAAAAAACAGGGAACTGTGATGCATACAGTGTGAGAAGAGAATGAAGTTTGAGACAAGGAGGCCAAAGAGCATAGACCTGTTGTACGGTACTTATGAATTGAGTAGGACTGTGTATCCGGACAATATAAGCATCTAAATATGGGGACCGAGTCCATCCATACCATCAGAGTATGTTGCCCCATCCGGACCCCTAACCATGACAGAGTACCAGATAGTATCTGCACCATCAGAACATAACCACTCTAATTCTCTAAGGAAATCATTTAAACAGATCCACCCTTTCATTGTTACTTAAGCATTCCCAGAGGGAGACACAAGAAATGCACAAATTGGCTTTTCAAACATTTATTGAAGCAATGGTGTTCTTATGTAAAAAAAAAAAAAACATGAGCAGCAATTATTAGCAAAAGGAAACAAATCATTGTTACCAGCATTAAAACAATGGTGAAACGATAAACAGTTCGACCTATATGACCAGATTGCATGATTATATGATAAACCTAACATTACCTACACTAATGAGAGCATAGTGAGAGTACCCTCAGGCAGATCTCTTGGGACAACCAAACTCCCTATACCTGTGTATAATATATCAGGAAACTAGTCTGGTGTAGAACAGGAGACCGTCCTTTGCAGGATAGAGATTGGAATCAGCAGGGCTGCATCTCAGTCACTGCGTCCAGGATAATCTATAGAAGTGCCCCTCTACTGCAGAATGTGCAGAGGGGGCTTGATTTAATAAAACCATTGTTGTAATCGTACTGTGTCAGAGGTGCAGTGTTGATGTGCCGGATTGTATTTGCCACTCAGAGCGGTCTCCAGCCAAACAGCTAAAAACAAGAGTAATATGCTCGATGTTTCTAGACTTGGATGGAGTGTACTAAGCCACTTGATAATGTGCTTACTAAGAATGCGATCATGTACTTGCAAAGCATGTAGAAAGTTACCTTTAAAAAGATGTCCAGTTTAAACGTGTAACTGAAATGGCGATTTGTGCTCAGGCCGTGTGGAACCCCACAACAGTTCAAGTGACCAAACCCTGCGGTGAGAATGTCTTGTGTTGAGAAGGAGTGCCCATGTGGTGAACTTGCCTCATTCTTAATTCACCTTGTACCAGCTATGGCATTGTGGAAGCCCATAACGGCACCTTTTTAAGGTCCCCAGGCAAATAGTTTATTTCTCTTCTGCCTAAGCTATGGGAACGGGTCAGGTTGGCTGTTTGTGGTTGGTGCGATTCCCAAACTGTTTGAATTGTTTCTCTAGCAATTCGGGCTCCAGATGTTTGATTCCAGAGAGTTAGGTGATGTCCTAGTTGGGCTACAACCCTCTAAATGTGTCTTAACTGGAGAACCTGTGGGTGATCCTGCCAACCCAAAATCTTAGCAGTCTTTGTCCTGTTTTGAAATACAGACCACTGATGTTTTGGTGTCCCCTTGGGTTGTCATTTGGAAACCAGTTCAATTCCAGCCGCAGTCCCCCATCCCGTGATGAAAAGTGACTGAGCCAAGTTTTCAAATGAGTTGGTAGCATCACATCCCTCCCACCCCCAAATGGGGTTTGTGTGGAACTGCAGGACCACAGTAGTATTGTTATAGGGACATACAGATATTGTGAACTGAAACAGTTGTACCTTGACTTTTCACTTTGGACAGGGCTCATGAACATTTCAGTATGGACTTGGGTTACATAGATATTTAGACTATTTTATTGAATTATCTTCTCTGGGCACAATCTGATTTTTGTGTCCAGCCATAGACACGTGGCAATTGAGAAACCGGGGCAGAGCTTTTCAGCATTGGATCTAGGATCGATGAAAAGCCACAGAAGTTGTGTTCATGCCAATTTCAGGGCTGCCTCTAAAGTTGGTTCTGCCAAGTGCGAAAAATCAAGTTTGTGAAGTAACTAACTGGGCTATTGAATGTGGTTTACAATTGTACCTGAGGGCCCTACAATAATAGTGGTCAACACAACCACAGTAGCATCACAGATACTTCCCAGTAAACATTGTGCAGGGTCTGGGCCTTACTCCTTGCACACATGTGACCCACACACAGACCGCTTGGCATACCATTAGTCTTTTATCCAGCTCTTAATTCGTTCATCACATGTGTGCACACAATTCTTTGTAGACCAGCAGCACAGTGCATATACATTCCTACAGACCGTGTGCCAGTTCTGCTCACTGGCTTCCAGTCATGCACACTGCCACACATGAAGGCCACTGTGCGCTCTGCCATCTTTGCAAACAATGGCTTGATCTAAAGCAAATTCGATTGTGCTAGAGTGCCATGTAGAAGCAGAACTGCCAAGTGTTCTAATGTCATGTTTTATCGCCTCAGCTAGTCCAGGTGTTTTAGTGAATATTTTGCATGTTGGGGTTTTTGTTCGCACACTTGAAATATTAAAAGCAAACTACCTGCCACAGGTTGAAGCAAGCATGGACAAATTGAGCTATTAGTTCACAATTGGTACTGCAGACAATAGGTATCATGCAATTTTCTGCTTTAGCAATCCTTTATCTATAGTGAGGAAGCTTTTTGTCCTTGCTGAAAGAGCAACTTGCTTGGGTGGGGAATTGAGGGAGCCCTGAGCATTACATACAGTGAGGCAGGCAGCCATAAATCAATAGGCTAACAGCTTTGGAGCAGATGGCTACCAAGACATTGGCTGAATTGGGATCCTGGTCAATCTACTCTATTACTGCCCTTGTTAGGCAGATGATAGTGAAATATGTAATATCTGTAGACCTTGAGCGTAATATTAGCCCTTCACATAGGAACATGTTAGTGGTGCAAGTGATCTGTGAAATGTAATTCTTTGGGTGCTATGTATGTCGTGATAAAAAATACCTCTAGGTTTGTAAACGTTTAAATCCTAACAAGCTCACAAAGCAAAATGAGCAGGAAATGTCTATTGCACCAATATTCTTTGTAAGCCTACCTGAAGATGTGAAACCGCATTATTTTCTGAAATCCAGGATTCCATGCTAGTAAGGATTTAGTAACATCTTTTGGGTACTAGTAATAAGGCTGATTGGATGATAATGTATAAGGTCATTTCAAAACCCTGGTTTAAAAATCTGACCAATTTCATCCCCCATCTAGGAAACAGTTATTTTGGCTCCTTGTAAAATCTACGGTATTTTTTCAGAACTTGGGGACTCCACAGATGTTTGTTATTGGGTCGCACTAATAGGCCCTCATCTTAGCTAAATGTGTCTATCATAATCATTAGCTTAACCAGGCTTATTGGAAGACTCTGCTTTAACGGCTTGCTAATTGGGATACTCCTGCCATATAGTTTGGAAAGATAAGTTAGCCAGGCATCCTCAGTTATTTGTACCTCTGGACGGGGTGGAATATCTTTAAGGCTATAAGTAATAGCTTGCCATAATTTCCTGGTAACGGCCAGTAGCTCCCTTTACCCCTCTTCGACCTATACACAATTCTTCAAAGAATTTGTATTTACTTTTAATTTTCATATGCATAACCTCAAAAAACAAGGATCTCTCTTCAATCGTCATACAGAAATCAAATGCTGAAAATATGGTGTCAATCGGGTTTGCAGGACAAGTCGTGCTGCATACAAACACACAGTCTGGAATTAATCATTGAATGTTGGGTGGCGGCGGTAGTCTAGTATTTAGACTAGGCCATAGATCTGCAACTCTAATAGCACACAGTGGTAGGGTAAAGCATGGTGTAATGGGGATGGGGGTTCGCTCTGCAGGGATATGCCTCCAAGTCAGGTTGTCCTATCTGCATTCCATGTAAGCAAATAGTCATGCAAGGGTTGCCAGATCTCTTTTGGTTGGGAGGTGGGTGGTTGCTATGCAGCGTAGACCTATGTAGTTGTGTCACAGTATACCATGCTTTGCAGCCATTCTGATTTGGTGAGGCAATGTTTGCTTCCCCAGTACAATGCTAATCCTTGCTTGGCAAGCAATAACTCAATAGAGTGAATCTACAGACCATTCCTGGCACATCTTTGATATGTCCCTGGAGAACCAGCAAGGAAATTGGTGTAAGAATGGTTTCAATCCTGGTGGAACTGCCATCCACTATGCCTGTACGTGAGGGCAGCTCCAGGCCAGGCGCATGGCATTGGCATCGGCATCGGCATCATCTGCCTTGCATTTGGGGCATTGGGATGTTCATTTGGGGACAATTCTAGCCTGATCATGAGGTCTGGTATAAGCATGGAAGAGAAATTTATAATGTAAGTGTTTGTGTCTATGATTTGGGTAAATACGTTCAGTTTGGGAGCAACTGGAGTGCCAGGTCTCACCTGGCAGTGAATGTCCCAAATCCCTCTCCCATATCACCCTGCTCTAATTTCATTGCGACACATGCCTGGTACATTCTGGAGACTAGTCTCTCTCCGCCCCCCCATCTGCCACAGTAATAACTAATGGCATTGAAGGGAAGTCATCTGGGGTCAACAAGTAGGAGGGCAGCTGGGCACACAACGTGTTGTGTATCCTCCCAAAGTATAAAAGGATCCATATGTGTTGTGTCACCAAAGTAAGTAGAGTCTGTGTGCGTGATGATGTGGCCATCTTGGAAGAGGTCTCCAAACATGTGTAATTTATGGGGTAAGAGAGTACGCTGTACCAGCTTTTCTTGTGTGAGGTTGAAGCCAGGAGTTGTGTCCCAACAGAAGAGCAAGTGAGTAGAGCATGCCACCTTGAGAAGGGGGAGTAGCTTCCTCCGTGTCCAGCTAGTAGTAGACCACGTCTGTATATTGGAGGGGTCAATGGGTATACTTTTTAGAAGTGTTGAGGAGAGCGGTACACATCCCGGTTGGTCCTCTCTGTTCCTGCATACGGTAGGCAGGTGTCCGCTTGATACCAATGGTATGCAAATTGACATTGAACTGCAAGGTAATACAACTCTATGTCGGGCCCTCACAATCCCCCTCCCATTCCTCCCAACTCCTAGAGGAGTGCCAACGTGTCTCATTTTGTCCGGGGTCTGTCTCCCGCTTAAATAATTCTGGCCAAAAGGCTTCTCATGGTGGCAAAGAAACTGTCAGTTAGGGGAATTGGTATGTTCATGAATAGCTATAGGAAACGTGGGAGGACTACTATCTTATGTGGCCTGCCATGGACAAGAGCAATTTGATCCACCATTCTATCTGTTTGGTCGGTTTGTCCATGACTCGCTCACAGTTCAACTGGATTACCATGTCTTTCTGCCTATGTAGTACCTTTCAAAGATATTTAGTGGATTCCTCACACCAGGACAATGGGAATTCTAATGTGTCAGGAGTCATGGCTTCGGTGAGAGGAAAGAGTTACGATCCAGCCCAGTTAATGGTGAGGCCGGAGAGGCCATCAAATAATTTCTTGTATTAGGGGGGCTAGATTGGCCGCGTGGTGTCATGCAAAATGAAGGGTGTCCGCATATCTGGATGTCAGCAAGGGCCACGCACCAAATTGTAAACCACTGCGGAGGTGCCTCTTCTGTAGGTGACAGGCCAGAGGGTCCATGGTGATGATGAAATGAGCAGCAACAGGGCACATCCCTGGCAGGTCCCCCAGTCACCAGGAATGGGTCAATAAGAGAGCCATTGACCCTCAGTCTTTCCTTTGGGTGGGAGTAGAGTAGCATGATAAGAATAGTCTATTAACGGGGCATTCCCAGTGATCCAGCGGAAGCGTGTGTAAATATTTTGTGAACTCAGACATAAGCTACCTTACACACCATAAACTCAATCCTGAGCAAAACTATGCTCAATTGCACAGAGTTTGGCCCAAAGATACTTTTTAACAAATCACAACCATAAGGTCCTCTTCTAGATCTTTGTGAGAGATAATAGGAACTTAGATAATTAGAGACCGAAAGCCACTCCTTCATTAGGACCTGCAATAAAGAAGTGCCAAGCTATTAAAAATACCTGCACAAATATCAATAATATCACCAATAAAACACAATCACATGGAATAGTCATTGAATACCTTTATCTAAACTTCAAGATGAATGATTATAACACAATAGAATAATTTAATATCAATATTTCAAATTGTATACAGGCAAAATCACAATATATCACAGCTTAGAGCAAAATATATCATCAAATAACATCATGTGTGAGGAGAGCAAGAGAGAGAACACATTGCAAACACAATATGCAATTTGGAATCATACAAACCAAGAATCGGTTGTAGATTATTCAGAACCAGGTCACAAAATGAACCCGCAAGATTACTAGAGTACAGCGTGCAATAGGTGGAGTCATTTAGGTCTTCAGCTGAAAGATTCAACCTGCGCGACTTCACCAGCCAGGAAACTACAGAGCTAATCAGGAGAGTTCAGTTCAGGGAAATCAGAGTTCAAACTGACAGCATATCTAGCTCATGATTTGCAAGGAAAAATAGCTGCACACGTCCTTTTCCCACAAGGTAATTATACCTTCATACACAATCAGTTCCTTCTCACAAAATAACTTTTTCACAGTTTGCATAATTTCCATTGGTTAAGGTCTGTGGTGCCACTATGGTGTGATAGTTTGCTAACCCAAATCCTCTGGAACCCATACGCAATATCTTTATTCAATGTTTTTCTAGTTCTCTAAGAATGTTGAGTATCATTTCCCTTAGGAAATAGGAAAATACATTTGCAACCTAGCATGTCCGCTCCACGCACTTCCCTCGAAGCTTGCCAAAGGGTTGTTACAGTTTTTCTAGATACAGAGAAAATGTCCATTATTCAAATTGCAGGTAAGAAACTTCAACGATATTTCATAACTACAATGCAATCAGGTCAGCTTTTTAGTGTATCCGAAGGAAATAATGAAAACTAAATTCAATTCGAGGCCTACATGGAAAACTACTAAATCATCATTTTCTAATGAATAAACACACTATTATTATGTGGAGAAATTGATATGCAATGAATAATATGTGAAGCATCATTTCATTAAACTTATAAACATAGTCTGATTAAGTTTCATTGAAGTATAATCATGCTTTTTCTTTTTTGGATTCTAGTGAAGGAAACTAGAATTAGGAATCATTTGACATAAACATTTCATAATCATATTTTGCTAAATTACGATTTGCATTACTACTTTTTCACTTTAATATCACAGTACATTAGTAGGTTTCTCTCTCTGTCTTGAATGACTTCACCTCAAACCAGTTTGGTACACTTCTGCATGTTTTTATGATGCAGTTTTAAACTTCTGCATGCTTTTATGATGCAGTTTTAATCATTCATGTATTCACGAGACACTCTGTTAGTAATGTTTCCTAAGTAGGTATTAATATCACACCCAATGATTAGGATTCAATCAAGTCTGATTATCTTAAATAATCACGCTCCATCAATCCCCCATCTGATGGCGAATCAAGCCATCACACAATCCATATAATCTGAATACAATCTTGGAATCCACTTGTTTTCATCTGTTTCAGCCTAACACCTTCTACGTCTTTCATCATTTCATAACCAGCACCTTTTTATTGTCTTCTAATTCTATATCGGCCATTTTTCTTTTTCTACCTCTACTTTGTTTTGTTTCTACTTTATGTATACAACATCTATATATCAATATTATGATTATTATACTGACAGCAATAGCTATTAATGGTGTTAGTATTTGCCCCACCATGCTATTACCCAATGCTGCAAGCCAATTTCCCACCGAAGAAAATGACTTTCCAAGTTTTTCCCATGCACCAGCAACTTTTAATTCATCTAAATCATTATTCAGGTTAGTAATGTTACCAAATATATTCCTGCAAATCTCTGCTACTATCAGGCATATAAGTGCAACATTGTTGAATTTTCAGCATGCGTCAGACTCCGCTCTCTTTTGCCTATAATACGTGGAGAGCAAGTTGGTTCTGCAAAACCATTGATCTAATAGCAACTATTTCAGTATCAATCACTAAAAACCCAACAGCGGTATCCATTGATAAACTGTCAACCACTGTAGACAACTTTCTAATTTTGTGTGAATTCAAAATCACTCCATCTGATGGTATTATTGCACCAAATATATCACCCACAATTTCCCCTTTTATTTTGTGTTAGTTTATTTTCATTGTTTCCAGGGTTATCATTCACGTGATAAATTACTTTTTGGAAACACAATCCCCATATAACAGCATCCATACCAATGTTTAGGCAAATTATAATAAACATTCTTACCACTAAGCATGGGCGGATTTTGCGAATTGGCAATCCGCGAAATTGCGTATTTACGGATTCGCAATCTGCAAAATCCGCGAACTCTCGCGAATTTGCGGGGGTTTTTTGTGTTCGCAAGGATTTCTGCCAGTTCGCGAGGATTTTGTACCAGTTCGCAAACGCGAACTTACTTTTCGGGTAGCAACGGTCGCGAACATGTTGTTTCTACCCTCTAGTTCATCACTGTAGATTATGGGTGGAAAAGCACACCTGCCCTGCCTCAACTGACATAAATGAATTAGGGGCTGATTAATGTGTTACTGAATTTGAACTTCCTGGCTGGAACCTGCTTCCTTATCTGTAATTGCTTTCTCTGAGCCTGCTGTGAGGGTCAGAGCAGGGTCGTAGAATAGTTGCAAGTAGGCAACTGAACTCTGAAGGGGCCCCTCAGGAAGCACTACAGGGAATGGTTACTAATGATAAGATTGAACTTTTGCACCTGCTGAGTGCTTTCAGTTATGGCTGTAATTGCTTTCTGTTGCAGTGTAATTTTTTTAACAGGACCTTTGTTGTATACTTGTAGCTATTCTCTGAGCCTGCTGTGAGGGTCAGAGCAGGGTCAAAGAATAGTTGCAAGTAGGAAAATGAACTCTGAAGGGGACCCTCAGGAAGCACTACAGGGAATGGTTACTAATGATAAGATTGAACTTTTGCACCTGCTGAGTGCTTTCAGTTTTGGAAAAATCCAAATATCCAGCAGCATCCACAAAAAGTAATCCTTCCAGGTCAAGATCCAAATCAAAGTGACCAGCACATGAAGAAAGCACTGAGAGGAGCCTGCTGGACAGGAACAGGAAGTTGGAGACTGTGGGGCACTTCCTTCCTCCCACCCCTCCCCCCCCAAAATGGACTCCTTGCAAAAAAAAGTGCAGGCAAATGTCAACCTGAGGAGTTATTCTGATAAAAATCATAATTTTCAAGGTTTATGCTGCCTGCTGGTGGATTTCTTGTGCGAAATTGCAAATTTTGCAATCTCGCAATTGCGAGATTGTCGCTGCCCGCCGCATCTACGTTTTCGCAAGTGTTTACTCCCGCGAAATTGTATAGTATTCTAGTTGGCAAGTGCGACCAAGCAAAAAAATCAGCTTCGCACGGATTTACGAATTTTCGGTAAGTTCGCGAGAGTTCGCGGATTGCGAATTTACCGAAAATCCGCGAGCGGAACAGATTTTACGCCCATGCTTACTTACCACACACAAAATACACTCCTGGATTAACTGGATCGGTATCATCTTTAAATCCCCAACCCCCTGTAATCAGGAAGGTGTGTTCACACTCACTGGAACCAATGAATTGATCAGATGCAGTCTTTTGTCTTAGTATGCAAAGCTTTCCCTTATAATGCCAATCCAGAGTCATTGCAGCATGTCTCACCTTTCTTGTAATCACCCTCTCTGTGAGCCCAAGGAGGTGGTCTACTTTCCTGCTCTACAGCTTTTCTTTTGATTTCTTCACGTCTATCTTCTACGGAATTAATAAACTTTCTCTACACTACTTAAAATACATGTTAAGTTGGTTCTAAGCATGTATACAGTATCAATAAGCTTAGTAGTATGAAAAAAGCGCCCATTATTTCAGCATTTCTCGCACGTCACTATATTCATGTTCTTTTTAATAGGAACCTTTGAAAAAATTAGCGCCTGTCAAGTTAGCGTAGTACAAACTAATTCATAGAATCATGCTGTGCAAAAGGTGAGGGATAACACCCTAGAACCCCTAATAATAGAGGGCCAAAGACCCGTCGAGTAAATATTAATATATCCTTTTAAGGGTACTGTAAGCATGAACAAATTACCGCTTGAGAAGGTTCAAGCTTTTAGCTATCTGGGAGTCTGTATTCAGCATGATTAATCGTGGAAACAGCAGGTTGAGCTGGCCACTCTAAAACATCGCCAGCTTGCCGGAGCTCTGAGCTTGGAACACTCATGGTCCCTCACTAAGCCGATAGCCCCTATATTATCTGTATATAATGGTAAAGTTGTCAGCTCCGCTTTATATGGAGTGGAAATATGGGGGTTTGAAAACTTAAGGGGGATGACCGCTTCTGAAAACCGTTTCCTCAGGAATTTAATCAAACTACCCCAGAGCACTCCTATGAGCCCCCTATTTTACGATCTGGGTCTGTGCCCAATAGCTCTCATTGCGTCCTTCCATCCAATTTTATACTGGAGGTGGATCTGGTCTATGCCCGAACTGGAAATATACACCAGGGGAGTGCTAGACGTAATAAGAAGTGATACTTCCCACAAAATCAAGTGGTTAGGAAACATTCGGGGTGTATTAAGAGATCTAGGCCTTGGCGAATTGTGGGAAGATCCAGGGAATGCTAGGTTTCCCCAAAAAAGGTTGTCAAAGACCTGTACTAGAAGTCTGTGGCTTCGAAAATTTTTAGGAACATTGCTCCACTTTCTTTGACTGGCATGTTCTTAGACTTCAAAGATGGGTCAAGTTTTGAAGCCTTCTGGGATGTCATCACGAAACCCCTAGACCGGAAGCTCTACTTCCAACTTAGAATTGGGAGTTTACCAGTAAGGGCGTTTACCAATAGTGGACTAGTGGGGGCAAGGCTGCCTATCCAGTCTGTTCGGCCACTATGGAATCTATTAGCCACCTATTGTTTGAATGTCCTGTGTACGCAGCACCCCGACGGATCTGGTTACGTCCAGTGTGTAGATTATTGGGCACTAGGAGTGGGCTGGTTGCTGTAAGATTACTTCGTACATGTACCAACCCGCCTGTATACACAGCTGTGGCCACATTTTTAGGTTGGGCGTGGACAATTAGAAGCAGACTGTTGGCAGCTTAATGTTAACTATGGGGTGATAAAAGCTTTTGCCTATCTAACATGTTTAACCTTACCCTTTATGACTATAGTAGTAATGACTTTTATAAATTTGTAAATTTTTATAATATTTATTACATTTTTATGGATGTATTTTATATCTATTATATGCTTTTATGACAATCGTCGAATAAAGCTTGCTTGACTTGACTTGAATAATATATCCTATGCACACGCTTCAGTGTTGGCTGGATGTTTCTTTGAATATAGGACAAAGAAAAGACCACAAGAGACATTACCCATCTTTTGTTGTGTGCTGCAATTCTATGATGAACTTTCGTTTGAACACTGAGTGTCTGCATAGGATCTGTTATTATTAACATGAGGCACAATTAGTATAGGCACTAACAAAACATGTATTAAAACAAATACATATAAAACAAATACTTAACTACCTACGTCTAGGCGAAACAAACCTATTTGGATTTGAATTTTCAGACTCTGAACCATTCATTTTCTTTGAAAGATATCAACTAGACTATATTAGCAATATTTTGGAGGGACCGTTGGTCGCCTCACTGAGGGCAGCACTAAGAAAGAAATGGCGTTTGGGGGGACCGTCTGTTGCCTCACTGAGGGCAGCACTAAGAAAGAAAATGAGGGCGTTTTGGAGGGACTGTTGGTCACCTCACTGAGGGCAGCACTAAGAAAGAAAATTTGGGAACTTTAAAACGCCATCACGGAAAGGGAGTGGTGTTTTGGAGGGACCGTTGGTCGCCTCACTGAGGGCAGCACTAAGAAAGAAAATTTGGGAACATAAAAACACCATCACGGAAAGGGAATGGCTAAAAGTATTTGCCCTGATAAAACTGAAGAACCCAGCCCACTTGTGGAGACATATAAATCAACTGAGCAGCAGAGGAATCTCAAGAGAGAACGGAGTAGCAAAAATGGACTGGTTGATTTACGTCAAACAGCTTTATGCAATTATCACTGCCAATAAACACAGCCCAGAAGGGGCCAGTGGCAAAGAGGGCCCAGACAGGCAAATAAACATTGTTCCAGGAGACACAAAAGTGAGCCCAGACTGGCAAATAAACATCATTCCAGGAGACACGAATGTCAGCCAACACAACTGGCCTGAGGGTAATAGAACACCGGCGGAAACATACAGCGAAACACCAGCCAAGCTAAATCCCCATAAGATCATTAAGAACATGAAGAACAAAGGGGCCCCCGGACCAAATGGAATTCCAGCACTGGTCTTTAAAAAGGCCCTTGACTTCTGGGCAGGTTTGCTAACTCCTTTATACAACCATACATTCCAATCGGAAACAACCCCCGATTCCTGGAGGGGCTCCATTTTGGTCCCTATTTTAGCTTAAAACCATCAAATTATAGGCTTATTGCTCTGCTTGACCTTGAAGCCAAGGCTTAAGCTCGCCTTCTACTAAAGGACTTGGAGGGGTGGGCAGAAGATAATAGCATTATACCATCCTATCAAACTGGCTTCAGGTCACAGGCATCGACCATGGATGACGTACTGGCATTGGCTTACTTAGCCACCCAGGCTACCACGACGAACCACACCCACTCTTCTGCTGATTTGTGGATTACAGCACAGCCTTCGACAAAGTGGTGCGCAGAAGACTATGGTGGAAGCTAGAAAACTGGGGCATCCCACCAAACCTACTGAAGGCAATAAGATCGCTCTATGAAGACACGTGGGTAAGAGTCAAAACCAGTGCCAGCACGGTCTCCTCGAAAATTAACACGGAGAATGGGCTGAAACAAGGCTGCGTGTTGGCTCCCATTCTTTTCAATCTATCCACGGCGGATCTGGGGGATGCCCTAAAAGGAGCTAGCCTAGTAACACCAAGACTAGGAAACACGAGGCTGCCGGTGCTTCAATACGCTGACGATACCGCCATAATGGATCATACAAAGGTGGGTCTACAAAGAGCCCTAACTGCATTAAATCACTTTAATAACATCAATAATCTCACAGTAAACCAAGGAAAGACCATGGTTGTTGTCTTTAGGATCCACCATCAGAAACAGAAAGCACAATGGCATTTGGGCAACTTGCAAATCAAGACGGCGGAGTCATACAATTACCTAGGGGTCTGGCTGACGGAACGGGCTAAGGCGACTGCCCATTTGAAACATCAGAGAACCAAGGTCAACAGGGTCCTATATCTACTCAAGCAACTAAACCATCATCTGATCAGTCTGACTGCCGGCCCAATATTGAAAGCTATGTTCTCCGGGTCACAGCATCCCTCCCTAAATACAGTGCAATCTAAAGCTTATAAAACAGTGCTTCAAATCCCAAGGGCAGCAAGGAACGCAAGCCTAAGGCTAAGGCTGGAGCTAAGAGTGGCGAGGCCAGACTTGGTGTGCCAGGGTGACATCATAAAACTCTATCTCAGGATCTTAAGGGCTCCAGCTAATTTCTTAAAACATCAATTAAGATCAATCTTCGAAGAGCCTTGCACGCCCTGGCACTCCGCCCTTGATAAAGGATCAAAACATTGAATATAGTGGAAGAAAGCATATTGAGGCCGGAGATCCCCTGAACACATGGAAAAACGTGATAAACAAACAAGTGTGCAAAATCTCATTTGACCTGGACTGTAAGTCCGTCTGTTCAAGTCCACTCGAGACCTGCTGAATAGTTCTTACACAGCAGGCAAAGCCCAGGCTTACCTAAGTGACTATCACACCATCAGCTCGAAGCAAAATTCTGTTCATGAGACTAATCACCTTAGGAATCACGGATTTTATTCCTGCATGGGCTCGTAGAGGGGAAGCTAGACTGGGGAAATGTATCAATCATATCAGGACTAAAACTGGCAAATGAACTAAAGAAAACTCTGGAGAAGTACATCACAAAACCAGCGCAAGGGTGTTGAGGTGGCTTTGACCTTGCATCAATGCTTATCTACACTTCCAGTATCCTCTCCAGGAAAGCCCCCCTCATTGTTAATGGTTCAGAGACCAAGGGGATGAATCATAGCTCTATAATGCCACCCATATAACATCACAGGATTCCGGCCTGCCACCAAAGCCTCACCTCCATAAACACAAACTCTGGGGAAGATTGACTTTGGTGGAATAGGGGAGGGGAGCCCAACTTCTTTCTATAATCAAAATATATTTTAAACCCCTGTCACAAATACCAGTTTTTAATTATCTGTTCTAGCTGCAATATGTTGAGCACTTTTACTGTAATGATTTTATTTAATTGTACAGTTAATAAATGAATGACTAGTAGTACTTTTTTGAGCTATCACTTTTCCAGCTTCTGGTCACGACCTTCTTTCTTTAACTTCCTGTCTGTTTTTTTTTTTAGCACCCTCTTTATTTGTTTTACTGCTCAGTTCATTTAGGGTGGCTCATATGATGAGTTGTCATTGAAAAAAAACGCAATGAATTATTTTTCCCACTCACCTGTGGCAGCCAAATATGTCCATTCAGGGGCTGCGTACT
Source organism: Lissotriton helveticus (assembly GCF_964261635.1). Taxonomy (NCBI): domain Eukaryota; kingdom Metazoa; phylum Chordata; class Amphibia; order Caudata; family Salamandridae; genus Lissotriton; species Lissotriton helveticus. The sequence goes on along the minus strand of NC_136072.1, from coordinate 445,631,214 downwards.
TTTTGCTTGGAACTCGTGCTCTTTTTGTTCTGCATCCTGTAATTTCTTCTCCGTCTATCACTTTGCTCAACTTGATTAGAGAGTTCTACTGCAGAGTTTGAGACTCTTTTTGCCAATGTATCTTTCAACTGGTTTGTTCTTTCAGGCCAATGGTTACCTCTTTGCACTCAGTTTTCTGATACACTGTCTATTTCTTTTGATTCATAACTTTGCTCTGCCTCTTCAGAAATTCATTCTTTTTCATTTTCAACAGTGTTATGAGACCCAGTAGCTGAAGCCCACTTTACTTGATTCTCAGTCTGTTCAAGCTGACTTTTTACACCTTCAACCGACTCTGTACTTTTAAGTGGCTATGGGACTTGACACGTATGGGCTGCGTGCACCCAGTTAGGTAAACAACCACATTTAACTGCAATAGAAAGTTTTCCAGCATCTGCAACAAGAATTGTAGATTCTATTATGGACACTTAGACGAAGATTATGCTTCTCAGTCTTTACTTCTCATTATACAGCAGTCAATCAAAAACAGTAAAACATTTTAATACTACAAATCCCATGAGACTTAGAACCACGCCTCCTTAAACCACCAATCAGAACAGTCCAAAGTCAACAAAATAGCAAGGCACCATCTTACTGCCTCTTTCTTTGTAACAAGCAGTCGCCTAGTAATGCAATCCAAAACAGGATACAGTTCCAGCTCTCAACCGAGAGCAAACTCCATATATTGGGGTCTTGGATGAGACAACTTATCCACAAACTGGTGTAGAAGTGTTCTACTGGAAATTAATCTCCAGAATTTAATTTTCTTTCGAATCTGTCCCTGAAATAAAAAACACTTTTGAATACCATATCCTTATGAAGTTAAACATATCCAGGGAGGGAAAAACATTCATGACAAACATAATCATATGACATCATGGCAGTTGAGATGCAACTCTAACCTATCCCAACGGGTGGGAGAATCCTCGCCTCTGTGTCCTTAATTGAATCTAACCTTCTTGTTGCATTTGCTGGAAGATTTTCTATTCTATGGCAGGACCCGAGGCTCAGATTTTGCTGGTTCAAAGCTGACCAACAACAACAGATGAAGTATGTACAATAGGTTTGTAATTGTTAATCTTAAACATAGTCATATGGTCAGTCAGCAGCTTTAAGAATATCTTCTAACCTGGATCTCATGACAAAGGCTTTAGACGCTATTGCACCCCTAGTGGAATGAGCACCATATACAGATATGTCTATACCAGCTTCAGACATGACCCAACGAGCCAAAGTGGCCACTGATACAAGGCGTAAAGGTTTCTGAAATGCAAAAAGTAAAGGGCCCAAGGATTCTGTTCTGTGAGGCAAAGTACATTCTTCATAGACCTTCACACATTTAACCACACACAACTTGTTCTTGTGAGAAAAAACAGGGTAATCAATGGAACGTGACATGGTCTTGGTTCTTCTGGATATAATAAACAATACATCTTGTGGAGAAAATAACCTACCTGCTAGGTCCAGGGCAAGAAATGAGACACAAGAGCATTGTAAGCTTGGATTAAAGTTGTTTTAAAGATAAATCTTTATTCTCTGCCCAGGATTCCAATAAGGACAACACATTAGAAACATCTCATGAGGTATTCTATCTGGGTTTCAGAGGTCAAGCAACCCTGATACATTTAAGTGATTTAAATACAACTGGATGAACACCTACCGGTTTTCCATCTATATGAATATGTCCAGCTGCAAAGGCAGATCTAAAGTTGTTTACTGACCTGTAACATAACCCGGATTCTGCACATTCTGAGAGGAAGTTCAGGATATCTTTCAAATTGGATCTCAAGGGACCAACCCACCCAACGTTTCCATGCAGCTGAATATAGTTTACGGGTGGAAGGAGCCCAATCCTGTTATATAAATTCGGCTGCAGACGATGAAAGCCCTTCAATTTGTTTGTGTATCCTGAGAGGTTCCAAGGCATAAGCGTCAGTTGATTGCAGAATCATTGGATAGGGAGACCCAACTGGGTCCAGGAGTAACTGAGGAAAAACTGGAATTCGAAAGGGCAGATCTACCAACAATTCCAAGAGAGTCAGAAACCACAATTGTGTCTCCCATAGTGATGTGATCAAGATCAATGACATACATTGGCAGCGGACTTGGCCCGCTAGTCTCGGGATCATAGCAAAGTGGAGAAAGGCGTAATTCACCTGAGAGTCCCAATGGTGAAGGAAAGTGTCCGTTCCCATTGCCATCGGGTCTGGTCTCAAGCTGTAGACCCGGGGAAGCTGAACGTTAATTTGTGAGGCAAACGGATCCATCTGGCATGGGCCTCGAATATTTTATCACACTAAAGGGGTTCTTTTTGGAGTAATAGTCACCATCCACGGTACCACTCCACTCCACTACAATACTATACTCACAAAAGAGATAACGGGATGGTTTAAGTGCTAGGTTAACATACTAAGGTGTAAGTGTAAGGGAACAGGCAATTAGTCTTATTAAGACGAGAACCCTCACCCACCCAAAGGTGACATGCTTCATCATTGGGTTCCCTCTTGCACACTGTGACCGCAAGGTACACAGTGTGGGCTACAACTCCCCCTCAGGAGAGGAGCGTGAGGTGTTTTAAGTCATCCAATGGAAGACGGAGTGAGGGGCAGAGTGCAAAAATGAAAAATTCAAAAAGTGAAATAAAACTAACTCCTGGATGGACAAAGATAACTTTAATTAGTGTCCCCAGTGGTTAGAGCTAAAATCAGCCAAGTGAAAAATAGGAGTATGGATGTTCCCTATTGGGTTACGGTCAACATGTTTCTGCCTATTTGACCAACTGGTTCATGGCATTCTTCAGGACCCACTTGTAGTCACTGCTATTTTTGTGAGAAAATCACATGTGTAAAATACCATATTCTAGTTTAATGGCATCAGTCCAGTGGTACCAGCTGCTATCCGGTCCACCGTCTGTTGGAAATATGAATAATCAAATAAATACATAGTAGTATGAAAGCCACTACACTTCCCACATTTTATTCACACAAGAACACCAGTGTGAACTCCACCTCACAGCACAAGTGACTACCTTTTTTTTGCATGCTACAATGGTTGGTTGTCTCACCAGTTCGGTACAATTAATGTACCTCCACCTTCAAGAGGTCCTTTACTGACAGGTCTCAGAAGTCTGAAGGTATAAGAAATGTAATAGTGCAATTAAAACACACAGAAACCTGTTCAATTCAATAATTTATGCTTAGCTTATTGTGTTTTGTGTTGTCCCTGTTGCTTATATTATACAATGAAGGATAAATACTGCAAGGGGTATACACCATCTCACATATTGCTGTTATGGTGCACGGATTTTATCTGTATCTTGTTTGACTTTTCTTTCCATAGGCAATGATATATGCTGTCTGCATGTGGACACCATATATGAGGCACGCTAATATTAATTTGCTAAAGCCATCACCTACAAATGTATCTGCTCATGATTATGAACATCTTACCCCCAAACTGGTTAAGTCGGCATATCAAAGGACGTCCCCACTCAGTTGGGCTGCTAGCGTCCCAAGGGTCAGGTGTGCAGGGTCCACTCATGACATCATAACTGAACTCATGTTGCATATTTCGAGTCACCTCATATCTACTCTGTACGTATTCAGCGCTTGTGAAGCACTGGCGACGTCTCCACCAGCCAGAAAAATGCTGGAGGAAGGACGTACTTAGAATAACAACAGACTTCCGGTCAGGCACCAAGACATTGTAAACCGCCCGGACCTGCACAATACTCTGCATCTCTGGAACATAAAATATAGAAAAAATACGGCTCTGCCTTACCTCCATCTCAGTTGCCTGCCTCATTAGTGTTAAGGCCAAAGCTGGGAGATGCGGTCGCAACCCTCCAGGTATGAATGTATCTTGACACTAGGAGACGTGTTGTAACCCGGATGTGGTCACTTTCATATCCGATTCCCAGTGTTCATGGGAATTGTAGTCTAGATACTTGGATACAACCAGAGGGGAATTTTTGGATCAACCATATATGTTTGATTGTTGGGTATATAAAAATGAAATACTATGAAAAATAGTCATAATATTGGCTATTGCATTTGATATTAATTAGGAAAGCTAATCTCATCTGACAACAGATTCTGCAGAATAGGCTATTGTAATAGTTTATATTAACCCCTACACTGCGGGGGTTATTCCCCCGCTGTGCTGGGGGGGGAGGGGGGCGCGCACAGCGCCCCCATCTCATGACGAGCTGAGCTCGTCATGAGCTACGGCGCTCCTGTGCTCATGACGAGCTCAGCTCCTCACAGGTGTATTGCCTCCCGTGGAACGCTCAGCACAGGAGGGGAATTCTCCCCGCACCTGAGCGTTCCACGGGCCATGACGAGCTGAGCTTGTCATGAGCACCGGAGCGCCGTGGCTCATGACGAGCTCAGCTCGTCATGAACGTCCAAGGGGTTAAGGAGGCTGATCTAACAAGGATCTCAGTAACAGTGGACATGCAAACCATTAATTTTAATTTTCACTAGACCTTAGAAGAGGAGTGAGTTGCCACATGGTAACAGGGGACTGGTAAACACAATTGTGTAAAGAGGTCTTAATTATACTAAAACTTGGGCACAGAGTGTGTTGTCTTCATTGTAGATTCCATACACACTGTCACCGTGCTCATACAGTCTCAGCTTGGTAAAATAGTGTCCAAGACCATAGCTACTATTTCAGGTGTACTAAAATCTGAGTTAGAGCGAGCACCAAGGAATGTCTTCATTGAGTCCTGTAACATGACTCTCGGTCCGAAACACCCATCACTGTTTGCGTTGAAAGAGGACTCTTTCTAAAGGACCCATGTTGACATATCTGCGTTTGTCAATTATGACCCATGACAGATCATCTTCTGAATGGGCCATCTCTATGTAGTGTCTAGTCATGCGTGTATTGGATTTCTTACATCTAAAGGCACTCCAATGTTCGACAATCCTAATTTTTTCTTTCCATGTGGTCATCCCAGTATACCTAAGTGAACATGGATACGTAATCATGAGTGAGGGCTCTCGTCTTCATAAGACTAATTGCCCATTCCCTTATACTTACACCCTAGTATGTTAACCTAGCAGTTAAACCATGGGCCTTGAATAGTCATGATCTCTTGAAACAAGGAAGGATGGAGTTTCCAGTCACTGTAGTCTTTCATGAATCTAGAATTCCAGTCCGCTACTAGATTGTCCTTGTCAAGAATGTATTCCACCAGAACAGTGATCTTCTGGGAGAACCAGCAGGCAAGATCTCGTACCTCCTAGACGATTTATATATCGAACTGCTGACACATTGTCCATCCGAAGAAGGATGCAAAAATTGTTCTTTACTGGAGAGATCGACTTGATGGCAAAGGAGCCCGCCAACAATTCTAGACAGTTGATATGTAGTGTTAGTTCTTCTGCTGACCAGCGACCGCCGGTAGCAAATTTGCAATATCTTGCACCCCAGCCCCAGCAGCTGGCGACCGATTCGATGACTACATCTGGAGACACTCCAAAAATGACCTTGCTATTCCATGCTTCCATATGCGTCCGCCACCATTGATGCTCCTCTTGTGCTTCGCTTGTCAATGCAATCATGTGATTGTAGCTGAAATTCTGTTGTAGATACAGAATTTTCAGGTATTGTAACTCTCTGTAATTGAGAGGTCCCTGGAACATCGCCTGAATCAAGGATGCGAGCAGGCCCACAATCCTCACTAGGGATCTCAAAGAAACTGTCTGTTTCGATAACATCGTTCTGATTTCTCTCTTGATGGATTTTTTTTGGCTGGAGGGAGAAGTAGTTAAGCCATCCTGGAGTTGATCTGAAAAACCAATAAGTCCATTTGCTGTTTGGGAGTCGTCAAAGACTTCCTGGGGTTTATTACAAAACCTAGACTCTGTAGGAGACACACTGTCCACTGTAAGTGCATTATCAACAAAGCATGTTCTTGCGCTAGAAGGAGCATGTTGTCTAGATATACGATCATGCGAAACCCCATTTCTCGTAGGCGAGTAAATGCAGTTTTCAATAGCTTGGTGAATACCCAGGGAGCTGGCAAGAGGCCGAACGGTAGAGATTCATACCGAAACCATTTGCCCTTCCACTGAAATTGTAGGTAACGTTGGTGAGGGGGATAAATCGGGACTGTCAGATATGCATCCTTCAGATGTAACTGGACCATCCAGTCCTTTTCTAACAAATCTTTCAAGAGATGGTTATCTCCCATCTTGAAATGGTGGTAGGTCACAAAAGGATTGAATGCTCTGAGGTTCAGTACTAGTCTCTGGCCACCTCCTTTGTTTTGAACTAAGAAGATGTTGCTGCAAAAGTAAGCAAAGAAAGAGGCAGTAATATGGTGCCTTTCTATTTTTTTGTCTTTGGACTGTTCCGATTGGTGGTTTATGGAGGCGCGGTTCAAAGCCTCATGGGATTTGTAGTATTAAAATATTTTACTGTTTTTTGATTGGCTGTTGTATAATGAGTAGAAAACTTTGCGAAGCATAATCTGAGCCTCCAGTCATGCCATGGAATTGTTGTCACCAGAATCACTTGGTATGGCCCATGCCAACGAGGTTCCAAACAGGTCTTTCTCACATGTTTTTTTACGAGCACCCAATCACCTGGGCACAGGTTGTGTGTTTGCTCTTATTGGACAGTACTGGCGACTTCTCCAACCTGGTGGGACACAGAATGCTCCCCGTAAACCAATCTTTACTATAATCCAGTACTAAATCCTCAGATATGAACATAAGCTGATTTGCTGGGACTGTAGGCTGTCTCATTTCCCTCCCCATGATTATTTCGTGTGGGGATAGTCTTGTTCTTTGGTCTGTGATACTTCTCAAACTCATCAACACCAGAGATAATGGATCAGGCCATTTCAGTGAAGTCGAGGCACAAACCGTTGCTAATCATGGTTTTATTTTGCCTTTGACTTGTTCGACCACACCTGATGCTTCAGGTCGATAAACACAATGCAATTGTTGCTCAATTTGCAAAGCATTCGCACCATTTCATTATTAAAGTGAGTTCTTCTATCTGATTCCAACGAGACTGGAAATCCAAACCACGGAATTAACTCTCCAAGCAGTAGTTTAGCAAGAGTTAGGCTGTCATTATGTTGTGTGGGGTATGCTTCAACCCAAGGTGAAAACAGACACACAATTACAAGGACATATTTTAATCAATTGCAAGGAGGCAATTCTATAAACGTCTATTTGCATGCGAGTAAATGGACCTCCTCCTCTCCCAATTTGACTCAAATTTGCAATAGTTTTTCTCCCTGCATTTTGTTGCTGACACGTCACACATCTTTGGCACAGACTTTCTGCAATGGATCTGAATTTCGTATTGTTCCATGTTTGTTTTAAAAGTCTCATCAAAGCTTCTCTGCCTATATGAGTTGGATTATGGCAGACTCTTGCCATTGGGGACAGCAAGCTATCTAGCAAAACAAGTCTCCCATCTGTGTAAACCCACACTTCATCCTCCCCGTGTACATCCTGCTTTAATCCACCCTTCTCTTTCTGCTTTGGTCATTGAATATTTTAACTCTCTAATTTCTTCCCAAGTTTCATCAGTTGAAAACATTAGTCTGCATTGAGGTTCATCAGTGTTCTTTCAATTCAATTCAATTTTATAAGTATATGATTTGGAACTCGATTGAGATCCACATATAGACAAAACATAAACAACAACAACATTTACAAGACATAACATCTTTAAGATACATTCTATATACACAGAAACTGAAGTGTGGAAATCATATCCATTAATATAATTCTAAGAAACATTAAAAAAAGTTAAAAATTCTGTAACAAAACATTTCGTTGGGAGGGTTAAGAATAGCGTCGAATAAAGATTTGGCAGATAAAATGCTTGATTGTAAACAAATGGGTCTCACCCACTTTCGGCGATGAGCCATTAGGGCAGGACATATGAAAAGGATATGAGCAATATCCTGGATCGAATTATTATTGTTACATAAATTACATTTATCGGAAGAACCCTTCCATCTAGCTAGTAATTTATTTAAAGGGAGAAGATCTTGCCTCAAGAGGAACCAAAAACGGCGTAGGCCGTGAGGGACGTTCCAAGAGGCATAAGGTTGTATGTGTTTAAATAAGTAAGTATTAACAACCTGCGTAACACCTTTCTTTTTATTAAGGACATCTCTGTCCCTCCTAAAACTTAACTCCCATGTAGCCAATCTTAGTGACGACTTTAGCTGATGTGGAGATAGCAAAAAAAGAGTTGATTCCTCCAATTCCAGTAATGTAACAGCCCTTCTGAAATTCTTTATAAGTAAGGAATATTCTTTTAGGGGACCCAGTAATTCTTTTTTAATTAGAAATCTTAAAGTGGCCGGTTTACCCTTGGCTAAGCAAGAGACCCAACGTATTACTCCCGCCAGGGCCTGAACCCAGCTACTTTGTATGCCCAATTCAAGTCTAAGAGATTCCACTGTACAAGCATTATGAACCGAAGTTAGATGTTGCAAAAGTCTGCCCTTGATAGTATCTAGAAAACCCCATTGCCCCAAATCAATAAGCTCGATGCCATAGAGCAGAGAGGCTGGAATTTTTGCTCGGAAGGCCTCTAGCAGATGGACAAAATGTCTTTTGCCAGTGGCTTTATAAAGAGCACTAAGTCCATTTCCCTGTGTCTTGGCTTTCCAAATGTTGTTATCAATATGAGCCTTGTCGCTCAAGTTACCGCATACTATTTTCCCTAAAAAAACGTAAGATTTTACAATTTCCAGTTTCTCGCTGCCTAAAGACCAACTAAAATTTCCAGATTTCGATTTTTTCTTCCGCATCATACACATTACCTTGCTTTTAGAGATGTTAATCTTCAAATGGTGGGACTCGGCAAATACATGCAATGCATGCAGACGATTATTAAGTCCTTTCGGAGTAAGGTCTAAAAGTAATATATCATCTGCATACATTAAGCATGCAACCGGTTTGTCCCCTAAAGTGGGGGCAATTCCTTCACTTAAGGATAAGGTCTTGGGGAGGTCACAACCATAACGGGAAAACAATAATGGAGCTAATAAACAGCCCTGTTTAAGACCATTGGCTGAGGGAATTGCTTGGGATAGGCCTCTCTCTCCACCCAACAAAACTCCGCACCAGGTATCAAAGTGGAGGTCCTGAACTAGATATAGCAGCCGAGCTGGCATACCAAAAGTAAGTAGTTTCTTCCACAGCAAAGGACGATCAACTTTATCGAAAGCCGTGGAGAAGTCTATAAAGGCTGCATAGACTCTCCCTCCTCTGACCCTGATATATTTATCAGTTATTACTTGCAGAGCTGTTAAGTTATCCATGGTACCATGGTTCTTTCGGAATCCCGTCTGTTCAAGGGGAAGTATATTAGCTTGAGCCACCCAATCATTAATTAGTTTCAAAAGGCATCTTGCAAAGACTTTGCCAATTGCATCCAAAAGAGCAATTTGGCGATAATTTTGGGGAGATAGTCGGTCACCCTTTTTAAAAAGGGGCACCAGAATACTCCCTTTCCACGAGGGAAGAATCTTTCCGCTAGAAAAACAAATGTAAAACACGGGGCTTAACAATTTGCTCCATTTTGCGCTACTTTGCTTTAAGACAGAGTTTGGGAGTTCATCCGGCCCCATTGCCCCGGAAGAGCGCATTTCCTTAATTGCTAATTCAATATCCTTTTCAGATAAAGGGACCAAAGGCTGACTACTCGCAATAAAACCTATACGGGGAACCGCTACTCCATTACTTGCATAAAGGGTTGTGACATAGTCCACCCATGTTTGTTCTTCAATGGGGATAGGAAGCGGTCTTGTTCTTGCTCCACAGCCCTCACCTATGAGGGACCAGAACTGTCTCATTTCCCCATTAAAGGCAGCCTCTCTTAGTTTTATCCAAATAATATCCTCCCCTTCTTTTCGTAATTTTGCTTGTAACCTTCTCCTCCTTCTTTTTAATAAGGTTACTCTATGCGATCCTTCTACCGATTTACACAGATATTGTTCCCTTATTAACTTATTTATTTCTATATCAAGTAAGCGCAGGGGACTAGAGGGTGTTGCAAAACTCCTTTTCTTATTTGTTTTTTTAGCCACCAAAATCACTACCTTTAAAAAGTCTAGGAAGCACACAATTTCAAAACCGTGCCACAGAGCAAGGTCATCAATTGCCACATCAAGAACACTCTCCAACTCTCGTTCAGCTTTTGTGTTCCAATAGCACCTTCCTGATTTCTCTCCAAAACTTACCAGGTCGCTGTTAAGTGACGATTGGTCGGATTTCGGAGGGTTTATATTCACAGAGGTAGAAAGTAATTTATGGTCGCTAAAAAGGGTTTCAATAACCCTGAGATTCTTTAATAGGGCAAAGGTGGAGTTCTCTACTATCACAAAATCTAATATAGATTCTCCCTGATGAGATTTGTGAGTAAAATTTGCAGGGGAATCAGAAGGGAGCCTTCCATTCGCTATGATCCCGTCCATATCGGACAGTTCTTCTCAGGGAAGAGGGCTTGAGGGATCTGAAATGATTCTTCTTTATATTTATCGCGAAACAGGCTCATACTTAAGTTGGAGATTTTGCAATTCAAATCCCCTACTAGGGTTATATTAGGAGGAGGAGATTTCTCCCTGATACTTTGAATATAGACAAAAACCCTTTTTAAAGTTACGTTAAAACTAACTTCGGGGGGAATATAAGCGTTAATCAAAACTAAAGGTTTAGATGCATCAACATTGTCATAACTAAACAACGTTACAGCCTGAAAAAGGTTATAAGGATCCAAATAGTGAGTGAAATTCCATTTTATCCGGTTGGATAATAGACAGGCAATACCCCCACTAGCATGGCCTCTCCTGGAGGGGACAGCGTAACCCTCCAGAACAAAATAATCCCTTCCTATCTGAATTTTCTCCGAACACCACGTCTCCTGGAGACAAATTACACTAGCTTTTAAAGACAGGAGGAATTGAATTTTTTCAGAACAGTTCTTCAAACCAGCACAATTCCAAGATAGTATCGTTATATTGTCGCTAAAGATAAGAATGGGGCGGGTACTTAATAGTCAATTTCCTCGAGAGAACACCAGGTAACCAATTCCAACGAAAATTTTCATCTACAACCTTATCCTGGGGGAGGGACATGGGAGGATTAGGGTAAGATACAAGACAGAGATCTTTTGATATGCAAATTTTCAAATCATCCAAACCGCCAGATTGTTCTACATTTCCAGAGGCTACCTGCGAGAGAGATAAAGAAGACCCTAAAAGCCTTGAATACTTAGAAGGTCTAACAAAGGGGAGATTCCCTCAAAAAGGCATAACGTCAATCCCTCTACTCTGGAAATCTTCCGACCGTTGCAGAATTAGATTTACTACTAATTTAGAATAGAACTTTACCCTCGTTAAATTTCCACCCTCTGTGTTCAGAATCCGAACTAAATCTATATCTGCAGTTTGTAGCAATTTCAAATTTGCTGATTCCTGAAAATATTGAAGGAGCAATGATCTATTTAAAATGCAATCAGCATCAAATAAGGGGAAGAAGTCAAGAGTAAGGGTAGCAACGCTTTCCTCCTATGGAATTTTGAGAGATTTTTGACAAACCACTACTCCTTCCCTTTTAATGGAGAAGGGATTGGTCAAAGGATTAAGAGCAGAGGATGCAGGGCCAGTAAAAATTATCTCATTTTTTTGAGAAATTGAGTTTAACAGATCCCCTTTAACCGTATGGAGCCCACCAGAAGAGCAAGGAATTGATGGTAAGGGGCCAGAACTCTGTACTACGGAGATTGAGGTGTCCACAGCTCCTTTTGCATTCTCACTTTCATCTTTTAATACCAACAGGGAGCCCTGATGTAATTCTTGATTTGAGACCATTTCCAGGTTTTCTCCCCAAAGAATTTTTCTCCGTCTATTTTTTTCAATTCTTCTAATTAGTCTCCTCTTTTTTGTCCCATTCTTTTTAACTTTCCCTGAATTTTCCTTTTTTCTATCGCCATCTAGTTCTAGAACCTCTTTGTCTCCCTCACTATGCGGTTTATTAAAGATCGGGAAGAGTTCTTTGTCTTCCTTAGGATCCGTTTCGTGTAGATCCTCTATTGTTGGAGGTAGTTCTATACCTTCCTTTGACACCATTTCGTGTAAGACCTCTACTACTGGAACAAAATCAACTACACAGTTTGAGACAGGGATTCTCAAAGGGGGGACTAATTGTTCCCTATCGTTAGATAGATGAGAAATATTAGAAGACCCATGCTCTGACTTAGGGACTTTCTTCTCTACAAGATCTTCTCCAACAGCCTCTAAGATTGAGCTGGGTTTCTTCTCATGTCTGTTGTGCAATAAGACCTTCAGTATTTGGGTGACTGTTTCCAATACGCAGTCAGAACCCCCAACAAATTTCTCTAATAATAACAAAATGGCAAACGTTCAAGAGAAGATAGGCAGTCGGAGACAGGTTTATCCAACCTAGGCGGAAGCATGGCATCAATACCTGTTATGTTAAGGTTAGAGCTCGTTAAAATATTTAACTGGGAGATATTCGAGGGAGTACTGCTATAAAGATGGAGAACAGGTGGAACTGGTGTTACAGGAGTTTTTGTAAAATCCCTAACCTTATCAGTATCAACCTCAATATATCTCCTACAGAGCTCTAAATCCAAATCAGAAGAAGCTAGGTCAATATTGTACACTCCTCTAGGTGAAGAAGGGCTGGGTTCATGGTGTTTAGATGGAGGCTCACTAGTTTTAGAAAGAGAAACATGTTCTATCACCCCCACCACTTGTGAGATAGCTTCAGGAGGGATTTGTAAGGGGAGAGGGGATCGTTTATTTTTATCCTTTGATGCATACAAGGGAGGAGACATACAATTGTCCAGGGGGGCCAAGCCTTCCGTTACTGCAGCTAGAGTAATGGCTCCCTTTTCCATGTTATTCTCATGCACCAAGCCCTCAGTACTCAATCCCATCAGAGAGATGGGGGCTTTTACCATGTCATCGTAAGCAGGGTCTACATTTGTAGCTCTATTTTTCCCTCTTTCCCATAGGTTGAATAACTGACAAGTGCCCTTAAGTTGCACAACATGATTAACCTTATTTCGAAGGGGATTCGATTTTGTTTTGGAACACGACCTTCCAACCAATAGTCTCCCAGACCTAAGTTTTTTGGCCGTCATTTCAAATGAATCTAGGAGGGGCACAGAAAAAAGTCGCGGGGACAATACTGCACACTAAAGCAGTCACAGGCCTACAAAATGACGTTATAACAGATAAAATATTATTTAAGAAGGGTGGGCACAGCACAGCCTTCTTCGGCCTCGGAGGGCCCGCCCTTTGCCCGGGCTTCGCCCCGGTCTTCGTTCCGCGCGCGTCCCGCGTGCGCGTTCTGTATAATAGGTATATAATCAGGGGCGGTGTCGGGAAGAGGACCAGCTGCGGCTTGTCAGCGCCGCTGTGGCTGCTGGTCCTCGCAGTACCTGGTAGGCTCATGGGCTCAGTAACCGGCCACAGATAGGACCTCCCAACGTAGTCCGAAGAGGGAACGGCACCCGCGCAGCGGGGGCCGTGAGATGTTGATCTTCTTTTGCAACGGGCTGGCGTTTTGCTTGAGAGGGTCTGTGGCAGGCAGCAACTCCAAAGGTAAAACAACTCAACAGAAAATGGAGGATGTACAATCCCACTCCGTTTTCAGCTGGTGAGGGGCGGTGTCGGGAAGAGGACCAGCTGCGGTCCTCGCAGTCCCTGGTAGGCTCAAGGGCTCAATAACCGGCCACAGATAGGATCTCCTTTGTAGTCCAAAGAGCGAACGGCTCCCGCGCAGCGGGGGCCGTGAGATGTTGATCTTCTTTTGCAATGGGCTGGCGTTTTGCTCGAGAGGGTCCGTGGCAGGCAGCAACTCCAAAGGTAAAACAACTCAACAGAAAATGTTCTTTCAAATTTTCCCCATTAATTGCATGTGAATTTAGAGCACAATAGCGCACAAGTATGGCAGCATATTTATTGCCAACGGTGACATAGTCACAACCAGATTTGTGTGGTGAACATTTCACTACCGCAGTTTGGGTTGGCAGTTGTAGTGCTATCAATAGGTTTTTTTTACACACTCTCCATTTCTTATTGGTGAACCTGAAGAGGTCATAAACCCATGTTGAGACCAAAGCTGCCTAAAATCATGCACCACCCTCAAACCATATTGGCTATCTGTAAATATGATGGCTCTCATTTGCTCCGTAATGCAACATACTTTTGTAAGTGCAATTAATTCTGCCACCTGTGCTGAATTCACTCATTTCAACCATGATGCTTCAACTTCACCCACCATTGTACAAATCTCATATGCAGCTCACAAGGTACCTCCACTATCTCTCAAGCATGACCTATCCACAAACAAGAGAGTCTATGTTGTGGGTAGAGTCACCTACCCTGCAGGATGTGCGCGCTGTTAACAATGAAACGTATGTGTTTCTTCACAAAGTTCAGTTGATTAATTTCAAAGTTCAATTGTCATTCCAAAAAATCACTTTTTCAAAACCATATTTAGGTTCAACAAATCTTTGCAGACATAATGGTAATCTTATGATGCAATTTTCAATGATTGTTGTCGATGTTTTAAATTCACCCAATGCATTTGGGGTCGACAAGACGGGGACCCTTCGTCAGGGGTCTGTAAAGGAAGTTAAACAGGACCAAATCAATACCTCCACGGGATAATATCGCAGTTCAATGTCGAGCAATAAGAGATTCAAAGGACCGCATGCATACCAAAAGAAGGAACCCGAATGTGTCGAAAATTAAGAGTGACCTCAAACTAAAGCATCATTATTTGTAGATCAGTGTGCCGTGATGAGAAAGATAAAATGAAAAGACCGCCGTGAAGTTGTTCGATGAAAGCAAGGCATGCCCAAAAGTTGCATACTACTAACAGAAAATCATAAAGGTGCCGCGTGTTTCATTTACACATAACGTAATACGGGTGCGGTGCACAAAAACGAGGATAACAACGATTACAGAAAACTTACATGGGACCGGACTGTGCCGCGTCTCTCGGATTTCGAGATTCGGAAAGGTTTCCTAACGCTGCTGGTGATAGGGGGTGTCTATACTACAGAATCACGTGATAGGCATGTGGTAGCCAATGGGAAACGCGGATATAGCCCAAATCTATACCATGTGATATGAGTGTGTGTACTTCACACCAGGAAGTGTGGATGACACGAACAAACAAAATAAAGTTGTATGAAATACACCAAAGAAAGAAAAGATCACATGGAAAGGAATGCAGAGATGTTTAAATTGTACACATTGCAATAACGTTATAGTGGGGAAAACATTTACCCACCCAACCAAAGGCAATCAAATTGACTTATATCACACCAGCACTTGCGATACCACCAATTGTATTATGCCATCAAATGCCCTTGTGGCAAAATATACGTGGGACGGACTGAGCGCAAAATTAAAGTTCGTATTACTGAACATAAGAGTAATATTCGCCTGGCCAATATGAAATCCACCATAGCCAGTCACTGGAAAGAAGCTGGTCACCAAATTTCTCAACTAAGATTCATGATTTTAGAGACTATTCCACAACGCCGAGACATGGATCCCTTGAAACAGAGATTGAGAGCGGAGTACTATTGGATTAAGAAATTGAATTCCATGCATCCGATCGGGATGAATGATCGGATCGAACATTCATGTTTTTTGTAACTTGTAAACACACAGATATCATTGACTGACGAAATGTCCTGAGCCCCCTTTTAATGGATTAACTTCCCAATCTCCGATTTTCCATTCGTACATTACGTATTTTTGTAATTCATACATTTATATCACGTTGCCTTGTTTTGTTTGATATTGTATCACCATATGCATTGATGTTATTCATTCTCGTTATTTGTATTCATACAACTTTATTTTGTTTGTTCGTGTCATCCACACTTCCTGGTGTGAAGTACACACACTCATATCACATGGTATAGATTTGGGCTATATCCGCGTTTCCCATTGGCTACCACATGCCTATCACGTGATTCTGTAGTATAGACACCCCCTATCACCAGCAGCGTTAGGAAACCTTTCCGAATCTCGAAATCCGAGAGACGCGGCACAGTCCGGTCCCATGTAAGTTTTCTGTAATCGTTGTTATCCTCGTTTTTGTGCACCGCACCCGTATTACGTTATGTGTAAATGAAACACGCGGCACCTTTATGATTTTCTGTTAGTAGTATGCAACTTTTGGGCATGCCTCGCTTTCATCGAACAACTTCACGGCGGTCTTTTCATTTTATCTTTCTCATCACGGCACCCTGATCTACAAATAATGACGCTTTAGTTTGAGGTCACTCTTAATTTTCGACACATTCGGGTTCCTTCTTTTGGTATGCATGCAGTCCTTTGAATCTCTTATTGCTCGACATTGAACTGCGATATTATACCGTGGAGGTTTTGATTTGGTCCTGTTTAACTTCCTTTACAGACCCCTGACGAAGGGTCCCCGTCTTGTCGACCCCAAATGCATTGGGTGTATTTAAAACATCGACAACAAACATTGAAAATTGCATCAAAAGATTACCATTATGTCTGCAAAGATTCGTTGAACCTAAATATGGTTTTGAAAAAGTGATTTTTTGGAATGACAATTGAACTTTGAAATTAAAAAACTGAACTTTGTGAAGAAACACATACGTTTCATTGTTAACAGCGCGCACATCCTGCAGGGTAGGTGACTCTACCCACAACATAGACTCTCTTCGGAAAAGGCACGGCCAGACTACGTGCGACGAATGCAGCGCCAACTCGATCCAATTTAAAAATCAACTAAAATATTGTTTCATGAACTATTGAGTGCACTGGGATAATACAGTTTCTCATTGTTCTATCCACAAACAAAACATGATCGGATTTAGTTAATGGAGTATCCTGTATATCAGGTCTTGGTTTCGTACACAACTCAGTCACATCAAGACAATCAAGATCTGCTTCGTCTGCCACCACCTCACAACCGGGAAGCGGTAATAATGTAGCTGGATTCAAACTTGTGAATCCTGTCACAGACACATTCTCCGCACCCAAGATCACTTGTGCATATTTTGTTAGGCGACTGCTTGTAAGGCGCTGTGTGCGAGTTTGCGTTAACAAAATCTCAACCGGATAGGGCACATACACTGTCAATGGATGTCCCATTACAATCGTCTCACTTTGTTCCAAACTCATACAAGTAGCAGCAACTGCTTTTAAACAACCAGGTAAATCAGCAGCTACAGGATCCAACACGGCTGAAACATATGCCGTTGGACGGGGTGCTGTTCGGTGCATTTGTGTCAGAACTGAAAGTGCACAGCCATTGGGTTCATGGAAAAACAGTGCAAAACTCCGGGCATTCCCAAAGCTGGTGCTTGACACAAACTGCCTTGAAGTTCAAGAAATGAACTTGTGCATTCCTCATCCAGATGTACATGGTCTGGCATGTCTTTATGTGTCGGCCTTTGCAATGGCTTGGCTATCAATTAAAAACACAGGATCCACTGTCTAATATCAGTCTATCAATCCGAGGTATGTGAGGCACACTACTAACCCATTAGGGTCTCATGGTGCTTGGGGGGAGGGTGGTTCGAGAAGTTCCATCTCATCTGAAGAGGCAGGTCTTGAAGCTCTTCCTGAATGCTTGCAGTGTGGGGGTTTGATCGATGCTGAGTGGGAGTTTGTTCCAGGTCTTGCCTGCGATGTAGGTGAAGGATCGCCCTCCCCACCCCCTGCTCTGGCTCTGCGGATTCGAGGGATTACAGCCAGGGCAAGATTAGTGGAGCGGAGGCTTTCCTTGGGTGCGTAGAAGGAGATTCTTTCATTGAGGTATTGGGGTCCGATGTTGTGGAGGGATTTATAGGTGTGAGTGAGGAGCTTGAGGGTCACTCCGTTTTCGACGGGAAGCCAGTGGAGTTCTTGTAGGTGCCTGGTAACGTAGTGTTGTTGTGGGATGCCGAGGACCAGTTTAGCTGTGGTGTTCTGGATTCTCTGGAGTTTGAGGCATAGAGATTTATTTATTCCGGCGTAGAGGGCGTTCCCGTAGTCCAGTCTGCTGGTTATGAGTTCATTGGTGACTATCTTTCTGGTTTCGGGGGGGGAGGATCCATTTGAAAGGCTTGCGGAGGGTGTTGAAGCATGCAGAAGATACGGCGTTGATCTGTTGGTTTATGGTGAGGGAGGAGCCACCATGTGTTGTCCCATTGGAGGGGGTGGAGCCGAGAACTTCAGTTTTATCTGAGTTGAGCTTTAGGCAGCTGCTGCTCATCCAGGATGCGACGTCTTTCCTACCTTCCTGGAAGCTGTGTCTAGTGCTGTCTGGTTCGTTGGTTAGGGAGAGGATGAGCTGGGTGTCGTCGGCGTAAGATACTATGCCAGGTCCTTGTTTTTCTGACGATGGTGGTGACAGGGGCCATGTAGATGTTGAAGAGCGTGGGGCTGAGGGACAATCCTTGGAGTACTCTGCAGCTATTATCTGTGGGTTCGGGGCGAACGGGCGGGAGTCTGATTCTTTGGGTTCTGCCAGTGAGGAAGGTGCGGATCCAGTCGAGGGCGGTTCCCTGGATGCTGGCGTCATGGAGTCTGGCGGTTAGTGTGCGGTGGGATACGGTGTCGGAAGCTGCTGAGAAGTCTAGTAGGATGAGGGCAGCCGTGTGGCTGTGGTTGAGGAGGGTGTGGATGTTATCTGTGGCGCTAGGGGACGTCTCAGTGCAGTGGTTGCTGCAGAATCTGGATTGGGAAGAGTCCCAGATCAAGTTGGCGTATATGAAGTTAGTGAGCTGGTTGTTGACTATCTTCTCTGTGGCTTTGGCTGCAAAGGGAAGGAGAGAAATGTGTTGGTGGTTCTTGAGGTCTGTTGGGTCTGCGGTGGGCTTCCTAAGGAGGGGCTTGAATTCTGTGCGTTACCAGTCATCTGGAATTGGGCCTGTTTTGAGGGAGCAGTTGATGGTTCTTCGTAGTTCGGCTGCTATGGTGCTATGTGGAAGATGTGGTGTGGCTAGGGGTCGGTGGGGACTCCCGAGTGTATACTTCTCATGGTCTTGGTGGTGTCTTCTGTGTAAGGGCGGGCAGAGAACTCCGCTCCGCCAGCGCAGTGTGCGGAGATTTGCCCGCTCCGCTGAGAACACAGAGTATAGGTCAAAACTCCGACTCCGTAGTGGAGCGGAGTTAGTAAGCCCGCTCCCTGCTAAATAGAATCCCCACCTCCAACACCCCCAATAAAAAATATTTTAAAAAGAAATAAACGCACTTACCTGTACTGCAGCGTCCCTGGGCTGCCCTCCTCCTCGCCGTCTCCCTCCTGCCAAAGAGGCAAATCAAAAGGATAATAAAAAAGGCAAATAAAGGCAAGTAAAAAAGGAAACCCAAAAATGGATGCACAAAAAGAGGAGCGAAAAAGCGGAGCCGGGAGGCCGGCTTAGGCAACAGAGTCTTGGGGACTCGAATCACGGTCAGCTGCGCTGGGAGGCAGGGGGCTAGCAGGCTGAGCTGTGATGGAGCTGTGTGAGCAGAAACCCAGGGGGTATCCAACCATTCCCAGAAACATTTGAACCTCCTTTTGTGTGCTCGGTGGATTAATTTGCAAAATGGCATTGATCTGATCTTGAGACACTTTCCTGGCTCCTTTTTCAATATTATGTCCTAATTAAAGGACCTCTTATTTGACAAAATTGTAAATTTGCTGGTGACCCTTTATGCCAACCTTCTGCCGAATGGTTCAGTAGAGCAATCATATCAGTAACTAAGCTTATTTTGTTCCTGACGCAACTAATAAGTCATCAATATATTGCACTAATACTGAATTATTAGGCATTACTAATGTCTCTAGTTTTCACTTCAAAATTTGATTAAAGATTGAGGGGCTTTCAGTATACCCTTGTGGAACTGGGCACCATACCAAAGCACAGTTTCCGAACAGGAACGCAAATAAATATTGACTATCCGGATGTAAGAGTATCAAAAAAAAATGCTTGACACAAGTCAAACAATGAGAACCACTCCACTTCACATGGAATTTGATAAAGAATCAGAGCTGGATTTTGCACTATTGGACAACAAGGTATTACAATCTGATTCGTTTTTCTAAGGTCTTGCACTAATCTATATTTCCGTTTGTTTTGCGAATTCCCATGATAGATGAATTGCATGCACTCCCTAAAATTTCTTTCAGGATACCTTGTTCAATCAGCATCTCAATCGCAGGAGTTACTCCTGCAATTGTCCCAGGACTCATTTTGGAAGCTGGTGTTCTTGGGAATTCTGCATCTGGTTTGACAGTGATCTGAATTGGAGCTACTCTATTCATCAAACCAATATCTTTGCCTGAAAAGTCCTACACATCCAACAACACCGTATCTTTCAACTGCCCTGGAAATCATTTGTTGTAAATAGAGGATATATGCTAATTATTTCCATTTCTTGTTGGGCCATTTTAAACACCCCATCCTCATCTTTTGTGCGAAATGCTGTTCCATCTGGTGTACAATAAATGTAACAATTCATTTTACACAATAAGTCTCTACCCATTAGATTAACTGGACTGGTATCACACACAACAAATGTGTGCAAATCTTTTAAAATTCTAATTTGTAATATTATTGGTTTTGTCACTGGGGTCTTAGTCAATTTGTTTGAAACTCCTACGACTTAGATACTTTCTCCTGAGAGGGGTAGGTTAGGGATAGTACCAGTGTCTATGAGGAACATAATAGAATTCAGTCAACCTCGCCTTCTAGGGACCATTCTGATCTACCTCCAAGGATGAGCCAAGTACGAATTCCTCCTACCCCCTCAGGCACTGTCATTGAGATGTATCTGAATTGCTCCCATCCAATTGCATTGAGTACTGTGAAGTCACCTGTACATTTAAATTCAGCACAGCAAGAGCCAGCCAGCAGCACTTCCATTTGGCATAGCCCAATGGGGTGCAATATAGTCTATGTAGAAATGTAATGTGGATGAGGCATAATCTATAGTTTGTGGAGAACCTGCCTGCTTGGGTGCAACATTACTTCCAGTGTTCTTCAGTCAATACTTGTCCCAAGTCTCGCTGCCAAGTTTCAGGTGCTCTAGCAGCTACCACTGGCATCTTGTCCTGTTTGGCATATACTGTCTTGTAGTCAGGTTTTTTTAGGGAGACCGAAGAAAATACCTTCTCAAGGGCCATTAGGCCTTTAAGGTCTTGAGGGAAGGTGTTATCTAATGTTTTACAGGTGGCACGGAGGCAATGAAATTGGAAGCTATTCAGAGATGTGCATTCAGGTCTAGACAGGATATCTCGTAGGTCTAGAAACGTGCCTGACTGGTATAAGTTTGCCTTCTATGAAAGGCCCATCTTATCCATCTGTCTCCAAGTGCCGCCATCTTCCAAGGGAGGAAACATTGGATTGTGTGCCAGTTGCAACTTGGTAGGGTAGAGGCAGTCCAGTCAAGCTCTTCGTTGGTGTTAGTCCGATGCCCCTCTAGTGTATCTAATAGAATTGTCACTGATTGTACTTCTTTGCTGTTATAATACTGTTCTTAAATACTTATCTCCAGAACTTTGTTGTACTATTATAACTGAAAGTCCTGTGCAATGTGTATGTTCCCAATGTTAATGGTGCTGCATGGTTGTTTGTTTTCGGTCTGATGCCCCCCCCCCCCCCTAGTGTATCCTACGGTGTCTATCGTGACTCTAGGGCACTTCAGTTTTGATTAGATCACCACAGCTAATCGGCATGGATTTGCATTGTCAACTCTCACTGTGATATTGGGTGTGTACGGCATGGGGTGGAACCAGTGGTGGGTATATTGCACCTTTGCTCAGTGATAGTACAACTCAATGCCTGGGGTGCACATCCAACCCTGTTTAAATTGTTCTCATGAGAGGAATATTTGCATATAAGTAAAGAAGTTTAGGACGGACCACCATTTTGGCACTAGCTATCCCGCCTGCCACAAATAGAGGCAGTCTGGACCAAACAGTAACCTTCTCCTCCCGCCACGCCACCACCGTTCCATAGTTTTCATACCAGTCAAGTTATATCACCGCTAACCCAAATACCCAGGTATTTGACAGATGTCTCAACCCACTCCAGCGGATATTCCATAGGAAATCGCTCAGTACCTCTAGTCAGAGGGAAAATAACAGACTTGGACCAGTTATTTTTTTATCCCAGTGAGCGCTCCTAAGCTCAAAAACTCACGTTTTATAGCTGTGAATATCCGGACAGGAAACCTGATTGAGATCTTTTAAGTGCAGTAACATGAGCTAAACCGTTCTAGATTGCCGTGATTATGGGTGATCTTAGAATTGCAGATATATTTCTACTCTGCTTGGAAAATAGAAATAAAAGATTTATGCATAATATGAACTTCTGGTCATGCTATAAAATCTACACACCTGACAGAGATTTTTTTCCTATTTATACGTGCCACATACATAGAGATATTAATGGATACTGATTTTGAAAATCTAAAACTGGTATTTCCGTTGCAAATTTCTCTTGTTTTGCACCTAAATTAGGCTCATTAACGCACAGTTGTGAATTTAACGCCTTTTTGTACTCATTTCTGTTTAACAATGTTAAATGCATTATCCCCTCTTCGATTCCTGTGCTATCACAGTTGTTGATAAAAATACATGTACACCGGTTTATTGATTTAAATCCGTATACATAAGTGACTTAGAAAGTCCAAACAAAAGCGGTACACAATCCTTCTTATGCCATTCATTCCATTTCTATTTCATCATATACAGTAATACAATATAAAATGTATAAATGTTTAGTTAAGGAGAAGTGCCACCTTCCTAAATATTGTTATTTGTTAGATGGTAACTTCAAAAGTATAGTTGGGGTTTTATTAAAGCAAGAGGAACAAAGAGGAAAATCCCTCACCCTTTTCTTCTTTTGCTGTGCATGATACTGCCTGTCACCATTGTCATAAGTTTGTTTGCACAATATTTTAGTGACTGGGCAAATGTTTGCAGAGGTGAATAGATAAACTGCAGTAACACTGAAGTATTCAAAACAAGGTAATCAGAAGAGCGGTAACTGTATGTTCAACAGGATGCTGAAAAACAATTCTTATCAATAACAGATGCCAGCCTCTGATAAAACCACCTCCATGGTGGAATTTCTACATTTTAATGCAGCATTTTGTTTCAAAGATCATTTCCTTACCTAGTTAAATATTGTTGGAGAACTCGAGCAAATCCATTGTTAAAGTTACTAATTTCACATTCTGGAGCTAAACCTTGGTGGAAACATTAAGGGCAATTTGTAATTGTGAAACTGGTGGCACATTTAACCAGAACACACAGTTTTCCATTCCATGGAGCAATGTTCAGCCGGAGCAGAAGGATCTGATTTCTAGTGTTAGTCAAAATGAATAGTTTCAAGTTGAAGCACAGTTAATCCCCCAACATTTAAAGAGAAACGTTCAGATCACATTTTTAACTGTGTACATTTTACATTTAGTTTGTCAAAATAAGGTTTAACAACTTCTGTTTTTTACATCCGTGACACACCAATAACTTCAACTTTGACCCTTACTTGCTCTTGCCGTTACTACAAATGGGCAGATTTAGGGGGATTATTTAGGCTAAGCCTGGCCAAATTTTGCACAATTTCCTTTGTGGAAATTACATTGTGACAAAAATGATGGTAAATTTTGTGTTAATATGTGGAATGCAGATAAGGCATTTTAGGTTTAAAAAAGGTGCAAAATCGGACGCAATGTGAACAGTTGGTTTGCATTGTTACAGTGCTTCTGTGATTGTAAGCGATGTGGCATAAACATAATCGCATTGCCTAGTGCATTTTACGTAACAATCGTAACTCGAAATGTCAGAAATTGTGCAAGATTACACTGTTATGCACAAAATTTCACCCAGGCTTTATTTATTACATGGCAGTCAACCAGCCCAACTCAGCGGAAACTCTGGCTTACGCTCCTTGCTAGAGGGGCACCATCACATTAAGATATACCTGCCTGTTTGCTGGCGACCCTGCCTTCAGAGCCACCGCTAATGTGGTGGTGCTCTGAAAGCAGAGCACTTTGCCTAGTAGGTGCCATTTTGATTATCCCCCACTGGGCAAAGCTTTTTCTTCAAGTACAAACTGCCAAAACAGGATTTTCTTTTTGGAAGAAAAAGAAATGGTCTTTATGCTCATGAATTTTTCTCTCTCAGTGTCAGGGTGGGTATTTAATTTCTCAGCCTGGGACCTCCATGTATCGCAAGGCCGTCTGGGCAGAAAAATCCAATGAGGCTTACCTTGCCCTAAATGGATCGGATCAACTGTCACTGTGACCTGGCTGCCCATTGAGAAATGATCTTCCTGGACAAAGGTTTGCACTGGCGGAAGCAGTTGTGGCTTCTCTTGTGGTAAACCTGTGATTAATCCAGCGCTAATTGAGGTGAAGGAACAGCAAGCTTGGCAGGATGGTTCAACTTCCTGTTTAGGGTGGCTCACACACGCTGCCAGATTCCATATGAGCCCATTATCGTCCTTACTCAAGTCCTAGCTACTTTGGACACAAGCAAACAGTTGTGGCTATGGTAGGTTGTGCAAAAGTTCAACGCTAAAAAGATTTATTTCTTTAAAACATGTTTTCAGACCAAATGTTTTTTCTAAATAAATATTTCAAACTTAATGTTTCAAGTTATTTGCATTGTTATTGATAGCAAATAGACCTTCTTCTGTAAGTCAAAGGTCTTTGTTGGAGTAGTACCTCTAGAAAACAATCACTCGAAATTCCAATAGGTCTGGATTATGAATGAAAGCGCCTTTTGTATCATTGTTTTAAATTTTTATACTTGTTTGGACAAATGTTTTATAATGTCGATAGATACATTTTTTATTGTAATTCTGGATAATGCACTGCAATTCTGCAAAAATTTTAAGTAAATAAAAATTCATTCATTCATTCATTCAATATGTCTGGATTATGAATGAAAGCGCCTTTTGTATCATTGTGTTTAGGCACTCAGTACTTCAGCATACTTGCTCACTCTCACTCTTCATTTCACTCATTGATTTCATCCATCCACTGACTCATGTTTGCATTCACCCTCTGACACAACCGCAATAAAACACACACACAAAACCTCCAATTTGTGCAAGATAAATAAAAACAAGACAAGTAGAATACATCCTCCCATCTAAACACGGCAAGCATATGCTTGCAATAAAGAAACTAAACATATCAGCCCGTTGTCCATTTTGCAAAGATATTGTAAATAGGCTATTATTGCTCTACACTCAAGCATGGCTGCCACATTTAGAACCAAAGGGTTGGTTATCTTGGAATGGCAAAACAATGATACATGAGTTACAACAGTATTCCCTAATGGTCTCCTGGTTTAGAGGAGTTGACCATATGGCAGCGACTAGCAAGCAGCCATCCGCACTGCATGAAGAGCTGTAATATCCTTTTAAGAAAACATAAAATTAAATGAGTAGAAGCAAAGAAATTAAAGGGGATCTGCAAATGGAGAAAGTTCAGAACTAAAGGACTAGCCAATCAGCGCTGACACTCATTTTCATTTGGGTGTACACATGTTATCAGAAAATGCTGTCATTCACAGAGCAAAAAAGCCAATGACTGATTTGGACAGAATGATTATCGCATGAAGTTCGCTGTAATGGATAAAAGCACACTTAAGTGGCTTTCAGAGAGACAATTGAATGAACTACGGTGATCTAAAGACCCTCTATGTATCGGTTTGATATACCGATAGCTAAATATGGATATATGTATTATTTATTGATATTTTTATTACAAGGTACTGTCAGACCGCTAAGAAGAGATTCTCCCAAGAATTATTATAGTACAAATCTTCTCCTGCTAAGCTTTGTCAAAGGCAGTAATCCACAAAAAAAAATTTGCTACAAAGGGAAAATGTCATGTTTCATATAGCAAATACCTATCTGTAGGCTAAATACAGAGCAATAAAAGTCTACCCTTTAATGCCTATTTATTTTAACATGTACTTTACACAATCAATATGTTCAGCCTAATGTGTTTATTATAACTTTTCATAGTAAACAGATCAGTCCCATCAGTCAGGGTTTTTAAAGCGTGGCTACTCACCTCTGTGGGTCGCAAGGCGCTGGGAGTGGGCTGCTGATCCGTCTAGGCTCTGAGGTTCAGTCGAAGAGCCAGGTCTTCAGATCCTCCCTGAATTGTGACAGGGATTGCCTGATGTGGAGGGGTAGGGTGTTCCAGGTCTTGGCGGCAAGATAGGAGAGGGACCTTCCTCTGGTTCCGGCATTGCCGATCAGTGGGACGGTGGCCAGGGCCAGTTGCGTGGAGGGGAGGTGCCTGGTGGGTACATGGAAAGAGAGGTGGTGATTCAGATATGCTGGACCTGCATCATGGAGGGCTTTCTAGGCTGGTGTGAGGAGCGTGAAAGTGATTATTTTGTTGACTGGGAGCCAGTGGAGTTCTTGAAGGTGTTCGGTGATGTGGCTGCAGTGGGGGGATTTTGAGGACCAGTCTGGCTTCCGTGTTTTGAATGTTCTAAGGTTCCTGATAATATTTTGGGACACACCGGTGAAGAAGGCATTGCTGTATTCAAGTCTGCTGCTAATGAGTGCATGGGTGAATCAGTAGGGATTCATCTAAATGTCTTTCGAAGCGGGTGAAGTGTGGAAGCATGCGGAGGATACGACATTGATCGCTGGTTCATTGTGAGCAAGGAGTCCAGTATGATGCCAAGATCTTGTGCGTGGTCCATGGGGGTGGAGGGATTCCTATTGCAGCTGGCCGCCAGGAGAGATCCCAAGCTGAGGGGATGGTTGCCAGGATGAGGACATCGGTCTTGTCATCCAGGTGGCGACAGCTTTTATCCCGCTGTGGAAGTAGTTTCTGGCGGCTGTGGGTTTGTTGGATCAGCTGGGTGTTGGCAGCATAAGAGATGATATTGAGCCCTGTTGATGGATGCAAGTGGGCCATGTACATGTTGAAAAGGATGGGACTCTGGGAGGAGCCCTGGGGTACTCCACAGGTGATCTCTGTTAGTTCTGAGATTAACTGAGGTAGTCTGACTCGCTGTGTTCGACTGGTGAGGAAGGAGCGGATCCAGAACAGGGCCTTGTCGCGGATGCTGGCGTCGTGGAATCTCGTGATTAGTCTGCGGTGGAAGATGGTGTTGAATGCGGCCGAGAGTCCCATGGCATCAGAAATATGTTTTCCTAGTGATAGTGATAGTGATACTGATAGGCTTTATTTCGATAAAATAACATATCATAAAAGCATAACATAATACAGTAGTTTGGTAACAATAAAAAATACAGTACTCAGTTTACAATTTGATAAAATATACTGTACAATTGGAATTTAAGGACCAATAAAACGAGTCTAAAATACCTGGTTAAATAATTTCATTAAGCCTTTTAGATCTTATGGACCAAGCCCATCTTAAAGAATTTGACAGTCCACATACAAATAATGGTCGGGTATTCGACATCAAGATTCGCAGTGCTACATTATGCTGTCTAGTGCCCAATTCTCTGCATAATGGTTTTAACCAGCAATTCCTCGGTATTTTGTATGCCGGGCATGCAAACAGAATATGGGCAACAGACTCTGCTCTGGACTGACAAATCGGACAAAAGGTTGAGGTTTGGAGCGGAACCTTCCAGCTTGCAGTAAATTCACATACTGGGAGAGTTCCAACCCTGAATTTAAAATACAAAGCCCTGTCAATGGGCTTCGAAATAATATCGAGGTGTGGTTCCCGTACTGCCACATCCTTGATCATCAGAAAGTCAACAGTTGCTCTGCTATGCTTAGGATCAGAGCAGTTTTTACCGGCTACCCAGCTCCAATAGAGATTTTTCAGAACTGCTTTGGGGGGAGCAGATCTGGTTTCCCAGGCCTCCCCGAGGCCCAGCTCGCCAAGCAGGAATTTTACATCTTTTAACCATCTGACTTTAGACCAGCCCGACATTGACATTACTTCCGTAAGCCTGTCCGCGTAAGATGCTAACTCCGGGACTCGCCATAACCGGGCCCATAGTAGGAGTGGTCGGATTTTTGCCTGGTCTTTAATCGAATTACACCCCAAGTCGAGTAGCAATGGTACCGTAGGGGTACTCTGTGGGAGTGTCATTAAGTCCTTAAAGAATTTATTCTCGGATCTAGAAAGCTGCTCTATATTGGTTGTACCCCACAGTTCCGCCCCGTAAAGGGTCGAACTGACACCTCTCGCCTTGTAGATGTCAATAACCAGGGCGAATGGTTTCGTTGAGGAAGAGCGCTGCTCTTTAAGGAGTGCCCCCACTACCCTTTTGTGGCTTAGTAACATCTTTTGTAAATGTGGCTTCCACTGCATTGTATCTGATAAGCGAATGCCTAGATAATCACATTCCGCAACCCTTTCCAGGGGCACAAGGTTCAGGGCTGGGGATCGACCGAGTTTTCTTGGGGGATTCAACACCAGGTATTTTGTCTTATCGGTATTGATTATAAGCCCTCTGCAAGTACAGAAGGATTGGAAACTATCCAAGAGGCTCTGTAAGCCCACAGGGGACTTCGAGATGAGGAAGGTGTCATCAGCGAATAGGAGAGTTGGAATTCGCTTGCCCGCCAGGGAAGGTGCATCAGATGGGTTTTTCAGCAGATGCTCCACCACTCCGTTCACATATAATGAGAACAGAGTAGGGGCAAGGACACATCCCTGACGGACACCCCTATTCACTGGTATTCTATTAGTCTTCTGACCCTGTGTACCCCACCTCACCTGTGCAAAGTTTCCAGCATGGAGCCTCACTAGTAGTGACAAAATATACACCGGAATCCCCATTTCGGACAGTACCCTCCACAAACGATCCCGGGGTACCCGGTCAAAGGCAGTCTTTAAGTCGATAAACGCGAGGTAAAGACTGCCTTTGCCTATTAAGACCACCTTCCAATATATAAGCAGTAATCTAAATGCCTGTTCGATGGTCCCTGTGCCAGTCCTGAATTCTGCTTGATAATCCGATAAGATTTTGTTATCATCAGCCCACTGTAAGAGTCTCCCAAGTATCACCTTACCAACGACCTTCTGGGTAGAGTCAATTAGGCTTATTGGGCGGTAGTTGGCAGGGTCGTCCCGACACCCCTTCTTATAAATTGGGACGACCTCTGCCCCCTTCCATGAATCTGGGATTACAGCACCATTGCTAATGGCATTAAGTAAAATTGAGATCAGCTTCCCCCATTGAGTGGGATCGAGACAAAGCAGATCTCCCGGGATACCATCCGGGCCTGCTGCTTTTTGTGGCACCATGGATTTGATCGCGTTTTCCACTTCCTTTACTGTAAAAGGGTGGCCTTCACACTCCCCTAAGGGGTCCATTAAGGTGAGTGTGATCGGCCCCTGCCTTTCATTCAGATGGTTCGTATATAATGAAGAGAAGTGGTTAAACCACGTTTGACCAGTGATGTTACATGTCATAAGAGTGTTAACAGGCCTGTTCCTAGTTCTTATGAGGTTCCAGAAACTGCTAGAATCCCTCCCAGCTCTGGCCTCTTTTAAAGCTTGCCAGTACTGGTCCTCCCACTCTTTCTTTGCCTCCACAATACTCTGCTTATAATCTTTCCTAACCAACTGAATCTGCTCTAGACACTTGCATTTAACTGCTTTGATTAATACTGATTTCTTAAGTCGGCATTTTTTTGTGTACCAGCCCGGGTTGCCCTTAAGCCTTTGGTGCTCCTTTTGTGCAGTACCTCTGTTTGGTACCAAAAATAGGTTTCCCAATGCCTTGATTGTATCACAAAAGACCACTGTTGCTTCCAAATAGTCCGGGGCAACAGTGTCCAATTTTAACTGGGTAACTGCCAAAATGGCCCCTATACTCTGAACTTTCCCCTCATCTAGAGCAACTCTACACCATCTGAGACGCCTCCCACAATATGATGGACAAACTTCTAGGGTTGACAATGGTTTAGGAAGTTCGACCGGTCCATTTGTACAAGGCCACAAAGGGTGTAGAGTGAGAGAAAGCAAGTTATGGTCGCTGTCCACAGTGACCAAGACTTCCATATCTTGCATGAAGCTCCAAAGCTTGAAGTCCAAGAGGATATAATCAATCCTTGAGGAGTGATTAATTCTATTGAATGTATGTGCTCCAGATGGATCTGAGGTGGTTCTGCAATTTGCCGCCCTTAGGCCGAATTCCAAGGCTAAGGTGTTCAGCTATATGGCCCGTTGGGACCACCTCTTTATCGGTTGGATTGTTAATGCGGGTATACCCATCCTGGCGTTCTCTTCGGAGATATCCAAGATGTCCTCTGCCGCGAGGGGCTCAAATGTACAATTGAAGTCCCCTGCGACCAGGACATGCATGCTATCATGGCACTGCCTAAGTTCGTTCTCAATAATAGTGACTGTCGAAGATGGGGAACCACCTTTTGTACCCCTGGCATAGATATTAAATATTGTTAATGTTCGCCCTCTCCGTGGCTCCCTAACTGAGATTCTTAATATATCTGGAGAGTTAGTTTGCTTCTGAGAAATTTGGCAACCCAGAGACATGCTAACCCATATGAGGAGACCTCCTGAGGGGCGGCCTCTCCCTGTAGGGGGGGAAACTGCCGGTATAAAATAGGTAGTATAGCCGACCTTATAGCAAGGCTCCATACTCCAGGTCTCTTGGAAGACGCAAATCGCAAAGGACTCAAACAGGGTGTTCCATTCGGGTAGGTCTAATTTCCTGGAGATACCCGCTATATTCCAACTTAGGATTCTAAAAGCAGTCTCATCAACGGTTGGCACCGGATTAGGCTTAGTTGGTACTAAGGGGTAGCTACCTTTGGCCCTAATGGGCTCTGTTGTCGGGTACGGCAAGATGGCAGCACGAGGGCCCGGGATATCTATCAACCTGTTAAATTGTTCCGAAGGGGCCTTGCTAGGTGATGTGGAGCTATTCTGGGTGGATATAATATCAGACACTGGGCTATTTCTAGGGTCAAAGACATCTAGGGAGAAGGCACTATCAAGAGTATGGGAGGCCCTGGGTGATTTACTAGGCTTCCTCAGTACTCTAGACCTAATGCCATCCACTACGGTTGTTGGCGCATTATCTCTGAAGTAATCACTGTGTCAGTAGCCGTAGTCCATCCCAAGGGGTTCTGGGCCTCCATTTGGGGCAAAGTTCATATGGGTTTGATGGATGTTAGTGTAGAAACCACTTTGCCTCCCTCCCCAGAGTGAATGGCGAGCAATCTGGGGATACTCAGATTGCAAGTGAAAATAACTTAGGTCATGTGTGCCTATTCTTCTGCTGTCTTGGCCACGATGTTGATTACAAATAAACCTTGTGACCCGAACATCCCTGAAATTAACCAAAATGCAATCCCCCGAAACATCTTTGGACCTATTGCCAACCCAACTAACCCTTCTCACATGTAGAATCTGACCATCAAGTTGAATTGGGAGGGGTCTATTTCCATTTAACCAGTGTGTGGTTTTGTTTTTAAGCTCATGGTATGATTCTAGTTTGCCAGCCTTCAGATGTGGTACTCCTGTGAGCACGACTACATAAGGCAGGCATTCGGGCGGTAGATTGATGTGGGGTACGCTAGTGTTATCAAACTTAGCCGTCATGGGCTTTTGGACTGGTACAGGTGGATTACTACTGTGTCCAGCGGCTTTACTTAAGGAGGTATTAATTTCCTTACTCTGCCTTGATACACTGTGACAGGGTCCTTTTGCCCCATTAGCTATTGGTAGATTTGGAATTGTGCCAGTTTGCTGTGCACAGTGGGTTGGCGCAACTGGAACTACAGTATTTGTTCCGGGCATGAGCCCAGACGCTAGCTCAGGATTAATCAGTACCCTCGCCTCCGTGAGTGTAAGGTCTACCAGTTGGTTTTCCTTAGGTTTACACACACCCTGCCTGTTCTTGGAATGCAGTTTTATTAACGTCTTGAGGGAGAAGAAATTAACTAGAGTGGCTTGCTCGAATCTATCCAGCCTCTCTGCTAATAACTTGACCCTCTAGAGTACAGAGAGTATCAAATATTTCACAAATTGCTCTATATGGGCAATGGGGGGAATTTGGGGTAGGTTTCCTGTTGTTGGGGTTGGCTTTGGGTTAGTAGTTACCATCTCGGTTGGATTTCGCAAGGTCTGGCTGCCAGCCAGAGATTCACCTCTTTCTCTTGAAGACGTAGGTTTCTCTGGTCTCCCTGAACCTAGTGGTTTCTCATTTCCTTTATGGACTTTTGCCTTAAACTTTTTAGTGGTCTTAAGACTGGCCCCCCTTGAGCGACTCGCAGCTCTTTTCCTTTTAATAGGTGGTATTCTGGGACCTGCCAGCATTGCAGGTTCTAGTAGTGCTGGAGTGCCATCAGGGATTGTGGTATTACTGATAAAGGGATATCCCTCATTCGATGTGTCGAGCCCCAATACAGTCGGAAAATCCGACTGGTTGGGATGTTCTAAACCATTAATTCTATCCAAACTGGCCCTTAAGGTACACAGATTAGGGGATGCTGTACCGTGCATAACACCAACAATGTGCTCGTCAGTATTAACAGGGGAGACGGCCAGTGCTAGGGGCCCCAAGGAAGAACGCTTGCGATTTAATGGCTCGAGCGAAATACGGCGCTCTGTCATAGCGATTTCCTTTTCGAGAACCGAGTATGTTCGGGTAATGAACTGGTCAAGCGTGCCACTAACATAACCTCCCCCCACCCGCCTTCCCTTACCAGAACGAGTGGACATTGGCATAAGCAATTCTTCTTACAGAACAATGTACAAGTATCCCAAAAATGCAGCAATATGGTGTTGCACTAGAGTCAATACAAATAGTCCAAAATACCTTTCTGGAGACCGTAAAATAAACCGGTAGTAAGAGGGGTGGCCCAGCCCGGCCTACTCCGGCCTCGGGCGGCCTCAGACAATCCCGCCCTTGTCCCGGGCTTCTCCCGGGGGCGCGCCCGCATCGCGGGTAAATGGAGTTGGTGATATCCGTCCAGGGAGGGGGCGTGGGCGCTGAGGGAAGAGGCTGCAGCGGTGGGTGAAATGGGCTGCTGGTCCTCGCAGTCCCTCCGTAGAACAAAGCCTCCAAAACAGTCAGCAAACACCTCTACGAGCGGCGCCCGTGAAGCGGGGGCCGCGAGAAGTCTTTCAAGCCCAGGGAGGGGGCGTGGGCGCTGAGGGAAGAGGCTGCAGCTGTGAGTGAAATGGGCTGCTGGTCCTCGCAGTCCCTCCGTAGAACAAAGCCTCCAAAACAGTCAGCAAACACCTCTACGAGCGGCTCCCGCGAAGCGGGGGCCGCAAGAAGTATTTCAAGCCCAGAGAGGGGGTGTGGTCGCTGAGGGAAGAGGCTGCAGCTGTGGGTGAAATGGGCTGCTGGTCCTCGCAGTCCCTCCGTAGAACAAAGCCTCCAAAACAGTCAGCAAATACCTCTACGAGCGGCAACTTACTATAGCTATATGGAAGCTTTACCCAAATAAATAAATTGGTACCAGCTATCCTTTTGCCACGCTACTCCCGCTCCAGCTCCAGTTTCCAACCCTGCTCTTCCCCCGCTCCAGCTTAGCCCACACTCACAGTTTTTTTTGTTTTGTTTTTCAGGTTTTGCAGGTTTTCGTGAACCAATCATACCTGTAGCTGTTATAATTGGCATATCGCCAAACCAGATTGTACTGGGCGTAAGATTTCCCACAAGACAACCATCAGGCATATAGTCAAAAAATGACATGATATATAAAATTACAGTTGACAAAGCAAAATGCTATCTCTTTTAGAGGGCCTAACAGGGAATCTGATAGTACAAATCTTCTATACCCTCGTTTTGTCAGAAGGGGAAACTAGCACAAAACCACTTGTCTACAATAGTAATCTGTGAGATTCCATGTAGCAAAATACCTATCTGTAGGCTTTAATACAGAGTAATATCAATCTACCTTTAAATGCCTATTGACTTTAACATATGCTTTTCACAATCAATATCTCAGACCTACTGCCATTGCAGTAATTCTTCATTATAAACAATCAGATCCATTACCTTTATCATTGGCTTACAGCCATAACCAACTCAGGCCTACTTTATTGCTTCATAAGACTTCCTACAAGGCAGTCATAAGGTGTACCATAATCCAATTATAAATGTGTACAAAATATAGTTGTCAAAACAATATAAAACCTCTACTAATAGAGCCTAATGTGTATTTGCATTTTTAACTTTATAAAGAGCACCTTCATCCCCAAAGGAATATCGCGTTGCTAAACCTTAATTTAGCCAGTTCTGGTCGAGTACCTAAAGCGGATACCACCAGGTCTTCAGTTTTGTCTAAAAAGCCAACTAATCTGACACTGTACATGGATTCTGAGTAAGATTATTTCATTCACTGCTAAGAAATTAAAAGAGGGGTCTCCCATTCTAGATTTCTTCATTCTTCTACAAGATATTAAAGCCTGGTTGGCGGAGCAGAGATTCCATATAGGCTTGTGGAAAGGAACTCTATTCTGTAATATAACTGGGCCCTTATCATAAAGTGCTCTGTGTGTATGACACATTAGCTTAAAAAGAGCTTTTTTTTGGACAGAGACCCAATGGAGATAGTTGAGGCAAGCCAAAGCGGAGCTTTTACTAGTCTTATCGAGATCTGTCTTCCTACTGCATTCTGTTTAGTCTGGAGCCGCATACACTGCCATACCTACACACAATGCATTCCTCACAGTCCTGCTCATATTTAAGGCTTGAACAAGGTTTCTTCTCCATACCAGTGGGATCCATCAAAATAATTTCCAATGGGTGTGTAAAAGATCAAACAGAAACAGCATACCCTAGTCACTTGATCCTGCAAAGATAGAGAATCATCAATTAAGAACCCTCTCTTCTTTACCGCTTTTTAAGGTTTTGGTGCTGGGCCTAACAACATCAGCCACCAACAATTATTCCAGACCTTACTGACTCCCCCAAACAGCAAAATTCTGTTTTATCAACATTAAGTTTTTAAACAATGTACTTGCAGCCATCCTTCTACTTCTGAAAAGCAGTTGACCAAGTTCCCCTTTGTCTCAGTATGCCTATCATCAATTGATCAGCTGGGTGTCATCAGTATTCTTCACAAAACTTGCCAAAGATATCAAGTAGACATAAAACAATGTAGGGCTCAAGAAACAGCCATGAGTAACTCCACAGTGCAAATTTCGAGAGCTAAATTTAAAAGGGGGTTGCTGTACCCATTGGGATCTATTACTTAAAAATAAATAGAACCGTTGTAAAATAGCGGAGTACAAATCAATTTTATGCAGCCTTTGGAGTAAGCGTTGGTGTGACAGTGTCAAAAGCTGCTGACAGACCTAATACGATTAATGCTGCTGATTTATCTTGGTCCACTAGTGATCTAACACTGACTGTAATGTGGTTTCCGCACTGCTTTTCCCCTTAAATCCTGTTATGAAGGATCTAACAAATTGTTACTCTCCAAATAGTGGATTCATTGAATAAAATTTGCTTATTGTAATGCATTTTAATGATGTCTATTGTATTCCATCTGCATCGTGATTGAACATTTCTTTGTATTTCGTTTATGATCTCAATCGATCGAAATAAAGATTGAAATGAATGAATGAATATTGATCAATATTTCCAGTACTTTGGCCAAATAGGGTGTCATTGAAATGGGGTACTAATTAGACAAGGTCGAGGCATCTGCTCCTTCTTTCTTTGCCAATGGGACCACCAAGGCCTGTTTTCAAACTGGGGGATACTCCTTCAAAGATTTATTCAGGAGAAGTGTTGCATATAGAGTAGTATGGGGTAAGGATAGCATAGATAGGGATCCTGCCTTGACCTTTCTCATCACCCCCTCGACCATTTCCACTGTCATCATCAAAAGCTTTACTGGCTCCTCCAAGTAGGAGGATCTGTGTCCTCTGTCAATTCTGCAAACTTCCCCCAAATACAGGTGGCTTCTGGGTGTAATTTAGCATCCCTAATTAACTCCTCCTCCATAGGTTGTTGATCTCCAAGTGTTAAAAACTGGTCATAATCTTCTTGTTAAAGTATGTAGCCAAGTACTTCAATAAAGGATGCTGAAGCTTTAATTGTTTGATTCAGAACAGCTGGATTAACCCGTTTCTTATTCAGCTGCTATTTTCCTACAATCTTTTTACAAAATAATGTCTCTTTGCTTGCCTTAGCTGTTTATAGTAGGTCTTAAGTGCCTTATTATAGATCACTCTGAACATTTGGTGACTGCCACTTGCACTCAGGGACTTTATAATCCCTCTTTAATGCCCTTAACTTCCCTGTATACCACTTTTGAGAACATTGTCTGTTTACAGGGTTGATGTTCATTACAGGGCACAAACATCCAATGATTTAAACATCACATTTGCAAAGCATAATTACCATATTGTAAATAGTTTATCCCCATGATTCGTTCAGGTGAGTCACCAGCACCAAAATCCTTGGCTGTGTCTGCAAGATTCCATGTAACAAAATAAGGCCTATCATATCTTTTCATGACAAATATATCACACTTAAGAAATCTGACATAATTTGATAAAACCGCAAACCTTCATCATTAGCTTGTCAAATCCCAAGCCCATTGTATTGAGCATAAGCTTTCTAAAAGGCAACTAAACCACATACAGTCCTAAAATGTATAAACAATTGCAGTTCGCAAAGTTTCACTGCTCACTCAAGCATATTCTCTAAACTGCCTACTAATAAATGCTTGATCACGCTTAAAAACCAAACATCACAACTTCAACCTTCTCACTGGCACAGAGCCTGAATTAGTCTTCGTAACTGAACCTTGGTTGGGATATCACATGGCTCCACTGTTGCGTGAGCCCATTCCTATTGGCTATCAAACTATCACACAAAATCATCTTGCCAAAAGAGGAGGAGGTGGCCTAGCTGTTGTACCAAAAAAAACAGTAAATATCACTAAAGCGGACGATGTCTCCATTCAAGGTTGTGAGGCCCTCTTCACCAGATGTTACCCGACACCATCTTCCTCCTGTAACTTCTTGCTCTTTTACAGACCTCCACCTAGCATTGCAACATTCCCAGACACACTTTTAGACACAGTTTCAAACCTTATAGTACTACACTCCAACCTATGCATTGTTAGTGATCTAAACATTTGGTTTGATACACATGATATGCCCCATCCAAAAACAATCATCACTGACCTAGATGTACAACCTACATCTGATCGTCCATAATCCCACACACATTGCTGGACAAATACTAGCTATCATTTTTTCGAATACAGAAATAGTAACCTTTCAAACCATTACTTCAGTCACCTGGTCAGACCACCATTTGCTTGCTTTCCAACATAAAACACAAAGCAACACACCTATAACCACCTTACAAGCATCACCCTACGACTGTGGAACAAACTCAATTTTGAACACTTAGAAACACAACTAAAATCCAGTACAGATCTCGACACAATAAATTCAATTCAAAACGTATATGAGTGGCTACAGGAAGCTTTTGATATTCCAATACCACTAAGAACAACAGAACAAAAGAAAGCAGGCACCTTGGAGAAACACAGAGCTAAGTTAGAAAGCTGCAACACACCTTGCTCAAAACAAACACCAATGAAGACAGACTTCACCTACAGAAACTTAACAAATTATACAAGTCAGCAAATAAAAAAGCTTAGAAAAAATACTATCCACACAGAATAAAAAATGCTAAAGGTGCAATACAAAACTCTATTAAACTCTGATTCTGATTTCATAGACAAACTAGCTAATCAGTACACTACCAAAGCAGACATGTTGGACTCCTATTTAAAACAAAGAAAAACCATCAGCACTGACCCTTTTCCAGAAAAAACCTCCAAGACTAGGCTAACCCAGTCTCTACATTCCTTTCAACAAATATCCAACAATGAATTTATGAACCTGGTCTAAGCAAGCAGGCCTGCTGGCAGTCCTTCTGACCTGTTTCCACCATAAACCATCAGAAAATTCTTCTAACTACGGCTGCTGCCACACCTGTAAGAATAATCATCAACAATATCTTAATTATGGGAATATTTCCAGAAGATCTAAAAAAAGAGTCATACATACGCCCATTACTAAAGTAAACAAACCTGGACCCGCTTAACCCCAACAACTACAGACTGATTACAAAAGGATCTTTCCTGGCCAAACTGATAGAGCAGCATTGGCCCAGATATCACAATTCATTGAAGATAATTTCATACTTTCACCCAGGGTTCCATCCAGGAAGAGGTACAGAATGTGCACTCATTGTGAACTGGGATGACCTTGAGAACACATTGGACCGGAAAGGGGTTGCTGCACTACTTCTCTTGGACCTCTCAGCTGCCTTTGACACTGTTGACCATGACACTCTAATACTAAGACCCTACTAAGCTTGCATAGAGGGGACTGCTCTCGACTGGATCACATCCTACCTTCAAAACAGTACAAATATCATCTATACCCCCCCTTTCTCATCCAAACCTTACTTCACAAAAGCTGTGGTCCCTCAAGGCTCCATCGTCTCACCCATGCTTTTCAACATCTACATGAAGTCATTACCAGCACTGATCAGTCAATTTCACCTTGCATGTTATAACAAAGCAGATGACTCACAAATACTCCTTAAACTGGAAAGTCCCTAAGACATTGGAAACTCACAAATTTGAAGGTGCCATGTATGATGGATAACATGGAGCCATCTCAAACTGAATGCTTCCAAAATGGAAATACTCACTAGTGGCGATTAGACAATTTTTGACCCACTCGCTGCTTGGCCTGAAGATCTGGGAACACCACCTAAAGTATCTAAGGAAGTAAGAAACCTTGAAATTACCATGGACTCCAAGCTATCAATGAAAGCCTAAGTGGACAAACCAGCAAGGTCAAGCTTTGTCATTATACAAACTCTGGGATGCATCTTCCCCCACTTTGGATTTCCACACAAGGCCCAGGCTACTATCTCTCTTGTTCTGTCTAAACTCAATTACTCCAATAGCCTCAACCATGGATCATCTTTACCAACTACGAAAAGACTACAACAGATTCAGAACTCTTCTGCCAGACTACACATTGGTTACTGGTAGCCAGAAGTTTCACATGCAAGCTGCTTTGTATCACCCACAAAGCAATACATGGAACAGGACCACTCTTCATCAGGAATAAAATCACCAAATACATTCAACAAAGGAACCTTCCCTTTAGATTGGCACCTCGCCTCAAAATCCCACCATACAAGATAAGAGGTGGCACATCCTTCTCTGTTCATACATTCAGACTATGGAACTCTTTACCCCCAAAGATAAGATCCTCGCATAAATACCTTATCTTCAGAAGATTACTCAAGAGTTGGCTCTTCCCCACATATCCACCATACTCAAACATAAATGTACAGCATATCCCTGTGTATATAATCATTTATTTGGACTATATATGTATACGTAGATATGTCTTTTTCTTTGTGTACTAATTATGTTTATAAATATATAGGTAATTGTTAGTCTGCTTAACAAATGTGCGTACTACTTATGGTTATAGTCTATGTCTAACATATATAGGTGCCTACATAAATAACTACATAAATAAGTAAATCATTAACACTTTATCTACAATTGGTTCACTATTTAATTACAAAAAGAAATTATAAAAACAAATAAATTAACTTAAAGTACAGCAACACTTGAAAGTCTGAGTTTATTAAAGACAACTTAAATCTACATATACTACCTTTCTTATAAATATATACCTTCCATGTTCCTATGCACCTTTATTTGTGTTTACTTCGAATTCAGAATTTCCAATGTACTACCCTACATCTCACCCTATACCTCTTTCACTATATCTTCTACCTCCATTCTCTGACTCATCTCAAACATCATTGTACTACTCTCTCCAATGCACTACCATATTTCTGTCTGTATACCTCTCTCAATATATCCCCTACCTCCACTCTCTGACTGATCCCAAACCCCATTCTATTACTATGATCCACAAAATAACCTTTCTTGATTTTTTTCCCTCCTCTATCCCTCCTTGATTATCTCATACCTCTTTTACTATTCAGATATCCCAAACTAGCCTTTCTAAACCTTGCCCTCCAACTCTTTCCCCCTTTACTCATTCCAAACCTTCTCCTACTGCTATGAGCTCAAAAACAAAATCACTTTCTAGACTCGTTCCCCTTCACTCTTCTATCCCTCCACTATCTTTTTCAATCCAACTAACAGACTAACATGTCCACCGCTCAACTTTAATTTCATATTTCCCTATACTAATTCCCCACTATACCTGTTTGAGTCCTGGAGTTTTGTGCTACCCCATGAAAAGTGTTTTGACACCTCTTCAGAGGTAGCAAGCACTACATAAATGCCAACCCTTGCTCTGATCACTCCACTACCTTTTTCAATCCAAATAGCAAACTCACATGTCCACCACTTAAATTCATTTCATATCTCCCTATACTAATTTACAACTAATCCTCTTTAGGTTAAATGTTCGGGGATGCCTTTGAGAGGAACATACTTCCGCCTACACTGCGTGAAGCGGTGGTGATCGCACTCTTAAAGCCTGGCAAGGACCCTGAGGCATGCGACTCCTATAGGCCCCTATCATTAATTAATGTGGACTCTAAAATCTTAGCTAAAATATTGGCCACACGTCTGCATCCCCTTATGACCAACTTAGTTCTCCCAGATCAGTCGGGCTTTATACCATTTATTTTATTTATTTATTTATTTAATTTCTTATATAGCGCAGGAATAGACTCCAGCGGAGTATCTCCGCGCTATGCTCGTAGAATGTATATAGAGAGGAGGTGTAATGGCTGAGCTGTAGTCTGGTAAGCAGAAACGATCCAATTATTCTTCTAGGAATAGTAAGGTTTTTAACTTTTTCCTGAAGGTGGAGTGGTTCAAGGTTTGCCTTAAGCTAAAGGGCAAGT
Source organism: Lissotriton helveticus (assembly GCF_964261635.1). Taxonomy (NCBI): domain Eukaryota; kingdom Metazoa; phylum Chordata; class Amphibia; order Caudata; family Salamandridae; genus Lissotriton; species Lissotriton helveticus. The sequence continues at coordinate 445,590,285 of NC_136072.1, read as the reverse complement.
TGTTCCAGTGGGTGGGCCCCACTAAGGAGAAGGCACGTCCACCTTGTCTGGTCTTTTTTACAAGAGGGGTTTTCACCAGCAGTTGGTTACTTGAGCGCAAGGATCTTTCAGGTTTGTAGGGATGCAGTATTTGACTCAGATATTTGGGGCCGTTCCCGAACAAGCATTTGTGGACGGTGCAACAGGTTTTGAATTTGACACGTTGCCGTATTGGCAGCCAGTGGAGTTCTCTCAGTAAAGGCTTGGAGGGGGTTCGTGGAGGGGCATTCAGAATCAGTCTTGCCGCCGTGTTCTGTACCACCTGTAGACGGTTTATGGCATCCTCGTTAGCTTGTATCAGGAGCCCGTTACAGTAATCGAGGCGACTTATTACCATAGTTTGTACAAGGGTCTTTCTGTAGTTGTCTGGGAGGTAGGGGAATACTCGCCTCAGCAGTCCGATGGTGTGGAAGCATGCCCCTGCGATTGCATTCGCATGCTCTTTCAGAGTTAGATTTTGATCTAACTTAACTCCCAGGTTTTTTACTATGGATTTGGGAGAAGGTACAGGACCTAGGTCCAGAGGCCACCAGTCAGGGGACCACAGTATGGAGGATTTTCCAAAAAGCATTACTTCCGTCTTACCGACGTTACATTGGAGCCGGTTAGACGCCATCCAATTGGAAATGGCCCTCATTCCTTCGGTAAAATTTTCCCTTACATTGGCACTGAGAGAATGGAAAGGGTAGAGGAGCTGGGTGTCGTCAGCATAGGACACCGGAGTGAATCCATATTTCCTCACGATCTCTGCAAGGGGGGCCACGTACACATTAAACAATGTGGGGCTTAGGCATGAGCCCTGTGGCACCCCTTTCGTGAGCACCCTTGAAGAGGAACGATAGGGTCCCAAGCTGACGGATTGTGAGCGCCCGGACAGAAAGCTCTCCAACCAAGAAAAGGCCTGTCCTCCAATGCCCACTCCCTTTAGACGGCTCATGAGAATCTTATGGGACACAGTGTCAAAGGCAGCTGACAGGTCCAACAGCACCAGAATCATTGAGCCTCCTCTATCCTGTGCCATCTTGATGTTATCGGTCACGGAGAGGAGTGCTGATTCGGTGCTGTGGTTGGGCCTGAACCCAGATTGTGAATGGTCCAGGCCCCCTGTCGCCTCTATGAAACTGGACATGTGGGTGTTAACATGTTTCTCTGCCAGTTTACTAAGGAGGGGCAGAAGAGAGATAGGGCGGAGATTGGGGAGCTCTGTCCATGGGTGGCTGGAATTTTTTCGGATGGGATTCACTACTGCTTCTTTCCATTGCTGCGGGAGTTTGCCTTCTTTGAAAGAGAGATTCAAGACTTGTTGAATAAGAGGGCAGAGAGCTGTGCTTAGAGTGTTCATTACTCGGGGAGGGAGAAGGTCAAGGGGGGATCCGGTTTTTATATTGTTGAGGAGTGATCTTATGTCATCTACCGTGGTTTCCGGGATGTTGGTGAAAGTCCCGGAGTTAGGCTGTGTGCCGGAGGCACTAGAAATCTCAATGATGTTGGGATGGTTGTCCAAAATGTTATTATAGATGGTGTCAATTTTTTCTTCAAAGAATTGTGAGATCTCATTACACAATTCCTGAGAAAAGGTGTCAGGACTTTCACATGCTAGAGGGTTAGTAAAATTTCGAAGGATTTTATATAATTCTTTAGTCGAATTATCGGCCTCATCTATTTGAGATTGATCACGAGCCACCACACATAACACTAGGACGCTGTTTGCTCTCTCCCATTATCTAACTCCCAGCACTAAGGCGATGGCGGTCATGCTAGACGCACCAAGGCTTTTGATTCCATTGAGTGGTCGTACCTAATCACAGTCCTTACCAGGATGGGCTTCCCTCCCATTTTTATCCAATGGGTGAAACTCTTGTATACCAAACCAGTCGCTGCAGTCCTAGTAAATGGGTATGTATCTGAAGCAATACCTATTGAACGCGGGACGAGGCAAGGATGCCCGTTGTCCCCTTTATTATTCGCTCATGCCCATAAGCCACTTGCTTGTAAGGTTTGACAGCTTCATCATCCGTCGGCACTCCAATTCCCAAGCAGGCCCCTGCACATATCGATTTATGCGGACGATATGTTATTATATGTCCTGGACCCTGAACAGCATCTTGCCCCTTTGCTTCGCGAATACATTAAATTTGGAGGGCACTCTGGTTTGCACATTAATTGGGAGAAATCTTCTGTTATACCACTTACTGATATAACCACACAACATGCTCTTGATTTTTCGTTGGAGTGGCAAGTTGATCCTATTAAATATCTTGGCGTATGGTATCACAGAGACCCCGAAATCGTCATCAGAACTAATTATGGTAGAGTTATAAGCTCCTTAGAGGATGAAGTGCAACGATGAATACAATTGCTGCTATCCCTCGCGGATCGCATAGCAATTATCAAAATGGTAATATTACCAAAACAACTTTATCTCTTCAACAATATTCCGATTTTTCCACCTCAGGAGGTCTTCAAACGGATATCAATGGTGTTATATGGGCGGCAAAGCAAGCGTGTGTAAGCCTACATACTCTTAAGCTGCCATATGCACGTGGCGGACTCTGTGTACCTGATTTCCTGCTATATTATTTATGTGCTCAGGCACAATATGCCACGTACTGGTATCACGAGATCCCTTACCTGATACACACAGCGGTAGAGGAGGGAGACGCACTGCCCATCCCTTTAAATGCAATGATCACTCATCGCCGACCACCCCTACATGACAAAGACATCAACACAATTGATGCTACCAATGCAGCTTGGCAACGATGGAGTCAATTGGCAAATAAAATACCCCTATATGCTCCAGCCCTCCCTCTGCATCATCATCCTGACATATCGGGCTCTAATGAGGAGGTGGGCATGGGACTACTCCAACAGGTGGGAATAGATACCCTAGGGGACTTATATGCCAATGGGATATTTAACATCAACAGTCATGGGGGTGGGGATGCACACCTTTAATGTTCCAATTTCTTTAAATTGTAATCCGATATATTATTTAATGCGTGCTGAGTGGTGTAGTGGCATGCCCAGATACCACTGAAATGAATAATAAACTACGAAATGGGGACAAAATCTTTGCCCCCCCTCCAAACGCACAGCGGCGAGCCATCACTTAGGCTATCTTTTATACATCTCCTCTTTTATCCGTTTTAATCTTTGCTAACCATTAGTTTCAACATTTAACTTCATCCATTTGTTCTCAAGTTAGTGAATCCACACACGGAATTATTTGCCTTTTTACCAAGTTTCTAATATTAAAACAGTGTCCATCCAGACCTCATGTTAAAATACGACTGATGCAGAGTTCATCACAAACAGTGTTTTATTTTTCAAGGTCCCAATGCATTTCGGGCGTCCAACGTGCCCTTCGTCAGGGGTCACTGCTGTGAGCGTTTTAAAAGAAACAGCCTTCCTTCTGTCTCGTTGTTTCAGCCATACTCGTCCTTTCATTACCCCTCCCTCTTTATCACCATGCTTTCCCTCCCAATTCACTCCCAATTGTCTCTTTGTTAAACATTTCCCGCCACTGCGTTTTACGTGTCCATTCACTAGACTCCATTTCCCAAGATGCCATATCCCGGTATCTCGATAACATGTGATCGTGCTCAAAGTCACTTGGTGCTCTTGTTGATTTAATACAATTTGACCTCGTGCGGCGCTTCAAAAGTACACTGTCTTAGTCCTTCAGTCCATTGTGAGTGGTGAACCACGATGTTTCGTCAGTGTTGTGGATTCATAGAAAAATGTTTCTCTTTTCATTTTATTTATCCTTTCAACGATGGGTGCACTCCCCTGTGCGGGCTCGTTGTACATCAACAGTCATGGGGGTGGGGATGCACACCTTTAATGTTCCAATTTCTTTAAATTGTAATCCGATATATTATTTAATGCGTGCTGAGTGGTGTAGTGGCATGCCCAGATACCACTGAAATGAACAATAAACTACGAAATGGGGACAACATCTTTGCCCCCCTCAAAACGCACAGCGGCGAGCCATCAGTTAGGCTATCTTTTATACATCTCCTCTTCTATCTGTTTTAATTTTTGTTAACCATTAGTTTCAACATTTAACTTCATCCATTTGTTCTCAAGTTAGCGAATCCACACACAGAATTATTTGCCTTTTTACCAAGTTTCTAATATTAAAACAGTGTCCATCCAGACCTCATGTTAAAACACGACTGATGCAGGGTTCATCACAAACAGTGTTTTATTTTTCAAGGTCCCAATGCATTTCGGGCGTCCAACGCGCCCTTCGTCAGCGGTCACTGCTGTGAGCGTTTTAAAAGAAACAGCCTTCCTTCTGTCTCGTTGTTGCAGCCATACTCGTCCTTTCATTACCCCTCCCTCTTTAGCATGGTGATAAAGAGGGAGGGGTAATGAAAGGACGAGTATGGCTGCAACAACGAGACAGAAGGAAGGCTGTTTCTTTTAAAACGCTCACAGCAGTGACCCCTGACGAAGGGCGCGTTGGACGCCCGAAATGCATTGGGACCTTGAAAAATAAAACACTGTTTGTGATGAACCCTGCATCAGTCGTATTTTAACATGAGGTCTCGATGGACACTGTTTTAATATAAGAAACTTGCTAAAAAGCCAAATAATTCTGTGTGTGGATTCACTAACTTGAGAACAAATGGATGAAGTTAAATGTTGAAACTAATGGTTAACAAAGATTAAAACGAATAAAAGAGGAGATGTATAAAAGATAGTCTAATTGATGGCACGCCGCTGTACGTTTGGAGGGGGGCAAAGATGTTGTCCCCATTTCGTAGTTTAATGGGATATTTAAAACACCACAAGACTTATCATATATTCAAAACCAGACCTTACTGTTCCGTTTTAACTATCATAGGTTGCAAGGAGCAATGAAAAAGCTATATTCGTGCTATCCCAGCGAGCCACCACAATTAAATTCCCTACAGCTCATACTGTCGCGTTCCAACACCACACACTTAGTTTCCCGACTGTATGCTGTTGCGCAGAATGAAATTGGTAGCAGCAGCCACAAGGCCATGGAAAGATGGAACGCTATTCTACCTGTTCCCCTTACAGAAAGGGACTGGCACACAAAATGTACTCTGATCCAATTGCTGACACCTAATGGCAACCTCAGACTTGTCCACTTTAAATATTTGCATCAAACATATTACACACCCATGAAAACTATATAGAGAGGGCCTTCGCTCAGAGGCAAGATATACCCTCTGCGGGTTTGATCAGGCTGACTTTATTCATCTCGCATGGTATTGTGAGAAAATACACACATACTGGCAGAGAGTCACATCACTCTTGGCAGCGATGGTTGGAATTGACATTAACTGCAGCATTGAGATTTGTTTGTTGGGGCTATTACCCAATGTCCGGGCACTGAAGCATAAGTTTTGTATGGTAGCGCTGTTACTAGCTAAACGACGGATTTCAATGTGCCTGGACAGCAAAAATGTACCTGACCCTACACATTGGATCTGTGATATGTCACATTGCCAAGACACTTTACGTACCTATGAGGAAGAACTACCTGCCCGATCTAGGCCGAAAGATTATTGGAAGTATTTAACAGATTATTTAAGTGAGAATAATGATATATAATGAAACTGATCAAGTATGTCTCATCACTCCTTTGTTATAAAATGTATACATGTGTAGCTTTAGGCCTCAGTGCAACCTTTGATTGTATCACTCTGATGATGAATGCAGTAGTGCAATGGTTCATTCGGTTTGTTTTTTGATAATACTGATATATTCATTGTGAAAACTCAATAAAAAGATTTTTTAAAAATCCTCTTTAGGTTCTTGAGTAGTGTGCTACTCGCCGAAAAAGTTCTTCGACGTCTTGTCCTTGGGGATAAGCTCTACATAAATGCAATTACAAAATACTATCTCTGCTAAGGGACTATCAAGGGTTATTGCAGTGCATATCTTCTATCCCCACAGTTTGGTCAGAAGAATCACCAACACCAAAACCCTTGATTACTACAGCAAGCTGTGAAATTCCATGTACAAAAAATACCTACCTACAGGCTTTAGTACAGTGTAATAACAATTCATTCTTAAAAGCCTATTGCCTTAAACACATTTATTTCACAATAAGTTAGTCAGGCCTACTTGCTTTATGATAATTTTTCATAATGAACAGGTTAAACCTATGAAATTTGGCATGGCTTTCCCCAAAGAACTGATGAAGTCTTTACCGTTTAACATTGGCTTTACACTTTACCCAACATTGGCTATACAAGTGCATATTTATAAAATTACAAGTGTAGGTTATCGCAGCTTGCAAAACAATATATATAACCCCTCTTAACCGGGCCTAACATGAATCACCTCAATGAAAACCCCCAGGGTTTGTCAGAATGGGTTGCCAATGCCAAAACCCTTGTCTACGAACATTATCTATGAAACTACATGTAACAAATACCTGTCAATAGCCTGTGACACAATTAGATAACCAGGTGTTAAAGGTTTACATGCTTTAACAAATGCTCCTTGCATTTAGTAACCACACCAACTGCCTTTATCTTAATATTTCGTAATATGCAGACCAAACTTAGGAAATCGAACATAATGTTTCTAGTATACCAAACAGGCATATAGCTTGTCAGACCTACATTTTTGAGCATAAGCTTTTTTCAAGACAATCATCGAATACACAGCCAGACAATTAGAAAGGTATACAAAATACACTTTGCTAAGAAAAAATATTCTCTATCTTAAGATGTCCTAGCAAAGATTCTCATAGTGCAACCTCTCTATATGAACAATTTGTCACACGGTGACCAACATCAAAACTATTGCCTACTATCATAATCTGTGAGATTTAATGTAAGAAAAACACCTATTAGTAGGCTTTAATACATGCACATGCACTGCTCCAGTAAGGGAACCCCTTATAATGCCTTGTAAGGTTTTTTGATGTTACAGGGGGCTACAGGGAGCACAGCAGCCCCATAAGAACATTTATAACAGTTACAGTCAGTGATCCTGGGTCATTAAATTGACGATCCGAGGAGGGCTTACCATATTTCCGTGCAAGAGCTGCGTGCTCTTCAGCTGAAGTGCGGGAACCCTTGTCGTTTATTTAATGGCTGCATTTTGTGGCTTGAAGAATGTTAAAAAAAGGCTCAATACATGTTTATGGTTGTTTTGAAAAAAATGCTATGTTATGTAACAGTGAATATTACTAATCATTGCCATGTATTTTACATGGAAGTGCCATGGGTTTTAGTTATCGGCAAATTATTTTGTTGATTTATTGGCAAAGCCACTAAGGCAGATTTATATATGTTCATATGCTGACCCCCTTGATAAAGCCAATAGACGCACTTTCTATAGTTTGGGGATCTGACGCTTTGACAAAGACAGTAGGTCTACCTTACTTAAAATGATACCCTTTCTATTGTTACATGACAGCCAGCCCTGTACCGTGGGGTTTGGGCGCAGGACCTGGCAGCCTTGCTAGCCCAAACCCACTCTTTAAGTGACTATAACTTGTGCCCTAAATTAACTATAAATAATTCCCTTGCCGAATACTGCTTATGACCGCACATATTAAATCACTCATGCCATGTTCTATGACATCATTGATGACATCTGAAGAGTACATTTATGACACCACTGTGCATGGTGAGGACATGAGTTATAGTTACTTTAGGGCACAAGTTAGAGTTACTTGAGATAATTGCAACTGGTGAGTTTTAGTGGTTTTGTTAGTTGAAAACATTATGTTTTCAGTGACATTTTCACTTAACTATGACTTCCCTTTAATGGTTTTTTTTTCCAGTGGAGATATATATATTTTCAGGGAAATAAAGCAAACGTTAAGGATAAGTTATAGTTAGGAAAAACATTATTTAATCTTTATATATAAACCCAAGTTAAGCTATACAAACATTAGAAATTCTAAAGTTATACATACATTTATTTTTTAAGCACCACCTTTAATTTACTATGTTGCACACCTCCGTACACAGGCTTCTCACCTCACTGTTGACTGCAGGGTTGTGGAGTAAAGTGTTGTGGAGTTGAGTGTTGTGCAGTAGAGTGTCATACAGTGACATAGAGTGGAGTAGAGTGTTGCACAATTTAGTGGCATCAGATGGAGTAAAGGATTCTAAAGTTCAGGGTTGTGTAGTAGAGTCTTGGCTAGTAAAGCAGCAGAGAGGTCATACAGTGGAGTGTTAGAGAGTCTGCCGTACAGTGGACTGTGGTACAATATCATACAATGTTGAAGAGTGCCTTAGAATTGAGTGCTGTGTCATTTAGTGGAGTGGTATGTTGTAGACCAGGGTAGAGTGGTGTGTGCTAGAATGTCATACATTGTAGTAGAGTGGCGTAAAGTGGATAGGCGCAGAGAGGAGGAGTGGCAAAGAGTGTAGTAGAGTCTTGTAGAGTGTAATTGCACAGAGCACAGAACAGTGGTGTTCATGGAGCGGCATGGAGTATATAGTAGTACAGTACAGTGGAGGAGTGAGGTAAAGTGTAGTGCAGTGGAGTAGACTGCAATGGAGTAGACTGCAGTGGAGTTACATAGCGTGTAGTAAAGTAAAATAGAGAAGATTTGTGTATTGTACAGTTCAGTGGTATGGAGTGGAGTGGCGTGGCGTAGAGTCGAGTAAAGTCCATGTGTAGAAGTTCTAATGTTTGTATAGAAAGAATAAATAAAGTTTTTCAAACTATACCTTAGCCTGAATCTTTGGGTTTTTCCACTGAATTTAAATGTTTTGTTTTTATGGGTTTCAAATCGTAGTGTCAAGTGTCATTCAGTTGAGTGTTAAGTGGAGTGTTGTGGAACATAATGGAGGACAGTGGAATAGAGTGGGCTTGATTGGAGTTGCGTAGCATTCAATGGAGCAAAGTGTTATACTGTGGCGTATCGTAGAATGGAGTGGTGTGTTATACTGTAGAGGGATGTGCCGTACAGTACAGTTGAGGGTCCTACAGTGGAGTGTATTTTATTAGCGTTGTAGAGTTGAGTGTTGTGAAGTCTTGTTGAGTAGAGTGGCATTGAGTAGCACAGAGTGCTGTAAAATGTAGTGGAATTGAGTGGACTATAGTTCAATGTTGTTGAGTGGAGTTTTGTACATTATAGTGGCAGAGAGTAATGTACACTGTTGTGTTGTATAGTGGTGTGTGATACAGTGGACTGTGGTACAGTGTTGTATAGTGAAGAAGAGTGTTGTACAGTGGAATGCTGTGTCATATAGTGGTGTGGTGTGTCATAAAGAGGGTTGGAGTGGCATGTCCTATGGTGTCATACAGTGTAGTGGAGTCGGGTGGAGTTGCATAGACTAGAGGAGGGTGTCTTACAGTGGAGTGGCATAGAGTGGATTGTCTTACAGTAGCGTAGAGTGAGATAAAGTGTTGTGCAGTGGAGTAGAATGGAGTGGTGTTACATTGTATGTAGTAAAGTAAATTAGAGTGGACTTGTGTGTCGTCCAGTACAGTGGTATGAACTACAGTGGGGTGGTGTAGCACAGAGTTGACTAAAGTGTTATACATTGGAGTGGTAGCCTGTACAGTAGAGTGGAGTGCTATGTCATAGATTGGTGGAAAGTGTTGTTCAGTGGAGTAGAGTGTCATAGAATGGAGTGTGCTGGCATACAGTGGAGCACATAGTTGTAGAGAGGAGTGTATGGGGATAGAGTGTAGTAGAGTGGCATACAGCGTAGTAGAGCTTTGTAAACTGGAATTATATAGAGTGGAGATAGTGTTGTAGAGTGGAGCGTCGAACAGTGCAATGGGGTAAAGTATCTATAATGAAGTAGAGTGGAGTTGCATACTATAGAGTGAAGTAAAGTATAATAGGGTGGAGTGTTATGTTGTAGAATGGAGTGGAGTAAAGTGGCCCGGCAAATCATACAGTGGAGTTAAGTGTCAGAGTAGAGTGCTGTGTCATACAGTGAAGTAAACTGGCGTATCACAGAGTTTTGGAAACTGTCGTAGAGTTGAGTAAAGTGGAGTGCTACATAGTGGATTTGAGTGTTTTATAGTGAAGTACAGTAGACTGCGGTACAGTGTGGTAGTGTGAACTTATTGTCCGCAGGGAACCACAACGTAGTCGTTCCAACAACCGCGTTGTGATTCCGCATACCATTACTCCGCAAGTCGGAACAATGACTTGCGGAAGGGGGGGGAAGGTGTTGGATTTAAAATCGAGCACCTTCCCTGCTGTCCGCACAGACTGATGTTGGAATAGTAAATTATACTATTCCAACATCCAGCGCCCCCCGTCTCCGCAAGTCGTTGTTACGACTTGTGGAGTAATGGTATGCGGAATCACAACGCAGTCGTTGAAACGACCGCGTTGTGATTCCCTGCGGACAAAAAGACTGCCGGATAAGGAGGCATATTCGTATGAAGTGGCATAAAGTAGCGTAGAGTGGGGTGCCGTACTCTGGAGTAGTATATGGTAGGGTGGAGTGGTATAGAGCGAGTGGAGTAGAGTGGAGTACAGTGTTGTACAATGGCATAGAGTAAACTAGAGTGGTGCACACCCAGCCTGGAGTACACTGTTGTACAGGGGAGTGCAATTAAGTGAAGTATTGTATGCTAGAGTGGAAGAGTGTAGAGATAAGTACAGTGTCATAGAGTGTAGTAAAGTGGAGGGGCATTTAATGGAGTTGGGAAGGGTGGATGGCGTACAGCGGAATAGAGTGAAGTAGTGTACAGTGGAGTAGTGGAGGTAGAGTGTCATTGAGTGGAGTAAAGTGGGGTGAAGTGCTGTAGAGGGAGTTGCGTAATGTGGAGTAGAGTGTCGTACAGTGGCATAAGAGCGGAGTAGAGTGTAGTAGAGTGTCATTTAGTGGGATAGAGTGTTGTAGAGTGGAGTGCTGTAAAGTGGAGTGGCATAGAGTGGGATTACGTGTTGTACAGTGGAGTTGAGTGGAGAAGCATGGAGTGGGATAAAGTGTCATACAGTGGACTGGTGTGTCGTACAGTTCTGTACAGTGCAGTGAAGGAGAGTGTAGTTGCATCACAAAGACTGGTGTAAAATGTTAGTGAAGTGGCGTGCCGAACAGTGAGTGGTATACCATGTCATAGAATGTGGGAAACTGTCATATAGTGGAGTACAGGGTTGTAGAGTGGAGTAAGGTAGAGTAGTGTATAGTGTGGTACAGTGGAGGGGCATAGAGTGTTATAGAGTTAAGTGGCATACAGTGCGGTTGAGTAGAGTTGGGTGAAGTAGAGTACAATGGAGTAGTGTGTTGTAGAGTGGAGTAAATTGTGGTGAAGTGGCATCGGAGTTGCGTAGAGTGGTGTTCAGTCTTGTACAGTCACATAGACTTGAGTCCAGTGTTGTGCAGTAGCATAGAGTGGAGTAGAGTTTGGTAGAGTGGACAGGTGTAGAGTGTTGTAGAGCAGAGAAGAGTGGAGTAGCATAGAGTGGAGGGTTGTACACTGTCATGTAGTAGAATGTTGTATCGTAGTATTGTAATGTTTAAGTGTACACTTGCACCAGCAGTGTGATTCCAGTTTTGTTTTTGTTGTGTGCTCCTTGGGTGTGCACTCCGTCGTGCACGTGATAATTATATTGAAAAGCGTGCCCCTGAATTGGGGAACATCCCCTGGTCACTGCTGATTCCCCAGTTGGGGTTCAATTGTTTGATCCTTGGTTTATACTGAAAAAATTAAGATAGATGTCCGCTATTCCATTGGTTGTAATCAGTAGTTCTTTATTTTCAAGATTAGAGTTGATATTCACTCCAATTACATATTGTTTTGATATCCCAATAATGTATTGGGATATTGAAACAATATGTAATTGGAGTGAATATCAACTCTACAGCATACAGTAACAGCGTACAGTGGAGTGGAGTGGAGTGCAGTGGAGTGGTGTGCAGTGTAATAGAACAGAGTGGAGTGTAGTGGCATACAGTGGAATAGCTTGAGTAGAACAATAATGTGCAGTTGGGTAGACTGGAGTGGCGTACAGTACACTAGTATATAGTGGAGTGCCATAGACTGGAGTGGTGTACAGTGTATAGCGTAGAGTGGAGGTGCGTATGAATGTACATGAAATTTGGCAGGAATGTTCAATATGGTGCGCAGACTAATGCAAGACAGTGATTTGCGCTGTCTTGCGTTTCTCCAAATTTACAAAGCATTGTGGGGCCAAGCATGGTGGCCTTGTGTCGTGTTGTAAATGTGGCTTAAGTATTGCGTTGCCCATGTGAGACCATATGTGACGCATGAGTAATGCAATGCAATAATCCATATGAACCTTGGTTATGTATTGGACCATGATATACCGCAGGAACTTCGTGGTATACTGTGCTACATGGCGATTTCAATGCAGTATATGATTGGCTAATGGCTGTGTATAAAATAAATTGTAATGCGGCCATATTATTTTTGCTACACTTTGAAAGTGTTGTGGGTTAGGGACTTACATACAGGTAAGTAGTACATTTTATGTTTGTTCCCTACCTATTACCATTTCATTAAAGTGGTAATATGTATATAAATGTATTGATCATTTTTATAAGTTTACGGAGCGTCACGCTAGTACCTAGCAAGTAACACTTTTTATTTAAACTGATCTTTCCCCCAAAAAGATTCAGTGGCGGTGCTCCGTGGACTTTTTATACAAAATAAAATGCATGAAAAATGAAAATACACTGTAGAACACTATAATTCTGAAATATATTACAGTGTATGTAACATTTTTAAACATTTTTTTTTAACTGCCATGGTACTTCCCATTAAGTAGTGCAGTACTCCGTGAGTTTTCAAAAAAAATATAGAAACTTAGAAATAGGTTTCCCTACCTATTACCACTTTAATAAAGTGTTAATGGGTAAGGAAAAATGTAAAACCTAATACTTATATATAAAGCCCTAACCCAGAACACAGGCAAAGTGTACTTAAAAAAACATGGCTGCCCTTAACTTTTGTAAAGGTAGTCATGAGCAAATCACATAATGCCTTACCATCGGCATGTGCCGCAGTACTTTCGCAATACTACCTCTACAGAGGATATCACTAAATTAATATTGTTACTGGAGTGGTAAAAGGCTTTTGTCATATTTCAGTTCAGCATGAATGACACTAGCTAATCCTATGCTTAAAGACTTTGCCGTATAAATGGCAAAAGACTTTCTCCTTTTCTAGCTTGGCATGAATGGCACTGTTGTAATCCTAGTCTTAAAAACTTTGCTAGAAAAACAGACATTTGATGTGAGCAGATTTTAGAGTGATGTGGTGTTGTAGGGTACTATATATAGAAGATGCTCTCCACCTAAACTTGGGAACTACACAGTTTTCTCTGCTTTGTTTTTTGCATAATTCGAGGCACTCTAAGCCTGAAAGACTATTGTTGTGCAATTTAAATATTACATATTTAATGTTATGTTTAAATAAAAATAAATACACTTTTACCCTTTATAAACATGATTTATTATATTTAATTAAATATTTTACTAAAATATACTACATAAATATAAAAAAAAAAACGAGTGTGGGATGTTTTTAAATTGTTATTAAATAATATAGTTTTGCATGGATGTATTCTATTTTATTAAACATATAATTTGATGAGTTATTATCCTGTAACGTTTTTGTTAGTTCTGGGCTAGTAATTATTTCAAGTTAATATAACTTTTTTATTTTACATTGAAATATTTTGGCATTTCAAACGATTATTAAACTTTTTTTCTCTCTCTTTTTTTTTTTAACCATCTAGTTCAAGAGTTCAAGTTCAGGAATTTGTATAGCGCACTACTCACCCAGAGGGTCTCAAGGCGCTTGGGGGAGGGTTGTGCATTACTGATCGAATAGCTCTCTGTCTCAGTGATGGACACCTTTGCATATGTGTGAAAAGTTACCACACTGGTAAATTGTGTTCCTGCATGCTGGACCCCTAATTGTGATTGGTTGGAGTGGAGACATCTAAGTCTGCATCTAGTAGTAAATTTACACTTGGGATGGTGAGGAGCAAAACAGTGTACATTTACTAATAGAAGCAGTAGTAAGCTTAGACGTGAATACATCTAAACACGTAAACGAACCTGTTTGAATAAGCACTTGAATTTAAAGTGTAAAAACAGACACAGAGTTGAAGCTTAAGTTGAGTTACAGCAGAACTAAAATAGGTTGTCTGGCTTTTGCTGTTGGTATTTTAATTGTAATTATGAAGCACTTCTTTTCCACCTAACAACATACTTGTCACTCTTACTGATTTAGGTGGGAGTCTCCTGTTTTTTTAGTAATTCCTTTCTAACTAGTGATTTGATAGCACATTGCTATAGTTGTTAATGCTTACAGCTGGCCTGCGATTAGATCTGATAACATTACCTCAGGTCATATGCGTTGAACTATTTTCAGCAGGAAACAGACAGAGTTTGCGTTGGCCATAACCTCCGTTGTAGGGGCCGATTTCGATGACAACAGACCTGAGTCTGTCCGACATCGATATGGAAATGGGACCGACCGACCTCCTTTCGGCGATCCCAAACCAGCAATTAGGTTGCGACCGAACACTTCTCGGTCGCACACCTATTCTTTACAATGGGAGCATGCATTCCGACCAGAATGCATGCTCTCATTGTAAAGAACTGAGGTGCAGTTCATCCCTGCACCCCTTGGAAGGCACCTCAGGGATCAACAGGGGGGCACCATAGGACTGATAGATTCCAACAGTGATGAATGGTAGTGTGGCTTATGTGGCAAGTTGGAGGGCAAAGTCTTCATGTTGACGAGACAGTAGATTTAAGGTAGGTTCTTTACTGCAGGTTAGGTGCTGAGTTACTGCCACGGCTCATAAACAAGTATAAGGAAGGATGAGGACATTACATATAAGTCCTCAAGTGGTGTACTGGGATTTCAGTTGACAAAGAACTACATGGTTGAAGTTGTGATAATTAATAAATAATTTTGACATGTTTGAAAGAGCACCAAGAGTGTCTTGTACCCGCAAAGGAGAAGTCAGTCCATGAGATGTAGAAAAAAAAAGAGATTGCATTTTAGAATGGATATAACTTCAGACTGATGCCCAGTAAACACAAAACTATTTCTCAGACTGTACTGAAGAGTTCAGCAGACATCAGGCAATGCCTAGTGAAAGACATTGATGGTCCTCTAGCCACAACAGGTCAATAGATAGTAAAGCCAGACTCAATCTTTCACTTTATCAGTCAAACCCTCAACAGTGGGGAGATGTAAAGTAGCACAACTGCTGCAGAGTCCCACTGGTAGCATGTGCATGGATTCTCCAGCTAAAAAAAATGGTAACCGTACGGCTTTCAAGTTTCATAGGGTCACATGTAAGTAGGTCATCCTAACTAGGTATTTCTTCTTATTCTGGGACATGTAGTCCTGTTTCTCTAATTATAAAATCGGTGGTACAAGTACCTAAATCAGATACTAATTTGTGGTTCTCGGAAGCTTGTGAGCTCTGTCAACCGGAATATTGTAAAGACAGATACCATACATTATCACCCACACCATTAATATAGTTGAGCATTTACATTTAATGTTTTAATATATACAGTGATAAACTGTTACTATCACAGCATGTTATTAAATGTTGTCAAAACCATCCCACAAACATAACCATAAACACCTATAGCATCTCCTCATTTGCAAAACCTAGCAAAGAACAAAACCCAGAAGAAGATGCCTAGATTAACTGTATGCTGGATGATTAACTACTGTAATTACCCATTGTTGTCATATGTAACACTTACATTTGTATGCACGAAAATACAGATAGACCAAGGACTGACTGAGAAAGAAGCTTATCCATGAAGCGTTGCCACTTGTCTTGACTATCTAAGTACATCCATCTACTATATTGAAAACAGCAGATAATTTTGTTTATGGTGTCTGCATCTGATATTTAGCCCCCACCATAGATTTAAAGGTGTCCAGGAGAAGCTTGCAGTAGGCACCTAGTAATATATATGTTCTGCGTTTGAGTGGAGCTGCGCAGTGTGGATGTCCACAATGTATTTCCTCTTTGTGTGAGGGCAGTTCATAATGCGGATGCCTGAACTGTGTGAGATGAAGGAAACTGTCACCGGGAATGATTTTAGTGGAACTGGTGTGTGTGAGGAAAGCAAAATAACCTGGTGAAGGTGCATTTAATGTACATGGTCTATGTGTTGAGGAATAATCCAGAACAGATGCTTGTAAAGTACCTTTTGTGTGTGTGGAGTAATCGGTCACTGTGGGGGCCTGTAATATTAAGTACACAAACAGGGAGTAAGAGGAGTTAGGGGCTGCCGCATGCGCTCCAAGTATGTGGGTGCCTGTCTTTATACCTGATGTGTGAGCAACGTTTGTGGTGCAGATGCCTGTACTGCACCTCTTCTTTGCTTAAGGTAAGTTTGCTTGTAATGTACCTGTTCTGTGTGAAACCACTGTGGGTGTTTGCACTGTACTTGCTGTGTTTGAGAAGGAAGATGGTTGAGAGCTTGACTCATCCCACACGGTCTGTTAACTGCAGGTTAGTGTGATGTTCATGCATACTGCATACTGGAATGCATGTTATAATTCCTGAGTTCTTTGAGCACAAATCGTCATCTTTCCAACCTCCATATTTCTTTGGCTAGAAACTTTCTGCTTGGTGACATTTTTTATTTCGGTCATTTTCACCGTGTCCACTTTATGTTTTTGCAGCGTTTCACTTTTTAGTAGTCTGAATTTAAGCTACTATTGTGTCATCACATAGAATAACAGCGGCACGTTTCAGTCTCATCACTTGCATTTAGGCTGGCTTGAGAACTACTAATGTATACAGCATACCCAGTGGATACATATATCTGATTTCTTGCTCCGAATTTAGACAGATGTTTATTCTTAGATTTGTTTGCATGATTTATCCTTGAATGTCTCGACTGTATTATGATGGCTCCATCAATGCACGTACATGTACATTATAAGTAACGATGTATTCATGAATTGTAAAACTACCGTTTCTTTACTGTTCCATACACAGTGGCGCCCGAGGAAGGGACCCACCATCCCGAAATGCATCGGGCCAACAACAAGCGCCTGCTGTTAATGACAAGTTTCTGATATCGAATTTAAGCATATGTGCTGTTGTGTTTAATTGTGAAACATTGTTGTATCAACAAACTGCCATGAAGTAATGACATGTGTGTACATCACACAACCACACAGAATGTGATGGAAAAACATGAGTAAAAACGAATAAGAATAATTCGAATTTATGAAGATTATCTGTATTGTGTTTAATTTCACAGTAGTAGTTAACGTGGTGAAATTTTTTAAAATACATTTTAGTTTGAATTAAAGATTTCAAACAGGCAGCCAAGATTTTCACAAACGTTTTTGTTTTTACCATTATTTCATAGAAATGGGTGTAAAATTTTCACAATAGCAAGGACCTTTTATCAGGGTTAAAGGTAACAATGACTAAGGGCCTTACTATGAGTATAGCGGTTCTAGGACTAGTGCACTTGAGGTGGCAGTCCGACCACCGCCACCCCTGTGGATCCATCAGCCATATTTCGAGTGTGGCGGTCAGACCACCACTGGACTGCCGCATCTGGGTGGTGGCACTTCAAAAATGGGCAGAAATATGCTGGCGGGGCTGCTGAGCATATTCCGAGTTGCATTTCCACTTCCCATTTCACGGTGGTGAACCAGTCATTAAAAAAGTGTATACAGCAGGCGCACCCTGTGCCCCCCATAAATTGCACCCCTGTTCCTCCACAGTGTGGCATGCATGACATGGTGCATTCCACACCGTGCAGTAACATGCTGCAGGCGCCGTCACGGCAGCAGTCTGATGTTACGGCTCTCCTGTGAGCCTAACACAGCCTCCACCGTGAGACTTCTGGAGCATCGCCCGCCCTGGATCAACTCCAAGTCCAGCAGGCAGTTGCACCACGGGCTTGGCGGCCCTCCTGCCAGAACAGTGGTGGCAGTGCTGCAGGAGGACTGCCA
This sequence comes from Lissotriton helveticus, assembly GCF_964261635.1. Taxonomy (NCBI): domain Eukaryota; kingdom Metazoa; phylum Chordata; class Amphibia; order Caudata; family Salamandridae; genus Lissotriton; species Lissotriton helveticus. The sequence goes on along the minus strand of NC_136072.1, from coordinate 445,572,333 downwards.
AACTCGTAATACGGCTGTAAGATGTCTAAAAATGTTCCACTAGTGTGTGGTCCAGATAATATAAAGTTGTGTATTTCCAAAATTTAAAAAAAATGAAGTTAAATGAGAAATAAGATTCAAAAGATGCTGTTTGGGCCAGCAGGCTTGGTATTTTAAAGTGATTGTATGGCACGCAATATTTCCTCCAAGGGCATATCTTTATCTAATTCAGAAAAAATAATATTAGTTGAATTAAAGTTTAGATAGTAGAAAAGAAAGTGTCAAAAGCAACTTTAAATGTATTGGTGTAATCTCTGTGTGTGTGTGTGTGAATGTGTGTGTTTGTTTTGTGTGTGTATGTGTATATATATATATATATTCACTGAAAAAAAACATAGGTTTCAGGGACATTATAGTTAGTTGGACATTCTTCTCGTACAAAACCATAGAAATTCCCCCGTTATAATTAGTTCAGCTAACTATAACTCTCGCACCCGCAATGCACTGCTGATGATGTCACATATTACATCATTCATGACATGGTCAGTGACATCACTGATGACATCTCAAGTGACATCACTGATGACATCATCCAGTGACTGTGTTTTTCTTTAAAGTTTAAATATGTATTATATATGCCACGGTGTATTGAAGAATGAGTGGGTATATAAGTGTCTGGACGGAGGATTAAGTAGGTGCATGACTGACTGTTTAAGTGAGTGATTACATGTATCTTACTGAATGAATGGGTTAGTGACTAAACTGTGTGAATGTTTGTATCAGTCTGTCTATTGTATAAGCTGCTGCATGGGTTGGTCAGTAGCTACATGTGTGTCTATATGGGTTATCGATTGGTCGCTTGAGTATTTGTATGGGTGACTGAGTGTGTGTGTGTGGGTGAATGGGAGGTGTGTCTCTGTGCATAGATGTTTGTGTGGTTGATTTACTGTGTGCATGGGTTCAATAGTGCATGTGGAAACCGCTGTATGGGTGGGTTTGTGTGTGTATGTGTTTGTTGGCGAATGAATGGATGTCTCAATGGTACATGTCCAAGTAACTACATATGTAAAAGGCAGGGTATGTGAGAGTTGAAGTATATAAATGACTATATGTGAGAGTCTGTGATAGTGAGAGAGGCTGTATGGATGAGTGTGTATGTGTATCAGTGATTGTATAAGAGAGTAAGTATGTGTTTGTTTCTGTTTGAATAAGTGATGAGGTGTGTGTATAACTATATAGGTCAGTAAATGGAAGTGTGATTGATTCTTTGCATGACTGACTAGGTGTGTGAGTAACTCTGGATGAGTGGTGGTGTGTGAGTGCATGTATAAGTGTATGAGTGCTTATGATAGTGTTGTATTGATGAGTGACTGCATGTATGTGTGATTGTATGGGTGAATGAGTGGATATGTGTGTAGACCTAGGAATCAGTGAGTACGTATGTAGTAACTGGTATTGGTGTGTCAAAGGTTTCGAAAATGTGGGTGCATCAAAGGTTATATTACAGTGTGAGGAGGTGCACCAGATTTTCACGTGGATGATGTCATTAGTGATGTCATCAGTGATGTCATCAGTGATGTCACTGATCATGTCATGAATGATGTAATATGTGACCTCATCAGCAGTGCATTGCGGGTGCGCGAGTTATAGTTAGCTGACCTAACTATAACGGGGGCATTTCTATGGTTTTGTACGAGAAGAATGTCCAACTAACTATAACGTCCCTGAAACCTATGGTTTTTTCAATGAATTTCTAAGGTTTTTTTAAATGCTCATTTCTAACCATAATGTGCCTGAAACCTATGTTTTTTCAGTGAATTTTAAAGGTTTTTTAAAGGCTAATTTCTAACTATATCCTGCCTGAAACCTATGTTTTTTTCAGTGAATTTCAAAGGTTTTTTAAATCCTAATTTCTAATTATAATGTTCATTAAACATGTTTTTTTTCTGTGATTTTAAATTATCATCCCATTCTCAACCTGATGAAAAGTGACGATATTGCAAATTTTCCAGTGATAGCTTCTGCAAAAAAAATCGCCACAAATGAGAGCGACAACTAACACTTATGATATGCAGAGTAGGCGTTCCCGTGCAAAAATAACACAAAAACATAATTTCCCAATATTTTCAGTGACCAGCCAAATCTGCGATGTGATCTAAAAACAGACAAAAAGCTGTGTTAGCAGTAAGAATCTGACATCTTCCTTTTACTGGTCTAATGCAGGACGACTACCAACAGTATGAAAGGGAGCCCAGCCCAGAGCCACATCTGAAGACCAACACATGCCATAGAGCTACTGATCATGCAGCTCCGACACCCAAGAAGGCCACAATACCCACCGCCACCACCCCCAGGACCTCCCCCTGGACAACCCCAACCTACTACCACCAAGGCAGCGCAGAACAGGACAGCGGACCTTCCCAAAACGGCATGGCCCCTTAGCCACACAATAGCTGAATGTTGGGAGATGTGGAAAGCAAGTATGTGTGAAGGACGCCAGTCATCCTTTAATAACATTGTACACAATACCAAGTGTAGCGGTGATGTGCTGGACAGACCTCACTATGCAGAGCACTGACCTTTCTCTGTGTACATAAACTGCTGTAGTGTTGTGGACAGTGGACGCAACCATGTTACCTCCGGCAGTGGGTAAGATCTTGGTAATGTAGCTGTGTCGTCCCCCTCTGGAAGCGGAAGCGGAGTGGGGTGGTCCAACCTACACCACTCCAGCGAAGAAGTGTGAAAAAATAGGCCGGGGCTCTGGGTGTGGTTTAATTCTGGGAAGGCCATTATGTCTGCCACAGCGGCGGCCCTCACTCTGCCAAGAGGCCACCGCTGTGACTGCCGGTCTCCTTGACACAGGCCCCCTGCAAACCCAGCAGCACAGCACCGCAGAGTTATGTCTGTCCAGACTACTGACTTCGATGTACACTGCGAACAGCAGGGCTCACAATTCAGATCGAGTCGCGATTGCAGATGACACAGTCCAGTAGCCAATTGCCCTTGCTCCCAGTGCGGTCAGCTCGGACCACACATCATCGCAGAGAGGGCACATGCTGAGTGCTTCAGGTGCCACTAACTCCGTGCACCACAAGTCATCACCATGTAGCCTTATTAAGGCAGAATTCATTAGACAAAAACATTGCTACCAGTGCGGCCTTCCCGGACCACGCATCATCGCTGGCTGTGTACACGCGGAATGCTTCTGATGCCCCTACCTCAGTGCAGCACAAGTCATTGACCCTTTATGATTGAATCTCTGTGTGTAATCGCTAATTACTGTTGTACTTGTTGCCAGCACCAACCATTCCATGAGGGCTGGCTTACACTCACCCCACATGCACCCAGCACAGACATCACTGGACATGTGACCCTGGTAATAGAAAGGGGTCGAGCGCATGTGCCTGTACCCAGTTCCACTATCTATCTAACTGTGTCCATGTGTTCATTATGTATGCATGATGCTGCCCCTGGGCCCTACCACATTACATTGTGCTGTGGACAGCGCACTCAACCATGTTACCTCTGGCAGTGGGGAAAACTTTGGTTATGTAACTTTGTCTCGGTCATTGTATAAGTACATAGGTAGAGACTGGATCATTAGAGTACTGCAAAGAGAGTGAATAGTGAATTTATAAGTGCTTGGGTATTTGCAGAGTGATTGGATAAGTACATATGTTGGCGGAGCCTAACCCCTGAGCACAAGCTTGGCTCTAATTGCTGCCCTCCATGTGCCAAAAACTGAAATTTGGGCTTTGCATGGCCCTGTATTGCTACAGCTGCAACACTCCACTGAATGTGCAATAAACATTAAAATCCACACAGATATGTCCTGTGCACGATCTTTCATGTGTGGAAGTATGGGTGAATGTAGGGTCAGTGATTCCCTCTACCTTCCATGTTGGCCATGTTGTGGGACTTGGGTTACAGGGTGACACATTGTCACTGGCGGCCTGCATGGCGGCAACACTACAACAGAGACACCCGCATCAGTCCATTCCTCATACAGCCCAGGACACAACCACTCCCATAGCTCCAGAGTCATTGTTCGCAGCCTCACGCAGGACCGGCATACGCCAAGCCAGCCCATCCGCTTATGCTTACAGGAAGGAATGACAACGCTACATGTCCCAGGTCTTCCCTGTAGTTATCTGCTGATCACAGGTCTAGTTGTCAACATGGAAGGTGAGCAGAGAGGCTTGTTTGCGCTGCGGTGTGCAGTCACCTCTGGGCGGTGGGAGTGGATGGTGTGCAGCAGTTTGGGTGAGTTGGGGTAGGCAGACACCTCTGGGCGGTGGGAGTGGATGGGGTGAAGCAGCCTGGGTGGCCAGGGGCGGAGCAGCCTGGGTGGCCAGGGGCGGGACAGCGATGAAGGCATGTGCAGGTGTATGTACTCTACCATTACTGATTCTATACTATGTGTCAGATGAGTGAACTTAAGAGCTGCAGTATGTCCCGGCACGTGGTTGGAGACACACCAGTGGCGGAAAGGTGAGCTGTGAGGGTTTTGTCTGCAGTGTTGGCACTCCCTCTCCCTCTCCATCTCTTCCTTTCGCTCACACTTTTTCTCTTTCTCTCTGTCTTCCTCTCTCTCTCACTCTTTCTCTCTTTCTTTCTCTCTGTCTTTCGCTCCTCTCTCATACTGTTTATCTTTCTTCCTTTCTCTCTCACTCTTTCTCTCTCTTTTCTTCTCTATCTCACTCTTTCTCTCTGTCTTCCTCTCTCACTCTTTCTTTCTCTCTCTCTCTCTTTCTCTTCCTCTCTCTCACTCTTTCTCTCTCTCTCTATCTCCTTTGATGGGCGCATGACGCACAGTCTTATCTTGCTTTTTTGTCTTGCAGGTTGTGATTCACAGATTGTCGAGGGATGACACGCCATGGCTGTAACTACTTTTATTTTGTTGTTTTGTTTAAATAAAATGTATTATATGTAAATCCATAGATGACTGTGATTCTCATTTGTCCAACCTCAAATGCATCTGTTTTATTATAATTGTGCAACATCAGCTGATTTGCTACGTACCAGATTTCGGAAGGTTGCTGTCACATTAGTTTCTCGGGGGTTCGGAGGGGATGGCAGACAAGGGGCTGGTGGCGGGGTGGCGGGGCACTGTTGGGTGTTCGAGCTGCATGATCGTTGACTCCATTGCATCTGTTGTCATTCAGGTGTGGCTTTGGGCTGGGCTCCCTTTCATGTTGCAGGTTGTAGTCCGACTTAACACCAGGTCAGAGCAGGTGTAAACTTTCTGGTGCTAATGCACCTTATCGCCTGTTTTATATTCTCTTCACCGATCTTTCTGGTGGTTGAGAAAGTTGCAAAGTGGTGTGTTTGCTGCTTTTTGCACGAACTCCTACTCTGCATCTCATTAGCGATAATTGCCGGGGTCATCCGTGACGATGCTTTTTGAGGCTGCTATGGCTGGTAACCTGGTGATATGGGCTATTTGCACCAGCATGTGAATGGTGCGTTAAATGTATCACCATTTTGGCTGCGATAAAGTGCCGTCAACTTGGTGATGTGTCTTTGAGAATATGCCCCTTGGTGTTCTAAAGACCTGAGAAGTACTTGAGTGCCGCGCTGAGAGCCGCGCACCCTGCGCGTTCACACTTGGAGGCTGCGCTGAGAGCCACGCACCCTTCGTATTCACACCAGGGGGCAGCGCTGCGAGCCGCGTAACCTTCGTGTTCACACTCGGGGCCACTCTAGGGTCGCAACTCCAAACTTTTTTGAAAAATAAAAAGCATCCACTTTCATTAATTTACATTCGCCTTGGGGACCCCATTCCCCGAAGGCATGCCCATATATATATATATGTATATATATATATATATATATATATATATATATATATATATATATATATATATATATATATTGTTCAAAGTGGAGGGGGGTCGTGTGGCCCCCATCCCAGGCCACTCCTGTCCCCCGGGACCCCATCCCCCAGGGCCTGGCCTCTCTGTTGGGCACCGTGGGTGGAGCCCCAATGCCCCCACCGTCCCGCTGGCTTGTTCTGTGCCTCCAGCAGGAGAAGGCATTCCTTTTGGGCAACAGGAGCTGCTAACATGCAGCTTCCCTTGCCCAAAAGCAATTCTCCTTTCCTATATTGAAGCGAGAGGAGGTTTTCCTCCTCTCGCTTCAACAAAGCAAACCAGGGTTTGCTATCACTAATATCTTCACAAACGGTCGTAGAGAAGGGGCCACTGTACTTTCTCTTCGTCTCCCACTCACCACCATTTGTTCAGCCCTTTTAAGGATTAGATCAAGCTCCATGCAACTCCTCCATTCTCCCACTGTAAGCATCCCCCCACATTCTTCCACATCACACGACACCAGAGCCCCCGCCTGTTCGTTGGTCAAAATGGTATGTTCGTCAGCCTCTACCCACTCTAGGGACAAATGTGAGAAACAGTATGCTTGTGCATTTTTACAGCCACGTATATGTGCACCCAGGAAACGATATTCGTGAAGTCTGGAGGCTATCCTCGTCAGCCTAGCTGATCCCTTGCCAGCTCCTCATGGGCTCAACACCTTGATGGAAGCTTATCATCTGTGCGTATACAAAAATCTAGACACCACAAGAATGTTCTGAAATGTTCCACAGACCATGCCGCAGCCAAGGCTCTGTGCTCTATCACAGAATAGTTATGCTCACTTTCCGTTAAGCAGCATGAGGCAAAGGCCACAGTGTTTTCCTTGCTACCATGCTTCTTGGAAAGGACTGCTCCCAACCCACATGCAGTTGCATCCACCGACAAAATCGATCTGAGCTGTGTGTCAAAAGGTACCAGAATACCTTCCTCACACGCGTCTTTTTTTCACAACATCAAATGCCTCTTGTTGGACATCATTCCATTTGAACATACACCCCTTCTGCAATAGCATTCCTAAACCTTCATAGTTCTCAAAATTGCTTACAAACTTGGAGTAATATTCGATCAGCCCCCTAAAGAATCGTAACTGATCTTTATTGCGAGGAACTGGTGGAGATCTGATCGCTTTCAATAATTCTTCATTTGGTATGACCCCCTCACCCAAGATGGTATGGCCAAGATATTCAATTTCCTCAACCAGGAACTTGCATTTGTCTCTCCTCAAAGTGAGACAGACCCACCTCCCTCAGTTTCCCCAAACTGTCCTCAAGACATTTTTAGGTTCTCACATAGTTTCCCCAAAGACCAGATGTCAGCCTAACAGAACTTCACAAAAGGTAGCGGTACTAAATACACAAATATTTAAAAAGGAGGAGACGATTGCAGTTCTTTGAATGGTTTTCTAGGCAAATGCTTTAGATGTGGGATAGTGGATCATCTGGCCAACAATAATGACTGTCGTGGGTGGAAAACTACTCGCAAAATTTGTGGCAGTAAGGGTAGTTTTGCATCATATTGTATCAGTACCAAAGGGATGAGGAAAGTGAGGGGCGTAGTTTATGAATCTGATTGTGAGCGCGATGAGTGCGTGTTACAGGTACGGGAAGGTTCTGATGAGGGCCCTTATGAGATGGTGCATGTTAATGGCAGTTCTGTCAATATGCTTTTTGATTCTGGGGCAAAAATAACTTTAATACCCAGAGCATTTTATGACCGTCATATTAAAACAAGAGTCCAATTGTCTTGGCCGGATATAAAACCTAAAGGTTATAAGGGGAAATCCATAAAACTATTGGGATATTTTGTAGGTACGATGTAGCTGAAAGACAGAATGATTCCGGGCAAGGTGTATTTGTCTTTAAAGGGCAACTCTTTAATTAGTTGGGTGCATCAGAAGGAATTGGAGGTCTCCCTAGATCCTAATAAGGTGTCTTCAGTTAGGTTGAGAGACAAAAAGACAGCAGTTTCCTTGGTGAACAGTGCAGTGTGTTTGAAACAGAGCATAGAGCAATTGTTTCCTGTAGTCTTCAGGAAGGAATTAGAATGTCTAAAACATCATCAAATAAAACTAAAGTGATGTGTTGCTGCAAAAACTTGCAAGATAAGGGGTGATTCTTTGGTGATGAGAGATGCTATGAAGAAAGAATAGGAAAGACTATTGAGTGAAGTTATAATTCAAGAAGTTGCGGGCACAGAGTGGTTGTCTCCGGTTGTTATGTTGCGTAAGTCCAATGGAGATGTGAGACTCTGTGTGGACTTGAGGGAGCTGAACAAAGCTGTAATAGTAGATCATTATTTCTTGCCAAATAATAATTAAATACTGTACAGTTTAGACGGGGCTACGCTTTTCTTCTCTCTGGACCTTACATCTGCATATCATCAGATCAACCTACATCCTTCCTCACAAGATATTACAGCTTTTATAATACCTTTTTGTACATCAAGTATCCATGCATGCCTTTTGGGTTGATCTCGGTGGCTGCTGTCTTCCAAAGGAGCATGGAGCGAGTGTTGGCAGGTGTCACTGGGGTGAAAATATATCTGGATGATGTTTTGGTGTGTAGTAAAACACAGGAAGAACATGATGCAAGATTAAAGTTGACTTTAACTAGAGTTAATGCCAGTGGGTGGAGGCTTAAGCATGAAATGCAAGTTTAGTTGAGGGGATTAAATACCTAGGTCATTTAGTTACTGGCAGTGGTATTAGGCCTAAAGAACATTTCTTGAGAGCTATAACTGGTATGCCTAGTCCTATTAACATGGACACATTTCTCATGTTTTTTCAGTACAGTGGAGTACCATAGTACATTTGCCCAATATTTGTCTGATAGGTGTGAGGACATGAGGTTATTAAAGAAGGGAGCTGAGTTTGTATCATCAGGAGAATGTGAGGTGGAGTTTCAGTGTGTAAAGGGTAATATTAGGCAAGCAGCTAAGCTAGACAGCTTTGAACCTGGTGCAAAGAAAATAATGAGAACACATGCCAGTGCTTCAGGACTTGGAGCATTGTTAGAGCAAGTGGTAGATGGGAAAAGTCAACATCATCATATTTATTTCAAGAGTGTTGCAAGGAGCTGACATTAACTACTTATTTATTGAAAAAGAAGCGCTGGTGGTCTTCTGGACTGTAAGGAAGTAATGCAAATGTATCTGGGGTGGACATTTCACAGTAAAGACCAATCATAAACCTTTGGTAGAGGTATTTGGGATAAAAGGAATTGATGTAATCTCTAATTGAATAAGAAGGTGGGTAGTAATACTGCAGAAATGTTATTTTGAAGTAGCTTATCTTGCTGGGGTAATGACACGTGGCAGACTATTGTCCGAGATTATTTGTTGAGGAAATAAGGTGAGGGACATCTTGAAGGTGAGGATGTGTTTGGAGAAGATGATGTAAAAGTTTGTTAGGTGACCAGAAGCATTGTACAGGAAGAGGAGTGGAGAAGCTTCAAAGACCAAGGTCCTGGGAGGGTAGTTTCCCATGGACAAGAACAGTGATGGGTTTTAGGTTTTCTGGAATGTGAAAGATGAACTATCGATAGTGGATGGGTTCATCATGAGAGAGGATAGGCTTATGCCGCTCAAGAAGGTCAGAACAAGATTCATAGAGAATGCTCATGAGGGTCAACCTGGTATTTGTAAGAGAAAAGAGAGATTAAGGGGACATTACTGGTGGCCAAGGATGTATCTTCTTGTAGAGAGAGTGGATAAAGAGTGTTTGGAGTGCAGACAGAGTGATTCAATTCTCAAATGCAGGACGCAACCCATGGTGATCAGAGAGAAACCTACAGGACTATGATCTAAAGTAGCCATAGATGTAATGGTACCACTCACTGTGACAAATTCATAACCCCTGCATAGAACTGTATTCCTGCTGGCCAGAAATTAAGATTGTGAGTTCTATGGAAAAAGTGCAGTTATAGAGTTTATTGAGGAGTTATTTGGGAAAGAAATATTTCCTGACTCTCTACTTACTGATAATGGTGTGAAATTCCCATGGAAACGCATTTGTCAAAAAGAGGCATAAAGCACAAGAAAACATCACTATATCACCCGAATCCAATAGTGCAATTGAGCTCTTCAACAAAGTCCTGAAGGAGAGTATTCAACATTCTCTAGCTAATAAGTTAAACTGGACAGTTGAGCCAAAACTAGGTTGAACATGTACAGGGTGACTCACCATTCCTCCACAGGTGTGAGTTCCTTTCTACTTTTTAAGAAGAGGGTTTCCAATCATCAGGTGGGCCCCATGTGGTTAAATACATTGAAAGGAATGGGTAAGAATATGGTGGCTGAAACTATGAGAGGTTGGAAAGAGAGAGAAACAAATTGTTGAGAAAAGAAAGAAGAATTTTGACAGGAGAAGAGTGGTGAAATAAAGAAAGATGTGAGTAGGAGATTGGGTAAGAATAAAGAATTCTAGGAAAATGGTTTAAATGACAAGTTCAGTCAACCTATATAGGTGAAATGCAGTGAAGACTAGTGCGCATCACATATGGAATTTAGGGTTAGTTGCTGTGCGGAAGAGTCTGATAAAAGGAGGCCGTAGTGCGAGTCCTGCTAAAGGAATAGACAAGAGTTTTCATGAAAAGAAAACGTCATTTACGCGGGTGGTGAGAAGACCATTGTATCAGAAACACTGTATAATTCAACCTTAATAGGCTATTTGTAATCTTCTATTGAATTAATATTCTGTAAAGGTGATATTATGTGTTATTATTATTAGTTCTCGAACTTCTGATATACTGGAGCTTATGTATATATCTGATTGTATTTTTGGGGTTGGCCTCTTTAATTGCAATGAGAGGAAGGTGTACGGTATCCTACCCAATGCAATTATATTGTGTTCAGTTCTGGAACACTGAAGGTGTTTCCTTGGTGTTAGAATGTAAAGTCATGAGAGTGGCCAGTTCTGATCCAGGAGGTGGAGTTACAAAGAGCGTTGTGATGGATGGGCTTGTCCGTAGGAAAACTAAATACATTTACTTTGGATTTACACTTCTACCTGCGTGGGGTGACCGACTTACACATGGCTGATTTTGCAATTGCTTTTTTAAGTCATCCTTAGCTGCTAAATATCTTTTGTGGAGATAACGTTCTTGCAGCTGATGACTTACTGAGATTGCTCTACCATTTCCGATTCCCTCCTGGAGGAATCTGTGCAACACAGTGTGGTCATTTTTGCTTAGCTGAATGTTCAGTGCTGTACATATGACCCACTTGCCAATTATTTCATAGTTTGATGCACTTGCAGCTGTATTATTTGTAAAAAGAGATTTCACGGCCATCTGAGGAGCATGTTTCAGGGTAAGGGTGGAAGTCTGCATCACAGTGCTTCAGAGGCTTTTTGGGATGGCACATGCATATCCACTCTACGTTTCCAAACATGGTCCCACTCCACATTTCATTCAAAACATCACTCGGCCATCTGCATGTATCACGTCGCAGTACTTTTTGGCCCTGTCTGCTGCCGTTATATGGGTGGGTGTTGGAAATGGGGGTTGCCCAAGTCTCAAAGGGGGTAGCATGGCATCAAGCGGACAGGCCAAACTTCGAGGACATGTGAAGCACTCACGCAGTACCCTCAGTCAACACACCAGGCACACCACAAAAGAGGCAGGACACCAGTTTGAGTTGGAAAAAGATACGTCGTTTAGTAGGGTTTCCAACCTGCAAGGCAAAAGAATGCAAAACAGTAGTGTCACACAGGACGCCAAATGGCGCCAGAGCCAAGTGAATAAAGGGGGGAATTATTTACATAGGAAGTAGTCCATGCTGAAAGAGAAAAATTGTGATTAAATAACAGTAGACCTGGGGCCAATCTGGCGGGGCCAACTCAGGCTCTCATCCTTAGGGGGTTGTAATTGCAAAATTCTACGTTAGCATAGAAATACATCATGCACATTAGCACCAACCCACCCCTGTTAGGGAAAAACAACAACAGAGCATTACAGCACATACTAGTCAGGAGCACCTGTAAGAAATCAGTACGGCAGGCTCATTAACCAGGGCATAAACAGGGGCCTGGAATAACTCATCAGGCCAACCCATTGACCAACATTATGCAGAACATACCTCACCCAGCATTAATATCAGATAGGGGCCCTCCTCCTAGATCAGGAACACCTGTCAGGACTCAACTAGGCTCCCTTTACCATCACTAAGGGGTATCAACATCAGGGTGTACACAGCAGTCAACCCTCCTTACTCCGGGACTCCCTTAGACATTTCCTTCCTCAGGGTACCTTAATAACTGGGGACCTCAGGGCAACCCGTACAGCAGGGACCTATATTTGCACTAAGGGAGAATAAAACTCTCTACCCCAAAATATGCGATAAGGACAACCGGCTTGCTCCTGAGTTGTCTAGAAGGACAGTGAGGTACAGGCGATGTAGGGCAGTTCAATACTTCTCGTGCCCAAGTTGCAGGTGCCCTCTGCCAGACGGGGCGCCTGATAAAGTAACACAGTCCCCGGGGCGGGCACCGGCAATGTACCCCGTTGCCCTCTTTATCCCCCACACAGTTAAATGTAGGCCCCACTCACCGGGCTCAATAGGTTCTGCGGGGCGTCCTTTGCGGTCTCCTCTGCAGGGGGGGACCAGGCACCGACAATGTGCCTCGAGGCCCCCCTTTCCGCGGCATCACCCGGGGCCCAGGGGTTCCAAAACGGCCTCTGGACGGCCACACTCGCCTCACCCGGGGCCCAGGGGTTCCAAAACGGCCTCTGGACAGCCACACTCGCCTCACCCGGGCCTCCTAATCTCACAGGGGGGGGCCTGGGGCTTCAACACGGTGTCTGGGCACCCGTTGGGGAAGCCTGCCTGGCTTTCCTCCCACGTTACAAGGCTCCTGCAGCCGGCTTCGTTGGAGGGGGCGGGGCTGGCACCGACAATGTGACCCGGCCCCTCACTTAGGACCGCAGACCGGCGGGGTGGCCTCCCGCTCCGGTCGCTCCAATTCGGGGCTCCCCCCTTGACCACGGGGGCCCGCACCAACACTTCACCTGGGTCCCCTTCCCTCACGGGGACCCAGGGCTTTGCGACGCTCTTCTCTCGCTGGCGGGCCGGCACCGACAGCGTGCCCCGGCCCCGCCTTCTCCACCGGCCCCTCGCGTGGGGCACAGACCGGCGGGGTGGCCTCCCGCTCCGGTCGCTTCTCTCGGGGCTCCCTCCTTGACACGGGGGCCCCGCAACGGAGCTTCACCCGGGTCCCCCTCCTACCTCACGGGGACCCGGGGCTTCGATTCCCCTTCTCCTGGCCTTCCCGGCCAATAGCCAATCCCTGCGCGGCCTTCAGGGGTCACGGCCGCGCAGGCCAATCAGTGCGTGGCGGGGGCGGGCCGATGACGCGGTCAGGCCCCCGTCACGTGACGAGGTAGACGGCGGCTTCAGGGCCTAGCGCGGCCCTCACTCCACTTCGGCGGCCCTCTCCTGGCACCGGGGGCCGCCGCAACGAGGCCCACAGCAGTGGGGGGGGTCCCACACACGCCGGGCCGCGGCGGTGATTCCCAGCGGCGATAAGGGGTAGGCTTCCTTGTAATTAATTAATTATATAGCGGACAGCGCGCGGAAACGAGGGTAGGCTCCTCAGCGCTATTCCTCCTCACAGTTTCCTCAGCGCCTGCACAGCGCAATTCTCCTCAGCAGATGGCGCTATTTACAGCGCACTGCTCCTCACACAGCTGGCAAAGGGGGCCACAGCTTCCTAGCGCACTGCTCCTCACACAGCTGGCAAAGGGGGCCACAGCTTCCTAGCGCACTGCTCCTCACACAGCTGGCAAAGGGGGCCACAGCTTCCTTGGGGGCACCAACCTCCCCAAAACAGCGCTTCCACAGCACAGCGTCCAGCAGATACACCTCACAGGGGCTCAATCCTCCCCAGGCGGCTCCACCCGGCCCAGCACTTCCAAGGGGGGCCACAGCTCCTCCAGAGGGGGTAGACAGTCCCACTACAGTTCCTCAGGGGCAACTCCTCACCTCCTGGGGGGAATCCAATTAGCTCCTTCCCTTCCCAGTGCTCTCTCAGCGCGGCGCTGGCATGGTTCCAGATCCCAACTGTGACAGGGACCTAGTCAGGGGCCCTCCCTTGTCAGAGGCCCATGGGGACAGCAGAGGTGGGGGGTTCTAGGGGTGCAGGGCCCAGCTCACAGGCCCATGTGGCGGTAGCACCTCACAGCAGGTCCCCTCTCTTTCTTGTCCCTGCGCTGACTGACTCTCTGGTGACACTTCACCCTATTTATACCCTCCTCCCAGGCAGTGCCAGGACCTTCTAGAATGTTGGCACATCTAGCCTAAACTGGTTCTAGGGGAGGGGGTGAGCACCCTGGGTGCCAGGCTTTCCCTCCAAAAGCTAGGGGTAGCTGGGTAATATTATCTAGACCGCTGACCTATGTCAGTCCAGTGGCAAAACCCATGGCCATGGCATCCATTTTAAAAGCAATACATTTCAGTCAGGTGCAGTTTTAAAATGGGGGTGCAGTTTTAAAATGGGGGATTTTACAAGTGCTCACATTATGTCAGGTAATTACATTTTCACAAGGTGTCTCACACCACTCATGGCCTATACAGGTTTAATCCCATGGGGGAGACAATCTAGATAAGGGGGTCAAAAGCGAAAAATTTTGGGGGGAAAAAGGCCAAGTCCAACAGTGGGCAAATGCGAATGATTGTTTATGATCTTCGCAGGCTACTTTAACTACTCTATCTTGCCTTTGGTGTGGCGACTGGCTGCTCCCTAGGAAGCCTGAAGTTCTTCAGTGAGGTGGCACACCTGTCACATACTTCTCATCATGTTTGGACCATCTGTGGAAGTGTGATGTACTAATATGTGACTAGCCTGTGAATATATTGAGTGTCACTTCACATGCTCCAAAAAGGTCACTGAAATCAAGGAAAAAAGCAGAGTCCAAATGCAATCTCAAAACGCACACGTCTGTCTAAAGCACTTGCAATTAAAAACAAAATACACAATATGGCCTCAAACAAAATCACAATTTAAAGCAGAAGTCAATCTAGATGGAATCAAGCAAATGTAGTTTAAATACCGAAGTCTTCGGCAAAACAAGGAATACCGGAAACCTTTTGAACTGTTATTATGGTTGCAGAGTTGGAATGGAAAAAAGAAGTCCTTTGCAGTTTGGTGGGGCACTTGTTAGATCCTTCTTATCAATTGGGTCCTCTGATGAAGTATGGCACACCATTGCTTGACTGGCCTGAAAATACTTTATATGTTACTTCACATACTCCAAAGAAAAAAGAAAGTCGCCGCAATCGGAGGAAAAAGCAGAGTGCATATGTTTACAAAATATGCAATTTCAAAAAACACAAACAGGCACATGCATCAACCATTTTTGCGAGCGCACACAGTGCGAATCACAAAAATCGGCCGCTTGCGCCTGCACAAAGGGCTTCTGCGATGCATCAACCTGTCAGCCTCTTGCAATTTAAGAAATCGCAAATTATTGATGTTAGACCTGTCTGGCTTTTTGCGTAGTCCCTCCAATTTATTATTTATTTTGTCCCCTTTTTGCCCCTCATACTTTTATTAATTTTTGTGTCCACTAGCTTTTTCAAGGTGTTGGTAAAGGGGATAGGTGTTCTTTCACCCTCATAGTTTTTCACCTCAGGCCTAGAGGCCTTTCCTGACAGGAAAATAGTTGGAGTCACAAAATGGTGGCTACCAACTGTCCCAACTGACAAACCTAGAATCTGTCCCATAGGATAGAGTAGGGCATTCCAGAACCTTCTGGTCCCTTCTGGACCTTTGAGGGTCAGCCTATAAAAGGCGGAATGCTGGTCAGCCATTTGGTCTTACCAGAAAGAGAGTCAGCTGGAGGACAGGCTGTAGCAGGAGGTGGGGGTAGGATAGTCAGAGGGTTGTCTTATTGATTCACCACCCTTCCTCCCTTGGGTTATTTGTCCTGATCCTGCTGCTTTGGATGGCTGGAGACCCTGGGCGCCTGACCAACCCCTAGTCTAGAAATACAGGGGGGTGAAAAGGAGAAGGAGACTGCAGCGCTGCGGAGCGCAGTCCTCTGCCCAGTTGGAGAGACTTTGAAAGAGTGCCCCTTTATCACCAGCCTCTACCCAGCACGGGGGTTAAAAAGTCCCTGAAAAGGGGTAGAGAATAGGAGCCTACATGTGAGGAGAACTAGTTGTATCCCCCATCTCCTTGAGTGGTAAAGCAGGCTAGTGCCTTGTGACCCTGTGGGTCCTTACCAGACACGCAGTCGGCAGATCGCCAATTCCCCTCTCGAGTCAGAGGAAGGAGAGGGGGCCGGATATCCAGTGAGCAGTGCCGGTTTCTAAGAGGCAGCGCTGATTTCGCCGTGTGCAGGACCCCGGACCGGCCGCGTTGTTGTGGTGGTGCCACTGATCTATAGAGAGAGGGCTGGCTGAAGGAAGTCGGGCGCTATCGCGCATGCCCCAGGCGGATCCACTTCCCTTTCCAGGAGGGGTCTTGGAGTAAGCAGGCCCGTGGGGAAGCCACTGTCAGCGGTAGCGTGGCCGAGGCAGACTCCGGTCTGGTGCCGCTAGTCACCCGCGCATGCGCGGAAACACCACTGCTGCCAGAGAGACAACGTGATCAAGCTGAGGAGAGATCGGTGAGAAAGTAGGCGGGAAGCGAGCACCGGCGCTTCCTCTCTCGTGAAACCCCCCTTTTCCTCTGCTAACGCTCTAACAAGGAGGAGCGGTGCCGAGCAGGGGAGGAGGGACGAGGGACAGCAACGAGCGCCAGAGAAGGTTGGTTACCTCCCTCACTGTGGGACAGAGATACTGGCCTCAGGGGCCCCACGCATTGAGACCAAGTAAGGAGGTTATGCGAAGGGGGGGGAAGTTGGAGGCCAGTGAGTCAACTACAAGGGAATCAGACTGCCGTGTGGCAAAACAGGGGATGAGCTAAGACTGGGGAATGATACCAAGCCTCTTTTAGGGAACTTTGAAGAATCCACTTTCCCCACAGGAGGTTTTCCCTCAGTGAACAAACTATCTTAAACCAATCTCTTTCCCTTACTGTGGCCAGAACTGGTGAGGAGCCTATATAGGGCCATTTAAGTGAAGTATAGAAGCTGCTTCTTGTGGGAGCTACTGTACTGTGATGTGATCTTTTAAAGCCAAATAGAGTGACTAATCTGACAATTTTGAGGAAGTTACAAATCCTATGACTGAATGTAAAAGCGTAGTGAATTGGAAAACTGATTAATGTAGAGATTTGGCAACTGTTAAAGTGTCTCTATTTTCATGACAAACTGTAATGTGTTAAACTGAAATTTTAAAAGACAAAAGAGCAAAAACTATTTTTATAAACAAGCTCATATTTTTCCAACATTGGTGTAGTGTCATTTTTGGGTGTTAATGCGTTAATTTACTGCTGGGTGGTTTGCAACCTTCACACATGTGCCTCTAGTATTTGTGACTTACCCTAGGCCAGGCTACCCTAGGTGACCTGACATCCCAGGTTCCAACAAGTTGGTGTCTTTCGGTGGGATCCTGACTGTGGTTGCAGCTACTCAGTAGTAATTGAACGTAATACACTAGCCTACACCAGGAGTTTTCTCCTAGCGGCCCTCCTAATTTGTCCTTTTGTCTTTCCAAATTTGTTCCTGGTGGTGGGGTGGAGGTGGCTTTAGGTTGCCCTTGCAACTCTAATTTCCTTGTGTGTATAACTTGGTATTGCCTATTGTAAAATGGAATTTGCACTAGAAAACCTAGATACCTATTCTGTGGCTCAGCTGAAAGATTTCTGCCAGAAAATGGGGGTATTTTTTAAGCATGGTGCCAAGAAGGGGGAACTCCAGACCAGTCTAAGGGCTTGGGTGGAGGCACACAAAGAAGGGAAGGAGGAGGATGAAGGGGCAGACCGGGACCCGGTTGTGGAGATAAATGGATTATTCCACTCGGAGGGGGTAAACCTACTCCCAGGACCAGGGTCCTACTCCAGGAAAGGCAGTAGTGTTTCCGGGGGAGGCTTAATTGAAGCAGAGCTCGCTGACAGGAGGGAAAAGAGGCAATTAAAATGGGAGTTGGCTAAGCTGGAGCAGGAGAAGGAAGAGAAGAGGATGGTTCATGAGTTCAGGTTGAAAGAGTTGGAACTCCAGGCCCTGCAACGGGGGCCTTCTCCTGTAATAAATGGTGGCAGCGAATCCAAAGAAACAGCCAGGGAGTCCAGACCCTATTTGCCAAAAGACCTTATTGCTAGCTTTAGTCAGGGAGATGACATAGCCAAGTGGTTGGCTGCCTATGAGGTCTCCTTAAGAGCCCATGGGGTGCAGGAGAAGCACTGGGGGGGTGGTTTGTATAGGTACATGCCTCCTACTGGTCGGGACACCTTGCTGGCCCTGGAACCAGAGGAGCAAACCAACTACCCCATCATGAAGCTAGCATTGGTAAAGAAGTTTGGGCTTACCCCAGAAAGGTATCGCCAGAAGTTCAGGGGGAGCCACAAGTTAAGCACTCAGAACTGGGTGGACTTCCTTGATTATGCACGAAAGGCATTAGAGGGCTGGGTCAAGGGCAGCGAGGTGAAGGACTATGAGGGGTTGTATGATCTATTTTTGAAAGAGCACCTCCTTGAGAAATGCTTTCCCGAGCTGCGCCAACACATAGTGGACAGCAAGCTGACCAATCCCCGGAAGCTTGCAGAGGAGGCGGACATCTGGGCAAGTACCCGGGTGTCCTCAAAGGGGACTGGAGGGGATTCCCAAAAGGCCAGACAGGGTGCCCCTCAGAAGAAGGAGGGGGGAGATAAAAAGAGGGAGTTCTCTAAAGGTCCCCAAAACAGTTTCCAAGGGAAGGGAACAGGTTTCACCCCTAAGGCAAATCCGCCCAGGAACCCTAATCCTGGCCAAAGCCAGCAGCCAAGGATTCTCCACTGTTTTGAGTGTGGTGGTGTTGGACATTATAAGGGAGATGTCAGATGCCCAAAGAGACCACCCCCTCCCACCGGAGGAAAACCACCGGGAGTAGCTAGTGTAGCGCTCGGGGAGGAGTTGCCCTTAGATAAGGGGGGTGAGTGGGCGGGTGTCACCTTAGTGTCCCTGGGAGAACGGGAGATGGTTCCAAAGATCCAGGTGCCCCCAAATACTGTTAAGTATGGGCAATGGGTCACCATCAATGGCCAGAGAGGGGAGGCTCTGAGAGATACAGGAGCCAGTATGACTATGGTGAGAAGTCGGCTGGTGTCTCCAGAGCAGGTGATTCCCAATGTACTCCACCCCGCCGCGATGGCTGATGGCAGAATGGGCCACTATCCAGTGGCTGAGGTTCCCTTTGAGTGGGAAGGGGTTGCAGGTTCACTTCGAGTTGCCGTAAGCCCTGCCGTGCCAGTTGATTGTCTGCTGGGGAATGACATGGAGCACAACACTTGGAGAGAGGTGGAATACCGGACGCACTCTGCGATGCTGGGTACACCTGACTGGGCCTGTGTGAGCACACGGTCTGCGACTACCCGAAGAGGGAGTTCGCCTGGGTTGGAGCCTGGAACAATGGCCCAACCCGCTACCAAAAAGGGACAGACCCGGAGACAGGAAGAGCCTGCTTCGGCTTCCACGCCCCATGTGACAGATCGGCCACCGGCGGTGGTGGACCAGGAGTCCGTGGAGGGGGGAGTAGACTTTCTGGAGGATTTACCCATCCCTGCTGAGTGGCATGTGGAGGGAGGACCTACCAGAGAGGAATTCTGTAGGGGGCAGAGGGAGTGCCCTACCCTTGAGGGACTGAGGCGTCAGGCTGAAGCCCAGGCAGCAGGTGATGCTACGGGACACCACCATATTTACTGGGAGGATGGACTCCTCTACAGTGAACCCAAGGTACCCTTACCTGGCTCATCAAGGGCCTTGGTAGTCCCGCAGCAATACCGAGCCTTTCTGCTGGAATTGGCTCATGCAATACCCTTGGCAGGACACTTAGGCCAGGACAAGACCTTTGCTCGGCTTGTCCTCCACTTTTACTGGCCTCAGATGAAAGTGGCGTCCAACACTTACTGTCGGACATGTGTATCCTGCCAGGCCAGTGGGAAAACAGGGGTGAAGCTGAAAGCTCCCCTGGAACCACTTCCAGTCGTTAGCACCCCCTTTGAAAAGGTGGGCATCGACATTGTAGGGCCATTGGATCCACCAACAACAGCTGGTCACAGGTTTATCCTGGTTCTGGTGGATCATGCCACACGGTATCCAGAGGCCATTCCTCTGAGGACTGTCACTGCACCTGTGGTGGCTAGGGCCCTGATGGGGATCTTTACCCGAGTGGGATTCCCCAAGGAAGTTGTGTCCGACAGGGGGACCAACTTTATGTCAGCTTAAATGCGGGCGATGTGGAAGGAGTGTGGAGTGACTTACCGGTTCACCACTCCTTATCACCCCCAGTCGAATGGACTGGTAGAGAGGTTCAATAAGACCCTGAAGGGCATGATAAGAAGTCTGCCTGAGAGCCTACGGAGGAAATGGGATGTCCTCCTGCCCTGTTTGCTGTTTTCCTACCGAGAAGTGCCGCAGAAGGGAGTGGGCTTCAGCCCTTTTGAACTGTTGTACGGGCACCCTGTGCGTGGACCTCTCAGCCTGGTGAAGGATGGATGGGAAAAGTCTCCCAGAAAGCCTCCTCAGGATGTGGTGAGCTACATGCTGGCCTTCCGGAGCCAAATGGCCAAGTTGTGGAAGCAAGCTTCTGACAACTTGGAGGCCAGCCAGGCAGTAATGAAGGAATGGTACGATCACAATGCTCAACCGGTGGAATTGGAGCCTGGTCAGAAAGTGTGGGTGATGGAACCTGGAGAGCTAAGTGCCCTTCAGGATCGTTGGACAGGCCCATTTGAGGTGTTGGAAAAGAAGGGTAAGGCCACTTACTTGGTGGATCTTAAGACCCCTCGACAGCCCCTACGGGTGCTGCATGCCAATCGCCTCAAACCCCACCACGAGAGGCCAGAGGTCATCCTGATGATGGTGACTGATAGTGCCGAGGAAGCAGAAAGCGAGCCTCTCCCTGATCTCTTCTCATCTCAAGAGAAGGATGGGTCGGTGGAGGGAGTGATTCTCTCCCCATCCTAACTCCTGAGCAGCGAGAGGATTGCCGCCAGGTATTGGAGCAGTACTCTTCGTTGTTTTCCCTTGTCCCGGGAAGAACCCACCTGTGTACCCATGATGTGGACACCGGAGACAGCCCACCAGTGAAGTCAAAGACCTCCCGACTGTCAGACAAGGTGAAGGCTAGCATCCATGGAGAGGTAGCCAAGATGCTAGAGCTAGGAGTGATAGAACCTTCCAACAGCCCTTGGTCCAGTCCGGTGGTGCTAGTGCCAAAAGCCGCCCCACCAGGCACCACACCAGAACTGAGGTTCTGTGTGGATTACCGAGGACTGAACTCAGTTACAAAGACTGATGCTCATCCGATCCCTAGGGCGGATGAGTTAATTGACCGGCTAGGAGCTGCCCAATACCTAAGTACCTTTGACCTCACTTCAGGGTACTGGCAGATCTCCTTGACAGATGGAGCAAAGGAAAGGTCAGCCTTCTCCACACCTGAGGGACACTTCCAATTTTGTGTGATGCCCTTTGGGCTCAAAAATGCCCCTGCCACATTTCAGCGGCTGGTGAATCAGGTCCTCTCTGGAATGGAGAGTTTCTCTGCTGCCTACCTGGATGACATTGCTGTCTTCAGTAGCAGTTGGGAGGACCATTTGCAACATTTGCAAGCAGTTCTCCAGGCCCTGAAACAAGCTGGATTGACCATCAAAGCCAGCAAATGCCAGATTGGGCAAGGGTCGGTTGTGTACCTTGGACACTTGGTGGGTAGGGGGTCAGTGCAGCCCCTGCAGGCAAAGATTGAGGCAATCATGGCCTGGGAACCCCCCAAGACACAGACTGAGGTCCGAGCTTTCCTGGGCCTCACAGGCTACTACCGTCGCTTTGTGAAGGGATATGGCACTATTGTAGCGCCCCTCACAGAGCTCACCTCAAAGAAACAACCTCGACGGGTAGTTTGCACGAAAGCTTGTCAGCAAGCATTTGAGAAACTGAAGCAGGCAATGTGTGCAGCACCGGTCCTGAGGGCCCCAGACTTCACCAAGGAGTTCATTGTCCAGACAGATGCATCAGAACATGGCATTGGGACAGTGTTATCGCAACTAAATGAAGAGGCCTGGATCAACCTGTGGTCTTCTTATCCAGGAGACTGCTTCCCCGGGAACAGAAGTGGAGTGCAATTGAGAGGGAAGCTTTTGCGGTGGTGTGGGCTCTGAAGAAGCTGCGGCCATACCTGTTTGGCTCGCACTTCCTGGTTCAGACTGACCATCGCCCCCTTCGTTGGCTAATGCAGATGAAGAGGGAGAATCCCAAGCTGTTGAGGTGGTCCATCTCCCTACAGGGAATGGACTTCCGGGTGGAACATCGGCCTGGAGTGGACCACGCCAATGCAGACGGTCTCTCCAGGTATTTCCGCCTTAGTGATGAGGACTCCCAAGGGGTTGGGTAGTTCTCCCCACTTTCAGCTGGGGGGGACGCGTGTTAGACCTGTCTGGCTTTTTGCGTAGTCCCTCCAATTTATTATTTATTTTGTCCCCTTTTTGCCCCTCATACTTTTATTAATTTTCGTGTCTACTAGCTTTTTCAAGGTGTTGGTAAAGGGGATAGGTGTTCTTTCACCCTCATAGTTTTTCAGCTCAGGCCTAGAGGCCTTTCCTGACAGGAAAATAGTTGGAGTCACAAAATGGTGGCTACCAACTGTCCCAACTGACAAACCTAAAATCTGTCCCATAGGATAGAGTAGGGCATTCCAGAACCTTCTGGTCCCTTCTGGACCTCTGAGGGTTAGCCTATAAAAGGCGGAATGCTGGTCAGCCATTTGGTCTTACCAGAAAGAGTGTCAGCTGGAGGACAGGCTGTAGCAGAAGGTGGGGGTAGGATAGTCAGAGGGTTGTCTTATTGATTCACCACCCTTCCTCCCTTGGGTTATTTGTCCTGTTCCTGCTGCTTTGGATGGCTGGAGACCCTGGGCGCCTGACCAACCCCTAGTCTAGAAATACAGGGGGGGTGAAAAGGAGAAGGAGACTGCAGCACTGCGGAGCGCAGTCCTCTGCCCAGTTGGAGAGACTTTGAAAGAGTGCCCCTTTATCACCAGCCTCTACCCAGCACCGGGGGTTAAAAAGTCCCTGAAAAGGGGTAGAGAATAGGAGCCTACATGTGAGCAGAACTAGTTTTATCCCCCATCTCCTTGAGTGGTAAAGCAGGCTAGTGCCTTGTGACCCTGTGGGTCCTTACCAGACACGCAGTCGGCAGATCACCAATTCCCCTCTCGAGTCAGAGGAAGGAGAGGGGGCCGGATATCCAGTGAGCAGTGCCGGTTTCTAAGAGGCAGCGCTGATTTCGCCGTGTGCAGGACCCCGGACCGGCCGCGTTGTAGTGGTGGTGCCACTGATCTAGAGAGAGAGGGCTGGCTGAAGGAAGTCGGGCGCTATCGCGCATGCCCCAGGCGGATCCACTTCCCTTTTCCAGGAGGGGTCTTGGAGTAAGCAGGCCCATGGGGAAGCCACTGTCAGCGGTAGCGTGGCCGAGGCAGACTCCGGTCTGGTGCCGCTAGTCACCCGCGCATGCGCTGGAGACCCTGGGCGCCTGACCAACCCCTAGTCTAGAAATACAGGGGGGTGAAAAGGAGAAGGAGACTGCAGCGCTGCGGAGCGCAGTCCTCTGCCCAGTTGGAGAGACTTTGAAAGAGTGCCCCTTTATCACCAGCCTCTACCCAGCACCGGGGGTTAAAAAGTCCCTGAAAAGGGGTAGAGAATAGGAGCCTACATGTGAGGAGAACTAGTTTTATCCCCCATCTCCTTGAGTGGTAAAGCAGGCTAGTGCCTTGTGACCCTGTGGGTCCTTACCAGACACGCAGTCGGCAGATCGCCAATTCCCCTCTCGAGTCAGAGGAAGGAGAGGGGGCCGGATATCCAGTGAGCAGTGCCGGTTTCTAAGAGGCAGCGCTGATTTCGCCGTGTGCAGGACCCCGGACCGGCCGCGCTGTTGTGGTGGTGCCACTGATCTAGAGAGAGAGGGCTGGCTGAAGGAAGTCGGGCGCTATCGCGCATGCCCCAGGCGGATCCACTTCCCTTTTCCAGGAGGGGTCTTGGAGTAAGCAGGCCCGTGGGGAAGCCACTGTCAGCGGTAGCGTGGCCGAGGCAGACTCCGGTCTGGTGCCGCTAGTCACCCGCGCATGCGCGTAAACACCACTGCTGCCAGAGAGACGACGTGATCAAGCTGAGGAGAGATCGGTGAGAAAGTAGGCGGGAAGCGAGCACCGGCGCTTCCCCTCTCGTGAAACCCCCCTTTTCCTCTGCTAACGCTCTAACAAGGAGGAGCGGTGCCGAGCAGGGGACGAGGGACAGCAACGAGCGCCAGAGGAGGTTGGTTACCTCCCTCACTGTGGGACAGAGATACTGGCCTCAGGGGCCCCACGCATTGAGACCAAGTAAGGAGGTTATGCGAAGGGGGGGAAGTTGGAGGCCAGTGAGTCAACTACAAGGGAATCAGACTGCCGTGTGGCAAAACAAGGGATGAGCTAAGACTGGGGAATGATACCAAGCCTCTTTTAGGGAACTTTGAAGAATCCACTTTCCCCACAGGAGGTTTTCCCTCAGTGAACAAACTATCTTAAACCAATCTCTTTCCCTTACTGTGGCCAGAACTGGTGAGGAGCCTATATAGGGCCATTTAAGTGAAGTATAGAAGCTGCTTCTTTTGGGAGCTACTGTACTGTGATGTGATCTTTTAAAGCCAAATAGAGTGACTAATCTGACAATTTTGAGGAAGTTACAAATCCTATGACTGAATGTAAAAGCGTAGTGAATTGGAAAACTGATTAATGTAGAGATTTGGCAACTGTTAAAGTGTCTCTATTTTCATGACAAACTGTAATGTGTTAAACTGAAATTTTAAAAGACAAAAGAGCAAAAACTATTTTTATAAACAAGCTCATATTTTTCCAACATTGGTGTAGTGTCATTTTTGGGTGTTAATGCGTTAATTTACTGCTGGGTGGTTTGCAACCTTCACATATGTGCCTCTAGTATTTGTGACTTACCCTAGGCCAGGCTACCCTAGGTGACCTGACATCCCAGGTTCCAACAATTGAGATTTCTTAAATTGCTATTGCATTTAAGGAATTGCAAATTGCGATTCTTTAAATGCAATGCATGATGGAATCACAAATTGCGATTTTGCTAATAGGGGGCGCAAATTACCATCAATTTGGACTAGATGGTAATTTGCGAAAACTTTGAAAAATGCACTAAAGTGCATTTTTCAAAGTTGTAGGTTGCACACATACATGCCCTTGGGGCATGTGTGTGAGCAACATGCGTGCACAGATCAATTTCAGGGGTGCTACAAGGTGTCTTTTGACACCTTTGAACCCTTGAAATTGCAGGTGCAATTTGCGAGTACCTATTGGTACTCGCAAATTGCGCATGCAATTTCCCATTCATTCATAGGGACCTGTGGACCCCTAGGAATGAATAGGAAGGCATTCCTTAATTGCGACTCGCAATTTGCGACTCGCAATTAAGGAATGTTTGGATATCGCTAATTTTATAGTGATTCCTACATGCATCAGCTTTTGCAATTCCTGAATTGCGATTTCTTAATAATCGCAATTGAGGAATCGCAAAAGCCTACATTGATTCATGTGCCTGAAAGTCTGACTAAAGCAATTGCGAATTAAAAAACAAGAAATGGCTTGAAAGAAAATTGCAACCAAAAATAGTATTTTTGAATGGAATTGATCAAATGTAGTAAAAAAAACTGAAGTCAAAAGGCAAAAACCTTTTGAAATGAAGCTGTGCTTGCACAGTTGAAAAAGAGGGAAGAAGTTCTGTGCAGGGAAAAGGTGAAACGTTTCAGATTGAAGTTCCGGTTACAGATTTGAAAATAGAGAAAGGAAATACTTTGCAGTAAGGTAGTGCACTTGTTAGGTCCCTCAAGGCAAATTTGAGTCCTTCATTTGGAGTTTGTACACTGTTGTTGGAGTTGTCTGTAAATAATATACTGTATATGTGTTACTTCCCAAAGAGGGGTAAGAGGGGATACAGTCATTCCTGTAAAAAGTGGCACAAGATGCATCCACGAAGCAAAAAAGCTCTGTGGTTGCAGGACCATCTTCATGTTTTAAAAAAGGACTGCAAGCATTTGGAGAGATGCTGGAGGAAATCTTATGATGAAGCAGGTAAATCTCTGTATAGGAATGCCATTGGGTTATTGGGTTCTAACACACAGAAATGAAGGCAGCTCAATCAGCTTATTTCGCCTCTAAAATTGAGACCTCATCCAATTCTCCCAAAGAGATATATCAGATCCTGAAAGATATTACAGAGCAGAAGCACTCTGGCCCTGAGCCAGAAGTGCCGATAGAGCACACTAAGAATGTGGCTCTTTTTTTCAGAGGAAGATTATGGATATTTACTCCTCCTTCCCAGTTGGTTCAAACCTTGAGGATACTTTAGGTGGCCATCTCAAGCAGCCTAAAATGACTCTCTCATTCTTTCCTGAGTTTACTGTAAGCCTCATTATGGACTTCTTAAGGGCAACAAAATCAGGATCTCCCCTTGATCAGGTCACTCTTCACATTCTTGAACAAGGGTCTGGCAGTAATGCCCCCATGTTGGTTGATCTGCTCAATCTCTTTTTTTCTAGTGGACAGGTTTCTCAGCAATGGAAATACACTGTGGTTAAACCACTTTGAAAAAAGCCTGGTCTCGGCCCCATCGGTCTGAGTAACTATAGGCCGATCTCCTTACTACCAGGCACTTAGAAGCTCCTGGAGAAACATGTTAATAACCATCTCTCTGCCTTCCTAGAGACCATAGAAATTCTCCAGCCCGCGCAAATGCAGTTCAGACTACTAAGGATCACTGAAACAGCTATGCTGGCTGTGGTCGAGGAAGCTAGATGTCTGTCAGACCAGGGAGGGTCAGCAGCCATTATCTTCTTAGACCTCAGTGTAGCCTTTCATACGGTGGACCATGCTACACTTGTGAATCGTATGTCAAGGGTAGGCATTGATGGCTACATGCTGAAGTGACTATCCTCCTTCCTGGAGAACAGACCTTTCCAGGTGCTTGATCCCCTATGCTACTCCAACACTTTCCCCTTGAGTTGTGGGGTGCTTCTGAGGTTTTCTCGGTGTCCCACCCTTTTTTTTATCTTTATATGTATAGCATTGCCTGTATCATACACTCCCATGGCTTAACACTGGTATCCTATGCTGATGATACCAGCTGGTGATTTCTATTTCCCCTGATTCCAGCTCAAGCAAACTCAGTCTTGCCCAATGTCTTCAAGAAGCAGCCAAATGGATGGCTAACTGTAAACCTAAACTTAATAGAAACAAGACAGAGGTTATGCTCTTGGGTAATACTATCAGCAAGCTTACCCCCGCCCCTATCCCAGATTGTTTGGATAGACTCCTCAGCTGTAAGTGTTACAATTAAGAGTCTTGGTACGTGGCTGGATTCCAACCTCACGATGGACTGCCAGAAGAAGCAGCTTTCAGCCAACTGCTTCGGGGTCCTACGAATGTTAAGAAAGGTACCTGGGGGCATATTATCTAGGACAGGCGATACATTATCGCCGCTTTTATCGGCAGGAAACTGCCGATAAAGCGGCGATAATGGCCTTGATAATATGCTCGCTTGATAATGTGTTCACATCTAACATGGGCTTCGATTGGAATTCATAGAGCATATTATCAAGGCCAATATCGCCGCTTTATCGGCAGTTTCCTGCCGATAAAAGCGGCGATAATGTATCGCCTGTCCTTGATAATATGCCCC
Organism: Lissotriton helveticus; assembly: GCF_964261635.1. Taxonomy (NCBI): domain Eukaryota; kingdom Metazoa; phylum Chordata; class Amphibia; order Caudata; family Salamandridae; genus Lissotriton; species Lissotriton helveticus. The sequence goes on along the minus strand of NC_136072.1, from coordinate 445,544,679 downwards.
CTGATCTCCTTCCTTTCTCAGCCAGAAGACTGGTCATTCAGGCCCTCATTCTGTCATATATTGATTATGAGAATGCTGTTAATCTTGGCTCCCCTAAATATGTGATCAAGAAGTCGCAGGTCATTCAGCATGCAGCTGCCTGGCTTCTGATGAATTTTCCATAGCACCAATCAGCAAAAACTGCCTTGAAGGCTGCATTGGCTCCCTCTCAGTGGAACAGCAAGTACAGTTCAAAGCTCTCTGTTAAATGCGCAGGTCACTTCATAATACAGGTTGCATCTTGTTAAGGTCATTAGCCACTCATTATACCCCTGGGAGGTCGCTTAGATCCTCCTCAGCCCACCTGCTTCAGGTCTCCAGGGTTATGAGATTTTGTTGGGGTGGCCACTCATTATCCCATCACCCTTCCTTTTAAACTGCATCAGCTGACTAACCAACCTTCCTTTCACAAACCCCTGAAAACCTGGAACCTCAGGTATTGTTTCCCTGCTGCAGCGTCAGGCAACTATGATGAATGTTTCTAATGTCGGGAGCCCTACGGGTAGCCGTGCGCTCTACAAAAATCATAGAATAGGATAAAGCCATGGGTGGGATGGGGGTGGAGAGATACAGTCAGGTACCAAAGTTTAAGTGAAAAAAGAGTTCAAAATGGAAAGTCTGCTCCAAAGTAACCAAACAATAGAGTGACAATGTTTATGGAAAATCTAAATTAACTTAAGGGGAGAGGAGTTGGCTTAATGGCTAGGGCGGTCGACCTCGATTCTGGGGAACTGGGTTTGAGTCTCGGCAATGAGCTGAACATCCTGTGATTCTGGGCAAATCACTTTATCTCCCCGTGCCTAACAAAAATGAATGTGTTCTCATGTAATGCAACTGATGCTATGTAAAGCGCTCTGATACCCGATTTGGGTCAAGTTCGCGCTATATAAAGCTCTGTAAAAATAAATCTTGCCCCGAAGTATGTACCAAAGAAACGGCAGCAGAAAGGAAGTGAAAAATTTAAACAAAATGTCAATAAACATTGGTGACTCTGAAGAACGTGAAACATTTAACTGTTGGAGCAGTTTAAAAAACAGAACAATCAATTAAAAAGAAAAAATAGAAACCTTACAATCTAAGTTGAAGGAAGGCAGTTTAAAAAAAAAAAAAAACGAAGAATATTTTTAGTACCAAAAACTGAAGCAGTGCGTGGCTGACAGCCGGCTAGGATGGCCGCTTAGCCCAGGAGCTCCGGGGAAGACACGGGCCTTCCGACTATCCACACACTTATCCGTAATGTACCAGACCCCCGGATGCTGGAGCCGGGCCCCGTGATCGAGCGGCGCAGCAGCTGCAACTTCGGAGTGAATCGTTGGCCGGGAAGTGAAGAAACTGTCGATGGCGGTGAAGTGGCCTTCCGGCCGATAGAAACCGGGCGATCGAGTGAGCAGCAACGCCGAAGTGGAGCGCGAGGCGACCGGAAGACACCTGAGAGGTCTATGTGCCAGGGGAAGCCTCGCCGTCGGAATCAACAATACCCGGCTACTTGCTCCCCCCAGAGAGAGTCGTAACTAGTGCACACGAGATACTGACCTCCGGGCGCGATCGCAGCGCCGAAACTGCAGAAGCGGAGCTCAGAACTGCCTGCCATTCGTGTAAGGCGGGGGGGCGTCGGACATTGGACTGAGCCTGCGGTAAATAAGAAGATCGTTCTGCTCTCTTGGGGCTGAGGGTGAGTGGTGCCAGTACTCTCCCCCCTCCGAGACTGCGGCAGCCAGGGACACCAAACCAAAGACTGAGCTCTTGTTGCCTCTTCGTTGGGCACCTGAAGAACGGGCTGCAGGGAGGGGGTGCGGGACGGCGCCAAAACATACCACCCTTCACAGACACTGCAAGCAGCCGCCGCTTATCGCCCCAGGACTCTCGTGGGTGCGACGCGGCGGAAACAGGAGGCGCATTACCTCACATAAGGAGCCCAAGCGAAGGGACGGCGAGGGGGCATGATCCTTGTACCAGGCACTTAGAAGCCTAGGCGGACACAAAGACAAGTCTGATTGCGACTGCTCGGCACATCGGCGAGAATATTGCTATGGAGCGGCTGGAAACACGGAGGTCTATTGCAGCTCAGTGGAAGGTGTGGAGCCCATACTTGGTTTATCAGGAAGTATCCTTCCTTCTCACGCTGTGACTAGAACGGTGCACCGCCGAGACGCGGCGGATAACGGAGATCTGCTCTAACCCTGAGTGGCGCGAAAAGACACATCAGAGCAAACTTCGCACTCGCCACAAACGGCACTGAGACAGTACCCACACTCAGGGATTCCCCCACTCCGTGCATAAGACAGCATATTGGCGAACAGGGGCCCGAGAACCAACAATGCCCAATCCAAGCTGGACAAATATGCCTACAAGAAGACCACCGCGCCGCACTCGGAAGGAAGACAGTCCACGCCCAAAAAACAGGAGGCTGAGGGGGCAAAGAAGATCACATTGGAAGATGTAATGGCGGCATTGACGAACGTCCAGGCCACGGTTGGCATAGTCTCGACGGATATCTCCCTTCTAAGGGCGGATCTTCAAAAAATGGCCGACAGGGTGAAAGAAGTAGAAATCGTGACGAAATCCCTGGTGACTGACACGTCAGAGTTGCAAACTGAAGTCGCTCAACTCAAAAAAGAGAATAAGTCCCTGGCCGACAAGCTTGATGACCAGGAGGGACACGGACGACGCAACAATGTATGCATAATTGGAATTCCAGAGACTGAAGGCAAACAAGCCATGGACCTGTATGTGGAAGGCCTGATAGAGTCAGTGTTAAAGCCTAAAGGGCTCTCGAACTTCTTCACCGTGGAACGAGCGCATAGAGTTCCTGGCGGCAGGCCTAAACAGGGAACCCCCCCGAGACCAGTGCTGGCCCGTCTCTTCAACTTCAGAGACAGAGATGCTATCTTGCAGGCCGCAAGGTCAGCTCCGCCAGTATGTGTGCAGAACTCAACGATAACTTTCTTTCCTGACTACACGGCGGCTGTATCGCGGCGAAGGAGGAACTTTCAGGAGGTTAAGAAAGAACTGAGAGCGAGAGAACTACGGTACTCTATGCTTTTCCCGGCAAGGCTCTGGGTGGTGGCAGACGATCGGACATGGTTTTTTGAAACTCCTGAGGCGGCGCAGGACTGGCTTGAGGGCTGGCGCCGAGCGGATAGCGATGACCAAGAAAACAGAAAATCTCGCCGACGGAACGGACAAGAATAGGCAGATTCACAACGCACCGAACATTCGGATCCCGGGCAACCCTTGGAACATGTAGAAGAATGAGCTGCGACCCACAGATGCTTCTTTCAAAGAATACTGGCACGCTGAATGCAATACTGTAATAATGAGGCTGCGGCGGCTCTGAGAAGGGGTCGGGTCCAGCCTGGGGGGACAGAAGGTCTGGGAATTTCACTGGACTTACTACCCCAGACACGCAAGTACTATGTTGTTGGGAGGGAAGGAGCGCTCTGCTAAGTTGGGGAGGCAGGTAGTTACAAGTCCGCAAAGCAGGGAGGCAGGGAGGGGGGGAAGGGATCGAGGGGGATGGTTATTCATTTATGTAACTGGTTTGTTCTTGTTTACGGCAATGCAAGTAGAGTAGCATTTTATTGCACAGGTGGGCTTACAGACACAACTCACACGGCACGATTTAGATTTGTTACCACGGTCCGCGAGACTGATAGTGAATTCAGGTATACATGCGCTGACAGGTCCGTCTACATCCATGCGAATACTACACAGCACCTATGGTCCGTGACATAATACCGAACAGCACTGACATGGCGGCGCGGGAAACCACAGTCCAGCCCCTCATGATAATGACTTGGAATGTAAGAGGACTGGGTGACAAAATAAAGAGGGGACTGGCCTTACAGGCCCTAAAGAGGAACAACCCGGCGATAGCACTCTTACAAGAAACACATCTTATGGGGTCGACATGCAAAGCTCTGGATAGATGGGGTTATAAACTGATCGCACATTCTGAATTCACCACAGGGTCTAGAGGCACTGGTGTGCTAATAAAAAAGTCATAATCGTTCATGGTTCTGCAGACTAAAGTAGACGATCAGGGACGATTTGCAGCTGTCCAGGGGCAATGGGAGGGTAAGATTTTCAATGTCGTCTCGGTCTATATACCACCAGAACTACATGCAGTGGTGATGCCGGCTTTAAATGACTTCTTACTGGGCCTTCCAGAGGGAGCTCTTATAATAGGAGGGGACTTTAACACCGTACTAGATGCCGCCTTAGATAGATCTCCGATACGCAACCATACACCTGGACCATCGCGCTTCCAGGGATTGTTGGAGGCGATGGGACTAGTGGACGTGTGGAGACGCACACATCCGGAAGCTCATCAATATACATATCACTCCGCGGTCCATAGCAGTCTATCCCACATAGATTACTTGAATGTCTGACAAAATATCGAGATTTACAATATCGACGTACAAAAATATCGGAGCAAAAATATCGAAACCAAAAATATCGGGTTCCTATACTTAACTAGATATATACACAAATATCGATTTTTTAATATCGATATACAAAAACATCGCTTACTTTTATATCGACTACATTAACATCGGAAAACAAAAATATCGCTATCTACAAAAAATAATGACATTAACTATAATATCGACATCAAAAATATCGTGCACTTCAATATCGGATTATCAGCTATATCGACTTTTTATATGCATCTGTTTGCATAATTAATTAACGTTTTATATGTTTTCACATCTAAATAAACACACAATACTTAAATTAATACTATAGACACACTATTAATTTGTCAAAAATATCCTATTGGTATAATTATATCACCTACACATATAAAAATATTCTATAGTACTTTGTATAATTTTATAATTTGTTTTTGTTTTTCACTTCTATTACAAAGTAATCACAACTGAAATTCAAATATACTAACTAACCAATCACAAACCTAATTTTTTAAATGAACCAATAGCAAAATAATTACTACTGACACTCCCCTATATAAACAATTAAAATCTAAGCACAAACTACTTGCCAAAAGTCACTGAAGGAGATTCATCTCTATCCGAATTGCTGCACAACAACTAGAAGAACCAGACTATCAACCTACTATCACATCTTCTAAGTAAGTAAATAAAATAGAAAATGCATTATTTGCTAATACTACTTACTTACCTGCTAAATACCCAGTGCCCCTTTGCTATTCATACTACTTAACATGCTAAATATTTATATGAAACTATTTTTTTTAGATACAACGAGTACTGAATATTCTACTCAAAATAACTGTGAACAAACCCTAGGAATACAGATTCTAATAACTATGTAAGTAATTTCACATTGATTCATTATGTGCACATAAATCTAAACACACAGAAATAATGACTTTTGCCCCACATATTTCTTTTTTTCTGTAGATTCTACTACTGAAAACTGCACTACTAATGAACTAAGGACATCAGTACTATTTCTCCAATACATTTTACTACGTAAGTATTATGCAACTGAAATAAATGTGGAAAAACAATACAAACATTTAGAACTGTTCTAAATATGTTCTATTATATATTGTTTATTTACAGAGCAAACACAACGAATAGATATACAGACATAATACAGAACTCCACATTCTGAATAATACAGATAATAATCACAAAGTAAGTATATTAAAGAACATAATTACCAGATAATCTATTAAAAAACATACCAACATGGTGATTATTCTAATACATATGTTCCTTTTTTATTTAAGGTAACACTACAAACTACTCTCCAGAAGCTGAAGAAACAACTATACTGGCAAAGACCAACCTAAAAAAATATGTAAGTATCTTCACAATGTGAATCATGAAGATACACTTTTGTAGTAGAAATGAGCTCTAACATTGCAAATGTACCGAAACATTAATTAATAATATACTACTTTCATGTTTTTCATAACAGCTACAACAACATCACAAATAAATATCCCCAACTAAAGAAGCAAGCAGCTCCTAATTTTGCTGTAAATTCAAAAACACGTAAGTATAAACATTCCTACTTATCACTGACATAGATTATTTATCACATTTAATTTGACATTAACTATTATATATACATTTTATAGATATACAAAGTACAAAATGACCGAAGGAGCCGAATTTGTGACGAGCCAGAAAGGAAAACTATTACTATGCTACATGGGTTACACTTATACACAAGAAAAGCAATATGGCATGCAAGTTAATTGGAAATGTTGTAAATATTATTCTAACAAGTGCTATGGCAGAGCAACAACTAAAGAAGCTACAGTACTGTATACTAGGGAACACAATCATCCACCTAATGTTACTGAAATAGAAGTTAGAACAGCTTTGGAAAATATAAAAGAAGCTAGTACTGGTTCCCAAAAGCAAACAAATGTCATTTTAAAAGAAGCCATTCCTAAAATCCCAAAAACTGCCACAACTCAAATGCCAAATATCCTCTCCTTAAAAAGAACTATAGCACGAACTAAAAAAGCTACTACTTCTACAACACCATCTCCCAGAACATATCAGGATATAAATTTAACTGCTAACCAAATAATAACTTTAAATAAACAACCATTTATAGTTTACGACAACGAAAACAATGACAAAAGGCTTATAATTTTTGGTACCAGTATGAATTTAGTTAAACTGCAGCAAAGCCAATATTGGATGATGGATGGAACATTTAACATCTGTCCCAAACCATTTTTCCAATTATACACAATACATGGCCTCTACCACAACTGCAACATACCTTTGCTATATGCACTATTACCAAACAAAAATAATTCCACATATATGGAATTAATAAATATAATTAAACAAAAAACTAATGATTTTTCTCCTGAAAGTATCATTCTTGATTTTGAGCAAGCAATGCTCTCAACTATCATAAAAATCCACCCCCATACCTGCATTCAAGGCTGCTATTATCATTTAAACCAGTGTTTATGGAGACACCTTCAAAAAACTACCCTAAGTGTCGAATATGCTACAAACTCATCTTTTGCTTTCCAAATTAAAAAACTCATTGCACTTGCTTATGTACCTGAAACAGACGTAGCTGAACACTACAACATTCTTATAGACAGCCCCTTCTACAAACAAAATGAAGCTAAATTAAGTCCATTTCTCGACTACTTTGAAGACACCTGGGTAGGCAGACTCCACAGATCTGGCCACAGACGAAATCCCAAATTCCTCATACCCTGGTGGAACGTTTACAGAAGTACCCTTAACGGAGATTCAAAAACTAACAATGCAGTGGAAGGTTGGCACAATGCATTTGTACAATCAACTGGCAGAACCAAACCTACTCTAGAACATTTCATTAAATGCCTACAGAAAGAACAGAGCTACCAGGAATTTAGAATGGACCAATCTGTAACTGAACTTGTCCCTAAAACATCAAAGCAAAATAAACAAATGCACAAGTACCTGGAAGAACAAGTTAAACTTTACCCTAGTACAAAAGGCATAGAATACCTAAATATCATTGCTAAAACACTACTCTAATTAATTCCCAAAATGTTATAAAACACTAAAAGTATCACCTAAGTATTGAAAAATATGTAACGTGAGCTTCTAAAGTATTTAATGTATGCAATATATAGAGATATTATTATAATATATGCACACATTAAAACTAAATAACAAGTAAAAAACTATTCCATAATAAAAATAACATTACCCACCCACACAAAATAAGAAAGCAAGGATTTACCAATCATGTTGTCAATCCAATAACCTCCTTGTCCACCAAAGTAATCCAGGTAGTGCCAAATTAACCCCAAAAAAATGTAAAAATACAACTGTTCCAAAATTAAGACATCCACGTTATCCAGAGCCATCGAATAAGCATAAAAAACCCGAAAAATTTGAAAAATAGAAAGAATCGCTCCAGCAAAACCGAAAAATGTAAAGAAGTGTTTGTAAAGCAGTGTTGAATGAAACAAACAAACACTTCCTTTAAAAAAAAACGGAACTTCCGATGTAGCGTACACCTATGACAAAAACATAGAAAACAGACATTCCCACCCACATTAATTAGCTAGTAATTAGGTACAAACATATTAAAATAGATGATTTCACTTGTAGATATACCGTAAAAGACTAAAATTCACTCTATATATAATGAGTTAACTAACTAACACTACGTGTATATACCATAAGTAATTATCTGTTTTCGAAATCTAAAACATACCTCCCTCACATTCAACAACACAAAATATAAGGTCACTAATCTCAAAACATCATTAAAATACACATAAAACATATAAAATAAACCTTACCTGAAGCGACGTGAAGTGTCTCCCAACCGCGATCAGCCCTTCTTCCAAATAACCCAAAACGACCTAACCCGGTTACAAAATAAAGCACCCAAATGCAATAAAATAGTCCCAAGTATAAAATATAATATATATACTTCACTAAATATGCAAAAATGAACATTAAGTTTCTATTATTGTAAAGAAATATTTACTTTAATCCTACAATGATTTGATTAACAAATATGTAAATGAATGTAATAAATACATATTATGAAAAGAATAATATTTATATTAACAATGTATAGAAATATAACTACATTGTCAAAAATTATAATAATAGAAAAATGTGTTAAAAATATGTGACTCACATAATAAATATTTTATGTATTGAAATAAAGTGTAAAAAATACTTTTGTTATTTCTACATTTCTTTATTAAATTACAATATGTAAAAGAGATAATAAATAATATTCATTTTTGTACAAAAAGTATGAAAATAATAATGCTTCTGTATAGTTGCTTATCATTGTGTTTATAAAATATGTTTATAAAACCAAATGTAATAAAAAGAATTTTGTAATGAAATAACATTTTATTTGTGAAACATAAATAAAAATAATGTTTCTACAATCATGTTGTACTATTTGTATCATTATCTTACTATAATGTAACAATCTTATCAGAAATTTTGCACTGTATATTAAATGTGAGTATATGTTGGTGTCTAATAATTTAATTATTACTATACCAAATCCAGCGTACATTAAATTAAAACTGACCCTGAACCCAAAAAATACCCCTTTACCCAAAAACAGAAAACTGACCCTGAACCCTAAAAATACGCCTTTACCCAAAAACCCAAAACTGACCCTGAACCCTAAAAATACCCCTTTACCCAAAAACCCAAAACTGACCCTGAACCCTAAAAATACCCCTTAACCCAAAAACTGAAAACTGACCCTGAACCCAAAAAATACCCCTTTACCCAAAAACTGAAAACTGACCCTGACCCCTAAAAATACCCCTTTACCCAAAAACCCAAAACTGACCCTGAACCCTAAAAATACCCCTTAACCCAAAAACTGAAAACTGATCCTGAACCCAAAAAATACCCCTTTACCCAAAAACTGAAAACTGACCCTGAACCCAAAAAATACCCCTTTACCCAAAAACTAAAAACTGACCCTGAACCCAAAAAATACCCCTTTACCCAAAAACTGAAAACTGACCCTGAACCCTAAAAATACCCCTTTACCCAAAAACTGAAAACTGACCCTGAACCCAAGAAATACCCCTTTACCCAAAAACTGAAAACTGACCCTGAACCCTAAAAATACCCCTTTACCCAAAAACTGAAAACTTACCCTGAACCCAAAAAATACCCCTTTACCCAAAAACTGAAAACTGACCCTGAACCCAAAAAATACCCCTTTACCCAAAAACTAAAAACTGACCCTGAACCCTAAAAATACCCCTTAACCCAAAAACTAAAACTGACCCTGAACACAAAAAATACCCCTTTACCCAAAAACTGAAAACTGACCCTGACCCCTAAAAATACCCCTTTACCCAAAAACTAAAAACTGACCCTGAACCCAAAAAATACCCCTTTACCCAAAAACTGAAAACTGACCCTGACCCCTAAAAATACCCCTTTACCCAAAAACCCAAAACTGACCCTGAACCCTAAAAATACCCCTTAACCCAAAAACTGAAAACTGACCCTGAACCCAAAAAATACCCCTTTACCCAAAAACTGAAAACTGACCCTGAACCCAAAAAATACCCCTTTACCCAAAAACTAAAAACTGACCCTGAACCCAAAAAATACCCCTTTACCCAAAAACTGAAAACTGACCCTGAACCCTAAAAATACCCCTTTACCCAAAAACTGAAAACTGACCCTGAACCCAAGAAATACCCCTTTACCCAAAAACAGAAAACTGACCCTGAACCCTAAAAATACCCCTTTACCCAAAAACTGAAAACTGACCCTGAACCCAAAAAATACCCCTTTACCCAAAAACTGAAAACTGACCCTGAACCCAAAAAATACCCCTTTACCCAAAAACTAAAAACTGACCCTGAACCCAAAAAAGACCCCTTTACCCAAAAACTGAAAACTGACCCTGAACCCTAAAAATACCCCTTTACCCAAAAACTGAAAACTGACCCTGAACCCAAAAAATACCCCTTTACCCAAAAACTGAAAACTGACCCTGAACCCTAAAAATACCCCTTTACCCAAAAACTGAAAACTGACCCTGAACTCAAGAAATACCCCTTTAACCAAGAACTGAAAATTGACCCTGAACTCTAACAATACTCCTTTACCCAAAAATAATTATTATTATGTAATTACAAATTAATTATTAATTAATAATAACAATAAAGTTAATATATTTGCACATTAGCTGTAAAGAAATAAATTTAATTATTAATATTATATTTTCCAAAATAATTTACAATAAGTAAAAAATATATATTAAACTAAATGAAGCTAATTAATATAATTAACTCATTTATATTAATTAATTACCAATTAATTATTATTTAAAAAAATGTAAAAAATTATATTCATTAATTAACTCATTAATATTAATTAATTAACAATTATTTATTCTTTAAAAAAATATTCAAAATTATATTAATTAATTAACTAGTTAATATTAATTAATTACCAAATAATTATTATTATTATTTAATTACCAATTATTTATTATTTAAAATTATGTCCAAAATTATATTAATTAATTAATTAACTAATTAATTATAATTAATTACCAATTATTAATTATTTACAATTATGTACGATATTATATTAATTAACTAACTAATTAATATTCATTAATTACCAATTAATTATTATATAAAATAATGTACAAAATTATATTAATTAATTAACTAATTAATATTAATTAGTTACCAATTAATTATTAATACATTTTTTTTACAAATATATATTAATTTATTAATTATTTTTAAATTACTTCCCACCCTTATCCCCTATAAACCCAATAACCCGCTCCTAAAACTATATATGTTTTTAAAAAATATTTTTATATTAAATATATTGTAATTTTTTAATATAGACCTTTTTAGCAAATTTTTATTTACAATTATTATATTTTTTCCTACACTATTTATTTTTTCCATTACTACACGATATTTTGTATTGTCGATATTTTGTCATACGATATTATTTTTTTCGATATTTCTACTTACTTACCTATTACGATATTTTTGTATCCGATATATTTGCTTCCCAATATTTTTTACCTTCGATATTTTAACTTCGATATTTTGTCTTTCCGATATTTTTTTTTCGATATTTTGTCTGTGTACCAGATTACTTCCTTATGCTAGACGTTAGAATGCAGAACATTGTAGAAGTCGCCATAAAACCTAGGGGCACATCGGACCACTCCCCGATGGTGCTGACACTCGCCTGTCTGAAGAAAACTCGTAGAACAATTTACCCTATATACCCAGGCTACCTCACAGTACCGAACATCAAAAAATCGGTTTGTAATTCCACTAAACACTACTTTGAAGAAAATGCGACCTCAGTTGACTCCCCTAGAATCTTATGGGAAGCTTATAAGACGGTCTTTAGGGGACAGGCTATTGCGTCCATTACGGGATATAAACGGGAGCGCCACAGAGAACTGGTGGAGTTGGAGAAGTCACTCCAAGACGCAGAGTCCGCACACGCGATCAACCCAAACACCGACACAGCACACACACTGAATATATGTCAGCAACAATACAGGGATCACTTACAAGCACGGACAGTTGAGAATATTACGGCGACACGAGACAGGATATACGACGTAGGAGACAAGGCGGGTAAAATGCTGGCCTGGCTAGGTAGAGGCGGAGAAGGAGCGAGAGGTGTTCAGCAGCTCAGATCAAAGGAAGGGACGCTCACCACACACCCAGACGATATAGTAAACATCTTGGCAGATTATTTTAGAGAAGTATACAGTCCTACAGCAAGTCTGTCAGAAGCGGACATACAAGAGTCGCTCCAAAACATTGATATGACAGTCTTAACACCGGAGGCAGCTTTTGAATTAGAGGCAGACTTAACAGTGGAGCAACTCCAAACAGCCATAAAGTCAGTAAAATCAGGGAAGGCTTTGGGCCCGAATGGAATACCAGTAGAATGGTATAAAATAATGATGGACACATTGAGCCTGTATCTCTTGGCCATGTTTAAAGAGAGTTTGGAAGTAGCTGAACTACCATTAGATCAGCGCACTGCAACGATAGTAGCAATCCCAAAGCCAACCAAACCCCCCACTGACAGTTCGTCCTACCGTCCAATCTCCCTGATCAATGCAGAGGGGAAAATTTTAGCGAAACTTTTAGCAGCTAGATTGTTGACACACCTGCCAAAACTGATACACCCGGATCAGTCGGGATTCATGCTGCACAGGAACACGGCCCTCAATCTTAGAAGATTACAAGGAGCGATGGCTAGGGCTTCAAGTCTGATGGATCCGGCTGTGGTGCTGGCACTAGATGCAAAGATGGCGTTTGACATGGTGGAATGGAAGTACTTATTTGCAGTTTTGGCCCGAAAATTAGTGCGTGGATAAAACTCCTGTACACTAATCCGATCGCTAGAGTGACAGCCAATGGACACATATCAGGAGAGATTGATTTGGCGCGGGGCACACGTCAAGGCTGCCCTCTTTCGCCGCTCTTGTTTGCACTGGTGCTAGAGCCACTGGCGACAATTATTAGACAGACCCCACTGTTAAAGGGAATCTAGTGGAAAGAGGGTTGGGAGGACCGTGTATCACTTTACGCCGATGACATGCTGGTGTATTTAACGGAACCTAGTAACGGTGTGCCGGGGCTGCTAGACATTTGCAACGCTCATGGTAGACTTTCAGGATATACTATTAATTGGTCCAAATCAGTGATGTATATACTCAAGGGTCCAAGCCTGTCTCTCCCAGCAGAATGTCTGTTACTGGTCACAGAAGACTCCTTCAAATATCTCGGGATCCACGTTACTAACTCAGCAGCCGACTTCTACTCCAAAACTTTAGCCCCCCCGCTTGAAAGACTTCAACGCGATGTGAAGCACTGGGCTTCTTTGCCCCTCACACTTCCCGGAAGGGCAGCATTGTATAAAATGAAAGCACTCCCCCGTTTTTTGTATGCCCTAGAAAATACGCCTCACATAGTCCCACCCCGATATTTCAAACAAGTGGCGGCATTGATCTCGACTCTTCTTTGGGGCAACCGCCCGGCCCGCATAGCCCAGGCAAAACTACATAGTAGCTGGTATGATGGGGAGATAGCACTCCCTAACCTTCAATTATATTACTGGGCCTCACAGCTCAAAGTCATAAATCACTGGATACATGCACCCTATGATGACCCAGCATACAAAGCAGACAGAGCTCAGCTAGGCGTTAACAACATGCTGGTGGCGCTCTACAACAAAGGCAAGGCGACAAAATTGATGGGACCGACTAAACACACAGTATCATTGTGGTATACAGCACACGCCAGACTGGGGTGGAAAGGAGTGATAACAAAAATGACCCCACTCTGGGATACTAAAGCACTAGGGCAACTACGGAGATGTAGGGGCTTCACAGTGTGGGACAACATAGGCATCTCCACAGTGGGGGATTTATGGGACAAGGGGGAGGTGATCCCATTCCTACAATTGGAACAGCAATATGAGTTAGGCCAGAATGAAAAGTTTTGTTATATACAAATAAGGCACGCTTTACTGGCGGCAATTCCTTTAAACTCTGAGATCCCTGAGGCCTCCCCATTAGAGGACAGGCTCCTGACAGATCACATGATGCAAAAAGCCACCTCTCTCACATACCGAAAGCTACTCAATAATTCACCAGACCTTACGAGCACTTTGAAAGGGAAATGGGTAACGGAGATAGGTGATATAGAAGAGCCAAAATGGAGTGAGGCCCTAGCATCTCCCAGAGAGGTGGGTATCTCGATGCGGCTGCGATTAGTACAACTTAAGATATTACACAGAATATATTATACTAGGGATACACTGCACAAAATACAAAGAGCTCCACACCCGTTCTGGCTGTGGGGAGGAGGGAACCTTCTTTCATACCATATGGGACTGCCCAATGTTCATGAACTATTGGAGGCAGATACTGCGCACCATTTCACAAACAACAGAAATTTCGCTATTGCCTGAACCTAGGAGGTGTCTACTAAATATATGGGGGCCCAACGATCTCACGCGATACGGACATATATGGGTTACGATAGGGCTCTTAATTGCGAAAAGAGACATTGCTCAGACATGGGGCGCCGCAGAAGCACCAACGTTATCGGTTTGGTGCAGAAACATGGACCTGACAATGATCACGGAACGTGCAGTTTACTCTGTGAGGAAATGTCCGCGAAAATGGAATAAAATATGGGCTCCCTGGAACACCTTCAGGGGGGACATTTGTGACCCATTGGAGGAAACAGAGGAAGATAGTTCAGATGAGGAACTGGAGGAGATATAGACGGGATTATATAGGAAGGGGGACTGATTGCGGGATACAGTAAATGTGTCATGTGAGAAGTGAAGTGCCTGTGAATAGAATATACTCGAATCACTAATGTAATATGAATAAGATCTATGTGTATTGCCAAGTTTATTGAAATTACAATAAAAATGTTAATAAAAAAAAACTGAAGCAGTGAAAGGACGAAACAGGAATGCCTGGCACCAAATTGTGACAGGACCAGACAAAAAATTATAATTTGTACTAAAAATGCATTGTTTGGCCAACTATTAAAAAAGCAACCTTGATTCAATTAACAGACAAGAACATATGGAATGCAAGAGCATGAGTTAAAGTTGGATTGCTCCAGCAGATGGGGTCCCATTTAACCCTTGCAAGGAAAACCCAGGACCACAGCAACACAAACTTTGTGTAGGGGCACCATGGGTTTTGTTATTTGCACCAACTCCTCACAGTGTACATAATCCAAGACTGACGTGCGCCGTTGTCAGCCTAGAAGGACAGGCATTGTGTAGTTAACAGAGTGCCAACAGCTACAGAACTAGTGGATTCATCCCTGTAGCAAAAGAACGAAAAATGTTAGTACTGAATAGCCCCTTTACCAGCCACCCATCCACCAATACACGGACATCCATCCCTAAAACACTGCTCCTTCCCCCAATAATACTGCCTTGTACCCTAGCATTCTCCTCTACAACACTACCATCCACCCCATTGTCACCCATAACATTAGTTGGGCCTGCAGCAGGCCCCCTGTCACGCCTCCCCCACTCAAAGCTCCACTGCCCCTTGCACCCGGCCATGGTAAAGTAGTTCCCAGTCACCCTAGACAAAGGGCAATGCCACTTCCACTCCACAAACGCCCAAAAGTAATTTGGGGCAACAGCGGGCCCAAGTCACTCTTTTCTTACCTTAGGTACCATTGCCCTCTCCAGAATGTTTTGTGGTGGGATGGCAGGGCAAGGGGGTAAGGGTCACTACACTTTTCGGGTACAGTAGAAGGGGCAGTATACTGGGCATTGTTTACGGATAGGTGGCAGAGCTTTGGGCGAGGGGGCATGAATAAGGGGCAGTGCTTCTGTTGTAGCATGGCAGGCCAAGAGGGTAAAGGCAGTGGGTAGAGTTGTGGGGAAGGGGGGGCAGTAAATAAGATGCCAAGGAAATTCATATGTGTTCAATGTCGGATTGCTGTAAGACTCCCATCAGTCTTGTCTCTGGGTTTGTTGTACGGTGCCTTCCCCAAATTGCAATGCAAAGAATGCTGACGCGACCTCACCAGCAAAGAATGCCCTCACTCCAGGGGTATTTGGTCACAAAACGTTTAATATAGCTTTCGACCATCGAGTTCTTTCTCAAAGCACAATACTCTTTCCTGTGTGCCCCATTGCTTTTAAAGGTACACTCTTACATTTCAGTGTGGACATAATTATAAGACTTCCTCACTGCATTACACATTCCAGAAGGTAATCAACGGAAATCATTGTAAAATAGTGTCCTGTAGTAGTAATAAATAATTGCGACCGATTGGGAAAGGAAATATAAAATAAAACAGTCATTAACAGAACAAAAGATCTTTTTTCATCATAAGATACAAAAACACACATTCCCGGGTTACTACAGGTTTAAAAAGCAATACCACAGTACGAATATACATAAATCACATGCTTTCAGATTCAATGTGCCAGTCGGCTAGTGAATATCTAAGTCAAAAAGTTTGGTCCAGTGACCTACACTCATGTGAAATAACAGCGTTCAGGGTATTAGTACTGGGTTCAAAGTCGCACAACTTCACATCAATTCTCAGACCAAAGACTTCATACCTAAAAAAAGTAACCCAAGAAAAAAAAAGAAAACAACGGGGAAAATTCCCAGAAGTCCGGTAGAAGATGTATATTGGAGTAATGTACACTGGTGTTAGATCCCAAAAGAAGGGGAAACCAACCCTGTAGAGATTGGAACGTGGAAAACATGTATTGAAACAATAGCTGAGAAGGGAGAGCAAGAAAAGAGAGCGTGTGAGACGGGCGGGCTGTCCTAAAACATAATGTTGTCGGTAAACCATTCTTCCACCACTCAACCCAGATGTACATGGAGCTCCTCACCTGGCTAAGGCCGCCTGGCTGTTTGCTAAGTAGACAGATGATGTATCTCGACTCTAGTCTCCTCAGTGCACACTGCTTAATTCCCCCTCTGGTGCGTGCCAGAATCCTGTCAATGCCAAAGGAAGAGATCTTAAGATCATTGGTGTTAAGGCAATACAGCATATTACAATCTCGGGCCATGGGGTATGATGCATCATTATTCCGGATAGTTTTCAGGTGTTCCAAGATTCTTTTTTTGACAGTAAAAATGATGCCACCCAAATAACGAAGGCCACATACACAAATGAGAACAAACACAGCAAAATCAGTGTTGCAATTGATAAAATGCCTGATTTTATGCTCCCTGCCACGAGGTAGTGATACTATTCTGACAGTGGTGCTGTGTATGCATGCCTTGCATTTGCCACACTTATGGAAACCTGGGAGTTCCCTCAACCAGGTACTTCCACGTGCTTGCCCTGTATCATCATAGGAGTGTACAAGCGTGTCCTTAAGGGAGCTGCTTCTTTGATAAGTGATCTGTGGATTGGGTCTAACCAGCTTCCCAATTATACAATCTGACTTCAATAGATACCAGTGTCGTTTCACAATAGCACGTGCCTCTGCAAATTTGGAGTTATAGGTGGTTATCAGCCTTACTGTTTGTTCTCTTCCCCCCTTTGATTTGGGTTTCAAAAGACTGCTACGGTCTACACTCTGCTTTCTTAACAGCTGCTCCAATCACCTTGTATGAGTACCCCCAGCTCCGAAACCTCTCCACCATATTCACTTTCTCTATGTCATAGGTTGGTGCAGTACAGCAATTCCTCTTAGCTCTAAGCAGTTTGCCGTATGGAATGCTCCATTTGAGTACAGTTGAATGATGACTTTGGGCATGTAAAATACTGTTTCCTGCAGTTACCTTCCTATGTCGTTTGGATTTGATGGAGTCCCCTTTCACGTTTACCGTGATATCTAGTAAGTCAATTCTGTTGTTGTCGGTTTTGCTGGTGTAGGCTGAGGTCATGCTCAGAGATTTTATTCAAAAAGGTATTCAACCGCTTTTGTGGACCGTCCCTTGTCAGAAAAATATCGTCAATGTAATATGTTCACAAAATAAGGTGTTGAGAGTAATCCTCCATTCCTTCAGCCCAGGTGTAATTTGACTCCCACCACCCTATGAAAATGCGGGAATAACTAGGGGCGCAGCAACTTCCCATGGGGGTCCCGGTAAGTTGTTTATACCATTGATTGCCATATAGAAAATAGTTGTGTTCTAGACAGAACATTTCAATAAGGGCCATGGTGTGGTCATATGTTGCTATTGGTCTGTCCCTCTGAAAATGTCTGCAAGCCTTGAGTCCTAGGTAATGTTTTATACAAGTGTAGAGGGAAACCACTTCTACTGTAGCCAGAATATCGACTTCCATGGGATATCTGTGATTTTAGAAATGGTTTGGCAAATATGATGGGCCTGCTTGGTAGGTCTGTATACACACACACACACACATATATATATATATATATATATATATATATATATATATATATATATATATATATATATATATATATATATATAGCCTTTGGCCCACTGCGTGATGCACAGGTGGCAATCCGAATTCTTTTTAAAAAAAATATTGCTCACAATTTCTGTTTAAAAACAATACCTTCCAAATGGGGGTGGGCCCAATTTCCTTTAGAAAAAAATATTGTCCCTATGGTCTGCTCATGCCCAAGGGCGGCAGACCTGATTTGTTTTTAAAAAAACGTATTGCCCCAGGACAAGCTGCATGCGCTACGAGCATCGGGACCAAACTTCTTCTCTTCTGTGCTCCTCATTAACCCCTCTCTCCAGAAACCCTCTGCAGTCCCACAATCCATGTGCCCCCTATTTTCAACCCGAGGATGGGGGAGTGCTGAGGGAAAAGCCTGCAGGGATACCGAGAAACTGCAGGACTTGCCTGGCTGAGGCAAAACGTCCCCTCCCCCATTTGGTGTCCTGGTGCAACCAGCAGCAATTTTCTCTTTTCCTTCCTCTGTCTTCTTTTGTGCAAAAATAGTGATGGTCTGGAATGCGACCACAAGTCATTACCAGAGACTGAGATTCATTCAAACATTCAACCTATTACTTTTTTGTATACTTCAACTCGAAGTACATTAGGGCAAAATACAGAATTAGCACTGTACTTAGACCCGCCATCTCCATCCTCTAATGTTCTGCCAATGCCTCGTTTCACAGATGCACACTTTGTGTATCTTATTGCAGGTAACCTCCCCTCTAGGTCCACTTTTTTGAGTTCTCCTCCTTGCAGACCCCCCACTTCTATTGACCCAACCCCCATATTCTACACCCTCCCTGCAGAACCAACTTAGTGGTGCAAGAAGCAAGAATGGGTTCTCCAATCCAATCAATCAGCATTGAACACAACATTATAAAATATTCAAAGACAAATGTCTGTCCCATAGTGTGTTGCCACTGTAACCCACTCTCTACTTTTTAACCAACCATGTTTGCCATGTTTCTTAAGGTGTGTTTGATCAACATGACGAGGACTGACAAGAAATGCTGATGGAGTAGAGCTGAGAAGAAACGACAGAGTAGTTAGCGGTAATCTGTAAAGTGTTGTGTCTTTTCCAGGAGTATTCCATCTAGGGTGGTCAGCAAAACTTTAGAAGAAGGAATGGGGAGACGGCGCAGGAGGGCTATTTTGTATGGGCGGTCTCTAAAGCAGTGCAGTGAGGAATGAGATTAGTGGCTTGAGGTGAACTTGGTTCATGGTAATGTTAGATGAAGCAAATTGCTGTATGACAGTCATGTTATCTTCTGTCTGTGGATTTTGGAAAAGGGGGGTGGTGATGGACAGAGTTTCTGAATGATGCAGAATACTCTTACCAAGTCAATAGATCATGGTTTTAGTCCATCACCGTTTTTTAGCTCACTGCACCATCCCAGCTCAGAACCTGGCTATATGCAAATTAGTCTGTTCCTGTCCCAGCGCATGATGGGAACAGGGCAAACCAAACTACCAAGCCAATTCTTATACTGGGAAGGAAACAAGCTTCCGGGGACCGGTTTCTGGCATCACAGCCTTCTTCGGCCCGGCTTGCTTGAATCCTGATGGTGCAATGAGCAAGGGACTCACGTCTGAGTATACCCTCCCACACATAGTGTGGATAAAACCGATTTTGGAAAAGGGGGGTGGTGATGGACAGAGTTTCTGAATGATGCAGAATACTCTTACCAAGTCAATAGATCATGGTTTTAGTCCATCACCGTTTTTTAGCTCACTGCACCATCCCAGCTCAGAACCTGGCTATATGCAAATTAGTCTGTTCCTGTCCCAGCGCATGATGGGAACAGGGCAAACCAAACTACCAAGCCAATTCTTATACTGGGAAGGAAACAAGCTTCCGGGGACCGGTTTCTGGCATACCAACTATCTTCTGTTTGTGGCACAGTATTTAGAAGTGTGGGTATTACAGGGTCTTCACAGATGTCAAGCTGTGTATAGGAGTTAATTTTGTCTCTACCGGAACATGCTTAATGGCCTTCCACTTACACACATGCCATAGGACCACTTGGCAGATCCACTGTATAGTTTTTTACCAGCAACATATCTTCATGGTCTGCAGAGAGCACATAGTTCTGGCTTTGATTACAACTGCATTTACAAATGGGGTGCCAGAGAAGGGAATCAAACACTGTCAGGGACTCAATAGCACATTTCACGGGACTTGTTCAGGAACATGCACATTGGCAGTAAGGGAGCTTTTGGATTCACTACTGAGAAAAGACCTTCAGCTGCACCCTCAAGTTGATATTCTTGAGTACTGCATTTGGTTGGCCAGAGGTTGTGTGCTTCCACTGAAAAAGCTAGCTTGATCTTGCCTTATGGAAAAGCTTAGTCTCAATACCTCAGCACTGAGTCACTTCATAGTGGCAATCCAAAAGATCAACACTACCAGTTTGATCTGTTTATTATTCAAAATTACATCAAAAGGCAGCAGACCTGGCGTATTCAGAGTGAAAAATATATATTTCAGCCAATAGCCTTTAATTGTTGATTGCTCTTTTATTGGATCATAGACTGGAGAAAGGTATATTGTTACATTAATCTCACCCATTTCCCTAGTGAGCAAGGGTTTTGGTGCTAGTTACCACCTCGGGAAAACATGCAGAGTAGCAAATTTACAAAGTAACAATCTTGGTTAATCCCTTTTAGGAGGGGTTTTATATTGACTTGCCAACTGTCATTTTGAATATATTTGTAAATTTATAAATATTTGCCTAGAGGTTGCTTTGCAAGAAAGATTTTGCTCAATACAGTAGACTTGACCTGGTTATGGTGAAAATCCAATGAATGGTAAAGGCTATAGGACTGATTGGTTCACTGGAAACAATTGTGTCAGATGTTGGATGTATGATCTATTTATGAAAACATTACAACACAGGCAGTAGGCTTGACTTATATGTTGTGAAAAGCATTTGTTAAGGCCAATAGTCATTTAAGGGTGGTTTGTTACATTCTGTTTAAGAATGTAGACTGTTGTTTTGTTGCATACAGTCTTAAAGATTACTATAGTAGGGCACACATTTTGGTGTTGGTCAAACCTTCTGAGAAACCTAGGGGGTAGAAGAGTTTCACTTTGATAAGATAATAAATGCTGGCTGTGAGAAGGTGCCGTGGTATATACTGTCCACTAATTAAAGTGGGCACCTTGTAGCAATTCACACAACCCTTATGATGTATGAGGTCAAAGATAACCTTTATGAAAGCTATTCTAGTGGTAGCTATGGAGAGAAACCTGAGGCATAATCTTTAAGGAATGTAAATCAGCTTGTTTTACCAGAATATCACCTCCTGAATGACTAAATGAAGGAGAACCACCAAGTAGTTATATAGAAATATGTATTTATTAATATAACACTCTCTACTATCCTCTACACGAGGATAGAACACATAGCACACAATACTAGATTAATAGAACAGTTATAAGTAGCACAAAACACAGCGGGCTCCAGGGGGAGACTGAACCATATACTAAAATAGTGGTATAACAATCACGACCTGACTAGATACAGTGCCTAGTGCACGTAGAATCGCTGGGACCCCAGGGAACCACCCAAGGTGACGACACAATGGAGGACGGGTGAAGGGAGGGAACACGACCGAATGCTCCGTAGAACTCTATGTGAAAGTGGCGTTGCAAAGTTAAAGTTTAAGAACCCTTCTAGGAGGACTTCGAGCAAACCCTTCAGAACTTAAGAGCTTAAAGAGCCACCCCACCCATGAATATGGTAGTATCAGAGTTACCTATCCCAGGGAAGCCGGGTGCTTAGGTCTGAAGTGGCTTCAGAAACTCTCATTGTTCTCTATGGAAGGAACTGAAGAAGCCCTCCTGCTGATAAGGAGAAAAGGGCCAGGTGGAACCCAAGCCTGGATTCTGGATGGAAGGAACCTGAAAGCTGAGGGGACAGAGTCTGGGTCACGTCAGAGTGACCAGGTGCTCGGTAGACGAAAGGCCACCGATGTCGGGTGCTTCAGATGCGAAGAGGGGATGCTTGACTATGCAGCCATGTGGTCCCGGAGGCATCGAGGCCAACCAGGGGCTGGAGGTGAGCTGTCCCATGAAGGATGTCGAGTGCTGAGTGGTCAGTGTCTGGCGGGAGCACCAACAAGCCTTGGCAACAGCAACCCATTCAGGAAGGACAAACAGGTTACGCTGTGGACCAGCAAGGTCCAGGGGACTCACTAAACAATGCCAAGACAGGGAATGTCAGGAGCAATGCAGAAAGCCCAAGAACAATCAAGATGACCCTGAGGGGGAACCAGAGGCTGAAGGTCCAGGAGTCGCAAGGGGACCTCAAGCAACATTGCAAAGCACCAGCCCACGGAGCACTTGGTGTGAGGAGGCTGGAGTTCTTTAGTGCGAATTCTGCTCAGTGTCAGGACTACATGGAGTCCAAAGCACAAGCTCAGGAATTGCCAGCAAGCATATACACTTGCAAATGGATGCGGAGCACAGGGGTTCAGGTCACGCAGCCCCCACAAGGGATACTGGCCTAAAACTCTTTGACATGGCATATCAACCTCAGGGGAAATCAGGATCCTACCTCCTGTGTTGCTGAAATCTTCGGAGTCCATAGGAGCTCAGGAGCAGCTACCAGTCAATTGTGCTTTTGGTGCCTGCAAAGCAGGCGAGTGACTTCTTCACTCTAAGGGAGATTCTTCTGTTGTCTTAAGAGCTCCACAGGTCCTGCACGGAGTCTGTATGAAGTCATGGCACCAACTCGGTTTTGGATGGAAAGGAGGACAAAGTCAAGCCCAGTTGAGGTCCAGCGAAGTTCAAGGTGTCCAGACGGTCGTAGGTCAGTGGTTTCTTCTTGTAGAATCTTGTCCACATAAAATCTAATGTCCTGTAGCCAGGTAACCTATTTTTTACCCACAGGAAAGGGTTGGACAGATTCAGGGGACCCTCCTAGGGGAGGGGCAGAACAGAGGGGTGGCTACACCCATGTCCTTTGTCCAGTTTCGCACCAGAGCAGGAGCCAATGGCTCCCAGAACTCGTTTGAGCTGGACTATGCACAGGGACACCAAATGTGCCCTTAGTGCAGACTTTCAGGCACTCTCAGAGCGCACCCACCCAGCCCCAATACACAAACCCTGTCTGGGAGGTGGTCACGCCTCCCAGTGACAAGATGCCTCTTGTACTGCCTTCCCCTGCTCAAGCTTGGCTCAGCAGCAGGAGGGCAGAAATGTGTCTCTGGCTGGCAGCATTCACTTTATGCTGTCTGGGTCGACAAGACTGGCACTGGGTAGACAGGTGACCCCACGAAGCTCGCTTCAGAAGGGTGGAATCATACCTCCCACACAAGTTATTGGTGTGGAGGTATGATTCCAAGGTGTTTGATTCCAAACGCAATATGTTTCTATGCAGCCATTTTCGAGATAGCATTTACCGTGCGGTTATAATGCACACCTACCTATATGTCCAGCTGAGTCACAGACAACCTGGGAGGATGGTCTCCGAAGGCTGCAGAGAGGCTCTGCTCATGCAGGGGCACCCTCTCACATAAAACCCAGCACACTGCATTCAGGATTGATAAGGCCTGCTACAGGGGTGACTTATAAGTTTTAAGTGTAGGGACTTTTGGATATAGTGAACCTATATATAAAGTGAGTGGTGCTAGCACCATCTTACACAGACTGCAGTAGCAGACCTAGAGTTCCATTTTGCATGACCACCCATGTGTGGCATAATACATGCTTCAGCCCATGGGAGGCCTCTGAGGTACCTATGCCCTGGGTACATGATGTACCATATACTAGGGACTTATTAGGGTACACAGTATCTAATCTGGAGTGTACCAAAGTACATGTATGTCAATTTAAGGGAGAAAGCAGATAGGCTGGGGTCCTGGTTAGCAGGATCCCAGCAAGACCAGTCAAAAACAGTGAGATATCAAGCAAAAAAGTGGTGGTACCCATAAGAAGCAGATCCTACTTTCCTACACTAACCTTTTTAGGAAGGTGTATATTGTTTTGACAACTGTAATTTTGTCTACATTTGTAATTTTATTACTGCCCGCTTGACAATTGCCTTGTTGGGAAAGCGTATTTTCAGAGCAGTAAGCATGAGCTGGTTATGCTGCCAAGCCATTAATAAAGGCTATAGACCTAATTTGTTATCTGGGAAAAGTTTTAAATAGATCAGACTTATGACATCTTACATAAGGAAAAGTTACAATAAAGGAAGTAGGCCTGCTTATTTATTGTGAAAAGCATCTGTTTAATGCCAATAGGCTGCCAAGTCTGGATTGTTATACTGTGCTATCTGATGTACACGGGTATTTTATTACATTTACTTTCACAGATTGCCACGGCGGGGAAGGATTTGGTGTCAGTTGCCATCTCTTAGAAATCCTTTGGGGGGAAGATTTTCACTGTGATGATCCTTGTTAGGCTCTCTGAAAATAAGTAGTATATTGTTTTGTCAGCTGTACTTTTGTACATATTTGTAATTTTATGTTTGAGGTTGCCATGTGGAAAACATATGCTCTGTTCAGTAGGCCTGAACTGGTTATGTTGAGAAGCCAATGATGAAGGTGATAGAGTTCATTGGTTCATTAGAAAACGTATGTCAGATGCTATAGATCAATGTATTAATTCTGAAGAGATCAGACAAAAGACAGACTTATTGTGAACTGCATTTGTTAAAGCCACTAGGCAATTAAGGGTGGGTTGAACATTTATGACTGTGTGCTTCACATTTGACTTGTATCTTATACCCCATACACCAAGTAAGGGTTTCAAGTCAATTAATTTATTGGAAAAGGTTACATAAAAGTACACAGGCCTGACCTATTTATTTAGGAAAATGTTGACAAAGATAGTAGGCCTGAATTATTTCATGTGAAAAACATATCTTTACCCCTTAAATGCATTGGAATAGACTTTCGCATTCTCCTCATTACCTCTGGAATAATGAGTAAGTGAATGTCTCGTCCTCCAAATTCAGTGGGAAATCCTGCTGGTGTGAGCACCAGAAGGATTTTGATTGTGGAAAAGTAATGTGGTGACACAAGGGAGGAGCTTCCTTTGTGCTTGAGATTTAATTTTTATTTAATCAGTGTGACATAACACTCAATGGCATTACAGTGATTGAAGGTGAAACCATTCAGCACCAGTAGAGCAAACTTTTTCCATTTTGATCTGTGCTTGAGGAATATCTCATCTCCCCTCCCTTTCAAGCACCAATCAAAATGGGAGGGGTACTGCTGGAAGACGGCAATGTCCCTTTCCAAAGGTACCTCTCCCTAGTGGTGCCTGCTTGGGGATCACATCAGGACTGTGAGATACAAACAGGGATAAGCAGACGTGGGGGAGTTGCATTACAAATGTTTCATTATGGCGTAATGCACCGCTTCAATAAGTAATCACATGACAAATTTACATGAACAGTGTATAGAAGTAAAACGAAATGATACATTTCAGCTGTCAGAATGCTGGTTAAATTCTTAAATTTGTGTTCATTCTGTGCAACAGAATCGCAGCCACAGCCTTTGTCTGCTTGGTTGGATGGGTGGGGGTTCACCATTCCATATCCACCCATGGGGGGAAGCCCATTAGACACCAGGAAGAATGTGTAAAATAATGAAGAGATGGAGGACCATGGCATTGGCTCCACCCCACAACAGGCACAATAGTGTTTCCACCCCTATTGGGGGGCAGATTGGACGGGTTACCCCAATCAGCCTCCCCGAGGTGGGGAAAATAAACACCAGACACCAGCAAAAATATTTAAAAAAAGAAGTGGTGGTGGTGGCCCAGCCAGGCATTTGGCCCTGCTCGACCACATAATGCCCCCAGCAGCCTTTCTATCAACCAATGGCATATTGGGGTGCTTAACTCTAATCTACGGGGTGGAAAGGGCAAAAGGCCTCTTAGACACCAGAGATTTTTTTTTTTTTTTAACTAAAGGCTGTGGGTGGCTCGCCCAAGAATTTGACTGTGCTTGCACCCCATAACTGGTCCAATAGTCTTTCTGCCATTCCCTTGTGGGCAGAGTGTTAGTTTACCCAATCTGCCCCTTCTGGAGGAAGAAAGCCCCCACAACACCAATGACACAATTTTTTTAAACATTAAGGGGTAGTGGTGGGGGCGGGAGTGGCGGTGGGAGTGTTGCTGTCCCACCTCAGCATCAGGCCAAACCCTGCACCAACATCAGGCCAAGACCCGCCTCATAATGGACCGGGGAGTCTTTTTTTCTCCCTGAGTTCCATTTTATCAGGAGAAGTGTGGGACCACGTGGATGTAGTAATTTTGTCCATCCCTACTGATTCCAGAACCTTCCCTCACAGAAATGTGAAGAAACTGTGTCATCTTAGCAACAGTTTGAGATTTCTAGGGCATTCTGAGTAACAAAATGTAGTGAGGTCCAGACAATCACACCACCATGGACTCTTCTGTATGTCTAATGTTCAGGAATGCCTGGGTTTGGTAGATTGCCATGGGTGACAGAAAAGCCCAGGCCCAAATACCGCAGCTACAACGTCACCAAAATGGGACCATTTCATGGTGAAAATGTTCCTCCTTTCCTCTGCCACACCCTGACCACCAATTTATGGGTTCCTGGAGTATGTTTTTAAGCCAAGCCTGGGAAGCTCATGCTCTGCTCTGCGAGGCATGCTGTATTTGAGTATGGACTTGAAGCTCCACCCACTCTGCCCACTCTCTGCCCATATTTTTCATAGGCTTGTGACACTTGTGTCATTTTCCTTTGTAAATTCTGGCTTCTGATTTGTTAATAGGCTTGTTAGTCCCTCCTTAGTACCGCCTTGTCTTCATTTGTAACCTGCCATGAGGACTGGCCCATTCACTTCTGTTGTTACATGGTATGTCTTATTTTAGTCTGTAAGCCCTATTTGCTTTAATGAGTTTCTCCTACTGCAGGTTCAACATGCTTTCCTGCAACATTCAGCGCAAAATGAGCACTTTCCTTTCCAAGCAGCCCGGGACAACTGCAGACGCTTCTTTGAAATTAAATAGGCCTCCCATTTACAAAAGTTTGAGCTGTTGGCATTGCAAATGACAATGCCTTTTATTCATGTGTTAATTAGCAAAAGCGATAAATTAAAGGCATTGTCATTTACAATGCCAATAGCTTAAACTCTCCCAAATGCGAGACTTATTGCATTGCTAATTTTTGTTTTTAATTCCAGCACTGCACACCATTCACTATTAGACAATACACGCATTGAAATAATTAACGCAGCGATACACACTTCTTCGGATGAACGGGTTACATGGAATGAAATATTCACACATTCCTCTGATGTGCAAAGCACACTGGATGAACAAAAGCAACGAATATACATTCAGCGAGTTTATGGTTTCCTGTCAGAAATTACACTCGACAGTCGCACTGGGCCATTTCCCAAATGCCGTCACACGAAGAAGGAACATTAGACATTAAAATACTGTTGGGTGCTTTTAACAGTTCACAGCTTTTTCGTTAGTCGCCAGTGGCATCTGCTGCATGCTACCTCATCAGCAAATGGACAAGCCACCACAGTGGCTACATCCGGGGAATATTTAGCTCTAACCCTGCAGTGACTAACATGAATCGAGGATGCGTGTCTGAAGGGAAAATGAAAGAAGAGGATGACGGGGTGAAATACATTATCTCCGTGCCGTCGCTGTATGTTCCGGAAACATCAATCTAGTCGTTTCAGCGGGGATTTCCCACAGAGCATGGCCGGGGGCAGGATGTTATGGTCGCGCGCACTTAGTGCAGAGAGGCTGCTCGCGGATGTCTCCCTGGGGGAAGGCCTCGCGCAGCTGCCCCGCAGCTCCGCTCTGCCTGCTGTAATGACTCACTGTGCATCACCAACAGTGCTCCATGGGCCTCAGAGCACAGACTGGAGAGATAGTGTTCTGGCCATGTTTCTGTTTTCGTTCAGTGTTCGAGAAATGTAATTAGATGTCTGCATATTATTATTTATCAGTAGTATGAAAGCAACGTGTGTGTCTCAGAGATAATATGTGCAAATATTGCAGTCAGTGTAATGGCCCTGACTCAGTCACGAAGGAAATCGCTGGATTCAACGAGCTATTTAACTAAAAGGGACATTGGTGCGATGGCGGTATCTTTGTACTACACAAAGTGCTGGCAGACAATGTTTTCTCTTATGTGGGTTCGCCTGCACGGTTAAGTGCTTGCTGTTTGGGTGGATTAAAATACCACGGAGTATGCAGCTGCCGAGAGGTTTTCATAGCCCTACATGCGGCGTGCATCCTTTCGTCCAGGGGCGGCTGGTGACATTTGAAAGTGGCGAGGCGTAAATACTGCACTGTGGCGAGCGCGCGCAGCGCGCGAGGCCCAACCACCTATGGGGTATTCGGGGGTTCTCCCACGAGAACATTTCGAAAACAAGCATTTGCAATGCAATAGGTCTCGCATTAGGATAGTTTGAGCTATTGGTATTGTAAGTGACACATTTTTTATTTATGTTTTGTTTTTGAAAATAGCTAAATTAATAGCTTTGTCATTTACAATGCCAATAGTTATAACTTTCGCAAATGTGACACGTATAGCATTTGTAATGCAACATGTGTTGTATTTACGTGACTTACATGTATTGACTTGTGCCTCTGCAAGGAAGTTTTCCCATACAGTTCCAGGGTTTCCATTGAGACTGACCAATCCGAGGCTTGAAGGTGACCTTTATCAGGTCTGCTGAGGTAGATTATCTTGTATATATCTTGCCAAATGCTTTATTGCAAATGGTCCTCGTTCAGGGCAGAACAGATTATTTTTCGCTCATTCTGCTACACAGTGTATAGTAAAGATAGAACCAATGTATTTTTCAAAACGATGGCACTCGTACATTATTTGGCCACATCCTTGGCTGCAGGCTACATCCAATAGTGGTTGCTTAGTGATTTATGCTGCTTAGATCATTGTGAAGTAAAGCAAGTAGCCTACTGCCCTCATCCTTTGTTTCTCATCCACGTTGAAGCATTAACGCCAAGCGACCCTTTGGGCTGCGGGAGCTTTATAAAAGATTACCATGACATAACGTGTATTTGTAAAACGCACGTTCACCCCCAGAGGGTCATCTTGGAGCTGAATAACAGATGTTTATAGTTACCCAACTCAATGGTACTCATTTTATAGCTCTTAGATGGATGAAAGGCATAGTGGACCCGCCGGGATTGTTCAAATCCCGGAAGGTCCACTCGGCCTTTCATCCATGAGAGGTCTATAAAATGAGTACCATTGAGTTGGGTAACTATCAACATCTGTTATTCAGCGCCAAGATGACCCTTTGGGGGTGAACGTGCACTTTACAAATACATGTCATGGTAATCTCTTACAGCTTCACTGTGACCATGAGGTCAAACACAGGCCCCTGTAGTGGATGCAGTAGTCCAGTGAGCCACCAGACCCAATGATTAACTGGCTAGACCCGGGAACACTGGAATGATGGGATTAAGCTGCGTTTTTTTGCATAATTATGGATTTGCCACAAAAACTATCATCTGCTGCATATTTAGCGGATGAAAAAAGAATGCTATCTAAATCAAAAAATAAAAGGTATTAAAAATGTGCTGGTGTGTTGCGTGCAGCAGAAGACACTTTGCAAAGGTTGACTTCAAATTTCAGTGACGTTTTGCTGTATTTCTGTATTAAATTAAACTAGTACTTAAAAGGTGGAACCCTTCTTTTGACAGTGTTAATGTGCAAAAAAAAATAAACTAATTAATGAACAGTTATTATTACGAAATGTGGCACATTATGCCACTCAAATGATTTTTCTTGAGTCATAAATTAGTCAACCCTTCCACATAATCTGGTCCTTCCCTGTCACAGAATTCCAGAGTTCCTGCACAGACTGGCAGTCTCACGCGCTTCATGCCGCACCATGGGCTCCTGCTCTCTGTCCATCAGGACTGCCCTGAGGGCCGGCTCGGCCGCGCGGTCCCCCATCTACCCCAGGCAGTAGGCCGCCTCATGCTTGAGGGGTATGTAACTG
Organism: Lissotriton helveticus; assembly: GCF_964261635.1. Classification (NCBI taxonomy): domain Eukaryota; kingdom Metazoa; phylum Chordata; class Amphibia; order Caudata; family Salamandridae; genus Lissotriton; species Lissotriton helveticus. The sequence goes on along the minus strand of NC_136072.1, from coordinate 445,514,237 downwards.
TTACCACGCAACTTTTAGCACGAAATACTTTTACAACGAAACTATTACCACGCAGGACCCTTTACCCCGAATACCTTTACAACGCATTACACTACAACGCAGATACTATTACAACGCATACCATTACAACGTAAATATAGGTACGTTTATCTTTTTTTTAAAACATTTATTAGGGGTATTGGGTTTGGGTTTTGGGGTACAGGGGTATTTTTAGGTTTCAGGGCTGGGTTTGGGTTTTGGGGTACAGGGGTATTTTTAGGTTTCAGGGTTGGGTTTGGGTTTTAGGGTACAGGGGTATTTTTAGGTTTCAGGGCTGGGTTTGGGTTTTGGGATACAGGGGTATTTTTAGGTTTCAGGGCTGGGTTTGGGTTTTGGGGTACAGGGGTATTTTTAGGTTTCAGGGTTGGGTTTGGTTTTTGGGGTACAGGGGTATTTTTAGGTTTCAGGGCTGGGGTTGGGTTTTGGGGTACAGGGGTATTTTTAGGTTTCAGGGTTGGGTTTGGGTTTTGGGGTACAGGGGTATTTTTAGGTTTCAGGGCTGGGTTTGGGTTTTGGGGTACAGGGGTATTTTTAGGTTTCAGGGCTGGGTTTGGGTTTTGGGATACAGGGGTATTTTTAGGTTTCAGGGTTGGGTTTGGGTTTTGGGGTACAGGGGTATTTTTAGGTTTCAGGGCTGGGTTTGGGTTTTGGGGTACAGGAGTATTTTTAGGTTTCAGGGCTGGGTTTGGGTTTTGGGGTACAGGGGTATTTTTAGGTTTCAGGGTTGGGTTTGGGTTTTGGGGTACAGGGGTATTTTTAGGTTTCAGGGCTGGGTTTGGGTTTTGGGGTACAGGGGTATTTTTAGGTTTCAGGGCTGGGTTTGGGTTTTGGGGTACAGGGGTATTTTTAGGTTTCAGGGCTGGGTTTGGGATACAGGGGTATTTTTAGGTTTCAGGGTTGGGTTTGGGTTTTGGGGTACAGGGGTATTTTTAGGTTTCAGGGCTGGGTTTGGGTTTTGGGGTACAGGGGTATTTTTAGGTTTCAGGGTTGGGTTTGGGTTTTGGGGTACAGGGGTATTTTTAGGTTTCAGGGCTGGGTTTGGGTTTTGGGGTACAGGGGTATTTTTAACATATATATTTACAAATTAATAAATACAAATTAATACAATTAATTAAAATATTTAATCTTAAAATAATAATTTATTAATTTAAAAAAATATTATTAATAATTACATTATTTTAACATATTATATACTTACCTATACTTACTTTGTAATGGTATGCGTTGTAATAGTACCTGCGTTGTAGTGTATTGCGTTGTAAAGGTATTCGTGGTAAAGGGTCCTGCGTTGTAAAAATTGCGTGGTAATGGTCTGCGTGCTAAAAGTATGCGTGGTATCAACATATATCTGCTTGAGCAGCGCCGACGGGTCCTGGAACGCCCCGCTGATGCCGGCGATGGCCTCCGGGCCGCCCAAGGCGTGGAGGGTGAAGAGAGCTCGGAAGCGCTGGCTCAAGGGCCGGCTCTGGTTCACCAGCTCCCGGCCGAGGCGCTGCACCTCCTCCGGGGGCACCATCTTTCACGGGGCAGCCTCGGTGTGTCTTTAATTGCCGCACCGGTGCTTAGCACAGAGCGCGGCCATCTTAGAACAGGACAACGTAACAACCGGGACCAACCAAGGCACGAAATGCATATTAATACATTTTTAAAGGACAGAAAGTGCTTGGGTGTTCCATAAAGTACACTTTTTTTTATTTCTTTTAACTTCACCAATTATAACATTGAAGATTTGTTCTTCGAAAGGCAGCGATTAACCAAATCTTTCATAAACACGCACCCCTCTCTGGGCTCTCATATGGTAATTGCCGCATGCAAAAATAGAAACAAGCTGTCTCCGAGGAGCCGACGGGGGGAGGGAAAGTGAAAGAGCGCGAAGCCTGTCGTGGGGCGGGACTTCCGCCTTCTGCGTGAAGCCCGCATCCACGGAGTGCCAGAGAGCAGCATTGGTGACGCGGGCGGGGCTCCCATGCCTGAGGGAGAGCCCCGCGGTGGCTGCCGAAGTCAGGAGTGGCGGCGATGCGGTGAGTAGGGCTTAGTTGTAAGGGGGGGCGGGGCTGTGTGTCTGTGTGTGTGTGTGTGCAGGGGGGGTAGGGGGCTGCAGCGGGTGTATGCATGCGTGTCTGTGTGTGCGTGTCTGTATGTGTGTGTGTGTGTGCAGGGGGGTGGGGGGGCGGCAGCGTGTATGTGTGTGTGCAGGGGGTGAGGGCTGGCTGTGTGTGTGTGTGTGCGCCGTGTTTGCATGCAAGCCAAGCGAAAGCAGGGGCTGTGTTGTGTGTGCGTCTGCGCAAGCGCGTCTCAGAGGCGCGCTCCCGCGGTGAAAACTGAGAATGGAAAAGCGCGCGTCAGACTCGTGTCTACATTCCCAGATACGGGCAGCAATAGGTCTCGAGCAGACTGTGTCTGCTCGACCTAAAAAGAGTGGGCAAATGGTGCATTCTTAAGCACCCTGGACTCACACAGGCGCACTGCTCACCCTGCGCTTACACAGACATCACCATCCCTGCACTGTCACAGACATCACTCACCCTGGACTCACACAGGCACACTGCTCACCCTGCGCTCACACAGACATCACCGACCCTGCACTGTCACAGATATCACTCACACAGGCACACTGCTGACCCTGCGCTCACACAGACATCACTTACCCAGGACTCACACAGGCACACTGCTCACCCTATACTCACACAGATATCACTCACCCAGGACTCACACAGGCACACTGCTCTCCCTATACTCACACAGACATCACTCACCCAGGACTCACGCAGGCACACTGCTCACCCTATACTCACACAGACATCACTCACCCAGGACTCACGCAGCAAACTGCTCACCCTATACTCACACAGACATCACTCACCCAGGACTCAATTTTTTTCACTCTCCCTTGCTCTTTAAAATGGTGGTGCCTGTGCCTCCACACTGTTTGTGAGGCCTGTCTGCATGAAACGCTGGAGCCAGTAGGTTTCCATATTGAAAACATAATGCAATGCCCCATAGAAGCGACAGTAGCAAAACTCTACTAAAGCACTGCCGCATGACAAAATGAACAATGCACACATTCTGAACTGAAAACTGGCTAGCCCATCAATATACATACAACTGTGATGAGCAAAAAACACGGAGCATGTATATGTTTCACTTTTTAACAATCATTGTTGCTTAGATTTAGGTGACCGTTTTGACCAATAATTGGTAATTGTCTGTCCACGGTTACACAACGTTGCGTTTCATCTATCCCTTTGTCCCAAGGGGCCCGGGGTACCAGGACCTTCTGCTAACGTAGAGGGGCTAACAGGTGGTTTTGGAGTGAACAGAAACACCGGCTCCTTGAGTAAGGGTTTAAGGGATGGCTTTATTGGTATATATGTGTTTCTTTGTATGGCCGCAGCTCGTTCCCGTGACTGAGCTGCAGGATCTGTCCGAATGATGACTGGCTCCAGCGTGCTGTCTTGCTGTCCGGGACGGGGGCGGGTACTTGCAAAGTCCGGCCTGGGGTCGTTTCTCTCTCTCTCTGCTATCCTCGTCTCCGGGGCATGAAAGAAAGGAAAAACCGGATCAGTGGACTGGTCGGTCTGACATACCGTTAGATAGGACCGGGGGTGAGGGTAAACCCGTGACAGTGCCGCTTCAACAGAACTCTGTTCATTCAGTGAGGGAAGAGTGCACGTGAAGGGGAGTTCGGGGAGCTGTACAGGGGTATTTACACTTTACACACGGGGCTTGTTCTTCCTTCCCACCCAGCCCGCCTACGGCCCCGTACCTCTTGTAGCCACGCTCCTCCCGTGGGAACGTGGCGGGGCGAAGCGCGGACACTTTGGGCTCCTGGCTTCTGGGCACTTGACTCTTCGTCCTCGTCGGTCTCCTCGCGGTCTCGTCCTCCAACTCCGACTCCTTCTCCAGCCTTCTCCTGGGATACGCCATCCGTCGCCTCTCTCCAGCTTCCTCCTTTTGGCGTTCCTACGCTGCCGAGGGGCGTGGTCTCTTCCTCACAGTCCGGATACTTAAAGGGGCCGCGTGTGTGGATGGTCGCCAGCCATCCGGACTCCGGGTCTTCAACCCACGGGCATTCTGGTAGCTGTAGGGACAAGGGGCAGGGTGAGAGGGGGGTGGCGGACCACCAGTCCGACGTTATATCCCTGTCCAGTCCACACACCCTGTCACACCCTTAAAGAGAATAATATTCATAATGTGTATAGAACCGTTCACAAAGCGACTCGTCAAATGGATGGTGATGTTTACGTCAGAGTGGATGACGTAGGACTGCTAGGGTTCGAACCTGGGATTGCTGCAGCAAAGGCTTAACCCATGGAACTATCCTACCAGTTGGAAGTAATCTAGAATAGACACTCTCACTCTGTTCTGCTACTGATGACAATTGTTTGACATGCATTAACTTCAAGGTCGGAAACAGAGCAATGATGAGCTATACATTATCTATGTGAAGAGGTCAAGAGATGAACGCATGAACACTTTAACAAACTGACAAATCAATGCAGTATTCGCGAGGGGGGGTGGCGGGGGGGTTGCGGGGGAGGGGGTCGCGGTGGGGGCTGCGCCAAGGGAGATAACATTAAGAAAACTTACCTGACCGCCTCTGCTCCTGGTCCGCGTTGGCACCTCATCTCCAAACAGGAACCGGAACAGGAACAGCAGCACCGAGTGGCAACCCCATAGCCAATCTGCAGCGCCAGGGCAAAGTTAATCCTCGCCCGCAGCACGCCCATTAGGAGACCTAATGGGTATGCGCTAACAAGTTAAAACACAAGTGCGCATGCGTGGGCACAGTGCGAAAATTCGCCCTCCGTCCCCACTCATGCGCACTTGTGTTGTGCTGCTGCCCCCATGTCTGACAATGCATGTCAGTCAACATGACGCGCGGTCTGACGTCATGCTGGCTGTCTGGCATGCATTGTCAGTTCTCCCTCGGCGTCGGTCTTTGAACTTAAGTAAACTATTCAGTTTACTTAAGTTCAGAAACGTCGGAGCTGCGGGCGGCTGCGGGCGGGGGGGCTACGCCCCCACGCCCTAATGGACGCACCACGCCTGCTTTCGTCGTGTAATTAGTGCCACCATTGGCTGCCATTCCCCACCCACACAAACTCATAGCATGCATTCTAAATAAATAAATACACAAGACAACTTTTGTTCTGGGAGAATGTTGCTGCAGGTTTATTCCATTCAACAGTATGCAATATGGTGGGTTATCTTACGGGCGATCCAAGGGCAGGCAGCTGGAACCGTCTTTGCTGCCTGCCCGCCTGATGAGCCAAGCAGCACTGGGGAGAACCCAGCGCAACAAAGAGGATGCCAAAATGGCTGGAGAGGCCTATATACCCCCCTATGCTCAGCGCGCAGTAAGTGACGCCTCCGGCGCGCCACAGGCCATTCTGGGGAGACTCTTCCCTGAGTCCCCACAACTAGGAAGGGGGTGGGTTGGTGCCCAGATGGCACTAGAGGGCCGCCCTCTTGAATGGCACCTTCCATGGGCCACGGGCAGCCGCAGATTTTGGTACAAGTTCAGGGGAAAATTGTTTGCACCTTCGACCTGTCATTGTTTAGCGTAAACCGTTTCCCCCCCCCAGATGTAATATGTAGGCACGCGACATTTATATTGCATATGAAAATAATACAGACGCTGCATTCAAACCCAGGTGCAAATGGAGATTCGGGGTCAAACTCCCATTTGCGCCGGACTGGTGCAGCAGGTGCAGTGGCACCTGGGTCCAGTGATGTGAGTATACCACTTTACACTAATTATTTATTTATTGTATAATTCAAACGGCAACCCGGTGGCATTTACTTGTATTATTAGTGCCCATGACACACTGGCTAGGCTACTGCGGTATATCATTCATGATGCCCGAGCGCCTGTTTTTTTTGTGTGTGAGGTGTCATAAGTATCAAAGATAGAACTCGTAATTTCTTAGAATTAATGCATGAAATTGAATACAGCACAAGTCAGAAACAGTGAGCAAGTATGACCGCTCTCTATTTCTGTCTAAATTCTCCCTTTTTGTGTCTCAATTCATGCTTTAACTTGCCAAAATTCAGAGTTATTTGTTTGAAATTTAGACACCTAGCACGTAAAGAAGCATTTGCAATGCAAAGGACTCACATTTACAAGAGTTTATGCTATTGGCATTGTAAATGACTGTGGAGTGGTGTGGCTCACTAGTTAGAGGCGGCAGACCTGAGAGCAGAGAACGGGCTGGGACCAGGGTTCGATTCCCGACGTGGCAGGTTCTTGGACCAGGATCAGCGGACTCAATAATTCTCGCCTCGATGCCTACTCTATCCAGGGACCACACTCGGTAACTCTGGGCATTAAGCTTGCCTCATCTCCACAACGGCCCCTCACAAACGTCAGGGATGCCTGGCTTCACCTTGGAGACTCCCAGGAGGAACTATCTCACAGGGAAAGCCAGGACGGGTTCCCCAGCGGTCTATAGCGCTACGAGGCCTGCGGTGCGGGTAGCAGTGCGCTTTACAAGACACACTTTCATTTCATTTCATTTCATTTATCTGTTTTGATAATTAACACATGAATAAAAGGCATTTTCTTTTACAATGCTAATGCTCAAACTCTTGTAAATGCGAGACCTAGTTCATTTCAAAGAAGCTGCCAGCATTGTCCCGGGCTGCTTGGAAAGTGAAAGCGCACATGGCACCTGAATGTTGCAGGAAAACATGTCCTGCCTGCAGTAGGAGAAACTCATTAAAGGAAATAGTGCCTACAGACTAAATAAGACATACCATGTAACAACAGAAGCAAAAGGGCCAGTCCTCATGGGAGGTTACAAATGAAGATAAGGAGGGACTAACAAGCCTAGTAACAATTCAGAAGCCAGCATTTACAAAGAACAATAACACAACCCAATGAAAAATAAATGCGGAGAGTGCGCAGAGCTTTAAGTCCATACTCGAATACCACATGCCTTGCAGAGGAGCACATGCGCTGGCCAGGCTCAAACTAAACAAAAGAAAGTGCTAGAGCCATGATACAGTCTCTGGTGTTTGATGGCATGAATTACACACCATAAAATGACAAAAACATCCTATTTGGACATTGTCCCCATTCAGAGGCGCAAATCTCAGAGTGGTGCAGTAAATGCAAATCCGGAAACTACTGCATTAAGAGGTATCCTATTTAACAGTTAAGCAATTTCCATCCCTGACTGTGTGAGTTGGAATAGGCCCCCAAGTTTAGGGTGCACAAATGGCAGAGTTTACGATATTCACTTAACAAGGGTGCGTGCTTCCTCCACCCCTAATACGTACCCTATGCAGTTGGTCTTTGGCCACAATGAAGTAATCGCTGCATTGTCAGCCTCAAAGGCCGGCAAGGCTCCTGGCCCGGATGGGGTTCTTTTGGACATCTTCACCCATTACCAGGAGCTTTGGTCCCCGATCTTGACCCGTGTTTTTGAGGCTGCCACAGCTGTTGGGTTAATTGACTCATGGTCAACGTCTACGTTACTCCCCATCTTTAAAAAAGGTGATCGCAACGACCCTGCATGCTACAGGCCCATATCCCTACTTGATTCCCTTGGTAAAGTGGCAGGTCGAATGGTTCTCGAGCGATTACACGACTGGCCCGAAGCCAATAAAATCATGACCGACCTTCAATACGGGTTTCGGGAGGGTCTGGGCACCGTAGAGCAGGCGTTGAACCTTTCCCTTTTTATCGGCAAATATGTGGGGGCTAAGAATGGTAATCTTCACCTTGTATACGTCGACCTTTCCGCAGCATTTGACTGCGTGTCTCACTCAAAATTATGGTCAATTTTAACAGAATTGGGTGTTGACCAACCCCTGGTCACATTTCTACGTGAACTGTACATGGGCGCCTCGGCGAGGGTGAGATATGGAACCCAAGGCGATCTCACATCGTCATTTGCCATCTCAAGGGGAGTTAGACAGGGCTGTGTACTGGCTCCCTTCCTTTTTAATCTTTATACTAATGGCCTGGAGTTGGCTATGTTGGAAGGGAGCCAGGACCTCCCCACAATAGCCCATCGTCCTATCCCTGCATTATTATATGCGGACGACTCCGTGATAATGGCAAGAACCCCTAACCAGCTGCAGCACCTTCTTAACAACTATTGTAACTTTATGTCTTCCCTGGACCTAATGGTCAATATTAAAAAGACTTTTGTTATGCATGTGGGCAAGCAGTTAAAGAAACCCAAACCGATTGTTATCGCCAATGATAAGTTGGACTGTTCTAACACCTATCCCTACCTAGGCATTTTATTTGACAATAAATTGTCCTGGAGGCAGGCTATGTGCAGTAGGAAACTACTGTTTCTTCGAGCCACCACCGCCTTGGTAGCCTTCGCAAGAAAGCTAGGCAAGCCCCCCCCCCGAAGAATTACTGAAAATGTATTACGCAAAATGTCATAGTGTGGCAGTATATGGCGCGGGGGTCTGGGGCTATGTCGCCGCAGACGCTCTTCAGGTTGTAGAAAATGCCTTTATTAGGTATGTGTTGGCAGTTCCTAAAAGTGCCCCAATTTACGGTAGCCATATTGAGTTGGGTATGGACTATATTACTGACATCAAAATCCAGCCCATTCTCTTATGGCACCGAGTGTGGACCACGGAGCAGTGTCATCTTACTCGTTCCCTTATTACCGACTGTCTGGGCTTGGCATACTGGGCCAAAATTCCATGGTTGGCCTATGTGAACAATTTCTTGGATGACTTAGATCTGTCTTTGTATTTTCATGAGCCATTAACTATGTTAAACATCTCTAGGAAAAACTTGAAAATTTTATGTTTATCACATTTAAGGGAGTTGCATCTATCTCACGAAATCAGCAAGCCCTCTAATACTCAGATTCTAACTGTTCAAACTAGTCCAGGCATCCAACCGTACTTAAAATATCATTTGAATGCACATGAAAAATATCTTCTTACAAGGTTTCGTTTTAACACTTTCTTTCGTATGATTTATTTTCCGAAAAAACAGAACTGGTCTAAATCTATTATTAAATGCCCATGTGATGACTCTTCAGACCAATCCACAATACATGTTATACTATTTTGCAGGTTTTACGAATTGCCTCGAAAGCGTTGGATCATTCCTCTTCTCTCATTCATGGGCCTGAGATCTTGTCGTCCCGCTTTCCTGGCTCTGCAATATTTGGATTCTGTATTCATTGCCAAATGTGTAGCATGTTTTCTTAAAATGTGTATAAAATACCGACGCAACCACGATTAATTGGTTGTTTTAACGTATTAGTATTTTATTATCAAACCCTCTGTCTTTTTAACAATTTTATCTAATAGTTATCTTTTTTCTTTATATAATTGTTTCCCGGAAAAACTCCTACTGTTGAATAAATGTTATAAATTGTATGCTGTTTTGTACAGTTTATGGTTCCTACAAAATTATGGCAACCGAATAAAAGATTTATGACTGACACTTAACAATTTGAAATTGACTCTTCATAATTTAACACTTCTACATTGATAGGTCTCACAATAATGGAAATACTCATAAGTTCAAAATAATGCAAAGGAATAAAAATAAAAGAATGAATATTAACAGAACAAGCATTGGCAAAGCTAATATGTTTCACATTTGGGATTTATTGGCTTGGCCAATGGTTTTAGGCAATGCTATGCAACATGACTAAAGAGGAAACCAACAAAAAAAGAGCTATGATGCAGCTGCAGCAGTGTGTCATTTTGTAGGCAAGTGCATGCATCCATGAGTGATTTTTTCTTTTTATTTGTTGATCCAAGTTGGATTGTTAAATTTAAAAAGATAGCACAAAAGCATTTTTTTTAAGTGGGTTGGGTGAAGCAACAAGGAGAGTGGTGTGGAAGCAACGTGGAGGGCAAGAGTGGGGGGAGAATCATTGAAGCCGAAAGCAACAAGGTGGGTGGCAGGATAAGTACACAACATGGGTGAGAGACAGCAACCTGGAACATGAGTGAACTGAAGCATATGGGCAAGACAGTAGTGCAGGGGGAGAAGCACACAAGGCCAAGCACAACACAGGGGTGGGCCGAGAAGCACACAGATGAGAGCAACATGGAGCGCAGCAGAGAGGCACATAGAAATACACGAGGGAGACATCTAGTAAACATATGCACCTTTATGGAGTACTTATGCCAAAAAAGGAGTGCAGTGGAAATACACAAGTAATGAGGCAATGCTCTAGGGGAGGAACAAACATAACATGAAGGAAAGCCTACACAAACAGTCTTCAAAACAGGACTGACTGTGTCTAAAGCCCATTAACACTTAAAAGTAGCTGTTAATTGTGTCCTGAAAGATTGGATGAATATTAAATCTGCTTGCAAGACCTATAAAACTGTGCTTTCGGACAGGAAGGCAGAACTTGGAGATCTTGCATGGCTTAACCTATTAGTGGCAGGGTACACTAGGGACCCTAGACTTTTTAGGAAGATAGTGAACTGCTCTATATTTACAGAAGGGCCTCCCTTGAAATTAGATTGTCTTATCCCAGACGGATCTTGGGTTTGCTTATCTGAAACAAGTATTCAAAACTGCCACCCTCTCTCGTATTGAACAAGACAGCATGGAACTATCTGGGACTGACAGGTAACTGGTGCTCCAGTTTAGCTATACCATCCGTGGCAGCCATTAAGAAGAGCCAAGGCGGCAAGGCACCGGGCCCTGACGGAGTCCCCTTGGATTATTTCAAAGAAAATATTGATTTATGGGCCCCTTTGATCACAAATGTTTTTAGAGCTGCGATCACTGGCCCTTTATTACCCACGCGAAGAAGCAATTATGGTTCCCATTTTTAGGTTGAGCCTAGGCAGCGCATGCGCTGCTCTGCGAGGCATGCTGTACTGAGGTATGGACTTGAAGCTCTGCCCATTTCCCCACCCATCTTTTCAATTTGATCCTGCTAGCGCCCTTTCGAAATGTTTGCTTTTGATTTGATAATAGACTTAGTAGTCCCTCCTTGGTACCGCCTTGTCTACATTAGATACCTCCCATAAGGACTGGCCCATTTACTTGTGTTGTTACTTTGCAAGGTTTATTTATAGTCTGTGGCACTATTTTCTGGAAGGACTTTCTCATTCGTACTTGATGTGCGCCTTTTTTCCCATTCACTTCCCTCCTGCCCCCACCCTGCTTGTTTAATAATTAGAAACATACATTATCAGCACGGCGCCTGTTACACGAGTGCCGCATTAAGTTTTGCTTTCATTGTCTTTCCCCTTCTCCTCCACCCAACTCTCGGCTCTTCCTCCCCTCCCTTGTAATCACTCACTGGGCTGCAGCTTGTTTTCTTTTAACTGTTCACTGTGATGTAATACTTTCCATACATTAAGGATCGTGCTTCTGTGTGAGTGGTGACAACGGGTCGACACTTATGGTACACTTCCTACCTTGCCTTGGAATTAATTCCAGTGGTTTTTTTTTTTGGTAGTCGGTGTGTCGGTTGAGAAATTGTGAAAACTCGCAAGGGATTTGTCTATATATGTAGAAGACAAATGGTGGCACTGTGGAACAGTTTTTGGAAGCGTATTTATTCATAACAAGCCCACAACGCTCTCAGGCATCCGGTCGGGAATCCACGGCAGGAGTAACTGCCGTGGGACCAGACCGTCGCCTAGGAACCCCCAAAGAAATACAATAATATACATTTGAGGGAACATGGGGAAGACCCCGTGTCCTCAACACAAGAACACAGAAGTATGTATACACTACATCACCTTCCCCCTTACAATGACAAGGAAGGAAAAAACAGAGGTGCATATAATAACATGAGTGAAAAACATGTTATTAAGCATCATGCAGTACTGTAAGAGGTAACAAAAGAGAAAGAAAAAAATCTATATATCACAAAAATCTCTAAATTTAGAAGGCAGTTTTACATAATGGAACCTAGATGGGGGAGCAGAGTCCACTGAAATGTCCTCATCAGTTGAAGTTGAAGCGTGAAGGTCAGGCTAAGCTGATTGTGCCAAATTCGACGGTTCCACCAAGTTGCACAATCAGATTCAAAAATAGGTTTAGACCTGTTAATGATGCTGTTGGCTTGCTGAGGAGTCAACTTGACCAATTGACGTTTGTTCCACTAACCTCTTCCTGTTAGAAGGACTGAAGCTTTGACAGCTCTTTCCACCTGAACAGGAACACAATAGATGGATTGAGCTTTAGTGACTCTCATGGGACTTTGTATGAGTACCCAATCACCCACAGTAAACGGTTGAAACAACACACTGTTCCTTTGATCAAAGTATCTTTTCATGTTGGTTTGTGCTTGAGAAACTTTGGAAAAAATTGTCCCTTTAGGGGGGGTAACAATGTTCAATCGTTCACCTAACCAAGAAGAAAAAAAAATAGTAAGTGCCTCTCTACCTCTTAGAAAAGAAAATGGTGTAACACCAGTGGTGCAAAGTAGAGAAGTGTTATAGCACCACACTTTTTGCTTAAGAAACATGTTACCCCTCCTCAGTTGAAATTCACAACTGCCTTGCTGATCTGTCCTGATATTGCTTGCATTGGCCACTTGGTACATCTAACCAGTGTATGATCTGTTCAGGTCTCACAAGGTCCATAGTCACCATTGTGACCCTGGCCCCTGTGTCCCTGTATGCCATGGCCTCCTGTCCATTGATTAAAGGCTGGTGCCTGTATTTGCTAGATTACTGGGACTGACAAATAAGTAACCCATTGTCTATGGACATATCATCAGCAACTTGTGACAAAGGTTTCAAAGATACATTGAGTGTCCTTTTTTCTCACCAACCTTAAACCACATACTCGCAGACTTTACCCCAAGTCTCATCCTCTTGGCAAACAGCAGCTGACCACTCCGACTCACTCAGACCTGAACACCACTCAAGGTTGATGGCATCCACAGATGCTACACCGACAACATCATCAACAAAATCATCTCCTTCCTTGTCTTCCACAGGCATGCATTAAAGGCAGTATGCACGGAAGTTCTTACCACCTGGAACATGTTTAATCTCAAACACAAATTCTTTTAATTTGGACACCAAACTCGGTAACCGTGCAGATAAATTGCTTTTTTTGCCATTTGTAAAAATGTACACAAGGGGTTTGTGGTCTGTTTGAAGAATGAACTTACGACCCCAAACGTACATTCTAAATTTGTGCACAGCCCAGACGCAAGCCAACTCCTCTTACCAAATTGTGCTATACTATTTCACACACTGCTTGAGGGCACGTGAAGAGAAAGCAATAGTGTTTTCCTTACCTCCCTGTTTTTGGCTTAAAATAGCAACAAGACCAGTTTGGCTTGCGTCAACTGTTATAATAGAAATAAGGCCTTCTTGAAAAGCACTCAAAGCAGGGGCTTGTTCAATCAGTAATTTGACCTAAAGAAAAGCAGTTTCAATGTCTTGAGACCATATGTATTTGGTTTCTTTCTTCAGCAATGACCGGAGGGGTTTCACAGTTTGGGCATATATGGGAACAAACCTGGTATAATATTCTGCTAGGCCTAAGAGGGAGCGTAAAGCGTCCTAGTCAACAGGTGCCTTAGCTTCTTTGATGGCTCTCATGAGTGACATATTAGGTTTTATGCCTGAACTAGAAATGGTGTGACCCAGGTAATTTAACTAATTAGTGGCAAACTTACATTTATCCTTTCTGATTGTCATATTTTTCTTCGAAAAGGTGTTTAAAACTATGCTTAGCAAGCGATTGTGTTCTTCTAGGGTATCAGCATAAACAAGAACATCATCTTGTATGTACACCCCTTAGATTGCCAAACAGATGGTCCATAAGTTTCTAAAAGACGCTTGCGGCAGAAGCCAAACTGAATGGCAATCTCAGGTACTTATATGCTCCGAAAGGAGTAACAAATGTAGTGAGTTCTTGTGAGACTTTGCTTAGAGCAACCTGGTGGTAGGCGGACCGCAAATCGATAAGTGAAAACCACTTAGCACTATCTAAGATAGCCAGCAACTCATGTATCTTGGGGAGAGGATGACAGTCTATAAAGATGATGGCATTGAGACTCCTCAAATCAGCGCAAAGTCTGATTTTCCCAGATTCTTGGCAAGCAACAAATATAGGTGCAACCCAAAGTGAGGAGTCACAAGGTTCAATAATCCCTTATGAGAACAAGTTTTGTAACATGACCTTGAGCTCTTTCTTAACACTGAGGGGAACAGGTCTCACTTTGTGTGCAACTACATGAGCTCGAGGCTTGAGTCTAATGACATGCTCAAAACCTTTCACGCTGCCTACCTCTTCACAAAATATATGCTTAAATTGTGAGAGTATGTTTTGTACAGGGTCTGTAATGTTACATATGTGGTTCATAGGTACTTCACCTACAACAATAGGATTGTCAGAACCTGGCTTCACAATAATGCCCATTTTAGCTAAATCACACCACCCAATGATGTTCTTGCCGTTGACTGCAACATAACATTTTGTTAAAGTCGCTCTGCCCAAACAAAGTAGTCTACCCAAAAGAATCCTAGCATGTCTATATCCTTTTCGTTGAATGCTTTAGGATTCACATGAGTAGGGAGAAGTCCTTTGTCCCAGAGTTCATGGAAAGTAGTGTCTCTTAAGTTGGTGATGGGGAATCCAGAGTCTGCCATCATTTGCAAGTTTATGTCATCAATGCGGGCTTCAAAGGTGGGACCTTTGATTGATGTGTCTACAGAATTGCATTCTACTGTCACAATTACGTCGCTGATGGAGTGAGTGCACTCATCTATTTGTGTATCAATTGAACTGACTCTGATGGTGTTTCTACTTCTGCACACAGATTGAAAATGACCCTGTTTTTTGCAAGAAAGACAACATTTTCCTGAAGCAGGGCAGCCAGGAAAGTTGCCAATGTGAGTCTTCGATCCGCATTGAAACAGAAGGAGCCAGATCTGTTCGTAGTTGGTTTAGTATTTTTGTACTTAGCATTAAGAGCACAAACAGGATCAATCTGATGTTTGGTTTCCGTTTAGAGGTACTCACAGAACCATCACCGTGTAATATTTTTGTTGAAATAAGAGAAAGCTCAATGCTCTTAGCCAAATCGATGACCTCATCAAGTTACGACAACTAAGGATTCTTTCTTGAACTTTACATGACGCACAGTTCAATACAAACTGGTCACGTATGGCAGTGTCGACAGTGAGACCAAATTCACAAGAGGATGCAAGAATCCTGAGCTCTGCTACATATTCTAATATGCTTTCACCTTCAGCTTGTTTGCGTTTGAAGAATTTATGACACTCCAACATTATATTGGGTTCAGATGCAAATTGTTTTTTTAAACGCTCAAGAGCTTCAACGTAAATGTTCCATTGTAAATTACCAGATTTGTGAGTAGGAGCTTGAATTGGAGAAACATTGTCAAAAATGTGTTGGGCAACACGTCCAAAACTCCTGAAAAGTAAACTGAACTTCCATTGAGGGTTGTAGTCGACGGGAAACAACCTTTACAACGCAACTTTTACAACGCACTACCATTACAACGAAACGTTTACAACGCAACATCCATTACATCGCATGCCATTACAACGCATGACACTACAACGCATGACACTACAACGCATACAATTACAGCGCATGTCATTACAACGCAGTCATTACAGCACATACCATTACAATGCATACCATTACCATCCAACACTTAACCTACTGTTGCACCCCCTGGAGTTAGAATAGTAATTTTTACCCCTACACTATCCAACACTCACCCCACTGTTGCACCCCCTGGAGTTAGAATAGTAATTTTTACCCCTATACTATCCAACACTTACCCTACTGTTGCACCCCCTGGAGTTAGAATAGTAATTTGTACCCCTACACTATCCAATACTTACCATACATGCTATGTAATGTTATGCGTTGTAATGGTATGCATTGTAAAGGTAGTATGCGTTGTAATGGAGTGCGTTGTAAAGGTAGTTTTTAAAAATTTGTTGTAATGGCATGCGTTGTAATGGAATGCGTTGTAATGGATGTTGCGTTGTAAAAAATGCGTTGTAAAGGTATGCGTTGTAAAAGTATGCGTTGTAACGTCATACAACCGTAGTCGACAGAATCAATGGCGACCAGATGGTTTTCAAAGAGCCTTAGCCACTCTGACCACTTCATGGTTGGTGTACCTGGTTTGGCCAGAAAAGGAGGTGGTTAGGTGATTTAATGGGGAGTTGCCATAATGAATGAACTAATAAACAAACTAAAAAAATGGATGAAATGTGAAATCAGGGCGTTGAAAAATCAATGTAGATGAGAAAAGTCATGTCAATATTAGAAAACGTAGAAGAAATCCTTTAAACGACGTTTAAATGCTGAAAAGTGCTGTTGAAATAGACTTAATGAGGAAATGAAGCCAAAACTGTGTTAAGATGGCCACCGCGTTGCACGTAGAATGACTTGATGACGAGGAAGGGGGCACATGCGGAGCTGACAGTGCACGAGGTGCAGCTCGAGGGAGATGGCCGTGGAGCGAGAGAGAGAGATGCTCATGCAGCGCACAACTTAAAAAGGAGGAGGAGCAGCAAAATGAAGGTACACTCACTGCAAGGCTAAGTGGTGACTTCGGTCAGCTCACTGCGAGGCTCAGGCTCACTCCGCTCTGCTCGAGCCGATGCTTGTTAAGGGGGGCTTGGGGGGGGCTGCCGACCACAGGGAGGTCCCCCCCCGGGCGATTTGGGAGGTCTTCGGGGGGGAAGGGGTTTCTTATTCCAGAGCCTTCTAGAAGGTTCTTGTTGGGCTGCATTTTGGTAGGTTTTAGCAGCCCAACATATAAATTCCATTGCCTCCGCCTCTCAGCCACCATTTTAGGTTTGATGACCTGGTGGCTGGGAGGTTAGCAAGGTTTTTTGTCTAGGTTTCTGTGAGGTAATATTTATACAATTAACTTTATAATTTATGGTTAGTGTATTTTACTGTTGTCTCACTGCATCGATGGAAGATCACCGTGTGCTGGAGGCTCTGTGCTTGTTGTTCGAAGCCGGCCGGATGGATTTGGTGATTGGGGGGGCCCGGCGCGTCCCTCGCGCCAGGCCTCTGCTGGCGTAGCTGCGGTGGTGGCAACCTGTTCATCGCCGAAGAAGCGTCGGTCTCAGGGGGTAAGTGAGCGGGGCCGCTCCCGTACTCGGAAGTCGGCCCCGTCTGCAAAGGCGCGTGTGGGGAAAGAGGAGGTGTCTGGTGTTTCACGCGACCCTCCGTGTGCAGGAGCGGAGGTCGGGTTAGTGCCGCAGGTAACCGGGCGCTCGTTGGAAGGCGCCTGTGGCGATGCGTGTCTTGGTCTTGTGGCAGCTTCCTCTGCGGCCGTTCATGGCCGTGGAGGCCGTAAGAGGAGCGCGAAGCGCTCTTCCTCATTGACGGGATTGGAGCGGGGGGAGGGGTTGGGAGCCGGTGCTCCACAGCGTGGTGCGCGTAGAGGCTCGATTGCTTTGGGTGAGGGGAGGGGTGGTTTTGGAGAAGGCAGGGAAGTTTTTTCTTGTCCTCCTGTGGCTCCTGGTCGTGTGCATTTCGATCAACACTTGTTAGATGCTGTGAATATGGCAGTTTTTGATGTACCTCATGAAGATATAGGCCAGGCTTCTTTTAATATAGATATCACACATGAAGAAGGAGCATATGAAGGGGCAGGTTTTGCGCATAGCCCCTTGTTGTTTTCTGATCCTCCTTCGGAGCACAAAGAGACTGTGTCTGTATTGGGAAGCTCTAGAGGTGAAGGTGAGTGGGCTCAAGTTGGGGAGGGGGGTGTCAGTGCTGGAACTGTTTTTGATGTGGGGGTTAACAGGTCAGGGGCTGGTGGTTCAGTTGTAGGTTTGTCTGATGATGTTGTATTACATGAGTTGGAGGGTAGGGTTGAACAGTGTGTACCTTGTTCCCTTTCTCGTGTTGGCAGTGATGTGGCGCAAAGTGATGTTTTTCCTGTTAGGGGTTTGGTTAGTGTAAGGGGTGAGAGTGAAGGGGCTCTTGTGGGAGAAAGGGGTGCTGCTAAATCTGGTTTTTCTGAGCTGGGTGTGGGCCAGGTACGTGTTGGGGGGTCAGCAGTAGCAAATTTTTCTGAGGTTTGGCAAAATGTTTCAGATGTTGGTGTTAGCAATGTGGTTCCTTCTACATTTTCACAATATGGTAGGGATTTCGGGCAGGTGGGTAGTGTTTCAGTTCGGGGGTCTTCAGATGTTGTTCCTTATTTGTCAGAGGGTATGGGTGGCTCCCATTTTGAGTATCAGACTCCTGGTTGGGAGCGTTTTGGGAGGGTGTGCATGGATAGGAGTGGGCTGCAGAGGGAGGGTGGGGAGCAGGGGTTGGCTCAGAGGACTTTAGGTAGGGTGTCTTCTTCGGTGGTTGCGCCTGCTAGAGTGGTTTCGAGTGAAGATGAGGATGTGGTGGGTGATTCTCCTGTGAGGGGGCGCCTTTGAGGAGTACAGGTAGGGTTTTGTCTCTTGATAGGTTGCAAGGGAGGTCAGTTGGTCCAGTTGTTTTGCAGCAGCCTGGGGCTGGAGCAGGTTTTGTTATGATGGGTCCCAGCACACCAGTCCAAACTTTTTCTTTTCAGGTGGTAGATCAGTGCGGCGATCCAGACTCGGTAGGGCGTGGTCCAGTCCATTTTCGCCGAGGTGAAGTGAGGAGAGAGCCTAGCGCGGCTATCTCTGTTCCACCGAGGGAACCCGTCGCAGTCAGCGCACAAGGGTGTGGCGCAACCCCGCTGGCCCCAACGAATAGCAGGTCTAGGTGGTCTGCCTTACCGTTGGCTATGGAGCTACAGAGTCAGCGCAAGGGGAGGTACAGACGGGTACAGTCTGCTCCCCCTCAAGGAGGTCTTTCTAATCAGTCTGAGCGTAATGTGCCTAATGTCGGGTTGGGTAAGACCCGAAGTGTTGGTTTTGATAATGTGGGGCTTCTGGAGATGGAGCCGGTGGTGTTGGACTATGACGAGGATAGTCCTGAAGAAGGGAAATTGCGTGAGGTAGAGGGGGGGGAGCCCTCTCATGTGTCGCATAGTTTTTTTCAGGCACAAAAGTCAAAGGAGAGACGAGAGCACGGCCCATCCAGTAGGGCGCCTCGAGGAAGGACCATGTTGGATTTTTCAGCGCCACGGGCGGAATCTGCAAGGACAGTTACTTTAGTTCCAGGTGAGAAAGTACTTACACAGGCCAAACCTAAAATGGTGTCTGTGGGGACGGCAGTGGAGGGGGTTGGGGGGGTGGGAGAAGGGAGATTGTTGAAAGGTAGATATGTTAAGGATACAGGTGTGGGCACAGACAACGGTATTGGTTTGGTGGAAGGTAAGGTTGAAAGTGCTACAAATACTGATGCTGCAGAAGGGGTTAAGTAACCACTTCACAGTAAAGAGTTGAAGATTAAAAAATTACCTTATATGGGAGTCACTAAACCTCTAGGCGCTCATTTAATGTTGGCAACAAAGGAGCGTATTTGGAAAGGGGAGTATGTGGAGATATTGAAGCTCCTTCATCGTGAAGTTAGGTCTAAGGAAGGTTCAAAGGAAGAGGAGTATGAGCTAGCAAAACGCCCTAAAGTACCATTGACTATTGAGAATTGGACGGCAGCTTTTCTAATATATGCAAGCGTTTACTGTGAGAAATTTCCAGAGCGCAGCGTTTCTATATTTAAATACATGGATGTGATTCGGAAGGCGCAGCTTACTGGAGGGGGGTATGCATGGGCCCAGTATGATGAAGAATTTAGGGCAAGGATGGCATGGGACCCGGAAGCAAAATGGGGTGAGTTGGATACTGATTTATGGCAGCATACGTTGGGGGCTGCCTCAGGGGGCAAGTCCATTTTTACGGCCAGTAGTCTCCCGTTAATTTATCAGCCCTTTCAGGCCAAGACCACCCGGGGAGGGGTGGGGAGTAGTTCAAGTGCACAGTCAGGAAATGGTGCTTGCTGGGATTTCAATAAGGGGTTGTGCACCAGAGAATACTGCAAATATAGGCATGAGTGCTCCGGCTGTGGAAGGCGACATCCATTGTTTAAATGATGGGGGCCCAAACCGGGAGGTGCCCATCAAGGGAATCAGACAGGTTCAGGTGCTTCAGGATCGTCACAGCAGTTTAAAGGGGGTCGGGGAGGTAAAGGTGCGCAGGGCTCTGGGCCAAAGGGCTCATACGCCAGTTAAGCTGCCGCAATTACAGCAGGCCCTTCAGCATTATGAGAATGTAGAGGTTAAGCAAAAGCTGTTGGAGGGTTTTCAGTTTGGTTTTCATTTGGGCTACTTGGGGCCAAGACAGAGGCGTTAGGCAGACAACTTGAAGTCAGCTTCCGAGCATAAGGCAGTGGTGCGAGAGAAATTGAGTAAAGAAGTGCGTGAAGGACGGATGGCAGGCCCTTTTCATGATTGGCCGATCCAGGATTTGATCATTTCACCAATTGGTGTGGTCCCTAAAAAAGAGTGGGGACAGTTCAGACTTATTCAGCATTTATCGTGGCCGGAGGGGTCCTCTGTGAATGATTTCATTGACGAAGAGGCCGCTTCGGTTTCATATTCCTCAGTTGACGTGGCCATGTCACTTGTAGTGACCGCGGGCGCAGCTGCTGAGATGGCTAAGTGTGACATTAAGTCTGCATTTCGGCTGCTTCCAGTCCATCCAGATGACTGGTGTCTTCTAGGTATCTATTTTGAAGGGAAATGGTACGTGGACAAAGCATTGCCGATGGGTTGTTCCATGTCATGTGCTCTTTTTGAATGTTTCAGCACTTTTTTGCAGTGGCATTTCACACACCATTCTGGTCATTCTCTGGTAACGCACTATTTAGACGATTTATTTTTTGTTGGTTCCCCGGGCTCCGCGGAGTGCCAGGCAGCTCTGGACACTTTCCATGGGCTCATGGAGGAATTGGGTGTGCCTTTGGCCACTGAGAAAACTATGGGTCCTGCCACGGTATTATTATTCTTAGGCATTGAAATTGATTCTGTCGCAATGCAAGCTCGCTTACCGGTGAATAAGAAAACAAAGATGCTGGAACTGTTGAGTGGTATGTTGTTGAAACGGAAGGTGCAGGTGAAAGATATTCAGGTGTTACTGGGGCACCTTAATTTTGCGTGCAGGGTGGTGAGAGCGGGGAAGACATTTTGTCGTCGGTTGGGCAGGGCTCTGGCTGGACAACATTTGCCGCACCATCGTGTACGTTTGTCAGCAGGAGTCAAAGAAGATTTACGGATGTGGGAAGTTTTTCTCACTTCCTTTCATGGTGTGCCATTGGTCAGAGATGTGGACTTTCAGTGGGATGTGCAGATGTTCTCAGATGCTGCGGGCAGTGAGGGTTTTGGCTTGTACTGGAATGGGAGATGGTGTGCGGAGCGGTGGCCGGAAGATTGGTTGAACGGTGGAAGGAGTATAACATTCCTTGAGCCTTTTCCTTTGCTGGTGGCTTTGACGTTGTGGGGAGAGGATTTGGCACACAAAAAAGTAATTTTCCGTGTTGACAACATGGCAGTCGTCGAGATTGTGAATCGACAGTCGGCCAGAGATGAGCAGGTACTAAAGCTAATGAGAGTCTTTGTGTTGGGTTGCTTGAAGCATGACATTGCATTTAGAGCCTTGCACATTCCTGGTGTGGACAATGACATAGCGGATGCTTTGTCTCGTTCACAGTGGGGGAGATTCCGTGGACTGGCCAGGGAGGCGGACAGATCACCGACCCCAATGCCGATTCATCTGTGGCACGTAGGCAACGTCGGGTATTACAACTGGTGGTAGGTTCTTTGTCTGTGTCCACGCGTTCAGCTTATTCTTTGGCATGGAAGGAGTTCTTGGAATCGGGGGCGTGCAGGCGTGAGGAAGCTTGGCGCTGTTCTGAGGATGTGATTCAGTTCATACTCGACCTCATGGATAAAGGTTTGTCTACAGTTACCATCGCAGGAAAATTAGCAGGGATAATCTTCATGGGTAAACTTTTTTGGGGTTATTCTCCTTCAGCTGGTGAGATTGGCAAAAGAATGCTTGAGGGCTGGGCCAGGGAGCGGGGAGGTTCAAGAATGTCCAGGGCTCCTTTATCTTGGCAGACACTGGCTCGGTTATTATCTGTTCTTCCTTCAGTTTGTAGAGATGATTTTGAAGCTTGTTTGTTTGCCATGTTGATGGCTTTTATGTTTTTTGGGGCTTTTCGAGTTTCAGAATTGTTGGGTTCTAAGGCTAAGGTTGGAATTTTTTGGAAAGATATATTTTGTTCAGAGGAAGGTGTTCACGTTTGGCTTTCCAGTTCCAAGACTGATCAAAGGAAATTGGGTAAAGGGGTGTGGTTAGAAGCGCGTTCTCCTAAGATTACATGTCCATTGCTGTTGGCTCGCCGTTGGCGCACTCTTTCAGGGGGATCTGACGGTGATCTTGTTTTTCAGCACATTAACAAAGCACCTGTTACAGCATATCAATTGCGCATGGTTCTGCGTAAAGCTCTGCAGCAGATTGGTTTGGATGGGGACCAATTCGGAACGCACTCGTTTCGAATTGGTGCGGCGATAGAAGCATATAACAGGGGCTGGTCTCAAGGGGACATCATGAGGTTGGGGCGCTGGTCGTCAAAGTGCTTTCAGCGTTATGTGTGGGGAGACGCGGGGGAGGCGCATGCGTCATCCTCTTTTCATGGAATATTCATTGTTTTCTCTTTTACAGGTTCAGTGGCTGGGCCCAGATCTCAAGCGGTGACGGTTTGGATAGTGGGCCATTCGTTCATCAAATGGGCCCGGGTTCAGGCAGCCCAAAGTTATTTTGGAGAATTGTTGGGTTTTAATGATAAAATGGTCAATATGGTTTGGAAAGGAAAAGGGGGTATGCTTTGGAGTGAATTAGTTCCGTGTTTAAACAAAGGAATAGTGGGAGGTTGTTGCCCAGATATTTTAGTAATTCACTTAGGCGAGAATGATCTTTGTGCAACTAAAGGGGTGGTCTTGTTGCGGGCAATGAAGAGAGATTTAGCTTTCATCAAGGAACGTTGGGCTGGTTGCCATGTTTTTTGGACTGAATTGATTCCCCGTAGGTTTTGGCGTGGAGCGGTGAATCCTATAGCGATCGACAGGGCCAGAAAGAAGGTGAATGCTGAGGTTTCCAGATTTTGCCGTCAGCTGGGTTTTGGAAGATTGTCCCATAGGGAGATTCGTTTTGAGTCGGTTGAGTTCTTCAGGGATGATGGAGTCCATTTATCCAGAATGGGGATGGATTTGTATTTGTTGGAGTTAAGAGAAGTTCTGGCTAGGTCTTTGTCCTTACAGCGGTGAATGTTTTTTGGGGTAACATCCCCCTTTTTTCCTATTGGGGGGGCAGAAAGGGGGGGTGGATATGGTTGCTCCCCCCTTCCTGGATGGCGGGGTCTAGTTGTTTCAGGGCAGTTTGTGTCACATTTTGGTTGATTATTGCTCAGGTTTGTGTTAGCGACAGGGAAAGGATGAGTTGGTCAGTGGTTGGCTGGCCATACATTTTTGAGGGGTTTGACAGAGGGGAAGGGGCAGGCAGGTGATTGGTTATTGTGGGCCTGCTATTTGTAAGTTAATTGGGTTTGATATGATGACGTAATGCTTATTAATGATGATGTAATGTTTTATAATGTTGTTGTAATGTTTGTAATGTTGTATTGCATGGGTGGGGGAGGGGCCATTAAAATTTTAGGGGAGGGGTGGGGGCGGGGTCATGTTCATTTATTTATTTAGTGAGGTCTAGTTTTGGTAGGCTTTGCCGAGGTTAATTTATTTGTGATGTGCACCTGTTCCTAATAAAGCGGCCTTTTCCACATTCAAGTTTTTTGGGTCTGCTTTAACCCCTCCCCCTCGCCCTCCCTCCCAAGGGGGGCTTGGGGGGGGGGCTGCCGACCACAGGGAGGTCCCCCCCCCCCCCGGGCGATTTGGGAGGGCTTCGGGGGGGAAGGGGTTTCTTATTCCAGAGCCTTCTAGAAGGTTCTTGTTGGGCTGCATTTTGGTAGGTTTTAGCAGCCCAACATATAAATTCCATTGCCTCCGCCTCCCAGCCACCATTTTAGGTTTGGTGACCTGGTGGCTGGGAGGTTAGCGAGGTTTTTTTGTCCCACCCTCCCTCCCTTTTCCCCCTCTTTTTTCTATTAGTTTAGTTCTTTTTTGTTTTTTTCAGTTTTTGAGGCGTTTTGTTTGGAGCAGGGGTGCAAGGGTTTTTTTGCAGTTTGTAATTTGTCGCTTGGAGCAGGTGCAGTGCGGGGTCTAGTTGTTTCAGGGCAGTTTGTGTTAGATTTTGGTTGATTATTGCTCAGGTTTGTGTTAGTGACAGGGAAAGGATGAGTTGGTCAGTGGTTGGCTGACCATACGTTTTTGGGGGGTTTGACAGAGGTGAAGGGGCAGGCAGGTGATTGGTTATTGTGGGCCTGCTATTTGTAAGTTATTTGGGTTTGATATGATGACGTAATGCTTATTAATGATGATGTAATGTTTTATAATGTTGTTGTAATGTTTGTAATGTTGTATTGCATGGGTGGGGGAGGGGCCATGAAAATTTTAGGGGAGGGGGTGGGGGCGGGGTCAGGTTCATTTATTTATTTAGTGAGGTCTAGTTTTGGTAGCTTTGCCGAGGTTAATTTATTTGTGATGTGCACCTGTTCCTAATAAAGCGGCCTTTTCCACATTCAAGTTTTTTGGGTCTGCTTTAACCCCTCCCCCTCGCCCTCCCTCCTAAAGTATAAAGTTGCAGCGCAGCAGGCGGTGAAAGTAAAGACGGTCGGTGGGCTTGAAATCCCGGTTGTCACCAATATATAGAAGACAAATGGTGGCACTCTGGAAAAGTTTTGAATCGGATTTCTTCATAGCAAGCCCACAATGCTCCCAGGCATCCAGTCAGGATCCACAGCAGGAGTAACTGCTGTGGAACCAGACAGTCACCTAGGAACCCCCGAAGGAATACAATAATATACATTTGAGGGCGCGCGGGGAAGACCACATGTCCTCAACACAATAACACAGAAGTATGTATACACTACAGTTAAGCATTGGTAGAAGCGAAGAGCATTAGAAGCACGTCCTAGATGGAATCTATTAGTAGACCTGCTTCGAAATACATCGCCACACCGGCCTCCACCTTCTGTGTAAGAAAACAGTGAGGCAAATCAGGAAGCCATTATGGCCGTAGTAAATATCATAATTACAGTAAAGTTTTTGTCTGATATTACCTCCTTTCTTTTTGCATTAATTAAAGCTCATGGTTAAATAGGAACCATGTTCTAGCCTCTGGGTCTATTTTCACAAGGCTGCTGCATAACTCGTGGGGGCACTCGGTAGGGACGAGGCTGGCTTGAAATACCAGAATGAGTTAAGGCTGTTGAGTTTTTCGTTGTTCGCAGGCACTCAGAGTTCTGTTGTCTGCCTTGTCAGCAGTAGCGGCTCCTGGTGGGAATGCGATGCAGCGCGCGCAACAAAATTCGTTTTCATTGTCAACTTACCTGCATTCATCCATATTCCGGTGTTTACTACCCCACACCCTGCCCCTCCCCTGCCCCACGTCCCTGCCCGGTAGCACTCCCACCATGAGCCACTACTGCTTGTCAGTAATTGCATAGTAGGCTGTCGCGTCTGGGATGATGTGTCAAAGGCTTCCTAGAATGCAACTTCTGTTCATCTACGCCATGTCGAGCCCTGTGACCCCTTTCTTCACTGCCAGTTACATAATTTTTAGATCCTCCATCAGATTTCACCTATAGATATCCGCAGGGTCAGTGCAAGGGTTTTCAAAGTCACAAATTAATGATATTCATGAATACTATGTATTGATAATCATGTAATTGATTTTTATTTTGGAGCACCCTTTCACCTAGCAACAATGCAGTGTTTGTGGCTATTGATGCAATCTGGCACCCTCTTTCTTGTGAGAAAGCCATAAGGCACCTGCTGCAGCCTTAATGCAGTGAAAAAGGGGTGCATATTATTTATTTATTTCTTAGCAGGCTTACGTAACACACACAAGACCCAATAGGGCAGGGTTATTTTAGCGCGATTGGAGGAGTGGTCCAAGTCAATAATATTCCTTCAGCGGAGTAAAACAGTTTTAGACAAGGGTCTGGTACAACAGAACAATGTTTGAACCTCTCCCTTTTGATTAGCAAGTATGCCCAAGCCAAAAAAAGCGCATTGCATTTAGCCTTTGTGGATTTGCAGTGCATTTTGATACAGTGAACCGTTCTGAATTTTGGATAATTCTAGAAAAGCTTGGGGGTGGAAGAAGCTTTAGTCACACTCCTAAGTCGCCTTCATTGGCACCATGGCCAAGATTTGTTTCGGTCGAAGGGGAGAATGCACACAATTTTTAATTTACATAAACGGTCATGAAGGTTATTTACTTCAGAAGAGGCTAGACATCCTTAGGGTGGATAGCCGGTATATACCTACTCTTCTTTACGCTGATGATGCGGACCACATAGCAAAGGCCACTAATGGTATTCAGAGGCTGATGGATGCTTTCTCCGAGTTTGATCTTTTGAAATCTAAAGATAAATTGTTCAAAGTCTTTTATAATGTTCTGTGGGCATAGAGGCGCAAAAACGAAGGCCCACTTCATTGACAGTGTTTCTGTCACTAGAGTAGAGAGCTTTAATTACTTAGGCATTCCTTGGTTGCTTGAACATGAAGTACCCGGGAAAAAGCAAGAGACAAGAGGCATTTGTCAAAACAAGAACAGTTTGTTTAATAAAACATTCTGGCCCTGGAGGACAGTTTCAGGTATGGGGTCTGAGGACTGTTTCAATTTACAATCAATCTGAAATGGGTTTATATACGATTCATTGAATGCCATAAACTGTTCCGGCGATCCTGTCTTGGTAAGGAATGTAAACTGCTGTCTTTGGAGTCATAAATTAATTTATTTGATTGGGTTTCCAGGTGGGGCTTGACCTTGTGTGGACACAATGCGGCCAGTGGGTAACATGCCTAGATACCTGTCATGGGGACCACATGATCTCTGTCTGTGCTGTGTCCTGGTTGGCTACATGTTC
The DNA here is from genome assembly GCF_964261635.1 of Lissotriton helveticus. Taxonomy (NCBI): domain Eukaryota; kingdom Metazoa; phylum Chordata; class Amphibia; order Caudata; family Salamandridae; genus Lissotriton; species Lissotriton helveticus. The sequence goes on along the minus strand of NC_136072.1, from coordinate 445,487,287 downwards.
CTAGCCTATGTGTCATCTGACTTTATGGTGTTTTGGGAGTGCAAGTACCCCTCCGGCCATGTGTGCTTTATTGGGGCTAATCTCCTGGACCATTGTGGTGTTGCTGCGCCTATCAGTGGGATTGATGTGGGATTTCCCGTTTGTGCAGTTGTCTGCCGGCTACGTGTCACCCCACCTGTGTCCTGCCAATCAGTGACTCATGCCCAGGTCTCAGAGCCTGCCTGGCCATGTATTTCTGAGTTGGGTTGACGTGGAATTCATAATGGTCGAATTTGTTAATAAAGATGCAGTTTCATTTTTATACATAAATGTATCGTTCTTCATATTGACATCGACTTTCTAAATATTAACACCTTTTGACTCATCAAAATGTGGGCCCCCTGTTGACGCTGAGAGCACAACAACCTTCTAGAACGGTTGAAGCAGTATTACATTTTACAACAAATTGGGCCATAGATCAGTGAAGGAAATGATAATTCTTACAAATCTAAATGCAGTTCGATTGCCTCCTATGGGGGTGGAGTTTGGGGGCATTGCAATAGTATTCATCTTCAAAAGCTTCCAAATACCTTTTGGCGTAGATGATTAATGGTCACGAGGGGTCGCCAACATTCTTTTGCCACGCCGAGGTAGGTCTGACCAGTTTGGAAGACCTTCTTGGGCAGGCTCCGTTTTTATTATAGCTGAACATTTGGCAATCCCCTGACACAAGCCTCTCTAAAAGCATCCTTATAGCCTGTTTAGCCTTGGATAATATGACTAACAATCACTGGTTAGCTTATGTCAAGTGTACTTTTGCTTGATTGGGGGTTCCAGAGTATTTCACCAACCCTGTTTTAATAGGATCTTCTGCGATCGAGAGTCTCTATTTTATGACCAGGCACATTCTATGTGCCAATCCAAGGCCCTCCATTTGTCCTCGTTGGGAAATTATCATGCTCTACACCTAGATACGATTTGGAAGTTTATCTTACCTATGTAGGCAACACCCAATACAGACTATAGTTGACCAGGCTACTCCTGAGGTCTTTACAGTTCCTTTTAGCTTTCCCCCAGCTAGGAGCTTGGTTCAATAACGATTTTTTGCTCTCTTTACCAGTCCATGAAAATTTGTTTTTTCATTCCCAATGTACGTACATTGCTTTTTAGCTTGTACAAAAAGTCCTTTTCGTACTTACTGCAAATAGGTTCAGCAGAAGAATGTAGTACTGTGATCAGCTTTATTAGAAGGTCATCAGGGCCGGACTGGGAACCGAAACCGGCCCTGGCAAACTGCTCGACAGGCTCCCGCTGGGTGAGGGGTGGGGGTGCGACCAAGCTGTTTGCTAGGGCCGACCGACACTGGTTTCTGCCGATTTTGTTACACAGGGCCGATATTGCCGGCCCCCAGTAACAAAAATGGCACCCAGGGGTCCCAAAACCGTCCCACCCCACCCTGGCGGCCCACCTGTGAAACACCTGGTGCCTGCTACGGCCAGTTCGGCCTAGAAGGTCAATAACCAATAGAAAGAGATATTCTTAAACCGTTCCTGTTCAGACTTGGTCCTTATTATAGTTTTAGTAATAACTGTAAATGTGGATTCTATTGGGTTCTGAGCACTTTTATCTAGACAATGTGAGATTGTATTACTTTTTGTTATGATTCTTGGGATTCTTTTGACTAGTTATTGCTGTTTGTACTGATTGTATGAATATTATGATGAACTTGTATTCATTAATTGGAGAATAAAGCTTATGGCTGACTACATTGGTAGGTTGCTTTATTAAAGCCTGCCATGTAATGTGATGAACAATACATTTTCTTATTGCCACTTCATAGCAATTAAATTGTACAAGGCAGTCACTCCATCATACTTATTTATTCCCCCATAGGCCATAAAAGATAAAAGTAAAGCAAATACAGCATTTGTCCAAATAAAAACAAGAGAAATAGAAAACGTCTGTTTCATAAAACATTCAATATTTAGGCAACATATAAAAATAAATTTTCACCCACACCAGCATATAACAGTACATGTCTGCCCACATTTTATCACTGAGAAATCCTCTCATATTTCTTTCCAATAGCTATCGCTTTCCTAATAAAATTCAGTAATCAGTGGAGAAATGAGAGGTGCTCCTCACACCAAGGGAACATGGCACTGCAGAACCAGTAGGATAAGAAACTCCAGTTGGAAACAATGTATCACACAATAGATTCACTCAACTTTAGATACTACAAATATCCAAAGGCTGCAAGAAGTGCCACAGCCCCGAGCAGGGTACAAGACGATAGTGTAAACATTTCCCACAAACTATGTTTGTAGTATCTAAATTTGAGAAGAATCAGTACCCCATCAAGAGATACTGCTGCCGGGGGTGGTGCATTTATAAATCAGGACTGAGTAAAGCCTGAGGAACAGATGAGTTTAAATCCCTATCCCGAGTGAGGACTTGATATCTTAACACAGTCCATGGTCCATTTGGAGGGGTGAAGAATAGAAATAATGGTAGGTTATACCTCCATACACGGAGACCGTGGAACTCCGAGGAGGAAAGATATCTTTGGCTATAATATAAATAGCTATAACTTCATATTACCTCCACAGGATAACGTGATATTGAACGAATTGTCATAAGTGACCTGAGGGAGACCGATACACAAATACTTTGTCCTGAAGAAGGTGGTTGAATCTTTTCTAAACCTACCGAAACGCGTCAACGTATTCCTCATGCTGAATCTAATTACAATAAGGGACAATTGATGAAGAATATCTACTTCATCAGGACCCGTGTTTGATAACATTAACGGATCAGCACGTATAACAGATTTTATAATACTGTTTTTTTAGGGTGCTCCCTTTTGATTGTTGTTTTTTTATTATTGTTATTCTGTGACTTGCTGTGCCAATATTGCTGGGGGGATTGAGTAGGGACTGCTTTTTAATCCATGTCATAGGGTACTGTTTTTAACTGATGCAGTTTTTTTATATGCTCTATTTTGATATGATAGAATTGTTGGGGACTCACGTTATCTTCATGTTATTAAAGCTTTATGTAACTCTTTACCCTGGTGGTACATGTTGAAACTAGTAGGACCTAAGTGGACTTGAGGACAACTGGTTGAGTGGTATGGTTGAGTGAATCTATTGCATTATACATTGTTTCCAAGGGGAGCTTCTTATCCTACTTATAAAATTCAGAACAGTAAAGCAGGTTTACCTATCCGCAAGACTTTGTAAGCACGTTGTCCTCCTGATGTTTTCTCAATTTTGACTTTCGCAATACAGGTAATAAAAATAAAATCTGGGGTCCTTGAATAGAGGACAAAATAGAATAAAGTGACCAATGCTTTGTTTAGTAGTTTGGTCACACGAGCATGGTGGAAAGTCCTGTGACCATACATCATGGACCAGAAAAGCTACCTTAAAATGTATCTCAAATAAATCTAAAAAGGGATAAATACTAATTATAAATGGGGTTTGTTATCTACACAAGGTATTGTTCCAGATTATCTGTTGTAGAGATTGGTAGATATTTTTCAATTGCTCCCATAAAGTGCCATTTCTGGAGCTTGATATGTGAACAATAATTTAGGTAACACAATCTTTCTTCCTCTGTAGTTTTTTGGGTGATCAAGGAAGGAGTTTAAAAAAGGACCCCTTTACCTATTAAGACAAACATCTTCTTTATGTAGGTCACTCAAGGAATTTGTGCCACTCCATCCAGTGCCAGACAATCCAAAATACAAGAGCATACGAACTCTGACTAGCTATGACATGATCCACAATAACAGTGGAACTAGCCAAAATGATCTTTTAAGTAAGGGAGACCTACTTCTTGATGGCAAATCGAAGTTGCCAAGTCCCGAAGGACCATTACAAATCTACCTAAAAAACAATTAAACTTTCTGAAGTATTTCCACATGGGCAAAAACCCAGCAGCCGAAATACATTTTGTTTTGTACAGATAAAACAATTCTTTAATGGGCTTCGGTCCCAACTTTTCAGCAAATCTAAAATTGCATCTGTGTTGCTTTTAAGGCTCGGTGCCCTGGCAGTTAAAAGTGACATCCATTGAAAGGATGAACTGAATAAAATTCCCAGGAAATTAAAAGCATTTACTTTCTCAAGAGTGGAATTCCCCATGATGTAGTTTTTAGTTTTAGTGGTGGATGGCCCGCAAATCATAATGTAAGATTTGGACTAATTCCTCTAAGATCCGAGTTACCCATACATTTAGAAAATGCTTCCAATAAAATGTGTAAGCTGTTAGCCGTACGCGCAATTGACACTGCATTGTTAGCGTAGAGTAAGATATGGATTTTTTGCCTTCCAATACAGGGAACGCCGTTCCCACCCTCCTGGAGACATTTGGAAATGTCATTTATATATAACAGGAAAAAAAACGGAGCAAGGATGCGTCCCTGTCTTACTCCATGTGTCAATTTGATATGATGGTTACTTTATCCCTGCAGGACATATCGAACCTGGACCGTCAAGTCCTGATAAAGGTGTTTAATAATAATAAAAGTTCAAGTTCGAGTCTCATAGATTCCATCACCGACCACAATTTACCATGTCGAAGGTACTTGATAGATCAAGATGAAGCAAAATCCCTGTTTAGCCTGAACGTATTTACCATACATGAGGTAGAGATTTCAGTGCCCAGCTCTGGTCTAAACCCAAATTGAAGGTTTGACAAAAAATGTTCAGTTGCCCACGGTTTTAGCCATGCCAATAGGACCCTACCGAGTATTTTAATGCTGGAATGAATTAAAGGTATGGGTCAATAGCAGGATGGAGAGTGACGGTCTCCCTTTTTGTACACCGGTATAATTGTAGTGGTTTCCCAAGAATTCGGGATTTGTCCCTTCACACCATTTCTATACACATTTGTTAGAAGAGGAGCCCACAGATCCATATTAGTTTAAAAACTATCTGCAAGCACCTCGTCTGGGCCTGGCACTTTCTTTCTTGCACTTTTATTAATGGCAATAATTACCTCTTGTACTTCAATAATGCATGAAAATCCAGGGATCTATTACCTAACCTATCTGTTACCTGGGTTGAACAAGGCCTTCATTAATGAAGTTTATGCAAATGTGAATCTACCCAGCGAGCACCTGCCCTAGAGTCAATTCTCAACGTTCACATACTAATCTCCATAGAAGAGGCCGGCAGATACCTATAGACGATGTATAAATGTGTCTTAATCTTTGACATAATTTACCAGCTACCTAGATGTATAGTTTTAGGTGAGAACAGTTACTCAAGAGTAAACAAATGCAAACATAGGCCACAACATTTCATATAAACAAAAAACAAGTTATTATTGAAAATCATTGGTAAAAAAAATGAAGAGTTTCTACAGGAATTGGGCCATGTTAAGTGAAAGGGGGGGTTGTGAGGGTAGTGGTGAGGATGAATGGTGGTTTGAGGAGAGGTTGGTGGCCTTGGTGAGGTTGGCAGTGATAGTGTTGGTGGTGAGTGTATTGGTAGGGTGGTGATGCTTAGGGTAGAGTGGTGTTGGTTAGGGTATGGTGGTGGTGTTAAGGGCAGGGTGGTGGTGGTTAAGGTTGTGGTTGCTGCTGGTTAGGGTGGTGGTGGTGATGGTTAAAGTGGTGATTAGGGTGGTTGTGATAGGTATGATGGTAGAGTGGTGGTAGGAAGGTGGGGGGTATGTCTGAGCAGGCATGTTTGATCTAGTTTGTTTAGATGTTTACAATCCCCTAATTCCCCAAATAAATACATTCCAAGTAATAGGGAAAGGAAATATTTGAAAAAGGCAGCCTAAGAGTCGAGATATTCCGGAGACAATGTAATTTCCTTGTAACATTTGAATGATGAGCCTCGATGCTCTGTTAATGGCAGATGTGCCCTATAGAAGAATAAATAATATTTAAACGAGTTATATTGAGATAGAGGTGTACTACCGTTCCTTCTACTAAACACATTGTACCACCAGAAACAGGGTCCTTGTCTTTATCCACCTCAGTGACACCATGAAGCATGTATCTCATACCACTTTTTCCTCCTCAGTCCAAAACACAGCAGGCATCAGCCTGTTGTTGCACTGTGGGTATTTAAAAAAAGTACTTCTGAAAGGAAGAGAAGACTGGGAAATATGAAAAGAAAACCTTGTGAATAAATATATATTTGAGATAAGAAGTAATAGAAAAAGTAAAATAATGAAAAGTAAAACAATTTTGAAATAATAATGTAACCCGGGTAATGAGCCGCTACTGCAAGTGCCCTGAATGTCAAAATACATTTAGGCTCTGACTCTCCTTGGGTAGCGATGCAAAGCAGTTAAGGTTTAAAGGTTGACCACCTTATGAGGTTGAATACTCTCATACACTTAACACTAGAATGGTGTGCAATCAATATATTCTCCAGTCAGCAATATGACTTAAAAAAAAAAAGAGATAAAACTGAAATTAAAAAAATAACGTTTTAATAACATAATATCAATGTTTCTTTTAGCTCCAAACTAAGCCACTGTAAAAGAAAAACAGACATCAGGGATAAGCATATATAAATCTCAGACATGTTTCATGCAAAATAGCCAGCAACCATCAACAGTATGCTAAATTATCAAATAAACGTCTCAGCGCTCCGTCCCTTGGTCAGTTACATCCCATAATGCTAATACCCATACATATTGAACGAACATTTACATATTTTATCTACATGCAAACAAATAGACAGAGGAAATAACGTGATATATTGACAGGCGCTAATGAGTAGGTGCCAGGCTCTTCTCATGGGAAGGATGCAAGAAAACCTTAAAAAGGTAACTGTGGAGTCAGCTGTTTTAGTCTGGCTCCCTAATTTCTGCATATCCCAGTTTTTTGTGGCAACGTCTGAACGATACTATGCTTACAAGAACAGTTAAGCCATGGTGCAGTACACAACACAGGATAACAAAATGTCAGGACAATTAAAATATGTGTAAATGTGCAGTAATGCTGAGGCTCTATTGAGCTTCAAGCAGGTACAAATGAATGATTGTTACTACAAATGACATAATATATGCCCATTTTACATACTAGGCCCACCCTTTTCAACGAGCAAAGGAACCCTTACATAATTCAATTGCATAAAGCCTAATGACTTCAGTTTTTAATTCCTGATTATTACTCATTAGTAACTAGTTTCAACACCTTTATTACTGCTACCACATTGGAAAATGCATAGACTTAATTTAATCAGACTGTACAGTGTTATGACAAGAATTACTGCAATAACTTTTTCAAAAATCCTCATTCCACAATTACCAATTCTTCCCACCATCCTAAACCGGATGCTACTTATGCTGTACCACTGTATATCCCATGTAGCTTCCATGCAATATACTTAATATGATCTATTCACTAATGGCTGCTGAGGTAGGTATTGGACAGATGAGTACAACATTCTGACCCTACCATATTACAGGGCTTTTTTGCCTAGCAGTTCGGGCTGACTGTTCCCATGATGAGCATGAAGTATGCCCAGACGTGGGTCCCATGCTCACTATGCCACAGTACTCAAGCTACACCCCACTTATGAGCCCCAAGTGGGACAAAATCTACCTGGGGGATGTTTGTGGTACCCTCTGGAGGGGGCCTTGACTGGCATATTGGGACGGTCTGTTCCCATGAGGAGCAGAGTTGGTAGTGATTTGCATAAGACAGAGCTTTTGTCTAGTGGCATGGTGAGTAAAAAACGATGGAGTGGAAACTAGCCTTAAGCGATTGCCAGTGGCTAAGATTAATGCATATATATATACCATATATCCTCTATCCACTATAAGATGGCCGCCACCTATGAAAACAGCGTGGTGATGTTAAAACAAACGCTGAGCCAGCATGCGCTCTTGTGATAGGTTCCCTCTGTTTTATGTGCAATATGTGAATATTGCATACAGATTATTGCGGGTTTTATAATTTATAATTTGGGATCTAATCTTGACATAATCTGTATGAAAAACTCCTTTGCCTTGATACCTATCTGGCATCCACTACAAGATGGCCGCCAAACTCAATACAGCGTGTTGACGTTTCAACTCGTGCTGAGAAAGACGGGGTAGTGATTGTTTAAATAGATGGCGCCGCCGGCGCTCGAGTCACTCGGTCTCGCTGTAGCTGGGTCGACGGAGCGATCTTTTGGACGTATCCAGTCCTCAATCCTAGTAAGTCCAAATACTATGTGAAGACCCTTCTGCGCATTAGGTGTTGAGATGTTCGATATGTTATCTTTTTTGTCTACATTTCTGTGACCTTTTGTCTCTATACTTAGGTCATCAGTTAAACTTCTAATCAGTGAGTACTCCTTCCTCTAGTCACCTTGAGGTGTTGGGATATGATTAGATGGTTATAACGGATTGTATTGCGTGATTATTGAAGTTTTGCCATGATTGGTTTTTTATAGGTCATTGATGATTGTTCTGTGTCCACTAAGTAAGTACCCTTGGGTTCTTTTGTCCTATCGGCTTGTTACAAATAATGGAACCTCTCAGATGCTTACTAAGTTATGTTACTTTACAGATTTATATATGAGGAGCTTGCCGAGTGATCTAATTCTCTTGATTACTTTGGGGATTGAACTACCTAGGATAAGGTGAATAGACGCTATATCTAAATTCAGACATTTTTTATTTTTTCTAACTAGTTTTTAAATTGGACCTTATTGTTATGCAATAAGTTCTCACGTGGTTTTGTCTCACATGAGTTGGGTGTGTCGCACGTTTGTTTAATTTACTCACTGGGTAGTTCGGTTTTAGATGGGTGCATTTGTTGTCCTGATATGTGAAGCAACACAATTGGATTTGATATGCAGGGAATATTGTAAAGTTGTAGTTTGTTGTTTTCTTACTAGATATATACATGTGCAACTACATCGTCCTGATGATGGTCCTAAGGATCGGATAGGCCAATGGAGGACCGAAACGTCGACACTCTATCACCATTTTGCGAATATGCTGTAATTGGATTATATGCAAACACACATATGATTGTGATTGTGTCTCGTATTATGGTAATCTAACCAAATCCATAATTGTGGCAAATGGTGATTACACACGACTGTAATCAATTGTAATTTTGTGGTTATGTGTATGTTGCCTAGTATAAAGAAAATATATATAAGAAGATAAACAGTGAATACAAGAATAAAACTTGTTTTTGATACAGACAGCTATTTGTATTGGTTGACTGTCTCCTGCTCAATGAAAAATGTTGATCACGAATGTGACATTTTTGTGAATGATTACATTGAACAAAATGATTCCTGGAGGGACATCTGATGTTTGTTATTAAGATTAATGCAAGCATTCCATACATCACCTTATTGTGGTTGCAGTTTATACCCTGATGGGTATGCCCAGACGTGGATCCTGAACTCACTGTGTCATAGCACTCAAGCTTCACCTTACTGACAAGACACTAGAAGGGCAAAACTGGTCTGGGTTTGCTTGCGGTCCCTTTTGTAGGGAGCCTCACGCGGCAGAGTGGGAAGGGCTATTCCCATGATGTGCTAGGTCAGTACTGATTTCCATAAGGTGGGCTTTTATCTAGAATGGAATGGTTTGTGAAAAACAATTGACTGGAATACAGCCCAAGCAACTGCCAGTTATTAATTCAAGCAATTCATCCATCACCTTGTTGTTGTTAGAGGCTTTTTTTAGTCCCTATGATCCTGTGCTAGTACCCCCAAGAGGAAATCAACCACGTTCATGAAAATGCACAGTAAAAGGTTTGCATACTCAGATAGACCCTAAGCAGGCACAAAGGCAAGGACTTGTAGAAATGTATATTCTATTTCTCTACACCACTGCAAAGTTTTGGGAATGTCTTTTCTGACATTGCTTGCCTTGGCAGTGTACCCAAAGATTCATTGCCAAGTACCCAACCATACACAAGAAAGTTCATACCTGGCAGGCTGCCATTAAACGGTGCAACTTATATAAATGGCTCCAATCTGCTTAAAGGACATTTAGCACTTCCTAGAAGAGATTTCATGACCAAGATAAGGCACCCAGGAGAGGCAATTTGTAATATCTCTTCTGAAGCCGTATGTCCCTTATTATCTAATTCAGTGAGGAGGGCGACAAAATCTCCTTTGGAGTCAACTAAAGTAACAAAGGCCAACAATACGTCACCAACCTATTGCACCAAGGCAGTGCAAACAGGAAAGACCAAAGTATCCAAATCTTACTTTAAAGCTTGGGGAAAGATTGAGGGACGTTCAGTGATGCCTTCAGAGAGCCTCTGCCACACAAGCTGAGATCCGTTAAATGAGAAAGTAAAGCAGAAGAGACTATCTTGATGTATAGGGATGGAGAAAAGATAGAACATAAATCGACCACAGTAAACAATTGGGCATGCAACAAAGTATCATAGTGAAGTTGGGCTCCACAGAAAAACTAGGATAACCACTTTGTTAATTGCTCACAGATCCTGCACAATTAGGTAAACATAGGTCTATTCCTCATACTTTATGGGAAGAATGGGTGTATTACATCTGCTAACAATTGGCACCTGAAATTGCTGTAAATTAAATCAGCAACTACTGGAAAGATTCCTGCCTCAGCTTTGGGTTTTAGAGGATACTGAGCAATTTGTGGCCGGCGCTTCGTTGGATTATTTCTTATTTTTACGGAGTCAATAGAAGCAATTTCCCAACATTGCTGTCATCTGAGAAAGCAAATCGTCTTTCAGTGTTACTTACGATAATTTCACAAGTCGTTCCACATTGCAAAGTCAGCAGTTCATTCACTCTGATTTGGGGTATATTAAGGTAACTTTCATTTGATGTACAGAACACAGTGCAACTGAATTTGACAACATGTCTTGACTCAAAAGAATGCCTAGTGTGGTAGGACTTAACAGGAAAGCATGCTTATATAAAATGGGAAGGGGTGATGGAGACTGGGTCAGAAATATGCTGGAGAACATGCTGGTTTGAAATACCAACTGCCTCTAGGACAAGCCAAAGAGAGGTAATAAAGGGAATTCAGAGGTTTTAAAGGCAAAGAGGCTTGCGTCCATTAATCATACAATCGGCATACAAACCTTTCAGATCTACAGGATCAGGGTGTTCAAGGCACATTTATGTGAACAACGGGTATCTGCTGATGTGAAGCAAGCACAGAGACTTCTTATTAAAGGGCTCATTGGTGTTCACAGGGTTTTGGCAAATCTTGTGTGTGAACTGAAACCTTTCAGCGCAAACTATCTCTGGTCAAAGTTAAGAGGATTTACATCATGGACACACCATTACCTCTTCAGAAACCTTCCTCAGGCCAGTTTTACTATAAATAAGGTGTATCTGAAACTCCCAGGCAAAATCCTTACTCCTGCCTGAGGGTCTGAAGCTGAAAACACACTAACTCTACTTTTTTTGTCTCTTTCTGTGAACCAGAATACATATCACTGTAGTAGAGTTATGAGGAAACGTGCTCTCTTCATATTTCCTTCTTGACTTTAGCCATCTGTTGGAAGACCTATTATTTCCCATAAATTACATATACTTGTTCACAGCTGGTTCAATGTGTTGTCTACTTAAATTGTTTGCTCTTGATACAATTGCTTACCTTCCTCTTCTTGCGGTTCTCTCAGCCGGGAACTTGTCCGTCTCATCATAGTGTTCTGAGTGGATGAGTTGTATCCTTTCACTGTAGACCTGAGGAGAAGTTTTTTTTGCATTGAGCTCTCCATGACAACGCATATATTTCCATTCTACCTCGCTTGTCCCTCTGTCCTTTCACCTGTGCATTCTCATTTTCTTTCCTTCAACCGTTCCCTGATATACCTCATTCCACTGAGCGTCCTGCCCGCTGAACGCTTCCATCCAGCCTCCCATCTTAAATATATGTACTATTTATTTTTGCTGTGGTCCTGCAGCTACAGAGTACTATATTGCCTCTCGTCTCCTGTTTTGCAACTGTGCACACTAACATGGTACTCCGCCTTGTTAGAATGGTGAATTATTCTCTCTCACTACCTTTTGTTTTTTTTCCCTTGTTAACTGTTTATTTCTACAGTCAATGGTTGTTAGCAAGGCACAATTGTGCCCATAACTGCTATGATTATAGAAATATGATACACAGTGACAATGCTAATACCTAACTTGTGTAAACTGATGAAGCCAGCTGTATACTATATTGAAACTTGTTAAAAGTTTCTATGCTGTGATATAAAATTGCAATCTTTTAATAAACAGATTTGAAAATAAAAAGAAAGGTAAATTAAAAATGACCCTGACCATACACGTCACGACACACACATGCACATGCGTTAAAACTCATACATGCACATCTTGAAATAAGTTATCTTCAATACAAAATCTATTGTGAGATTGCTCAGCTTGCATGTATCTTGCTGCATGCATTTGCATGTGTTTTCCAAAAAGCTATAAAACACTATGCAAAAAAATACTTTTCTTATTTCCTTGTTCTCTCTCCCCTGTGACATCTTTCCCACCTTCCATCCCCCTTTCTGTTCACCTACAACGTTTTGATAAAGCCACAGTGCAGCAATGAGTATAATGCAAAAACATGACATAACATTAGTGATGGTCATTTTTTATACTAATTAATCCCCACACCCACTTATTGCTTTAAATCGTATGCACTGTATCCCACCACACCATGGTGTAAAGCGGACCACTTCCCATGTATGAGTGAGTAGAGAAGAAGGGCCGAGGGAATTGTATAAACTAAGACCAAAACAAAAGTCCCAAACACAGCCCCTCTTTTGCCCCTCCCTTGAACTCTCTTTAAAACAGAATCAAAAGGAGGAGACAGGTGGAGGCCCTCTGTTCCAAGATAGGGCCCACCTACATAAACCTATCCAGCCCCCCTCCAAAAGCACTTTCACCTTCTCCTATAGTGAAAGTGACACATATAATCTGCTTCTTGACTCTGACTATGGCTTGGATTCCTCAGATGACACAATCAATCATAATAAATTGCTACAAATGTTCAGCCTGTTTTCTTTCACTTTTGTAGAGCAACGCTGACACTAACACGTTTGGACACAGCCAGCAGGCTGTACAAATTGTATACAGCATGTAAGTCAGCAGCAGAGTGAATGGTGACTGATGCCTCACCATGGCCCAAGGGCAGGTTGACAAATAGCCGCCCCGCATGGCAGACACCGCTGGTTCTGAAGTGTAACTGTTTAATAAGTGGATTAGTGAATAACTGCAGACCCTTGGTCAACGTCAAGAATTAATTCAACACAATATGACGTAATGCCTGTGGATCCTGCTGAACGCTGAGCAGAAATGGTCCATTGTTCCTTGAGTATGAAGGATGGGTATTCGCACAGCTGTTGGTAATCAGATATCCAATAAAGTTTGAGCAGTAAAGCGTGCAACCAGGGGTGGACGCTGTCTGGACCGGTCAGCGTAAGATTAAGGACTAGTACAAGGCTACCCCTGTTGAGAGGTAGACCCCCTGGTGCACAGCGTAGAAAAGACACACAGGTCTAATGATTTGAAGCAGAATTCACACATGTTCAATCCATATGATTTACTGGTTCATCAAAATTCAGTGTGTGTACATTAAATTCATGTATCAAACATCGTGATCCAAATCCAAAAGAAGTTTGTCATCAACAGAAAGAAGATCAGCAATTTATGAATCCCAATGCATTTCGGGCTAAACCAAAAGCCCTTCCTCAGGGGATCACTCTACAAACAAAAAGAAATAGCCATCATCAAATCCAATTCAAATGTCATCAATGACCTGCATGCGTAACCATATATCATCTCACAAACATATCAAAATAGAAAACACAGTGTGCTCGATAGAACAGCCAGATTTCCCAAGAAGCATGCGATCACAGTAAATGGTGAAACCACGAGTGTGAAAACGGACCGCCACGTGAACTCAAAGAATGAAAAATCTAAAAAGGCTCAAACCAGCTACGTGACAACAGAAGGTCGAACCCAGTGAATCACAGTACGAAAACGGAGCGGTGATAAATCAAGTTAAGGGAACGTGAAGAAAAATTACCAAGATCCCGCTAACCAGAGCGTTAAACACCAGAATAGCCACACAGTATCACACGCGGTCGAGAAGACCGTCAAAGTTGTATCATTACAAATAAATGAGTCCCCCGGACAGAGGTACTTACAGTGAATGTTAGGCAAACGCAAACCCTGTTGACGGTGCCGGAACACGAAGTGAACGTGCCGGAAGGGTGCAGCTAAAGTATGAAAGACTGCGTGTAAACATGGAAGATGGACAACAGTGTGACAAAGTATAAGCGCCATCTTGGAGTGGTGAAACCAGACTCAACAAATAAACAGTAGGAAAAAAGACCCACGGTAATCAGTAAGGTGTACCAAGATGAACACAAAAGTGAAAGTGAACAAAAGATCAAGGGAAAGTACATACAAGAGTAAACAAAAAATAAAAACGCACGATATTCATAAGAATACAGGACAAATATAGTGCAACACGAACATAAAAATCACAAATAACACAAAAATTCCATGCGGTCATTGAGCCCGTGCGGCTGCATGGTCGCCATGTAACGAATCCAAAAGTTTTCTCTCTTCAATAAAGTTTTTTTGTTCTCATGTGTCACTGGAACTTGCTCAAGGATGAGATATTTCAATTGAGCGATAGAGTGGTTTTGTTCCAAAAAGTGAGTAGCAACAGTAGATCTCATGTTCCCAGTCCTGATATTGCTCTTGTGTTCTAACAAGCGTGTCCTAATTTTCCGTTCAGTGTGTCCCACATAACACTTGCCACAAGGACACTTCAAGAGGTAGATGACATTCATGGAATTGCACGTGGCATTCACCTGTAGTTTTATGGGGTACCCTTTCATGGGGTGATTGACAATGTTACCCTGGATGCAATTGTGGCAGTTGCTGCAATTATGACAAGGGCGCAGACCCTTGTAGACAACAGGTTGACTGTCGGATTTGGGTTTGGATAGCATTTCCTTTAAGTTCCTGCCCCTTGTGTAGGCGAACATAGGTTTTTGTGCGAAGGCTCCCTGGAAATCTGGTTCCAGACTCAATACTTCCCAGTGTTTGGAAATGATGTTTCTGAACTGTTGGCTGAGAACTGTGTACTTAGATACCACTACCATTCTAGAAGTAACAGGTTTAGTGCGAACCTGTAGGAGTTCGTCTCGAGTCATGTTCCCACACCGGGTAAGTGCCTGTTGTAAAGTTTGTGGCGGATAGCCACGAGCCTTAAACCTCTCAACCATATTGTTCATTTCCACCAAACAGGTTGCTTCCGAAGTAACGATGCGTTTGACACGCATCAGTTGAGACAGAGGGAGGTTCTGTTTCAGCCCCACTCGATGAAAGCTTTGGTAGTGTAACATGGAGTTCCGATCCGTGGGTTTACGGAAAATGGTGGTTGTTACTTGACCTGCTTGTCTTTCGACCTTGACATCAAGGAAATGAATGCTTGTCCTGTCAAAGTTCCAGGTGAATTGTATGCGCTCACTGATGGTATTCCATGTATTCAAAAACTCCACAAGCGCTTGTTCAGTGCCTGACCATAACATAAAAATGTCATCAATGAATCTCAGGTAGAGTTTCCCACTGTCACTCCAAGCTGTTTGGTTCAGTATGTGGGTTTCCTCAAAAGACTTCATAAAGGTGTTGGCGTACGACGGCGCCGTACAATTGCCCATCGCCGTCCCGCAGAGCTGATGGAACCATTTGTCAGATACTGAGAAGTAACTATGGTATAAAGTGAAGACCAATAGTTCCATCAACAGTACCTGCAGGTCAGAATCAAGGTTGGAGTGGGAAAGTTCATGTTCGACCGCCATTAAACCCAGGTCATGGGGTATGGACGTGTATAACGAACACACGTCCACAGTGCAAAGTATCAGTTCTTGATCTATAAGACAGCTGGTGGCTTGTTGCAGTTTAATCAAAAAGTCAGTGGTATCCCTGACGTACGATCTTGTGTTCAATACAAATGGCTGTAGATATTTGTCTAAAAACTTTCCAGTGTTCTCATGAATGCTGCCTCTGGTAGAGACGATCGGTCTCATGGGTGGTTTAGAGGGGTGCTTGTGCACCTTCGGTAACATGTACAACACGGGAGGTTTGGGGTTGATGGGTGTGAGATACCGACGTGCTCGGTCATTGATGGTGCCATTGTCAAAAGCTTGGTTGATGATTTTCATGAGTGTACCCAAAAACTCATTGGTGGGATCGGCAGGTAAAGGAGCATAAGTATTGAGATCAGATGTGTGTATCTCAATCTGTTCGGTGTAATATGTAGCATCCATGATCACAAGAGCGCCGCCCTTGTCAGCAGTTTGGCAAACAATGGAAGAATTGTTGGCAATTTTCAATATCACATTTTTTTCTGCTCTGGTCAAGTTCTCACGTTTCCCCTTGGATTGAAAAGGTAATTTGGCTATGTCACTTTTGACAAGATTTTCAAATGTATCTATTATTTTGTGGCTCACGGGAGCCATAAAGGTACTGTGGGGACGTAGTCCTCTTAGCATGTCATCATCACGTGAAGGGGTAGTGACAACATTTTGAAAATAATGTCTCAAACGTACATTGCGTAGAAGTTTGAAGGTGCTCACTTCGAGTTCCAAAGTGTTGGTCTTTGTGGTGGGAACAAATGACTGGCCTTTTTGAAGCACACGAATTTCTTCCTTATCAAGCTGGGTCGATGAAATGTTAATCACCAAATTGTCATGCTCGTTTATCTGCGTCTGTTGACTTTCTTTGGTTTGGTCTGCTCTTTTTCGGCCTCTGCGGGTTTTGCCCCGCCGGGGTCGGTGATTTGATCCTGATCCAGTTCTAAAAAATGAACCGCAGAGCTTGAGGTGCCAGGTTGTTGTGTTGTTTCCTCAGTGGTTGGCCTGGTCGTTTTGCGTGTAGTTGAGTCACCATCAGATGACGAAGTTTCGGTAGCAGAATACGGATTATAAGGGCGATTAGGGCGTCGGCGGGCGTACACTTCTGCCCAAGTGTACACCTCGCCGAGCTTATAATCTATGGTGTCTCTCTTATATTTCCGAAATTTTCGTTCCTGTGTCTCACGTGTGTGCTTGTCCAGTTGGGCATTCACGTCCTCCAGCATTTTGGTCAGCTCCGCTGGATCGATGGCATTGTCGAGCTCGGTACGTACGGCCTTGATCTCTTGAGCCAGGTCTTCTAGTGTTTTGGATAATTCTTCCACTATGAGTAGGATTAAGTCCAACGAGCATTTGTTGAGAATGGCATACCACCTCTCAACAAATCTCGTGTTGTTTTTGCATAGTAAGGGTTTGAGGGGGACCCGTAGGCCCCTGGGGATCCGTTGGGCGCGGTGATACCGCACGAGAGTGCTTGCGTGTAGTTTTTGATTGGTTTCCTTTTTGAGTAGGTAAAGCAATTGCTTGAGATTACTTTCTGCGCTCCTGGAGCTGGTGGCAGTGGCAATGTCCTCCTGAATCATGTCATAGATTTTGTCGGCGTCCCCCGCCGTAAAGGCGAAGGTGTCAGCCTTGAGATCGGTCATGTTCTACACGTCACTACACTACACGCAAAACGACCAGGCCAACCACTGAGGAAACAACACAACAACCTGGCACCTCAAGCTCTGCGGTTCATTTTTTAGAACTGGATCAGGATCAAATCACCGACCCCGGCGGGGCAAAACCCGCAGAGGCCGAAAAAGAGCAGACCAAACCAAAGAAAGTCAACAGACGCAGATAAACGAGCATGACAATTTGGTGATTAACATTTCATCGACCCAGCTTGATAAGGAAGAAATTCGTGTGCTTCAAAAAGGCCAGTCATTTGTTCCCACCACAAAGACCAACACTTTGGAACTCGAAGTGAGCACCTTCAAACTTCTACGCAATGTACGTTTGAGACATTATTTTCAAAATGTTGTCACTACCCCTTCACGTGATGATGACATGCTAAGAGGACTACGTCCCCACAGTACCTTTATGGCTCCCGTGAGCCACAAAATAATAGATACATTTGAAAATCTTGTCAAAAGTGACATAGCCAAATTACCTTTTCAATCCAAGGGGAAACGTGAGAACTTGACCAGAGCAGAAAAAAATGTGATATTGAAAATTGCCAACAATTCTTCCATTGTTTGCCAAACTGCTGACAAGGGCGGCGCTCTTGTGATCATGGATGCTACATATTACACCGAACAGATTGAGATACACACATCTGATCTCAATACTTATGCTCCTTTACCTGCCGATCCCACCAATGAGTTTTTGGGTACACTCATGAAAATCATCAACCAAGCTTTTGACAATGGCACCATCAATGACCGAGCACGTCGGTATCTCACACCCATCAACCCCAAACCTCCCGTGTTGTACATGTTACCGAAGGTGCACAAGCACCCCTCTAAACCACCCATGAGACCGATCGTCTCTACCAGAGGCAGCATTCATGAGAACACTGGAAAGTTTTTAGACAAATATCTACAGCCATTTGTATTGAACACAAGATCGTACGTCAGGGATACCACTGACTTTTTGATTAAACTGCAACAAGCCACCAGCTGTCTTATAGATCAAGAACTGATACTTTGCACTGTGGACGTGTGTTCGTTATACACGTCCATACCCCATGACCTGGGTTTAATGGCGGTCGAACATGAACTTTCCCACTCCAACCTTGATTCTGACCTGCAGGTACTGTTGATGGAACTATTGGTCTTCACTTTATACCATAGTTACTTCTCAGTATCTGACAAATGGTTCCATCAGCTCTGCGGGACGGCGATGGGCAATTGTACGGCGCCGTCGTACGCCAACACCTTTATGAAGTCTTTTGAGGAAACCCACATACTGAACCAAACAGCTTGGAGTGACAGTGGGAAACTCTACCTGAGATTCATTGATGACATTTTTATGTTATGGTCAGGCACTGAACAAGCGCTTGTGGAGTTTTTGAATACATGGAATACCATCAGTGAGCGCATACAATTCACCTGGAACTTTGACAGGACAAGCATTCATTTCCTTGATGTCAAGGTCGAAAGACAAGCAGGTCAAGTAACAACCACCATTTTCCGTAAACCCACGGATCGGAACTCCATGTTACACTACCAAAGCTTTCATCGAGTGGGGCTGAAACAGAACCTCCCTCTGTCTCAACTGATGCGTGTCAAACGCATCGTTACTTCGGAAGCAACCTGTTTGGTGGAAATGAACAATATGGTTGAGAGGTTTAAGGCTCGTGGCTATCCGCCACAAACTTTACAACAGGCACTTACCCGGTGTGGGAACATGACTCGAGACGAACTCCTACAGGTTCGCACTAAACCTGTTACTTCTAGAATGGTAGTGGTATCTAAGTACACAGTTCTCAGCCAACAGTTCAGAAACATCATTTCCAAACACTGGGAAGTATTGAGTCTGGAACCAGATTTCCAGGGAGCCTTCGCACAAAAACCTATGTTCGCCTACACAAGGGGCAGGAACTTAAAGGAAATGCTATCCAAACCCAAATCCGACAGTCAACCTGTTGTCTACAAGGGTCTGCGCCCTTGTCATAATTGCAGCAACTGCCACAATTGCATCCAGGGTAACATTGTCAATCACCCCATGAAAGGGTACCCCATAAAACTACAGGTGAATGCCACGTGCAATTCCATGAATGTCATCTACCTCTTGAAGTGTCCTTGTGGCAAGTGTTATGTGGGACACACTGAACGGAAAATTAGGACACGCTTGTTAGAACACAAGAGCAATATCAGGACTGGGAACATGAGATCTACTGTTGCTACTCACTTTTTGGAACAAAACCACTCTATCGCTCAATTGAAATATCTCATCCTTGAGCAAGTTCCAGTGACACATGAGAACAAAAAAACTTTATTGAAGAGAGAAAACTTTTGGATTCGTTACATGGCGACCATGCAGCCGCACGGGCTCAATGACCGCATGGAATTTTTGTGTTATTTGTGATTTTTATGTTCGTGTTGCACTATATTTGTCCTGTATTCTTATGAATATCGTGCGTTTTTATTTTTTGTTTACTCTTGTATGTACTTTCCCTTGATCTTTTGTTCACTTTTCACTTTTGTGTTCATCTTGGTACACCTTACTGATGACCGTGGGTCTTTTTTCCTACTGTTTATTTGTTGAGTCTGGTTTCACCACTCCAAGATGGCGCTTATACTTTGTCACACTGTTGTCCATCTTCCATGTTTACACGCAGTCTTTCATACTTTAGCTGCACCCTTCCGGCACGTTCACTTCGTGATCCGGCACCGTCAACAGGGTTTGCGTTTGCCTAACATTCACTGTAAGTACCTCTGTCCGGGGGACTCATTTATTTGTAATGATACAACTTTGACGGTCTTCTCGACCGCGTGTGATACTGTGTGGCTATTCTGGTGTTTAACGCTCTGGTTAGCGGGATCTTGGTAATTTTTCTTCACGTTCCCTTAACTTGATTTATCACCGCTCCGTTTTCGTACTGTGATTCACTGGGTTCGACCTTCTGTTGTCACGTAGCTGGTTTGAGCCTTTTTAGATTTTTCATTCTTTGAGTTCACGTGGCGGTCCGTTTTCACACTCGTGGTTTCACCATTTACTGTGATCGCATGCTTCTTGGGAAATCTGGCTGTTCTATCGAGCACACTGTGTTTTCTATTTTGATATGTTTGTGAGATGATATATGGTTACGCATGCAGGTCATTGATGACATTTGAATTGGATTTGATGATGGCTATTTCTTTTTGTTTGTAGAGTGATCCCCTGAGGAAGGGCTTTTGGTTTAGCCCGAAATGCATTGGGATTCATAAATTGCTGATCTTCTTTCTGTTGATGACAAACTTCTTTTGGATTTGGATCACGATGTTTGATACATGAATTTAATGTACACACACTGAATTTTGATGAACCAGTAAATCATATGGATTGAACATGTGTGAATTCTGCTTCAAATCATTAGACCTGTGTGTCTTTTCTACGCTGTGCACCAGGGGGTCTACCTCTCAACAGGGGTAGCCTTGTATTAGTCCATTGTTCCTTGAACCAGAAGCCAAGCTGAAATTCCATCCATGTCCCAGTGTTGCTTCTGCATGTTTGTCAACATTCTCAGGGTCCATGGGGGGCAAGATTGCCAGCACAGCAATGCAGCACATCACCAAATATGGCAGGACATCGCCATGTGCTTCAGGGATGTGGGTGTGTCATGAGCGCTTGGAAGATCTCTGGTGCCAGGCATGTCTGAAAGCACAGGATGTTTTGGGAGTATCCGATCAGCTGCATACACAGTATGTCAGGCTCACACATCTGCATAGAAGGATCCTGAAAACAGCCTGGCTCACCTTTCATTCTCATCTGGAAGCAAATTTGCTGCAGAGAGGGAATAAGTCAGATATTCATCAATAAGCATAGTTTTATATATGGTTTGAAAGTCTCGTCCAGCTTTTTCTCATGTTTTTTGTCTTTTGTTCATGTCCATGTTACATGCACTTTATGTTGTCCGGTAAAATAATGTGTTGATTGTTTACATTTTTGATTGCCATTTGACCTATTTGAAAGATGATTGTCTTCACATTAAGTAATGTACATAAAACCCTTACACGCAGATATGACACAGACTAGCAGACATCTCAGACATTTTGACATAGTTAGGACTATAAATGGTCATTATAAACTAATGGCCATGCAATAAACACTCATAAGAATCCAAAATTAGAGTCCTGAATGTAGTTATACATGCCCCACTCATCGTTCATCTGAAAGCAGTGAGTCAGATGTATGCTTCTGTTTGCCATCATAAGTGACTGTAAAGGTGCTATTGCTCACGTTATCTGTGTATCCCATGAATCAAAGGGCGCATGCAAAAAAAGTAATGATATATGAGGGTGAAGGAATGTGCTGTATATGCTTATTGCTTTAAAATAGGCAACACCTGTCAAAAATTAAAAGTGTAACTAAACTAAACTTGCTTTCCAAAGGGGAGTGGTCTGCTTGGCAGTGTCACTCTTTCCCACTTTTACTGTTTTGTTTTATTCTAAATTGTCAATGTACTTGAAGTAGTTGGCTTAAGGACTCATATTTTGTTGTCTTTTGTCGACACTCATTTTATGAATACAGTGCAGGCTAAACCAGGGAAGAGCAAAGCAAGGTGAAGAAAAGAAAGACTTCAACTCATGTTCAGGCATTGGAGGATTCCAGCTCTGATCCTGAGGACGTGGGACCTTCCACCAGCAGGCATAGCGTGCCCATCCGGTCTCAATCAAACATTCTTCTGGAGGAGGTTGTTGAGAGCACTGAGGGGGTGGTATAGCCAGGGCGGTTCCTGTATGAGGGCGTTGGGAGCGTATCCCACCAGTCTTGGAGGAAGAAGAAGACCGCGATAGGAAGACTGGTCTGACGGACTCATATTGTCCAGTCTAGAAGTAGCAGTGCAGCACAGCAATGTACAAACACACACTGGGCATGTGAGGTGGACGACTTCAATGTCGACCAAATCCCACATGCGCAGTGTGCATCTGTGAGACAGAGGAGAGGGCAGTCAGGCGCTGCTTAAAGCAGCAGCTTTTCCAGGGCTTCGATCAAGTTATATGATCGCCCTGCTCTATTGGGTAGGTTGAGTATTTCCTTCCAGGATCCCACCTCCTCCTCTGACTGGCTGACCCTTGATACTGTCAGCTTATGAGAATAGGGGGTGGTATTTTGGTGGGACAAAGTATGTCACATGTCCCTTCATAAATGTTAATGAAGCCTTTTGCTCTTAAGTTCTCTATCTTTTGCATCTCTCCATCTTCTCTCTCAGGCCGGCCAATCGTCTTCTGACCCACCTGCTATCAGAACTGGGAGTATTCGTTGAGGTCTAGTACAGTCTCTTTAGGCCTGTGGTGGGCCAATATGTCCCTCCTTCCTACATCAGCTGCAGCTGGGAGACACCTCTCAGAGAAACGCCATTAGAGCCGCAAGCCGAAAGCGGTGAGTACTAGTATCCTTTGCCTCCTCTGTCAAGCTGCCTTAGAGACCGGAGTCACTGCCTAGCGTCATCTGTGTTCAGGTTAGGTCATCTCTCCTTATTCCCTCCCTCCAGCCCCTCAAATATCTCTTCGGGGCCCTTATCAGCTCTTTTCTCACAACCCCCCTTCCAACTCCCCGTCACAGACGTTCTTATATGCAATGGTAGTCAGGAGAGGAATAGCGCTGTGTGGCCCCTGGGCGAGCGTTAGGCCCGCAGCTGGAAGTTGCTCAGGAGAACCTTGAATAATAAACTGATTCAAAAATGGCTGCCTGCACATCGGGAGAGGTAAATAGTCTAGGTGCTGAATGTGTGGCGTGAATGTTTGTTTAAATGTGTGTGCGTCAAAGTGCAATGCAAGCATGCAAACGTGAATGTGTGCGGTTGTGACCAGGCCCTTTGAATTGCTTATCTGATGGGAGCTCGTTGATAGAGGAAAGTGCAAAACGCTTTTCTTTTAACATTTTCAATAAGGTATGTTGAGGGAAAGGCAAAAAAATATTTTATGACAGCTTGAAGCTGTAAAAAGCACACTTTTCCACCAAATTTCTCAAAAACATGTTAGCTGGGAGAAATCAAAGGAAGGCAAGCTAGGATACTTATTTACGGTCCACCACTTTCAAAGTTCTCCAGCCGCCTCTTGGTACAGCTGGACACCACTACTTTCCAGGAGGAGTCGGACGATGGACTTCTCCTGAGCCAAAAACAGTGACATCAGTGGTGTCTCAGGAAGAGGGCTCAAATTTACATAGGTTCACTACATATACTGGAAAAAGGAGAGCTTCTGCAAACAAAGTTGGGTTCAATAATGAAAGCATGCAAAATAGAGGGACTTATGGAGATCCCAGGGCAGGCTTCAGTGCTGGTGGCTCCCGGTGCGACAATGTTTGTTGGCGCCCCACATGCATGGCGGAGGTGCTGACCACCTCCACCACGGATTACCTCAACACCACTTTTAACAGTGCCCCTCAAGTCTCCATAATCATTATCTTGCAGATGCATTTAATTAGTGATACAGCGCCACTCATACCAGTGTAGGGTGTCAGAGCATTTGCATCACACACACATTACACAGAAGCAATCAATCATACGTGTGTAAATCAGCTTATAGGAAATGTCACATAAACCAGAGGACAACAAGGTGTAGGAGTCACGTCATCCATACTGGTAGGCAGTATAGTTTGAGTGCTTGGTCTGGAGGAGCACAAACTCAGAATTGAAAACGAAACACCATTGTTGGGGGTTCTCTTCAATAATAAGAATCAGTTTCTACCCAAATGAACCCTTTTGCAACATTAATCTATGCTCTAATCTATACTTTTCAGTGTGCGTGCAGTTCTTAGACGACAGTAAATAATTCACTGTTCTATATTAGGATTTTAACTTATAAACTGCAAGTAGCAAAAGGATATTTCTTAGAAAAGCGGTAACACACTGACCTATCTATTTGCATTACATGCACTTTGTGATCTGCATGATACACATTCTTTGCAGCAGGCATATTAATCCTCTGGGCTATTTTTGGATCAGTCAAACACTTAACTAGACAAAACTCTGATCTCTCTCCAGGAAAAACATTAATCACCATAGTTATTTTGACATTTGTATTGTTGCCTGGAAATTGGTAGAGGCAAAGTACATGGCAGCAGGAGCTTTGAAAACCCCAAATGAACATGCAAACACAGCATCCCCAAAAGTAAGCACCCAGTGGGATGGCACTGGGAGCACCGCCCTAGAGCCGGCCCTGGAAGATCCTACTCAATTTTTTTTATTATATGCCTACTCTAAAGTCTTTGATAAGCGTGTTTATGGTCATCTTGAAAACTTGGCCAAGGGGAATAAATATCCATCGAACAAGGAGGCTGTAGACCAGAAATGAGCATGCAAGCTCATATATGTTCCTTAAATAATTTTATAAGAGTCAACCATTCATGGTTCACTGTCGGCTTGGTATGTTGCCTTTCATTAGGGTTTTGATTCTGTGGACCACACCACACAAAAAGCTAGATGTACTTTGTATTCCATATGGCCTTGTCTCTATAATTATTTTTGGGTTTACAGTCTAAGATACCTTAAAAAAGTGAGCTAACCTAAAAGACGTGGGGCAAGATGTACTAAGCACTGGTCGCAAGCAACCAGTATTTGTGCGATAAATGTAGTATTTTGAAAATCGACCTATGTACAAATAGGATGGAACACAAAATATTGAATCGTTATGGGTCACCATTCAACCAAACTCATGGAAATTAATGAGGTAGTTCGCAAATAGCAACCACTATGATTTGCTGCCATCACAGGGATGGTGACGTACTGCGGTCAGCAGACCACTATGTCTGTGATTGTTTTTAAATAAGCAAGTTTCTTTTTTGTTTGCTTAAGATGAGGCAGTGGTCCAGTAGACTACAGACTTCTCTGAAAACAAACTTTTTATTATGTTCACAAAGGGCAAGGGCTGATAACTCCTTTGAGGTGTTGGTAAAATGTCAAAGTTTTGCAACCGGATTTCGATTGCAAAACATTGGGACATAGCATATCACTTTCAAAACACATTTAGCAATCAGACACACTTTTCTGAATCGCCAAATGTGTACTGTATATTTAAATAGGTCTTTTGTTCTTAAATAATCTGATTTACCGATTCAGAGGATTTATTAATGCTAATATTCTTTCTACATTTGACATCCTATTCCTAATGGCCTCCAACAAGGTTGTATATACATGCAATACCAAGTTTTGTTAGCATAATGCCATAAACGTTGAACGGATGACTTAGCATACAAAAGCCCAGCATCTAAGTAGGCTCAGCTGTGGGGTAGCAAATGCGCCCCATGTCCTACATTACCAAGAGAAGCACGGCTACCGGACAAAGGGGAAGACATTGCACTCATTTTGCAAAGGCTAAAATGTAAATGGATAACAAAATCCATCTTTATGGTCAATGGACTAAATACCACAGAGGAATGGTGCAGTTGTGTTACAAATCAGTCCTCAGGATCGGTTTGTTGATAGGTAAGCCCACCTCTAAATCCAGCCAATGCTTGAATAGCCATAATGGCACAGAGCGTTGACTGGATTAAGTGAGGGGATAAAAAGAAAAGAACGGGAAGGAAAGGAAGGGGACAGCAGGGAGGGAGATCTGAAAGACACAACCAGAACACACACATAAGACTAGTTGCTATGTTTTAAACATTATACAGCTCTAAACAATACTATAACAAGCTATACCTGAAAAAAGAAGAATAAAGCCTTGTAGATGTGTAGAGGCAACATAGGGGTTTGGTACGGTGTAACTAAAGAAGGTACAAAATACAAGAGCATATGAGAGATCCCTGGGAATGGAATTATAGCTTTCACATATCAATCCAACAATACATGACATAGGACATACCTAATGAGTGACTCCACTAAACCTCACAGGGGAAGAGTGTAGACCACACCTCCAGAACCCCTGTTAATAGAAGAGCCAATATACAGTTAACACCTTAATCCAATTAAAGCAAATAGTGTTTCTGCACACATTATATTCCCCCACAAGGCTCCACAGGAACTCCTGAAGTTCAATACACCAGCTAATACTTCTTAGTTGGTTAAATGACTTAATTCAATTCAAAAGGCAAGAAAACAGAACTGGGACATATGCTATCCAATGTCTGATAGCACACACAAAACCACCACCGTTGGCCGACAATACCAACCGAGCCAAATCCAAAGTTACTTAACAGCACAGCTCCTGACACACGATAACCCCGTATCGCATTCTAGAGAAGCTAAACAGGAACACTATTCGAGAGTAGCGGTTGGCTATGAAGCCCCGTTGTGCAAGGCACCCTTACCGCACCAGGAACGAAGAATCCACCTCTGAGACTTATCCGGACAGGAATTCCCGACACCGATCCCCCGGCTGCCATTCTTTTAAACGAGATCCTCACGGGAATGCAGCGCGTCGCGGAGGATCATGGGAACAGTAGTTTTTTCACGGAGAATGCCTGGATATGTAGTTCGCAAACCGCGAACATGACAGTACATCCCTCTCTCAACAGCGGGGTCACGGGCCCGGCTTCGCGGGACATCTCCGATGAAAAGCAGACACCAGCTTGGGGGCATGGACACCCAGCGCAGGCTCCTACGAGTTCTCTTCCGGCCCGTACCCCTTCCACGACACCAGATACCACAATTTACTCCTCCGATACTTGGAGCCCAGAATCCATCGAACCTCATACTTCATCTCACCCTGCACCAGCACTGGGGATGGGCGAAGGTGGCCTCTGGAGAAGGAAGGTTTCAATAAAGAGACATGAAACACCGGATGGATGCGGAGATGGGAAGGGAGTTTAAGTTTCACCGCCACCGGGTTCTCGCGTTTCAGCACCTTATAAGGTCCAATGAATCTTGGGTTAAACACACTGTGTTTCCTGAAACGCAGATTCCTCGTGGACAACCACACCTCATCCCTTGCACAGTACAGCGGACCTTGCCTCCGATGTTTATCAGCAGCAGCCTTGTACTTGAGCTTCACAGCCCGCAACTGATCCTGCGCTTTCACCAGAGTCTCCTTAATATGGGCCACCCTATGCGCCACCCCTGGAAGCAGGGAGTCTGATTTCGGCTGCACAAAAGGAAGAAAACGAGGGTGTCTGCCATACACACAATAGAATGGAGTGTTCTTGGTGGAACCGTGCTGGGCGTTGTTGTAAGCCACCTCTGCCAGCCACAAGTAGTCCACCCAATTTTCCTTATCATTATCCACATAGCATCTCAAGTACTGTTTAAGAGTCGGGTTCACCCGTTCAGTCTGGCCATCGGTTTGTGGGTGAAAACTGGGGGAAAGGGCGGAGTTTACATGCAATGAAGAACACCATTTCTTCCAAAATTGAGCAGTAAACTGCGACCCCCTGTCTGACACAATGACACTTGGTAGGCCATGTAACCTCACCACGTTAACCAGAAGTAGTACCGCCAACTGACCTGCTGAAGGTACTTGTTTACAGGCCACGAAATGCCCCATCTTGGACAGATAATCGACCACCACCATAATGGCCGTACAACCCTTGTCAGTTGGCAGACCTACGATGAAATCCACCGAAATCCAATCCCAAGGGATCGTCGGAGTAGGGAGAGGCTGCAGCAACCCCTGCGGGCTGGCGTGGTCAGATTTCATCCTTGCACATTGAGCACATGCAGACACCCATCTTCCAATATCAGGCCTCACAGATGGCCACCAGAACTGTCTCAGTACACGCTCCAGAGTCTTGGCAACACCGAGATGTCCTGCACTAGGTGACTCATGGCACCATTCGTAAACCTGCTTTCTCAAGGCCCGGGTAGGTACCAGCAACCTGTCTTGAAACACTGGCAGGCCCCCATGCAGCTTCCATTCCTGATGACACCCGAGCCAAGTCTTCCAGACAAAGGTGTCCACCCCTTTCCTGACATCCCTCAAAAAGGTATCAGGTTGCAATACACACACCACTCTATCCGGAGCCACGATGCTAGCCTCAGTCTTCTCCGCATAAGGGGAACAGGATGACTGGCGGGTGAGAGCGTCTGCCTTCTTATTGTCAGCTCCAGGGCGAAACGTAATGATGAAATTAAATCCCGAGAAAAACATCATCCACCGGAGCTGTCGGGGTGACAGATGTCGCGCAGCAGACATGAATTGTAAATTCCTGTGATCGGAATAAACAGTAACCACATGCCGAGCACCCATGAGGAAGTGTCGCCATTCCTGAAAAGAGTCACATATGGCCAGCAACTCTTTTTCGGCGATGTGCTAGTTCAGTTCAGCCGGATTCAACTTACGAGACATATATGCCACCGGGTGTAACTGACCCGTATCCGTATGGCGTTGAGATAAGATAGCCCCAATCGCGACCTCCGAGGCATCCGCCTCCACGGTATAAGGCTTGTCCGGGTCAGGATGGGACAATACAGGAGCCGATACAAACGCCTCCTTGAGGGCCACGAAGGCAGACTGCGCATCCTCAGACCACATGAATCCCTTCCCTTTTCGCAGTAGCTGAGTGATAGGCGCCACCAACCGAGAGAACTGATTGATGAAATGCCTATAGAAATTGGCGAAGCCTATGAAACTTTGGACATCACGTACATTGGTTGGAATAGGCCAATTCCTTACCGCCACCACCTTCCTCTCCGCCATCTCCTGCCCCTCCGGACTCAACATGACCCCCAAAAACTCCACAACACGAACATGGAAATCACACTTACTAATTTTGCAGTACAGATGGTTAGCCTGCAAAATAGTAAGCACCTCAGCAACGTGTTGACAATGCAAAGACTCTGTTTCCGAATAGACCAGAATATCGTCTATATAGACAATCACAAAACGGTCCAAGATGCCACGGAACACGTCATTCAAAAAGTATTGAAAAGCCGCAGGGGCATTGCAGAGCCTGAAGGGCATCACTCTGTATTCAAAGAGTCCGTATCTGGTCTTGAATGCCGTCTTCCATTCGTCCCCACTGCGCATGCGGACCAGATGATAAGCCCCCTTCAAGTCGAGCTTTGTAAAAATAGTGGCCTTTTTTACCTGCTCCAATAAAACACTAACCAGGGGCAAAGGGTACCTGTTCTTAATGGTAATGGCATTCAATGCTCGAAAGTCCACACACGCGCGCAGCTCTCCATTAACTTTAGGTATGAAAAATGGAGGCGTGACGGCTGGGGATTTGGAAGGGCGGATAAAGCCTATTTCTAGCAGTTTGTCCAGATACTCTCGGAGATGCCGGTTTTCGGGTTCCGTTAAGGCATAGATCCGCCCACAGGGGATGGTTGCACCTGGGACCAGATCAATTTGACAGTCGTACTGTCTATGCGGAGGCAGCCCCTCTGCTTGTACTTCATTGAACACCTTGACAAATGAAAGATACTCCGCAGGGAGCTGAACGCATTTTTCCGCAGCTGTGGTGATACAAGACCCACCTAATAAGGCTTGAGCAGGTTTCGTGGTTTCCCAAAAACAATGATGCAGACAAAACTCTGAACTCATGTGCACTGTTCTAGTGTCCCAGTCTATACTCGGGTTATGTCTCTCCAACCATGGTAACCCAAAAATGATGCCATATTGGGGAGCCCTGATGACCCCAAACGTAAGAAGCTCATAGTGTGTGTCCTCAAATATCACCTCGATATCTCCGGTTTCATAAGTAATGGGACCCATGCTTAGCTTCCTCCCATCCACAGCGTACACTTCCTCGGGCGTCTCCTTTTGCACCAGAGTAATGCCCAGGCGTCGGGCCTCTTGTAAGTCAATAAACATGCCTGTTGCCCCTGAATCCACCATTGCTGAGGTTACTACTGCTTTCCCAGCCAGCATCAATACTATGGACACAAAAAGATGGTTTGTCACCTGTTTCGATCTGCCACTCAATGAAGGGACATAGAGAGGACTCCAAGAAACCCCTTCTTGTTTCCTAGAGTCTATTAGTTTTCCGATGCCTTTTCTGCCTCGGCAGCGGCCACCCTGTTACCCCGGAATTGGTTTGATTTAGGTTTCACGGGACACTCCCTCACATAATGGCCCTTCTTCCCACAATATAAGCAGAGGCCCTGCTTTCGTCTTGATTCTCTTTCGACCGGTGTCAATGCGGATCTCACGGCCCCTATCTCCATAGGCTCTGAAGAGGAAGCTGGAGTCCCTTCCTTGGCAACATGTGTCTCAACCCCTGGTTTCCTCCGATTGTCTCCTTTCCTCTCGCCCAAACGATGGTCTAAACGCAGGGCTAAATTAATCAAGCCTTCACATGTGGTGGGCTGCGGGTCAATTTGTGCTATTACGTCTTTAAGTTCATCGTTTAAACCTTGATGAAACAAAGAAGCCTGTTTGTTTTCGGGCCATGTGGTCTCTGTCACTAGACGCCTGGAAGCATTCAAGTATGTAACCAGATCCTTTTTTCCCTGCCGTAATTCCAACAATTCCCTATCTGCTGTATATGAATCGGCCCTTCTGTCGAATACTCTCCGAAATTCTGTTTTAAACGCTTCCCAATCATGTAACAAGGGATCATTGTGATTTACTAAGGGGACCGCCCACTGTGCTGCATTCCCCGCCTGATTAGTGGGAAAAGACCTAGGTTTGCATGAATAATGCAACGCTATCTGGGTAAGGAACACCTGAACCTTCTCTGAATCCCCAGAAAACGCTCAGGTGAAGCTAAGGGAACAGACACTGGCATCTCCACCACCACAGGCTGAGGCTGCTGCGCGCCCCCTGCATCAAAAGGATTGCGTTGGACACCATCCACCCGTGCCCGTACGTCCGCAGTCTCTAACCGAGACGCGGCTACTTCTAACTGCAACGCACCCAGAGCCTCTATCACATCTTCCATCGTGGCCATACCTGCACAACCCGACCGGGAGGACAATAATTCGTGGGTCGGGAATTCTGTTACAAATCAGTCCTCAGGATCGGTTTGTTGATAGGTAAGCCCACCTCTAAATCCAGCCAATGCTTGAATAGCCATAATAGCACAGAGCGTTGACTGGATTAAGTGAGGGGATAAAAAGAAAAGAACGGGAAGGAAAGGAAGGGGACAGCAGGGAGGGAGATCTGAAAGACACAACCAGAACACACACATAAGACTAGTTGCTATGTTTTAAACATTATACAGCTCTAAACAATACTATAACAAGCTATACCTGAAAAAAGAAGAATAAAGCCTTGTAGATGTGTAGAGGCAACGTAGGGGTTTGGTACGGTGTAACTAAAGAAGGTACAAAATACAAGAGCATATGAGAGATCCCTGGGAATGGAATTATAGCTTTCACATATCAATCCAACAATACATGACATAGGACATACCTAATGAGTGACTCCACTAAACCTCACAGGGGAAGAGTGTAGACCACACCTCCAGAACCCCTGTTAATAGAAGAGCCAATATACAGTTAACACCTTAATCCAATTAAAGCAAACAGTGTTTCTCCACACATTATATTCCCCCACAAGGCTCCACAGGAACTCCTGAAGTTCAATACACCAGCTAATACTTCTTAGTTGGTTAAATGACTTAATCCAATTCACAAGGCAAGAAAACAGAACTGGGACATATGCTATCCAATGTCTGATAGCACACACAAAACCACCACCGTTGGCCGACAATACCAACCGAGCCAAATCCAAAGTTACTTAACACACAGCTCCTGACACACGATAACCCCGTATCGCATTCTAGAGAAGCTAAACAGGAACACTATTCGAGAGTAGCGGTCGACTATGAAGCCCCGTGGCGCAAGGCACCCTTACCGCACCAGGAACGAAGAATCCACCTCTGAGACTTATCCGGACAGGAATTCCCGACACCGATCCCCCGGCTGCCATTCTTTTAAACGAGATCCTCGCGGGAATGCAGCGCATCGCGGAGGCTCATGGGAACAGAAGTTTTTTTCCCGGAGCATGCCGGGATATGTAGTTCGCAAACCGCGAACATGACAAGTTGTGTTGCAAGGCTTGATGACGAAAATGTGTCACCCACTGCCAGTCCCGACTCAAGTGCTGGGAATGGGATTGTCACGTTGGGACTCTACGAACTAATATGCAATGGAACCACACTAATGTCTAATTGTGCCTATGGAATAATGAGACTAGCTGAAAGCTCTAATTATGTGTTTATTATTGTGACTTGTATGTATATAAAAAGCATTCAGATTGTAGCAGTTTTTACTGTTGAATTATCACACAAATGATATGTTCTTATGTGCATTATGCAACATGAAATTCTGTCACACTGCTCCACTGCTTCTCTCATGTATGCACTACATGTTGTGGCATCTGGAGCCCCCGACTCATGTTCAATGGGATTAAGAGGCCGATCACTGCACCAACTAATGCGAATGATTCTTTTTTTAGAACAGGACGGTCGTCACTGACGGTGACGACTGACTGCTTGGAATGTACAACTCATTCCACCAAGCCTCTCTTTCACACTGGTTGCTTAAGCAAGGATCGGTGCGCCTCACACTCAAAACATGATTCTATGGATAGTGACGGTCGAAAGCACTGTGCTGATGCACCCCACCCAGCCTGCAAGGCTTTCATTAATACACGAAACCGGTTGTGGTTCCCTGGAACTTCAGGTACGCTTCCTGCAGCCTGTTCCTCCCAGCACTCTAACATCTATCCAGATGTCTCAAGTTTATGGTCACCCATTAAGGTGTCTTGGATGTATGCTTATTTTTGCACTCCAGGGTAAGTCTTTTGAAGCCTTCTCAAGTCTGGCTATTATCAGTCCCACATATTTTTAGTATTAAATATATTTTTAATGCCATATTGCAGGTAAACTCAAACCCCTGAATAAATGCATTCCTTATTTTATTATCACTTGTGTGTGTAGCTACAATTATGTTATCCCACAACTAGTAGAGGACTAGCCGGTCCCTACAACCAATAGACTGGCCTTCAAAGGTACTCACATACACTTACTATTGCATGCAATGTGGTTGACCACACATCTAGAGGACTAGAATTCCTGTGAATGATAAACAAAGCTATAAGAAGCATCATAATTGCAGGCAAACACCCCAAGGGCAATGAGTGTTTAATTTGATTCTATGCTAGATATGGGAGTCTTTCAGGAATGCCCATACTGCAAACATACAATCAAAAGATTCAACCAATTAGAACGTATTGCTGCACAGGCCTTGTACCGGAAAAACCTTCTAACTATACATTTATTGAAGCTAAACTTTTAAGAATAACATTTGGCTTACCTAATTCTATTGGAGTGGAAGTGATGATGATTTCGGAGTGCACAGTTCTAAATATACAGACCCACGGGGAAACCTGTGATGATCCTAAATGCCTGTGCAGAGGTTTCAGGTAGCTAATGTTTCTTTTAGGAACTGGGGAAAACAGGGAAAATGGGGAAAGAATACTAGGACTGGATTCGCCCTCTAGGTAAATTTGTATCAATTGGTAGTGCCGATGGGGGACCTCTACCAAGTAACCTAAAGCACTTTTATGGAATATGGACCAGCTGTACAGTAAATAAAATGCAGCTGTCAAAAGACTGAAATGTGGTAGATCAAGGAACCCGAAAGACTAGGAAGAAGGATAGATCGAGGCTTACCTGTTGTAATGGCGGAATGTGCTGTAACAAGCCAGAAAACAGATGGGTCCAAACTGAGAATCAAAACATCAGCAGGAAAAACAAGTGGCCTGATCCACAAACTGCACTTTGTAGTATGTTTTGTAGTACCGCACTAGCACTACAAAACTTACTACAAACTGCTATTCACAAACTGTACTTTTGTATTAGCCTACACTGTTAGAGTAACTTAGATGTGTAACTTGTACTTTTGTAGAAACTTTCACATTTGTAGTAAGTCCAACACTACACATGGCCAACCACTGGTATTACAACACACTCCCACAGAAAATAATTGAGGTAGGGATTTAAAATAAAACTCCATAAGCAATTTTTTTTAATTTGAATTAGATTATGTCAAATAGTTAAAAATATAAATGAATGTTAAAAAATATATATAAATAGTACATATTTATTTTTTATTATACAATATTAATAACCTATTTTGAATTTAAAACATGTCACATTAAATGTTACATTAATTTTAAATCCTTTTATAATCACTTTTCATAACTTTTAATGTGTAGTAATATGTTTTCCCCTTAAGGTAGGAATCTATCTTTGAATTTAAACTTCAGAAAGATAAATATCATTTATTGTAATGTTTCCTTTAAGGTTTTAATTAAAATGTAGTTAATAGTGCTCTAGCATGTTTTACTATTTTGTTCTACATATAAAGTAGATATATATACATTAATATTTAGCATAAAAATGTTTTCAGTGTTTATTTTTAGTTAAAAAAATTTTTTATTTCCCTTATACTTTACCATTCGGAGATCTTCAGCCTGCCTTCTTTGTCTCCCTTTGGTAAAGTAGTGTGGAAAATGGTTTCTTGTCACAGGAACTTTCAAGTCATGTGCTGCTTTTGGCTGAAAATGTAATGACATTTGTTGACATATTTAAAGTAAGCCGAATATAAAACTATAGTATCCACAAATCAACATAACAGGGCAATTACAACAAGACAGTCAAAACGGAACGCAACACCAACTGCAGTGCAATAAAACAAACTCACATTGAAATAATGTAGCACAAATACACAACAGTACAAAATACAACAGAACACATCATTACCACAACAAAAAGGGACACAACAAATATTCATAAACTTTCTTGTCACGAATAACCACCTCCAGAATCAGAATCCTGTTTTCATATGAGGGTGATAATCGATGTTTGAAGCAGACACTACCTCAACCTACAACCAAGGACATGAAATAGCACCAGTCAAAGATGTTTTGTGATCTGGCTCAACATGCATGGTATTGTTCCATAGACAATGTAAAATGCATTGACATCCCCTAAGATTTGACTTTAGTAAAATTTAACTTTTTCTGAAGTTTTAGGGAGGAATGCTTGCAGCAGCAGAAATGCAGGTTTACTTCACACACTTAATGGCTAGAGCATAAGCACATGAGTGCAAATTACACTATCACATATCAGGTAACGCATAGTTAACATAAAGCTTTTGCAAGTATGAGAGACAAAAAATGGAAAACCACAAATTAACACACTGCTGATGCCATCCCAATCACATTGAAAGATGCTGTACCCAATAAGGACGCACGTTTACTGACCAATAGATAATGGTCACATAGGAAGTAGATCCTGTTTCTTTGTCTTTTCCCCCTGATTTTGTTTTCCCCTCATGCTGCACTTGTTCATGGTTTCTCAACCATGAGGCATTGTTGGAGGTGCCATCTTCTGGGGGGGGGTCAACAATTTCCACATCCTCTTCAGCGATAGAGGTCAGACAGATGGCAGCTTGTAAGAGTGCAGCCTTCTCTCTTGGGTTTGACCACAAAGCTCCTCTCATGGATGGCATGGCATCAGTGTCAGGCTCTTAGTTCCCAAGAAGTGCTATAGAAATATGAAGTAAGTTGAAAATCAGGCATTAAAGACTGTGAGAAGACTATTGCAGGATGTATTTCACATTAGCTGTCAAAAACACGTGTCACTTTAGCACAGTTACATTGCAGATTATCAGCCATATGAAGTTAATAGTTGATCCATTCATGACCCTCCAAATAATATAAGCCACCATCTAAACTTTTACATCCACAGATGCTCTCTTAGTGGCCATGCCCCTTGATGTCAGCTGATGTACAGTATGAGGCACACAGAATCACATGCTATGATATTGTGAGGAGGGTTGTTTATAGCACAGTACATGACGCAGATTCATCACCTTGTCATCCGCTATAAATAATGGTGTCACTATTGGGCAGCACGCCGAGATCAACGCCCTTCTGAAGAAGCCCAAGGCGGACCCCAAAGACCTCAAAAACTTCCGGCCTATCTCCCTGCTCCCGTTCCCGGCGAAAGTGACAGAGAAGATTGTCAACAAACAGCTAACCCGCTACCTAGAAGACAACAACATCCTGGACCCTTCCCAATCCGGTTTTCGCAGCAACCACAGCACCGAGACCGCCCTCATCGCCGCAACTGATGACATCAGGATCCTGATGGACAAAGGAGATACAGCTGCCCTCATCCTCCTGGACCTATCAGCAGCCTTTGACACAGTCTGCCACCGCACCCTATCAGCACGCCTCCATGACGCCGGAATTCAAGAGAAGGCCCTGGCCTGGACCACATCCTTCCTCTCCAGCAGAACCCAGAGCGTCCGCCTCCCACCCTTCCACTCAAAAACCACTGAGATCGTCTGCGGCTTCACACAGGGATCCTCCCTCAGCCCGACGCTGTTCAATATCTACATGGCACCGCTCGCCCACGTCGCACGACAACATAACCTCAACATCATCTCCTACGCCGACGACACCCAGCTGATCATATCCCTCACCGAAGACCCCCACACCGCCAAAGCCAACCTCCACAGAGGAATGAAGGTCGTAGCCGACTGGATGAAGGACAGCATACTGAAGCTGAATTCAGACAAGACGGAGGTCCTCATTCTCGGACCCACCCCATCAGCCTGGGACGACTCTTGGTGGCCCACATGGCTAGGCACAACCCCGGACCCCACAGACCACGCACGCAACCTGGGGGTCATCCTCGACTCCACCCTCTCCATGACTTGGCAAGTCAACGCCGTCTCTGCATCCTGCTTCAACACCCTCCGAATGCTCCGCAGGATCTTCAAATGGATCCCTCCCGACACGAAAAAACCCATCACCCAGGCCCTCGTCACCAGCAGACTCGACTACGGGAACGCCCTCTACTCAGGAACAACAACCAAGCTCCTGAGATGACTACAACGAATCCAGAATGCCTCGGCACGTATGATCCTCGACGTCCCCTGATGCAGCCACATCACACCCCACCTGAGAGGCCTGCACTGGCTCCCCGTCAACAAGAGGATCACCTTCAAACTCCTCATCCATGCACACAAAGCACTACACAGCACCGGACCTACATACCTCAACAACCGACTCAGCTTCCAAATCCCCACCCGAAGCCTCCGCTCAGCCAGTCTCGCCCTCGCCACCGTTCCTCGTATCCAAAAAACCACAGCCGGCGGCAGATCCTTCTCCTACCTCGCCGCCAAGACCTGGAACGCTCTCCCTACCAGCCTACGACAGACTCAGGACCTGCCGGCTTTCAGAAGACTTCTCTAGACCTGGCTCTTCGATCGGTAGCACCCCCTCCCCCCCCCAGCGCCTTGAGACCCTCACGGGTATGTAGTGCGCTTTAGAAATGTAGTGATTGGTTGGTTGATTGATTGATTGGGCTGACATTGCAATGACGTACAAGAGTGTCAGTGACAATGGATGTATCAATCAGCGATCGACTGCAGTAAGGACATATGATGGTTAGAATGGATGGCAGAACTCCTATGCATATTCTTGCAAATGAAGTAGCATCATTTATGGATGCATATACCTTGAGTATATTGACTGGATCCAGAGCACCCAGATAGCCATCTGGGTCCAAAGCCTGCACTGAACCATGTCTCCCTCTCCCCCTCTGTGCATATCATAGGGTAATTCCTTTTCTCAACCAAATTCCTGACCCTTTGGGATCTGATTGCACATATATTCTGCGATAGATTTCCTGTGCAGTCTTTATTTTGAGCAAACATTGTTTGTCTTTTAAGAGGTTAAGGATATAGGCAGCCCCTACAGACAGGGCTAATTCTAACCCTGAGAACTCTTGACCACGGTGTTTGCAGCCACCTTACACCACGCAATATCCTTCATGTTAGGCGGCGCTGGAAAATGAAACCGCTCCCACATACTCCAAGATGGAGGGACATGTTGGCGGTCTAGTCATCCTCTGGACGACTGGCACTCCGTCCTCCGCGCACACTACCTCAGGTGGAGGGACGGAGAGACAGTGATATCCAGACCACAGTGCACTGCTCCTATCACCTAGGCGATGCCGGGAGGGACGATGGGTCCGAGACGAGCTCAGCATGACATAGTGAGTAGGGAGGGGGCGGGGGCGTTCAAGCAAGGACCCAGCTAGCTTTTTGTTGGCCCACTCAAGCCCCTAACATGAAATTAGGGCATATTTAATCACGATAAACAACCGGGGCAACAGACCAAGCGGATACCCTCACGGATTAATAATTATGAAGTTGGGCTAAGCACCAGGGGCCAAAGCGAGCATTCCCTAACAGGCCCTGATATGGTCAATTTAGTTACCTAATTAACATCTTTTATCTCTATCAATGTAGAGTGTGTCTACAGGGAGCCGTGCTCGCTCCCCCGCCAGTTCGAGCATTATTATCAATGAAACTCGATATGGGATTCTGAGTGCTTGGTTGGGATGATTTGTTGAGTAAGGATGATCCGGTGTTCTTTTATTTTAAGAGTGATACTACTACGCTCATACCGGATGATTGGTCCTTTATACCAGTGGTGCCAACACCTAATTATACCACTTACCGGGTCGCACAACTAGTTAAGAAGGACGAGACTACCTTTTGCACTTTTGTTATATGTATTTTATTATATTCACCACAAAGGGCACTGTATTTTTTGTGTTTACGTGTGTAACTTTCTCATTGCTTGCAGGAATTTCTCTGGGAGTAACTTACGCAACCTGTTTGACCTGAGCATTCACTCAGACTGTGACTTTGCTCTACTCCACACGGTAGGAGGTAGGGAAAGTGCTCTAGGGATCTATTCTCATACTCCTGATGAAAGCCGGGGACAACGCATAAGCCGGCTGAAACATGTCGACAGTTTGCAGATTGGAGGGGTTGCGGGTTCATTATAGCACAGCATACCACCATCCACTGGTTATTCAAAACCTTTTGTAATCTGACCAGGCAGTCCACCAATAAAGGGTAGTTTGGAGATCCCTGTGTTAGTTTTAACATTATCTTCTCTGCACTTTTCTCTTCTTGATCTTGGGGTGCCGCTCGCAGCAGAACTTTGGACATTGGCGTTTCCTCCCCTGCCTGGCGCTGCTTTAAATGCTTTGCTGTTTCCCTTCTAATGGTCGTTGGGAGGCTGTGAGTTCCCTGGAGTTGCCTGACTACAAGGAGCCAGAGCGGGAGCCCAGGACTGCGAGGACCAGCATTCCCCCTACCATCCACAGCTGGTGCCTCTTCCCGGGCGTGCCCCGCCTTCTTTTCTGTACTTAATCGAGTTCCCATCGCGCAGCGCGGGACGCGCGCGGGACTCAGCCCAGGGCTAAGCCGGGGCAAAGGGCGGGCCGTTTGAGGCCGTTCGAGAACGGTCGAGACCGGGACGGGGCCACCCCCCTTGCTACTGTTCCTAACTCCGAGTTTCACTTCTGCGCTGCAAAAGACGAACTATGGCGACTAGAGAAACCAGGAGCAAGAGCACGCTGACCGCTGGAGCAACAAAAGGTACTTTGGATACTTATTTTGCCAAAGCTGGGTCTCTCTTGATCGATGAGATAACGATACTGGAAAGGCGCATATCCCAAGAAATAGAATGGGTTCGAAGATCTTCCATAGGACCCATAGCGCACGCTAAGACTCCGGAAAATAGACTGGATGGTACTGCTACAGAGAACGGGGAAAATGCGGTTGGCGGGGTGCTAGTCCTATCTAACTTAACTAATTCTACCTTGCACAATATTGATAATGACATAAGTGTTGCTGACGAGTTTAGTCTTCTACCCCTACCCCAGATTCAAGCGCAACAGACCATCCCATCTCCCTCTGCTACCATGGCTAACCCGGACGATATCATTGATAGTGTAGGCTGTCTTACGCAGGGGGAAAGGGAAGGTGCCATACCAAAAAGGAAAAGAGGGGCTCAAAATATCGGTGGACGAAAAGCGAAAATCCCCAAGAATAATGGCATAGTGGAGGGTAGCAGACAAGGACTAAGCAATAAGGGACCCACCGTACCAGACAAAACCACGCCTCCACCCACTGTTTCACTGCTATCGCAGATACCAAGTTTGGCAATTTCACCTGCCACTGTAAACACAGATGCCAATGATCTCACCTTAATCAGGATGGAAGCACTCCTTAAGACACTATTAAGTCCTTTAGAAACACGCCTATCAAAGATTGAAGCCAGGCTAGCGACGATAGAAAATACAACTGCTCAGCTTGCTGACACGTTTAAAATAAATAATAATATAGTGAAAGGTGGGGTAGAGCTGAGGAGTAAGAAGGCCATACCTAAGCCCCCACAAAAGGACGTTGGGCTAGTTCCTAAGATACTACAAACACAACCTCCCACACCACATATTGCCACCCCTCAGGTGACTGATTGCATCACTCAAACACAACCACTGCCAGCATTTACTGCTACTCCTCAGGTGACTGATCTTAATCCTAGATCTAGCTGCCCAGAAAAGGAAGTTGCTGGCACGCAAGGAACACATCCAATCACCAAAAAACCTGGGCCAATGAACCTGCCGCAGAGGCGAGCCCGTACACAGTCATTTTGGCTGGTGTACCAGAGTTGAAGTCCAATTCTAAAGAATCCGTCTTTGCTCTGAAAAATAAGGTTGCCAATTGGCTCACCATAAACAGACCCTTACCACATGGAATCACGAGCGGGGTTCTTATGGTTAGGAGAGTCCCATGGTTGGGCAACACAGAGAAATCGATCAATGGAGATTGTGTCATAATTAATTTTAGGGATCCTAGGACTGTTTCCCATATTTGCAGTTGGTCGCACTCTGAACAGGGGACATCCATCCAGTCACTACCCCTATCCTTTTTTTACCCACCATTGTACAATTTATGCGAGGAGGAGGGCTGGCATACAATTCCCAGAAGGGGGAGAGGCTGGGTTGATAGAGCTAGAGGTGACTTTCACTACCCCAGATCACACCAGCCAGATTTTTTTCCAACATTCAATAGATATAGCTGTCTGGACATGGTGGACTGACACAACCGGGGTAGGAGGTGGGAGGCGGGTGATTTTCATAGGGTCTGCAAAGAAGGAAACACTAGTCCCCACACCGCAAGCCTTGCTAAAATCACGAAAAACGATTACTGTGATGAGCATAATAATAATAACCAAGTGGCTCATCTAGATACCGTAGGCCCCCTAACTGACTCAGTGGAACCTAGAGATGAAATACGGGAACGAACCCCAGGTGTTTTATCACAGTGAGTATAATGGATACACTCACATCCACTGCTCCTGCCTCGAACTCTAGATCACCCTCACTTAAGATATTGTCCTTGAACGTGGCCGGCCTGGGAAATAAATTAAATTGTCCTGACTGGAGTTCGTTTATTGAGGGAAAAGATATATGCCTGTTCCAGGAAACCTGGGCCAGAGAGGCTGTCCTTCACACAGGCTTTGCGGCATTTTCGATTCCGGCAAAGTGGGGAGGTGAGGGGCGTCCCTCAGGAGGCCTCGCAACCTGGGTGGCTGTCGACCTGGGCTGTAAGGCTACACCCCTCCCTTTAGTTTCCAATGACATCCTGGGGGTCCTGCTGGAATTGCCGAACTCGAGCAGGCTGGCTGTGGTAAATGTTTACCCTAGACCAGTAAACACCACACAAGAGTCAGATACCATTGATCAACTCTCGGTTTTCCTTAGTGATATCCCCCAGGGTATACCGCTCTTGGTGGGAGGTGATTTTAACTGCCACTTCGAGCCCCTTCCAGGTCTATTGGATGGACTATCCCAGGAGGAGGATGCCGTGTCGCTGGTACCTCCTTCGACAGCTCCTCCCCCCAGAGCCTGGACCCCTCTAGCTCTTCAAATTACTGCCCTAACTCTGAAGTGTGGTATGCGGGCTTGTAATTGACGTATAAGCTCAGACATTCCACCCAAATGCACATATCATAGAGAGGGCAGGGAGTCCAGACTGGACTATATCCTGGTTCAACTCTCCCTGTGGTCGCACATCACTGACTTTAAGGTGATATTCAGGGAAGACAGCGACCACAATGCTCTAGAATTGGAATACGCCATTCCCGACTTAGAAGATAGAAGAGTTGCGCTAGATGATGTTGCCCCAGGGTTGGCGCTGACAAACAACAGACGGCGAGTGAGGTGGGAGAAGCTAGCCTGTAACCCAGAGAAGGTTTGTGAACTTTACTCCCGGCTTATACCGACCCTAGAAAAGATCTGCATAATAATGGAGCTCTCCATCTCCCAGGACATACACAAGGAATTAGGGATGGCACAAGAGAATCTCATTGAGTCCGTGGCTGAAGTCCTTTTCACCATAGGAAAGAGGCGGCGTTGTGACCTCCCCAACTGGTATAATCAGGCTTGCCGTAAGGCTAAATCAGATCTTCTGACATCGATCAAGGATGGTGCAGATAGGTTTGTAACCCAGGCAAGAACAAGGGATTACAAGCGCCTAACAACCCATGCCAAAAGTGAATGGGAACACGAAAAATGGGAAAATCTTAGTATATCATTGGCCATCAGGGACTCCCGCAAATTTTGGCGCATTGTTAACACGGGGTCCGAGGAGCTAGCCTCGGCAATTGAACCTAACATTTCAGCTAAGACCTGGCAGGATCACTTCCAGTCCCTTTACAAGGTCCCAGATGGTGTCATTAATGACACTCCTCTTAATATTAACGTAACAGTGGAGGGGGATCTCTTTACAGAGATGGAAGTGCGAGCAGCCATCGCAGGACTGGCACCAGGCAAAGCGCCAGGATTGGATGGCCTGCTGGGTGACTTATTCAAGCAGGAGCCTGACGTATGGGCCCCCTACTTGGTTCTGATATTCAATGCTATTTTAAGGGGTATGGAGGTCCCCTGTACTTGGCTGGGCGCAGAGATCGCTCCCTTATTCAAGAAGGGATCACCCCTGCTCCCAGCCAACTACAGGCCCATTAGCCTCATAGATGTACCCCAGAAGCTATTTGGCAGGCTGATATTAGACCGCCTCCAAAATTGGATAGGGGAATTTACCATTCTTAGTCCCTTTCAGGCGGGATTCAGAAGAGGGGTCTCTACTATGGACCAGATCTTCCGCCTGAACCTCCTGTTTTGGAAGACTGCGGTAATCGAGGGTGGCAGCTTGTACACGGTATTCGTGGACTTGCGAGCCGCCTTCGATTTAGTACCCAGAGATAGACTCTGGACCGTACTGTCGGAGCTGGGCATTCCGGCTGACATCCTGACCATTCTGATAAGATTACACCAGGGAAACTTTGCATGTGTCAGGTGCGGAAGAAATGGGGCACTTTCTGACAGGTTCCCCGTTGACAGAGGGGTGAGACAGGGTTGCGTGCTCGCGCCGACCCTGTTCTGCCTCTACGTCAACGGGGTGATTGCCCACCTGACTAGGATGGGCGACATTGATGCTCCTAAGTTGAAAGGCAGCAGGGTGCCCGCTATTATGTTTGCGGACGACACCCTGCTGCTGTCCAAGTCCCCCATGGGAATAGAAAGGGTCCTGGATGGGTTTTCAGCTTTTTGTGTGGAGCGGATGCTTGAGATCAATGCTTCAAAAACAAAATTCATGATTCTCAACCCCCCTCCCTCAACACACCCCAACCCTACTATAGGTCTATTAAGACTAGAGAGGGGTTTTACCTTTGAATACCTGGGTGTAACCATCAATCAGGACATGACGTGGGACACGCATCGGTCCAAGGCTAATATGAAACTGGTCCAGTTAACGGGTGGCATCTGTAGGATGGCAAGTAGGTCAACCTACAAACCTTTTGGTGCAGCCCTCAAAATCTACAAAATGCAGGCTAGAGGGGCAGTTTTATACGGAGGGGAATTGTGGGGTCATACTTCTGCTCAAAATCTCCAGACTACTGAAAATAAATTTAACAGGCAGTTGGCGGCATTACCTGTAAGTACCCCGCTTCTCCCGCTGAGACTTGATTTGGGTCTTAGACCTATCTCGGAGGAGCTGGGACTAAGACCAATAATCTTCTGGCGTCGCATCTGGAGCACGCCTGAACTCATGAACTACAGGAACGAGCTCCAATAGATTCTTGGTCTACCCAAATCAAGACAAATCCCATGGTTAAGGTATATTAAACAAGCATGTGAGATATTAGGTAGACCAGAATTATGGCTAGATCCAT
The DNA here is from genome assembly GCF_964261635.1 of Lissotriton helveticus. Classification (NCBI taxonomy): domain Eukaryota; kingdom Metazoa; phylum Chordata; class Amphibia; order Caudata; family Salamandridae; genus Lissotriton; species Lissotriton helveticus. The sequence continues at coordinate 445,442,830 of NC_136072.1, read as the reverse complement.
GCAATGCATGCAGTAAGATCCCACGTAAACTCCTTTCGAGGGACTTTCATGAACTGAAGCTATCAGCTACAAAGGGGAATGTACGGGAGGGGTCTCTGACAGATCTGTTTAATAAATCTACGACTCGTACCAACTTGAATGTGTGTTAGATGGTATTACTCCAGTCCTTACCAGAAAATTATTTTTGCAATGGCGCTATGGCACACTTCCTATTAGGGCATTTACAAATCACTGGGCCCAGTCTCCATCTAGCGAACAGTGCCCGTCATGTTCACACCATCTGGAAGATGAACTGCACATTATATTTTTCTGTAAGGTTTACCAAAGATCTAGGAAATACTGGCTTGTTCCCCTTCTTAAAAACCTTGGCTTCAGCCGATACCTCCCTGCTTACAGAATTTTAAAGACGGATCTCTCACCTCCGACTGTGTTTGCCGTAGCAAAATTCTTAACTGCGATGTGGCACATCCGCTCCCGCCTTTTGAAATATGAGGTAGAGGCGGGATAAATGAATTGCATTGATGATTTTTTATTGTAATATATAGCAAATGATTTTAAATATGCTCATTGTAATGCTTTTTAATGATGTTTATTGAATATTATCTGTATCTTGATTGAACATTTGTTTGTACTTCTTTTATGATATAAATCGATCGAAATAAAGATTGAAAGGAAAATGATCTTGGATAGTTGTTCTTTAGGTTTGTTTTGTCTCTCCCTCCCTATTGCTCCACCTCTGTCATTGGCTTGTGTGGAGGTGTGTTAGCAGCCCTATGATGAACCCTGCCACAGATTTCTGTGGGTGAGGGCAGTTTTAACAACATGTGTGTCTTGCCGACTTACCTCTGTATAACAGCGGCATATTTTACATAGCCCCATTTCTATTTGTGTGTAGAGTAGTTACTACAGATCCTGGGGTGGCATGAAGAGAAATAGATGAAGAGGCTAATCAGTTTGGCAAATTCTAGGGATATCTTTTAAATCGGGCTAAGACCCAAATTAAAAAAAAAATAGAGATGTGGATTGCGAGGATAGATGCGTCGTGGAGGGTGATACTTATCTGGGGGGTAAATATAATAACTGAAGTAGATAAAATTATACAGTCAAATTTAGATCCATTCATTAAAAATACTAGGGTAGAAATTGTCAGAATAAATAACTTACGAATGTCATTGATAGGAACAACTAACTTGATTTAGATTTTGTTTTGCCTAAAATACTTTACTTCTTTAGAGCTACCTCTCTCGGAGTAGGGAATCAATTGTTTAAGGCTATTGATGAGGTGATCTCTTGATTTCTGTGGGCATACGCTAGGCTATACGGAATGTCTATATGTATATCCTTTCGTCCCCAGCACTGCTACCTAAATAAAACGTATCCTGGTCCTGATGATGGCCTAACACTTCTGCAGGCCGAAACGTCGTCAACTTCCACCATGGAACTTCTGGCGCCCCTATTTCACGGATACCCTATGCATCTGAAATTTGTATCATTGTACCATTAATTGTTGCGGTATCCTAAATATGCAAAACCGTTTTTATCTCACTTGTCTCTTGTTGCACCCACTACGCTCAATGTACATACCACGTCACATGTCACTCGCGCCGTCACTACACTTCACGAAGCACTTGTGCACAGTATTTTGTTGGTTACATGTCAATGAATGTAACGCAGTGCTAATGACCCATGTGCTTGTATATATGAAGTTAAATATGTCCAACATGTGTGTCAAATGAAATATACTATATATTTACTTGAAAATGTCTCCCTGGTTTTCTCCCATTTTTTATTTTATCCATCGCAATTAATTGTGCTATATATAATTGACCTGTGAATAATACCCTTGAGACATATTTGTTTGTTACAGATGATATAGAAGAGCAAAAAAGTGTTGGGAAGAGAAGGTTCAGGCAGGAATAGATGTTGTTTTGCAGTCCCGAAATGTTGCCCAGACTATCTTAATTTCCAACTCTTTGCAAATACAGCATTTCAAAGCCTATTATAAGTTGTACCATACTCCGGGGAACATAGCTAAATGGGGTAGAACCAAACATGTGCATTGTCCCCAATGACACTTATACAGGGCAGATCTGATACACATGTTCACAACCTGTCCGGCCCTAGGGGGCCTGATAGGTGATATTCCTGAGTTCCTGGAGGGAATATTGGGAATAAGCATAGAAGTTAGCCCACAACTCATATTACTTGGAGTTAGCAATTAATTAATCCCTAGCCAGGCACAGGCATTTGTGTTTATTGCAATGACGGCTTTTAGGCTGTGCTTGACTACTGCATGGCGAGACCTTTCTTCACCATTGGTCCAACAATGGCTCGCCCGTCTAATGGCTATCTACCACACTGATTTGTCAGTATATGAAAGGAAAGGCAACTGTGCTAGGACGAAGGGGCTAAGGGTGTGGGCTCCCCTGACGGGCTGGATGACTACATTTGAGGAGGGATAGTAGAGCATCTTTTTACTCTTTTAAGATGTGGGAATGGGTGTCAGGTGGGTAACTTCTTCCGCGGGTGCTGTTTTCGTGGGAAAGAAAGGAAAATGTGTATAAATGTTTGTTCTATGTATATGACATGATATTAATTCATTTAAGAATGGATGTTCCACTTGGAGAGGGGGGTAAAAGTAAGTCATAATATTTGAAATAAAGATATGTTTTAAAAAAAAAGGAAGGAAGGTGTAAAATTGTTGCCTTATGATTATAAACCAGATGATTATGGGGGAGCACTATAGATTTGATTCGATACGCTATAATGAGTATCAATTTTAAGGAAGTAGAGAGATGCTTGTCAAGGTTTATGTGGCCAAGTGCGGAGACAATCATTTGGGTGGGTGGCACCAAAGAGATATGGGGATCACGCTAAATCCAAATTCTAAAGAACAAGCCCTTTTGGTCGCTATGGTGGAGGGCTGTTCACCTGTGATTCAAAAGTTTCAGGGTGTGTTCAGCGAGAAGTTGTTTCTTCTACTGTCTTTCAACAAAAGATCATCCTTAAAAAGCATGCAAAGCCTGTGGTGCTCAAGATGAGGAGGGTGCCTAATTAAATGCTAAAACCCCTCCAGTAGGAAATTGATAAATTGTAATCCCTGGGGGTGATAGAGGAGATTAAGTCCTCAGAGTGGCTGGCCCAAATTGTGTTGACCTCCCCACGAATAATGGAAATAAGATCAGTATGTATGTTGACTTGAGAGACCTGAATCAAAATATCTGGGTGGATCGCCAGCCACTGCCCAATATAGCAGAAGTCTTGTCCCTGCTCAAAGATGCTTGTGTGTTCAGTGTGATGGATCTGTCTGCTGCTTACCATCAGGTGCAGTTGCTTGAGGACTCAAAGGCTCTAAAATCTTTTGTGGCACTGTTAGGGGCTTTCAGATTTGTGAGGCTGCCTTTTGGGTTGGCCTTAGCTGCAACATATTTTCAAAGACTTATGAAAACTGTGCTTAAGGGAATTGATCCTGTGATGTTCTTCCAAGATGACATCTTAGTATATGGGAAAGACACACAGAGTCATTACCTAGTATTGCAGCAAGTGTTGACAAGACTTAGAGATAGTGGTCTCACCTTCAAGAAAGAAAAGTGTAAATTTGAGGTCAATTCTGTCTCTTACCTAGGATACACAATTTCAGGAAGTGGGATAAGTCCCAAGTTTGAATTGGTCAAATCTATTTTGGAAGCACCCACTGTTGCCAATAAGGATGAAGTTAGATCGTTTACGGGTCTCGCAGAGTATTGCGGTAAGTTTATTCCCAACTTTGCCAGTGTGATTCAACTGAATAGACTGCTCCTCGAGAAAGGGGCTAATTTTTACTGGTCTTAAGATGTGTGAAGGAGTTTGGGGTGGTTAAGGAAAGAATAGCCAAAGTGCCAATTTTGGGGCATTTTGCTACCTCTTAAAAGACCTACCTTACGATTGATGCAGGTGTGAAGGGTCTTGGTGACGTATTTTCCCAGGTGGTGGATGGAGAGGAGAGGGTGGTAGCCTTTGCCTCTCCTTCCCTACAAGTTGCGGAGCAGAGATACTCTGTCATGGAGCAAGAAGCTTTGGTCTGTATAAAGGCTGTGCACACTATCAATTCTTTCTTGTGGGGATTACCCTTTGTACTAAGGACAAATTACAAGCCTTTGGTTCAGTTATTGGAGTGCAGGAATATTGATACTACCACACCCCGCATCAAGAGATGGGTGGAAAGTTTGATTGAGTTAAATTACCATGTAAAATACCTGGCAGAGGCTAGGAACATACCAGGGGATTTTCTGCCCAGATTACCAGTGAAAAGGGATTGTGGACTGCATCTGGTTGATCACCAGATCATGTGAGTCAAGGAGACAGCCATTAACAAAATTGAGTGGGAGGTGGAAGCTGAAAGAAGGGGAGTCAGGAAGCAGGTCTTTCAGTATGTGGTGATGGGTTAGTCTGATCTCAGTAGCAACTCTGAGGAGGTAAAACCCTTCTGGGGAGGTCAAGGATGAGTTGTGCATTCTCAATAGCGAGCTGTACAATGGTGAGTGTATAATTCCACCATACAGCTTGTGGGGAAAAGTTTTCAACCTGGCTCACGAGGGACACCTTGATAGAAATCTAACTAAGTCCAGGGTGAGTGTTATTGGTGGCCATGGACTGTATACAGTGTGCTGGGAGTGAAAGATCGGCTGGGACTGTTCCTCTGTTTCCTGTTAAGGTTCTGCCTGAACCCTGGAACAAGATAGGGTTGGACATTGTATACCTGTTTGAATTATTACTTTTGACTGAGAGATTTGTGTTGGTCCTGGTGGAATACACCTCCATGTGGGTTACAATGAGCTATGCGAGTTCTGTCACTACTAGGCATGTAATTGAGTTTTTACAAGAAGTGTTTGCTTGCAAAGGGGTGCCCACAACCATAATTACAATGGTTGGAATTTGTATGTCTTGAAATGAGGGAGTTTCTGGATGATCGTGCAATTAACTCTACTGAACGGCTTTATTTTCTCCCCAGGCAAATGGCTTGGTGGAGTGCATGAAACCACTTGGTCAAGGATTGTGCTCAGACTGCAGTGGAAAATGGTGTCCCTTTAAAGGTGGTGCTCCAGGGGAAATGGGGCACACCAAAATAATCCCAATTTGGTCACCAAGGTGTCTCCATTTTTGTGCATGATGGGCAGGTTAGCGGGCAGTAAGTTGAACTCTTCGTGGTTGGATTTAGGGAAACAGGCACAAAAAGTTGACCCCCAGGCTGTCAGACTGCACCAGCAGAATTACAAGAGACTATTTGATGACAAGCTTAGGGTGCATGCTTGTGAGTGGAATGTGGGTGATGTGGTCTTCATTAAAAGTCCAGTTTGGTCTCGCAAAAGAAGACCTAGATTCCTGGGGCTGAGACGCATAATTCAAGGGAAGATGAATGTTGTGGTGGTGGATGATCAAGGTGTGTGGAGTATGTCTTGTTTAGCGAGGAGAGGAGCAAGGTGTTTATCTGATGAGGGTTGCAGAAGTGCCAATGAAGAAGAGAATGTTGATGATGACCATAAGGGGAAAGTGAATGTTGGTGGTGGACCATATCAAGGTGGTATTCGCTGCAGTCACCGTCTTAACAAGAGACCGAAGAATCTGGATGACTTTATTTAGCTTTTTATGTAACCATTATCATTATGCATGGCTTGGCGCTCAATGTAAATATTCTTGTACCATTCAGTTTACAATGAGTTATGATGCTTTGTGGATACTGTATACTTACATTACTTTGATTTTTCTCATACTCCTCTCACGCTTCAGTTATTTCCTTTGTATCAGCAAGTACAGTCATTCAGCTTTAATTTATTGTTGCATTTATTACCTACTGTGTGAATTTGGTATTAGTTCAAGTTCAGTTTTACACGAATTGTCAATTTGTTTTATATGTGAACAGGGGAGATGTGTTGTAACCTGCTCACTGCTGTGTAGAACCATGACACCCAGGTGTCCCATGTGATGTCTTTAGCTGCCATGGTTACAGAAGATAGAATGGTGGGGAGTTGGAGCCTGGCTGTTGAGGAGGCTACCTGCCAAGAAACTGGGCGCCACTGAAATATGCTGAACCTGTCCGGTGTATTATTCATAATATTCAAACACTGGGACACATTCAGCAGCGCATGCACATTGTCTGCTTTTCATTCCCAGCATCAACGTACAGGCAGGGAGGTGGGGGATATTTTCATCTCCATCTGGGAAAAATAGAAAGGATGAAGTTAAGAGGGGCTATCAGACCTCCTTTTGTTCCAATATGATCCTGTCTGGATGCAATCTGGAGCTTCACACTTAGCTGCAAATGCAACTTTGGGTAAACAAAGGCCCACAGATTATTATCTATTCCCAGGTACTTAATAGAAGCATGGTTTTGACTTTGTTCAGTATCTGTTTCTAAGAGTTGAGCATGCACTGTAAGAATCTAGGATGTGTTGTTCTGTCCCAGTATTTACACAAATAATTATTTGAATACCACTATTTTATTTATTTTGTAGCATTGTTCACTCCAATTCAGGGTGTCAGAGCACCTTACATAACATAAACATTATACATTGACAACGAGTCATGTAAATGTGTAAATGAGTGTACAAGATGTATTACATAGGGCAGTAATAGTTACGAGGTATAGGAGACACATGTCCTTCGTAGCTCATTGTGCTATATTAGAAGGATTGCAATTCACGACTTTTAAGTAGCAAAAGGATCTCTGTGTTAAAAACAGTAACCCACTTAGCTGTCTAGATAAAATAGAAATCTGTCATCTGCATTTTACATGATGTGCTTTGCAGGAGACACATTAACATTCTATGCTACTTTGATTGAAATCTGGGACTGGACAAAAATCAGATCTCTGCAGCAAAAGCGTTAACATCCAGAGGGTTCACTAACGCAATATCGATGTAAAAAATATTGAGTAAAAACTATAGACAACAAAAATATTGACTCCTATACTTAAACAGGTAAGTACAAAGATATCGACAAAAAATATCAATGTAAATCAATCAATCAATCAATCAGTCATTTTGTAAAGCGCACTGCATACCCGCGAGGGTCTCAAGGCACTGGGGGGCGCTACTGATCGAACAGCCAGGTCTTGAGCATCCTCCTGAAGGTCAGCAGGTCTTGGGTCTGTCGTAAAAAGTAAAGTAAAGTCCACATTTGTAAAGCGCACAATCACCCGTAAGGGTCTCTAGGCGCTGGGGGCCGTCGGGAAGATTAAGCGAGCTATTGCCCAGAGTCACATGGTGCTGGGCTAACCTGCCGCCGGAGCCGGGGATCGAACCGTGGTCCCCAGATTCCAGCGTCAGTCGCCCTGGCCGCGGCGCCACACCTCTTCCCGTAGGCTCAGTGGGAGGGTGTTCCATGTCTTGGCGGCGAGGTGGGTGAAGGATCTTCCGCCAGTGGTTGTTCTTCGGATGCGTGGGACGGTGGCGAGTGAGAGGTTGGCGTAGCGTAGCTGGCGGTTGGGGATGTAGAAGGACAGCCGTCTGTTGAGGTAGGCTGGGCCGGTCTTGTGGAGTGCCTTGTGTGCGTGGATAAGGAACTTGAAGGATATCCTCTTGTTGACGGGGAGCCAGTGCAGGTTTCTCAGGTGGGGGATGATGTGGTCGTGGCCTGTTACATCGAGGATTAGTCGTGCCGAGGCGTTTTGGATGCGTTGTAGTCGTTTGATGAGCTTGGTCGGGGCTCCTGCGTAGAGAGCATTTCCGTAGTCGAGCCTGCTGCTGATGAGGGCCTGGGTGACTGTCTTTCTTGTATCTGTCGGGCTCCATCTGTAGATCTTGCGGAGCATGCAGAGGGTGTTGAAGCAGGAGGAGGAGACGACGTTGACTTGCTTGTTCATTGAGAGTGTTAAGTCGAGGATGATTCCCAGGTTGCGTGCGTGGTCAGTGGGTGTCGGGGCTGCTCCTAGTGCCGTCGGCCACCAGGAGTGGTCCCAGGCTGAGGGGTTGGAGCCGAGGATGAGGACCTCTGTCTTTTCCAAGTTCAGCGTCAGACGGCTGGTCTTCATCCAGTTGGTGACAGCCTTCATTCCTTCGTGGAGGTTGGCTTTGGCGGTGATGGGGTCCTTGGTGAGGGAGAGGATCAGTTGAGTGTCGTCAGCGTAGGAGATTATGTTGAGGTCATGCTCTCGAGTGACGTGTGCAAGCGGGGCCATGTAAACGTTGAACTGTGTCGGGCTGAGGGAGGATCCCTGGGGTACGCCACAGATGATTTCGGAGGCTTTGGACCGGAATGGGGGAGGCGGACGCTCTGGGTTCTGCTGGAGAGGAAGGAGGTGGTCCATTCAAAGCCTTGTCTTGGATCCCTGCGGCGTGGAGGCGTGCGCGTAGTGTGTGGTGGCAGACAGTGTCGAAGGCGGCGGAGAGTTCTAGGAGGATGAGTGCTGCAGTCTCACTGTTGTCCAGCAGGATCCTGATGTCGTCGGCGGCGGTGATGAGGGCAGTCTCGGTGCTGTGTTTGCTGTGGAACCCTGACTGGGAAAGGTCCAGGATTCTGTTTTCTTCGGGGTATCTGGTTAGCTATCTGTTGACGATTTTCTCATTGACCTTGGCAGGGAAGGGGAGCAGAGAGATGGGCCGGAGGTTCTTGAGGTCTCTTGGGTCTGCCTTGGGTTTTTTCAGTAGGGTGTTAATCTCGGCGTGTTTCCAGCTCTCTGGGAAGGTCGCGGTCTCGAGGGAGAGATGGATGATGTTGCACAGGTGGGGTGCGATGGAGCTGCTTGCTTTGTTTTTTTTTTATATTTCTTTTTATTGAAAAATTCTTAAATAAACAGCAAGGCAGAGAAATATATTACATACAGTACAGATTCCAGAACGGGGGAGGAGAAGCAATACAAGAAATCAATAATCAATATAGAAAAATGGGGGGGGGGAGGGCTAGGCAGAGGTAAAACAAATAGAAAACAGCGAGTGGAATGTAGGGCTAGGGGGAAAGTGGGCATCAGGGACACCTATAACAGGAGGCTCACATTTATCTCCACGATAGCAATTGCAAGGTCCCCATATTTTACACCATTTCCGGGGGCGGCCCCGAGCCAAGTACACAGTCTTTTCTCTAAACATGCACCAGTCCATGTTTTCCTTCCATGCCGCGTCCATAGGTGGCCTCGGGGATCCCCACAGTTGAGCAATATCCCTCTTAGCAATCATGGCTCCCAAGGTGTCGCAGGGTTTCTGATTCTCACACAGAACTGTGCACAGAGGATTGGAACCTCGGCGAATTAGGGTGTCCCAAAACTCACCTTAGTACCCAAATAACCCCTTACCGAGCTAGCTACAGTGTCTCATTGGTCATAACGAACTCCCAATGTTTAGACAAACCAGAACATGAACTTACAGTACCTCAGGATACGTGGAACTCATGAACACTCTTTTGTTACTATCATTGCAAACCAGAACATGGAGTAAAGAAGAACACAAGTGCATTTGAAATGTTTATTTACTAATGCAGTCTTCTCAGGCGCAGTATCTTAGATAATACAAGCAAACATATTATCAGTAGCAAAATTACCAGCATAGTTACTAATCCATAAAAAGCGAATGGTGACAGCATGTTAACATGCTGTAAATGAATAAGAGTTAACAACACTTATATCTCACCCTCACTAACACACATATTATATTATTTGCTAAGAAGGTCTCTTTGGGTTGGATTAGGGCGGGCCCATACCTTAGTTTCCTAGCATGAAGGAATCACATCAGCATACACCAGCTCTCTCTTCATGTGAACCGCATCAAGTGTGTGTTTTCGTGTTGAGCAAAGCAATATCAAACCCGCTTCAAACCCAGAGTTGGCAGCGGCTGTACTTATGTTATGACTATGAAGTCGTGAAGATCAGACCTCATAACAATTCTGTATCGTGTTGTTCTTAAAACTTCAGCACTCTCTGTACAGACATAGTTTATTAAGCAAAGCAGATAGCAGAGCAATAACATATTATTCTCATGTAAATCACGATGAACTACTAGGTTGAAAGCTAAATCAACAACTAAGTGTCGTGTGCAAAGCTGCAAAAAGGAAAAATGGCGTTTAAACCCTTAATGGGCCCATGCTAACTTAACACGGTATAAAGATATCCACGAGCTACATGACCCCCCCCCATGATCCGAGAACGGACTGAATAAGATAACATAAGTGCCAAATCATGAGAGCAGACTGCAACATTATATGAGCATGGCCCTAAAATTAGTACCTTATACAATTGCAAAAATTGAGAACAAAAATTAATGCTAAAAAATAGCCAAAAACTTTATAGAGGCTCAAGCCAATAGGCAAACGAAGAATTAAAAAAACTGGACAGATAAGTCAGTAAATGTCTATGATATGCTAGCACTCAGCATGTCAAATATACAAAAAATGTCTAGGACATAACTGTGTATGCAAAATAAGCAGCAACAGCCTCCAACAGGAAATCACCGTCTTCATCCGAAAACAGTTCAGCCATCCAATTTAAAAGTGGAAAAGAACATACGTGTTCTCCCAGCACCGGATCCTCTATCACCATCAGAGGACAGCTCGGCGGGTTTTCAAGAAAGCTCAGTTCCAAGAAATCCTGTGCTGCCGACAATATATCCCAGGGACCAATTAGTCCATGCGTCACTGCTAAGGCCATAATCCTCTCGCCAGAACAAACCAACTCGTGAGCAATGATAGGACTCATCAGCTGATTAAAATCGACGTCAGGAGAAACCGGTCCGCAGAGACACAAATCAATGGCCCAATGGAAATCACAGGTCAGGCAGTGAAATACAGGCTGGACACAGGTGAAGTAGGAGAATCGAAAAGATAATCCATATGCCGTGCTCAATATCGCCAACGGCATTGTGCCATAATATTCAAGCATGCGATTGCGGAACAGCGTCAGCAGCTGCGGGGCGGGACCTTGCACAGGAAGGACATCCATATTTAAAAATACTAAAAACCACTAGAGCGCCCGCTGCTAATGCAAGTAAAAATGGGAATCCACCAAGCAAAGTGGAAAAAATAGAATGAAAGAAAGCAGGGATGACTCCAAAAATCTTTTCAAATGAAGTCACGAGACCACTGCTAACAATGTTAAAAAAATGCGCCAGGCCCTTTGTGGAGGACGCGTTAAAGATAGTCCGAACCATCTCGCTGAAATGCAAAGGCAAATCAGTATTTAAAAGGGCCTGAACCTCTGTACGGGTGTTCGCTATGTGAAGCACGAAAGTTTCACGAGCCGAACTCAAGGCCACCTCTTTCTGGGACAAAAGAGCCCTTATTCTTGCCATGCCGTTGAAATCTGCTCCCAAGGTTGGTATTTGTGGCCAGATGGAATACTCCCTATTTTCATGTGTGGGAGGATACAGAACATTTCTGCAGCAAATAACCCGTTCACTTACTGTTACGATAAAAGCTATACCTTTAATTAACCCACAACAGTCTTCATTATTTAGCATTAAATAACTACCATTTTCTAATAATGTAAACGTGGGGATGATAACAGGAACTGGTGTGCCTTGCAAAACGCAAGCCATATTCGGTCGGTCTTTGTTGCATGAACCGTGTAACTGTATGTGTCTACACATTAAAGAATGATCTGGTGTCTCATTACACTCCTCCCCATTCAGATAAACTTCTTGATCATCTTTGAAACATCTGTATGTGTATGGAAGCGACCAGACTTCATGCAGGAAACCGCTACCCAATGGTTCATAACGACCAATAGGCACATATTTCATACAATTTGAAAACTTATATAAAGCAAAAGGCAGCGTTATTAAACCGTGGATAAGCCACGTTGCAGCAGTGGCCTCCGCCACGGAAAAAGGCAAAGATTCTAACCTCTCAATATGCAGCATACTAAAGGTAGCATCACGCATTGAAAGCAAGCGTTGTTTGTCAGTCAAATTAAACGGTGCAAATAAAGAAGAAACGTTCATGTACGTCCAGGGAACCTTACCATTTTTCAGAGTCTGAAGGGTCCATGCAAATTGCATGATTGATCGTAATTGATTTTGACCATGGTATAATACTGACACTTCATCATGCACAATATCGACAACTGACGACACAATATTATCTAATGTATAAATTCGAGAGGAAAGCACGTTAATACTATTGTCAACAACGGCAAGCACTTTCTCAAGATTCGCCTGATCAATAGCCCTAAGGCGTTTAGCAGCCTCAATCTGCGATAGTTTCCAAATTTCATTGTAAACTGCATATATCCACCTTTTTGACCTGCCACTAGCCGGGCCTTTAATGAAATCATTTAAATCCACGTCTGCATTCAGTTTAGAAAGGTGGCTCTTAACTGCAGGTAAGGTTGAATGTTTTAGCCAATTTTGACACAATTTGCCTACAGAATAAGTTGTAACAGTGTGGACCAAGTCAAACCGGGGATCTGATCTAACAGTTTTAAAACCGTCAGATAAACCTAAAAATCGATGTTGGCAAGAATCAGCACCACGGTGCCAAAGCAACCAACCCTTTGGATTCATACTGGAAATGTTAAAGGAAGAATTAAGGAGAAGGGCTTGTAATTCTCGAATGGATAACTGAGTAAAATTACTCCAACCATCATATTCCTCCAAGTCCGGGATTGTAGGGGCGTTCAATTTTTTAGAAGTAGCCAATCCAAAGCATGTGGACTGGGAAATAGTGTTATTCCAAAAAAACATATGATTCGGTATGAGACACGCACGGTGCAAAGCCTCAGTGCCTTGTACCTGCCAGGCTCTTGAACCCCAAACTGATTTAAGGTCTATTGTTTCTTTCCATAACTCGTAGCCTCCAGTAACTAATTGATCAAGGAAGGCCTTCGAATACAACAATTTAGTATCGGTAAGTCGAACCTTGGACATTGGCTTATTTTGAAATTTAAAATAAAAGGACTTGGGATTGGCCTGGTTAAAGTCAGTGAAGTAAGTATACTTTTTTAGAAATGTTTCAGAACTCCCTTGTTTAGGCGCTGGGCAATGTTCCCACTGAGTGAAATTAACAGTATCCCTTCGGGACGATGTTTTGTGTAAGAAGTGATTGCCATAATGTTGGTAGCAGAATAAATCACCATAATTAGCAGATTCTAAATATAAATCCTCAGCATCAAAGGCAGCATAGTATTGCAAATCAGAAAATAAACTTTCTACAGCATTAACATCCCAGTCATCAGAACGAATGTTCTGTTTCACCACATCCCCCATATTCACTCTAAGTACATCAGGAACATTAACGACTTCCGTTGGGCCATGAATTTGAAATCGAACTGCATCCCACACTATTCCATCAAGGACAGGCCATGCTGTGATGTTAACCAAAGTCAAGTCTCTTTTAAATCTGTGTGTAGAATGTGACGAGGAAAGTGGGGCCAAAGTTCCATTTAAATGAGTAATGCATGTTCTTTCCTCGACATAGTGTCCATTGATGATTCGAAAAAAATAAAACACAAAACCAACTGACATAAAAAGGTAAACTGAAAAAAGGACCAGCCAAATGTATGTCCAAGGGGGAATCAAAAAATGTTTTTTAAACAGGCTAGCATAAACTGCAATACGAGAGGGTTTCCTTGAGGCAAGGGAAGCAGAGTCAAATGAAAATCTGGATTCCGTGGCTAAACGTGCTTGCAGGTCAGGCATGGACAAATCAGTGGGGTAGGCATAGTCTATCTCATCAATGTTAGTTCCGGGTAAATTATTTAACAAAGGACTGGAAACAGCAGGTAATTCGATGGCCACTTCAGGTTCAATATTAGAAGCAGTGGGCATAACTGAATTTCTCACAATGGAAGGACAGGAAACAGCCGGTGTCATGCTAAGAAGAATCGGCCACTCTGTGTCAGGACTCGAGAACCAGATGCCAGCAATCCACAGGAGTGAAGAGAAATCCCCTTAACCTCTAAAAAACAACTACAGGATTGATGAAGAACATACAATCCTATGGGCTATTCTCTAAAAGTATGGGGGAAAATTCCAAGGAGTGTCCACCACTCTCCCCATACGTGGGGTGGGTTAGTGCAGGGGGGTAACAGGTCTGTCTGGTCTCAAGACGGTCGTACAGTTCTGAGAAAGGAAACAATAAGAATATACCACTATACTGCATTATAAACCATCCTGGTAATACATTGACATGTGATTAACATAGCATGGTATTCCACTTACCCCAAGTGAGTCTCGTAATGTCCTTGAAGAGTAGCGGGGTTAGCATATGGAACTCAAGGAGATAGGAGTTCTGAGGGATGGGGGAAAAGCTACTCTATATCGCACTCACACAACATACAACCATGCAGACCAAAAGTAAAAGTGCCAAAGAAGTAACTCAAGGAGTGTAACTTAAGGAATTGCGGAGTAATGGCCGGCTCTTCTGGGGCGCCGAAGAGCGGAGCATCTACTCGCACAAGAGAGGCAAAGCCCGGCCCAATACCTTGAACTAGGCGGAGCAACACACTCTCATATAGGGAAAAAAGAAAAGAAAACGAGCAATGAGGAATCGCAGAGCCAAGTATTAGGGCTATCACCAGGCACAGCGTTCCATAAGCTTGGGCAAAGAAAAACGCGGCTTGCAAGCCAAAAATGTGCACTAACCGGTGCGGAGGTAACGGGGGTCGAGAGATAAGAAACACAAACTTCGGCGTTCAAGCCGCTTAAAGCACCAGCGGTGCGAAATGGGAACAAGGACCCGGTTTCCAAGTTAACCGGAGAACTGAAGTTGGTAGGCGGAGAATTCCGCGCCGATGTAGCTATCCCGGCAATCTCCCCGAATGCAATCTTCGGCGAGCGGGAAAATGAAGGGGAGGAAATCAGCAAACAAGTGTCTCTCTAGGATCAATGGCGAACACCAACACGGAACAGGAGAAATGGGGGGGGGGCGTGGTCACGGCAGTAAGCCAAGCGTCAATATCATTGTAGAGCGGCCCTTTACGTGTAGAAGGGATTGTCTCAAAATTACAGGATGTGTTGGCCCCTGAGGGAGTGAGTAAAAAGAGACACGGGGTGACTAGTCAAACACATGTCAATGTCTAGCCCTCGTAGCTGCTCTCAAACCCCTAACACTCTGTGTATCTTGACATTGTCAATTGAAATAAACCTGTTTTCCTTACGACCAGGAAGTGGTGGTAAAATGACTGTTCTTGTGCCCTTCACTCCAAGGACTGGAACCGGAGCTCGATAGGAAGGACCAAATTCTTTCTTGTTATCGATCTTCTCTCAAACCAGTTCGCCAACCTGGGGTAGCCAGCCAACTACCGGGATCTGCAACGCATCATCCGACGTGGAGGGCAAATGTTCCTTTGCAAGACTGTCTCTGGTCTTTTGTAGATTCTGTAAAACATTGCAATGTTCATCTGCGTCAAAGGAAGTGGCGCGAACCACACAGTCTAGACCGTCAAGGTCAGGGACGTACATCTTGATGCCAAAGAGCATTTCGTATGGGGTCCGCCCACCCAGAGACCTTCTAGGGAGATTATTAAGAGCACGCTGCACGCCATTGAGGTGGGCCAGCCAGTTTCTGCCAGTGCCTATTACCCGAGCTGTCAAAGATTGCTTTAAATCACGGTTTATTTGCTCCACTACACTGTTACCCTCAGGTCTGTAGGGAGACGAAAACTTGACTTGGACCCCCAACGAAGCCATGGCATCCTTATACGCCTTAGAGGCGAAAGCAGGACCCTGATCCGAATGGAAGGTACCACAGGCAAAAATCCCTATAAAGACACGCAAATCTCTAATGACAGTCCGTGAATCAGCGCTGCGATGGGGCCATACCCACACAAAGCGTGTGCATGAGTCAACTGCCACTAAGATGTACTTATATGCAGTATCAGATGAAAAAGGACCGCAGTGATCTAAATAAACACAACCAAGTGGTTTATTAGAAATGTACAACTGTGTCTGTGGCGGACGCGTAGCAGTTGAAGGTTTAATCTGCTGGCAAATGTCACAAAGAAGAACATAATCACGCGTCTGTTTGTACAGTCCCCGCCACCAGAAATGTTGTTGTAATTGAGATACAGTGGCCGAGACGCCCGCATGCGCAGACGCCACACCTTCATGTGCCGCTGTAATCAAGTCTGCCCTGCGATCCGAGTTGGGAATCAGCCGTTCCCCAACATCAGGAATTGTCACAAAAGGAACCTTCTCGGGACTTAAGCGGTATTTGTACTTTGAAGGGAATCCCGAAGGATGTTTACCTCCCTTCTCAGAGGCAGCAACTGCCGCCAAGATGTCGCTATCAATCTTGGTTTTGGATCTAGTAACTGCTGCAACTAAGTATGTAGATACTGCTGATTTCGCCGCTTCATCTGCAAGCGAGTTACCGACAGCGTGAACTCCCACGCGCTGATGGCCAAGAGTATGAATCACATAAACGAGTGGTAACTTCTCCTTAAGTTCCGCCACTCGAACCCAGATCATCTTATGTTTTATTGTGCTACCCTTGGAATCACGAAATTCATTCTGAATCCAAAAGAACAAGTTTTCATTGTAAGACTGGACACAGTAGTAAGAATCACTTACAATGAGAGTAGTCACACTTGGATCAGCGTACTCCAACGCTAGTAAAAGAGCACGAAGCTCTGCCAATTGTGCAGTGCAATCGCCCAGGGGCAGCGTGTGCACTTCCCTGGAAATGAACTCATCGTTCAACATAGCACCGACCACAATAGCGCATGCGGAAACGTAGGCATGTTTAGAGCCATGCGCAACCTGCGCCGACCCATCAGTGTAAATGATGTAATGGAAGTCCTCCAAAGGCCGCATAGCTAGAGGAGCAGGATGAACGAACTCATACTGCAAGTACTCTTGCGACCGTAATGAGGCGTCAAAAATAAACGTGACATCCGTGGACGTCAAGGACGCAGCCCATTGAATCCACCGGGGGTGCAAAGCTTTAGAATTCGGTACACTGGCTTTCATGACTGCCTCCAAATGAGGACAGGGTGTTACCACTAACATGCGTTTCCCCTGTGACAGAGCTCGTTCCTTAAGAATCGCCATCTGTACAGCAGTTAAAACTTTCTCCACAGTGGGAAACCGCAATTCAGCCGAAGTGTACAAGTGTGACTTGTAAGCAATAGGTACTGTGTCTCCTTCATTAAAAGTGAGGTACGTGAAACCCACCGTCCCAGGAATTATTCTTATCACCAGGTTGGTGTGGTTATCACGAGTCAGTAAGTATTTAGAAGCGAGCAGATCAGCCTGCAATGATTGCAAAATGGCTGAATGCTCAGGCAGCCAGCATGATTTTGAGAAAGTTGGTTGTATCAAAGCATACAAAGGCTTGATACGCTGGGAATATTCCGGAATGTAAGTCCTGCCGAAATTTAAGAAGCCCAGTAAAGACTGTAATTTTTTCAGTGTTGTAGGAGCGCGCAACTGAGCGCATTTCTCCAAGAAGTGAGGAGCCAAACCTCTACCCTCATTGTTCAGCTCATAGCCGAGGAACAACACTGTGTGTTCTGCAATGTGCGATTTTGCAAAATTAAATTTGTAACCCATATCTGCAAAGTTACAAATTATCGAATTTACTCGACACAGATGCATCCAAATTTCGTCGTCTGTGAGATAAATGTCATCCACATAAGAACATGCATCCGGATCGATTCTCTCTAATAGAGTGACTATTCGGGAGGTGAATACACCAGGACTATTCTTGTAGCCCATCGGAACACGCCGGAAGCGTTTTTGCACACCAGCGGACGTAAAACTTGTCCATTGGGAGCTAAAGCTATCCAATCTGTGGGCATAAAAACCGTTGGAAATGTCAAGCGTTGTCTTGAAACGCTTACGCACTAGACTATCCACTAGGGCAGAGCCGTGAGTATTCTGTACTGCACAGTTACGGCAATGCGAGTTCAAATGCCGGTAATCCAATACCAAACGATATGATCCGTCAGGCTTGGTCACAGTAAAAAGGGGATTATTCATCGGTGACACACACGTTTCAATAACTCCCTGATATTCCAATTGTTCAAGGATTTCTGCGACGGAAACTTTTGCTTCACGCCGAATGGGATATTGAGGTTGAGGCTGCGGCTGAGACCGCAACGGAATTTCGTGGCAAGGAGACAATTTATCCCAACCACATTGGTTGCGGTACAGAGCCGGTGCGAGAGCCCGAGCCCACTCTTCTGCAAAATGCTGCGCATGCTCTGTCGAGACAGTTTTCGCGAAACTGGGAAGGATTACCTCCTCCCCTCGCGGCGCCGCGAGCACAAAAGGTGGGGGCCAGTCAGCCTCCGAAAGCAAAATGTCATATGTAGAAGAAAGATTCTCCCAAAATACCCCTCTGACGGTACGCTGTATGTCACCTTCAATTAACAGGACAATTTCATAAAGTCTTTCAGGGGGAGCTAGTCTCGTATCGGCTGTTTCTATTACAACGTATACTTCAGTCGCTGTCACCCTCAGTAGTGGACGGAGCGCCTCTCTGACTATGGTAATCTCCGCCACGCTGTCCAGCAAGGTCAGAGCCCACGTCAGATTCCGAAGCCGCGTTCTCACTATCTGTGGCATATCTATGCGCTGTTAAGGCTGCGACTTTCTTTTTCGCAAACTGCGGTCGCTGTGGCGTGGAATCCTCCTGCTTCGCCGCGCCGTCAGTCTGGCGGGGTTGGCCACGTCCTTGCTGGCCACCACGTCCCCGTCCGCCTCCTCCTCCACCGGTCTTCGGGGCCGATGTGTCCTGAAAGGAACGAGGAGAGCGTTGATCAGAACCCTGAAATCGATCAGGTGATTTAATCATCGCGCGATCGCGCAAATCATAAACTTTTTCTGTCAGCGCAGGAGCTTGTTTTGCAGGAAAAGAATCCTGAGTCTGCTTATTTTGCTTCCCCTGTGTCTGTTTTTTAGGCCAATTTAGTTTTTTGGACTTGGGCTGGACATCTGACACAGCAGATTGTCCCTGTGGTTGTTTTTTCTCCTTTACTGAAAAATATTTCAGACCTCTACTTGTGCGGGCAATTGTCTTATAGGCGGCCACAACTATCTTTGCCAACTGTCGGGGTTTATCGGCATCGGGCAGAGCAGCCAAAGCATTCGACACCTGAAAGTTCACCGCATCTCCTTTAACATTGGAGAGAATGAGATCGCTTACAATCTCAAAAGAACCACACAGGCGCATACCCAATTCAACCGCTGCCTCTGGTCCGTGATCATCCTGAACACGTTTAACGATCTCAGGCAGTGCATTCATAGACGGGGTGCCAAAGCACCTCGTATAAACGGCCGCAAATGTTTTCCCCCAGCTTTCACAGTCAACAAGCTCAGGAGTTAAATCCTTCGGTAAAGTTATCGTCAACATTCTATGCTTATCAGCAGGAGTAGAATTCGGAAACACCGCCTCCAGTTGGTCAAACTTCTCAGCTAGCCAGAAAGGGAAGTCATCGTTATCAACCGGACGTGCACCAAAAACCGAATTTACCATCACCGGATTAAGACGCAAACCGCCTCGATCCGTTGGAACGGCCGCACCTCCCTGGGGACCACCAGGGAGATGTCGACCGATATATTGCACTAATGCTCGAATCACGGAAATGGAAACTACATGTAGCCTTCGAATTTCTGCAAGGGTACAAGCGCCGTGATTCGGGTGCGGGGTAAAACCACCCAACGCAGGCCAGTTTGCACCTGGAATTGAGAGTGGACCTAACCTCGCAGCGGACAAAGAGTGGGGGAGGGCGCCATCAAACCAAACTCGATGCTGCCAATGATCAATAGGTATTTCCAGTGCCCTGTACGGTGTATATTCAGCCGGTACAGCGGAGGCTGTGTAGGAGTGGAACAAACCAGAATTTTGCGTCCACAGCCGGAAACGTAACCCAAGAGTAAAACAATTCAAAAGGGAACGCCGGATCAGCACACACCACCAAAATCACAGCCATTCCATCCACCGGGACTTGGTACGTCTGTAGATGTGTGCGCACCGCTACGCGACTATGTTGCGCAATGGACACCGCCGCCATGATAACACTGGAAATACGGAAATACAAAGAATACTTTGTAGCACAACTGGGTAGTAATTCAAAGAAACCGTTTTAGAAAGAATCAAGCTTGAAAAAGACCTATTTCTATAAATAGGTAGGTTTCACCGACACCCCGTTTTCCGGAAACAGATGTGAAGGGGTTAAGGTTTGAACGATATACTACTCGAGTGTCATGATATAAGACCACCGAAAACGTTGGGCGCCATGTCGCAGGGTTTCTGATTCTCACACAGAACTGTGCACAGAGGATTGGAACCTCGGCGAATTAGGGTGTCCCAAAACTCACCTTAGTACCCAAATAACCCCTTACCGAGCTAGCTACAGTGTCTCATTGGTCATAACGAACTCCCAATGTTTAGACAAACCAGAACATGAACTTACAGTACCTCAGGATACGTGGAACTCAAGAACACTCTTTTGTTACTATCATTGCAAACCAGAACATGGAGTAAAGAAGAACACAAGTGCATTTGAAATGTTTATTTACTAATGCAGTCTTCTCAGGCGCAGTATCTTAGATAATACAAGCAAACATATTATCAGTAGCAAAATTACCAGCATAGTTACTAATCCATAAAAAGCGAATGGTGACAGCATGTTAACATGCTGTAAATGAATAAGAGTTAACAACACTTATATCTCACCCTCCCTAACACACATATTATATTATTTGCTAAGAAGGTCTCTTTGGGTTGGATTAGGGCGGGCCCATACCTTAGTTTCCTAGCATGAAGGAATCACATCAGCATACACCAGCTCTCTCTTCATGTGAACTGCATCAAGTGTGTGTTTTCGTGTTGAGCAAAGCAATATCAAACCCGCTTCAAACCCAGAGTTGGCAGCGGCTGTACTTATGTTATGACTATGAAGTCGCGAAGACCAGACCTCATAACAATTCTGTATCGTGTTGTTCTTAAAACTTCAGCACTCTCTGTACAGACATAGTTTATTAAGCAAAGCAGATAGCAGAGCAATAACATATTATTCTCATGTAAATCACGATGAACTACTAGGTTGAAAGCTAAATCAACAACTAAGTGTCATGTGCAAAGCTGCAAAAAGGAAAAATGGTGTTTAAGCCCTTAATGGGCCCATGCTAACTTAACACGGTATAAAGATATCCACGAGCTACATGACAAAGGTCACCCATTGAGTTTGCGCTACATTATGATAAGTGGGCTCCCAAACATTCAACAGGCAGCGTCTAGCCTCCGGCAAGAGGGCAATCCCAGGGACCCCGTTCCAGAAAGTCAAGATCTCACGACATTCCCAGATAATATGGAGGAATGTCTCAGGTCACCGACGCGGCTAAGGCTATGAGCAGAGAGCAGGAGGGACGTCTTTATGATGTGGGTGATAAGGCCGGTAAATTAATTGCGTGGTTGGACAAGAGGGATAGGGCCAATCGGGTGGTGCCCGTGATTGTGACGACTAGTGGTGATCGTGTTTCTGACCTTGAAGAAATCGTTCAGCAGTTCGCGGATCACTTCCGGACGGTCTACTCCTCTGTCTCAGATAGACCGGAGGAGGACTCACATCTCTTGTTACGGGATACAGCCTTGCCGCGACTCTCTAGTGAAGATAGGGCGCAAATGGACGCCGCACTAACAGCAGACGAGGTGGCTCTAGCGATTCGCTCTTTGCGTTCAGGGAAGGCGACGGGTCCTAATGGCCTGCCTATCGAACTCTACAAATTGAGACCTGATAAAATCGCTCCCTATCTGCGAGACATGTTTTTAGAGTCTCTGGAATGTGGCTCTCTTCCCCGTGATCCGCGGTTGGCGTCCATTGTGGTGATTCACAAGGAGGGGAAGCCCAGAGATAGGTGTGCGTCATAAAGTCTGATTTCCCTATTATACGCTGAACCTAAGATTCTGGCAAAGGTTCTGGCTAATAGATTGATTACTATTATTGGTGAGCTGATACACCCGGATCAATCCGGTTTCATCCCACATAGGAACACCGCCCTGAATCTCCGGCGCCTGCACGGAGTCCTCGCGAGAGCGTCGACCTTGCGTGAGTCGGCCATCTTGGTGTCATTGGATGCCACGATGGCCTTTGATACGGTGGAATGGCCATACTTATGGGCCGCGTTGACAAAGTTCGGGTTCGGACCAGGTTTTATTGGTTGGGTCAGGTTGCTCTACGAGGACCCCCTTGCGCAAATTGTTGTTAATGGCCATGTCTCTGCCCCGTTTCGTCTCGAGAGGGGAACTCGACAGGGTTGTCCTTTGTCACCACTCCTGTTCGCCTTGGCCCTCGAGCGCCTTGCCGCGTGGATCCGATGGGAGCCGTCGATGAAGGGTATCCAGTGGTCCTCTGACCTCGAAGATTGTATCTCACTATATGCGGACGATATTTTATTATATCTGACTTCGCCGCGGAAATCCTTGATAGTATTGTGCGACGTCTTGACTTCATTTGGTAGGAACTCAGGCCTCATCATTAATTGGACAAAATCCTATTTATATGTCCTTTCAGGCGACGTTCCTCTTCTCCCGCGAAACTGTCCCATCCAGATTGCGCAAACGGGGTTTAAATGCCTCGGTATTTACATCTCATTGGACCCCGCGGTTCGGTACAAGCGTAATCTTCTTCCGCCCTTGTCTAGATTGAAGCAAGATGTTGCGGGTTGGCGTAGGCTTCCACTTTCCCCACTTGGTCGTTTTGCCCTTTTCAAAATAATGTCTTTACCTCGTTTTCTCTATGCTCTTCAGAATAGTTTTGATATTGTCCCCGCTAGTTATTTTCGGGCGATCGAGGATCTCCAAAATAAATTTATATGGGATGGTAGGCCTCGTATTTCGCTCGCCAAACTGACGCTCCCGTGGTATGATGGGGGTGTCGCTCTCCCCGACATAAAGCGATACTATTGGTCGTCTCAATTAGGAGCGATTAATCATAGTATGTATGGTCCCGTCTTGAACCCCGCATTTGCCATGGATCGATATTTGATATTTGATATTTATTAGTTTTTGTAAAGCGCGTCTATCGCTCCGTAAGGAGCATCTTGGCGCTGAGCAGACAGAAGAAGCCAACTTGGCGTGAAATAGGAATCAGATGGCTGCGAGGACCAAAGAGTCGGGCTGAGAGAATATCCATGTCTTCAGGAGTTTTCTGAAAAGGCTTTCTGAGGGGGCGTGCCTGAGGTTGAAGGGGAGGACATTCCATGCCTTTGCTGCAAGGAGTGAGAATGTTTTTCCACCCTTCGTTTTGAGCTTAAACCTGGGTACGGTGACCAGGTTGGCTCCTGATGACCTGAGGGGACGTGATGGAATATAGTGTGGGAAGCGCTTAATGAGATAGGAGGGGCCTGTGTTCTTGGTAGCTTTAAAAACAGTGACAAGAAGTTTAAAAAGGATTCTTTTAGGGAGGGGCAGCCAATGGAGAGTGTTGAGGGCTGCGGAGGCAGAAGACCTTCTAGGGAGTTTGAGGACGAGCCTGGCCGCTGCGTGCTGTACGCTCTGTAGCTTCTTGAGGGTAGACTTCTTTATGCCTGCCAGGAGACCATTGCAATAGTCTAGCCTGGATAGAATCAGGGCAACGGCAACTGATTTCCTGGCAGAGATAGGGAGAAAGTCAAAGAATTTCTTTAGTTGTCTAATAAGGTTAAAACAGCACCCTGCCGTGATGCGCACATGATCGTCAAAACTGAGGGAAGAGTCGAATTGGACGCCCAGATTGCGGGCCGAGGAGACTGCACTGGGAGGAGCTTCCGAATGTAGAGGCCACCAATCTTTTGGAGAAAAACGGGTGTCTTTGCCTAAGGGTATAATTTCGGTTTTGGCGCTATTGCATTTAAGATGGTTGTTGTTGAGCCAAGCAAATACTTGGGAGAGGCAATTCTGGAATCTAAGAGCGGCATCGGGTGTTTTTTTATCCAAGGTGACGACAAGTTGGGTGTCGTCAGCATAAGATGTTACTAGGATGCCATGGGATTCAATCAGGGCAAGCAGTGGGGCCATGTAGATATTAAAGAAAAGGGGACTAAGAATGGACCCCTGGGGCACCCCTGATATAATGGCTCTTTCGCTGGAGAGAAAGGGGCCAAGTGAGACGGTTTGAGACCTTTGGGAAAGGAATGACGTTATCCATTTTAGTGCAGTACCTGTCACACCGATCTCGCGCATTCTGTGAATGAGGATATCATGGGAGATGGTATCAAATGCGGCGGTTAAGTCGAGCAGGATGAGTACAGCGTGTTTCCCCTCATCCTGCAAGAACTTGATAGTGTCGGATAGTTCGATCAAGGCAGTTTCAGTGGAGTGGCCGGGGCGGAAACCAGATTGCTGTGGGTGGAGGATGTGGTTATTTTCCACAAAGGCTTTTAACTCCTCTTGTACTATTTGCTCAGTAATTTTGCCTAGTGCCGGGAGTAGGGAGATTGGGCGCAAGTTGGAAAGGTCTGTCGGGGATTTATTTTGTTTTTTCATTAGCGGCTTCACGATGGCCTTCTTCCATTCTGCGGGGACGGTGCCTGAGCTAAGGGATTGGTTAACAATGGAATTGATGAGAGGGTTGACGGCCTCGATGAAGAGGTGGAGGATAGCAGGGGGGCAGGAGTCCGTGGGGGCTCCTGATCGGCAAGACATAATGGCCTTCTGGGTTTGGAGCAGGGTCACTGTTGGGAAATTACCAAGCAGGGGCAAATTGGAGGTGGCAGCCTGCAGAGGGACAGAAGAGGGGGGAAAATCCTGACGAATGTTATTAATTTTCTCAACGAAGAAGTCAGCAATTTGGTCGCAAAGGGTTGGGATGGGGGGATTTCCACTGCAAGGGCCTTGGGGTGGGTGAAGGACTTGACAATATTAAAAATCGTCTGTTGTTTCTGATTGGCTAATTCTATTGCTGCAGCAAAGAACTCCTTTTTTGCATTTTTTATATGAGACAGGTATTGTTTCCTCTGTTGGGTGTATCGGGTTCTGGAGGAAGGGTCATAGGTTTTCCTCCACTCTCTTTCAAGAACCCTGCACTTATGGTGACTATCGGTAAGGGCCTGGGTATACCAGGGGGCATTGGGTTTTCTTTTATGAGAGATAGGTTTTTGGTGGGTTGAATTAGAATTGGCCAGAACCAGTTGATTGATCCAGGTGTGAAAGTTTATGGAATCTTGTGATACATCACCAACAATAGTGGGCGGGGGGGTGGGGAGCTGAGGGTGAAGTTTAATGGAATCTGCTACTTTCTTCCAGTTGGTCGAGTAGGTTGGAGGGGTGTTCTTGGTGCTCGGTTGTGATATGGGTTTTGCCAGGACGGAGAAGGGTATAAAACAATGGTCAGTCCAAATTTGTGGGATAGGGGGGGATACAGTTAGAGCGATTGAGTTTGAGCAAATGCCATCTAGTGTGTGGCCGGCCTGGTGCGTGGGGGGAATGACTAATTGAGAGAGACCAAAGATGTCAAGGGATTGTAGGAAGGTTAAAGTGTGGGGGTCTACGCGGGATTCCAAATGAAGATTGAAGTCACCGAGGAGGGTGAAGTTGGGATAGTGGGACAAAAGGGATCCAAGAGTTTCATCCAAGGAATCTAGGAAGGGCGTAGCGTTACCAGGGGGGCGATAGACAAGACCTCCAGAAAAGGAGGTAGAAGGGTTAATGTGGATTACAAAACCTATGGCTACTGCCTGGTGGCAATTATCACAGGGCACTGTACTCCAAATCGGTGATCGGGGCTTTGTCGGGAACTACGAAGACAGCTGTACGTCTGTGGCGCGATGCGGCTAGTGCGACAGGGTGGACAGATCGACTGACCCGGGCAACCCCACTTTTTGGTTCTGATAGACTTGGCAAATTGTGGAATACCAAGGGGTTTGATAAATGGAACCTCATTGGTATTAGTAAAGTTGGGGATCTCTGGGTGCGGGGACAGGTGAAACCTTTTGAGACGTTGCAGGAGGAATTTGACTTGTGTAACTCGGAGTACTTCCGCTATGTTCAGATTCGCCATGCTTTGCGGTCGGTTTTCCCGGTCGGTGAGGAGATTACGGAATCGTCCCCGCTTGAAGATAGGTTGTTGGATGGCTATGTACCTGATAGTACCATCTCACTAGTTTATAAAAAGCTTATTAACGATAGATCAGACCTCCTATTGCACCTACGAGATTTGTGGACACGTGATGGCCTTGAACTGGATGACGAGGACTGGCAATCTGCGATCTCCTCTCCGAAGGAGGTCGCAATCCCAGCTCGACTCCGGTTGGTGCAACTGAAGATTCTGCATAGGATTTATGTCACGGGCCCTCGTCTTGTCCACATGGGTTTTTCTGAGGATGGTCTGTGTAAGCGTGGATGTGGGCAGGTGGGGAGCCATATAGTCAAGTTGTTTCAATCGTAATACATGCAACGCATCGCGGGTTACCCCCTCCTCCAGACCAAGCTCCAAGTCCGCTATCTCTACTTCAATCTTAACCACTGCCTCATCCTTCTGCTTCTTAACACTCGCTATCAGTGCCAGGGCCTGACCCCTAATGACAGTCTTAAAAGCCTCCCAGAGGGAGACGGCTGAGGAAACCGAGCCCTCGTTTTCGGAAAAATATTGATCAAAGGATTTTACCAGGGCCGTCCGAGTTTTAGGGTTTCGGAGGTACCAGGGGTTAATCGGGGCCATCCGGCCCACAGACTTAGAGCCCGGCTACACCCACAGCCACAAAGGAGATTGGTCAGAAATACCACGAGCCAGATGTTTAACCTCGGTGATAGAGAGGGCCTGTGCCGCCAGTACTAACAAATAATCGATTCTGGAAAGGCTCCCGTGTGCACCGGAATGGAAAGTATACTGCTGTTGCACCGGGTGCAACATTCTCCAACAATCGACCAAACCCAAGGCATCAAGGAACTCAGACAGCCAGTTTTGGGAACTTCTCAGATCTCTGGGTGGGTGTCGATCCATCATACCAGAAACCACTGCATTGAAGTCGCCACCCATGAGCAGTGATCCCTCAGGAAGAGTCAGAAGAACATGCCCCAAGTCAGTAAAGGTAGTCGTCTGCAAGCCAGGGGGGACATAAACAGAAACCAGGGAAATGGTTCAGCCTTCCCATCTACCCTTAAGAGCAACATAACGCCCTCTGTCGTCAAGGACAGTGGAATATATTTCAAGCGGGAGAGAAGTCTTAATCAGGATACCCACTCCTCTGGAACCAGAGGAGAACCCGGCATGAGCAGCCAATCGGTACCCCCTCCTGTTCATAGCATGGCAGGTATTACCGATCAAGGGCGTCTCCTGAAGGAGGACCGCGTCCGGGGAAAGATGCTTCAACAGTTGCAGCACAACACTACGTTTTATCCGATCCCCCAAACCATTTACATTCCAACTCATCAATTTCAGCCCTCTACCCCATCCCGAAATAGAAAGAGGATCCAACCCCGGGAAGAATACTGCACCTTATTCAAATCAGACAGAGATACATTGCCTTGCAAGGAAACACACACATTCCCCAACGTAAACAAAAACCCCAACCCCCCAACAACATCCCGTTACAACACCCCCCACCCTGCACCCCTGCGGAATAGAAGAAGACCACCCAAACTTGCAGTATACCTGTCGCCCCCCCATCTAACTAGGCTACAAAAAGAAAAACAGAGGAGGAAAGAGACCCACTACTGACCCCGCAACCCCCAAAATATAGATCAAGTTAATGTCAGGAGTATCGAACCACAGTTCTAGGCCCCATGATACCGTCCGCCGGTACCTATTCTTGTTCCGTCGGGCTCCCCTCCGCTCCACCAGACTGTTCCCCCGATGGAGGCTGACCAGAGAGAGTGTCAAGCCAGTCCGAGACCACCTCCGGACGATCGAAAAAATAAGTCCGCTCTGCATGTTCAATTCGTATCTTAGCCGGATATTTGAGGCCCATGTCTCGCAATCTTCTCTTCACACCCATGAAACCAAGTCTTTGCCTCTGGACCGATTGGGTAAAGTCCGGGCAGAAACTGACAGTAGTATTTTCAAATTTTGTAGGGCCACTCGTCCGCGAGGCCTGCAGGATAGCGTCCCTGTCTCGAAAATTGAGGATTCTGGCTATTATAGGCCGCGGCGGGGCTCCCAACTTCGGCTGTCCACCCGGAACTCTATGAGTACGTTCGATCGTGAAGAACTTGCTCAGTCCTTTAGGTGCAAGGTGGCGAACAATTAAGTCCTCAACAAAGAGGTCAGCTGCCGGATCTTCTGCCTTTTCCGGGACCCCTATGATACGGACGTTGTTTCGGCGAGCCCGCCTCGAAACGACGCAGAATAAGGTCACTATTGGTTTTCAAGCGACGGACATCAGCCTGCAGATCAGTGACATCACCCGTCTGACTGGAAGTCTTAATGTCCAGAGATTTAACCTTCTCGTTCGTTTTGCCCAAATCTGCACGGATCAAGTTGACGTCAATAGCCACAGTGTCGAGTTTATGCGCGAGAGCCTCAATTTGGAGCCCTAATGAGGACTTGATTCCATCGATCGCTGCCACAACATCTTGTAATGTCGGCTCGGTCGCCGAAGTTGACGGATCCCCCTTGCCAGCTCCACCGGGAGAACCCTTAGGCTGGGTCTAGCGATCCATATTGTTAGATTGAGTGGAGCCACTTCGCCGAGTGTATTTAGGTTTCAGCCTGTCGCCCTCTGGTTTCCCCGCCATTAGGGGAGATGGGCTGGTGTGACTCGATGAGGACAAGCAAGAAGACGGCAACCCCTGGCCACCACGGGCGAAAGCGGCCCCGGCCAGAGGGCCCGAGTTGAAAGATCACAAAATCCAACAAAAGCAGTCAGAATGGGCGACCAGGCAGTCATCGGTAGGCACAGGAGCAGGCTCGATCCCAGTCACGGGGCACCTTGGAGGCGAAACCGAAAGTGAAACCAACCAGACCAGTTGTGCCAACCCCCTCAGGCCGATGTTGTTCAACTACAGCTCGGGTAGCAGGACCACTTCACAGCCGGGCATCACGGAGGCGTAGGCCGCAATCTTCAAGGCACCATAGCTCCGGCTCCCGGGGTCCGATTAGAAATCGGAATGCAGATTTCGCCTCACTCGTGGTTCGTCTTCACGAGGGCATCAATGAAGAACAGGATATAGGACAGGATAGATGCGGGAGGTTGCGAGGGTCTCGAGAGCCCTAAGCTCACGCGGCCATCTTGGTTGCGCGCAAAGTTCCTCCTCTCGCTGCTTGCTTTGTTGATGACGTGGTGCGGGAATGGGTCTGACGGAGAGCCGGAGTGGATTGTGCTCATGGTCTTGATGGTGTCATCGACGCTCACGCTGGCCCAGGCTAGCAGGGGGTCATGGTCGATGGTGTGAGCAGGGTCTGTTGTGTTGCTGTCTGTTGGGGCTGTCTGGGTGTTGAAGCTGTCGTGGATGTCTGCTATCTTGCGGTGGAAGAAGGTGGCGAGGGAGTCGCACAGGGCTTGCGACGGCGGGATGTCATTGGTGTTGGAGCTGCGGTTGGAGAGTTCCTACACAATGTTGAAGAGCTCCTTGCTATTATGTGCATTGTTGTTGAGGCGGTATTTGAACGAGGTTCTCTTGGCAGCCCTGATGAGGTGATGGTGGTTGCGGATGGTGTCCTTGTGTGCTGCGCGATTTTCCGGAATTTGTTCGCTGTGCCATTTCTTCTCTAGTTTCTGGCAGGCTTTCTTGGAGGCTAGGAGTTCTGGGGTGAACCAGCTGGCCCTCTTGCTGGTGTCTCTGCGTGGGGGTTTCTTCAGCGGGCGAGGGTGTTGGCGCAGTCCTCGATCCAGCGTCTGAGGCTGTGGGCAGCGTTGTCGGTGTTGGAGGGTTTGGTGGGTGGGCTGAGAGCGAGGTTTGCATGTAGTTGGTCTTCAGTGATTTTGCTCCAGTAGCGTCGGGGGATCTGTTGGGTGCGGTCGTGTGTGGTGGGTTTCTGGAGGTAAAGTGGATGCAACGGTGGTCGGTCCAGGGGAGTTCGGTGGTGTGGCGGACGGAGACGTGCGGGCTTGAGGAGAAGACGGGGTAGATGTATAAAATAGCGACTTTCATATAAATATAAAATCAAACAATATATAATAATTATATTAAATATTAAATATAATTTTAACAAAATAAAATGAATGTAATAACATCTAACAAATAAACTTAATAAAAAAATAAACACACAAACAATAATTTATACATATATATTTACATATATATTTACTTTAAAACAATTAATAAGCTATTATTTTTAATTTATGTTAATAGTTTAAAATAATATAAAACATAAAAATATATTCTAATGATTTAAAATATTATAAAACTAACATCTATAACAAATTAAAACATTAACTATTACAAAATATGTACACTTACCTTTCACAAAACAATCAGTGCAACAATAAGGAAAGTGTTGGATAGCAAAGTAGTAAAAATAACTATTCCCACTCCAGTGTGTACAACAGTAGGGTAAGTTTTGGATAGCGGAGGAATTAAATTTACTATTCCAACTCCAGTGCAACAGTAGGGTAAGTGTTGGATAACGAAGGGCGAAGAATTACTATTCCCACTCAAGTGAGAACAACAGTAGGGAAAGCGTTAGATAGCGGAGGGGCAAACATTACTATTCCCACTCCAAAGAGTGCAACAGTAGGGAAAGTGTTAGATAGCACAGGGTAAAAACTACTATTCCCACTCTAAAAAGTGCAACAGTAGGGAAACTGTTGGATAGCGTAGGGGTACAAATTACTATTCCCAATCCTCTGAGTGCAACAGTAGGATAAATGATGTATAGCGGAGGGGTACAATTTAGTAGTCCCACTCCACTGAGTGCAACAGTAGGGAAAGTGTTGGATAACAAAGGAATTAAAATTACTATTCTCACTCCAATGAGTCCAACAGTAGGAAAAGTGTTGGATAGCGGAGGGATAGAAATTACTATTCCCACCCCAGTGAGAACAACAGTAGGGAAAGTGTTAGATAGCAGAGGGGCAAAAATGACTATTCCCAATGCTCTGAGTGCAACAGTAGGATAAGTGTTGGATAGCGGAGGTGTAAAAATTACTATTACAACTCCAGTGAGTGCAACAGTAGGAAAAGTGTTTTGATAGCGGAGGGGCAAAAAATACAATTCCCATTCCAGTGAGTTCAACAGTATGGAAAGTGCTGGATAGCGGAGAGGTAAAAATTACTATTTCCACTCCAGTAAGTGCAACATTAAGGAAAGTGTTGGATAGCGTAAGACAAAGATTACTATTGGGGCGGAGCTTGCCTGAATCCAAGATGGTGTTGTAAAGCGAGTGCTCCGTCCGACCATCTACACATCCGGCACTGATCCTGCATAAATACTTGCTATAGAGGGCTCGCTACTGATCGTGGCTGCTCCTTGAACTGCGCTGCCCATTTTGAGCTGTTTCCCACTGCTGTGCAAGGAGTGAAGGTGGCGTGAGACAGAGAGACCAAGGAGTGCCGACGCCGGCGAACCAGGACGGAGCCCTAGCCTCAATTGCTGCTGGGACTCTCATCAAGCCGATTACGTCCTCCTGGGGTACCTGACCAAAAGTTGTGGTGAGTGCTGGAGGCGCTTTTTGAGGACAGCTGGAGCGCTTGACTGGCGTGAAGATGTGCCCACGGGATGAGAGAGGAGATGGCGGAATCCAGGCGAAGAGACGCGCGTGGCTGGAGGACCCGCTCCGATCCGCCCTGCTGCACCTGAGGTGCCAGAGAGACCTCTGCATTGCCCACGTGCGCTTTCTGCGCTGGGCCCTAGGCGGTGCATGGAGGCGCTACCAGCTGCTGCCTTTCAGTGTGGCGTCCAAACTGCGACCCGCCATAGCGGTCCACACACTAAGATCCACTATTTGAAGGGGCTTGCGGACCTCCAGCTGCTGCGGGACGACTGGTGAGTGGGGCAACGAAAGGCACTGCTGCGTGGTACTTCTTATCTTATGCCTGGTGTCCCTGTGAGATACTCTAGCAACAGTAGGATAAGTGTTGGATAGTGGAGGTGTAAAAATTACTATTACACCTCCAGTGAGTGCAACAGTAGGAAAAGTGTTGGATAGCGGAGGGGCAAAAAATACAATTCCCATTCCAGTGAGTTCAACAGTAGGGAAAGTGCTGGATAGCGGAGAGGTAAAAATTACTATTTCCACTCCAGTGAGTGCAACATTAAGGAAAATGTTGGATAGCGTAAGACAAAGATTACTATTGGGGCGGAGCTTGCCTGAATCCAAGATGGTGTTGTAAAGCGAGTGCTCCGTCCGACCATCTACACATCCGGCACTGATCCTGCATAAATACTTGCTATAGAGGGCTCGCTAGTGATCGTGGCTGCTCCTTGAACTGCGCTGCCCATTTTGAGCTGTTTCCCACTGCTGTGCAAGGAGTGAAGGTGGCGTGAGACGGAGAGACCAAGGAGTGCCGACGCCGGCGAACCAGGACGGAGCCCTAGCCTCAATTGCTGCTGGGACTCTCATCAAGCCGATTACGTCCTCCTGGGGTACCTGACCAAAAGTTGCGGTGAGTGCTGGAGGCGCTTTTTGAGGACAGCTGGAGCGCTTGACTGGCGTGAAGATGTGCCCACGGGATGAGGGAGGAGATGGCGGAATCCAGGCAAAGCGACGCGCGTGGCTGGAGGACCCGCTCCGATCCGCCCTGCTGCACCTGAGGGGCCAGATAGATCTCTGCATTGCCCACGTGCGCTTTCTGCGCTGGGCCCTAGGCGGTGCATGGAGGCGCTACCAGCTGCTGCCTTTCAGTGTGGCGTCCAAACTGCGACCCGCCATAGCGGTCCACACACTAAGATCCACTATTTGAAGGGGCTTGCGGACCTCCAGCTGCTGCGGGACGACTGGCGAGTGGGGCAACGAAAGGCACTGCTGCGTGGTACTTCTTCCCTTATGCCTGGTGTCCCTGTGAGATACTCTAGAGACGAGGTGATTGCGAACCTCCCCCTAGCAAGTCGATGGGCCCTCCCATACCATAGTTGAGACCTGCTGTTGTCGCCCCATCTTGATTCCTCCATTGAAGTTCTTGGCGGCCCACTCCCGTGGTGATCGTGCGGACTGAGACTGGGAGCCAGCTGATGTGGTGCCTGTGTTGTTTAACTTTGCCCCTCACAAACGTATCTGCCGTCGGAGATGAGAGGGAAGTCCGGACGCCACATTGCACTACTGGGGTGCCTCTGTAGCGGCAACTCCCCTACCATCCGATCTTGAGAGAGGCCTGGTCTGAGAGTTGTCCTTTGTCATCCGACGCTACACGGCCTGTGCTCAGTACTGATTCCTGCTCTGTGGCGAACTCCCATAGTGCTGAAGATAATACCAGCCTGCAGTAGCAAAGAATCAGGGCCCTGCCAGGAGAGTCGGCACCGATCCCCATAAGTCATGCGGAGAGCTGCCTGTGTGAGGCGGTCCGTGACAGCCTGCTTCCCCAATCGTTTTATTGCACCTGACAGGAGCTGAGAGCTCTGGTGTGGAGTCATGGGAAAGGTGGATAAATCCCAGGCAAAGTTGCAATTCGAACAAAGAAAATCTAGACTTCGGGAAAAGACAGCAGACAATGACCAGAGTATGCACTCTGAGGAGCCACACTCAGGGGAAGGAGACATACGAGTCATCTTGGCTGCAATGCAAAAAAGCCTATCCTCAATAGATAACAAGATTGACTCATTGTCCTATTGTATGGATCGCATGATGGAGCGCATGAACAAGCAGGTCGAAAGGATGGATATGACAGAGCGACGGGCCGCAGAGGTCGAAGAAGCGCAGACGGACCTAGATGCGGTGCAAAAGCAGGCAAACAAACTCCTACAGACATTACAAGACAAGGCGGAGGATCCTGAAGCGAGGTCCCACAGGAGCAATATTAGAATTACTGGCCTCTCAGAGACCACAAACACCGGAAATATGGAGTCTTTTGTACAACATCTCTTGACCACGATGCTGGGCCGTGACATTTTCTCCTCAATATTTGTTGTAGAAAGGGCGCATTGGTCGCTCGGCCCGAGACCTCAACCTGGAGCCTCGCCAAGGAAATAATTGCCAAGCTTTTAAACTATAGGGACAGAGATTCGGCCTTGAGGGTGTCCCGGGAGCGCAAAACACTTCACTATGAGGGATAGACCATCTCCCTATATCCGGACTTTACAATGCAGGTCCAAGAAGCACGAAGACAATTCGCCCCTTTGAAGAAACAACTCCAAGAGCAAAATCTCAAATACACCATGCTGTATCCGGCACGCCTCAAGGTGAATCGCCTAAGTTGCTCCCGCAATTTTCTTAAAAACCTGCAGAAGGCACTGAAAGACTTGGCGACGGAAAAACCCTCTGGCAGAGTGTCTCCCTCCCTTGAAGGAGCAACAGGTGGCAGCCTTGATGATGAGGACTGATATCCTGCACGCTACGATTACAGATAAGAATCTAAGTCTGTCTGAGACATTGTTTGTACCGTTAACTTTTGAGTCTTTTGCACACACAGTTGGGAGGATGTAGAGGAGGCTCCACCTAGAGTCCTTGCAGGGTTATTATCAACGAGCTGTTTAATGCAATGTTTAGACGACATGGGGAGACCCTTTTGGAGGGTAGTGTTAGTAAGACGCTATTGCAAGTGGGTAATTTAGCGCTATTGTTGTAATGCCAGATTTATTCATGACATGGGCTAGATGGCGGGCGGGGGGCACCATTGTTGGCTCTGTCAACATTGTTTGCGCGTCTGGGTAACATCTGCCTATGTGTGTGTCCCACAGCCTGCTTTGATTTCACTTTTGTTTGTATATGTTGGTTATTTTTATTTTAGTTTTATTGAGTTATGAGCACAGGGAGGAATGTACCCTCCATTGCACAGTTGGGGTATGTGTGGCGTGAGTGGGGGGGTAGAGAGACCAACTTGGGATCTTCACAACTGTAGGTCATGCAGGATTCGTGAGTTGCACTATCGGTGCAGGACTAGAGGTGGGCGGGGAGACAAGAACTTAGCTGCTTGGGATACGCGCACATTTTAAATACCAACTTGGAATGTGCGCGGCCTGAATGATTTCTGCAAACTCAGGAAAGTGATCTCTTATCTGAATAGACATGAGGTTGATATTGCACTATTGCAAGAGTCACACTTACCTTTTAGTAGCAGAATGCTGAGCAGCAGGGATTTGCAGGGGCACACACATGTGGCAGGGTTTACGACACATGCTCATGGGGTAGTCATCTTGATTAATCCAAAGACAGGACTCCAACTGATTCTGCTTGATACCGACGCAGAGGGGAGGTTTGCCATCTCACAATGTAGAGGAAAGGGTCTAGATCTGATCTTAGTGAATGTCCATGGCCCCATGTACGACTGCCCACAATTGTTCACAAGTCTATTGAATAAACTGCAATGCCACAGGGGTACGCACTTCTTATGGGGGGGAGACTTCAACTGTGTATTTGGCCCTCAGTTAGATAGATCCGGCAACCCAATCGCCGGCCCTCTGCAGCAGCGTAAACTATTATGAACGTGGAGCTAAGGCTTGGGTCGCTAGACGTGTGGCGAATGAGGTCAAAAAGCAAGGGAGGCTTTACACACTACTCAGTATACCATGATTCACACACCAGGATCGATTACTAGTTTGCCTCTAGAGAACTGTTTCATTAGGTAAACAACATTTACCCCAAATTTTTTCCCCCGCAGGAAATCACAACGCGGTCGTTACAACAACTGCATTGTGATTCTGCATACCATTACTCCGCAAGTCGAAACAACACAAGCACACAACACATAACTGTTACTTTAGCTTTGAGCCTAGTAGAGTGTTTTGATTCACACGAGAATAATATGTTGTTACTCTGATATCAGCTTCGCTTGGTGAGCTGTGTCTGTACAGTGAGTGCTGAAGCCTTCAAGGATATCTCGACACAGTGGTTGTTGTGAGGTCTGATCTTCGTACGTTCCTAGACATAACATACATGCAGCTGCGGCCAAATTCTGGCTTTAGGCACGTTTTATGGTGCTTCGCATGCAGAGAGCTGGTGGAAGATGATGTGATGCCTTACCACTAGGATCTGAGGTATGGGGCCACCCTGCTAAAACCAAAAGAGACCTTCTTAGATATAATATAATATACTAGCAACGGAGGGTGAGAATTAGGTGTTGTTTAGCCTTCTTTGCTCTAGCATTTTAACATGCTTTCACCTTTTGTATTCTATGGACTAGTAACTATGCTGATTACTTTGTTTCTTATAATATGTTTGCTTGTATTAGCTAAGATACTGCGTTTGAGAACACTGCATTAGAAAATAAACATTTCAAATGTGCACGCGTCCTCATTTACTCCTTGTTCTGGATTGAAATGATTGTATAACGAAAGAGTGTTCATGTGTTCCACGTTACCTGAGGTGTACTTAGTCCATATTCTGGTTTGTCTAAACATTGGGAGTTTGTAATAACCAATGAGACACTGTAGCTAGTCTGGTAGGGGATTTTGGGTACTAAGGTGAATTTTGGTACACCCTAATTCACTGAGGTTCCAAGTCTCTATGCACAGTTCTGTATGAGAACGGAATCCCTGCGACATGGCGCCCAACCGTTGGTGGTCCTATTACATGACACTTGAGTAGTGCAACATTCAGTCCTTAACCCCTTCACTATTGTTTCCGGTTAACGGTGGTGTCGGACAAACCTGCCTATATTTACATAGGTCTTTTCAAACTTGAATCTTTCTAAACGGTTTACTACCCAGTTGTGCTGCAAAGTTTACTTTGTACCTCTTTCTTTCTGTGTCGCTATGGCCGCGGTGAACATTCCACAACATAGTCGCATTGCGGTGCGCAATCATTTGCAGACTTATAATGTTCCCGTGGATGGCATGGCCGTGATAATGGTGGTGAGTGGAGAGGTGGCTTACCCATACGAAATCTTTTACTCATGGGTGCCCTTCCCAGCAGTGAACGCAAATTCTACTGTGTTCGAAACCTACACTGCCACAGCTGTGCCTCAGGAATATACTCCATATAGGGCACAGGAAGTTCCTATTGATGCTTGGCAGCACCACGTATGGTTTGATGGCGCCCTACCCCACTCTTTGACAGCTCCGAGGTTAGGTCCTTTGTCCATTCCAGGCACGACTTGGCCAGTTTTGGCTGGATTTACTCCTCATCCTCAACACGGGGCGTGTACCATGGTTGAGCTAAGACGACTACATGTGGTCGCATTTAGTGTGATTAGGTCGTTAGTGCAATACATAACCCGTAATCTCCCGGGCGAGCCCCTGGTGGTGCGGCGCTTCCTGCCGGACAGGGCGGAATGAAGCTTAGTCCTGTGATGGTCAACGTTGTGATGGGCAAGCGCCCCCAGGATAAGGATGATTTTCCTTTCTGGCCTGCCGAAAAGTTTGACCAGCTGGAAGCAGTATTTCCTAACACGACTCCTTGTGAAAAACACAGGATTCTGAAAATTAGCATGCCAAAAGACTTGACCCCAGAAATTGGTGACTGTGAGACATGGGGTAAAACATTTGCGGCAGTCTATGCGAGGTGTTACGGCACTCGGTCTATGACTGTCCTGCCAACGGTCCTTAAGCGTGTTCAGGATGAGCACGGACCTGAGGCTGCTGTTGAATTGGGTATGCGCCTATGTGGATCCTTTGATGTGGTTTCCGATCTCATATTTGTGAATGTCAAGGGGGATGCGGTTAACTTTCAGGTGTCCAATGCGTTACAGGCGATTCCCGATATCGAGAAACCCCGACAGTTAGCAAGAATTACTGTGGCGGCTTATAAAACCATGGGCCGTAACAGTGTGGGTCTCAAGCAATTTTCTACTAAAGAGAAAAAACAACCCCAAGGGCAGAAGTCAGAAACTGACGAACAGCCCAAGACCAAAAAACAAAATTGGCCGAAAAAACAAAAACAGCGTAAACAACAACAACAGAGACAGGAGTCTAGTCTTGTGTCTTCATTGCCTGCGCCCCAGAACGTATTTATGACTTGCGTGATCGCGCGACGATAAAATCACTTGATCGTTTTCAGGTTTCTGATCAACGCTCTCCTCGTTCTTTTCAGGACTCATCGGCCTCATCGACCGGTGGTGGAGGAGGCGGCAGGGGTCTGGGTGGCCAGCAAGGACGCGACCAGCCCCTCCCGAAAGACGGCAAAAGCAAGCAGGACGATTCTACAACGAAAAGACCACAGTTTCAGAAAAAGAAAGTCGCCGCTTTAACAGCGAGATATGCCACAGATAGTGAGAACGCATCTTCGGAATCAGACATGGTGTCTGACCTTGCTGGACAGCACGGCGGAGATTACCATAGTGCGAGAGGCCCTGCGTCTACTACTGAAGGTGACAGCGACTGACCGTTATGTTGTTGTGGAGACAGCTGACACTAGAGTAGCTCCCCCTGATAGAGTTTATGAAATAGTCCTGTTCATTGAAGGTGACATACAACGTGCCATAAAAGGGGTATTTTGGGAGAAACTTACAACTACTTATGATATTTTGTTAGCGGAGGCTGACTGGCCCCCACCTTTTGTTCTCGCAGCTCCAAGAGGGGAGGAGGTAATCCTCCCTAGTTTCGCGCACACTGTCTCGAAAGAGCATGCGCTGAATTTTGCAGAAGAGTGGGCTAAAGCCCTTGCGCCGGCTTTGTACCGTACACACTGAGGTTGGGATAAACTTTCCCCACACCACGAGATTCCTTTGTGGTCTATGCCACAGCCTCAACCTCAATATCCCATTAGACGCGAAGCTAAGGCTTCCGTTGCGGAAATCCTTGAACAATTGAAATATCAAGGAGTTATTGAAACAAGTGTGTCACCGATGAATAACCATCTTTTTACTGTGACCAAGCCTGACGGATCATATCGTTTGGTATTGGATTACCGGCATTTGAACTCGCATTGACCTACCTGTGCAGTACAGAATACTCACGGCTCTGCCTTAGTGGATAGTCTTGTGCGTAAGCGGTTTAAAACCACGCTTGACATTTCCAACAGTTTTTATGCCCACCATTTGGATGGTCTAAGTTCCCAATGCACCAGCTTTACATGCGGCGGCGTACAAAAACAATTTCGACGTTTACCAATGGGCTATAAGAATAGTCCTGGAGTATTTGCTGCCCGCATAGTCTCTCTCTTGGAGAGAGTCAACCCAGATGCTTGTTCGTATGTGGATGACATTTATCTCACAGACGACGAACTTTGGGAGCATCTGTGTCGAGTTGACCGCATAATTTGTAGCTTTGCAGACTTCATTTACAAATTTAAATTTGCTAAATCACACATTGCAGAGTACACAGTGTTGTTCCTGGGCTACAAGCTCTCCAATGAAGGAGGGGGATTGGCTCCTCACTTCTTGGAGAAATGCGCACAACTGCGCGCTCCGACAACTCTGAAAAAATTACAGTCTTTGCTGGGATTTTTGACTTTCGGAAGGACATACATTCCGGAATATTCCCAGCGTATCAAGCCTTTGTATGCTTTGATACAACCTACTTTTACCAAATCGTGCTGGCTGCCAGAGCATTCAGCTATTCTGCAATCTTTGCAAGCTGATCTGCTCGAATCTAAATACTTACTGACTCGTGATAACCACACCAACCCTGGGGCGGTGGGTTTCACTTACCTTACTTTTAACGAAGGAGACAAAGTACCTATTGCCTACAAGTCACACTTGTACACTTAGGCTGAAATGCGATTTTCCACTGTGGAGAAAGTTTTGATGGCTGTACAGATGGCGATTCTTAAGGAACGTGCTCTGTCACAGGGAAAACGCATGTTGGTTGTTACCCCGTGTCCTGCTTTGGAGGCAGTAACGAAAGCCAGTGTACCTAATTCTAAAGCTTTGCACCCTCGACGGATACAATGGGCTGCTTCAATGACATCCCCGGATGTCACATTTATTTTTGATGCCTCCTTACAGTCGCAGGAGTTTTTGCAATATGAATTCGTTCATCCTGCACCTTTGGCTCTGCGTTCTTTGGAGGATTTCCATTGCATCATATACACTGATGGTTCGGCGCAGGTTGCGCATGGGTCTAAACATGCATACGTTTCCGCTTGCGCCATTGTGGTAGGTGCCATGGTGAACGATGAATTCAAGTCCAGGGTCGTGCACACGCAGACTCTAGGGGACTGCACCACACAATTGGCAGAGCTTCGTGCTCTGATGCTTGCACTGGAGTACGCTGATCCTGGTGTGACGACTCTTATTGTAAGTGATTCTTACTACTGTGTTTAGTCCTACAATGAAAACTTGTTCTTTTGGATTCAGAATGATTTTCGCGATTCCAAGGGTAGCACAATAAAACATAAAATTATCTGGGTCCGAGTGGCTGAGCTTAAGGAGCAATTGCCACTCGTGTTTGTAATTCATACTCTTGGTCATCAGCGCGTTGGAGTCCACGCTGTTGGCAATTCGATTGCCGATGAGGCAGCAAAATCAGCAGTATCGACATATTTAGTTGCAGCAGTTACACGGTCCAAAAGTAAGATTGATGATGATATCTTGGTGGCAGTTGCTGCCACTGAGAAGGTAGCTAAATATCCTAAGGGGTTCCCTTTGAAGTACTCATACCACTTAAGTCCCGATAAGGTTCCTTATGTGAAAATACCTGATGTTGGGGAGAGATTGATTCCCAACTCGGATCGCAGAAATACATTGATAACAGCGGCCCATGAAGGAGTTGAGTCTGCGCATGTAGGCATTTCAGCCACTGTTACTCAATTGCAACAGCGTTTTTGGTGGCAGGGACTGTACAAACAGACGCGTGAATATGTCCTTCAATGTGACATTTGCCAGCAGATTAAGCCTTCAACTGCTGCGCGTCCGCCCCAAACACAGTTGTTCATTTCTAATAAACCACTTTGTTGTGTTTATTTAGATCACTGCGGTCCTTTTTCTTCTGCTACTGCATATAAGTACATCTTAGTAGCAGTTGATTCATGCACATGCTTTGTATGGGTCTGGCCTCACCGCAGTGCTGATTCACGGACTGTCATAAGGGATTTGCGTGTCTTTGTAGGGATTTTTGCCTGTAGTACCTTCCATTTGGATCAGGGTCAGAGGCATTCGGATCAGAGGCTTTCGCCTCTAAGGCGTATAAGGATGCCATGGCTTCGTTGGGGGTTCAAGTCAAGTTTTCGTCTCCATACAGACCTGAGGGTAATAGTGTAGTGGAACAAATGAACCGTGACTTAAAGCAATCATTGACAGCTCGAGTTATAGGCACTGGCAGGAATTGTCTGGCCCACCTCAATGGCATGCAGCGTGCTCTTTATAATCTCCCTAGAAGGTCTCTGGGTGGGCGGACCCCATACAAAATGCTCTTTGGTATCAAGATGTATGTACCGGACCTTGACGGTCTAAACTCGGTGGCTGTTGCTGCCTCCTTTGACGTAGATGAACATTGCAATGTTTTACAGAATCTACAAGAGACAGTCTTGCAAAGGAACATTTACCCTCCACTTCGGATGATGCGCTGCAGATCCCGGTAGTTGGCTGGCTACCCCAAGTTGGAGAATTGGTCCGGGAGAAGATCAAAAACAAGAAAGAATTTGGTCCCTCTTATCGAGCTCCAGTTCCAGTGCTTGGTGTGAAGGGCACTAGAACAGTCATATTACCACCACTTCCAGGTCGTAAAGAAAACAGGTATATCTCCATTGACAATGTCAAGATACACAGAGTGGCCGATTCTTCTTAGTATGACACCGGCAGTCTCATGTCCTTCGATTGTGAGAAATTCTGTATTGGCCACTGCTTCGAATCCTGCGCCTGAGGTGGCCCTCGAGATGCCTGCACTTTCTAGTCCTTTATTGAGTACATTGCCTGTTACTCAACTTTATGAAACTGACTACACTTACCCAACTGACTTATCGATTGCCTGATTTACAAACTCGTTTGGCCACAGAATCCAGATTTTCATTTGACTCTGTTTCACACACATCAGGAAAGCCTTCATGGATTAAAGTCTATACAAGATTATTTAAAAAACATTTTTTGATTCCCCCTTGGACATATGTTTGGCTGGTGTTTTTTCAATTTACCTTCTTATGTCAATTGGTTTTGTGTTTTATTTTTTCCGAATCGTCAATGGACACTATGTTGAAGAGAGAACATGCATTCGACATCTTAATGGAACATTGGCACCCCATTCCTCCTCGCATACTGCACACAGATTGAAGAGAGACTTGGCTTTTGTTAACATCACTGCTTGGCCTGTCCTAGATGGGATTGTATGAGATGCTGTTAAATTTCAAATCCATGGCCCCGCTGATGTTATCAATGTCCCTAATGTGCTTAGAGTTAACATGGGGGATGTTGTTAAACAAAACATACCTTCTGATGATTGGGATGTTCAGGCCGTTGAAGCGTTTGCTTTCAATGAGAGATGCATCTTTTTCCATGTTGCACATTGAACGATTGGAGTCTTTACCATTCTCTGTGGCAGAGGCCACTACTGCAACGTGGCTGATCCACGGATTAATAACTTTGCTAGATACGAGCCTCTTGGTAGCTCCTATCTACATGAAGCCTGGTTTCTTCCTTGTACACTTATAAAAGAAAGAGAGTACCCTCTGGACCCAAAGGAACTGGGTAGAATAAAACTAAAAAACTCATATCCTGAAAGGCAATATAAATACAGAATATAAGTACCAGCATGGAATGAAAATAAAAGGATATAAAGAACCAAAGAGGATACTAGGACCTTTGATTCTGCTAAATAAAAATAAGAGAAACTGCTCTCCAATATAAAATTGTCCTGAAGAAGGTGGGGCCCAGAGCCTTATCCACCGAAACGCGTCAACACCCCTGATAAGGGTTTTAATAATACATTTTTTTAATGAATTTTGTTGTTATATGTTTTTAATTGTATATTCTGTATTTATATTGCCTTTCAGGATATGAGTCGGACCTCCAGTTTATTGTTCGGTTCCGCTTTTAGGGTGGGGCTTTTTTCATTAACCCTCATCTTATCACCTTGTGGTGCTCTTGTGTCGTGCTGCCACCGGTGGCAGCACGACACAAGAGCACCAATATAAAAGGAAGCACCAAAAGCACACCGGTTCTCATTTAATCCTAAGGAAATACAGGTCGTAATTGAATAAATCGATCCACAAGAACATAACCCTAAGATGAGGCGAGATGATCAGTGTATCCGTACAAATTGAGAGGATACTGCTGTAAGACAACTCAGATTTATGTTATATAAATTGTCCTGAAGAAGGTGGGGCCCAGAGCCTTATCCACCGAAACGCGTCGACACCCCTGATAAGGGTTTTAATAATACATTTTTTCTGAATTTTGTTGTTATATGTTTTTAATTGTACTAGGACTGTGTATATCTGTGATGTGTAACTAATGCGCACTAGGCACTGTATTAATAAGTGGAACACATATGGCTCCATTGCATGAGCACATGTATTTGCTTTTTTAAAGAATAAAAGATTCATGAATTTTTACTAATTGTTCTATGCCAAATTTAAAAAAAATCCTTGATCCCTTTGTGGTTCTACTCCTATATGGGATGCAATACACTAATTCTAAATATTGGGGTAATCAATAATGAATGTATGAGTGATAGCCATGTGCGTGCACATAGACACATAGTGTCTCTCTAAATAAATTTAAAAAAACAGGGAACACCTTAAATTCTTTTAGTTTTGCTTCCTTTTACATACAGATGCCTTAGGGAGGGCAAGGAAGTTTATCCGAAAGGTGAAGAATGCACTGAAACGCCGGATCACTCATTAATGTGTAGACATATCCAATTACACGGCTCTTGCAATCAAAACAAGCCTAATTTAGCCTGTGTTTTGAAA
Source organism: Lissotriton helveticus (assembly GCF_964261635.1). Classification (NCBI taxonomy): domain Eukaryota; kingdom Metazoa; phylum Chordata; class Amphibia; order Caudata; family Salamandridae; genus Lissotriton; species Lissotriton helveticus. Next base: position 445,399,190 of record NC_136072.1, on the reverse strand, counting down.
GGTACCCCCGTGCCCGCTATCATCCCCACATTCACATTCCTGGCAAACGGGAGTTATTACTTTTAAATAATGAGGATTGCTGTGGGTTAATAAAAGGCATTGCTTATGTCGTTACAGTCAGTGAACGTGTGGTTTGCTGTAAAAATGTGTTATATCCACCCACGCATGAGAACTTGGATGTTTCCATCTGGCCGAGGATTGAGACCTTGAAAGCAGAGTTCAATAAGATGAGTAGCATAAGAGCTCTATTGTTCCAAAAAGAAGTTGCCCTGACATCTGCTCGTGAAACATTTGTCCTTCACGTAGCTAACACCCGCACAGAGGTGCATGCTTTATTGAATACTGACCTACCATTGCATTTCGGTGAGCTGATTCATACAATCATTAACGCATCCTCCACAACGGGGCTGGTGCACTTTTTTAAAGTAGTTAGTAGTGGGCTCGTGACTTCATTTCAGAAGATATTTGGGGTCATTCCTGCTTTCTTCCACTCTTTTCCAGCTTATTTGGTGGTTTTCTCGTTTTACTGGCGCTGGCTGCAGGCGTACTTTTGCTGTTTTGTTTCATTTAAAATGGATGCACATCCTGTGTTCCAAGACAAGCTGTCGCGGCTGGCACTGTTTTGCAACAGGATGCTTGAATACTATGGAACGCTGCCGCTCGCCACCTTAAGTGCAGCATATGGATTATCGTTTCTATTTTCCTATTTTACATGTGTCCAGCCTGTCTTTCATTGCCTGAGTTACGATTTCAACTGGGCCCTGGATTTGTGTCTCTGCAATGTGGTGTCTCCTGAAGTGGATTTTAATCAACTCATGAGCCCCTTAGTTGCTCATGAATTGCTTTGTTCTGACGGAGGGATTATGGCCTTTGCAGCGATATATGGAATACTGGGTCGTTGGAATATATCCGCAGCGGCGCAAGATTTCTTGGCACACAGCTTCGATGGTGCTAGAGGCTCCGATAATTGAAGAGCATGTATGTTCTTTCCCGCTATTGAATTGGATTGCTGAATTATTTTCGGATGAGAACAGTGACTTCCTTTTGGAAGCAGCTGCTGCTTATTTTGCATATTCAGTGCTAGGCTGAGATCCATCTATGCCTTTGTTGACATTGAACTTTTTCATTATTTTTTTTTGAAGCTATGAATATATTTTTACGCCCCAGACCTATTGACTTTGATTAAGGTGGACACTAAATTGTCATGATGGTGAGATTTTGTTTTTTTGGGTGACGCAAATATTTTTTTCTCACTTACTCAAATTTGAAATGACTATCGTTCTTGAACTCTGCATTTCAAAAATGAGCCCCTTATCTTATCTTATCTTATCCGTGCTCGGATCATGGGAGGGTGTCATATAGATATGCTTTGCCTATATGCTGTGTTAAGTTAGCATGAGCTTATTAGGAGTTTAAACACCATTTTACCTTTCTGCTGCTTCTGCACACGACACATAACTGTTACTTTAGCTTTGAGCCTAGTAGAGTGTTTTGATTCAATCGAGAATAATATGTTGTTACTCTGATATCATCTTCGCTTGGTGAGCTGTGTCTGTACAGTGAGTGCTGAAGTCTTCAAGCATATCTCGACACAGTGGTTGTTGTGAGGTGCGGCCAAAATCTGGCTTTAGGCGATTTTTATATTGCTTTGCACAGAGCATACATACACACTTGATGGTGCTTCGCATGCAGAGAGCTGGTGGAAGATGATGTGATCCCTTACCACTAGGATCTGAGGTATGGGGCCGCCCTGCTAAAACCCAAAGAGACCTGCTTAGATATAATATAATATACTAGCAAGGGAGGGTGAGAATTAGGTGTTGTTTAGCCTTCATTGCTCTAGCATTTTAACATGCTTTCACCTTTTGTATTCTATGGACTAGTAACTATGCTGAAAACTCTGTTTCTTATAATATGTTTGCTTGTATTAGCTAAGATACTGCGTTTGAGAACACTGCATTAAAAAATAAACATTTCTAATGTGCACGCGTCCTCATTTACTCGTTGTTCTGGATTGAAATGATTGTATAACGAAAGAGTGTTCATGTGTTCCACGTTACCTGAGGTGTACTAAGTCCATGTTCTGGTTTGTCTAAATATTGGGAGTTTGTAATAACCAATGAGACACTGTAGCTAGTCTGGTCGGGGATTGTGGGTACTAAGGTGAGTTTTGGTACACCCTAATTCACTGAGGTTCCAAGTCTCTATGCACAGTTCTGTATGAGAACGGAATCCCTGCGACAGTATTGTTGCACTCAGACAGAAAACTACAGCGAACTACTTCCCCCGCGCAGCCGCCCTAAAAATTTCTGGGAATTATAGAAGACATATATTGAAACAACAAGGAGGACAAAGTTCCTATGCCAGGGTGCAAAAAGTCACCCATGCATCGTGGTGCAAAAAGTCACCCATACTTAAAAAATTGGAAGAAAAAGAAAGGAAAAAGAGAAAGGGGGATTCCTAGGTATAAAAGACCCAAAATTAGGAGAGGGAAAGACATTGTGTTTCCTCTGTTGCCCTCACACACCCCGAAGAGTGTCATGCTTCATCATCGGGCGTTTGCTCCTCGTAGGGCCGGCGCTGCAATTCCCTACGGTTCCCCCGAAGGGTCACTTTATCGGAGATCTTTTAGAGGAATGCCGGATGATGCATGCGGGTGTGCGGGTAATGAGTCAAGAGGAGGGTAAAGAGAAATCGTGCCAGTGTGATAGATTGAAATTAAAACAAGGGTAAACATGCAGCGATATGTTTAAAAGTATACCCTTGGCAGTCAATACTGCTAAAAATTATTGACCCAAGAGGCCTATTATGCCTAGGTGTCAATTGTCAAGGTCAACATGTTTCGCGCTTCCTTTGCCCATAGGTCGTTAGCGCTTCGTCAGGACCATAAAGAATATGTAAAGTGCACGTGATTTAGTGAGTATAAAAATTACCCTCTTATCGCAATATATTGCCACTGAAGATAAAGAACCTGATAATAAGGTGATACGACCACCCAAGGTTGAAGAGAGTGCTGAGACTACCCATCAAATACCCCATGACATTCTTTCACAAGAGAAGGGTTAAGGTCAGCCACAGTATTGTTGCTAGGTGCTCCTTGGCACGTGTAGCAGTGAATAAGGACAAGATGACTAAAATACTGTTTACTCAAGACTTTGTTTCTGGCTCATGGTTGACTCCTGTATTTTTTTTCGTTTCTCTTGTAACATTCCCATACACTGATCACATGGTGCTAAATGTTGTATTACATGATCCCGATTGTGTCTGACAGCTGTTTTCTCCATTGATGTGCACCAAAATACTATTAACACTCAAACAGTTAAAAATATATTTATTTAAAAAAATTAAAAATTATTTAAGAAAACAATATTTTAAAAATGAAAAATTAAATATATAAAAAGAAAACATTATAATATTAATTACATATAACAAAAACCTACAAATATTATATAAATAAAATAATAAATACATTTTAATAAAATTATTTTTTTTAACTAGAATACATTTATTTTATTTCCTACCCTATAACACCACATCAAAAACAAAACACTTCAACATTTTAAATTAAATGTACTTCCATAATTAACATCATTATTAATCAAATAAAAAATATTATTAATAAAAAACGAATACGCCTTATTTGATTACACACACTTTAACAGTATAATATCCACAAAACACACCTAAATTAAATTATATAATAATAAAACACAAAAAAACATATTTTTAAATTAAAAACTATTACTATTAACAACGAATTTTAAAGTAATTAACATGTATTTAATACCCACCCTTTACCCCTTTAAAAGTAAAAACAGCACAAAAATAAATAATTACCCAAAATAAATAACAAACAATTAACATTAATTAACAACCATATTAATAATTAAACACAAATTACTTCCCACTCTTTACACCTATAAACACCGCAATACACACCTAAAAATAATTTCACAATTACCATAATTAAATACAAATTAATGAATTAAAATTAATCAACAACCAATTATTAATTCATTAATAAGAAATTACTTTACACATCATTTAAAACTATAAAATGTCAATTAAACAAATATTAATTAATGACAAATGACAAATAATCAATTAATTTAATATAATTAACTGATCCTCTTTAAACCCACAGCACAGTATTGAACTAAAAACGCAAGATTCAAATAAAATGTTTTTATAACTACTAAAAATCTAACACATATATTAAAATACAAACAATTCTTATACAGAAAAACATACATCACATAAATATAAAATATATGCTAAGATACATAACATTAATTAAAAAAATGTTTTATCAACTATATTTTTGCAAACGATATTAAACACTTCGATATTACTTACCTTAAGTCGATGTTTTTTAAAATAAAATGTTTTTATTAAACTTTTCATCAGTTGCAGTATGCAGTGTATCATCCACAGGAGCCTTGGTGACATAAACAAAGAAAAAGCTTTACATTTCCAAATCTATTTTGCAATGGTACAACAGTTATTCTGGAGCTCACCTCAGTACCGCATTCAGCAGTTGGTATCCATCCCCTTTCACCTGTTGTCATTCTCTGTATCTTTCTCCCCCCCCACCTCAGAGATCCCTGTAGATCCCCCATTGGTGCCATATTTTCTCTCATTATTATGGGTATCCCCTACTTTCGTAGACAGCTTTTTCAGCTGCGCTACACCAATCAAGGTCAGATTTCCATTGACCCACCCTCCAAGGAAGCACCACTCCCCAGGCCTGGCGATATTCCTCTTGGCTACAATTGCTGCCACCATTAGCCATATTTTCTGGCATTTCGGCCATGTCTGCTCGACCACTACGCACAATATGTGCCATCTGGCCTCTACGGGAATTTCCTGCCCTAGTACTTCTGACATGATTCGTATTACTTTTCCTAATATTGTTGTATGGCTGGACATTCCCAAATTATGTGGTAAAAGGTGCCTCTCTGGTCAGAGCCCTGCATGCATAGGTCTGCAGGGGTGCGCCCTGATTTATACATAACTATACTCGTAGAGCAGGATCTATGAAGGATCCTTAACTGGACTAGACGAACTCTCGCTCTGACTGCACCTTCCCTTGGGCTTCGTAAAGCTTCAGCCCAATCATCATCTTCCAATAGTCCAATATCCGCTTCCCAGGCTTCCCTCAGGGGCCTAATTGTATCGGGTGAGTGATTAATAATCTTTCTATATGTTAAGGATCAGCCTTTTCTGAGATTGGGTCCAGTAGGAGTCGATCCTCCAAGGGGCTATCCTCTGGAAGTTGTAACCCTTCTCTTATGTGTCTTTTGAGTGCATGCCCCAGCTGCCTGTATCTATACCTTTCTGTATCCTCTAGCTGATGTTATTTCTGCAGATCTTCATATGAAATTATTGCTAGGCCTCTCCATACATCTTCCAGATAAGCTATATCTAACAGTTTCCATTTGTTAAAACCTCATAATTTACCCACTTCCTCCAACATGTCGCTGTCCCATAACGGGGTTCTTTTCGTCAATCTGTTTTCCCACCCGAGGAATTTATTGGCCCTCCTCCACTTAAGTCGATATTCTTGACCACAATATTCTTGCTGTCGATATTTCTGGACCACAATATTTATTACTTGATATTTGTACAACTCGATATTTTTTACTCGATATTCTGTCTGCACACCCGTCCAGAGTTATCTTACCATTCCTATTATTCCCTGAGAGTTACTGACCACACAAAGATCTCCACAGTTAGAGGCCTATTAGGATGGCAGGCGGACGCTGGGACCGGCCACCAGTGGTGGGGCGGTCCCGCACTGGCAATTAGGATGCCACTGCCACCATGGCAGTAAGATCCCCTATTCCCAGCATTTTGGTGGGTGGTGCTCACAGCAGCACCACCCGCCACAATGCTGTGGATGCACCTTGTACATACAAATGCAGGGGGGTACCATAGGTACCCTCCATGTGCACCCCCCATCCCCCCAACACGCTGGGGGCCCAAAACAGGCCCCCAATACCAAAGACTGCATGCCTTTCCATGGCGGCAACGCCACCATGGATGGAAAGGCTGATCTCCGCCTGCATCCTAATGTGGATGGCGGTGTCTTGCAGACACAGCCACCATATTGGAGATGTTTTACACCCGGTCAACGAGTCGAACGGTGTAAAAACGGTGGATGGTCTTTCCGTCTGCCGCCGACCCCTCCGCCATCGTAATATGGCAGGGGGATAATGGGATGCGGGCGTAGAGAAATGTCAGGCGGATCGCCACCGCCATGCGGGCGGTGGCGATCCTCCCGACATCCTAATAGACCCCTTAGTGTCTTAACCCCATAAGATTTCCCAGATGGGCATGTCATTACACATAATGCACTTACCAACACTTGCTGTTTCCACCCATATGGACCACTTTCTTCTCCGGCGCTTACATAATACATTATGCAACAAAGTATTCTCGTATCTGGTAGAGCCTGATGAGTTCTCCCCCTTGTCTCCACCAATGAGAGGTCCCGCTTAGTTTCCTATATCTATCAAGCTTGTTAACCCTGAAATCCGATGAGGTGAGGGCCCGGGCAGCATGGAAACATGACTTACGTCACCCACTCCCTCAGGAGACGTTTTTTTTGCTGTACACAAACTAAGCATATCTTGCCTAACATCAATAAAAAATGCTCCATTATAAATTCCACCACCGCATTTACACCACCCTGAAGGGATTAGCAAAAATTGGTGCCACACGTTCATATCACTGCCCGAAATGTAGTTCAGCCAACACTGATTTTCTACATCTCACATGGACATGCCCTGTTGTCCAAGCATAGTGGCACAAGATCTTGGATCTCATATCCAGTATGACGAGATCCAGTTGGATCCTGTTTCCTTATTGCTACTGCTAGGTCATGTTAAGCTTCTCCTGTCCAGCTTCCATAACATCTTAGCCATAGTTTTACTCCTTTCTAAACATTGAATCGCCATATGTTAGGGTAGAAATCGATCTCCCACCACAGATAAACGGTTGAAAGATATTATTGTGAGAAATTCATCCTTTTTGCCCTGATCACCCCCAATTTTGACTGATATTGGTGGTACTGACTCTGATTGTGGCCTGGGCTCTGCTAACCAGGCCCAGAGGCAGTGCTCTGATTAAAAGGTATTTGATAATTAGATGTAAATGCAATTGCTACTGACAACCTACCTGAAAGTCCCTAGTCCACGTCATGTAGGTTTAGAGGCCCAGAAGATTTCATGCACCTTAGTGTGCAATACTGTGTTGCCTGCTGTCATTTTAAAAGTCAGCCCTGTTTTGCAGGCTGTTTTTAAATTAATATGATATGCAAATTCGACTTTGGAATTAAAGGTACTTCCCAATTCTTAAACTACCTTATTTTTACATATACGTCCCTCCTAATATCTTCCCCAGGTGCCACATGGATAGTGTAGCAGAAACATTATAAAAGATGTTTGATATGCCCTGGTGAGGGAAAACTGCCAATTTTGTTTTTCCCCACTATAGTATATTAGCTCCATAGGATATCATGGGAAGGCTTTATTAAACTTTAAAAGTCTAACTATTGACAGGAGTGAGCTAAAATAATAACTCAAAGTGTTTAAATAATAGAATAAATCCAACAACTGGCCATGGTTAGATTTATTATAACTATGACAGAAAAGAAGTTATAAAACTTGCTTCTCTGATGTGCCTGAATCCAGCTCTTAAACAGCGTCCCCTGATTGGCCAGCCTTGGACAGGCTGAGCCAAACTGCTCTGATGAGGTGTGAAGTGGTCTGAAAGGAAACAGAGACATCTGGTGGGAGGAGATCTGCAAGCTGCGGAGCAAAAGGCAAGAAAGGGGATGGGTAGCCAAACTGGTCTTCAAAGAGGGAAGCATACTTTGGACAAGGCCCAGGACCACTTCTTGCACTCCCAGCCACCAGATGGGATGCCCAAGTAATTAATTTAGCAGAGGGTCTGGAAGGAGGGGTGTTAGGGAAAGTTCGCCAAACCTGGAGGTCTGGTTAGCCAGACTTGAAGCTCCAGGAGAGAATTTCTCAATTTTGTTTTTTACAGATCAGTGCTTTCTAGAGAAGAATATGCAACATTTCAAGGGAAGTGGTCATCATTGAGGGCGGCACCCTGCACCCCATTTCTCAGGGGTGCCCCCCTGCTTGCCAGCCCAGAAACCAGGATAAATATAAGCTCTCTCATATTTGACCGATTAGACAGCTCCTTAAGAAGTGGGCTAATTTTGACTGGCCTTAAGATGTGTGAAAGAATTTGGGGCAGTTAAGGAAATCATAGCCAAAATGACAACTTTGGGGCATTTTGATACCTCTAAGAAGACCTACCTTACAACTGATGTGAGTGTGAAAGTTCTTGGTACCGTATTCAGTCAGGTGGTGGATGGAGAGGAGAGACTCAGCAACTCAGATCCCTGGAAAAAACAAGAAGAATAAGGATTGCCTTGCTGAACCCCTGGACTACACCAAGGGTACTGCACTCTGAAGGACTGCCCCTGTTACAAACTTTCGGCTTCAGCAAAAATACTTTGCCTGACTCTAAAAGTTTGAGGAGTGAACTCCCTGAAAGAAACTGGTTAAAAGAGTTCCCCTGCATCATCTCCATCAAGAAGAACCCACCTGGTCTGCGTCCAGTAGACTTTTAAGGATTTGGCCAGGTACATTGTGGGCCTTATAGTCCCAACTTTCCAAGGAACACATCAGAGATCTGGAACCTTGGATTTGTGTTGTGGACCCTTCAAGAGTCCAAAAGGACATTCTGGAAGAAGATCCAGAAGTTTGGAATCATTTGGAGAATTTTTGGGAAAAAGCTCAAAAAGTTGACCAACTCATCGTCGAAAGAGTCAAGCCGCTGCTGCTGAACCGCGACCCGGTCTCAAATTCAGGTTTGTCACGCTGAATGCTCCTGAGCTGCAAAACCTCCAGGATTTCACCGAGGCCTCGCACTGAAGCAAGGCGCAATCATCAGCTAGCAAGCTGGCCTGATGAGGATCCTTGCTCGACGCTGAGAGAAAGAGCGCCAAAAAGGTAAGTCAGTAGGTAAAAACGTAACTGGGCCCTACTGCTCCCTGTATCCGACACGGACTCCATCGCGGTCAGCCTGAAACTTTGACTTTGTCCTGGTCAATCGCGAACAGATGTCCCAAGTTGGCGCTTTTGACTTTTAGGCACTAGAAAGTATTTATTCTTTAACAATTTATATCTCTGGTTCCCTACATTGGATTTTTGTGTTTTGGTGTTATTTTAATCATAAAAATATTTCCAATTTTTATAAATTGCTGTTGGATTTATACTGTGTGTTGTGTATTACTTAATTCATGTAGTGGTGTTTTTAACTGCTTTACACACCTGTCTCCTAAGTTAACTCTGTCTGCTCACAGCCGAGCTACTAAGGGTTGGGCAAGGGTTAATTTATTGAGACCTTGACGGGACCTTATTTGTGATTGTGGTCTTATTAACCGCATGCGCGCTAGCGGTTTTCCCGCTGCGCGCTGCGTTTTGCGAAAAGCCGCGTTATGAGCGTGCGAACGGCGCACTCATGACGAGCTGAGCTCGTCATAAGCGCGGAAGGGGTTAATAAGTGTAAGGGCCTACCTGCCCTTACTAATAAATCCCCTCCCCACAAATATATATTGCGATATCACTAGTTAGATATATGCTGTGGTTCAGCCTACCACCTCCAGGCCCAAAGACACTTGGCAACCCCTACATGACTATCTGAAAACATTGTACACTGACACTAACTGATGTACATGCTAAACGTTGCACTGGTGACGTGCCCAAAAGACCTTGGTTAACTGTTAAATTTAAGCGCCCTACATTGCTTCCCTTCCCACCCTGCTCCATCCTTTGACGTCCTCACCTTTCTCCTTTCAGTGCCCCTTAGTCAATTCCTTATTTTCTGATCACTGAAAATGTTCTGTACATGCTATGTGTAGCTATTAGTGTTGAATATATGACACATAACTGGATTACTTATCATGTTTGTTATGTCTTTTTCTGAAAAAACATGAAAATAAAATATTTTTAAAATGCAAAAACATAAGATATTTTAAAATGCAGACTTTGCAGCCAATTAAGTCGAACTGATCTACTGACATGTTTCTGCTTGTTGACGATTTCTTTGTGGCAGAGTTGTAAAAAAAACTAAATGTATTTGTTGAGGCCCAGAATTTGCGTTAAGTTTCACCACTTTTTTGGCACAACCCTGACGCAAAATTTTATTTATGCCTAGTAATGCGCTGAAATATACTCATGATAGTCCTGCTAAACATATGTGGGAGCTCATAATATCTGATGTCACTTCTTGTGATGTCACTTCCTGTAAGGTCACTTCCTATGATAATGTCATGCGCCGTGACGCCATGCGATGTGATATCACGTGACTTGATGTTACTTGCATACTGACTAACTTGGTTAGTGCCCCCGCTTCTTTTTTTAGGACTTGCGCCCTGGGACAGGGTCAGATTGGGATCACAATTCTGCCCGGGCACTTACCAAAAAAGTGTCCCACATTCCCGGATCGTTCCTTTTATCGATCACCATCTGGTTAGTCTCATTAGACTACTTTTTTTTAGAAATGTTTGCTAAATGAAATATTTTAAAGCTTCTAGAGGCACACTGGTTCAGGAACCCCTTTCTATGGCTGCATAACATCTTTCCTGTCTTACTGCACAGGAGCTTCTGATCATTAGATCTATGAAGCTTGCCTTTTTGCTCACGGTTTTCAGGTGACGTTCAATTCATGATATAATACTATACTTAATTCAGCTTTACTCAGCTATCCCCAATCAGGGGCCCATCTGGCTTTGCCACATGAGTGCACTTACTTTAGGCCTCGCTGACATCTTCCTGTATTGTACTGTTAATTTATTTTAAGTCTTGTTGTAAATGCTCGTTTAAAGCACTGACATTGGTCCACTCAGTGCTTTCTGTACTTTTGTAGGCACACGTTTTGTACAGCGTTTCAGGACTGACCTTAATGCCATATCCAATTATTTAAGCCTGGTACTCCCAACAAGGCCTAAAAAGACACTGGGGCTGTAGTGACAACACATGGCCGCATCTCCTATCTTCCCTGCCCACCATAGCCTGAGGTGAGAATGGCACTACGGCCACAAAATCACCTCCTCCCTCGACATCCCCCCCCCCCCCCTCCCAGGAGACCCATCATATTCACACCCTCCCCATAACCTGAAGACCATGACCTAGGAGGGGATGACTGCTTCTGGCCAGGAAGGCCCCATAAGGCAGGGGGGCCGAAGCACCGGCCCATCGGCCAATGCCCGACTGCCCGCCTTCCCAATCTGACCCAGGCTGGGAACCCTAATTTGTGATAGATTTTTTTTAACAACCTAAAGTACAAAATGAGTATTGTTACATTACAAGAGTTGTTCTCGGAGACTCTTTTACACCCTCTTGACTTCTGGGATCGTGTACTTTGCTCAAGAAAGGGCACATCGTTTTTCATCCCCCTTCTCTGTTCGCGTGATAAAGTAGTTAGACATGTTTTCGTGGCATTTTTTTTTGTAATAAACGTCAAACTTTGTTCACATTTATTTCTCGTGAGACGCCATACAATATTATTTCTACGATTTGGAGGCGGTGGAACGAAAAGTCGACCTCCTCCCACTTACACTATCATAAACATCTCAAACTACCACATCTAAGCATATTTGTCGACTTTTGAAATGCTGTCCGTGATTTACAGCCGATAAATTGAATCATTTGCTCTGCAATAAAGTAAGACAAAATCTTGTTTCCAGGCCAGTGAGATAAGAAGAGGCGTTGTTGCCTAGCAACCGTAAAGCTTCACAGAAAACAACCGCGGCCCTCATTATGCGAGAACAACTAAAGATGAGGGCAAATCAGAGTTTCGCAGAGAAGCGTTCCCTGTCGGACAACATTAGATAAACAAATCAAGTCGGGCGGCATATTTACCGTCAAACAGTAAGAATACTGCGGGTCCGAAATGTATTTTAATTACAGTGATAGGAGCCTTCGGGATAAACATTGCCACGTCAGTGCATACTTGAGCAACGACAAAATTTAAACAAAAGTTCGCTTTGTTATCTTAGAGCTGACCATGTTTTTGGCTGATAAATACATTCCATGATTTTCAGGGAGTGTTTTTGCTTAATGTGGCATGCCAACTCAACTGTCCGACTTAATGCGGGCCCCTGGAGAAGCGTTTCCTGTTTTTACCAATGCTGCACTCACCTGTTACTTAAGCATTACGAAACACACGATGGACTCCGCGGAAAGAGAAAATATTGTGTCTAGCGCCATCTCGCTGTCTAGTTTCGTAAGTGTTCTCATCATTGTTATAGACTGCAAGTTGGAAGCAGTGAACAAACTAAAAATAAAGAAAAGTTGGGACAGGGTCGTCGTAATTATTAGTGGCACAGCTGGTGCAGTGGTAAGGGGACCTACAGGTGGGCTGAGCCCAGGCTGCGCTGCACGAGCTACAGTTATTTTAGGCGTTCTCCGCTCTTACATGCTTTTCAAAAACAGAGCCTGCCTGGGGCTTACAGCTCATTGCTCACTGTTCGAGGAAGGCTGGTGAGGTAGGGCGGAGTAGGGGTTGAGTGGCTCACGAAGAAGAGATAGAGAGGGGGAAGGAATGCAAGAAAGGGACATGGGATAAATAGACCAGGAGGTGAAAAGGTGACAGAATGAGTGACGGGGGTAATGCAATGATAAGGAAGAGGGTTAGAGATAAGAGACGGGAGCACGAAATAGAAGATGTCAGGGAAAGAAGGGAGGAAGGAACCATGGAGGGAACAGAGTACGAGATAGAAAATGGTAAAAGCGAGACCGAGCAAGGAGATTAGGAAGAGAGAAGGGAGATTAGAGAGAAAGGGAGATTAGAGAGAAAGGAAGTCAGAAGGTAGAATGTGACCCATTAGCACGGTTCCAGCTATCATTAGTTCAGCAGGTGCAGGGACACCGTCACCGAGGTATACTTGAGGGGCCCACTGTACCCATATTATGTTTGTATTTTAAAACCACACCAGGTCCCATTATCCGTGCTTCCATAACATTATAGTTCATGCCTTGCAGATTACGTCACTGATTGGGGGCCTGGAAAGCACGTTGGCTGGGACATATTGACCCCATTACCCCTTTGTTGGCTTTAGAGCACTTACAGCAAATAATCCCACTCACAGCAGTAACCAGAAAGTATTTTACACCCATACATTGTTTTCCATTCGCATAATGAGTTGCAGGCCATACTTCATGTGCAGTGTAGTTGGAATGTTCTGTGTCCAGGTCATGGCTGAAGGCCTTGTCCTCTGTGTAGCACACACAGAGCTTGGCAGCAGGGCATGTTCTGTGCAGATAAAGTCTGCAATGAGAACGCACCTTAAAGGCATGGCCACACTGGAGAATGCACAAATCATTGAACTAGACCTCACCTTGTTTTGACTTTGCAAAGAAGGATGTTGTTGTACACAGAGTATGATTGTGAAATCCAGGAAACTCAGTAGAAACACTTAATAAAACAGACTTAAGGTTGTGCTGGAAGAAGTCCCACAGCAATTTCACAGTACTCATTTCTTTGAGATTCATTGAAAAAAACTTCATTTAAAGTGGGTTTAAGATTACGAATGAAAACGCCGAAGTTCTTGGAATTTAGCATTTAGAATAGCTTTAGAACCTTAAGTCTGTGCATCTGCCATGCACTGCTCATGACAACAGTGATGAAATCATGGATGACATTATACATTGAATTACACTGACATCATCGCTGACATCACCAATCACATCATCTGTGTCAGTGCTGTGGCATGAGATCACACTTTTCATTAAAAGCTGGCACTTTGGGGAATATTAGAAGGTATTTTCGTATATGGCATCACATGTAAACATATGGAGAAAATCTAGGACATGGATGGCCCTTTTAAGCCATATAATTGACACCTTCATAAAGTGTTCACAGTACAGTATTTGTATATGAAATATTCTTTTGGTAGTAGACTATCTCCATAGGGCGCAAGAATGTGGGTAACATAAAAATAGAATCTAACAGCTAATTTGAACAGGAGGTGTACACAATCACACCATAGCAGCTCTATAATCACTGAATGACAGTGTCACAAAGTCCACATACATCTAATAATTTCTAGACATAATTGTGTGATATCATGCTATCGAACGACATGACGCCTAAAATCCCACAATTTTCCTCTTTATATGCATGACAAACTTCCATACCATAACCACCACACATTTATCTACCTGAAGGGCAGCGCTTTTCTACAGTTGAGAGGGAAGAACTAACCATGGAGGACTTGACAATTGAGGAACGATCCTCAGTCTACCTGGACCTCTGATTGGTGGTCGGTAGAGCAGGGAATTGATCCTATCAGAGCCTCTTTTGCAAAAACACTTAGGGCCTCATTTATGAAAAGTGTCACATTACTGAGGAAGAACAGCGATGCAACACTTTTCATTGCGCCATCCTTGCAACACCATTGATGCGCCGTATTTATACTACAGCGCTCCATGTCGCAAGGATTGCACAGATATGTCAGGAATCCTAACGTATAAGTTGGTGCAGTAATGACGCATTGCTGGAGTGTGCCGGTAAATTGACGCAACTCCAGCAATGTGTCATTCAACATGGGGCGAGTACCATGTCACAGGCCCTGCGTCACTCTTTACGCCTGCTTGAAGCAGACGTAAGGATTGTGACGGAGATAAGTCATAAGAGTGGCGCAGTGAAATCTCATAAATGTCACTGCGCCACTTCTACAAGGCTTTTTTACATGGGACCACCCACCCTGCACACATTATACCTGACGTAGATATAATGTAGCGTAGGGCTTTACAAGGTGACGCATCTGTCTAGCTTCGTCACTTTGTAAATAGGGAGCAGTGTGGAGCATTGTTTACGCCACCACATTGTCACAAAAAAGTGACGCAATGGCAGCGCAAGCCCTCATTAATAAGAGCCTTGGTTTTAGAGTTGACTACAAAACCATCTCCCACACCAACTGCCCCATAGGGATCACACATCCAAAGAGCTTCTCTCCTGCGGGGGAGTCGTAGACCTCACCATAAGTCTTCTTTATGGTGTGAAGAGGAACCCTATGAAGAAACAGGCCACCTAAGGGTGGGTGAGGCTTTCTGTCCTAATATAAAACTGCTGCTAGAGCCATCGATAAATAGGTCTCCAATCCTAGTCGGTAACATTTTCCCATTTAAATAATCAGACCTCGAGTACCTAGTGTGTTCTGCATTATTATAAAAATGTGTTTATAAGGGTCAAGAAATAGTGCGTCCGGGTCTTTGCTCTAATCCAGATGCGGATGGCAGTTCTAAATTGCACTTGTTGAACACAGTAAAGGTTGTTACCTCTATAAATCTTCTAATTACAGGCAATCGGATATTCTAATAATTAATTTTGGGTCAGCAAAGCTGGGAGGCAAATCATCTAAGTCTACATTATGCTGCTAAGGAGAGGGTGTGGCCTAACGGCTAGAGCGGTGGACCTCAAAGCTGGGGAACCGGATGCGAGTCTCGGCAAGGACGCTCAACGTCCTGTGATTCTGGGCAAATCACTTAATCGCCCCGTGCCCAACATAAATGAATGTGTCCTTGTGTAATGCAACTGGTGCTAATGTAAAGCTCTCTGATACCTTCGGGTCAAGTTCAAGTATATAAATGCTGTTAAAAAACACAAAAAACTGTGGTTTCTTCGGTTTACCCAAAATAAAGGGTGAGAATTCCAGGCTCGGCCAACCAAAGGGATGTGTGCATTGTGGGCTGGTGTTTCATTTGTAGCGCTGCAACTTGGTCAACTTTCATTTCCCATTACAGATTAAATCTGGTTCTTGAAAATGAATCGTCGTTTGGTTTGTATGTGACATCAAAAGAAGGTTTGGTTTGAAGCAGTATTGTAATTGTGTGGATAAATAGCTGAAGTTTTTTTTTCTTGCATTCTTAAAAAAAAAGGTGTTCCTAGGAAAACTTGTGCTTAGAAGCCAAAGTTCAATGGGCATTCAGAAATCTTGTTGAGAGTAATACCACTAGGTATAATCTCAGTATAGTAAGTAAGGGGGTGAGAAAACTTGAAGTAAGGACAGTGTGGACATTTTTTTGTAATGGATGAGACTTCCTCTTTGGAAGATGGAGAAATAGAGATATACTTGGTTAAGGAGTGCAAAAAACTGAAGGGATACCTTCAACTCAGCACAGTAAGTAAAGAAACACAGACGGTAGAATCAGAGCAATCAAGATTACTTCTAAGTAATCCAAACATGTGTTTCTATTTCCACCTCTGATGCAGATTGGGGCCTAACACTGCAGGGGTTCCATCATTTCCTTTTTTTCAACGAGGAACCTCTAAGGCATCTGTGTCCCCATCACTACCTCGTGCAATGGTCCGTATGGTGATTTTTTCAGGTGGCTGGGCAGCCCCTGTCAGCTGGGTACTCTCACCCACGCCAGCACCTGGCAAAAACCTGTACTAACGCTCGTGCAGTGTGCATCCGTGCTGTAGACCCTGACCCCCTCAGGGGCGGCTCTAGGCTCCTGACGGCCCTGGGCAGGGAGCTTAGGTCGGGGCCCCCGAGGAACAGGTAGGGGGCCCCGGAGGGACGCAGGCGTCGTGGAGTGGGGGGGGGGGGGGTGTCAGGGTGTTTGGAAGTGGTACAGAGCCGGAGGCCGCCAAACCCCTGCCAGGGGCCGCCACGTGCATATGTATCCATCCTCAGAGGATTAATATATTAAGGATACATGTTGGCTTGGCGGCCCCTGGGATTTCGTGGCCCTGTGCAGGTGCACAGCTTGCACATGCCTAAGGCCGCCCCTGACGCCCTGATGGTTCAGCACAACAGCTATGTGGACCCGCAGCCTTGAGAACGTAGGAAGTGCTCAGCCGCTTCCGGTCAAGCAGAAGAACTTCTCGCCCAAAGTGACGACAAAGCTGATGTGGCATGTAGGTGGTAAACTTTCTGTATCTCTTTTTCCAAAATGAAAATCATGCATGACAATTAGTTGTTATGGATCAGTTATCTCGGTGTGGCATTTTATGGTCAAAAGACAACTGGAAGGAAACATTTTCTACTTCATAGAGCTCTGAATAGATTTGAATTAAATTTCCTTCTCGATCGAGATATTCTGTGCTGTGGAATTGTTCAAACTGTTTTAAATGTTCTTTTACAATAGCCATATAATACATTTTTGTCGTTAAAACAGGTGTCTGCTAATTTGACTATGGTATTATGCATTTTTCTAGGAGATATTCCGAGATTAGTAATTTTAATGTTCATAATAGATCTTTTATTCCTGAAGGATTGCTTTGATATTACCAGGACTAGACGTTTTTCTACTTCTATATGTGTTCCTACCTTCAGTGATTGTTTTAAGTTAAATGCGGTTAAGTGTCTGCATTCTCTTTTGAGACCCTAACTAGTTTTCTAACTTTCTACAGCACCTCAACTGTTGATTGCTCTTAGGGAGCTTTTTAACCAAGTTTCCCCTGCTTCCTTAGTGAGGTAGGTTTGCTGATAAATGCCTGAAACTAGAATTGGTCTGTCTGTTTTGTTACACTTTCCACAAGGGGAGCCATTGCGTATTTGACTTCCACTGCTTTAGGGCATCTGGAAGACATTACCCAAAACTGCAGCTTTGTTTTATGAACCTACACTGAAAGCATTTCATAATCATAACAAACAAACGAAAATGGCTTATGTCACACTGCCAAGCTTACAACTTGTAGTGTTGCTACCAGTGGGGTGTACCACTGCAGCACACGCCCCCCTCCCACTGTGGTTACAGAGTCCACCCCTTGAACGTAGGGGTCGTTGGTTGAGTCCAGGCGTAAGCGTGGACACGCAGAGTAAGCAATAAAAGGCCCAGGGAGCTGGGCGTGGCCAAGTTAGTTACTGCCACCAACTGTATCTAGTGTGTCCTGTGTCGCAGTTATTCAGGCCTACACCGGGACACCACACTGGCAACGACGGTGGTCTACGATCCACCCTACAGCGTGCCCTACTGCACCACCGCGACCCGGGCGTGCTCCACTGCCTCACGCCGTGCAAGCCTGCACGTAGCGTACCGCCCGACACCCCGGCGCTCCACTCACCAGTGCCGGTCTGAGTCTCCGGCCCGCCTCCTGAGCCGTCCTGCGTCTCCTGCAGCCCTGCGAACCTGGTCGCCGTCCTCAGGTACCCCCGTGTGCCCCCGCTGCTCCACGCTGCCTCAGGCCCTGGCTGTACCCGGTCCCGGACCCCCAGTCGGCTCATCGGCCTTCCCGCGCATGCGCAGTGAGTTCCCGCACTACACTCCTGGCGCGCGACGCGGTCGCTCGACCTTTCCTCACGCTTCTCGCGTGAGCACGGACCCTGCCAACCCTCACGCATCTCGCGGAACAAAGCCTAGGGACACTCCAAACTGCTGGTTTCCGTTCCCAAGTGTCTATAGCTACCTACGGTGCCCTTTGGAGCCTCTCCTGTCACCAGTTCGGCAGTGCTTCAGCCACCATGGCCACCGTACCGCACCTGGAGCCTTTTGCGGTCACAGGAAGCCCCCCCTCTCAGGCTGCCAGGTGGAAGAAGTGGGTAGAGCGGCTTGAGAATTATTTCGTCGCAGCGAATATTGCGGTGGGGCGTCAACGCGCAATGCTGTTGCACCTAGGTGGTGAAGCCATCCACGACATCTCCAAGGACGTCACAGAGGGTGCCCCGCCCCACACGTATGCGACCCTACGAGACGCCATCACGAGGTACTTTGAGCCATTTACTAGTGCAGACTACGAACGTTTTCTACTACGCCAAGCACGCCAACTCCCTGAGGAGTCCGTGGATGTATTCTACGCTCGGCTCAAGAAATTGGCCAGCACATGCACTCTCCCGGATGCGGCAGATGAAATTCGCGCCCAATTCATACAAGGATGTGCCTCCCTAAAGCTGCGAGAGAGGGTGCTAGAAACGGACGCGATGCCCATGCGCGACATCCTGGCCCTAGGGCAGTCCAAAGAGCTCTCCAAAGCACGTGCCGCCCACATGGAACCGACTCCAACGGCAACCATCAAGACGGAGCCCGTGTGTGCCGTCAGGTCGCAACCTACAGACAGCCGGGTAAGAACCCCCAAGAAAGGGCGACCGAAACCAAGCCAGTCCACCCACGACCAAACCTGCATGTGGTGCGGAGGTGTCACCCCCCACAAAGGCGCCTGCCCGGCCCAAGGAAAAATCTGCAGCACGTGTGGAAAGGCAAATCATTTTGCAAGTGTCTGTTTATCGTCCCAGCGGAAGAAGCATGGTGGCCCGCCCAGGAGGGTACGACAAGTGGCGCCAGTACAGGACGCGTCGAACAGCAGGGACATGGACGACGACGGGGAGGACGCCATGACAGTCCACGTAGTGCGCATGCTCAACGCCCTAGCAGCCGCGTCGTCGACCGAACCAATGTGCACTGTCCAAGTGAATGGCCAAGCGGTCAGAGCCCTCATCGACACCGGCGCCACAATAAACCTCATGGCTGCCAGCGTATACCAATGCCTCGAAGACGCCCCCACGCTTCACCCCACAAGAGTGCAAGTGTTTGCCTACGGAACCCGGCGCCCGTTGCGCCTGTGCGGGGTATTCCAGACGACTGTGGCCCACGACTCAACGCAGCTACAAACAAAGATCTACGTATCCCAGGAAGGATCAGGATTCCTTCTTGGTTGCAAGACAGCACGGGAACTCGGGCTCATACACTTTGCCCTAACAGTGCAAGTCCAAGGTCTGGACCATCTGGTTACGGAACATTCCTCGCTGTTTGAACCATCGGATGCCTACGTGGCCCCCCCTGTCCGACTCCACATTGACCAGTCGGTGGCCCCTGTAGCCCTCCGGCACAGACGGATCGCTTTTCACCTCCGGCCGAAAGTCGAAGCTGAGCTGAGGATGCTTGAACACGCTGGTATCATCGAACGGGTGACTGGACCCACGCCGTGGGTGTCCCCCATCGTTGTAGCCAAAAAGCCGAAGCAACCCGAGGCAGTGAGGATATGTGTGGACATGCGCCTCCCCAACCTAGCAATTAAGAGGGAACGTCACCTGACACCGACCATTGACGACATCATCGGGGAGCTGGCAGGGTCGAAATGGTTCTCCAAGATGGACCTGCGGTCGTGGTACCATCAGATTCCCCTTCACCCAGACTCCCGCCCGATAACAACCTTCTCCACCCACGCAGGCCTATGGAGGTACACAAGACTAAATTTCGGCATCTCGAGTGCGGCGGAGGTGTTTCAGAACATCATTCACAATGTCCACCAAGGCCTCGACGGTGTGCTCAATGTGAGCGACGACATCCTGGTACATGCCCCAACATTGGAAGTTCACATCGCACGCCTCCAAGCAGTGTTCAACCGGCTAAAAGATAGAGGACTAACTCTCCACAAGGACAAATGTGAGTTCCTACGCAAAGACATCAGTTTCTTTGGATATAGGTTCTCCGACCAAGGAGTTGGCCCCGACCCGGACAAGCTCAAGGACATCCACGACGCACCAGCCCCCACATCGGTGACAGCCGTCCGCAGCTTCCTAGGTATGGTGACATACTGCGGACGTTTCATCAAAGATCTATCGGATCTGACGGGGCCCCTCCGCGACCTCACGAAGTCAAATGCCGCCTGGGTGTGGGGCCCGGAACAGCAAGAGTCGTTCACAAACACCAAAGCAGCCCTGTCGGCTGACACGACCCTGGCCTACTTCAACCCGCAACACGAATCACAACTGCTGGTGGATGCAAGCCCCACTGGCCTGGGAGCAGTCCTATCGCAGCGTCAGGCATGCGGTGAGTGGGCCCCCGTAGCGTACGCCAGCCGCACGCTGACACCGACCGAACAACGGTACTCGCAAATTGAACGTGAGGCGATCGCCATCCTATGGGGGTGCCGCCATTTCCATATCTACCTCTATGGACATCCTTTCTCAGTGATCACTGATCATAAGCCCCTCGTACCACTCTTCCAAAGTTCGTCCTGTCGCCCACCACCGAGGATCGAAAAATGGGTGCTGCAACTGCAAGAGTTCCACTTCACCGTAGAATACCGACCCGGCACGCGGAACCCTGCGGATTACCTGTCAAGACACGCCCGCCCAGTTACCGATGCTGAAGCAGCGGAAGCAGCGGCCATGGAAGAGTACGTCCGGCTCATCGTCGAACGGTCAAAGCCACGTCCAATGTCCCTGGAGGAAGTAGCGAGTGCCACGAAGGACGATGACTGCCTCCAGATCGCGATCCATGCCATAGAGTCCGGCGACTGTTAGGCCCTGCAAAGCCCAGCATCCTTTCGCACTCTGGACGCCCAAGATATTCTGAAGGCCCTGTATCAAGTCAAGCATGAACTATCCGTCTCAGCCGAAGGATGCCTCCTGAGAGGCCCGCGCCTTGTACTGCCCAGCAGCCTCACCCAGCATGCTGCTCTGCTGGCTCACGGATCGCACCAAGGGATCGTCAAATCTAAAAACAGACTCCGAAGCAAATTGTGGTTCCCTGGACTCGACAGAACCGTCGAGGAAGTGGTTCAAAGCTGTCCGGTATGCCTAGCGACGAGCTTACCAAACCCTCCAGCACCGATAATCACCGAAGAAGGGCCAACATCCCCGTGGGTACGAGTGAGTGCAGACTTCGGCTGCCTTCCCGGAGGCAAGTACATGCTTGTCGTGGTGGATGATTTCTCCCGCTACCCCGAGGTAGAAATTGTGACGTCGACCGCAGCGTCGGAGGTGATCCCAAAGTTCGAAAAAATCCGTGCCACCCACGGGATCATGAAAGAAGTCCGCACAGACAATGGACCCCCGTTCAATGGCAGCGAGTTTACGGAGTACCTGCAGAGCCATGGCGTCAAACACAAACGGATAACACCAAGATGGCCGCAAGCCAACGGAGAGGTCGAAAGGATAATGAGAACTCTGAACAAGACAATCCAAATATGCAGTTGCTGATGGTCACTGTCTGGAGCTGGCCATCTACCAATTCCTCCGAGAATATCGCCAGACCCCGCACTGCACTACTGGAGTCGCACCGAACAGGCTCTCCTTCAACCGGGCTTTTGCTGACACCATCCCACACCACCCCATGTGGGAGCTAGCCCCTCTCCCCAGCAACCGATCCATGGAACAGCGCACCAAGAACAACCAGGAAGCATCCCGAAGACGGAGAGCCGCAGACAGCCCCATTCAAGCCGGAGACACAGTTCTTGTGAAGGACCGCCATTCCGGCGGGAAGTTCCGCCTGCCATTCGAGCTGGACCCCTGGAAGGTCACCGAGGTAAACGGAACAATGATTACAGCCGTCAGGAACGGAGAAGTAGTCACAAGAAACATTTCGTTTTTCAAGCAAGTGCCAGAGAGAAGGGAAGACCCGGAACAGAATGACTGGCACCTGTGCCCACCGCGTGGACCATCAGGACCAACCGAAACAAGCTCCACGACCCACCTGGCAAGTGACCTCACCCCGAGCGATAACGAGACAGAAAGACCAACTGAAGTCCCCAGCACCGCTGTGACCAGAGAGGCGGAAGAAACCCCCCCCAGCCACGGCAGAAGGTCGCAGCCAAGCAAGGTACAGCTTACGTCCGTGCCCCAAGCGGTCCCAGAGGTACCGAGACTTTGTGGCCCAGTGCTGGTGGTGAAATGATCCAGATGGGTGACCTCGCCGAGAATGAAGTAAGACTGTTCTGTTTTATATCTGATATGTTATAGTTTTGTCAGTAACTTCAGAGACTGCACCAGAGACTATCCAGCGGACTTTGTCAAACATAGCAGAGTTGATTGTCACAGCGCCCCCGCTGACCAGAGAGACTCTTGTGTGTTATTGTGTTTTCCCAGTTTTGTTTTATCCCTAGGTAAAGGAGGAATGTAGTGTTGCTACCAGTGGGGTGTACCACTGCAGCACATGCCCCCCTCCCACTGTGGTTACAGAGTCCACCCCTTGAACGTAGGGGTCGTTGGTTGAGTCCAGGCGTAAGCGTGGACACGCAGAGTAAGCAATAAAAGGCCCAGGGAGCTGGGCGTGGCCAAGTTAGTTACTGCCACCAACTGTATCTAGTGTGTCCTGTGTCGCAGTTATTCAGGCCTACACCGGGACACCACACAACTCTCCTCATTGAGCCTCTCCCTCGTGTAGTCCCTCACTCACGTGGCAGGAGGCTTGGATGCTATCAAAGACGTGTGAAGATTATCCATCTCATCCACTCCCTTATTCTTTGATTCATTTGTTTCTTCTAGAGTGAGCTCCATATTTCTTTGGAAGTTTTCCCTTTCATATCCAGAAGTCTGTTAAGAAGATCTGTGATGTGCTTCTTAAATCTTGAACGTGGCTCAAGAAGCAGGCCTACAAGTACCACGTGCCGAGGGTTCAAGTAAACATTTCAATATACATTTCCTGCTTCACCATAACATTCAACAACAAGCATTGGCATAGCCAATAGGTTTCGCTTTTAGGACCTTATAAGTGTTTAGCCGTGCAGCACATTATCCTGGGTGCTGTGCCGCCAGGGATTGAAGTGCTATACAATTACTATACACTGGGTCATGCAGTCTGATTCAGGAATACATGCTTGATCTGTTGACGCTGATCCCCTGGGCATAGTTTTTACTGCATTCAGTTTGTCTGTCCTTCCAGTTTTTGACCTTCATACACCAACTCACTTAACAGCAGATATAACCACATTGCTATTTATAATTCACTCCATCCATCTATTGTCTACTCCCAAGCATCCGTACCAGACAGCAGACTTAAAAATAAAAGTTAATAGGCAGCTGGGTTGTTTCATAATTATAACCACGAACCCAGCACTGCCTTCTCAAGACCCCACCCATCAATCGATAAGAGCAGGATATCCAGGTGCTGAACTGTTCAGTGGGGATTAAACAGTCCACTTACATTTTTTTTTGCTTATTTCATAGTGCATTTTTAAGTGCTTGTGTAGCGCATGGGCACCAATAATTTGCTTCCACAGAGTACATTTTGTCTTTTTTATTTGTGCACTAAATATAGAATACCACATTTACATACATTGCAGTATTGATTAATTTAGTTCATTTCAGTAATGGTTTTTGTGGTTGGTAAAGCTGTGCTTGCCAGCGAGACTATTCCTGAGCGATCAAGTGACCTGGCACCAGTTACGGAGAGCACACCACTTACACAAGGTAGTATTCCATGATGCAATACTACCTGGTAGGCATGCGTCTTTTGGTGCACACAGTTTAAATTCTTAAGATGTATTTGACTGTGCCTAGAAGTACTTCCAGAGCTCTGAGTACATGAACCGGCTTTGGAGAAGTACACTTGCCTGCTAACCCTGAACGAGTTATAATAACTACTGGGTCAGTGCAATGCCCACAGCAAACAGCGTGTGCTGGTGTGATGCAGCGGTAGGCATTCTTGGCAGAGTGGTGCAGTGGAAGGTCACCACGAGCGCAGTGTGACAGGCAAGAGAGTATGTCACGAGTACAGCACCCACCATGGAATTAAAAGCCTCTGGACACAGACTGGGCGAAGAAGCAGTGACGTTTTCAGCTGTGCATGCGGGTGCTAGGGGTGGGTTGGGCTGAAGTCTGCCACCTTCCTTACTTGACTTTATCATGTGATCTTGACCCTTTTCTGGCATCAGTTTGCCTCTCAAGTGAGCATGGGAGTGCAACATGGCACTGTTGATCCATTGATTGCACGGGCAAGGCTCGGCTCACAGGTCACACAGGCTATTCTTGGCAGAGGCCTGCACACATGAAACCGCAACCCTCTGACGTCAGCAT
This sequence comes from Lissotriton helveticus, assembly GCF_964261635.1. Classification (NCBI taxonomy): domain Eukaryota; kingdom Metazoa; phylum Chordata; class Amphibia; order Caudata; family Salamandridae; genus Lissotriton; species Lissotriton helveticus. The sequence continues at coordinate 445,374,424 of NC_136072.1, read as the reverse complement.
GGTCTCCCGACCACGTGGAGTAAAGTATGTCCACCACACAGGAGGTTTCCTGGAAAGCTCGCAGGAAAGCTGAGCCGCCCCCACGGAGATATCCGAAGACAAGGATGCAGGGGGAGCGGAGAAGGTTAATCCTTCCAATGACTACAACAAGACCCTCCAAGTACCCATGTTTGACAAATGAAGCCAAAATCTCTGAAAATATCGCAAGACGCAATGAAACTACAAATAAAATATGCCCAAGAACCCATGCAGAGTTGGAGCATATTCGCAAAGTACTATTTTTTTGTAAACCTAACATTTTTGGAACTCTACAACTACAGTGCGTCTAGTGAAAACAAAGCTCCAAATCATCAAAACAAAGCACTTACCTCGGAAGAAATATGACATGCAAGGGATAGCTGTCGCACTGGCCACATGGGCCTGCTGGCCGCGGGCGGGGTTCCTCTCCTCCTGGGCTCTCCTAGATGCAGCAGGGCTCCCTCGCATCACGGGAGCCCTGCAAACCGGCCGCCATGCTTCTTCTTTCTTCCCCCCGGGCTGCGGGGGCGGGCACTTCCGGCCGGCCGCGCTGGGATTGGCCGGCCGGCCAACCACTTCCGGGTCGCTGCGGGCAGCGCAGCGGCCCTTCTCCTTAGGTAGGCAGGCGGGGGCTGATTTTTACGGGCAAATGCCGGGTGGGCACCGGCTTTAGATAACCATTAATCGGGGCGGGAGTGGACACGGACGGCGGGAGGGGGCGGGAGTGGACACGGACGGCGGGAGGGGGCGGGAGTGGACACGGACGGCGGGAGGGGGCGGGAGAGGACACGGACGGCGGGAGGGGGCGGGAGGGGGCGGGAGAGGACACGGACGGCGGGAAACGTGCACAGGACAGCGAGGGGGGGCGGAAATGGACAGCGCATCAGTGAAAGGGGAGGGAACGGGAAAAAACGTAACTCCGCCCTGGGAAAAAATCTCGGGAACGCCCCCGAATCTGGTCCGGCCTTGACGGACAGATGTCTGTTCCAATGGCTAGCCTCCATTTATGGAGCTAGCCAATGGGACAGGGGGGCGTTTTCCATTTTCCTTACTGGAATCAAGAGATTTCTGGACACGGACGGCGGGAGGGGGCGGGAGTGGACACGGACGGCGGGAGGGGGCGGGAGAGGACACGGACGGCGGGAGGGGGCGGGAGAGGACACAGACGGCGGGAAACGTGCACAGGACAGCGAGGGGGGGGCGGAAATGGACAGCGCATCAGTGAAAGGGGAGGGAACGGGAAAAAACGTAACTCCGCCCTGGGAAAAAATCTCGGGAACGCCCCCGAATCTGGTCCGGCCTTGACGGACAGATGTCTGTTCCAATGGCTAGCCTCCATTTATGGAGCTAGCCAATGGGACAGGGGGGCGTTTTCCATTTTCCTTACTGGAATCAAGAGATTTCTCTGGAGGCGGAGCTAAGAGCTCCGCCCTCCAGCGAAACCTAAAAACTGAGTTCATCTGATGTCGGTGGTTTCCGGTGCAGCACGGCAACGGCACTGAATTGTCAATGCCAGCACTTATGACAGTCTGCCACATGGTGGCACTATCTGTCTAAGGTAGAGATGACCACAACCCCCCAGTTACACATGAATTCAGTAAACATTCAAAAATGACTAATACGTGCCCCAAGCCATTCTTATTGCTTATGGGGTGTGGAATAGTCTCAATTGTTGTCACACTTGCAGGAGTGTGATGGTTAGTAGCTGTGGTGGTGTGGTTATTGACAGCACCGGGAGGGGGGGTGGCGTGGTGGGGTTGCAGTGGCCTCTTGAAAAGAGCCCTGGCACTTAATTTTTTACAAATTAAGGACTGCATGTTCTAATAATTATAGATAGTTTTCAGTGTGATTATCCAGTTCTTTGGCTGAGTTCTTGACTCTGACAGCAGCTCTGCTGTTCTATTCTCGTTAATGGTCACTGCTGTAAAGAGCCAAGGGGGTGGCGGAGGGAAGGTCAAAGGAATGAGGGAAGGCACAGAAGTAGGGAAAGGCACAGGAAGGAGGAATGGAATGGAAGATTGGGGAGGGCTGAGGAGTAAGAAGGGAAAGAGGGAGGGAGGAGGCAGTTGTGAAGGGGAGTAGTGAAAGGAAAAGAAAGGTTAGAGAGGGGTAGAGACAGACAGAGAGAGAGGGGTTAAAATGAGTGAAAAAGAGAAAAGGGGAGATAGAAGCAGAAGGGGAAAACGAAGATGCAGCAGGGAAAAGTGAGCATGTGGAAGAGAATGGAAGGGTGTACAGGAACAAAGATCGGGGGAAAGGTTAGGGAATAAGGGAAGGCGGGGAATGAGGGATGGATGCATGAAGCAATGCCCATTGTATGCATAGAATTCCACTGATTATATAAGGAAGGCAACCAACATGCTAAGGATGGTTGTCCGTTAGAATATAGTGTCCTACATATTGTTTACAAAAATATTCTCCTAATGGGCATACATTCTCTAATATTAACTCCAGTGAGATGATATTTTTGTGAACAAAATTTAGGACTGAATTTTTCAGTCTGATAATATTTTGGTAATGACATTCTTGTACCATTTTGCTAAGGGAATTTACTGTTATTAATAGCCTGGGGTCGGAGTGGTTGCAAGCAGAGGGGCTGTGGTGGGAATAGGCTCATATTTGGGCTGTAGACTTCACACAGCACCTGTAAGTCACATGGAGGTGGGGGCTGCATTGTGAAAGGGCTTACACCCACCCCTCGCCATTGATCTATCTAAAGCAATATTTAATATGCTTATATGAGCCGTGGCAATGCACTTTCACCCACTGCGATCCTGCACCTTAGGGTGCCCGAGAAAGAGGTTTGGTGTCCTGCAGCACATGGCTTTGGGACTTGGAACCGCTAGCCCCAGGTCAGCACAATGTCACAAAAAACAGAATGACTGGCCTCCCTGTGATAATGTGCTTGGCTTAACCTATGCTCCAAAATGTTATCACACTGGGGAATATAGCAAACAAACATGCTAAAAACGCTTTTTTTTTTTAAAGAACCTTTATTGTCATGATACGGAGATACAAACACGGGCCTACAACCAGTCCGGCCGGCCGCTATTCAAATCGATTAAAAGTAATGTATTAGAAAAACATACAGCGGTCCGGAGGTCAAGAGCTGAGTAGCATCCAGGATATACCATATAATTAAATTACCATGCGAAAATAAGGATCTGAGTAGGTTCATTTTGTAATAACAGGAAAAGAAAATAAGATTCAATGTCGTATAATCACACACACCCCTAATATAGCGAACTAAAGCAAGGAGTTTACGCCAGTGATGTACATAGATGAAAAGGATGGGGGAGGGGGTATACGAATCAGGATAGATGCAATAGACACCAAGCAAGCATAGCGAACTAGCCCCACCCATCAAGGCGAAACACAATATGGGAGACATGGAAGACGACGACATCGAAAAAGGAAAAGGGCAAAGGGCCATAGAAACAAGATAGAACAAAATAACAAACCCATCCCCCAACCCTCAAACCTGCACCCCTGCAAAAGGCTACGGCCTACCCCCCAGCAGCGTGCCTGTCGCCCTAAATAAGAGACCCGAAATACAGAGAAGAAAAAGAGAAAAAGAAGAGAAAAAATACAGGAGAAGGGCCCTCGATCCGGTCATCCGGCCCCTCCCACCTCCGCATACAAAAATCGTATAAACAGTAAAGGCAAAAGAAGTACAGGTAGCAGCAATCACGTAAAACGCAATCAATGACAGCCCCGCTAAGCGCCCCTCAAATCACCATCAACCAGGTATGAGTCCCTCCATATTCCAATCAAATTCACCCCTGGCCACGTTTGTCAATAGTACCAACGTTGAACCATCCCTCAAACGGGATACAAAATAGCACAAAGGGTCCGATTACACCGGGAGGATCAGGTAGTGGCGCCGCTCCATAGGACCCCAGCCGCCGAAATTTCGCCGATGATGCATGGCGGAAGTCTGAGTGGAACAATGTCAACACCGCCAACAGTCTCGAGTCCGAACACTGTCCCGCCAGACACAGAAAGGGAAACACACGAAGCGGGAAGCGCCAAAACCCCGGCGGGGCCGCCCAAGTCGTGTATCGATGCTGTTCCTCTACTTGCCGATCAAAGAAAGGCCCCGGTGAGACAATCACATGCGCCACAGATGCATCCACAGTAGGCTCACGAACCAAATCTATCCACGTCTCTAAGAATGCAGGCTCATCCGGGGAACATGTCGATGAAGCAGAGGCAGACACAGCGGCGCCTCCCTGAGAGCGATCCGTGCCGTTACAAGATGGCGGGACAACAATGGCGGCCATCCTTTGTCCCAAATCTCGGGCCTCCCGGATCAGGGCTGTCCGCAGGGTTGTTAATGCAGCCAGGATATGTTTGGGCATGGGCGGTTTCTCACGGGGCCAGACCCCGGGGTTCTCTTGCGCACCGGTTTCTCTGCCCGGGTGAGGGGTGCACGGGGAAGCATCATCCGCCATTTCAGCCGTCACGTTCTCTTTCCCCGCCACCGCACCTCAGGAGCGGGCCCGACCCCCGGGAACAGCAGGATCCACTGCGGGATCTCAATAGTCTGGGCAGGCAGCAGAAAAGAGAGTCACTGAAAGGCTAAACAAGCTCCCCGCTGCCCGGGAGTCACCCGCCGGTTCCCAGGGAGGGCTGTTAACATAACCGGGTATCACACCGAAGGGGAACTGGGCATCATGGACTCTCTCCGTCCCGGATATTTCGCACCTCCCGCAGGGCAACCCACTATTGGGGGTGGGTTGGTATCATCTCTTCCGGCTCACAGTTCTCAGGCTCTCTCCAACCGGCTTCCCATCGCGACCAGAGGCCGCTGGTGTTGCAATCACGACCGGACACTCCCCTCACTCGAGATCCCGGCCGCAGCACCTCGAAGGCCGCCAAAGAGACGGAGACAGTTCTTTGGGTCTACTGCACGGTGGAGCCTCAAAAGCGGATGGTAAGTGAACGCTTCCCTTCTCCTACTGAAATTAGCGAAAACTGCTCGGGTTTATCACAGGATATATGTGCGGGGCGGGAGGGCACACGGAGCCAAGCAGTTATGCAGCCATCCCGATCGCCATCTTGGCTCCTCCCCGCTAAAAACGCTTTTAACATGCACTATTATACTCTGCTAAAACACTTTCCGTTGATCGAAGGCTGAAAAGGAATGGTTACAAGTAAAATAAAGTGCTGCTGTAATGCTGAAAAATTTAAATTTTTGTGTGGCAAAATTAAAACAAATTTACTGCACAATTTGCAAATCTATGCCTTAATATCCTGGGGGTGTGATGCTCTGCTCCAGCTCACATGGTGAGATCTGTTCTAGTTTCCAAAGCCAGTGGCCAATAGCCTCTACCACGGATCACCTTTAACGACCATGAAAATACTACAACGGATTCAGAACTCAGCTGCCAGACTACTCTTGCATATCAAACCACGAGACCACATCTCCCCTGCCTTGAAAACCCTGCATTGGTTACCGGTTGCCAGAAGATCCACGTTCAAGCTGCTTTGTATCACCCACAAAGCAATACATGGAATGGGACCGCTCTTCATCAGGAATAAAATCACCAAACACATTCAACAAAGGAACCTCCGCTCTAAAGGAGCATCTCGCCTCAAAATCCCACCATACAAGAAAAAAACCATGGGTGGCACGTCCTTCTCTGTTCACGCAGCCAAACTATGGATCTCTTTACCCCCCAACATAAGGTCCACCGACAACCACCTTATCTTCAGAAAACTATTCAAGATTTGGCTCTTCCCCACATAAGCACCATACGCAAACAGAAATTTACAGCATATCCCTCTGTATACAAGCATTTTTTTCACCATAGATATGTACCTATCTTTATGTATTACTTTGTATAAACATGTAAAATAATTATGTTGCTGAGAGGAAAAATAATAATAATAATAAATAAATAAAAATCATCTTTGGTCTACATGTACATACTTCCATTGTGCACCTATGTACCTTCCATGTACTTGGATCTGTGTGTCTGTTACTTTTCTCCTGAAAAAGCATATCCGATGCACTGCCCTATTTCTCATCATGTGCTTCTATCAATATCTTTAATCTACATATACTTACCTCCTATATGTATCTATATACTTTCAATGTAATTATGGATCTATATATTTATCACTTTCTTCTAATTTAGCATTTCCAATGCACTACCCTATTTCTCAGCCTATACTTCGCTCAATATATTTTCTAGTTCAACCTTCTGACTCATCTCAAACTTCTTCTACTACTCCTTCCAATGCACTACCCTATCTCTCACCCTATACATCTAACAATTTTTCCTCTACATCCACTCTCTCATTTATCCCAAACCCCATACCAGTACTATGGTTACCAAAATACCCCTTTCTAGACTCTCTCCTACTCTACCCCTCCTTGCATCATCTGACACCTCTTTTACTATACCGATCCCGTAAAACAAACCTTTCTACACTCTTTCCTCTGAGTCCTCCCCTCAAAAACTCCTTTTTACTCATCCAAAAGCCTCCTCCTACTGCTAAGACCTAAAAAAAATCTTTCACTCTTTTATCCCTCCACTATTCTTTTCAATCGAAATTAACAGACTAACATGTTCACTTCTCAAATTTCATATTAAACTATACTAATATACTACCCAAATAACTGAATAACATATCCACTACTGAAATTACTTCATATTTTTTAACTATACTAGTTTTCAACAGTAATCCCTCTGCTATCCTTCTCAAACCAAATAACTGACTACCATATCCACCACTCAAATTACTTTCATATTTCACTATACTAATTCACCACTAATCCTTCATGGGTTCCGGAGTGGCGTGCTACTCGCCAGAAAAGCGCTTCAACACCCATCAGGGGTAACAAGTGCTATATGAATGCACACCTTTCTTCCCCTTTTATCCCTCCGCTATCCTTCTCACTCCAAGTAACTGACTAATATCCACCACTGAAATTACTTCATATTTCACCATATTAATTCACCACTAATCCTTTGTAGGCTTCCTGAATAGCATGCGTCAACAAGCGCTATATAAATACAAACCTTTGTCCTCCTCTATCCTTCTGCTATCATTCCAAATCCAAATAACTGACTAACCTATCCACCACTTAAAATGTACTTGCATGTTTCACTATACTAATTCAACACTAATCCTCTATGGGTCCCGGAGTAGCGTGCTACTCGCCAAAAAAGCACTTCGACAACTCGTCAGGGGTAGTAAGCGCTATATAAATGCAATTGCAATACAATACAATACAATTATATAATGACCGTGTAACTTCTTTTCTTATGGGTTTCCAGATTTACTTTTGTTTACTAAATCATTTCATGCCACTAGGGTGACAATACACATGCCCTAGGATTTATTTATTAACCGACTGGCAGTTTTAGTCCTGATGCCCATCAACATAAACCCTTGGAATAGCTCTTACATTACAATGGTTGTAGAAGGAAATCCGAGCACTAGAACGTGGTGCCCTCTGAGACATATAGCATACTAGACGGCGACTGGCGCTAGGGACACTCATAGGTAGACCTGGGGGATCTCCCCTAAACTGCCCGCTTCAGCCAGTGCAGATGCCAGCAACAGTACATTCTCATTTTACACTGTCTCTCATTGTTTGTACCACCTGCTCCCACTGTACCCACTTGTTGCCCCATCTACCCCACCTGTCCTCTCTTCTGAGTCTGCTCATAACTCTATTTGTCTCTATCTCGGCCTCCTCAACTTCTCTAAGCGCTGTGTGCCTTCTGTCTTCTCAGCACGTTGGATCCCACTTCGATTCTACTCATTCTGCATCCCTGTCTGTGTCCCACTCTACTTTTCTGATTCTGGAATCCAGTAGCCTGTTTTCCACTCTCTCCTCTTTTTTGACCAACCATTAATAACAACTCTGTTGTTTACACCAATATTCCTGATCATCTTCCACACATTATTTAATGTTTGTGACTTGAGATGTCCTCTTATAAAGCACAATTCAAAGAAAAACCCCACAAGCTAGATGAGCAGTCGCCTACACATGGGAAGCTTCAGAGCCCTGTGACACCCACTAGCTTAAATAGAAAATGCAGGTCAGGGGGTAGCATCAATGTTGCCCCAGCGCAATTTTCCTGTGCTAGTCATCCCTTCTCAGGCACAACATGGATATATTGCTGCCACTGGGGTGGAAAGGCGTGAGGGTAGCATGCCAAAAAATAATAAAATAATATTTTGTCAAGATTCATTGACATTGGAATGGTCCTAATCTAGTAAACAAACGTATTTATTGCAGAAGGAAGAGCACAGGCGCTACTGCCCTTGAGGCGGTCTGTCGTTGTCATTATATGCCCTGTCAGTGATGCCAGGGGCCAAAGGGCGAGTAAAGTCACATTGTAACCACACTAGTGGCAGCAAGTGTTATATTTCAATATACTAATTCACTACTAATCCTTTATGGGTTCCAGAGTACCGTGCTTCTCGCCGAAAAAGCGCTTCAACACCTCATTGGGGTAGCAAGCGCTACATAAATGCTAACCTTTTTCCCTCTTCTATCCCTCTGCTATCCTTCTCAAACCAAATAACTGACTACCATATCCACCACTCAAATTACTTTCATATTTCACTATACTAATTCACCACTAATCCTTCATGGGTTCCAGAGTAGTGTGCTACTCGCCGAAAGGGCACTTCAACACCCCATCAGGGGTAGCAAGCGCTATGTAAATGCAAACCCTTTCCCTCTTCTATCCCTCAACTATTCTTCTCAATCCAATTAACTGACTAACATATCCACTGTTCAAATTACCTTAATTTTTCACTATACTAATTCACTACTAATCCTTTATCGGTTCCGGAGTAGCATGCTACTCAACGAAAAAAGCGCTTTGCCGCCTCGTCAGGGGTAGTAAGCGATATTTCAATGTAATTACAATACAATACAATATTAATTCCAATGACAAGTGAAGCCAAGAGAGGCAGGGAAGAGGACCATAGCATCTGCCGTGCTAACAATGGACTCCCAATGTCTTTTGATGCATTCCATGTCTGTGGGCCACATAGGGCAGATGGATATGCCCTCTACTTTTGATATCCCCACCTGAATATACTAATTGTGTAGAGAGGGGGTTGATGCTATGTTGATTCTGAGCATCGTTAATTTTATTCCCTGCATGTGTACGACAGGACTTTTGCAGCTGCTTTAATGTACTTTAATGTATTTTCTAGGCCAGTACACTGAAGGAAATACTTCCTGAAGTCAATCTTATGTGAACATAAGCGCTTTATTCCACACATGATATAGGGTCACACTTAAGGTAATGCTGGAATGGTATGATCTCTTTTGATGCTATAAGTTTTCAGTGAAGCAGAAATCCTCATAATCTTCGACTCAATATCTTTAACTGAATCTAAACTTCTAGGTATGTTAGGGATGGAGAATCTACATAAGCATCATCTACCCAAAAGGGACAATAGGCAAATTCCAGATGAAAGCTATGTGGCCGCTTTACTTGTTTCTCATATTTTTCATGAACATTAATTCACCAAAATGCCAGGGTTAGCAGAAGTGACATCACACCTCCTTTGAGCTTCAAATTTACCCCTACACAAATGCTTACACACACACACATTCATACTCACAAACACTCTCTCACGTAAACCCACTCAATCGCAAGCACGCACACAACATACATCTAAAAGCCTTTATTTTACTTACCTCAGCTGCCAGGGAAGCCATATTCTACCTAATTGTACTCCATTTTTTATTTCACTATTAGTGACTAATGGAGCACTATTGACTATTAGTGTAGTAAAAAAAATAGAGAAAACAAAACAAGTGAAGCCCCAACCGATGTACAAAAGGATGAGATGCCACTGTGTTCCTGGCACTGATGCTGCCACCTCTGAGGCCGGGAGTCACAAAGACAATGCCAGGGGTCGCAAGGAACAAGCTGAGAGTCGCAGCTACGACCCATGGTGACCCCTAATTGACATCCATGATATTTTTCCCACTTTAAGACCTACCATCTCAAACTGCGCCATCTGGTGAGGAGCCTAAAATCATAGCTGCCAAGTTTTCCAGGTCCATGCGCAACGTGCTGTCTGAGTCCAGTTATTTTTTGTAAGTTCCAGGACTTGTAGCCCTGTTTACAATGGAATAAAAAGGACTTCAAATCCTGGAATTCAAAGAAAAGACATGGACTGGGGTTGCCAACTGGCCAGATATAATGACATGATCAGTATTTTAATGTTCCAGCTGATAAAAAATTAGACTCAATCACTTAAAGTCGGTATTTTTTTCCTTTATCAGTCAACTTTCAACAGTAATTTTAAGAAGGACACACTTTAAAATATGTTCTACAGCTGCCCTGATCGCCCAAACTGATAAAGTAAACAAAGACAGAAAGGTCATGTTAAAAATGAATACAGAGGAATTCATTTAAAGTTCTATTTAAGAATCGAGTCCGAGCCTTTGCAGAATGTAAAAAGGTGAATGGGTGGTTAGTTTTTAGGTCAAGCCTAGTGGCAGCGCACAAGCGCTGCTCGCTCTGCGAGGGAATCTGTAGTAAGGTATGCTGTGGAAGCCTCGCCCACTCTCCTCCCACATTTTTCATTGGCTGGTGTCATTGTCCTTGGTAAATGCTGGCTTCAGATTCATTATGAGGCTTGTTAGTCCCTCCTTGTTACCGCCTTGCCGTTATTTGTTACCGCCCATAACGACTGGACCTTCTACTTGGCATGTAACACGGTCGGCTTTATCTAGTGGGTCAGCATTATTTTGTTTATGGGCACTTACGGGGACAATGGCGGATGCTATTTGTTTGTATGTGCATCCTGAGCGTGGCACCCGTTTTCAGAACACCGCGCCCAGTTTATTTATTTATGTATACTTAACTTTCATGTTGAGTGTGGCATCCACTTCTGGGACACTGAGCTCCGTTTAATATATTATTTTTAACTTTCAGAGTGAGCGCGGTGCCCGCTTCAGGGACACCGCGCTCTGTGTTTTTTGTTTTTTTTTACTTTAAAACTGAGCGCAGCGCCGCTTCAAGGACACCGCACTCGGTTTTAATTTTTAAAAAACTTTAACAGTGAGAACGGCGCTTGCTTCAAGGGCACCGCGCTCAGTGTTAAAGTAAAATAAAAAATGAGTGTGGTGTCTTCAAGAGGCACCGTGCTCAGTTTTAAACTTAAACAAGCATTTGAAATTCAATAAGTCTCGCATTTACGCAAGTTTAAGGTATTGGCATTGTAAATGACAATGCCTTTTATTTATGTTTTAAAAAACAAAAATAATAGGCATTGTCATTTACAATGCCAATAGCTTAAACTCGTGCAAATGCAAGACCTATTGCATTGCAAATGCTTGTTTCTCTGGGAAGGGTGGCAACCCTAATCCGGACTGGAGCAGCACATCATGTATGGACCAGGGAAATTGGTAGGGCTGCCCTATTTATCACATGGTAGCAAGCAATGCATACATGCCAACATTTTAGAAGAGGAGCGTGGGAGATGTTAAAAAAATTATCTAGAGAATGTATTTCCACCATTGACTTCTATTGAAGCAGGGGTAGTAAGAAGTATCAGACGGGAGATAGCCAAAATTGTGAGTCTTCTGCATGTGTATGCAATGCGAGCTGGAAACTCAACAGAGGCGGATTTCCAACGAATTGTTTGGAGGCTGAAGTACAGCTGATATCACAGGGTTTCTGTTTGTCTCTTTAGGTGGGTTAGAGTAGAGAACAACCACACCAAAAGGATGCGGTGTTAGGGCCGGTCTCCCCAGATAGTGGAACTGGTGAACAAGGTTCCAGTCTCTACACCAGCTCGATATCCTGTAATTCTAGGCCAATCACTTAAACTCCCAGTGCCCCAAAAAAGATGAATGTGATCTTGCGTATGATATGTAATTGGTGTACAGCGTAAATGGCTCCAATACACTCGGGTCCAGGCCTGCCAAATATCATGCATCAGGTGTGACTAACGCATTTCAGTGTGGTGTCACGCATTTTTAATGCCACTCTGAAACTGGCTACGCCAGGGTGCTAGCGCACAAGCCGGCACCTGTGACACCTGTGCGCAGACTTGCCAGCAGCTAGTGGCTCAGTTAATAAACAGTTAAAGATCTTGTCTGCACGTGCATCTCAGCTCTGGCTGAGAGTGCTACAATGTTACAAATCTGCGGCTGCTGCCTGGCTGCATTCCCACCCGTGGCGCGGCTGTCAGTCACTGACTTGAGACTACTGACACTGCTGAATTACCGAGACCCGCGGTGTCGCGTGCCCTCAGAAGTGGTTGCTACTGGCTTTCACCGTGAGGGGGATTATCCGGATGCGACCTCTGCCTCTGTCACGTCCTGGAACACAGGAGAAGGAAGTGAGGTTGGTCAGAAGCGGAGGGGGACTCGAATCTGAGATTCGAGAGTCCTGGTGCGCTGCTGTCTGCGTATACATTTATACCCAGTTATCCAGCATCGACCAGTGACTCCAGCATGGGCGGCGCTGCACATATTCATGAGTGGCTGAGGAATCATCCTCGTCGTGTCCTGGACCCCACCTGCTGCCTAGCAGCCTGGCCCGTGCAGGTGGAGTCATGGCAGTGGACTGTGCCGGTATCCTGAAAAGTCACAGGTGAGCCGCCGGGGTGCAACTAGTCTTCACTTGGGCATGCTGGCAGAAAACCATGGCATGCTGTTGAAGAGGTGACTTATTACTCTATATTAGAGACCTGACTTGCTTTCCACCGGTGCTCACTGACATATTCCGTACGTTCGGAGAGATGTCGGGACTTAGGGTCAATTGGGCAAAGTCTGGAGTGTACTCCTTTGACGCTGCCACACCGGAATGTGCAATCACGGTTCTAGAAGAACAACTTGTCTGGTATCCAACCACTTTTCGCTATCTGGGGATATACATGTACCGAGACCCCACCGACGTACTAGAAGGCAATTTAATAAGGGCAATTTCATCGCTCAGGGTGCAGGTAATCTTCTGGAACTCTCTTCCACTCAATGTCCGAGCCGAATCACTCTGGCGAAAATGATAGCGTTGCCCAAACTGCTGCATTTCTACACCAACCTTCCAGTCTATGTCCCACCCGAATATTTCGCGAACTAGAGACACTAATCAGAAGATTGATATGGAACACAGGAATACCCAGGGTTGCGCTGAAGATGCTGTATACGTCCTAGAAGACATGGCCACGGCCACTACGGTCATGTCAGCTGCACAAATGCACGCACTTTTTCACCCGTTAGCTAAAACCCACTGCCCAGAGCAGCTACATCTAGCGGTGGCGAGGAAGTGTTACGTCAGAAGTTTGAAGCTTACGAGCTCTACAAAGCCGTATGCTCCGAACCTACCATTACTGGGGACGCCCTGGGAAGACGGTGCGCTCGCAGAAGCGGCATTGAGCAGCTGGACTGACTGAGCTGGATACCCTGGGGGACCTGTTTGCGGAGGGTGCCTTAATCCCATTTGAGGCGCTGGCCGCAGACACGGGACTACCGGTGGGACAGTTCCTAACACATGCAGCGCTCATACGCACGCTGACACAGGCCTGGGGCGACCTCACAGAAGAACTGCCGACTCACTTGCTAATACAATATTTACACGTGATGGGGAATGGGTCTCACGTGGTGCACTGGCTTGCACAGGCCCTGCATACGCACACACAGTTTTCCTCCCAGCGCTTACGAGACAAGTGGACAGAGGACAGGGGACGGGAATGGACCGACAAAGAATGGGCAGTGGTATTAGCCGGAGCACTCAACATCCCACGCAATTCCGGCTTCAAAATCATTCAATACTATATCATACACCGAGCATACTTATCCCCAGACAAGGTCAACCTTTATTTTGGACTTACCACGACGGCATGCCCCAAGTGCGGACTAGTAGATGTAGATTTTCTACACATGCTCTGGTCTTGCCCTTTCCCACAAGACTACTGGAAAGCGGTATCAACCTCCCTGGCAGCAGGAGGTGGTTTACAGCACACGTGGGAGGCATGTCTACTGGGCCTTTACAAACGGACAAAACAGACGAAAGTCCCAGACAGATTTTGGGACCTTGGTTTAATAACAGTGAAAAGGCTTGTCACTAAGCCTGGAAGAATAGCGAGCACCCCAGGCAATACACTGGCGTAATTCCTTTGACAATTGGGCGAGAGCGGAGAGTGTAGCTTTACACAGGAAAGAAACAGCGGGGCTTCGCGCGTATCCCATAGCCCAGGCCTGGGATGACACCTTGACTGCTTTTCACTGGGTGTGCCTGCAGGGAGGCATTACTTAGACACACTCTCCTTTGATTACTGCCTTGACGATGGCACCAGCGCCAGTGACTGCCCAGTGTAGTGATCCTGCGTTTACACCTCAGCGGGAAGGCAGGCTTTGTCGGAGCATACCCGACGGGCCTACCTGCCGCGACCTGATGAGATTCGCCCTCTGCGACGCTGGAGCGAAGGCCATGGTCGCCCCCCTCTGGCTCCCCCTCCGTGGCCCCCCCTTGCCCCCCTTCCCCTCCCCTCTTCCCCCCCTCTGTCTGCACGCTTCCCTCCTCTGCCCCCACTGGGCCAAGAAATTTGCCGAACCCTCTCCCCCTCTCCGGCCGCCCCCCCCTGACACAATTACACCCCACACCGGACGACTCACATCGATGACAGAGCACTACACGCACCCACCCTAGCCAATGCTATTTCTCATTTGGTTTGTTTTCCTCTATGTTTTCAGTTCCTATTTTACAAGTTATTGTTCTATGTTCGATATAATACGTATAAGGTATTGAATATCGAAAGACATGCAGATCCCTTTGGGCCTACCCTGGCGACCGCAGGCGCGGATTTGAGTACGCTGACATTGCAATCCCAAAGGATGAGGGCGCTTCTTTTAGGAACGGGATGGGAGACACACCTTAGAAATGGGGACATTGACGAGTGATGTACATGACCAGACACACCGCAACACACTGTATGTCCCGATTTCCTCTTGCATAATGTTCCTTCCAAATGGGATGGCACCCATTAGTCGGTGGGTAACTGATTTGGTTTGATGGATGTAATCCTAATTTTTCAAGAGACCTCAATTATTCCGGGACTTTTCGTTTTCTGGAAAGGGTGCCCTAATGCTGATGTTTGATTTGCAGGAAATGTACGGCAAAAACTGTTAACTTAGCGAACTGTTGTTAATTGTGTGTATCTTTGTACACCGGTGACTCGAATTCTTGCCATTCTCTTTTCTTTTATTATGTACAAAAGAAGGAAAAGGAGAAACAAGGTTATCCTGTAAAAACCACTGCTTTGTTATGTAATCTCAAATAAGAAATGCAATAAAAGATATTCAATAAAAAAAAAATGCTGTTGAAGAGGCCTGTTCCCCGCAAGCTTTGCTTGCTAATTCTGAGGACGGTGGCCCGGCCATAACACCGAGCAGTGTGGGTTAAATAAACAAAGCACGCCTGTAATGCTTTTTCCTGTGCAGCCCATTCACTTGCAAACCCTTCTAGACTATGTTTACTGCTAGTCGCTGAGAAAGTGCAGTGCGGCGCAGCCCAGGATGTGTTTGACCATAAAGTCTTCTGTAACTGTCCTCCACTATTTGTTCCCCTTTCGCCATTTCTCCTCACATTATTTCAGTTCTGAGTGCTTCTCATTTCTTTCGTTTGCCTTCTTCTCGACTCCTTGTTTTAAATATTGTTCATGGCAACATTTGTATAATTCAATAACTCCAGAAAAGCCTTGTTCTCCTGTAAGGTTGTTTCAACAACTAACATGGCAGAGGAACAGTTGACAGCTATATAGAAACCACCTTCAGAACGTAAAACAAGTTACACAGCACCTACTCTACAATGAGCATAGTCATTTTGTGAGCTACTGCTACTTTACAGTTTGGTGTTTCCAGCTTTTCTTACATTCATGCACTAGTGTAGTTTCTTCCCCTAAACTGAACAATATGGCCTTGCAGGAGCTACATGGTGTTGGAAGAGAATGTGTCATTTTCTTGTCGGTAACATTAACAGCATAAATATCTCAACTTTTAAACCCGATGGAAGATGGTAAATATTTTCTTCAAGCCACTTGAAAAGGGGCACAAAAGTCTTAACTTTAAAAACTTAACAAACCATGGGTCGCAATCATACTATTTGAAAGAATTGCAGGAAGGGTACGAGAGACAAGCTTTGAACTGTGCACAGCCCTAGGCTTGACTTCTCAACCATGGCTGCTGCAGAGACCATGAACCCAACATCCATGTGAGGACGAGAAAGTGCTATCCCACCTTTGGGGCTACTTAGGGCTCTCCTAGAACGAGCCTAATTCCTCTTCTTGGTGTTTGTTAATGTTAATGAATATTTATAGAGCGCACTTACACTGGAGGCTTCATGGCGCTGACCGAAACATGATATACTACAAAAGTGAACTAAAAAGACAGCAGTGCTCGCCGCTATACCACATTGTGTGCTTGCAGAAACAACCAGGTCTTAAGGAGTTTCCTAAATTGCATGATATCAGTACTAGACCGAATTTCCAGAGGAAAGGAGTTCCAAAGTTTAGGAGCGAGGACCACAAATCTGCAGCCCCCTTGACGAACTCGCTTGAAGGTAGGAATAGTAAGAAATGAGAGATGAGCAGAGCGGAGGCTTCGAGTCGAAGCATATCTAAATATCAGGCTGTTAATAAATGCAGGACTTTTGCCATGTAAGGCTTTGAACACAAGGCAGCCTGTTTTAAAAGCACAGCGCTGAAAAATGGGGAGTCAATGTAGTTTTCTGAGCACAGGTGAGACTGGTTGCCATCTTGGTTGCCGGGAGACCAGTCGAGCTGCCTGGTTTTGAGCCAGCTGCAGTCGCTTAAACAGATAGAGTGGCATTCTCAGGTACACAGAGTTAGCATAATCCAGATGGGATATAACGGTGGCAGTTATAATCCGGATCAGAGCATCATGGGTGAAAAAACGATAGATCTTCCTAATCTTGCGCATCTGGAAGAAACACTTCGAGATTACTGTGCCTACCTGGGACTTCAATGTGAGTACATTATTAAGGGAGACTTCCAATGTTTTGGCCGAGCAGTAGTGTGAGCCCCAGAACTTATAGCTGTCCCCGGTCAGAACAAGCTCTGTCTTACCCGGGTTCAGTTTAAGGTGATTATGGTCCATCCACTGTTGTATGTATAGCATTGTGGCCTGGAAGTCCACAACAGAGCTATCAGAGCCATCTATTTTAAAGACCAGCTGTAGGTCGCCTGCATAATTTAAAACTGTCACGTTTCTTTCCTTCAAGGATTGGATCAGAGGGGAAATATAAATATTAATTAAATGGGGGGACAGTGCTGAACCCTGAGGAACTCCACATGTGATTTTATGAGGGCGAGCCAGGAAGGGCCCTTGGCGGACCGCCTGAGACCTATCATCCAAAAAAGAGGAAAGCCAACAGGCGGCAGTGCCCTGAATGCCCGCACATTCGACACGGTCGACCAGGGTGACATGGGCGACCGTGTCGAAAGCGGCCGATAGATCTAAGAGCACTAATGCCTGGGGGGAGCCCTTGTCAGCATGGTCTCGAAGAGTATCCAATACTGCCACAATGACAGTTTCTGTGGAAGGGGCCGGCCGAAACCCTGCCTGGTGAGGGTCAAGATATTTAGATTCCTCTAGGAAATCTGAAAGGCTATTAGCTACATGGGTCTCCAATAATTTAGCAAGAAATGGAAGCAAATAGATCGGGCGATAGTTAGATAAGAGCGAAGGGTCAGCTCCAAGTTTCTTTAATAACCGTACAACTATAGCCTTTTTAAAGGCCGAAGGGACTTTGCCTGACAAGAGCGATTCATTCAAGGGAGCAAGTACAGGGCCAGGAAGGGCAGTAAGACAGTCTTTAAGTATATGGGGCGGACAGCAGTCAGAAGGAGCACCAGATTTAACCTTCACTAAAAGTTTATAAAAGGTTTCAATATCAATGCTAGGAAATTGACTTAAGGTATTGTTGGTTTTAAGATGAGCAGGGGGATTAGACATGCTGCGAAGCTTGGGAATATTGTTCTTAATAGCAGTAATTTTGTCAATGAAGTAATCATTGAGGAAGTTACACAGTTCCTGAGATGGTAGAACCGTCAATAGTATTCTCTCAGGGTTAGAGAGTTTATTGACAATATTAAATATTTCTTTAGAGTTATTGTTAGAATTAATGATGCGTGTAGAAAAGTGAGCAGCTTTGGCTGTGAGGATATTTTTCTTATATTCTTTCCTAGCGGCAGTATATATGAATTTTTTGTCCGGGCAATAATTCGATCGCCACTGTCTCTCCAGTTTATGGAGCGACAGTTTCTGGTTTTTAAGTTCAATAGAAAACCATCTCAATGCGTCAGTACGACGGGCTTATTTTAGTCTGGTAAGAGGGGCATGTTTGTCACTAGCATTCAGTAACCATTTTGAGATATTCGTTTCTGTCGTCTCCATGTTCGTCCCACCACATGGGACAGTTTCGACTAAAGTGCGAAGAAATTCTTCTTTGTTCACAGTATTCCATTTCCTAGCAAGGCTGCCTTTAATGGTACTGGGTTTCTCAATGGACGGGAACCTTAAAGTAAATTTCAGCAAATGGTGATCAGACCAGGTGCAGGGTACGATAATGGGGGTAGAAGTGACCATACCATTAGTCCAGACTTGGTCCAAAATATGCCCTTTCTGATGGGTAAGGAACGGAACCTGTTGAGTAAAATTCAGGTTCATGAGAAGGTCAGTCATTTCGGTCGAATGTGGCCCCTCATCGGGATCTTTGTACCAATAGTTGAAGTCTCCCACAAGTAAAACCTTAGCATGATCAGTAGCAAGTTTTGCTATCTGGTCACTAAGTTCCAGAGGAAATGAGGGGGTCTTATTGGGAGGCCTATAAAGAAGTACACAGACAAAGGAATCATGGAGGGATTCTAGTTTTATTATCATATTCTCAGTGTCTTTGTGAAATAGGCTAGGCAGGGAGCAGAACCTATAATCATTATGGATGATCGCTGCCACCCCCCCCCTAATTTATCGGAAGGGCGGTCTAGATGGATGATATAGTAGTCGTTAGGAATAGCTGCCAACATATCAGGGCCCGAGTCATCAGTAAGCCATGTCTCAGTCAGCAAAAAAATGCTGGGTTTATCCGAGAGCAACAGGGAGAGAATGTCTAGCTGATGCTTAACAAAAGAACAGGTATTCAAATAGTAGACTGTTAGAGGCCTGGTTCCTGACATGTCCTGGTTCTGTGGAATACACTCATGAACTGTACAGGTCAATATTTCAGAGAAAGAGGTCCTTTTTATAAAAATGTCATATTCAGACAAAAGAGTCAGTGTATCACTGGTAGGGTGCAGACAAATAGAGTGCATGCCTTTAAGCGTTTCCGTGGAGTAGATAGGAGCACGGGCATTATGGCTGACCCCTGGGCACGTCCGGGTGCGGACTGGGTGCAGACGGGCTTGCCTTTGGCGCACCTTCGGCACATCCGCTGCGCTCCCGTGTGACGTGCTCCATTTGAATCCAACTCCCCGCCCACAGCTCCACCCTCTCTCGACGGGGTTGGCTGCTTCCGGGGGGGGCTCCAAATAGTAAGATTCAGGGTCTAGCACGCTCGCACAGCGTCCCAGTTAAGTAGGGCAGCGTGAGGGCGACGTGAAACAACTAGACCGCACCGTCTAACAAAGATGGCGGTGACGGTCTAAACCTGCACTATGGATCAGGGTTCGATTCCTCCTCCCGCTCCAGTGAACACAACCAAATAAAAATTTCCACACAATTAGTCACAGCAATATTTTTAAGAACTTTGAATGTTTCCCAATTTTAAAATCAATTCAGGCAATCGAAGACAGGTAAGAATAGCAGCGTGGTGTAGCGAGACAGAACGCAAGTCTGTCAGTTTCAGGGTCTCTTCTTCTCTTTCATTTGAATGTCCCTACTTTTCCATCTCTCCAATTCTGTCTTTTGTGACTCTCTTCCTTTTACTTCCTCCGCCTGGGCAGCCCCCCAATAAAGGTTTATTTAGCCAAATGTTGTTCAGTTTGTGACTCAACATCAGTCACGTGACACAGTTACACTGCGCCGGTCCCAGGGTCACCATGAGGCCAGGGTGACAGCAAGCTGATACTCAAAGCACTACCCAGTGCTGCTTTCCTAAGGACTAAGAGCAGTGCACCCCTATGACTCACAAGCAGCAACCCCTCTCTGCTGACAGACCAAAGGCTGCATGCAGTAGCCATAACAGAGCACCGGTCCATACTATCTGAGTGCAGTCCTGAAAGGTCAACCCGGCCTCTTTCCTGCAATAATCAGCAAAGAAACACAGTTGGCCCCTAGCCCAATCTCAACCTGGCCCAAGTCTTGCCTGGCAGGTTAGCTGAACACTGTGGATGTGTGTGGGGTTAAGATGGGCCAGGAAGGCGCAAGTTGGTTCTGGTGTATATGAATGGAGTTAGTTCTAATGACTTTGTAGTGTTTAAATGCACTAAATGGGGACGGTTGTTTCATATTGGGAATGGCTTTCTGGTGTACAGGGTAGAGCCAGGCAGATTTTGCTCACAAGAAAGTGTCACTCATAATCGTTGAAATGTACTCATAATAATTACACTAGAATTTTTGAAAATGACAGACATGCCAATCTGAAACCTTGGCAGCTATGTGGGTCGAGTTTGTGCTATATAAAACTACCAAAATAAAGAGGCTTTGGGCAGCAGTCTGCACAGCCCCGCCTCCCCCACCATCCATCGCTCTGCACTTCCATTTGTGGAGGGGCTACGGTTTCATATAGTTCCCTCGTCTTAACGTTGAGTGTTTTTGTGAAGTTGGCCGATCTGCAGTGCTTTAAATGGGCCGGTACTCACCGGTACTGAGTACCGGCACTTCTTAAATTTATCACTCTGAGTACCGGCACTTCTCTACAGCCTTGGAGAGTACCGGTACTCATGACAAGGTAGGCTTAATGGCTGTGAGTGCTGGCGCAGTGGCGAGCAGGAGTGGGACGTGTCTCTGGGAGCAAAGGCGCCGCTTCTGTCTCCGGATCTGAGCCCCAGCTGAGCTATTCAGCAAGGCTCATCTGAACAATGTCCGGTGCTCACCATCACCCTGTGCTTGACAAAGCAGGGTTGAGATTCATTTTACCTGCTAGTGTGCGCATGTGATTTTCAAAGCACAGCACTTCAGGTAGGGAAAAGTCCGTGCAGGGTAATACTTTAAACATAGACATTTTATCAGGGGCAAGGGTGGATTCTCACACTTCCCGTACTTTCTCTGGATCAGAGGGTTAATGCCCAGACAATGCGATCGAAGTGGCCCCTAGAGCGCTAATCTAACTGCTTTCTGCACTGAGGCACCTACCTTCCTAACGCCACATGCCTCAATTACCCGGTCTGTGCATAGAAGGCTTTCTTATAAGCCAAAGAAGCTCAAACATAGCACCGCCAGCCCTGTGTTTCCACACATTCCTAAAACTCTCCTTTAGATGCGCCTGGCTCCCTTCTTGCTCTGTCACACTGTTGTTGTGGCAGAATGTTGCATCTCCTGCCTGCCAGCGGGGCCCCAGGGCACCCAGCAATTCCCTTGCTACATGAAGTTGAAGGAGGAAGCCAGTGTTGGAGAATTGATCACCTGCTCACCTCCTCCTGCCCTCCACATGATGGGCTATTGCTGAGCCCAGCCCGGAGCCCAACTTCTGCTCCACATGCACCACGTCAGCCCAGTGCTACCTTTTGTCAAACTAGCAGTTTTGCTGATTTATTAGTAGTGCCAAGTGTTTAACACCCCTGCTTGACAGTAACGCTATGAAGCAGCACCCTTTATTTTCGTAGCATAGTTAGACTTGATGAGTCAGAGATAAGTCATGTGATTATTGTTCCTGCTGGAGAGAGGTCAGAGTTTTCTCCACTGGCAGTTTTCACTCTCACCATTGAGTAGCGTAGAGGGTTAATATGCCTCCTTCAAAAAAGGATATTGTATTGTACTGTATTGTATGTGGATAGCTCAATGAGTTGCTGCTTTTGTCACAGAGATCCCTTTGTTGCATGTGGTTTGGCCACACCTGAAGCTGAGGTTGGGGTGGAGGGTTCTGATTTTTTTTAGAAATTGAATAATAGCTTCAAAAGCACCTGCTGCAGAGTTTGACTTCCTTGTTGCTTATATGAGTGTGATTTCTGATATTTGTCTATTTCCATTGACTTCATACCATGATTATGCTCGCAAGAAAGTGCCACTTTAAGTGTTACACATCTAGTTGTTGCCTGACTCTCGTAAATCCACTGAATCTATGAAAATGCCTCACGTAAGCAATCTGAAACATTAGCAGCTATACTCAAATGGATGTCTTTTCTGATATTTAGATGATTCCCTCGTCTTCATTGATTAATTTTGCTAGCGAGAAAGAAAGTGGCACCCATAGTCGTTGAAATGTCCTCACAGTTACAATGAAAATATGAAAATGTCACACAGCGGAATCTGAAACCTTGGCAGCTCTGGGGTCCATTCAGGCCCTGTGCTGTCAACCCCATTCACACTACCCTCTGCATTTGGGCAAACACAGGAATCATGGCAGTCCCCAGCATTACAAAACGGTTTTTAACCTTTATTATACTCCGGCAAAATTGTTCGCCTGGGGTGTAAGGGAAGATGATAGGTGCCCTAGATGTAATGTTGGCCAAGCGGATATTCTACATATGTTCTTCCACTGTAATCAGCTGGGCCCACTGAGGGATGATATAATGAAATTTTGGGAGGGGCTGCTAGGTCATAAGATCGATCTATCCCCTACCCTGATGTTACTGGGTACGGATTCTAAGCGGAATTTGGGGAAGGATGAGGAAGCCCTAGTTTTTATGTCAGTTGCTGTGCTACGGATTTTAGATTCGGCGGGTTGGAAAGATGCTACGGCTCCCTCCTTCCAGATGTGGCTATCTAGACTATTGGGTATACCCAATATTGAGCCCAGCCTTTATGAATTGAAGGGTGTAAATAAACGTGAGATGGGAAGACATGCGGTACTGGGTTTTTAAGAACCGGCACAGAACCGGTAACCCAGCGGTGTCAGGGTACACCCAGAGACCTCGGGTTCTTCCTGATCCAGACCACAGAAACTCAGAGTCTTCTAGGTGAAGTCAAAGATTTGTTTATTGGCTGCAACCAATGTAACAAGTGTCCTAGAAGTACAACACGGGGAAGTATATTCTCAGGAGACTGCTCGAATTTACAAAGTCAGGCTTCTCTCTTTATACAGAATATTCAGCTTCAGGCAAACATTCTTCGAATTTGTAGTTTGTCATTTACAGTTATTGGTTTACAAAAGAAAAGCAGAGTCATGATGACATGTACATATTTCACGTCGTGCTGCCCATAACAAATCACCCGGCAAGGCCCAACATGTCATCAGATATCGGTGGACCCCCAATAAAAACAGGCACCTCCCCATCATAAAGTAAGTGAAGCAAAAGAGTAGAGACAGATGTGAGCAAGATATGGCAGGTGTGCGCGCTGAAATGGTTTTATGGCTTGTTGAGCCTAGATGCTATCTTGCTCGGCCACTGGGAGGGGAACTGACCTAACGAGTTCGGCCTGGGGCAATGGTTCCAACTTGCACAGGTCATGGAAAAGTCGATTAAGGAGTATGTGTCCTTGTGGAATTGAATTCAACTGGATTAAGGCCTATGTAAAGGGCAACACATAAATGGAAGCCAAGGGTTCAGAACGCAAATGACGATTTCGAGGTGAAATCGTCACTCGAATATGCTGAAAATATATGTACATGATGTACTCGTCATTCTCGGTCTTTTGATACCAAATTCGTCATGTTTCGATGAAGTTTTAATTCTCGAGTCCAGAACGATTACACGAATCCAGATTTTCAGAACCACAATCCCTCCTTTTGCCCTTACATAGGCAATTAATCTATCCTCATGTTAGTCTGAGTCCAGATCTATATTCCTAAAGTCATTGAGATGTTGCTGTAACATCATTCTAGTACTTAGTTCATCTCTTGACACAGGCTTCCTTACACATGATGTAACACAGAGGCCACATATTGCAGGAGCACACTGTATGCATAGACAGAACAGGAAAAGAATGGCTAAGACCATCCCAATGACCATTAGAATGTGCCATCCCCAGGCTGATATCAGTTCCCAGACCCATCCCATCAATGACCAATCTCCTTTATCCACATGAATAGATTCGGAAATCTTATGCAGTTTGGAGATGGCCTGGTACACTGTTGGAGCGTTATCAGGGATGAAGATACAGCAACTAGATTGGATCAATCTGCATACTCCACCTCGGTCTGCAAGTATGACATCTAAAGCGACCCTGTTCTGAAGGGTCATAAGCCGATCCGACTGGAGCTCAGCAGTAGTTTCTAT
Organism: Lissotriton helveticus; assembly: GCF_964261635.1. Lineage (NCBI taxonomy): Eukaryota > Metazoa > Chordata > Amphibia > Caudata > Salamandridae > Lissotriton > Lissotriton helveticus. The sequence goes on along the minus strand of NC_136072.1, from coordinate 445,350,073 downwards.
CACGGTGGACTCAACTACCCTTGTCAATTGCCTTATGTTTCTGCTGTTAGCCATGGATCCCCAGAACGGCAGAAAACCCTTTGCAAAGTCCCCAAATTCTTGACCTGCAGTGTCTTCTTCACTCAAAACACCTCTAACTATCCTTGTCCGGTGGTAGTCTGCCGCTGCTGTGTAGGTGGGAGGCAACAGGAAGGAAACATAACAGGAGCCCGAAAAGTCAGGGGGCAACCATGTATAGGCTCTATCGTGGCAGATGAAATAAGTACCCTTAGCTGCTAAAAACGCAGGGGAAGCCTGAGATCCAAACACATACGTTTCAGTACAGACACTCTTCCCTAACTGAGCCCTGGGATTCGTGCCATTACCTTGCAGACATAGATGACCCTGATGGGGTACAATCCAAATCGGGGACGATCTCTTAGCTTGCTGTTTCTCACTTAGAGTAGTTCCATACCCAGTCATGTTCCATCCTATGTATAATAGTGTCTCATCTCTAGGGATAGTCTCATAAGAAATACCTTCCTTAATCATGTCAACTATACCTTTGACTAGAGCACTTTTTCTAGGATTGTCTGTTATAGAACGCAGGGGGTAGATTTCGTGTGCATATATGAACATTGTCCTATATGCCCATACAGAACCATTGTGACTAAATGGCAGGACCAAATAGGGGATACCTTTATCCGTTGTGTGAGGCATAAGACCGCACACCCAACAGTTAGTTGTGTTCATTACAAGTTGGTGTTGGTGTAACAACTGAACAAAGGAGTTATTAATGAACTCCAATCTTCTATTTGATTCGTGGTCGGGCAGAGGGTGGAAAGAATCAGCGGAAACAGTAGGAGGAGGTATGGGTGATGCAGTGGGCGCAAATGTTACATGGAAAGAGAATAAAACATAACTTATCAAAAAGATCATTACGCTGAATAGCATAAAAAATACACAATATTATAAAACTTTTCTTTGTCATCGTGTTACACAGTCTCTGCTTAAAGTTCATTTGTTCGGCAGGTCTCTCCACATCGGGAAACTCCATCCTCTCTAAAGTGCTGCCCGCGGTGGGAGGTTGCCTCTGCTAAGGGATGCTTCTGTCAGTCTAGGGCAACTCCCTTGGACCAACCAGAACTACCGACCTAACGTCGTCAGCTGCACCCTGAAGACTTTAATCAACCGCGGCCCTAGCAGCGGAACCCGGATGGCGGTTCGAAAAACAAAAATGAGCAAGTTTCCTAGATGGGAGAGCTGCACTTTCAAAAATAGTACTTGGGGGAAAAGAAATATCTTTTTATTTGTCCATGGATCTTAGTCTCAAATTGCAAAAAGAAAGGATTTTATTAGTTCGTTTTTCTCGGTCTCAAATGATACCGTTGCTTCCCAGGAATTGTCTGATCTGGGAACAAAAGGTCAGGCTCTGTAATGTTCACTCGCTTGGAAGGTGGCACAGCCTTGTGCAAAATGTCTTCGTTTTCTTGTTCAGAGTCAGTTCCTTTTACATGTGAATCATTAAAAGGGACGGTATTTGGCAAGGCATCAAGTTCTGGGTCAGCGACACCCTCCTGAACCCACTGGTCATGGGGCAGAGGTAAGGGTACCCTTTTGCAGTGGACCCCGTGGATCCAGGCCTTCTTCCCTTCCACTCGAACTGCCGATCTCGTAGATAGAAGGACGAGGTATGGTCCCGTCCACCTGGGCTGGTCGTTTTTAGTCCTTTGGAAATTCTTTATCAACACCCAGGATCCAGGGTTTATGGGGTGTCCTGGAGTATCAGAGGCCGGAGGCAGGGAGTCATGTACCTGTTGATGCAAAACACGCAATTTAGCCGTCAATTCATACAGGTAATCAAGCAAAATAGGGTGTTCTAGCTCGCTGAACTTCGTGGGCCTAGGCACTCCCCATATGTTGGCTGGCCGGCCAAAGACAATTTCATTAGGGCTGAGTTTCACTCGCGAATGCACAGTCATTCTGGTGGATAGGAGTGCTAAGGGTAGAGCATCAGGCCATTTAAGACCTGTGCTCGCTTGGATCTTGGCCAATTTAAGTTTAAGCGTGCCATTGTAACATTCTACTAATCCAGCTGATTGGGGGTGATTTGCAGCATGGAACTTCTGCCTAATGCCTAGCCCTTCACACACTCTTTTCATCACACGACCCACAAATTCACTTCCATTATCAGACCAGACCATTCTAGGCATTCCAAACCTGGGGAAGTACTCTTTCACAAGGGCTTTTGCTGTGGACAAGGCAGTATTGTCTTTCAGGGGATATGCTTCTACCCATCTTGAGAAAGCACAAACAACAACGAGCACGTATTTTAAGTTGTTGCACCTCTCCATGTGTATGAAATCTAGCTGCAAAACCTCGAACGGATACGTAGGAGGTGCAAAATGACCAGCTGGAGTTGGGGTTTCCCTACCAGGATTGTGCTTCAGACATACCATGCAATTCTTGACAACATTCTCTGCACACTTGGGAATCCCTGAATTCTTCCACACTGGGGCCAACAACTCGCAAATCCCTTTCACGCTGATATGAGCCATTCCATGAGCCATTGTAACCACTGCAGGCACATATGCATTGGGTAACAACCATCTCTGATGCTCTGTCGATTCAATCCAACAACCATTTGCATCCATTCTACCTGTACTCTCTCTCCACGTGCTCAACTCTTTCTCTGTGGCCTCAGCTTGGATGGACTTCACACTCTCTATCGTGTCCTCACATATCCCAACATCACCAGTCCATCTTTCAGGGCCTGCAACATACATTCGGCTCATCACATTCTTTGCCGTTTCTTTAGCGATCTCATCAGCAAATGCATTCCCACGACCAACATCATCAGTCACCTTCTTGTGAGCACTACATTTCACAATCGCCATTTGCAGGGGCAAGGTCAGTGATTCAAGAAGCTCATTTACCAACTGACCATGCTGAATCTTAGCTCCATGCGAAGTCAGGAGCCCACGTTCTCTCCACAATCGTCCAAAACTGTGAGCCACTCCAAACGCACACTGACTATCAGTGTAGACAGTCACTCTCATTCCTTTAGACAATACACATGCTCTCGTGAGTGCAACTAATTCTGCAGCTTGAGCTGAACCATGTGGTACTGGTGCAGTTTCAACAACTGTGTGCAAAGTCGTGACAGCATATGCTGCAGTCACGTTACCACTTGGGAGCTTGAAGCATGAACCATCCACCCATAATGTACCATCACATTCAGCAAGAGGAGTGTCAAATAAATCTACTCTCCCTTTTGTCTCTTCTTCTGTTGTGAGAAAACAATCATGCTGTTCTAATGCATCTGATTCTTCTGCAATTGGCAACAACGTGGCTAGATTTAAGGTACTGCACCTTTTTATGTGCACATGGCTCGCTAGCAGTGTCAATTCGTAACTGGACAGTCGAGCACTAGTTAAGTGCTGTGTCTTGGTTCTATTTAACAATGTGTCTACTGCATGTGGGACCATCACGATTAGTGTATTATTCATTACTAGACCAGCAGACTGTCGAATAGAAACAGCTGCTGCTGCTGTGGCTCTTAAACAACTTGGCAATGCTTTTGCTACCAGATCCGAAGTTGACGAAAAATAGGCGCATGGGCGCTGCCTACCTCCAAATAACTGAGTCAACACAGACAATGCACAGCCCTCCTTCTCGTGGACATACAATGTGAAAGGCTTACTGTAGTTGGGGGTACCTAACACAGGAGCCGAACATAATGCTGTGCGCAATTCGAGAAAACTTTTCTGACACTCTTCAGACCAAGGAATGGGGTTGGGTGTATTCTTACACGTTAGTGCCACCAAGGGTTTGGCCAATAACGAAAAATTTGGAATCCACTGTCTACAGTACGATGTAATGCCCAAGAAAGCACGCACTTCTCTCTGTGTTCTTGGCACATTAAATTTTGCTATTGCCTGAATTCTTTCTGGGGTCAGTTTCCTTCCCTCCTTCGATAAGAGGTGACCTAAGTAGGTCACTTCTTGTCGGCAATATTGCAGTTTGGAAAGTGACACCTTGTGATGCAGATCACACAGATGACGCAATAATGTCAACGTGGCCTTTTTACAAATTTTCTTAGTATCTGCAGCAATGAGCAAATCGTCCACATATTGTACAAGAGTAGCACCTTTAGGTAAAACAATCGTATCAAGCTGTGTTTTTAGCGCTTGACTGTATATTGATGGACTTTCACAGTAGCCCTGAGGAGCGCGTTTAAAGCGGAAGCTTCGACCTCCTAAACTGAAGGAAAAAATATCCCTGCTCTCCTCAGCAATTGGGATACTGAAGAAAGCATTCTTCAGGTCAATCACCGAAAACCAAGAGGCAGAGGCTGGAATCATAGTTAATAATGTGGTAATGTCGGGTACAACTGGAAATTGTGGCACAACAATTTTATTCACTTCTCTAAGGTCAATCACGAATCTGTACACAGGTGGCTTAGAAGGGTCAGTCCGTTTTAAAACAGGCAGAACAGGACTATTGTAAACATTGCCTCGTGTTTCTTCAATGACATCCTTTTCAATTAATTCGTAAACGATCGCTAGCAAAGCTTTTTCACCCTCACTAGAAATTTTGTATTGGGGAATTTGTGGCATTTTAACGTTGGCTTTCAATGTTACAACATATGGTGGAATTTCTAAAAGACCTACATCATTAGGACCAGTGGCCCAAAGAATATCTGGGAGAAACGACAATTCTGCAGGAATTTTATCCCTCGACAAATACATGGGAGAAACCACTTTCTTACCTAAAGTAAGTTGTACTCCTGAAGGAGAACAGTACAAAGTCGCATACAATCTTTTTAACATATCCAATCCTAGCAAGTTTTCACCACAACCTGTTGTCAGAATGAGGGGTGCTTCGAATTCACAACAGAAAGAGACAAAGGGTCAGAAATCGGATTCCTAACTGGGGCGCCAGAAAAACCTACAGAAACGTTCATTTTGCCAGACAAAGGTGCGCCAGGGAGTTTGGAGTGCATAATAGAACTCTTTGTAGCACCAGTATCCAAAAGAATAGGTTCTGACACACCTGAAGTAATCACCACAACGTAAGGTCCACTCTGATCTACTGGAACTGAAACAACTCCCTCTCTTTGTCTATGGCTGTCCTAGCAATCATTACCTTCCCAATGCTCATCTTCTGTGTAATAATCATCAACGTAGTATTGAGCTGTCCTATCAGATGCGTTATTTTGCTGATCAAACCTGTTCATAGAGTTTTGTGGTGGAAGGGGACGTGCGTTCTGAGGGGCGTTTCCACGCCCTCTACCTCTAGGTGCTTGCTGACTGCCACGGCCTCTAACACCAGAAACTCCATTTGCAGGTTGTAATAGAATAGGACAATTATACTTGAAATGACCCTCTTGTTTGCAATATGAACACTGGTTGGGGCCTACAGGTACACGGGGTTGAGTATACTAGACTCTTTGCGAGTTCCTCTGATACTGTTGAGGCTGCTGAAAAGTATTTTGGTAGTGATTCTGACCATTATTATTTTGATTACCACCACCACGTGGCGGATAGGCTTGCTGTAGCAAAACCTTTGATTTTAGTTCTTTAGTTTTCTTTTCTACTCTATCTTTCTCATCCTTGTCTCTATTTTCGTAATACTGTGCAGTAGCCAATATCTGGGCTGAAGATGAGACTGCCCAAGAACTTTCTGAATCCTTTAACTTTTTACACAATTCTGGAAGCAGATTGTGCACGAATTTATCGACAAACAATCTCTGACCACCTTCTGTGGTCATATCTTGATCGCTGTGGTCAACAAATGTTTCTTCAAATCTGGTGAAGAAATCTGAGACTGTTTCTTCTTTCTTCTGTTTGCATGCAGACAATTTATCCCAATTTACACGTATTGCAGGCATTATCGTTTTCATGTAATCCACTATTTTACCAGGGAGTTCTGCTATCAAAGACTCAGGCTTGGCACCACCAACTTGTCGGGCATCTGCAGCAGTAATATTAGCCCATGAGTCACCTAATTCCTGATCATGATCTATATGACAAATTTTACCCCATAAAGGCTGTGGAACAACATTCCCAAATAGCATATCGATATCGGCTAAATTCATTATACATGACCCAGCAGTTTGCGACAACTCTTTGTAATATCCTGCAGGATTTTTACGCGGATCAGGTAATGTTTGTTTAAGTGCTAAAACTTCAGCTCGCTTCCATGGGACATGTACCCATACACGCTGAAAGTGTGGCAGAATAGGTGGGACAGCAGTCGTGTCACCCTCTCTCCATTGTGGGGGAACTTCTCTCATAGGGTATTGTCGCGCCTTTTTCCTACTAGATGTACTAGGCTCAGATTGTGACCCAGAACTGCTCCCCTTACTCCGATATGATAACAACATTTCAACTGCTTTCTCCACATCTGGACCTACAATCATACCCTCTCCAAACTTAAACCGTACACGACACATCTCTTGCGGGATGCATTCCAGATCATTGTCTTCTAAATCCTTGCAAAGAAAAACACACATCTGTTCGAAAACATATCTCTGTGTCGCTGCTTCCCATTGATGGAAGACTTCCATGACAGACTGTACATCATATTTTACAGTGTCCATGACCCATTTCCGTGCTAAACTATTCAGTGAATCTCTCTCTTGATAATCAGGCAGTCGACTTCGCAACTGTCTTCTTCCCATGTTAGGGGTCGTAGTAGGCGACTCGAAAAGAGGTAAAAGAAGGTTAGTAACAGTGCTGGCCATTTTCTGCCGAATGGAAGGTGAAACTGAAGGAAGAACGGATGGAAAAACGGGGTGAGATAAGGCAGGGGCAGAGATAGCAGAAGAGGTATCAGGGGAAATAGAGGGGGCACTAGGCAAAATCGTAGAGGGAGCATTAGGAGACGTAAAAAGTACAGTAGGCAAAATCATAGAAAACACAGGTGAAACAGAGGTGGTCGGTGGGCCTGGAGGAGGCTGCACCAAAGTAGTAGGAGCCAGCTGAGGAACAGTTGGTGGGTGCTGTGGAGGAACAGGAGGCGTAGTTTGCGCAACTAAAGGTTGCGGGGGTGCCGTGGCATTCTGCGCATAGGGGGGTGGCGAATTTAGTAAATGCGACATTAATGGGTCTTTTTCACGCTCTTTTGCTGCCTCTTGCTGAAGAGACGGCAAAACTGGATAACATTTATCTATTGCCATTTTACGTTGCCTGTGCAACTGCTCACTCGTCTGCTCTTCTTCATTATCTTTAAACTGTATAGCAGCTTGCATTACTGAGAGTCCCTCTTCTCTCTTATTTTTCTTAGCTAATTTGATTTCTTTTTGTTTGGCTTCTTTACGCCATAAGCGGAAAGAGTCAAACATCGCCAGCCGGGCTTTCTTTTTAAAGAGTTTAACTTCAAGGTTGTCTAAGATTTCGGAATCAAAACTACCATATTGGGGCCATTTTAAAACACCATCTTTCCTGGTGTATTTAATCCATACTTCGTTGTAGGTGATGGGGCCTACCCCATGTTTCACATATAGCTCGTAAGTTGGAGTTCCAACTGGAGGAACCGGACATGAGTCCTCCAATCGGGAGTCCCTATTATTATAACCAAGACAAAACAAATTTCCAAGTCTAAGACTAGGCATCTTTGCTCTCTAGTCTAGTTCCAAACTTCAAAGGATTATCGATTACGATATTTCTCGTGAATACACGAGTCCTTCGGTTTTGGTGCTTGCAAGTACCAACAAATTATCCCAAAGGATACCCAAGACTAAGACCAACTAAGGACTGGGAGACGCTCCACTTATACTTAACTGAAATATCGATGACGTCACCAGAAGACTCGTCTTAGTGTTTCGCTCTACCAAACTTCAAGGGTCCAAATCAGGGCGATAGCCAGGGCAGCAGTCCTGGTAGCCGTCGGGAAGCGGGGAACCTCGCAGCAAAGACCTTCGGACCACGTCGACATGCAGGGGTCGATGAGGTGGTTGGCCGTCCTCTGGAATTTTCACACAAAGCTCCTCACGATCCTCTGGCTGACTGGTACCACTGGAATCGCCCCAAACGTTGGGCGCCAGCTGCGGTACTGGGTTTTTAAGAACCGGCACAGAACCGGTAACCCAGCGGTGTCAGGGTACACCCAGAGACCTCGGGTTCTTCCTGATCCAGACCACAGAAACTCAGAGTCTTGTAGGTGAAGTCAAAGATTTGTTTATTGGCTGCAACCAATGTAACAAGTGTCCTAGAAGTACAACACGGGGAAGTATATTCTCAGGAGACTGCTCGAATTTACAAAGTCAGGCTTCTCTCTTTATACAGAATATTCAGCTTCAGGCAAACATTCTTCGAATTTGTAGTTTGTCATTTACAGTTATTGGTTTACAAAAGAAAAGCCGAGTCATGATGACATGTACATATTTCACGTCGTGCTACCCATAACAAATCACCCGGCAAGGCCCAACATTTCATCAGATATCGGTGAACCCCCAATAAAAACAGGCACCTCCCCATCATAAAGTAAGTGAAGCAAAAGAGTAGAGACAGATGTGAGCAAGATATGGCAGGTGTGCGCGCTGAAATGGTTTTATGGCTTGTTGAGCCTAGATGCTATCTTGCTCGGCCACTGGGAGGGGAACTGACCTAACGAGTTCGGCCTGGGGCAATGGTTCCAACTTGCACAGGTCATAGAAAAGTCGATTAAGGAGTATGTGTCCTTGTGGAATTGAATTCAACTGGATTAAGGCCTATGTAAAGGGCAACACATAAATGGAAGCCAAGGGTTCAGAACGCAAATGACGATTTCGAGGTGAAATCGTCACTCGAATATGCTGAAAATATATGTACATGATGTACTCGTCATTCTCGGTCTTTTGATACCAAATTCGTCATGTTTCGACGAAGTTTTAATTCTCGAGTCCAGAACGATTACACGAATCCAGATTTTCAGAACCACAGACACTTCTGGGCCCCCATCACAAACTGGAGGAAGCAAGATTGTGATCTGGGAGGTAGTATCGCAATGTTATGGATCTGAATGTTTTTGTCGGGCTCGCCAGCGATAACTGTTTCTGCTTCTATCACTATGCTTTTATTATTATTGTGCATATATTCTCCGATTGCTTTTACCAACCCTGTGTATATTGGTCTTAATTTTTTTAGCTGGGTGTTCGCCCAGGTTTTTGTATTTGTGCTAAATGAATTGCTATGTCCTTTTATTGCATCTTAACCCCAATAAAAAAAAATTTAAAAAAGGAATCATGGCAGTCCCCTGGCACTAGCAATTAAAAAAGCCATGGTGAAGAGTATAACATGTCTTTTAACATACCGGAGTCTTTTGTGTGTCTGCTTATGTTTGTGTATTTGCCTGCATTTGTATGCCTGTTTTTTGTAAGAAAAATGGGTGGCACTTTGTGTGTACATGTCTGCTTGGCGACAAAGGTTCATAAATACAGTAGTAGGGAGGGTTGGTTGGTGGGTGAGTGAGTGGGTGAGTGAGTGAGTGGATAGATGAGTAAGCAAGAGTGAATGGATGGATGGATGGGTGAATGGATGGATGGGTCAAAGAGGGTGGATGATTGGATAAAAGGGCGGATATGGGTGGATAAGTGAAAGATTGGATGGGTGAATGAAAGGGAGGGGGATGGATGAAAAGGTGGGTGATGGAGGAGTGAAAGGAGGGATTGAGTGAAAGGGTAGATGGAATGAAAGGGTGGATGGAATGAAAGGGTGGATGGTGTAATGGAGTGAAAGGGTTGATGGATAGATGAGAGAATGGATTGATGGATGAGTGAAAGGGTGTATAAAGAGATGGATGAGTGAAAGGATGAATGGATAGGTTTAAAGATGGATGGATAGGTTTCGATATGCAGGGTCGACAGGCGGAATGGTGAAAAACTGAATGATGGATGAAAAACGGAATAGACGACAGAACGTAAAGAGTAAATGGTGTACATCAGCAGGTAAATGGTAGGATGAAAGGATGAATGGAAAGATCGATGGAAGAGACAAGAGATATCTTCTGGGGAGGGTCATGATGATTTGGTTCATTTGCTTGGTGCCATAAGAGCTTTGATTCGAAGTGGGGGTATGTTCAGTTTCTTCCCACTCACATGCTCAAAAATATATAGTATTGTGCCAAACAACAGCATTTAACAGTATGGCATTAAGAAGGTCTAAGTATTGCAAAAAAAGTAAATGTTAACATATTATCGCATTTCTCTTTCATTTTGTGCAATGAGTTAACCTGCTTTGTTTATATACACACATTTATCATGTGTTTTGTTGTGTGCTGCAGCTATTATAGAAGTCGTTAATTATCATCATGTTTTGCCCTTAGCCCCGCCCCTGGCCCCGCCCACTCACTACACCTCTAGCTCATGTCATGTTAATGAGTACCTGCACTTATTTTTTCCCATTTAAAGCACTGCCGATCTGCATGCACTCTGTTACTGCTACAAACGGCACGTGGCGTACCCTTGGTACAGTTGAGAGTATCGTGTAAACTTTATGTTTTTTTACACCCGGCGTGAGCGAAAGCACGAGTCATGTCACATTGCCTTTCTAGTCATGGAAAGTAATGCATTTCACGCTAATTTATTTTGGTTCTGGGAACACGCAGCTAGTTTACAGGGTGTAACACTATGAAAATACCAGCAGGTGGCGATATAATTCCAATTTTGATGCTCTGGTAGCACAGTTTTATGAGCAGACTAGTGAGTTAAGCAATGATAGAAAACTAGGAAAAGCTGTTACTCCGCTTCTTGTCCCAGTCGCCACAGCCGGTCGGTTCATTATGTCGCTGTACAGAAACGCTCTTTTCTTCCTCAAAGGTATCCACGAGTTCACCAGGTAACGGGCAAGACGTCGCCACTGGATTCGTTTTCGGGTGGGGTGGGTGTGTCTGATTGATTACAACATTGCAGTGCAGTTATTTTTGGGCGTTTCTGCCCCTCAGCTGCTCCTGACACCCATGGCTGAGATTTAGATACATTTTGTTGTTTCCTGTCTTTTGCTCTGTTTGTTCGGCAGGCGCTTTAACTTTTTTTACCCCAACATTTTCATGACGAACGCTTTGTCTGGTGGGAAGTGTGTGAGTGTTCCCGATACTCTGCACTCCGCGTTTATAGTTGAAACACCTAAACTGCTACATTTCTTTGTCTTTGTTTACATTGTCTCAGTGACCGCAAGCACAGGGTTACCAGACGACTCTAATTCCCACCAGGGACATCACGTTCCACTCCTGGGCTCTCGTGTTCGGGGGCACTACTCCCCTTGTTTAAGTGGAATTTAATCAAGGCTACAACTCCCAGAATGCATTAGTTGTAAAAGAAAGAGGCAGGACTGACCAACGAATTCCCGATAACATGGAGGTATCTGGAAAATTGTACACAGACAGCTTCCTTTAAAGTTCATGAGGTACTCTGCCCTATTAACAACGACTACCCTTGCCCTGGGTAAGTGACATACAGCCATAGTGGCAGAATACAGAGGGGCAGATTTTCAACAAAGTAACACAGCACGGTGCAGCAAGTCATTTTGCTGTGCCGTGCTGCGTTAGCTTGGAAAGCACAGAGATGCGACATATTTACAAGAATATGTTGCATCTCTGTGCTTCCCCTGCGTGGCGCACAAACTGCAGCCATGCGCCGGCGCAGGCACCCTTGCGCCATGGTGCAAGGATGCCTGCGTCATGGGGAGATTGTTTTTGTGCAGGAAGGTGTCCGTCCCTTCCTGCACAAAAACAATCACAAGAGGCTTTTTCCTCTATCATTGCGTGCTGTAGAATGCAGCACGCATTGAAAGAGGAAACAAGCAATTGCATATGCAATAGGACTCGTATTATTTACGTTTGAGCTATTGGCATTGCTAAATATTGTAACACCAATTGCAACAAACGTCTATAAATTGTAGGCCAAAAAAATGTGTATTTATTTTTGTAGCAATGGTTGCATGCTGCGCTTTAGATGAATATGTTTAAAAGTAAAGTGCGCCATACTGCGATTGCTACAATAGTTAATTGTGGATGCGTTAAAAATTGATGTGTGCACTGATGGCTGGTGGTGTGTGTGCCTGTAGAAATTGTGCACTGATGGCTGGTGGTGTGTGTGCCTGGTGGAAGTGTGCACTGATGTCTGGTGGAGTGTGTGCCTGGTGAAAGCGTGCACTGGCGGATGGTGGTGTGTGTGTGCCTGGTAAAAGCGTGCACTGACGGCTGGTGGTGTGTGAGTGCCTGGTGAAAGCGTGCACTGACGGCTGGTGGTGTGTGTGGCTGGTGAAAGCGTGCACTGACGGCTGGTGATGTGTGTGTGTGTGCCTGGTGGAAGCGTGCACTGACGGCTGATGGTGTTTGTTCCCGGTGAAAGCGTGCACTGGCGGCTGGTGGTGTTTGTGCTCGATGAAAGCATGCACTGACAACTGATGGTGTCTGTGCCTGGTGAAAGGTGTGTTTGTGGTTGTGTGTGTGTGTGGTTGTATGTGTGGTTGTGGTTGTGTGTGTTCTTGTGGTTGTGTGTGGTTGGTTGTGTGTGTGGTTGTGGTTGTGTGTGTGGTTGTGTGTGTTGTGTGTTGTGGCTGTGTGTGGTTGGTTGTGTGTGTGGTTGGTGGTTTGTGTGTGGTTGTGATGTGTGTGTGTGGCTGTGTGTGTGGGGTTGTATGTGTGGTTGTGTGTGTGGTTGTGTGTGTTTGTGTGTGCAGCTGTGTGTAGGTGTGTGGTTGTGTGTGTGGTTGTATGTGTGTGTGTGGTTGGTTGTGCGTGTGGTTGTTTGTGTGTGTGTGGTTGTGGTTGTGTGTGTGATAGTAATACTAAAAGCATCTCAAAATAAAGGAACATAAACATCGAGTTTGTGGATAGAGAAAGCACATTGTAAGTCAACCGGGCGCAGCAAAGCATTAACACAACAACATGTTTTTTGATGTTTGATGTTCTTTGAACAAGAACATCAAAGGGGCGCTGCTAAAGTGATCGCAGGCGAAAGTGACACATGTTCTTTGACGTTTCATGTTCTTTGGACGAGAACATCAAAGGGGCGCTGCTAAAGTGATCTCGGGTGAAAGTGATCTCGGGCGCTTAATGAGTATGACAAGGGTTGCCATTTGGCGCCTCGGCTCCTAAACGAGCGCCGGTGCACATGCACTGTAACTCTAGGCTGGCCATGGTAGCATTTTTTTGAGCCCTCACTAAATGTCTCGCCAGATCAATGCATGCGCTGTGTCAGGCGAGACCTAAAAACGAGGAGAAATAAAAACATTTCACTTTGTTGCGCCTCGCTATGTCACCTCTAGGGTGTCGTAGCATTCACACGCATCTCCAGATTTACGAGAAATCATAAATCTGGAGATGTGCTTGTTCCACGGGTGTTGCGTGGGAACACCCACAGCAACACTTATGGAACGTCCCTTCCACGCACAGTGGTGTGTGCGAAGGGGCCATATTTACAAGGAGAGGAAAAGTCATGCAGGGTGGCTTTTCCTCTCCTTGTAAATATGGAGGAGCCCCCTGCGCCACCAGTGCATCATGAAAAGTGACCTAGTTGTGGTGCAGGGGGCCTGTAAATCTGCCCCCAAGTTTTTGTGTATCTGCGCGAACTGGCCTTTTTCGCTGTGTCAAAGAGAATACTGAATAGTGCAAAGTTCCGCCTTACCTTGAGATGTGGTTGTGGTTGTGGTTGTGTGGTTCTGTGGTTGTGCGTGTGTTTGTGCTGTGGGTGTGTGTGTGGTTGTGTGTGTGACAGTAATACTAAAACCATCTCAAAATAAAGGAACACAAACATCGAGTTTGTGGAAAGAGAAAGCACATTGTAAGTCAACCGGGCACAGCAAAGCATTAACACAACAACATGTTTTTTGATGTTTGATGTTCTTTGAATGAGAACATCAAAGGGGCGCTGCTAAAGTGATCGCAGGCGAAAGTGACACATGTTCTTTGAAGTTTGATGTTCTTTGAACGAGAAAATCAAAGGGGCGCTGCTAAAGCGAGCGGAAGTGATCTCGGGCGCTTAATGAGTATGACAAGGTTTGCCATTTGGCGCCTCTGCTCCTAAGCGCGCGCCCGTGCAAATGCACTGTAGCTCTAGGCTGGCCATGGTAGCATTTTTTTGAGCCCTCAGTAAATGTCTCGCCAGATCAGTGCATGCGCTGGGTCAGGCGAGACCTAAAAAACGAGGAGAAATAAAAACATTTCTCCTTGTTGCGTATCGCTACGCCATCTCTAGGGTGGCGTAGTATTCACACGCATCTCCAGATTTACGAAAAATTGTAAATCTGGAGATGTGCTTGTTCCATGGGTGTTGCGTGGGAACACCCACAGCAACACCCATGGAACGTCCCTTCCACGCACAGTGGTGTGTGCAAAGGGGCCATATTTACGAGGAGAGGAAGTCACGCAGGGTGGCTTTTCCTCTCCTTGTAAATATGGAGGAGCCCCCTGCGCCACCAGTACGTCGCGAAAAGTGACGTAGTTGTGGTGCAGGGGGCTTGTAAATCTGCCCCCAAGTTTTTGTGTATCTGCGCGAACTGGCCTTTTTTACTGTGTCAAAGAGAATACTGAATAATGCAAAGTTCCGCCTTCCCTTGAGATCCGGATCCATTTGCATACATTTGTGAGTGTGGCTAATGAGTGTATGTGCAGTCTGTGTGTAGCAAATGTATGGTGGTAGGACTTTATGTGTGGTTCGAGTCTGAGTACTCTAAATCAGTGGGATCCATTACTTCGTCCTCAGTGCTGCCGTTTAGTAGATGGATGGGGTGAGGTGTGGGATTGCTGTTTCTATTGTTCATGGTGAGGTGCTTTGTAAACAGCGCATATATATATATATATATATATATATATATATATTTATATTTTCTCCTGATTACCTCTTCAGCAAGGCTGATGACAGCCAGGTGCAGAGATCTCACACTTCATCTTGCCCTTGTTTTGGGTGCTCCTGCTTAGAGCTAGCATCATTGCTAGATACAGTGAGAAACTGAAGAAGAAAAAAGACGGGGCTACCCAGCATTACAACCTCTCAAATGTTAAACTATAAAAAGAACAAGTTACCTAGGAATAATGTGGGGGAAGGTTTTAACTGGATTTCCTATGTGAAAAAAGCATTATCAGTGTTAATTTTTACTCATAGAGTCTTCATTAAAAAGCTTCATCATAGGATCATCAGATCTGCCTGAAAGTTTGTTAGAAGGGCGATTCTGCTCGTTGAAAGGCCTCAAGAGCACTTGGGAGGCAGAAGTGTGAAAAAAATAAACGTTCCTTGTAGTAAAACCCTTCCTTTATCGTTTATTTGGGATATTTTACAACAGGACATTAAAAACTAAAACTAGAGACATGTTTCAGCTGGTATTGCAGTGCTATGCCACCACCTTCTGCCACATTATTTCTCTGAGATCTGCCATTTGTTGCTGTTCTCCAAGAACCACATCTTTTGGGCGGTTTTCAACATTTTATGTATGTCTTTTTTTTGTCTTTTATGGGTACTACACCTTTTGATAATAGTTGCACATCCATAGGGAGTACCACATTTACTATAATTATCAGATTGTCTGAATGTATATGATTGCGAATGAGAGTTGCAGCACGAAGGGATCTCGGTCCTGAGGAAGGACGCTGATCCCCCCCCTGGGCCATAAGGACAGCTGAAACATGTTGATCTGAGGGACTAGGGAGCCCTGCATCCTAGTCCCTGTTGAAGCTGAAGTTATCCTGGGGAGTAAACATACACTTCTGAGCACACTTGGCGGTCACGTTCTGGGAGTGGTCATCATCACGATTCTCGCAGTACCAGAGCTGCATCTGGAGCGGGCCGGCTGAATGTGCCCCCTTGCATTATCAGAGCTACATCTGCAGTTATGCGGGTAACAGTTGGACCTTAACCATGAATGGGACTAGAGATTGATGACGGAGAGGAATTCTGTAATATGAACTCAAGACTTTTGCTAGGTGAACTTGAATTGGTGAGAGTAAACTGAACTATTGTGTGTATCTAAACATTGTGGTACTTTTTGAGTGAACTGCACCTGTGCTTAATTCAGACCTAGTCTTGTGTTACACACAGGGAGTTGTTCAGATAGCAGCGGAAGTATAGCAACAGGGTGTAGTGCCTCCTCGAAGATCACAAGCAGGATTTTAATCGTGTAACTGAGAGCCCTAAAAGCACTGGTAAGTTTTTTGTTTTGCTGTCTGATTAAAGTACTTTCTTTTAACTAAAAGTTAAACACTGGAATGGACATTACATAATTGTATCTTGCGGTTGCCTGTGTAGTTCTAAGCTTTTCCCCACCACAGTACCTCCCAGGAAAGCCTTTGTCTGCTCACCCTTGCTCAAAATGAAGATTTGAAGAACCATAATTGGACTTGCCCCCAGCATGCTAGTGGCAGATGACCTCAACCACCACAGTTGAGGCCCAGTAACCCTGTTTGATCCCTTCTCCTAGAGTTCTAAAATGTATATATTCTGTTGTGGAGCTGTAGATTGGAGCTTGTCCTAGTTATGTATCGACTGCATTCTGAGGATTCTGATTAGCTCTCAAATTGTGACACTTGTGAGGTGTTCATCAAGAGCACAAGCATTTGGAAGCTACCTGAAAGAGGTGAGGCCTAAACACAGCACAGATTTTGTGGAGTGAGGAGATGATGCAGCAGGCCAATTTGTGCCAGTTTTAGTGCTGCATTACTAATGGTGCGTGAGCAGGCCACTCTATCCTTGGTGATGGCGGTGTTGTGGGAGATGAATGCTAACATGATAGAACTGAAGCTCATCCTGGGAACCTACCAGGAAATTGGGCAGTCGTTATCGGTACATACATGATGCACTTCATAGCTCCATCTGACGCAGTGTTGTGTGCGATTACCTGACGGAGATGAGCTAAGCATGCATGTGCCTCAGCCTTTGACTGGATGCCAGGAGGATTGTTCGGCAGCACACATGGGGAGCTGAGAATGCTGAGTGGGAAGAAACTGGGAAATAAGGCCACCCAGATCCATTTCTGGGTATTGCCAGGTGCAGTTTGCTGGGTGTTTTCTTCTTCCTTTCAATTTGTTATAAATATAAACTGACTTTTATTATCAAATGATATGAAGTACTTCGAGGAACACAGAATTAGGATGCTTATATCTTATTGGAACTTCCAGAATGTCTCCTGCTTTAATATAAACCATGTGTATCTTCTACTCATTGAATCAAGAAGCAGAAGGACCACCATTAACAATTAGTCACAGAAAGTACTATATTGGTTAGTCCATTGGTGGGTACCGAATACTTTTTGCTTACTGATAGTTCTCCAGCAATAGATGAAGAAATTCACATTCAGTAAAAGTGAGGTCATATGCACTAACACTCAGATCCCTTTACCCTATTCCAAGGCAAACAAATCAGCTTTTTTCTTAGCTGGGTAAAAAAACTATTACTAAACCCAATGCTGCATAAGAAAACCACGGCCAAAGCAAGTTTAAAGCAAAAGAGTTACTTGAGGATTTCATTGAACGGCACCAGAATATTTTAAAATGGCAAGGATCTTGCATCCATCTTTTTATACTCGCTGTCCGGATCTTTATTTAATAAGATCTCCCGAGGAGTCCCGCCCTCTGCTTACCTTAATTACACAACTGAAGCCTAATCAGCAGTTGAAAATTTGGAGAGGGAAAAAGAACTGCTGTGTTTGAATGCTATCTGAGAATTCTCAATATATACGTTTAAGTGACATAAACCATGACATTGCATGGAACACATAAAGTAACTGCCAAGGGACAGTTCCCAATGTTCCCAGTAGTTGTTTGATGGAGCTTCACCATCTTAAATATATCTCAGCATTATCAAAAGTATTGAAATAGGGAAATCAAGGATTAGAGCAGTGAATGACTATCCCCTAATGTCGCTATTCCCTCGTCTCTAGCAAATATTATGATCTCATATTAGGGACCAGACCAAACAAGCAAGAACAAGTTTCAAAAGTTAGAAAGTTGAATAGTGAGTTTCAGATTTTGAAGAATCTGACATATACCCTATGGTGGTACAACTAGCAAAAGATTTGCACACAGTTAAAGACGAACAAGGTCATCTAGAAAATTGCACCAGGAGATGTTATTCCTGAATAATGGGATTACCCATAGCGCTGGGAAAATGGCTCAAGCTCCTGGAGGATGCAGAAATTGTTTCTAAAGGAATGTTTTATCAGATTTTAACAGATTTTAACAATCTACTGGGATGATGGACAGCCTTCAAGTTGCCCTCATATCAACTTGGTAAACATTACTGATTAGTGTAGCAAAAAGATTTTGTGGAAAGCGCTTCAAGTCAAGTCCTTTAGGGTTTACAAAGACTTCAATTTCTGGATCATCTACAGCATGACTGTGCAGGCTATAAAAAAATAATAGGAGTTATTTCCTGTATTCCTTTTTTTCTGAAGTTGTGGCTGCTCAAGCCTGTCTAAAGGAGTTGGGAAATCGCGGATGAATTAGACTTTCTAAGTAGGCTGTATTTATCTAAAGAGAAGATCTTGAAACTATTTTGTTTTATCTTGGAAATGTTGAATATTTTTATCACTTGGAAATGTTGAATATTTTTATCACTTTTCAATTTTTGGTGGCTGAGGAAATGCTGTACACTATACCATAAGAGAATAGTATCATGGGAATGAATGATAGAAAAGGGAGGATCAAATGTAGAAATAATGTCAATCTCAATGGAACCTATTAGTGAATTCTTTACCCGAGTTGAAATTGGGGTTCAAACAACCTCAACCAGGAATTACACATCTCTGAGGGCCAGAAACAATTGAGAAGTGCTGATGTGTTGCTAATATGGCAGCTAATGAATAATAATAATATATTGTAACTCTAAAGGCTTAAACAGTAGTCAAGCATGTAAGGTGGTGTTTGATTGTTTCATTTAAAACCATCCATAATTCTATTAACTACTTTAAGAGCCTTTGGGCCAGATGTAGGTAATCCTATTTTACACATTCTAAAATACTGAATTTTACTGATTCAATATTTTAGAATCGGTAAATGGGATGTTGCAAATAATTTAGTAAAATTTACCAAATCGGTAAGAATCGGAATCTCCGATTCTGTATTTACTGATTTGGTATTTACCGAATCGGTAAATACAGATTTGGTAATTCCCATTCATTCCTATGGGCCTGGAGGCCCATAGGAATGAATGGGAATTACCGAATCAGTATTTACCGATTCGGTAAATACCGAATTGGTAAATACTGAATTGGAGATACAAAATACAAGCGATTGAGGATTTAACCAATCATGTGCATCCACCCCACCCCACAACCAAGCAACAGAGGAACCAACCAGTCCTGTGCATCTACCTCGCCTCACAACCAGGAAGTGGCCACACCCATGCAGGTGCAGACTAACTGAACATTCTGGAGAGCTGTGAGACACTGAGCTACTGGCTGTACTGAGCTGAGCAGAAATGCAGGTGCTGGTGTAGGAGGTGGTAAAACACCACACCCAGCTTTTTGGGAAACAGTCTCTGCAGGTAGCAGTGGCTGTGAAAAAGAACACCTGGCTGGGAATCCAGGCGAAGGTGAACGCCATAGGGGTGACCACACGAGAAGTAGATGACCTCAAAAAACGCTAGTATGATCTCGGGATCATAACAAAGAAGAAACTGGCAACACAGAAGACAGAGGCCAGTGTCACAGGGGGAGGAAGGAGCAGGGTACCTGCCCTTACTGACCTGGAGCAGCTGGTAGAGTCCACCCTGGAGCCCGAGAGTATTTTTGGGATCTGGGATGCTGACAGCTCAGCCCGCGCTGCAACAAAACACGGTAAGGAGCATGTCCAGCAATCCCTCCCTGTCCCCCTTCCCCCATGTGGCTGTGTGTTTCTCACTCCAGTGCAGGTTTTGGGATACACCAGCAATGCATCATGTGAGAGGTAGTCATTGAAACATACATCAGTGCAGTCATCACACAAAACAGCAAGGCATGCCACACACTACATTCAGAAGCAGTTGAGGACATTGAAATTGTGTGACAGGATTATAATTTAATATTGAAATACAGGGTTGCAGCACCACTGAGTCAATGTCATATCTGTCCACAGGAGAATCATCGCGCAGGACAGTGCAGGAGAGGGAGAAAAGGGCACCCCAAAGGGAAAGGAGTGAGGATGCAAGCAGGAGTGCAGGGCAAAGCACTGAAACACCACCGGCACCCACAGCACAGGCAGCTTCCACACCAGAGGCAGCCACACAGCACAGCCATCATTGCCTCTGCTGTATGACCCACCACAGCAGGACCCACCAGCTTCAGAGTCATTGGAAGTGGTAAGGCCCATGAGGCATGATGTACCCCCTCTCCAACTCATGGCGACGTCCTCTGATGAAGAAAAGGAGGGTGACACCAAAACTGCTCCACTGGAGGCAAACAATGCTGGGCTGCAGTCTGCCTCTGAAGGTGTGCACACAGGTGCAAGATGCCGTAGGGTCCGGGAGAGCAGCACAACTGGGCATGGTGACGGGGTCTTCTGCGGGCTGGAGGCCACAATGGTGAAAGTGCAGCGCCTGCAGGCAAAAGCCATATCATCAGTGCAGAGACGGATGCACCACTTAAACAACAACATGGGCAATATGAACCGGGGCATCAGCTCCATGGCGGAGAGCATGAGGGAAATGGCAGAGGGAATGCGGGACATGTCCCAGTCGATGATTGCACTCTGCGATAAACTAGATGAGGACCACACACAAAGGCGCCGGGAGAGGCAGTGTATGCAGCATCACACCAAGGCGGTGAACCGTCTGGCAACTGCCACTTCCCTGCTATGTAGGTGCTCTGTGGCGATGCAAGAGGGGCTTGTTCACTGTTGCACAGATGTCTCCAGGGGGATGGGGAGGGTGACATCTGCAATGGAACTGCTGCTGACGAACCAGTCAGCCAACACTGGAGATCTAGGTGTGGGGGACACTGAAGACACCACCAGCAGGAGCAGCAGTAGCACACCCATACAGGACATACGGAGGAGCAGCAGGTGCCAATCTGCAGGCCCTGGCTCCACGGCCAGTGTTGAAACCCAGCCTCGGGCATCCCGCACTGTTGTGCATGGGCACAGACATTAAGGCTGCCCACACTCCAGAGAACATGTTAGGGTGAAGTAACCCATAACTGCCTAGTTAGGTTGTCACAAATTGGACTACATGATGTGCCATTTGCCGTAGTGCCCATTAAACTATGTCATTCACATTCAGTTCCTGGCTGTGTCTCCTTACTTACTTAAAAATAGCTGCGTGTGATCTCTGCGCATCTCAGTCTCCCATCTGTTGCTGGCGCTACTCCTGCTGCATAGGGCTCTGGCTGTTCAGTTGCATCATCAATGTCCTCATGATAAGTCATATCAACTTCTGTGCCTTTCTTGGTGGCAAGGTTGTGCAGCATGGCACAGGTTGAAATGATTTTACAGCAGTTGATGGGTGTGTACTGACTTGCACCTCCGCTCTTGTGGAAGCAGCGGAACCTGCTTTTTAAGAGTCCAAATGTGTGCTCCACAATGTTGCGTGTTGCTCTCTGTGCCACATTGTAACGTCTCTCACTCCGGGTTGATGGGTTCATGTAGGGAGTGAGAACAAAGGACCACAGAGCATAAGCGCTATCACCTAGGTGGGAAATTTTATTTATTTAGTGTGTTTTATATAGCGCGCAGCTACCCCAACGCGGTGTCCCGGCGCTTCTATGTGTCTACAGGGTCTCACTCAAGGGAAATTTAGCAGAAGAGGTGTGTTTTCAGTGCTTTGCGAAAGGGTATCTCCTCCTGAATAAGCCTAATGTAATTAGGCAGCTTGTTCCATTGGGAGGAGGCGCATACCTGAAAGATTTTTCCCCCAGAGCGAGATTTTTTAAATCTGGGGGTGCAAAGCATATTGTTTGTACTGGATCGAAGGCATCTGATGTTACTGTAAGGGCGAAGGCAAGAGGAATGAAAAGCAGAGTCCTTTCCCTTAATTGCCCGGTGTGCCAGAGTGAGAGTTTTGAATTCTACTCTTTTTTGAACTGGCAACCACTGTAGCCTTTGTCGATGACGAGAGATATGCTCTCGGAGAGAGATGCCACAGACCAGCCGAACAGCCGCATTCTGGACTGTCTGTAGCCGATGACAGAGGCCAGAAGTGAGTCCAATATACACGCTGTTGGCATAGTCTAGGTGGGAGGTTATTAATGCCTGAACAATAGTTTTTCTGGTGTTACTAGGAAGGAAATTAATAAATTTTTTGAGCATCCTAATTTTTGAAAAGCATGCCGCAGTCACCGTCTGAACTTGGTTTTGGAAGGAAAGAGTGGTGTCCCATCTGACCCCCAGATTTTTTACAGATTTCTTGAGGGAAGGGGGCATGCTTAAGTCCTGGGGCCACCAGAGGTTAGAGTCCAATGGGGAGGGTTGGTGAAAGAAGAGGACCTCAGTTTTCCCCGTGTTGAGTCGGAGGAAATTATTATCCATCCAACAAGCAATGTTTCGAAGACAATCTTTTAGTGGATCAAAAGTAGATTGGTTTGGGGTGTCATAAGAAAATAAAAGCTTGATATCATCGGCATATGAGGATGCCTTCATTCCTGATTGCGCGATGAGCTCAGCTAAGGGGGAAAAATAAACGTTAAATAAAAGAGGGCTCAATGAGAAGCCCTGAGAGACTCCCCATTTTAGAGGGCGACTGTCAGAAGTGAAGTGGGGGGGTAAACACTGCTTGTGTCCGATTGGATAGGAACAAGGACAGCCACTTGGATGCCTTTGGTTCGAAGACGGTTAAGTAGGACGGGATGAGAGACGGTGTTGAATGCTGCCAACAAATCGAGCAGCACCAACACCGCTCTCGAACCCTCGTCCAACTTCAATCGCACAGAGTCAGCCATCTCTATCAAGGCTGACTCGGTACTATGGCCTGATCTAAACCCATGTTGGGAGTTATGGAGTAAGCCGTGAGTTTCCCAAAAATCCGCTAATTGCTGGTGAACCAGTTTTTCAAGGACTTTAGCTGGGGCGGGCAATAAGGAAATAGGCCTATAGTTGGCGGGTTCATCTGGGTCAGCATTGATTTTTTTAAGGATTGGAACTAATAGGGCGTGTTTCCATGCCTCCGGGAAAATACCAGTCCTTAAGGAATCGTTCCAGATGGAATTTAGTGTGGGATTTAGAAGAGGGGCCAGTGCTTTATATTGTTTGGCCGGCCAGGGGTCAGTAGGCGAACCTGAACTGCATTTTAGTAGTTCTGCCAGAGAGCGTTCTGGGGTGATCTCTTCAAAGTCTGAGAAAACAGGGGCGGATTCTGGATGATCTACTAGTTTACAATCGGAGTTAGGGCTGCCATTGCAAGGAAAGGAATCATAAATGGTGGCAATTTGTTCCTCAAAGTAATCAGAGAGGCGGGTGCAGAGAGATTGTGATAACGGGGATTGAAGTTTAAGGGCCATAGGGTCGGTGAAGGTTCTGACAGTGTTGAAGATTTCCCTAGTGGATCCTTGTGCTCTCTTTATTTTCTCCTCCAGATACGTTTTTTTGTGATCGATTATTTTTTTCCGATAGTTTTTTAGAGATGTTTTGTTGTTCAATTTACTGTCTGGGGAGTACGAATGTCTCCAGCGACGCTCCAAGAGTTTGCAAGCAGATTTACATTTGCGAAGTTCGTCCCAATACCAAGGTGATGAGGGGGCAGATCGAAATGTCTTGATGGGCCTTATAGGTGCAATTGAGTCAATAGCGGAAGAAATCCAGCTGTTAAAATTAGTCAGTCTGGAGTCCAGATCAGTAGCATCCAAAGGGGCAGTTGTGGAAAGGTGAGCAGCTAGGCTATCTGTCGAGATCTTACTCCAGTTACGACCAGTCAGTTTGGCCGGCACCCTCGGCTTGTCTTGGTGATATAAGGGGAAAGAAAAAGGAATACAAAAATGGTCTGACCAGATTACTGGGTATGGTTCACTGATAGATATATCCATCAGGTTAGAGAAAATAAGGTCAAGAGTGTGCCCAGCCTTATGTGTGGGGAGGGATACTAAATGATTTAATCCGCCACCAGTGAGGGTGGAAAGAAAGTTAAGATTAGTGTTGTCAGAGACATCGTCCATATGAAGATTGAAATCCCCAAGTAGGGTAAAATTCGCATAGCGAGAGTTTGCCTGAAGGACAAAGTCCAAAAAAGCAGGTAGGAAGGATATCTTAGATTTGGGAGGGCGATATACTAGTAGGCCAGTACAAGTGATATTGGCAGCCACTTTGATACAGAATGGTAGTGCTTCGATGGATTCGATTTGATAATAGGGGAAAGAGGAGATGGACCATTGTGATCTATAGACTATAGCTACGCCCCCACCATGTTTGTGGCTTTTTCTGTTAGCACACAAGGTGTTATAATCAGGGGGTATGGCTAAGGACAAAGCTAAGGAAAGAGAGTGCCATTAGTTACATACCATTTGAAACATTCAGCTGCAGTAATTATCAGGGTGTGTCACAGTGATTTACCTAGCAGGTATCCTTCCCCAAATTCTCCAGCAGCCAGGCATGTGTAGATCCCACTGTTCTGGAATATGTAGGAGTCGTGGGTGCTCCCTGGGAATTTGGCCACAATGTTAGTAATTATGTTGCCAGCGTCGCAGATCACCTGCACATTTATTGAGTGGGTGGACTTTCTGTTTCTGTAAATGTACTCTGTGGCAGCAGGTGGGCAGATTGGGATGTGGGTGCCATCAATGCAGCCGATGACGTGTGGGAAGTGTGCCATTTGATAGAAGTCAGTCTTGGTCTTAAGCAGTTCCACATGTGTGTCAGGGAAGCTGATGTAAAGATGCATTCTCTGCATCATGGCCTCTAAGAACTTCCTGAAGAAACGGGACAGGCAGCTCTGAGACATCCCACCTACAGCAGCTATCACCCCCTGGTAAGTCCCAGATGCAAGCAGGTGTAGGCTACAGAGCACCTGCACATGGGGTGGGATGGTGTGCCCCCTTGGTTTTGGGTGCTCCAGGAGTGGGTGCAGGTCCCTGATCAAGTCCAGGATGGTTTGGGGGTGTAGCCTGTACCTCTGCAATGTCTCTGCCTCAGTGAGTTCGAAGAGCGTTATCCGCTGTCTGTAGACTTGCTCCTCCCGTCTTCAGACCCTCTCTCCTGCTGCCTGTAGCTGTAGCCGCCTTGCTATCATGTAGAATGCCGCCATTCTGGTCACACTGTTGCATTTTGGGGCCTTTTTTATAGCCTGCACCTGGTTACCACCTGCTTTCAATCCATGGTAATTACCGACTCTTAAATACCGAATTTCATGAAATTCGGTATTTTAGAAGTTAATTACATCTTGATTGTCATTTTTTAGCATTTCTTATTTACCGATTCGGTAAATTCCGATTCGGTAAATTCCGATTCGGTAAATTACCGATTCATATTTACCGAATTGGTCTTTTTTTATGTCCTACTTCTCAATTGCCCAATACCGGTCGGTAACGGCCGAAATTCGGTATTTTCGGCAGTTACCGACCGGTATTTGGCTACCTACATTTGGCCCTTAGTTTCACAAAGCGAATCACGTCAAATTACACATCACATAGTTCAGTTATACATTTTATATTGTGTTGAAGTGGTATCCAGAGGTGTTAATACTTGTTTTTTTTAAATAAGGGTTTAAAAGCATGGGTTCTAAAGTCTTGGGTAGATTCTAAAAGGCTCTAGAATCGGTGTCTCCAACCTTTTCTATAATATGAGCTGTTTAATGGAAATCACCTGAGCTCCTAACATTAGTACTGTTACACTAGTTACCACACTAGACAAGATTATATTAGTGGCAAGATTGCTAGTAGTCATCAACTCAGTGTGTCAGATAAGGTTGCCAGCAGTAAGGTAAATAGGCTTTGGCAGTTTCAAGTGCCTCTGCGTGGGTAATACATATGCAATGTCCCTGGAGTCAAGGCAATCATATGAGTAAAATGTCTCTCTAGCACCACATGATTTATCACACAAATATCAGCCTTATATATATATTTTGTGAATCCAGCAGATTTTCTACAAATATGAGTTTACAAGTTCTGAAAACATACAGCTTTTAATCTCGAACACACATTTGCTCTAGCTTCTAATTTAGTATGCTGGGCTGCACACTGGAGATCACACAAGAGAGCTACTTGCAGGTAGCTGGAGAGCGACTGGCAGCTCATGAGCGACTTGTTGGAGAAGCCTGCTCTAGAAAAAGGGAGTACATTTGTTATTGTCCAATAGATGAACCCTAAACTATTTCTCTTGCTGCAAATATGGGAGAGTTAATAATAAGGGATGCTTATTTAATTCAGTATATAATAAGTTCAGATGCATAAAATGGTGACAAAATAAATATTAAATCCTTAAGACCTTTCATCACTTAAAATATATTCCTCTATTATAGATCCTTGATGAATCAAATGACTAGGAAATCTACATGTGTCTCTGCAAGAATCAAAACAGCCCCTAGGTTAGATTTTTGTTCTTGATCTCATGCAACTTGCCTCAAGTCTTATGTCGCTCTTACCAAACAGGGTTTCTGATAAAGCAGCACTCCAGCTACATATTGAAGTTCCAGATTCTGATTACCACAAGTCAAGATGAAGGTGTGATAATTCATTATCACAAGATGAAGCAAGTGTTACAGTGATTAGTGAGTTTATACATATATATGTCATCACCTCAGTGCATCAGAAAAGGTTGCCAGCAGTAATGTTAATAGGCTGTGGCAATTTCAAATGCCTCTGCTTGGGTAACACATAACACCCATAGATGCAATGCCCCTGGAATCAAGGCAATCATATGAGTAAAAAGTCTCTTTAGCACCACATGATTTATCACTCAAATATCAGCCTTGTATATATTTTGAAATTCTGCAGTTTTTCTACAAATATCAGCTTACGAGTTCTGAAAATATACAGATTTTCATCTCGAATACACATTTGCTTCTAATTTAGTATGCTGGGCTGTACACTGGAGATCACACAAGAGAGCTACTTAAAGGTAGCTGGAAAGCTACCGGTAGCTCTCGAGCTACTTGTTGGAGAAGTCTTAAAGCCTCACCAGGAAACTTTTTCTTTTGATCAAGGATTTTAAAGCTTTCAGTTTTTGGCCCATCGGTAAGTGAAGGTTCAACCTTTTTCACCTTCTCCAAAAGGTAGGTGGAGAATTATTGGAACTTTTCTTGAGTGATGTCTGTATTGAATTATGAAATGGTTTTGTGTAATGTGTGACTGATTAAATAGTTTTAGGATAGTAATTAGCTATGCCTGTTTCAGGCTTGATAGGGAGACTTTGGCTTTGAGGGACAGTTTTTGTTATTTATTATTTATTAGACGAAGTTAGATCAGTTTAATCATAAAGGAATTTTTTCACAAGATTCAGTCTGTGGTCTTTCAGGTTTCTCCATTCATCATTGAGAATCATTGCACTTATTTTATACGTTTTTGCTTTTTCCAGTACGATGTGTCATTCTGTATTAGTTTATAGATCATTGATTACTAGTCATGGCAGTAAGCCTTTTAATGCATTGAGTACTTCAGATGCTAACAATGATTTATCAATTTTTGTAAGGTCTCTCATCTACTGTTTTAAACTATTTAACTGCCCATGTATTGTAGTTTTCATGGAATTCAGTGAGTAAAGGATGAAGGAGTGTTAGACTAGACAACCTGGAGTAGGGAATTGACAGACAATGTTTCAACTTTTGTAATAAGTGAGACAGGTGTAGAGCCTTTCAAGCAAGTGAGGTTCCAACATAGGTGACAGTAGCAGAGGATGTGGCATAATGGCTGGCATTGTGGACTACGGAACCAGATTCGAGTCTCAGCGTCAGTTTAACATCCTGTGATTCTGGGATAATCAACTAATCTCCCTGTGCATACAAAAAAAGGAATGTCTTTCAGTAATGTAACCAGCGCTAATGTAAAGTGCTCCAAACCTTCTGGTCGAGTTTGCGCTATATAAAACTGCCCAAAAAATATATATATATATGAACACAACAGAGAAACGGCTGGGTCATTTTTGTCATCAAGTCAGTCTGAGTTGAAATATAACAGGAATATGTTTTTGTCAGCGATTACCATACTCTCAGTGAGGAATTAAGTCAGCTGTTCACACACAGATTTATTGATTCTGTCTAGCTGGATAATGTCATATCCGTAAGGTACTAGAGAGTCAAGCGTTGGGGTGGTGGTTTCATTGAGCAATGTTTCAGTGAGGCATATCAAGATCTGTTCTCTCTTTTTTGTTCTGTTGTCTCTCTCTCTCGCTTTGTTTCTTGAGGCTTTCTATTTTTCTTGAGACAGATTGGTAGTTATGCAGTAGGCAGCTTTATTTAGGAGTGATGTGAAATATGCTTGGTAGAAGTACTCGCTCTTATACTGATCAGACTACTAAAATGTAAACCTTTTCTTTGTTGGGTGAGGTAGTGATTTTCACAATAATCTGTAGACTCCTCTGGTCGATATGGAGCTGTTAGTAGCACTTGATTGTTATAGGTTTTTTTCCAAGTCCTCGCTTCATTTTATAGGTTCACCTCAAGTCCTCCTCCCTGCCTCTCTTGGTGGCAGGGGATGTGGGACTTCCTGTGCCGAGATCCAGCATATTCTGGGATCTCAACTTTATGACCTCAATTTATGTCATCTAGTTTTGCAAGTTTAGAGTGGATTTTGGTTAGGTGCGGCATCATTATATTTATTACCTTAGTAAAGGTGTCAATCTTGGAATCAGCAACATTGGTGGAAGTGAGAGTAGAGTTATTGTGAAAACCATGTGAGTTGGAAATAAGTGAGTTTTTTTTGTAAGAATGGGGACTCCAGGGTTTGACAACAGGAATGAGTGAAATGGCATCTTTACTGAAGGCCATGTGCGATGTGTAAAGGACGGATTTGTAGTATGGGAGCTAAAAGAAGAGGGTCCTGATTCCAAGTTTGTCAGAATGACGGAGCTATTATTGCAACTGATAAATAACTATACCCTGTGGTCTGTTATTTATCGGGTCGAATGAACAGCACCTATTAGTAGTTTTTGTGGACTCACATGCAGGTTGTGGTGCTTACCATAGGTATGGTGAAATTGTGGTACAAAAGGGGGTGGTGGTGATGGACGGAGAATCTGAACAATCAGACACTCACACCCAGTCGACAGATCTGGGTTTAATCCATCACCGTTCTTTAGCCCACTCTGCCACCCCAGTTCAGACATAGCCATATGCAAATCAGTCTGACCCTGTGCCTCATGGGAACAGTCCAGCCCGATCTGCCAAGCCATGCCTTCCCTGGACCGGAAACAAGCTTCCGAGGACCGGTTTCTGGCACTTCAGCCGTCTTCAGCCCGGCTTGCTTGAATCCAGTGGCAAAGTGAGCAAGGGACTCACGTCTGAGCATACCCTGCCAACTTATGGCAAACAAAGTGGTACAAAAGGGGGATGATGATGGATTAAACCCAGATCAGTTTACTTGGGGTGAGTGTTTGAGTTGGTCAAATGCTCTGTCCATCATCACCTTTGGTATCGCTTTGTTCGCCCTAAGTTGGCAGGGTATGCTCAGACGTTAGTCCCTTGCTCACTTTGCCACTGGAGTCAAGCAAGCCCGGCTGAAGACGGCTGTAATGCCAGAAACCGGTCCTGGGAAGCTTGATTCCGGTCCAGGGAAGACCTGGCTTGGCAGTTCGTGCTTGACTGTTCCCATGAGGCACAGGGTCAGACTGATTTGCATATGGCCATGTCTGAACTGGGGTGGCGGAGTGAGCTAAAGAACGGTGATGGATTAAACCCAGATCAGTTGGCTGGGGGTGAGTGTTTGTATTGTCAACGCTCCGTCCATCACCACCTTTGGTTTTTCTTTGTTCGCCCTAAGTTGGCAGGGTATGCTCAGACGTCAGTCCCTTGCTCACTTTGCCACTGGAGTCAAGCAAGCCCGGCTGAAGACGGCTGTAATGCCAGAAACCGGTCCTGGGAAGCTTGATTCCGGTCCAGGGAAGACCTGGCTTGGCAGTTCGTGCTGGACTGTTCCCATGAGGCACAGGGTCAGACTGATTTGCATATGGCCATGTCTGAACTGGGGTGGCGGAGTGAGCTAAAGAACGGTGATGGATTAAACCCAGATCAGTTGACTGGGGGTGAGTGTTTGTATTGTCAACGCTCCGTCCATCACCACCTTTGGTTTTTCCCTGTTTATAGCAAGCATTTGCAATGCAATAGGTCTCGCATTTACGCAAGTTTGAGCTATTGACATTGCAAATAACAATGCCTTTTATTTTTGTTTTCGTTTTTAAAACCTAAGTAAAAGGCATCGTCATTTACAGTGCCAATAGCTTAAACTCGTGTAAATGTGAGACCTATTGCATTGCAAATGCTTGTTTTAACAAGGAAAAGCGGCACTTCAAAGTCGTTTTATAACAGTCTTTTTTCACTGTTCACATGGATACCAAGCGAATGCATTTTGGCTATTCAGTTTTGATCATGGCTGGTGGTTCTACATTTGTTTTTACCTTTAAACCATTGCAGCCCATGCCTTGCCGCTGCATTATATTAAATGTAGTTTTTCATATCATACAAACATTGCAACATGAAATCAGCTCATTAAATTCACATAATGTTGGTATATTTGATGACGTACCAACATTTTGTGGATTTAATGAGCTGAATGTTTTTTTCTCCCAAACTCAACTATAACACATTAAGGAATAGATTTTTCTTTACAACCGCGGGAAGGCACTTACAACTTACTTTTTTACTTTGTTACTTTTGTTTCTTACAAGTGAATCTTACATTGATTTTTCAGTAATCCCAGAAGTGCCCCCCACCCCTCCACGGAACCCTTTATGCCAGAATTTCTACAGTTGAATCTGGGGATTGGCCTGTATAATTATTCTGATCAGCGAGTGAAAATGCTTGCTGAATCTGATTCGTCCCATCTAATTAATATATTTAAAAAAATCACTTGTTCAATGGTATAAGCTTTGGAGCCCCTCTCAAGGTGACTTGGAAATTAGAATTCGGAACGCAGCTGCTAAAAAAAAAAGATGTAATATTAACCCCTTCGCTGCGGCGGCAATTCCGCCGCAGTGCTAGGGGGGAGGGGGGCCGCGCGGCGCTACCATGCTCGTGACGGAACCGCTCCGTCATGAGCCTCGGGCGCGCTGTGCTTGTGACCGAGCGGTTCCATCACGGCCCCGCCGCCTCAATGGAATGTCCAGCGCAGGCGCAAAATCAGTGCTGTGCAAGCGTGCCGTGATGGAACCGCTCCGTCACCAGCACAGCGAGACTGAGGCTGGTGACGGAGCGGTTCCGTCACCAGCATGGGAGGGGTTAATATTAGTTGTCACATTTCACCTGCTCCTAAAGTCTCTGCAGTGGCTTCCTTCGGCTAGATGAATCACTTATTCAAAGCAATGTGCATAGCACACCCTGCTATTCACAACACAGGCCCCCTATTCTTCATCACAACTCTGTGCCTGCCACCAAACCTGAGCTCTCGGTTCCAGGCAGGTTCTCCCTAGTACATGTGTTTGTAGAATACTTTTTATGCCAATGTTGTGTTGGCGAAATGAAGTTATTTCTGACTGACTGACTTCAGACTAGCCTATTGTGTTCCCACACAGACTAGGACCAGGGCAGGGTGGCAGAACATTTCTGACCCCTCTGAAGGGAAAACTCCAAAAGCGTTTAACACTTCAAATTGGGTGCCAGGTATAAAAAGGGGCCTCTCGGACCCACTCTTCATATCACTTCTAGACCTGTGCAAAACTCAGAAGGACTTCTCTGCTGCAAGAAAGGACTCCTCTGCTGTCCTACGGACTGAGTAAGAAGGACTGGACGTGCACCTTGAACCCAGGACCACCAGAGTGACTCCGCGGCTAGTAGGCTGTCATACTGAACATGTTTTTTAAAATCAAAGTTGCGATTAGCATCTTCTAAGACAGTGTCTGTAGTCACCTTTCAAACCTGAACTTGAGTTTTTACAGGCCTCATTTTCTAAAGCATTTTTTAAGGGCCAAAAAGGAAAATATTAACTTAAAATACTAAGACCAATAAAAAAGAAAGAAAGTATGGCATACTCTAATTTTGCAGATATGAAGCAAATAATGTCCATCTGGAAGTGAAGTAACAGCTTCTTTTACCGGCAACTTGTTCCATATTGTTAGATTCATGAATTTCTTGCCACCAATCTTTCGTCTTTCCACATTTTTGCTATTAGGACTCAAGCAATCAAGAAAGCATGTAAAGCCAGGTTATATACATTAGTCCCTAAAAGTATAGTAGCGGCACCTGGTTTAATTGGTGTGTTCACAGTTACACTTAATTGTTCGATGATGGTGTTCCAAAATATTCTCAGTTGAATACACCTAGTAGACATATGACTAGTGTCAGCTTGAGGATAGTTGCAGTGCATACACTGCTTTATTACATTAGACGATTCAGAGACTTTAATATATAATATAAAAATCATACTGTGTGTGATCTACCTGTCTTCTTAGGCGTATGGTGGTAATAACTCAACGAAATCGTTAAATTAGGGCAGATGTGGAGGGAGTGGCTAGCGGCCTAAGAACATGGCCGCAGCCTAGAGAGGCTCTGAGCGCCCAACTCAGAGCCCGATTAATCCGGCCACTTATCCGTACCACCCCTCACCCCAAAGTGTGTGGGATTGCGGCGGAGACTGTCCGGCATCGTCCGGTGCTTGTTGCAGAGTCCTGCGACCTCGCCTGCGGCAGTGGACGCTGTGGAAAGGCTGAGGCCTACTTGCCTTTCGAGACCGGGACCCACAGTGCCGGCCGCACCCGAGAAAGGGGCCCTCGCGCCGGAATCTCTTAAGCCAGACGGGCGGTAGCAATGAAGACTCCGCCCCCCCCCCCCCAGTGTCCTTTGAGGGGCGGAGAGGAGAAGTGGCGAAAGAGTGGTTGACGGCCGGGAAGAGGACTGACACAGCTACCTAGCAGATGGCCGGCGAACCGAGGCTGAAGAGGTGAGACTTCCCCGCCGCCATTGCTGGTCGAGGTGTGCTGCTGGCCATACGCCTTCCCCTGCGGAGGTCGCTGGGGAGAAATAAAGAACTGCGCATGAGACGGGTGAAGCGCTGACACTGGGGGCTTAGCGGAGCTGATACGAGGGAAGATTTGGTAATTCCCGGCCGCCATTTTATCTCATCGGCTGCCGCCCTGTTGATTGTCTGGAGCGCGGAGTGCCCTCCTCGATCCTCGACGCGGGTGTAACATTGGACTGGCGCGAGACCAGGAAAGTGTCGGGGCTGCTTTTGATGAGCGAGTGCCCCCCCCAGATTGATAGTGCCAGCAGTATATGTGGGACCCGCTACCTATCTTGAAGGCCCATCGCCCCGAGACTCTGCCCATAGAACGTTTCATTATCCTACTACTGCCATGAGTGGCCGGAACTCGAGGGAGGCTGCCCAGGGATGGCTCGATAAATTTGCCTTCACCAAGTTGCAGGGTGTGACGCAAGATAAAGAGGGCTCTTCACCTGTGGTGAAACCAGGCAGAGCGGGGCAAGACGTCACCCTGAAGGACATTATGGCGACATTAAACAAAGTGGACACCAGGATTGGGACACTTGCAGTCGACCTAGCTCTCATCCGGGCAGATTTCAATAAACTGTCCTCCAAGATTACGAATGTTGAGACCACTATGGAGACCCTGGTCTCAGACACTTCCACTCTCAAATGACAAGTACACTAATTAGAAGAGGACAATAAACTTTTAAAGGCCCGTCTCAAGGACCAGGAGGGACGTTCAAGAAGGAACAACATACGCCTAGTTGGTGTGCCAGAGAAAATGGGGGAACCGGCCCTTGACCTATTTGTAGAAGACCTGGTGACGAATCATCTTCAGCCTTGTGGGTTGTCCAATTTCTTCTCCGTGGAGCGGGCTCACTGGGTCCCAGGTGGTAGACCCAAGCCCGGGGTCCCCCCACGTCTGATCCTGGCAAGAATTTTTAATTTTCCGTGACCGCGATGCCATCCTACAGGTGGCCAGAAAGACACCACCAATTGGCATTGAGAATGCCCACATCACAATTTTCCCCGACTACAATGCAGGAGATTCCTGGAAGTTAAGAAGGCCCTCCGTGAGAGGGAGATAAAGTACTCTATGCTGTTCCCTGCCAAATTGAAAGTGGAAGATGAAGGAAAGGTGTGGTTCTTCCTTACACCTGGCGAGGCCCAGGATTGGTTAGACGGATGGCAAAAGGTGGGGCTACAGGGCCACAATGAACACAGAGAACAGCACCGAGGCGATTGATGAGGCGTGATGGGTCGAGTAGGTATATGAGTCACATGCAGCCTGGACTTTGAGGATGGCAGGCCAACACGGAGGCCGCGAAACCGAACTGCGGTGTGACCTCACGAGACTGCACCGGATTATGTGACTGGGTTGGCCCGGGAGTGTATAGATGCACTGAGTTTTGGATGTTTATTCTGGGTCATTGTTTGATATGGGGGGGGGGTGGCTATACCCTGAGGGATGATCTGCACTGGCTATGCTTTATAGACGCTTGCATGATTGACGGCTGCAGTCTTTTGTTTTCATCCACCATTCGGCTGGGGTGTTGAGGAGTCATAGACATTGATGTAGCACAAGGGCTCTCTGGAGGACTGGAGCTATCTTCTCTCGCCTTCACCATTCAGGAATGGGAATGGGTAATGAGCACTCTGCTTTGTTGGGGTGGCGGGCAGTTTTAGTACCGTCGAGCAGGAAGGAAGGGGGGGGAGGGAGTTCTTTGCATAATCTTCAAGTTTTTTCAGTTCTAAAGAGAGGGCAAAATCTGAGGACAAATGTACATGATGCTGCTGTGTGGCGGTGCCACCTCGGCAGCAATCCACAACGATGTATTGTCTATGGCAGGAGAGAGGATGTCAGCATGTTCGGACATTGGTACTGAGGTTCCCGCTGTGGCCGTAGTGCCCCCTTTAACACTACTTACCTGGAACATGCGAGGTTTAGGGGATAACATTAAGAGAGGTCTAGTACTGCAATATTTAAAGCGCTGCGCGCCAGCGGTGGTAATGTTGCAAGAAACGCATCTGGTGAGCTCGGCCTGTAAAGCTATGGATCGCTGGGGGTTCAAAATGCTAGTACACTCTGAGTTCAGATCGGGCTCAAGAGGAGTAGGAATTTTAGTCCGAAAACAATTTCCATTGATCATACATCGCACCTGGTCAGATACTCAAGGGCGGTTTGCAGCCGTCTCCTGTCAGTGGGAAGGGAAAAGATTTAATATAGTGTCAGTCTATATACCCCCCGCTCTTCAGTCTGTGGGCTTCCCGGCGCTTAGCGCCTTTTTGCTAGACCTGCCTGAAGGAGAACTTCTTATAGGGGACGATTTTAATGCAGTGGCTGATGGTTCCAGGGATCGCTACCCTAGTAGGCCCACAGGAGCGGGTGGTTCCTCCATGATTGGTTTTCTTGACGCCTTGGGCCTCACTGACACCTAGAGACACAGACACCCTACAGACCTACAATACACTTATCAATCAGGGGTGCAAAATAGTCTCTCCCGTATTGATTATTTTCTCCTTTCTGCAGAGAGCCTCCCCATGTAACCGATGTAGAGATACGCCCTCGAGGCATATCAGATCACTCACCAGTGCACCTGACCTATACATTGCACGTCAAGATGAGGAAGCGTATTTTCCCTATTCCACTGGGTTATTTACAAGTCCCCAAGATTCGTAAAGACATAGTGAGGGCTACGAAGCACTACTTTCAGGACAATGAACACTCTGTACAGTCCCCGGGTATTCTATGGGAGGCATACAAGACAGTGGTTCGGGGTCAAGCTATTGCTTCTCTAACGGGCTATATGCTTGAGGCGAGGAAAGAATTAGATACCTTAGAGGCTGACCTAGCAGAGCTTCAGGAACAACACAAGCGATGTCCATCTCCAGACACGGCGCAAAGCCTGCGTCTCAAACAAAGCGCCCTTAAGGAATATCATATTGAGCAAGTTAAATTGCGGCTTCTAGCCACTCGGCAAACCATATACGAGGATGGGATAGACAGCAGAGGACAATAGGGCAACTCCACACTCCCACTGGCACTATAGTCACCGCACCTGAAGACATAGTGTGCACCTTGGCTGACTACTTTGAGCAAGTATACACCTCTAATTCCCCTATGACAGTGGAAGTAGCTCGTACGTACATACAAGACATTCAAATGCCGACTCTTACTGAGGAAGCAGCACTGACTTTGGAGGCTGACTTCACGGTTGACGAGGTTACAGCCGCCATCCACTCTTTGCAATCCGGAAAGGCCGGAGGGCCCAATGGCATCCCCATTGAGCTATATAAGCGCATGTCTGATTCAGTTGCCCCGTATCTTCTGTCCATGTTTCGGCATAGTTTGGAGGCTGGTGTCCTGCCCCATGACCAACGTAGGGCTACTATAATTACGGTGCCTAAACCGAGAAAGCCCCCAGATGACTGCTCCTCTTACCGACCAATATCTCTGCTAAATGCTAAGGCGAAAATATTCGCTAAAATGATAGCTGTGTGGTTAACCCCACACCTCGAAACGTTCAATCCGGGTTCATGCCCGACAGGAGCACTGCTCTTAACCTGCGGAGAGCCCATGCGGTTGTGGCACGCATGCCCTGTCTTCAAGAACCAGCAGTCATCCTTTCTATAGATGCCCGAATGGTATTCAATATGGTGGAATGGACTTATTTATTTGCAGTTCTCGAACATCTGGGCTTTAGCCCCAAGTTCTGTGCCTGGATGAAGCTATTATATTCAAGCCCCCTGGCCCATGTGGTGGCAAATGGTCATATCTCCAGTGATTTTCAACTGGGACGGGGCACGCGCCAGGGCTGCCCATTGTCACCCTTGCTATTTGCTTTGGCTTTGGAGCCGTTGGCGGCTTGGATCTGATAGGATCACATGATCAGGGGGCTGCATTGGACCGCATCGTGGGAGGACCGCATTTATCTATATGCGGATGATATCCTTTTATACCTGACGTCCCCAAAGCGGTCTATCATGGCGCTCTTAAATATTTGTGAGATTTTCGGACGGGTGTCGGGCTATACTATTAACTGGGCCAAGTCTATCTTATTTGTCCTCAAAGGCCCACCCCCACAACTTCCAGCGGACTGCCCCCTAAGGGTTACTGAGGAATCCTTTAAATACTTGGGGATGTGGATAACGCCTAACTCTAGTCTCTTTCTCCTTAAAAATCTAGACTCTCCCCTTGAGTGATTCCGATTCGACGTCAAGCACCGGCATACATTGCCTTTGACGTTGCTGGGTAAGGCGGCCCTCTACAAGATGATGACACCCCGTTCCCTGTTCCGGTGAAGTATTTTAAACAAATTGATACCCTGGTTTCGGGTCTACTCTGGGGTACCAAGACGGCACGAATTTCGCGTGGCAAGTTGATTAGGAGCTGGTATGACGGAGGTGTCGCCCTCCCAGACATACAGCTGTACTATTGGGCTGCCCATTTGAGAATAATAAACCAATGGCTGCACACATCACACACGGAACCGGCATTTTAAGCTGACGGATACGAGATTGGGGAGGAGGGAACTCTTTCTGTATTGTATGACAAAAAGGGCACAGCATCCCTCTTGGGCCCAACGGCACACACGGTGGGCATATGGTACACTGCACAGACCCGTCTCAAATGCAAAGACACGATTACCCAAATTACTCCGCTATGGGCCACACGCAGACTAGGCAAACTTCGCAACAGTAAAGGGTTTAAAAGATGGGACCTGATAGGAATCTCCACGGTAGGCGACCTATGGAAGAGGGGTACAATTATACCTTTTGACCAGCTACAAACCCAGTATGACTTAGCCCCAACTGAAAAATTTAGATATTTGCAGGTCCGCCATGCTCTACGGTCAGTTATCCCACCCAATACTGACCTGCCAGAATCAACCCCGCTTGAAGACAGGCTGCTTACGGAACATATGCAAAAAAAAAGCGACCTCTTATACAAACCGCAAGCTAGTTAACAATTTACCAGATCCCACCCTGAAATTAAGGCAAAATTGGTCTGACGACTTGGGGGAATTCGACGAGGTGGACTGGCAGACAGAACAATCCCCCCCCCCCCCGAGAGATGTGGCCGTACCCTCTAGGCTACGCTTGATACAGTTAAAAATACTTTGTCATGTGGGGAGGAGGGTACATTCTTCCATACCATATGGCATAGCCCTCGAATCGCTACATACTGGGCAAAGGTTATGAGAACGATGTCGCAGGTAGTGAATGCATCTGTGTTGCCCGATCCCCGGTGCTGTTTATTAAATATTTGGGACCCTAACGACCTTACCCACCCTGCTCAGGACTGGGTGACGCTAGGCATCATGTTTGCCAAACGCAATATCGCCAAATACTGGGGCGCTCAAGAGGTTCCCATATTGAAAGATTGGTGCACGGATTTGGATGCGGCCATGATGGCAGAGAGAGTGGTATATCCGCACCGGGGTTGCCCCCGAAAATGGGATAGGATCTGGGGTGCCTGGAACGAATACAGGGGACACTTGTGTGATCCACCGAGGCCAATTGAAGGTAGTAATCCTGATTGTTAGAGGGGGGAGGGGGAGGGGCTAGGAGAATGTACTGCGGTACTGCTGAATTTTTAACACTGTGATTTTTAACACAAATTTTTTTGAAGTGTTTTTATTAAGAACATAAATAGGGCATCTGACAGACAATTGATTCATATATCAAAAATGAAGGTAATGTAATGCATATGACTACATCAGTACAGTTCGTAGAATACTCCATTCTACGAACTGTACTGATGTAGTCATATGCATTACATTACCTTCATTTTTGATATATGAATCAATTGTCTGTCAGATGCCCTATTTATGTTCTTAATAAAAACACTTAAAAAAAATTAGGGCAGATGTCTCTTTAAAAGATATTAGTAGGGTTAGCCATTTTGATCATGTGCTTACCCACATCGTCCAATCATCCGATTTGGTTAGTTATAGCCTAATTTCTGAGGTGATGTTTTAGCCATGCGACCTGCCTGCTCCAGAGGTACAGGAATGGGACTTGAGCTGTCTTTCTGTGACAGTTAATTTCGATTTGTTAAGATGTTAAAGTGTTCTTTTCTTTATGAAGATTAGTGTATAAAAATGTCTGATATTTGCTTGTGGGAAAAGTTAATACTTTTCTCTGGTACTGGTTTTCAAAGAAACATTGGAAAATAAAAACCGACTTATCTAGAAGATTTTTCTAAGTGTTATTGGCCCAAAGTTCTTTCATGATTCAAAATGATTAGATCTTTGTATATCTTAATTGTTTGGTGCCTCGGGGCACTGAGCTGTTTGAGGATACCAAGCAGGCACTAATATTACAGTCTGATTTAGGATTAGCATGGGTCACTGCATTAAGGGAAGCTAGTTAACCTGTGGAAACTGTAATGGTGTTTCTCAGATGAACAAGCGTAATTGGATGAAAGGTGCCCATTAGTTCATATTTTATCTGTTAGAGGTTTCAAGGTTGGTTGCAAACGGTGCAATAGTAGAGGCTCAGGAGTAAACTCCAGTGGAGAAAAAAGGCACTTCCTGTAATCCATTAAGAATACATTAAGAAATACATTAAGAAATGTGTGCGATTGAGTGGTCTACTGCCATTTGCTGATGGATTACTTTTTTTATCTTCAGTTTATGTGTTGAGGAAAACAGCTTGGTTAATAAATCAGGATTTGAAAGCAGCTTATTTTACGATCTCAGTAATTTCGGAGCTTAAGAATCATCTGCAGCTTTAGTAGGGGATAGAAATGTGAAGGCCTAGAATGGGTTTGCAGTACTTGGAGATACCCCAGGTATGGCAATAGCTTCCAATGTCAATCTATAAGACTAAGGATCAAGGTGTGGAGATGTGACCATGGCCGGAATAGGATCAGAGACAGTTAAGGGTTTGAACATACATTCTTTGGAGTTTCTGCAGGGTTCGTTTGTAGCGAAGGGTTTGACCAAAGATGATGTGTTGTGTTGGAATTGGAAAATGTGCCAGCAGTAAGGTTTGTCAATTGGCTGGTGGGCACACTTTTGAAGGGCTTGGCAGCTATAGTGAAACTCGTTAGGCACTTCTGTTTGGGAAAGTTATAACTCTTCAAATACAGTACACTAGGAATGAGGAATACGTTTGTAGGTTGCGATTCCTGAAATCTCATGGAATTTAGCAATTGGACTTGAATACTTAGTGTTTATGAAGATTCAAGGGACACAAGGTCCATTAGAATTGCATATATTTGCCATCAGACAAAATGCTCAACTTTCATGCTTTTCCATTGGCGTTTGAATTCAAAGGCAATGGATGTGTATTATTTTGTTTAGGACTGGGAAGGTGTGAGTCATTATGCCTTTCCCTAGTCGGCATAATTTTATATATGTGTTGGTAAGGGCTCAAGCGATCAATAAGTTCATTGTGCAGCGCCCATGTTGTTAGCTGCTATTGTTACTCAAGTTTAAGGGACTTTTGGAGTGTCCACATGCAAAGGCTAAGGGTGTCATTAAGCGATATGTTTGTGGTGTGTCAAACGGGTGTTGATTCTATTCAAAGTTTTGCAGCCATTCTGGTCAAGGAGCAATGACACTCCAGTGTGCTCCTGATGTGGAGAGGAATTCAGGATATGCTGAATTTGGCTGATTGGTCAAATAACTTGTATTTCAAGAAAATCTACTACCAATCCATTGAGAGTGCAATGGTGGATGTAAATGCCTGGCTTTGAACATGCATAAAGTTCAACCCCCATCCCTCAGCAGAAAATGCTGATTTTTCAAAGTATAGTGGTAAAAATGTCAACCCACCTTGGGAGTACCCTCAGTATTTGATGACTATTGTATAACAAAGGTAAGATGGTTGAGGGTTCCAATGTTTTATTTGTGTTCCTGAAATTATCCTTTTGAGAACTTTTTCCTTGTTGCATTGCTCTGGCGTAAGGGAAATAAAGCAAGTGCTGCCTAAAATTAGCCTCCGTGAGTTTCATAAAATTATTGTTTTCTACTGACCTTCTATAGGGCATTTACTTTGTCTTTCTTAACAAAAGTCAATAAATGCCACCCAGTGTAAGAACAAAAGTAAATTATTGAATCGGATTTTATTTTCATGCATAGGGGAGGATATGATGAAGCTTCAGCCTCTTTCACGAGCAAGGATCTTGAAGTAAATGTGTCTGGAAAATCCTTTATGATCACAGGAGCCAACAGTGGGATCGGCAAAGCAGCTGCTATAGAGATAGCCAAAAAAGGTAAAGAAAAATCATTCTGTTCCTATACATATTTAAACGAATCCATATTTTGGTTTTCAATTTTTTGACGTTCTTTTAAAAACAAAATCTTAAGGCTTCATGGCATAATATAATGAGTCTAATCTGTTTTGTGTTGTTGTAAAGAGGTCTTAGTGTAACACACCCTGCACATAATAAGTATCAATGTCTTAAAGAGATCCTGTGTTTATAGGGCAACTGAAGCCCATGCAACCAAGTGGCCCTGATTTAATGTGAGAATTTAGAGTTTGTGTTTAAACAGTTCAAACTACTTTCTAGTAAAATCAGAGTTCTTCCCAAGAACCAGACCGTGTTTATCAAACATTTATTAAAATTTCCTGTGGCAGGGGATCAGTATAGGTGATCTCATTTTTCATTTTAATTCCTTAATATATAGTATTATGTTTGTGATCTATACAACGCACATAGAGGTACATGATGAATCTATATAACCAGGGCGCATTATTTTGGTTGTTCCTTTTACAAGTCATTACTTTCAGATTAGTTAATCCAGCCAGCTCAGTTGAAATGATCGAAGGCTAATTGGCGCAGAATGCATTATTTTGTAAAGTAAAGATCAGTACTCTAAAAAAGATGTCCCAATGTCAGGGAATCTTTCGATTAATACAAATATATGGACCAGAATTTACCCTTGCCGTTCACTAAAGCATCTCTTGTAAATCTGGGCATCTTCATAGTAGTGCATTCTGTCTTCAGATAGAGGATTCACATATTTCTCATGCAATGTTATGCACTGTTTGATGTAGGCCATTGATTTTTTATGATTCACTGGGATTGCATTCATCCGGTCAGCACTTATGGCCTTGCTATACGTGGCGATTGTGCTTCTTGCTAGGAATTGTACTTACAACTATGTTTGAATAGGAATGGTGGTCTGCAGGCACCTTGAGGGCAAGTACAGTATATAGTTGTAATAAAGAAGCGCTGCTGATTCTACAGGAAAGCTACATCGAGCTAAACCCAGCTGATTCATTTAGAAGTACCAGCAGTGCTCCCAGCTGTTCAGTTAGAAGTATCAGCACTACTAAGTCCAGTGAGAGGGCTATACCCCCTCCATAGGGGGAGGGGCAGATTTGTTGAGGCCACCTGGAAATAAGAAGAGAAAATTGTCAAAAATGGTTTGAATGCAGGAGATCCTATTTATCTGCCTCTGAGAATACCATTTAAGCGCGTACACAAATCTGTTGGTTAGTTTGGCCCTAAACTGTAGAAAGTGGAACGGGTGTACCTTTTTCCAACGGAGTCTTGTTTAGAGCATAAGCAAGGAAATAGTGTTTCCCAAAGTTTCATATGAATGTATTTACACTAGTACAAAGTCTGTGATATAAGTATCTGAAGTACACTAAATTGAATTGAGAAACAACATGATCTCCTATTTGTAGGATTACACTTCAAAACAAACGTATAGTCAATGTATACAAGCATATATGATTGTGACAACAATTAAGCAATCATCTCTTTTCAAGGAGTCTTATCATTGCTATGTATGTTTTAACGGACTATTTTTGTTGCATAATTCCTTCATTGTTGACCGACCCATGGGTTAAAAGAATGTGCTTACGTAGCAGAGCAAATATACATGAGTGGGTAAAACAAATGAAAACAGTAGTGTTCTGCATATACTGTACCCAAGGGGAGTCCATTTCCAATAGCACAGATAAGTATGCGATATCAATGCTTATAGTTTTGTCTAAAGGTCTTATGAAATGACTTGGTCTTGTTGGATATTTTAATTGAAAAAAGCCAAAACTCTGACCTCAGTGGATCTAAATTCAAGGTTCTCGTTTCACCATTTAGCCGGTGAGATCTCTAATGAATGCTTGTTTTGTTAAGAGCAATATATTGGTAAAGAACAAAGAGGCAGTCCCTACTTAACCCTGCATTTTCTTCTCTCTCCTGCCTCCTTGTAGCCACACAGCCATGACATCTTTCATCCACTAGTTTATATACCACACGCCTCATCATTAGTATCTCTCACCCACTATCACCATACCACATAGTGTCACCTTAGACCCACCAGACCTGCACCAGTGGCAGATACTACCCACGGCCACTTGCATCATTTGGTATCTTAGCTCACACCTGCACCCCAACATTGATACTTGGGAGTGAGAAACATTGACCGTCTGGCCCAGTAAAACAGTAACAAAAGGGACTGGGAAGGACTAACAAGGTGCAATGTGTGACATGGGCAGTAATTGATGGGGACAAATTAATATTGGATCAGGAAAACACACCATGTATGGGAAAACCATAACGTAGAGAAGGAGAGACATGTATACTGGGTCAGGAAACTAAAACCATATGAAGGTAAACACAGAGACTAGAACAAGGAAGGCACTGGCTACAATGAAGGATTGTCTCTTGTGAGGGTACAATGTTGACACTGTGGACCCTGAGGCTGGGGAGATGGTGGCACTGGGGAATGTTACTGAAGCTGTAGTGAGGTAATCATAAATGCAAGAGACAAGAAGGCACAGGGAACATGAACTCACTGACACCAGTCACATGAAGGCGCTGACATTGGAGAATGCAAGGCAGTGCCATTATAAAATGGGATACCCCCATACTTGGAGACACTGTGACATTGGGAACATAGAGACACTGGAGATTTGGACAGGCTTACATTGGGAACCAAGAGACACTTTGGGTAGTACTGAGACATGGAGGTACATGCAACAGAGATTGGTTGGCACCAATTCTGGAGTGGGGAGCAAAGACATCTGGGTGGAAATACAGTCATGTTCCAAAGGGGTATTCTGAAGCCAGGCATTATGACTCCTGAAGCAAGCTGCCAGACACTGTCACTGTGAAAAGTGAGCCATCAAAACTGGGCACTGTGAGGAACTTAAGGAGCAGGGAGACAAAGAGTCATTGAGCTAGAAAATAACTCACAAACACAATGAAATGTATGGAATGGGACATGCGAATACTGAGAGACACAGGCAGACCTCAACACTGGAGAACAGCAAGCATGAACACCAGAACTAGTAGAAGCTGACTGTGAGGACACTGTAACATTGGCACACGTGACTGGGAGGCGCCAGTGCTGGGTACAGTGGCACTGCGACAT
The DNA here is from genome assembly GCF_964261635.1 of Lissotriton helveticus. Taxonomy (NCBI): domain Eukaryota; kingdom Metazoa; phylum Chordata; class Amphibia; order Caudata; family Salamandridae; genus Lissotriton; species Lissotriton helveticus. The sequence continues at coordinate 445,305,822 of NC_136072.1, read as the reverse complement.
CAGTGAACAGTTAGACCAAAATGCTGGAACAGCAATACACTAACATTGTTCTTGGTACGGATTTCAACATATTCGGCTGCAAGTGGTAAATGGTCACTAAACACAGATACATTTTAAGCCCTCAACCATCGACACCATTTCAGGGTGACCATCTACTTTCTATCAATTGGTTCCTGTTATACCACATCGCACTTTACATTCTACCAGTATATAAAGAGCTTTTGATCATTGCCAGTCCATTGCAATACGTCTGGCTTGCCCCTGCCATTGGATTCTTCTCGCCAATTCCAGCTCTGCTCCAGTCCTGGTCTTACCGAGCTCCAGAACATCACCTGTGCATGCATGAACTGTACTACAATTGGGACCTAGCACCATGGAGGTTTTTGGTCCCTTTGTTTTTTTTTTCCTATTCTGCTTGGCACTACTTTCTAAAGGGCGTCCTCTCTATAATAAAGGAGTTGCCTTTTCCTCAAAGCCCCTTAGTAAAAGATGAAGGGCCAACCCCCATATACTCATTGGTAAACATAATTTACAACGTGTGCAATACAATGCATGCCATTACAACAGGGTCATTACAATGACTGCGTTGTTACATCGCATACCATTAGAACACATGTTGTTACAACGACTTGTTGGAGGGGTCCGAAGGTGTTGGATTTTAAATCCAACACCTTCCCTACTGTTGCACAGACAGAAGTTGGAATAGTAAATTATACTATTCCAAACTCCAGCGCCCCCCCCCCGCATTCTGCACGTCGTTGTAATGACTTGCGTTGTAATGGTATGCATAGTAACAACGCAGTCGGTGTAATGACCCCGTTGTAATGGCATCCATTGTAAACGTGTGCGTTGAAACATGTGCTACTCTTGAAAATATAACAATTAGTTTTACTGTAATTCAGTCTGCCCGATTCTTGGTAAAATTGATTTTCTTATTTAAGGCTTTTGCCACAAAAAACCTCACAAGTACTACACTTCTATTTAAAATATTTACAGTCTACCATTTCTTTAGTCTTAAAGTATTTTTATTGTCTCTCATAGGGGGTACAATCCATATGGTTTGCAGAAATCGGGATCGAGCAGTAGAGGCAAAAGATGAGATTGTGAAGCTGAGTGGAAATGAGGTAAGTGTATATTCATCAGGTGTAAGCATACAGTCACCCAGTATCCTCTTTCACATAGCTAGAGAACATTATATTCAAATATTTTGAGTATTTTCCAACTTATCGATAAAATGGCAATTTATCACTCTACCGTTTACTTCGTTTGATTCAATCGTCTCGTTCTGTGGCTATTCAATATTCACTTACTGCACACTTGTCTTTAATAGCCTTAATAGCTTATTAAACCATTTGCCGTCATCATCATTTTTGTTCGTGTGGCACAACATGCCACAGAAAAACACAATTCAATATACCAATATAAAATAACAATACATCAAAAAATGCTTGAATACAATAATAAAAACATATTGTGTTATTGAGTTGTATCCAGGTTGTCTTGTGGGCATTCAGGTGGATTGTTGAGTTGTTTTGGTGTATTGTGTTCTTGTGTTTGTGTTGCATTGCAGTGTTGTAATGTCATGCCACAGTTTAGTAATGTCTGTCTGTTGTTTTGATCTGTTGTACTTTGTGTTTTAGTGGGTTGTTGTGTAATTTTGTGTTCAGTTGCTATCATGTTTCCTGTTGCTGCAGGAAGAAACCCAACATGGCACTAGCATGTGTATAGGGATATGGGCAGACTGCAGCAGGGGGAATATATAATCCACTACACTGGGTTCATTCGTCCACTTGGCCAGCAATGCCTCATAGTTGACTACTTACTTATTTATTCAGGGCACGTGCTTTAATTTAGTGTAGATACTCCAGGCACCCCTGTAGAGGGGTACCCAAAACTTGTCTAATTTGCAGAACAAGGGGGCCTGTCTCAGTGATCAGCATTCCTAATCCAGGCTGTTTGCGATGAGGCGGAAGATGACCTGAACCCTTTCAGTGTCTGTTCTCTTTATGAGGTGATCTGGCCAGCTCATGTTCTTTCCCTAGATTTTTCCAACCCTGCTGTATTGAGGCATGAATATACTGTAAGAGTCCTGAGGTATGGATAAGGTATGGACAACGTCTTTTGAGTAACCTTTTGTTTACGGCCTCATGGTTATTTTAGCTTTTATAATCTGTTTCTCAGGTGTGTGTATTTATGCATCCCAGGTCATTACTTGTTGGCTGAATATTTCACCATGCCCTTGACCAGGAGTGGTGTGGTCTAATGCCAGGAGTCTGTCTGTCGCATGACATTTCCAAATCTGCTAACTTGTTTCAGTTGGGAGCACTGCTCCTAGTTGCCATGCTCCCTCATGCCCAGTTGAGTTAAGTGTGGTGATACTAATGGTGGGGTGTGTGTCTGTGTGTGTGTGTGTGTGTGTGTAAGTATCAAATTAACTGTGTTTCTGTCCTTACATCCCCGGTGGGTTAAAAAAAACACTGAGGCTTTCTGATTCTCAAACATGTCTCTGCCTATCCCCATTGCTAGCCTCAGTGATGTGTTGGGAGTACGAATCCTCTCTATTCTGTTGTCGCTCTACTTTGAACATCCCACCTTTGGAAGGAAGCCATTTGTTGTGGCGTCATGACTCTTCGCTGAGCTGTAAGCTTTTCTATCTCATGCTGTCTCCCATTTTTAGATTTCATATTTTCACCAGGTGAAAATGTGGAACAGTGGCCTTTTTGGTCACCAGTTGGATGCACATAATGTATCCATCTTGCCTCACACTGGCCAAGCCTCCCACAAAAAATGCTTCACATTTTTTATCGAGAAGCTATAACAGTTTGATTAAACAAGGATAAAACGAATCTGAAGAAATATCGCTAAAATAGTTGATGCTCCGTACCTAATTTCGCTTCAAATGGGTTAAAGCAAACTGTCCCAAAGTCATAATAAAGGTCTCTTCTTCATAAAACAAACCCTATCTTACTTTGCAGCTGACTAGGACGGAGAGAGAAATTCTGCCCCGAAAATAATCTGTCATCATCAGAGGGCAAGAACACACCTAAATTACTCACTAAGGGACTTACTGCATGAAGAGTGTTCGTAGAGACCGGTTGGGCAGGCCTGAATTTAGTTGCATGCTGACTGTGTGTCTATGATAGTGGTTTTAAAAAACTGGGGTATTAGTTGAGGGGTGTAAGTATCACCTCAGGTGATAACCACAGTCCTAGTCCGGATGATCCCTCAAAATCACAAAATTAACTCGAGCTCAACCCCTGGTGGCTTTGACATAGAGCAGGCAGACTTAACTTAGAAGCATGTGCAAAGTATTTATGTAGTACTAGCTTACCCGTCGCGCATTGCTGCGATCTCATAAGAAAGGAAATTCAAGGAAACTAATTATGATAACATTCAATTTACATTGTGTCATTTTTATTGAAACGTATTCATTTTAATATGGAAAACATTTCAAAGTGTTGTTTTAATTCTATTTATTTATTTGAGTGCTTGTGGATACACAATATTTTTAGTTTTTCCGTCTGGTGCGTACACGAATAAATCAGAAGGTTTTCAGACGCGTGAGCTGGCCACATACAGTTGTCCATGTGAGAAGCACAGATCCTCCAAATCTAGTCCACACACTGCAGCGATTGTCTTTGTGCTTTGTTGATGGTCATTGCAAAAGCGACTCGCACTGGAAACTGTAAACGTTTGAATTCAAAAGGCATATCTGTTGGGATCATTGGAATACGTGGCAACAGTACATCTTCCCCCTTGATTTTCCCATTCAAAATTGTAGCTTCGATGACATTGTTCATCATCTTTTTCACCGAAAGTCTTGTACCATTGCAAAGTCGTGGTGGATTGATGTTTCGGAGAAGAATGAGCGGCACGCCAATTTTCAATGTTAAAATGTGCGGTGGCATACCTGGCAAATCCAGTGGATTCAAGAATTCCGTTGGGTAATTGACAACTTTGTCTTGATTCATCACAGCATCAATGGACTTATACGTTGTCGGTTCGCCTGGTATTCCGTAAATGGAAAAATTCAGTATTCGAAAGATTATGAGGGCCCTGGGGGGGGCAATATTTAAAAAAATGTATGTCAGAAACCTTCGAGGGAATGTACTCAACAACTTCCCAAAGTTTCATGGCGATCGGATGAATTGTGTAGTAATGCATATGCCAGAAACCTTGGCGGGAGTGTACTCAACAACTTCCCAAAGTTTCATGGCGATCGAATGAATGGTGTAGTAATGCATAAAGGACAAACAGACAGACAGACATACATTTGTTTTTATATATATAGATTAAAACAGACAGGAATACCTTTGAAATACAAAACAATAAAAATCCCAAAATTAATTAAAAAATCGAGTACAATTTAGTAAAAAATAAAAGTGACGCCAAATGAAAAAAATATTATAAGGGGAACCATAGACACAAATATTCAAAGTTTTAAGTATAAATAGCACCAAGAAGCCCAATGATAGTCAATGGTTGCGGTAGAATAGGACCTAGGCACAATGATACTGACTGCAACGGAACTCAGGTTGAATACACTAATACGGTTCATCCTGGTCAAAAATATTACCTTCTGACTTTAGTCCTTTGAGTCCTAGTTCACCACAGGTGTACACTTCTAAAGCCCCCCTGGACCTCATGGAGGCACTTGGAGACCCACAAGGTGCCAGGCAGAGGCCAACAGGAGAGTCCAATCCAGATCCAGTTGCCAGTGGTCAGCTGGGCATTTGCAATAAAAGGCCTCTTGTAGCTTTCTGTGGTCCAGGAGGTGAAATTTATGACATTATGACCCTTGGAGTCCATTTCTGTGTCCAGGGTACAAGACAAAAGCAGCTCCAGTCAGCCAGGGCTCTTTACAGATTGCAGACAGCAGGTTTAGTCCTCTTCTGATCTTCCTCAGTGTGAGAAGTGGTCTGCAGTGGGTGTCTGGAGGGGCCACCTCTATGCCTGATAGTAGCTAGAGATTGGGAATGATCACAGGGGACACCCTAACCAATATGATAATGGTCACTTTGGGTATTTTCAAGATGACCGTAGTCTTCAGCCATATTAAAGTTGTGACTGGACATGTTCATGGGGGGTGAACCATGGTAATCCCAGTCTCCTCCCACATTCAACACACAAATCCAGTTTTAGGGAGTTTTTGTACCCACAGTAATCTCAGAGACAGAAGTCTAGTAAAATCAAAACTGAGCTTGCAGCAACCAGACAGTGGTTACACACTAAGTGCTTTGGCATTCTGCTCCTCTCCTCTGAAGTGTGCCCCAGATGTTATATGTACACGCAGCAGATCTGTCAAACAAGCAATGCCACTATAATGTTAAAGAGGGTCCCACGGTGATTGAGTCTTGACTGGCTGGCAGGACAAAAGAAAACCCAGATGTGAGTTACATTTGCCTATGACAGGGGAGGCCCCCTTTGAAGTGCACAAAGGGGCTGGGTACAGCCCCTAGGCTATCCTATCAAAGAAATCCCACACCCAAAGCCCATTTTCCCTGTCGTGGGAGTAGTTTACACCCAGTGTCGGACTGGGACAGAAAATAGGCCCGGGCACCAAAATAAAAGTGCCCCCTTTAGTGAATTAGAAAGATAAAAAAGTGGCCCTTGTTTCCAAATTGGAGCAGTTGTGAACTTGTAAAGACACACTGTATAAGTGTTTTGAAAGGCATGGAAGCCAGCAAGGAACTTAGATAGCTGCGGACAATGTTTGATTTAATAACCGGGAAATTAATAGTGAAAACAGTCTCTGCAGACCATAAAACAGGCCCGCAAACAGAAAAACTAAAAAAAACATCCTGCACACTGCCCTGTCAGACCAGCCCATCAGGCACCGCCTGATTGCCCTATAGGCCCTTCAGACCTTGTTCACACCTCACCACAGGGGAGCCATCAAGCTGCTAGATGTCAGTACTTACAGGAAGGCCTCTAAAGGCTTTAGGAAGGTAAAAAGGTAACTTTTCTGATGTACCTTGTCTGTAATAGACACAATTAGGCTTTGCTATTAAATTGGATTTGGTTTAATTATTACAAAGGGCCCTTGAAATATTTCTCTAGCTGTTTCTGAGACAGAGATAACACTTATTTAACTTAATATTGTATTTCCGTGCTTTCCCATGAAACAGCTAACCCTGAGATAGTGAAAGCCGCTTTCAGGTTCTTTTCAATGTATGGAAATGTTTAACAATAAACCTTCACATGGAAGCCTTCTAAATAAAATGCACCCTGCCCTGATGGTCAGTAAGACTTAATTATGGGTGACTTATACATTTTTCAAAGGAGAGTTTTAGGGCAGTCAAAAGGGTTATTTTGACTGGTCTTATTTGCAGTTTTAGATCTGCACAGCTAGGCTACTTGCGGCAGGCCTGCTGTCATGTTTACATTGTCACTGCTATGGGTAGCCAAATGAGGGGAGCAGCCCATGGGTGCAGCCCATGGAAAAAAATTAACTTACAGGTTCTGGGTAAACTGTGGCTACTATACACTAAGTGTTTAAGATCCAGTAGACGGAGTGTGGAAATCGCACTCGAGTTTAGCTGAATGGTGAAATCAAAGTTAATTTATAAGGTCGGTGGTGCCATCGAGGTGAACCCTCCTGGGCTGAGGGTATGTAAATGTACAATTGCGCTGCTTCCCTTAGGAGTAACGTATCCTCGATGCACTCGGTAGGAATTTTTTCTGCATTTTCCAATAAAAGTCAGTATCTTTGATTAGAAAATTCTTGTCTCTATTTCTTATAAGTAATATCCATGCTTCATATTATTGTCTTTATAATATGTTAAACATTCTCTTCATATCTGCCCAATGCATTTCGAGCACCTGCCCTTCATCAGGGGACTTAATATCTGAAAGCAACCAAGTATAGCACGTTTTAAGCAAATCATTTTTGAAAAACAGTCACATAGGTTTACTTATGATGCTCAAATCAAGTGGTGTCAAGTGAACATGTTATAGGCACAAGAAACGGGCGTACTTGTGGCAGTGGATCTAAAATGGTGATTAGGGCGTTGAAACCAAGTGTGCGTGCCCGAATAATAAAATCTGTGACTCCGATAAACGGACGAGTGCATGCACCGAGGAAAACACAATGCTAGTGTATTCGGGGTAGGCCGCTGGTTATGGGAGTGCCCCAAGAATATGAACGGTGATTCAACGATCATGCGGGCATGCATAACTAAAAATATGTTTAAGTCAACACGGCAGTTACGTGACGTTAGTTAAACACTATTAACTGCCTCGCTCAAAGATTATCAGAGCATGACGGTGGCTCGTACGCTTACCAGAGGAATAGTTTGAGAGTTCTTAGTCTCCGGTACTCACGACGTGTTGGAATTGAAATCGCTGTGTGTGCGGCGCCATCTTTCATATGCTGATGTTTTAAGGACAGCCTATTCTGATTGGGGGGGTTAGAGTCATGTGACTCTGTGGCGTGTAAATCGAACGTGGATAGGTGGATAATTATCGCGTGGTTCGGTGCTGACGAGTGAAACGCCAAAACATACTTTGTTTCAAACTTTATCAAGTTTTACATCGAGTGTATGTGAATGTGCCTAACATAAAAACTGGTTGATACCAAGGATGGTATTCACCAAATAGTTGACTGAAGAAAAATTTATAGAAAATAAATGTGTGCAAAATAAATGATACCATTGGTTAATTCAATTTGGTGAATGAAGGTGACAGAAAAATACAACTGCGAAAAATGCGCAAATAGTTAAAAATGAACTGTGTAATCAGTGGTGACAACCCTGGCATACAATACAATGATTAAAGATAACAACTGAATTCCAAACTTTCATTTAATCCTTTTGGCTGTACCGATGATAGACGATGTATACAGAATAATTCTCATCCTAATAGGTATTGGGAATTGTCGCGTCCGGGTAAAACAGGTACCATTTCCAAAATACAAAATCGTAACTGGCTTGGATTGTGGTTCAACATGCTGAAATGAGTAGCCACTGTAGATTTTGATGTTTTTAATCTAATGTTGCTTTTGTGCTCCACTATTCGAGTTATTATCTTCCTGGCAGTCTTGCCCACATATACCAGCCCGCACGGGCATTTCAACATATAAACTAGATTGTTGCTGTCACAAGTTCCCGTTACGTTAAGTTTAATTTTGGTACCATAGAAAGGATAAGAAATAAAGACAAGAATTTTCTAATCAAAGATACTGACTTTTATTGAAAAACGCAGAAAAAAATTCCTACAGAGTGCATCGAGGAGACGTTACTCCTAAGGGAAGCAGCGCAATTGTACTATACACTAAGGACATACAGATAAGTTAGATATGACATTCAAGAGTATACTGATTTTGTCATGTTGTAAGGAGGAGCACACATTATTTACAACTGATTAGCAGGGGTAAGGTGCACAGAGGTCTATAGCCAGCAAAAAAAGGTTTCGGCAAAAAGGTAAAAAGAAAAAGAATTGTGGTGACCATACAGAAAGAGTACATTTTGGTGCAGCCTTTCTGGCTTTTATGGTGGCACTATAGCCTGGGACCATGGACATTGTTTCAGGACTGGGCCACGCAAAATTAGTTCACTTGAGCACATTTCCAGAGCGAGCAATAATACCGGACTTCACAGCATGTCCCAAAGTCTGTTTCAACTCTCACAAAGTCCTAGACTGCAGTGTTTCTATTTTGCTGGTTGCGGACTCTTCTAGGTATTGTACTGTATTGCAGTTTAGTACTTACATAGCTCATCCATAGCATTGTAGGGCACAAAAGTGCATCTTCTAATGAGTAGCATGCTATACAATAGAGGAGCACATGTAGTATTTGTTGTGATCCTGTGAGGGAAGCGTTTTGGTGTGAATGCCTGGGAGGTACTCTTTTTGTCTTGTGGCACAGTGTTTAGCAGTGCGGTGGAGGTGAGAGATAGGAAAATACATAAATGTAATTTGCTAGTGCTATGATTTACTTGGGATTTATCTGGATGGCCTTTGTACACATGTAGTCCATTGGAGGGGCAGTGGGACTAAAGTACAAAGGCAGTTACATAGCATCAATTGATGATAAGAGCTGTGGTCATGCACCTTTTGTTAAGGCATGGAGTCTGCCTGCTGCTCTAGAAATACACCTTGTGAGCAAGAAAAGAACTGGTGGTGCAATCAAAGCAGGTAACAGGAGTGGAAACTACACAATCTTTAAAAGGCACAGATTCCGCCTACTCCTACTAAGACAAAGGAGGTCAAAATTTTGAGCAGGGATTCCCTCCCCAAGCTTCACTCATGTGCTCAACCACTCCCAAAGGCAGATAAGCATGTATGGTTGAGCCTTACTCAAGTTGAGGCTCATAATTCAGCGAGACGTGTACCCTGTAAGTGCAAAGGTCGGAGACGAAGCACTTGGTAGGTTTCTAATTGGTCCACTTTCATTTTTAGTAGCAAATATCATTTGAGGATATAAAAGAGACAATATGGTGAAAGGCTCATTGCTTCGGCTAGGACAGAAGCATTGTATAGGTTTTAGAGCTCTCTTTTTGTTCAATTTTAGTTCAGTTCCTCTCTGACCTGGGCGCGTTGTGGAAAAAAAACCTTTTATACGTGTTTCTACATGCCTCCACACATCAACTCTCATTCCATCACCCCTGCGAGGACTTTTTCCACTCTCCGCTCTCTCCAACTAAGTTTGCACTTGCCTCTAGCAATATACATTTCCTCCAAAACCATTGTAGCCAACAACCACCATTTCCTGTTCTAGGTATCTCCAAATTCAGTAACCAGTTTATTGATTGATCCTTACAGATGCAATAGCTCATGTCAGCCCAGAGATACCAGATCCTTTGTCCACCGTATTCATTCCGGAACCCCGGCCTTGGGCCCTGTAGGAACATTTATGGAAAATCAACTATCTACTACTACTACTACTACAAAGCTGGTCGCAAGGCCTTGGGCTATCCCTCATAATGCCAAAAGCTTGGCCCCGCTCTGCTAACCCCTACCATTGCGGAGATACTACCTGCAATCTGCTTCTAGCAGCATTACAAGTGAACGTACCTCGAGCCCTAGAAGCCAGCAATTATATTTAACTTTGACTAGAAGTGTCTTGGTCAAGGTATTATAGCGAAATCGCATATTTGCGAGGATTTGCATTTAAGGAATCTCTATTTGAGATTCCTTAAAAGCAATTCATTAACCGTTTATTTTTTGCGAATTCGCTATTACTGGCCGCTATTCACCACGAATTGTAACTTCATGGTAAATAGCGAAATACTTAGAAAAATGCACTTCAGTGCATTTTTCTAAGTTGCATGTTACACACACACACATGTCCTTTGGACATGTGTGTGCGCAACACATGTGTACATTTTCATTTCAGGGGTGCTACAGGGTGTCCTTTGGACACCCCTGGCACCCTTTAAATCGCATCCTTATTTGCGATTAGCAAATTGCTAATCGCAAATAAGGAATAACTCCCCATTCATTCCTATGGGCCTTTGGCCCATAGGAATGAATGGGGAGTTATTCCCTATTTGCGATTAGCAATTTGCTAATCGCAAATAAGGAAGATGTAGGAATCGCAATTTTATTTGCAATTCCTACATGAATCCCATTTTGCAAGTCCTTAATAGCGATTCCTTATGAATCGCTATTACAGACTCGCAAAACGGGACTTTGATGAATCTAGCTGATAGACAGCTACATAGCACCAACCTAACCAGATGAGTTACAAGAAGCTGTGTGCATGTACAGCAAAAGCGTGAGGTAATCGTAAAAGGGTCAGTAATTCAAATCACATCATGCTCATGTCAGAAATGCTGTCAAAGGAGTAGCATGATGCCAAATGGGGAGAAATGGCAGTTGGTGGTATGAGAAGCAGCCATGTACATTTTTAAAGGCAGAGATATTGCCTCTTGCTGTAATAATACACTTCATGAGCAGGAAAGGATGTGGCGGAACAAGCAAATGTTACAAATGTTACTATTTTATCGAAAATTGATTTTGGGAGAGACTTACAAATGTGTCAGCAAAATATAAAACTTTGTGTTTTGTAAAATCCACTTCTCAGCAAACCATGGTTGTTAAAATTCATGCAAGGCAAAGTTAGGTGATGAAAAGAAATGGTACTGCTTCTAAATCATCAAAATCTACCAAACATATGAGCATGATTTGAGATATACTGGTCATATAGCTATCAATTTTTTTATACAGCACTTCAGCGTTTAGCCACTAACATTTTGTTTTAACTGAACTCCCAGCACTTTCTTCACCGACTTTTAATTGTTTTTTTAACTACTGGTATTTTTTTCTAGTTTTTAAATAGTATGAGTTTTATTAACTGTATGCCATACAATTTGATTTGATTGGATTAGAAGAAACGGTGCACATCTGGCTCTGTACCAGGACATTCAGCATTACAATGCATTGTTGGACCTGGCTTTTTCAGCGGGTTTTTTCCCAGACTTTTTGCGTTTTGGACTCCTGTTTTGGACCCTGTGTTTGTTGGTTTTATTACTTTGGCACTTTGCCTCTGCTGATCAGTGCTAAAGTGCATATGGTCTCCCTTTAAATTGTATTCATGGATTGGTGATTCCATGATTGGCATATTTGATTTACCGGTAATACCCTAGTACAGTGCACTGTGTGTGCCCAGGGCCTTTAAATCAAATGCTTCTAGTGGGCCTGCAGCACTGATTGTGCCACCCACATGAGCAGCCTGTAAATGAAACTCAGACTTGCCACTGCAGTGTCTCTGCACAGTGTGGTACTGCCATGTCGACCTGGCAAATATATCCACTTGCCAGGCCCTAACCTTCCCTTTTCTTACATGTAAGACAACCCTAAGGTAGGCCCAAGATTGCCCCATGGGCAGGGTGCAGTGTGCGTGAAAGGTAGGACATGTACTGAGGTGTGTGACATGTCCTGATAGTGAAATACAGTGTATTTAGTTTTTCAGTATCGAAAGGCTATCTGTCCCATAGGACATAATTAGAGTCATAGGACATAATGGGAATTCATTTATAGAAGATAGGTAGGTAAAGTTTAGTATGCCTGAACTCAGAATATAAAGATCTATCTTTTAGTGAGGATGATTTGCACCTTCTGTGTTTGAAAATACCACTTTTAGAAAGAAGGTTTTTTCTTGCATAACCATCCAGTGTGCGTCTGGTAGGGTTGTGTATTGACTGTCTGGCTTTGGAGTGACAGGGGCTGGGGATGTGCATTATATTCAGACAGCCACTTGGGGTCCTGCCTTTCCAGGGTAAGTTAGGGCTGGGCTGAATAGACCTGGGCTGCTTTCAGAGTAGGAGGAGAATATTTCTTTCACACCTGAATGGGGTTGGTCTGCCTTGGACAATGCTGTCTCCACCTCCTGCCGGGCAGCTGCACCAGAGAGGAAAGAACTGGTTTTGGCTGGGCAAAGAGCCTCTCTGCCTCCAAAGAACAAAGGATTTTGTTCTATACACAGTGGGGCCCAGACCCTGAACTTTAGATTACTTCTGGGATTCAAGAGGAACCTACGCTAAGGAGAAGAGCTGGAGAAACTGAGGTGAAGTACCGCCCCTTTGCTGTGTGCTGTCTGGGGTTGGCCTGCAGTGCTGTTTCTGCCAAGGAAAGGATAAGTACTTTGCTGTGTGCTGTGTCACCTGCTTGAGGAAGATCTCTAAGGGCTTGAAGCAGAGCTTGCCTCCTTTTCTGAAGACTCAGGAACACAAAGACTTCACCACCAGCTCCCCTGAACTTCCTTGCTGGGAGTTCTGACCTGCCAAGAGGTGGCTGCTGCTGTTCTGGGCCTCTGGAGGTTGTTCCTGCTGTTAGGAGCTAGAAAAGCAATGCAACTAAGAGAAACAAGACATATCCGCACTTATTTCCGACGCATCGCCGAAGAAACAGATGCAGCATCTGCCCGCGGCTCGAGAAATCGCCTCAAGCTGCATTGAGTACACAATCTACGGATTCCGAGATCACTGCACCGATTCCAATTCAGGCCTGGCTGTGCAGCTGCAAGAACCAACACATCGTGGGACCACGGCTGCAAGAACCGACACATCCAAGATCCTCACGCATTGCATCTGGGTGCCATGCCTGCAAGAATGCCGGGGCTGCAGTAAGGAACAAAAGTATCTCCTCCCCACACAGTAAGAAACGGATGCATCACCTCCGTTTCAATATGGAATCGATGTATCACCGCCCCAGTGAGGCAGTAAGGCACCGACGCATCACCTCCCCTGAAGTAAGGAACTGACGCATCATCTTCCCTGGGTATAAGGAAAGGATGCATCAGCTTCCCTGCAAAAAATTTTTGTTTGTGCACCTGACGTATCCAAGGTACTTTGTGCGAAAAGTGTTGCATCTGCAATTTGCTTTGAACAGAAATGTTTCTACCTTTTGAAAGTCATATTTGTATTACTGTATTGTGGATTTTTGCCGTTTTGGTCTTGTTTGGTTTAGATAAAGATTACTTGTTTTTCTAAACTGATGTGGTGTCCATTTGTAGTGTTTTCATTGTATTGCTTTATGCATGCACAAATGCTTTACACACTGCCTCTGAGATAAGCCTGTCTGCTTGTGCCAGGTTACCAAGGGGGTGAGCAAGGGTTATTTTAGGAGTGTGTCCCTCTTACCCTGACTAGGAAGAAGGGTCCCTACTTGGACAATTGTGCAAACCCTTGCTAGCTAGAGACCCCCATTTCTAACATGCATCAGTTATTAATAATTCACACCTCTCAATGTTGACCTAGTGCTATGTCAGTTGTCAAGCCAGCCACATGTTAAAAAGCGCTTCTTTTATGAGGGGAAATGTACCATTATAGATAGATCAGAGGTCTCCCATCTGTTGCATGGGAGCGACTGGTAGCTCATCAGCATCCTGGAAGTAGCTTCCTGAAGTGCACCCCACCACAGTACTTATTCAGGGGGTTTACTCTAGCCATATTGAAGGTCACATTGGATTAAAAATAACAGATTTTCTTTAAATGTGTCAAGTGTGTATTTGATAGAAAACCATATAGTTTGAGAAACTGAAATGCTGATGGTTGGAAACAAAATGATTGAAAATCCAAAAAATATTTAAACTTCTCTTTCAATGACAGTTCGTTCAATGTTTTGGAGATTTATAGCTTTTAATATTTCATTTGTGCCAGTGTACACTTACTGCTGTGCCTTTTAAGTCATTAGTCAAGTGGAGGCCTAAATTCCTGACATTGCTGTAAGCAACCCCTTTGTACGCGTCAGGTTGATTGCTATTCTGCCGCAATATAGAATTTAAATATCCTCCAGCCAAAATATTGTATCAAGAATACAGACTACTACAATATCTTGAAGGTGAGTATCGAGAGTAATTTATGTAGTCATGGTATTGTTCAGCAGGCCCTAGCAGTTGGCAAAATCCAAAAATTCAAAAACCACAAATCTAGTGGATTACGAAGGGGACATCGGATTTCTTAATCTAAAGCAAATGACCATACAGTATGAACTACTTGCAAATGTGAAAACACTTTATTTGTTTTTAGTTACAACTGTCTTTCCTCTTGCCTTCTACTTTCCTTGCCTGGATTTTTGACTTTGCAATGGGTAGATGTGGTGCGATTGATAAATGATTTATTATAAAAGGGACTGTTTGGACATGATGGGCAGTGCTATTTCTTTTGCTTGACTACTTCATACCAGCGATAAATGCAATAGGTAATTGCATCTTTGGTATTGCTATAGATCTGCGTAGTCTGTTTCGCAGGTCAAATGTTTAAGAGATTATTAATTTGAGACTAAGAAGCTTCACATTACTTTCAAAAATATTTTTTTTATTAGCTTGGTTCTAAAATGAATGACCACTCAATGCGGCATGCAAGGATTCCATGCACCCTGATGGAAATATAAAAAATGAGTCCCCAGCCCCTAGGATGGCTACAGAAGGCGTTATCCCCTGTAGTCAAGCCATCAGAGAAAGGCACCAATATTAGAAATCTTAGGCTGAGAACACAGTGAACTCACACCCTCACAACAGCACAACCGGAGGCATGAAGGGAAAAACACTAAAACAAAAATAAAAATGTCAATTTCTAATATAAGAAGAAATTTTACAATACCAACAGAAAGATGGATAAGAAGATGTTTATAACACGTTAAAGAATACAGTCAATCTGCTACAATACTAGGCATGTTCTTGTGTTATCTACCAAGAGTGAATGATGTTCCACTTTTTTTTCAGAACATTTTTGTCCACGTGCTTGACATGTCTCAACCCAAGAATGTCTGGCAATTTGCTGAAAACTTCAAGAAGGACCACGCCACGCTAGATGTGCTGGTATGTATTGGCATGTTTGATAAATGCCCCCCTCAGAGTTTAGCACAGGGGGTAGAGTTACTTAATCGTGGCTTGTGCTGTATGTTATTACAGTTAAATAGGATTGAAGAGTTTATATTGTGTTACAGCCAGTGCCTTGGAGATGGTACTGTCGAGGTGGACATTGAGGCTTAACAAAGTGAATGCCGGTGCTCTACAGGTTGCAGAATTATAGGCACTGTGGTCTGCTTCTCTGCAGGGCTGATGTAATCTCAAAATTGTGGGAACCTGAGATTGAAGAACAGACCAGATGAGTGGGGTTGCTATTCCTCTAGAGAGATTGTCTTTATGTAAGCAGAGGTGACTGGAATATGTAGCACTTTTGTTGGCTAATGACAACATAGGTGTGAGCCCTGAAAAACCATGGGTTGGGATGTGAAAAAAACACACAGGCGAAGCTATCAATGGTGCAGCAGGTGCAGCAAATCCAGGGCTGCGAGAAGGGGGCCTCTCCACCTCAAATTTTGTTGGCTTTTACCACTTGGCATGGGAGTTGGGTGCCCATTTTCCATGCTTGCCCATGGCCCTCTTGCTACGCGAGTTGATGGCATTCATAAGGCGGTCCTCTACACCATGATACCATGACTCTTGAATGAAATAGCAATAAGTGTTCTGCTTTATACAGTAAGTCAGATTTCTAAGGTATTTAAAGGCATAGGTCAAACATGCAACACATGGATAATTGCCTGTTATAATCCCTAGATTCATTTTGCTTATCAGTGTCCTTAATTTCTACTGCACTGCTAGAAGTTGCCACATTCTAATAATATGTGAGATGTGTCTCTCATGTAACTAAAGATGCACACATTTTCTGTTTGTAACACATTTTTACCAGTAACTTGTACAATGCTAATCTTTAAACATTCTATAATTGAGTGGACTTCATTCTTCCCATTTTTATTTATATCACTGTATCCCAACGTGTTTCGGGACTCCTTGACCCATCATGAGGAGCAAGTGTCACTAGCCAGGTGTGGTGGCTTAGTGGACTAATGCATCCACTGTAGGGCCTGTGTTCGACCTCATGGTCACAAGCTCCTATCCCGGCGGGTCCACTCAGCCTTTCATCCTTCTGAGGACGATTCAATGAGTTGGGCAACAATAAACATCTGTTATTCAGCGTCAAGATACCCTTGGGTGAATGTGCTCTTGACAAATATGTATGTTATGTTATGTTCATCATGTACACACTTGAAATCGAAACAAAACATAACCATAGGAAGAATATCAAGATCTTTAACCCTCTATATCCCAATAATCGAAAATTATTGACCAAGAGTTTCCACTTCTAGTTAGGAAAAAGAGGCAAAGATTATGCATTCTCCTCTTGCTTTGCTTTATTTTAACAGCAGCCAAGTTAATAAACACAGTGGCCATAGAGTTGTGGAAGAACAAACGATACATTCCAGAATTCTAACAAGAATGTCTCATCCCATAGTAGAAGGTCCGATAGCCCATCATCACTCATGAAGACCTATAAAGATGATCAACAGTATAGGCACCACCTCTTATTGCTGCAAGGACACTACCTTCTTGAGAACCGATATCATGGTTTCATTCCTGCTCAAAATAAAGAACTGAACCTCTATACTATAACATGGGTGGGGTAAAAAAATATATATATATATATTCACTGAAAAAACCATAGGTTTCAGCCACGTTATAGTTAGGAATTAGCATTTAAAAAACCTTTGAAATTCACTGAAAAAAACATAGGTTTCACACACGTTATAGTTATCTGGGCATTTCACTCATACAAAACCTTCGAAATTCCCCCGTTATAGTTAGTTCAGCTAACTATAACTCGCGCGACTGCAATGCACTGCTGATGACGTCACATATTACATAACTCATGACATGGTCAGTGACATCACTCATGACATCACTGATGACATCTCAAATGACATCACTGATGACATCATCCTTGTGAAAGAGTGGCAGACCTCCTCTCACCCTAATATAACCTTTGATACACAAATTCAAAAATGGAAACTACAATTTTGAAAAAAATGGAGATACCAATACCAATTACAACAACCTATTAGGTAATTCTAACATCTACATACACATGCACTCATTCACCAACAGTTCTATATCCCCTTAAGCGCTGCCGTCGGCCAACGGTTGTCACGAGCACTACCTCCCCAGTGCTGCGCACGACCGTTGGCCGACGGGCCAGCGCTCGTTATTCGAACGTTCAGCACTGGGTGCTGAACGTTCGACGCAGCTATGAGGTTAAAGTCACTCATACATGTACTGACTTATTATATGTACTCATACACCTATACATCCTGTTACACACTAATAGTCATCCATATAGTTACTCACATACATATTCACACATGCAAATAAACTATCAAACATCCATTTGTTTGCATATACAGCTATACAGCTATATTTGAGAGGTGGAATTTACTTCATCCCTCTCAGTCAGGTTTCAGGGTAGGCTATTCCACGGAGACGGCGCTCCTGAGAGCCACTGAGACCTTAAGAGCTGGGGCAGATGTAGGCCAAACTATGGCCCTGATCATGCTCGACCTAAGTGCGGCTTTTGACACCGTAGCACATTCCATTCTGCTGCGGTGTCTGAACGAAGCCGGGGTCGTTGGTCCTGCGCTGCGCTGGTTGCAGTCGTTCCTCACGGAAAGATGTTTCCAGGTACAGCAAGGGACATGTCGGTCAGTGGAGATGCCATTAGATCAGGGAGTGCCTCAGGGCTCAGCATTGAGCCCCACTCTTTTTAATCTTTATATGGCCTCCCTGGCGAAGGTGGTACAATCATTTGGGGTGGAATTGGTATCGTACGCCGACGACACCCAGCTGCTGATCTCCCTATCGCAGAACACCTCTAACACTCCAGCCAACTTTAAATCCTGCATGCAGGCATTGGCTGAGTGGATGGATTCCCATTGTCTAAAACTCAATGGCTCTAAAACAGAGGTGTTGGTGGTGGGGGGGAAAAGTGAAAACTGGTCAGCTGAGTGGTGGCCGGCGTGCCTGGGTCCTGTTCCCACACCCTGTGAGGAGGCCAAGAATTTAGGAATCTGGATGAATCCCTCTCTCTCATACGAGGGCCACATAAGGCGGTTGGTAGGCAAATGTTTCGGAGTCCTAAAGACCCTAAATAAAACCCTAGACCTCCTACCCATAGCGGCCAGAAAGACACTAACTCAAGCACTGGTGACCTCGCGGTTGGACTATGGAAACATACTGTTCCTAGGGGCAACCGAGGGGAGCCTAGGCCGCCTTCAGGTTATACAAAACTCCGCCGCCAGGCTGGTGCTAAGAAGACCTAGGAGAGCCAACTCGCAAAAGGCACTGGATGCGCTTCATTGGTTGCCTGTGAAGAAACGTGTGCTGTTTAAGTGCCTCCTCTTCTGTCACCGAATTGTCTGGGACAGGTCGCCCGATTACCTGAAGGATTTAGTCAATCGCTATGAACCGACCAGGACTCTCCGTTCGGAGGGTGCCGGACTGCTGATAGTCCCCAGGATAAGGAAGGCCAGATTAGGCGGGCGTTCCTTTGCGCTACATGCAGCTCAACAATGGAATAAACTTCCCCTTGTACTGAGACTGGAGAACAGTGAATCACGGTTCAGATCCCTACTTAAAACTCATCTATACACGGCTTAGAGCTAAGGACCTCATGTCATGCTGCTCACTGATGGCTTTAGCGCGGGGACACGCCGTGATGGCGTTACTGAGCGCTCTACAAGCTTTTATATTATTATTATTATTACACACACTACCACACTTACTTCTACGGAAACTTACACATACTTACTCTCTTAAACAATCAATTATAAAAACACATACTTATTTATACAGGAACTCTTCCAATCTCTCACTCTCACATATACTCAATTATATACATCAATACTCACATTTACTAGTTTAAAACATATGTAGTTACTCATGAATATACTATTGAGATAGTCATTCACTCACTAACCCATGCATACACACAATCATCCATGCATACAGTCTTCCACACATGCTGTCTTCAAAACACATACAGTGAGTCACTCATTCATGCATCTGTGTGCTAAGTAATATCCCCCACCGAACCATACAGACACTCATACTGATACTCAAAAAAACAGCTAACAACCCATATACACCCTCATGTAGCTACTCACCAACCCATGCAGCCACTTATACACAAAGTGAGACACAGATACACATATTTTAATATTTAAACATTACTCACTAATATATGTATTCACTAAGAGACACTTAATAAGTCAGTTAACCAATCAATTTTACAAAAAAAACATCCATTTAGACACTTATTTACCCATTTATTCTTCCATCAACCTTTAGATATACATATATAAAAAATATTTATTTTTCAGAAAGATATACATTCACTGGATGATGTCATCAGTGATGCCACTGACCATGTCATGAGTGATGTAATATGGGACGTCATCAGCAGTTCATTGCGGTCGCGCGAGTTATAGTTAGCTGAACTAACTATAACGGGGAAATTTCAAAGGTTTTGTATGAGTGAAATGTCCAGCTAACTATAACGTGTGTGAAACCTATGTTTTTTTCAGTGAATTTCAAAGGTTTTTTAAATGCTAATTCCTAACTATAACGTGGCTGAAACCTATGGTTTTTTCAGTGAATTTCTAAGGTTTTTTAAACGCTAATTCCTAACTATAACGTGTGTGAAACCTATGGTTTTTTCAGTGAATTTGCAATGTTTTTTAAATGCTAATTCCTAACTATAACGTGTGTGAAACCTATGGTTTTTTCAGTGAATTTCAAAGGTTTTTTAAATGCTAATTCCTAACTATAATGTGGCTGAAACCTATGGTTTTTTCAGTGAATTTCTAAGGTTTTTTAAATGCTAATTCCTAACTATAACGTGTGTGAAACCTATGGTTTTTTCAGTGAATTTCAAAGGTTTTTTAAATGCTAATTCCTAACTATAATGTGGCTGAAACCTATGTTTTTTTCAGTGAATTTCTAAGGTTTTTTAAATGCTAATTCCTAACTATAACGTGTGTGAAACCTATGTTTTTTTCAGTGAATTTGCAATGTTTTTTAAATGCTAATTCCTAACTATAACGTGTGTGAAACTTATGGTTTTTTCAGTGAATTTGCAAGGTTTTTTAAATGCTAATTCTTAACTATAACGTGTGTGAAACCTATGGTTTTTTCAGTGAATTTGCAAGGTTTTTAAAAAGCTAATTTCTAAGTATATCTGGTCTGAAACATATGGTTTTTTCAGTGAATTTCCAAAGTTTTTAACATGCCCATTACTGTATCAATTTTTATATTTTTTATATACTTATTTTTCACAACTGCCTTTGTATATTATAATAGATTGAGTGTATCCAGTAATATGCAATGGCACAGCTAATTTTTATGATTTGGTTAAAGTTGAACAGTATAGTCTATCTTCAATCAACAATAAACACTCAAATTTGTTATTTACCTTTTTTTGTGTGATTTTTTTCAACGTGCCCGCACCCGCAAATTTGTTCTTTTTATAAAAAAATGTGTTTTTTTACTTTTGGGGTCCTTCAGGGACCCCCTGAGAAAGCCTAGAGGGTCAGGGAGTCTCTACCCTGCCTCCTTTTCACGTTCTTCACTATTGTTTTTGACTGACTTCTGCCTCGAGGGTGCGCGCACCTCGCGATTTTTTTTTTTTTTTAATTGTTTTGCCTTTTGGGGTCCTTCAGGGACTCCCTGAGAAAGCCTAGGGGGTCAGGGAGTCTCTACCCTGCCTCCTTTTCACGTTCTCCACTATTGTTTTTGACTAACTTCTGCCTCATGGGTGCGCGCACTTCGCGATATTTTTTTTTTAAATGTTTTTTTTGCCCATCAGGATCTTTCAGGGACCCCCTGAGAAAGCCTAGGGGGTCAGGGAGTCTCTTTCCTGCCTTCTTTTCACGTTTTGAAACTTTTTTGAAAATCGGACAAAATGCCATTTTGAAGCGAGGGGCGTGCACCGTGCGCGCATGCGTGCGCACACGTTGCACGCACGTAAAGTCATGTGACTTGAAAACAACACTTTTGATTGGTTCATGGCAGTTTCTGTTCTAGAATCTTCAAACACCCCACCCACTTCCCTCACTATCGCTTTTACTTTGTTGGGAGAAGGTCCTGATCAGACATTGTGCTGCAATCTAATTCCAAGATGGCAGAACAGCAGTCTTCTTCGGATAGTGATGTGGAAACCTTTCTTGTGGAGCCTCCAATGGACAAGAAGAAAAATTCTTTCATATATTTTTTACAATCCCAGAGGGGCAAAAAAAAGTTAATGCCCCCAAAGTCATCTGTGGCAGTGTTTTATCTAGAGGAGACCCCAAAAAGAAATACTCTTTTAGCATCTATACATTAATAAGACATGTCAAGAACGTGCATTCAAAAAATTACGCACGTGCAGCAACTAGAGCCGCGGCCAGGGAGCTTCCACCTGCTGTACCGAGCACCTCTTCGGCAGTACAATCGCCAACTACAAGACAGCTGGACCTCCGTCCAAATTTTGCCAAAGTTCGTATTTCTTGTAATAAGTGCAATGAAATTATATGTTTTGGTGAGCAAAGTGTAGACTTGATCAACTTAAGAATCTCACAGCACGTATGCAGCCGCAAATAATTTTTTTCATTTTTTATTTTTGTTCCAGTCGAACAATTTTTTGTTACCTGTTTACTGTTTTTGTTTGAAGAAAAATCCCCCAAAAATATAAAATTGTTAAAAAAATAAAGTCAAAAAGACAAAAAAACAGTTCTTTTCAGAACTAACCTCACTTCTCAAAGAAGAGCTATATCTTTTATATACTGTGTCATACTTTTTTGGAATGAAAGTGTAGTGTATAAATGAATGACTAAAATGACTGGGGGAAAAGGAGGAAAGGACTGATGGAATGAGTGAGGGTAGTATGGTGAGTGAGAAAAGGGGAGTCAAAGAGTGACTGAAACAAGGGGACTAAGGGTAGGGGAGTGAGGTAAGTGGAAAGAAAGAGTAAGGGAAGGGCAGTAAGGAAAGAAAAGTGAGAGACGAGGAGTGAGAAAAGGGGAGCATGGAACAGAGACAGAGAAGGGGAGTAAGAGATGGAAAGGGAGAAGTAGAGCAGAGTGAAGGGAGTGAAGGTAAGAGAAGTGGAGTCACAGTGAGGGAAGGGGTATGAGGGTGAGGGAAGGGGGTAATGAAAAGTGAGAGATGGGGAGTGAGAGAGAGAAAAGTGGAGTGAGGGGATGGAGGAACTTAGAAAAGGGGAGTGAGAGAAGGGGAGTAAAGAAAGGAGTGACAGAAGGAGAGCGACAGGGAGTGAGGGAAAGGGAACGGGAAAGTGAAAGGGTGAAAAATACAGACAGGAGGAAGTGGAGTGGGGAAGGGTAGTGACGGTGAGTGAAGGACAGTGACACTTAGGAGAGGTGTATGAGGGTGAGTGAAGGGGAATGAGAGAGAAGGAAGGAGATTAAGAGAGAGGAAAAGGGACTGAGGGATAAAGTAGGAGTGAAGGAAAAATAAAGAGAGAGACAGGAAGGGTGAGGGAGAGACAGAGAGAGAGTGAGAGAGAAAGAGAGGGAGAGCGAGTGACTGAGAGGGAGTAAAGCGGTTACACTGAGTAAGACAGAGGGAGAGAGGCAGAGAGAAATGGAGTGAATGAGAGTGGGGGAGTAAAGGAACTTCATCATCTGACTCAGATGTGAAGTTTGTTGAAGAGCAGCCACGTGGTAAGAAGAACAAGGAGATAGAATGAAGTGCAGAGGAAGAAAGGTAGTGATGGTGAGTGAACAACAGTGACAGTTAGGGGAGTAGTATGAGGAAGAGGAAAGATGAGTGAGGGAGAAAAAAGAAAATTAAGACACAGGGAAAGTGAGTGAGGAATAGAAGAGGAGTGATAGAAATAGAGAGGATAGGAGTTTAAGGATGAGGGAGAGAGAAGGACAGAGTGAGAGAGAGGGAGAGGGAGAGCAAAGAAGTGAGAAGGAGTGAGCCAGTGAGACTGAGTGGCACAGAGGGAAACAAAAAGAGAAAAATGGATGAAAAAAAGTGAGGGAAGGAATAAGTGAAGGGGAGTAAGTGAGATGGAGTGAGGGAGTGAGGAAAGGGGAGTGAGTAAGGTGACTGAGAGAAAAGTACTGAGGGTGAGGGAAAGGCAGTAACAGTGAGAAAAGGGGTATGAGGGTGATGAAAGGGAATGAGAGAGAAGGAAGGAGATTAAGAGAGAGGAAAGAGGACTGAGGGATAAAGTAGAAGTGAAGGAAACAGAAAGAGAAAAACAGGAAGAGTTAGGGAGAGAGAGAGACAGAGATAGAGTGAGAGAGAGAGGGGGAGAGTGACTGACTGAGATGGAGTAAAGCGGTTACACTAAGTGAGACAGAGGGAGAGAGAGAGAGAGAAATGGAGTGAAGGAGAGTGTGGGACTAAAGGAATGAGAGTTAGCAAAAGTGAATGAGGAAAGAGGAGTAAGGGAAAGGGAGTGGCGGAAGGAGTGAGGGAAAGAGAGTGAGGGGGAGTGAGAGAAGTGGAGTGAGTGACAGAGAGTGAGGGATGATATGAAGGAAAAAGGGTAAGGGGAGATTGAGAAGAGACTGAGCGATACAGCAAGACAAGGGTAGTGATGGAGGAAGATAGGAAAGAGAAGTGAGGGACAGAGAGGGAAAATACAAAGTTGGACAAGGTGAGTGAGGATGAAGGAAGAGTACTGATAGTGAGAGAAGGAGTGTAAAGGTGAATGAAGAGGAGTAAGGAGAATGAGGAAAGGAGAGTACGGTGAAGAAAAGGAAGGTGAGTAAAAGAGAGTGAAGAAAGGGAATGAGAGATAGAGAAATAATAGTGTGATGAAAAGGTATTTTTTTTGTTTGTTATACTTACCTTATAAATAATGACAAGTTATTAGTACTTTTTATTATAAATATAGTATCTGTGGAAGACAAAAACAAATTGAGTTGTAATATATAATTCACAATACAAAAGAAGGTAGAAGTGAATGAAACAGAAAGGGAAAGAAAGGAAGGGTAAGGGAAGAGAGAAAAGGAAAGAGTTAGACAGTAAGAGAGGAGAGCAAGTGAGTGACAGGAAGTGAAATAGTTAGACTGAGTGAGACAGAGAGAGAGAGAAAAGGAGTGAAGGGGAGTGACAGACTAAAGGAATGAGAGTTAGCAAAAAGGAATGAGGAAAGGGGAATAAGGGAAGGGTATTTTCAGATGGAGTAAATGAAAGAGAGTGAGGGTGAGTAAGGGAATAGAAGCAAGAGAAAGGTATTGGGACTGATGCACAGTGAGGAGAACATGAAGTGGGGGAAAAGGACTCATATTAAATGAAGGGCAGTGACAGTGAGGGAAGGGATATAAGATTGAGGGAAAAGGAGTGATTGAAAAAGAAGCATATTTATAGAAAGAGAAAGAGAAAATAAAAGGAAAAGTAGTGAAGAGAGAGGAAAACAGTGAAAGAGACAAACAGAAGGAGAGTGAGGGAGTGTGAAGGAGTAAATCACTTATAGTGACAGACAGAGGAAGAGATTTAGAGACAGATGGAGGAAAGAAGAGTGAGGGAAGAAATAAAGGAAGAGAATTGAGCAAAAGGGAGTGAGGGAGTGAGAGAAGTGGAGTGAGTGAAGGTGAGTGAGGGTTGATGTGATTGAAATAGAGTAAGGGGGGATTGAGAAGAGACTAAACGATACAATAACACAAGGGTAGTGATGGAGGAACGTAGGAAAGAGAAGTGAGAGACAGACAGGGGAAAGACGGGGTTGGACAAGGTGAGTGACGGTGAAGAGAGTACTGATAGTCACAAAAAGACTATTAAACTGAATGAAGGGCAATAATTAGAATAAGAAAAGGAGAGTAAGATGAGTAGAGGAAGAAGAGTAAGAGAGCGATTAAAGAATAGGAAAGAGAAGTAAGAGATTGAATGAAAAATATTTTGTTTGTCATACTTTCCTTATAAATAATAACAACTTCATAGAATTCTTTTGTATAAATATAGTATCTGTGGAAGACAAGAAACAATGTAGTTATAATATATATTTCATAATACAAAAGAAAGTAGAAGTGTAAAAAAACAGAAAGGGAAAGAAAGGAACAATGAGGGAGAAACACAGAGGGAGAGAGGAACTGAGTAATGGAGTGAAAGGAGTGGGAGACTAAAGGAATGAGAGTTACCAAAAGGGATTGAGGAAACGGGAATAAGGGAAGGGAATTGACAGATGGAGTGAGCAAAAGAGTGTGAGTAAGAGTGAGGGAATGGGTGCAGGAGAGATGGAATGAGAGTGATGCAGAGAGAAGAGAACATGAAGTGGAGGAAGAAGACTTAGATTGAATGAAGGGCAGTGATAGTGAGGGAAGGGATATAAGAGTGAGGGAAGGGCAGTGATGGAAAAAGAAGCATATTAAGAGTACGGAAAAAGAAGTAAGTGAGAAAGAAGGATTTATGGAAAGAGAGAGAAAAGAAAAGGAAGATTGGTGGAGAGAGAGGGAGACAGTAAAAGAGACAAACAGACGGAGAGTGACGGACTGTGAAGGAGTAAATCAGTTACACTGACTGACACAGAGGACGAGAGTTAGAGACGAATGGAGAAAAGGGCAGTGAGCATAAGGGAGTGAGGAAGTGAAAAAAGTTGAGTGAGTGAAGGTCACTGAGTGATGATATGAAGGAAAGAGAGTAAGGAGGTAGTGAGAAGAGACTGATCGATACAGCAAGACAAGGGTAGTGATGGAGGAAGATAGGAAAGACAAGTGAGGGACAGACAGAGGAAAGAGGGAGTTGGACAAGATGAGTGAGGGTGAAGGAAGAGTACTGATGGTGAGAGAAGGAGTGTAAAGGTGAATGAAGGGGAGTAAGTAGAATGAGGGAAGAAGAGTAAGATGAGGAAAGGTAAAGAAGTAAGAGAGACAGTGAAGAAAGGATAGAGAGAAACAGAAGTAAGAAAGTGATGAAAAAGTATTTTTTGTTTGTCATACTTATCTTATAAATATAATATCTGTAGAAGAGAAGAAACAATTGAGTTATAATATATATTTCACAATACAAAATACAAAATAATTGGTACAATATGTTATTTGTTTTATTGCTGTTCTCAGAATATATTGAATTTCACTAAAAACAGTGACTTCAATACAACTCATCATATGACAGCGGGCAAAAAAAACACAATCAAAAAGATTGTTTTTAAAAAACCCATTCAACATTTTCATAAACAATGTAACAATTAGAAAAAAACATATCTTAAATGTCTTTTTCGAACAGTAATTTCTTACGTAAGTAAGGAATGTCAACAACAATCACAAAGTAACAAAACATTACTACTTCTTTCTTATACACTCTAAATAAAGTAATGTCCAAACATATGCTAATAACATTTACCTGAAATAGTCATTTTTTGTTTGAGATACTATTCCTCATGGCCAAATAGTATCTGTGAAATCCTTAGTTTGGGAGTTACTTAATAGTATTCTTAAGCATCCATTTCCCGACCTTCTGAAACAAAAGTGCCCACATCTTTTAGACCATCTAACAATGGTTATACCTCCACCCGATGCTATTTATCATGAACATAGAACCTGAAACAAATAGCATGCTATCAAAACCTCAACATCATCTGGTATGCCGCTCACACTCTGCTCATCCTTTATCTTACCAAAGAGCTGTATACCATTAAAAGAAACCTCTATATGTCACCAACATCTCCAACAAATCTAAAACACTCATGATCAACATTTCCTGTAATACTCAGATCACTCACTATGTGATACACTTACACTACCTCTATAACAAGTACAAGTTTTTTTATCTTGATCACCCTCACTTACAAAGTAATTCTCAACAGCAGATTAACCTTTTTTACAGCACTAATCTTCCTAGGTCAATTGTTTTCCCTAAAATTTGGGTTGTAAAAACACTAGATAAGAATTTGGTAAGTCAAAAGGCAAACGTTGTTTAAAAGTCAATTGAGTATCATTACAATGAGTCCAGCCTTTTGCACATTTTAAGTAACCTGTGTAATGTCCTGATGTTGTAGAAGAACCATCATGGAAAATAATTGCTACAGTTACAAAAGTTCTTCCTGAAATTGATATTTGAGAAGCCACAAACTTTTTAATTAAAGTTGTCAATTTTGTTCCATCAGGTCTGCTTCGTTGGAGCATTAAAATTACATACTGTCCATATCTTTGTATAAATAATGTTGATAACATTTCTGAGTTACATTGGGTACAGACCATGTTTTGATTCGCTTCTCTAACTAGATTATTAAAATTCACTGATATGCAGTCTGGTAATGTCAAATATATTAATCTTTCAGTGTCTATTTCAGTACTACTTGAAAACGAACAATTGTCACAGTCATGTTGCCATTTATTAGAAACACCAAAAATATTTTCAATATCTATACCTTCATCTTGCAATACAACAAGCATATACATAAGAAATTCCTGACAATCTTGCTGAATATTCTGTGAAAATTGATTTACTCCAGAACATATGTGTAAAACATTTCAAATATCAGAAACACTTTCTATTTTTGTTTTATCACTGCTACATTTCTCAAAGACAGAATTCAACAAACAACAAAATCTTTGATCCCGACTTTCAACAATCTGTTGTTGTAAAGATTGAAGAAAAAAAACAACATTAACCACTACATTAGCATAGCAGTTGACACCCGAACTGTTTTCAAACTGAAATCCAACAACCTCTTCAATACTATCCTTTTTATTTTTGCTTTCAATTTCTGGTTCATCTAGTTTTTTTCTTTTCTCTACAACCTCACTACAATTTTTCTCATATCTTCTTTTTCGACCTACCACAACCTTTTGAAATAAAGGATATTGAGGTCAATTTGGAGCATATTCTCTTCTTAACCTATTATACTCTTTCACACAATTTAGATCTGCACTAATCTTTGTCTCATCTAAATCAATCAAGTATAATCCAGATTAAGTTCTGACTCGAGATTAAGCAACATATGCCATACCATCCTTGAACACAGTACTTCCAATATTCACCAAAGCACTATCTACACTTAAACCTTGAGCTTTATGAATAGTCACTGCATATGCCAAACAAACAGGAAACTGTTTTCGCGGACATATAAATCTTTTACAAGCAAAATTCGAGCCGAACAACGACTCAATTGTTGTACTTCTTCAATTTCATCAAATTTGATTTTCAAAAATTCAATGTCATCTCTATTTGGGTAATTCACAAAATCAACAACATGACCCATTGCTCCATTTACTAAACCTCTTTCCACATGTAAATTACGTCGTAAAATTATCCGACAATTTAAACATGCATATAGATTCTTTTCTAAACCAGCCGTTTTAGATATTGATTTGTCTAAAGAATTCAATTTTGACTTCAACTTTTCTGACAAAATAATAGTAGCTCCTTCATGCTCTATTCTATTAATAGCTTCCAATTTTATAATTTCTTGATTTTCTAACTTTAACATTTTTTCATTGAAGATAGCTCATTCTTGCAGAGTTGGCATCAAGCATATCACTGATTTATTTTCTGCAATTTTTCTATATATATTCTCTGCACCAACATTTTCCTTTGGAAACAAATTTGAAAGTAATTGTGCCTGTAAAGCTTCTTTGCCATGTTCACTCACTTTTCCAATTCTTTTATCTTGAAGAATACTTTTATAATCAGCATCCTTTGCCTGTCTCATATTTTGAGTGAGTTCTGTATATTTGAAATATAACCATATATTAACTTTTCCAATGCTTCCCAGGCACTTTCTGGTATCTTCATGTGTAACGGTTTTAAACACTGATTGTCCTTTCACAGGAGTAAGCTGTAGTAGATCTACTAAAACGATGATGTGTTTGCCTCCAAATAACACATCATACTCTGTTTTAAGAATTTGTTGCATTCTTAAATGCACAAAGGCAAGCATTACATTTGATACCATGCTTACCTCATAAATAATGAGAAGTTTCATTTTTTTCAGGACTCTGGAAACTTCACAACAAGCTTCTCCAGATAGCTTGTGGTATTCTAATTTATTTTCGTGTTCTACTGGCAGCATCAATAAACGATGTAAAGTAATCCCTTTAATATTATGTGCTGACAACCCAGTTGGAGCGGTAACAACACAAGAGAGTGACGACACAGTTATTTTCTGTAGATAAGTTGCAATTGCTTTAATTAGAAAACTTTTTCCAGTTCCTGCTTCTCCACTCACGTACAGTCGGACAGGTTTAAATGATGTACATGAGCACTCTCTTTTCTCATGACATAAACCATGCTCAATCTGCTCTGTCACTTCATCATATATTTGTTTTTGCTCAACATTTAGTTGTTTTTCCAATTCTTTTAAGTTTATTACATCCTCCTGAGCTTGTTCCATTGCTCTTTCCACCTCATCCATGGCAGTGGCTGCTTCATTTTGGATAATTGGTCTTCCTAGTGGATCCTGACTCAACGAAGCAGAACTTTGACTGTCTTGAGAACTGTCTCTAGCAATCTCTGCTGCAATTGTAGCTTCTTGCTGTATTTCCTCGTTCAACATTTGTAGATAATTAGTATAAACAGGACATTCTATAGTATTTTTGGTGTCGTTGAATGAATCTTCATAACTGAGAAAATCTCCAAGTAGCTCCTCTCCTGCACGCCATGGCTTAAAGAGTTGCAAAAGAGCTAAATAGTAAAATTCAGGAGTTTCGCAACTCAGTTTTCGATGATTAATCAAATGTCCTTTTCTTTGTTTCACCAGCCATCTTTCAGATCCAATCACAGCATATACTCCTTTATTGATATCTTCTGTAATATTCCTCTTAAAAGTATAGCTTTGCAGTACTTCATAGAAACAAATGTTCTCAAGATGATTACTTCTATTTGGATAGTATGTATCCAACATATTTGTCTTCAAAATATCTGTACTGTTTGGTTCTTTCTCTGCTAAATACTCAATTTCTTGTACAGATTTCAAAACTCGGTTTCATGTTCTTGCAAGACCTAAACTCACCCAAATGATTGTTCTAGATTTGGCATATATACTTGCAGATGATAAGCGATCTGAACATTCATATGCTCCAATTTCTCGATGAGACAACATCTTCAAACTGTAGCTATACAATTTCTTACTTAGGCTCTTTTCATGAGTAATTTCCACCCACATTTTCTTTAGTTCTGTCTTTTCAGATTTCGTAATGTAAGATGTAACATATCTAGCCACAGCAATAGCATTGTCTGCAACATATTGAATATCCATGTTAGCATTCCACATGGACAAAATGACTGGGTTATAGTCATTTATGTATTTTGACTCTTCATTTCTCCTTAAGTTGTAGGTATTTTTCGGTGATTTTCTTGTGACAGTATGTCGCAAAGATGACATCAAATTGTTCACTCTTCCTCTTGATATTACTGGTCATGGAAATCCAAAACGACATTTTGTGTAGAACTTGTCCTTTGATTTGTACTTTCGACGACAGTATTTTTCACAACGATGGGTTTGAAACCGTAAGACTTGATGTTTTAAATTCTTTTATTCTGTACTTTTAGGAACAGCACATGTAGAATACTGTTCAATAAACTCATCACTGTGTCATCCGAATCTGTTCCAAATGTGAGGGCATCTTTGATCCATAGCAGCATATGTATGTGAGGAGCACCTCTTGCTTGATACTCCTTTCTCCAAAAGAAATCCAGAACCTCTCCAAGAGGAGGATTTTTTTTGTTTGTAATAAAAGACATCATAGCTTCAAATCTATGATTGAAATACCTGCAAACATTAACTGGATCCAAAGAGCACAGTTCACCAGGTGTCTTGTATTCTATATTTTCTATGTTTGCATTTGCCTCTCGAAGAAATTGAAGTAAATCTTCTCAAGCATACGCAGCACAGCTTAGAGTAAGGAACCATGTAGGAGTTCCTAAGTTTCTTAGCATATATTTCAATTCCCCATGATGACCATACCAATACTCGTTAGTACCACGCTGACATGCCATGAGATTAATTAGCTGAGATTCCAAAACAGTGTCTTTCTGTTGGACTTTATCCATAAAGTCCCTTGCCGAAACATTTTGCAGATGTACACCACTTTTTAGTATGTGGTTCACTACATAAGAAAGTCCAGACAAGTCACTCTCAAACAGAAGATGAAACAAATATGGAATACATTGGCGAAACCTTGGATCTTCTGCATATAATCTTGATGTCCGGTATTCAGATGCTGGTATCTGCACAGGTCGGTCATCATATCGTCCACCTTGACCTGTTGGAAATAACTGAGGAAAACAACGAGCTTCCAAGCTTTCTTCCCATACACTAATGGGACTTCCTTTTGCTTCTTTCATTTGGAATAACTCGATAGCATTCCCCATTACTTCTTTGGAATGCAGTGGATGAACACTATAATGTTCATAAATTTCTTCACTTCTGGACACATCCACTTTTTCAATTTGTTCAGCTGACAAATCACTGTCCTCTTCTACAGTTGTTTCCTCTTCTCCTACATATACATTTTTGAACTATTGATTGTTTTTTTACCAAATACAACGTTGCCTTTTTAACTTTCCTAACATCCACTAATTCTTGCCAGATTTTCTTACTCTTTGTAGGTACGCCATTAACCAGAATAACTAGAGGTTCCTCTTCCACATTTTCAACACCAATTGTTTCAATATTTTTCTTTAAATCTAGAAGCAAATATACAACTCTTTCCTTTAATCCTCTCTGTAAATCAGAAGGAGGCAATTTCCCTGTCTTGGGCTCCATACGAACAATAGCCTGAAATGGATGCACACATTGAATAAGAATAGACTCCTAGGTATTTAAATCCATCAGTTCTGAAGAAATATTTACCAACTCAAGATTATTATGTACAGCTCTAGCTGGCATTTTGTTATCATTTAATTTATTATAACAATATTTACAAATCCGTTGATCAGAACCCAAATCAAAACAATTCTCAACCAACAAATAAGTTGCAAATTCCTTCCACTCATTATTATTCTCCTTTTCACTTTTTAAATATAGATCAACTAACTTGGTCTGATTTTTATAATGAATTCTTCTACAACAAATACAAGAAAAATTGGGCCTTTCTCCTGAAATGACCTTAAACCTTGTAATTTCTTGGTCAAGATTTTCTGTACTAACATTTTGTACATTTTCTTCCACATTTCCTTCTATTACTGTATCAGTTTCTGCACTGTCCTCTTTTTCACAAAAGTAACTAACCTCAATTTCTTCACAAATGTTCTTTACATCTAATACAGATCTATGTAAAAGAGCACTGTTTAACTGTTTTAGCTTAAGTGCTGGACTTATTGCATAATACAACCTTCTCACTAATTTCCTCACTTCAGTATGATGCACAGCTAACATCCTAAAATGGTGAAAAACACTCTGGCATACTTTTTTAGAAAGACAAGCCAGAGAATGACTTTGCAAACCCGTTTTTTCTCTCACTCGGCAGGGGTCTAATTCTTGCAACATCTTAATCTTCTGTTTAATACTTTTCTTAGTATACTTACGTAAGAAATTGCGAAACAAATCAATTGAATCCTGTCGTACACTACAAATACTACTACAATTCCAAGTGTACACTGGAGCCTTAGGACGTCTCCCTAAAACTTCATCAGCTAACACCTCTTCTGCACTTCTTGGGACAATTTTCTCTTTTTCAACCGGACAACCGTCCTTCACCTCATATGCTGACTACTGGTGTCAACTGCATGCAACAAATCATTAGTCTGAAAGTAAGTCTCTTCATTAAAAAATGGCTCAGAACTTGAACAATGCTTCCATTCTCCAGAAAAAACATTGCAAAAATTAGTTCTATTAATTAGTCTTTCCCCCTTACTTTTCGCTTTCAAAAAATTGATTGCCTTGTCTAGTGTACGAAGTGTATTGATTACTAAAATAAACAATTTCTTTTTCAATTCAAAAGCCTGATCAACAATACTTTCTATTCTTTTTTTATGCTTATAAAAATCTGTTTTCCTTTTAGAAGTCTTTACATTTTTAAATAAATGTAATACAACTCTGTTATAAAACATTCTCTTGCGAATTTGAAGAAACTTATTTTTACGTCTATTACTATAGACAATTTTATTGCCACACACTTTTCCAACATTCTTCTTTTTAATCTGCTTTTTCTTTGTTCTTACAGATAATGTTTTTTATCTTTTCCACATTGTCCACACTTTTTTTTCTTTCAGTTAATTTCCTTATAAAATCCTTTGTTGTCTTACCAGAAGCATTCTTCTTTTTCTCTGTACAATGTTGTTTAGATAAATCTTGTAATTGTGTTTTCTTGGAAATGTAAGCCTGTTTATATTTTCTTCTTGGCATCCTTTGTAGGCATGTTGGTTTGTCTTTCTGTAGATAATAACAAGCTATTGTGAAGAAAAAAAAGCATGTTATAGACCACTACTAACATACTACATAGCAATTAGAACAACTATATGATGTAAACACTGGTTTACTTCATAAGAAAGTTTAAGGTACAGCAACAGTGTTTGAACAGAGTAGGAAATCATGCAGTGAGTGATGTTTCTGACTTTATGGCAGTGCAGTGGTGTTTCAACATTATAGGGGAATTTGCTGAGAATGTTGTTTCAGGGTTTAGAACAGTGCAGTGTTTTTAGGCAGTGTAGGGGGTCATGATGGGATTGATATTTCTGACTTTAGAGCAATACAGTTGTGTGTACGCAGTGTATGGTGTATGGTATCAAGCAAGGCCTACGAGTAAAAAGCACTGGATGTCGTAAAGTCTAACTCACTTCATGAGTACATGTTTTCCCATGTCTTAAAACACATACACCGAGCAAGTGATTCTGACACAATATTTAAAAAAACACACTCACTTGCATTCTAAATGAAAAAAGATAGAAATATGCCTTGAAATTCACTGAATTGATTACTACATGTTACAAAAAGAGTTAGTATGGTATTTCTACAGCACAGCCAGGATCTTCAGTACACAGCATAGAGACCATTTGCAAATTAAGAGGCCTGACAGACGTACTGCATAGCAGTTTCTAGTACTACATATCCTAAACCCTGACTCACTTCATCAGAACATGTATTCTCATATTTTTAAACACATCAACAAACCAAAATATTACAATAGTACAAAAAGACTCACTCGAATAATTTGTAATTCTAAATCAAAAATGTATTCATCAAACATTTCATACTCCAATAAAACCTCCAACATCACTTCATCTGATATTTCATTAACATTGTCCTCAATTTCCAAATTTGCATCTTGAAATTCAATTTCTTTCACTGCTTCTAATAACTCAATGTCCAAACTTTGTTCAAAGAAAACTCCATTTTCTTCATCAATGTCCTCTCCAAAAGGTCCATTAAAGTCCTCTATTACTTCATACGAAATGTCAAATTGGACTGCAAAGTTCTCCTGATTCTGATCCATTTTATATATATGATAATTTTGCTGGACCTTGCAAAAAAATATAAACACTTAATTATATAATTTTCACTAATAGATAATACCAAACTACCTTTATCAATATCATAAGTACATGTATTCCCATATTTTTAAACACAACAACTACACAAATTATTCTGCAACATTCTTCTAAAATGAAAACTGACTCACACTGTGATCTTAAACAGATAACACTATCCCTTCCAATTCAGTAAAATGATTACTACACAGTCTTGCTGGGAATATTCTTTTACGGTTTACAACACTGCAGTTATGTTGCAAGAGTTTAGAATATTTTTCTAGGAATGGAGTTTCAGGGTTTAGTACAATGAAGTGAACTTCAAGCAGTGTAGTGAGTCAAGGCGGGACTGAGAATGTACAAATGAAAATTCACTGAAATGATTACTAAATGCTACAGACACAGTTGCTTTTGCATTTCAACAGCACACCCAGCATCTAAATTGCACAGCATAAACACAATTTGAAAATTAAGAGGCCTGAAACACATACTGCATAGGACTTTCTACAACTACATCACCTAAATCATGACTCAGTTCATGATTTAGGTGATTTAGCACACAGAGGGAGAGCAAGTACAAACAGAGACAAAATGGTTCAGGCAGAAGGTGCGAGACTACAGGCAGAGAAGGAAATGATTTAACATGGTAGCACTGTGTAATACACACCAGCAGCCATATCATAATAGGCCTCTAGAGATGCACATGAGAAGGTGCAGGCAGAGGGTACAGCCAGAGGGAAAGGGGTGGTGCAGACAGAAAATGAGATACTGCAGGCAGACAGTAAACTGGTACGATCAGAGGATATTTGGTGCAGGCCTGTATGCAGAGAAACATATGGTGCAGTCAGAGAAAAGATGGTGCAGACAGAGGGTAAGATGATTCAAGCAGAAACACAGATAGTGGAAGCACACACAGACATGGTACACACAGAGGATAAAATTGTATAACAGAGAAGAAATGCTGGAAATGGTGAGACAAATGCTACATGCAGAGGCTAATTGGAGCACACAGAGGGGGAGATAGTGAAGACAGAGATAAAATGGTACACACAGAGGGTGCGAGACTACAGGCAGAGAAGGAAAAGATTTAACATGTAAGCGCTGTCTAATACACACCAGCAGCCATATCATAATAGGCCTCTGCAAATGCACATGAGAGGGTGCAGGCAGTGGGAGAGGGTTAGTGCAGACAGAAAATGAGATAGTGCAGGCAGAGAGTAAACTGGTACAATCAGAGGATAGATGGTGCAGGTCTATAGGCAAAGAGAGAGATGGTGCAGTCAGAGAAAAGGTGGTGCAGAGAAAGGGTGAGATGGTTCAAGCAGAAACACAGATAGTGCAAGCAGACAAAGACATGGTACACACAGAGGATTAAATGGTACAACAGAGAAGAAATGCTGGAAACAGTGAGAGAAATGTTACATGCAGAGGCTAATTGGAGCACACAGAGAGGGAGATAGTGAAGACAGAGATAAAATGGTACACACAGAGGGTGCGAGACTACAGGCAGAGAAGGAAAAGATTTAACATGTAAGCGCTGTCTAATACTCACCAGCAGCCATATCATAACAGGCCTCTGCAGATGCACATGAGAGGGTGCAGGCAGTGGGAGAGGGTTGGTTCAGACAGAAAATGAGATAGTGCAGGCAGAGAGTAAACTGGTACAATCAGAGGATAGATGGTGCAGGGCTATAGGCAAAGAGAGAGATGGTGCAGTCAGAGAAAAGGTGGTGCAGAGAAAGGGTGAGATGGTTCAAGCAGAAACACAGATAGTGCAAGCAGACACAGACATGGTACACACAGAGGATTAAATGGTACAACAGAGAAGAAATGCTGGAAACAGTGAGAGAAATGTTACATGCAGAGGCTAATTGGAGCACACAGAGGGGGAGATAGTGAAGACAGAGATGAAATGGTACACACAGAGGGTGCGAGACTACAGGCAGAGAAGGAAAAGATTTAACATGTAAGCGCTGTCTAATACACACCAGCAGCCATATCATAACAGGCCTCTGCAGATGCACATGAGAGGGTGCAGGCAGTGGGAGAGGGTTGGTGCAGACAGAAAATGAGATAGTGCAGGCAGAGAGTAAACTGGTACAATCAGAGGATAGATGGTACAGGGCTGCAGGCAGAGGGAGAGATGGTGCAGTCAGAGAAAAGGTGGTTCAGAGAAAGGGTGAGATGGTTCAAGCAGAAACACAGATAGTGCAAGCAGACACAGACATGGTACACACAGAGGATTACATGGTACAACAGAGAAGAAATGCTGGAAACAGTGAGAGAAATGTTACATGCAGAGGCTAATTGGAGCACACAGAGGGGGAGATAGTGAAGACAGAGATAAAATGGTACACACAGGGGGTGCGAGGCTACAGGCAGAGAAGGAACGGATTTAACATGTAAGCGCTGTCTAATACACACCAGCAGCCATATCATAATAGGCCTCTGCAGATGCACATGAGAGGGTGCAGGCAGTGGGAGAGGGTTGGTGCAGACAGAAAATTAGATAGTGCAGGCAGAGAGTAAACTGGTACAATCAGATGATAGATGGTGCAGGGCTACAGGCAGAGGGAGAGATGGTGCAGTCAGAGAAAAGGTGGTGCAGAGAAAGGGTGAGATGGTTCAAGCAGAAACACAGATAGTGCAAGCAGACACAGACATGGTACACACAGAGGATTAAATGGTACAACAGAGAAGAAATGCTGGAAACAGTGAGAGAAATGTTACATGCAGAGGCTAATTGGAGCACACAGAGGTGAAGACAGAGATAAAATGGTACACACAGAGGGTGCGAGACTACAGGCAGAGAAGGAAAACATTTAACATGTAAACGCTGTCTAATACACACCAGCAGCCATATCATAATAGGCGTCTGCAGATGCACATGAGAGGGTGCAGGCATAGGGTGCAGCCAGAGGGAGAGGGATGGTGCAGACAGAAAATACATTGCCAATTTACAGCACTATTTCTATACCAGCATTTAATCAAAACATGAGACACAATATCAAAATAAAGAGTACCCTATAAGCAGAGAGATGGAAACTATGAGGAGACACACATGGCATTATCGAAAAATGTGCAAATATATTTCTTTAATTTACACAGACACTCGGTGTGATCTTAGTCAAAATTGTTAAATCCATACATTTCACCAAAACACATTTACCACACGAAAAAGTTTAAGAGACAGAACACAGCCTATCTATTTGAACACTACAGCACAGTGCAGAAACCTGAGTCATTTTCAAAATACATTTCCAATTTGCAGCATTACTTTTTTGCCAGCATTACATCCAAACATGAGACACAATATCAGAAGAAAGAAGACAGTATAAGCAGAGAGAGGTAGACTGTGAGGAGAGACAGGGGAGATTATAGAAAAAGGTGCAAATATAATTCTTTAATTTACACAGACACTCAGTGTGATCCTGGACAAAAAGTATAAAACCATACATTTTACCAAAACACATTTACCACACAAAAAGGTTTAAGATACAGAACACAGCCTATCTATTTGAGCACTACAATACAGTGCAGAAACCTGAGTCATTTTCAAAATACATATCCTATTTACAGCATTACTTTTTTGCCAGCATTACATCCAAACATGAGACACAATATCAGAAGAAAGAAGACAGTATAAGCAGAGAGAAGTAGACTGTGAGGAGACACAGGTGAGATTATAGAAAAAGGTGCAAATATATTTCTTTAATTTACACAGACACTCAGTGTGCTCCTGGACAAAAAATTTAAAACCATACATTATACCAAAACACATTTATCACACAAAAACGTTTAAGAGACTACATTACAGTGCAGAAACCTGAGTCCTTTTCAAAATACATATACAATTTGCAGCATTACATTTTTTCCAGCATTACATCCAAATATGAGACTCTCACTGTGACCTTAGACACGTAACAAAAATCCTTGCCATTCAGTCAAATGATTACTACAGTGAAGGGGGTCTTGCTAGTAGTGTTGTATAAAGAGAGCAAGGGTGAGGAAGAGAGAAGGAGGGAGACAATGAGAGGGAAGAAATAAACAAAAGGAAGTAAATCAGATGGAGAGAAGGAGTTAGAAAACAGGAGTAAAGGAAAGGGATAATAACAGTGAGGAAAAAGATATGAGGGTAAGGAAAGGAGAGTGATAGAAAAAAAACATATTAAGAAAAAGGATAAAGGAGTAAGTGAAACAGAAGGATTTATAGAAAAAGAGAGGAAGGAAAAAGAACTGTGGTGGAGAGAAAGGAAGACAGTGAGAGAGAATGAAAGAGAGGGAAAGTGAGTAACTTCCACATTCCAACACATGTTTATTATTAACTTACAGTGCACAACATATATCCCCTTACAAATTAATAACTCACCTTTAAAAATGCTTTTGAAGATTTAGAACAGTGTCAATCACACACCAGATTTTCTTAAGCAGAATCTCTGAAATGTACCTCAGACACTGCAACCACAAAATGGCCCTGATTCCCTCTCATTTTTCACACATATCCCTGTACATAACCAATTAAATTTCTTCCCACAGAAATTTAAAACCAAACTAACATTGTAATTGGTTGTACATTTCAACACTATCAACCTTGCCCCACTGCTCTCTCTGCCTGTTACCATGGTAACTCTCCATAGAACACCTAACTGAACTCAAAAGGTAAAAAGTTCATCTCTCAATGTTGCAAACCAAAGCAGCAAATGTGTTTGACTTCTCAATATTCCAGCTTATCCTGTGCAATGTTCTTTTCAATGACTTTTTCTAAACCAATAGTATTATTATTTCTTTAAAAAAAACAGTAGTATGCACCCTAGTTTTCAATGTTAAATTATCAGAAACCACCAATCATTTCTTGTTTTTCAAGTGCACTGAATCTCAACCACATTTTTTTCTAAACTCCTATTTTTCAAACTGCCATTTCATCTCCAGAGCCCATCTGAGTACAACCAGATCTGCCTTCAAGATGCTTAGAGTATGGATTGTAGGACATAGCTATATTTTCTGGAGTGAAAGGTATGCAGCAAATAGAGGCTTTCTCAACCTTGATTTACCAAAGTGGATATGATGTGGATTGGCCAGAGAGGATTGAGATGTCACCAATTGATGCCATTGGTAAAATCCTTTATGCATCTCCCACACCCTGACCTCATAATTGTGCACTGTGGTGGCAATGACCCAGGCACTTTGACAGGGGTAGGTCTGGAAATGCTTTTAAAGGACACCTTTGGGCAATTGATGTCACTTTTTCCACAAACTGCCTGGGTATATTCTAATATATTCAAAAAGGCAAAAATGGAACTGGTGCAACCAATATTGTCCGCAGATTGAGAAAGCAAGGAAACATGTGAATAAGTCTGTTTCTGCTTTCCTCAGAGACTATGGTATGGGATCTATATACCACAACAACTTGCGTTACAACATGCAAGGCATCTATAGGAGAGATGGTGTACATTTCACAGA
Organism: Lissotriton helveticus; assembly: GCF_964261635.1. Lineage (NCBI taxonomy): Eukaryota > Metazoa > Chordata > Amphibia > Caudata > Salamandridae > Lissotriton > Lissotriton helveticus. Next base: position 445,265,669 of record NC_136072.1, on the reverse strand, counting down.
TGAGGGGAACAGAGTCTTCATTTTAAACTTTAGACTCTGCATTGGTACTTACTTGTAGGTACAAAAAACACTCAATGAACACAACGGCTCTTTCTAGAGCCACCCAACATCTAAACACACAAACTTGTTATTTTAATGTATTTTTTTCCTTTTTTTTTCTGACGTGCGCGCACCTTGCGCCCACCTCGCGCCCAACTCGCAAATTTGAAATTAAAAAAAAAAAGGGGGTTTTGCCCTTCGGAGTCCTTCAGGGACTCCCTGAGAAGGCATAGGGGGTCAGTGAGACTCTACCCTGCCTCCTTTTCGACATTCTCCGCTTTCGTTTTACACTCTCTTCTGAAACTACACAAAATGACGGCTGAAGGGTGCACGCAACGTGCGCGCACCTCGCGATTTAAAAAAAAAAAAAAACATTTCTTTTTTTGGCCTTCAAGGACCCCCTGAGAACACCTAGGGGGTCAGGGACTCTCTACCCTACCCCCTTTTCACGCTTTCCACTTTTGGCCTCTGCCTCGGACAAAAAATGGCGGCCAACACCTCCTGATTTTGACCGATTGGAATGTTGACAGACGTCTAACAGCAAATCAGAATTCCGCTCGCGCACACATGGTGCGCGCACGGTGCGCGGTTATAGATATTTAAATTTTTTCAATTTCGATTTTCTCAACAACTACTGGAGGGATTTACACCATTTAAACAAAAGGGTGATCTGCGAATCAGACTCTACCATTTTGCCAAATTTCTTGTAATTCCGTTTATCCGTTCGGGCTGTAACCGTGTCTAATCGTCCTATGGAAAACACGTTTTGGGACCCCCCTTTTTTCTCAGCCCCCACTTCACGAATCCCCCCAAAACTTTCAGGGAAGGAGCGGAGCGGAGCGGGCCATCTTCTTTGAGAAATTCACAAAGATTCATCAACCGGCGCCAAAGTTATTCCCAATAGAATGTTGCGGATTTCCTATGGAAACTAAGTCCTAACTATAACTACCTACTGACGACCACCAGTAGGTTATATATATATCTATACTACTATTATAAAGCGAGAACTGGGAACCTTTGAGGCGCATAAACTCCAGAAGTACACCATCAATCACAACACCCAATACAGCGTTGGAAAGGGGAGGTCCAGGAGATGGACATAGGCTATACATTTCTACAACATATACATTACGAAGGGCAAACAACATTCCAGAGAAAGTAGTTCCTTGTGGGTGTTGTTCTCAATGTGGGTGGTAACATTGGCAGAGGGGCATGTCCCATTCACTCGGTTTCAAGCACTCAAGCACACACACAACAACAGATTCTGCAACCGCACACAAGCACACAATAAACACCGTTTTATGCACGTCCACTTCAGGACATAATCATCGTTTATGCACGTCCACTTCAGGACATAATCATCGTTTTTCTAATATGTGCAAACAATAGACACCGTTTTATGCACGTCCACTTCAGGGCATAAACATCGTAAAATGTGCAAAATCGCAAAATCGAAATGTGCATTCCGAAAGCTTACTACTCACTGAGTCCGCAGGGTTCCAAACCAACATAAACAAAGGGGCGCGGCTTCGGGACGAAAAGGGCCGGTAATACAAGACGATCAATGATGGCCAAGCCTCACAAGCATCCAATCGCGCAACACTATTGCCCGCGCCTCACAGCAAACAACCTTAAACAACCATCCAATCGCGGCAACAAGCATTCCAGCAAACAACCAATGGCTCCACACACATTACACAAATACCCAATCACGCAAGCACCGCGCCTTCCAGCAAACAACCAATGGCACCACACACATTACACAAATAACCAATCACGCAAGCAATCACGCAAGTAACACATTCATTTTAAAGAAATTTCAGAAAAACATTCAGGCATTGGTCCAACACGCACGTGATTCCTAGGAGCATTATTGCTGTCGGGGCCACTAACGCGGGCAAACAACAGAGCAATACATTTTCTCACACGCAACGAAAAAATTGCACCGCGATTTAAACAAGCCATTGAGGCATCATGTACGCTCTTCAAACGCCAATTCCGTAGTCGCGCACTGTTGTTCAAAGGGGATACACAGGAGGCGGCCAGGTACATCATAACGGAAAACAACCCTCTTTGGCCACGGACATAATAACGGAGAACAAGCCTCTTTCCCATTCTACAACGAGGCATCATGTTCGCTCTTTAAACGCGATTGCCGTACTCGCGCACTGTTGTTGGAAGGGGCTGCACAGGGGGCGGCCAGGGAAATAATCACGGACAATTATAACAAGCCTCAAACCCATTACACAAAGAGGCATGATGGACATTAATTGACCGTCTAACGTTCTTGCAGGGAGAACCAAACACAGAAACTCACAGCAGTAAATCAAATTTATTCTACGTCCACAATCAAATGAAACCAAAAATGTTGTGTACCGAGAAATATTAAAAGCTTTATAATATTTTTTCACATATTACTTTTCTCCCCCGGACGACGTCGAGACGGGCTGCTAGTATATATATATATATATATATATATATATATATATATTCACTGAAAAAACCATAGGTTATAAACCATATATAGTTAGGAATTAGCATTTAAAAAACCTTACTTTACTCACACAAAACCATTGAAATTCCATATATAGTTAGTTGTACTAACTATATATCGCGCACCCGCAATCCACTGCTGATCATGTCACATATTACATCATTCATGACATGGTCAGTGACATCACTGATGACATCACTGATGCCATCTCAAATGACATCACTGATGACATCTCAAATGACATCACTGATGACATCACTGATGACATCTCATTTGACATTACTGATCACATCACTGATGACATCATTCATGTGATAATACGATGAACCTCTTCAGACTCTAATATAACCTTAGATACACTCAGTGTAAACACAGACTCACAGATTGTCACTCATCCATGAAGTTACACACACACCTAGTCAGTCATGCAAACAATCAATCACACCTCCATTTCCTTAACTATACAGTTAAACACACCTTACTTATTCAAACATATACTAAAACATATTTACTCACTTATACAATCCTGGATACAAGTTCACAATGATCCATACAGCCACTCACACATTCACTGGCTCTTATGCACAGTTATTTATATATGTCAACTCTCACATGTACTGTATTTTACATATGTACTTACTTTGACATGTAGCACTGAGATATCTATTCACTCACCAATACAGTCATGCACACAGTCAACCGCCCATACAGCTGTTTCCACATGCACTTTTGAACCCATACATCTATGCAGAGAGTCATACACCTCCCAGCCACCCATACACACTCTCAGTCTCCCATACAAATACTTGGGCAACCAATCAATAACCCATATAGTTAATCATATAGCTACTGATCAACACATGCAGCAGTTTACAGAACAACAGACATAATGATGCACAAATTAAGACAGTTTAGTCACTAACCCATGCACTCAGTGAGACACATTTAATCACTCACTCATACAGTCAGTCATGCACCTACTAAATCCTTTGTTCAGACACTTCTACATCCACTCATTCTTCAATATGTAAGACATATTTTAACTTTACAGAAACATACAGTCACTGGATGTTGTCATCAGTGATGTCATCAGTGATGTCATTTGAGATGTCATCAGTGATGTCATCAGTGATGTCATTTGAGATGTCATCAGTGATGTCATCAGTGATGTCACTGACCATGTCATGAATGATGTAATATGTGACATGATCAGCAGTGGATTGCGGGTGCGCGATATATAGTTAGTACAACTAACTATATATGGAATTTCAATGGTTTTGTGTGAGTAAAGTAAGGTTTTTTAAATGCTAATTCCTAACTATATATGGTTTATAACCTATGGTTTTTTCAGTGAATTTTCAAGGTTTTGTAAATGCTAATTCCTAACTATATATGGTCTATAACCTATGGTTTTTTCAGTGAATATATATATATCTATATATATATATATATATATATATATATATCTATATATATATATATATATATATATATATATATATATATTACCTACTGGCGGTCGCCAGTAGGTATATATAGTTAGGATTTTTTCTCTATGGGATTTTTGAAAATTCTATGTCTAATAACTTTGGCGTTTGTGGGCGGAATTGGCTGAAATTTTCAGGAAAATGGAACATTTTGTTTCTGAGCAGCCCCTGAAAATTTGGGGGGGGTTCGTCAAGGGGGGGCCGAGAAAAAAGGGGGGTCCCAAAACGTGTTTTTAACATTGAGTTTTCCATAGGGCGGTTGGCCTCACTTTTAGCCCGAACGGCTGAATGGATTTGCACGAAACTTGGCAAAATTGTAGGGACTGGTAGCCCGATGTGCCTTTTGTAGGTCTCAATATATGTGCTTCAGTGGATTTTGAGAAATTAACGTTCAAAAAAAGATATATATCTGTAACAGCGGACCGGGAAGCGCTCCGGTTCGCGGACTTTTCGCGCAACGGAGCTTTGTGAAGCGAAGCTGATTGGTTCTCCGGTGTCTGTAAACATTCCAAACAGTCCGTAGCGGCCGCCATCTTGTCTCTCGGTAGGATCGACAGACAAGAGGAGGCCAAAGCGAAGGGGCAAATGACCATAAGGGGGCATAGTAGATCCTCGCTGACCCCCTAGGTTTGATGTGGAGGTTTTAAAAGGGCCCCGCGGGGCAAAAAAAAAAAATAATAATAATAATCGAACGGCTGAATGGATTTGCACGAAACTTGGCAAAATATTAGGGACTGGTAGCCCGATGTGCCTTTGCTAGGTCTCAATATATGTGCTCCAGTGGATTTTGAGAAATTAACGTTCAAAAAAAGATATATATCTGTAACAGCGCTCCGCTTCGCGTACTTTTCGTGTTACGGAGCTTTGCGAAGCTGATTGGTTCTCCGGCGTCTGTCAACATTCCAAACAGTCCGTAGCGGCCGCCATCTTGTCTCTCGGTAGGATTGAGAGACAAGAGGAGGCCAAAGCGAAGGGGCAAATGACCATAAGGGGGCATAGTAGATTCTTCCTGACCTCTTAGGTTTGATGTACCATTTTGCCAAGTTTGGTGTAATTCCGTTCAGCCATTCAGGCTGTAGACGTATGTAAATGTCCTATGGAAAATTGCATGGGGAAAACACATTTGAAAGTGTTGAAATTTAGAACCAATTAAAATGTTACTTTGGTTTTGTATTTGTGTGTGATGAAAGTTAATTGGTTATGTATATATGTCAAATGAGAGGAAACCACAGCCATTTTGTGATACTACTGTCTGAGGTACATTTGTGAGGAATTGTTGGTGGTGAATTTCTGGTGTTTGATTTACACAGTACTAACACTTTTCCTACTTTTAAAAAGGTGAGTTGTTAATTTGTAAGGGGAACTATGTTGTACACTTGAAGATAATTTGAAAAATGTTTTCTGTTATTTATTTGCAGTCCTTCTGTTATACTAAATACTTGATAAAGTTAGTTTTATATTATGTATTACTAAAAACGATAAATGAAAGTGATTATTTTTTTCTGCAATTTACAGCAAGCAATTTCAAAATAAATGGCTCACAATGAAGAGACCGTGGCAATTTCTTTGTAAGGGGAACTATGTTGTACACTTGAAGATAATTTGAAAAATGTTTTCTGTTATTTATTAGCAGTCCTTCTGTTATACTAAATACTTGATAAAGTTAGTTTTATATTATGTATTACTAAAAACGATAAATGAAAGTGATTATTTTTTTCTGCAATTTACAGCAAGCAATTTCAAAATAAAATGGCTCACAATGAAGAGACCGTGGCAATTTCTTTTGAATTGTCCACTACATTGATTGAAATTGAGAGCACCAATAATGAAATATTGTCACAAGGAGGAGATGACTTGTATGATTCCATTAGATTGATTGAAATGGACAGCACCAATATTGAAATATTGTCACAAGGAGATGACTTGAATGATTCCACTACATTGATTGAAATTGAGAGCACCAATAATGAAATATTGTCACAAGGAGGAGATGACTTGTATGATTCCATTAGATTGATTGAAATGGACAGCACCAATAATGAAATATTGTCACAAGGAGGAGATGACTTGAATGATTCCACTACATTGATTGAAATTGAGAGCACCAATAATGAAATATTGTCACGAGGAGATGACTTGAATGATTCCACTACATTGATTGAAATTGACAGCACCAATAATGAAATATTGTCACAAGGAGGAGATGACTTGAATGATTTTTTTGATCAATCTGTTGATGGCGAATTTATCGAATGTTTGGAGGCCATAGAGTTAGAAGAATTATCATTGCAGACTTTTCATGAGGAAATTGCTGATGAGGACATGGTACTAGTTCTTTCAAATTTAGAAAATTCTGAAGAATAAATTTATATTTAGAAATCAAAAATTGTTTGAGACATTATTCATTTTTATTTTTAATTTATGAGGTTGTAGCGAAGTGATTGTAGTATAAAATGAGACTTATAGTATAGAGTGCAACATTTTTATGTTACATGGTAAGTTTACACATATTTACTTCCCTTCTGCCACTATATTATCTCCAATGTGTATTTGACATCTCTTCTTCATCTCCGGCCTCCTTTCTCTCACTGTGTGTCTCCGATGCATCTTATCGCTGCTATTTTGTGTAATTACAGAAGAGAGTAAAATAAAATAGTTCGGAACGTGAAAAGGGGGCAAAGTAGAGTACCCCTCACCCCCTAGGCCTTTTTAGGCGGTCCCAAAAGGATCAGTTTCTGCTTTCCTGAGAGATTATGGTATGAGTTCCATATACCACAATAATTTGCATTACAACATGCAAGATATCTATCTCCTATTACCAACTTTTGGAGATATTCGCGCTAAGCGCGAATATCTCCAAAAAGTAACACCTGCCCTGAGCAGTTCTTAGCCATGTTATCCAATGGGAGGTGGATAACATGGCTAAGAGCATTAGCTCGGTAATGCATGAATATCGCTGACTTTTTAGCGATATTCATGCATTGCGGCCGTTTATTATCGTATTTGCGATAAACCTTGATAATAGCAAGGTTTATCTTCGATAATTTCTGACGATGCTTAGCGGTAAAAAAATTCGTTGGTAAGCATCGTTAGCGATAAATATCGCTTAACTTTGGTAATATGCACCAACGTCTGTTAACGTTCGATTGGAAGGAAATGAGGAAGTGTTGAAAAACATTGTCTGCGCCATCTTGCCTTTTTTGAAATGCCACACTTTTGTCGTGCACGGCAGCCATTTTAGATGCCTTGAGCAGACCCACTCTCTGCACGCTGTCGATTCGTAGCATGGCTCCCCACCCTCGCAAGCATCTTCCCAAGGCACTGGTCACCCCCGCTCTCTGTCTTATGCATCGGCAATAAACCTCCCCCCATCTGCGCTGGTCTTCCCTGAAAATCACACTCTGTGCCCGCCCGACACCTCCCTTTCGCCCTATTCACTACCGCACCCTCTGACACTCCTCTTCCTCTGTGTCCGATTGTCCAGGCTATCACCTAGCCCTGCAGATGTAGTTTATGGCCCCAGCTGTAAAGAATCACCCCTCTTCAAAGGAGTTATAGTAGATCAAGGCCCACACCCGATGAGATCCGTCACACCACACGTGTTCCTACTATCTGAAAACCATCCTGTATTGTGATTGGGGAGGGGACCGAGCCTGAAGCGGAAGATTCCAGGAATGACTCTTTGTACATCAAAGTTTTTACAATTATGTGTCACATTAAAAATATATAGCACTCCAACAAAGTAGTAGGAATATAAAACTTTAATAACATATAAATATATACAACAAAACAAAAACAGTAAAAACATTTAAACAACGAAGAGACCGTGGCAATTTCTTTTGAATTCCTGATGAGGACATGTTACTAGTTCTTTCAAATTATGAAAATTCAGAAGATGTTGCCTGGGGGTGGGTCGTCAGTAGCAGTCTGTTGTGCGAATAGTTCCAAGGCAGCAGAACGCGCTGAAATCTAGATGGCACGAAAGTGATGTCTAGTAAGTTGCCGCCCAGCAAATAACGGCGTGGGGCGCCGCGGGGGTGAGTGAGTCCAGTAGGCACCACAGCTATTCTTACCGGCATTGCAGAATTACTGCTGGGGACAATGCCTGTGCTGTAGCAGGGTCACAGCAGAAACAAAAAGGATTCTGTTGAAGATGTTGTTGGTTTTCAATTTGAAAACAGTTCTGGTGTCAACTGCTATGCTAATGTAGTGGTTAATGTTTTGTTTTCTCTAGAAAATGTAAAAGAGGGGGAGGCAGTCCAAAGTTCCGTTAAAAGGGCAAAGGAAAGGATCGGTGGTTTGAACTATCAGTCAAAAAGGGGAGGGGGTGCAACAATTTTTCCTACCGGGTCACACTGTGCTTTCACCGGAACTGAGGTCTGCAGGATTCTAGTAATTCAAAGTGAGGCTGGCGCCAGCATGGGAGCGCCGACGTCCCGCGGATACAGTTTCGTCACTCCACGGGCGATCATGGCAGTCATTCCCCATCGGGGGTCGGAGACTCCCGCGGCTCCTCTAGAATCTTCAAGGTCGTGGAGGACTACGGTGGTGGAGTCAACCAGTGACCGGGCCATTTCTTTATGCTGGGCCCGCTCTTGCCAGGTCGACCGCCATTTTGAGAGTTCGGTAGCTACTGGCGATCGCGGGGTCAAATGAGCGGACGGGCTCCACCCTGCCGGGCGAGACGTTGCAGCATGGCTACAGTGGAAGAACCCTTTTCCGGGCGCCTGGAGCGCTGAGGGTGCAGCTGGGAAGCCTCCACCTGGGGAGGCAGGAGAGGCCTGTTCACACCGTCTCTCCCTCCCAGTGCACCCCACGGCGTCTCGCTTGAGATTTGTTATGGCCGGACCAGGCGATGAGGACGAGGGGGGGGGGTCGGAGGCATGTGCAAGACATCCCCCCCCAGTGTTGTCACAGCCATTATTCAAGAAAGAAGAAGTGTCCCGTCCGTCTTCGGGCCGGGCTTCCGGTAGATGTCGGCCGGACGCCCCTGGCTCTGGCCCCATGAACGGGTTTCTTGGTTTATCGGCTGCAGCCGGATCCCGTCGGCCTCGGCCCCCCGACCGTTGGTGGCCGGACCGGAAGAGCATGTGGCGGGACTACCTGAAACTGTCAAGGGCCACCGCGGCCGGACTGGGAGAGAGAGGGGAGGGTCGAGGAGACATTCCCCCCCCCTGCAACTGTTCAGCGTTGTAAAGGCAATCCCCTGGCCGGGTCCCGCTGGCCTCGGCCTCTCCTCCGGCTACACCCTACGTTAGGATCTCCTGGCCGAGGCGTGGCAGCAGGACCCGCCTTATATGGGCTGCTCCCAGCTGGGCGTAGCCGCAACCCTGCCCCACCTTGGTAGTTTCCAGAGTGGGGGCGGATGTTCTACTGACTTGCATTTTCCCTAGTCTATCGATTTTTTTGGCGTGGCAGGCGGTGGGACAGCGAGGGGTGATTTGGTTTCTCTTACTGTTTTTCTGGTCTCTCACCACTGGCATATTTTAACGTTTTCTTGTTTCTAGGACATTAATAGGTTTTATCATTACGTTATGTTATCGTTTCTTTGTTCGTTGTTTAATAAAAGTTCATGTTCATCAGTGGCCTACTGATTTTCGTTTTCCTATTCTTTTCTTTCCAGGTTGTTTCATGCTAAAGTTTCTGTTAACAGGATACAGTGATCACTTCGTTATTATTGCATATGTCCTTTTCACTAGGGGTGCTCTCTGGTCGGGCCAGATGACCTATCTCTAGTAAATGGTCCGGGTCAAACAGGTGCATCAATCAGTGGGGAGTAGATAGGCATGACAGATTACAACGGGGGAGAAAGGTCCGCATTTCGTACCCTTTCACTACTTGCAAAGATTTTCCTACGTTTATTTGCAAACCGGGAATACCTCCAAAAAGAACTAATTCCCAAACAGTCAATGTTTGGACAATCAATCAATCAATGAGGAATGAAATAGGTACGACGTGTTAAAGGCTTGCGTTACCTACCCTTCACTATCTGCAAAGGGAGAGAGACTATTCCTATTCTTCCTCGTTTGCAGGCAGAGAAGATCCTTAAGAGAACCAACTTCGAACAATTCAATGCTCGATTCAAACAATCAACAAGGAGTACTGTGAACACAAATGAACGCCGCTTATGTACATACACATTGCTATTTTCAACAGGTTGTTCCTAATGTTTCTATTTTAGCGAGGTCAAAAAGAGATCCCATTAGTGGCCTACTGATTTTTCTCGATTCCTTTTGTTTTTTTACACGATTTTTCGCTATCTGCAAAGACTAAACAGAGTATTGCGACTCTGTGCTTGTTTGTAAATAGAGAATGAACCAAAGAGAACAATCAATCAAATGGAGAGAGAAGCAGGCACGACGGATTACAACGGGGGCAAAGGCCTGCGTTAACTACCCTTCACTATCTGCAAAGAGAGAGTACTCCTAATAGAAATGAGGGGTGGGGAGCAGCATTCAAAGCAGATCAGTGTGCATAAACACGAAAATGTTTTTACTTACCACGTACTTGACATTCGACAGTTTATGATATTTGCTATTAAAAAACCATTGAAATTCACTGAAAAAACCATAGGTTATAGACCATATATAGTTAGGAATTAGCATTTACAAAACCTTGAAAATTCACTGAAAAAACCATAGGTTATAGACCATATATAGTTAGGAATTAGCATTTAAAAAACCTTATTTTACTCACACAAAACCATTGAAATTCCATATATAGTTAGTTGCACTAACTATATATCGCGCACCCGCAATCCACTGCTGATCATGTCACATATTACATCATTCATGACATGGTCAGTGACATCACTGATGACATCACTGATGACATCTCAAATGACATCATTCTTGTGCTAATACGATAAACCTCTTAGATACACTCAGTGTATACAGACACTCACACACTGTCACTCATCCATGGAGTTACTCACACACCTAGTCAGTCATGCAAAGAAACAATCTCACCTCCATTTCTTCAACTATACAGTTATACACACCTTACTTATTCAAACATATACTAACACATATTTACTCTCTTATACAATCCCTGATACAAGTTCACAATGATCCATACAACCACTCACATATTCAGTGGCTCTCATGCACAGTTATTTATATATGCCAACTCTCACATGTACTGTGTTTTACATATGTACTTACTATGACATGTAGCATTGAGATATCCATTCACTCATCAATACACTCATGCACACAGTCAACTGCCCATGTAGCTGTTTCCACATGCACTCTTGAACTCATACACCTAGTGAATCAACTGCTCACACATCTATGCACAGAGTCACACACCTCCCAGCCACCCCTACACAAACTCAATCTCCCATACAAATACTTGGGCAACCAATCAATAACACATATAGCCTCTCGTATAGCTAATGATCAACACATGCAGCAGTTTACATCACAACAGACATAATAATGCACAAATTAAGACAGTTTAGTCACTAACCCATGCATTCAGTGAGACACATTTAATCACTCACTCATACAGTCAGTCACGCACCTACTAAATCCTTCATCCAGACACTTATACATCCACTCATTCTTCAATATGTAAGACATATTTTAACTTTACAGAAACATACAGTCACTGGATGTTGTCATCAGTGATGTCATCAGTGATGTCATTTGAGATGTCATCAGTGATGTCATCAGTGATGTCACTGACCATGTCATGAATGATGTAATATGTGACATGATCAGCAGTGGATTGCGGGTGCGCGATATATAGTTAGTGCAGCTAACTATATATGGAATTTCAATGGTTTTGTGTGAGTAAAATAAGGTTTTTTAAATGCTAATTCCTAACTATATATGGTCTATAACCTATGGTTTTTTCAGTGAATATATATATATATATATATATATATATATATATATATATATATATATATATATATATATATATATATATATATATATATATATATATATATATATATATATATATACATATTATATATATATATATTCACTGAAAAAACCATAGGTTATAGACCATATATAGTTAGGAATTAGCATTTAAAAAACCTTATTTTACTCACACAAAACCATTGAAATTCCATATATAGTTAGCTGCACTAACTATATATCGCGCACCCGCAATCCACTGCTGATCATGTCACATATTACATCATTCATGACATGGTCAGTGACATCACTGATGACATCACTGATGACATCTCAAATGACATCACTGATGACATCACTGATGACAACATCCAGTGACTGTATGTTTCTGTAAAGTTAAAATATGTCTTACATATTGAAGAATGAGTGGATGTATAAGTGTCTGGATGAAGGATTTAGTAGGTGCGTGACTGACTGTATGAGTGAGTGATTAAATGTGTCTCACTGAATGCATGGGTTAGTGACTAAACTGTCTTAATTTGTGCATTATTATGTCTGTTGTGATGTAAACTGCTGCATGTGTTGATCATTAGCTATACGAGGGGTGGCTGGGAGGTGTGTGACTCTGTGCATAGATGTGTGAGCAGTTGATTCACTAGGTGTATGAGTTCAAGAGTGCATGTGGAAACAGCTACATGGGCAGTTGACTGTGTGCATGAGTGTATTGATGAGTGAATGGATATCTCAATGCTACATGTCATAGTAAGTACATATGTAAAACACAGTACATGTGAGAGTTGGCATATATAAATAACTGTGCATGAGAGCCACTGAATATGTGAGTGGTTGTATGGATCATTGTGAACTTGTATCAGGGATTGTATAAGAGAGTAAATATGTGTTAGTATATGTTTGAATAAGTAAGGTGTGTATAACTGTATAGTTGAAGAAATGGAGGTGAGATTGTTTCTTTGCATGACTGACTAGGTGTGTGAGTAACTCCATGGATGAGTGACAGTGTGTGAGTGTCTGTATACACTCAGTGTATCTAAGAGGTTTATCGTATTAGCACAAGAATTATGTCAAATGAGATGTCATCATTGATGTCATCAGTGATGTCATTTGAGATGTCATCAGTGATGTCATCAGTGATGTCACTGACCATGTCATGAATGATGTAAAATGTGACATGATCAGCAGTGGATTGCGGGTGCGCGATATATAGTTAGTGCAACTAACTATATATGGAATTTCAATGGTTTTGTGTGAGTAAAATAAGGTTTTTTAAATGCTAATTCCTAACTATATATGGTCTATAACCTATGGTTTTTTCAGTGAATTTTCAAGGTTTTGTAAATGCTAATTCCTAACTATATATGGTCTATAACCTATGGTTTTTTCAGTGAATTTCAATGGTTTTTTAATAGCAAATATCATAAGCTGTCGAATGTCAAGTACGTGGTAAGTAAAAACATTTTCGTGTTTATGCACACTGATCTGCTTTGAATGCTGCTCCCCACCCCTCATTTCTATTAGGAGTACTCTCTCTTTGCAGATAGTGAAGGGTAGTTAACGCAGGCCTTTGCCCCCGTTGTAATCCGTCGTGCCTGCTTCTCTCTCCATTTGATTGATTCTTCTCTTTGGTTCATTCTCTATTTACAAACAAGCACAGAGTCGCAATACTCTGTTTAGTCTTTGCAGATAGCGAAAAATCGTGTAAAAAAACAAAAGGAATCAAGCAAAATCAGTAGGCCACTAATGGGATCTCTTTTTGACCTCGCTAAAATAGAAACATTAGGAACAACCTGTTGAAAATAGCAATGTGTATGTACATAAGCGGCGTTCATTTGTGTTCACAGTACCCCTTGTTGATTGTTTGAATCGAGCATTGAATTGTTCGAAGTTGGTTCTCTTAAGGATCTTCTCTGCCTGCAAACGAGGAAGAATAGGAATATTCTCTCTCCCTTTGCAGATAGTGAAGGGTAGGTAACGCAAGCCTTTAACACGTCGTACCTATTTCATTCCTCATTGATTGATTGATTGTCCGAACATTGACTGTTTGGGAATTAGTTCTTTTTGGAGGTATTCCCGGTTTGCAAATAAACGTAGGAAAATCTTTGCAAGTAGTGAAAGGGTACGTAATGCGGACCTTTCTCCCCCGTTGTAATCTGTCATGCCTATCTACTCCCCACTGATTGATGCACCTGTTTGACCCGGACCATTTACTAGAGATAGGTCATCTGGCCCGACCAGAGAGCACCCCTAGTGAAAAGGACATATGCAATAATAACGAAGTGATCACTGTATCCTGTTAACAGAAACTTTAGCATGAAACAACCTGGAAAGAAAAGAATAGGAAAACGAAAATCAGTAGGCCACTGATGAACATGAACTTTTATTAAACAACGAACAAAGAAACGATAACATAACGTAATGATAAAACCTATTAATGTCCTAGAAACAAGAAAACGTTAAAATATGCCAGTGGTGAGAGACCAGAAAAACAGTAAGAGAAACCAAATCACCCCTCGCTGTCCCACCGCCTGCCACGCCAAAAAAATCGATAGACTAGGGAAAATGCAAGTCAGTAGAACATCCGCCCCCACTCTGGAAACTACCAAGGTGGGGCAGGGTTGCGGCTACGCCCAGCCGGGAGCAGCCCATATAAGGCGGGTCCTGCTGCCACGCCTCGGCCAGGAGATCCTAACGTAGGGTGTAGCCGGAGGAGAGGCCGAGGCCAGCGGGACCCGGCCAGGGGATTGCCTTTACAACGCTGAACAGTTGCAGGGGGGGGGAATGTCTCCTCGACCCTCCCCTCTCTCTCCCAGTCTGGCCGCGGTGGCCCTTGAGAGTTGCAGGTAGTCCCGCCACATGCTCTTCCGGTCCGGCCACCAACGGTCGGGGGGCCGAGGCCGACGGGATCCGGCTGCAGCCGATAAACCAAGAAACCCGTTCATGGGGCCAGAGCCAGGGGCGTCCGGCCGACATCTACCGGAAGCCCGGCCCGAAGACGGACGGGACACTTCTTCTTTCTTGAATAATGGCTGCGACAACACTGGGGGGGGGATGTCTTGCACATGCCTCCGACCCCCCCCCCCTCGTCCTCATCGCCTGGTCCGGCCATAACAAATGTCAAGCGAGACGCCGTGGGGTGCACTGGGAGGGAGAGACGGTGCGAACAGGCCTCTCCCGCCTCCCCAGGTGGAGGCTTCCCAGCTGCACCCTCAGCGCTCCAGGCGCCCGGAAAAGGGTTCTTCCACTGTAGCCATGCTGCAACGTCTCGCCCGGCAGGGTGGAGCCCGTCCGCTCATTTGACCCCGCGATCGCCAGTAGCTACCGAACTCTCAAAATGGCGGTCGACCTGGCAAGAGCGGGCCCAGCATAAAGAAATGGCCCGGTCACTGGTTGACTCCACCACCGTAGTCCTCCACGACCTTGAAGATTCTAGAGGAGCCGCGGGAGTCTCCGACCCCCGATGGGGAATGACTGCCATGATCGCCCGTGGAGTGACGAAACTGTATCCGCGGGACGTCGGCGCTCCCATGCTGGCGCCAGCCTCACTTTGAATTACTAGAATCCTGCAGACCTCAGTTCCGGTGAAAGCACAGTGTGACCCGGTAGGAAAAATTGTTGCACCCCCTCCCCTTTTTGACTGATAGTTCAAACCACCGATCCTTTCCTTTGCCCTTTTAACGGAACTTTGGACTGCCTCCCCCTCTTTTACATTTTCTAGAGAAAACAAAACATTAACCACTACATTAGCATAGCAGTTGACACCAGAACTGTTTTCAAATTGAAAACCAACAACATCTTCAACAGAATCCTTTTTGTTTCTGCTGTGACCCTGCTACAGCACAGGCATTGTCCCCAGCAGTAATTCTGCAATGCCGGTAAGAATAGCTGTGGTGCCTACTGGACTCACTCACCCCCGCGGCGCCCCACGCCGTTATTTGCTGGGCGGCAACTTACTAGACATCACTTTCGTGCCATCTAGATTTCAGCGCGTTCTGCTGCCTTGGAACTATTCGCACAACAGACTGCTACTGACGACCCACCCCCAGGCAACATCTTCTGAATTTTCATAATTTGAAAGAACTAATAACATGTCCTCATCAGGAATTTCCTCTTCAATCATTTCATCAGGAATTTCCTCATGAAAAGTCTGCAATGATGATTCTTGTAACTCTATGGTCTCCAAACATTCGATAAATTCGCCATCAAGAGATTGATCAAAAAAATCATTCAAGTCATCTCCTCCTTGTGAGAATATTTCATTGTTGGTGCTGTCAATTTCAATAAATGTAGTGGATAATTCAAAAGAAATTGCCACGGTCTCTTCGTTGTTTAAATGTTTTTACTGTTTTTGTTTTGTTGTATATATTTATATGTTATTAAAGTTTTATATTCCTACTACTTTGTTGGAGTGCTATATATTTTTAATGTGACACATAATTGTAAAAACTTTGATGTACAAAGAGTCATTCCTAGAATCTTCCGCTTCAGGCTCGGTCCCCTCCCCAATCACAATACAGGATGGTTTTCAGATAGTAGGAACACGTGTGGTGTGACGGATCTCATCGGGTGTGGGCCTTGATCTACTATAACTCCTTTGAAGAGGGGTGATTCTTTACAGCTGGAGCCATAAACTACATCTGCAGGGCTAGCTGATAGCCTGGACAATCGGACACAGAGGAAGAGGAGTGTCAGAGGGTGCGGTAGTGAATAGGGCGAAAGGGAGGTGTCGGGCGGGCACAGAGTGTGATTTTCAGGGAAGAGCAGCGCAGATGGGGGGAGGTTTATTGCCGATGCATAAGACAGAGAGCGGGGGTGACCAGTGCCTGGGGAAGATGCTTGCGAGGGTGGGGAGCCATGCTACGAATCGACACCGTGCAGAGAGTGGGTCTGCTCAAGGCATCTAAAATGGCTGCCGTGCACGACAAAAGTGTGGCATTTCAAAAAAGGCAAGATGGCGCAGACAATGTTTTTCAACACTTCCTCATTTCCTTCCAATCGAACGTTAACAGACGTTGGTGCATATTACCAAAGTTAAGCGATATTTATCGCTAACGATGCTTACCAACGAATTTTTTTACCGCTAAGCATCGTCAGAAATTATCGAAGATAAACCTTGCTATTATCAAGGTTTATCGCAAATGCGATAATAAACGGCCGCAATGCATGAATATCGCTAAAAAGTCAGCGATATTCATGCATTACCGAGCTAATGCTCTTAGCCATGTTATCCACCTCCCATTGGATAACATGGCTAAGAACTGCTCAGGGCAGGTGTTACTTTTTGGAGATATTCGCGCTTAGCGCGAATATCTCCAAAAGTTGGTAATAGGAGATAGATATCTTGCATGTTGTAATGCAAATTATTGTGGTATATGGAACTCATACCATAATCTCTCAGGAAAGCAGAAACTGATCCTTTTGGGACCGCCTAAAAAGGCCTAGGGGGTGAGGGGTACTCTACTTTGCCCCCTTTTCAGGTTCCGAACTATTTTATTTTACTCTCTTCTGTAATTACACAAAATAGCAGCGATAAGATGCATCGGAGACACACAGTGAGAGAAAGGAGGCCGGAGATGAAGAAGAGATGTCAAATACACATTGGAGATAATATAGTGGCAGAAGGGAAGTAAATATGAGTAAACTTACCATGTAACATAAAAATGTTGCACTCTATACTATAAGTCTCATTTTATACTACAATCACTTCGCTACAACCTCATAAATTAAAAATAAAAATGAATAATGTCTCAAACAATTTTTGATTTCTAAATATAAATTTATTCTTCAGAATTTTCTAAATTTGAAAGAACTAGTACCATGTCCTCATCAGCAATTTCCTTATGAAAAGTCTGCAATGATAATTCTTCTAACTCTATGGCCTCCAAACATTCGATAAATTCGCCATCAACAGATTGATCAAAAAAATCATTCAAGTCATCTCCTCCTTGTGACAATATTTCATTATTGGTGCTGTCAATTTCAATCAATGTAGTGGAATCATTCAAGTCATCTCCTCGTGACAATATTTCATTATTGGTGCTCTCAATTTCAATCAATGTAGTGGAATCATTCAAGTCATCTCCTCCTTGTGACAATATTTCATTATTGGTGCTGTCCATTTCAATCAATCTAATGGAATCATACAAGTCATCTCCTCCTTGTGACAATATTTCATTATTGGTGCTCTCAATTTCAATCAATGTAGTGGAATCATTCAAGTCATCTCCTTGTGACAATATTTCATTATTGGTGCTGTCCATTTCAATCAATCTAATGGAATCATACAAGTCATCTCCTCCTTGTGACAATATTTCATTATTGGTGCTCTGAATTTCAATCAATGTAGTGGACAATTCAAAAGAAATTGCCACGGTCTCTTCATTGTGAGCCATTTTATTTTGAAATTGCTTGCTGTAAATTGCAGAAAAAAATAATCACTTTCATTTATCGTTTTTAGTAATACATAATATAAAACAAACTTTATCAAGTATTTAGTATAACAGAAGGACTGCAAATAAATAACAGAAAACATTTTTCAAATTATCTTCAAGTGTACAACATAGTTCCCCTTACAAAGAAATTGCCACGGTCTCTTCATTGTGAGCCATTTATTTTGAAATTGCTTGCTGTAAATTGCAGAAAAAAATAATCACTTTCATTTATCGTTTTTAGTAATACATAATATAAAACTAACTTTATCAAGTATTTAGTATAACAGAAGGACTGCAAATAAATACCAGAAAACATTTTTCAAATTATCTTCAAGTGTACAACATAGTTCCCCTTACAAATTAACAACTCACCTTTTTAAAAGTAGGAAAAGTGTTAGTACTGTGTAAATCAAACACCAGAAATTCACCACCAACAATTCCTCACAAATGTACCTCAGACAGTAGTATCACAAAATGGCTGTGGTTTCCTCTCATTTCACATATATACATAACCAATTAACTTTCATCACACACAAATACAAAACCAAAGTAACATTTTAATTGGTTCTAAATTTCAACACTTTCAAATGTGTTTTCCCCATGCAATTTTCCATAGGACATTTACATACGTCTACAGCCTGAATGGCTGAACGGAATTACACCAAACTTGGCAAAATGGTACATCAAACCTAAGAGGTCAGGAAGAATCTACTATGCCCCCTTATGGTCATTTCCCCCTTCGCTTTGGCCTCCTCTTGTCTCTCAATCCTACCGAGAGACAAGATGGCGGCCGCTACGGACTGTTTGGAATGTTGACAGACGCCGGAGAACCAATCAGCTTCGCAAAGCTCCGTAACACGAAAAGTACGCGAAGCGGAGCGCTGTTACAGATATATATCTTTTTTTGAACGTTAATTTCTCAAAATCCACTGGAGCACATATATTGAGACCTAGCAAAGGCACATCGGGCTACCAGTCCCTAATATTTTGCCAAGTTTCGTGCAAATCCATTCAGCCGTTCGATTATTATTATTATGGTTTTTTTTTTGCCCCGCGGGGCCCTTTTAAAACCTCCACATCAAACCTAGGGGGTCAGCGAGGATCTACTATGCCCCCTTATGGTCATTTGCCCCTTCGCTTTGGCCTCCTCTTGTCTGTCGATCCTACCGAGAGACAAGATGGCAGCCGCTACGGACTGTTTGGAATGTTTACAGACGCCGGAGAACCAATCAGCTTCGCTTCACAAAGCTCCGTTGCGTGAAAAGTCCGCGGACCGGAGCGCTTCCCGGTCCGCTGTTACAGATATATATCTTTTTTTGAACGTTAATTTCTCAAAATCCACTGAAGCACATATATTGAGACCTACAAAAGGCACATCGGGCTACCAGTCCCTACAATTTTGCCAAGTTTCGTGCAAATCCATTCAGCCGTTCGGGCTAAAAGTGAGGCCAACCGCCCTATGGAAAACTCAATGTTAAAAACACGTTTTGGGACCCCCCTTTTTTCTCAGCCCCCCCATGACGAACCCCCCCAAATTTCCAGGGGCTGCTCAGAAACAAAATGTTAAATTTTCCAGAAAATTTCAGCCAATTCCGTCCACAAACGCCAAAGTTATTAGACATAGAATTTTCAAAAATCCCATAGAGAAAAAATCCTAACTATATATACCTACTGGCGACCGCCAGTAGGTAATATATATATAACATTTCTATGGCAAAATGAAACCCCTTATTTTGTTCCTTTTCAAATTAAATGTATTAAGTGTTACCACTTTATTCCAATCAAGATGACTTCAGGTGTGCCATACTTTTGTCATAAGTAAGACTGTTAGCGTTCTAGTTGTTCTTTAAAACACTCTGGGACATTCTGTCACTGGGCTATAGTTGGGCTACATCTGGCTGATATTTGGGCTACATTTGGGCTCTTTTGTCTCTGGTGGCCATCTTTGGGCTACATTGGGCTACATTGGGCTACATTGGGCTACATTTGGGCTCCAACATATATATAGCCCAATGTAGCCCAATATATATTTTTCAAAGGTAATTTTCGTAAAAACCACTGGAGCATATATCTTGAGACATAGCAATGGCACATCGGGCTACCAGTCCCTACAATTTTGCCAAGTTTTGTGGAAATCCATTCAGCCGTTCGAGCTAAAAGTGAGGCCAACCGCCCTATGGAAAACTCAATGTTAAAAACACGTTTTGGGACCCCCCTTTTTTCTCGGCCCCCCCTTAACGAAACCCCCCCAAATTTTCAGGGGCTGCTCAGAAACAAAATGTGCCATTTTCCTGAAAATTTCAGCCAATTCCGTCCACAAACGCCAAAGTTATTAGACATAGAATTTTCAGAAATCCCATAGAGAAAAAATCCTAACTATATATACCTACTGGCTATCGCCAGTAGGTTATATATATATATATATATATATATATATATATATATATATATATATATTTTTTTTTTTTTAAAGAGAGAGCTAAACCTTTGAGGCGGGTAATCTCAGGAACCACAGCACCAATCACAACACCCAATACAGCATTGGAAAGGACAGTTGCAGCAGATGGACATAGGCTATACAAGGGGCCACCATATACATTACAAAGGTAAAACAACCTTAGGGGTAAAGTAGTCCCTTGGGGGCATGGGCATTGTGCTGTCAGCGATAGGGCATGGCAAACAAACCTTCACAGGACTCCCTTGTGGGCGTTGTGAGAGGGGCGTGGACAAACAGCAAACACTAATAGGCGCGGCATTCGCGGGGCGCGCCATTCCCCGTCATTACTGGTAAAAGCAAAAACGGCATTGTAAACAAAAACTTTCACATTACTCCGTTGTGGGCCTGGCCGTTGTCAGAGGTGCGTGGCAAAACCTGAATGGGCGCCGCATTCACGGGGCGCGCCTCCTGGACGTTGTCAGAGGGGCGTGGCCAAACACCAATGGGCAAGGCTTCACGGGCCGCGGCATTGCTACGGTGCTCACGTGGGGGCTCAAGCCACTCAGCCTAACAGCGGGGATCAAAAAGCTTTGCATACTGCTCCGGTGCTCAGGCGGGGGCTCAAACACCAACTTCAATAAACAGGTACATAACGACGTGTAAGCTCAATGATAAATAACGCTCAGAAATAATCTTACATTTTGTGATACTTACCTAATGCTGCTAACCTCACGGTTTACTTTTTTCCAATGATTACAATGAAAAGGCTTTCAGAGGCACAGTTGCTCACACTTTCATTATAAATCACGTATGTCACAGGGAGCGGATTGTAAGTGATGTACCACACATTCTATTTCTGCCCCGGACAACGTCGGGACGGGCTGCTAGTGTATATATATGTATATGTATATGTATATATATATATATATATTCAACACACAAGTTGCCTGAAAATGAGGGAGCCCACAGAGGTAAGTTCGATCAGCCATCATTTAATGGAGGAATTCCTGCAGAAACAGCAGACTGTCCCAAACACAAACAAGAAGTCCATACCGACGCGTTTCGTACATTTGCAGCACTTCTTCCAGGGTAGACTTCATTTCAGAGTGAACGCTAGGCAGTTTCATCTGGCACTTAAATTCAA
The DNA here is from genome assembly GCF_964261635.1 of Lissotriton helveticus. Taxonomy (NCBI): domain Eukaryota; kingdom Metazoa; phylum Chordata; class Amphibia; order Caudata; family Salamandridae; genus Lissotriton; species Lissotriton helveticus. The sequence goes on along the minus strand of NC_136072.1, from coordinate 445,243,751 downwards.
TTATTGAACACCCCGCCCTGATGGGCGTGGCCACGTGCGTTGCCTGCTGGATCTTGTAGTGCCGATTTCTTTCTCAAGTGAGTTGCTTTGCCATCACCCAAATAATAAAACACCAAGTGGGTTGCGTGAGAACAAACTACTTTCCTGCATGAGCGTGACTTTTCTCCATCGGCATACCGCTCCCAAAACTGACACGAAGATTGTCATGCCAATTGGACTGCACACCGTGCAGCGGAGCTCTCCTCGCAGCCCAGGCTGCGCCGCTAACATTCAACACACAAGTTGCCTGAAAATGAGGGAGCCCACAGAGGTAAGTTCGATCAGCCATCATTTAATGGAGGAATTCCTGCAGAAACAGCAGACTGTCCCAAACACAAACAAGAAGTCCATACCGACGCGTTTCGTACATTTGCAGCACTTCTTCCAGGGTAGACTTCATTTCAGAGTGAACGCTAGGCAGTTTCATCTGGCACTTAAATTCAATTATTGAACACCCCGCCCTGATGGGCGTGGCCACGTGCGTGGCCTGCTGGATCTTGTAGTGCCGATTTCTTTCTCAAGTGAGTTGCTTTGCCTTCACCCAAATAATAAAACACCAAGTGGGTTGCGTGAGAACAAACTGCTTTCCTGCATGAGCGTGACTTTTCTCCATCGGCATACCGCTCCCAAAACTGACACGAAGATTGTCATGCCAATTGGACTGCACACCGTGCAGCGGAGCTCTCCTCGCAGCCCAGGCTGCGCCGCTAACATTCAACACACAAGTTGCCTGAAAATGAGGGAGCCCACAGAGGTAAGTTCGATCAGCCATCATTTAATGGAGGAATTCCTGCAGAAACAGCAGACTGTCCCAAACACAAACAAGAAGTCCATACCGACGCGTTTCGTACATTTGCAGCACTTCTTCCAGGGTAGACTTCATTTCAGAGTGAACGCTAGGCAGTTTCATCTGGCACTTAAATTCAATTATTGAACACCCCGCCCTGATGGGCGTGGCCACGTGCGTGGCCTGCTGGATCTTGTAGTGCCGATTTCTTTCTCAAGTGAGTTGCTTTGCCTTCACCCAAATAATAAAACACCAAGTGGGTTGCGTGAGAACAAACTGCTTTCCTGCATGAGCGTGACTTTTCTCCATCGGCATATATATATATATAATCAAAACAATTCCCTTTCAGGCAAAGAGTGCCGCATAATTATGCAAAAAAAGAAGAAGGGAACTCTGAGTAGTTCTCAAGTTTAGATGGAAAGCAGCTCCAGTATAGAGCACTCTCAACACCAGCGACGCTCCGTTTGCTCACCGCAAATGTCTGCTTTTCTATAAAAGTCTTTAAGCGTAGGTTTAGGACTGTGCCATCCACGCCGAGATAGAAAGGGACAAAGTCTTTTACCATTTCTACAGTAAAGTTTTTAAGCATAGGATTAGAACAGTGCTATCCTTGCTGAGCTGTAAAATGGCCAACGCCTTTTACCACTCCAGGCACAGTATTACAGCTTTGGATTGGTAAATACTATCCAAGCCAACCTGAAATGAATAAAAGCAACCCCTGACATGTTTCGCTCTCATTACAGCTCTTCAGAGCGGTATAGCTTTATTCAGACACAAGGGAGCACCCAGCATAAGTCAAAACAATTCCCTTTCAGGCACAGAGTGCCGCATAAATTAAGCAAAAAAAGCAGCAGAGAACTATGGGTAGTTCTCAAGTTTAGGTGGAAAGCAGCTCCAGTATAGAGCACTCACAACACCAGCGACACTCTAAGTTTGCTCACAGCAGACATTTGAGGTGAGCAAACTTAGAGTGTCGCTGGTGTTGAGAGTGCTCTATACTGGAACTGCTTTCCACCTAAACGTGAGAACTACCCAGAGTTCTCTGCATCTATATATATATATATATATATATATATATATATATATATGTATATGTGTGTGTGTCAGTATTAAATAAATACATCATCAATAGTAAAACATGACAGTAAATAATTCAGTCCCACAATGAAAGGGTGGGATAATCTTCGCCTTTGTGTCCTTAATAGAATTGAAAATTCTTGGCCACAAATGTAATATACTTTATTATTCTATGATAAGACTGGAAGCTTCAGATTATGCATGTTTAAAACTTATCAACAATCATTGAAAAATCATTACTCACAAGCTTATAATAGAATTAGTTGAACAGAGAATCCGACTTCCTTTCTGATAATTTCTTCCGAACGAGTTTACACTCCAAATGATTTTGAGGCCATGGCACCTCTAACCGAAAAAGTTCCAAAGATGGAGTTCCCCACTGCTGCTTCAGCTAGGAGCTGCTTCACCCACCTTGCTAAGGTAGGAAAAGTTACAGGCACATGGTGATGGAGCAATTAAATCAGCAGTTGACGTTTAGGTGGGTCTCCTGAGAGGAGCCATGACTTTCTCATACTCCCTTAGACATTGGACTATACACAATTTGTGTTTACCCGGAAGAGCAGGGAACACTACTTGTTTGGTTGCTGATTTGGCCCTTCATCTAGGGTAAATGACCTACCTGCCAGGCCAATGGCTCGAACATCTGAACACACATTTACAGGGAACCAGGCAAACCAGAAGGGTTAGCTTAGCAGACACTTGTTTCCTAAATCGGAGGGAATTCTGCCGCCATGACTGCAGAAATTTACGGACCAAGGAAACATCCCAAAGGCTGGAATATCTAGACTGAGGAGGAGCAGAAAATTGAATTCCCTTCAAGAGTTTGGACACCAATGGATGCTCTCCTACAGGTCTGTTAGCCACAAGAGGATGACCAAGCTTTATCGATGAGGTTTAGAGCTTGCTCCAAAAGTCCTGGCACTTGCCAATGTCTCCAGAAAAGTGTCCCGCATATCAGTCTCAACTGATGAACCATGAAAAGAGGATGCTGTTGCCCAAAAGGGTACAGGCGGAAATTCGGGAACCATGGAAGCAGGAGATTACAATCACATGACAGCTTCAGAAGAAGTGGGAAAGATGTCTGTGTTCTCCATAGGGGCATAACCAGAACTAGCTCAGCCTTTTGTCCTTGGACCTGAAGACTAGTCCCAGGATCATCAAGAAGTGGCGAAAGACATAGTTCAGTCCAAATCACTTCTGCAAGAAAGCATTGGTTGCTTGTGCTAAAGGATCCAGTCTTCAAATGAAGAAGGATGGTAACTCGCAGGTCAGTCGAAATGCAAAGAGATCCATCTGATATGGACCCCACACTCTCATGATCTTGGAGAAAAGGGACAGATCCAGTTTGCAGTCACTGCAGTTCCAGTCCGTAACTGAATTTTAGTTGCTCGGGAGGTGGATTGCTATCACCGAGATTCAATGGTGAAGATAATAGTTCCAGAAGTCTTCGGCAATTTCTGCAAGAAGCAGTTAAAGCGTCCAACCCAGGCAATTTATGTACTGTACTGCTGAAATGTTGTCCATTTTGAGCAGTATACAGCATTGGATGGATTGGGGATAGAAGGAGCGAATCGCAAATGAACCTGCGATTAACTCTAGACAATTGATGTGTAAGGGCAGTTCTGATTGAGACCATCTACCGCCAGTGGTAAGGTTTCCGCAACTGTCCCCCAACCATGATGACTGGCATCTAAATCGATCATCATGTCCGGAACATGGCCAAAAATGGCCTTTTTGTTCCAAGCGTCTGTGAGCTACTTAAGAAGGTGCTTAATCATGTTAACAACCTCTGGTATCCATCACTCGGGCTCTACGTTGACAAGGTCAGCGGGTATTTTAATCTTATTTTGGCCAGGCCCTTGGTTCCTCTGCTGTAATGCATCAAAGACATCTAAAAACGGTTTAGTGCTCATGGTCTACACGAGTGCTGATGAAAGGGTGACATTATTTGACAACAAGATGTTTGTCGCTGATGTTGCCCTATGTAAATGCCCACTTTCTGATCAAATGTTGGTATCTAAAGGAGGTTACTATTTTTACCAGCTCTAAGCAAAGGCTTCCAGGAGCCCTCTAGTTCACTCAAAGCCATTGTAACTTTTATTTCTTCACGATACAGCTTTCCCTTTAATCTATTACAGCTGAAAATGTTTTCATCTAGCTATTTCGGCTCCTTGTTAATCGACCTCGAGGCCTTGGAAAGCTTTGCTTGTGCAGATCCTTTTCCCGGGTTGTTAATCTTCTCCTTGAGAACAGCTCCGCCCTATCACCCCGGATTTTTTGTAGTCCCTGTGAGAAAAAGAATAATTAGATAGCGCAAGTAGATCCTAGCATTTAAACCCTTCCTCATGCATGAAGTGATGTAAAATAGACATGAAAAAAGTAAAAGCAGGCAGTAAATACTGTAGAGCAACTTAGTCAGTCATTGCATTCTCTTTATCATTATTATGCATTTTTAGTTTTTGTAACAAGATCCAGTGCTCACACATAGGTGAAGAAAAGTGTAGTGATAAGCGATGTAAACGGATGATAAACATGTATAGACTCCGTGTCCTAAATTGCAATAATATTTAAAAAGAGTCAAATGTCTTTTTATGTGTGATGAACGTTTTTCTTTTTATATCACTTATCACTGCACTTTCCTTTACCTATCCTATGAGTGAGCACTGGATCTTCATATAAAAAACTAAAAATGATAAATAATGATAAAAAAGAATGCAACTACTAAATAAATTGCTGTACAGTATTTACTGCCTGCTTTCTCATTGTTTATCCTACTTTGCCTTGGGTACTTCATGATGTGTCTTAAATAAATTAAGACATAGGGGCCCATTATGATATCGGGTGGATTGCCACCGCCAGGCCGGCGGTGGCGATCCACCCGCCAAATGTCCCTGGTTCACCCCGCCATATTAGTATGGTGGGGGGCACTGTGGCGGACAGGAACACCGTCCGCCATTTTTCCACCCGTCGTATTGCCGGCCGGGCGGAAAAAGGGACTCAATATGGTGGCGGTGCCTGTTAGGATGCATACCTTTCCATGGCGGAGACTCCGCCATGAAAAGGCATGCGGGAATTCTCTGTGGGTGCCCATTGTGGGCCCCGGGGGTGGGGGTGTGGGTGGCTGCACAGGGGGTACCCATGGTACCCCCCATCACTGCCATGCACAAGGTGGCAGGCACCGCGCGGTACGGTTATAGGCCCTTATGTGTACAGACCAAATTATAAGCACACAAATTAGGCTTTTGGCTGTCAAGGTAATCTCTAGTCATCATGATCTTATCATCAAATAGCTGCTTTAAAGCCCCTTTACCAATGGAATGGCAAGACTCCTGTGTAACAAGTAATTCCGGGTCACCAATCTCAGCACAGGCTCGTTTCACATAGGCAAGTCACAGGATATCTAGAGCAGATTGTAGCCTAAGCCAGTCTTTTATAGCTAGCTTATTTAATAAGGTCTCCTCCTTTGCCTATTGGAATGCCACAACAGAAGTAGTGATAATGTTATTTTTTCCTCAATGTAAGGAGTGCCCAATTCAGCTTGGCACTTAGAATTAGTGCAACTATGTGGAACTGCCAATATATTTCTCGAGAAATTATTTTCCACTTTTTGCAAGATCTTTACTTTGATCATGCCCCAAATGCCATTTATTTTAGTATTTATTCTATTTTGGAGCGCGAATAGCCACAAAAATGCTCAAAATCACCACAAATATTTCAGAACTAGGCACCACCCGCAGCACGCTTGAAAGCACCTACACACACACTCAAGCATATTCAAATATTTTTTCAGCTACCCGCAAGCTAGCTTACACTGATGTCCACATGAATAGTCACACACGCATACAGACAGACACATGCTGCAAAAAGATATGCCAACTATGAACACATTTTCACCAAGTGAAGCCCCCTAACTGTCAATAAGTCTATTTTTTAAAGCTTGAAAACCTCCAGCAAGACAGTCCTGGAAGCTGTAGTAGGGCAGTTCACACTGAAATTGTATACCATAGCCGTAATAGTACGCTGAAGTCTTCTTTTGGGCAGCAAATTGATCCAAGCAGGACCAACTTTATTTTATTGTCTGCTGAGATCGTGCCTTGGGTAGTTAGACCCAGTACTCCAGAGGTCAAACATTTCCTAACTTTTACATCTATTTGGAGTAGCTCCTCCTGGCTAGTTCTAAGATTTCCAGGACATCAGAAACATCACTTAGAGTCAAGGATGCACTCCAGCAGAGGCTACCAGCAAAGTCCAGTCCAGGTCCTCAACTAGTCACTCCAGGAAAAGGCTTCTTGCCGTTTTGGTGTCCCTCTAACCCCATTGAGGTCAACCAGCTGACCTTTAGAGTCCAGTTCTCAGTCCTGAACACAAGTTGGAGCAGGTTCAGCCCTTGAGGTCTCCGCACAAGTCACTGACAACAAGGCCAGCCCTCTTTTGTTCTTCCATAAGTGTCTGTGACGGGTGGAGCTGAACAGTGAGTGGGGGTGACTCCAGGGTGAGTGGGGGTGACTCCAGGATACTCTCTGACCAATGGGTAAAAAGGTCCCAAGTGTAAACCTTCCTCCTTTTTCAGTACATCCTATTTGCCTTGCTGCAAGTTATCACACAATGCAGTATTCTTAGCGAAATCTAACATGGCAGAACCCTTCTGCCCAAAGGGAATTTGTCATACTTGTGAGATGTGACTAGGATAATGGCCAGCCCTGCCACTCTCAACCACATCAAACTGGGTCTAGGGATAGCTCCTGCTCAACTGAGAATGAAGCAGAGGGGGAAGTAGGTAAAGTGTATCAAAGTATTCCTCTTCTACAGACGTATTTTATCACTAGGCGACGAAGGACAAGAGGCCTTTAAGTTAGTGAAGTTCCTGGACCCTACTCAGTTCTGCTGCTTGGGATAAGCTGGATCATATTCCGAACCCAGTCCATCTTGCCGGGTCCAAGTCACAGCCTTTGCTCCAAGAGCATTTTTTTCACAACTCATCAAGTCAGCTGCTGGCAAGCCAATGACAATTAGCCTCTTGGAGCTTCAGGCTGGCAAAGTATGACTTACCAAAATCCACTTTTCTGCATATTTATCAATAATCCAACATTATCATTGAATGGTAATTGTTAATAAATAATAAAAGGCGTGGTTGAATGGACTATGTGTCCTATTTTAAATCAAAGTTACATAATTAGCATTTAAACTGTACTTTACCTTGTTTTACAGAAAAGCCACAGCACCTACAAAGTGAAAGTAGCTTTTGGGAGCAGTCACTGTAGGAACATGCCAATATTTATGTGTTATATGTTCCACTTTCAAAACTCCATACCTTGTGGGCTGCAAGGCGTACCATGGTTGACTTACTTAGTACATATAAGTAAGCGTCCTTCCTCTCAAAAGGTGTTAGTTTGACTGTCTGCAGGTTTAAAGATGCATCAGTCAGGCTCCACATGTAGGCCTAGAGACACTTTTTCTTGTTAGCCTGGTAGACCACCTAATATGTGCTGCAGTCCACAGGTGGCATTTAACTTCCACACTCTTGACGTGTTTTCTGCACAATATACTAGGGCTCTCCATGAGCGTTAAATGTGCAAGTTGGGCATTAATCAATGTGATCATGTTTTTGGGATCAGAGCACATGCAGTAGTCCTGAACAGCAGTGTCCCAGTGTGCAGTGTTCAAAGCAGTCAACAAAATAAATGAGAGTAACCACACAAAAGAGGCGTTTTCTAACAGTGCAGTTCCCACAAGTGCATACATCGGATGGCGGAAGACAACAACCATCATCATTAGTGGGTGGGAGACCAGACGAGGCCCTATTAGCATTATATAGACCACATGCTGATGATGTCCCGCCTCTTGTAACTGCTGGCTCTTAAAGCTGAATCATTATGTTCCGAGTGGTGTTTTAGCATGCTTCTCTCAGGATTAGTATTTATACCTCACTAGGGAAACCCAAGAATCGTCTGAATCTTCGGGTAAGTAACTGTAGTTCACATCATTGGCCCATGATCATACCGATGTCAACAATATTGCCAACCAAATGGCCATTTATTCACAAATTAATATATACAAACAAGATTCAATAGTCCTGTGGGTGTGCGTGTAACAATCCTGCTCAGTGTTCTCTCGACATTAGTAATACACACATTTGGCAAATAAAAATCAGAGGTGCGTATCTAAAAAGCAGGTAAAGTAAGGCCTGTTGTCCGTGAATCAGTAGTATGGGGAAGGTTCCAAGAGTCAAATCGACATTTCGATTCCTTGTCAAATGGAAGGATTGTCATCAGGCCTCTGATACAACAGAGCCCGAGATTCACACGAGAATAGAAGAACAAAGATTGTCAGAATCTGAAAAAAGAGAATGGTGAAAGGTACAGAGAAATTTCCAAAGTACTCACATGAGAACATGGCCTACTCAAATCCTGCTTGAAAAAGGAGAGGAGACAGGGGAGTAGAGCAAGTGAGTGCTCAAAAATAAAAATATCAAAAATGATGCGACAATGTGAACAAACCTCAGGAAGAAAAGTGTGAAAACGAAAGGTGTCCTTGAAAAGATAGAGAACACCATATTAGAATACACACGCATTAATCAAAAGAAAAAAGCTAATAAACTCAGGGAAGATATACAAGATTGAGAGGACTTATCCTTATCTGACTGAAGATTACTATACCAACTGGGCCTGCAACAAGACGTGACCCATCCGCCCCGGGGCAGATATAACCGCCAACAGACATTTTGTAGCATTCTCAGAGACATCTGAGGATTTAGGGGATAACTCTACCCCATGAGAGGGTACCAGTGGACCTACAAATCCTATACATCAGGACACTTTTTAGGGACAGGACAGAACATGGCCACAAACCAGAGGGAGGGGAAAGAACCAGAAGTGATACAGCACCCCAGGAGAGAGGTGAACATGCCAGAAATACTTCCAATGGGTACCACCACAAGATTAACGGATCCAGACCAAATTCCTATCTTTAATCTATCTTCACATAGGCGATCGTCAGATGCCATTTGCTTACTCATTCCAGGAATTTCGCTTGTCCCAACATAGCAAGAAAATTCTTTGGATCTACAGACGGATCTGTTGAAGTTCTTTGAAAATTAAGACTCGGAGCATAGTTTGGAGAGGGTGATATCCGCAGTCACACTTAAATGTCAGGTCTCGGTCCACCTTCCACTTTCTCTCCCCCGCCAGCTCCGTCCCGGTTGAAATACTGTATGTTCGGGGGCCAATGTTATGAATTACAGCCACACAGGATTAAGGAAGTCTTTTGCCAGTAAAACTCCCTGAAGTATAATCAGGGAGCACTGTGATTTCCCAGTGACATGCCAAAATATAACCCTTAGATAGCCCAAAGAAGCTCTTGCTCAATGGAAGGCCTATGGTGTTCCTCCCGTAGCCAACACAGACATCTTCCCCCGCTACCTGTGGCCGTCAGCAGGTAAGAATGCTTATGTGGCTCTCCTTTCACAGCCATGTGCGATTACTTTATGTAATTCTTACCCATCCTGGTATTACTGGATGCTGATACATTATCTGATCATTGAACAATGAAGGCTTTAATCTCCAAAGATGTTTGTACTTCTTTCATGTGTTTTTTCTTTGTGGATGTGAGTTTGACATTATTCCAAGGGTTTGTCTTTATTTGCGAAGGGAGAGAAAACACTGTTTGCAGAATATATTTTTTGTCTAATTGGGTGTCTGTGAATGACCTCAATAGTATATGTTGGACTGATGTGAAATATTTAGGATGCACTAAAACATTGCTGTATGGGATGTTGCAGTTAACTTTCTGATTATTTTTTCTTTCAGATAAACAATGCTGGGTGCATGGTCCATCCCCGCCAAGTCACAAAAGAGGGATTTGAAGTAAACTTTGCAACCAACACTCTAGGTAAGAATATATTGTTCACTAAGGTTTGGCAAACACCCACTAGACACCATTCAATAGAAAATGGTGTCAGATCTCATCATGTTATTTTTTTTAAATGTTCTGTTTTTTTACAATCTTTAAATTTGTTCTAGTGCATGGAGTCCTTTTACAGATATTGTATGCTGTAATGTTACATGGGAGTCATTTTTATTTGGAAAGATGGTGTGAACAGTGCTGGATGGGAACGCTTGTCTATGTAGGTAAACCCCCAGAAACTCACCAAGAGAGGGGGCATTTTGCAGTTTTGGTCATGTTGTCCAGCAGTACCTACACTATCTGGTCCTTTTATGACTATTTACTCCTTAATTTACAATCCGCATGAGCAACGAAGAGTGCCAGGAGTTACCTAAATATGCATGGGGTTGGAGAGTGCTTTGAAGCATGTGGGGAACTCCCCTTTTATAAACAGCCAAAGGGGTGGAGATGGATGTGGCTGACAGGATGTGAGTGATCTCACACATTGATGGTGGTCGATTGTGTTAGATGAGTCCACAACTGTGCTAGCCATTGTACTATAGAGTGCTGGCAAATACACATCAATTATATTTTTTAAGGCACAGGTCAGGCGGGAGGCTCAAAAACATCACAAAGCATCAGCTGGGAAGAAGTTACTTATTCTGCATTTAAAATATGCATTCATAGCACCTAATATTTAAGCTTCAAACTGCAGCCTATAAAACAGGCCTCTACTATGTGTCACTGAGAAATCCTCTGATGCAGCTGTTGTTTGTATTTTATTATCTGTTATTTTGCTATAGCTATTGGTGTCATCTTCTCACATATTTAGTGATGTGGAAACATCAGCACAGTGAGAGAGACTTTTTTGCATCCACAGGCACTACTTTTGACCCAGACGCCACCATTGCAAAGCAACACTTATTTAACAGCGTCACCCCTAAGAGAGATGCGTATGGGGGATGTTCTGACTCTTCCATTACAGATTTTCCTGCATTTCCACATGGTTTCATTCTGCTCTAAAAACGACTGTGTCTTGTTTTATATTCCACTTCTGCAGGCATTGAGTGGAGAGTGGGCTCAATAGGGAGGTTGGCTGATTGGAAACTAACTTTCAGAAAAGAAATCTCTGTTTGAGATTGGGAGCAGATGTACTTATCCTAAGGTTCCAAATCTGCAAAGATCCATTTAGAAATGCACATAGTGTGTGTGTGTATATATATACCGATAGAAATATACTTCAAACATCTCACTAACCAACGACTGAGCCAGGAAAGTGCAACTCGCGAGTCTAGAGTCCTTCAAGAACCCATCACAGCACTGATTTCAGGGTCACCACTGCCTTGCAAGCAATCCTTAATTTATGTAGGTCTGTTGGTTATACTTTTCAAACCAAACCTTTTTCAGCAGCTATATCTTATCATGAAATATGCTTAATGCTATTAGTTAATCCCTGGAGCCACCGTCTGATGTGTATCGAGAGTGACCCATGGGAAGCTCTACCGTGTTGATGCTTAGAAATGCGCCTGCATAAATATTCCATCAGTCAAGTACCCAACTCTGAAGTACAGTCCACTAGACCATTCTTTTTGAAATGGCTATGTGGATTAAGATATTTTTTTTAACTTTTTATTTGAATTGGTATACACCTCAGTGGAATCCAAATAACCATTGTTCATTCAGCAAAGGATGTCTAAGATAGGATATTAAGGCTTCCAATCAATATAATTAAAAGTACAGCGAGAGTATTATGAAATTGACCTGGCAGTTAAATGCTCTTTACAACTTGCATAGGTTTATTGGTTGCAAGTACACACCATCAATGGCAATCATTATAACCATGTCCTATAGCTCTGGCACCTCCATTCCGGTCGGAGGCATTCTGTACATAGGCCAATGACATTTCAAGATTCTATTCATAAACCATTCCAGACATCACCAGATTAAACACAGAACATGTTAAACCAATGAATGAGAAACTGCGAGTTAAACATATCCTCCTGAATCATAATCACACCCTTAATATTGGTGCTGTTTTATAACATTCTGAATCTCCAAACATGCTTTGGCTACATTTACTGAATTAAATATCATAAATAATAAGGCCAATGTAAATAACTCACATAATCTGAAGAACTCTAATCTGGTGAAAGGAATTTGGAAAAGGGAAATGGGACTAGGTAAAAATGAAGCCTTGTTTCCTTTATGGTACAAAGCCATACACTACTTAGGAAGCAGAACAAAACTGACTAATGTAATTTAGAAATTAGGTCACCATGTACAAGAGTCACAAATCTATAATTTATCCTTGCGTCCAATCAGGATACATAAATTTAGGGCTGCCTGTTCCTTTAAGGGAAGAGGACAGTATCGTGACTAATTGCAGATGACACACTTTGATTCTGTATATCTCTTTTTTATTTTCCTTCAAATACCATTAAAGCCAAATTTGACATACACTGGTGAAGTGTTGTCTTGTTTTGTTCACAGCATGAAAAATCATATCTGTGAAATTTAGTATCAGCGCAAAAAAAAAACCAACAAAAAACACACATATGCCAAGCCATCAGATATACGCGCTGTATATCAAGCACAAAAAGCATAGACAAAACAATAACATATGTAAATAAGCGGTAACACACAACACTATTGCATGCACTTTTATGCACTGTGAACCTGCAGCCCAAAACAGAATATTCAGGCCTGCTTAATTTGTCAGGCTTAAAATCCTCACCCTCCTTTTGACAGCAGATCACCAGTTAGTGGACATTTGGCTGTCAAAACACAACTAACTGTGTCGCTTCTGACACACAGGACCAGCAGGAACAATTCATAAAAGGATAAAATGCAAAAATATGTAAAACGCACGAACATTTCTGCACATAACACACAAAATATCAACTGTAACAACCATCTTTTGAAAACATGCTAAACCTTTTTAACTTTCCAAAAACTTTTTCACAGACACTCTGCGTGTCCCGTGCGCCAACACCCTTTGAGGCCCTGCTTTTCCAAGCAATAATTTCTCCATCTCTTTACACTTACTCCTATCCTACCTCACTGACCTTAAGGTCAAAATCTGCCTTGCGGGCTCCTCAGCCCTCTATCTCTTCCTCACTCTAAGGCTGAAAAAAAGACAAAAACCTTCCCAACTCTTTCTAACCTGCAATAACCAACCCTATTTAAAAACACATGATATATATATTACTCCTGTTAGGGGCTACAATTTATTACTATACTTAGATTATTAAAATAGTTACTGTGAATAATTCGCAGAACATAATAACACACATACCAGTTTTTAGAACAAATGCTTGTTTGCAATGGTACTCATTTCATCAATCTTAAATGGATGAAGGTCTCAGTTAGGTCCAGCAAAAGTTAAAACCTTCCACCCTGATATTAAACTCAAACCTCTGCACCAGGCACATTGGCTCACTGACCTATTTAAAAGGAAACCTAAATGGGAACAACCTGCAAATTTGTATTATACCTAAATGTATGCATTTACTGAAGGCTAAGGCACTTTAAAGCTATTGTAAATGGCAAAAATGCCCAAATTGTACCCAAATTCGACTTTGATATTTGGGGCACTTAAAAATAAATATCCTATAATAACGTTACATATTAATCATCCTCAGAATGTTCTTTACAAATTGCAGAGATTGGACATTAGACATATCTCCTGCAAATCCTGAGAAAAATGAGTTTTTCACGCCTGCGTCAAGTGAAATTCTATATGCTAATGTCCTCATTATGCAGTATACCATACCTTAAATTAAATTATAATGCTAGGAGGTCACAGTATAAGTATTAAGCTTCATGAATAGTAAAAAACAAATTTTGTAGCACTTATTTTTATAACCCAATCATTTTTGATAATTCCACATAATAAGGCTCTGTAATTCCTCGAATCTGACTTCATTTTCTTTCTTTTTTTATTTTCTCTGTGCCATGTAGACCGACGAACAAAGTGGCCTGGCCTCCCCAGGTCATGTACACATTAACCAGATTAAACTGTAAGAAACTAACTTCTTCACCCAAAACTGACCTGCAAAACCAATTTCCCTGATTGATCTTTATCTGAGATTGCCAATCAATGTTCAAGACATCGTTAACTTTTTAGTTTCCTTGCACTTGCCCTATCTTGTTTCAGCATCTGTTACAGTTTCTTTCTTTTTAAATGTTTCTTCACTACATGGGTTAATTATTACTTAGGAACTGAGCCAAGAATATGCTTAGAGAAATGCTTAAAGAGAGGAAAAACCCTTAATTAAAATGTCTTCCTATAATACAAAATAATAAACCTTAGTTTTGAAACCTTTTTAAAACAACATTCTGAAATGCAAAGTTTCACCTGTGCAACTGAGGGGAAAATCCTGACTGAATAAATATTCCTGTTTATTTAGCTTGTCTCTAAGTGTTTGTAACATGAGCAGCTGGCAGTCTTTTTCAAACTAAAACATATCAATGCGTGTTCTATATTATTTTGAGTTCAGCAGGAATTTACTTCAGCTGATCTGTTTGCCTGTTAATACCTAACACAATGTATCTAAGGAAAATGCTGTAAGTTTATTTTTATTTTTTTTGCAAAACACCCAATTTCGTTTTTGGGGGCTTTTTATTCCTAGTGAATGTGAATTTACATTTTAGTTTTTAAATATTTAGACATCTTGCTTAATAGACTGAAAACATCAAGAAAACACACAAACACACATTTGAGCTCATTTCAGACATAAACAGAAAGGGGTCAAACACTCAGGACACACAATACGGCGCGCTTTTAGCCATGCATTTCGTGAATAGCGCCATCGCTATTCACTTACAGAAATTGCACTAATGGGAAAACCACATAGACATTTAAACACACATTTAACCCACATATCAATACTCAGGACAGAAATAAAGGACAGCCCACAGACTGTACTTAAACCAAACCATTTGTAAGTACTAGTTGTAAGTCATATTTACAAGAAACGCTTCTCAATTGTGTTCCAAAAGACTGCAAGAACAGCCCAACAGACTGATGTATGTCCAAGAAGCGAAAATACAATCAATTCACTAGCTTTGACTAGCAGAACACCAAAAATCGCTCTGCATATCTTCATTCATAAAATTGCACAGAACAAAAGATCCTTGTATGTATTATATCCATATTTTTATTCCCTGGGGATACAAAATCACCAAGGAAGAAATATGTTTGTAAATCTAAACCTATTTAGATATTCCCTCTAGGGAAGACGGCTAATTTACTTCACATCACAACATGGTACCTTCCAAATAAAGCAACACATTCTTCTTATGTGAGCTTTCAAACAGGCATGCCCAAAATATTGCAAAATATACACTATTATAATCAAAATAGTGCTTAATGTACTTTTCGTACGTGCACCGTTCAACTAAACCAAATAGAGAAAATTCTCCTCATTACCTGTCTACACAAATTGCAATTTGCATATACAAACCTATACAAATCCAAAAGTTGGCCAACACAAATTCCAAAGTTCCAAAGCTACAGTAAGCGTTACTAAACTACCTTATTCTTCCAAAGCTACAGTAAGGGTTACTAAACTACCTTACTCTTCCCAATCAAAAAGGTTATCCAAATTCTAACTGCCAAGTTCTAAATGACCTAACGGTCGCTTTGTTTTTTTTTTAATACTCACGCCAAAAAGGTTCTCAGTCAGGAGTGACATCATGTGGAGGATCAAAATCAGGAAGAGCAGAAATACACTGGGCTGCAGAGACGAAGAATCCCCAGAATCCCTGTGCACAGAGTACCTTCTTAGTAGAATCCTGTCTTGTCCTCCTCAGTAGCTTTCTGTCTCCTGACAAGATCACTCCCACAGAAAGTCACTTCTCTGATGAGGCCCGCGTTGGCCGCGCCATCTGAAGAACTGAAATCTTCATTCTCAGGGGTCTCACTAATACAAAAGAACTTGGCACAGAAGCTGAAATATGAAAAGACATCTTTATTAAACTTAATAAGTGAGGCCACGTCACACAGAAGCCGTAGCAACTGAATGAGGTAGTCGAAAGAATACAGAACACAGAGGTCTTTTATATGCTTAGGATTTACAAACTCAGCATAAAAGAAAGGGGCAGTCCTAGCTTCTGCAAGCATACAAAATACCTAATATGGACATACAAGATCTGCAAAATATTACCCAATAGAAAAACATCATGTAACCAGAATGTCCCCCTCCTTACATCGTGTTTCTGCCCAACCCATAAGTCAATCAATTACAGCACTTATAGGTCAATCGGGATTGGCAGAACATGTCTGTATGCAGTTAGGCCAGCTAGTGTCTGAGATTGCTTTCAAAGCAAGGACAGAGGGGGGTTTTCTACACGTTGAGTCCAAAGGGCAGAAACACTTCATGAATAGAGCAGTCTGTGTAAAGGCAACACAAATCCATGACAAATGTAAGATGGAATCAAAATTAAAGAACCTCAGACCTCCCTTTTGCCATTACACAGGCAAATCCTAAAATTATTTTGCAAACATTATGTATTTCAGTGACTAATGACAATGCCAATAAAACAATAAGAATCAGTCTCCAAACACCAATTCTATGCAATCGCACGGGAAATACCCAGAGTCCGTCGAAGCCTCTTCTGGCAGGCTTCTATTGTCCATCAAATCCTGTTTCTGTTGTTTTCTTTCGCATGGGCCTCTTCATTCAGGCCTTTCATGAAAATGATGTTACTCAGTATCCGTTGGAGTGCCTTCCTGGCAAACACTCACAGCTCACTTGAAAGTCTCAATGTCTCAATGCAGTTCACCAATATTTCCTGTGCTGCAGGCACTACAGATAGTGTGCTCTTCATTGATCAAGGGCACAGATCATCTCATGCAGACCCAAGTACTATTAATCGGGGAAGAGCAACAGACTGTCACTCTCAGCAACACTTTCAGGCTCCAACACTCTCTATTCAGTGTCAGAGGATGCTCGGGCTGCTCTTTCATGGGCACCATAATGTAGTGCCTTTTGCCAATCTCAAATCCTCCGGTGCACTGCACTTCCGTTGGAGCAAAGGAAAAGGGGTTGTGTGGCCAAAACTCAGGCCAAGGGGCTCAAGGGACTGCACACTGTCAGAGGTTAACCAGCACATGACAGGTGGGTGGAAAACTGAAGCCTCAAACAACAAGAATCCTTCTGTTTCGCTCTTTGCACTGAAATTCTGGTTCTGTGGCAAAACCAGATCCTCCTTCTTTTCTGATGTTCAACGCCTTCTGATGAAGCAAGTACAATACGTTGGAGATATCACTGATGGCACGCTGGCGATCGCTGTCTGGGTGCTGGGACTGTAGGGCCAAGGTTTGTAGCCCTCATCTGCAGCTGACACTGATGAGAATTAGAACTCATCTTTATCACCGTTCTGCAGGGTATCATTCTTCCTTTGACTCTGGAAGATCCCGCAGAACCTAGTGACGTAGGAAATGTGATACAGTTGTTTCCTTCAATTTAAGTACAAAAACAGTTCATTGTATAACAAGGGGACTTCAAGCAAGTGGCCTACAATCTTTAAAGGAGTGGCCATACGTCATGGGACATTTCTGGTCTAGAACACACTGTCATTCTCAAAGGCAATACAAAGACAAAGGCAGTAGGCAAAACAGTGCCTCTAGCCTCTTTAATTGGGTTTCCATGTGAGAGCATATCCTCTACCATCTAAGGGTAGATAGCGACATGGGAATAATATCTGAATGGATGTCCTCACACATAGTGGCATTGTCTAATGGGGCAAACACATTTTTTTTCTAAATGATTACATATAGGTGTTCCTAAATTCCTTATCTAGACCACCTCAAAAGAGAGATCACATAATACATATTATCAGGGACATGTAGATACCTCCCTTTAATAATTGTGCAGCAGGTGGACTATGCAATACAAAAGCTAATGATCAAAATATGGAAACAAAAGACAAGAACTAGAGAGTCCTGGTATTTCCATTATTTAAAATACATCTGGTCCATCAAAATTAAAGCAGCAGAAAAAAGGATCTAAAAACCAAATTAGAATAGGCATTGAATTTGTCATATTCAAAAAAACGTAAGGTGTCTCCTATTGAGGTGGAAAACTTGTCTTACTATAGTATTGAGTCAGTTAACCAGTCCATCACTACCCTAACAGTCAGACTAGAAAACATCAGAGTAGGCCTAAAGAAAATTTTTGAAAACCAGACTGGTCATACAAAAGGGAATTATACATAATATGGGGTCTCTGGTACATTACTGCAGTCCGGAAGTGTGAACCTGAGCAATACACCAACTGGTAAAAGGAATTTGGAAAAGGGAAATGGGACTAGGTAAAAATGAAGCCTTGTTTCCTTTATGGTACAAAGCCATACACTACTTAGGAAGCAGAACACAACTGACTAATGTAATATAGAAATTAGGTCACCATGCACAAGAGTCACAAATCTATAATTTATCCTTACGTCCAATCAGGATACATAAATTTAGGGCTGCCTGTTCCTTTAAGGGAAGAGGACAGTATCGTGACTAATTGCAGATGACACACTTTGATTCTGTATATCTCTTTTTTATTTTCCTTCAAATACCATTAAAGCCAAATTTGACATACACTGGTGAAGTGTTGTCTTGTTTTGTTCACAGCATGAACAATCATATCTGTGAAATTTAATATCGGCGCAAAAAAAAAACAACAAAAAACACACATATGCCAAGCCATCAGATATACGCGCTGTATATCAAGCACAAAAAGCATAGACAAAACAATAGCATATGTAAATAAGCGGTAACACACAACACTATTGCATGCACTTTTATGCACTGTGAACCTGCAGCCCAAAACAGAATATTCAGGCCTGCTTAATTTGTCAGGCTTAAAATCCTCACCCTCCTTTTGACAGCAGATCACCAGTTAGTGGACATTTGACTGTCAAAACACAACTAACTGTGTCGCTTCTGACACACAGGACCAGCAGGAACAATTCATAAAAGGATAAAATGCAAAAATATGTAAAACGCACGAACATTTCTGCACATAACACACAAAATATCAACTGTAACAACCATCTTTTGAAAACATGCTAAACCGTTTTAACTTTCCAAAAACTTTTTCACAGACACTCTGCGTGTCCCGTGCGCCAACACCCTTTGAGGCCCTGCTTTTCCAAGCAATAATTTCTCCATCTCTTTACACTTACTCCTATCCTACCTCACTGACCTTAAGGTCAAAATCTGCCTTGCGGGCTCCTCAGCCCTCTATCTCTTCCTCACTCTAAGGCTGCAAAAAAGACAAAAACCTTCCCAACTCTTTCTAACCTGCAATAACCAACCCTATTTAAAACACATGATATATATATTACTCCTGTTAGGGGCTACACTTTATTACTATACTTAGATTATTAAAATAGTTACTGTGAATAATTCGCAGAACATAATAACACACATACCAGTTTTTAGAACAAATGCTTGTTTGCAATGGTACTCATTTCATCAATCTTAAATGGATGAAGGTCTCAATTGGGTCCAGCAAAAGTTAAACCTTCCACCCTGATATTAAACTCAAACCTCTGCACCAGGCACATTGGCTCACTGACCTATTTAAAAGGAAACCCAAATGGGAACAACCTGCAAATTTGTATTATACCTAAATGTATGCACTTACTGAAGGCTAAGGCACTTTAAAGCTATTGTAAATGGCAAAAATGCCCAAATTGTACCCAAATTCGACTTTGATATTTGGGGCACTTAAAAATAAATATCCTATAATAATGTTACATATTAATCATCCTCAGAATGTTCTTTACAAATTGCAGAGATTGGACATCAGACATATCTCCTGCAAATCCTGAGAAAAATGAGTTTTTCACGCCTGCGTCAAGTGAAATTCTATATGCTAATGTCCTCATTATGCAGTATACCATACCTTAAATTAAATTATAATGCTAGGAGGTCACAGTATAAATATTAAGCTTCATGAATAGTAAAAAACGAATTTTGTAGCACTTATTTTTATAACCCAATCATTTTTGATAATTCCACATAATAAGGCTCTGTAATTCCTCGAATCTGACTTCATTTTCTTTCTTTTTTTATTTTCTCTGTGCCATGTAGACCGAAGAACAAAGTGGCCTGGCCTCCCCAGGTCATGTACACATTAACCAGATTAAACTGTAAGAAACTAACTTCTTCACCCGAAACTGACCGGCAAAACCAATTTCCCTGATTGATCTTTATCTGAGATTGCCAATCAATGTTCAAGACATCGTTAACTTTTTAGTTTCCTTGCACTTGCCCTATCTTGTTTCAGCATCTGTTACGGTTTCTTTCTTTTTAAATGTTTCTTCACTACATGGGTTAATTATTACTTAGGAACTGAGCCAAGAATATGCTTAGAGAAATGCTTAAAGAGAGGAAAAACCCTTAATTAAAATGTCTTCCTATAATACAAAATAATAAACCTTAGTTTTGAAACCTTTTTAAAACAACATTTTGAAATGCAAAGTTTCACCTGTGCAACTGAGGGGAAAATCCTGACTGAATAAATATTCCTGTTTATTTAGCTTGTCTCTAAGTGTTTGTAACATGAGCAGCTGGCAGTCTTTTTCAAACTAAAACATATCAATGCGTGTTCTATATTATTTTGAGTTCAGCAGGAATTTACTTCAGCTGATCTGTTTGCCTGTTAATACCTAACACAATGTATCTAAGGAAAATGCTGTAAGTTTATTTTATTTTTTTTGCAAAACACCCAATTTCGTTTTTGGGGGCTTTTTATTCCTAGTGAATGTGAATTTACATTTTAGTTTTTAAATATTTAGACATCTTGCTTAATAGACTGAAAACATCAAGAAAAAACACAAACACACATTTGAGCTCATTTCAGACATAAACAGAAAGGGGTCAAACACTCAGGACACACAATACGGCGCGCTTTTAGCCATGCATTTCGTGAATAGCGCCATCGCTATTCACTTACAGGAATTGCACTAATGGGAAAACCACATAGACATTTAAACACACATTTAACCCACATATCAATACTCAGGACAGAAATAAAGGACAGCCCACAGACTGTACTTAAACCAAACCAACGCTTCTCAATTGTGTTCCAAAAGACTGCAAGAACAGCCCAACAGACTGATGTATGTCCAAGAAGCGAAAATACACTCCATTCACTAGCTTTGACTAGCAGAACACCAAAAATCGCTCTGCATATCTTCATTCATAAAATCGCACAGAACAAAGGATCCTTGTATGTATTATATCCATATTTTTATTCCCTGGGGATACAAAATCACCAAGGAAGAAATATGTTTGTAAATCTAAACCTATTTAGATATTCCCTCTAGGGAAGCCGGCTAATTTACTTCACATCACAACATGGTACCTTCCAAATAAAGCAACACATTCTTCTTATGTGAGCTTTCAAACAGGCATGCCCAAAATATTGCAAAATATACAATATTATAATCAAAATAGTGCTTAATGTACTTTTCGTACGTGCACCGTTCAACTAAACCAAATAGAGAAATTTCTCCTCATTACCTGTCTACACAAATTGCAATTTGCATATACAAACCTATACAAATCCAAAAGTTGGCCAACACAAATTCCAAAGTTCCAAAGCTACAGTAAGCGTTACTAAACTACCTTACTCTTCCAAAGCTACAGTAAGGGTTACTAAACTACCTTACTCTTCCCAATCAAAAAGGTTATCCAAATTCTAACTGCCAAGTTCTAAATGACCTAACGGTCGCTTTGTTTTTTTTTTTAATACTCACGCCGAAAAGGTTCTCAGTCAGGAGTGACATCATGTGGAGGATCAAAATCAGGAAGAGCAGAAATACACTGGGCTGCAGAGACGAAGAATCCCCAGAATCCCTGTGCAAAGAGTACCTTCTTAGTAGAATCCTGTCTTGTCCTCCTCAGTAGCTTTCTGTCTCCTGACAAGATCACTCCCACAGAAAGTCACTTCTCTGATGAGGCCCGCGTTGGCCGCGCCATCTGAAGAACTGAAATCTTCATTCTCAGGGGTCTCACTAATACAAAAGAACTTGGCACAGAAGCTGAAATATGAAAAGACATCTTTATTAAACTTAATAAGCGAGGCCACGTCACACAGAAGCCGTAGCAACTGAATGAGGTAGTCTAAAGAATACAGAACACAGAGGTCTTTTATATGCTTAGGATTTACAAACTCAGCATAAAAGAAAGGGGCAGTCCTAGCTTCTGCAAGCATACAAAATACCTAATATGGACATACAAGATCTGCAAAATATTAGCCAATAGAAAAACATCATGTAACCAGAATGTCCCCCTTACGTCGTGTTTCTGCCCAACCCATAAGTCAATCAATTACAGCACTTATAGGTCAATCAGGATTGGCAGAACATGTCTGTATGCAGTTAGGCCAGCTAGTGTCTGAGATTGCTTTCAAAGCACGGACAGAGGGGGGTTTTCTACACGTTGAGTCCAAAGGGCAGAAACACTTCATGAATAGAGCAGTCTGTGTAAAGGCAACACAAATCCATGACAAATGTAAGATGGAATCAAAATTAAAGAACCTCAGACCCCCCTTTTGCCATTACACAGGCAAATCCTAAAATTATTTTGCAAACATTATGTATTTCAGTGACTATTGACAATGCCAATAAAACAATAAGAATCAGTCTCCAAACACCAATTCTATGCAATCGCACGGGAAATACCCAGAGTCTGTCGAAGCCTCTTCTGGCAGGCTTCTATTGTCCATCAAATCCTGTTTCTGTTGTTTTCTTTCGCATGGGCCTCTTCATTCAGGCCTTTCATGAAAATGATGTTACTCAGTATCCGTTGGAGTGCCTTCCTGGCAAACACTCACAGCTCACTTGAAAGTCTCAATGTCTCAATGCAGTTCACCAATATTTCCTGTGCTGCAGGTACTACAGATAGTGTGCTCTTCATTGATCAAGGGCACAGATCATCTCATGCAGACCCAAGTACTATTAATCGGGAAGAGCAACAGACTGTCACTCTCAGCAACACTTTCAGGCTCCAACACTCTCTATTCAGTGTCAGAGGATGCTGGTGCTGCTCTTTCATGGGCACCATAATGTAGTGCCTTTTGCCAATCTCAAATCCTCCGGTGCACTGCACTTCCGTTGGAGCAAAGGAAAAGGGGTTGTGTGGCCAAAACTCAGGCCAAGGGGCTCAAGGGACTGCACACTGTCAGAGGTTAACCAGCACATGACAGGTGGGTGGAAAACTGAAGCCTCAAACAACAAGAATCCTTCTCTTTCGCTCTTTGCACTGAAATTCTGATTCTGTGGCAAAACCAGATCCTCCTTCTTTTCTGATGTTCAACGCCTTCTGATGAAGCAAGTACAATACGTTGGAGATATCACTGATGGCACGCTGGCGATCGCTGTCTGGGTGCTGGGACTGTAGGGCCAAGGTTTCTAGCCCTCATCTGTAGCTGACACTGATGAGAATTAGAACTCATCTTTATCACCGTTCTGCAGGGTATCATTCTTCCTTTGACTCTGGAAGATCCCGCAGAACCTAGTGACGTAGGAAATGTGACACAGTTGTTTCCTTCAATTTAAGTACAAAAACAGTTCATTGTATAACAAAGGGACTTCAAGCAAGTGGCCTACAATCTTTAAAGGAGTGGCCACACGTCATGGGACATTTCTGGTCTAGAACACACTGTCATTCTCAAAGGCAATACAAAGACAAAGGCAGTAGGCAAAACAGTGCCTCTAGCCTCTTTAATTGGGTTTCCATGTGAGAGCATATCCTCTACCATCTAAGGGTAGATAGCGACATGGGAATAATATCTGAATGGATGTCCTCACACATAGTGGCATTGTCTAATGGGGCAAACACATTTTATTTCTAAATGATTACATATAGGTGTTCCTAAATTCCTTATCTAGAGCACCTCAAAAGAGAGATCACATAATACATATTATCAGGGACATGTAGATACCTCCCTTTAATAATTGTGCATCAGGTGGACTATGCAATACAAAAGCTAATGATCAAAATGTGGAAACAAAAGACAAGAACTAGAGAGTCCTGGTATTTCCATTATTTAAAATACATCTGGTCCATCAAAATTAAAGCAGCAGAAAAAAGGAACTAAAAACCAAGTTAGAATAGGAATTGAATTTGTCATATTCAAAAAAAACGTAAGGTGTCTCCTATTGAGGAGGAAAACTTGTCTTACTATAGTATTGAGTCAGTTAACCATTCCATCACTACCCTAACAGTCAGACTGGAAAACATCAGAGTAGGCCTAAAGAAAATTTTTGAAAACCAGACTGGTCATACAAAAGGGAATTATACATAATATGGGGTCTCTGGTACATTACTGCAGTCCGGAAGTGTGAACCTGAGCAATACACCAACTGGTAAAAGGAATTTGGAAAAGGGAAATGGGACTAGGTAAAAATGAAGCCTTGTTTCCTTTATGGTACAAAGCCATACACTACTTAGGAAGCAGAACAAAACTGACTAATGTAATATAGAAATTAGGTCACCATGTACAAGAGTCACAAATCTATAATTTATCCTTACGTCCAATCAGGATACATAAATTTAGGGCTGCCTGTTCCTTTAAGGGAAGAGGACAGTATCGTGACTAATTGCAGATGACACACTTTGATTCTGTATATCTCTTTTTTATTTTCCTTCAAATACCATTAAAGCCAAATGTGACATACACTGGTGAAGTGTTGTCTTGTTTTGTTCACAGCATGAAAAATCATATCTGTGAAATTTAGTGTCGGCGCAAAAAAAAAACAACAAAAAACACACATATGCCAAGCCATCAGATATACGCGCTGTATATCAAGCACAAAAAGCATAGACAAAACAATAGCATATGTAAATAAGCGGTAACACACAACACTATTGCATGCACTTTTATGCACTGTGAACCTGCAGCCCAAAACAGAATATTCAGGCCTGCTTAATTTGTCAGGCTTAAAATCCTCACCCTCCTTTTGACAGCAGATCACCAGTTAGTGGACATTTGGCTGTCAAAACACAACTAACTGTGTCGCTTCTGACACACAGGACCAGCAGGAACAATTCATAAAAGGATAAAATGCAAAAATATGTAAAACGCACGAACATTTCTGCACATAACACACAAAATATCAACTGTAACAACCATCTTTTGAAAACATGCTAAACCTTTTTAACTTTCCAAAAACTTTTCCACAGACACTCTGCGTGTCCCGTGCGCCAACACCCTTTGAGGCCCTGCTTTTCCAAGCAATAGTTTCTCCATCTCGTTACACTTACTCCTATCCTACCTCACTGACCTTAAGGTCAAAATCTGCCTTGCGGGCTCCTCAGCCCTCTATCTCTTCCTCACTCTAAGGCTGAAAAAAAGACAAAAACCTTCCCAACTCTTTCTAACCTGCAATAACCAACCCTATTTAAAAACACATGATATATATATTACTCCTGTTAGGGGCTACAATTAATTACTATACTTAGATTATTAAAACAGTTACTGTGAATAATTCGCAGAACATAATAACACACATACCAGTTTTTAGAACAAATGCTTGTTTGCAATGGTACTCATTTCATCAATCTTAAATGGATGAAGGTCTCAGTTAGGTCCAGCAAAAGTTAAAACCTTCCACCCTGATATTAATTTCAAACCTCTGCACCAGGCACATTGGCTCACTGACCTATTTAAAAGGAAACCCAAATGGGAACAATCTGCAAATTTGTATTATACCTAAATGTATGCATTTACTGAAGCCTAAAGCACTTTAAAGCTATTGTAAATGGCAAAAATGCCCAAATTGTACCCAAATTCGACTTTGATATTTGGGGCACTTAAAAATAAATATCCTATAATAATATTACATATTAATCATCCTCAGAATGTTCTTTACAAATTGCAGAGACTGGACATTAGACATATCTCCTGCAAATCCTGAGAAAAATGAGTTTTTTACACCTGCGTCAAGTGAAATTCTGTATGCTAATGTCCTCATTATGCAGTATACCATACCTTAAATTAAATTATAATGCTAGGAGGTCACAGTATAAGTATTAAGCTTCATGAATAGTAAAAAACGAATGTTGTAGCACTTATTTTTATAACCCAATCATTTTTGATAATTCCACATATTAAGGCTCTGTAATTCCTCGAATCTGACTTCATTTTCTTTTTTTTAATTTTCTCTGTGCCACGTAGGCCGACGAACAAAGTGGCCTGGCCTCCCCAGGTCATGTACACATTAACCAGAATAAACTGTAAGAAACTAACTTCTTCACTCGAAACTGACCTGCAAAACCAATTTCCCTGATTGATCTTTATCTGAGATTGCCAATCAATGTTCAAGACATCGTTAACTTTTTAGTTTCCTTGCACTTGTCCTATCTTGTTTCAGCATCTGTTACGGTTTCTTTCTTTTTAATTTTTTCTTCACTACATGGGTTAATTATTACTTAGGAACTGAGCCAAGAATATGCTTAGAGAAATGCTTAAAGAGCGGAAAAACCCTTAATTAAAATGTCTTCCTATAATACAAAATAATAAACCTTAGTTTTGAAACCTTTTTAAAACAACATTCTGAAATGCAAAGTTTCACCTGTGCAACTGAGGGGAAAATACTGACTGAATAAATATTCCTGTTTATTTAGCTTGTCTCTAAGTGTTTGTAACATGAGCAGCTGGCAGTCTTTTTCAAACTAAAACATATCAATGTGTGTTCTATATTATTTTGAGTTCAGCAGGAATTTACTTCAGCTGATCTGTTTGCCTATTAATACCTAACACAATGTATCAAAGGAAAATGCTGTAAGTTTATTTATTTTTTTTGCAAAACACCCAATTTCGTTTTTGGGGGCTTTTTATTCCTAGTGAATGTGAATTTACATTTTAGTTTTTAAATATTTAGACATCTTGCTTAATAGACTGAAAACATCAAGAAAAAACACAAACACACATTTGAGCTCATTTCAGACATAAACAGAAAGGGGTCAAACACTCAGGACACACAATACGGCGCGCTTTTAGCCATGCATTTCGTGAATAGCGCCAGCGCTATTCACTTACAGAAATTGCACTAATGGGAAAACCACATAGACATTTAAACACGCATTTAACCTACATATCAATGCTCAGGACAGAAATAAAGGACAGCCCACAGACTGTACTTAAACCAAACCATTTGTAAATACTAGTTGTAAGTCATATTTACAAGAAACGCTTCTCAATTGTGTTCCAAAAGACTGCAAAAACAGCCCAAGAGACTGATGTATGTCCAAGAAGCGAAAATACACTCCATTCACTAGCTTTGACTAGCAGAACACCAAAAATCGCTCTGCATATCTTCATTCATAAAATTGCACAGAACAAAGGATCCTTGTATGTATTATATCCATATTTTAATTCCCTGGGGATACAAAATCACCAAGGAAGAAATATGTTTGTAAATCTAAACCTATTTAGATATTCCCTCTAGGGAAGCCGGCTAATTTACTTCACATCACAACATGGTACCTTCCAAATGAAGCAACACATTCTTCTTATGTGAGATTTCAAACAAGCATGCCCCAAATATTGCAAAATATACAATATTATAATCAAAATAGTGCTTAATGTACTTTTCGTACGTGCACCGTTCAACTAAACCAAATAGAGAAAATTCTCCTCATTACCTGTCTACACAAATTGCAATTTGCATATACAAACCTATACAAATCCAAAAGTTGGCCAACACAAATTCCAAAGTTCCAAAGCTACAGTAAGCGTTACTAAACTACCTTACTCTTCCAAAGCTACAGTAAGGGTTACTAAACTACCTTACTCTTCCCACTCAAAAAGGTTATCCAAATTCTAACTGCTAAGTTCTAAATGACCTAACGGTCGCTTTGTTTTTTTTTTAATACTCACGCCAAAAAGGTTCTCAGTCAGGAGTGACATCATGTGGAGGATCAAAATCAGGAAGAGCAGAAATACACTGGGCTGCAGAGACGAAGAATCCCCAGAATCCCTGTGCACAGAGTACCTTCTTAGTAGAATCCTGTCTTGTCCTCCTCAGTAGCTTTCTGTCTCCTGACAAGATCACTCCCACAGAAAGTCACTTCTCTGATGAGGCCCGCGTTGGCCGCGCCATCTGAAGAACTGAAATCTTCATTCTCAGGGGTCTCACTAATACAAAAGAACTTGGCACAGAAGCTGAAATATGAAAAGACATCTTTATTAAACTTAATAAGTGAGGCCACGTCACACAGAAGCCGTAGCAACTGAATGAAGTAGTCTAAAGAATACAGAACACAGAGGTCTTTTATATGCTTAGGATTTACAAACTCAGCATAAAAGAAAGGGGCAGTCCTAGCTTCTGCAAGCATACAAAATACCTAATATGGACATACAAGATCTGCAAAATATTAGCCAATAGAAAAACATCATGTAACCAGAATGTCCCCCTTACGTCGTGTTTCTGCCCAACCCATAAGTCAATCAATTACAGCACTTATAGGTCAATCAGTAATGGCAGAACATGTCTGTATGCAGTTAGGCCAGCTAGTGTCTGAGATTGCTTTCAAAGCAAGGACAGAGGGGGGTTTTCTACACGTTGCAGTCCAAAGGGCAGAAACACTTCATGAATAGAGCAGTCTGTGTAAAGGCAACACAAATTGATGACAAATGTAAGATGGAATCAAAATTAAAGAACCTCAAATCCATCTTAAAAACATGAGCTGCAAACAATGCATCACATTAACACAAAAGGTTATTTCGACTAAAGAGTTCTTCAAGGGGTTACATGACGATGCCGTTAACAGGGTTGGGAGTGTGTTTGGATTCTTATATAAAATGAAGACGAACCCTAACATACCAGCCTGTGTCATGCTTCATCATAGGGTTGTCTTATCCGCCTGACAGTCTGTTAATGGGTTGGATGGGCTCATTACTATTACAGAGAGCACTTTAGTGGTTGCAATAAATTCACCTACTTATGAGCTGAGCGATCCACAGAACATGTTAAAAATCCCTTACAGTAAGCCTGTCACATAGGTTTATTCCAGGATCATTAGAGTTGGATATTAAAAACAAAAGGCAGGGATTATAGGGGTAGTAACAGCTCCCAACTTTCTTAGATAGACCAATTTCAGCCTGTGCTGAGGCCCACTCGGTGTCCGGGGCCTTCTTCAGGACCAAATCCCTGATTCACAAACCCACATACAGACTCATGCACTTGCATTAATTTATGGCTTGGGCATGTGGTGCTCCCTTGTGAATGTGTCACTTTCCGCCGCGGTTGTTACTTCGAGTCTGTGTAGGTTAGGTGTATTATCCTTGTTGCATTTGCCATGAAACTAAGAGCAAACAGTTGTTAAATAGTTCCTTTATCAGTGGCAACGCCAGACATACTTCAGATCCTCAACAGTAAAAATGTGTGCCCTTATAAAATATTTATGTTTGCTGGTATCCTAAGAAGAACGTGTTCCTACTTCTACTGAAATATGCCAAAAATATTTTGCAGTTATCGGGTGCTCTCACTACAATTCTATCTTACATCAGCATCTCAATAGAGGGAACGTAAAATGAATCACAGCACTTTTGGTCGAATGAAATCCATCACGGATGTGAGCGCACACCTCTGTGCTGGTGTGTGAACAGGGCCGGACTGGGACTTGAAACATCCCTGGCAAAAATGATAAATTCAGCCCTCATGTGCAGAAGTGCTAATGCGCACTGGAACCAGAGCAATTCTTTAAAGTTTCCGCCAGGATCGCATAACGTGGACCACAGCCCCTGGAGGCCGTAACCAGCCTCCAAGTGTCAAAACCGTCCTTTTGGAGCTCCAGCGTGCTAGGGGATTGCCCACTTGCCCTGCTGGCTAGTCCGGCCACATGTGTAAAACGTATTTACGGAAATAAAGTATCATCAAATATACCTAGTGCCTCTACATTGGTATCGGGTCCAGGAAACCATGTGTTCCAAAAAATCACTCATTGTGCTCTCTGGGTACCATAATGTGAAGCTTATTTACACAGCATCACCAGTAAAGATCAAGTTGTAAGTAAACAAAACTATGTACAAGGCCCTATCTGTCTGAAATAACTGGTCAACAAAGACCTGCACTCACGCATGGAACACATAAGTCACCAGTAACTCTCTTAAAAGCACATTTGGCACTCACTCATACATGAGACATAGTTACGTCCTTTCCGTCTCTCCGATTGGGCAGTTGCAACTCATTCCTTTTTGGCAGTAGATACCCCTAAGTGTCTTGTACTTAATCTGGTGACATAGACTATCAGACGTTAGGCAGGAAGGGATCACTTAAGCATATGTGAGACACTGTAAGGGTACAATTAAATAGGATGGCTTATGTTGAAGCACAAAAAAAGTGATGGATGGCATGCTTGAATTAATCTGAGCCATAATTATTTTGCAAACCATGCCACCTCAGCTCGGACCTAACCATATGCAAATCAGTTTTTACCCTGCTCTAATCGAACGGGACAGGGCGAACTACCAGGTCAGGTCCTACATGAACCTGAACACAAGCATCCGAGGACTGGTTTCGCTCAGTTTAGGGCTCATCAGTTAGGTATGGCTTGTTTCCAGTGACACAGTGTGCTCGGGACCCACGTCAAATACTCAGAAGCACACCCAGAAGAATTAAAGCTAATGAACAGATTGTAACTATGTGACATCCTGAATATGCGAATGGTAGCAGAAACTAGAGTAGTAACATTGTTTCATGCATGTCATTCTGATCCACACTCAACGGGAGGGACTGAGGTAAGATTGGTGTTTTTATACTACTGCTGCCTTACTCACCTCCACAGTGTTGCTTTTGATTTCTGGTCCCCCAGACAAGTGCAGAAATAGCTGCAGCAGCAACTGAGTGGAACTGCAAACAGCAATGAGTTATTAGCATTCTGTCAACATATCATGAAGACCGAATATCCACAGAGTACAGATGTCACACAGCAGTGGTCCGACTGCACGTTTAAATGCACTGCTGTGTTATGTGGCCTTTAGAATTAATGGGGTAACCCTGTAACCCTCAGAACCTGGGCGGGTATTTAAACAAACAATAATGGTTCTGTTGGGAGGAAAATATAATTTAGCAAGGTCTTTCAACCTGTAATGTGACTCGTGTGTCCCGGGTGGGGTATATACGTTATAGTATAAATCATTAGACACTGATCCCAAGTGGATGAGAAAGTACTTATTTACTTAGCCACTTTCTCAATGTTGAAATACTTCAAATATTGATTATAATGTCCATAACAAATACATACATTACATACGATGCTCTACAAAAGTGTTGTGTGAAAATTGACACAAAAATACAAAAACACAATTACATACAAATTACAAATATTCAAGGTTGTCGAATATAAATACAATAGTCTATTTGGACAGCCTTGATTTCTTCAAATGTTATCCGTCCGGTGCCCGTCAGCCGACTGGGTCCCCCGGTGGCAGGTGGCTTACTGCACCTGTATTTTAGTTGTTGGTTTCCTCAGTAACAATAAGGAGCCAAAGTGCTATGCTTTGGCGGCTTGGCAAGAAATCAAGGCTGTCCATCGCTTACCCAGTCCTGATGAAGACCCGCCCTTGATGCACGTAGTCCGCGCATCACCAACAGGGTCGAAACGTCGACGTAACTCACTAGAGATCGAATTGCACAAAGTCTGATAGGAACTAAAGGATACATTTTGCCTAAAAAGACTATTGCATTTCCAGAGCTCAAGCTCTGGAGCGACCGTCTCCTCGGATTCTCCTTAATGAATGAAGGAGAATCCAAGGAGACGGTCGCTCCAGAGCTTGAGCAGTTGCCAAGCCGCCAAAGCATAGCACTTTGCCTCCTTATTTGTTACTGAGGAAACCAACAACTATAATACAGGAGCAGTAAGCCACCTGCCACCGGGGGGCCCAGTCGGCTGACGGGCACCGGACGGATAACATTTGAAGAAATCAAGGCTGTCCATCGCTTACCCAGCCCTGATGAAGACCCGCCCTTGATGCAGGTAGTCAGCGCATCACCAACAGGGTCGAAACGTCGATGTAACTCACTAGAGATCGAATTGCACAAAGTCTGATAGGAACTAAAGGATACATTTTGCCTAAAAAGACTATTGTATTTACATTCGACAACCTTGAATATTTGTAATTTGTATGTAATTGTGTTTTTGGTTTTTTTGTGTCAATTTTCACGCAACACTTTTGTAGAGCACCGTATGTAATGTATGTATTTGTTATGGACAGTATAATCAATATTTGAAGTATTTCAACATTGAGAAAGTGACTAAGTAAATAAGTACTTTCTCATCCACTTGGGATCAGTGTCTAATGATTTATACTATTACGTATGTACCCCACCCGGGACACACGAGTCACATTACAGGTTGAAAGACCTTGCTAAATTATATTTTCCTCCCAACAGAACCATTGGTGTTATGTGGCCAGGCATGCGCCACCCATGAGACAGCAATTGTAGTTCATCAACTTGGGCTATTAAAAATATCGCAGTGATTTTATGGTGAAATAGGACACAAAGTCAGATGGAAATCCTTTGGCGGAATATTGCAAGAGGAGCCTCCAGGTGGGAAAAGACAAGAGCCTTGTCTCCTCCAGTTCAGACGAGGGGGCCATATTCCAGATTTCCATTCTTCCATATAATTCTAATTCAGGTATCTCTGTATGTATGACCATTTAAGGTATTGTCTGTATGACGAAATGACGTATTAGATAATTATTTAATGTTAGATTGAACTTATTCCTCAGTGTAATTCAAGCAAATGTTTAGTGTTTAATTTGCATTTTGTAAAGCATCGGAATCTGATCCATTGCCTCATTTAGGGCCAGATGTAGGTGGCCTATTACCGGTCGGTAAACCCGGTATTTGGTAAATTTCAGGTTTACCGACCGGTATTGAGCCATTTGCTATGTAGGGGAGATTCGGTAAATACCGAATCGGTATTTACCGATTCTGTATTTACCGAATCATCATTTACCGATTCGGTATTTACCGAATCGGTAAATGACATGTAGGAAGCACTTTGAAGAGTGCTTCTGTGCTTTAAGGATTCGTTATTTACCACCAACTAGTTGGTGGTAAATAACGAATACCTCTGTAAATGCAAATCTGTGCATTTACACCAGTGCCATGTGCCAGACATACATGCCCTTAGTGCATGTATGTGTGCCACATGTGCACACAAGCACTATTCAGGGGTGCAACAGGGTGTCAATGTGACACCCTGCCACCTTTCACTCTTTCGCTATTTTACCGAATCGGTATTTACCGATTCGGTAATTCACATTCATTCCTATGGGCCTCCAGGCCCATATGAATGAATGTGAATTACCGAATCGGTAAATACCGAATCTTGACGATTCGGTAATACTTACCGAATTTTTCCCTACATAGCATTTACCGATTCTAAAATACCCAATTGGTAAAATTCGGTATTTTACAATCGGTAAATGTGCTTTACCCACATCTAGCCCTTAGTGAGTAATCCAGTTATTTGTTTGCAATTTGCACTGTTTTTTAACTTGTATTTATCATCTTTATTGAAATGTTTGATCTGTGTACTTTTATGCTCCCGAGTGGTGCGAAATAAAGTTGATGATGATGATAATGATGAGTAACCCAGGATGGCATCTTTTATGTACATAAGGTACACTACTGTGAAAATGTGTTCCAGAAAATTGTATGACACCAAGCTTTTGTACCTCATAACATTTATCAATGAGAGAGAGCAAGGCTAATCAATAAATAAGGACATTACCTTCTCATCCCCTTTCTTACTTCAGTCATTATGGAATGAGACGAGGTTGCTCCTTTCGACAGGTGCTCTGCTACGTGATTTCCCTTTTTTTTTTAAAAAAACACTTCCTCCACTGGTAACTTCCAGGAGGTGCATTGAAGCGCCGCCTACTGGAGAACGAAATGTATCTGTCTTTTAAGTGGGCCCGAAGATCTCATGGTAGCAGAGCTTAAGTATTGGAGGGATTATGAATGTTCCTTCCTCTACAGCTATTGATGTAAATTTCCCAGTTATAAAAAGAGATTCTCGCTGTGTAAAATACATCTGGCCTTTGCCACACCCTAAATATCTTACACCTATGGACACATTTTAAAATGTCAGATGGAAGTTTAGTTGTGTTTCCCCCCAGATTGTCATGTGTGTCATTAGGTATTGGCATCTCCCACCCTTTATATTTATGTAGCATATTTAGAAAGGACAGCAGGTTGTTGTTCAGGCACTTTAGAGCCGTAGAGTAGAGTCAAACTGGTAAGAAGTTTTGCATGACTTAAGCATGTGGTACCTGCTTTACAACCTAGTCGTAAAAGTGCCTTATTTTGGTGTCACAAGGCAAAAGATAGAGCCAGTTCTGCCTAGTCCATGTGTGCTTTTTCCGGACAAACAGAATATTGTTCTCTTATGAGAGCTCCAGCTTGTAGGCCTTACCAACTATACAAACCAACCATTTTATTTTTGTTGCAACTCTCTTAAGCTTATATTCCTAAAACTCAATAGGGACATTTAGTTATTAACGATTTCTTTTAGAAAAAAAAAAACTTTTAACAGATGCAAAATGATGTACCCTTTCCAGCCATTAGGTACATTTTCTGATTTTGGCCTGCCATGAAGATGTAAGCCAAGAGCAGACTTCCCTCTTCTGGATCTTCCCATGATCAGCCTTAGGTTCTCACAGATGAGTGTTAATTATTGTAGTCGAGCTGGTGAACTTTGCAAGTGGTGGGCACCAAGCATAAGGGCTTGCAGCATTAACCAACCTTAAGCCGCAATCTAGAGCCAGAAGGAAAGAGACCCAAGATAGTCATTCTCTAGCAGTCTCCTGTCTGGCTAAAAAGAGGAGGACGAAAATGTTAGCTATCCGACTGTAGTAAAGTAGGATCTGCTTTTATGGTTACCAAGGGTCCCTTCAAGAGGACTAAAATGTCAGTGTCCTAGCAGCCAATCACAAACACATAGTGGGAAAAAAAGCCCAGAATTACAATGTATCCACGTCAGGCCATACAATACTAGTAGACTAACTCAATAGTATGGCGCACACTGACTGAACGAATCTGAATCAGCATGGACTATGTGTGTTTAAGTCACAAAAGCGGCTCCTATATATTACTGTGGCAGGCTTGTGTATAGCTCTTTCTTTCTGCATAGGGGTGGTACTTTTTGTTCCGTTTTGAACAATAAACAGAAGCCTCCCATTTCACAGAGGTGTGATGATAACTGAACCAATTGGCTGCTAGAGAACCCTCAGATAATGCAGGGCAGGGCATGTCTGACTCGTGTTTAGAATAGATTGAGAAAACAGGTTTGCGGAGAAACATTTTCCATACCTGGCTTTCCATCCCCACCTGAGGAGATAGCATTTTTCTACCCAGAGCTAAAATCCTCAGTAGGGAAGGAATCAATGAAAATCATTGTCATGCCTAACCACGAAATTGTACCTGGTGTTACAATTGATCACCAGGCAGGAATCCCTCCAGAGAGAAAAGGAACATTTGTATGGTGTTTTTCAACAGGAAAGGGCATTTGTGATAGTTCTGTTATTTATTTATTTTA
Source organism: Lissotriton helveticus (assembly GCF_964261635.1). Classification (NCBI taxonomy): domain Eukaryota; kingdom Metazoa; phylum Chordata; class Amphibia; order Caudata; family Salamandridae; genus Lissotriton; species Lissotriton helveticus. Next base: position 445,208,403 of record NC_136072.1, on the reverse strand, counting down.
TTTTATTTTAGAGGTTTTATATAGCGCTGGCTGGACCCAGAGGTATCAGAGCGCTTTACAATTGTAACAGAAAGGTGTTTAAATACAGGTACAGTGTGTATAAGTACAGAAAGTTGACTAACAAATAAGCATTCCACCACATAGGATAAAGGTTACACAAGATGAAAAGTAAAAAACAATTGCTAAACACAATAAGATATACAATATAGAGGTCGAAGTTTGGTGGGAAGGTTCGATAAAATATACCTAGGAGCAAGAAGGACAAAAAATGTGCAAGAAAAACAAAAGGTCATAAGGTGTAGTAAGAAACGGGAGGTAAAGGAGAGGCAAGGAGGGGAGGGAAGGTGATAAGATTGAAGGGGAAGGGAAGGAGAGGGGGGGCAGGAGGGAGTTCACTAGCCGTAGGCGGAGCAGCTGGGTGGGGGGATGCTGAGGAAGGCGAGGCCACTCGGGAGGTGGTTAGAAGCCCCAGTATTTATTAAGGAGAAGAAGTTTGAGTTCTTTTTTGAAGCTGGGGTAGGACGGGTTACAACGGAGGTCTGGTGGGAGGGCATTCCAAATAAGAGGGGCATTGCCTGAAAAGGAGCGTGACTGAGTGGAATTCTTTTTCTGAAGGGGGGGATAAGTAGGAGGGTGTTAGAGCTTCTCAGGGATCGCGTGCAGCCTGCTTTGGTCAATTTGATAGCAAGGTATGTCGGAGTGTTTTGGTGGAGGATTTTGTGCATAATGCAGGCGGTTTTATAAGTGGATCTGCCTTCAATTGGGAGCCATTTGAGGGTTTTGAGGGCGGGAGAGATGTGGTCAAATCGTTTGCAGTCTGTGATAAGCCTGGCCGCAAGGTTGAGCACTGATTTTAGAGGTGCCAGGTGTGGTTTGGGAATTCCGGTGAGGATGGCATTGCCGTAATCAATGCGCGATAGAACAAGAGATTGAACTGCTAGTTTAAAATCATCAATTGGGATGAAGGGCTTAATTCTCTTAAGGTTACGGAGGGTAAGGAGGGCTCCTTTGGCAGAGTTTTTGATGTGTACGTTGAGAGATAGGCGGTTGTCAAGGGAGATGCCCAAGGATTTGACTGAGGTGGCTAGGGACAAGGGGCAGTTGAGGGCATTAAGGTCTGTGATCCAATTTTGAATGGGGAGCTGGTTGTTTTTTGGGGAGAAAAGAATAATTTCAGTTTTTTTAGGGTTAAGTTTGAGGTGGTTCAAGTGGAACCAGGCTTGAATTTTGATGAGGGTGTTGTTGAGGTGGAGGATGTCAGCATGGGTTTTTATCTTATGGTAGAGTTGAGTATCGTCAGCGTAAAGATGGTAGTTGATCCCGGCTTGTTTGAGAATGAGGGTGAGGGGTTCCATGAAGAGGTTAAAGAGAGAGGGAGAGAGTATGGATCCTTGCGGAACTCCTAGAGAAATGGGGGAGGGGTTCGATAAGCAGTTTTGGATTTTAATTTGTTGAGCACGGTGTTGCAGGTATGAGACAAACCAATTATGAGTCATACCATTAAGGCCGAATCGTTCTCTAAGGACTTTGAGTAGAACAGAATGGTTAACGGTATCGAACGCTGCGGAGAGATCGAGGAGGATCAATAGGCTAGATTCACCATTGTCGAGGGAGTGGTGAATGTCATCTACAATGTTAAGCATGGCGGTTTCAGTGCTGCAACCTTTCCTGAAGTCTGATTGAAGGGGGTCAAGTAAGTTAAAAAGTGCAATGTGTCTGTGAAGCTGAAGAAGGACACATTTTTCCAGGGCTTTCGAGAGAAGGGGCAGATTGGAAATAGGATGGAGGTTGTTGAGGTCATTAGGGTCGGCAGTAGGGTTTTTGAGAATGGGGGTGATTTGGCCCAGTTGTAGGGAGGAGGGGACACAGCCGGTGGCTAGGGAAGTGTTAATGATCGAGGTCCAGGAAGGGGTAATGATGTGTTTGAGATTTTGGACAAGTTTAGAGGGGAGGGGGTCTTTGGTGTGGGAGGAGGGTTTAAGTTTCGCAATGATGTCAAAGACATCTCTTTCAGTAACTGGCTGGAAATTATGCCAGGCGGCGTTATTTTTAAGGAGAGTGTTAGGGGGATTGGAATCGTGGAGGGAGGAGGGAATCGAGGGGATCGGGAGATCAATGTTATGTAGCATCATGGAGGGAGCAGGGGGTGGTGGGAGGGATGCAGGTGAGTTAGGGGAGATGTCCAAAATGGAGGTAGGGGTCGGAGTCTGGAGGAAGAATTGTTCTATTCTAGCAATTTTTTCAGAGAAAAAGAGGGCTATTTCTTCGCATCTAGTGGTCGAGGCCAGAAGTATAGGAGGAGTGGATGAGGTTTGATTGCGAACAATGTTAAACAGTTCTTTGGGTCTATTTTTGGCTCTGTCCAGTTGTGCTCGGAAAAAGGATGCTTTTTGTTTAAAGATGTGTTTTTTATAAGATGATCTTGCAAGTCTGAGGCGAGCTAGGTGCAAAGGGGTAGGGTGTTGTCTCCACGTTCTTTCCGTCCGTCTAAGTGAGCGTCTTTCATTATTAAGCTCAGAAATGAACCATGATTTGGAAGGAATGGTTCTTTGGTTTTTAAGCTTCAGCGGGGCCAGGAGGTCCAGGGTATCCACGACTGCTTCGTTGTAGTGTTCTGTAAGCTCATTCGCGTTCAGTGACGGAGGGATGGCGAGAAGTTGGGCATGGAGTTTGGATTCCAGTAAATCAGGGGGGATATTATTAAGATTTCTGGACAGCTTCATGGGTTTAATGATTTTCATGGGAGGAGGGATGGCAGAAATCACTATAGAGAACAGAATGAGATGATGGTGGGACCAGTCGATGGGAACGATGTTGGATAGGAGGGCTAGATCTTTGCTTGTAATGATGGCATCTAGGATTGCTCCTTTGGAATGGGTCGAGGATTTACAAAGTTGCTCGAGGTTATTGATCTTGAGAAGGTTGGATAGGAGGGTGATAGAGGGGTTATTGGTCTCATTCCAATGGAGGTTGAGGTCTCCCAGAAAAATGTTTTGGGAGTTGGAAAGTGACGATTGTGTAAGAAGGTCGGATAGCTCCTCAACGAAGGGATGTGTATTGCCGGGAGGGTTATATATGTTGTGAAGGCGAATGGGTTGGGAGCCGTGAATTTTGAGTTCAGCTTTGAGGTATTCAAGGGCGGAGTAATTAGTGTTATTGACAAGGGAAAGTTGTAATTCCTCTTTGAAGATGATGGCAACACCACCGCCTTTTCGTATGGGCATGTCTTTTCTTAGAATAGAGTAGCCCGTCGGGGCGAGGAGGTCAAGGATGCTTGTTGAGTGGTCATTGAGCCAGGTTTCTGTTAGGAACGCGATGTCGATGGATACACTAAGAATAGTTTCAGAGAATTCAATGGCATGTCGAACAGCGGACCGACAATTGACAAGCATGCAGGAAAGAGGTTTAGGGGTAGTTTTGGGGAGTGGAAGGGAGTGGATGGAGGTGAGTTGGGGAGGTGGCCTAGGTGAGCTAGGTGAGCGGGGAGTTCGGCTAGTCCCCAATATGACGGGGATGCTGGAGACAGGGGGAGGCTGGATTTTAGTGGGTGAGCAGGGAGGGTAGGATTTGCAGAGGTCTAGGATCTCCATAGGTGAGAGGGGGCAGGCGGTGCGGAGAGGTCTGTGTGCGCGGCAGTGTAGAGGAGTTGTGCAAAATGGTTTGGGGGTAGTGGGATTAATATGTCTGGTGTGAGTGGTGTTTATCCGGAGTGGGAGGGCTCCGTTTTTGCGGGAATAGAAATCAGATCTAAGATGAGCGAGATCTCTAGAGAGAGTGGCGAGAATGGGTTCAATGTTGCCAAGAGAGTTAGATATAAGACTAAGGTGGGAAATTGGAGAAGGTTGAGGGAACGGCACGGGGTGTTCATAGTAGGGCAAGAGGAGAGGCATGGAGGGGGAAGGTGGGTATATGGCCGTAGAGGGTGAAGGAGGTGAAGAAGGAGGGGCAGGATTATTCGGAAGTTGGGTGAAGGGCGGGTCGGGATGGTAGGAGATATGGGTTTCATAGGGAGAGAGGGTGGGTCTAGGGGAGGAGGTGTAGGGGCTATTCTGGAATAGAGTGCGAGACGGTTCAGGTTGGTGGGTGCAATGAGTTTCGGGGGGGAGAGGATGGGTTTAGAAGAGGAGGAAAAGGGTGGGGTCGGAGGAGGAGGAGGGGAAGGGCACGGAGAGTCAGTAACGTGGTGGGGGTTAGCACACGTGGCGTGGGGAGTGAGGTGTGAGGGAGGGCAGGTCGGGTGTGCGGGGGATTGGGAGCTGCGGGGAGTAGGGAGATCCTGGGGAAGGGGAGGGGCCGTGGGAGTGTGAAGGGCCAGAGGGCTGAGAGGGGGGGTGGGGGTCAGCAGTTGAATGGCATTGTTGGACGTGGGCATATCTGCTGAGGGGAGTATAGGATGAGAGAGAGGGGTTAAAGAGGCGGGCAAAGGATGAGAGGGAGGAAGGTTATTGGTGGAATTGTGAAGTTGGATGGTCAACAATTGTAAGGCATTGTTGGACGTGGGCATATCTGCTGAGGGGAGTATAAGATGAGAGAGAGGGGTTAAAGAGGAGGGCAAAGGATGAGAGGGGGGAAGGTTATTGGCGGACTTGTGAAGTTGGATTGTCAGTGATCTGAAGTGCAATTCAAAGGTGTTGATGTGGGGAATGGCAGCTTGGATGAGGTTGTTACCGGTTTTAAAAATGGAGATGTTGATTTCCCCAGGAAAGGTAGGAGAGGGAGTCGTGGATAGTTTTTGGCCATGGGGGATTTTGAGGCACTTCGTGACTGGGAGAGATTGTAGGAAAGTGCTTTTCCATTTAGAGGGGCGTTTGGAATAGAAAATGTAGTTGGTAATATTAGGGGCGGTGAGGCTGTAGTAGTTGTCAACGATGAGTGTTTCAGGGTTAAGGATGAGAAGGTTGTGTTTGAATTTTTGTTTGCGTATTTAGAGAGATTAGGGGGGTAGAGAATGGACCAAGAGTTTGGGCCGTGTTTGGATAGATGCAGGGGAGGCATTGTAGGGTTGTGAGGAGGAGGCACTAAGAGGGAAGAGAGGGAGGTAAAAGGGGGTGTGGCAGGCTGAGGATGGAGAGAGAGGTAAAGGGGGGTGAAGCAGGCGGTAGTAGGAGGAGAGGAGGGGAAAAGGGAAGGGAGGAGTGGAGGACGAGAGTGAGAGAGGAGGGTATGAGGAGGCTAGGGCAATAAGTAAGAAAGGACAAAGGAATCAGGCTGGTAAGGGGGGGGTAGGTTGAGGGAGTGTTATGGTGGGAGTGAGTCATAGACCACGCTAACGAATGTCATACAGTCCCAATTGTGTCCTTTATGTACTCCACAGACATGCGCACCAGCAAAAGACTAGTTTAAATTGGGACAATGCATTGCGCCAAAGGCCTTAATCTGTAGTACAACAAATTGACATAGGTAGTTGGCATTGTGGGACCTGCTTTGCACTGGGGCACCTTCAAGGGCATTGGCAAACCACCCAGACACCCAACGTCAGAGGTGTCTTTCTAATCAGAGTCCCATCAATTACCACTGTCCATTCAATATTTAATAGAAACGTCCACTCTGAGATAGCCTATGACAGTTAGTGCAGTTTGTGTAATGAGATACTTCACTACTTTTTGATATTGCATTGTGTTTTATGATTTGTCCTGCTCCAGCATTAATTTTAATGGTAGTTTTCGTCTGAACATGACCAACTCTCTGAAGCAAACTCCTAGGGCACCTTAAGAAGCCTTGCCCTCACCTCTATTTGTGAATAAGTGAACTTAGGGTGGCCAAACCTCAGAAAGAGAAACCTTTCACCTTTTCACCACTCTACCTTTACTCTGCCAGAAACGCTGTCACTTCGGTTACTTGAAATCAAGGCTGCATTGCCTTGCGATAAAGGTATTGAATTTAATTTGGTTTCATTTTTAAGATCCCTGTTTCCTCTCATTTAGAGAAGGTCATTTCACATCTAAGCTCAGTTTCCTAATTTTCCTATATGTTTAATTTTTCACATGTAACTATTAATTTCTTTAGGTACTTATGTTCTCACTACATGCCTGATTGCAGTCCTGGAAAAGTCTGAGGAGCCAAGAGTGGTAAGTTCGTGTAATATGTCCTCCTGATGTGTAAACCAATGGCAAACCTATTTCCCAGTGACATAAAAATATGGGATGTGATAGCAATGCCACAAAGGATAATAACTCAAACCAAAGTGTTTGATAACCTTTTCTGTTCACTAAAAGGAATATATTTTTATTTAGTTACCAAAATAAAATACGAGTTGGCATTTATCTAAAGGCGAATGTGACATTTTCTATGGGGGTATATGTGGGTCATTTCGACTGCCTTTCTCGTTTCAGGCCTTTATAATCCATAATATGGTTGAGAATGTTTTCTTCCTCTGCCAAGTAAGAGAGGACTAATTTGGACGGCAATTCTCAAATGAAATCTGAGGATCAAAGTTCTTTAACTACTGCACTTGTGTTAGCCAACTGAGCACCACACTAAGTGGCCCAAAAAAGGACCTGAACTTTATTGAGGTGTACGCCAGCAGTGGCAAAGCAAACATGCCTAGCCTTTGTGTTCCTGAGTTTGCATGCATTAGCACATTACAGCCAGAACTATTGGCTTTCCCAATGCTTGTTTTACAGCCAGAACTATTGGCTTTCCCAATGCTTGTTTCTGGTTGGCCACCAGTGTCTTCCAGAACATTTCACCATGCTGTGCCCTCCCCTATGCTCCCCTACCATGGCGAGGAGGGAGCATTCTTAACATGATTGGGAGAGAGTTATTCTCTTTAGAAAGACAGTGATTTCGAGCCCTAATGACCATACATAGCAAAGGCAGCAAAACAGCTTCTCCAGGGACAAACTGCAGTTGACGGTTTGTTATAAAGTAGGCTAAAGGCGAGGGCGGGGGCACAATGATGCTTCCTTTGATGGAGACTGACTACATTCCAAGGCAACCATCAATTTCCTACATTAAACCTTGATTCAAAAGCATCCCCAGTGCATCTGTTTATTACCTGCGGCATCCAAAATATGCTGCTCTGCAAACAGAGGGATCCCAGACTAAGCGACTGCATACAGCACCAACCAGGTCAGCTCTTTGCGTTCCCTACTTGATTCAAGAACCTGTGCCTGCCTCACTGATCACTCTCGACCATGAAAAGACGGAAAAATGTGATTAAACCTATCTACTTCCACCATGGGGCATCATAACGTTGAAAAAAACTGTGGTTCGTGCCAGTTGCATACCCAACTACTGAAGAGGCTGCTATGGGAGTCTTAGACCCAACACCTCTTTGATAAAAATGGAAAAACCGTTCTAAGCCATGTGCTTACATCCAAAAACAATGTTACATTCATCCTGACCTTAACAGTCACTGCAAAAGTGAAGGCAGCAGCCAATGACTCTAGCCAATCAGAGGCGCAAAGAAAACAAGCATTTGCAATGCAATAGGTCTCGCAGTTACGCGAGTTTAAGCTATTGCAGTGTAAATGACAATGGCTTTTATTTATGTTTTTAAAACGAAAACAAAAATAAAAGGCATTGTTATTTGCAATGTCAATAGCTCAAACTCACGTAAATGCGATACCTATTGCATTGCAAATGCTTGTTTTTATTGTGACACTTGGGTCATGTTTGGTACATTTAAATTCCATCAGTGAAGCTCATTGCATTACTCATGACGGTTTGCCACATTTTCGTAAGCTTTTGTGATTTTTTTGTAGAAGGACCAAAACATATTTAAAATCAAAGTTGAAAAGAGATCACCTCGACCCATTAAAAAAAAAAAAAAGCTCTTAGGTTATCCTTTGGCCAAAAGTCTTATCAAAGCCATACAAAAGGGGATGATGGACGGAGCGTTTGAGCAAATCAAACACTCACCCCCAGTCAACTGATCTGGGTTTAATCCATCACCATTTTTTATCTCACTCTCCCACCCCAGTTCAGACACGGCCATATGCAAATCAGTCTGAACCTGTGCCTCATGGGAACAGTCCAGCCCAATCTGCCAAGCCATGCCTTCCTTGGACCGGAAACAAGCATCCTGGGACCGGTTTCGAATTCATAATCCTCATCAGCCATTCTATCTTTAATCCAGTGGCAAAGTGACCAAGGGACTCACGTCTGAGCATACCCTGCCAATTTAGGGCGAACAAAGCGATACAAAAGGGGATGATGGATGGAGCATTTGAGCAAATCAAACACTCACCCCCAGTCAACTGATCTGGGTTTAATCCATCACCATTCTTTAGCTCACTCTGCCACCCCAGTTCAGACATGGCCATATGCAAATCAGTCTGACCCTGTGCCTCATGGGAACAGTCCAGCCCGAACTGCCAAGCCATGCCTTCCCTGGACCGGAAACAAGCATCCTGGGACCAGTTTCGAATTCATAATCCTCATCAGCCAGGCTATCTTGAATCCAGTGGCAAAGTGAGCAAGGGACTCACGTCAGAGCATACCCTGCCAACTTAGGGCGAACAAAACAATACAAAAAGGAATGATGGACAGAGCGTTTCAGCAAATCAAACACTCACCCCCAGTCAACTGATCTGGGTTTAATCCATCACCATTCTTTAGCTCACTCTGCCACCCCAGTTCACGATGGATTTAGGCCCAGATCTCTGTACTGGGGTGAACGTATGACATTGTTCTGCATTCTGTCCATCAACTGTTGTTTTTGAATATGTCACCCCGAGTGGGATGGGTATGCTCAGAAGTGAGTCTTGTGCTCTCCACACCACTAGAGTCAAGCTATCCTAGCTGATGACGGCTGTTAGCCAGAAACCGGTCCTATGATGCTTGATTCCGGTCCAGGGAAGACATGGCTTGGCAGTTCGGGCTGGACTGTTCCCATGAGGCACAGGGTCAAGGCTGATTTGCATATGGCCATGTCTGAACTGGGGTGTTGTGGAGTGCAAAAAAACGATGGATTTAGGCCCAGATCTCTGTACTGGGGTGAATGTATGACATTGTTCTGCATTCTGTCCATCAACTATTGTTTTTGCATTTGTCACCCCGAGTGGGACGGGTATGCTCAGACGTGAGTCCGGTGCTCTCCACACCACTGGAGTCAAGATATCCTGGCTGATGATGGCTGTTAGCCAGAAACTGGTCCTAGGATGCTTGCTTCCGGTCCAGGGAAGACATGGCTTGGCAGTTCAGGCTGGAATGTTCCCATGAGGCACAGGGTCAGGGCTGATTTGCATATGGCAATGTCTGAACTGGGGTGGTGTGGAGTGCAAAAAAACTATGGATTTAGGCCCAGATCTCTGTACTGGGGTGAATGTATGACATTGTTCTGCATTCTTCCCATCATCTGTTGTTTTTGCAAATGTCTTATCAGACACACTTTAAATTAGACCTCACACGTGTTCCTACACTAGTCCCTTTTGTCAGAAAACATTGAGGGACTACCAACATTCAGTCTGGATTATTCATCCCACACAATACGAGATCCTGCTAAACCCGTGAAGTTAAAAAATAAGAAACACATTTGTGCTTTCAATGATTAGCTGAATAAAAAATCTTCAGAGAAATGAGGGTGCCATAGCATCTTGAGACACGCGTGCAAAGGGCCAACGCCAATGTGCATTTGTCATCATTAAGAGGCTATTTGGGTTAGAAATGGCTCTACGCTGCTAATTATATGGCTGGCAGCATACTCGGCATGCACTTAACGCGATCCCAGGTTTTGAATATCAGACTTTGCACTTAATGCAGGGGTGGACACGGGAATGAACTGCCAAACGGAAAGATATAATAAATGGAAAAGTTTTTGAAAAATAAATGTGCATTGATCTCCGACGCAAAGGCAATAACATGTAAAGGGTGATGGTCACAGTAAGCTGCAACGTCCACGTAACCTCCATTACTCAAATTCAGATGCTGATCAGAAGCCCTACAGCCGAACCCCGTCTGTTGCACACGCACGCACGACTCGCATAAAATAAAAAAAATAAACAATGTGTAGAAAGAAGCAGACATGGAGGTCGAACTTTGCCATACCCCAGACAATGAAAAAAAAAGTTCTTACCCTGTAGTTAAAGGAGACCATCTAACACCGCCAGTAGACGATCGAGTCCAGATGGGCAGTCAGACAAGGAGACAGGCCGACAAGGAGACAGGCCGGTAACAAAAAAGCCTTGTTTTCAATCGGAGGCCAGCGTTTAGCATAAATGAACACGGCAACCAATGGGAATGATGGGCGGACTTCAAGTCCCCTTCTGAAATGTTCTCCATGACAATAAGCCTTGCAGAGCGAGGAGCGCAATGCCGCTCCAGCACTAGGTCTGCGAGATCTAAAAATGAAGTTGCGCTACCTATGTGCTCGCAGTTGTTTGTATTGAGATTAGAAGTTCTTTATTTATTGCACCACAGCCAAAGCTCAAAAGTAGTCAAACCTAAGAAACTCGCGTAAAAACCTTGCATTGAACAGCCGAGTGTCAGGTACCCCACAAGACTCACCTGGGCTTGTGAAGTATATTCCGCAGAGACGACACGAACCACCGCCCCTGGTCCCAACAAACCCCCGCGGGGAGTAACACCCGACAAGAATAAGATGGATCCAGGGATAGGGGCCAAGAAGCAAGAGGAGCGGCCCTTGGTGGTAGGGAAGTGGGGTAGGGTCTTGACACAGCTGCCGGAACAAGAAGACCCAATTAGGACTTGGTACTACGCCTGCGCCAGAACACCCCACAAAACACATGCAGACAGGAGCCCCTGTCTCTGGTACTCACCAAAACTCGTTTGTTTGTGTTGACTCAAGGAAGAGGTCAGCGACTTAGAGTCCAGGAGCCTTGATGCCTTGGCAAGGAAAACGAAAAGAGGCGCTCCTGCGCCAGAACCACCAAAGAACCAAAAGAAACAAAAGGAAGGCGCTTCTGCGTGAAAGGGTGTTATGAACAGGAACTCCAGGGTAAGCGCTATAGCGCGGCCCAATGTACAGTGCTCCCACACTTCATGCGTGAAGAAAACTAGCAGTAGCGCTCCTGCGCAACTGCCAAAACTAAAGAGTAACCAAAGTAATGAATGTCAATGCACAGTGCTCCCACGCTTCATGCGTGAAGAAAACTAGCAGTAGCGCTCCTGCGCAACTGCCGAATCTAACAAGTAACCAAAGTAATGTATGTCAACGCGCTCCTGCGCTTCCTGATGGAACATGCAGCTGCGCTCCTGCGCCACGGCCAAACGAAAGAACAAAGGCAGGAATGTAGCAGCGGACACTCGCAGCTGCCACTGAAGACTAATAGTCTTGTTCAAACAAGAAACCAGCCCAGCGCTCACGGCGCTACTCCTAACGGTGCAAACAGCAGCGCAGCTGTATCATAGAAACAAAACACGGCAAGTAGTCACGTAACGCGTGAGGCACTGGAAGCGTTTCCGTGACTCGAAGAGCAGCCGCCCCTCCAGAAGAGTAGAGAAGCAGAAGACCGGTCCTCCGACGTCTGCTGGGCTATGCACAGCTGCTGGGCTCTGTGTGAACTGTAGAATCAGAAGCACCGATCCGGCGGTGCCTCACGCATTTTAAGCGTGTTCCCCCGGAAGTGCTTGGTGAGGTGGAGGACTAGACCGGGACACCACTTCCGGCCGGAAGTGAGTATCCCGATGCCTGCATGTGTCCTGTGGCGCCCGGAACAGCGGAAAGCCGCCACACGACACGAGTCATACAAATGAGAGATAGGCACCTTGGTGCTGGCTCTCTGGTTCCTCGTTTTTCCAACTAGGAACTGGATTTTTACCATCATAGGCGTTAAAACCAAGTTGAACTTCAAGTGCTTGGCTGGACTGTTTGGTGGACGGTGATGCTCCCAGTTGTGTCCATAAAGAAATACAATAACAACGGACCTCCATTGCAGTGCACAGATATTTCATAGTTCATGCACCACAATGAAAGTACTCCAAAGTTGGCTCTAAAACCATACTGCAAATTAGACCAAACCTTATTTTTGTCCAACCATGATGACAACCTAGAAAGGATAACTCATCCCATAACCTTGCCTATTGAGTCAATGAGTGATACAGGTCTATAACAACTCGTATAATTTATTCCCCCTTTTTGAACACTGGAACAATAATGGACCCTGGACTGTGATTGTGGCATACCCTCTGTTACTACTGCAAATAGAACATTACTTAAAATTCTGGCCAATTTTGCAGGTTCAGTTTTGGAAATATTGGCACGTGCACGCCTGGGCCAGGGGTGCTGGTTTTGGACATATAAGTGATAGTCTCATTTAATTCTTCCTTTCAAAGAACAATATTAGATTTACCATACATATCCACCTCATCAGGGGCTGTCATTTCAACAGTGTCATAACCATATATCCCCTGGAAATGCTGCACCCAGGTTTCAGGGGGTGTGTAGCTTTCCAACAAACCATTTGCAGCACCTGTAAAGTATAGATAATTTGCAATCGCCCAAAATCTGGCACTATATTTTGGAATGTTGACCTAAAGAAGTTGTTTCCATGTTTCTTGGCTGATAAAATTTTTCCAGTCAGTGAATGTCATCTTGTTGGTCTTTTTACATAAGGCATCGTCATTGCTATTTATTGGAGTTTTCTTAAGGGCTAAGATGAAGCTTTGATGAGTCTTTGATCAGTTGTGATTAAACAATCTACATTCAGGGGGTTTAAGATTTCCCTCCTGTAAAGGTTAGGCTTTCACAAATATCCTTACAGACCCGGTGGAAAGCTGTTAATAGTCTATCAGGATATTTAGTAACCTCTAAACAGATACGAATTTTCTGACCACATATAAGGTATACATTTCCCAATAAAGTCTGTGGGGGCTACCTTTGTCCACTTTAGTCTATGCCGCTGATGTCCAAAACCTCAGAAACTGTTTTACTCATAACATCCTTCCGCTGTCTCCAATCATTAAGTAACTTTAGGGGGTTATGATCTCTAAAATGACTCCAAATAACTTTGTGTTGCTTAACAAAGTAAACTAAACAAACTGAGATCAATGTGTAGTCAATGATAAAGTTTGAACCTCTCCCAATAAATGTTAGGATAACTTCCACTGGTTCTTCACCCCCTATATTTTGGTTAAGAAGTATCAGATTGTACTCAGCCATGATGCTACTTATTAGGTTAGCTTGGTTTGTGTGCTCAAAACGGGAATTAGTATCTATAGGGGGGTCCTCTCCAAGCGAACAGGGTGGGGAACACAAGTAGACATTAAAATCCACAAGTCAAATCACCACAGACTGGGTACATTGTTTTGCAAGTATCTATCAAAAAATGTTTTTAAGGGGGGGCGTGGCCAACTGCCGAGCATGGCGGCAGCTTGAAGCGGGAGCTCCCAACGGCATAGCGGCCCTCAGTGAAATCCGACCATTTATCCGATTCATCGCCTGCCCGAAGTAGCGATATCAGCTCAGGGACCTGAGCGGCACTACCCGGTCCAGTCCCGGTGAAGATCGGAGTTCGGGAACTACTTCATCCTGCAGTGCCGAGTTGAGGCCTGCGCCTGCCTGGCGGCAACGGCCTTGCGTACCTGGAGAGTCCCGGCGGAAGTGCATCCTCTCCGGCCTCGACGTGGTGACATCGACCGCCCCCCTCACGGAACATCAGCGAGGATTACTCCGGCCCTGCACACTGCTGGCACGAGCCCCCGAGGGGGCGGGCACCCTGAACTATCAGAGCCGGCGGCCTGAGGACGAGGTCTGCAGTGCGGAGATCCGCGTAGTAGGAGGTGCCCCCCTGGAACTCAGTTGGGCGCCATCTTGGGAACGAGAACTGGCGCACACGTCCCGAGGTGAGACTGATCGCACTGGGGGCCCTGACATCCTCACACAGTGGCGGTAACAACCGAGACCCCACACATGGTCAGTGGAGGAGAGGGACTGGGCCCCTAGATCCTGACACAAGTGGACACAGTGGACTGTACCAGGGGTGGCCATCACCTGGAAACGTATTGACGACGCTGGACGCGTCAGTAACACCCTGGAGCTGCTGCTGTGGGGCGTCCGCCTGCTGTACGGAGGGGGGCTGAACACCAGTCAGCGAGGGGTGCCTTACCTGGTGATCAACACCGAAGGGACCGCTAGACTTGGAATTTGAATGAACTTTCAAAATAAAGACGCTGAGTCAAGACACATTATCCTGACCATGAAGGGGGGGCGCAGCCGAGCGGCCGGCCGCTTTGGAGCAAGCTGGTGGGGTGTTATAGAACTGGAACCGCGGTACAGTGATCGGAGTGGCTGCACCGGGACTAACGCACTAGACATTGAACCGGACACGGTGGCTGCAGTTCCGCCGCTGCCTGAGGGCCCTGTGTGGAGCGGTCTAGGATTCTAGAACCAGCGCGGTCTGGCCGGATTGAGCTCCCCCTGACCTACAGAGTAGCCACGCAGCTCGTTGAAGTGCGGTGCCAGGGGTGCCACTATAAACAGGCTACACAATCCAAGAGCACTAAGCCATGGCAGGCAAGGGAACTAGGAGTGCCTCGGCGCAGGCTAAACTGGACAAATTTGCTTACTCACAACACGGACGCTCCCAGGTTGGAGGGCAAAATTCCACAGGCGCTGCTCCGGACACAGAGGGGACAAAAAAGGTGACTTTGGAGGACATTATGAAAACCCTCTCTGAGGTACAAACAACAGTGGGCTCCATCTCTTCGGAAGTTACCCTGTTGCGGGCAGACTTCAAGAAAATGTCGGAAAGGGTGTCCCAGGTTGAGGTGGTTACAAAATCGCTCATGGAGGACACTTCAGACCTACAAGTAGCAATGGAGCGCATGGAAAAAGTCACTAAGCAACTACTGGAAAAGCTTGACGATCAGGAAGGGCGCTCCCGGAGAAATAACATACGCATCCTTGGCCTGCCGGAAACAGAGGGAAAGGGTGCAATGGATTTGTACGTCGAGGACCTCATCAAAACTAAACTGCAACCGAAAGGCCTGTCAAACTTTTTTTCAGTCGAAAGGGCGCACCGAGTACCTGGCGGGGCACCCAAGCCGGGAGCCACGCCACGACCTGTACTGGCCAGACTCTTTAATTTTAGGGACAGAGACGCAATCCTGCAAGCGGCAAGGGTCTCGCCACCTGTAAAACTCCAGAACTCGACTCTGGCCTTCTTTCCGGACTATACGGCGGAGGTGGCCAGGCGCCGGAAGTCCTTCACTGAGGTCAAAAAGGCGCTGCGAGACAAAGGCCTGCCGTACTCGATGCTGTTCCCCGCCAAATTGCGGATCGTGGCCGATGGGAGAACGTGGTTCTTTGATAAACCAGAGGTGGCACGGCACTGGATTGACGGATGGAGACAGGTGGGGCAACCCCAACGCCCACACAGGGAACGCCAGAACCATCACAGCGGCGGGCCGGCGGAACAACCGTCCAGTAGTCCTTTGTGCGGAGACGACGCTGCAGGACTGGAATCGGATTTGGAAAGGGACCCACTTGATTCGAGACAGCCGGTCAGGATCTGAGTAGTGCATTACCTGCAAGACAGCACAATTGCAACATGTAGGAACCTGAAGCTGGTGGAGCTGAGTAGGGTGGGCATTGGCCGGTGCCTGTAGGGGACTCACCAACTCCACGAGCAAGTAAGATAGTTGGGGATAGGATTAAGCACTCTGCCAAGTTGGGGATGCAGGCGGGAAACAGTCCGTGGTGCAGGGGAGCAGGGAGGGGGAGGGGAAGGGAACCTGGGATGTTAATGTTCTTGTTTTTAGTCATCACTAATTTCCTGTGGTACATGGTCATGTCAAAGGCCGTACAGTTCTGGTACACTAGCATGCGACGCTGCATCTGCGTTACACCCCACTGCCACTTATCAGTAACACCGATCGTACACCCTAATGGCCCAACAGGTACACGATGCACCCGTTGAGGGCGCCCTTGCAGGGACTGTAGTACCCCCCCTGCGACTGCTCACATGGAATGTCAGAGGTCTGGGGGACAAAATCAAAAGGGGTCTGGTCTTGCAGGCCATTAAACGCCATGGGCCTGACTTGGTGATGCTTCAAGAAACACACCTCGCAGGGAATACATGCAAAGCACTTAACAGACGTGGGTATACCATGGCAGTGTACGCAGAATTCACCACGGGCTCCAGGGGCACTGGGATACTCTTAAAAAACAATTCGTCCTTCATGATAGAACGCCGCAAGGCGGACGACCAGGGTCGCTTCGCTGCGCTGCATGGCCAATGGGAGGGGAGACCCCTCAGTGTGGTCTCTGTGTACATCCCCCCGGCGCTCCACTCTACGGCATTGCCAGCACTTGGACAGTTTCTCCTTGACCTCCCGGAGGGTGATATGATCATTGGGGGGGATTTCAACGCAATAGCGGACCCCTCGCTAGATGCCTTTCCCATTCATGATCGCCCAAGAGGGACTGCCACACTTCCTGGTTTTCTGGAAGCAATGGGCCTCACGGATGTATGGCGTCAATTAAACCCAGCAACGACCCAATATACATATTACTCCGCTACGCATAACAGCCTGTCACGTATAGATTATTTTTTCTTTTTAGGGGTGGGACTGGGGTCGGTGGACGAAATGGTAATCCTACCCAGAGGCATATCTGATCACTCCCCAGTGTCGCTCCTTCTTACTACCAAGGAGAGGAAATGCGCTAGAATATATCCGATATACCCCAACTATTTAAAAGTCCCTGGGATCAGAAAAAACCTCAAATTAGCAACAACACACTACTTCAATGAAAACGGGGGAACAGTATCCTCGCCCTCTGTGCTTTGGGAGGCGTACAAAACAGTCCTCCGTGGTGCAGCCATAGCGGCGATAACTGGACACAAACGGGACTCCAGACGTGAACTCGTAGAATTAGAACTGGCACTACACAACGCTAACAACATTCACATGTCGGACCCCACCCCAGAGACAGCGCACTTACTACAACTCCGACAACAACAATACCAGGCTCACCTCACGACGACCGTCAAGGGACATCTGGCAAACACCGCACATAGAATATATGACGTGGGTGACAAAGCTGGGAGAATGCTGGCTTGGCTAGACAGAAGGGGGGGCAGCAACAGAGGCATACAAAGACTCTACACGCATGACGGTCAGCTTCAGACACACCCTGAACAGATAGTGCGCACCCTGGCACGTCACTATCGGGAGATATACACCCCGGAACGGACCGTCACTGAACAGGTGGCGGCAGCTTCGCTCGAACACATTACTGTCCCCGTGCTGACCCAGGAAGCACAGCAGGAATTGGACACTGACCTGACGGAAGATGAAATCCAATTGGCTATTCAAGCGTTACAACCCGGCAAGGCATTGGGGCCCAACGGGCTGCCCATAGAATGGTATAAAGCGACGGCTTCTGTGCTAAGTAAACCCCTGCTGGATATGTATACTGAAAGTCTGGATCGGGCGGAACTCCCGCTCGACCAGCGCACGGCCACGATTGTGGCCATACCTAAACCGAATAGGCCACCGACTGCATGTACCTCTTACCGTCCCATCTCCTTGCTCAACGTTGAAGCCAAAATCCTGGCGAAACTCCTGGCCAGTCGTTTGACTCAGCACCTGCACACCCTGATACATCCCGATCAGTCGGGATTCATGCCCCACAGGAGTACAGCACTAAATCTCAGAAGAGTCCATGGAGTGCTGGCACGTGCACATCTCCTTTCAGACCAAGCAGTGATTCTCTCCCTTGACGCCAAAATGGCATTTGACTTAGTAGAATGGGAATATCTGTTTGCGGTCCTTGCACGTATGGGCTTTGGTCCGAAATATATTGCCTGGGTGCGACTGCTGTATAAGTCACCGGTGGCACAGGTGGTTGCAAATGGTCACATTTCACCAACGTTCCCACTGGGACGAGGGACTATACAAGGGTGCCCATTGTCGCCCCTACTCTTCGCACTGGTGCTAGAACCATTGGCTATCCTACTTAGGGCAACGCCGTTGTTTCGGGGCATCACCTGGGAGGAGGGATGGGAGGATAAGGTCTCCCTATATGCAGATGATATGCTTATTTACATGATTGACCCTAATGACGGGATCCCTGCCCTGTTGCGTCTCTGTGATACACACGGGAAATCGTCAGGATACACTTTGAACTGGTCCAAGTCGATCATATACGTGCTTAATGGCCCGGCGCCACTGTTACAGGACGACTGCCCCCTGATGCTAGCAACCACCTCCTTTAAGTACCTGGGTATTTTCATCACGAATAATGCCACGGACTTCTTTGCCGAAAATTTAATGCCGCCTCTGGTTCGCCTACGTGCGGATGTTAAACACTGGTCGACTTTGCCGCTCACCCTCCTTGGACGGGCGGCCTTATTTAAAATGATGGCTCTCCCCAGATTTCTTTACGTGCTGGAAAATACTCCTTACATGGTTGCACCGCGTTACTTCAAACAGGTTGCAGCACTGGTCTCCAACCTACTGTGGAACAACGGTCCGGCCCGTATAGCATGTGACAAACTAGTGAAAAGCTGGTATGAGGGGGGGATCGCGCTACCCAATATTCAGTTATATTATTGGGCGGCTCAACTCAAAATCATTAATCAATGGATCCACGTCTCACGAGGAGATCCAGCATATAAGGCGGACTGGTCCCAGCTGGGGGGGGACTGCATGCTCTCCGTTTTGTATGATGTGACACAAGTTAAAAACTTGCTCGGACCAACGCGTCATACAGCGGCCTTGTGGCATGTAGCACAAAATCGATTGGGTTGGAAGGGGAAAATCACCAAGATGACGCCATTGTGGGACTCGAAAGCACTGGGACGCCTAAGGTCCTGCAAGGGATTCACACAGTGGGACTACATAGGAATTTCCACGGTGGGGGACCTTTGGGATAAAGGCACAGTAATCGCGTTCTCACAGCTCCAACAACAATACAGTATGGGCCCCACTGAAACGTTTAGATACGTGCAGATACGCCACGCACTACTACAAGCGATCCCGCCTGACACCACATTACCGGAATCCTCACCACTAGAGGACAGACTACTGACGGACTTTATGGAACAGAAGGCGACTTCTCTCACATATAAAAAATTGGTTAACAACCTGGAAGACCCCACACAGACACTTAGAGAGAAATGGGTGGAGGAGATAGGAGAAATGGATGAATCAGAATGGAACGAAGCACTAGCCTCACCAAGGGAGGTAGGCATCTCAGCTAGATTTAGGTTAGTGCAACTCAAGATTTTACATCGCACTTACTACACCAGAACACTACTCCACAGAATCCAAAGGGCCCCACACCCCTTCTGCCTTAGGGGATGCGGGGAGGAGGGGACATTGTTTCATACATTATGGGAATGCCCACAGATCCAAGAATTCTGGAAGCAAATTATGCGTACTGTCTCCCAGGCCCTTAAACTTTCAATCCGGCCTGAACCCCGTAAGTGCCTATTGCACATTTGGGACCCCAATGATCTGGACAGATATGGACTGCTATGGGCCACGCTGGCCATGGCAGTGGCCAAACGAGACATTGCACAAAAATGGGGTGCCCCGGACCTGCCTACAGCAGCTAAGTGGATCAGGAATATGGATTTACTGATGGTGAAGGAAAGGGCAGTTTACGTGCTCAGGGCATGCCCCCGTAAATGGAACAAGGTATGGGCGCCCTGGAATTCTTACAGGGGAATGCCATGTGATCCCTTGCCGGAGGACGAAGATTTGGACTCCGAAGAGGAGGAGGAATAGAGGGAGCGGGCACGGGTGATGGACCCTGTTCATACTGGGATGGCGCATGAATGCAGCTGTAACATTGTTCGCACTATACTCCTATACAGTAGCTTACAACTGGAATTGTGCAGGTGGTACCTACTGATAAGTGATGACATTAGTTTGGTTTTCTTTTCTTTTAGTTGTTGTTTAGCAAACACAGATAAATGTGCTGAAGGTTGATATGGCATATAGTGAACGCTGATTTAGATATGTTATGATCCACAGCTGTATTAGATGATCAATAGAGGCACCCATCCGCTCTTCTGTTATGACACTACTTGTAATGTACCTGAATGTGCTTTGCTTATCCCATCCACACGAAAGTAATTGCAGAAAACGCGATAATGACCTCTGTATGTGATATCGTGAATATGCCATCTGCCTTCCTGTTAATAAAGATTTATAAAAAAAAAAATGAAAATAAATAAAAAAAGTTTTTAAGGCCAATGCATGATCAATAGAGATGTTCTGCAAATATGAATAGTAAAAGTTTATCACTAACAGACTAGGCAATGTCTTAAATGTAAAGTTAAACACCAGTGAAAACTGTGAGCCTGTATTAACTTGAGACACTTTACAGGGAACATCAAGGGAAACCAGTGTGAATAAGCCACCCTTGGCTCTGCCCCTGGGAGAGGGAATGGCCGGGGAGAATAAGGAAGTATATCCATCTAAATAAAATAAATTGCCTCTATCCCAAGTCTCTTGTAACCCCACAATATGATAACCTTTTAAAAAGCTCAGCCATCTAACATCATATTGCTTATTGGCTAAGCAAGCAATGTTCCAACTCAAAAGCTTAAAAAAGGTATACGTCTTAGAAGTTACAGCGGGAATATGACTGGACAGCAGTCTATCAACACTCCCCTGTATCAGAGGTACATTGGTGTCAGAGTTGGTCAGTTAATCACTGCACTCAAGCATGCTCAGTAGGTAAAATCTGTTCTGCATCTGTATGGATTTGGTCCCAACTTGCTGACTTGCCAGTTACCCTACAATTTCACAAATGGTCTCTCAGAAACATTTGGCGGGTCACAATACCCTAATGGTAAATCCTTGATTCATGTTAAAGCAGGGCTAATCTGTGAAGCTTGACACATTAATTGCCCTGCACAGTCTGGCTGATCGAAGTTGATGATAATGCTGTCCCCCTCCTGTGTTTTCTCTTTGGGCTCAACCCACTCAGTTCTTCTGACCACATTAATGTGGGCAGCTATATGGTCTCCACTCCCTATCTGCCTGTATATATAAGAAGTGCATTACTTTGTTTTTAGTTGGTGGGTAGTTTCACTCAATCCAGGTCTTAGTGCTGGGAATCCAGTTAAGATTGCTACTGAAGGGGTCGATTAAGGAGGGAAGGGTAGTCTACGTATAGGATTCATTGGTCTTTTTTGGAGGATGTGAAGAGGAAAAAAAGGCATTGCCTCCCCTGTCCTTGTTGTCACCCACTTCTGTACTTTTTAAACTGGCTTTTCCCAGATAATTATTATATGACTGTATCAATGGGGGTTTAAATGGCACGAGGCTCGAACTTCTCTCTCCTATGTCCCCAGATGCGAAGAATGTATGCTGATTGATTTTACCTCAGCTTGGTTGAATGCCGGACCCATAAGAGGGAGAATGAGGGGGGCGATACTGCACCTGAATGCTATGATGGTCTAGAGAAGAACTTGACGGCCCAGCACAAGGGCGATTGGCATCCTTTCCTAGATTCAATTTAGAACTTTTCATGGGGCCTGAATTCATAAGCTTAGACTCTATAAACAGCATTTCCTAAAACCGGCCATCCAGTGCATTCTTAATCAATAGTTACATTTTCGCAAATTGGTTATTTAAGAGCGAGCTGTTCAGCACTCGACAATATAGAGTTCGATAAACGAGCTAAGCCCTCTTTGATGTCCTGGGACAATGCATCTACCTTAAGAGTGGAGCCATCTTCAGTTGTATTAACCTTCTCTGAAGCAGTCCCTTTTTCACACCTATGCCTTTCTTTTTCTGAGCTGGCTGCACCAATTCAAAAGAAGACACATAGTTTGTGATGAATATCAGCCACTGTAACCCCCGTTCCTTAAAGGGGCTACCCACAGCCTCTCCACTCTTATTTTTTCCAAATTTGACAAAGGGTTTTTAGGAGGTTCCCCCCATGCCTAGTTCTTCTACAGCATGGATCTGATCATTTAAGGCTCCCACCACAGACGATAAATATGAAACAATAGAGAGACAGTCCTTTTGTCCACCTGAAGCTGCTGTACCGGTAGAACAAAGAGTCGTCCTCTTACCCATATTGTGCCAGAATCAAGATGTAAATAGGGTGACCCAGTTTTCTCCGGCCTCTGATGGGAGCAGATGAGCCCACTCTTGCCTCGGGCGCGTGCCTATGCATGTCTGGCACTGCGAGCTGTTAATGCGCCTTTGTGGACCACCCTGTGGCCACAAGGTTGCTGAGGGACGAAGACCCACTCAGATGTTGTGCAAAAAGTCAGTGCGGGCAGTGAGCAGACTGAAAGAGCGTCCTGCGCTGCTTGCTTTCTGTGCAATTATGTGGGGTTGAGGCCCTACATCTAGCCTCTGGGGCGAAGTTCCATCCCAGCTATCTTGCAAAAAGTCAGTGCGGGCAGGGAGCAGGTCAGGAAGATAAGTGGAGGAGAACAAGCTCCAGCTACTAGAAGTCAAAGCTCAATGCTGTAACCCACACTAGATTCCCTTTAGGAAGTCAACCTACTGGGCTCTGTGGTTCCTATTTTCTGGAAAGTGCGCTCTCCCTTGGCTGCAGCAGCAGTTCCTTTCTCAGAGAAAGGCAAAACATTGGAGGGAGCATTAGCTGGAACACCTGGGCACACAGTGAGGATAATTAGTGGCATATGCCGTGTATTGCCCTGGTGACTTTTCACTGCCAAGCCACATTACTAACTCGAATCAAGGGTGAGTCTCGAAGGGCGGTGGGCTGCATGATCTCCTGCAACCAGGGGACCAATGCACAGAAAGGTTACAATCCTGAACACTTATTCCCCTATATGCAGCCACAGTCCTCCTTTTAGAGCAGGGGAATGGGCAAGGAGAGCACTGGTGGGAGACCAGGGCACACACTGGCCTCTCTTGCCAAGCCTCACCTCTTGCTCTCCACATGTGGAGAACAATTTTCTTTGATATCTCCTGGTCAGTAGTCAAGGAGTAGTGACTGTGAGGTGAGGACGAGTTTCATTAGAAATGAAGGATTGGTTTTGCTATGTTTAATTACAGTTCAGAGTTATTTGTTGCCCTCATGATGTGGTTGGTTATAATTGATTATTCTAGTAGAATTACATAACCCGGAGCTATGTAGGAAGGCTCTGACTGTTTGAAACCCCTGATTGAATCAAAACAGTTCTCTGGCTTTTTAGTCAATTACATGCCAGTGGTTAAATAGTTAAAACATACATTCAAAATTGGAAAATTGTCCATTTTTGTTGTTTATAAATACCCGGTTACTCTAAGCGTGAATTTCCAAATGTCATAGGTGCATACTTTTAGGTTTGTGAAGATTTGAACAACAGCAGACAGTAAGAGATCAACACGATTGTGTGATGAATGCATCTAAAGAACATTAATATGACGTCTATTAGTAAAAAACAACATTAAACGTGTCTAGTAAAGTGTTTTAACCAGTATTTAATTTGTGCTGGTGTTTGCCATTGCTCAAAACTAGTACCCGTATATATGGGTGGGGGGCGGGGGGCGGTAACAGATTTCTATCCAGGGAATGAGCACTGTTATGGAAGAGCAAATCATTTCATCATTAATTTCACATCCACAGTTTGGTTCGATGCCTTGTGGAGGTCAACACTTGTGACTCATATGGCACTTTGAAAAACAAGTGATTCACGAAGTGAGAGAGAGACTATGGATTGCCGCTCTGACGCACTCAACATCATCAATCAGGCAGACCATCAGGGCCGGCCTTAGGCATGTGCAAGCTGTGTACCTGAACAGGGCCGCCAAACCCCAGGGGCCGCCATGGTCACGCATTTCAGTGCGGTGATCCGCATCACCGCACTGAAATGCATTGTCACGCATTTTGCCACCTGCGAGACGCGCCACCAGCGGCGCCTGTGTCCCGGCTCTCTGCTGCTCCGAGAGAGGTGCTGGGCCGAGTTCACAAATAGTTAACCAGATTGCTCTCTGCTATGTGGAGTGACTGAGAGCAGCTCTACAATGTATCTCTGCACTCCAGGCAGCTGCCTGCTGTGTTACCCTGGAAACAATGAATGCGGCGCCAGCGAGGCGGCGCGCGGCTTCAAAGACACTCACACACATGCTGCCCTCTCAGCAGTCGATACTGCAGCTGTCAATCACCGGCGTGGCACCATGGGGGCTGGGATGTGCCGGTGTAGAGTGCCGTCACATCCGGAGGAACTAGGAAGTAGGCAGAAGCGGCGGGGGAATCTGAGAGAGACTAGTGCAGGTGAGACTCGAGTCTCTCTCATGCCATGGCCGCAAGAGGGGGCATGAATGATCGATTGTGGCGGGCGGCCGGCTGCGCCACCCGCTAAACATTGCAGGCTGCACCTTGTTGACCTGGCTGTGGCAGCTGAGCCGGCAACAGTCAGCTCTGGTCACCAGGACTGCGAGCGGCCACGCCGGGGGGGCCGAGGAGTGTCGACTCGAGTGTGGCCAGCACAGAGCAGCTGCCTGGATGAAGACAGGCAGTTGCAGAGTGCACATTGTGGCTGGGCAGCAGTGCATGCAGGTCACTCAACTATAAGTAAGTGAAGTCCACGCTGCGCATGCCGGTGTCACTTTGGGGCCGAGTCCGATCCTGGAAAAACGCTGTACAAATCGTGGTATGGAGCGTTTTCCCCATACAACTCGTACTTGTAAGGAGGCCTCTACAACCTAGGAAGTACGATCCGTACAAATAGATGCACTCCATACAAATTGTAAAAAAGACCATACAACTCGTACATACAAGCAATTCCGATTCGGATTGCTCTGTACACAACGTTCCCATGTATTCCCGGCAGCAGTTTACAACCCGGCAAGTACGATTCGTACAAACGGCACTCCATACAGCTCTTTTTTTACAAGAGCCAAAAAGTGCCGGAAAAACCTTGTACGCCCCGAAAACAGTACGAGACAGACCCCCTCATGTACGCGTCGTACACCCCATGAATACAGGGGTACAGTGCGTATGTACGGTGCATACGGATGGCACGGAAAGTGGGGTACGGTGCGTACATACGCGATGAAGGGGTACTGGTCGTGTACGCACCGTACAAGCACCGTACCCTAAAATCGCGTATGTACGCACCGTACCCCAAAATCGCATACGTATGCACCGTACCCCAAAATCGTGTATGTACGCACCGTACCCCAAAATCGCGTACGCATGCGCCGTACCCCAAAATCGTGTATGTACACACTGTACCCCAAAATCACGTACGTACGCAGTGTACCCCAAAATCGCGTAGGTACGCACCGTACCCCAAAAACGTGATTTTGGGGTACGGTGCGTACATACGCGATTTTGGGGTACGGTGCATACACACGCGATTTTGGGGTACGCTGCATACGTACGCGATTTTGGGGTACGGTGCTTACATACACGATTTTGGGGTACGGTGCGTACATACGTGATTTTGGGGTACGGTGCGTACATACACGATTTTGGGGTACGGTGCTTGTACGGTGCGTACACGACCAGTACCCCAAAATCATGTACGTACTTTGCATACATGCGTGATGTTGGGGTACGCACCATACACACGCCTCGCATGTGGGGGGACCCCTGTACGCCTCATACCCCTATACGACCCGTACCCCGGTATGAGTCGTACCCCCAGAACGAGTCATGCCAGGGTACAAGGCGTACAGGGGTTCGCTTCGTTGCCCGGTACTAGTCATTCCCCGTATACAGGCCATTTTCCATACAAATCGTATGCTGACAACCCGGTACGAATCGTACTTGACGGGTTGGACAGCCTTTTTACAAATTGTATGGTCTTTTTTACAAGTCGGGTCGTACAGCTTTTCCCGATCCGATTTGTAAGGATCGGGCTGATCTGTATGTATTTTTCCCGTACGAATCGTACTACACGGGTTGGAAGGGACTTTTACAATTTGTATGGAAAAAAATACAAATCCTATTTGTATGGAAAATAAAAATCCAGGATCAGAATCGGCCCCCTTATGTGTTACATGCACGTCGTGCATCAATGCTTGCAAAACTTTTTGGTACAATACAGGTAGTAGCAAGATAAAAAGTAAGCGGCAAGTTACTAAATGGAAACGAAGTAACCCTGTGTTTAATGAGCACTGACTGACTCAGACATGCAGGTGCATGTATGTAGGTTAGGTAGCAATCCAGACTATAATGTAGCAATTATGAGCAAGTCTGGCTGTCATTAGATAGTACAAAAAGTAAAATATCACTCTAAAACAGCACATTCCTATAGACTTTGAAACCAGAAGCCTTAATGATGCAGTATAAGACTACAGGAGGATGTCTAAGCAACATCTCATCACTTTCCATTCTCGGCCTTCTTGGATAATTTTA
Organism: Lissotriton helveticus; assembly: GCF_964261635.1. Lineage (NCBI taxonomy): Eukaryota > Metazoa > Chordata > Amphibia > Caudata > Salamandridae > Lissotriton > Lissotriton helveticus. The sequence continues at coordinate 445,182,209 of NC_136072.1, read as the reverse complement.
TGGGGTTGCTTCGCCTCGAGACAGTCTTTTTTCGTGTATTAGTCTTTTTTCGAGCTTCAGTTTTACCACATGACAAACTTTCGGGACAGGTGGGCCACCTCTTCCGGGGCCCCCTACCTACGCTCCCTGCCCAGGACCGCCATGAGGCTAGAGCCGCCCCTGAGACCATGTGCACCTGTGAGCCTCTCAAAGCTACCTAAACCATTGGATAGCATGTGCCCTGAAGCAGTGCACCGATGACTTGGATGTACGCTGTTTTCGGCTCTGACTCAACTGGTCTTTCCATGTCACTTGGGCAGTCTGAGGAATGGTGCGACTGCAACCTTCTGTGTCAGATGTATGACGTTACAACGCATGCTTTTACCGCGCATGCCATTACAACGCAGTTTTTACAACGCATACCATTACAACGCATAGTGCTTTGGGGTGCTGGATAGTGAATAGTTTAATTTACTATTCCAACTCCAGTCCCCGTGGACACTAGGGAAGGTGTTGGATAGTAAATTAAATCTATTCCCTATCCTAGAGCGCCCCCCAGCGCAATGCGTTGTAATGGTTTTCGTTGTAAAACCTGCGTTGTAATAGCACTGCGTGGTAAAAGTTGCGTTGTAAAGGATGTTTCCCTTCTGTGTCTGACGTGCCCCAGTTACCCCAAAGAACTGCCCATCCATGCCTATCTCTCATTCTTGCTTCCACCTGTCACAATTGCCCCTCCCCTCCTTGAAGCAGGAAACACACTGCATGGAGTGTTGACGCACCAGCCCTGCGAATGACCCAAGATTGACACCAAAGGCACTGGAGGTAGCCTGAACCAAGGCACCACATGCATCTCTAAGCAAGAAAAAGCAACAACAATAAATATAACTTTTCAACTTATTCTATTCAGGATTTTTCTAATGTGCTGTATTGGAGTTTGGGGTCGACCGGAGCCTGCTGTTTCCTCCCTAGCACTGAGCTGGATTTGCTTAACAGTGTGCCTTCCTTTCATTTTTAGCTACCAGCATACTTTGTTTGTTTTTTGTTTTACTTTTAACATTGAAAGTATAACCTCGAAAATTCTAGCAAGCAAAGTGAAATTCTAGCATGCAAAATGGTGTTGATAAAAAGCCAGAATTATCTCAAAATATCAAACTAAACGTGAGTCTGACTTCCCACTTTAGCATAGATCGAGCACAGAAAAGTTATGTCTGAACTGAACCTGTCTTTCCAGCTCACATACCGCTTGTACTGTTAAAGGAAACAAGTCAGTGAAGGCTTGCACCCCTAAAAGCCTTGCTAGCGCATGTGCGGGTGTCAAGCTACACCATATTATTTGTTGTGTCCAGCTGGGCCTGTCTTTTTACCCAAAAATGAATTGCATTTATGACTTGTAGTTTCATGTTAAACATTGCAACTTTGGGCTCAAAAATCCCAGCATGCACAGTGCTGATAGCTAAAAAGCCAGCACTGGCTGAAGCTGTCACAAGACTTGAGGCCATTTTGCAACTTTGCAGAAATTGAACCCTGAACAGCTGAATGCTAGTGCGTAGCTATCTTAGTGCGTCCATTAGGTAACACTGTCCAGTACTGGTAAGCCAACTGTGCCGTACATTCTTCTGAAGTCCATAACATGAGCATTGTTGAAAAAGTTCGCATAAAGTGCTACGCTTTGAAGCATCACGGGCTGCAACTTTAGCGCTATGTAAAAAAAAAAGTTATTTTTATCATGTAAAAAAAAAGTTATTTTTATCAGTATCAATTTCTCCTTATTCTATTATTCAATAATATTCCTAAAAGAACAGCAGGTTACATCAAATAACAATTAACTTATCCAGTTCATGAGGTTCCAAATAACAGTGATAATATGGTTAAAATCACTTCAGAAAAATAATAAAAACAATATTGCCTCAGTCGTTAACCATGTTAAAACATCAATAATTAAAAGCGGACTCTCAAAGGCATAGCTTCAACCCCAAGGCTCAAAAGAATAAAGAATTATGATATTAAAAGACATATTTTAAAAAGAAGCCCACTCTTGAACAAACCTCAGAACAGTTTAACATTTGCATTAAAAGTAGTGCACCTCTTTAAATTGTTGTCTCTTAAAAATGGGAAGCAAGTATTTGTGTGACAGATACAATTTTCGAACGAGTAGAAAAAGGTAATGGGGCCTGTGAAGAAGGTATACCCCATACAGTTTCATACTGTACCAAAGGGAGGCAGAGTTGCCATAACGGAGCCCAGTCTATAGTCAGGAGCATCTGCTCCCATGAACGCAAAACCTGGTCCAAATGGGGCTCCAAACAGCAGAGGTTTGAACCAAGGCATAATCTTGTTTGTGAGGTTTAATTAGCTCTGCCTTTTCCCTTGCACTTTGCCTTGTAACAAAGACATTATTTGTAGTCCACCCTTATCCTGTTTCCTTAACTCAGGCGACATAAGATGATTAGATGGTCTTCACAAATTAAGGGTGGTGCCCATATTATATTAATGCCAGGGGATTTAATCCTCAGGCCACATGATAAACAACCTTTAATTACATATTTATTGAATGAAGCATAATCATTAAAATACATTGATGACTAAAGTAATAGTGTTTCTAGTTTAATATGGTCCTCGACATCCAAGCCCAACTTTTGATGTGTTGGATAGTGTGGGCCGGAAACTGGACTACCTAGGATTCTCAACAGACCCTATTCTTCTCTACTTGTAGAATACCGACATCCCGATACCCCCAAATGCCTGCTCCATAAGTCAAAATTGGGATGCATTTGCTATATTTCCAAGAGTGAGCTGATAGACTTTTTTCCTATATTCGATGTTAAATTGAAAATTGACACTACGGCTTGACTAAAATGGGTAGTCGTATGAGGAATAAAGGGAACCCAGGTCCTAGAATGATCAAAGATAACAACCAAATATTGAAAATGCTTTGCCCTTGCTAGTAGTTTACCCTTGATGGCTAAACAGCAGGTCTTCAGTTTTTTTGGGCCACAAGCCTTGATGAATGTTTAGGGATTGATCTCCAAATTTAGGGCCCTATTAGTATGGCGGACGGACCTGTGTCCGTCCGCCACCCCAGAGGTTGAGGGACCGTCCGCAGGGGCAGCGGCGGTCCCTCCGTGCAAATTAGGATGTGACCGCCACCCTGGCGGTCACATCCTGTATGTTTAACATTGCGGTGGGTGCTGCTTGAAGCGGCACCTGCTGCAATGTTAACAATGTAAGCAGTGCATTTGCATGCACAAAGCGGCAGGCACCGCGCGGTGTCTGCCGCTTCGTGCATGCAAATACAGGGGGGTACCATAGGTACCCCCCATGTGCACCCCCACCCCCCCTTCACCCTGGGGGCCCGCAACGGACCCCCAAAGAAAAGACCGTATGCCTTTTCGTGGCGGCATTGCCGCCGCGGAAAGGCATGTCCCAGCGCATATCCTAATATGGCTGGCGGTGTCTGATAGACACCGCCACCATATTAGAGCTTTTCCGCCGTGGTCTCGCGGCGGAAAAGCGGCGGACGGTCTACCCGTCCACCGATGACCCCCCGGCCATCCTAATCTGGCGGGGGGTCTTCCAACACACCTCAGCGGTGAATCTGCATCCTCCGGGCCGGCGGTGTCTTCCACCGGCCCGGAGGATGCGGGTTCACCGCAGTGGTAATCGGGCCCTTATGTGCTCCATGAAGTCTACAAAAGCATCAAGCAGAATTTTGAGACCATTAGGAGTTCTGGCTAGGAGGATTGCGTCATTGGCAATTAGAACGATAGGAACAGGCATATTTTTAATTACTGGCATATCCTGCACGTTCTTAGTTAATGCAACATCAAGGCCATTAATGTACAGCAAGAAAAAAATAAGGGATAATACCTTGCCCTATTGAACAGCTCACCTCAGTGAAAAAGGATACATGTGGTACCCACCATCCCCAAATCTTACAGAAGTAGAAAGATCAAGATGAGGAACACACAAAATCCTCCCGCCTGCAATTTAGGCCTATTTAAATCAATAGTTCCCACAGATTTGACCTGTTAACACCATCAAAAGGGCAGGAAAGATCCATAAAGGCTATGTATAGCGAGTTGCGCTTAGCAACTCTGTATTTAATTATCAGCAAGTGCAAGTTGAAGTGTTGCGCCAGTGTTTTCAGGCCGGTCCTAAACCCATACTGTACCTGGGACAGACACTTAGCATCATAGGTCCAGAGCAATAGCCTATCAAGAATGGTTATAACAATTATTTTAATGTAGAGTCTACAATCAAAATAGGTTCGCTTCATTTAGGATCCTGGTAGTTCCCCATTTTTAAACACTGGTACAATATTTGCTGAGCATCACAACTGGTGGGACCTGATGGGTGAACAACCTTTACAACACAACTTTTACCACGCAGTGCCTTTACGACGCAACTTTTACAACGCAAACCATTACAACGCATTGAGCTGGGGGGGCGCTCCAGGATAGGGAATAGGTTTAATGTACTATCCAACACCTTCCCTACTATCCACGGGGACTGGAGTTGGAATAGTAAATTAAACTATTCACTATCCAGCGCCCAAAAGCATTATGCGTTGTAAAGGTATTCGTTGTAAATACCGCATTGTAAAGGCATGCGATGTAAAAGTATGCGTTGTAACGTCATACATCCGACCTGATGTTGCAAGCTCCATTTATACAATTTGTTAGGAGGGGTGGCAAGAATTCAAGATTGTCTTTGAACTGGTCCATAGGGATTCCATCAGGGCGTGTGGTCTTTTTATATAGGCTTTTAATGAATATGTCCTTTACCTCTTCCAAGACAAATGCAATATTAACAGGAAAGGTAGGCAGCTCGGGATCACTAAGATTGGTAATGATATCAGAGAGGTCAATAGATCCTTTTAAATTGAGTTAACCATTCTTCAGGCCCAGGATTCAAACTCTCATTCTGCTGAGGCATTTTGGAGAATTTATTTGAGTTTACTACCTGCCTGAATATATTTTTATTTACAGAAGCTTACCAACTTCTATTCTGTTTCAAACTGCAGGTCAGTCATCCTTGCTTTCAGAGCCGCTTTATATTCCCTTCTGCAAAACACTGTTTCACACCTATTCATTGAGGTAGATGTTAGTGCATTTCTTAACCTGGCATTTGCCTTTCTATGAGGCACGTCAAACCAGGTTTTCTTTCCCCCTCTCTCTCTCTTCCCCTCTCGCTTTCTCCATTCCCCTCTCGCTTTCTCCCTTCCCCTCTCTCTTCCACAATGGCTTCTGGAATAAGGCTCTAATATTAGTACTCAATTTCTCATAAGCCTGAGTGATAGAGGAGGGGAAGATGTCATGGGAGAGACTGCCATTAACCAGGTTCAAGTTGCCTACAATTAGGCAATGCAGTGTGTTTCTCATGTTGGAAAATTTCCTGACCAGCTTTCACCCATGGTCTTTTGGCAAAAGAATATTTTTTTTGTTTCTGACTGGTTCTATGCTTCCTCCTTTGTGTGTTGCGAATTAGATAATAAGAGAATGATGGTCACAAAATATGCTCACTTGTATTCCCCTATCCCTTGTATATTGTTAGTCAAGTTCCTCCTGACAAAGATGTAGTCAGTAGTAAAATTACAACCTTTTCCTGTACAAGTTGCTATGTTAGTTATCAGATAACCAATTGAGTCTTTGGCGTTACAAAGGCCACAACAGCAGGTAATTGTATAACTAAAATTACTGTTTGGCCCAGAGTCTGAGCGTCATCCATCATATCTTTATCAAAAGGGCTTATCGTTGATAAATTTGTTGTATCGCCCAAGTTGCCATTAAAGTCCCCTGCTAACAACAGATTATAACATTAACCGAGCCTTGGATATCTATTCTCCATCCCTAATTTAGTTATCGAATTCGAAGCAACTCCTCAGTGGAAATGGAGATTGATGTAGTCAATGAGGTGTCCTCAACATCAGGTGGCGCCACCTCTAATTTTAAGTTTCATATCCGTGATTAATTCACATAAAGGAGATTGAATTTGGCACATGGTGCGTCTATGAGGTCACATTGACTAGTTAGCAATCCAGCTACAGTGTTATTTTACTGGGCTGTGGTTTTGATCTCTGTCGCTGCTGTCCTTGATTTCGGCAGATGTTTCCTGCACTTCACAACTTGGTCCTAACTCGTAGAATGGGGCGTGGCATCATTAAGGACAGTATCAGGTGATGGAAATTCACAAGGCCCTATAGTAGAGACAACCCCCGCATGGTAAAATTAACTAGTGCCTTAATTGCGGTTGAGCGCCGTGAAGCTACGGCAAAGGTAGCCCAGATGCATAAGCTGGGAAGTAGAGTCGCCTCTCTACCAGTTCGATTGACCTTGAAATAATCCCTCACAGCTCATCCAAAGAAACTGTCAATAACTGTTGTCTTTTTGGGCAAAATAAATTGAGTTGTTCCTGTCTTGTGCTTCCCCATTTTTCTCTAGGAGCTCCCATAGAGTGTTGGCAAGCTTGTAAAATACTTGGTGAAAACCCAGCGATAAATCATCAATGGCTCCAAATTCTTAAGTTTAACGATGCACAGTAAATAGATGGGCAAAGGCCCAATCAAAGTATCCTAAGCATTTCAATATGCAGGATGAAGTCCTGCAGTCAAGAGTTGGGTGCCCAGCCTGGAATAAATGACCCTATTCCTTGTGTGTTCTTCAAGCATGCCTTGGGAACGTGTCATTAGAACAAACGCATCTTTAGCACGCCTTTGTTCTGCACGCAAGTCGTTATAACTACTTGCCTTAGGGGGGTGCTGGATTTCTGAATAGTTTAATTTACTATTTCAACTCCAGTCTGCACAACAGCAGAGAAGGTGTTGGACTTTAATTCCAACATAATTCCATCAATGTACCCCCTTAAGCAAGTAGTTGTAACGACCTGCGTGCAGAACAAATGCTTGCTAAAGACTTGTGCATACTGTTGCCAGCGCTGTGAAGGCACAGCATGATTGGAGCTTCATTCTAAAGGACGTTTCTCCCTAGGTTGGCCTCTTTAGTCGATGACGGGTGAATACTGGTCTATCCTTAGCCCATGCTGTTGCCCGCTCACGGCCAGCCCACATCCTGCTCAGGAGGCTGTGTGACTGCACTGTGTAGCAAAGAGAGGGGCCCTCGTCTGTCCCACCTCTCAGCTGGCAGGATCTTCTGGGACTTTTTCCACACAAAAAATCAAGCACGTTCTTATTTTTAGTTAAAAGGACAGCATTGGTATTGAGCAACCCTGGCTTAGGGGAGTGCAGGTGGCAATATACAAGAATAATCTTTGGACCAGCAAATAAATTGTGTGGCCAACTGATGGTTCTTGTCCTCGCTAACATTTGTATAAAATATGTGATGAGTTGGCGGACAGACGCCGATAGTGAGTAGCTAAACAAGATCAATGGCTGGGTACAGTTCAGTGGGATTTTTTTACATTGTGGAGAAGCACTAAGATGAATTAATACTAAGCTTCTAAAGCATTTTATCAGGCAAGTTGTGGCCCTACTCTTGTGTGTAACAAAGATTTGCAATTACTGGATGTTGGTCGGAGGCTTTCTGACCGACATCTCCGGTTTAAATTCCGACTGCCCAATAACAATTTAGGCAGTCGGAATTGAAACCGGCCTGTCATTCCGGCTGGATTCAGATGGGCTCAAGGAGCCTGTTGTCCAGTCGGAGGCCCCAACGCAATCCCTGAGGTCGGTGTTTCTGCCATCGGGGTTACAATGTTGGTTTCTGACAGGCTTTCCATGTCAGGATTTCTAACATGGAAAGCCTGTTGGAAATTTGGAATAGTATTGGGAATACTGCATCATTGTTGTGCTATTTGGAAATGCCCGATTGTTTCCTCCTGCGCGTGCCATCTATTTTGGAACAGTAAAACAATCATATTTAATACAATATGATTCAGTGAAATCCTCCACCTCCCTTTCTTCCCATGCAATGACCATGTACAAAAGCAACAAACAAGCATTGGGAAAGTCATGTCTGTTGTGAGTTAGGACATTAAATGCCGGACGTCTTGGCTTTGCTATTGCTTGTTTCTAAATGAAGTGCCAGTGAGAGACTTGGTGGGTGGTTCTGTATTAAAAATTCTATAAATCCGTACATGTGGACCTCTGGAACCTCATCTGGCATCAAGTGTACCAGTACCTTTCTAGAGTATTCTAGTATTTACATTGTGCATGATGTCTAACTGCAGTTAATTTCCAACCTGCAAATGAATCCATTAAGCACACGTGATGAAACATTTCTCTTCGCATCTATTACCTTTGTAATACTTTACAGCTAAATATGGTCATCAGCATAGCATTTCATTTTTTTTATAGATAACTGTTTCTTCTGGAGGAATGCTTGTCCAAAAACTAGAAGTGGACGACCTTCAATGTGAAAGGGGACCCTATGATGCAACTCTGGTTTACGCGCAGAACAAGGTGTGTATGACTGCAACCAAATTAACAAATGACGTGCATACTTTAGTGCTAGATGTATTTCTTTTGAAATCCTCCAGAGCTCTGCAATACTCAAAAAGTTGCAAACTTTACTAAATTGGGAAACACGCACCCACACCCCCACCCAAACCCTCCCCCCCATGAAGACCAAATGTACACCTTCCATTAGATACCACTAAGCACAGTATGTGGCATTTTCCCTCAACTGATACCTGTGATCACTCTCCCAATATCTGCTGGGGAGCGCTGTATCTGCTTCACTTGTCCTTACTGCCCACTACGCCTCTCATCAGTGCCAGCAGAGAACCCAACATGAATTTTATGTACACCTGAGACCACTACAACTGCGTTCTCCATAACCGCGTCCCTAGTTGGGGCAGAGCATGGCATTCAGCAGTGCCTTGCCCCAGAAACCCCTGCCCCTAGTACCTACTACTGTGATGGTGTGCAGCTTTGCCTAGTAGACAGAGGACACTGCCTGTGACCATTCCTTCCACCTGGTATTTCTCTCAAAGTACTCAACGTTCTCAGAAAGCTGTGTTGCCCTGAAGGCATAAGGAGCAGCTTTTGACTAAACCTCTGCCGGTTATACCAACCGCCAGTGACTCTCCCCAGCAACGCAATCCCAGAAACATGGAACTTGGCCCTCTGACATCCTTTGAGCTAAACAGCGCTTCTCACATCGCCCACTGTGAAAAGCTTCTGAAAATGCCTGCCTGTACATGGCTTAACTCTTGGCTCTCTATATCTCACCTCAATGCCACTGGGCAAACTGCCTGTGACTTCAGTTCCCACCGGCCATCAGAACGGCCCTTCAGACATACCCTTAGCCCAGCACTTAGGGCTGAAGGCAGTGTCCTAAATGTTTAAGGGCCTAGATATAATATGTGGCCAAAGACCATGCAGTATGCGGACTATGCAGTATGCCCATTGCCCAATGTGCATAGACCAATGCCATGCACAGTGGGTTCAGGAGGCATCAAGGATGAATTCAGGGTATGGCTGAAAGACATTTCTTTGCCTAGAGCAAACAGCGGGTTCTGGGGCGCTAGAGCAAGGCTCCCATTTTCTTGTCTATATAGACAAAGGCTGTGTGAAGCATGTTCTGGAAGCATAGGGAGCTAGTGCAGCTGTAATAGGCTATGCACAGTAGGTTTGGGATGAGAAGTTCTTTGCACACACCAAAGACCATGCCCTAAAGCCAGAACCCACTCTGCATAACCAAAGTTCTGGTGCAGTGAGCACGTTTCTTGCTATCTTGTGGTTCAAAATATTACATTTTTTTAAAAACGGAAACATTTACAGAGAAGACTTTCTTAAGGGCTCTGGTCTGCACTAAGTATATTATATATATATATCTCTATCGTGGGAATCAAATCCACCCACTTATTCAAAACCCCACCTAGACCAGCATGACTTCATCAACTCACGCCCTTCCAATAACTGTCAGTTTCTTGACTAGGCTTTAAAAAGAGCTGCGCCGCTACACTTCCAAAACCACATTAATCACCACAATCTTTAAGTGGCCTCATCATCAGGTGCTTCCCCTTCTACAGCATAGAAACTGTAGCATTACAAAAGGTGGTTCACCGAAAGACGATGCATCCAGACGAACGTATCCAAATCTTTTTACTTACAATTGAATGCATTGTTCCTGGTGGTCTATTCTTGGCTATTGATCTTCATCATTTAAATAAATCCTTTCAGGTTCCAACTGGGTGAGGAACACATTGTCCTACACCAACACATCAATGCCACATAGCTACATACCAACATTTTATCAATGCCACGTATACAACACCTCAGACACTGGCTAGAAACCTTCCTTTCACAGATATCTGATGTCTGTCTCTTGCTAAACACTAACCTGCCAAGTCCTCTCTTACCCCTTAGAAAACTGCCTTGCATGTGGAAGCATGATTGATCACTAGCCAAATCATGTACAATCACTTCTCCCACTTTTCCTATATTGTTCCCTAGAGACTGTATAAACTTTGTTTCTACTTAGATAGTCATTTTCTTAATTTAGTCCAGTTTATAAATCCTAATTGATCTATACATCATATTCTACACCTACAACAGAGACAGCTTTTATCCTTGTTTTTTTTATATCCAAACCAGCTATAGAATTCGCTATGCCTTGCCCGTCTATGATTTTGTTCAACAGTATGTTCTTAGCATATATTGCTGAAGATACACATGCTCTGCATACTCTTGCCTGAATGTTTGCAAGTTGTTTTTCTTCAAAGGAGACTTTCGGGTTACAAGATATAGGATGTCTCCTCTATTAGTTAGCAATTTGCGTGGGTACCAACTCCATGTTAGATTGTTTTTTTCTGCCATTGGGTTTGGACATGTACCCACGGAGCTCTGGGTTCAGTAAATTATCTTTTTGTTTATGCCTAACTGTAGTTTTGAGTTCGATATCAGTAGAAGTAGTATGTTTTCCAGACGTACTATCATCAACGCTTAGAAGGCAGAGTCTCTTTACCCTTCTCCTCAAGGACTTCTTGATGGTGAATGTATGCAAAGTGATTAAAATTATTTCCAGTATTACCTTAAGTGGCAGGCAAAATGTCCATGGTGGAAACACCAAGAGGCGTGTACCCTTTGCCTTTCTACTGACCACAACCACACCACATGCTAGGCCTTCCTTTCCTTCCACTGAAAGAAGACTCGTCAGTACCAATGGGAGAGAAGGTGGGCACACCAGAGGATTCTCCAGCAAGCCTCAGACTGCACAGCTGATATATTCCAGACCATCCCAAGACTGACATCAAGGAAGGTGAAGAAGCCTGCCCTTCGGACATTCTGCACCACCAGCCCTTGAGGTGGCTTTCTCTTCATACCCCCGCTATGAGGAAGAAGAGCAAGAGGCTCCCATGGCCGCCTCTCCTTTTAGACCCCGGATGAAGACCTTGACCAGAGTCATGAGTATGTTTCTCATTGAAATGCTCATCTGACATTCCATACGCCTCAAGTAGAGACACAGCCCTGCCGCTGAGGGGGTCCAGGGTCAATCCCTTCCACAAAGACTCAGCCTTCAAGGTGTCGATCACCTTTGGCCTCTGGTCTGCACTGATCTTAGGCAACACTCCCACTCGCAGTCACTGACACCACTCAGCCGTTGAATTCAAAGATACTTCATAAGCCTCGGGTCCCCTAAAAACTGAGGGGCCTTCAATGCCAGCTGTGAAACGAGCCCCAAACATTGGTGACAAAAATACCGTTAGACCCAAGAACTCCATCCCCGTGAAGACACACTCTGCACCGAAGACCCGTTCTATGGCAGACACCGAGGACTCAAAGTAACACATTCTTTCAGAACTCCAGGAGGAGTTGAATGCAAGGCAGAGGCATATGTTTATACATACTCAGACTGGAAAGATCTCAATGAAGCTGCCTCCTATGCCCAAAGAGACATTGCCTCAGAAGAGAAAATTCACTTTCGAGGGAGAACTGGCTGTGAAGCCCCCCCCTCCCCCCCCCCTTCACCCTGCTCCTGAGCACAAGAGATGAAAGGACCCCTCCATGTGCATCTTCTCCTCCTACTACACCTCCTGCACCTTCTCTCCCAGCACCACCACCTCCTCAGTCATCACCACCTCCACAGACACTAGAGGGTTCCCCTCATTCCTCTTCTTGGGAAGGCAGCCCTTTTCACCCTATCAACCTTTATGATGCACCTTTAAATCCAGTACCTACCGATAACCTGTGAGACGATTATGTTGTCGAACCCCCTGGAGATCGTGACTTGGATCACTATCCGTTCACAGAATCGCCCCAGACAACACCATGGGAAACCATGAGGTGATTCAAAGGGCAGCAACATTATATATGGTGGACATGCAAGTCCTCCACGAGGAAGATGACTTCTTGGTGGAGACACCCTCTATCTCCCAGAGAACATTACAGTTCCTCCCCATGTTGAAGGGTGTGTTAAAGTCTACCACGGACACCTTCAAATAAACACTCAAGGCAATCTTAGTAACTCCCTTTGTGGAGAAAAAAAAAATAGACCCTCCCCAATGAACCACCTTACATTATTGGTAACGTCCCTCTTGATTCCCTTGTGAGCCATACTGCGCAAAGGCGCCAATGCACAGGCCACAGACAATGCTCCCCCACCAGACAAGGAGAGCAAGAAGCTAGACTCTAATTTGAAGAGGGTAGTAATAGGAGCTACCATGTGCTGGAGGATTGCTAACTCCATCTTCCTGATCTCCAGACACGATAGAGCTAATTTTGATGAAATACGGGAGCTCATTAAGCATCTTCCAGATAAAAAAAAAAAAGGGGGAGATACTGACATAGTGAAAGACCATCTCCAACGCCACCATCCGCTGCACTGTAGATGTGACCTACACCATGTCCCCAGGGGTTACTACTAGTGTCTTTATTTGATGCCATGCGTGGCTCTGCTTCTTGGGTTTTAGACCTGATCTCTAGCAGCATCGTCTTAACCTGCCCTTAAATGGCAAACACTTCTTCGGCTGCAGGTTGACTAGATTCTAGAGTGATAAATAAAGACAAGGACACCATCAAAGCCATGGTTGCCCTCTAGTCCTCAACCCCTAGGGCCTCCTTTTGTAGACACCAGTATAGGGCAGACTCTAAAGACACCTCCCTAGGCCCTACTCACTGCAACCAGAGACAGCAGCAGGGCTATCATCCGCAGTGTCACCAGTGGTGCCTACAGATGAAGGGGCAAGGGATGTTCTGGTAAAGCTAACCAGCCAAACAGTGGCTCCGCTCACCCTCCTCCTGATCATATAACACCTGTTAGGGCAGGCTGCAAGATTTCCTTCCTGGCTGACAGTTAATCACATCAGACAAGTGGGTCTTAGAAGTGGTCTGCTATGGCTACTGCCTAGAACTTTTCACAACCCCTCTCAACATTCCACCCCGCAGACACATTCTCAGCAGCGAACATCTCAACCTTCTGAAGGAAGAGGTCAAAGCACTCCTACAAAAAGAGGCTATAGAACCAGGGTCCCCCCACTAATGGGGCAAGAGGTGTCCTCTCTTTAATTCCTTGTTCCCAAGAAGGACGGCCCCCTCAGGTGGACCTTAGGCCCTTCAACCGATAAATTATTTCTGAAAATTTCCCTATGGTGATGCTACAGGAGGTAATCTGTCTGCTTCTATAAGGAGACTACATGCTGGCAGACCTCAAGGGTGCCTATTTTCACATCCTCATTCATCCCACCCACTAACGCTTCCTGCACTTCATGGGAAGTTGCCATCATTACCAGTTCAAATACTTCAGTTCAGTGTCACCACTGCTCCAAGGGTCTTCACGAAGTGCCTGGCATTGGTCGCAGCCCACGTAAGGAGGGGAGGCATTCACATCTTCTTCTCCCTAGAAGGCTGGCTGATCAAGAGTGCAAGCAGGCAGTAGTGTCTCATGCACATCTTGCTTCTCCACAGCCTTGGGATCACCATAAATGGCACCAAATCCCATCTACAAACTCTTGAAATCCAATTTTTATTAAGGCATTACTGAATTTACTCAATGACAAAGCCTACTCCAACCTGCAATTACCAATATCACAGACACTTCTCAAGCCAGCTGAGGGGGCTCATCTCAATCAGGAAGTACAAGGAGTGTGGACCCCCAATCAATAGGGCCACCACATCAAGTACCTTGTGCTCTTGGCTTTCTTCCACCCATTCAAGGCAAGGTGATACTAGGCAGGAAGGGCATCACCACCACCATATATTACCTACAACACCAGGACAGCTCTCCCTCTCTCTCCCTCTCTCCCTGCCTCTCGGTGCAAACCATCTGGTATTGGGCGCTCCGTCACCGCATTCACTTTATGGCAGAATACCTACTGTGGTGGGCAACTGCTTGGCAGATCTGCTGAGCAGGTTGTATCAATGATACCACAATTGGGAACTCCACCCACAGGTCCTGCTCCAGTACTTCCAATCCTCGGGCACTCCACAAATAGACATCTTTCCCACCCTAAGAACGCAAAAAAGCCCAAAATTTGCCTCCAGGTATTTACACCCACAATCAATGGGTAACACGTTATGGATGAACTAGTTCGGGATCTTTGCTTACACTTTTCCACCTCTCCTTCACTTTCTCTTTGTGTTCGGGAAAATGCTGCAAACTTCTCAAACCCTCATCCTCGTAGCCAGGCAGCCCTGGTACTCAGCACTTCTCAAGATGTCAATCATTCCACACAAGAAGCTCCCAAACAGGTTTGACCTTCTCATCAGGAACCAAGGCAAGATCAGGCACCCAGATGCCAAACAGCTCAATTTAGAAATTTGGCACCTTAGGTCCTAGAGTTCGGTTAATGTGTGGTTAGTTAGTTCAGTAGGCGTGCGCGGACTTCTTATGAGAATCCCGCAAACCAACCACACATGCTTGCTATGCTGCAAAGTGGTGACAATGTGTCCCCTACTGCATTCCCTAACCCTTGAACACTCTAAAACCTGCAGTCTAAGATATCATCTGCTACTTGCTCCATCTCCAAAAAAAAGTCAGGCAGCTCGATACAGCTTCAACTCAAAATCATAGCAGCGTACATGCAAAACAAGGAACATTTCTCCTTCTTCCACATATTGGTAGTTAAAGCCTTCATAGAAGGTCTCAAAAGGGTCATTCCTCCCGGTGTCCCCCCTGCCTTAGTGTGGAACCTTAACATTGTCCTCAACAGGCTTATTGGTCCCTATTTTGATCCCTTACCCTCTTGCCCTCTCAAGTTCCTCTCTTGGTCTTCCTCATCACAATTGCTTCTCTTACACATAATAATGAGTTGCAATCCCTCACACTGCACTAACCTTTCATTCGGGTCCACAAGGACACAGTAGTACTCAGAACTATCTCTACGTTCCTCCCTAAGGTGGTTTCCACTTTCCACCTTAACCAAATGATAGAGCTACCTGTCTTCTTTCCCCAACCAGACTCAGAAGCTGAGAGAGCTTTCCACACCCTAGATGTTGAATGCACTCTCATGAATTACATTGACAATCAATCAGTTAGGATTTGTAGAGCACAGCTGCTTCACCCGGGAGGGTCTCAAGGTGCTATCGGATGATGCAACTAGATCTCCTATTGGTTGAAAATTCTAGTTTTGAGCTTCTTCCTGAACTGCTGGAGTGATGGTGAGGCTCTGAGGTGCAGGGGAAAGTTGTTCCAGGTCTTGGCCGCCAATTGGGAGAATGAGCAGCCTCTGCAGTTAGTCTGGCAGATGTGATTTGTAGCAGCTAAGGCAAAGGATCTGAAACTGAGTTTCCTGGTAGGCTGGTGAAAGGTCACACGTTGGTTGAGGTATGCAGGTCCTTCATTGTGTAATGCTTTATATGTGTGGGTAAGTAGCTTGTACTGGTATCTCTTTATGACTGATAGCCAGCAGAGTTTCCTGAGGTGAGGGGTTATATATACGTCATGAGAGGTTATGTGACAAAACTAAGTCTTTCCACAAAGCAGACCAGCTATTTGTAGCCATTGCAAAAATTCAAAGGGGCAACCCTATATCCAAAACATTTGTAAAGCAGCCACATGGTGAACTCCACACATGTTCACTAACTACTATTGCATCCAAAAGGATATAGTAGTACCCAGAACTAACCCTCCCTAAGGTGGTTTCCCCCTTCAGCCTTAACCAAACTGTAGAGCTCCCTGTCTTCTTTCCCCAACCAGACTCAGAAGCTGAGAGAGCTTTCCATACCCTAGATGTTGAATGTGCTCTCATGTATTACATTGATAGAACCAGGTCTTTCCGCAAAGCAGACTAGCTATTTGTAGCCTTTGCAAAACCTCAAAGGGTCCTCCCTATATCTAAAGCATATATAAAACAGCCATTTGGTGAACTCCACTAACTGCTATTGTATGGATATCCCTGCCAGACAACAGACAATGTTTGACTAGACACTCTTCAAGTGCCAAAGAATAGTCCAGTTCCTCCCCGTGTTGAAGGGTGTGTTAAAATCCACCACTGACACCTTCAAGGAACCTTGTTTTAGACATCTGCATCATCCACATGCTTGTCACCATTAATGGTACGGTACTGCTTTACAGGTTATTCAGAGTATGGTTCTCTGCAGCAACATATGTTGCAAATCAAAAATATTATTTACCCTCTAAGCAAGACCACTGACTCATTGTCAGTTAAATTACTCTCCCACCCTCGCAGCTCCACCATTAAGTGAGGTGCCCCTGCCCCTGCACTCTTGAGTGTTGGTGATCGAGGCCCTCCTCCACCCGCAGGTTTCCCTGCGCCTCATCCCTGGTGGTCCAGTGGACCTCTGTCTCCTTTCTCTCACTCTGCTCCTTCACTCGGTTTTCTACTCTTTCTATCTTTCACCTTTCTGCACCTTTCTGCATCTCTGCTCTTTTGTGCCTTATTTCTGCCCATTTTCCCTTTCTCTCCCTCTGCTCCTTCACTCGTTTTCTCTCGTTTTTATACCCTTTCTATCTTTCACCTTTCTGCACCTCTGCTCTTTTGTGCCTTATTTCTGCCCATTTTCCCTTTCTCTCCCTCTGCTCCTTCACTCGTTTTTCTACCCTTTCTATCTTTCACCTTTCTGCTCTTTTCTGCATCTCTGCTCTTTTGTGCCTTATTTCTGCTTATTTTCCCTTTTTCTTTATCCCTTCTTTCCTCCCTTTACCTTTCCCCGCCGCTGCTGCCCCCGTGGCCCCTCCCCCCCAGCGCGACCGGCCCAATCCAGCTCCCCTCCCCGCTCCTGCCTCCCAGCTGTCCAGCCCTCCCCGACCCCTACTTAATGGCGGCCACTGCGGGGACAGGCGAGCAAGACCACTGACTCATTGTCAGTGAAATTGCTCTCCCACCCTCGCAGCTCCACCATTAAGTGAGGTGCCCCTGCCCCTGCACTCTTGAGTGTTGGTGATCGAGACCCTCCTCCACCCGCAGGTTTCCCTGCGCCTCATCCCTGGTGGTCCAGTGGACCTCTGTCTCCTTTCTCTCACTCTGCTCCTTTACTCGGTTTTCTACTCTTTCTATCTTTCACCTTTCTGCACCTTTCTGCATCTCTGCTCTTTTGTGCCTTATTTCTGCCCATTTTCCCTTTCTCTCCCTCTGCTCCTTCACTCGTTTTCTCTCGTTTTTCTACCCTTTCTATCTTTCACCTTTTTGCACCTCTGCTCTTTTGTGCCTTATTTCTGCTTATTTTCCCTTTTTCTTTATCCCTTCTTTCCTCCCTTTACCTTTCCCCGCCGCTGCTGCCCCTGCGGCCCCTCCCCGCCAGCGCGACCGGCCCAATCCAGCTCCCTTCCCCGCTCCCGCCTCCCAGCTGTCCTGCCCTCCCCGACCCCTACTTAATGCGGCCACTGCGCGGCTGCGGGCACGCCGCTGGTGCACCGAAGGGGCGTCAAAGGCAAGCACGTCTGCGCCCGTCTGTGACCCGTCCGCGACCAGCACCAGGAACCCTGGACCTCCACCCCGCCAACGCTACGACCCAGCAGCACTCCACGCACTCAAGCCAGGCTGCAACAGCAACTGCAAGCTAGCATCACCAGCCGACACCCATGGACCCTTCAGCTGTCACCACTGCCGGCACACCTGCAGCACCGCCAAGAACACGGATCCAGCACAACCCGCCCACAAGAACACAACTGAACCGAAGACCCTGCAATGCATCCTCCTCAACGTCCGATCCCTCCACAAACACGCCACAGAAATCTGGGACTTACTTGACAGCACCACCCCGGATGTAGCATTCTTCACCGAAACCTGGACCAACACCACCTCAGGACCGGACATCGCCATCGCCATCCCCCAAGGATACAAAATCTCCAGGAAGGACCGCCCCACCCACCCCGGAGGAGGAATCGCCATCGTCCACAAATCCAGCCTCCGCCTGAGCACACTCCCCGACGAGTCCACAGAACTGATGGAACACCTTCACTTCAAGATACTGGCCAGCCCCACCGCCGCCCTCCGAGGAACCCTCATCTACCGACCCCCTGGACCCCGCGGACCCTTCGCCAGCTCCATCACGGACATTATCTCCCCGCAGGCCATCGCATCCACCAACTACACCCTGCTGGGAAACCTCAACTTCCACCTCGACAATCAACTGGATCCCAACACCACATGCCTCCTGGACAACCTCCACAACATTGGACTCCGCCAGATCGTGACCGAGCCCACGCACTCAGCAGGACACACCCTTGACCCCCTCTTCACTACAGGAAACTCCATCACCTTCAGCCACACCACCGAACTCCCATGGACTGACCATCGTTGCGTCCACTTCACCTTCAGAACACCCACCATCCACAGACACCAGCACCTGCTTCCACAAAGAAACTGGACCAAAATCACCGACGACCAGCTCACCTCCTCACTCAACAACTCCACCCCAACCATCGCGGAAAACGACGACCCCAACACCGCAGCCCGAACCCTGCATAGATGGATCGCGGACAGCACCAACACCATATCCCCCCTCAAGAAAAACAACAATACCCGTGCCAAGAAAGCCAGATGGTTTACCACCGAACTTCGAGAATCGAGGCGCACATGCCGCCGCCTCGAAAAGGCCTGGAGAAACACCAAATCCACAGAAGCCCACAACAACTTCAGAGCCGCCACCAACGCCCACCATCAACTCATCAGAGAAACCAGGAAAAAAGCGATTAAAGACAGAATCTCCACCCACGCACACAACAGTAAGGAACTCTTCAGCATCATCAAGGAGTTCGCCCAACCCACCAGCGAGACTACCGACATCCCTCCCTCACAAGACCTCTGCGACAAACTCAGCACCTTTTTCCACCACAAAATCAAGAGCATCTACGACAACTTCGACGAAGACAACCAACACACTGAACCCTCACCAACCACCCCCGACACCCGGAAACCAGCGATTGATGACTGGACAGCCCTCACCACCGAAGACACACTGAAGACAATGAAGTCAATCCACTCAGGGGCCCCCACGGACCCCTGCCCCCACCACATCTTCAACAGAGCCGCCGACACCATGGCACCCATGCTCCGCCACACCATCAACCGCTCCCTGGCGACAGCCTCGTTCCCCGACGACTGGAAACACGCCGAGGTGAACCCCCTCCTAAAGAAACCCTCAGCGGACCCCACCGACCTCAAAAACTACAGACCCATCTCCCTGCTCCCGTTCCCAGCGAAAGTCATCGAGAAAGCCGTCAACAGCCAACTCGCCACATTCATTGAAGAACACAACATCCTCGACTCCTCCCAATCCGGCTTCAGAAAAAAACACAGTACGGAAACCACCCTCCTCGCCGCAACAGACGACATCCGCACCCTACTGGACAAAGGAGAAACAGTAGCCCTCATCCTCCTCGACCTATCAGCGGCGTTCGACACAGTCTCCCACCGCACCCTAATACGCAGACTCTATGACGCAGGAATCCAGGACAAGGCCCTCAACTGGATCTGCTCCTTCCTCTCCGGCAGGACGCAGCGGGTCAGCCTCCCCCCCTTTCCTCTCGGACCCCACACCTACCACCTGCGGAGTCCCCCAGGGCTCCTCCCTCAGCCCGACGCTCTTCAACATCTACATGGCTCCACTTGCCCCCATCGTCAGAACCTACGGACTCAACATAGTGTCATACGCAGACGACACCCAGCTCATCCTCTCCCTATCCAACGAGACCAACACCGCCAGACGCAACTTTCGAGAAGGCATGGAAGCCATCGCCAAATGGAGGAAAAACAGCTGCCTACAACTAAACACCAACAAAACAGAAGTACTCATCATGGGCCCAAACCCCGACGCCTGGAGCGACACCTGGTGGCCCACCGCCCTCGGAAATCCACCAACCCCCACAGACCACGCACGCAACCTGGGAATCATCCTGGACTCCGAGCTCATAATGGACCGCCAGATCAACTCTGTCTCATCTTCCTGCTTCCACACCCTCCGCCTCCTTCGTAAGACCTTCAAATGGATCCCCCTCGAACACTGAAAGACAGTCCCTCACACCCTGGTCACCAGCAGACTCGACTACGGCAACGCACTCTACGCCGGAATAAACAAAAACCTCATCCGCAAGCTACAGAACATCCAGAACGCCGCCGCAAGACTGGTCCTCAACCTGCCAAAACACTGCCACATCTCCCAGCACCTGCGCACACTCCACTGGCTCCCCGTCGAGGCGAGAATCACCTTTAAGATGCTCACCCACGCACACAAGGCCCTCCACGGCACCGTACCAGCATACCTGAACAGCCGACTCAAATTCAACGCACCCCAAAGGACCCTACGATCAGCCCAGCTCTCCTACGCCGTGGTCCCCCGCACCAGAAAGACCAGATCGGGAGGCCGCTCCTTCTCCTTCCTCACTGCCAAAGCATGGAACGCCCTTCCGCTCTACCTCAGACAGACAACATCGCTCCCCATCTTCGCAAGAAACCTCAAAACCTGGCTCTTCGACAGACCCCCTCCTTGATGGAATGGAACCTGCACCCCCCCCACTCCTAGCGCCTTGAGACCCTTACGGGTGAGTAGTCGCGCTTTAACAAACCCCTGATTGATTGATTGATTGATAAGCATGTGTTTGTAGCGTATAGCGCTGTAGATGCACATGCGCCCACTATCCTCCCGAAAAGTGTATGGCTCTGGTCACAGATCTTTTCTCTTTCCTAATGAAGCTCCTTTGTGAAATACATATGTGCATCTTACAGTGTTCACTCGCCAGTCCATAGTACTCTCACCCACTGTGTGAAAAACGTTGTAACATGGAGTCTGTGTCCATGCATATTGCCACCTAAGGGAGGAGTCACCCTATACCTCATGACTTGAAAGACTTCTTTGAAGAAAAACAACTTGCAAACATTCAAACCCAAAACTATATGGCAGGAGTATGCAGAGCATATTAATCTACAGTACTACACACTACTAACAGATACTTACAGAGTAAGTAACATTTTCCTTAAATATTGTTAAAGTTCACTGATAGGTCTTTTCTTTTCAAATGTATTATTTACAGATAGTTTCCTTTCTTATTAACTCGGTGTTGTCCTCCCTTTTTTATGCAAGTACCTCAGAGCGTTTTCTACAAGCCTTCCACAGACCTCAATCTCCGGCTCACTGCCCAGCTTTCCTGCACAACCAATTTTCTATTTATCTTTCACCAGATTGATCAGATGTTCTTGTACACTTCCTCCAAGAGTGCCTAAATATCTTTGCCAACATAGGAGCGGTAAAGCGTATTTTGTTTTTTATCTTTATATCTTTCTTCTTAAAGTGCCACATAAGAATTGAAGACAGCACTGGCCAAACTATTTAAATATCAGAAGAGAGTAAATTATGTACCTAATAATTTTGGATGACCATCTTCACATTTTGTTGAAAATCATCTCAACGTAACCATTGTTTATGCACAACCACCCATCATTCGTTTTAGTTTTAGGGAACGTTCAATGCTTAGACCTAGGATTGACAGCTTGTGTGAGTTTATTCATGTTTTGTAGTGACAAGCTAGACACCTAATAGCCAGAAGACAACAAAGCGGAATTTTCTGGTGTTTACAGCATTTGTTTACTTTTGGCATTCAAATGTGAAATTATTTAATCCTTGGAACTTTTCTATTTAAGAGAGTACCATGAAGCTCAACCTCATTTCTATACTTTCAATGTTGTGTTAATGCTAACATGTCTGTTACTTTAACACCATACTTTCTACAAAACTAAGCTCCTATGCCATCATTTAGTTTGAATGCTTTATAAAAGCATTAATGGAAACAATAATGGCACTATATAGTGGAACATGGGCAAAAGTAAAACTAGGAGACGGAAGAAGAATATCCGCAGAACAAAAAATAACCAACGGACTCAAACAGGGCTGCGTGCTTTCCCCTAGCCTTTTCAACATATATCTGGCCGATTTGAAAGACCATATCAAGAACGTGAATGGACACCCGCCTAAATTGGCTAATGAAAACATTCAATTCCTCCAATATGCGGATGATATTGTAATTTTAAGTCAAACACCGATAGGCCTACAAAGAACAATATCCGAATTAACAGATTACTTTGAGAAAGAAGGCCTGGAACTAAACATCAAAAAAACAAAATTGGTGAGACTGGCGGGTACCAGTAGAAGATCTTTCAAGTGGTACACAAAAGGCAGACACATCGAGGAAGTAACGGCCTACAAATATTTGGGGGTCACAACAAGTAAAAACATGGCCCTTTCAACCCAGAAAAGAGTCATCGCTACAAATGCACAATCACTGAGCTTCGCGTACAAAGTTCTCCAAAAGAAACTGCAATGCCCATCGTATGACCATCTGCTAAAAGTAATGGCAGCCCAAATCCTACCCTCTTTATCCTATGGAATGGAAATATGGCATGGGAAAGAAGCAGTCATTTTAAACAACCTTGTGACAAAAATATACAAATCCGTGTTTCATCTACACAAAGGATCATCCCCGGCGCAAATAAGGCTGGAATTTGGCTTGCAAAATCAAATATACCAAAGGAAAACAGCCCTGGTGAAATGGTGTTGGAAATTGAGATCGGCGGAAACCGGATCCTTAAACAATCTATGTTGGCAAGAAATTAAAAAGCAATATGACCGACAGGAATCAAATTCATGGGGGAATGACATGCGAGCAGCGTTAGAAACCCTCAAATTAGAGGAGATCTGGAAGAACCCACCGGAAGAATTGTCCTTTAAAAAGATCTGCAAGCTAAATGCAAAATCCCTATCTTTGGTAGAAGATAAAGACTCTGGCCAAACGGTGGCATGATGTTAAAAGAGCATGACATAGTTGCCATGCAGGAAACCTGGTCAAGGGAAAATTCTTTTTGGTTGGATGGTTATTCTTCTTTTTTTGTTAAAGCACAGTGTACCCTGGCGGGAAGAGACAGAGGGGGCTTGTTGCTATTGGTGTCTGTCAATATAGCTGGTAGTGTTAGGGAAATTCCTAGCTACTCACACTATTTTCAGCTACTAGAAATTCTCCATCCGGACAAAATTAAGACAGTTTTAATCAACTGCTACAATTCATCGCAGGGGGGACCCCCAAATTTTGTTTTAGAAAGTTTATCTTTGTTTCTAATTGATTATAGGTCAAAACAAACCACTTTTGTGCAACTCATATTAATGGGTGATTTTAATGTTCATTTGTGTGGGTCATATTGTCAGATTAAAGATTCTGATGGGCCTGATCTTGCGATTATTCCTCATTTCGAGCATACCTCGAAAGGTTCAGCTATGGAAGAGCTGTTATCAGCTAACGATTTATATGAACCAGGCTTCTCAGATCTAAATGACCGTGTGGTCACATATAATGCGAGGGGTAGTGAATCAATTATTGATTACATTTTCCTGTCCCCTGGACTCCTCCATTATGTTTTGTTTTACAACGCCATCGTAAGCGGTTTTAGTGATCACAATCCGGTGTCTTTGGTTATGGATGGGTCGCTTGGTTTACTCAAAGGGGCCTTGTTGGCCACCTCTGTGAAGAATGTCAAGAGTAAAGACCAAGGGAGGCGATTAAAATGGTGCAAAGTCTGCCCAGAGGATTTTTTAGGTCGTATCGAACAAGATATGATAGTAGAATTTGAGACATGTAGGGACCCAGACACGGGGGGAAAAGAAGTAGTTGCCGCATTTGAGGCTATATGTTTCAGGGTGGAAGAAGAGCTTACACTTAGCCCAAAGAAGGGACCTGCCCCAGTTTTTGGCTGGTTTGACCATACTTGCTCCAAAGCTCACGCTGCACTGTTGGCAGCGCTTAAACATTCTCCCAGAAACAGGTCATTGGTAGCGCAGCTGAGGAAAAAATATGCTTGGGCGGTGAAGTTACGTAAAAAAGTAATTAAGGAAGAAGCCTGGGATTCTTTAATGGATTCCGCCACCCTTAAACATAGCTCTAAATTCTGGTCAATAATAAATAATCCCATATTTGCCCAAACACGTAATACAGACCTTGAGGCAAATATACCAGAAGTGGATTGGTGTCACTACAACGCGGTTTATAACAACGCATTCCGTTACATCGGAATTTTTACAACGCAGGATCCATTACATCGGATGCCATTACAACGCATGGCATTACATAGCAGATGCTATTACAACGCATGACATTACATCGTAAGTATAGGTAAGTATACCTTTTTAAAAAAAATGTAATTAAGTTAATTTAATTAATTTAATTTAATTAATTTAATTAAAATACATTTTAAAATAGTAATTAATTTTATTTAATAAATTTAAATCTATTTATTTAAATTAATTTTAATAAAAATTGTAATTAATTTTATTTAATTAATATAATGAAATTAATTTAATTTAAATATTTTTTTAATTGTAATTAAATTAAATTATTTAAAATAATGTATTTAATTTAATTATTTTAATTAAGAAATGTAATTAATATAATATAATTAATTTTATTTAACCTAAAAACACCCCTGTACCCCAAAACCCAAACCCTGCCCTGAAACCTAAAAACACCCCTGTACCCCAAAACCCAAACCCTACCCTGAAACCTAAAAACACCCCTGTACCCCAAACCCAAACCCTACCCTGAAACCTAAAAACACCCCTGTACCCCAAAAACCAAACCCTACCCTGAAACCTAAAAACACCCCTGTACCCCAAAACCCAAACCCTACCCTGAAACCTAAAAACACCCCTGTACCCCAAAAACCAAACCCTACCCTGAAACCTAAAAACACCCCTGTACCCCAAAACCCAAACCCTACCCTGAAACCTAAAAACACCCCTGTACCCCAAAACCCAAACCCTACCCTGAAACCTAAAAACACCCTTGTACCCCAAAACCCAAACCCTACCCTGAAACCTAAAAACACCCCTGTACCCCAAAACCCAAACCCTACCCTGAAACCTAAAAACACCCCTGTACCCCAAAACCCAAACCCTACCCTGAAACCTAAAAACACCCCTGTACACCAAAACCCAAACCCTGCCCTAAAACCTAAAAACACCCCTGTACCCCAAAACCCAAACCCTGCCCTAAAACCTAAAAACACCCCTGTACCCCAAAACCCAAACCCTGCCCTAAAACCTAAAAACACCCCTGTACCCCAACACCCAAACCCTGCCCTAAAACCTAAAAATACCCAAACACCCCAAAAAATATACCTCAGTACCCCAAAACATATACTCCTATACTCATATTTATTTAAAAAATTACTTAAATTAATAAATTTAATTTATAATATTTAAAAACATAAATAAATATTTTTATTTATTTTTATTTATAATTAATAATAATTAAATCAATTATATAATATTAAATAAAATTAAAAAAAATTATATACTTACCAATACTTACGATGTAATGGTATGCGTTGTAATACCATCTGCGATGTAATGCCATGCGTTGTAATGGCATCCGATGTAATGGATCCTGCGTTGTAGTAGCTGCGTTGTAACAGCATTACGACGTAAAAGTTGCGTTGTAAGTGATACACACCACCAGAAGTAGAGTGGCTTAATCACTTTTCTGCTATATATGGGAGTAATGAAATCTATGAAATATTTCATATCCCTTGGTATTCTGTTACCCAGCCGAATCTAAGCTTTAGTGAAAATGAAGTTAAGGTCGCAATAACTGGTTCTGCGAAGAATAAAGCTCCTGGACCTGATGGGGTTCCTCTGGATATATATAAATCTAATCCTGAGATATGGGCAACGATATTAATGAATGTTTTTAACCATGTACTTATAGGGGGTTTTCCAAAAACATGGGCATGCTCAATCATAGTCCCAATTTTTAAAAAAGGGCAAAGAAGTGATCCTAAATGCTACCGCCCTATATCCTTGTTGGATTCTTCTATGAAGATCCTGGGCAAAGTTCTGTTGGCTAAAATTAATAAGTGGACACTAGAAAATGACATTTTGTCCAATGCCTAGTATGGATTTCGCTCAGGAAGAGGGACAGAGGACCAATGCTTAAATCTCCATATGATCATCTCAAAATATACAAAGGCTAAAAAGGGGGCAATCTTTGTTGCTTACATGGATTTATCAACAGCATTTGATTTAGTTAACAGAGCAAAGCTGTGGGCCATGTTGTTAAATTTGGGATTGGATCCTCCTCTGGTCCATTTTTTAGCTGAACTCCACAAAGATTTAAAGGCTTCTATTAGAATGGATCAAGAGGGACATCGTACAGCATGGTTTAAATCAGGCAGGGGTGTGCGGCTAGGCTGCATCCTTGCCCCTATGCTGTTCACACTATACATAAATTCTCTGGAAAAAAACCTTCTGGCTGTCTCAGTGGACACACCGCGCGCAGGAGACACTCATATTCCGGTGCTTCTGTACGCGGATGATGCCGCATTGATAGCTAGGACACATTTAGGTCTACAGAGACTTTTAAATGCATTTAGTGACTTCATGTCCTCTCTTGACCTAGTTGTGAATAATTCTAAATCACACGTTATGGTTTTTGGGACTGCTAAAAATAATATTAAATCTTTTTACTGTAAAGGGGAAGTGATTACTAATGTTAACGTTTTCACTTACCTAGGTGTAGTTTTTGATTCTAAGGGTAGCTGGATTCCGCAAATAACAGCTAAAACTAAAGCGGTGAGGAGCTCTGTAAATGCTATCCTAAGCTTCTCAAGGAGACTTGGGGGGAAACCAAGTGGTGCATTATTAGCTTTGTAGAGGGCAAAAACATTAGCTATAGCACGGTATGGAGCAGGTCTGTGGGGTTATGTGAAAACTGAAACTATACAAAAGGAGGTTAACAAGTTTTTTCGCTCTATGTTAGGGCTCCCTCCGTCGACAGCCACTTTCTCAGTCCATCAGGAGCTTGGAGTAGGTTACATTATCGATATCCTCTCCATGGCACCTATCCTACTATGGATTAGGGTTTGGATCAATAACAACTTGGGTCTTAATCATAAAATACTGATGGATTGCTTAAAACTTGATAAGTACAAAGATATTGCTTGGCTGTCATATATTCATAAGTGTTCAGTGGAACTAGGACGCCCCGAGATATTTTTCTCCCCGCTTGGCCTGAAAAAAGCAGACCTAGACTGGGTTAAGCTTAATTTCTTCAAACTTAAGACCTTGGAGAGAGAGGAACATCAATTAACAAAACCCACCGTTAGATCCCATTTTATGACAATTACCTGTATAGCTATTCAACCGTACCTTACTTTAGTTAATATTCCATTTCACAGGTGGCTTCTGGTTAAATTTCGATTTAACCAGATTTATATGGTACTTTGTGATAGTCAAGGTTGGTTTAAGCCCGAGGATGCACCTGTATGCAAATGTGATGACTTTTCCCTGCAAAACAATATGCATTTAATGCTGTTCTGTCCTTTTTATAACGTTCCAAGACAGAAGTATTTGGTACCTTTACCGAAAGGGAAAGCTTTTTTACAGGCAAAACCAGCACTCCTGTATTTACAAATGCTAGAATCCCCCTTGGTGATGTTCAGCGTGGCGAACTATCTTGTTGCTGCTGTTAGGATCAGGAAGTGGATATTACAAGTGTAATATTGGGGTTTGTGATGATTGTTGTTTTGCCTCACCTATTTGTACATGATGATTTTTAATCTCGACATTTTTTAATAATTTTTGATACTGATATTGTATTGTATGAAATTTTTATATGAATTTGGAATGTCTTTTAACTGTTTGTAGTATGCTTTTATGATTTTTAACAAAATCGAATAAAGTGGTTTTTGACTTGACTTGACTTGAAACGGCGGCATGCATGGACCATTTTAAACTCGTACAAACTTTTAAAACCTCAACCCTACCTCATGGTGCACTTTAGGCTATCCTTAAAACCAAAATTCTTGGCCCTCAGAATGGGTGACCATTTCTCCAAAGACTTGATCCCTTCATGGAAGGACACACATCAGGGATTAAAATGTAGACTATGTGATTATCACAGTGAGACCTTGTGCCATCTCCTGTGCACATGTGTGCCCTTAAAAGACAAGAGGAAAACCTTTTTGAAACCAATTTTTAACATCCTACAGATTCGTACCTGCAGGCAAGCTGTGACCA
This sequence comes from Lissotriton helveticus, assembly GCF_964261635.1. NCBI lineage: Eukaryota > Metazoa > Chordata > Amphibia > Caudata > Salamandridae > Lissotriton > Lissotriton helveticus. The sequence continues at coordinate 445,153,816 of NC_136072.1, read as the reverse complement.
GCTGGATGGGAGCAGGTTCAAACATCCTATTATGCCGCGGGGTAAAATTTATGAACTTTGTAGAGTCTCAGCTTCAAAAAGTAGAAACAGACCATAGATAAGGTCTGAGATAAAGTGTTTAATTAATGAACAAGAAAATATATATTTTTTTTACTAAATGAACTTTTAATTCGCTGCTATTTTATCTGAATTTTGTATGTATGCTTTATGGTTATGACAAACCAAATAAAGTAAATTTTGACTGACTGAATGCTTTATACATAACCCTTCCTCTATTTCTTCACTTGAAGCATTGCTAACGTTTGCATGAATTAGAAATCTGTTATACGTGGCTGTTCTTCTAACACACTGTCTTCCTATTGCTTTCCTAATAGATATCCTTTACTCTATTTCATTGTGCTAGGAATGTTCAGCTAGCTAGCTAAAGATTGCATGAGCTATTTATGTGTTCTGAGGTTAATCCCTGATAACTTTCATTCTTTATTTTGGAAACCATTGCTGACATGATACTATTACCAATTAATCTTAAAACATTTGAGAAACTGGTGGACAGGAAAATAAACCTCATTAACCTTCTGGATCCTGATTAATCTGAATGAAATGTGCCAATCACATCCCACGTTTTGGCTCAGAACCACTAACATCCCCCACTTCCTTCTTTCCCTTCAGCATTTTTTAACTAACATTTGACCCAGCGGAGGGTTGTATTACTTGCCAAAAAGCGCTTCAAGGCCTTGTCAGCCGTTGTAGGTCCTTCTGAATCTTGATTCATCTGAATGTAGTATGACACTCGCATGTCCAGGCTCAGACCAAAACCACTAAGGAATCCCACAGTTCATGCTTTCCCTCCTATGTTGTCGAATTAACCCACCAATATTGGGGCCTCTTGAGTGAGGTACTACTTCTCTTAAAGGGATTCAGTTCCTTGTCAGGATTATGAGGCACTTTGTAAATACCAGTGAAGTTAAATCCAGTACAATGATTAATCACTGTGTTACCAAGATTATCAAATTTAAATCCCTCTGCGTGGCTCACAAGGCACTCCTAAACAAAGCCCCTCTGATTTCTTGCTCGACACTTGCTCTTCCCCTCTAACCCAAGCAGAACCTGACGATCCACCAACGCCCGTTGGGCTGTGGTCCCTACGTTCAGAAGGGCGAGAAGCGGAGGGTGGTCCACTGCACAAAACGTGGCCACACTTTGGAACTCCCTTCCCTACACTTTGCGGACAGCCAACATGGAACTACCATTCTGTAAACCCTTGAAGACCTGGCTATTTGAGAGTACCCCCCTCTGGAGTTCTCTGGATATCTGTGTTGCACTAATAGTGCTGGGATGCCCGCGGGTAGCTATGCGCTCTACAAATGTTATATAGAATAGAACAGTAAAGTTTAGTTGACTACTTTGCTTTGTTTATCTGGTTTAAATTTCAGTGTTTTTTGATGCTCCAAGTTAGTTTTCAACAAGTTTATGGTGAACCTTTCCAACTGTATATGTAATGTAGGCATGAAGCATACCCTCGTGAGTTGCAAACACGTTTTTTGTATTTTAGGTCATTTGTTGATAATTAGTGATTTAATGTAATAGCTGGTGGCTTTCCTGAGGCATATTTAAACCTATCCTTCAAAGTGATGCCAAAGTGTTAGCTTTCCAAAATTTCCAAAAATGGATTAGACCTGTGTTCTCCTATAAAATGACCTCATAATGAGTGTGCCTGCATTCCTGATGTGGCCCATAGCGGAGATACCAACCACCTCAGAAGTAACACGGTCAGAAAAAACTCCACATTCCTATTCTGTTTCATCCAAACCCTGAAATCTCAAGTGGAAATTGTGGGAGGAATGAGGAATTACAGGAGGAATACGGGCCAGAATGACTGATTTCGTTGGTAATTCCTCAGGGTATTTGTCGGATGCAATTTATACCTCATGTAATTTAGGACTCTTGAATTTAATGAGACCACTCCAGTATTATTAACTTCAAGGGTGCTTAGTTAACACTTCCCAAATAATTGAACTTGTGTGGAGGCTAAGAATGTATTATTGATTGCATTCATTTGGAGCTTGGGGTTCCAAACCATTGACTTTTATTTGCAAACTTCTAAAGTAGGTAAAGAAAGAAATTGATTGATAACATTAGTTTTCCTTTACACTGGTACAGCCCTGTAGCGTGCTGCCTGACACCCATTTGGTGACCTCACTGAAGCATGCACCCTGAAGCCGGAAGCGGAGTTAGGTTATAAATAAAGGTGACCTGCGCATTCATACTCTGTGCAGGAGTTAGCCTCATTGCTGCCTCCATGTCTTTCCTTGGTGGTTTGGCAGTTTTCACTACACTGGTGACCAGGACAGCAAGGCCAACTCCGTGATTACACCGCCACTTTTGATTAGGCCACTTCCGGCCATCCAGCATCAAAAATCTTGGACCAGGGTAAGCAGATCCACTATATATTACAGGTCTAAAGCGAGGGCATCATTGTCAGATGCCTCATCAGGACCTGTGCTTAAGTGCCTGAATATGTAAGTGAATTCCAATATTGCTGTCTGTGGACTTTGAACTTGTGCGTGCATCCTGACAGTGCATAACCATCCTCTACATGCAGCCATATTTGAGACCCCAATACTTATATGCATTGCACACATAGTTTTGCTCGCTGAGGCATTGGTGCTTTCCCGGCTGTCACAAACTGACACCAAGACTGTCTGCCACTCACCTGAGTGCTGTGAACTGGGTGCCTGCACATTTTGTCCACTTTCATCATTGGCTAGACACTTAAGCTGTTACCTTGGGGAACAGTAACCGAAATGAGGTCCAGAACACCAAGAGAATGTACCAGAACCTGCCCACCACCACCACAACCAGAAGACAAAGGACACCAGAACCTCCCATTACACTTGTCAACAGCAGCACCAGCTCACTCCTCCTTTCAGCCAATTGGCTGCACCAACCACCGCCACATCTAGTTAGAATGTACGGATTGCATACCTTAATAAATAATTGAATGCCCTAAAGGAGACAAACCACACATTTGAAAGGTTTCTACATATACAGTTTGACCGGAAGGAGATTTCGAAGCTGTTTCAGCATCTCCCCGTCACAGGTGAGCATGACTACGATTGAGTTGTAGATGCTTTCAACGAGGACTTTACCCACAACTTCTTTGCACTGAGGATGATCCTGAAAAAAGAAGTGAGGGCACAACTGATTCAAAATTGTCAGTCTGTACTGATGCACTTACTCATCTCAGACAATCTGGAAGGACTTTAGATGCCGTTGTGACTCTGGCAAAATCACTTGAATATTCAGATGCAAAGCTGGTGATCAAAGAAGCAAAAGACACACAATTGATAGATGGAATGCAGAACCAATCAAAACATTCATCCCCAGTCAAGAGGTCTGGGTTAAATCCATCATTCTTTTGCTCACCATTCCACCCCAGTTTAGTCCTGGCCATTTGCAAATTAGTTTGAACCTGTGCCTCATGGGAACAGTCCAGCAGGAACTGCCAAGCCAGGTCCTCTCTGGATCGGACACAAGCATCCTCAGACCGGTTTCAGGGTTTCACCCCAATTCAGCCAGGATAGCTTCATTAGCTAATGGCTGATGAGTGCTGAAAGCTCGAAACCGGTACTAGGATGGTTGTTTCCAGTCCAGGGAGGACCTGGCCTGGCAGTTCGGGCGGGACTGTTCCCATTGGGCTCAGGTTAAAGACTGATTTGGATATGGCTGGGTCCTAACTGGAATGGCATGGTGAGCAAAAAAACGATTGATTTAGGCCCAGATCTCTGTACTGGGGTTAATGTATGACAATGTTCTGCATTTTGTCCATCAATTGTTCTTTTTGCAGTGATCAAAGAAGAGCATGAAGAACAATGCCTTAGCAATGAAGAATCTATGAAAGCAGTTAGAAGTTGGCAGCCCAACAAGAGATACTACAAGCAACACAAGGAGAACCCCTTGAAAATACCAAGTTTCAGATACCCTGGAATGTCGCCACACTCAGCACCCACTGCCCACAACAAGGAAAATAATGCCCAATCAATGTCAAAGAAAAATCACAGCATGGATGGACCGGTGTATCCCCTTCCACCTATGGCCGCTCATAGAAGCAGAATTACAAACACTTAAAGATTTTAGAGTCATAAAGAAAGTCCCTGATCCCATACAATGGGGGTCGTCCATAGTGGTGATGACAAAACTAAAGCAACCAGACTGTGCATAGATATAAGATTCTCAAACAAAACTATTAAGAGGGAGAGACACCTGATACCAACTTCTGATGATCTAATCAAGGGCCTGAACAGACATGATTGTTCTTAAAGTTAGAAATCAAAGCAGACTACCACCAACTGCAGCTTGACTAGAGAATCAAACAGTTTAATCAAAACAGTTGCTGACAACATACAAAGTAATGAACTTTGACATATAGTCAGCTGCTGAGATGTTTCAAAATCCGATCAGAGAAAAAAGTTGTCTGAACTAGAAAACATCTTAAATGTCAACAGTGACATTCTAATCTTCAGTTGCAGCATCACTGAGTTCCATGAGTTCCGAAGGACATCTGTGCAGAGTCAATTCCTACAGAGTGAAATCCAGTTGTATGGATATGTGCTCTTTCAAGCAGAAACAAGCGTTGATCTGCAAAAAGCTGTTAACATAAACATGGCTGCAAACCTGCAAAACAGCTCAGAGAAATGGAAATTATAAGGGATAGCAAACTACTGCAGTACTAAAGCGAACTGTCCATGGAAATTACTGAAACACAGTTAACATTTGAAGCAGTTGAAGAATCCGTTTTGAGTGACATGACCACAAAATATTTCACCACCTCTTGTAAGGTAGAACTATAAGTGGGTGCCAGCCCCATCAGGTTGAGCAGTTTTCATTCAGGAACAGTCCAATGGCAGATAGAGGCCAGTCACCTTTGCCAAAAAGAGCTTTGTCTGAGATAGTATAGAGATCCTGTCATATTAAGAAAGAGGTGCTGGCAATCAAATGAGGTTGCACCCATTTTCATATGTACCTGAATGGGCATCGCTTGAGAAAGGTCATGGGCATCAAGTCCTTGCTACCAATATGATCAAATTCTGCTCCCTGAATCAAGAAGTGCACTCTCCAGCTGCAAAAGTCCAGCTTTTCACTCTTTTGAAACCCAGGCTGCGATAACCCGGCCAACTACTTATCTCAACATCCTGGTTATCACTGCAGAAGTCACAAGCACTTATCACAAAAGCGTATTGTCCAATCAGCCTGCCCCAAAGCATTGTGCTGGAACAACTAAAATGAGACAGGTGTCTGTCTCCAATGGGCAAATGATGCTGATCTCTTCAACTCATAAAAGATGTGCCTTACAGGCTCACAAGACCAGTGCAGCATTAGTAGACAATTCTTCCAGGCCCTGTGGTGAGTATGCAACAAAGTCAGCTAAACCAGTGTAGGAATTATGCTACATGGGTGGAAGAGCGTTATCCCATTTCGGATTGCATAATACAGCAGGGCCACCAAGGGGTGCCCAACATCAAAGCCAGCTTGATAAGAAATGTCTGGTTCTGAAGCATGGAGAGTGGTCATAGAAAAGGAATGCATAGTACCCTGGTGTTAGACTTGGCATATTTTATGTGGTACCTCCTGTACTTTTTATGCTGTGTTGGATTTTGTTTTTGCCTGCTTAGATGAAGACGGCTGAAATGCCAGAAACCGGTCCCCGGAAGCTTGTTTCCTTCCCAGTGTAAGAATTGGCTTGTGTAGTCTGGTCTGCCCTGTTCCCATGATGCACTGGGCCAGGGACAGACTAATTTGCATACAGCCAGGTTCTGAAACTGGGATGGTGCAATGAGCTAAAAAACGGTGTTGGATCTAGCCCTGATCTCTTGACGGGGTGAGAGTATTCTGCTTAATTCAGAGGCTCTGTCCATCACCACCCATTGTTGTAAATATTTTTGTCCACCCTAAGCGTGGAAGGGTATACTCAGATGTGAGTCCCTTGCTCATTGCACCATCAGGATTCAAGCAAGCCGGGCCGAAGACGGCTGAAATGCCAGAAACCGGTCCCCGGAAGCTTGTTTCCTTCCCAGTGTAAGAATTGGCTTGTGTAGTCTGGTCTGCCCTGTTCCCATGATGCACTGGGCCAGGGACAGACTAATTTGCATACAGCCAGGTTCTGAAACTGGGATGGTGCAATGAGCTAAAAAACGGTGTTGGATCTAGCCCTGACCTCTTGACGGGGTGAGAGTATTCTGCTTAATTCAGAGGCTCTGTCCATCACCACCCCTTGTTGTAAATATTTTTGTCCACCCTAAGCGTGGAAGGGTATACTCAGATGTGAGTCCCTTGCTCACTGCACCATCAGGATTCAAGCAAGCCGGGCCGAAGACGGCTGAAATGCCAGAAACCGGTCCCCGGAAGCTTGTTTCCTTCCCAGTTTAAGAATTGGCTTGTGTAGTCTGGTCTGCCCTGTTCCAATGATGCACTGGGCCAGGGACAGACTAATTTGCATACAGCCAGGTTCTGAAACTGGGATGGTGCAATGAGCTAAAAAACGGTGTTGGATCTAGCCCTGATCTCTTGACGGGGTGAGAGTATTCTGCTTAATGCAGAGGCTCTGTCCATCACCACCCCTTGTTGTAAATATAGATGTTTTGGGCACTTTCCCACTGCTGATCAGTGTCAAAGTGCAAGTGTTCCCTGCATAAATTGTTATTACCATTGGTTCTCTCTGATTGCCATATTTGATTTACTTTTAAGTCCCTAGTAAAGTGCACTGAGTGTGCCAGGGCCTTTAAATCAAATGCTACTAGTGGGCTGTCAGGACTGATTGGGCCACCCACATGAGCAGCCCTGAAGAGGTATCTCAGACATGCCACTGCAGTGTCTGCATGCAGTTTTAAACTGCCATGTCGACCTGGTAAGTGACCCCACTTGCCAAGTCCTAACCTTCCCTTTTCTTACATGTAAGGTGCCCCTATGGTATGCCCAATGTACCCCCATGGGCATGGTGCAGTGAGCGGATGTGAAAGGTAGGACATCTACTGGTGTGTGCGACATGTCATGATAGTGAAATACTGCCAAATTCGTTTGTCACTATTGAAAGGCTATCTGCACCATAGGATAGAATGGGAGATACTTTGGAACATCTTACAAGTATAACTTCCCATTGGGACAAGATGGAGAAATAAAGTTTAGGCTCTCTGAACTCACAATTTAATAACACATATTTTAGTAAAGATGTTTTTTAAATTGTGTGTTTGAAAATGTCACTTAGGCATTTTCTTGTTTACCTATTCTGTGTGCCTCTGCCTGTTTGTGGATTGACCATCTGGTTTTGGACATGGGCTGGGATGTGCATTCACTGAGGGGGCTGAGGTGTACCTGGCACTTCCTGGATGACTCAGAGCTGAGCTGAAAAGATCTTAGCTGCATTTAAAGTAGTGCAAGGAGTTTTCTTGCACCTGAATAGGACCGGTTTCCCTTGAACAATGCTGTCTCCACCCCCTGTGGCCATACTGCATCAGTGAGGACAGACCTGAAACTGGGCTCAGAGGCCCTCGCACAAGAGAACAAAGACAAAAAACAGGTAGAAGTAGTAGACCATAAACCATAGAACTATAGATCACTTCTGGACTCAAGAGGAACCTTTGCCAAGGAGAAGAGCTGGAGAGCTGTGAGGAGGAGTACTGCCCCTTTGCTGTGTGCTGTGTAGGGTTGGCCCTCAGTTGCTGTTTCTGACAAGGAAAGGACAAAGACTGGAACTTTGAGGGGAACCTGCTTGAAGAAGAATCTCCAAGGGCCTGTGTGTGCTGGTCTCCTGTTCTGAAGTCTCAGGGACACAAAGACTTCACCCCAGCTCCCCTAAACTCTGATGCTGAGAGTTCTGACCTGCCAGGAGATGCCTATTCCAGTTTGGGGTCTCTGGAGCTTGTTCCTGCTGTTGGGAGCTGGAAGAAACCTGAAGAACTGAGAAAATCGGCACATTGCCCTTCTTGCGGCTGTTCTTCCCAACGCAGCACCGCCATGCGAGAAGAATCTCACACATCGCTTTGCTGCTGAAGAGACGATGCAGCGCCTATCGCGGATGCAGGAACCAAAGCATCGTGGCTGAAGAAACCGACGCAGCGCCACTGGCCACCGCTTCATTGATTGCTCACGTATCCCGGATTTCCACGCATTTCAACAGTGCGGCAAATTTTCACGCCGCATTACCTGCAGACCAGAACCATCTTGGAGTCAATGCATCACTTCCCCCTACAGTCTGGATTCAATGCATCACTTCTCCTGTGTGCAGCAGAACTGTTGCATCTCCTCCCCAGGGACTCAGGAATTCACTGCGGCTGTTTGGCCTTGTGAATTTTGACGCATCTACAGGTACTTTATGTAGAATCACGCATTCATAGTTTTCTGTGGACCAAGTTGCTTGAAACCCTTTTAAAGTCATATTCTTATTACATGTGTGTTGGATTTTTGTCATTTTGGTCTGGATGAGTTTAGATAAAGATACTCTATTTCTCTAAACTGTTGTGGTGTCCATTTGTAGTGTTATCACTGTATTAATGGGTGTTTTGAGTACAAATAGTTTACACATTGGCTTTGTGATAAGCCTGTCTGCTCGTGCCAAGCTACCCAGGGGGTGAGCAGGGGTTATCTAAAGTGTGTATCCCCCTTATCCTGTCTAGAAGCAAGGGTCCATATTTGGACAAAGGTACCTACCTCTGCCAACTAGAGACCCCCATTTCTAACACTTGGAAGGAGATTAGAGCTGATTTCTGTGTTTTATCAAATGGGTAACACCTGCTGGTTCCCATTAATGGGTGCATCAAATTCAAAGTCATCAAAAGTGCACGGTCAACCGCTTTGAACATGTAACCTGAAATTAGAAGACTTTGCAACATTTAGGCTCCTCACCAATACAAACACTGACAACGGACTTCTTTCCAATAACCTGAATTTCAGGAGCTCCTTGATTCTCCAGGATACAAACACAAGAATATCTTACCTTGCTGGCCCCAAGCCATGGGAAAAGTTGAAAAGTTTACCAAACATTAAGCAAAGTACTGAAAGCATACATCAAGCAAGATGTTAACATCGAGTGCGCCATCCATAACTTTCTTCACATGTATTAAAACACTCCACATGAGTCAGAAAGCTCCTGTGACCCTGTAATTTTGGTGGTCATGTACCCCTTCCCAGCATCGCCAGCTGGAGGTCCACACACGTCTACTCCATGAGCCAACATCTTCAAAAAAGGAACAATGATGCAGATATTAGGGGAGGCAGGCAAAACTCTGGGACATCCAACTTGGTGAGGACTTGTTGGTGCAAAATTGGCACCTATGGATCGAGTTCAAATTGCTGTTTACGAATTACTTCCTGGGAATGGATTGAAGTGAAAGGCACCATGATTGTGGAAAGGCACTGGAATGAAACTGTGAATTCGTAGCATCTCCTGTTTCAAGGAATGGAAAGATGTAGGCTTCCCATAAAGCCATTCAGGGGACATAACGTGTAATTCCCAAAGAGCTGGGTGGGTCGACTTCCCAACCCAGTTATGACTAGTTCCTGATGTGCTGGCTGATTCAAACAAAACCGTGCCCCCACTAGAGACCAGGAAAACATTACTCAGCTGCAACAAGGGTTAATCCAACCTGCGGCCAAGCTCAACCTTGTCCCAAAGACTAAGAGCCTTTCCAAGGTGAACCAGTCATACGGGAAACTGCATGCAATGACAGTCATTAACTTTCTTGTTTTTTGTTTTCAGATTATGTTGAGGAGAGATAAGTGAGTCATCCAACACTTGTGGTGGAATTACCAGCTCATGCACCCTGACGTCAAGCATGGAGTCAGGTTATAAATAAAGGTGGTCGGGCGCACGCTCACAACACTGCTTTTGCTACCTTCTTTGGTGACTCGGAGGGAAGTCACTACAAGCCCCTCTTTGTTCAAAGAGGGGCTTGTAGTGCGTCAGCATGAACTTATCATTGCTTTAAAAAAATGAACCACTAATGTGAATTAGTATTTTTTAGTGCATATGGTACAATATTGTTGGCGTCAATCAACCTCAGAGTATTATTTGCCTTTATTGTACACTCAGCAACTTTCTCTTTTTCCTTTATTTTATTAGAGGCAGCAAGTTGTCATGACAGAACAATGGGCTAAAATGAAAACTAATATTCATTTCTCTGTGATGCATCCAGGCTGGGCTGATACTCCAGGTAATAATAATGACTCTATTATCTTTAACGTATTTAGGGTTTGGATGTCCATCAATCATAGCATGCTAGAAATGTAAATATAATTGTTAGACCTGTCAGCCTTGGGGTGGTATTCCCCCCAACATTTTGCCTTACTCACCATTTTTTAACAGGTCAGGTTTTTGCTGTGCTTAGGACTATGTGGACGTCTCTCCTCTAAAATCGGTAATATTTGCTTATCCCCAATTGGCATATTTAATTTATTTATAAGTCCTGAGAAAAGTGGTACTACTTGAACCCCGTGCATGTAAATTCAATGCTACTAGTGGGCCTGCAGCACTGATTGTGCCACCTTTATATATCATTTTGAGAATTTCAGGAAACAACTGTAGTGTGAGATATCGCCCACATAACTGTCATTTCGCTTGGGCCTGTATAATTCAATGCCAGAGGACTATCCCATTTTTTTAGTCATCATGGGCCAGGAGGATAAGGTGTTGAGACTACAAATAAACCACAATGATTTGATGATTTTGTGATACAAATGGCACGTAAAGGCATTGCAGGAGTTGGAGGAATTCCCTCTGATTAATGTGACTAGGTAATTATCTGTTTAAAGTGTCCAGCTTGATGTTGCAGTTAGAATGCTATCTCACCAGGCAAGAATTTATTGGCACTATATTTGGAATTTGGAGCATGGTTTTGATCTCTCTGGACTGTATTTACATGTATCTATTTCTCTCTTTGAATCAAAACCAAATGGCTTCATACCAATTTTCTCAACAGATGAAACAGATAAATGCAGGCCTCCCACTTGAAGTGTGAAGCGGCCTCAGTTCCTGTAGATACATCAGACATCTCAAATATCACCCATTGAGAGAATGCCAACAAAGCAAATCACATCTTGATTCATTTTTAGATTGTAATGCCGACATTTACTACTACATTTGCAGTCTGGCTGTGTTTTCTGCAAGACCTTTATCATTGGACTGAATTCTTCTTACACCTCTTTTTGGGTTTATGCACAGTTTTAACTTGTATTATGCAATACTGTCCTATGCTCAGGGTGTTAGTAGGGAAGACGTTCTGCAGAGTACATTAACTGATGTTAATTACCTTCCATGCATTTATGGCCTAGGGCTGAGAAAAATGGTGGATAACGACATGCAGGACTGACCAAATAACAGCAATTATCACCTGAGAGCTTATGGGAAATAAGGCTATTGCATAGCATTTAATGACCTAAAGTCGGTATTCAAACTCATCCCTAGGCATAAATTATGGTGTGTTCTACAGGAGCTGGGCCTTCCTTCTGAGATCCTTGCTTTGATTGTTCATCTTCACGAGGACAACTATGCAAGGGTCCGCTGGGGTAACCAAGGGCAACTCACAGACCCGATTAGAGTCAACAGTGGGGTCCGACAGGGCTGATTGTTGGCTCCTACTTTCTTTTCAGTTTTCATCAATGGAGTGGTCCAACACTTAGCGGAAGTCCCTGCTGATGCGCCCTCTCTGGGGGGTGTCAAAGTAACAACCGTATTGTTTGCGGACAACATGCCAATAGTCTCCAAGACCAAGTGGTGTGCAACTGCTTCTAGATTGCTTCAAAGCCTTTTGTGGAATGAGAGGCTTGAAGGTCAACACCTCAAAGACTAAACTCCTACTGTTGAATCTCCACAAATCGTTCAAAGGCAAATTGGTATTGGGGGGGGGGGGATCCCCCTCGAGAGAGAGAGTGGCCACCTTTGACTATCTGGGTGTAACTCTCTCTGAGGAAATAGCCTTGAAGCCCCACATTACAAAGCAGATTCTTCAGCTGAAAACAGACCACTGGGGGGGGTTTGATTAAAGAGCATAGGACCTCCGAGACCAAACCAGTAGCAGCCCCACTGCAGAGCCCACACCAGATTTGGGATCATGAGGTAGTGGGCTCTGCACTGTATGGGGCCGAACTTTGGGGATTTGAAAATTTGGAAGGTCTTCTTGTTACCGAGAACAAATTCTTGAGAACCCTATGCTCACTTACCCAGAGCACTCACCTTCATCCATTAAGGCTATACGTGGGCAGAACCTCAATTGTGGATAAAGCGAGGCTTCATCCCCTGCTCTTTTGGTTGCACTTGAAATTAACCCCCAAGCTCTCCCAATATGCTGCTGCTCTTGATGAAGTTTGCACACTTGACCATTTCAAGGAAATTGGGTGGTTTACTGAAAGTCAGGTCACTGCTCTCAGCGATAGGACCAGGGAGCTCGTGGGAGGCCAAAGATTCTAGTTCACAGCCCAGCAACAAATTGGTTAAGACCCAATATTGGAGCTGGGTGGCACAGACTACCATTACTCATCTGTCTGGGGGCCGTCTTACATTAGAATTTATGGAATTTAAATTGCTAAGTGTATATGAACAATACTTGGAGGTTATCACGATTCCACAGGATAGGAAGCTTTATAACCAATTTAGATTTGGCTCCCTTCCTGTGTACTCCTTTACAGCAGCTTGGCGACAGCCCTCCTCTGCAATGCAGTACTGCCCAGTTTGCCCTCTCACTGTTGAGTCAATTAGCCACATTTTCTTTGTCTGCCCCATGTACACCTCTCCGAGAATCAAATGGCTAAAAAAAGCCCATGTTTGCAGGTCGCTTGGAACTCGATGCCACCAAGAAGCGTTGTGTATTTTAAAATATGACTCTAGGCCTTTACAGCCAGATTTACAACAGCCTAAATAACGCCTTGCAAATTGCGAGGCGCAATTTAGGATGTACAACAGTGTGTAACTCACTGTTGGCGATTCCCAATGGAGTCGCAAATAGAGAGGCTCCTGAATATTAATGAGCCTCTCGCAATTTGTGACCCCATTGGGAATGGCAGGCCCCTCCAGGTATGGTGGCCTGCTGGGCTCAGCAGACACCATGTCTGGGACTGCTTTCAAATAAATCAGTTTTTTCCCCCAAATACAACCCGTTTACCTGAAAGGAAAACGGGATGCATGTAAAAAAAAAAAAAAACATTTTATTTTCATTTTTAAGGGCAGGCAGTTATCCCTGGGACCACTGCCACCCCTTAAAAAATATTTCCCCCTACATTTGCAAAGGGGGGTCCCCTGGGGACCCCTTCCCTTTTGCGACCCCATTACCACCCTCTTGAAGAGGGTGGTAATTTGCGAGTGTTTTGCGCCCGCAATTGAGGATACAAAATATTTGTACATAGGGTTACGTACGCTATTAGGAAGGGAATGCCCCTTCCTAATAGCGAGTCACAAAACCCAATTTTGCGAGTTGCAAAATAGGGTTTGTACATACCCCATGCTGTTTTTGCAAGTGCAAACGGGTTCGCAAACTCGTTTACGCATGCAAAAACCTTCGTACATCTGGCTTTAAGTCGCTTGCGCAGTTGCTAAGTTTCTTGGTAAATTGTGGATCATTGGAAGGTCTGCATTAAAAACGAGATAGCGCACATTTCCTTAACTTTTACTAATTTTTCTAGGTTGTATGTCAATACAAAGCGGGCTTTTACCCCGCATGCCGTTACAATGCGGGGATTACAACGAAAGTCGTTACAACTACTTTCGCTGGAGGGCGCTGGATAGTGGAATAGTTTAATTTTCTATTCCAACTCCAGCCCACGTTGGCAGTAGGGAAGGTGTGGGATAGAAAATTAAACGATTCCCTATCCAACAGCGCCCTCCAGCGAAAGTCGTTGTAACGACTTTCGTTGTAATCCCCGCGTTGTAATGGCAGTGCGGGGTAATCCCCGCGTTGTTATGGCTGTTCTCCATTTTTCTAGCCCATGTTTTAGAAAATATCTATATGTCATTTACTTTTGTTTATAGATATATTTTTAACATCGTGAATGCATGATGGGTCATGCTGCGTAATGTTATCGTGGCGTAAGCCTTTGTTCCCACATCTCTTATTTTCCTGACTGTTGTTTTAATTGTTATATGATTGGCTGGTATAAATCAATTGGAAATTGATTTGTTGTATTTAATGAACTTTTGCCAAGTATTTATTTCGGATTCATGTACTGTATGCTATTGCACTTTTATGGTCGCAATGACCAAAATAACGTTTTATGATTGATTGGCTATTGCCACGTACGCCCTTTAAACTCACCTACCAGAAACAATGAACCCCTTTCCTGCTGGGCCTCCCCCCACCTCATTGCTGAGCCATTTTTTGGCTGTTGGAGGTAGTTCGTGCTCAGGGCTCCCTAACATTTTGTTCCACATAAGGAATCCATACCAAATTTGTGGCCTTTTTTTCAATTTCCTGGGGATTCTAAAGGTACCAAGGGTTTGTAGATTCTCCTGGAGGGGATGGAGAAAATTGGCAAAATATTGCTATGTTTTGAGTTTTTGGGGGAAAATTGGAAAAAAATGTCCTGGATAAAAGTGTCTGTTTTTTCCTAAAAATTGCATCAATTAAGTTTCCTATGCTAAAGTCGCCATCTTCCCATCGTTCAGGAACATGCAGAGCTGAATAAATAAAACAATTAGTAAGTAAAATTTTATTCGATCATTTTTGTGACCATAACAAAAATCACAGTTCATAGTTAAAACCAAATACTTCATAAAAGAGAATTAAGAAGGAGAGGTACCTCCATATGAATTTAAAAACTATTAAAACACGATCCCTCTAATATGTTCACAAGCAGAAGTGCATTACTTAATATAGTATTAATCACAGTTTGTTTCCTTTTCCCACATGTTTTTTGTTTTCACAGTTCAAAATCACAGTTTACCAGCTAGGTAGTTTTAATAGTCTTGGCTCTCCTCCACCAAGCATATAGCAAAAATCTTGAGAGTGCAAAAACAGCCATCTAGTTGACTCTGATTTAAAGATTCTCATTGCATCTACTGGGCTTCGACATGATAACAAGCGACAAATTGGTGCAATTCAATTCCTGTGATAGTCTGCATAAGCTGTACAGTAAAGAATAAAGTGATTACTAGTCTCTGTGGCAGAATGGCACATAGGACATGTCGAGAGAAGTAAATCATGTCCCCATTTACTCTTTACTGAATTTAAAGGCAGAGTGCCATACCTAAATTGTAAGAACAGCATTCTCGCCTGGGGTGGTTCGGCCTCATCAAGGAACAGTTCAAAGCTATAGTTAAAGGCCCCCTCAAATCTATTGAGGAGGTTCTGGATTCCCGTTGGTTTTCTTGCAATAAGTAGGGTGTCATCCGCAAATAGCAAGAGGTGAACAGTTCTGCCCGCCATTTTTGGAGGATCTCACTCACAGTTGAAAAGCTCATCTATAACTCCATTTACAAAAAGTGTAAATTAAGTAGAGGCCAGGAGACACCCCTGGCGGACACCTTTTTGAATAAATATGTTGCCCGTGAGTCCACCGTTCGAATTCCATCTAACCTTTGCAAAGTTGTTTGCATGCAGGCGAACCAAGATGTTAAGCAGGTATGGTGGTAAACCCATATCTCTCAGGACGGACCACAGTTGGGTTCCATTGATAGAATCAAAAGCTGTTTTTAGGTTCTCGAACACAACGTACAGGTAACCTCTATTGATGACCACTTCCTTCCAAATTAACATAAGGAATCTGAGGACCTGATCCGTTGTGCTCGTGGACTCCCTGAAGCCCACCAGGAGATCGGAGAGTACATGATTATTCTCCATCCACTGTTAGATTCTAGCTAGTATGACCTTCCCAAAGATTTTTTGGGAGACATCGATGAGGCTGATGGGTCTGTAGTTTTCAGGAAAGCCCTTTTCTGCTTTCTTGATAGTGGGGATAATTTCAGCGCCTTTCCAGGTCAGTGGGAACTCTCTCCCTTCCAGAATGGCCTTGAAAACTCTAGTTAGTAATACCCCCCATATTTTAGGCTATGCCCTATACATGTCTCCTGGCAGTTTGTCCAAGCCAGGGGCCTTCCCTTTCTGAATTACATTTATTGCCAGAATAGTCTCCTCAACCATGATGGGTGTACCTTCCCTTAAGGCAAATAGAGCGGGGCTTCCAGGGTATCTATTTTTTCCTCCCCCCTCGGGGCTGCATACAGGCTCCCAAAGTACTCCTCCCAAGTTTGGGGCTGCAATAGGAAACTATTTTCTGTTTTCAGGCTGCTAGAGCCTTTGGCCATTAAGTGCCAAAATGTTTGACTGTTCCTCATCTTTGAGGCTTCCACAAGGACTCTCCATTTCTCAACCTCCCAGTCTTTTCTAGCGTGTCGGCCCTAATCTCATTTGTTGGAGCTAGCTCCATTAGGGCTAACTCTACCCTTTTATACATTTTTGGGAGGGCCGTTTGATCTAAGAGAATCATCGCCATTTAACACTTCTCTCGTTATTACTTGTGATCACTGGAGCATTATTTTGTAATGTAGGACCATGACAATCCAACATATTAAACATTGTTAAAAATAAAGCGTTATGATCGCTGCCGTTCCTTTCTACGACCACCATATCTTTTATATTTCCCCAAAATTCAATATCGATTAAAAAATAGACGATTCTGGATTTGCAGGCCCCTCTCTTAAAAGAAAACCCGGCTCTCCTATCAGAGTCAGTCCTACCATTGCAAGCTTGTAACCCATGATCTATGATCAAAGAGTTTACTTGTTGAACTGCCCTAGTACACTTTTATATTGATGGGATTTCCGGTTTCGGGATTCCTCTTGCTTCATCCCCTTCTTCGATAAGTTCCTGAATATAATCAACAGGCTCAAAAGTAATATTTAAATCACCAGCAATTATTAGCCGGTGCCTCCCTCTTGCTAAGTCAAGATGGTTCCCCAAAAGTGTAAATGTTTCGGAGGGCCTGTGTGGACTACTCAGCCGGTTGTATACATTCAGGATCTTTAAAGGGGCACTCCCCGTGGGGAGAGATATTTCCAGCCCAAGTATATCTTCACATCCAAGGCTGAGACTTTTAATTTTCCCTATCAGGGAGTTTTTCACCCATATCAGTGGGCCCCCTACAGGTCGGCCCATTGGTTCCTTCTTGGCCTCAACACTAAAGGTAGTAAAATCCATTTTATACAATTTCTCTGCTTTCCAGGTCTCCTGTAATAAACATATGTGGTATTTATCAATAAAACTGCACCAGTCAGGATCATTAAGCTTTGAATTGATACCAGCCACATTCCAAGACAGAATTGTTAAATCACTAGCATATACAATATTTATCTGGGGGTCCCTCTTGTTAAGTTGTTTTCCCCCATCTTCGGGATACATATTAGGTTGGGCGATTGTACTAGAACAATTTAAATGATCCTTTACCCGTTCGTTTGGTTGTGCCCCATTTGTTACAATAAGTCCCTTACCTTCACCTATCATCTGTCTAGGAACTCCATTGAGTCAATCTAGATCATCTAGATTTGAGAGTGGCTGGTATCTGTTTCTAAGTTCAAAAGCCCTGGGCCCTCTGTTAGAGACTTCATTCTCATCATCAGTGCCCCCTCATTTGGTGCTAAATTCCTATAAAAGTAGGCCAGGGGCAATAGTTTGGGGCCTTGTCCTGAACTTTGATTTGCTAATACCAAACCCCATCAGCCAGCCACTTTGCTAGCGAGCGGGATCTGAAACTAATTACAATGCAATCCCCATTGTATTTCTTAGGCATAGGGCCAACCCACCCCACCCTTCTTACAAACAAAATGTCTCCAAAGTAAACATTTGGTAGATCCACATTTTGAGCCAACCAAACGCAACCTGGGCTTCATCCTGGACTCCTCCCTCTCGATGACCAAGCAAGTCAACGCCGTCTCATCATCCTGCTTCAACACCCTGCGCATGCTCCGAAAGATCTTCCGATGGATCCCCACCGAAACCAGGAAGACGGTCACCCAGGCCCTCGTCACAAGCCGTCTGGACTACGGGAACACCCTCTACGCTGGAACCACAGCCAAACTCCAGAAAAGACTCCAGCGCATTCAGAACGCCTCAGCACGACTCATCCTGGACATCCCTCGCCACAGCCACATCTCTGCCCACCTGAAAGACCTGCACTGGCTCCCCGTCAACAAGAGGATCACGTTCAGACTCCTCACCCATGCACACAAGGCTCTCCACGACACGGGCCCGAAGTACCTCAACAGCCGACTCACATTATACACACCCACCCGCCAGCTCCGTTCCGCCAGCCTCGCCCTCGCCTCCCTCCCACGAATCCGCAAATCCACCGTCGGAGGAAGATCCTTCTTCTACCTGGCAGCCAAGACATGGAACTCCCTCCCCACCCACCTACGGCTGACCCTGGACCATCTCGCCTTCAGGAAACAACTCAAGACCTGGCTGTTCGAGCAGTAGCGACCCCCCCCCCCCCCTTCAGCGCCTTGAGACCCTAACGGGTGAGTAGCGCGCTATACAAATTCGATTGATTGAATGGCACACCTTGTTCTTAAGCCCCGCGTGGGATTCCTTGTAGTTTTCTGTAAATGGTGAAGTATTAGTTAGCATTACTACATACGGGGAACATTCAGGTGGGAGGTGCAGTGTAATTTTATCGTCACCTCTTACTAGACCGGATTTCAGGTTGGCTGACGGGGGTTTTCCTACTGGTGCAATACTTTCCTCCCTCTCTCGTAGGGCAACAGGTGGTGATTTTTTTCCCTTTCCCCTACTGGATAGTCTGGCCTGTTGTCCGTTTCTAGGGCTTTCTTTAATACGGGTTCTATTTCCGATCTAGCCGTGGCACCAGTGGACAGCTCCAAGTGACTGTTGGTTTGATCCCTGGCTTCCGTCCCCCATTTGCAATGGTCATGGTGTGTTATTAAAACATCTTCTGCACCCACCCTCCTATTGTACCCGGCTTTCCGCTCCACATCCATTCCCACCCTAATCACTGTTACAGCATTTAGCAGCAGTTCTATATCAGCCTCTAATTTTTCCAGCCTCGAGATTAATGGGCACAGGGTTCTTGCCGGAGTTTCTTCCAAGAGGTGTGTTAACCTTTCAGGGGAGTTGGAGGGGGGAAGCTCTGCATTCTTAGTTTTATCAATAAACTTGCTCCGGGTCTGAGGCCCATCCCTGGTAACCGCAATTAGGCCTTAACTGTTTTTCTTTGACCTGGTATGGGTAGAACAGGAGGGTTCAAGATGTTTGGTCTTTCTCCTATTTTTCAGGACCATAATATTTTCTAATTGGGCAGGTGCCTGTTCTGGAGTCCCCTGGCTGTGCATTAACTCTGGGTCCAATATAGGGAGTAATGGAGATTTGTTAAATAGTTCACTAGCAGTGATAGCCTCAGTTGTGTTAATAGTACCTGTTTCCGCTAGGATGTTATCAGTTACATGACCACCTTCTACTGATAACCTTCTTTCCGCTGTTTGTATCTCCTTTTCTATCGCCTTTGTTGCCCATAGTAGGTATCCATCTAATATCGATGTCCCCGATGTCTTTGGGGTAGTAAACTTGGTGCCTCCTGATCTCCGTTTTGCCGCCATTTGCTAGCGACTCGTGCAGCTGGTATGAACCCAATGCCAAATGGTATGGCCCCTCCTCCTCCTGGCTCTGATGGGCGCATACGGGCCCGCCCTTGGCCCGGGCACGCCCGCGCGCATCCCGCGCTGCCGGAGCCCGCACTGCCCTTTCAAGGGCTCCTGTCACTTCCCGGTGACTCGTTGTTCGTGCGCCTCCCCGTTAATGCTGGGATTAGTAGTTCACCCCCCAGGCCACACAGGGCGGTTCAGGCAATCTCGGGCAGCCTCTGCTTAAGTGGCGGTTGCGGTCTTTCCTCGACCGTAGCAGCAGCTCAACCAAGGCAGCAACTCCCCGATGGCAAAGCCCAACACAGGGCCGGCCTTAGGCATTTGCAAGATGTGCACCTGCACAGGGCCACCAAACCCCAGGGCCCCCACGCCGATATATATCCTTAATATAATAATCCTCTGAGGATGGGTACATATTTGCGTGGCAGCCCCTGGCAGGGAGTTGGCGGCCTCCGGCTCTGTTCCACTTCCAAACACCCTGACCCCCCCTCTTCACTGGCCTCCGTGCTCCGCCCCGCCCGGAACCCCCTCTTTTGGGGCCCCCTACCTACGCTCCCTATCCAGGGCCACCATGAGCCTAGAGCCGCCCCTGCCCAACACGAGACCTCTCCGATAAGGATTAGCGCGTCCACATTTTTTACCACAGTTCTGCCATTTTTCAAAGAGGTCGCCCATTTTTTCTATTTGTTGTGCTCTCAACCCACTTCCAGTTTGTGGTAGAAGTCAGTGTGAAACCCATGGATGATTGAGAAAAGCCATGGATTTCTGAAAAGTAGATATCATTCTGAATTCAGGAAGGGGTCATATGTGTAGATTTCTCAAGGCTTTCCCAAATAAACTAACCTGTTGAAATAAAGAAATACTGAAAATGAGTAGGAAAAAAACAGCCATTTATGAAAACGTTTATATCTGTAACTTATTGTCATTATGGCTGATTTACAAAAGCAGTATATCATTACATCCGCCAAGACCTTCTGGTTATGAGGATATATAGGGTTTGTAGGTTTTCCGAGACCCCATGGTACCAAGAGCAACCAACTGAGCTGCACCATACAATGTTTTTTCATTATATTACGAGTATAGACCTATTTATATGGTGAAATATGTAGAGTGAAAAATGGGTATCAAGGAAACCTATGTATTTCTGAAATGGGCACAAGATATGGAGATTAGGAGTTGTGGTTATTTGTATTTCTCTGAATTTGTGGGTAATCGTACTAGCATATGATTTAGAGAATATTTTTCAAAATGTCTTCTTTCTTAGACTTTGGCTTAACTGTGGGGCTACAAGTGCAGCAAAATCCAATTGATAATACCAAGCATCCTACTATTCTATGGTCCCACGTATCTTCTGTTAAAAATGCTACCTCACTTATGCGATTAGCTGTAGTCCAGCATCCAGAATCGGCCCAAAACGCAAGCGTTTTTAGCAAAGTGGGTAGCTGTGGATTTTGGGCCTAGCTCAGTCAGTACCTTGGGAAACCTTGAAAACCTGTAAAACATTTTAAACTAGTCACCTAGGAGAATCAAGGATGGAGTGTTTTCCATGGCTCTCATCAGGTTGTTTACCCATAAAACCTTGCAAACTTCAAACCTTAACTAAAAAAACAAATTTTTCTTACATTTCTGTGATAGAAAGTTCTGAAATCCATGGGGAGCCACAAACTTTCTTCCACCAAGCATTCCCCTAAGTTTTCTGTTACAAATGGTACCTCACTTGTATGGATAGGCCTAGTGCCCATGACAGGAAATGGCCCAAAACCCAACATTGATATATATCAAATTTTTCCACTCAAAACTAACCTGTTTTTTGCAAAGTGGTTACCTGTGGATTTTGGGCCTCTGCTCAGCCGGCACCTCGGGAAACCTAGCAAACCTGTACATTTTTTAAAACTAGACATGTAGGGGAGTCCAGTATGGGGTGACTTGCATAACTCGCACCAGGTTGTTTTACAAAGAATCCCCTGCAAACCTCAACCTTTGACCAAAAAAACACATTTTCCTCACATTTATGTGATGGAAAGTTCTGGAATATGCGGGGAACCACAAACCTGCTTTCAGCCAGCATTCCCCTGAACAAAATAGTACCTCTCTTGTGTGGGTAGGCCTAGTGCCCGCGACAGGAAACAGCCCAAAACACAACATGGATATATCACATTTTTTCACTCAAAACAGACCCCCTTTTTGCACAGTATGTAGCTGTGGATTTTGGGCCCTTGCTCAGGCGTCGCCTAGGTAAGCCTAGCAAAGCTGCACATTTTCTAAAACTAGGCGCATAGGGGAGTATAGGGTGGTGTGTCTTGTGTGTATCCCATGAGTTTTTTCCACCCAGGAACCTCAAACTTTGCCTGAAATTATGCATTTTCCTTATATTTCTTTGATGGAAACATCTATAATCTTGCCCAAATTATGTGGCTGGGCCTAGTGCCTGCGACAAGAACATTTTTATCAGGAGACTTGGGTGAATATTGTGTGGTTGGCAATTTGTGGCTTCCAGCAGATTACACAAGTTTTTTCCACAGAAATGTCAGGAATGTGTGGGGCATAAAGACTGTTGCCGTATTTACTTGTACTGATTTATTCGCCGTAAGTTTGGCAGGGTATGCTCAGAAGTGAGTCCCTTGCTCACTTTGCCACTGGATTCAAGCAAGCCTGGCTGAAGACGGCTGTAATGCCAGAAACCGGTCCTAGGAAGCTTGAATCCGGTCCAGGGAAGGCATGGCTTGGCAGTTCGGGCTGGACTGTCCAATGAGGCACAGGGGCAGACTGTTTTGCATATGGCCATGTCTGAACTGGGGTGGCAGAGTGGGCTAAAGAACGGTGATGGATCAAACCCAGATCTGTTGACTGGGTGTAAGTGTTTGATTGGTTCAGATGCTCCGTCCATCACCACCCCCTTTTGTACCGCTTTGTTTGCCATAAGTTTGGCAGGGTATGCTCAGACGTGAGTCCCTTGCTCACTTTGCCACTGGATTCAAGCAAGCCTGGCTGAAGATGGCTGTAATGCCAGAAACCGGTCCTAGGAAGCTTGAATCCGGTCAAGGGAAGGCATGGCTTGGCAGTTCGGGCTGGACTGTTCCCATGAGGCACAGGGGCAGACTGTTTTGCATATGGCCATGTCTGAACTGGGGTGGCAGAGTGGGCTAAAGAACGGTGATGGATCAAACCCAGATCTGTTGACTGGGTGTGAGTGTTTGATTGGTTCAGATGCTCCGTCCATCACCACCCCCTTTTGTACCGCTTTGTTCGCCATAAGTTTGGCAGGGTATGCTCAGACGTGAGTCCCTTGCTCACTTTGCCACTGGATTCAAGCAAGCCTGGCTGAAGACAGCTGTAATGCCAGAAACCGGTCCTAGGAAGCTTGAATCCGGTCCAGGGAAGGCATGGCTTGGCAGTTCGGGCTGGACTGTTCCCATGAGGCACAGGGGCAGACTGTTTTGCATATGGCCATGTCTGAACTGGGGTGGCAGAGTGGGCTAGAGAAAGGTGATGGATCAAACCCAGATCTTTTGACTGGGTGTGAGTGTTTGATTGGTTCAGATGCTCCGTCCATCACCACCCCTTTTGTACCGCATTTATTTGGGGCACCCCAATTATAAAATAAAAATTCCGGGCAATTACCCCAATCTGCCCCCCAGAGGAACAGAAAAACTGTTGTCTCCTGTAGTTGGGGGGGGGGGGCATAACCGTGCCCATGGTAGGCATCCCTCACCCCAATATTTTTTAATTTAAAAAAACTTTACCTGTAGTCTAGTGGGCATTCTGCCCCTCAAGGGGCAGATCAGGGATAATTACCCCCATCTGCCCCCCAAGAAGAAGATTCTCTCCTTCCCAACAATACCTCTTCTGTTAGATTCAGTACTATAGGGGCTGAGATAGCCCCCCAGCATACATTCATAAACTTTATTCGACAATTAAGTCATAAAAGTAGTACATAAAATACACATTTTGCAGTATAAAAATGACATTACCATTTATATAAGTGTTTAAAACATAATTAAACTCAAGAAGACTAATGCCCAATATCTTATTTGCTTAAAAATTGATTAAAACAATGTTTAAAAGGACAAATGTCAATATATACAGTCCAGGGTAATATTGCTCAACCCTCGACTAAATGAAATAAAATAAAATACACCCCCTAATTTTTCAATTAATTTGAGAGGATGAATTAAAAACTAATTTTACTGCCGTAGCTGTTTTAACTGAATTATCCAAGCCCATTTTAGAAATTTGGCCATAGCTATAGCAATTGGGAGACTGGGATCTGTACATAGGATTCTTAATGCCTCTTCATGTCTGCGGGTGCCAATTAATTGGCAAATAGGTTTCACCCACATTGATCGAGGTGCTGCATATAGGGGACAAAAGAATAGAAGATGGCTTATAGATTCTTCTTGGTCCCTGCACCATGGGCATTTATCATCACTTACTCCCACCCATTTTGCTGTAAATGACCTAGTTGGAAGGGTGCCTACTCTAAGTTGGAAATAGAGTTTACGGTCATACTGCTTCTCTATGTTATCCCAATATAATTCCAGCTTCGGTTGTGCCTTAAATTCAAGAAAACGACCTGTTAGGTGAGAGGAAAGGCCCTTTGCACGTGCTTTAGAATTAACCATCTCCCAGTACTTGGCCTTCATGATTTTTTTAGATGGAAATATCGCATTTGTGGGATCATCCCACAATTCCCCCATTCCCAAGCTTACTAGCAGGGATCTAATAGCCTTCAGCCAGTATATTTTATGGAAGGAGTCTTTTTCAATTATTTCCTTTAGGCCCCAGGGGTAATGCTGAAGCTCCTCGGTTGTCCATATACAACGCCAATACAATAATGGTCGTAGGGAAGCTAGATCTTGAACAGCTTTTCTACCCAGGTCCCACAGCAATGGTGTTAAGGGGGTACTTTGCGGGACACTAGTCGCTTTTCTCAAAAACTTGTTTTCTGCTAGTGTCAAGTTTTTTAAGTTTTCAAACCCCCAAAGCTCAGCCCCATAAAGGGCCGAACTTATCACCTTCATCTCATAAATCTCCAAAAGTGGGATAATTGGTTTCGATAATGAGGCTTTAAACCTTTTCAGAAGAAGTCCTGCCTGCTGGTGATGTTTTAACACAGCCAGATCTAATTGGCTAGTCCAGCGCATGTCCCTCTGAAGGGTTGCCCCCAGATATGTGAAGGCATCAACCCGCTCTAGCGGGGAGTTATTCATGTATATGCTCCCTCTGAATGGTTTAGAAGACCTGGAAGGTTTATGTTAAGTAAGAACCATAAACTTTGTTTTTGCGGTATTTATTTCTAGCCCGCGATCCAGGCAAAAATCCTCAAAGCGCTTGCCAACCATCACAGGGGCATCGGTCGGGACCAGGGAAAGGAAGTCTGCCACCTCGTTCACGAAGAGCGAGAACAAGGTAGGCGCCATGACGCAACCTTGCCACACTCCCCGCTCAACAGGGAAGGTTTCCGTAACCTCACCCTGTCGTCCCCACCGAACCCGAGCAAAGGTGTCCTCATGCAGGCGAACGATCAAACTCAACAGCTCAGGGGCCATCCCCAGCTCATCCAGGACTCGCCATAGCTTATTATGCGGCACCAGATCAAAAGCCGCCCTTAAATCAACAAATACGGCATATAATGTACCTTTCTCCAATACCACAGACCGCCAATAAAGGATAATAAACCGAAAGACCTGGTCTATCGTACTGGTCTTGGGGCGAAAGCCAGCCTGGAGGTGACTCAAGATGTTTTCTTCTTCCATCCAGGCCTGTATTTCCCCCAAAACCAGACAGCCCATAATTTTCTGGATGGAGTCAATCAGGCTAATCGGCCTATAATTGCCTGCTAGCGACTTATCCCCCTTTTTATAAACAGGCACAATTTCAGCACCTTTCCAAGAGTGGGGGACAGCCATCCCTTGAGCTATGGCGTTTGCTAGATATGTGATATACAGTCGCCATATTTTCTTGTCATTTAAAAATAGATCAGCAGGGACGCAATCCATGCCTGGGGCGCGTCCCTCAGTTACTGAGTCTAGCGCCCTGTCGGCATCCCTTATGATGAAGGCAGCGTCCTTGTAGAATTTTAGGACAAAGATGCCCTCACTTTCGCCGTCTTCTCCTTTGGCGTACTGTGGCTTAAAATAATAAATCCACAAGCTTTGAGCAACATTATTCTGTGGACTACCGTGACGCCCACCCCTGTCCCATTTAAAAATATCCCAAAAAGATTTTGGGTTTTTAGACGCACACACCACCTTAAGGTCCTGCCACTTACTCTCTTCCCAGGTCTTTTTTGCAACAAGCTGTTTATGCCTATAATTACCTCGGGCCACCTTTATTTTGCTGGGATCCTTAGTTTTTAATGCTAGGCCCAGCTCCACCCGGGCTTGCCTACAAGTATCATTATACCAGCTCTCAGTTTTACGCCTTCGATCTCGCCTAACTTAGCTGGGTTTACAAAAGTATGTTTTAAGTTTAGTGAAGAAATTAGCATGGGCTTCCATAAACGGAGTATACATTGACCCATACGTTACACCTGTCTCCATAGTTGCCAGCACCCCATTTAGATCGGTCTCAATGTCAATCAAGGTATTGGGGTGCTCAGCAACTTGGCACCATTTAAGGTGGCGCTCATCGTTTGTTATAACTGTTTCTTGGGGTATGAGCCCCTGGGTCACTTCAACCGTTTCATCTAGGTCCAGTCTAAACAGTGCAGTCAGGGGGTTATGATCACTCTCGATACGAGGTATAACCTCCATATTCACAAGAGTGTACCACAGCTTGAGATGGGCAAGTAAATAATCTATATTACTTGCCCTAATACCATTATCATAGGTTTTATCACCCTTCCTGTCTGACAAAGTTCGGCCATTAGCAGCCCTCAACTGGTTCCCCATACAAAGACCCTTCAAGTGCATTGCGGCCTCTGTCCATTTACTTATAGGATTTAACTCCAGTTGCGGGACTCCCCACCTAGAATCCTCCTCCTCTGTTAGGTTCAGATCATCGAGTCCAAGTGGCTCGAAAGTGGTATTAAAGTCTCCTGCAATCAGTGGGAGTACATTAACGGGTAGGGTCTCAATCAAAGCTTCCAGGGCTGTTACTACATCAGATTTTCTCCCACCTGGTAAGCCTTTGGCATAAACATTAAAAATATCAATTTTTCAGCTAGACGGGAAGCTAAGTCTCACGGCAAGAATGTCACAATTTGACACCGGGAGAAGTTGAATATTGCATTTTAGGCTCTGCCTAACCCATATCACCAGTCCGCATACAGGGCGACCCATTTGCATTTTGACTGCGAGGACATAAAAATTCAAGTAACCTAATCTAAACACAGGGTCAACCGACCAGGTCTCCTGGAAGAGGCAAATATCAAATTTATCAATAAATTCCAACCAATATGGTGAAGCTAATTAGGGGCCCACACCCACCAGGTTCCAGGATATGAATGTTGTCAAGCACACTGGACTCTCCGAACTGCCCGCAAGCTCAGCCCCCAATGGACGAGAAGGAGGAACTGAGTTTACAATACTCAGCTCCTTCAACAGTGCATCTATTCTACCAGTCTGGGTGATATCTACACATGCATTATGTTGCCTATGTCCTACAGTCCCTCCCTGACGACTTCCATGATCAGTTACTTGCCCTATACTCCTTCCTGCATCCTCATCGTTTCCTGAGGCTATACTATCCCTGGTGCAACAATCAGGCACTTGCCGTCAATCACAGTCCCCCAGTCCTGATAAAGCATCGAATCTGTTAAAAAGCCTTATGTTCCCTAAGGCACAATGATTCGACGCCTCTCCCGATGGAAAAGTATCCCTCTGTAAAGGCTGCGGGGATACATAAAAATAAGACAAGGGTAATATTTGAATCAAGGGCAATAATTCATTTTGGGGCCAATTGCAAATATATTTGACACACCTCCAGTCCCTAAAGTTAATAATGACACAATCCCCCACCACAGACTTAGGTCTCCTACCTACCCAATTCACTCTCCTGGCGTTTTCTGCACATGTGTTAGTTGGCAGTGGTCGATTAACATTAAGCCAGAAGGTACACTTGTTCTTCAGGTCTATATATGACTCCCTTTTTCCCTGGTCCAGTGGAGGAACTCCCACCAAGACTACCACATAGGGGGCTGATTCTGGAGGGACATCTATATTGGGTAGGGTGGCTGCACTATATGCAAGGGGCAACTTGGGCAGCGTCTGATGTTCAATCGCAGATCTACTACCATCTGCCTGTTGTGGCCTATCCCTCTGGGTTATATGTTCAGCCCCTATCGAATTAGTAGTTAGAGGTTCATCTCAGGGCACCGGAGGGTCTTTCTGTGCAGTACTATCACCACCTTTTGATAAACCAGCAGTATTAGTGTCAACAATACATTGTCCTATTGTATTTTTCTGCATACAATTTGAAGCACTGTTCCGGTTTCCCACCTGCGCCTGAGCTGAAATGAAATGAAATGAAATGAAAAAGAAACTTAATAAAGCACACTGCGGCCAAGCGGCTTCCTGGCGCTGTAAAGTGAAAGTTCAAGGCACACCAATCTATTCTCAATCGAATCCAACCGATCGTATATTGGATGACATATCTTCTTAAAAGTACCTTCCAGTCTTTTCCAGAACGACGGGGCCCAAATCAACTAGTGCATCGTCCCCCACACTTACTTGATGACTTGCCCCCTCTTTAGCAAGTGATGACGATTGCGTGGGACTAGTGAATGTCCTAACCGTAGAGTCCTCATTAGGCACAGTCATTTTGCCAATTTTTGCTTTTCTCACCCCTGCTTGCATTTGTGCCCCGGTACGTTTCCTTTTTGCTGTCACCCCCGTCACCTGCTGAACAGATCCCGTTTTAGCATGACAGGCTGATCAAGTCTTAATATTAGGAGAAGGTAGGCTCCTTGAAATATTGTGGATACCCGTGCCCCTAGAGGAGTTAGGGCTTGTATCCAAAATAACCACTGGCTGTGATGAATGGCTTCTCTCCTCCACCCCCGAAGGAGACAGCATGTCCTGGGTATCGACCTGCTGGTGAACTGGTGACCTAGCCCTCGCCAGATTTCCCAGTGAGGATCTCTCATTAAAGGGGGTATCAAGAGATAGTCTCTGTTCTGTGAGTTCTATATCCTTGGCCAAAGCTGTTGATACTCTGACGAGAAAGTTATCCAAGTTGCCCATTAGTGATCCTCCAGTGGATTTTCTACCATTCCCCCGATGATTGGTGAAGTTGCCATGCTTGCTAGAAGAGAGTCTGCCACTTTCTACTCCAAAGTCACAGTTACAACCCTAAACGAATATAGCACACCAAGACTAGAATACTATGACTCACTAACCTTGGTTGCTGGAGCTGATGTTAGGGAGGTGGCCGTCCCGTCCTTGTCTGTGCTTGAACGGGCTTAAACGGGCTCTCCCTTGGCCCGGGCTTCGCCCGGCTCGTCCCGCGACACGAAGGGCTGTCCTGCTTAAGAGCGCCTCCTGGCGCTGTCTTCCGGCGTCAGTTACGCCGCGCTGCTGGGGCTGCTGGGTATTGAAGTCCCAGAGCGGCTGCGGCGGCGACTGCGGCGCTAGTAGCGGCAAAGGTTGGTCCCCGCTACTTTGTAGTGACCGTAATGACTCTTGGCGGCGGCGGCAATTTCCGTTGTCTCCCCCGCTCCACCGAGGGCTGTCCTGCTTAAGAGCGCCTCCTGTCGCTGTCTTCCGGCGTCAGTTACGCCGCGCCACTGGGGCTGCTGGGTATTGAAGTCCCAGAGCAGCTGCGGTGCTAGTAGCGGTAGTAGCGGCAAAGGTTGGTCCCCGCTACTTTGTAGTGACCGTAATGACTCTTGGCGGCGGCGGCAATTTCCGTTGTCTCCCCATTCAATAAAAGCAAAACAAACCCATCAGGTCGTTCTACCTTCACTTTTACTGCAATGACGTCAGAGTGCCCTGTGCGCCAACTGCTATTGTTGTAAAAAATAAAACATTCAGGCTGCTCAGTAAGTTCTTCCAGAGAAGCCTGATGAAAACAAAAAGGCTGCTTGGTAAGTTCTTCCAGCGCAGCCTGCTGAAAATAAAAAGTAAAGGACTCTCTCTGGTGCTGAGTACCAGAGGGGCCTTTAGGTGCCTCCGTAGTGTCGGCCAATGGCGGACACACGCAATGGAGAGGTGTCACCTATAGGGTTAAACAACCTACTGTCTCTGGCTGGTTGGTGTCAGTGCCACTTAGCCTAGAATGCTGGAAGTCAACAAGAGCTAGTGCCAGTGTTCTAAGTAACCTGATTTGGTGGGTCAATCTAAGCACAGTGAAGGTGCTAAATCAAACTGTTGGCCTTTTGCTGGGGTTAAAGTGCTGAAGAAATGAGAATGCTCAAGCAAATTCTGAGATGAGCATTGTCATTTGTGACTGAAATCTTGGGATGAAGAAGAACGCATGAAAAAGTCTCCAAGTCTAAAAGATGTAATAAGTAGTTGATAAACTCCGGTAGAAAGTAGTTGTATTCTGAAAAAAGTAATGTACATACTTTTCAATGGTTTATGTCTTTGCCAGAGGGCATTGGTGAATTCATTTAATTGGTAAATATGCTTTAAAGCTGTGGGAGCTTCTGATTTGGTGGGCACTGGGTAAAGAGAAGGAAGAAAGCATCCTTCATTATCCTCTCATTCACTCTTCATGATCACTAAATACATTACTGTCATGAACCAGCAGTGGCTTATGTCTAGGCCTGGGCATAACTACACCAGAGTATTCTGTGTCAATTCAATAATTTTGTGTTATTCTTTTGACACGATATTACCAAAAACTGTGTGATTATGCCTGTTTCAATGATTAAGAGTAATTTGGCTCAAAAATCCTACCACAGGAGTGGCAAGCTCAGACAGATGCTGGCTGATTATGTTTGTGCCGTATTGCTTTTAGCACTAATTTCTTAGCGCAAAAGGCTTCCTTGGTCCATTATTTATGCAGTGGTGCATTTTGTTCTAGGAAAATAGAGCTAAATATGGCTTACGCTCAGAGTAATTCCGTATATTCTCAAGTAATTTTGCTGTAATTTCTCGTAATCATGCTACAGCAGATTACGAGAGTTAACGCCCACCCCATAATATGTCCTCACCTCCCTAAAAAGACAGGTGTGTCAGCAGCTCCCATTAAGATATAGCACATTTAGTTGTCTTTGTCCCTATCGGGCTGGGAATCCCAATCCATTCCGGGGCTTCATTTAACTGAGAAGCAGGGAGGAACTCCAGAAGTGTGTTTTATGCTGGTATGATATACAAACAACAGTAACATGACTTTGGATAGCAATAGATCTGGCCTTTAATCCACTAGTGCATGTCAGACCGATTGGCTTTGCCATTGTTTTTTTCTTTATTTTGTTGGTATTGCAAAGGAGAAAGGGGAACAGGTGATTCAGGCCAATGCTAGCACAATCAAAGTAAAAGCAGAAAAAAACGGAGAGCTTCCATATATGAATGCTATTGCAATAGATTAGAATTGTTTTACTGTTAAAAAAGAGAGGCAGCATATTTAGAAGCAATCCGTCTGCCAACAAGAAACAGTACAACATTAATACAGTATGTAAAATACCACGCTAAGGTGGCCGTGCAGTAAACATAGCATAGGGCCCATGTTCTATGATGTAGTGCAAGGTTCTCCAAAGTCAGTCCTGGATGTCCTGGAGGGCTGGATCTATGCAAGATGTTTAGCATATCCACATTTAGATATATCTAGTTATCTTAAAAATCTGGTATGGATCTGGCCCTCCAGGACCGACTTTGGAGAACTCTGGATATAGTGGAAAGAATCACAATATTAAAACAATTTAACACACCAATAGATGAAGAGAAGTGACACAATTTTGCAGTTAACAACGCTCTGTCAAGAGGTAAAGATCCTCTGCTACCACCAGGTTCGCTCTTGTTTACGTATTTGAATCAATGGAAAACCTGAAACGATAACAATATTAAAATAAATTACCAATATGATGGCTAAAACACATCATTATCAAACCGCCATTTTGGAAAATGGTGGAAGGGTTTCTCTGGCAAGTTATTTCCTGTCGCTATAAGACTAATTGACCCCCAAAACATATATTTTGCCACCAAAGTAAAGTATATAAGTCTCATGGTTCCTGAAATATATATCATAGGTGCATCACATACTCCATTTTTAAAAATTCGGTCCGGATCAGCAATTTCTACCCATGTTAAATTACTTCTCTAATTATCCAAAAACACAAATCAAAAATGAAAATCTCCAGACAACTATTTTTTTATGATAGTGGATTATATAGTCTGCTCCATAGTTGATGCTGAAGTGTGTAAGTGCATTTTACGCACATGGTGGAAAGCAAAGAGTGCAGAAATAGGTTTGATATTGCTATATGCTAATTGGTGAGGGTTGTGGTGGTACTAGAGAGTCACGGCTCTACTGTATGGGGCAAGCCAGCAGTTTATGGCATCTCTAAATTGCAAACCATTGTTTATAGATATGATTTTCTTTGGCAGTTTATTTCACAATTTCCATGTCTGTATCTTCTGTACTGATTTTGTAGTTGGTGGACATTCTTGATCTAAATTGTCTCCTTTTGCTGTGTAATCTGAGTTTTAATTTTAAGAAGCTTGATTCAAGTTTGTGGAGTGCAGCCCATGAGTGATGCATAGGGCATTGAAGGATACTCTTTCAATGCCCTCAGTACTTCATTGAGGACATGAGTAATATGGGCCCATGTGTTTTAGTTGAGGACTTCTCAAGTGTAGTGTTGTGAAATGGTTGTTTTTTGCCAAACTCGTAATTTATTATTTAAAACGACTGCCTATTTTTATTTTTGCTATCATTCAGCTGTTCGTGTGGCAATGCCTGAATTTTACGGATTCATGAAAAGTAAACTAAGGAGTCCAGAGCAAGGAGCAGACACTGTAGTGTGGTTGGCAGTTTCTAAAGCGGCCATAAGCCATCCAAGCGGGCTATTTTTCCAGGGTAAGTACAGATACTTTGTAATCCATCACTGCTTTATTATGATACTAGCAGCCCGTCCCGACGTTGTCCGAGTATGAAATAGAATGTGTGTAATGTGTGTATTTAGCAAGGGCAATTTATTTTAAAATCTCGTGGTAGACGACATTTTTTGTTTCATTAGAATCGGGACGGAGAAGGCCCAGCTGCAGCCCTGGTTGATGTTAGCAGGTGTGTGTAATTGGTGTAGTGATCCGCCGCCTGAGCCCGGCTACAGCCCTGGTTGATGTTAGCAGGAGCGTGTAATGTTGGTGAATGAGAGAGTTATCAGCCGCGGGTAAATCCGTTTAATGAGAGAGTTGAGTGACAGCGAGTAGGAGAGGCTGCAGTAATTGTCCCCGCAGACACGCTCATTTGCGTGTTCCCCCGCTTGAGGCCCAGATGCAGGCCTGTTTGTTGTTAGCAGGCGTGTGTTCCCCCGCTTGAGGCCCAGCGGCAGCCCTGGTTGATGTTATCAGGCGTGTGTCATTAGTGTACTGATCCACCGCCTGAGCCTGGCCAGAGCCCTTGTTGATGGTAGCAGGCGTGTGTAATTTCGTTGAATGAGAGACTTCAGTAACAGGCACGCAGGAGAGGCTGCAGTAATGTTACTTACCACACCTCCAGCTGAACGCATTTGTCACGCCCCAGCACACCGCCACAGCAGACGATCTTCTGATTAATGTACGACCCACATGGCATGAAGGGCAGAACAGAGCACACGCCTCCAGCGTTTCTCACGCCCCCAGCGTGCCCCTTGATGCGGTGCAATTGCGTTCACATGGCATGAGGGCCAGACACACACCCCCAGCATTTCTCACGTTCCCAATGTGTCACTCCTCCAGCGTGCCCCTTGATGCTGCGCAGCAACGTAATTGGCGCTTGTATGTACGACTCACATGGCATGAAGGGCGGACACACGCCCCCAGTGTTTGTCACGCCCCCAGCATTTGTCACGCCCCCAGCACACGCCCACAGCCCACGATATGATGGCCGTACCACACGCCCCCAGCCCATGCCCACATCACAACGCAGACACGCTCACAAGGGACTACTTTGCTGCCACGGTTCTTTTACCTTTTAAATGTATATGGTGGCCGTCTGCATAGTCTATGTCCTTCTGCTGCAACTGCCCTTTCCAACGCTCTATTGGGTGTTGTCATTGGTGCTGTGGTTACTGAGATTACCCGCCTCAAAGGTTTGGCCTCTCTCTTTATAATATTAGTATGGATTTGTCATAACAGATAAATTCCATTTTAGGTAAATTACAAACTGTATTTCACTTTTGGCTCCTGCCTCCCGCAGCAGGGAAATCTTATATTAAGTGATTTCACCTTGAGGTAATCACCACGATCACTGCCGTCACAGAGGACCCTATTCCTAAAAAGGCCTGAAAATATAAATATTTGTAAATTGTACTTAAATAGGCATGACATATATATCTCGAGAACATTGATACTTTCTGGAAATTAGTAAAGAATTTTAACAGTATGTGGTGATCTGCTTGGATTACATCATTACCTATGTCATCTGAATCTAGAATGTATTATGTTTTACTTGCTTGAGACATTATATGTGACACAGTTACTTGGGACCTGCAACAGCTGTGACCAATAAACATACTACTTGAAATATCTTCATTTGGTGATATTCATATTTCTACAAATTGGCGATGAGGATGGGCTGAAAAATCATTATCTTGAGAAGTAACATGATTAACATGGACTTTGACTACTCTTCCCTTGGTCCACCGGTTAGGATTGAGGTACTGACAAAAAATGCAGTAAGAACTAGTAGAAAGGAATGGTGGAACAAGGGAAGAGTAGTCAAAGTCCATGTTAATGATGTTACTTCTCAAGATCATGATGTTTCATCCCATGATCAGGATCTTGATGATTCATCCTATGATTCAAGTGTTTTATCTAAGACATCTTTCCATTCTGTTCCTCCTACTGTTGTCTCTCCTGATTTTCGAGTTATCAAACAAAAGTCTTATTCCTATCCCTTATCTGTACGCAGAACCGGTAGGAGAAATATAGTCCAACCAACGAGGTTTCGTGATCGATGTGTTATGTATTTCGTTATTTACATGATTTAGTTTTTCTCTATCTTTGTATTAATCAATTTTCGTTATTAGTTAGTTTTATTCCTTTGCTTATTTGTACAGAAGGGAGATATTGTGGTGATCTGCTTGGATTACATCATTACCTATGTCATCTGAATCTAGAATGTATTATGTTTTACTTGCTTGAGACATTATATGTGACACAGTTACTTGGGACCTGCAACAGCTGTGACCAATAAACATACTACTTGAAATATCTTCATTTGGTGATATTCATATTTCTACAAATTGGCGATGAGGATGGGCTGAAAAATCATTATCTTGAGAAGTAACATGATTAACATGGACTTTGACTACTCTTCCCTTGGTCCACCGGTTAGGATTGAGGTACTGACAAAAAATGCAGTAAGAACTAGTAGAAAGGAATGGTGGAACAAGGGAAGAGTAGTCAAAGTCCATGTTAATGATGTTACTTCTCAAGATCATGATGTTTCATCCCATGATCAGGATCTTGATGATTCATCCTATGATTCAAGTGTTTTATCTAAGACATCTTTCCATTCTGTTCCTCCTACTGTTGTCTCTCCTGATTTTCGAGTTATCAAACAAAAGTCTTATTCCTATCCCTTATCTGTACGCAGAACCGGTAGGAGAAATATAGTCCAACCAACGAGGTTTCGTGATCGATGTGTTATGTATTTCGTTATTTACATGATTTAGTTTTTCTCTATCTTTGTATTAATCAATTTTCGTTATTAGTTAGTTTTATTCCTTTGCTTATTTGTACAGAAGGGAGATATTGTGGTGATCTGCTTGGATTACATCATTACCTATGTCATCTGAATCTAGAATGTATTATGTTTTACTTGCTTGAGACATTCTATGTGACACAGTTACTTGGGATCTGCAACAGCTGTGACCAATAAACATACTACTTGAAATATCTTCATTTGGTGATTATTCATATTTCTACACAGTACTCCTCGGAAGTTGCAGCAGTCGCAATGTAATTGCTTAATTTGTACATTTCTAAAGTTCACTTCAATCCAAAGGTGTCCTGTGGATGGATTCTGTCAGACACAAGGCACAATCTATATCGAGAAACAGTCAGTTTTAAGTAATTTCTGGAAAGACAGATAGCCTATAATGTAGTGGAGAGCAGTAGGGAGGAGAATCCAATCCTTGCAGGTGAAGGAGTGCTCATTCATGAATGAATATGTTTCCAAATTATTTTAGGCACATGGAAAAGTACAGGTGCGTGCTATCACAGCTCACTAATTAGGTCGCACCATTATTTTATTTATTTATTTATTTATTTTATGGAGTTTTATATAGCGCAAACTTGACCCGAAGGTATCGGATATAAGAGCACTTTACATAGCAACAATTGCGTTACATGACGACACATTAATTTTTTTGTTAGGCACGGAGAGATTGAGTGATTTGCTCAGAATCACAGGATGTTCAGCGTCATCGCCAAGACTCGAACCCAGTTCCCCAGATTCGAGGTCGACCACCCTAGCTGTTAGGCCAACTCCTCTTCCCAATTATGAACACTCAACACTCATAGCATCTTCATGGACCTGCAGGGAGGTCTTTCCACCTATCAACAGAACCCTTTTAGATGAAAGATAAAGTTTGTTACTAATGATGACAGACTTAAGCAAAGGAAGTAAATGTACTCCCTTTGCTTAAGTGTGGTGTAATTAACATATGTCCGAGGCATGTGTGTTGCAGATGCACAAGTCTGCCATCTAATGTTGGCCTCCAATGATTACAAGTTGTTTTCGTTCCAAGATGTTTTCTTCGAGTCAGGAGGCTGTGTGACCCCTTTGCTTGGTAATACTGTGCATGGTCATCGACTCCATCTTCAACCTATGCCTCTTGCCTGATCATTGAGAGGAAAGCTGTGAGGCCTGCAATTCTTTTAGATCAAAAACGACTCTTTGAGATCAACGTGCTCGACTCCAAGAAATGCAGTGAAGGCAAGAGGATGATGTACCGGGCATCTTCGGTTGACAACAGGAGGAAGACGAGGAAGCTTGGGCAGCACAAGGGAAGGGGCGCTAGAGGGCGCACACACAGAATGGCCGCACTGTAGTGAGGCTCCTGCTGCCTGACTACATGATCCTCTCAAAATCCTTTTGCTACCAGCGACAAAACCCGTAAAACTGTGCTGATCGTATGGGTTATACCGATAAGCAGACTCGGTGAAAATTTGGGAGCGATCGGAGAAACCAGCGTGCAGTTACAGCCGAGGAAACGCCAAACCGAGAGCAGGGCTGGAGAGTGGCTGGCTGCGCTGCCCGGGACCCGTGATTACGCTAGTCCCTGGCTGACCACGAGGCGCATAGGCCTCGCCTGACGGCGTGCTACGCTGACCTCCATACTGCCTCACCGCCAAGCCCGGACGCCTGGGTGGCCACCAATGCAGCGTTGTGCCCCACTGCTACCAACGGAGGAGTCTGACAGGTGCGTGACTTCTCTGCCGACCGTGAGGACTCCGTACTCCATGGAGCGGCCTGTGTCTGAGAGCGGTGAGGACGAAGAGTGACCTGCGGGGGACCATCTTCACCTTGTGGGTCCGCTGACTGTCGGCGGTGCTCCCCCGGTTCCCCCCCCCTAGCGGCATTCCCTGGTGGGGAGCGTGCCTGGTCGCCTTCCCCCAGCCTGCCTAGACGTGGCTGCTCGTGGTCTCCGGCCTGCCGTCGGAGGCCGCTGGTGGGGGCGGCGGAGGTTTGGAGACCCTACCATCACTGACGCATCGGGCGGACGATACATCGGCTGCGGACCGAAGGCCCTGAGCGTGGCCAGGGAGGTGAGGTGGCTGAGTGTGCGCCCCTCTCGCTGCTGGCGCGTATAATAAGGCGGACGAGCCGCATCATTGATTGGACCCACAGCCTTGCACACCACTGAATGACTGGCCTGCAGCTTCCACACAGCGCTCATGTGCTACACCTTGAAACTCACTGCGTGAGAAATTGCGACCGTGGGGGGACGCACTGACTGGCCCGTAGATTCATCACTGCTGTACCCTGCATGGACTCTCCCCTTGGACCCCTTACTGTTACAGTTGGAAACGCAGCGGAACGCCGCTCTTGAATTGTGATGTCTGGCTGATGCGCCACATCTGGGCCCGAGTACTTGTGGAGCCTGCCTGCTGAACGGTGACTACCAGACGTGATCGGATGCCATTCCCTGTGCAGGGAGGCGGTGCTTCCTGCTGTGGGCTCACGCTTACCCTTCCGGCCTGCTGAAGTTGACCCGCGCTTCCCCCGCGCCTGTTTGGAGGACAAACGGTGGCCGTGGATGCCAGACACTCTTGATCCTATCTGCAGTCCTAAGCCTGCAGCTGCGCTACTGGACACTCCTTTACCCACTGGCCCCCCACGGCACGTATCATTTGCCGTCCCACTCCTCTCCGCTGACCACTGGTATTGTTGCACACCGCATGCTGCTTTGGAGGGCTGAGATCCCTGGGTTGTACGCGTGCTGCTCTTCCCCAATCGCCACCGACGTGCCGCACCGGAACTGCCTGGCTCCGGTCCTTCTTCCCGTCTCTTGTAGGGGAATCCTGTCGCTCTGTGCTGAGGTCACACACGACGGCCTAGTACCGCGCAGAGGGAAGCCTGTGCTGGGCACTGAGTGCCCCCGCCAAAAACCGCCATGGGAAACCTGAAAACAAACAATCTAAGCTTTCCTTTGACTCCGCGGCCTCCAAAAAAGGGCTACGAAATACAGTGGATGCGGGGGAATCCCGCAGCCCTGCGACATCTGGGGCTGGCCCTGGCTCTTCTCCGGCGGACATGCAACAATTGATGCAGGAGATGCGACAGGGATTTGCCACGATAGTGGATAAGGTCGACTGGATCTCATCCAGAATGGACGCCATTGCGCAGAAGATGGACGTCCACGAGGAACGCATTTCGGAAGCAGAGAGGCGAATATCTACTAATGATGACACCGTGGCCTCTCACACCGCGCAACTCTCCAGGATGGACAATGTCCTCAGAATTATTGCGGCCAAAAACGAGGTATTGAAAGCTCGAAGTCGTCGAAACAACATTCGCGTGGTGGGCTTGCCAGAATCCACCAACACTGGGCGCATGGAGGAGTACGTAGAGAAAATACTTCTTGCGACTGTTGGCCCTGACGCTCTCTCCAAGCAATTTATCGTGGAGAGGGCGCATCGTTCACTGGGCCCTCAGCCCAAGCCTGGTGCTCCACCACGACCCATCATTGCGAGGCTTCTGAATTACCGAGACCGGGACACGGCACTGAGAGTGGCGCGTACCAACCGCACTCTGTCTTATGACGGTGTCACCTTCTCCATTTATCCTGACTTCACCCCTGTGGTGCAAGAACAACTATGTAAATTCCTGGATGTCAAGCGAAAACTGAGAAAACTGCAAATTGACTATGCATTATTATATCCGGCCAAGTTGAGAGTAACTCACTAA
This sequence comes from Lissotriton helveticus, assembly GCF_964261635.1. Taxonomy (NCBI): domain Eukaryota; kingdom Metazoa; phylum Chordata; class Amphibia; order Caudata; family Salamandridae; genus Lissotriton; species Lissotriton helveticus. The sequence goes on along the minus strand of NC_136072.1, from coordinate 445,114,683 downwards.
GCCAAGCAACATTTTTTTACAAATCCACAACAAGTGAGCGACTTTTTGAAAACACTGCGCCATGCACGCTCTGGTCGGAGTGGAGATGACGATATGGCGCGAGAAGATGCGCACTCACTGAATGGTGATGGCTAGCTGGCGGGTCCGATCGTTGAGACACACTGCTGATCTACTGTTGCTCTCCTGGGATCAGTGAACTACTTTTGATCAGGACTGAACACTGCTGTTAACCGAATACACCATGGACGGGTGTTGATCTGCTGGTGGTAATGTACAACAGGCACCACCCCCTTTCCTTAGCTGTGTCTACTTCAGGCGGTACAGGTCAAGGGGCAGCTGTAGGGGGTGGCTCTGTGTATCCCTAGATGACCCCCAAAGGGTATACCCCCTTGGATGTGTTTGCTGCGCTGCAGCTATTGGGATGGTTACTGGTTGTTCTGGGTAGAGGGTGGGAAGGGGTTTCTGGCAAGTTTGGGTTGCTTCAGTGGGAGGTGGGAGGGGTGGGGACCAATTTGCACAAGATTGAACTTTATCACCTCCGAACTGTTTTTGCTGTAACACACAGGCATGCGCGATTACATCTATTCATTGTCGGAGGCATGTTACTTATTAACATATGCAGGAGCGAGGCTCCCTTTTCGGCCTCCTTTGTTATATTTCTGTCCGACGACATTGATGCTTCTTCTGTATTGTGTTGTGTAGAGCCTGTGGTAAGCTCAATTGCAAAGACACTCGAACTGTTTTACTTAAGCATGATGGAGGTGACCCTGAGTTGGGGCAAGTTAGGGGGGCTATTTACAAGTTTTTGTAAGTTGTTAATTGAGAAAAATTTCAATGAGTTCTTACATCTGAATCTTACAGGAATTTGTATTGATCACTTGCGGGAATGTCCTCTCACTCGGCACGGTGTACACACGAGCATTACCCCACAAGTTTATATTGGCATGCATGTTCCTCAGAGACTCGAAATGATGACCCATAAGCCTATAGTACTTCGCTTGCTAATTGTTGAGACACTGCCTGATCCATGGGGGACACTGACTTAAATGTATTAGCGTGGAATGTAAGGGGCTTAGGTGACCCTAGGAAACAACGTCAAATCCTATCCTACTTAGATCGACACTCGGTGCACATAGCCCTTCTGCAGGAAACTCACTTCAAGGCACACACTTCCCACACCTTCGCCACCAGATGGGCAGCTCACACGGTATTCTCGTCCTTCTCCAGCTATGCTAGGGGTACTGCAATACTTGTAAAGAGAGGTACGCCCTTTGCTATGGCTGGTACAAATGTGGACAGCCAGGGGCGATTCTGTATAATGTGGGGTAGATTGGGACACCTCGCTGTGACAGTGGTATGTTGCTATGGCCCCAACATTGATGATCCGCAGTTCTTTACGGAGCTCTGGGCAGCAGTTGTGGGAACCGGTCCTCAACACATTATTTGGGGTGGGGAGACTTCAACACTACTATTGACCCTACAGTGGACAGATCACATCCATCACCGCACCACTACACCAAGGCGAGGCTTACACTGAGCTCGGTGCTCACTGAATATAGCCTAGTTGATACTTGGAGACATTTGCACGCTGGTTCCAGGGAAGGCACACACTTCACGGCACAAGCACGCTCCTGGGCGCGCCTTGACTACATCCTTTTGACACCACAACTCTCCACTTCACTTGCTAAGTCACTGCACCTCCCCAGGACGTACTCTGACCACTCCCCCGTAAAAATCACATTACGCTCGGCGGACTTAGGCCCCCCCACAACGGCTTGGCGTATGCAACCTACGATGTTACTTGACGCTGTCTTCCAGGAAGAATTACGCTGTGAATGCTTAGATTTTTTTCAGAAAAATAAAGACTCTGTCAATGACGTTGAAACAATCTGGGACGCGTTTAAAGTGACTTTGAGAGGGCTCTGTATAGCCAAAGGCTCCGGAGTTTTGCGGAGCATCATGACGCGGCTGAAATCGCTTGAGACCGACCTTAAACGCCTTGAGGCATCATTAGCTATATACGCGGATGATGCTACCCTCTCGACTGTCCGCGAGAAAGTCTCGGAATACACTGAGGAAGCGACCAGAGAAACGAAATTTAGAGGCAAATACTGGGCTGCTAGGCGCTATTGCGAGGGCGAGAGACCGGGGAAGGCCTTGGCTGGGACGATTAAACTCTCCAAAACACCTAATGTTATCATAGAACTCGAGAACCCGGCAGGTGAAGTGATTATAGATACAGCTCGGATCCTTAATGCATTTGTAGAGCACTACAGCGTATTGTACACCTCCACTAGATCTGGTGTCCTCAGCCTACATGGCTATCTGGCTGATGTCTCCCTTAGGTGGCTCAGTGATGATGCACAGAGGGCGTTCTTAAGTGCCCCTTTTGAGGTGGACGAGGTGCATGATGCAATCATGAGCATGCAATCCGGAAAAGCTACGGGACTGGACGGGATCCCAATTGAATTTTACAAGACTTACATAGACTTCATGGCCCCTGTACTGAAGGAGGTCTACGAGGATGCTCTTGAGGTGGGTCACTTGCCGCCCTCTATGCGAGTTGCGCTTATCACATCGCTACTAAAACCTGGGAAGCCTGTGAACAAATGCGATTCTTATCGACCTTTATCCCTACTGAACTACGATGTTAAAATACTTGCCAAACTGATAGCCACTCGCATTAGCCTCCTGCTCCCTGCCCTGATCTTGCCCGACCAGTCCGGTTTTGTACCTGGCAGAGCCACATCGCATAATTTACGAACCTTTTTTTCTGTCCTAGACTCAGTACATGAAGATCTACCGATGGCTGCTGTCTTTCTTGATGCCACTAAGGCTTTTGACTCCCTGGAGTGGGACTATGTTTTCCGGGTCCTTGAGAGAATGGGCTTTCCAGCAATATTCATCTCATGGATTCAGCTCCTGTATGAACGCCCTGCTGCTAGAGTACTTATTAATGGCAAGCTATCCTCGGAATTCCCGGTTACCAGAGGCACTAGACAAGGGTGCCCCCTGTCGCCGCTTCTGTTTGCCATAGCGACGGAGCCTCTGGCTGCGAAACTGCGGCAACATCACAAAGACATTGGCCTGCACTGTTTTCAGCGTCAATTACTGATATCGATGTATGCAGACGACATCACCTTATATGTGCGCGACCCAAGTGCCAACTTGAACCCCATCCTGAGAGAGTTTATAAGGTTTGGTAGACTCTCTGGTATTCAGATCAATTGGGGTAAATCATGCATATTCCCACTAACGGAGGCCACAGTTAAATTCCATCTTGATTACCCCATCGCTTGGTGCGAAGGGGACTTTAAATATTTGGGCATTAACATTGAGAAAGATAAGGATGAATTAATTAGAGCTAACTATGGCACCACTATGACGCGTATTACCGATAATGTAACGAGATGGATCACGCTGCCTCTCTCCTTAGCTGGTAGAGCATCCTTAATTAAAATGGGGATCCTCCCCCAACTATTATACCTATTTTTGAATATTCCATTTTACCCGGGCAGATATTTTTTCCGGCAACTTCGGACGGAGCTCATAAGACTGGTGTGGGGAGGGAAATCGCCTCGCCTAAGATGGGAAATTTTGGTTCGGCCCTTTAATCAGGGCGGGTTTGGTATACCAAACTTTGAATTGTATTACCTAGCAGCTCAAGCTCATTATGCGTATTTCTGGGTACACCAGCCTCGATACATGCCCCAACTAGCGGTGGAACACTGGCTGGCCCATCCTATCCCGATAGAAGGGGCATTCTATGCCTTAGTATCAGGTAGAGATACGACACCTACAACGGTATTGAGCACAGTGACAGCATGGTCCCGACTTACTGCTAAACTGGAGGCTGTAATGATCTATGCGCCTTTGCTACCACTAGCTTACCACCCGCGTTTGCCCCTGCTACAAGAAGCGGGCTTTCGCAAGCTACTACGTAATATACATGTCGCAACATGGGGGGACCCATACCATAATGGCACATTCCGCTCTATGGACCATTTGTATGAGGGCATACAACCGACACCGCTAGACGTCTTCCTATACATTAGACTTCACCAGGGTCTGAAAGCTCTTACACCTGACTTTCCACATGAACCCCCGACGTTCTCCCCTCTGCAGCTCTTACTTCAAAATGACACCCCTTGTAAGCTTGTCTCTACGATCTATAGATCAGTACACACACAGATAGACTACCCATCTTTAGCTGCTAAACTGCGATGGGACCGTGAATTGGACACGCTGCTTACGGACGAACAATGGGTTTTCTGCCTCCAGCAGACGGAGCGCATCTCTGCTAGCAGCAGGTTTAGGATCCTCCACTATAAATTTATACACAGACTGTACTACACCCCTGTCCGAATGCTCAGATTCCGGCTTCGTGCTACTGACACTTGTGATAGGTGCCACGCCCCGGGAGCAGATTTTTTACATCTAGCGTGGGGATGCGAGGAGGTACAACGGTACTGGGACCAGGTGTTTTCAGCTCTATCCAAAATGATTCATGTTGACCTAGACCCCTCCCCTGTTTTAGCCCTTTTGGGATATGTAGAACCCCTACAGGCGACATACCGCAAATTTATCGCTCTAGCCCTCTTAGTGGCCAAACGACGAGTTGCATGTAGATGGGGCAGAGGCAGAGCGCCCAAATTTAAGGATTGGATTCATGATCTTACATATTGCCAAGACCAGCTGAGTACCTATTCTGAATTGCTGCCACTCGCCTCACGTCCCAGAGACATTTGGGCCCCACTACAAGGTTACCTAGGGCAGATGCATGATGATGCCTCTGATGAGGCAACCACTTGAAGCTTTACGGGCCTGGGCTCCTAGATTCCCCCCTTGATATGCATGTATATACATGAAAATGACACTATGGGTTTTGGGAGTTACGTGAAAGACTAGGGTGCCCTTTTATTAGGCAGAAAGCACTGTACACTACATAGGCAGGTGTAGATTTGAAAGTTACACGGGTGTGTACGCCCTGGGGACGGGAAGTTCATGCACCGCCCCTCAGACTTGCTCACTGAGGCAGGGTCCCCCTTTAGTGCAATAGGCTGGCAATACGGAAAGCGGGACTATAAGGTGTGCTGTTATCACATATGTAATGTCTTTTATGACTTGTGTCGAAATAAAGACTTAATGAAAAAAAGTTATCACATATGCTATAGACCTAGTTGTTGTTCCTCTAATGTCTATTTGCAATGTTCTGTGCTATGGATCAACTACTTTATGCATGCCCTATGAATTGTGAAATGTGTACGACTCAATGCTCTTTGCGAATGTACTGTAACTAAAAATATCAAAATAAAGTTAAAAAAAAAAAAACTTGGGCAGCACAAGAGGAACCACTGTCTATCCATGATTCTGAGTCCTAGTCCGACCAGGACTCATCCACCCTTCAACCGACATAGAAGCATCGGTCAGTGAGTACTTTTACCCCTGATCCAAAACCCAAATCATTGGCTCTGACCAAAAAGACGGCTTATGGTCCACCACTGCAAAAGGGCCATTGTGCTCACTGAAAAACTGACTCGGAAGCCCCACCCTCCGCTCGGCTCCGAAAGCTCGGCCTGCAGAAGAGGCCTGCACTTCCTCGCCCTCTGGATCTAAAGCTCCTCGATCATATGTCTAGGTACGAAACAAAACATGCTATTTCTGATCGGAGCACAGCTCCAACTAAATAGCAGCTCCCTCCACCAAAATGCTTCATTTTCGGACTGGAATCTCCACCGGAGCCGATCCTCAATGTAAATCAGGAAAGGCTTGACCCTAAGTAATGAGTGCTCCAGATTCAGCCTGGAACTAAGAAAATAGTGCTTCTACCGGCAAAACCTCAATCTTCTAAAAAAAAAAATGTACTTTTCAAGGGGCTTTGGACATTGCTCTATAGCCTCCAAAGAAAAAGAAGAAGAATGCTGCCACTCTCCCATTACACATCCCTATTAAAGCTTCACCCAACCCACAAACACCACCCCCACCATCTACTGCACCACCTTACTCACCACAAATTTCTGAGGCAGATGACATGTCTCCTCACTCACCCATGGTAAAGGATGAGGAGGATATACCACAAAACATAAACCATGGGGATGCTTGGGATGACTATGATGTTGAACTACAAAGGGAATACAGACCCTGATCTCTATCCCACATGACCATCACCACCTGATGATGCTTCTACATATCAGGATTTAATATCAAGGGCAGCAGTTTTCCAACAGATCCCCTTACATAAGGACATGATAGAGGAGGCTGTTCTTTTGGAAACTTAATCTAATGCTCAGAGGGGGGCACAATAGCTACCACACCTTAAGGCAAAGGTGTTCAAATGGGGGGGAGGGGGGCGCCCTGGTGGGGCCTCAAGTGATCTCAAGGCGGTCATCAGGCTCTGGCAAAAAGAAGCTTTATGCTGATAACAGTGTTTGAATTCAGCAGAAATTAGCTGCAGTAATCTGCTCTGTAATGGCCATCACTATCATCTTTTATCATTTATATCCTGGCTGGGAAAAGGTGTCATAATGGAAGAGCCTCCAAATAATCTTCGAAACCCCCACCCCGATTTCTAATAATCCTACTGCGAGTGCGTTTACATGTTAGTAAGGCCTACCTGACTAGCATAGTATGTTTGGCAATCATGTATTTTATTGCATTTTTTAAGCGGTAACGGGTCTGAACTCCAATATTTAGACCTATTTCAACATTGGCAGGTAAATACAATAATTGTGAAAAAGTCTGAGGGGGTCCACAGTGATTGTTTTTTCACTGGGGGGCGCAGAATAAAAACGTTTGAAAACCACCGCCTTAAGGGCATAGTACGTTATGCAGAGGAAATTTGTAAAAGACCCTGTCAAAGCTGGAGTCATAAAACCACACATTGACAAGAAATATAAGGCTGTACCATCAGATCCTGTATATATTGGAGGCCAGTTAACCCCAGAATCTCTCGTAGTCTCTAATGCAAGAAGGAGGGCTAGCTATCAAACATCAGGAGATTCACCACCTCCGGAGAAAGAGTCTAACTAATAGATGCTTCCGGGAAATGGCTAGCTGCACATTGTCGCATAGCCAACAGCCAGGCTCTATTAGCTAGATATGACAGAGCACTCTGGGACAAAATGGAGGGGATCTTCCAACACCTCCCAAAGGAACACAGGAAAAGAGGGCAGGAAATTGTTAATGAGGTAAAACTCATTACCAACAATTCCATAAAATATGCATTAGATGCAATTGACAACACTGCTAGAGGTATAAATACTAGCATCCTATTACGTAGGCATGCACGGCTCCATGTTTCCGGATTTGAGCCTGAGGTACAACAGGTAATTATAAAGTTACCTTTTGATAAGGAACATCTTTTCAGCCTTCAAGTGGACACAGCCCTTGAGAAAATAAAAAAGGACACAGAGGTGGGAATATCAATGGGGGCTCTACAAACAAGCCCATACCCTGTTCCTATCGTAGGCCCAACTATAAGCAAGGTGCAAGATCTACCTCCTCAGACAATACTGGGTCAGCATACAACAATCAAGGATACAACTCTACTCCAAAATCCTTCTACAGAGGTTCCTACAGAGAAAACAATTTCAAGGGAAGAGGTCGCTGGAATAATACCTGTTCCTCAAACAACAACACCAAGCAATGACTTTATTACAATTCCCCAGACCACTAACACTTGTTGGGGGTCATCTTCAAAACTTTCTTCCTATTTGGAAATCAATAACAACAGATCAGTGGGTTCTTGGATATTATCCAACATGGTTACTGTCTGGAGCTCATTACAACTCCTCCAAATATCCCACCTCGCAAACACAAACTATCAATTCAACATCAAAATCTCCTGCAACAAGAAGTAATATCTCTACTACAAAAAGGAACAATCGAACCAGTTCAAAAATAGTATCGGCGAACAGGAATATACTCACGACACTTCCTTATTCCCCAAAAAGCTACAACCCATTCTCGATCTCAGATCACTAAATCATTACATCGTATCAGAATATTTCTATATGGTCACGCTTCAGGAGATCATTTCTTTGCTACAGAAATTAGATTTCATGGCTACCTTGACTTAAAGGACACCTACTTCATATACCTATTCATCCCACACACAGAAAGTATCTGAGGTTTCAATTCCAAGGAAACCATTATCAATTCAAACATCTTCCCTTTGGAATTACCACCACAACAAGGGTATTCACAAAATGTCTAGCAGTAGTGGTAGCACATCTACACAGACAATACATACATATCTTTCCATATTTAGATGACTGGTTAATAAAAGCAAGCAACCTCAGCCTTTGCTTTTAAGTTTTTATTGACAGAGATTTACAGTCAAGAGTACATTCATGGCGGGGGGCGTGGCCAACACCATGGCGGGCTAGGACGCGCGGCTCCGGAGCTCCCGGCGAGCCGCCTAGATATCCGTCTAAAAACTGACCAAATAGTCACCAAACTGCAAAAGGCTGGTCGTGGGATGCTCTGTGCCTGCAGAGGTGGAGTAATCGTACAGAATTTCTGCCCGCCGCGCTTTATATGCGGCTTCTTCCGACAACGTACTGAGCGCCGAGCGGGAACCAAGATGGCGGCCGCGACGCGCAGCTATCGGCTGAAACACCGAGGCGCGACTGCCTGAGCCAGCGGAGGTTCCCCCTCGGCCGGGAAGAAGGGCAACGACACCAGGACACCGGCCGCTGGACCCGGACACCGGCCGCTGGACCCGGACGCCCTCGATCTGGGAGTTGGAGGCTCTGCAGAAGTTCCCCCTCTCCCCCTCCCCACCCCCCCACCCCCGGCTACGACCGCGATCTGCACGGGCTGCCGAGGGGTGATCGGTGACTCACTGAAGGGCAAACGAGGTGAGGACCGGAGATACCGGGGGGTTGGAGGGACCGGAGACCGACCGTGGGTCAAGGAAACCCTCGGGCAGCCGCTGATGAGCTGTGTGAACCCATAAACTGCACCCTGAAGGCGGTGTGGGCCGTAAACCGGACCCGGAGGAGATCCTACTCAGGGCTGCTGCCCCGCTGTGGCCCCGAGGCTCGGACCCCGGTCTGCCCCACATAACCAATCTCCAGGGGAGTGACTGGAGGGCCGGGGTCGGAGGACCTGCTGCTCGTTGTCCGAGGGTCGGGGGCCCTTCATCTGGGGGCGACTGGCGGGGGGAGGGGCAAGGTGGGCCTCCCCGATAACCCCGTCCAGGGAACTGATTGTCACGAACGGCGAAGCAGGGTAGATCGAGGCCCACGAGACTCGCGAAGCCTGGCCCTCGGCCCCTGACACACACACCTACGAAGACCCGAACCATCCTCGAGGCCCACAAGTACCCGGGAGGTAGGAGGATACCCGGCTGCGCAGCGGACCCCGCACAATACTCCTCCAAACCATGGGGAAGAGAGACATCCCGCCTAAAGGGCCCAAGCAGGGACCGATGGACAACTTTGCGGCGCCACGGCAGGTGGTGGAGGGCCTTCCCGCCGCATCCCGCCCGCGCTCGGACACCGACTTGCTAATGGGGGCCATCCAGGCCTCGCAAACTGATATCCAGGAGTCCAGAGCTGCCCTGGAGGTTAAGATAGGCGAGGTGGGCTCTGAAGTGACACTCCTGAGACAGGACTTCCGAAACTTGTCAGACAGGGTCACCTCTGCAGAAACGCGGATGAGCGAAGCCGAGGATTCCATCACGACCCTGCGTAAGGATATGGCGGAACTCAAGGCATCCCATCGCCAACTACTCTGGAAGGTGGATGATGCCGAAAACAGGGCACGTCGCAACAACCTCCGCTTTGTCGGATTTAGAGAGGGGATCGAGAAAGCGGATATGGTGTCCTTCCTCCATACATGGCTAATGGAAACCTTTCCAGCAGTACAATTTTCACCCTGCTTCATTATCGAGAGGGCGCACAGGGCCCTTCTTGCTAAACCTCCAGAGGGGGCGAGACCGCGATCGGTCATTGCGCGCTTCCTGAACTTTGCTGATAGAGACTTGATTTTGAGAGAGGCGAGGAAGCTAGGAGATATCCGATTAGAAAACTCGCACATCATGATATTCCCAGACTACAGTCAGGAGGTCCAGAAGCTCTTTTGATGCGGTCAAGGCCAAACTCAGAGACTTAAAACTCGAGTACATGCTCCTTTTTCCCGCGAAACTTAAGGTACTCTTCAAGGGTCAGTCACTCTTCTTCACACATCCGGAGGATGCCTGGCAATGGCTAGAGGAGCGCCCGATCCTCACCAGCAGAGAGACTGCCACACAGGACGTGCTAGACAGATCCTTGCGAAACGCATCTTACTGGGAAATACCAAAGGCCCAGAGACTGAAATCCAGGAGGTCCAAGAGGCAAACCCCAGCGACACCCTACAGAGGACGAGGCACCGGAACTACACGGAAAGGGCGTTCAGCCTCCCCGAAGGGTGTGGCCGCGACGGGGTCGAGATTTGCCACGCTAAGATCCGATGCTCGCTCGGAGGGCGAGGCCGAAGAAGGTCTTGATAGCCATACATCCGGAGGCGAAGAAGAGGAGGAAGAGAGACAATCTGATCACCCTCTGGTGCATGAGATCCGGGAGCTGGAGCAGGACTTGTCGGGACAACATAGTACTGACTCAGGCCCAACATCAGAAAAGATATCCCTATACGCAGACGATGTCTTGCTCTATATAACTAGACGAGAGACCACCGTCCCTGAGCTCTTTCGGGAAATAATGCAGTACGGCGGGAAGGCGGGACACCGAATTAATTGGCACAAATCTATTCTCTACGACCCGGGGGGACGCAGTCAGTGGGGAGGCTACCGGACGAACTATTGACAACCATAGAAGGCTTCCAGTACCTCGGGGTATATGTAACCACTAGTACTACCCTCTCGTTCCATAGAAATGTGGAACGGATTGTAACGGAGGCAGTGGCGGACATGGACCGATGGAGACAGCTCCCATTGACACTCCTAGGTAGAGCAGCCATGTACAAAATGATCACTCTACCGAAATTTCTTTACGCCCTACAAAACTAATATTATCCGATACCGGTGGCGGTCTTCCAAAGGATCCATGCGGATCTGAGGTCCTTCCTGTGGCTGGGCAAACACGCCAGGGTGGCCCTGTCCACGCTCCAGAGGCACCAGTATAGTGGAGGGATCTCGCTCCCTAACCTAGAGGCCTACTATTGGGCGAAACATCTAACACCAATTAATGATTGGTTACACACCCCAGCGGACCACCCGACCTACGCCCTGGAGCGTACAAAACTGTCTTCGAAAAACCTACTGATTTACCTATATGGAGGCCCCAGGGGGGGTGCCCCTTCTCCCAGCTACGTCTATCACACTTGGTGCGTGGACGATGGCCACTAGACGTATGGGATGGGATAAGAGACAAACGAGGCAGACTCCGCTGTGGCACTGTCAATGGCTGAGGGAACTTAACAAACTGCGAGGCTTCCAAAGGTGGGACGATGTAGGCATCTCGACTATAGGGGATGTGGTGGCCAAAGGGGAACTAAAATCCTTTCAGGTTCTTAAATCAGAGTTTGGGCTGCATAGTACACAACAGTTCAAGTATATGCAACTACGACACGCCTGGAAAGCCCAAAACATCACACTCACGGACATCCCAGAATATGCACCACTAGAGGGTAGGCTCCTTCAAGAACAAATTCCGGGGAAGGCGGTCTCCCTGACATACAAAACTTTGACTAACCATATGCTGGGGGATCTGGCAAAACTCAGGGCCACGTGGGAGGCTGAGGTGGGAGAGATGGAAGACCTGGACTGGGAAACGGTGTTAATGCACCCCCGGGAGGTGGCAATCAAATCAAGACTACGGCTCATTCAATTTAATGTGCTGCATAGAACCTACTACGATAGACTACGCCTCAGCAGGATGGGGAAGGTAGAGGACTCGCGATGCCTTCGATGTCACCAGGGAGTGGGAGCTTTTTACCATACAATATGGACATGCGACACAATACAAACATACTGGGCACAGGTGTTTAAAGAATTAGAGGAAGTCCTTGAGGCTTCGATCCCGCTGGATCCCAAGCTGGCATTGTTGGGCATGACTAACGAAGTAGACCTGACTCGCCCACTTCTCATATTCCTGCTACTTGCGTTGGTTGTTGCGAAAAGGGACATTGCAAAGCACAGGGGAGCGCCGGAACCGCCGGATCCGGAGGAGTGGAGGAGAGGGTTAGATCTATACATGGCAGCCGAAAGGGTCACCTATAAGGCTAGGGGGTGCCCCCAAAAATTTCACAGAGTTTGGTCCAAGTGGCGACACTACCATGGGTTGGATGGGGGGCTGTGAGGGGGGGCTTCTTGGGGGGGAGCATAGGTCGAGGTACTGGGATAAATGAGACATTCGGACAAATGGTACGGTGATACACGGAACTCGAGGAGCGCCGCGATACACCTGTGGCGTAGGGCTCAGAACTGTGCAAGATTCTGCTGGCACTAGGGAGACGAGGGGGGGAATAGAAGTGCAATTGCTGCTGATTTTCGTATATGCACCATTGAAGATACGAAACGGGAGTTTACTGTTTAATAGGGGGGGTGGGAAAGGTTCTGCGACAAAACTAAGAAAAAGCAGATGCCCGAATGCCTATTTCATGCTTACATCTGTGTCCGAGTCTGCACTTACAGCGATCCTATGATACTTGCCGCCCAACCTCCGGGGTGTGGGCTGAATGGCCGTGTATCCTTCTATTGACGTTGAGATGTACTAATTGTAATGAATAATTGGAATACCCGATTGATGGTTAACGGCTTCCTGTGAATCTGCAATAAAAATATTTAAAAATTAAAAATATGCAATAGGAGGTGAAAAAAAAAAAAGTACATTCATGGCATTAATAAATCAAAAAGAGAATTGGAACATAAGCCATCATATTAAATACATAAATACATAATTGAGAGTCCACAAAGTAGTTAAAAACAAAAAAAATCTTAATCATTTCCTTTAATCCAGTACTCAACTGGTAGCCAAATATTTAATGCCATCTGTCGCCTCCTCCTGCCCTTAAGGGAGAAAACTGAAAATTCCAGCCTATAGATGGCCAACAGTCTAGCTCGCCAATTGAAAAAAGTGGGAGCTTCAGGGGATAACCACTGAGATGTTATACACAGCCGAAGTTGAGTCATTGCTAGAAATAACAAAGCAGAAACATGTCGCGTATTTCTAACTGCCTCCCCACTCCCAGGATCCCATCCAAATATCACCAGTTCTGAAGTCAGATTACACCTAAGCTTAAGCCTAGTATTAATAAACCCCTCAATATCTGTCAAAAATCTGGAAAGGGAGGGACAAGAAAAGAACATATGGATAATATCCGCCGCATGTAATCCACACCTTGCTCACGAATCTCCCCTGCTACCCCATTTTGAGATTTTTGCCGGTGTATAGTATAGGTCCAGCATTGCCATTTAGCTTTGAGTTCTGAGGGATCCAAAAACCAGAACCTCACTAGCAAGTTCAAGCACCGGTGTTAAATCTATGCTAATTTTTCCAAGCTCGTCTTCCCATTTAGTACTCTGGGCAAGCATATCATCCGGGAGAACAGACAGTAAATATTGATATATTATGCCGATTCTAACTATTTTATGGATCAATTCTATAATGGGAATTTTGTCAAGTATGGCTGGTTCGACCTTCAATTGCCTACAAAGAAAACTTTAGATCTGTAAATATTTAAAAAAATCATGTGGTAACAATTGAAATTTGTCCATTATAGTACCATAAGGTAACACCAGCCCATCCCCTACACAATCCCTTATTACTCGCACTCCCTGTGCTTGCCATCTAACCATAGTGGGATCCTGAAATATGCCAGGTTGAAGTCGAGCAGCTTTAAAAGGTGTATAAATATTAATACTTGGCATACCTAGTTTCCGCTTAATTTTCTGCCAGATGGTAAATGCAGCTATAATAACCTTGAATCTTGTTCTTTTATAGTAGCTTGGCTCCAAGACCTCCAGCAACATGCCCTTAGCCCCTTCTCCCAAACCTATCTAAAAAATGGTCGGACGATTATATAATGGGACCTCGGCCTTATCTCCGAGTAATAATACTCCCAGCGACTGGGCCATCACTGCCCAGTAATACAAAACTAGATTAGGCACCGACCAGCCCCCCCGTGCCCGTGGAAGGCACATAAACTTGGCTGCTCTTCGAGACCGTTTATACCCCCACAAAAACCTACAGCAGACCCTATCTGCCTTCCTCAAACTACTTTGAGAAAATTCTAAAGGAATAGTCCTAAATGAATATAAAAACTTAGGAAGTATTAACATTTTAAGAACACTACACCGCCCATAAAGAGAAAGATGAAGATGGTCTAAGCGCTCTAATTTAGTATTCGCCGCCTCGATCACCGGAAGAATATTTATATCCGGAATGGCTTCAACCGCAGTAGTTATAGAGACTCCCAAATACAAAGCTTCAGTAACCACCGGGGCGTCTGACACTGGCATATCATGTGTCTGCACCACCTGAGTTTTGGATACATTCAGCTTGTACCCTGAAACCGCCCCAAATTGCTTAGCCTAATCCTTCAATGTACTGAAAGCGGATGAAACATCAGATGTTAAAACGACGATATCATCTGCATATACTAATGTGCGATAAATAGCATCCCCAGCCCTTATTGGTATTATGCCCTGATCGCCCTCTATTCTATTCAGAAATGGATCAATATACAGGGTGAACAGCAGGGGTGAACACGGACACCCCTGCCGCGTGCCCCTACTGATAGAAAAACAGCTAGCTTGTTGGCCAGAGATGCGGAGTGTAGCTTTTGGGCAGGAATGCAATGCCTGATTCGCCCTTATGAATTCAGTAGAAAATCCCTTCCACTGAAGCACGGCCCACAAGAACCCCCAGGAGACCCTGTCGAACGCCTTCTCGGCGTCCAACAGGATCACCCCGAGGCGAGAGGCCATGACCTGTGCCCAGTCTAGTAATGCTATGACACGTCTAACATGGTCTGCCGTGTCCCGCCCAGGAATAAATCCATGCTGCCGCGGGGAGACCAAGGGCGTAATTACATGCGATAGCCGGACAGCTAAAATTTTCGAATAGATTTTCGAGTCACTGTTAATCAGTGAGATCGGTCGAAAAGATGACGGTAACAGTTCTGGTTTACCCTTTTTTTTAAACAAAACTATAGTGGTATCTCGCCACGATTCGGGCACTGTACCCTTCTGTGCCGCTCTAAGTACATTAAGGAGATCCTGTCGGACCTCTGCCAAAAATACCTTATAAAACTGGAGTGGTACAGCATCTGGACCACAAGCCTTTCCATTTGCTAAAGATTTAACAGCAGTCACAACCTCCTCCCATTCAATTGGGGCGGACAGAACTTCACACTGCTCCAGGGATACCTTTAGAGTATCCAACCCAGAAAAAAAAATCTCCGCTGCAGTCCCTAACTGGGACCAAGAAATATCCTCCTCATACAGATCAGAATAATAATTCAAAAACACTTCAATTATACCCTCTGGAGTATCGTGAACTACCCCGTTAAATCTTGGATTTTTGTTACACGACTCTGTACGCTTCTCTGGTGGAGTCTCTTAGCAAGAACGCTGCCAGAATTCTTCCCAAACTCAAACATCTCTGTACGATATTGCAAATATTTTGAAGCAAGGTCTTGTCCAAAAGACTCCAACAATCCAGCCTTTATTATTGCTACCTCCTGTTGGCTAGATTCTATGTCAACTCCCTGTTTAATTTTACTAGCGAGTTCAACTTCTGCCTTCCTTAAATCTTCTATCCGTCTCTGAAGCTGCTCTTTATCTGATTTCCACCTGTATGACGAGAAACTTTTCGTCTCACCCCGCAATCCGGCCTTCAGAGTATCCCATACTATCTGATCTGTTGCCGTACCCCTATTAATCTTCAAAAATTCGAAAAATAACTTTCTTTCAAATGTCCATTCCCGAGGAGATTTTCTAGTTCGAGGCCAAGGACATTCAGCTACCAATGGATTATGATCTGAGATAATCCGGGGGGAAGAAGTAATAGAAGAGACAGCTGCCACCTGCTCAGAAAGAAAAACATAGTCTAATCTAACGTATTTGTTGTGGGGGGCTGAATAATAAGTATACCCATCATCAGATTTGTTGTGAAGAAACCATAAGTCTACGGCACCATGCTCTTGAAGTAAGGTCTGAAGCGCTTTGAAGACCTTTGGTTTCCTCCCAACATAGTTACTTTCCTTAGCAATATTAAAATCACTTGTTAAATTAATATTCATATCGCCACAGAAGAAGAGCGGACTCGGCCAAGTGGCTAATTCTACATTTAAGTACTTCACCGCCTCAGGATCGTCTAGATTAGAGGCATACAGTGTACAAACCGTAAGAGCCCTGCCACCAATTAGCAATTCAGCTATGGCCCATCTGCCCATACGATCTTCCTTAACCCTTTTACAGGCCCCAACTCCCTGTCTCATCAAAATGGCTACCCCTCTTATCATTGATGACTGTTTTGAGCTTACTAACAAATCAAACCCTGCCAGCTTCAAGCACCCCCGCCTCCCCCATGGTATATGCGTCTCCTGTATGCATAATATATCGGGGTACATAGCTTGTACTATTTTGTAAAATAAAGCCTGCTTATCCTGCCCCATCAAAACAATCCTAAGTCAGCCTGCTTTGTGGCTTTTCCAATTTTTTGCATATAACACAAATAACCATCCAAACATTTGCACAAATGTTAATGCCATTTCTGTAATCATTGTAACAGCCCTACTTAATCTTAACTCTGCCACACACCCCCCTACACCACCCCCCGAACCCCTGACCTTCCTCCCCCCAAAACCACCCCATAACACCCACCCATCCCTTACAACTCCTTTATGAGGCAACAGGACCTGCGATGGAAAGAGCTGGTGGCTTCCCCCCACACAGGTTCTTTCACCCTTTCAAAAAAGAAAAAGCCCAAAAAGGAGAAGGACTAAAGACATCCAGCACTATGCAATCTTCTAAAAAAAAAAAGAAATCTAACTTGGATACCAAAAAAAAAAAGTTGCTCTCATAAGACATAACCCAAAAAACTATTATCCAGGCCGACTCAAGTGCTTAGCCTCCTCTCCCTTCCCCTCTACCTAAGCAAAAATACAATGCCGCAGCATCCTCAAGACAGCTACTCTCATTACCACCCAATATTATAGCTTAGTAAGAAATTCCTTGGCCTGAATTTCGGATGAGAAGAATTTGGTCTGACCTTGATGAATAATTTTTAACTTAGACGGGAACAATAAAAAAGCTTTAGCCCCTTTAGCCTGAAAGGGAGCGATCAGCTGACGGAGCTGCCACCTCCGTTCCACTGTTGCAGGAGAAAAATCAGGACGGACTTTTTCTATCTGGCCTTGCAAGATCGTACAACATTTCCCCTGCTAGAAAATTGTTAAGGCAAATTAAGATTGCCCGAGGCTTATCCCCAGTCTTTGCCGCTATTTGAAGGGGAACCTATGAGCCCGAAGGACTTCCAGCTGCCAGTCCCACTATACAATTTCCGGAAATGCCTCCTTGAACAACTCTACCACAAATTGTCTGTCTGACATCTTTGCCTTCAAAACCTTCCGGGACACCTAAAATCCTAAGATTATTTCTTCTTGCCCTATTTTCCAAATTAGTTAATTTCCATAATATGTCCTGCTTCTGTGCTCCGATCAGTTCAACAGCACTCTTCTGTGCCAGAAAAGAATCCTCCAAGCTAGAAATTCGCTCCTCAGCCTCCCCAATTCTAGCAGCTATCTCCGTGCAAGTTTTTGCAACTCTCCGAACAGAGTTCTGTACTATTCGGCAAACCCCCTGACTACGGGCATTCTCTTGGCACGACTCCTCTCGATGAACGATGATCGTTTGGTAGATAAGTGACAGCGTAATCACAGAGGGCGGTGCACCAATTACTTGATCTTGCTTTGAGGCTGATACCCCCCCATCATCAAGCACATTGACCAAGGCAAAAAGACTTTGTATCTCTGAATCTTCCATCTCAGGGACCCTTACTCTCTGCCCAGCCCCTTTACGAACTGTGCGTGGATGCCGAGGGCCCAGACCATCATTCAGAATCTCATTCTGCCTCCAATCCCCCTTGTCGCTGCCATCATCAGTCCATTCAGGATCAGAATCATCCCCATCCAGATATGACCCAGTATGCTCAGAAAGCGATTTTTTTTTTTAGATCTCTAGCTCCTTAGAGAACTGATTGATATACCCATCACTTGATTAGTGCCTGCGGGCATTTTATCCATACTTATACTAGGTGCAGGCACAGGTGCATTTGTCTGAGCTAGAGCTTCATTTCCTGTTTGAACTACATTTCCCACAATGCAGTTCGCCGAATTGCTGGAGTCTGTACTTGATTCAATACTCAAAAGATTTTTTACAGAGTTATTGGCAAGTACCCCCTGTCCAAGCACACCTGGCGTCTTCTCAATTTTATCATGAACAGGGGGTGAACTATCAACGTTACCAGAGCACCCCGGTGCAGAAAGCGCAACCTCTGTGCTTTTCAGGATACCTTCAGAGACTGGGTCTGCTTGATTAGGTGTAGCAGCGTGATTTTTGGATTTAACAGTTACCTGGTTAAAGAGCGCAGGTACTGTCTTCATGCCGCCTCTTTGATGAGAATCACTCCGAGCTGAAACAGCTTTCTTCTCTCCGCTGCTGTTCCCTTTCACGAGGGCACCTGAGTCACTCCCACCCTCTTGTCCGTTCTGGGAGGCAGCAGCAGCAGCTGCCGCGGAGCGAGCTCTCGCCGCCAACGCTGCTTTGGAGATGACTTTCAGAGCCATACTAACACTGCTGAGGCCAAATTGCAGAAAAGACGGCACCGCACACCAGACTGAAAAGTTGTGCCGCCGATATATGCTGCCAACACCGAAAGCTGATGTGCAGGTAAACAGCCTTTGCATTTCTCTCGAGTGCTCGAAGTTAAATTAATCCTCCCGTCTGTGGAGATCCAGTGAGGAGCTGCCTAGGGTGCCGGCATTCCCGGGTGAAGTCTCCGTGCAGAGGAACGACAGCTCACACAGCAGAACGCAGAACGCGTGGCCGCCATCTTGCCCCTCACAACCTCAGCCTTTGCAAACAAAATACTCAACAAAACCTAACCTTACTACATCAATTAGGGTTCAACATCAGCCTGCAGAAGTCATATCTACAACCAGCTACAATCATTCACACCTAGGAGCCATGCTCAACACAGATTCAGCATTGGCATACCAAAATGCAGACAGAATACACAGCATAGTAACATTAATTCAACAGTTTCAAACAGGGAGTCAAATTCCAGCCAAAACATTTCTATGACTTTCAATAGTTCCACATGCCAGACTACTCACAAGACCTCTCCAGGAATGCCTCTCTCATCAATGGACACAGTCATTGGGTCAACTTCACAATCTAGTGTTGGCAGACATCCGCACACATCACTCTCTGCAAAGGGGAAATCCACAGAATTTATCAAAGCGGCGGCCGTTTCAGGACCCAGTTCCAGAAATAATTCTCACAGCAGATGCTACCCTCATTGATCGGGGTGCACATCTCCAAAACCTCACAATTCAGGGGGCATTGGACTCCAAACACAAGGATCTCCATATCAATCACCTAGAGCTACAAGCTGTTCACCTAGCAGTGAAAGCCTTCCTACCTCACCTACAACCCAATGTTGTCCTAATTCGAACAGACAATATGTCAACTATGTATTATATACTAAAACGGGGTGGGGGCACTCTTTCCAATTATCTTGAATAGCAAAGAAAATATGGAGAATAGCAATACATCACAACATTCACCTCCTAGCAGAACATGTCCCTGGGATAAGCAATCAAATTGCAGACTTTCTAAGGAGGATACAGCAACAAATGGGAACTCCACCCCATGGTCCTTCTACCATCCTTAATATAATGGAGGTTTCCACAAATAGATCTGTTCACAACCAAGCAAAATGCCCAAACTTGGTAAGCAGGTATCCACACCAACAATCCAAGAGCAATGCTCTATGAATTAACTGGTCAGGAATATTTGCATATGCTTTTCCTCCTCTCCCGCTACTTCCATTAGTGGTCAGGAAACTGAGGCAAACATCTTTTACAATGACACTTATAGCACCATCCTGGGCTCGCCAACCATGGTTTTCAACACTGTTGGAGCTATCCCTAGTTCCACACGTGCAGCTTCACCTCAACCCAAACCTTCTCACACAGAACAAAGGAACACTAAGACACCCCAATACAAAGGAAATTAATCTTGCAATTTGGCTCATGAAGTCTTAGAATTTGGGTACTTAGATTTACCACAAGAATGTATGGACATTCTTTTTTTTTTTATAATTCTTTTTATTCACTTAAGGCATCAAACAGAAAGACACAATACAGATGAATCACATAATCCGTAATACTTTGGAGGAAGTGAGACGTGGGAGGGAGACAAAACACAAAATATATACACATTAGCAGTCTCACGGGGAAGAAGGAACATCATACACTGACTCTCTAGGTGGAGTACAAATTTCTCCCCTATACTGATTCCATTGAGTCCAGATTGCGGCCCATTTTCGAGGACGACCTCTCGCAATAAAGACAGTTTTTTCTCGAAACATACTCCAATCCAAATCCCTCTTCCTGTTCTCGATAGTGGGAGGAAGTTCAGCACCCCACTTTTGGGCGATATTTCTTTTTGCAATAATATAGCTCAGTGTGATCCACTTTGTTTGCGCATTATTAAAATCAGTGGGCTCCCATATATTGAGAAGGCACCTTCGTGCCTCCGGCAACAGCAAGACACCGGTGACCTCCTGAATAACATTATGAATCCTACCCCAATGCTCAGTCATATGTTGGCACTCCCAGCAAATATGTAAAAAGGTACCCATCAGTCCACACTTACGTCTACATAGACCATCCCCCAACAGCCCCATCTGCACAAGGCGAGGGCCGGTGACATAAACCCTATGTAGTATTTCTTAACTGTACCAGCCGCAATCTTGCAGGAATTGCGACCACCTTTGGGGAGGACACCGCTGTTTGCCAATCTTCATCATCTAGTTCTATTCCATCTCGTGTCCATTTAACCCTAAGTTCCTCAAGCAAGTCAGCCCTATTATTGATAAGTTTCGTATAAATCCGGGAGATTGTTTTATCAGGGAGATGACCATCAAGAATCCTGTCCTCCAGAGGCGAGGCCTCCGATAGCTCTTCATCTACAGGCAGGGCAGCCGACAATGAATGTCGGATTTGCATATAGCGGAAACACTCAGAGTCCGAAAGCTCAAACTCTACTTGCATTTCTCTGAATGATTTTATCCGCCCCCTACCCCACACGTCCCCTATAGTTGATATCCCTATCAGTTCCCATTTATCGAATCCCTTAGTGTTCCACAGCTTACCCAATCTTTCCGATGCAAAAAAGTGGGGTAGCTAGTGTCAATTTGTCTTTCCATCCCAGTGAGCTCAAGGCATCATGCCAGATTTTGACTGCATGTTTTGTCGGTCCCGTGAGGTCGAATCTCAACGGTTTGGAGTACAGTGCCCTGCTGTAGCCATTCCCCGGGAGGAGCCATTTATCCATGGCATATCCAGGATCCTCGCCGGGTCCATATATTCCATGATTAATAGCAGCCAGCTGAAAGGCCCAGTAATAGCGCTTAATATCTGGGAGGGCGATACCACCATCATACCATGGGAGCGTAAGCTTAGCCAAGGCGACACAGGGTCTCCCCTCCCAGAGCAGATTACGTTGTATACCCTCAACCTCGTGGAAATAACTGGCGGGCACTGCATCCACTGTATTCTGAAGGGCATATAAAAACTGCGGCACAGACATCATCTTGAATTCGCCGCCCGGCCCAACAAAGAAATCGGAAGCCTCCGCCAATGAGCGGAGTCACTTTTAAGCCTACTCAGAAGAGGAAGAAGATTTTCAACATATCTAGCCATCGGGTCCAAGGAGATAAAGATACCGAGATATTTAAATCCATTCGTAGTAATCTGGATGAGACAATTTCATGGAGGGACCGGGGTCTCTCCACTAAGGACATATAATAACGACTTCCCCCAATTAATGGAAAGTCCGGAGTTTTTACCAAAGGAAGCTAGGACATCACAGACCACCATAAGGGACTTTCGAGGGGAGGTCAAATAGAGCAGAATATCATCCGCGTATAGTGAAATTTGATCCTCCCACTCGGGAGACCATCGAATTCCTCGAATTGAAGGTTCCCAGTGGATCCATGCCGCCAGGGGTTCCAAAGCCAGGGAAAAAGGAGGGGAGAGAGAGGGCAGCCCTGCCGCGTACCCCGTTCCAACTGGAAGGGTGCCGATACTTGTCCATTAACCACTACCTGGGGGAGCGGTTCAGAATATAATAATTGCACCCAACCAATAAACTCAGGTCCGAATCCAAATTTAGCCAGGACCGCCCACAAATAGGGCCATTCAATTGTATCAAAGGCCATTGTAGCATCAAGAGAAGCGACAACAGCTTGTTCTCGCAGAGTATGAGCTCTGGCTATCACGCCATGTAGTCTCCTCAGATACAAAGCAGTATTTCTGTGGGGGATAAACCCTGATTGATCTGGATGAATCAATCCACTGATCACCTTTACCAGTCTATTTGAAAGGATCTTGGCCAATATTTTAGGCTCCGCATCTAATAATGAAATAGGTCTATACGAGGCACATCTATTTTTGGGCTTACCCTCCTTATGGATCACCACCACCGATGCAACTCTCTGTTCTCTGGGTAGGCATCCTCCCTCCCGGGCCTCAACAAAAATACCTTTTAGGTAATGAGCTAATCTATCCGGTCCGAGTTTGTATAGTTCAGTTGGGAGTCCATTAGGTCACAATGCTTTGCCTGAGTTCAACGACCAGACAGCCAGAGCTATTTTGTCAATGGTTAAGGGACTACCATAAATTCAAAATCCTCCTTATTCAAACAAGGAAGACTTATATCCCGAAGTAAGAGATGTGAGTCCTCCTCTGGCTGATCCAAAACCGACGCATAAATCGTTTGGAAATGCTGCCCGAAGCTGTCCACAACACTCTGCGGGTCTGTGAGCACCTCTCCTTCATCTGTAAGCAGCTCCGGGACCACGCACCCAGCCCGTTCTTTTTTGTCAAGCAATGCGATTAGTTTCCCTGCCTTATCTCCAAGATTGTATAATCTTCCCTTCTGATCCCTATCAAGAGTTCTGGCTCTATCAGTGACCAACGAGTTGTATTCATGCTGTTTTAGGCTCAAAAGATGTAGGCGAGCCCGTGTCACCCCCTTCCCCAACTCCTCCTCCAATCTACGAATCACGGACTCTGCCTCAACAATTTCTTTGTTCTTTTTCTTTTTAGTTCCGGCTATTAATGCCAAAGCATGGCCCCTGATAACCATTTGAATGCTTCCCAAAAGGACACCATAGAGGCTACCGATCCTTCGTTCTCTACAAAATAATTATCTATAGCCTTCACAAGGTCCCCACAGGTCTTGGGATTTCGGAAATACCATGGGTTAATAGGGGCAATTCTACCTGCTGAATAGGGTGTGATTAGAAACCTAAGCCAGAGTGGTGAGTGGTCAGAGATGCCCCTAGCTAAGTGAACCACCTCACAGATATAGGATACCTGATCCACTGGAACAAGACAATAATCTAACCGGGAGAGACTACTGTGCACCCCCGAGTGGAAGGTGTATCGCTTTCCATCTGGGTGAAATGCTCTCCAACCATCAACCAAGCCCATCGCGTCCATAAAATTAGGCAACCATCTTTGGGCAGGCCTTATATCTCGTGGGGGATATCTATCCAGTAATCCAGAGACTACAGCGTTGAAATCACCACCCATAATCAAAAATCCTCCCGGTAGCTCAAGCAGCAATTTCCCCAAATGAAAAAAGGTAGCAGATTGCAGACCCAAGGGGACATAAACCCATAAGAGGGTCAAAACCTGCCCCTCCCATCTACCTGAGATCCCAACATACCGTCCCCTATCATCTGCCCACGTGGAATCTATCAATAAGGGAAGTGTCTTCCGAATCAGGATACCCGTCCCTCTAGATCCAGACGTAAACCCCGCATGAGCAATCCATTCATATCCCATTCTGTGCATAGCCATGCATGAATTGCCAACTAAATGCGTTTCTTGAAGTAAGACAACATCTGGTGCATGGCGCCTCAAATATTGAAGGACTACGCTGCGTTTAATCTTGTCCCCCAAACCATTTACATTCCAACTTATAAAGCTCACTACTCCCCATCATCATAGGAAAAAGCAAAATGTTCATCCGGTGTTAGTTGCATACTAATCAAAATCAGTACACTGATGCCATCAACAGTACAACACATAACTGAAATGAGACCAAAGACTAATAGTGTGTCATACAATACTACAAAATACTCTTCAACCCTTCTCCCCCCACCCCCCACCCCTGCATTGCATCCCCAACTAGCAGTGTGCTTGTCGCCCCCAGCAATCAAATACTAATCTACAACTAAATAGAGGTACTAACCCGCCACCTCACCCCGCTCCCGACTCCATCCCCTCCGCCCCGCTTTCAGATCAATATATTCCGCACTTATGTGAGTGAGCACCGCGAATCAATGAAGAATTATTTACGTCCCTCTTCCACCCCCCCCTTCCCGGATCACACTCCGTTACAGTTGAGGCCTAATACATTCGTTATACATTATTCTTGATCTCCCATCCCTCCCCGGACCTGGCCCTCTCTTTCAGAGGCTATCACACTGTCTAACCAGTCTGTCACCACCAGGTCTTTCCGTTAAATTCAACTCGGAGCCAGGCCGGGAACATCATTGCATATTTTAGCCCCTTATCCCTCAGTCTTTTCTTCACAGAAAGGAAACTCTGCCGTTGTCTCTGAACCAACTGGGTAAAGTCTGGAAAAAAGGAAAGGGTCACATTCTCATACTGCAATGGGGGACCATTCCGTGCGGCCTGCAAAATCACATCTCTGTCTCGGAAATTCAGAACTCGTGCAATCATAGGGCGAGGGGGTGCCCCTGGTCTCGGCCTTCCTCCTGGGACTCTATGTGCACGCTCCACTGTGAACAAGTTAATAAGACCTTTAGGATTGAGATGATTAAGAACAAGAGTTTCGATAAACAGATCCGGTGTTTGGCCCTCTGATTTCTCAGTAATCCCAAGATTACGGATGTTATTGCGTCTGACTTTTCCTTCATACTCGTCTAGCTTACGATCCATGAGAGTTCTCGATTTCTTGAGGTCCTGCCCCTCTTGTTGCAACTGGCTTACATCATCCATTAGGCCGTTCATTTTGAGTTTAAGTGATTTGACTTTCTCATTAGTTTTTGAGAGGTCCGTGTGGATTAACCCCATCTCAATGGTGACGGTGTCTAATTTGGCGTCAAGAGCTTCCATCTTCTGGCCCAAGGACGCTTGCACCCCATTGATAGCTGCCATAAGATCCGCTAATGTAGTTTCAGCTGGATCCGTCGGTACCTCTTCTCTGATTAATGGCATCTTGTTGATCTCCCCCGGGGACCCCTTAGGGATAGTGTAGCGATCAAGTTTATTAACTTGGATTGTCTTGGACTCCTTGGAGGATCGCGATGAGGGCTTATCCGAATCCAGTCGTGCAGCCATGTTGCCACCTATCACGGGATCCAGTCAGAATGAAAATATAGCCAACACGGGGTCTTCCACTACTTCGTTTCCTTAACGTCCACCGATGACAATATTTAAGGTCGTCTCCACCTTTCACACGTTAGGTCACTTCAATTCCTACAGGCCAGACCTCTCCCCATAGAGTGAAAAGGTGCCCGAGCAACAACAGGAGTGTAAAGGGGGTATAACCTCCAGTAGGATAGCCAAATGAGGTGCCGCACCGAAGGACACAGACAGGGGACCAGGCTCTCCAGTATTCAATCCTCCCGTCCTACTCCGCTCAATTTGTACCAAGCATGCCTTCCAGTACCCCACGTTCCCCCAGAGCACACCTCCGCAACCAGTCCTTCAATGTCGCCCAGGCCAGCAGAGCAGTCACCGCAAGTCCCGCTCACATTGCAGCTGCAGCCATCCCACAGCGTTCCAGTGCAACAGCAAGTACCTGGTCCACGGCGGACGTCCGACGAATATTCCAGACAGCGCGCCGTCATTCCCTACCACTCCAAGCAGATGTCCCAATTACTTCAATCGAAGACCGTATCTAGCGAGCCTGCAGTGCTCTTGTCAGTTAATCAGCCCCCGATCTTAAACCACGGCCCGCTACCATCTCCCCCGGGGTCCCAGGGTTATATCGCAATCTTCACAGAAGCCCGATCTCAGCACTGATGAGCCCCCGCGGTACCATCCCAGACACATCGATCTCCATGGGGCAATTTAAGCAGCTTCAATTTAGCACCCGGAGGGGGGGGGCCTGGGATCACCTTCAAAGCCTTTATTCTTTGTCGTCCCGGCCCCTCCGCATTCCCCACCAGGCAGCAAACTCAGCAGGTGGCATACAGTGGTGTTGCAGTCCCTCTGCAATATCGGGCAAAGGGGGTTCCTCACCCGCGTTCCCCCACCATCTGCCGCGCAATCTCGGCAGAGGCAGCAGAGTGTAGTCCCAAAACGTCGCTGGTGCGCTCTCTGGGACGGGCGACAGTTCTGTTTTCTCAAAATATTACGCCGTATACCACCATCCGCAAGGCAGGGGGCGTCAGTTACAGCTGCTATGCCCAACTAGCAGATACGAACTTCGGGCCGGGACGGCACTTCTCGCAGCCCCGTTGTTGTTCACTTTGAAGCCGGCCTCCACCTTCACACAAGGTCCCGGCTTCCAGTCCGGACCAGGCCCCAATCTTCCGGGCGAGATATCTCCGAATTCCGGACTCGTAGGCGGATAGGGAGAGCAGGTAGAGGCGTCGCTCACCAGTACCGAGCAGATGGTGGCAATTTTCGACAGCATAGATTACAGGATACTTATGTTAGGAGCAGAGATCGGCAGAGCTGAGTCTTTACACGACCATCTTGGTCGCTGGCTTGGCTCCTCCCCGCAGAATGTATGGACATTCTTGAAGAAGCTCGCACACCTACCACAAGGCAAAGTTATGCGGCTAAATGGAAATTATTTGTTATATACTGTTAGTAATCAAACATCAACCCGCTTAATGCAAAAGTACAGACAATAGTTACTTGCTTATTGTATTTGCAGACCACGGGGTTGGTATACACTTCTATATGCTTACACTTTGCAGTCATTGCTGCTCATTTCCAAAATAGACAACACTTGTCATTATTTAAAATTGCTGTTATTCAAGCTTTTATGGAGGGACTTAAAATGAATAATTCCTCCCAGGCTTCCACCTGCACCAGCATGGAACTTGCACATTTTATTATTACGACTCATAGGTCCTCCTTTTGAACCACTCTACTCTTGTCAATTGCAATACTTATCATGGAAACTCACCTTTTTAATCGCATCATTTCACTTAGAAGGGTCAGTGAAATGCAGGCGTTAACCCCTGAAGAACCTTTTTTACAACTACATAGGGACAAGGTAGTTCTTAGAACAAATCCTAAGTTCCTCCCAAAGGTAGTTTACAATTTTCATATTAATCAATCCATTGACTTACCTATTATTGTCCTGCAACCAGCTTCCATTGCTGTAGGGGCATTACACACTTTAGATGTCAAAAGAGCCCTAATGCATTATATTGATAGAACTAAAACTTTCCCAAAAACAAAACAATTGTTTATTGCCTTCGCTTCTCCTCGCATGGGAAAGGCAATTTCAAAATCAGGCATTCCAAGATGGAAAGTTAAATGCATCCAAACTCTCTATGCAAAAGCTAAAAGGCTTTCATCTGTCCCCCTAAAGCTCATGCCACTAGAAAAAGAGGAGCTTCCATGGCTTTTTTAGGGGACATTCCTATTGCTGATATTTGCAAAGGAGCAACCTGGTCCACTCCACACACATTCACAAAACATTATTGTGTGGATGTCTTTGCACGCCAACAAGGCAATGTTGGACAGGCAGTCCTAAGAACTCTTATTTAAACAACTGCAACCCGACACAGGTTAACCACTGCCTAGGGAGAGCGACTGCTTTACAGTCTATGCAAAGCATGTGTATCTACAGCACACATTCCTTGAACAGATATTGTTACTTACACTGGTAGCATCTGTTCTTGGCATATAGTGCTGAAGATTCACATGCACTATCCTCCTCCCCGAAAACCCTGTGTAGGTTGCAGTTCCTATACTTTATATACTTACATCATGCTACTTTATGGACATCACATTGTTGATACATATCATTATTACATTCTCACCTTTCTACGGCAAAACAATCTGAAGATGGCGTTGATGACCATGCGCAGTACTACCAAGAGGAGTCACACAGCCTCGTGACTCCAAGAAAAGATCTTGGAACAATAACAACTTGTAATCATCCAAACCCAACATTAGATGGTGGACTTATGCAAAGCATGTGAATCTACAGCACTACATGCCAAAACCAGACAGGGTACGTAACATACAGGGTAAGTAACATAATCGTCCATCTACGCATGTGAGGGGCACCCTGATTGCCCTCCAGTAATCACATAGGCAGTATGTAATAGATTTGCAAGAGGGGGCATGCAGCCTGGGCCTCACAAATGGCGTGGGACTCTTGGCTGCCTAGCCCCATAAGAGCATCAGACGTCATGCCTAATGCTCTTTTGCAGCTGTGTAATAAAGTACATGCAAGTGCAGCAAGGCCCCTGACAGTGTCTTTAATTTGTCTCTACCCTGCCTACCGATGCTGGGAAAGGGAATTTACTTGCACTGCTCCTGGTACACTACCTACCTCTAACGATAGCGTTGCAAATATCATATACATCATGATTGGAACACCTTAATTCCTTTTTTTTAAACATTTTTTATTGATTTTTAAATATGCCAAATACAAAAAAAGAGACACAATATCAGAGTACAGCGTTCCCCCCCATCCTAGCCCACCTGTCTGACATGTTCCCATAATCAGAGCGGATTAATCCATTTACTACTTTAACTGTTACCATCATTTGGGGCTCAGAAAGACATAAAAGACAATAGTCACAAAGCAATCCTTTTGGCCTCAATACAGAAAGTGCATTGAGGGCAAAATTACAATTACTTAATTTTCAGATATACATTCATTAAGAGTAAAGTGACTTGTGAAAAAAGTGGAAAGTGCATAGTGCATATAGAACAGTTGCATAAGATTAACCTAGCTGGTTAGAACAATTTTCTAATCTCCAATTAAAATAGAATAACTATCACTTTAGTGGTTTGCCAGCACAGAAAGCAGGGAACCTTGCCCCCCCTCCTTAGGGTTGTTGAGGATCTGTCTGGTGAAGCCAGTGGGGGAGGGGTTCCCAGATAACCAAGCCTTTGTTTTTGGCCCAAATATCCTTCTTTGAATAGATAGCTTTTTCAAGGATGCATGTAGAATAGTCGAGCCAACCACTGTGAAAATACAGGGGGATTGGGACCTATCCAAGCAGATGTTATGCACAACCTATAAATTGCCATGGCAATACAAATTAGGCCCCCCCTCTTTGCCTATCTACCATTTCTTGTACACCCAATAAAATCATCATGGGAGTGAGTCGGATATCTTGAGATAAAACAGACCAGAGACAGCCTTGCATTTTAATTATCAAAGGCCCGACCTTCTCACAAGTAGCAAACATATGAACAGAATCTGCGCTGTATTCGGAGCAGCAAGGGCAATGAGTACCTCCACCAGTTCCCAACTTTGCTATTTTACTTGGTGTATAGTACAGGAAAACAGGTCTTATAAAATTGTGCCTGTAAATTAGCTGATAATAAATAGCTTTGAGCAAATTAGAGAGCTAGGCAGAAGACCCTATTGGTGATATCCAACTTCTGTTGCCATTTATCTGAAATACTGTTCAAGTCATCAGACATTAGGCTATTAAAAAGATCATAAATGGACCCAATTCGGGGAATGGTGGGCTCAAGTAATCTTTCAATAAGTTTGCATTGAGTACAGGACCCCTAGTTTATTAATGCCAGAATAGAACCACTTTTGAAAATAAGATCCCCCAAATTTACCTGGTAAATTATCATTGTTTCTTGTAGGAGTGTAGTAATTCAATCTGCCAATATCTAATAGCTTATGCATGGCAGTGAAGACCTTGAAGGTTCCCATAAGGGTCTTGAATCTAACCTTCTTATAATATCCGAATTCGAGCTGACGCTAAAAGCACCCCCAAGCATCAGACCTGAGTAAAAGTTCAAACGGTGACGGGAGTTCCGTTATCGATGCTGAACGTTGTCCTTGTATCAATACTGGGCATATCTGCAGGACCGTAGCCCAGTAATATAGTTTTAGGTTTGGGGACACCCAGCCTCCTCTTCCCCGAGGAAGGGATACAAATTTGAAAGATCTCCTTGGCTGCTAGTAAGCCCATATGAATTGGGAAAAAGATTATCAAATTTCAATAAAATTGTATTCGTAAATTTGAGAGGAATGGTTCTGAAAAAATATAAAATATTTGGGGAAAATATCATTTTGAGGACCTTGACCTGGCCCACCATTGACCAATGTAAGTTGTTAAGCTGATTCATTGCCCTCTTTGTCTCCAAAGCGAAGGGATTTATATTTTCACTGACTATTAAATCTGCTTCAGCCTGGATTTTCACCCCTAGGTACCTTGCCTTAGAGACAACTCTATTGTCCGTCCAGCTGATTTTGTTATTGACGATATTCGGGGTATTTCCCTTATTTAACGCATACCCAGAGACTTCCCCAAAGACCTTGGTTTCTCGTTCTTTAGCTGTTATAGCTTTATCAGGCTCCGGGGTCACAAAAGCTAAATCGTCCGCATATGCAATAACTTTTGTTTCAAAACTGTGTCGAGATATGACCGGGATTTCCAAATTGCTTAAGTCTTTTAATCCAAGGATCAATGTACATTGCAAAAACATTGGGGAGCAGGGACAACCCTGTAGGGTCCCGCGTGTGGTTGTAAGTTGCTCAGCCAGGAGACCCGATCGAATGCTTTTTCGACATCGAGAAGTATTAGCACCATCGACCCGATGGTGGTAGAAGCTACAGGGAACCTCCCTGTAGCCTGTGCCGCGTCAAACAGAGTAATGGTCCTCCAGATGTGGTCCGTAGTGCTTTTTTTAGGGATATACCCTTGTTGGCACTTGGGAGACGAGATTTTCGATTCTAATAGTGCCTGGAGGCGAGGATCTTGGAATAGATCTTACAATATCCATTGATAAGTGTAATAAGAGCCCATTTCCAATGGAGATTTTTTTTTTTTATGAACGATAATGATCTCAGCTGTCGACCATGATGGAGATGAGGTAGCGCCGTTGAAAATTTGGACCATAAGAGTATTACAAATATCCTTGATCTGGGAGGAGAAAACTTCATAAAATTCAACAGGTATGCAGTCAGTACCAGCCGCCTTGCTATCAGCTAGACTTGACATTGCCCCAGCAACTTCGGGAGGGAGGATGCACTAGTTGATCATGTTCCTCTGGACTGAGGCGTGATAACACAACCAAATCCAGCAAGTTATCAATCTCTTTCTATCTAGCCTCTTGTGAGCAAGTGTCCTCTTCAGTATACAATCCTTGATAAAATTCACGGAAATTTGTTTGAATTATATTTGGATCACTAGTGATCCCCCATACTGGGGCTCAAATAGAATGTATACCGTTGTTTGTAATGTGCTGCCTAGTTCTCAAGGTTAGCTAATGACCAATTTGCTCACTGCACTCATAGTTTTTTTCACGTGCAACGGCCCATTTTGCACACTTGTTTTGTTAAACTCACTTGGGACACCCCATCACCTTTTATGATTACAAATGTGTTTATAATGTTATGGAAATTTTGTACAAACTGTTAATTGCATAAATGATTCTGATTTGATGAATACATTCTCATTGTGTATATACAGCTTCCTTTTTTCGACATCTATATTAACCCCTTCGCTGTGGGGGTAATTTCCCCGCAGTGCTGGGGGGGGGGCGCACACAGCGCCCGCATGCTCATGACGAGCTCAGCTCGTCATGAGGCACGGCGCTCCTGTGCTCATGACGAGCTGAGCTCGTCACAGGTGCATCGGTTCCCGTGGAACGCTCAGCACAGCAGAGGAACTCTCTCCGCACCTGAGCGTTCCACGGCTCATGACGAGCTGAGCTCGTCATGAGCACCGGAGCACCGTGCCTCATGACGAGCTCAGCTCGTCTTGAGCATGGAAAAGGTTAATCACCCTGATTGCCATTGTGCGTTACTTGTATTAGAAATAGTTCTTATTTATCCACAGGAGCCATTGTTTCTTGTATAAAGCATCACCCAGGCTCCAAATGAGTAGGGTTCCCTTGTTTCCCTTCGCGGCCCATTTTGCGGCAGCTTTTTTGGCCGAGATTGTACCTATTTCTGCTCTTATTGCTGCAATTTCCAGTTGCATTGGCTCAATCTCTCCCCCAACTAAACGGCGCCAATATGATTTTCCTCTGCCTTCGCTAATTTTTCCTGGAGCTCTAGTATCTGCAATTTCTCTTGTTTGTTCTTCCTAAGAGAGAACTGTAATGTCTCTCCTCAAATACACGCTTTCAAAGTGTCCCAGACAACGATAACCGGAGCGGAGCCAACATTCCTTTCGAGGAAGTCTTGAATCCAAATCTTCATGTGATTCTGATAGTCTGAATTGAACAATAACGCCCTCTCAAAGCTCCAGGGCTGAGCTTCCCTGCCTAAAGCGGAGCCCCAATACTTAAAATAAAGGGGTTATGGTCTGAAAAAAGATGTGGGGAATCTCAATGCTACAATCCCGTATTAGAGAAGGTGAAACGAAAAAATAATCAAGTCTTGCAAATGAATGATGAGGTGCGGAAAAAAAGTATATCCAGGTTGATTCTGTTTTAAGCGGAACCAGACATCAACAAGCCCATGCGTATATAAGAGGTTCTTCAAGGCCTGTAAAACCTTTGGTGTCCTACCAGTATACCGCAATTGGGTGTCTATCCCACAATTACTGGGTAAGTTAACAATAAGGTCTCTGCATATTATAATGGGGAGAAGCCAGTGGGCTAGCTCACCGGAAAACCAATCAATTACTCTGGGATTGTCAGCTATACACCCATATATTGAACACAGGGTAGAGGATTTGGATGATAGTTGACATTCTGTTACAACCCATCTCCATATGATCAGATTTAGTTTGGGTGGATTGGAGTGAGCGATTGAGCTGGGTCAAAATAGTTACTCCTTTCGTGCGCGCTTCATGAGCTGTCCCTCCAATTAAAGTAATTCCCATGATTTTTAAAAGATGTGTTTGTGATCCCTCAATGTGTGTCTTCTGGAGGCAGACAACTTCGGCTCCCAGTAAGCAAGCCAATGAGGAAAAAGTGTACATGAATTAGTGAGAGCCTTCCTTTTGGTCGTCACTGAATTATAATTATTATTTTCTCATGGCCTTTGCATTCACAGAATGGAGTTAATTTAGTGAATTTGTTTGGAAGTATTTGTGAATGAATGGCCACTGAAACTGTGTCAACCGTATATTGTAAAACTTTTTTTTTAGTTTTGTTATTTTGATGTATGTTTCCAGGAGATGGGACATTTAGAACCTTGTCTTAAAACACGCTTAGTGCGCACCTGATTAACTCTTAAAAGGCAATGTTGTAACTTCCTGAGAGTGACTGAACATTTGCTGCAGCCTGTTTGAGTTAAATTATTTTAGTCATGGTGCTTGCATGATTCATTATTTTACCACACAGGTAAATGTTCTCCTATGATTTTTGATTCAGAAGCATGGTGCCTGCTCCTAAGTTCCTCCTTTAATTTGTATAGGGTACTCTCTCTTTATTAACTGCATTATATTGACTACATGTCACACCATGAAATGACATGAATATTGAGTCCAAAATTATCACCACCAGACATTTGATAAATATGAAAAATGTTCATATCCAAAATAAAGATTACAAAAATATTGTAAATCTAAAGAAAATACATTGGACAATAATTTTGATATAAAAAAAGCATACAAAAATATTCCCCCAAAAATGAACTCCATATAAATTAAATTACGTAGGTTTTATGTTCTAAAAATTATTTGGAAAAATTAAAAAGTGTTAAACATAATGAAAATATATAAAACAAACTGCTTTTAAATAGAATGAAGGTGATATATTTATATAATACTTGTTATTAGAAATGTATATATCTATATAGATACAGTTTTGCACTATTATGAATATGTGTATTTATTTAAAATAATATTAATTGTAAAGTAAAATTATAAATGATAATATTTATACATTCATTAAAATATTAGAAAGGATCAGAGTTATTTGTGGAAAGTGCGACAAAAGGGTTCAGAGTTACCCACTTTCTCAAACATTGGGAAAGTATATGATTAAGGTGAGTCAGATTTGCTACTCTAACACTTCTCCCACAGACGTTAGGGAACATGCATAAATAAAGAGGGTCAATATTATTATTCAATCTCCAGTCCCTCAAACAGTGCATAAATAAAGGGGGAGTACTATTATACCTCCATTCACACAGACATTGGGAGGAAAAGCATAAATAAGGTGGCTCAAATTTGCTATCATAATTCCAGTCTGTCAAAGATTAGTAAAATGCATAAACAAAGGGGGTCTGATTTACTATTCAAAATACAGTCTCCAGGTAAATGCCTAAATAAGGTGGGACCAATGTACTAGTTTACGCCAATTTCACAAATATTGGAGAAAGGGCCAACATTTCTTGGTTGTGAATTTTACAATTCTACCCCCATCAAAATGAAAAAATATATAAAAATCTGAAAATAAAACTCCACACAAATGTATTTAATGTAACCTAACATTTAAACAATACCGTTCAAATACCCAAAATACATTTTTAACCCCATATTATAAACATAAAATGTATACAGGCAAAAATGTGTACTCCATATAGATGAATTCACATTTTGCTATTCACAAGTAATCTAAGGAAAAATAATCAAAAAGGAAAAAACATTTATAAAAGAGTATAACTAATTAATAATTCAAATACTACCCACCCAAAGAAACACCACAAAAAAGTAAGACTATTTTTCCTAATTAAAAACAAATGCCATAAGTATAACCCAAAGAATTTAATTAAAATAAAACAATTTACTCAACTGAAATTAACTCTGAAAGGTTTTACCATCAAAATGACATCATTACCTTTTATTTTTTTTAAACACATTAAATTCTATATTTTGTTTACTAAATTTAATTAAAACATTGTACCCACTCAAACTCCCAACACGTCCCCACAACCCATCATAACATAAAAAAACAAAGAAATTAAAATAACAATAGAACACATAACAAAAAATTCTTTTAATACAATGTTAGTAAAGAAACATGTTACAATAATAAAGATACTTCTGTTGAATACCACAATATTTTATTAAGTGATATCTTTAACATTCATGCAATTAAAAAATACAGAAAAATTATATACTTGCCTTCAGTATTATGTCCCACAATATGTTTGTATCACTTCATTTTTAAATCAGTTGTATTGATAAATAATAATAATAAAAACTCGAAATTCAGTTGCCATGCCCCCTATGCCACTAATAATGGCTAAACATCCAATGGTTTCATCCAGAGACATGGGTATGTATGAGACAGTACTGCTGTCATTTTTTTTAATTAATGCAATAGTGTCCAGTCCAAACTTTTTAAGCATCAGCATTTTTTTTTGCAGCAATCTGTAGTGATTGTGTATAATGGGGAAACCAGAATTACAAGCCCCATAATACAGTTGAAGGAAATGTCTGAATGAAATTTCGGGCTGACTGAATGTGCTACTAGTGTGATGGCAAATTAGCATACTTCTGATGTTGCTGTATAACTCGTATTTAAAATGTATTGTAAAGAAAATGTACTGAAATAAGTTCCTACATTTGTATAATTCTGGCACATAACTAATAGCCACGATTATCGGAGCCAAAGTCACAAGCTGCATACCTAGGCTATGACTTTTGGAATGTTTCCACAGAAACTGAAGATCAAACACAGTGACCGAATATGTTTTCCTGAAGCTGAGCTGCACTTGGTGTGCTCCTCCTTGAACAGCTGTAATTCAAGGAGCAAACTCTTTGGGGCTCCATGAACTCTTTGTTATTCTAATTATTGAATTGTAGTCATTGAAATGTCTGCCTAATGTTTTCACATAACGTCTGAGGCCATCATTATGATTTGCCTGTACCCTTCTATGGGTGTGGGAACACGTTTATCTGGCTTGTTGAGATTATGAGTAACTCAGAAAACTCTCTTCAGCTACTCTCTATGTGTAAATCTGTCAGGGAATGAGGAATATCAAAGAGATCTGACATGTTAAACACAATTTCCCAGTAATTCCCCCTTATCAAAATGGCCCTTGAGAGTACAAACTGTAATAGACTAGTTTCTCGAACCTTTGTGGATAGCAACTGGTATTGGTATTCTTGGATGCTGGACTTACGGAACCCATTAGTTAGTAATGAGAACTTGTGTGTCCTAATTTGTATCACTGCTTCATCACCTAAAGTTTCATAAAATTAGTTATCTTTATTTCACAATAGCTAAAAGCCAGACTTGTAGACCAGACATCTCCATGTGGCTGTCTGTTGGTGCTAGGGATTCATAGAACTCAGAGAATCATTACACAGCATAGTCAAATGTCTCCGCTGCCATTTTGCATATGTGCCCTGTTAGGTACATCAACGGTTTGTGTTTTGCACGCTCGGACACTGTCAACGCTTAAAAAAGAAGTGGTATGACTCCAAGAGGCACAAGGTCTTCTTTCTTATCTACAAAGATATGTGACAAGTAGGTGTCTTCCTAAGTATTTCATACCGCTTGTGTAAGGTTTTTCCCATTTTAAGCGAGAGCTAAAATATCAAACAAAAACAGTGGATTTTTCTTTATCAAGGCCACGCAGTAATGTTGATAAACCCTCTACAGACTTTATTGCTGAAGAAAATCCATTCCATGTGGAAACCTAAACTATTCCTTCATCAGAAATGTACAAACTTAGGAGTCTGAGATTTTAATATTTCTCCTATGGCCTCATATTTGTGTATTGATCATTAGGGACTATTTAATTACGTTGTTTTACTCTCTTATATTTGCTAAAGGGTGTATGGCATGGTATCCCTGTTTCCAACAATGCTTTGATTGATTATAACACCGAAGGAAAAGGGATGAGAGGGGGCAAAGCTCATTTCCCATATTCTCATGTGTTTCAGTTCACTGTAGATATTGAACAAAATGTCCCTAAAATGTGAGAGGGTTAGGTCAAATTAGGAACAGTCTGTAAGCAAGGACATAATAGCAGTGCTTAATCTGGAAAAAAGGAAGTGCCAGGACCCTTCTCTGCAAGCCACTGCCATGCACACAATCCATTGTACCTGATGGCGCTGCCAATGACAGTACCAACGCAACTACTAGCCATCGCACTCTTACAAGTGTGACAGTTGAATCTATTCCAAGCCACCCAACGCTATAAGATTGGTGTGGAACAGTATGAATTGTCATTTTTTATGTATGATGAATTATTGTTATGCTCTTCTCAAAATTAGACAGACAACGCCACCATATGGTAGACCTCCATTAGTGCCGATGCCAAGCACTGGAAACCACTGGCTCAAATTAAGCACTGCATAAACTAGCACTAAACCCCTAAACTGCTGCTCTTTCCATAGGACTACCTCATTCACAGGATGAAAAACACATGCTCTACAATCTAAGGTGCAGCCTATTCCTCTTAGGAGGAAGGGAAACTTCACTGAGGAGAAGACAAACCTTGTAGTTAACTTTATTTCTGACCAGTACAGGGAACTACATGGCCTTCCTTCATACAACTTTGGTGGCTTTCTACTGATGGGAGAGAGATTGGAGAGAGAAAGTCTTGCCTTTTAAATCCCTTCCTGCTTGCAGTATGAGGTGTGTTGAATGTATGTGAAGCCTTATTTCAAATGTGTATTACTATTACTTACTTCTATATAATGTTTTTTTTAAATTTATTTTTGAGGAATATTTAGGTTTTAATTGAAAACATTTAATTAAAAAATATATATATTTTCTCTCATCCATTTCAATAACAATAATAATAAATAGAATGTATTTAAATAAAACAAATGCATTTAAAATGAAGAAAAATTGTAAATATTGTTATCCTTGACATGTTAAAAAAAAAAAGTTCGAATGTAACTTTTAGATACATTATTTTAGAATATTTTGTGTGTGGTGTTAGATTTATTTCCTGCCTCCAATAATTACTGTGAGAGTGTGTTGTAGTGCCAGTAATTGGCTATGTGTAGTGTTTACTTACTCCACAGCTTGGCTGGAATAGAATGGAGCCCCTTTTGTCACTCGTACTACTGTAGTAGATGTTGGTGTCACTTCTGTGATTTGGGAAAGTCTTAAACATTTGTCGTTTTTTTTTAGGTGAACACGCTCCTTAGGTTTTCTTACACATCTTCCGTTTAGTAATAAATACTCTTCATTTGCTAGTCATTACCCTTTGCTCCTCTCACATTTGCTGCTAAAACGGGGTCCTCTGTGTGTGGAAATCCTTATATTTGTGTCAGGGAGCTCCACACATGGCAGAGGAAGACCTTTTGAGTTTAGGTTGGTGAATTTCTTTAGTGATTATAGTTAGAACCAGGCTTCCATAGGAAAAGCATTTTTTTAATTGGCTATAATTTAGGCATTGTTTGACCAATCTTTTCCCAAAAAAGTGTCAAGGTAGGTTCTGTGTGTCATGAAAAGGCTGGGGGTGATCTGTGTATTGGGGTGCGAGAAATTGGGGTGTGAAATAAGGGTGCATTTGTAATGTTAATTCCCATAGTAACCTTTAGCTACCGCCTGAACTGCTGAAAGGACTTACAGAAAATTTAGCAGGGAGGTAGATGTTGGTTCAAGAAAGTGCCTTTTGCTTATTTGGTGTAAATCTGTTCAGCAGTTGTTGAGAATTTGAAGTGGAAAATTATAGATATATCTCTGGCTGCGAAGCGTTCACGCACAATGACGAGCTCGTGCAGGGAAATGCTCGGCGCTGATTGGCTGCCAACACTTCACCCAGGAAGTGTTGGCATCCATCTTGGGACTCAGCTTCACCGAATCCCCCCAAAATAAGTGAAAATAAAAAAGGGGGCAGGCTAGGAATACCCTGACCCCCAAGCCATGGTCTTTGGGTCCAGCTGGGACCTCAAAACAGCCTAAAATCATATTGAAAAAAAAATGCAGCAAAATTACGATATAATAAAAAAGCATGTAAGGGCTCCTGCGCTTGCTTTTAAATAACCCCTGGGTGGGCCAGGTCCCAGGGGCATGTAATAAATATAGGAGGGGGCACACAGGGCCCCTCTCCTAAGTCTTATTAAAGCCCTGGGCACCACCACCTCGCCGGGGCACTTTTAATTATTAATGCGGGCTGGTCTGAAATGTTCAGTAAAACATGTACTTCCAACAGCAGCCGCCTTTCAGTTGATTTCCTAGTGTTCGACTTAGTGTTGCCAGATTTCTATACACATCCAAAATCATCCCAAAGTTATATCTCTCAAATAACACAACAAATAGCCTTTAGGAACAATTTAAGCATATTCGAATTACTATTCAGTAGGCCTATAGTGAGAGGAGGTTCACCTGTGCACCTCCACTATCCTGTCCATACTCAATTAATTTCTACTCATTTTAACGATCAGTCCCCAATGTGACATTTAAACTGGTACCTCCGTCACACAAATCCAAACGCAAATCTTGCACTGATGAATGAACTCTACGAGAGCAAACTATAATCTACCTTAACGAGGTCTAACAGTCTGAACGTCAAAGCCTTTCAGCAATGTGGTTCCAAAAACGTTACATTAAAAATCTAGAATCTTTTTGCAAATTATGTGGCAGCCATTTAAAATTGTGCATAATATATATTTTAAAATTTCGGCAGCCTTTTGTACACTGGGTGCAACAACTTTTTTACTCTGATGATTTACATATTCATAGTGCTTACCGACTAGGACCTCATATCACTATAAATTCACGTCAACCAACAAAGATTCAAATCAGTGACCCTCTGTAGCACACAAAGATATCTGACAGTATCACATTAACAAAGTGAGCTTTCCTACCAGAACAGCGCATTTCCCCCAGATTAGTTTAACTTGCATATATTTTTCATTTTAGGCATGTGGATTATATTTTAAATGCAGTTAAATGTAGTTAAATCTAGGTGAAGGGGCAACAAAGTTAAATTGAGATTATTTATTCTCTGTATCCATGTGTCTGAACTCCCCCACACTCACGGACCCTGCCCTCTTTATCCTCTCTATCATTTCTATAATTTATTTGAATGCATTTCGATTTCTTCCTGGCCACCCACCATTGCTCATCAGTCTTTCCACACTGAACTCCTATGTCTTGGTCTCATCTCGCCCAGATGGGCATACAGAACTGGCTATGCGCCATGCCTGACTACACTTGCGCAGTGCTGCTTCCATGTTTCTGATGCGAGAGAAGAGGCGGGAGAACTTCCTTCAAGCTACATCCTAGTTCAGAACAGAGAGAAAGGGAGAGGCTGCTCCAAGTAATGGAGTAGTGATCTTGACCCTCACACACTAATTCTGCCTCATCCTAATGGTGAAGGCAATGATTTTTTTCAGAGGAATGGGTCTGAAGTATGAAACCACAGAAACACCACCCAAGGCAGGCTACCACGAGGTTATTGAGAACGGGGGAACTGCAAAGCCAGGTCTGCATGCACCGTATGGTCACTGCCACGTGGGCTAGTGAATGTTGGCAAAAGGGTTCAGGGAAGAGCATGAGGCAGTCAACAGTGTGTTTGCAAGATAGGACAATGAGCAGGCCTCTAGGGGGCATTAGGAGTGCTAACGTGTTAGAGAGGAGGAAGGCAGTGGCCATATATTAAAGTATCAGTGATGGACTGGTTCGTTTGGCTCCTTCGACTCTAGCGGGGGAGCTATACCCCACATTAGGCTTGACCCTTTCAACCACTGGGTCTCTCTCTCCTGGGATTTCCACCTTCACCTCTTTGTTCCTCCCATACTGCCAGGGTCACCACAAGCAAGGAGGGTGCGTGGGACTTGAGGAGTCAAAGGGTTGCCAGGGTGAAGGGCACCAAAGACATGGAAAAGCCAGCCAGGGTTTGAAAATGGAGGAAAAGTGGGCACCCAGTGCACCAAAGGGACAGTGGTGCTCACAGCAGAGGCAGCTAAAATTAATAAGGCTGAGGATTGTGCTGGCTTACACATGCCTTGGGCCAGTACTTGGCATTTGCCGGCTCCCAGTCTCCCTCGAAAGGCAGCCAAATCCGCCTGACAGCAGGAGTTCACAGAGGTGTTGAACTCCCTCAGCTGTTCTCCCTGGCATCCGTAAATGAACAAATGGCTGCAGCAACTTCTCTAGTGCCATGGCTCAGAGGCTTCCAACACCACCAATATTTACCAAGACTCTGTGCCAGGTGAAGGAGCATATACTGAAGGAAGCGAGGTACAAGGTCTCCAGGAAGGGAACAAGGACTGAGGGTACAAGTATGGTGAAGAGAGAGGTGTAGGGAACAAAGCCTTGAAGAGGGGCGTACTTTGTGAAGCTGTGCATGAGATCCAGGAGACAGACCGGGACTGGGGGTGGAGCACAGGCTGCCATAAGTGCACAGCTGCACAGCTAGTGAACGATGTGGGGGTCTGTGAAGGGCCCTGGGATAGTCTGGTACATAAAGGAGGTCTGTGACAGGTTCCAGAAGTAACCTTGGTGAGAAAAGACATATGAGCTGCCCTCCTTGCGCGCTATAGTGCTCCATCTAGAACTCCTTTTCAGAGACCGATGCCTTTCATATGGGACCATGCTCTGCCTAATAACTTTCAATTTAACATATCGGTTGGTGTATAAAGTACTTTGAGCTGCTCAATCACACACACAAAATCTGCATTATCTTTTCCTTCCCACGCTTTCACATTTGAACATCTCTGTACTAGCTCTGCAAAGAGGTCATAAATGTAATCAACACGTTGTTCGAACGCATTTATAACACAGCGACAGCCTTTAGTTTTGCAGTACACACTCAACAAGAATGGCATTTTGTATGAAAAGAAACTACAAAATTGTCTGGGTAAATTATAAATGACTTTTAAATATCTATTGCTCTGCAGATGAAGCATTTTGAAAAACATAGTTTTTGTCCTCAACTTCAACACAGTCAATCGTGTCCTATCACAACACTCCATCCATACTCTGAACTCACTCACACACTTGGAAGTTTCCAATATGTCATACAAGACTGGCATGTTGCATGAAAAAGAAAACTACAAAACTACGTCTGGAAAATTGCAATTGGCACTTAAATAACCATCTTCCCAATGAACAGCATCCATTTTAGGACATCCTCACCCCTAGTTCTCATCCATTATACCTACTTCTCTTCATTCATACCTACTTCTCACCCATCATCCCTACTTCTCACCCATTCCCTACTTCTT
Source organism: Lissotriton helveticus (assembly GCF_964261635.1). NCBI lineage: Eukaryota > Metazoa > Chordata > Amphibia > Caudata > Salamandridae > Lissotriton > Lissotriton helveticus. Next base: position 445,072,195 of record NC_136072.1, on the reverse strand, counting down.
AAATCACCCCTACTTCTCGTACCACATGCCTGCTTTTCATTCCTACTTCTTATCCATCATCCATACTTCTCCGCCATCCCTACTTGTCATCCATGCTTCTGATCCTTACTTCTCATCGATCATCCCTACTTCTCATCCATCATTCCTGCTTCACATCCATATTCTCATAAATGATCCCTACTTCTCCTCCATTATCCCAGCTTCTCCTCCATCATCCCTTCTTCTCATCTCTCGTCCCTATTTCTCATTCATCATACTTGCTTAACCATACTCCCTACTTTGTACCCCTGCTTCTCATCCCTACTTCTCATCCATGATGCCTACTTCTTATCGCTGCTTCTCATCGCTACTTCTCAATCCATCATTCTTACTTCTCATCCCTACTTCTCATCCATCATCCCTACTTCTCATCCATCATCCCTACTTCTTATTGCTGCTTCTCATCCCTACTTCTCATCCATCATCCTTACTTCTCATCCCTACTTCTCATCCATCATCCCTACTTCTCATCCATCATCCCTACTTCTTATTGCTGCTTCTCATCCCTACTTCTCATCAATCATCCTTACTTCTCATCCCTGCTTCTCAGCTACCATGCCTACTTCTCAGCCATCATTTCTGCTTCTCATCCATCATCCCTGCTTTTCATTCATCATCCCCGCTTCTCATCCATCATCCTTACTCCTCATCCATCATCCCTACTTCTCATCTCTCATCCCTGCTTCTATTTCTCATTCCTCATACTTGCTTCTCCATACTCCCAACTTTGCACCCCTGCTTCTCATCCCAACTTCTGATGCATGATGCCTACTTCTTATCGCTGCTTCTCATCGCTACTTCTCATCCATCATTCTTACTTCTCATCCCTAATTCTCATCCATCATCCCTACTTCTCAACCATCATCCCTACTTCTTATCGCTGCTTCTCAACCCTACTTCTCATCAATCATCCTTACTTCTCATCCCTGCTTCTCAGCTACTATGCCTACTTCTCAGCCATCATTTCTGCTTCTCATCCATCATCCCTACTTTTCATTCATCATCCCCACTTCTCATCCATCATCCTTACTCCTCATCCATCATCCGTACTTCTCATCTCTCATCCCTGCTTCTCTTCCCTGCATCTCATCCATCATCCCTACTTCTCATCCGTACTTCTCATCATTCATCCCTACTTATTTAACATCACTCCTACTTCTCATGCCTCATCCTTGCTTCTCATCCCTCCTTCTCATCCTTCATTCGTACTTATTATCAAACATACCTACTTCTCCGTGTTCCTGCCTCTAATCACTACTTCTTATCCATCATCCCTGATTATCATCTCTATTCTCATAAATCATCCCTACTCCTCTTCCATCATCCCTACTTCTCATCCATCGTCTCTACTTCTCATCTCTCATCCCTATTTCTCATCCGTCATACCTGCTTCTTATCCATCATCCCTGCTTCTCATCTATCATCCCTACTCCTCATCTGTCATCCCTACTTCTCATTCATCATCCCTAGTTCTCACCCATCATCCCTACTTCTCATCCCTACTCCTCATCTATTATCCCTACTTCTCATTTTAACACACTTTCAGTGTTGTGAAACACACCTTCACACTGATTGTTTGGCAACAGCCAATCAGATTTAAGAGAGAGGGCTGCATTGTATTGGTCTATCCACTGAAAAAAACAGCCTATCAGGATTACCAGGACACTTTTGCAGGGATCCTGTGCCATTCTCGTCTTGCACCAGATCATTTAGTATCAGTACCCTGTACCAAGGCTTACTGTCCTTCCAACTTTTATCCTACAGTCTCTACCCTATCTTAAAAGCTATAGTGACCATTGCTTTGTCAACTGGTTGCCTGGGGTCTGCAGAACTCTGACCATTACCCTAAAGGATTTGTTCTTTGTCCTAATGTTGCTCAAATATGTCCCATGATTGCATCTCTTAGGTCACAGAGGCTCATCAAGGTCAGTTAAGCAGTGATCAACTTGTGCAAAATAATTCCAGTCTGGACTTGCATATTTCCAGTTACCTTCCTTTTCCCTCTTGGACCTCTTGAGTCCTGACAAATCTGAGTCAGTGCTACTGCTTTCTGACTATTCTTGGTTCTCTTGTTCTTCTGTCTCACTGACTTCAGTAATGAGCTTTGGTCTTGTAGTCTTGGGTAGCAGTCTTTTTTGTCTAAGTCTGTTTCTTTGGCCACCTGTCTTTGGACTGTGCTCTTTCCCTAGAGGTACTGGTTGTCTCGAATTCACGAGCAACTGGATCGCCTTCAAATGCAGAATCCTCTGTCACAGTCTCTCCAGCTCCTCTCTCCAGCTCCTCTCTCCAACTCTAATGGTGTGGCAATATTCAAGCACCAAGTCGTTCGCAATGTTCACAAGGGCAGTCGCTGGAAGTGAAGGGATTCTCTTGGCTCTCCCCATCAGAACTTCATGGGGGATAGTCCAGTTCTCCTACACAGTGCACTTTGTGTGCTCACAAGTACCGAAGGAAGAGTGTCTGGCCAGTTGAGAGATGTGGAGGAAGACGGTTTGGCCAACATTGCTTTCATTGTCCTGTTAACCCTCTCTGCTACTGCTAACGCTGGCAGTCTGTAGCTACAATCACATCTTGTTTCAATCCCTAGGATAAGGCATAGCAACTGCATCACTTTATTCTTGAAGTGACCCCCTTGATCTGATTCAAGATGAACTGCCATGCCGACTAGGGGGAACAATCCCCTCATGACCTTCTTGGCAAGTGTCAAACTATTGCATCTCCTGGGGGGATACACTTTGACACAACACGGAAAAAGGAAAACAGCAGCCATTATGTACCTTAACTGGTTGCATCAGGGCAGCTCTAGGAAATAGATCTGGAGACAATTGAAAGGGCTGTCAGACTTTTCTATGTAACTCATGATCTCCACAGCATTTTTCTCTACATTCTGCTTTCAACGTATCAGACAACTCTAGCACAGATTCTCAGCCGGATTTCGTAAATGGGGGTGAACCAGTATCGTTTAAAGGTTGAGACCATGCCATCCAGACTTACATGGGTTGGGTTATGTGGAGTATGGAACTCCCTTACCTTAGAGATTAAAATAGTAACTCCCTGATGTTGTTCAGAAGTCTGCTGAAAACCTGGCTGTTTAAAAAACTAATAAGTTCATATAAAATCAAATCAGTTGGAATTTTGGCTTCTAGGTTATTTCAGCGCCAAGACGCCCTTGAGCATACGCCGCGCTCTACAAAATGTAAAATCAAATCAAATCAAATCCTATGTCCCACCATGGTGCGCAACATGGAATCAGGTCAGACAGGGTTACCTTCCCTTGATACCTAATTGTCACTAGTATCCTTCGTGAATCCTGCCTTTTCCTATTTTTCACTCTTTATCAGTGGAGTTTCATGTTGCAATTCCCTCAATGTATTGACTGTTAGCACTGTTCAAAAGCATATTTGTGACAGTCTCTCCCTGTTTGCATGCCACGCCGAAGTGGAATTCTGGTCTCCAGAGTGCAATAGTAGGCCATTCATCCGCATATCGGTTCCCTCAGGCAACAAAGACCTCACCCCTATTGTGTGCAGTACATTTCACCACGGTAATCTGATGAGGCAAATGCAATGAATTCAGCAGATTCAGAATGTACAAACCTTTGGGGATATGCGAGCCAGATTAAGTTAGGAAACCTCTCTGTGACCACAGTTGGCCAAAAGCATTCACAACCCTAAATCCGTACTGGTTGGTGACTCTCTATTGTTCAAAGATACAACAGGCTCTTGTAGGAGCCATTAGTTCAGCTGCTCAACGGTCGTGTTCATGACAGAACAGCATAAAATATTTGGTTTAATCTGGCATTCCAAGAGCGGGTGCACTGCAGAGTAAATTTTTGAGCTCCTGGAAGGCTAACATGCTCTCTTCATCCTTTGGTACCAGTTTATTGACATAGATCTGCGTAAGCCACTGTAGGGGTTTGGCCACAAGGAAAATATTGGGAATCCATTGTTGGCATTAGCCAACTGTGCCCCAAAACATGCATACCTCTCTTCGCGTGGTCCGGAATTTCATTTTAAGGACAATCTCAATGCACTCAAGAGACACCCTCCTGGCTCCCTTTTCAATCTGATGTTCCAAGTATGTTACCTCTTTTAGGCATTATTGCAATTTTGCAGGGAATAGCTTATGCCCATTCTGAGCAAGGTGGTTGAGCAGGGCTATAGTGTCCTGTCTGAAAGACTTTTTTTTGTCATTGATGCCATGAGCAAGCCATCGATGTACTGTAGTAGAGTTGATCTGTCTGGTAGCTGTAGAGTCTCTAGATCTTTTTCAAAACCTGGTTAAAATATGAGGGGCTCTCCGCATACCTTTGAGGAACGTGACACAGCACAAGAGTTTTCTCTTGAAAACGCAACACAAAGTGGTATTGACTCTCTTTGTGGCAGGAATGTGCCTGATACAATTCAATGATCGTGTGTAAACCAATCAGCGTTTTGAGGAATCAGGATCACTGCTGGGTTTGGTACTGCAGTATAGCCTGGAACAACAATTTTGTTTATTTTTCGTAGATCCTGGACAATCCTCCAATTCTTATTTGATTTTTGCAAGGCCATGATCAGGGGGTTGCATGGACTCTCAATAACCTTCTTCAAAATGTCCTTTTCTAGCATGCTTTCAACGATTAGCACGATACAAGCTATGGCATCAGGTGTCAGTTTGTAAGGGCACATCTGAGGAAAGCCTGGATTGGTGAAAGGGTGATTTTAATGGAGTCATTAAGGTTGTTTCTAAATTCTGAAGTTTTTGAATCTTGTTTGCACTGGTTTCTGTAAGTAAAAAAAGAGAAATCACCTTAGTTTTTTCCAGATCACCTCATAGCTTTCACCATCAGCCTCCTCTACTGTGCACAGATCAGAGACTGTCTGGGGAACCAAAACAAGCCCTATCTAAAATGCTCAAACAGCCACCTCTCCCTTCGCCTCCTCACACTCTGGGCACGATTTACAAAGGTAAACGGAGTCAAAAGTCTAACTTTACAACTTCGGGATTCACAAACAGCATTTACGAGTAGTAAAGTTAGACTTTTGGCTCAGATAAACTTTTTGGTCTTAAGTTTAACTGAGAGACCTTGGGTGGGAGACATTGTTTACAGTGAATGCGCTACAACGCATTCCATTACAACATGGTTGTTACAAGGCAAGCCATTACATCGCAAGTCGTTACAATGACTTGCTGTAGGGGGCAGAAGGTGATGGATTGACAATCCAACACCTTCCCTGCTGTTGCACAAACTGGAGTAGGTATAGTAAATTATGCTATTTCTAAGTCCAGCGCGCCCCCTACAGCAAGTTGTTGTAACCACTTGCGATGTAATGGTTCATGTTTTAACAACCCCGTCGTTGTAACACCCATGTTCTACTGGAAAGCGGTGTAGCGCATTCGTTGCAAAGAGATTTATTCCCTTGGGTAAAGTGACAGAGGCACCAGAAGGACCCTGGGCTTTCAAAACTGGACTCCAAGGGCTCCAGCTCACCAGGGAAATGCCTGGTAGAATAAAAGGCAAGTTCGGCATTATGAAATCAATATGTGAGGCAACAATATGATCAGTGACTGGTCCTCCTGGGACTAATAGGGTTGGTAGTAGCTGTGATGAGAAATAATTGGAATATGTAAATCGCAGGAGAACATTGTTTTGAGTTGGATGGGGCTCAGCGGAAGTTCAAATTCACCAGTTGTAGTTCAGCAAGTGAAGTATAACTTGCACCTTGATCATGTACTGCTTATGACCTCACATAGTACATCACACGTCATGTTCAGTGACATAATTGATGACATCACTGATGTCATCCAATGAATGTTATAGTTTGCTATACGTTTATATTTAGCAAACTACATCTTGACCAAATTTCCCATAGCCTCTGTAATTCTAATGAATGTAAGCTTTTAAAACATGCTTGGCTTTGTAATTTGTCTAGGGTGCCTGAAGGGACTGAGCTCTCCCTGAATAGTTGTGCACATGGTGAACACTGTGTGCTGCAATAACTTTCCAACCCATGTCTGGCTAATTGCCCACAAAAGGTTGGTTGATTGTGAAGGGTTCTATACAGGGCAAAGCCTTTGTGTAGTAGGGGCTTGGCCATCTATTTTGGCTTAGATGTCTGGAGTGAGAATCCACTGCTTTAAACAGGCAGGTAATCTCAGGTGCTTCTTGGTGTTGGTTGAATACTTTTAATTGGAGAGTACCAAACTTCTCAGTTGTAAACAAGTATTCCGTGATAGTGAGTATATGCACTTTTATATTTATATTTTAAGCACCGCGACTACTTTGAAAACATACTTTAACATTCACTTCCTAGAACTATTCATTCACACTGATTAACACACAGCACTCAAACAAGCACTTGTACACATAAAGATTAAATATAAGACACTATACAAACTTCATAAACGTTTCACTCAGACGCACTCTTAAAAAGGCACACCTCCTGGCACAATTTCACAAAAATACAAATAGGCAATTATTAGATCTGGCATCTGTTGGCGTGGTCTTCCCTGACTTTTTTGACTGCCAACCTCCTGTTTTGACCTCGTTTTTGCTGGTTTAGGAGCTTGAGCGTGTTTGACGCTGCCATTCAGTGCCAAAGCGATGCCCTCATCATATACATACCGGAGATTTGTGGATACATGATTGGCGGATTTGAGTTAGCTGTAAGTCTCTTGTGGAGGGGTAAGACATATACCCAGGCATGTATCTCGAATGCTCCACCGTGGGCCTGCAGCTTTGGATGTGCCTCAACGGAGGTAGCTTATCGATTGTGCCGCAGGTTTACCTTGTTGGGGTCTGTGTGCACTGGCTACTCTTACTCAGCTTGCCATTTAAAAGGCTATGTGCCAAGGTCCTGCATGTCTCTTGCTATATCAGAGTTCTCCCTGTTGACAGGGTGCAGTGTTGGGAAGGGGTAGGGCATGTGCGAATGAGTTGCATGCAAGGGTTGTGAATGGCACCGAGTGGTGTGTTTGGTAAGACAGGGCCTGCTTTCCGTGTTGGATTAGCATGGGGGGCATGTAGGAAAAGGCTAGTTAGCAGTTTTGCCTACGGGCAGAACAGTAGCAGTATAATGTTTGATGTTGATGAGTTCTTAATGGTGAATCATCTCCGGTAGTGGAAATGTCACTTTAGGAAATTGGGCATTTCGATGCTCTTGGATGTGTGTGCTTATCTGCCTGTCTCCAATTCACCACTGGGTGCTGAGGGACAGCTACATCTGCATTCCTGATAGAAGGCCATAAATGAGGGGCTGTAGAGAAACTGCAGACCTCTGACTCTAAGGGGCCTCTCTGGTGCAGTAATGTGAGGGTAGAATTGGCACCTGGATTCCCAGGGCATGAATGGCAACCAGCTCAAAATTTAGAGAAGGCCTGTGCATTTTTAGAGGTGGCCTTTTGAATTTATAATCACATACATAACAGTGATTTGTGTATACATGATTGGCTGATTTGAGTTAGCTTCAAGTCCCTTGTCAAGGGGTAAGGCATACACCCACGGCATGTATCTTGAATGTACCTCTATAGCCCTTCAGCACTGGATGTGCATACACGGAAGTAGCTCATGAATTGTACCACAGGTTTAGTCATCTGGGCACGAGCAGGGGCAACGTGTATTGGTGGCTGGTGTAGTTGAGTGACTGATGGGCAGGGTCACGAGGCATAGTCAAAGACTTGAGACTGTTTGACCTTTGTGCTAATGGGGAAGTTCAACAATTGCATGCAACTGTAAAGTGTATATACAATGTGTACCTTGTTTTGATTTTAGTGTATGTGTAATATAAAGACAAGTGTTTATACATACGGTGGGGAGTCTTTTTGTGGCATACGCAGTGTTTTGCCAGGGTGGTGTTGTGCCAATACTTTACACTTGGACCCTGAGGACAAGCCTGACTGCTCGGTGCCAAGCTACCCAAGGTTAAACACAGGTTATTGGACATGAGTAACATACTCATCTTAACAGGAACAGTGGATTCTGTCTGGCTTCGATGAATCCCATGCCAGCCCAAAACTGCTGGGTTTAACAGCGATCCATATACATACAGATTGCCTTTCACAAATGCAGCCCTTGTCTCTCATTCCAGCTAACCCTTCACACATACACACACAAATCAACCACCCATGCACAGGGCTTGTCAAACACACAAACAACAACACACATATGAGCATTCACTTTCAGAAACCATTAATCCAGGTACAGAGACATAGTTAACACAAATAAAACACCCTTGCAAAGGATCCTCCAGACACAAACCTAAACACCTTCTTCATAGACAATGTTTCTATAAATGCAACAGACTTACAAACCAGGCAAATATGCACTGATATTTGCTTCTTCAAATTGTTAATTCAGCCACACAAATGTCCAGCTGTGCACACAACATCCAAGCACAGGGGGAATCATGTACACAGTGGCGGTTTCTCCATTAGGGCGTAGGGGCTCCGCCCCAGGTACTTACGAAGTGCATCAATAACATTTTATTTTATTTAAAAAAATGTAAAACATTCCCAAAGAACACGGGGCCCCGGGGCACTGTCTGAGGCTGCAGTCTTCTACAACCCCACTCACGACTCACCATTATCGCGCAGCTCCGCTGTCACGTCACGTGACTAATTGCTCTGCTCTCTGGCGGCCAGGCCCAAAAATGCCTGCTATGTTTTTGCCGGGCGTCAACATCCGAGCCCTGAAGGCTGTGATGTCATCGGCTCGTCAACTACATTGCTGGAAGGCCCAGTCTCCACCCCCTGATGGCGTGGAGGTTAATTTAGCCCCGGGCGTTTTAAATGCAAGCCCGGGATCGCTAACTCTCCACGTCAATCAGGGTGGAGGAGAGCTTGTGTCACCACCCCTTTCCAACTCGTCACAGGGCGTGGTAGGAGGGAAGGGTGTGTCAGCCAAGGACCGTCTGCGCAGGCTTGAGATTACACTAACCTGACTCACTGCTTCCCGCGCGCCGCACTTGCCAGCATTTTGGAGAGAGGACGTGGCAGCTAATTTACGATCCAGAGTGCAGCAGGTGGTAGTCTATGTGGTTGCTGGCTGGACTCGAGTAGGGCAGTTGAAGGAGGAAGGACTCGGCTGGCTGTGAGCTCGATCAGTTCACCAGGTAAGGCCCAGGCGGGCAATCTTTAACTTATATTCCAGCGTTGGCTATGGCTATGGCTTTGCTGCAAGAGTGCAAGTGCAACTCAGATGTCTTAAGGTGGTGTGTTGTAATTGTTCTGTCTCTGAGTAAACAATGGGATGGCTTGGCTTCCAATTGCCGTTTTTGCTGTGCTTCCCGCCAATGGTTCATTACATAGTCAATCTGGGGGGCCCCTTTGAGGAATAGCATGAAGCCCTGGCTTAAAGGCTAATGAAACTATAGGCCAAAGCATTTTGTCACCACTGGGCTGGCTACACGCTTGGCTTGCGGGAGAAGGGAAGGAGAACCCGAGAGTAGGCAGGCGAGGAGAACTCGACAGCAGGCCTCTGCACTTTGTGACGCAATTTTCAGTGATAATGGGCTTGCTTCCCACGCTAGCGCTTACTTACTTATTATTATATATAATAGTGTCCTAGACCTCAGATTTTTTATGGAAAAATAAATTACGATCATTTTCAGTGCTAGAGATCTGGTCTTGTTTGGTATCACTAGGAATTAGAATATTTTCAGGACTAATTCGGTCATCCCCTCTCGGGTGCTGTACACTGTCAGTCTATATCTTCAAGTGTAGTTAACAGCTCAAAGCGATTTGGCAGCAGAACATTAAATGAGCTCCATGTATTAACATGAGAGCCCCTTGCTTGGTTTCTAAAGTGGGTCATAGCTGGGGGCTGATAAAAGCCTGGTGTAAAACATTCATTTCAGCATCGTTAATATGTACATTCCCTACCCTTGTCAAATCAGCATGTACTAGAAGGGGGTCGCTATGGGTCAATACAATACAATCACCCTGTAAGGTTTTACGACCATTTCCTACCCATGTGACCCGTCTAACCATTTTAAACTTTGTAAAAAGTGCATCTTTTAGACCCCTTTTTTCCCCTAGCCAAGAGAGAGGTTTATTCCGTAGGGCCTCCCATGGTTCATACGCTGATGTATGTAAGGGAGGAACATTGGCTAATATTACTATATATGGTGTAGCAGCTGGTGGTAGATCGAGTTGGCTATAAACTAGATTCTCTTTGGTTTCCATGGGCCTGGTTATATGTTCCCCTGCTCTGTTTTTTGCTCCCTTCTTGTCCATTATAGACTTATTATTTTCGCTATTATCTTTCAACTTATTAAGGGAGGGAATAGGTCTATGTATGGCTGTCTTTGCTGTGCTGGGTATAGAGTTTAACGTCGTAGTTTCTACTCGAGCTATGCTGAGGGAAGAATTATCATATGTAGTTTTGTGAGCGAACTAGAAGGTTGACAAATATTAGGTTGTACATTGACTTCACTGGAGGTAGCCCTATTGTGACCTCTTAGGCATCCCTCTATAGCTTCAACTCTTTCTATTAATTTCCTCAAAGCGCCAACCAAATAATTATATAAATCATATAATAGCCTCAACTTGCACAAATGTAAAGCAGGTTGAGTGATTAACATTGATTAAAAGGAGAATGAATGAAGGGTAGCTTCACGAGTGTGCTTCAAGGTTCTCCTCCCTTTGACTTCTGGGAGACAAATGGTAATTTCCATGTGCAGTCCATTAACTGACCAATCAATAAACTCACAGAGGGCTCTAACAGGTAAAAATGCCTACTTTCCATGGATCTAAAGCTTGGTAGATAATGTTGTTTCACATTCAATAACAAAGTGACTCTCTCGGTGTCTTTTAAATACTCAGACAAATACAACTCCCAAAAGAGTCTGTCATTTTTGGGGTAAAGGCATAAAAGAGCAGAAAAACGTACAAAGTTGTCCAATTTGTCACACAGGTGCAGGTGCTATAATTGTTTGTGTGTTCACTCCCAGACATGATACATTTTCTTCCCCTCTGAGCTTTTATTTTTAGGAACGCATTATCCACGCCTGGTACACTATGCGTTATTCCTATACCTGATATGGATGTGCACGTCTCACTGTCTGTTTCCATTGTACTCTCTTCTTCTACATCTGAGGCTAACTCGATCTTTTTGGGGGGCTCGTTCACCGTATCTTGGCAACTCTCTTTTTTTCTCATCTGAATCTTTCTCCGTCAGTCTCTCTCTCTCTGAACCTCTCTTCAACTCTGCTTCCCCAACTCTTGCTCACTCCCTTTCTCCTACTCCCGCTCTTTCCTTTGCTTTCTCTCTCTCTCTCTTGCTCACTTTCACCATTGTTTCTGTTTGAAGCTCTACTTCACACTTTTACTCTCTCCCTTTCTTTCTCTTGCTCTCTCTGTCTCTGTCTCCCACATGTAGACCCCGTGGGCCTTGGAGAAACAAGGTGGTTTTGGGGCCCTGTTAGGTGGCACCACAGGCAGACAGAAGCAGAGCGAAGCTCTTTGGGAATGGTAGGGTGGCAGCCTTAGAGGGCAGCCTCTTCAAGAGTACCTTCAAATTCAGCTTTTGGGTTTTGAGGCAACACCAGACAGGAATAAAACAAGTGCTGGAGTTCAGTGACAAGCAGGAATGAACGACAGCTCCATAAACTAGGTACTTCTGCAAACAATGTTAATCCCTAGCATTTGATAACTTTGTTTTGTATAAGAATTGTGACACTGAATGAGAGCATGAGATATGAGTGCACCTGATGATGCTCTGATTAAGGCAAATGTTTTGATGGTTTGATCCGGAACATAGAGGTGTTTTGTTTTGAAACTGTGAGTTTAGCTTTGGGGCTATTGTGACATAAAGCTGTGTTGATTGGGAGTGGGATTATCCTACAGTAGAGGCCTAAAGGCCACTTATAATTGCCAGGAGGTGTAAAAGTTCATGATTATGCTGAGCTATCGATGTGTTCTGTGACATATACTAATGTGGCTATGGCAATCAGCCTTGAGAATCAATGGAGAATAGGCGTAGAAATGGTGAGTTGCAACATCAGGTCTGTCTTTTAGCTGTTGTCAGAAGAGCCAGGCAACCTTTACCAATTAGGCATTTGGTTTGAGAGGCTAATTTATTTACCTTAGTTCCTTCCCAGTTCTGAAGTAGTGAATTACCCCCACCTTATAAATAGTATGGTGAAGCAACTGCTTCTGATTAACTCTTTGTCAAGCTGTCTTGGGGCAGGGACCCATAGTACTGAGCCCTGCTGGTCTGTGCTGCTCGTGTGCTCTCCTCCATTATCGGACTCTTGACAGACTGCTATGCAAGAAATATCCCAATTTCATCTTATGCATGCTGTACCTCTCTGCAGATCACTTAATCCAAGTGGTTGTATCTTTATCCCTCCCTACTGTGCGTATCCCTCTGACATTTCATGTTATTATCCTAAAATGTGCTGTGAATTGGAACGGATTATGAAAAGTGTTGAGTCATTGACTGTGGAGACCTTCCTGTGTTGGAGTGCCCGACCCCACAACCTACTAAGCGGCCCTATTTCTTTGTGTTTTGTTGCTGCTGTGGGACCCTCTCTCTCTTTCTCTCTCTACTGGCTTCAACTTAAATTCCCAACTACATACCCAAGGACAAACGTAACTATTCTTCCGTTCAACAAACTGTTTAAGGTGATAACAAAATTCATACCACATCTCACCAGTACTAAGCTTGAGGTACTAGAGCTTGATGTTTCCTCTCCTGTGAACTTTAACAGCCCTTTTCATATTTACTATACCATTACATTTGGGCTGGGGGGGGCAGTAATGTTATTTGGTAGGTATCGATATGCAATAGATAGTCTAATGTTTGTACATTAGCCACTATATTCCCAATAAACAACGCTCCCAAGAACCATTGAGCTTTAAGTTGTGACTTGAGTCCAGGACCTACAGCAACCAAAGCATCTCCTATCACACTTGTTTTATCATTATCAAGTAATTTGTGGGGTAACTGCCAGATGAGATGGTGCCCTCATCGAGTTGAGGACTTTGAGTGATTATTATTTCAATGTTTCAGATTTGGACTCTGTGGCTGTTGAAATTCGCAGTTGATTATTCAAGGTAGCCACAGTGGCTATGGCTTCTTTATGAACTTCTACTAACTGCAAGGCCTTAGGGTATTTTTGAATGCTGTTGTAAAGCTCTGTGGTTGAGCTACCTATGTTATATGACAGCTCTTTGATAATGTAATACCTGCACTTTCACAATTGCTTTATTAACCTTCATGCTTTCTTAAATGTGCTTAAAAATGCACCATTTTTTCACTATTTTTTCAAAATTTTCTCGGGGGGAATTCACCCCGAACCCTCCTTAGGGGGTTCGGGCTCGCTCGCTGCGCTCGCTCGCTACGGTGCAGTATGATTACCAGTTTACGCCCTACCACTTTCAAATGTCACCAGCCGCGAATGTGTAAAGAAAGAGGGGCTAATTGCTTTTTTGTGGCTTTTAAAGATTTATACTTTATTATTTGGGAAATGTAGAAAAAAATGCTTCAATTGTTAATACATTTGAAAAAATCCTTTAATTGCTCCCAAATGTTGGCCCTTCAAGTGTACATCTTGGCACCAAACCTTTGCTTTCAAGATGAAGGGTAAGATGAATATACAGGGTTCACGAACTAGCATACATAATCCAAAAATGCAATGGTGTGAGCTGAGTGGAATGTGTGACTGTGGAGTGCAAGCAAGGGGAGTGTGGGTGAAATCAGAATGGAGATAAATGTGGATTTTTGAATGTGTAAGTAGTTGAAGTCGGACTCTTTTTCAGTTTAGTGAATGCATCGACCTGTTCAGGTATTTGTTAACCTCTTGAGAGCCGTATTGCCGTTACATAATAGCAGATAACACCATGTACTTATAGTTAGTTCAGTGTTTCCATAGGAAGAGTGTTGCTAATAACTTTGGCAAAAAGAACAGAAGATGGATGGAATGCTGCACAATGCAAACATTCACCCTCCAGTCACAGATATTGGTTTAATCCATTGTTTTTCTGCTCACGACGCTACGCCAATTTGGACCTAGCCATAAGCAAATCAGTCATGACTGTGCTCCTCATTGGAACAGTCTAGACCAAACTGCCAAGCCAGATCCTCCCTGGACCTGAAACAAGCATCCTGGGACCGGTTCCGGTGTATCACCTCTCCTCAGCTAGGCTAGCTCCAATACAGTGGCACAGTGAGCATGGGACCCAAGTCTGGATATACCTTTCCCACTTAGGGCGACAAGGCAAAAAGAACAGATGAATGATGCAGTGCTGAACAATGCAAACACTCACCCCCAGTCACAGATCTGGGTTTAAGCCATCGATTTTTTGCCCCCCCCGTTCAGACCGAGCTATATACAAATTAGTCTTGACCCTGCTCCTCATGGGAACAGTCCAGCCCAAACTGCCAAGCTAGGTCTTCCCTGGATCGGAAACAAGCATCCTGGGACTGGTTTCAGGGTATCACCCCTCATCAGCCAGGCTAGCTTGAATCCAGTGGCACAGTTTGCATGGCACCCACGTCTGGGCATACTCTTTTCACTGGGTCCGAACAGGGGTGGCATAGTGAGCAAAAGAACAATATATTCAACCCAGACCTCTTGACTGGGGGTGAGAAGTTGACAAGTTTCAGCACTACATCCATCATCTCCTTGTGTTTGTTATTTTTACCAGGGCCGGACTGGGAACCAAAACCGGCCCTGGCAAAGTGCTTGGCCGCCCCCCCCAGCCGATTTTGATACAGGGCCGATTTTGCCGCTATTTTGCAAAAACGGCCCTGTAACAAAAATGGCCCGAGGGGCCCCAAACCTGCCCCCACCCGTGCGGCGCACCAGGGGATTGCCCGGTGCCGTCTACAGCCAGTCTGGCCCTGATGTTTACCCTAAGTGGCCAAGGGCATACCCAGACATGGGTCCTTTGCTCACTGTGCCACTGGATTCAAGCTAACCTGACAGATGAGGGGTGATACCCCGAAACCAGTCCCAGGATGCTTGTTTTCGGTCCAGGGAGGACCTGGTCTAGTAGTTCGGGCTGAACTGTTCCCATGAGGGGGACAAGACTAATTTGCACATGGCTCGATCCAAACTGGTGTGGCATAGCGAGCAAAACAATGATGGATTCAATCCAGATCTCTTGACGGGGGGTGAATGGTTGAAAAGTTTCTGATCCCTCAAGTGTGTGCCAAGAAAATAGGTGGTTCCCAAAATGTTGATTCCTCATTTTAAATCCCATAGGTAAAGTAAGAAAGCGATGCAACAAAAATGTCGGAACAGAATCATGCCATGTTTGGCAGAAAGTTAGAACTTTACTGTACTTACTGATTATTCTTATCACAATGGTGGTAAAAAGTTAAATATATCTGGACGGATGGTCCGGTAGGATTGTCATTATAAAAAAAATTGGGCCTTCTGATTGACCTGGGAGTATTTTCTGCCTTGAACCTTTATGGTATTGCAGGGCTAAGAAGGGCCCCATGATACTGAAGGATTTGATTGGTTTGCCACAACTGCGAACAAAATATTGCGGCTGCCATTAAATGACTCTGAGACTGAATTCACAAGTCCTGATTTTTTTTGGGTTAAAAAGCCGTCAGGGTGGGCACCCCCTGACACCTAGGGCCATCTCAGGGAGGGGGCTCCCCGAAGAAAATGCAGTGCAGGAGCCTTCAAACAGAGAATAAGATGGCAGCAAAGGAGGGCTATGGTAGCACAGGGGCAGTGGAAGTACAACTAATCAGAGGGGGAGGGGAAATGGCACGAACACAGAGAACAAGGGCAGATGGTAGGGGGCAGGTATTGGGCAGAAACAGCTTCCAGTGGATGCATAGAGGTAACATCAGCACAAAGGAGAGGGAGAAAGGGGCCAGAGACAAGCACACATGGCAGGGGCACATACATGGAGAATGAGGAACAGGAGGCAGGGACAGTAGCGGAGGGCAGTGGCAGCTCAGGGGCAGTGGCAGCAGAATGGACCAGGGTGGTAGGGGTCAAATCATGCACATGGTCAACGAGCCAGAGGGAGCATTAGCAGAAATGGAGGGCAGTGTCAGCACAGGCGCACTGGCAGCATAACGGGTCAGGAAAGGGGACAGAGCGACTCACACGGGGAACAAGGGGAAATGGGGAAATGGGCAGCAATGGTGGTCAGTGACAGCACAATGGACCAGGGAGGGAGGAACGAGGAGATGGGCAGCGCAGAGTGCAGGGGCCCTACAGAAGGCAGTGGAAACACAACAGACAAGATAGCCAGGTTTTAAGGACATGCACTTGGAGAATGAGAGCGAGGTGGCAGGGGCAGCAATGGAAGGCTGTGGGAGCGCAGAGATAGTGGCAGCACAATGGACTACGGACGGAGGTGTATGGGGGTCACAAACAGAGAACAGAGGGCAGGGGGCAGGGACAACAACAGAGGGTCAGTGGCGACACATGGTAGGTCCTGGCATAATGGATCAGCAAGGCCAGGGGCATGCTCACAGAGGATGAGGGGAGAGAGAGAGACAGGGGTGGGACAGCAATGAAATGCAGTGGCAACCCAGGGGCAGTGGACCCGGAGAGAGAGATAGGGCATGGGCACACATATGGAGAATAACAGGGTGAGGGAGGGGACAGGGGCAGTAGCAGATGGCATTGGCAGTACAACAAACTGTGTACAAAGGGGACAGGGCAAGCACATGAAATACAAAGTGGCAGGGGTGAGGTGGCAGCAGCGGAGGATAGTGGCAGGATAACCGACTACAGAGCCAGAGGGCAGGTGGCTGTATGGGGGAACCAGGGCAAAAGGTGTCAGTTGCAGCAATGGCATTACAAAGGACCAGGGGGTGGAGGAACACCCATGGAGGGCGGAGTGGGTGGTGTGGGCAGCAATGGGACACTGGCAGCAAAATTGCTCCAGGATGAGAGACGGCAGAGGCACTCACAGAGATTGTGGAGGTAGGGGGAAGGGGCAGAAGTGGAGGGCAGAGGCAGTACATGGGCTGTGGCAGTACAACAGACTGTGGAGGGAGTTGAAGAGTACGCACATGGAGATTGGGAGCCGGTGCGGCAACAGAAAACAGTGGTAAATTAGGGTAGTGGTTGCATGACTGGCTAGAGAGAGAGGGCTAGGTCATGCACAGGGTAACTAGGGTCAGGGACAGCAATGGAGGGCAGTGGCAGTACAAAGGAACAGGGAGAGAAAGTGCAAGGGCATGCACACTAAGAACGGGGCAAGTGGAAGGAAGGCAGGGGCAGGAAAGGAGGGCATTGACACCGTAATGGACCGGGGGCAGGGGCATGAACATGGGGACTGGAGGCAAGTGGCAGAGACAGCAGTGGAGGACAGTGGCAGCATAGCGGCAGTGACAGCAAAACAGACCAGGGAGTGAGGAGGCAGGGGCATGCCCATAGAGATCAGGACTCCTGGGGGGGTCGCAGGGGCAGCAATTAACAGCAAGCAGGATATGTAACGCTCTCCCTGGAGTCCTTAGATGCAACCCCTCCTTCTTCTGTTTCAAAAGGGACCTCAAACTCAATCTCCTTAACAAATACTTTCCAGAACAACGTCAACTAACATAGACCTCAATATTCCGAATTGACTCCCATTCAAGGATTGTTGGTGAACGTACTATGCTATTCACCTTGTTTTTTGCACAGTTATTTATTGTTCATGCAGTATTCTTTATCCGTGGTTTGCTTCCCGACTGTCGGCCTTCTGGGTAATGCAAGGCCCTTCTGTTTTTCACAAATGTGTATGTGAAGGGCTCTGATACCTACGGGTCTAGCTAGCGCTATACAAAACTTTTAAAATCAAAATAAACAGACATAGGAAGGAAGAGTGAGGGTCATGCAGACATAGAACGGAGTGGGAGTGAGTTGTTAGGGGGAGCACCAGAACTCAGCTGCAGAACATAGGTAATGCCTGCACAAAAAAACTTGGAAGGAAGAGTCAGGGACATGGGAGCACAACCGACCAAGGAGGGAGGGAGTGGGGCATGCAAACAGATATTGTGGGGCAGTGTGAGTAACAGGAAGCAGTGGTAGGGCTGTGGCAGACAATGAACTATGGTGGAAGGGGCAGGGGTATGCACACGGAGAATGTGGGCGGCTGGGGATGGTGGGGTCAGAGTTCAGAATGAAATAGCAGTGTATACACAGGAGCGGTGACAGTACAACAGACCAGCAAGTGTGGGATCAGGAAAGGCACATGGAGAATGGGTGGCAAAGGGGAGGGCCAGCAGCAGAGGGCAGTGGCAGCACAGTGGATCAGGAAGAGAGTGGGCAGGGTCACGCACACCATGAAGGAAGGGCTTGGGCATCTATGGAGGGCAGTGGCAGCACATCGGTAGTGGCATCACAACAGACCAGAGAGGAAGAGAGGGAGTAGGGACATGCACAAACAGTGGAGCGGGGAGAGGCTACAGCGGAAGGCAGTTTCAGCACAGTAGACCAGAGAGGGAGGGGACACAGGCACGCATGCAGAGAACAATGAGCAGGGTGGAGGTGCAGGGGCACCAATAGATGCAAGTGGGAGCAAAACTGACCAGGTAAGGAAGTGCAGGGGCAGACACACGGAGGCAGCAACAGTGCATGCTACTTTAACCATAAAGAAGGGATCTCTTGACATAAAAGTGACAAAGGTCGTCTTTATCTGGTTGGTTTGCCACAGATTTATAATTTTACCTCGTGATTCAATTCTAGATGATTCTTTTACGTCTCAGGAAATGACAAAAATAGTAGGGGCATATTTACAAGCCCTGTGCTCTGTCGAAACGTCACTTTTTGTGACGTTCTGGGGTGCACAGGGCTTAGCCAGATCTACAAAGCCACGTAAAGCCACCCTGCATGGCTTTTCATGGCCTTGTAGATATGAGCTAATGCGAGCGAGCGAAAGTCGCTACCTTGCCTTACTCTTCGTGAAAGAGGCATTCTATAGGTGTTGCTGTGGGTGTTCTTACTCAACACCCATTGATTTTGATGCTGCCACAGATTTACAACATCAGACAAACCTGTGCCACGCCAAAACCTTTCATCTCCTTAGAGCATATTGTAGCACACATAGAAAGAGGAAAATGCCTCTTGTGATTGTTTTGTGTAGGAAGTGCCCCTTCCTGCAGAAAAACAATTGTGACAACAACACATACACCCTTGCACCAGGGTGCAAGGGTGCCTGCGTTGGCGCATTGCTGCTAAATGTGTATCAGTGCAGGCTGAAAGTACAGGAATATACCGTGTTTTGTAAATATTGTGAATTCCTGTCCCTTCCAATTTGCATAGGACGGCGCAGCAATATGATTTGCGATGCTGCTCCATGCCAATTCCTTGTAAATATGCCCCGTAGTTTTAAGGGGTTAAGTATTTCTTTTCCCTACACCTTCCAACCAAATCAGTTAATCCCCAATGTTGTCAAATTTAGAAAAAATTTACATTGCACATGCCTGTACATGTGGAAGGAATATGATTACTATAAAGTACATTGAACAACACCAGAAATAGCTCCTCAATTACCTATCTGAATTTTGATCCCTTAAGAGTTTAATGGGGCATATGTGATCTCCCAGTTGGATGATCTGATCAAATACCCCACAGCCAATGCATTTAAAAGTCAAGTTTCCAAGGCAAAAGCCTACAAAAGTCCTGGCCTGTTGGAAAAGAACTAAGGGGCATATTTCCAAGAAATGACCCCTTGCTGCGCCAAGGCAGTGATGCGTCAAAATTTCTGGCTCCAGCGTGAAAAATCCTTACAACGCCATGGACATGCCATATTTACAATAGGGGGCTCCATGGCACAAGTTCCCAAGGATGAGTCAGATATTCTGACATATCCATGAGAAGAGTGCCGTAAGGTGGCACATTCCTGTAGTTGGTCATAAAACTGGCTCAATTACAGCAATGCATCAAAAAACAGAGGCGATGCGTCAGTTTTGACTGACGAAAGTAGCCTACTGTATGGGACCAATGTAATTCTGTGTCAAAAAATGAAACACTCACCTTGCATTCCATTACATTGGTCCTGTATGTCTGCATACAAGTCGGCATAGTGAATTTGTGTGTAGCACTATGCCTACGTATGTGTGACATAAGTCATTATTTGCGTGTATTATGTGGCTTTCTGTGTTACCTACCTTATGTGTGTACCTACCTTTTGACGGGATGTGACTTGGTTGTAGATTACACTGTTTCAAGTAACTTCAGCTGGTCAAATTCCTCTGAAACAGCCCTTGCATCATTCCTACGCCTGGGTTTTGAGGTGTAGGAATTTTGACGCATCTCAGGCTCAGCAGCCCCTCCCAAAGATGCGTCACTTTGAGGAAAATGTCATGAATACCACTGCGTCCATTTTACAAGGATTTTAGGTGGGAACACCTACCTTGCATATATTAAAGCTAATGTAGCGCAGCCGACTCCGACAAACGAAAAAACTGACGTCGGTCGTCAAAAAGTGATGCATCAGCCTAGATGAGTCACCTTGTAAATATGGAGCAATGACTGCGCTGCCCCTGTGTCAAACAAAATGACACAGCAAAGGCACAAGCTCCTTGGAAATATGCCCCCAATTATTCATTCAGACAAACGGGAATCATTTCTACAGAAAATAGTAGAGAAGCACATAGTTAAGTTTTTGCTATATAGAATAAGAGGGAGAGTCCATCCTTGGTCATGGTGTCTGCAGGTTTTCCATCTTACAGTACATGTCACTACCTCTGTGTTAATGCGCCCTGCTACACTGTACATGCCTTATTCACATCCATAATGCATTTTGACCTGATGGTGGTATTGGGCACTGATGCTAGAACGCTGTGGAGGCAAACCAAATTCTTTAAGCTTTCGTTCTGGACATGGTTTGGAGCACGCTGCAACCCAGTTCCTGAACTGAATGTTAATATGTACTCCACATTAGATTTTTATATGGTTGGTTTTAAATATAACAACCTCTGTTTCAGATTTTTTGGGGGGAAACTACTTCAAAACTCAAGACAAGAATTGTTTGCTCACCCTTTACACCTACCATAGTACCATAACCCATTAATACTTACATTGCAACACCCCTTTGATTCTAGTTTAGGCGTGGCCATTTTAGGCTATCACTCGGGATGGCAGCAGTAGAGAGGCAGTACATTGCTTCTAGAAATAGCTAATATTGCCCTATTTCCATTGACAAGGAGAGGTAAAATGGAACTTCTCAAATGGTGGCAAAATCCCTAGCACAACGCTTGAGACTGGCTACAAGAACTGGCAGACCTTCATTAAAATGTAACGCATTGATACGATCCATCCAGAATGGGAAATTTCGGGATGTGCACATCTGCTAATGTATGCATAACTAGGGCTTACACCAAGCAGATGGGAAATTTGTAACTCTGTTAACATAGGACCTGATTTAAAGTTTGGTGGATGGGTTACTCTATCACAAACGGGACAGATATCCCGTCAGTCTTATTACAAGTGCCGTAGGATATGCGTTCGCAATAAGGTGGATTGGATAGCTGTCACGATAATGAGGGAGTAAGCCCTCATCAAACTCTAAATCTGACCCATAGTATGCTGGCATTGGGTTTTCTGAGTTTTCTAAAAGTAAACATTTGTCAACAGCCTTTGTATCTCTTTCAGATCGAACAGCAGTTTCTACGCATTTGCCTTTAGCCTGGACAAGGACATCCCCTGGTGAGGATGAAGAGTTTATGGAAACTTTGCAGCAACTTTTAGATCATTGCACAACTCTATAAGAAACTGGAATTTCGCTTTAGAAAGCAATACCGACATACCCTATGTTCTGCCTTGTTTACCTGTAAGGTATTTGTTGTTTACAAATAATAAATATTGTATAATTTAAAAGTGTTATTTCCAAATCTTCATAACCATGGCTTTCATATTATAAAGGAAACTGATAGGTATGTTGAGGATACAGAATGAGAAAAACTGTCCATTTGTTATGGTTATTTGTATTCCTTTCTTGACAAATTGAGGAATTACAGGAAATACCAACTACTTGACCATTATTGACCCAAACATTACACAATGAATGAAGTTGTTAGTTACAACATATGAGGATAACCATGCATGTAATCTCAGTTTCTTTGTACTAATTTTATGAAAACTGGATATTCTACAGTCCTTGATATTGGAAGGTGGCCATAATGATTCGATGAGCCTGACATAGTTGTCAGCTACATGCTAAAGGAGCAAAATGCTAAATAGTGCAAATGTATTTAATCTCTTTTTTTTGTACATGTTCAAGCTGAGAGTTGCTTCTAAAATTTCAGTTAGAGGTTAATAGTTACAAAAAAGCCTAAGTCTGATTCCGGATCTTCTAATATACACAGAAACCCTTCTAGTTAGAGGGGCTGACATGAGGAAAAGCTGCTTTACATTTTGAAGACCTGTTGCCAAGGGGACCTACATGACACTCATGTTTTTTCACATGTACCTCAACAATGTTCCTTATTATTAATAAATAAAGTGTAAGTATTTAATCATTGTGTGAAATGGAGTTCTAAAAAATAGCTGACAATTGCAATTACCAGTTATCTTCTTGTTTCAAGCAAATTGTGATCTTATTGTGACATACATGAAACAAATGTTCACAATCGGTTTAATTTGAAAGTGAAATTTCACCCAGTCAAGATAGATCTTTGTGGTGTCTTACTGTTTGACATGCTGTTTCCATGTTCTGGCTGGGTTGCTAAGATGGCATACTCCATTCCAGAACGTGTCTGTCCTTGGAATGTTGATTCTTTAATATTGTCAGTTACAGCTAGGACCTTGAGGATGAGGTCCATATGGAGGTATCCCTCATTAAATCTTCTGTCTACTGCATCCAACGTGTGCTGTAGTTCTTGCTAAAGAGTGCCACTTACCTCATTTTGTATAATAAAATTTAAGGTTCCAGTGGATCATAAAAAAAGTAAATATGTTCTGATGATTACCATAAACAGTTCAACATATAGCAGAGTTATGGGTTTGGCAAATAGGTATTTGAGAGAGGCTCTAAGAACTTCCACGAACTCTCCAGACACCTGCGCTCCGCCGCCATCTCTCTCTTCCTCACACACACCCCCCCCCCTATCCGCCGAAGCCACAGTGGAGGGCGCTTCTTCCCCGACTTTGCTACTAAGTCCTGGTACGGCCTTCTCCTTCACCTCTGGACCTCTCCTTCTCATATGGATTTCAGGAAGGGGTTCAAGACCTGGTTGTTCAACTGATCCACCCGAAGCAGCAGCCCTCAGCGACTGATACCCTCACGGGTGACAAGCAGTGCCATACAAATCCTGATTGATTGATTGAGACTATGTGAGAGGTAGCAGGTGGAGAAGCTGCAAGCTTTAGCCAGCATTGATGATGTATGGAGGGCATTATGTTGTACTTGAAGAGAAAGTTGGTGTGGTAAGTAGGCAGACGAGATATTTAGCAACGATTTGCTAACTTCTTTTCCGATTTGAAAATTTAAGTTAGGCTCTGGTGATTTCCGCTTCCTTGTGCACACAGCTGGTTAATTCTTCATGTTGAATCATCCAAGTAGCACACTTGGTCCTTCACTGGTACATGTTCCTCAGTAGTTCAGCATGGCTCACTGCATGAATTTATTTATTCTTTTTTTTGTTTGTTTACATATGTATTTATTATTTGCACTATTACCAACAGACATCATTCTGCAGGAGAAATTGGACTATAATTAGGAACTGTGGATGGGACTAGTTCATAAACGTCATCTTAGGGCTCTATTCTTATTTGTTGATGCAAATGAGCTCTAGGAGTATCAACGTCTGCTGTTCTAATCCTTTGCACCTCACCTATAATGAAAGAAGCCCTATTTTAAACTAAGGGCCCCGGTCATGACCTGAAACCATGAATGGAGAAAAAAATGAATCCATTGGGGGGATTAAAATACAATTCAGAATCAGAGCCAAAATGAATGTAATGCTTTGTTCGACTAAATTTAAAAACGTTATTTATTGCTTTCAAGGTTTTAACGTATGAACCCCTAAACACCAATAATAATCCAAAAAAGTGAAGACTGAGGCATTGAAATAACATGGAAGCAGATTTATTTTATTTATATCAATGTGTATGTCAAAAAAGTAGCAGATCATTGGAACAGACAGCTGTGCTACTGTGGCATAGCAGAGTAAAGACGCATTGCTCTTGTAACAAAAAGTGCCTATGGTCAATAGAACACCAAGGGAAAGTATAAACACAATGGAGTTTTGGCTAAGAAAGTAGGTACCAGACTCCTAGGAAGAGATAAGGCAAGTATCTCTTGTTGACTGAAAATTTTTTGAGAATAAACTGATTTGTAGCATTAACAAACATTTTGACTTGCACAGAGAACATTAATTTAGGCTTCATAATGCAGTCTGGGCTCTGAGTCTATTTTTACTCCTGTAAACAGAAGCAGCTTTGTAGGGCTCGCAGAGCAACAATGGGAATGGTTTGACAGGAAAGGATAAACTCAGGTTCTTGTGATGGTGAGGCAGCCTTAGGTCCTCAGATGGCTGCTTTTGGTGCTGCTCGGTGGCCAGAGATGTATAAAAGAAACAAAATCTAGATCCAGAGGATGCGGCCAACTATTGCCCTATCTCCAGGCTACCATTTCCAGTGAAAATGATTGAGAAAACTATGACACTCAACTGGCTCCGTTTATTCAAGAAAAATTTGCTAAATCCAACACATTTTGGGTTTAGACCTGAATACAGTACCGAGACCGCTCTAATTAAAGCCACCAATGAACTAAAGACCATCTTAGAAAAGGGAGGCATGGCAGTTCTAGTCTTTCTAGACTTATCAGCGGCTTTCGATACGGTGGACCACACTATCTTGATCCAACTTCTGGAGACTGGGTTTAAAAAGCATAGCTCCGGAACTCCTGAAATCCTTTTTGAAGGGAAGGGAACACACAGTGATGCTGGATAGCTTCATTTCTGACACCTTCTCCCTTCCTTGTGGGGTCCCGTAAGGGTCCTCACTTAGTCCAACACTTTTTAATCTCTACGTCACAGAACTGGCCTCTCTAATTCAATCATTTGGTTTCTCTCTTCCTACGCAAACGACACACACATTGTTTTGTGAGCCTTTAATGATGTAAATCACACAAGCTCTCAGCTACATAACTGCATGGGAAAAATTAGTGTCTGGATGGACAATCACTGTATAAAACTAAACTCGGGCAAAACCGAGGTCGTCCTTTTTGGAAATAGCCCTCAATTCTGGGTTCCACTAGTTGGCCCTCAGAAATGAGCACTCTTCCATTGCCAACTACAAAAGCTTATGGGTGATAATCGATGACAAACTGAACTTCAGTAAACAAGTCAACGCTGTCATCTCACCATCCTTTAACACCCTGAGAATAATTAAAAGGATTCTCCCGTATATTCCCACCAACACCAGGAAAACAGTGGTATCATCATTAGTATTATCTAACATAGACTACTGCAATGGACTGTATATCAACCTTCAAGAACAAGAGCTGAAAAATTGCAAGTATTACAAAACGCAGCTGCCAGGTTACTCCTAGGCCTCCCCAAACATCACTCAGTCTCTCAAACCCTGCAGTTCTCCCAACTCTAAATGAGATAAGGGAACAAGAAGCTTGGTGGGGCAGGAGCCCTGCTAACTATTGTGGACATATTGTTCTGCCAAACACCAAATGAGTACCTCAGGCATGAACTGGAAGAAAAAGAAGAACATTATTGTTCAGCCTATTTAACCTAGTGAGCATGGAAAAAGCAAGTGACTCAAAGTATGACCCTAATTCCTGAGAAATATGGGCTTCGCAAAATAAATACCACACCCTAACCAGGTTGATGATAAAAAGGCCACACATATACATATTTCCCAAATAATATAATTAAAGCAAATGTATTTTTAGAAATCACACACTGAGTCGTGAATCATATGCTGTTCACCGAGCAAACAGCAGTACTTTACCTTGCCAACCAGTGGTGCCATGGGTGGGAATCTGTGACCACAACTTTTACTTGGTATACAATTCAAATATGACCGACCACATGCTGTTTTCCTGAGAAGCAAATAACGCTCACTGAAAAAAAGACTGTCTGTGATCCCCACAAATGTCCTACCACACTGAAGAGCTTATGTTGGCTCATTTTGATCTTTCTTGTATTGAGGGCTTGGGAACAAATTAAGCAATCTTTTACATAGAGTGATATTTATTTGGTTTAATAGATTCTGACATGGGGAGGTATGTAAACATGATCAATACCCACAGCAAACCAAGAAGGGATGGAATGCTTGCAAACGGCTGAGCCACTGGGAATCGTTCCAGTCTGCATCATAGTCCTTTTCTTGCAGCCCTCTGGGTCACTCCAGACATTGAGGGGCAAAGATATGCAACTCATTCTTAGTCTTGCTCCATCAGAAACAGTCTATCCTCAACATGTCCACTCAGAATAGGGACACAACCTCTTAAGTGTTTCAGTCTTTTTCAGCCTTATTGGTATGTCACAGAGAAAAATCTAGTGCATTATTGTGAATTGTGTATGAGATGAGTACACAACAAAAAAACTCCCATAAAACATCTAAAAATAACAGTTTAACTCAAATATTGTGTTTCCTACTTTACTTCCTAAAACCTGTGAAGCACAGGGAAGATTAAACAACCAGGTACAGATTACATTTGAGCTGTTAATTCCATTTCAGGTGCAAACTCCTGTGACGCTCAGACACGATATTAGAAACTTGTTAAATATTTTGTAGATACCCCACAAGCCCACCAAATCAGGAGAGGGCCTGGCTCCGCTCTCTTGGCGAAGGATCACTCACCATATTTAGAGACACAGACACCCCCTTCCAGCTTTGGGAGTCCAGTGAGAATGCCGAAGTCTTGCAGTGACTCTGTCTATGTGGCTGATGTGCAGATGAATGTCGATTTGCCACCATGTTAGATTTGCTTTCTTATCATTCCTCTTTTGTTTTTCTAAAACAAACTTCTAAAACAAATGTCTTTAAAAAAGACAAAAAACAAGGTCCCTGATGTGCTTGAGGAAGCGTTGTTTGTTCAGCTTGTCCTAATCCCTATGCCAGGTGTGACCGAATCAGGCAAGAAAAAACAGTGGTAGGGGCGCCATCTTAATTAGGTTAGAAGAATGCCACTATCAGCCTGTTGCCGTGTGATGGTCAAGTCACTAGGTCAGGGCTTCCCAGTCATTAAAAGCCAAGCATTTCCCCAACTCTAAATGAGGCTGAGGAAGCACGACTATGACAGATCAGGAGATTTGCCAATCTAGGCGAAGCTCCGACTCCACCCTATTCTAAAGGAGTTTGTCAGTTTCAAATTGGGGAAAATGAAAAAATAAATTGCGGCATATTATCAAGAAATGCGTTAAAATTATAGCCGCTTTTGCGTCAGGAAACTGCCTCTAAAGCGGCGATAATGGGCTTGATAATATGCTCTTGAGAATTCCAATAGAAGCTCATGTTCACACCAGAACATGGGCTTCTATGGGAATTCACAAGGACATATTATCAAGCCCATTATCGCCGCATTAGCGGCAGTTTCCTGCAGCTAAAGCTGCGATCATTTTAACGCCGTTTCTTGACAATATGCCCTTGCATTGCTTAACCAGATTTAACCTGTTAGTGAGAAAGAAATTAAATGAAGAGTAAACCAAGACATTACAAACAAAATTTGGGTCTCGTGTACTATGGTACAGATATACTATATGGCGATGCAGTTTTAAGTTCAGATACCAACTGGCAGAAGTAGTTAAATGAAGCTTGAATACAATATACTAAAACTTGTCATTGCAATAAAATTGGCACAAGCTGTGCTGTATGAACTATAATTGTCACCCTAATGTCCAGAGATAAATATGGGACATCACAAGATGAATAGTGTACAATAACATTGCATCTTATATATATTCTTGGACATAAGAATTTTCCATTAAAAATAACGAGAGTCAGTGTCTTGCGTGAAATCACGTTATAACTTAAGAATCATATATTTTTAATGAACGCTTTGCATCGTAACCTCGGGCATGGATTTGTTGTCACAGGGCGGTACTTGGTGCGCATAATAAATTCAAGTTATTGAAGTATAAGATTTTGAGAAAGCTCTGCACATCGAAAAATATAGATTGAAAATGCTCAAATGCATCTGATCACAGTGCAGAATTAAATTGTTTTGTTTCTGTTTTTCTCTTAAAGTCGTGGGAACAAATTGCACAATCTGTGGCACCAGTTCATAGCATGCGAGATGAGCACCTGCTGCAAAATCTTAAATCCATTTCCATTTGCAGCTTCATGTTTAAGTTTAATATTTTGCAGCATAATTGTCAAAGTTCTTGCCCAACATTCTGCCAAACGGGGAGGTCAAAACACAAACTGTTACCCATCATCCGAGCAAAGATAAATAATTTTGTTGTAGAATGATTGTGCTGTGCAGTAAAGGTTATGTAGACAAGAAGTGCTACATTGCAATGTGTTATAAACCAAATGTGCTCCAGCCAACACACCAGGAGCCTGATTCACAAATCTTTTGCTTTGACTTGCACTTGTAATACTCCTCAGTTATTCCAGAATTCCACCAGGAATATAGACCTAAACGAGTAGTAGTCCTGGCTTACTCTTCCAGGAGAAAGCTTTTATTACTAGAATAATAAGCCACACTGACTCGTAGAATTCTCTTTAAGATTTAAGACCCAGGAATTTAATGCTGTAATGGGTGTAGTAAAGATAGGTAAGGAACTCAAATTGTTCAGGGCAGAGAAGGACAGCTGTGAGATCACAAATCACGAATTGATGTTGATTATTAGTAAAGAAGTGACATTTAAACGTGATACATCCTGCACCCTGCTAGTGAGCCCAGGTTGACTGTGCACTACCAACATTATCGATTAGAATGTCACAGCACAGGTCTTCTGCGCTTAGGACCAAAGAATAAACTATGGCGTGCAATTAATAAATGTAAGATGGGCAGGTTGCTTATTACTTTATCACAAACAGCACCGTGACACGTTCTGCCACCAAATGCCAGCAGACTTTGAAACTGATAATTTGACAAATATGAAGGTGGTGCATTTCAAATACTCAAGTAGGATCCTTCGTCCTGAGAATTAGGAGGCTTCACAAGATAAATATTTCATGCCAAGAAGGTTGCTTATAAAGATTAACGCACACACTGTATTACCATGTAATATAATTAAAGCCAATACATTTTTAGGAATGACTTTGTATCATGTTAATGATATGACGTTCCGTGGCCAAACAGAACATTACCATGCAAACCTGGGGTGCCATGGTCAAGGATCTCCCGCCATCGCTGGTATTGCATGTGCAGATGGTATAGGATCAATCCTCCATTGTATTTTCCAAAGATGGCAATAACTGCTAAAAAAAGAAAGAAAATTGATCACCTTCAGAATTGTCCTGCCACTCTGGGAAGTGTATACTGGCAAATTTACATCTTTCATGTACTGGGGAGAATGGGAGCAAACTACACAGTCTTGCACTTATAGAGATAATGAATTTTGCCACCCTGTACTATGTCATGACCGTTATCAGCAGTAAAGCAAGAATAGATGATGGGTGGAATGTTTGCAAAAGTCTCACCCACTGGCAGTTACTCCCATCCACTTTATAGACATGTATTTTGCCAGCTGCACCACTCCACCAGGAAGGGAAGATATGTCCAAAACATTCCTGGTACTGCTCCAATACGAACAGTCCAGTCTTAACTGTCAAGCCACATCCCCTCTGAATGAGGGTTTTACCTAAACATTCAGGTTATACCTTACTTCTTAACACCCGTGAAGCTCAGGAAGGATTAAATACCAAGGTCGTGATTGGGCTATTAATTTGCCATCTTTAGAGACAGAGACACCCCTTCTAGCTTTGTCACCTGCCTACCTAGTCATCTAACCACTCATTTCAGATGGATCTGTTGGTATTTCCCTTCTGGATGTGTTAGCCCACAGTATCATCTTCTGCAGAAGGAAAAAAGGTTACAAATGCCTCATTTCCTTACTTGTCTAAAGTTCATTCTGCTGTTATTCAATTGCATAATAAAACATGGGTGAAATGGTACACAGATGGCCAATAGGAAATACGATGTACCTTATTTTAATCATCTCTTCAAATGCAGACTCAAAGTTATCTCACTGGCCTAGAAGGTTGTGATAAGTCAAGTCCAACTGTGCCCATGCCAATGAATGTTAAAGTACACTGCATTATAAATGTGATACCGGACACAACAAAGTTTATGCTATATGGTATTCATGACAGTCTCGAGCACACGTTTTTTAAAACTTAGAAAAAAACTGACATGAATCTGTCATGAAAGCAGTACTTAATGCTTTAATTTGAAAACAAATTCAAAACTGAAGGTACTGACAGCACATTTAAAGTTGATACAAATGAGTGGTTCATTTACATGACCACATACATACTTTATACTTCTTTACTTATCAGTAGACATGACCATAAAAGAGGCAAGGCTAATTTGGTTAAAA
The DNA here is from genome assembly GCF_964261635.1 of Lissotriton helveticus. Classification (NCBI taxonomy): domain Eukaryota; kingdom Metazoa; phylum Chordata; class Amphibia; order Caudata; family Salamandridae; genus Lissotriton; species Lissotriton helveticus. The sequence goes on along the minus strand of NC_136072.1, from coordinate 445,041,756 downwards.
AACAAAACAATATATTAGCATGAGTGATTATTAGAGTAAACAGACTGTAACTACCAAACACTTTGTTGAGAGTTAACAAGAGCCTGCGTTTGAAATTCTTTCAAAAAGTTTGGAAACTTTTCAAAACCTTTGCTCCAGAGCTTCAAGGGGACCAACTGCTAAAAGTATTTGACAGTTCCTTGGCATCGGATTGATTTTCATATTTGTCTCGCATGGAGAAGAGTTTTTCTTCAATAAAACAACAAAGTCTCCTTCTCAGATTAAGACTTTGAAATGTTTTCAAACTTCCCTACACTCAGGCCTAGTGGTGCCATCTACTTGGTCTTTGACCTGCGCTCAATTCCGGTGAGCCTGAAATTGTACCTAGGTCCAATCTAATGCCTCCATAGACATGGACTACCATTGGCACTTTGTGCTTTCTGGCACCAATTTTTTAAAACATCAATATCTTCTGTTCCCCCTATTGCATTTTTGTTGTTTTTGTTTAATTTTACTTTTAAATATTTCAATATTTCTACAAATTGGAGTGGTGTTTTTATTCTGTTATATTTTTTTTGCTTTTTTCCTGTTTCAGTTGTTTTAAATGCTTTACATGTTACCTCTAAATTAAGCCTGTCTGCTCAAGGTCATAGCTACCCTGGGTTGCGCTCACATTTAAATTACTGAAATCTTTCATTTGACCTAACTAGATAGTGACACCTATCCACCCTAACTAATAAATCACTTCCTCACATAGGTGGATATAGTAACATATAACAGATGAATGATTATAGAGCTATCTGTTGAGATATGATGTTTCCTCAAGGTACAGAATATCACAATCATCAGCAGGATGAGGATAAACATACAAAGTACCCTGATGTATAACGTATGAGATTACAAAACAAAAATGTTCAAGATATTTTCATATGAAATGTGGGGTAGGCGGAACTTGCAGAGCTTCACTCCGTGGAGTTATATGAACACTCCACAAGATTCCATGGAGTTCGCCAAACGGGGGGAAATCTGCATGTCGTGCTGCTCGCACTGATTTTAAACGCTGGAAGCTCGTTCCACGCTGACAAATCAACCTGAACGGCTCCAAGCGGCACACCAGAGGGCGCATCTTCTCAAGTTGTTTTTGGTGCCACTTACATAGATTTTCTACTTGAGGGGGGGCGCTAGAGAGCGCACGAGCAGCATGGCCGCACTTCTGTGAGGCTCCTGCCGCCTGTGCCAACATCCGATCATTATCCTACGATAACCACCTCCAATGCCGTTGAAACTTGGCACAATTGTTGAAGACCACTGACCTGGCACTCGTTGCGAGTTTGGAGCGATTCGGCTGTCGGAATCCGGAGATATCCTGTAGTGAGTGAGACGCCGACTGTGGAGGCGGAGACTGGCTGATCTGGAGTTGGGAAGTGGTCACTACGCGATCCCGTGGCTCCCGCGTGGTGTGTGGGCCGTGACCGAGGAGCGCCTGTAACACCGCGATCCCCTCTGCGGGGACATCGGAACGGCGAGGGCGGACCTTCTCACACTGCGGCTGGATTTGGGGTAGGAGACGCCGGAGAAGTTGCTGGGCCAGCCGCTGGTTGAGGCGGACCCTGCCCGATCGTGGGCTGGGACGCAGATATTGCGCGACCCCGGGGTCCCCGCGCGGTATGTGAGCCACGGCAGCTGGGAACCTGCATTGCCGCGATCCCTTCCACAGCGGACTTGAGGCACACCAACACGACCTGTGGAGACCGGTGAGAGACGCCGGAGGTGTGGAGTTGACTGGCGCTGGTGCACAGCCCTCGTGCTGGTGCCGGTGATCTGCGGGCCCTCCCCCCCCTCCCCCCATCATACCCGGTGTTGTGAGCGTTTGAAAGCTGCGGGCAAGGGTGATCGTACTGCGGCCTGACTGCCTGCAAGCGCCGGAGGGTGCGGGTGAAGAAGGCGACGCGGGAAGGGACTACATTTGAAAGGCAGTTGGTGATCTAGGGCTGCCTGGTGCGGTGCATGTGTGACGGCTTGTACCCTACACGTGCATTCATTGATCTGCTGACACTTGGAGCGGAAGCAGATGCGACGATATTAGTGCAAGGAGTGTACTTAAGGCGCTAGGAATTCACCTGCACATAAGACTTGAAGTGGGGGCTCAGGAATTAGGAGGCTGGAGTTTCTTTGAAAGGGGCTGCTGAGGGCCCACTGACCCCAGGCTGGCTGTGATTATTGGGGCTGCACCGGGTACATGCTGGCATGTCCATTCTGACTTACGGATACAGAGGTGCTGGGGACTTACCTGCTTGAGGATTGCATTTGGGATTGGCTTATGTCACCTTGCATGGACTTGTTGCGCAAACGCAGACCGGTGACATTGATACGCTCCTGAAGCCGCGGCGCTCGTTGGATGCTGAGCCCGAGAAGTGCGAGACACCGGGGGGACAGAGTTGATCCCCTTACACTGAGTATCCACCGTGGTGGATGCGGGATGCAATGGTGGAGAGGCACGCATTGACAGCGCGTGTTGTGGATTGCGACTAGGCGGATCTCCGTAAATCGGCGGCAGGATTTGTGGACACTGCTGGAATCTTCCCTGGTGTAAGAAAGGGCTGGATGCTGCGACCGTAACGTTACATGTCCGGGGCTTCTGACTCGCCGAGAGGTGGGACCAAACGAACGCATTCGCTTACTGCGGACAAATCATCGAGAGGTACTGCCATGGGCCGGCAGGATACTCGGCAACCGAAACTATCTTTTGACTCGGCCCCGGTGTCGAAGAAGACTATGAAGGCGGCGACGGATCCGAATGGGTCTCAAAGCCCTCCAGCAGCGGGGCCTAGCTGCGGCGCGGCTGCACCGGACATGCATCTACTACTGCAGGAAATGAAGCAAGGGTTCGCGAAGGTGGTGGATAAGGTGGATCGCTTAACCTCCAGGATGGACGCCATTGTGCAGAAGATGGATGTTCACGAGGAGCGCCTCACGGAGGCGGAAAGAAGGATTTCAAGTAATGATGTTACCACGGCATCACATGCTACTCGACTGTCGCGAATGGATAACATCCTCAAAGTAATAGCTGCAAAGAACGAGGAGTTGGAAGCGCGTAGTCGTCGCAATAATGTCCGTGTGGTAGGCGTACCGGAGTCTACGAACACTGGGAGACTGGAGGACTATGTTGAACGGATGCTCCAGACGGCGATCGGAGCAGACGCGTTTTCCAAGCAATTCATAGTTGAGCGTGCGCACCGTTCCCTCGGTCCGCAGCCCCAGCCTGGTGCCCCGCCTCGACCGATAATAGCTCGCCTACTGAATTATCGGGACAGAGACACTGCACTCCGTGCTGCACGCACTGCTAAACAACTGACGTGTGATGGAATTACTTTCACACTGTACCCGGACTTCACGCCACTTGTCCAGGACCAAAGGAAGAAATTTCTAAGTGTGAAGAAGAAGCTGAGGGATCTACAAATAGACTATGCTTTACTATATCCGGCTAAACTACGAGTCACGTATCAGGCAAGGCAGCACTTCTTCATGAACCCGCAGCAGGTGGAGGACTTTCTAAAATCACTGCGACGCGGACGTGGGAACCGTCCTGTGGAAGAGGAGGTAGAGAATGAAGAGGACTGATATGCGTATCTGGATTGCTGAGGCACCTCCTAGCCTGCTGTGCCTTGAGTTTGGGACCGGGACGTATGCTGTTTACATGGAGTTGAACTCGATACTATGCTAAGATACTTTGACTATGGACATTCGAGAGAGCTGACGACGGCATTGGACTATGGGTGGTAAAGTATGCCAGGCGACACCCCCCCATCCCTCGAATTGCCCCTCCAAGGGCGGTATCGGATCAGGGGTCGAGGAGCGGGGGGTGCCAAAGTGTGTACCTTAGATGACCCTACTAGGGTGTACCCCTTTGACATTGTTTGTTCCACTGCAGCTGGTTGGGTGTTTGCTAGCGGTGATGGGAGGGGGTGGGGTGTGCATGCTGGAGAATTGGGGTTACTTCAGTGGGCGGTGGGAGGGGCGGGTCCGGAGTTTGACTTGATGCATGAAGTTGGTTGTGAGGTGGGAGGGGAGGGAGTAACTGGGGTGGTATCTGGATTGAGTCATTGCTGGCTGCGGATGTGGCGGATGGCTAGGAATTGGATTCACCAGACTGTGTGGGTTGGGTGGATTGGGACGTTTCAGTTGGTTGGGGAGAATGTATGGAAGATGATAGACTACGCGCCTAAGATAGTTGGGAAGGGGAGGGGGAGGGGAAGGGAAGGGAGGGTGTTTGGTTGCACTGTACGAAGGAGTCACACGATATTGTAAAATGATTGGACTATGTTGGCGGTCACACATGGGCGGAGGGGAATGCGAGTAGGGGTGAGTATCGCTGCGACTGATGTCATTGATGATGGCTGATATGACAGGGAGTAAATTGACGATAATGTCGTGGAATGTGCGGGGCATTAACGATTCTAGAAAAGGGAGAAATATCCTTGCCTATCTAGATAGGCATAATGTGCATATTGCTTTGTTACAAGAGACACATTTCTGCCCTAGATCGGATTCTAAATATGCTAGTAAATGGGCCTCGGTCAGAAAATTTTCGTCATATTCGTCATATTCTAGAGGCACTGCAGTTCTGATCAAGAAATCGATTGCTTTTCAGATGTTGGGAGAGATTCTTGATCCCGATGGGCGCTTCGTGATATTGTGGGGTAGATTTGGCATGGACAGTGTTGCTATTGTGATTTGCTTCGCTCCGAATATCGACACACCAGAATTTTTTACCACAATTTGGGGACATGTATTGGTGACAGGTGCTACACACATTATTTGGGGGGGAGACTTTAATGTTACACTTGTACCTGGCATGGATCGCTCAGATGGTTGTGGTCAATATAATCGGCAAGCAAGGGATGTGCTACTGGGAATCATAGAGGAAGCAGGGCTGGTGGATAGCTGGAGATATGCCCATCATGCACATAGAGAGGGCACTCACTTCACGTCATACACCAATACGTTGGCTAGATTGGATTATTGCTTTGTGTCAAGGGGGCTTTGTGCGGGAATAGATAGGGTGACACACTTGCCTAGAACATACTCGGATCACTGCCCGGTGTTAATATCCCTGATGATGCTGGGACATATGAGGATGAGATCTCCGTGGAGACTACTCCCTACTATGCTACTAGATTTAGTATTTTGGACAGAGCTGGTTGATGAAATTGAGGAGTTCTTCCCCAGGAACAAGAATTCAGTTAATAGTGTAGAGATGGTGTGGGAGGCATTCAAGGTCACGGTCAGAGGTATTTGCATATCCAAGGGCGGGGGGGATACTGAAAGACATTCAGAGGACGTTAGGCAGGCTGGAACGCGAGCTGAAGGAACTTGAACTTGGGATGACAGAACGAGCTGACTCAGTACTGCATACTACCTTTAGAGACAAATTGACTGAGTTTGGCGTAGAAGCAGCGAGGGAGGTGAAGTTTAAAGGGAAGTATTGGACAGCGAGGCGTTACTGCGAAGGGGAACGACCTGGTAAAGTACTGGCCGCGATCACGAGAAAGCCACGCTCCAGTGCCAATATTTTAGAAATTATCACATCAGACGGCATACGTTGAGGGATTCAGGAGGAGTTTCTCTCGCACTATCAACAGCTGTATACTTCTCAACAAACTACCGAGGTAGATATGGGAGGTTTTCTTGATGACATAGCACTGTGCTGGCTCAGTGATGTGCATAGACAATTTCTTAGTGCACCATTGGAGACCGATGAGATCCGAGACGCAATTATGTCGCTTGCCAATGGTAAGGCGATAGGGTCGGATGGACTCCCCGCTGAGTTTTATAAATGTTACATCGATATCATGGCACCGGTTCTTAAGGAAGTTTACGAGGAGTCGCTGGAAGTTGGGGAATTGCCGGGATCGATGAGGGAGGTGATAATTACCTCCTTGTTGAAACCGGGTAAGGATCCGACGGACACGGACTCATATAGACCATTATCTCTCATCAATTGTGATGCGAAGATCCTTGCCAAGGTGCTGGCGACGCGACTCTCGTTGATTATGTCTAAAATAGTTCTGCCGGACCAAGCTGGATTTGTGCCGGGCCGCGCCACCACCCACAATCTTAGGACGCTGTTCTCATTGATCCAGACGATTGCCCCGGAATTGCCTGTTGCTGCTGTTTTTTTGGACGCCACGAAAGCGTTTGACTCGATTGAATGGCTGTATCTATTTACTATATTACATAGGATGGGCTTCCCCAAACTGTTTGTTAACTGGGTCGAGCTGCTGTATACCAGACCAACTGCCAAAGTGGTAATTAACGGGTTAATGTCGGCTCCAATGTTGATAACAAGAGGCACAAGGCAGGGGTGCCCTCTGTCCCCTCTGCTTTTTGCTATGGCAATCGAGCCTTTGGCATGTCGCATACGTCAGCTGCACAGAGCTAGTGCATTTCACTGCTTTCAGCGTCAAATTGGCATATCGCTGTATGCAGATGATATCACGCTATATGTGAAACATCCTCAAACCAACCTTAATCCCATATTGCGGGAGTTCATTGTCTTTGGTGGGCTGTCGGGGTACGTGTGAATTGGAGGAAATCCCAATTTTTCCCGCTAACGTCTGCTGTTATGAAATTTCAGCTGGACTATCCACTCGACTGGTGTGACACAGATCTTAGATACTTGGGTATCGTCGTATCTCTGGACAAAGATGTGACACTCAGATCGAATTATGGAGTGGCCATCACGAAATTAGCTGATAATGTAACTCGCTGGAAGGCCTTGCCGCTATCGATGGCGGGGAGGGCGGCGCTTATAAAGATGGTGGTGCTACCACAATTCTTGTACCTTTTCCAGAATGTGCCATATTTTCCTGGTGCTTTTTTCTTTAAACAGCTACGCTCGGAGCTCTTACGTTTATTTTGGGGAGGCAAACAACCTCGACTAAGCTGGAACATTATTACCCAGCCCTATGAGAAGGGAGGTTTTGATGTGCCAGATTTTGAAATCTATTACGTCGCTGCCCAAGCGCAATATGCGTATCATTGGTTGAAACCCTCGCCATTCATGCCCCAGATCGCTGCAGAGGACTGGGTCGCGAGACCTCTTCCCCTTAATGGCCTCATACTGGGGATAGTCAAAGACATAGAGACGCCGTTCACCACGGTTACATGCACCATTGACGCATGGAATAGGATGGTACGACTGGTCGGGGCCACGTGTTTATATTCCCCGGTACTCCCTCTTGCGTAGCACCCTCGACTGTCGCTCTTACAGGAAACAGGATTTCAATTGATGTGTAGACGTGCGAAACTGTCGGTCTGGGGGGACTTGTTCGTTGAAGGACGATTCCGTACCAAGGAACAGCTGTTTCATGCTGTTATTCCTACGCCTCTAGAGGTGTTCTATTATATCCGTCTCCGACAGGGACTGAGGAAAGTGTTGCCCAACTTTCCGGAGGAACCGGAGGTGGTTTTGCCACTACATACCATGCTGTTGTCAGATGGCCACCATCTTGTCTCCCGACTTTACACCGCCATGAGAACGCAACGCCAAGGGCCGGAGAGCTCAGCGCGGCGACATTGGACTGTAGACTTAGGCAGGGATATTACTGATGATCAATGGAGATACTGCTGTGCTGTCACGGCCAATATTGCATCTAGCAGCAGGCTAAAGATCATTCATTTCAAATTTTTACAGCGTTTCTATTATACACCTGAGAGGAAATTGCGCTTTCACTTGGCGGATACGGATAGATGCGATCGCTGTCATGCAGCAGGGGCGGGATTCCTCCATTTAGCTTGGGAATGCCCAGGAGTGTTTGAATTTTGGACACAGGTGCAGACCGCGCTACAGGTTATGACGTCCGGGGCGGTCGAAAAAGACCCGCTGATTATGCTACTGGGATACACACGGGATGTACCTAAGTCGACTCGGAAATTCACAGATATCGCACTATTGCTAGCCAAGAGGCGGGTCGCTTGTCGCTGGGGACGAGGTCGATCTCCTAAGTTTAAGGACTGGCTCGAGGACCTGGTTTATTGTCAGGATCAGAATAATATTTATGCAGAGATGACGCCAGTGCAGAGTAGACCGAGGGATATATGGGGACCACTACAACTTTATCTGTTACATACCACGGCTGCAGCCACAGATTCAGAGGTCGACAGTTGAGTTATATGGCTATACCTATCAGTTAGATGAGACCCTCATGAGGTACACCTAGAGAGGCACACCGAAGCACACTCATACTGGATGCCATAGTGAATAGACTGCAGGGAGGGAATGGCCCTTCCCGGCCCATAGCCGAGATCAGAGGATGCTCTAGGTTCTGTATATGATGCATGTTTTTTTTTATTTTTTATTTTTTTTATGCAATGACATCGTATGCGCTTGATTTCTTAAAATACCATCGGAGGATTATTCACTGTTCACTGACTGCTGGATGCCACTGCCCTGTGCTCAGTACAGTTCCAACTGCATATGCCTGCTTATTACTATGTATTATTTGCTCCAATGTACTGCATGTACTCTCTTATGCAACAATTATCTACCCGAACTGCCCATTAGCCCGTGATCAGATGCCTATATGATGTCCAAATGTATGTGATGTGTACAAATGTGACTTATGTGGTTGGCTCTTCTCAGTGCTGTTCAATGACGAAAAGTTGATAAATAAAGGTTTTAAAAAAAAAAAAAAAAAGATTTTCTACTTGAGCGGCAGCTTTCTCATCAAGAATGATCGCAACTGCCCACGTTGAAAAAATCTCACCAGGTGCCCCCTAATGCCCGAAAATTGCCCTAAGGGATGCCGACTCTCACTCATGCTCCCCAACTTACTGTTGGCGAGCCACGCCTGAGTAAAATCTCTGCCACACAGCAGTTGGTGGAATTTTGCCAGACCTCTACATAACACGGAGTGGCCAAAATTCAGCCAGCTCCGCCTGCGGAGTGGAATCTATCACCCACCCCTAAAAAGTTTACTCTGAATATTCTGCCTTGTGACCTTCAAACTATTTCCCCAAGCTCCTCAGACATGTAGTAGTTTATATGCTAAAGGGAAGCGGTTCACAGTTTGTGGTGTTGAAAACATCACACACCCTGTTAAATATAGAGCACTTTCCTCTTTTCCCCACAATTGTAAGTCATTGGATGTGCATTTCTAATGTGGCGAAATGCCTGGATAAGGTGTAGGATTACACAGAAATCCATGTATCATCACTGCATTTTTCTATCTTCTTTATTCATCCCGGCGTAATATTCCCTTTCCTGGATCAACCATAAATTTACAATAGTAGAAAAATGTACTGCAGATTTTAGCTAGAGCAATTTACACTTCAGAAATTCCACTAAGCCGGAGAATCAGGATGTATACTTTTGAACTACAAATGTCTATTGATCTACACACCTCAGGTGCACTTAAGTGCTCACAAATGTGTGTGAAGAGGGATCAATAAGCTTGATGCTTTTAATAGCAAGCTGGAACCCTTGGCAATTAGTGTACAACTTTGTTAGAAAGTGTGAGAATGTGGCTTTTTAATTACATGCATTTCAAGCTCAGAAAAGTCCACAAACCTCATAATCTAAAAGGCATTCGATCTGGGAAAAGTCCACAGAAGCACTAATTACTTATTGTTAGACTTCATTTCTCTGATTATCCTTCCTTGTCCCAGTACATACTTCTATGAGATGCACCATCATTGGAGACCATGAAGGCAAGACAGAACCACAGCACCACCTGACATCCTCAAACACTGAAGATCAAGCTAGTGATAGCAGGAAGGGAGGGTGGGAGGGAATTAAGGGATGAGAAAGTGTAGTCAAAACAATGAATATTACTGGCAAATAATTGGCCTAATACCTCCTCAACCCTACCTCACCCCGCTCCTTACTTTCATGGGGATATACCAAAGCACAAACCTATGGGCTGATCGTCCAGAAAGCGCAGAGGCTATCCCTTACACCCATGAAGCTATGTCAAAGTAGAAGCCTATGACTTAATGGCCTGGTAAGCACACAGACCCACCAGGCAATGGAAGGTCTTCCATTGAAAAGAACACCAAAGTAAAATTAGAAAGTGAGCAAAAGCAAGCCAACTAAATCGAAAAGACTAAATATCATTTAACATCCCCAGCCAACTCACATAGGGAAATAGTGTAACATTAGGCTGGACTCTGAAGAGAGGCCCAACCATGGTTAGTTCACTAAGGCAGGCAGAAAACAAGCATACAACAAAGGAGTCAAGGTATAGGGGAACTGGGACACAGCGCTGCAACATGGACCAGAACACAGTCTGGCACTAAACGCAAGTGGAGCCAGGGTCAAAATTCCAAAGCCTGAATGAACCACTCAATGCCATCTTTAAAAAAAGGATACAGCATTAGATGGCAAACCTGACAACAGAAGAAGAGGGTCCAAGAAGGAAACAGGAGATACGAGAAAACTAATACAGGCGGCTGAAAGACAACAAAGACAAAAGGCCTAAGAATCAGATGCTCCAAAGCCACCCCTGATGGAGGCACCAGCCCGGACCGTGCAGACAGTGCATCCGGTTCCAGTCAACCTGCTGTTTTGATGAAGGGGACAAAGCAGACATGTCGCATAACACATCAGGTGGTATCATCATATATAGAGTTTTGATCCTTTACAAAAAGATATGAATATGTAATTTGGAACTCTATATACACTAATCCAGAAATGAGAAAAAGAAACCTATTCAGATAACCGTATCAGGACTGTTGCACCTCAAGCAGTCCTGTCAATCCTTTATAATGACATATACTTTATGCATCTACGCATAACAGAACATCGTTTGGAATAGTACCAAATCAACGTTGAGGATTATGCCCTATTTTTTGGACATATAACCTTTCTATAGTCTATTATCGGAGTAGATCCGTGGCGTTGCTGATGAAGGTCCCTCTGTCGCCAAACGCGTATTGATATGATTCTACCAAGAATTAGCTACGTTTAAAGCCTAAACACTGTTTTGTACTTTATTGTCCATTACTGTGGAACCTTAACTTTTTTAACATATTGACAAGATGAAGATATAGGATGACCTAGTTTACACACAGAATAGGTTTCACCTTCAGGTGTTATCAGTGATCTATTTTGATTTTAAAATTTATATTTTTTGTTTATAACAAAAGTAATGATACATGTCATCTGTTCTGCTTGGCTTGTTGTATACTATTATACTTCAAAGTAATACAATAGGATGCCTAACATCTTTATGTACAATATATTTTCCCTGCCTTGGGAGCGTTGATTATTAGCAGGGGGTCCTATTTGTTTTCAATCGCACAAAGAGAGGCACCAGCCACGACCAGAAGCAAAGTAAGTGATAGATTGCAGGACACCAAAGAAAGAATCTACAGAGAAGCATTCACCATGGCTGATAGCCAACTGTGTGTATGCCAAGAAACCCCAAGCCAAGGCTGTGCCTTAGGCAGGAAACACAAAAAGGAGTGGATGAAGCCCTCACCAAGCAACAAATTGTCAAGCCACTGAACCGAAGCAAGCAACCACACTGTGGGAAAATAGCTTTGAACCACACAATAGACAGCCCAGCAAGAGAATCAAGAGAGCAGAATACCCGCAACAATCCATAAGACTGCAGTCAGAGTCCCAAAAGACCTCCTGTTTCAAACGAAAGACACAAACCAAGAATCAGGCCCAAAATAAACAACCCCACAACCACAAGGCTAAGGCAGCAGAAAGACTAGAAGGTAAGAGCAGGAGGGAAGGCTAAGATAAAGTTAGATACACAACGCCACACAACTGACATCTGGGAGATGCGGCAGAGCTGACAAGCAAGGGAAAGGACCACCTGAAAGTACCAGACCTTACCACACACCATAGCTGAGAGGCCAAGAAAGGTGGAAAACAGGCTTGGCAGGAATATCTGCAGAAGTTCCATATACTAGGGAGAAGCCAACAGAAAAGAATCCAACAATGCCGGAAGCCACAGAAAAGCCCATCAAGCCTGAGAAGGAACAGGATGCAGCCCAAAACCTACACTAAAACCCAAGAACCCAAAGGAAGGGGAAGGGTGGACACTCTGGCTAATCACAGACAACACCCAGTCAGGAACCGGAAAGCCGCAAACCCAAAAAGGAACTCAAGTGGCAGACAATATTTGCCCAAGTCAGCATCCTGTCCCTAATTAATCAGCTCCGAAGGCAGGAGAGCAAAAGAAGACCTAAAGAAACAAGAGGAGGGCTACAAGAACAGCAGCACGCAACCAAGAAGAGTGCAGAATGGGAAACAGAGGATTCCAAGCCACAACAGCCACCACCGTCCCCACAATAGCTCAGAACAAGTAAGAGCAACAGAGAGCTCAGAGAACGTAAGAGTAGGCAAATTGAAAGGTAAGCAGCTAACATCATTTCCAAAGTAACGAAAATGCAATGGAGGCATAGGGAGTCACCTACAGTCAGAGATACCCACCAAACCCACCCGGCTCACAAGGCCCCAGAAGGCAACTGGCAGATGACTTGGATGAAGGAAAGCCTAATGACAAGACAAATAACGATCGAGTTACTGCTGCCCGCAGTACTGGTGGAGGCTTAGAGTGTCAGATTGAAAAGCAAGAGAGAAGGCAGATCAGAACAAGCACGGAGACAAAGAAAAAAACAGTTGTAGCTGCCCCCACCAGAGGAGAAACACAAAGTCAAAGACCAGAATTTGAAGCTTCAAGCCAAGCAGTAAGCCAGGGAAGGCCAAGGCCAATGCTAGAATAAGCTGTACCCACCTCCTCCCAGCTAAGAAGTGAGGCAGGAGCAGAAAAGAGGACCCAAGAATGGGTCAGGTGTGACCACTGAAAGGTGCCTGCTCCACCTACCACTTCTCATGCCATCCCACAACTACCACAAACATTTCACATTCAACCATGCTCACCCAACAACCACCTCTACCTATCTTGCCGCCTCATCAACACCCTCTTGCTCCACAAACCTGCCACCAAAATCTGGGACCTTCTGCACAATCACACACCAGACCTGCTCTTCCAGATAGAAACCTGGCTGGCTCCCACATTGGCTCCCCACATTGCCACAGCTATCCCCCTGAATACAAAGTCATAAGACAGGATAAAACTGGCAGAACTAACAGACATGGAGGAGGACTCACCATCATCTTCAAAGAGCATATCTAGTGCTCCCCCACCTCGGCTAGCACCAACAGCATCATGGAACATCTGACCTTCAAACTCCATATCCCTGCCAACTAGAACCTGAAGAGCAACCTCATCTCCTGAAACCCCAAACTCAAAGTCATCTTCATAAGCACAATTGCGGACTTCGTCGTTCCCCCTGATTCTCAATACCAGCACCTTTACTTTCCTCAATGACCTCAATTACCATCTAACAGCCTCATCCACCCCTAACGCAGCCTACTTCCTGGAGGACCTGACAAACGTCAGACTCACCCAGTGAGTAAATGAACCCACCAACGCTGCCAACACCTACTGAACCCCATCTTTACCAACTTCAGCAACATCACAGAGGACAAGCTCACACCCATCACTTGGACCATCTACACCCTTGCCCATTTCATCATACCTATCCCTCATCACTGCAGAAATGCCATCATCAAATCCTCACGATGGGTTTCGAATAAGTTCTCTGAAGAAACCTGCACCTCATAGCTCCTACACCATGGACTGCAACACCTCAACAACCTCCCTAGAACAATCTCTAACTTGAATGCCAAGATCACTTCCTGCGTAGACACCATTGCACACTTTAAGTTACCACTGCCACCAGAACCAGACCACAGATAACTCGGTAGTCAGAAGAGCTTAAAGTCACCAAGCATTATTGCAAGCAGCTAGAAGGGAGATGGAGGCAAAGCCATGATGAGACCGAAAAAAGCAACTACATATCAGTCCTCAGACAATACCACCAACAAATCAGTCACCAATGGCTCCATCTCCACCATTTGCATGGAAAGCGGCACTAACAGCAACAATGCAATCACTGCCCTTCTCAAAGATCTCACCTCTCTGTCGACAAGCTCTAACAGCTTCACTCCCTCATAAGACCTCGGCACACAGCTGTCCCTCATCTTCAGCCGCTAGATCTTTAGCATCTACAACAACTTTGAGCCCCTAACAGACCTCTGCACCCTTGCAGTCACCTTACTGGCACTTATAATGCCCAAAGGAGCACTCTGACCATCTGCCCCACCATCACCATTCAAGCAACCACAGCGACCATGCACGCCATACACTCTAGAGCACAATCAGACCCATGCCCTCATAAGGTGTTTACTAAATAACTAGGCTTCATCAGCTCAGAACTCACAATGACTTGATCAACGCAGCCACTTTCCCAATGCATGTTAACATGCCATCATTCTCCATCTCTTAAAGAAACCATGGCTGAACCCAAAAATAGTAGCTAACTGCTGGCCTATATCCCTGCTACCCTTCCCAACAAATGTCATAGAGAACATTATGAACAATCATCTAGTTGCTGGCTTCAACAACAACCTTCTTAAGACCTTCCTATTCAACTTCCGTCATAACCACAGCCACCTAACTACAGCACTGAAACCATCCTCATAGGCACCATAAGGGACATCATACTGATCATGAACAGAGGAAACATTGCTGCACTCATCCTTCTGGATCTTTCCACTGCCTTCAATTTCATCTCCAAGCCCAACCTCATTCAACACCTACGCGTTGCCTGCATTCATAGATTAGTGCTCTGCTGAATCTGCTCTTTTCTCAAAGGCCTCCTTTCACCGCAGCCACTGACAGAATAAAATATAATGGAGTTGCCTCAATTTAAACCTAGCATTGCTGGTCAACTTCCGTATTTGTGCCAGGGTCCTCTTCCGTTCTGCGTCCACAAGTGGGGACTCTAAATCAGCATCCTAGGCGGCACGTTTCAGATCTATATTGATCAATCTGTCAGATTTTAGTGCTGTGTTCAGTCTGGATATTATCCTTTTTGTGGATCCAGGGTCCAATATCACTTGGAGCACCCAAGATTCCTCCGATTCTTCTGGGAATGATCTCCAGATATCCCTGGTCGGATGCGAGATGCTAGCGTACTGCAGAAACTGTCAGTTAATATTGTGTGTAAGTGGGAAATTGGAATCTCTGAGTGCATTTTTATTTTGTGATGTTTTTGCTTTGAAAGTACATGGTAAATAATGTGACAAAATGGGCTGGAACTGAGGGGAAGAAGGCCATTGGCTATAATTTTCAAGCTATCCTAAAGAGGACTTTGAACTTCATGGTTTTGTAATCCTCATGTCTGGGGATACAGATCCCCGAACTTGGTCTACCAGATTCCTGCACATTACCTTTCATCAGTTCTAGGGACCTCTTTTGGACAGTTAAGCCATGCCATCACTGAATTAGACACGGTTGCGATTAATTTTGCTTCTCCATCCTGGCTTGAGATGGCAGTCTTGGTCGTTAAACAAACCAAAAAAGAAAGTCTAACCTGTACATTTTCTCTCTTGGTGAAGGTGTGGAAGAACCTTCCATTATTGTGAAAGAATTGAAACTCTAACATCCATGAAGAATTTTTCTAAAATGGCAAAATGAATTTTGGAAGGACTTGTTTTTAGGAAAAATTGGGAAATGTTAACAATAAAATATAATTTCTTCAAAATTACACACCATTTTGCAAACATTCTAGTTAAAAACAAAATTCATATTATTTTTTAAAAAAAGAAAGAAAACATGCAAGTGTGGCTTTTCTTTGGTGTGATCCACAGTCAGCACTGCACCAGTCATGCAATATATGCTCATACAGAATACATTTTAAATGAGCTTCTTACTGTATCTGTTATTAGATTGTGTAGCTTCATGTTTGGCTGTAGTTTGCGTTGGTGAGCCCGGGCTCGCACTCTCCTACCTCTCATGTTTGGTGGTTCGGCCAGACCTTTTTTGTAGCTTTTTGTAGCCCTCTATTTAAAATTCAGCACAAAAGAAAGGAGGGCAAATATTTGTTTCACAGATTTTCTGTGCAAATATTCACACTGCTCATTTTCCTCACATTGTACCACAGTGATACTACATACCTGGTTAACAGGGACTTAGTTAAGCTGAATGCACGTACTTTTGAACCAATTCTCAAAAGTGCATTATTAATATGTCCATAAATTCACTTTCAGGGGCAAGAAGCAGAGCACAGGGGCAGCGACTACTGAGTGTAAAGAAGTGATGGGCAGGTGCAGCATGCTGACCACGGAGGGCAACAAGAGGTGGCGAGGCAGCACACAGAGGACAGACAGAAGGGGATAGAAGCAGCAGAAGGACAACTGAAGGCAGATGGGAGAGTGCAGATATATGAAGCTGACCACTGAGAGCAGACTGCAGGGGCAGAGTTAACACACAGACAAGTAGAGTGCAGAGAGACGAGCAGACGACACACAAATTACCACAGATGCCAGGAGAGAGGGGAGAGCAGGACAGTGGATTGTAGAGGACAGGAGGGAGCAGTAGGGACAGCAGATGGACAACAGAGGAGAAGGGGCAACAAGCTGACCATGGAGCCCAGGTGAGAGGGGCAGCAGAAAGATAACGATGGACAGGCAGGTAGTGGTAGGGGTAGCAAGCTGACCACAGAGTGCAAGAGGGAGGGGCTGTGACAGCACAACTGACTCTGGAGCACAGGAGGGAGGGGCAGGGATGGCAAGCTGCGCTCAGAGGCAGGCAGGAAGGGACAGAGGCAGCACAAGGACAACGGAGAGGGCAAGAGGGGGCAAAGGCAGCATGCTTACCACGAAGGGCAGGCCTTTGCGTCAGTGGCCGCACAAAGGACCACAGAGGGCAGGAATGAAGGGGCAGTGGCAGTAAACTGACCATGCAGAACAAGCAGGAGTGGCAGGGGCAGCACAACAGGCCACGGAATGCAGACAGAATAGTAAGGGGCAGTAAGGGGGCATTGAGGGCAGGCGGGACCGACAGGAGCATCACAACGTCGAAGCACAGAGAGCAAGAAGGAGAGGCAGGGGTCGCAATCTAAACACAATGAGCAGTTGGGAGGGTCATGGGCAGCAAGATGACTATGAAGGGAAGCAGGAGAGGTTGGGACACCAAACAGGCAACGGAGAGCAGGCGTGAGTGGGAGGGACAGCAAATTGACACTGTAGGCAAACGAGAGGGCATGTGTAGCACAAAAGACCATAGCGGGAAAGAGGGAGGGGCAGGAGATGAATGCTGACCACCTGACAGGAGGGGGCAGCAAATTGACCATGGAGGGCAGTTTGGAGGGACAGGTGCAACACAGTGAACCACAGAGGGCAGGGGGGAGGGGCAGCAAGTTTGGGCAACAGTGATTGGCAACACAACGTTTCATAGAGGGCATGAGGGAGGGGTAGGGGCAGCAAGCTGACCATGACTGCAGGTGAGAAGGGCAAAGCCAACACAATGGACAAATAATGTCAGAAGTATGGGATCTGGGGCAGCAAGATGGCCATGGAGGGCTGATGCCAGGGAGTGGAGTAGGGGCAGCACACAGACAATGGAGGGCAGGCTGGAGGGGATGTGGCAGCACAACAGACCACAGATGACAGGATGAAGGGGCAGGGACTTCACAACAGACCACAGCGGGCAGAAGAAATGGGAAGGGGAAGCACAATGGAAACTGGAACACAGGAGAAAAGGTCAGGAATGGCAAGCTAACCACAGAGGAATGGTCAGAGGCAGCACAAGGACAACTGAGCTGGCAATAGGGCAGGGGCAGCAAGCTGCCCATGGAGTTTGAGGGGAACGGGCAGTGACTGCTCAATGTACCACATAGAGGAGGAGGGAGGGGCAGGGGCAGCACGCTGACCACAGAGGGCAAGCCAGTAGTGCAGGAATAGTACAACAAATAACAGAGGGCAGGAGTGAGGACCTGGAGACACTGATATTAGAGGCAAGGAAGTAGGGGGCAGAGGCAACATAGCAGGCAGGAGCTGCAAGCTGACTAAGCAGAGCAGGCAGAAGGGTCTGGGGAAGCACATGCACAACCAACGGCAGGCCAGGTGCCAAGGCTGCATAATGGGCCACAGAGGACAAGAGAGAGGGGTAAGGGCAGCTCACAGACAACGGACAGCTGGCAGAAGTGGCAAGGGCAGAACAAAGGACCAAAGAGGGCAGGATGGAGGGGCAGAGGCAGCACACAGACCATGAAGGGACGATAGGAGGGCAAGGACAATCATTTTTGCATTGAGGGCAGACCGCAGGAGCAGCACAATTAATCGAAGGGGACAGGAGGGAAGTTGACCACTTAGGGCAGCCAGGAACAGCAGTGAAGCACAACGGACCACCCAAGGGGAAGAGGAAGGGGCTGAAAGCTAACCACGATAGCCGGGCTGGAGGGCAGGAGCAGCACAGAGGACCATGGAAGGCAGGAGTGAGCAGGTGCAGCAAGATGACCACAGAGGCCAGGCGATAAGGGCATAGACAGCTCAATGGATCATTGAGGACAGGGCAGAAGGGCAGGAGCAGCAAGCTGACCACAGAAGGCAGGTGTTTGGGTCAGAGGCAGGACAAAGGGCACCGCAGGGCTGGAGTGAATGGGCGGAAACATCCAGCTGATCATGGAGGACAAGCTGGAGGGAAAGGGTCAGCACAACAGACCATGGAGTGCAGAAGGAATGGGCAAGGGCTGCAAGCTGACCACAGAGGGCAAGATGGAGACGCTGGGGCAGAAAACTGACCACTGTGGGCAGTCACAATTGGCAGATGCAGCACAATGAACCACAAAGGGAAGACTGCAGGAAGCTGGCTTAGCAAGATGACCAAAAAGGAAAGACAGCTCTGGTGGTAAGGGGATTAACAGATCTCGTCGCCATGCATTTACTTTGAGACTCGGCGTCTCCTCTGGGCTAACCCGCGACCTTCTGCTCCTTTTTTGCAGAACACTAGCAGGACGCCAGCGATTAATTCAAACAGACGCCTGACGATCATTTTTGCAGCATGGACGGTTTACATACACGGTAAGCCGGCTGCAAGCCTCTCCGCTGCACGCTCGTTTTCTCCAATGTAAATTAGATGGAACTGCTATACAAGTCTAGATCCCATATCCTGACCAAGACATTTCTTTTTCTCAGATAAAATTTCACGAGCCCTGAAACAGGTAAGCTTTAAACTTGAATCTGTTGTACAACACAAACCAAATGTGTAAAACGTGTGTGTTGTTAACTAACTTCAAATTGTTTATTATGTTCTCCTTATCCACAGTTGGTTATCGGCTGCACGCCATCTACTAAGAGGATTGCTCTTTTTCTTATAATAAGGTATGGCTAGAGGTGCTTTACAGGGGTTGGCACTGGCAGTAAGAGAATTGGTTTTTGGACTGAATATCTTAATGAGTTTTTGTAGATTGTTGGTCCTGAGGAGAACTCCGCATTGGGGAGTTCGAAACGCGTCGACCTGTTTTTGGGTCTTTCTGTCAAATTGGAATTACATCATAAATAGTGATCATTAAATAGGACTAATACTGCTGAAATTGCATTTAGCACACTAATTATCATCTCTAGACATTGTTTATATGTATAAAGAACCTATATTTTTTTACATTAGGCCCTTAGTATTTTTTGCTTTGTGGTATGATTGTAGATGAATGAAAGGTTTGGCCAGAGTGAAAGTTTGGATGTGTTGTAAATATTGTAAAATTGTTTTGTACAGTATGTTTCAATTGTAATGTTTTATTGTATTTTTGTACATACACATGAAAATTGTTTGTTTATGGAAATAATTCTCGATCCACTAGTGCAAAAATAAATGAATAAACTAGTGACGCAAATTAAAAAACGGACCGTTATGTTTTGTTCATAGAGGTCATCCTAAAAATAGCCAAGTAATATCCAGTACTGGCAGTTGTGTTGTTGTTTAGATATTTTGGGCTCAGCCCTACTGGTTCGGAGTCACGACCCTGTGTCGTTTTTTCAAAAAGCAAAAGTGGCAGTGGGCAGGGGTACCACACATGGACAACGGAGGGCAGGCAGGAAAAGCAGGGGCAGCAAGTTGACCACAAAGGGCAGGCAAGAGAGGCAGGAGCAGTACAATGAACCACGGAATGTAGGAGTGAGGGCAGTGCATCAACTTCACCACTGGGGGCAGTGGCAGCACAACGGACCACAGAGGGCGAAGAAAGTGCAGATGCAGTAAGCTGAATAAACTGAGGGTATGGGAGGGGTGGAGTTGCACACAGAAAATGGAGGGCAGGCAGGAAGTGGTACAGGCAGCAATCTGACGTAGAGGGCATGGCGGAGGGACAGCGACAGCATAATGGACCATTGGAAGCAGGAGGAGAAGCAGGGGCTGCAAGCTGACCACTGAGTGCGGGTGGTAGAGCAAAAGCAGTACAATCAAACAAGAAGAGAGCAGGAGAGAGGGTAGAGGAAACACACAGACAGCAGAGAGCGAGAGTGAGGGCCAGGGGCAATGCTTATTCAAATGAATGCCTGCCTGGGGATTGTTTATAAATCTGGTGAGTTGTCCTTTCACTAGGGCAACAGAGTAATTTACTCCGTTGCCCTGGTGAACCTACAGGCCATCTGGCAGGATTAAAATGACGCCCCAAAACACAGTTTCTAACACTTTTTTAAAACTACACAGTAAGAAGTTGTTGATAACTCTCAGGTTGTACACTCAAAAGCATATTGGATGTTAACACAAGAGACCATATTTGGAGCGGGCAGGTGCAGCACATAGACAATGGAGGGCAGGACAGAGGGTGCAGGGGCAGCACGCTTAACAAGAAGCGTAAACAAGAGATGACCTGGTAAAACTAAGGACCAAGGAAGGCAGGAAGGAGGGGCGGTGGCGGAGAGCTGACCACAGAGCACATGCACAATGGAGGGCAGGCAGGATGGACAGGGGCAGTAATCTTACCAATGAAAGCAGGTGGGCGGGGCAGAGGCAGCACACCAAACCACAGAGGGAAGGAGGAAGGGGCAGGTGCAGCATGTTCACCACAGAGGGCACAGGCAGCACAACAGACCATAAGGGGAAGAAGGTATGCAACAGGAGGAGCAAGATAACAACAAAAGGGGAGGTGGGAGTGAGCAATGGAATCAACAATGAAGGGTAGACCAGAGGAGCAGGGGCAGCAACCTAACCACATAAGACAGACAGCAGCGGCAGGAGCAACACTGTGACCTACAGAGGATGGGGAGGGACTGGAACCTCACCACATTGGGCAGGTGGGAGGGGAAGGGGCAGGGGTAGCATGACGGAACATGGAGGGCAGGAGAGCAGGCCAGTGGCAACAAGCTGACCAAAGAAGAAGGGGGCAGGAACAGCTGATGGACAGTGGAGGGTAGAACAGAGTGGCAGGACAGCACACAGACAACAGAAGGCACGCAGGAGCGGGAGGGCAGCAAGTTGACCACAGAGGGCAGGTAGGAGGAGCAGGGGGGTTGCGCGCTCATTGGAGAGTAGGGGGGATGGGGCAGCACAAGGGTAACTGAGGGCAGGCAGGAGGGGGCACAGGCAAATAGCTGACCAGGGGGCAAGCCGGAGGGGCAGAAAAAGCATGACTTACCACAGAGGCAGTGGCAGGATATCAGACTATGGGTGACATGAGGGAGGGGCAGAGACCACACACAGACAAGAGAGGCCAGGAGAGAGGGCCAAGGCCAGCACAAAACACCACAGACAGGTGAGAGAGGCAGGCACGGCCCGGCACATGGACAATGTAGGGCAGAGGCAGAAAGTTGACCATGGAGGGTAAGCTTGAGGGGCAAGGCCAGCACATAGGACCATGGAAGGCAAGAGTGAGGTGCAGGGGCAGCAAGCTGCCCAAATAGGGCAGGCGAGAGTAGGAGGGGCAGACCAAAGAACTACTATGGGCAGGCGGGAGGGTCAGGGGCAGCTCAATAGATGAAAGAGGGCAGGTAGGAGGGGCACTGGCAGCACATGCACAATGGAGAGCAGGCTGGATGGGCAGGGGCAGCAATCTTACCATTGAGCGAAGGCAGGAGGGGAAAGGGTAGCACAAGGGACCACAGAGGGCAAGATGGAGAGTTATGGGCAGCCCACGGACAGTAGAGGGCAACCAGGATGGGGAGAGGCAACAATCTTACAATTATAGTCAGACAACAGTGGCAGGGGCTGCACGACTGAACACAGTAGGCTGGGGGAGTGGCTAGGGAAACAAGCTAACAATGCGCATCAGGCAGGAAGGGCCATGTCAGCACAATTGACCATGGAGGGCAGGAAGGATGGGTAGTGATAGCAAACTCATCGTGGAGGGTAAGTGGCTGGGGCAGGAGAGCACAACAGACCACAAAGGGCAGGAAGGAGTGGAGGAGAAGAAGGCTGACCACGGAGGCCACGCAGGAGCAGCAAGAGCAGCACAGCAGACCACCGAGGGCAAGATGTAGTGACATGGGCCAAAAATTGACCGCAAATGGCATTTGGGAAGGGGCAGAAGCAGTACAATGTGTAACGGAGGGAAGAAAAAAGGGGCCAGAGGCAGCAAGCTCACCACACAGGCAGGCAGGAGAAGCAGAAGCAGCCTACAGTAAATGGAGGGCAGGCAGAATGGTGCAGAGGCAGCAAGATGAACAAGGAGGGCAGGCTGACAGGAGCAGCAGGTTCAGCCCATGCTCAAAGGAGGGAGGAGGCTGCAGAAAAGACTACAGAGGGCTGGAGGGAGGAGCGGGCAGTAATTGACCACAGATAGTGGGCAGGAGGAGCAGGGCCTGCACAACTGATCATGAATGGCAGGAGGGAGAGGCAGGAGAAGCAAGCTGACAATGTAGGGCTGGTGAAAGTATGGCAGGGGCAGCAAGCTCACCACAGTGGGGAAACAAGAAGGGCAGGGGCCTTGCATCAGGCCACGGAGGGCATGAAAGAGTGGCAGGAGAACAAGCTGGCCATGGTTGTCATGAAGGAGAGGGCAAGCGGAAGAAGGGAAAGGGAACAGCTGGCCATTAAAGACATGTAAAGTACAATAAAACACAAAGGGCAGGAAAGAGGAGCAGGGGCAACAAGCTCTCCATGTGGGACAGGCAAGAGAGGCATGGGCAGCACAACAGACCATAGAGGGCAAGAAGGATGGCCAGGGACAGCAAGCCAACCACAATAGAGGTGGTAGGAGCAGGGCAGTACAGCAGATGGAGGAGGGCAGGTGATAAACGTCAGGCAGTAGAGGCAGTGGAGCACAAAAGACCACGGAGGGCAGGAGGGATGGGCATGTGCAGATTCTAGGTTGGAGTAACTGAGGCAGCAAGCTGGCCAGGGAGGCAGGAAGGAAAGGGAGTGGCAACAAGCGGACAACAGAGGGCAGGCAGGACTATTTAGAGAGCAGGCAGCAGTACAGCACAAAGGACCACTAAAATCAGGAGGCACAGGCATGTGCAGAAAAGTTACCACAAAGGGCAGTTTGGAGAGGCAAGAGCATCACAACGACCATGGAGGGCAGGCAGAAGGGGTGGGCAGCAAGCTGAGCAGGGAGGGCAGTAAGGAGGGGCAAGGGCAGAAAGCTAAAAATGGAGGTTAGACAGGAGGGGGCATGCACAGCATGCAGACCACAGACAGCAGGCAATAGAGGAATGGCAGCATCATGGATCACAGAGGGCAGGAGGAAATGACAAATGCTGCCCATGGAGGACAAGTGGGGGCAGCACAACAGAGCATGGAGGGAAGGAAGGAGGGGAAGCAAGATGGAAATGGAGAGAATGTGGGAGGGCCAGCACCAAGGATAATTGAGGACCGTTGGGAGGGGAAGGGCCAGACTGCAGACAATGTAGGGCAGTGTGAGGGGGCAAAAATACCACAAGAACAACAAAGGGCAGGCGGGGGGAGGCAGAGGCAACAATCTGACCATTAAGGGCAGATGGGAAGGTGCAACCAGAGCCACGGGCAACAGAGGCTTACTTGGAAGAGCAGGGGCAGCACAACAAATCACAGAGGGCAAGAGAGTGGGCAAGGGCAGCACAACTGACCATGATTCGCAGTAGCATCACACAATACATTAGAGGGAAGCTGGAGGGCAGGGGCAGTACAATGGACCACAGAGGCCAGGATGGAGAGGCAACGGCAGCACAAGGTCAATTGAGGCCAGGCAAGAGAGGAAGGGTCAGCCCATGGACAAAGGTGGTCAGGGGGAGGGACAAGTGCAGCATATGAAATACAGGGGCAGGTGAGAGGGGGTAGGGGCAGCAAGCTGACCACAGAGGGCAGGCAAGAGGGGCATTGGTATCAAAATGGATGCTGGAGAACAGGAGAGAGGGGCAGGGGCACAAGCTGACAAACTATGTTATGGTTATGTATGGTTCTATGATATTCCCTTACATTATAAATCCTGAAAATATTCACTGGGAAAAAACACAAAGGTTAAAGTAAACTATAGTTAGATCGGGTTATTAGGTCATATCTTATGTTTAAAAAAAGCAGAAATTAAAAAAACAAAGGTTAAAGTTACGTTAAAATTAGGTGTTGAAATGGGTTGAAAACTAATGTTTAAAAACAAAACAATACGAAAATTTGGTAGTCATTTTTCAGTGAGCTAACTACAACTTGCTATCTTACCATACACTACTTATGAACTCCCATATTACATCACTCATGGCATGTTAAATGACACTTATATAGTTTACAAAATAGTCAAAGTTTTTTTCTATATTAAAAAGGCATCATTTTAGGTTTAATCAACAACAAAACGGATTCAGGGAGGGTCCAAGGGATATAAGGTTTAAAGACCCGTACCTGGTTATTATCCCCAGCAACTTCTATATGTATAACACAAAAAACACAGAGGGTCTATCAGCTTAATTATATAGCTGGACTGTCAGTCCGAGTCACCAGGATCTCGGGGTGTATAAATCACATGAAGACAGCATAATTCAATATACGGTGAACACCATGTGTATAGGAAAAGCCAACAAAGCGCAGATCATTCATACATGGCTGACAAATCCAGAGCAATTAGTGAAGGGTTTCCATCAAATAGACTCAGTGATCAGTCCTATCACATGGTCAAGTGAATAGCAGTGCAACAAAGAAATAGTGCGAACCACACCTCCTAGTTAAAAACCAAGAACAGTGCAAGAGAGACAGTCAAACAAATATCTGTCTGATAACGGCCCGTTATCAGACAGATATTTGTTTGACTGTCTCTCTTGCACTGTTCTTGGTTTTTAACTAGGAGGTGTGGTTCGTCTGCAGAATAAAGTTATTAGTAGGAGGACGCTCCATCCTATTTTAAAGTCACTATTTCTTTGTTGCACTGCTATTCACTTGACCATCAAGGATCAGCCATCACTGACGGTTCGCGTATGTTGGTGGACCAAATCCTTAACCAGCAATAGATGGTGCGGTGTTTGCTGTCCCAATGATCAGGGGACCAGACTGACATGCACTTGGGTTTGGCCAAATGATAGGACTGATCACTGAGTCTATTTGATGGAAACCCTTCACTAATTGTTCTGGATTTGTCAGCCATGTATGAATGATCTGCGCTGTGTTGGCTTTTCCTAGACTAGCAGAGCAAATTCAAAGGTTCGTCGGTACTGGGGCCACTAGCCAATGGGCAAGCGACTGGACCAACACGTCAAGCAGGTAAATGCAAAAGAGCCCCACACAGCACTCGATAAGTGTGGAGGGGTCAGCTTCGGTGCAAAAACTGCTTGGGGTTGGGGCTTCTCAAACCCCAATGCACAGCTTCTCAGGAGCCTCGGGAGCTGCACGGTCAGCCCTTTGTAGTTTTCACAGGTCTCGCTGGGACTGTGGATCGGGCTGTTGAAAAGCAGGAACGCTGGGGCTTGTTGATCTCTGTTGCTCGAGTTCTGGCAGGAACTGCAACAAAGCAAACGGTGATGCGCTGGATGGTGCCTGTTTGCACAGGGTGGTCACTCCTTGACCACAAGGGAGATTCTTCAGTCTCCCATGTCGAGTGGGATGTCGAAGGGTCCAGAGCAATGTTCCCTCTAATTTTTTTCCTCTGTGTGCGGCAGTGTAAGAGCTCTGTGCGCTGCAGACAAGTCTATGTGCAGAAAATTATCATGAATGTAAGCGTTGTGATCAGATCAAATGTATGGCAATCACCACTCCAAAGTTAAAACAGGAGCATTTCAAGTATACAGCTAACTATATTAGGGACTTGTGACAGTTGTGCAATGTAGATGCACTCCAATGTGATATGAAGAGTTTACTCTAGTGCACCTACACCCACTTTGGGCAGTTTTATTCTGCGCGTTACAATAGACTCCATATATTATGATTTCTGAGTGTCACTGCCAACAATACACCCGTGCCCGAATCCTGTAGCCAGTGGCGGCTGCCACAAACAAAAGGTGGTGCGGTGGGTGTAGGAAACACAGGAGGGGGAAAGCGGGTCATGTTAGGATATATAACAAATAAAATAACTTACCTTGAAGCTGCCGGCCGCCTCCTGCGTCGCGTTTCCTCTTCTTTTCCTGGTCCAGGCAGCCCCTGGGACAGACTCCCAACCAATCCTTGTGCTGCAGAGCAGCGTGGGGATTGGCCTGAGCAGGCTGAAAAGACGCTCGGCTCAGGCTTAGGAGTCTGTGGGGGTTTATCCAGCCCGGCTGTTCAAAGCAGATGGGCTGGAGAAACCTACGTGCACATATGTGCACTTAGGGAGTGCACATAGCACTCCTCCTCCCACGCCAGCCCCTCCCTGCACAAGCTAACTTTAGGAATGATGATTGGGTGAAAGCGCTTCTCAAGCCATTCTGTCACTTCCAAAATTTTCGTGAAGCAGAGATGTGTAATACTGTGACTCGTTGCTTAAAATTGAATCAGGCTTTTTCCTGTTAGGCAAAATCATGCTATAAATGGCAAAGCCTAACACAAATAAAGTGACCCCCATTCACTGGGAGAATGCTAGGGGTACATAAAGGACATTTATTATTTTTTTTAATCTGAAGAGAAGCCCCTATCTTGGGGTTTGTCTTCAGAACATAAAATAAATCACTAACGTCGCTGCTAAGCCTATGCACTTTCATGTTGCGCATGATGGGTGGTGGAATGCACTTGTGTTGCTGTGATGGCGAAGCTGCATTGATGTCTGAAATTGAATAAATGTAGATTGAAAAATAGTTGCACAGGTAGATTGAAAAATAGTTGCACATGTGGTTGTGTCTACCATGTCTGAAGTGAAATAGACGCTGGTCTTGAGTGGGTTTCATCAAGAATCATCTGATGTCCATAATTTGCTTTTGTTGGTGATGGCCTCTGCTTGCTGATTGATGTTGTCCTGCAGGAATAATGCAGTGCACTTGCCATGTCTCTGCTGTCATGTAGGTCCCTTAGTCAGCTCGGTGGCTCTCTTCCGAGTTAAACATATTTCATAGGTCAGCCCATAGTCTGATTCCTAAGTTTGCAACTAAGTAAATTCCCCCAACCATACAATGAAGTTGGTGAAATGGATAATGACTCTTCACAAACGTAGTCGATGCAGGAGTGGTGCCCGCATCTATTCAGCCACACTCTAAAGGAAAGGTGCAGACCGTACCTTGAGCCCACCCCTATAATATCCACAATTGAGTGCTGCATGTCCATATTCTCCCACCAACACTAAACTGTGTTACGTGAATCTTAATATTCTAATAAAATGAAGCTAAACCCTCCAAAAAATACAGCGATCATCTGGACACTGAATATCCACTAATTATGTGCCTTAACTTATGATGATCATTTTGTTATACATTAAAGGTAGATTATTTTGCTCACAGATACGTACCCATAGTATCATGCTAGGTAAAAATGCATTACTTGTTTGTGCCATTTAGAAGAAAATAAGCCAATTTACTTTACTTTGTCTCTTCTGTCGTGTTTCACTTTCCACTGTCTTTATTTCTCTTGCTGTGTTTCTCTTGTCTGTCTTGTGTCAGACTCACCTCCTCTGTCTTGTCGCTCACTAAGCCCTTGCATTTTCTCTCCACGCCCATACTCTCTCTCGCCTGCCATTTTCTGTTCTCTCTGTCTCTGGTTCTCTCTCTCCAGAGTGGCATCGCATGGGTGCAACCTTCCATAATGCAATCAAGGAAAATTATCCTCTTTCCACGATTAGAGGGATAATAAAAAAATAGTCATGCTTAGGGACATAGGCTGATTAGGGTGATAATAAAAAAATAGTCATGCTTAGGGACATAGGCTCCGCACACCACTTAACACTGGTGCTACAGCACCTGCTGCACCAATGACAGTTACGCTCCAGGTGGCTGCGTCTGCCAATAGTTATTAACGTGTCATCTTTCTGTGCTTCTTAAAGGCATTATGTGTGTCTTTGTCACATCTTTCCCCCACAGATGGCTGTTGGTGCAGCTGCCTCTCTTTAACTCCGCCTCTCTCACAATATCTACATTTCCCCCGTCTCTCTTAGTTGTAAATAAGCCCCTATGTCTCATTTCCAAGTGTAAAACTTGAAATTGGAGCTATTTACCACACCTGGTAAACTCCCAAGTTAGAATGGACTTTACTGGGTGAGGTAAACATCTCACACCCTTCCTATAATCAGGGCCTCAGTAGCTTTGCTTTAATAAAGATTAAGCAGTTGTATTGTACATCAAAAATATATCACAACAGCTACATTATCAGCAAAGAGTGTGCTCCTAGAACAATCAAATTTCTCTCGAGCTTCCATTAATAAATAGTCACGCTTTTGAAGAAAATCGGCCAGTTTGCAAATGTAATTAGAACTGTACAAGCAAAATAAATGTCAAGAGGGTAAACGAATCACCTACAGCTGTTGAAAGAAATCCCGGTGGAAATGGTGGTCGCCGCATTTATGTAGCTGCTGAATCCTGGCAGGACCCCCACCAGACACTAATGGGGCAAGCAGCAGAGTTTTGTCATCTGTGGCAAAACACGTGCAGAAAAGAGGAAGGCTCTGCCTTTTACACGCATTCTTCTTCTTCACACGGCCTTGCAAACTCGCAGCAAATGCAAAGAAAGTGACAGTTTTTTCAATCTGCTCCCAAATGGTCCCTTCCTCTCACAAGGAGCAGTGAAGTGCGCGCTTTGTGAGAGTGTGTGCGCGCTAAGGGAAGACCATCTGCGCGCCCGCACACGCGCGCAGATTACTGGGAACAATGGTCCAGAGTTATGTATCAAAGTTTCAGTCAGGATAATCTGATGTGCATCAGCACAGCTCCTACCTTTATTCCAAATCAAGGGGCTGGATTACCTGCTAGGTCCCCCCTATGGGTGGGACCCAGGAAGGGGGTCGTTACACCCCTTTCCCTTTGTCCAGTTTCGCGCTGGGGCTGGAGTGCCCCAGACCCGGTTTGACTGGATTTTGCATGGGACACCTTGTGTGCCCCAGGCAGTGTCTAGTTTCTTTCAACCCTCCCTGCTCCAATCCACTATCTCCTGTCTGGGGTGGTGTAGCACCTCCCTGTGACAGGAAACCCTTTGTCCAGGCCTCCCCTGCCAAGTTTCGGTCAGCAGCAGGAGGTCAGACTTGTGTCGGGGCAGCAGCATCCATTTTGTGATGCTGAGGCTCTGGTTAGGATTAACCGCGTTTTAAGTAAAGTAACATGTCTTCTCCCTCTAGAAGGGTGGAATGCTACCCCCGTCGCCAGAACTGGCGAGGGGGTAGTATTCCAAAGTGTATGACACCAAACACGACATGTTTTGATAAAGCCAAACCAAAGTTAGCATTTACCGCGAGGATTATAATGCACTTAAGAGTATATGGTATGACAGTATCACTGGAACAGCAGTAAGGAAATGGTTCTGAACACTCGAGACAGGCTCAGCTCATGCTAGAGCACCATCTCACATAAAACCAAGCACTCTGCCTCCAGGATTGTAAAGGCCTGCTATAGGAGTGATTTATAGGTGCATATGTGTCCAGATATAGGTTTAGACATAGGTATACCATATCTAAGCAAGGGGTGAGTACACCACCTTGCCCCAGCTGAGTGATCAGCCAGTTGTGTCGATTTAAGTGACCAGCCAGGGGTGGCAAAAGATATGCTGCAGCCCCTGGTGGCCTTGGATGCATCTATGCCCTGGGCACCTATAGTGCACTGTACAAAGACTGATAAGGTGTCCAGTACAAAATTGGTGATGTACCTATAGTACATGGTTATGAATTTAGAGAGAGAACAGCAGACTGTGGGTTTGATTAGCAGGCCCACAGCCACATTAAGTCGAAAACCAGTGAAGCAAAAAGCAAAAATTGGGGTGACCATAGGAAAGCAGACCCTACTCTCCTACAGCCTTCCTAAAACAAAACAAGAAAACAAATAAAT
Organism: Lissotriton helveticus; assembly: GCF_964261635.1. NCBI lineage: Eukaryota > Metazoa > Chordata > Amphibia > Caudata > Salamandridae > Lissotriton > Lissotriton helveticus. Next base: position 445,011,590 of record NC_136072.1, on the reverse strand, counting down.
AACCTCACACCCCTTTCATAAAAAACAAAGAAAGGTAAATAAATAAGAATTGCAGACAGGAGAAAATGTAATCAAGATATATTATAATCAGTAATTTGACTTTACGTCCAAGTCTAGTTTTAACACTTAACCACTTCTTTGCTTGACTCTGTGGAAATGGGTAAAGAAGAACAACTATCCCTCCCCAAAATTACATCACAACCACTTCTATCTGAAGCAATGCAAATATTACTATTTGTGTCATGGTTGGTGTGACTACCAAGTTGATCTAAGCCAGTTCAGAGACTGACATTCGTTTCCAAGACAGATGCAGCAGCAGCGTTTGCGTTTTCGTTATTCACCACACTTTGGGCCATATGTATGAACACATTTTCCCATTGACATAAAATGGGTAAAACCCTTTGATACATCTGGCCCTTTGTGTTCACATAATACTTTCTGCTTGTAAATGTGTGATGTGAGCACTACTTTCATTCCACCAACCTTTACCACCCAAAAGGAGAGATGTTTTAGAAACTCTTTCAATCTTGGCAGGTGCCGAACATTTTTATTCCCCCTTTTGTAATATTCATGTTTATTTTTTTCAAGAACCCATTGTTCCCCCTCAAACTCAACTTCTTTTGCTTTCCTTCTATTGTCCACATAAACTTTAATTTTCCTTTGTTTCTCAAGAACATGACAACGAATTTTGCTATCATGCAACTCCTCGTCCCCAAGTGTAAGCTCATGTGTAGACTCCAGCCAATTAGGACGAATAGGTTAATAACCTAAATGGAGTCTCCCGGTGTAGTAAGATAGTCCAACCTTTTTGCTTCTGATATTTGTCCACCTCTAAACCAGTGACATACTGGTTTGTATACCTTCCTTCAACAAAAGGTTAACCCTTTCTACTAGATCATGAGAAGAAGGGCTATAGAGCGCTACTTGCATGTGTTTAAAATCATGTGAAAGATAAAAAGTAGCACATTTCCCGTGAGCAGAAATGAGTAACATTGTCTCTGATATACTGAGGTGGACCTCCAATAGCAAACACATGAGTAGATTTAGTAACATTTTGCGCTGGGCTAGCGTCACCAAAGTTACACTAACCAGCACAAAATGTTTTTTCCTTATTTACTTTCCAGTGCAAAACTTGTTTTGTGATGGAAAGTACCATGAAAGTCACACAAAGCAGCGCAAAGCACTGCTTTGCATTACTTAGCGCCAAGGGGGCATTTCCCATGCCTTTTGATGCCAAATCCTATCTACCAGCAATAGTAGACAGGGTTAACGCCATTTCAAAGGAGGCGATAAGAGGAGAAATGTTTTTATTTCTCATTTATTTTCTTTTGCGTGCGTGCCAAGTTTTAAAGTGTGTCTAAGCATAGTATTTTGTGCTGGAAGGCTACCTTTTCAGTACAAAACCTATTGCAGACTCAGGCACGCACCCTAGCACTATGGTGATAAGGTGTGTGCCTAGCGCACGGCAGCTATAACCAGCAATGGTGCTAGGGTGAGAAGAGAGCCATATCTCTTTAGATATGGCTCTCTCCTGATCAATCCATGTCATGCAACGCGGCACAGCATTTTTATCTGCAGCTCTGTATTCCATGACTTTTTTGTAAATCTGGCCTAGTCTTCAAAAAATTTACAGCATTACAAGTAGATGCAGCATCCACAAAAGAGTAGTGAAGAGCCATCTCCCCAGGTAAAAAGTTGAAAGGGGCAATAAAATCAAGAGCTATTTTCTCCCAAGGAGCAAGACCACTGACTAACTGTCAGTGAAACTGCTCTCCCACCCTCCCAACTCCACCATTGAGGCAGGCCCTCTTGAGCCCCTGCACTCCCGTAGTGTTTGGTGTTCGAGGCCCTCCTCCACCCGCAGGTTATACCTGCGCCTCATCCCTGGTGGTCCAGTGAACCTCTGACTCCTTCTCTCACCACCCTCTCTGCCCCTTCATCCTTTCCTTTATGCTCTGTATTGCTCTTTAACTGCAACTTATTTCACTTTTTGTATCACTTTTCTCCTGCTTTCTGCTCCGTTTCACCCTTTAACTTTTTCACTCTTTGTATCACTTTTCTCCTGCTTTGTGACCCGTTTCACCCTTTATTCTTTTCACCCTTTTTACTCTCATTCTCCCTCTTCTTTTTGCTTGCTGTCATCTGTTTTTCCCGCTGCTGCCCCCGTGGCCCCTCCCCCACCAGCGCAACCAGCCCGAGCCAGTTCCCCTCCCAGCTCTCCAGCCCTCCCCGACCCCTACATAATGGCGGCCGCTGCTGGGACAGGGGAACAAGACTACTGACTCACTGTCAGTGAAACTGCTCTCCCACCCTCGCAGCTCTACCATTAAGTGAGGCCCTCTGGAGCCCTTGCACTCCTGTAGTGTGTGGTGTTCGAGGCCCTACCCCACCCGCAGGTTATAGTTGCGCCTCATCCCTGGTTGTCCCGTGAACCTCTGACACCTTCTCTCACCCCCCTCTCTGCTCCCTTCATCCTCTCCTTTCTGCTCTGTTTCACCCTTTAACTGCAACTTTTTTCACTTTTCTTCTGCTTTCTGCTCCGTTTCACCCTTTAACTTTTTTCTTTTTTCTTTGTCACTTTTCTCCTGCTTTCTGATCCCTTTCACCCTTTAACTTTTTTCACTCTTTGTGTCACTTTTCTTCTGTTATCTGATCTGTTTCACCCTTTGTTCTTTTCACCCTTTTTACTCTCCTTCTCCCTCTTATTTTGCTTGCTTTCCCCCATTATTCCTGCCGCTGCTGCCCCCGCAGCCCCTTCTCCCCAGCGCGACCAGCCCTAGCCAGTTCCCCTCCCCGCTTTCACCTCCCAGCTGTCCAGCCCTCCCCGACCCCTACTTAATGGTGGCCGCGCACAGCAGGCGAACCGCTGGCAAGCCCGTCTGCGCCCGTCCGCCACCCAACCAGCGCCAGGAGCCCTGGACCTCCGTACCGCCAACGCTACAACACATCGGCACTCCACGCACTCAACCGAGGCCGCAACAACAACTGCAAGCTAGCCTCACGAGCCGACAGCCACGGACCTTTCAGCTGTCAACTCTGCCAGCATACCTGCAGCATCGATAAGACCATGGATCCAGCACAACCCTCCCGCAAGAACACAACCACACTGAAGACCCTGCAATGCATCCTCCTCAACGTACGATCCCTTCACAAACATGCCACCAACATCTGGGACCTCCTTCACAGCACCACCCCGGACGTCACATTCTTCACCGAAAAATGGACCAACACCACCTCAGGACTGGACATCGCCATCGCCATTCCCCAAGGATACAAGATCTTACGGAAGGACCACCCCAGCTGCCCTGGAGGAGCAATCACCATCATCCACAAGTCCACCATTCCAGCTGAGCACACTCCCCAACGAGCCCACAGAACTGATGGAACACTTGCACTTCAAGATACAGGACAGCCCCACCACCACCCTCCGAGGAACCCTCATCTACCGAACCCACGGACCATTCACCAACTCCATCATGGATATCATCTTAGTGTAAGCCATCGCATCCACCAACTATACCACCAGCTGGGAGACCTACACTTCCACCTCGACAACCAACTAAGCCCCAACACTGCATCCCTCCTGGACAACCTTCACAACATTGGACTCCGCCAGATTGTGACCAAACCAACACACTCAGCAGGACACACACTCAACCCCCTCTTTTTTACGACAACTTTGACGAAAACAGCCAACACACTGAACCCTCACCATCCACCCGACACCCTGAAGCCAACGATTGACAGCTGGACAGCCCTCACCACCGAAGACACGCTGAAGACGATGAAGTCAATCCACTCTGGGGCCCCCACAGACCCCTGCCCCACTACATCTTCAACAGAGCTGCCTGCACCCATGCTTCGACACACCATCAACCGCTCCCTTGTGAACGCCTCCTTCCCCGATGACTGGAAGCATGCCGAGATCAACTCCCTCCTGAAGAAGCCCTCTGCAGACCCCACCGACCTCAAAAACTACAGACCCAACTCCCTGCTCCCGTTCCCAGCAAAAGTCATCGAGAAAGCCTTCAACAGCCAACTCACCACCTTTGTCGAAGAGCACAACATTCTCGACCCCTCCCAATCCGGCTTCAGAAAAAAACACAGCACAGAAACCGCCCTCGTCACTGCTACAGACTACATCCGCTCCCTCCTGGACAGAGGAGAAAGAGTAGCCCTCATCCTCCTCGACCTCTCAGAGGCCTTCAACACAATCTCTCACCGCACCCTAACATACAGACATCACGATGCTGGGATCTGGGGCAAGGCCCTCAACTGGATCCACCCTTTCCTCTCCAGCAGAACGCAGCGGGTCAGACTCCCTACTTTCCTCTCAGACCCTACACCAATCACCTATGGAGCCCACTGGGATCCTCACTCAACCCCACGCTGTTCAACATCTACATGGCTCCGCTCACCCCCATCGTCAGAACACACGCACTCAACATTGTCTCCTATGTAGACGACACCCAACTCATCCTCAGCCTATCCAACGAACCCAATATTTTTCCTTAACCAACTAACTAACTACCTATTTTTACTAAACCCTAACCATACTGCTGCTACCAAAAGAATATACTGATAGAGGGAGCAGGTAACCCAACTATATGATTGCCATACTCACCTGGGCCCATATACAATAAACATATAATTTAATCAGGTAACCTTTTCTTTTCTACCAGATATTTTTCCCTACTAGGTCATGTACCATTAACTTACCAACCCTTGTTGCCGGTACCTGTAAACCTATTGGGTCGGGGAGTTAGTTTGAAAATAGGCAGCAAAATTTAACATTTCACTCATATAATAACCACAGACTCGGGAACGTTTTTAACTCTTTATCTAAGTTTTAACTAGTCATGATCCAAAGATTAAACACCAAAAGACTTTCAATTATGAGAATCCGAATCAAAATGTAACTATGCAAAAGATGTATTAAACTAATTTCAATCATTTAGCAATAGGGAGGGTAAAGAAAAATGAACATGAAATATGATCAAAATGTTTAGGCTTTTAACAGAAGGGAGGGTAAAAAGGGAACATGTCAAATTTTAACAGTAGGAAGGGTAAAGAGAAGGAACATGATATGCAAACATGCAGCAATTAAAACATGTAGCGATTAGGAAGGGTAAGAGAGGGATCAAATCAATGACACACCCACATGGATTTTATATTTACCAAGAATGGTGTGAAGAACTATCCCTGGCCACAGGTCAGTTTGAAGGACAGAACCCCGAAAGTTGCAGTCACCAGTAGGCTAGCAGGTGCAGATTAGAATCAGGACAGGTAAAGCCAAATTGGATCAGGACAGGACCACCAAAGGTTGAGACTGGCACCCGCAGTTAAGTTGCAACGCCTGCGCTACTCCCTCTCTGCAGCTAACAGCCAGAACCCCGATTGGGTTATCGATTTCCCCGACAAAGTGCTTCGCCAGCACCTCAGCTCCCAGAACCCCGATTGGGTTATCAAATCTTCTGACAGAGTGCTCCGCAGCCCTCTGCTCTTGGTCACTTATTGAGTGCGTTGGGTCAGTGACAGGTCAGCTATTCGGACAAGTCGGACAAATTAACTAGCTAAGCCTACCCTAGTTATACTATTTTCCAGGTCAGTGTACCACCCCCAATGTTGCAAGTGTAAGGATCCCCAATTTTGATTGGACAAGGAATGAGGAGAGGTCATCATACCATACTAAAATGAAACTTTTCTTTTGAATATTCTATTAACGTTCCCGCCCATCACATTTTTTTTTCCCATGTATATTTTATTCCACCCGACAATGAATGTTCTATTATTTGTTACATTTTAGTTCATATTAGAATTCTGTTTCCTTCGTAAAGTTCAGGAGGTGAGGTTCCCAGGCGCATCTTGGTCAAGACTGCCCCTGGCACTCATTCAATGCCATGACTCGATGGTTTTTAGACTCTGGTGCGCAGGCTCATAGGTTTCAATATGGAGTTCAGCATCAGGCATCAGGCCCAAATTGATTTACATGTAAGAATAAAGAAAAAACAGTTTGAGAACACAGAATAAAAGAATGCACAGTATACCACTTATCTCTACTCTATTCCCATTACTTTATATTTAACTATTGTGTTAGGGTGAAGCAGAACGAACAGCTTAGCAAAAGCAGCAGTGCAAGCTGCATTGCATGCTGTAATACAGATCAGCCATTTTAATTCTAGTGCGCAGAAACAAAAGTTTTCCCTCCAAGCAAAGAGTATGTCATGTCACGTGAGTATGACAGAGGCATGCGCAGTAGAAAGTCCCGCGTAGCAGCAGCCATTTTAATGCAAGCGGATTATAGTTAGCAAAAACACATATGCAAGCTTCCCTCGATGTCTTGTAATGGGATATTAGTAATACAAACATGTTGATTAGTTTATTAACGTTATGTCGAGAGGACTGAATACAAGCAAGTCGCGTTACATGCGACTCCTTGCTCCATCATAAACTTGCGTTAGAAGGCCGAAAGAGTGACATTTCTTCTTAAATAGCACTTGACAGACCAACTGAAAGAGGCATGTTTCAGCCCATGTATCTGCATGTGTAATACGATTGTTTGGTTTATGACAATCCTAAGTCAATGTCTGTATTTCTGAGTAATTCATAGTTAAAATATCTGGGTTGTTTGGTCAGAATATTAAAAGGCAATGTTGATAAGGCTGTGTCTTAGAAGCAGGATAACTTAAACAGTTGGATAGCTGACACGAGTGACAGAGTTAGAAATTGTTATATAATTTGAAAGCATTTGATGGAGTCGGTAGTCAGGGTTTCTCAGGAGAGCTGAAAACATTCTCTTCAGGAGATAAGCCAAACAGAATGAAGGAGTGAAACCCTTAGTGAGAAGGTCACACCAGAAAAACAGGAAGCCAGTTCAGAGACAGACACACCTAAGATTGGAACATAGAGAAGGTGAACAGTTTCCGATACTGGGAGCCCCTAGTCCTCCAATGACAACGCACTACTAAATGCTGGAAAGGAAAGACTTCCATTTCTTTAAACAACCCTCACACACTCTAGTAGTGTCATGCTTCATCACCGGGTTCACCCTCACTCCTAAAGGTCAGGGTGGGCTTGACCATCTTTCAGGGAGCTCCTATGAGAAAAGCACCAGGGGGCTTAGCCAGAGATTAACATTCCCTCTATTTACCAAGGTATCCCTTTATTAGTGGAGTAGTTGGGGATGTTAAAAATACAAAGTATGTGATAGAGCAAAGATTATGATCTACGATTTTACAGCAAAAAAAGACATTCCTATAACATTATTTTTTCGAGAAATTGTGAAACGTACACAAACCACACATTATGAGAAATAGCAAAATATGAGAAAAATAGTTACTGCATCGTAACAGCAAGCAGAAGAAGGTACATTATTCATTTTAAATATTAGAAATTGTCTTTTACTAAAGAAACATAATGAAATTAACATGTCTTAGAAATGTACAAATTGCTCTCACTTTATGGAGTTTATCTCTATTCAATTTGAGTTTCTTATATAAATATCTTTGTTAGTAAGGTTTCACTGAAATTATATGAATTAACTTCATTTAAATGTCAAAAATAATGAAAACTGATTTTGCATATAATAATGTGTGCACTGAAAATGACAAAAGAAAAGTAGGTGTTGCTCTTCCACTATTAACCATGTGTTACAAAGATGAATTGTAGGAACTCCAGACGTAGCCATGAGGTATAATTCAAGTAGAGATTTATTTAAGGTTAGATGCAAGATGGTAGTTAAGATAATTCAAGGCTTGGCCAAGAACCCACCAGGAGCAGCATCCTTGCTGCTCAGCCCACACTCTCCAACTGTCTCTCTCTCACACAACCAGGCACTCCAACATTCTGCTCACTCATCAACATTCTAACATTCCACATCCACATTCATACTGGCTGAGCAGCAGGTAATGGAAATCAAGGTACAACACCATGCTAACTTGCGACTTTTCCCGATTCTATTTCATATATGCATTATTGATTTAAACTGCATATGAAATATTTTATGAGTACCCATGAACTATTTATCACTCTGATAAACGATAACCAATGTAATCGGTGATATATTTGCTTGTAGATGCTTTATTTCTCTTAAAATTCAAAACTCACTATTTCTTGATTTTACTATATATTACCTTGAATTCCTGTAGGCCTTATTTCTAAAATATGACTAGGTGAACTTGCTCAGCCAAAGGGCATGAGATAATTCCACATTATGTCCACTGGCATTGAATTTTAGAACTGTTCTTTTGACTTCCTTCTGTACTGCACGGGGCACTTGTTACATTTTTGCTACAGTTCAGGACAGATGGTTGGAAAAGTGCCCTTCTGAAGCCAACATTCTTTTCCGCACTAGACCATTGTTGATTTTGTCACAATTTGGATAACTTCAAGAACTACGCAATTGAATTACCTATTGTTATGGATTTTGTTAGTTTTCTTTACAATTTTATCATACTTATCCCATTGAACTGACCAATGGAATGAGTGGTCTGACCATTACCTACCTGTGCTGGGGGGACGAGGGGAGTCCTCTTCCGCTGCCCCCACCGCCAGGAGTCACTTCACTGTTGAGACAGCGCCGCCGCCCCGGGACTGCAACTCCCGGCTGCCTCAGCGGCGGCGCTGCTTTGCCACGCACCGCAAGTGCCAGGAGGCACCTACAAACAGCGCTCTGCTTCGCTTCGCGGGACGCGAGCGGGACGCCGAGCGAAGCCCGGGCAAAGGGCGGGCCCTCTAAGGCCCTCAAAGGTCCGAGGAGGACGGGACGGGCCACCCCCCCCCTTGGTGCAGCAACCTGTGGTAGTACTTTGTTTGATATATACTCCAATTAATTATTGTTTAGTGTGACTGTTTCCTTCGCAGGCTGCACTATGCCATTTAAGCGGACTAATAAGAAATCATCTCATACACTTGACCCAGGACAGGGGACCCTAAACTTCTCGGTGACAAATGGACCACTTCCCACTCTTTGTGAAGAAGCTAAAGAGCCGCTACCATTGATAGACATTAGGCAATCTTCCCCACTGAATCTTGTTAGCTCACAGAATTTATCTTTTTGGGAGGAAATGAATTCTCTATGTGGCACTAAGTATGCCCTGGTGGCATCCCCATTCCATGTTAAATCCACTAGCAGTTCTTCCCCAATTAGGAACCCATGTGACCTACTACTACCATCTCTAATAGACAATACCCAAGGTGTTGCCTCGCCTCAGGGAACAAATGAGAAAAGGAACCATGATGAGATTATTGGAAGTGGGAATCATTTAAACACACCAAAATCGTGCGATGGTCCTATAGCGCTAGTCACCAACCCCCCCTTAACTACGGTAGAGAATGGGACTTATGTAGACCAAGTACTTTTACTGTCTCAGATAAAGTTATTATTTAAGTCTATCATATCACCATTGGTAGGAAAAATCAACGCCCTGGGTGATAGGATAACGGGGATTGAGAGAATTGTTTTAGCCAATCTTAAACCACCTAATAACGATCCATCTTACGGGGAAAGACCCCTTATGGCTATCCCCAAAACAAAAGAGATAAATACTACTATTAATTCCCCTTCTACCCTCAAGAAGGCAACACCCAATGGCTCTGATTTGTCCACCTCAAATAAAGTTTCTTTGTCTACTAATCAAACTAAATACTCCCAAACTTCCCCACAGCTCCATAAAAAACCTACCATACTCAAAGCTGTTCCTAAACCAGGGTTTAATAGGCATATTGCCGCCAGAGAGGACCCAACCCCAAGTAGTTTAGAATCGATACACTTGCCCCCTGAAGCTGCCCCATTTGTTCTCGTTTTATCAGGAACACCTGCACCTCGTCGTGGGAAATTTGAAAGCCGTCAGGAACTTTTAAATAAAGTCATATTCTGGCTTTCCAAAAACAGACCACTTGCACATGATCATGACGGAGGTATCCTGAATGTTAGAAGGATAGGCTGGCTAGGGTCTCATACTAAAGATATTAGTGGGGATCTGGTCCTAGTAAAATTTAGAGATAGGAACATAGTCCCCCTTTTACGAGCTTACCCACCCCAAAAAAGAGACGGCCCTATATCCGTTTGGGATTTGCACGATTTTTATCCAAAGTAAACCATTTATAAATGTTTTTAACTGTTGCCCTGTTGATAAACCAACTTAAGGTTATTCTTAACGTACTGTAAATTTTAAATATGAACATATGTATTGTGGTTTTATGATATTAATGTATACTTTTATGACTCCTCTGTGGAATCGAATAAAGTTATTTGATTTGATTTGAGTGGTCTGACTAAATGAGGTGACCCCAGAAGGTGGCACCCCGGAACTGACGAAGAATAATTGCTGTACCCAAAGTAACTGAGGCGGCTGCTGTAGTCAATGCTTCTTTGTTACTGCTATGAAGAGAGACTAAGCCGCTGTCACCCCAGTGACAGACTGATCGAACAGGACTGGCTTCTTGGAACGTTGCTGATCTTTCATGAATAAGACTTTGCGAATGGCTTAGTTGGCTTCCTTCCAGACTGACGCAGACGCTCTCTCTCGGCTGAAAGACTACTTTAGACTCTCTATTCTCTCCCTGACACCTCAGTTTTGGTATTCATTAAATGATTGATTTTGATTTGAACTTAAATGCTAAATTTCATAGTGCCATAGATTCCAAATTGAACCTGATAAACAACATTTTACTAAATTGATGTGACTCTGCTAATCTGATTTAGGGCCAGATGTAGGTAATTTTATTTTACCACTTCTTAAATACCGAATCATACCGATTCGGTATTTAAGAAGTGGTAAAATAGAGGGGGGGAGATGTAGGTATTTCAGATTCGGTAAATACCGAATCGTTAAGATTCGGTATTTACCGATTGTGTAAATACCGAATCGGTAATGCCCATTGATTCCTATGGGCATTGAAGCCCATAGGAATCAATGGACATTACCGAATCGGTATTTACAGATTCGGTAAATACCGATTTCAGCAAGGGTGCAGGGGGTGTCACTTTGACACCCTCTAGCACCCCAAATACAGGCATGTTTGCCATGTGGCACACAGACATGCCCTAAGGGCATGTCTGTGTGTCACATGGCACAGGTGTGCATGCACAGATGTTCATGCACACCTGAATTTGGTATTTTACCACCCAATTGGAATGGGTGGTAAAATACCGAATTCTGAAGGCCTATAGCACTGTAAACAGTGCTATCTACATCTGGGTTTTACCGAATCGGTAAAATTACCGATTCAGAATTTTACAGATTCGGTAAATTTACCATTTCGGTAAATTTACAGAATCTGTAAAATATTGGCCCCTACATCTCGAAAACCAATTACCGGACGGTAACGGCCGAAATCGGCCGTTACCGACCGGTAATTGGCGACCTACGTCTGGCCCTACGTGTCTTAAGCTGAATGTGCATTCTCAATTGGGTTACTCTATAACTAAAAAGGTTTGCAAAGGAGAAGTCTCTGAGCATCAAACCTTAATGCTAATATGTTTCATTGCAGTAACTGAACTTCTAGTTTGTATGATCCTTACATAGCCTGCGTTTCTTTAGGAGATTTGGTTTGCAGTGATCATATTCTACATCTATGGGATTTTCTTGAGATCAATTTATATGAGTTTAATCTCAAGTTTATAATTCAGTTCCGGTCCTCATTGGATAACTGAAGAATCCTCAGATATCCAACCTCTCTCAGCACAGATCAAGGTCCATCGGAGGACCATTAATTTCACCATACATAGAGAATCAGTTAAAGGGCCCAGAAAAGCTACAGCTGTTGTAAATTCTCTACCTGATCAAATACTATCAATTTGTTTAAGAAAACAATTGTAAGGGTTAATGTTCTTTATAGTAGAACATCTATATTAAGGTTCAGGTCTAGTGGTTGGTATAATCTACACATTCTTTCAAATTAGCTTTGCCCTGTTTCAATAGGGCCCACTTAAATAGAGTGACTTTCAGTTTGTGTAGATTTATTTTTTTAATGTTATTTATTACTTTTTGTGTTGGTCAAATATTTAACTGGCCAGTGGGATACCCGCAAGAGGAATTGGACTCCTGTTCCAAGTGAACAGTGAGGTGAAGTCTTTGCATCTTCAAGCTGGCCAGATGCGCAACCTGAAAAACAAAAAGGTGATGGGTGGAATGTTTGAAATAATCTCAGCCACTCATAATTACTAGAGTCTCATTTCAGTCTATTGTTTTTTTACTGCCCACTACATTACGTGTATTTGTAAAGTATGCTATTGTCATCAAGGGTATCCTGGCACTAAAATCACTCCAATCAGAGCTCAGTCACATGAGAATTAGTCATGATCCTTCTCCAGTAGTAACAGTCCGCCCGGAATTGCCAATCCAAGTCCACTTCGAACGGCAACACAAGCAACCTCATACTGTTTTCAGCCTTTTGGCCTTATTAACGAGGGGCTACTTGAGTCCAACAGCATAGTGAGTATAGGCCCACATTAGGAATACCTGTTCAACTTAGAGAGTTGCTCTTAGGAAACAAAACTTCTGCACACTAGAGGTCCTCTGGAACCAATCTGTGGTTTCATAAGATTGAGTGTGAAAGTAGGCTGAGGTTTGATTAAACTGGGGGATATTCTATTCTATTCTATAGTTTGGTAAAGCGCAAAACAGCTGCCCCAGCGAAGAGGTGCCCCGGCGCTAGAGAAACCACATACCCTAGCCTGAGAGTAGAAAGAAAGGAGGTGAATTAGGGGGGGGGGGGGAATAGGTGCGTTTTAATGGCTTTTCGGAAGGCAGGTAGACTTGCTAAGGAGCGGATATTTTGTGGTAGAGCGTTCCAGAGCTTGGCTCCCAAAACCCTAAAGGAGCGGCCACCCTAAATAGGTGTCCTGCACTACTTCAATGAATGAAAGACTTTAGGATATGGAAAACTGAATTGTTAGAGACGTGCAAAGACTGCAAGAGAAGGCAGAGCAGACCGACAACTTGCAGTAAGAAGTTGAGGGCCACCTTGTGGAAGAGGAAGAGCTTTCCTACTGGTAGCCTCAGTGCGGCTGGATCTGACTCACATGGGGTAAATAGCCTTTACTTCACATGCTAAACAACGCATGCCATAACAACACGGTTGTTACAACGACCGCGATGTTATTTCGCATATTGTTACAATGCAAGTCAGAAAAACGGCTTGCGTTAGGGGGAAGAAGGTGTTGGATTTAAAATCCAACACCTTCCCTAGTGTCCACATAGACTGGAGTTATAATAGTACATGTTTACAATTCCAACATCCAACGCCCCCTAAAAGAAAGTTGTGGTTCCGACTTGTGTAGTAACGGTATGCGAAATGACAACGCAGTTGTTGCAACAACTGCGTTGTTAAGGCATGCGTTGTTATGACATGCAAAAAAAAGCCTATTTTTCTCACCAGGTAATGCATATGGGCGGCTACCATTGTTGGAACCTCTGTGAAAACTAGATGAATTAAGACCTACTAGAAGTGGAGGACATTTACATCACCTGCTGTGCCCTTCAGCAATTTTCTATGCGCAGCCCACACAGACACAAATGCAAGCATTTACTAGTTCAAAGTTGCACAATCAGTTATCTAACAGTTGCTTGGGGTGTTGCAGGGGGCCGTCAAACTGAGTGAATTTCTATAAAGTCAAAGGCTGAAATAGTGCACATGAAAAGCTAACTTCCTTTAGGGACAAAAGGCCCTGCAGTAAACCTCCAAATCCACTTTCACTGGGGTACAACTTACTTTTAAGATAAGTAGTTTCCGTATCTCTGCTGGAAACTCCTAAAAATCCATTTATAACAGGGAAGGAAGGTGGCACACACAGCACAGCTGACATTGTTCCATGGATCTCAGACAGAGATCGAGGGAAATGTAACCCCTAAAGGGTCGTCAGATTAGCATTTTACTCAACACAATAGGGAGAGTGTTGTAAGTTCTCTATAAGCACTCATTCTGTGTCAATCAATCAATCAATCAATCACGAAACTTATATAGCGCTCTACTCACCCGGAGGGTCTCAAGGCGCATAGGGAAGGGGGGTCTGCTACTGCTTGAACAGCCAGGTCTTGAGTTGCTTCCTGAAGGAGAGGTGGTCTTGGGTCTGACGGATGTGGATGGGGAGAGAGTTCCACGTCTTGGCTGCCAGGTATGAGAAGGGTCTTCCTCCCATGGTCGTCCTTCGGATGCGTGGAACGGCTGCGAGGGGATGGCTGGTCGAACGAAGCTGGCGGGTGGGAGTGTAGAAGGTCAGGCGGTTGTTGAGGTACTTGGGGCCCAGGTCGTGAAGGGCCTTGTGTGCGTGGGTGAGGAGTCGGAACGTGATTCTCTTGTTGACGGGGAGCCAGTGCAGGTCTCTCAGGTGTCCGGAGATGTGGCTGTGCCGGGGGATGTCCAGGATGAGTCGGGCGGAGGCGTTCTGGATGCGTTGGAGTCTCTGCTGTAGTTTGGCTGTGGTTTCGATGTAGAGGGTGTTTCCGTAGTCCAGTCGGCTGTCCAGTTCTAAGAATAGTTCCTGCAATTCAGGCAGCTCATTGCCTTTATGGGGGATCAGCACTGTCACACAGGTTTCTAAATAGAGATATGATTTATATATGGTAACCAATGGACTGCACTGGATTATGAGTGGACTCAGTATGTTCCTGGTGTCTTGCATTCTTATTAACACTGAGACATTCCACCGTTACCAGATTCCCAATACCACCCTTATCATTTCAGCCTAGAAAAATGATTTAACCCACTCTGACTTGAAGGGAAGTACCAAAGCCAACAGCCTGGTCGACTATGCACCCAGTTGCCATTCTTCAACCCACCAGGACTCCTGTAGGCTTAAATTTCAATGTATACATTTGACATTGGAAATCTCTTTCATGGTTGTCTACTCGTGTCTTGGACCCCTGAGGTAGCGAGGAAAGGAAAGGGGGGAATATGCAAGTGAAACAGAGGCACCAATCAATCACTCAATCAATCATTTGTTAAGTAGAGCACTGTCACCCTGGGGGTATCTGGGCACTGTTTCTCTGTCGAAAAGCCAGGTCTTGAGTCTCTTTCAGATGTCTGCCAGCGAGGAGGTTATACAGAGTTGGAGGGGAAGGTTGTTCCAGCGAGTTGTCAGCGATTTAGGAAAAGGACTGGCCACCGCTGTGATGGATGTGGGGTGTGTGTGCGAAGTGTGAAGAGGAGCGGAGGTGTTTGACGGGCTGGTGGAAGGTCAGTCGATGGTTGATGTAAGCAGGTCCTAGGTCATGGAGAGCTTTGTAGGCAGGCGTGAGGATAATAAACTGGCATCTCTTCATTATGGGGAGCCATTGGAGGTCTCTCAATTGGGGGGGATGTAGGTTAGTTTGGGTAGGTCCAGGATGAGTCTGGCTGCAGTGTTCTGTATGGCCTAGAGTCTTCTGAGGAGCTGGGTAGAGATTCTGTCAGAGAGGGTGTTGCCGTAGTCAAGGTGGCCAATGAAGAGGGCCTGAGTGACTGTCTTTCTGGTGTTGGTTTGGATCCATCTGAAGTTTCTGCTGAGCATGTAACATGTATGGAAGCAGGAGGAGGCGACCATATAGACTTGTTTCATGGTCAGTTGGCTGTCAAGAATGATGCCAAGGTTGCATGCATGGTCGGTAGGTGTGGGCCCAAGGCCATGGGGCTGCTGTAATTTGTATAAAAAAGGAGGCTCCAAGTGCAGTGTGAATGTGACAAGCTGTTCCTCATTTTTTACCTTTATGGCAGATACTCCATCTTTTTGTGTGCAAGAGACCACTGTCCTGGGAATCCTCATGAGTGCTCCGGGTGATTATGCTTACAGAGTGCTAAACTACATTATGGTTTTGGGGACTACCCAATTTAGTACCCTTTTCAATGTGGATGACTACTGTTTACCTTCCCCTGTTTAATAGTAAGGTGTAGGCCTGTTGGCCTGTATACCACACTGCTGGGATTGCATACAGGCTCTCCCTAGAAAATCTGTGTGTGTGATAGCTGAATCTCTCATTCCAGCAGAAGATTGGTTTTATCCACATGTTAGTATCTAAGTACATTTGCAGTGGGATACTTCATGTATGTTTGAGGCCCTTGTGGTTTCAGGGTGCTTCATTAAGATAGTGGAAAGAAGAAGTATCTCTGGTCTTTTCCCTCGCATCCTTCCCGTGCTACCCCCTAGCTTCCCCTCTGCCCTTGGTATACACGACAGTCAAGTGCACTCTCGGGGTACCCATAATCATTCTTCGGAAGGACTGTTTTTGCTCTGCCTGAAACATTGAGCCAGTTTCAACAGGTCAACTTGTGACCTGCGAAAGAGCAACACCAAGGCAAATGTGTGGTCAAAAGACAAACGTCTCACAGAATTGACTGGGCTTTTGCCCTACCCCTGCATCCTGTGCTTAGTGCTGTCAGCAGAGACTGCACGCCTGGAATACACGCAGCAAGATTGAAGTATATCTCCCATATGGTTGTCATAGGGATGCCGCTACTTGACAGAGAATACACTGTGCAAGAAATGCTTAGCCCCAAAAGTTTGGAGCAAACCTAATTTGAGTGGACATTTCTACAGACCAACTGTCCATAAGACTGAATAAAAATAAGCCAATCTCCACAACCATGTAAAGGAAGGACCAGACCACAGGCAGAATCCAATGCGGTCATCTTTGAAGTGGTTATGACTAAACTACTGAGAACAAGGAGATGATCTCTGATGATCAGCTGTGCTGTAGAAGAGGTGAGCATCCTAGTCTGCTCTGCACCTCAAGAGTTTCAGGCCCTGTGTGCCCCTGCTGCAACCAGGTACATAGCTCTGCTAAGCCCAACTGTCGCTGATGTTTGATCACCAAGCAGTACCCAGAGTGAGCACAAAAGCAGCCTACTCGTTGCAGTACTCAACTCCCAAAGGTTAGCTTGTAACCCTGTGAGAGGGACCCCAGGCGCTGGCATATCACCACTGTGAGCCACTACACCCATCAACAAAGGACAACATGTCACCAGGGGAGAGGCACCCTTAAAGGTGTTCCTTTACAGCTGTGAACTCGACATACAGTAGGCACATGAGTGCCATGTCATCCCTTGAAAGGCACCTGTTGAAGTGGAATGCACCTATTATGAGCTTCTGCCTTTCCCAGCAGGCTTAAGGCCAAGTATGACCCTTTGAGTGTCACCCCATGCGTTGGCCCCTCACACCCACAGATCCTATGCAACCGGATTCGAATCTGTGCTGACAGCAAGCACTCTTGGAATGTCGACCACAAGTTCAACATGAATGCATATGGCTACAGGCTGACTTGACTACGCCTCAGTCTTCCTTTCATCTCTGAAAGATGTGTCTTGGACACCCTGCTATACCCACCTGTCATGACAAGAAACTACAGAGGCCCAGAAACCCTCAAAGGCTCCTGAAATTTCACAGGAAACTAGGAATAGTAAGATACACATGCATTCCCAGGCAACATTTGAAATTGGGTGTCACACTTGGCTAATCCTAGAAAAAATATGCATAACTGTGCCCATGACTAATTTCATGCTTGTCCCCGTGATATTTCCTGCACATTTTCCAAGTAATTTGGTTCTCTATAACTTCTTAAAGTTACTGTGCAAGTTTATTTAATATAATGCAATTCTCATTCCTTTTCATAAAAGAATAACAAGTTGAACAATCCATTTATTGAGTGAAACTTGTGCTGGCTGAACTAGCTGCTCTAGCACCCCCTACCACCCTCCTGCAGTAATCCTCAACTTTTCAACTCCTCTCTCTTGAAGGTCAAAACCTGAAAAGCAGGTTCTTGCATTTGAGCGACCTCACAGTAGTAACTGGTTTTGTAACTTTCAGGGACTTCGACAATACTTGTTACAAGGATTAGGTACCTGCGCAGATGCTAGAGAACGAGCCATCGGGAAGTCGCTGGGAAAAAAGTCTATTATCTAAACTTCAGTAAGGTACCTCTTTATCTGTAATGGAATCCGTATGTTCCATGTAGTGAATTTAGCGTCTGATGAACCGTTAGTTTTTGCACTCTCAAATTCTACAGTGTACAAAACCTCACATTCCATTCTGCAATGTAGATCAAAGCTCAAGCAGTGTATCGAAAATACCAGACCGACCACTGACCTGGAACTTGAGACCATGATTCTGATGGAAACCTGTATTTACGGAGCAACCCACACAGTGATGGAATTATTTATCCCTCCAGGTTACCCAATTCTATGTCTTGAAAGCGAACATAAAATTGGGGGGCAGAGTAGCCATGCCATATAGAAATTCCATTCCCTATCAAACTGTGTCCTCTGATTGTTTTCCGCTTTTCAAATCCCCATGTTAATTTAAAAACTATCACCAATCAACCCACCAGAATACACATCATCTATAATCGACCAGGTGAGAACAACTTATTTATGGAACATTGCTTGGAAGTTATCACCTTTCACCATACTTGAACCATATTTTTGTTAGTTGTTACAATCTTCACAGGTGGAAATCTGATGATCTCCTTTCCTCCCATTTGTTGTCCTTGAAAGGAGTGGCATTATTGTTCTTCAATGGTCAGGCGGCATTAACCTCTCTCTCTTAAGCAAGGACTCTTTCAAGAATTCCTAAAATAGGACATGTGCCTCGCCTTTTAAAAAAAGACTAATGCACACTCAACTGACCTGAATAAGGTCCACTATTCTCTAGAGCACCCTTTTTTGCTAAGTTACTGTGAACTGTGTGTATTATCATTAAAACAGTTTGCAATAACAACGACCTCCTTGACAACATTTAGTCAGGTTTCAGAACTGGATACAACACAGACACCATCATCCTCCAGGTTATTGATGATGCACTAAGTATTCTGGACAATGGTGACTCGTCTTTGCCAATTCTTCATCTTTTCCCATCTTTTGAGACATTCAATCATAGTATCATGACTGACATGCACCTTAACATGGCTCCCTATAGATGTCAGCGCCTGCTAGAAGCTGGCCTGCCTCGTCTGCTATCGCCTACATTTGGATGAAATGTATTACTTTGCCTGTGAACTGAAGATTTCTGGGATTTCGTATGTACATCGAAGTTCAGAAACTCTTCTCTTTGAAACAGCACTCTTAAATAAAATAAAGCTTAACATAATTCAGTCCTGCTCGGGCTGTGGGTTTATAATTCACTTTCACTTAATATCTGCACCATTTCCTCTCTTTCAGAAGAGAACTAAAAACCTTTTGTTATGGAGCGATACTTTACCTGACCCGCCTTCTAGAGTCTCTGCTCCCTGCACTATGTAACAGGGGGCACTGTTGCAAAAATGGTGTACCTTTACTCTTCTGCATATACAATCGTGCTCACCTAACTGTATCTGTTAGCTAAATTGTAGGGGTTATGGCCGTTTCCCGCCTTCAGCCTTGTAAACAGTGATGTAATTTGTTACATTTACAACTTAACACGTAATCTTCTCCAAAATTGATTTGATTGAGGCATCTATTTTATTTAACTCCACCTTTCTTGCTTGGTAAAGTGCTTTCTATGTATACTGTTTGTTGATCTTGTGTCAAGAGTTCCGATGGCCGCGGGCCTTGTTCGTTTTATATAAAATAATTCAGTGCCTAATACCATGCAGTAATTGTACTTGGCAAACTTCCTTTTCGGCCACTGGACCTACTTTTAGCCATCTCTAGTAGGTGACATCACACTGGTTTTCAGCAAACCCTGCATGGTGTGGATATATGACTAATGAAGGGAACTCTTCTTGTGGCTATGGAGGGCAAGGACTCTGTCCTCAAATATCCTTCATGCAAAGGAAGGAGGGGACTTTACCTGCAAGCGCCGGGTGGGTGCATAAAAACACCACTGCAGTCCGCGGCCGAACGAGGCTGGGCTAGCTCCCCTCTCTTGGATTCATCTCCGGGGAACCTGTGATAACATATTGGATTGAGGTAGGCTGGCTGCTGATTTTCCCTACCTCCACTGCTTCTAAAATATGTGAAAGGAAAGCGTGGCCGCCGAAAGGCGGAAGGGAAAAATAGGTTTCTTCACCTCAACAATCACAAACTACCTCCCTTCAGCTACGGGGCCACAAATACTGAAATAGGGATTGTGGAAGAAATAATTGATGCAGTTCAAAGGCTGAAAAGTGATCCTGTTAATATGCCAGAAGTTATAACCGCTACTGTGATGGTAAACTCCAGGGTAAGAGATTCGGGAACTTATACTGACTGTTTGATCAAAGCCCCTCAAAGCTCGGATATTGGCATGACAGCTGAGGCATACCACCCTTGTGTTATTAAAGATTCTTCTGTGGATGTCGTCACCGAGGCTCCTGAAGGCCAACTTAGTACAATAAAAATGCCACCGCCGAAAAGGAAGAGAGAAGATGGCAAGAGTCAAAAAGCCAGCATTTCTAAGGCAAAGCAGCAAGCTAGGACAGCAGCATGCTCGAATTCTGGAGAAACATTCACTGACTGCGAGCAGAATAAAGAGAGCTGATTTTCAAATTCTGATTGGTTCACAAACTATGTTAGTTGAGTATTGTAAGTCCTTTATCTGCAACTTAGAGGGTATGAGGAAGAATCTTCGGAAAGAGGTTGGGAACCTGCTCAAAATACTGGATGACAAAGTTTCTGCGGTAACCAGGGCTCAAAGCAAGCAAGCTGAGATGCAGACTGGGCTAAAATGTCAAAGCCCTATTCCAGCCGTCAGTAATTTGTTGGAGGTTAGAGATGCCAGACCACTTATGCTGGATGAGCTCAACATTGTTCCCGTAGCAAAGAGCAAATCTGAGACGCAAAGTATGGGATCCCAAGGCAATTCAATCACAAGGCGGCAAGTAACCTCTTTTAGAGGAGGCATTCATTGGCAATTACTACTTGAATGTACTTCATATGTCAATGTCCTGGAGGAGGTTACATCAGAAGAAAAGAATGAACAAGAACAGATGTTGGACCTGAAATACAGGGTAGCCCATGGGTGCAGAAAAACACTGGATGGCCTAATGACTTAGCTGACAAAATTATTGCCGCATGTAGAGGGGAGTAGGTGGACCACACTCAAAAACACACAAGGGACGATATGTAATCATTAATTTTAAGAGACTGTGGCTGGTCAAAACACAGTTACAGAGTTTAAGCTAACTGGTGAGCCTACTGAGAAAGGTTTGGGCTCACCCATTACGCTACTTCTATAGGCTAATGCATCAAACCTACAGAAAGGGCTCCGATTCGCTAGCTAGTTTTAGCAAGATTAAAGGGAAACAACCATTCTATAATATTGGGCTCCAGAACCACTTCACCACTCTAAGTAAAAAGTTCAACACTAAATAACTATGCACTCAAGACAAAATCAATGCCAATAATCGCCCTACTGGTTCTTTAAACACCTCCCAAAATTGTCGGATTATGGGTAAAGATGTGTCCTTCCCCAGATTCCAGCAAGTAGGGACAAGAGAGTGAGGGCTGTTTCCATATCCTCTCTTGGAATGTAGCTGGTATCCGCCTAAACAGTCATGTGAAGACTCAGTTGCGCTGATAAAGGATTACAAGGTGATCTGCTGCATATAGACCTGGATAACAGAGAATTTTTGCATATATTGTTTTTGAACCTTTTTATAATCCTGCCATTCCTTTCCAGTCAAGCAGGCCAAAAAAAGGTCCAGCGGTTCTCGCTTCACTTAAGACCGCAAACCTCAATGTTGAAGTGTTGAACAATACAGCTTAGGCCCAAATATTAGGTTTATCCTTTTAAGGTTCATTTGATATGTAGCTTAATAATTTTTATCATGTTTTTGATTAGAAATCAACTCAGGTTATACATGGTTTAGAAGCTTTTATAAAGAATTATCTTGCCAGAAGTAAACGTCACACTGACATAGTAGGGACAGGAGATTTAAATATTAATCAATGTTGTTACAGTGGGCATGCAGTTTGTGGTGTCTTGGATGGAAAAGGAAGAAGACGTCAAACATTTTAAACAGACCCCTTATGGGGAAGCCGTAAATCAGCTTATAGTTAAGTACAATAAAATATTTCCCTCTGACTCTCTCCAGGAAGGACATGCACATCCCCCAACATTCACTTGGAGTGGTGTTGGTATTATTATTGATTTTATATTACTGTTTTCTGATCTTACCCCTATTACTTGGATTCAAAGATTCTGCCAACCCCATGAGCAACCTCAACCACTTAACAATTACCTTCAAACACGTTTTGAAAGGTAAGGATGTAATGGAGGAGAAAACTGACGTGAGTTACTCCAAAAACAAGGGCCTGTGAATTAAATGAAAAAAAGTAATTGGTCCAGAATTTCTTTTTAAAAGAACTCGTAACAGAAAATAAAGAACATGTCATGACATGTCTATTTGCCGATGCTAAATCAGGGACAGTTCTGAGTAGTTTAGAGGCGGTTTGCAAATCTCTCTCTCTGATGCTTTAATCAATTAAAATGTTGAACGCCCCCCTGCTATACAGATGGTTTAACTGGGCCTGCTCAGCTACTAGTAGGCATTTTAAATCTGTTCTGAAACTTCACCCAGACACACAGATGCCATTAGACAAGCTAGAGAAACCTATAAGACAGTGTTGGAGTAAAGTAAATATGAATGGTGGCCTGAGAAGATCTAGAAGCAGCTAGCAATGTCAGGTACAGTAGGGGGTATTGGGAAGTTGCCAATCGTTCTTTTTAAGCACGCATACTATGCCTAAGGTTGAAAGTTTCATGGGTAATGGGTAATCCATTTTAAAAAGGTTTTTGACCCAGAGAGTGTAACCGGTCTGCTTCTGACAAAATGGATTGCATTAGCTTTAACCTGGAAGGAGCTCTGAAATGATGTAGGTTAATAGAGATTGCCGAAGTTATAAATGACAAAAGCCCATGGCCAGAGAGTTTCCCAATTTACATTATTAGACAGAATACTGCCTTTTCGGACCCATTTATCATAAACCATCCGAAGGACAAAATTAAGGGGGACCCGCCCAGGCGAGGCTATAATAATATCAAACTTTTAAAAAACAGGAGACCAAAATCAACAAAGTTGTTACCATCCAATTTTCTTTTGGACTGTATATTCAACATTTTGGGTAGGGTTCTCTTTTCAAGACTAGAGGAACAGGCAGAACAAAACAATTAGTTTACAGCAGTCTAATATGGCTTTCACCCAGGAATATGGACGGTCGAACAGTTCCTAAAACTATCATCTTTAATAGGGAAATATGTCAACGCCAGGGGAGGTTCATTACATATGTCTTTTATTGACCTCTCCTGTGCTTCTGACTAGGGTTGGGCGGAATTTGCGTAATCGCTTTACGCAAACCTCCGCAAAACGGTAAAAAATCTCTGCGAACACACAGAAATTCAGCGAATGCGCGGAATTGCTTGTTCGCAATGCTTTTTAACTGTTCACAATCGCTATTTGTGTGCTCGGGGGGAAATATCCCACGAAAAATAATTTTGTGAACGCGAACAAGCAAAAAATTTCGCGACGCCGCGGAACGCAGAATTTTGGGCAATTTTGCGTTCTCCGTGGAACGTGAAATTACCCAAATTCCGCGAGCGGGACGGAATTTACCGCCCAAGCCTACTTCTGACATGGCTAATCGAGGAAAATGATGGTACATGTTGGAAAATATGGGAGTTGAATCTGCACTTGTGGATGTGCTTAGGCGATGGCACTTGGGGACAGTAGCTAAAATATGCGTTGGTCCTTTTGGCAAATGTTACACTATATAAGGGTCTAGCTGTGGTATACGACAGGTTTGCATTCTTGCACCATTTATATTTATATTTTATATTAAATATTAACGGCCTGGATAGTTAACCTGTGAGCAGAGGCAAGGACATACCATAAATGGGGATACACCCTCTTCCTTAAAAACTGCTAATGGACTTCAAATTTTAATAGAACATTTTATGTAGTCTTAATCTGAAAGTTAATTTTTCGAAGTCTTTTATTATGATCAGTGCCCTAAAGAATACAAGAACTAAACACCACTAGATAGAGGACTCAAGTCACAAAAGTTTTAACTATTGAGGAATTATTTTTGACCTAGATTTTAAATGGGACCACTTACTGAACCAAAGGTCTCAGACCCTCCTAAGTGTCTAAGTGTAGTGGAGACAATGTTTAAGTTTGCATCCAAGTTAGGTCATAAACCCATCAGAGAGATGATACAGCTATACAAAAGTAAATGTTTATCTGTGAGGATTTACGGGGCGGGGACATGGGGTTATGTGAATCCTGTAATTTTTTAATGGGTTTTTATGTAGACTACTCTGTCTCCAAAAGCATTTCAAGTTATATTTAGCACTCTGAACTAGGGATAGCCTACATTGAAGAGAGCATTAGAATTGCTCATCTCCTCCTAATGCTTAAATTTTGGTAACCCAGAGGCAGAATTCTTACGACTTATATTGAAGGATTGCATTGCGTAGGATAATATGGTCAAGATTCCCTGGGTATTTATATGTGGAACAAGTTTTCATGGAACTAGGGGTCTCCACATTTTTTAACACTACTGATCGCATAGATGTAAATTCTAAGGATTGCATTAGAAACTAGTTTTTTAATCATAGGCGCAAAGAACAGGTAGTGCAAACATTTAGGGGCCAATTTTGAGGTCTTTCGGAGAGTCTCCAACCGCAGGCCGGTCAGAGACTTTCTGTCCGACATCTCCGGTTTCAATTTCGACTGCCTAATAACAATGTAGGTGCTCAGAATTGAAAACAGCTGGTCATTCCGGCTGGATTCCAATGGTCTCAAGGAGCCAGTCGCCAGCCAGAGGCCCCAACGTAATCCGTGAGGATGGCGTTTCCGCCATCAGGATTATGATGTCGGTTTCCGACAGGCTTCCTATGTTGGGCTTTTTGCCATGGAAAGCCTGTTGAAAAGCGACTTTGGGGGCCCCTAGCAGGGCCCCATTCCTCCACAGCCTCCGGTTGGGGGCAGAGAGGGTACCTATGGTGCCCCCTGATAATCCCTGCACCGCCGCGCAGAGATTAGCAGATGCTCCCATTTCTCCATGGGAGCTTGTGCTAGGGCCTGTATATGTCCACAGTACAAGGTTCCATAGAGAAATAGGAATAGGCAACCATACTATGTGCGGTCGCATTGTATTGGCGGTGTCTAGACCACCAATTAGAGGTCAGTCGTTCCCGAGACCACGTTCGCCCAACATGGTAATCAGGCCAATACATGCTCTGGATATGGAACTAGCAACATAAATCTGATCTGACACACCTTTATTTATGCACAGTGCACTTTTCTTGTAGCTCTCCCCCAATCAGGAAGCTGATGATCCTTTTTAAAATAAACTGCCCTTGTGACAATGTGTCCCCACAGACCACGATGCACTTCATGCTTTTTTGCACTTTATATAGAACTCCAAGCATACGTTTCCTGTGACCGATTTCACATGTTGAAAACATTAGGTGTCATTCTAGAGTCTCAAATCATTTGCAATGCAGTAAGTGAGTATATCTGTGGGGCTATAGCAATCAGAAAAAGTATATCATTTAGATATATTTTAACTGCTTTTAAAATGGTTACTTTTATGCAACAGGTTCAAAATGATCAAACTGATAACATGCATCTGGGCGTGTTGGATCGCTCTTTTAGAATTGGTGGTATGAATGGCAACTGGTAGTGAACGCCTTCTTAACATGTAAAATGCAGAATATGTTATGCCATTTTTTTCAAATTTGTGTATTCCTTTATTATTAATTTGTGAAATCAAATTGCTTGTGTGTGCTTTTATGCTTTCGCCAAATAAAGCTATATGACTGACTGAAAGACTATTTCCTACCAAAAATAAAATAAAAATGGAGGAAGGTCAAGAAAGTATGAATAGCTGGAATAGTGTTAAAAAGGGAATGCTCTTTAAAGCCTGGGTGACAAAGCAAGGACAAAATACTGAAATCAATTCTTTTTTAGCTGAAAAATGTACATAAAAAAGGCCTATTGGAAGATACAGTAATCAAAATTAACGTACTTCTTCAGTCTGCTAAAAATTATGTAATGAAAACAAAGATGGTCTAGGCCAGAAGAGAAAGGGCTATTTGGTCCAATAGTGACTGATTATGTCCTCTAGGACTTAAAATATAAAGCTGCTTACAGAGTTGTTGGCCCTTTCCACTGAGCATAGGGTACTAAGAAGTGAATGCGAAGTAGCAGGACTTATGGGTAGTGTTTTTAAATGTTTTTATTTATTTATACACGATTAGATGTCTATACAAATTACCAGACCTTTCTTATATCCTTTGTATTACAAAAGCTAACCTGTACATTTAGATCAGTCAAGCTACAAAATTACTATGAACAACACAGGAAACTGAAAGTAAGAAATTGGCGATTACACAGTATAGTCAACGTTGTTTCACTACCATTACTTCATTCGGCTTCAGTTACTTCATTGTCCTTTAATTGCATATCGAGATTACACTTCACCAATGAAAGTAGACTGCTGTTCACCTTAGAGGTGGACTAAGACACAGGTGCTCCATCTTGTCAAGGTGTCAATAATGGCAGCAGCCCCATTGCTTCAGTTAGTTTAACAAGTGGTCAACCTGTATTTGCGTTCTTAGGCTGTGCCTAAAGTGTCTTTAAGAATAAAGTTACTTAAAAAAAAGTTAGGTATCCATCCTGAGAGGAAAGGGGAGGGTAAGCAGCCGTTTTCAAGGGTTGCTCAGGGGAAGGAATTTCATTTTTGCAGTGCATGTTGCTGTACATAAGGTGCATTAACAAATTAAGATAATCCTCAGCGCTGGGAGAATCCAGTGGCAACGCTGAAACCAACAACTGGCGTCATATCCCATATCTAAAAGCAAAAGAGAGAAAACAGTATTAGGTGGTGGTACAGCAGGAGAACATTGGAAAATAAATAACTTATTATGCACTAAACATGACAACGAAATCTGGATCAAGTTTGATATTCCATATTAAGGATATGTTTGTGTTTTATTATTGTAAAACAATATTGATGAGAACTTCATGGACTTTGTTATGATTGCATTTTTCAAATTTAATGTGATTTACTATGTATTTACCTATTTTGTACTATTAATAAATGAATCTTGTTAAAAAATGTCATTTAAAAAATCAAAATAAGCGGGTGGAATTTAAACACTGTCACAAGAACCAGATATCCATTTGAGAATTGTAAGAAATCTGTGTTAGTATAAATGGATTTCAACAAAATGAAATCATAGTGACCTGACTATTATGCAACTAGACCTGCAAATGGAAACGCAACAAAAAATACTGGCGCTAACATGGAAACTAATCAGCAAGGAGTTAGGTTCTTCCCAGCAATTTATAGAAAAGTTTGTGACACACCCATTATGAGGATCACTTTGGATGGAACATAGGTTCTACAGCAGGGTCTTTAATAATTAGACGTTTTGTTAGGAGGCTTAAGAGTAACACATGAAAGTTCCTAAGAAATAGTGGTAATGCAATGAAAGGCCTTTTGGAAGATGTGATGACAGAAGTGATTTTAGTGAAAGAAATCAGACGTTAATGGGACAGTACTGGTGAGAAGCTGCAGATACAGAGCTAGTCACTAATCAGGGTTATAGGCTAGCTAAATGTGCCTGGCAGTTTTCATCTACTGTTCCATATGTGAATAATGCGCATACACCCACACACATATATATATATATATATATATATATATATATATATATATATATTTAATGCTTTATTATTTGCGGTTATTTAAAACCATTACAATTTTGACAAGAACACTGAACTCATATTACATCCCTAAAAATGTATCTACTCCATAATAATGTAGGTAATGGGTACAAGATTATATATTTTGAATCAATTATTTTGCAAAGTAGTATACATGACAAGTTTATAATACTGCCATATTTAGACAAACCCATCGCGTGAAAATACAGATACACTAATATGAGGGTCAAGTAGAAGAAAAAAGATTGTGTGAATCAGTGGAATCATCTTGATGGGCTAAAATTCGGATTCAATGTATGCTTGAACATAAGGGTGACAAGAACGGTCTTAGATAGCAGATAATAAAAAGTGTCCTTAAGTGGCTTCGAAGCCTGTCCAAATATTATGTGACGAACCCAGATACTTATGCATTTAACAGGACACTGCAGGTATCAGGTACTATCTTTTCGGAATATGACGGAAGTTGCCAGAGTCATCTGCTGTTGTGTAAACTGAGTCCCTGTCTCAGCTCAACAAGATATGAGTTTCCACCAATGGGAGATACAAGTGAACTTTGCTCAATGCACCAATACTGACTGTGAAACAGGTTTTTGGAGCCCCACCAGTCTCTATCCAATACATATTCAAGTGGGGTCAATGCTTTTTGGTTACTAACAGTCTCAGGGACAGTGACTATCGGAAACAGACCTTTTTCGTTATTCTCAATCATACACACATTAGATGCTAAGCAAAAGACACGTTAACTAAAAAGCATATTTGTATCAACAAGTTCACCCTGTAGCTTAACCCATTTAAAATAACCACACAGAGTACGATAAAAACAGCACAGATGCACATTGCAAACAACAAGAATAACAATATTTTTTTTATCATGGTTTAAATGTCCCCTGAAAACTTAACGCCCTAAAACCTACTTCTATGCACAACACTAGGAGAGCACAGAAAGTAGAATAACTTGCAGCTACATTTTCTTAGGGTGGATGAGGGCACATCATACATTATTTACAGCAAAACACTGTAATTAGAAGGAAAGAAGGAGTCCATCTTTCCTGTGAAGGACAAACCTGCGTTCAGCATCAGCACTGACTCCACCCGGGCTCAGACAAGATATCAGCTTTCAGTAGAAAATGCGATATAGGGGCAACATCTCCTTAGAGTCTGTCAGTATCTTGCTCATGATAACCTGGGAAAAGGACCTCTCCTGACAGGTGGTCCTTATATACTGTATACTTATATACAGTGGCAGCCCTTATATACTGTAGTTTATCTGAGATGAAATTTTCAATGTCACCTCTGGAATATTTGATATAACCAGTAAGCATCAAGATGTGAGTGTAGGACGCATTCCGTTTTACGTGTAAGGTGAAAATACAACAATTTAGACTACACTGTTTTGGTTCTTGTTCTTTGCTGGACATTGGTATTGAGATAACAAGGCACTTGTTCCAGACTGATGTCACATCAGGTTTTTTGTTTATATCTATATTTGTTAATGACTTGACACTTTCACGGTTCCTGGAAACATAGGGGAAGGCAACATCTGCAGACATGTTGTTAATTTTGCAAAATTACAGAAAATCGAGCCGAGGCCTGTTTAAAACCAGAGTGGCGGCCCCCTTGGAATGGACTTGGGCTTTATATCTTTACTTCACTGCAACCACATTATTCATGCCTGCTATGATGGCAGCTGCAATAACCATTAGAAAGACCCTTTCTCAAAGCTCCACAATCAGTCGACTAAAAAAATGGGAACGTGCTTCTTGTCATCTTCCAAAATTCTACTTTTATTGTAGCAGGTTTGATTCTAAGGGTTACCACACATGTTCTTCCCAGCTGCTTCCAAGAAACGTCAACAATGACCATCATTGTTAGAGTTTCTTATGATCTTTCTTGGCCGATCTGATTTCTTCTACTAGGACTTTGTTATACTTAAGCCACTTAACAATACTCTATGATTCCTTTGTTTTGACTTGTTGCCTTTTCTGGCTAACATCAAAAGATAAGACTTTCAAATCTGGCATCAGGAGGAAGTGTGTGATTCACTCTGAGCTTAAAGTCAATTCTGCCAAGTGCGGCTAAACAGACTGTCAACAGAGTGTTAGTGGGCTAAGAAAGCGAAAAGTAGGTTGTAAAATGTCTACATCCATTAATTAATATCACCAAACAACAAAGAATGACAGGCATGACATTCAAGGTTTTGGTGAAGTGAACAGATAGGGTACAACTAAGATTGGTGTGCTGAATTCTAGGAATGATCCGAAAACCAGCAGAAGCAGAACCCTAATGACCAAGATTTAGTGAATCCCTGAATATAGATCAATGGAGATCCATAAAAAGAGAAAGCCACATAAGCATGTGGGCTGGAAATGCAGCACATATGAAGAAGCAGCCAGTGAGGAGAAATACAATGAGTTGAAATGTGCAAGCTTTTGCTCATACTTAATGGCAACTGAGCAGTCGCATTTTACATTCAACAGCATGGTCAAAAGATCGAAGGAAACGGTATGCGAAAAAATACTTACCTTCAGTAACAGTCAGTCTGGTGGATACTCTTCCACACCTTGTTTTTTGTTTGTTTTTGTTAGGATAGTGAGGGTATGCTTTATTGCATAGTTAGTTAAAACCATTACACAATTCCCACAGTATATTAAACTAATGCATTACGATTCTTGGATCAAGTGCTATTTTGTTGGTCTCCCATACACAAATACAAAACTATGATTAAAAGAAACAGTTTAATGATTAATTCAATTGAGAATAAAACATCATGATTCAGAAAACAAAATATGCCATCTTTGGTTTATCATAATAATCATACAGTGCTATGTTTTGGTAAGCATGAGGTTGCCTGGACCATGCATTTGAAAAATGCACAGTTAAATTGTGCATTTTTACCATTCAAGCCTAAATCCGCGCTTGGTGATAAGTTCTTACTTTTGAATCAAAAAAGGCAGGCCGTACAACTTTCTTCATATATCATTCAAAAGGGGAGGGGTACAGAGCATGTGCGAAATCATCTCAGTCTTGTAGTCGCAATGTTGGTAGTTGGAGGAGGGCCATGTATTTTTCCACGTTGGTGTAAATCCTTTCTAGAGAAGAAGCCTGTGTGTTACCAAGACCAGCTTCAAATTTAAGGAGTCATTTGTGCTCACATATGTTTGTGGGGTTAAGTTATTGTACCACCCAATCAATGATCAGGCATGACCCTTTTTTGCAAGCAAGTCTTTGGGCCTAATTTAGATTTTGGCAAACGGGTTACTCCGTTACAACGGTAACCGATATCACGTCCGCCGAAATATAAATCCCATTATACACAATGGGATTTATATTGTGGCAGCTAGGATGTCTATTACTGTTGTGATGGAGTAACCTGTCTGCCAAAATCTAAACCAGGCCTTAAATTAAAAGTAATTTGAAAGATTTGCTCACTCTTTTTTTTTTTTAACTATGACGATGGGCATGTTGAACGCCAAGCTTTCCCTAAGTTGCAAAGATAACAGGGCTATTTTAAGTAACTTCCCCACTAATTGGCAGGATTCGTTTTTTGTTTCTCCACCAAACACTACCTATCTAATGTGCCGATTGGTGCGCCATATACTTTTCTACAAAATGTAATGAACATCCCTTCCTTGCAACACATTGGATGCTAATCTGGGAAAGGGAGAGACTTTCATATTTAAGACACTGTTTAAGTCCACCATGTAAAGACATAATAGTCTGGGCGCCAATATACAGCCCAGTTTAAGGCTGTTTTTGTTGGTATTTTGTTCTTTATTACTGTGTCCAACTTAACATTCACACACATGTTGAATATAATGATTTGATTAGGAGCAAATGAATTTCTGGGATTCCCCATCGGGTCAGTTTTAGCCATAGCTGCTGCATTGATACCTGGTCAAATGCTGATTTTAAGTCAATGAAACAGATGAACAATTTCTTTTGCCTTGTACTTCTTTCAGCAATTATTGTAAGAGCTAGGAGATTTGGCAGAGTGCTAGTGCCCTGCTTGAAGCTAGTCTGAATGAGTGGTGTAAGGTTAGGTCTTTCAACCTAAGCATCTAGGTCCTCAAATAGCCTGCTTGTGAAAAAGGCTGCCTCTATATTACGTAGGGCTATAAGTCTAAAACTTGTTGGGTCACCATGGCTGCCATTCATATATATTGATTGCAGAATACTGTGTCTCCATGAGTCGGGAATTTGGCCTGTTGTTAAAACTTGGCTGAACAGTGTAGTAAATATTTTAGACCAGATATTAGGTTCAAATTTGAACAGTTATTGCGCAGGCCGTTGGGACCAAGGGCACCATACATTTTTACTTTCCATATTATTTTTGTAATTTTTCTTCTCAAGTGTTCGGTGGAGATGGTGTATTTTTTGGATGCAATTTCTGAAATTGTTGGAGGATTCCATAAGCAGCTGTGATGTGTCTGATCCAGGTTACCTCATCTATGTTGGCATTATTGGCTATGTGCTACCCATATGTTAAGTTGTTAATGAATTCCCAAAATGCCCTCGAGTTATTATTATCAATATTTTGAAGTAATGTCATCCACCGTAGTGAATGATGTGTTGATTTTGCAATCAAAACATTGTTAATTATCCATGACACTAGAATGGATCTGGAAATTCTTGCAATAGCTCCCCAGCTTTGACAAGTGATGCATGGCTCCAGCTAAAGCTACAGCCCTCCGGATGTAATATCAATGAGCCATATAAGAGGACAACTTGCATGCTGACATCAGTCCCCATCTTTTTTTCACACCCTAAGAGGTAAAAACAACATTAACAAGGAGAATCAAGTGATGGCTGTCTAAAACAAGACAACTAACTTGGGGCCACATGTACGACCCTTCCATTTTGCGAGTCGCAAATTGCTTTGTTTTGTGGCTTGCAATTAGCTACTCACAAAATGGAACGTACCACAGTGTCTCAGACACTGTTTGCGATTTCCAATGGGGTCGCAAACGACCTGCTCACTTTTGCCCACCGATTCCTCACCTTGTGAAGCAATGCCCAAGCAGTGCTTTCAAGGTTTGAGTATAGGAACACATGCAGTCTTGCAGAAGCAAAAACCTGGCAAAATCCCATCCGTGCGGTTTTGAAGTCAAGGCAGTAAGTAGCACCTGGTAAAGTGGTGGAGTGAACAGTAAAGAAGCAGCTTTCTCCCTATTGGAAAATGCCCGGTGCCCACAGAGGATTACACTTTATCAAGGGCATAACAAAACATAATGCACAGGACAATCCAGTGAGAAATTGCTCTCTTTTGGATTACTGTGCCATTCTAGGTGACAGCGAAGCCAATGAACAAAACTGACTGCCGACATGATGGTCAAGTGTTGTGTAAATATACAAGTTAAGAGACTGAAGAATGTCCATGCTATACAGTCTGCCTTTCTTTTTAAAAGGATGCAGAGGATGGAAGAACATTTGCAGGGTAATGGATTAAAGGGCCCTGAAATGGGGAGAGCTGCTGTGCATGGGCTCAAATGGTAAAACCAATAAAGCTTAGAATCAGATTAAGGTCCCACTGAAGTGGGGGCGTGGCCACGGAGGCGACCAAGCTGGCCGCCTTTGCCTGAAGCTCCGCCGGCAGTGCTACACAAAATCCGCTTTTCCCGATGTAGGAGCGATCCCACACTGGCAGACACCCTCCATTTGTTCCGGGAGAACGAGCGGAGCAATTCGATGCCCGGACCGGCTCATTACGAGAGGCGGGGCTGGCATGCGGTGGACCTGCGCGGAGGACGGGCACGACCCTGTGGCCTTCCCCGGCTGAGGAGCGGACACCAAAGATGGCGGTGAGAGTGGCCCTGGTGGGTGCCCGGCGCTGATTTAGGCTCCCCACCGCTCCGTCTGGCAGGCTTCCCTCCCCCCGTCCCCCCGCTGTAGCTGCTGGCTGGGCCCCGCTGTGTGCAGAGCGTTCGCGGGGCTCCGTAGGCCTTGTGGGCGTTACCGCGCCGGGGCTCGGTGTGCTGGTTCTGGCGGGGGTGAGGCAGGCTAGCGAGGAGGCCCTGTTGTCTCGGTTGGGAGCCGCGTTGGCCCTGGGCCCCATCGGGTGAGCCGCCCCCCCCTCATGGACACTCGATTTTGGAGGAAGAGCGCAATCAGGCTTGAGGGAGAAGTGCGCGATCAAACATGTAGCGCCGAGATTCCCTCCCGGATGTGCGTCGCTGCGGGGCGCCATCTGCTTCTTTGTGTTGGGCTCTCCCCTGCATGTTGGCGAACATTGGGGATTTATGTCACCAGGGCATTTGGACACTGCTACTGCCTCATCGAGGCCTACCAAGCATGCACTGTCACCGCAGCTTGCTGCCAATTCCTGGCACACTCCGCATTGGCCAGGTTGTTCTTACCTCATTGACTTAACAGCCCAAGCTCTCCTCTGCACTCTTATCCGGGTGGGTGGCTTGGCCTGCGCTTCTACGTTCCTGCCTTCTTGGGGTTCTGCGGTGTCCCATCATTTGGCCAGTACTGCCGCAGGTGCTCTACTACACCGGCCGCCACTTGGAGGTTACATTGAGTGGCTCTTTTGCTGGGGTGCTCCCACGCAACGGCCCGCACACCTCTGGCCCTCTTGTTTTGCGACATTTGCTTGGCTCCTACGGCAACGAGGGGTCCGCTTGCCCTACCTGAAGTATGGGGAGGAAGGACCCTAAACAACGCATGCTGCAATTTGATAAGGCCCCCTGCCCCACCTCGGACAACCCTCCCGACATGGCAGATGGGGCTCTGGGCTTAGACGACACGGATGGCTCTGCCTCCCTTACTGCAGCTATGCTAAAAGAAATGAGAGCGGGGTTCAGGGCGCTAGATGGCAGATTTGATGCCCTGGACAAGAAATTGGCTGACATGGGTGCAAAGGTTCAGGCGCATGACCGGAGGTTGGATGTGGTGGAGGCGAGGGTCTCAAACATCGAAGACAGAGCATCGTCCTCACAGAAGCGGCTGGAAAGGGTGGAGAAGATCCTAAAGGATGTGGCAATTAAGAACGAAGATTTGGAGGCTCGCAGTCGCCGAAATAACATCCGCATTATTGAAGTGCCGGAAACTGCCGTCACCGGGCGCATGGACACCTTTGTGGAGCAACTACTGACCGAGTTGTTTGGGAGAGAAACCTTCACGCAGGGATTTGTAGTGAAACGCGCTCATAGGTCGCTGGGCCCTCGCCCTCGACCGGGCCTTCCTCCTTGACCCATCATTGCTAGACTCATGAACTTTAGGGACAGAGATGGGGCCCTCCGCTCAGCTCATGACCGTGGGGAAATCCAGTGGCAGGGAAGTCAGTTGTCCCTTTTCCCCGACTTCACCATCATGGTTCAGGAGGCGCGGCGCAAATTTCATGGAGTCAAGGCCACCCTGAAAAATCTGGGTCTTAAGTACAGCATGCCCTACCTGGCGAGGTTAAAAGTAGATGTGAACAGCAGATTCCGCATATTTGAGACACCGGCGGAGGCACAGGAGTTCTGTCAAGTGTACAAGAAAAAGCACTCTGGGGCCACCCCGCGTTCCACTTCCCCGCCACAAAGTGTGTCGGAAGCCAGTGTGGAACTCTTCTCTAATCCCGGGACTGGGTGAATTGTCATTGCATTGATTTGTTGTGTACTGCTGTGTTTATATCATGAGTGCATCTATATCCTGTTTGATACTATCTGCATTGAGGCAAATATCGCTGCGCTGGACCGAGATTTAATGGTAATGGTATCTGGGACCGGGGAAACCCGGCGCTTAGCTTTGCTGCTTGAATTTAGAGAAGCAGCGGAACGAGAGTTATTGTTCCTTAATAAACAGCATGTCGCTAGGCGATATGGAGAGGGCGAAAGATCCGGAAGGATCCTAGCACACGCCCTCCGCGGGATTAAGCTTACATCACGGAACTCATAGGACAAAACAACACTCTATTGCACTCTACCCCACACATATGCGACACGTTCCTTTTGTATTACAAAACATTATACACCTCCAGAGTCACAGGAGACCTGCGGGACCAGGGGGAATATCTGGCCGAAATTGCAATGGTCTATTTAGAGCGGTATATGCAGGACTTTTTGTCCGTTTCCATATCTCAGGAAAGCATTTTGGAGGCGATCGAGGCATTGTGGGGCTCTTCTGTCCTGGCCTCGACGGCTTCTCGGCTAATTTTTATACAGCGTATAAAGATATTTTGGTCCCAAGATTAGTGGAAGTGTATGCTGAGGCGCTAGAAGTGGGTATTCTTTCTCCAACGTTCAGGGAAGCCGTCATTATTCTTATTCCTAAACCGGGCAAAGACCCCAAACTCTGTGGCTCCTATAGACCGTTGTCCCTACTGAATCTTGATTATAAAATATTGGTAAAGGTAATCGCAACACGGTTATCTTTATTAATGGAATTCATCATTTCTCCGGCCCAATCGGGCTTCGTGCCTCATAGATCTACGTCACTTGATTTGCAGACTCTGTTCACGGTGCTCCACAGGATTGATCCCGTCACGCCTGCCGCCGCCGTACTCCTTGACGCCGAGAAGGCATTCGACTCCCTTGAACGGCCCTTTTTCCTGTCCGTCATGCGTCGTATGGGTATGCCCGAATGTTTTGTCTCTACGGTTGCTCTCCTTTATATTGCACCAACAGCTAGACTACGCCTGAATGGCACTCTTTCCGGTCCTTTTACTCTATCTCATGGCACGAGGCAGGGATGCCCCTTGTCCCCATTACTTTTTATACTGGCAATGGACCCACTAGTTCGACACTTTCTAGAAAAACATCTACATCGCGGCCTGCAATTTCGCACTGGGCCTCTTCTGGTTTCTCTCTGTGCGGATGATACCATTCTGTATGTTAGACTGCCCCATCTTAACCTCAAACCCCTTATTCTGGAAATTATTCGATTCAGTAGGTTTTTCAGGTTTCAGCGTCAATTGGCACAAATCGGTTATTTTCCCGTTGACTGCTAGCACGTCTTCCTGGGACTGCGAATTCCCGCTTGAATAGTGCCAAGATGCTGTCAAGTATCTCGGAGTTTATATCCATCTAGACACCGCTACTATGATCAGACTAAATTATGGTAGGGCTA
The DNA here is from genome assembly GCF_964261635.1 of Lissotriton helveticus. Lineage (NCBI taxonomy): Eukaryota > Metazoa > Chordata > Amphibia > Caudata > Salamandridae > Lissotriton > Lissotriton helveticus. Next base: position 444,974,934 of record NC_136072.1, on the reverse strand, counting down.
TTAGCTCCCTGGAATAGCAGATTGGGAAATGGCTGCGGTTGCCTTCTTCACTGGCCGGGAGAGTGGCTATAATTAAAATGGTGGTCCTCCCTCGGTTTTTATACCTTTTTAACAATATTCCCAATCCTCTCACCCAGACCTTTTTTCTTCAACTACGTACACTCTTACGTCTCGTTTGGGGGGACAAGACACCTCGTGTGAACTGGCAGACCTTGACCCTGCTGTATGAGAGAGGGGGCTTTGGGGTTCCAGACATGTATTTGTACTACCTGACAGCACAATGTTGTTATGCATATGCCTGGTACCACCCGGACGCACGTGTCCCATATTTGAAACCAGAGGCTGACCTAGTACTCCCACGAAAACTTCCTGCTATCCTACCCACGGGCTTCCCCATGGACCCCCGTGACATACAAACGGTCTCCACCACCTGCTGGGCATGGGACAGGCTGCGTAGACTGTTGGGCCTTGCTCAATTGTATTCTCCGGAGTTACCCCTGCCAAACCCTTCATTGATTCCCATGATGGGGAGGTCTTGATTCAACGCACACTTGAGAAATTCCACATTGACATGATAGGCGACATGTTTCCTGATGATCATGTCTTCTCAGTGTCAGAGGAAGCTCGATTCAGTGAACGCTCCTTTATGGGCAACTTTGTTCTGAAGGGCCAAGTCAAGTCAAGTCAAGTCAAAATTTATATAGCGCACTACATACCCAGAGGGTCTCAAGGCGCTTGAGGAAGGGGGGGAGGTTTACTTTTAAGCTGTTTTCTGAAGGCTAGGTGGTTTTGAGTGAGGCGGAGGTGGATGGGAAGGGAATTCCAGGTTTTGGCCGCTAAGAAGGAGAAGGATCTTCCCCCCATGGTGGCTTTGTGGATGCGCGGGACGGCGGCGAGGGCTTGGTTGGACGACCGCAGCTGGCGGGTGGGGGTGTAAAAGGAAAGGCGCGTGTTGAGGCAATCTGGTCCAAGTTCGTAGAGGGCTTTGTGTGCGTGGGTGAGGAGACGGAACGTTATCCTTTTGTTGACGGGGAGCCAGTGCAGGTCTTTCAGGTGACCGGAGATGTGGTCTTTGCGAGGGATGTCTAGTATGAGTCTGGCTGAAGCATTTTGGATGCGTTGGAGTTTTTTCTGCAGTTTTGCGGTGGTACCGGCGTATAGGGTGTTTCCGTAGTCTAGACGGCTAGTAATCAGTGCGTGGGTGACCGTTTTTCTTGTTTCGGTGGGGATCCAGCGAAATGTTTTTTTGAGCATGCGTAGGATGTTGAAGCAAGATGATGAGACGGCATTGACTTGTCTGGTCATCGAGAGTGAGGAGTCCAGGATGATGCCCGGGTTTCGTGCGTGGTCAGTCGGTATGGGGGCTTTTCCTAGGGCCGTTGGCCACCAAGAGTCGTCCCAGGCGGAAGGGGATGCACCTAAGATGAGGACTTCCGTTTTGTCCGAGTTCAGTTTCAGACGGCTGTGCTTCATCCATTCGGCTACTTCTTTCATCCCTTCATGTAGGTTGGTTTTGGCGGTGTTTGGGTCTTTGGTGAGTGAGAGGATCAGCTGAGTGTCATCAGCGTAGGAGATGATGTTGAGGTTGTGTTGACGTGCGATGGTTGCGAGGGGGCTCATGTAAACGTTGAAGAGGGTGGGGCTAAGTGATGATCCTTGCGGGACGCCGCAGATGACTTCGGAGGCCTCTGACTTAAAAGGGGGGGAGGCGGACTCTCTGAGTTCTTCCAGCGAGGAACGAGATGATCCAGTCCAAAGCTTTTCCTTGAATTCCGATGTTTCTGAGGCGTTGTATAGGGTGCTATGGCAGACTGTGTCGAAGGCTGCAGAGAGGTCAAGGAGGATGAGGGCGACTGTGTCTCCGTTGTCCAGTAGAGTTCGGATGTCGTCTGTTGCTGCGATGAGGGCGGTCTCGTGCTGTGTTTGGCTCTGAAGCCAGACTGTGAGGAGTCGAGTGATTTGTTGGTTTCGAGGAAGGCGGCGAGTTGGTTGTTGATGGCTTTCTCAATAACTTTGGCAGGGAATGGGAGGAGCGAGATGGGGCGGTAGTTTTTGAGTTTGCTGGGGTTAGCTGTGGGTTTCTTCAGAAGGGCGCTGAGTTCGGCGTGCTTCCAGCTTTCTGGGAATGTGGCAGAGTTGAGGGAGCAATTGATGACGTCTCGGAGATGGGGTGCGATAACGGAGTTTGCTTTGTTGAAGATGTGATGGGGGCATGGGTCTGTAGGGGATCCAGAATGGATGGAGTTCATCAGGTGAATGGTGTCTTCTGTGGTGATTGGGTTCCCGTCAAAAAGGTTATTCGGAAGAGGCACAGGTTCGGAGGTGCGAGGGGTGGACTGGTTTACGGGTTGGTTGTTAAAGCTGTTATGAATGTCGGCGATTTTGTCATGGAAGAATGAGGCGAGGGAGTCGCAGAGGACTTGAGAGGGGGTGATGTCGTTGGAGCTGGCGGTAGGGTTGGTGAATTCTTTGATGATGTTGAAAAGTTCCTTGCTGTTGCGAGCGTTGTTGTCTAGTCGGTCTTTGAGTGCTGATTTCTTGGCTGTCCGGATTAGTTGGTGGTGTTTGCGGGTGGCGTTTTTGAAGGCGGCTAGGGTGGTATTGTTTGGGTCTTTTTTCCAGGTTTTCTCAAGGGAGCAACAGAGCTTCTTGGATTTCTTAAGGTCATCGTTAAACCAGTGGGCGTTCTTGCTTCCTTGCTTGATTTGATGTTTTTTCAGTGGTGCTAGTTTGTCGGCGGTTTGGGTTAGCCATTGTGTGAGGTTGATAGCGGCTTGGTTAGGGTTGGTAAGGGCATGTATTCCATGCTTCGGGCCACGTTCCCTTCCTTTCCATCGGCCCCTGAGTCGGCCCCATCACTGACCCTGCTTATCAAAAGCCCTACAGGCGCACACTTGATTTCAAAACTATACAAGCAATGTGGGACGTACAGACCATTCTCTGATGTTAAAGTACGCATGGCTTGGGAGGTGGATTTGGGCAGGCCTATTACAGGCGACCAGTGGGTACAATTCTGCAGGGCAACTAAAGAGGTCTCATTGAATAGCAGGCATAAGTTGCTTCATTTTAAGTTACTCCGCAGAATGTACCACACGCCTGCACGATCCCATAGGATAGACCGTACCAGACCCCACCATTGCCAGAAATGCTTGGCTCCATTTGCCGCATTTGCCCACCTCTCCTGGACATGTCCTAAAATACACCAATACTGGACTCTGGTACACACCACGTTAGGGGACATACTCTCCATGCAGCTGCTACCTACTCCTGAGATCGCACTGTTGGTATACGTGGTTAATTTCCCCAGGAAGGTCAGGAAACTGGCAGCGTTAGGTTTCCTGTTAGCTAATCAGGAGATTGCTCTACTATGGGGTAGCAAAAGGGCCCCTTCACTGCAGTCAAGGCTTCGCAGCTTAGCGTTTTGCAATATCAATTGCGAGGAATACTCTACGTGGGTCTCTAGCTCTTCGCGACCAGTGGACATATGGGGTCCATACAAGACTTACATTGCCAAGAAACAAGCCGAGCATGAATCACAGACAGCTAGTGGTATCGTTCCTGAGGGGGTCGGCTAGAAGCATTGTCTGGGACAAATATTTATGAGGTTGAAAAGTCTTTCTTATCTGCCACCTACACTGTAGTTCTATCTGTGCTGAGTAGGGGCTCAGAGTAACGAAGATTTCCATGTACTGCAAATTACTCTGTTGAACACCTTATTGTGTGTCTTCGATTTCCGCCCACATTCCAATGATCACCTGCACCAGTGAATTTAACATATACTAAATGTCATACTGCATATATTTTCTGTTGCTGCCGATACTATATAACCGCAATGTACTGTATACCTTGTTCATGTATGCTTAAAACTAAAAAATAAAGCTTTAAAAAAAGTCCCACTGAGGTATGATCAACTGAGAAGGGAGGAGAACATCAGGGTGACCCTTCAGAAACTGCCTCTAAACAGATATATTGATCAGTCAAACAAAGGAAAACTGACAAGGCTGACAGTGCCCAGACCAAGGCCTTGCCAGGCTAAAGAAAGTGCAATCTGCAGCACATCCAAAAAACATTTACTTGGGCAGATCATTATTTTCCTCGCCACACCACATCTTAAAGCATGACCACTAGCGGAATAAATTGATTTTATGAAGGGAAGGTGTGTGGCGTTGATGATGTCCACAACTACAAAGGGCAGATCGAAGTCAGGTAAATTGCTCCACTCAAAATCTTCAAGCACAAAGTTGTAAGCTAAGGTTTGGGTGGAGTACCTTGACGCCCAACAGTGAAAGGAGGTCCTCCCTGAGCCAACAATATAAAGGAGGGCAAATACAATTGGAGGAGTGCCAAATACCAAACCTTACTTGCCCAATCTAGTGAAATCAATATCATATGCGCACAACTTCCTCAGAATACATGGAAAGAGGGGACTCAAGGGAAATGTGTAAGAAAGAATGAATGTATTTCATGTGAGAACATTCCCTGGGTTCCTTGCAGAGACTGCATGGCACAAAACAGAGGGCACTCTGTGTTCTCATTAAGCATGGGTGTAAAATCCGTTCCACTCGCGGATTTTGTGGATTTTGGGCAAATTCGCAATCTGCGATCTCTCGCGATTTTGCCGAAAATTCGCAAATCCGCGCGAAGCGGATTTTTTGCTTGGTCGCACTTGCCAACTAGAATACTATACAATTTTGCGGCGCGCAGCGTTCACTTACCGTCATTCAGCGTTTGCAGAGTTGTTTTTCTCCATGTTTGCGTGTGCTGCGCCATTTTGGATCTTGCTGCGGGATCCCGCGGGAGTTTGTCGACGTCATCGCGGCTTGCCACCTTGCACAGCGAGAGTATGGCAACGTGAGTACATCATAAAGGCCCGTGATCACACATCGCGGGAGTAAACACTTGCGAACACGTAGATGCGGCGGGCAGCGAAATCTCGCAATTGCGAGATTGCAAAATTTGCAATTTCGCACAAGAAATCCACCAGCAGGCAGCATAAACCTTGAAAATTATGATTTTTATCAGAATAACTCCTCAGGTTGACATTTGCCTGCACTTTTTTTTTGCAAGTAGTCCATTTGTGGGGGGGGGGGGGGGTGGGAGGAAGGAAGTGCCCCACAGTCTCCAACTTCCTGTTCCTGTCCAGCAGGCTCCTCCCAGTGCTTTCTTCATGTGCTGGTCACTTTGATTTGGATCTTGACCTGGAAGGATTACTTTTTGTGGATGCTGCTGGATATTTGGATTTTTGCAAAACTGAAAGCACTCAGCTGGTGCAAAAGTTCAATCTTATCATTAGTAACCATTCCCTGTAGTGCTTCCTGAGGGGCCCCTTCAGAGTTCAGTTGCCTACTTGCAACTATTCTTTGACCCTGCACTGACCCTCACAGCAGGCTCAGAGAATAGCTACAAGTATACAACAAAGGTCCAGTTAAAAAAATTACGCTGCAACAGAAAGCAATTACAGATAAGGAAGCAGGTGCCAGCCTGGAAGTTCAAATTCAGTGACACATTAATCAGCCCCTAATTCATTCATGTCAGTTGAGGCAGGGCAGGTGTGCTTCCCCCCCATAATCTACAGTGATGAACTAGAGGGTGGCATGGGTGAGCCAGAGGGTGGCAGTGGTGAAACAGAGGGTGGCAGTGGTGAAACAGAGGGTGCTGTGATGAACCAGATGTAGAAACAACATGGTCGCGACCGTTGCTACCCGACAAGTAAGTTCGCGTTTGCGAACTGGTAAAAAACCCTTGCGAAATGGCAGAAACACTTGCGAACACAAAAAAAAAAGGAATCCGCAAAATTCGCGAGAGTTTGCGGATTTTGCGGATTGCGAATCCGTAAATACCCAATTTCGCGGATTGCCAATTTGCAAAATCCGCCCATGCTTAGTTCTCATAAGTGGCAAAGAGGAGCACATTTAAACATGCATATAGGGTGAAAACTGAATGAGCTGTGCTAGATGGAGCCGCAACTCATGAGCTGCTACATGGCACCTGGTCATATCATCAACAAGCACACTGAGCGAGCTTCCCAGATGACTCACGGATAGTGAGATATAATGCCCTGTGACCCCAGTGCCACAACTTCAGTAATTAAAGGCACAAGGAATGCAAGCCACCATATTTTTTATGAATATCACATTTCAATCACATTGTTGCTGGGAATCTGAACCCGAACGACTGTGGACTGAAGGCAGTAATGCCATGCTGGCCAACAAAACCCCCTGCAGCTTGAGCACACTGATGTGGCACCTCAGGTACACGAGTGACAAGAGATCCTGAATTTGCATGGAGCCTAGTTGTCTTCCTCCACCAATGGAGGAAACATCCATCACGACAGTGGCAACTGCTGGTGGAGGACAAAAGTGTTACCCACAGGTTAGACAGTCCTACACTAGCAACCACAATAGGTCATGAGATCCTTCTGGGGAATTTAGAATCTACTTGGAAAGAAGTCATCAACGGAGTAGTCGCATATGCCACTGTGTGTGTGGAATTAACACAATGCGGGGGCCAAGAGACCCAACCGCATCAAAACTTAAGAGAATCAGAAATATCATTGTCACATCCTGAAAGTGCTGAATGTTTTGTGCAAAGTGTAATGCCCCCGGAGGGATCATGTCCAAAATCTCCTACTAATTGTGCTCTTGGGGTGATCCAAAACTAGCACAGGCAAGCCAACCTTCAACACACAGTCATCAAGTTAAGGGAAAGTGGGTATTCCAAACTGTGGAGAATGGAAATGAGCCGCAACCACATACAAGACATTTGTTCAGACTCAACAGGTATGTAAGGCCTGACAGAAAATGCAGTGGTACACATCTAGGCATGCTGATGAATGATAACAGAAGTACTCTATAATCTGGCCACAGAGTTGGCCGATTCCAGCCCAACATCCAAAGTTCCTTGTCTTAAGCCTGGCACCCTTTCAACACGTTCACAAATAGGCCCACACATTAATGGAAGGGTATTCACCACCTGAGCATCTTTGTCTCAGTTACCTTGTATTCCTGCGACATCTTTATCAAACTAGGCAATAAATATGCTGTGCACATCAGAAGTGTGCAAAGATTGAACATGTCATTGAGTGTGAAGTTGTTAGCATAATTGTCAAACACTTTAGTAAGGAATCTGTTCAATTTAAAGCAGTGTGGAAACCAAATGATAGATGGTGTTCTGAAAAGATAGATGCCCAAAGGACAAATTGATGAGGTTGCACTGGAAAAGGTGAGGCACAAAGCCACAAATGCTATAGTAGTAGTACAATACTACCAGCAGAATAAGCATGAACAGTGATTTATCGAATTCCATGAGCAGAGGAAGTGGCACCACATACCACTTGAAACATTACAAGTTTGAACCCAGATCCCTTCCTTAACCTCAAAACATTTCCCTATTTACTGCTGACTGGTTAAGGAAAAGCAAACGGAGAAGAAAGAAAACATGGCGCTTTAAACCTTGTTTAGACTCTATTCCCGCCTCCTGCCAAGGCCTTTTTGAGCACTGAGACAAATTAAATCAAAGCATCACCAGGGTTACATAAAGGCCAGCCAGGAGTATCAGCTGACTAACCAGCTGATACTCCTGGCTGCGAGATGTTAGACCTTAATGTCAGACACAGCTTCCTTATTCCAATACTACCCACAAATATTCAGTTATCTGTGTGTGGTTTCACTTTAAGGGCATCATTGCGATGCCAGTAGGACTCTAATGACCGACAAAGTAGCAGAAGATGGACCGCCCGACAAGGAGTCAGCGGTCCGCTTGCCCTTATTACAATGTAACCGCCTTCATGGCGTTCGAAAAGTGTATATTTTATTTTGTGACTTGTGCTGTGGGCTGCAGCACAAGCAGCAATAGAAAATATAGACTTTAAAAATATCCCTGCACTGTGTGGCAGGCACCATGCGGCCCAATAGCGGAGGGGCAGGGGTGAAGGGGGACCCACTAGAGCCCCCAAAGTTACTTTCTGGCCGCCTTTTCATGGTGGGTGAACTGCCATGAAAGGGCTGATGGAAAGGGACATTGTAATCCCTGCGGCAGTGTTTGAGAAGGAACTGCCTCTATTGTAGAGATTACCGACCCTCAAGCTTCGGACTCTCCCTCTTCCTGCTGCTTCTGCCCGCACGCAAAGTAATGCGTTGGTCGGACCGCAGCAGCAGATGGCGGTCGGACCAGTTCTGATGAGCCATTGGATGTAGTCCCACCGCCATCAGAATGATGACCCCCTAGGCCTGTACACAACTATGTGAAGAACTTGTTTACAGGCACTAAGAAGCAAGTATGTATCTAATATTATTAATACCAATATTAATAATAATAATATTATTATTTACCTTGACAAGACGATCACTACCACAGGTCACCATAATCCCTCTTGTTGTATCCATGTTCATGTGGGAGATGTTGTGCTTTCCTTCATGGAAAGTGGCCAAAGCAGTCCGGCTGTTGGGAAAACGAGTGAAAGACAAAAACTCTAATAAAATTATTTTTTTCCAATAATTAATTCTACAACACATTTGCAGCTCTAACGCACATTTTAACAGCCCACTCAGTGCAATGGAAGAAATCCATAGCCCCTTTTTCTTAATTGATGTTGTGTTTGCATTACAGCTAAACTTCAGGTCCTGGTGACTATCTGCAGACTGATTTCAAAGCAGCATTTGGGATTAATGCAGTAATAAAACTTGTGAAAACACCTCTTTAGAGCTATAAGTTGTCTACAAGTGTTGCTGTGTCCTTAACAATCTTTTATTTGCTCAACTTTCATTGTAATGCAGTGACACTCCAGAGCTGAAGCAGTGGACTAATAGCCTTTTGTGAACATTGGGCACAGGAATTATTATGGTTTTAAAGGGGAAGACAATACTGGAATACAGAACTATGTTACCCCTTAAGTTTTGACTTATATCTTATAAAAAAAACTTTTTGATTTTATAAATGTCCACACACTACACTCAAGTCCAGAGGATAATAAAAAGTTGGTTAAATTGGTAATGGAAATTGCACAGTTCTTATTTTATGCTGGTGGCTGGCTGCCCACTGATTTCTTGGGGGCGGAACATATTTTTAATTTTTGCATTATGACCCAGAGCTAGATCAAGAAATGCAGCAAAGGAAGAAAGAAAACGATAAGAAAAGGGAGAAAGTAGGCATTTAAAAGAACTAGCAAAAATGAGATAAAGTGACAAGGAATGTCAGGTAGTGCACAAAAGGGGCAGGAGGTGGAATCAAAATTAGGCAGCCCTTGTGTTTGGGATTCCTGGCCCTCAGCAACACAGGTGGTGGGCTCTTAAGTAAAACATTTGGTCTCTGCATTTATTTTTTAAGTTTTAATTAAGCACTGAATGAACATGCAGTTGTGCAATACTATACATCAAGTAAATATTACCATTAGCACGAAATATAACTTTGTGTTGTCGAATTCAGTAGACCAGTCTAAGGCTTTCCATTCCACCCAGCTATTCAAGCCTTCCCTTGGTTTTGTCCCTAATGCCTGAAATTCTTTTTGCGGTCTGCAGTTCTTCGTTCATTTTTCAATCACTTAACTTGCTATCGTTTGCCGCAAATCTAGATTCTGCAAGGTGAGTCGTAATGCTAATCATTTGATTCTCTGGAAAAATACAGCAGTGGATAAATGCATCTGCTCCAGAAACATGTGTGTAACCTGTAGCTGGGGTGCGGAGTACCTTTTTTAGGTGATGTGCTTAGAGGTGTAAAACTAAAAATTCAACAAATAGATTGAGATCTATAGCAGATACAAAATGTTACCTCAAATATCTGAATAGGTTTTAATGAAATCTGGAAGGTTAGCTGTATTTGATGGGCTCTATGAAGAATAAAATGTCTAGAGCTGTTGTGGAAAATTGAGAAGGGATAGTTGAGACGGACCTTGGGAAATGTGGGCGAAGCGTCTGCCATCATTGCTGGATGTTACAGGATTATATCAAGTATCAAGATGGTTTCTACTTACATAGTTAAAGCTGTTGCACTGCCAAGAAGTCCAGACACATAATGTGCATGTTGGTCATGTGACCCAAGGATTACAAACGTTTGAGGTTGTGTAGGTAAGGTTGTTACCACACATTACAGGAGCAGAATGAGACTAGTTCTACATTGATTTTGCTTGGTGACCAACACAGTTTCCCAAACTCGTTATTTTACTTAATAGTAACAGTTAAAAGGAATAGGTTTACAAACTGGATCAAAAAATAAAAAACCCGTTTAGCAAAGCTGGCTGACATGAGATCCAAAAAGTTCATGACTATGGATACAATAAGGGGGACAAACATGTGATCCTATTAGTTGAATTCAGATTTTGAGGACTTCTGGTGACAGCAATTAAAGAAACAGAAGGATAAAGTTGACTATTTGGTTAGGTACATGAACTGTACATATGAACCAAAAAAACTAACAACAATTTCATACTAGTTAAGAATGAGCTGGGTAGTAACACAGAAGGGAAGTATGAGTTGTATTGGCCAGCTTTCTTGCTCACAAACTCCCAAGTAATATGACTGCACTAAGAATGGAGAAAAACTTATGCAAGGTGATATTAGCAAAGTGGGGAAAAGAATGTTACTATTAGAACATAAACAGTATTAAAAGCGAACTTATTTTAAAAGTGTATATACATGATTTACATAACTGAATCTCCTTGAAAAAATGCCATCTAGTAGCAAGGAACTATCATATGAGTGTTCAAATCCCTACATGCTATAGCTCAAAGGGAGACCAGACAAAAAATGTCAGAGAGATGTAAAGACCTCAGAATAGAGGGACCTTGGAGAGGAAAAAACTCGGTAGAAGAGCTAATATTTTCACATTTTCATCTTGAGAATAAAACACTTTTCAATTGAAACAGTTAGGTCGTGTTTGTAGAAGGATTGTGCAAGTATGATTCTTTCTGGTGCTTTGATTTGCCTGTAAGTAGTGGTGAAACTGTTATTATGGGATACTTATGTTATACTTCTTTTTTTATTGATGTTTTTCACAGTTTTATACAGAGCTCCCACAAGCAAAAGTATTAGGATAGTTTATGTTAGATAAAACATCTGCATATTTTGATTCATACATACAATTGGAGCAAAGCATACAATAAATTACCAATTACAGGTAGCTCAGATTTGAATGGTAAAATGATTAGGTTGGAAAATCAAAAGGCATTCTTATTTCAGATATAACTGAATAGATGGGGTTTTAAAAACCTCATGAAGGACATGAATTAATGTTTGGTACTTCAATCAAAAGGAAAAGAGTTCCAGGTAGTATTTGCGGTTTTTGAGAAAGACGGCATTGAACTTGGGCAGTTCTGAACCCCCACTTCTGAGCTTCCTCATTCCTCCAAGATGGTAAGAAGATGGGCACACATGGTTTTGGACACTAGACTGCTCAATCTAAATTTAACTTTTTCTTCAATGGACAGCCAACATATTCTCCGAATGAATGAAGTGATTTCAACTTTATAGTTAATGATAAGAGTCTGCCTGTTAAGTCTAACTGGGGCTTGAATGAGGTGAGCAAAGATTGGGGAGTTAAGCATGAAATTGCTAAAGTCCATAGTGTAGATCACGAATGGCCATATTACAAATGTTATCCCTTATGTATTTCCTTTATTATTACATGTTTATTTCATAGTAGTTAACTTTAAAAGGATGTTTTATTTAAACCAGAAAAGTATTATTTAGAACAGTAAGTGCAATACTGGGCTACACTGTTTGAATGCCTGTCAAAAAGGATACTAAAAATACTTAATTATACAGTCAAGAATGCACATATTTAGAAAGGAACACTCTTTGATTTGTTAACATCCCATTTCTGTCTGTAGGAGAAATTGCTTAAGCTGCTGTCTGCTTACTGCAGTTAATAATGGGCATGTTGTCTTTATTAAACAGTAAACAATAGTAGAACGATGCATTGTGGTTTGGGGCTGTCATTCTGTTATTAGGATGATGATGACACTTAATTCCCAGAGAACTACAAATTATTTTCCATATTTCACTGGGACCCATCTAATATTAATCATATTTCAATATCTATCTATTAATACATTTTACACTCTTGTGATAGCCACTTTTCAGTTATGTTTGAGACAGTGTTTCTATTGATTTTTTATTTTTTTTATTTGTCTATGCCTTTTGTTTTGAAAAGAGTGCTTATGTGTTGCATGAGTTGGAGCGGGCTTTCAAGTCTGAGAGCACCCATTTCAGGTTTTGGATTTGACTGCCATTTTGTGCTTTAAACATGAGGTTGCTTCGGAGTCATGAGTTTTAGACACTGTAAAAAAAGGGATAAAAACTATAAGCAAAGCCAAGGCCAGGCCCTGTGCCTAGCCCACTGGAAGTAGGGTGTCCTGCCTAGCCACAGGTCAGGCCCTAAGTCCAACTCCCTCTGTGCACAACCACAGCCCAGTCCGGTGCTCAACTCCTCTGTGTACAGCCACAGGCCATGCACGTAAGAAGGGTTGTGGGATTGTGGGCTACAGTGAGTTGCGTGAAGGAGCCTGCCATTAGCCAGGCACTGAGGCCAAAACCACAGCGCACAGCCAAAACGTATGGGCGTTGGGAGTTGTGTGGCGACTGGAGGTTGCGATCAGGGCCTGACTGCAAACTAACCCCGCTGTGCACGGCTGAGTCATTAGTTTAAAGCACTGAAAACAACAAAAATAATAAGCAATTCTTAACATTAAAATGAGTGTCTGGCTTTGATGGGAAGGGAGAAATTAAGGCGCTGGGGCAGGCAGCAGTCTAGGCAGCATGCCCAACCTACATTGAACATTGCCCATTGCAGGCTTGGAGCCTGAACATGGACTCAACCCCCTCTGATTGGTGATTACAAGGGATTGGGCATATTGGGCAGACATCAGTTTGGTGTAAATCCATTTAGTGGTTCAGGTTGTAGGAGTGACCAAATTTTCCTATGGGAGTTAACATGGAAAATCACTACACTAAAAACCTCTCCTCCTTTAACTTTTTTGCACTCCATGGATCTGCATGTAAAGTTGAATGTTGTGTCTTAGCTGATTGACCTGTTGATTTGCCAAGGTTTGCGCGAATTCGTCCAAAGGGTCAAAAGTGATGCCAAATCATAAAAAGACTCCATGGAAAGTGTGTCTGACTCATAAATAAACACTTGTGACAACATTGTGTTTTAGCTAAAGTTGAAGCCCCAGTTGAGTCATGATTCTCCTGCTCTTTAAAAAATTCATCAGCATAGAAATTTTGACTTACCCTGTAAGCATCTTTTCGTGGCATGTAGTGTGATAGATTCACATGCTCTACATACTCCTGCCATCCAGCGCTGGGCTCAGATGTGTACAACTTGTTTTTCTGTGAAGAAGTCTTTCGAGTCACAGGGCATAGGACTCCTCCTATGGCTTGTAATGTGCATGGGCATTGGTTCCAATGTTAGATTATTTTCCCATGCGGTGGGTAAGGTAAGAGATAGAACACAGAAGTGAAAGAAGATGGTCATGCTAAGTAAATGTAGAAAGAAAAGTAAAGTATCTGCAACAACTGAAGGCTGCGGGGGAGGAAGGTAAGCGCATGTAGATATAAAGCACTACATGCCAGGGGGTGGAGCTTGCCGGAATCCTAGATGGCCGATTGATCCCGCTGCTCTGCCGCGCTGATTTTCTTATCCTACACTATCCTGCACCTGAGTGGGCTGTTTGCCTACTGCGCCCCTTCCCCGGAGCCCGCTTACCATCGGGGAGTCTGCGGTGGTGTTTCCGATCGCGGCGCGGACCTGGCGCCGGAGATCCGGGAGCTGGGAGGCGTGGCGAGGAGTGGGCCCTGTATCCCCGACCCGCAGTGGTCTTGCTCCCCGAGCGACGTAGTGCGACGTACGGCAGGTCTCACCAGGGTGACCCGGCCCCGGCGGAGGCTGACCACAGCGATTTTTCCTGCAGAGTTGCCGAGTCGGGGGCCGATGGAGGACGCGTGCGGGCACCGCATTGGAGACCGGAGGAGGTGAGCCCTGACCCAGTTGACTGGTTGTGGTGTCCCACGGCCCCTCTATACGAACTTGGTGGAGTCCTTCTGGAGGCGGCAGTCCTCACTCGGCACTTGTCTGGACGTCCCCTGCTATTGCTGCTGACCTAAATTCGGGACTTGTGGCTGGGGGACAACATCGGTGATCCCCTCGTGGGCTTGCTCCGCGGCGGAAGGGCACTCCTGGCATTACAGTGAGAGCAACTTTGAGAGGGGGCATAGGGTGAGGAGGTCTTTGCAGCGCACCGGGCCGCCATTTGGAGGGGGACTACCCGGCAACACTTGCTGCACGGAGGCTCGGGTATAGGGCAGCCCCTGCCTGGCTGTGGTCCGGGGGTGATCAGACCTGATGAGTGTGCCTTTTACTGCCCTCCCGACGTGGCGATACATATGAGCACCTTGCGCCGGGCTGTGTCTCGTGGGTGGTGCCCCTCCCCCCTCACACTACAAGGACTGAGCGGAGACGGTGTTGGGGAGGATATAACGGAGCACGAGCTGGCCTGCCCTGAGCTGGGAGCCTTAAGCCGACGCTGTGGAGGTCCACCCTGGCACGGTGAGGGTGCCATACCGCGATAGGCTGGGATTCAGTGCTGGGGCCGCTCTCTTTGCTGGGCGGCGTGTGGCCTGGGCTAATTTGAGCCCCCTGCAGCATACTACTAGTCGGCTGGCGAACGCGATTAATCGCCCCTACACGTGCCCAACTGCTGATGAGCTCTGATACAATGGTCAAAGGGGACAGAACCCAGAGCAAGCTCCCGTTCTCGCAGCGGCGGTCGCAGCACCAGGGAGCCGCGGTAGCGGACCAAGTGTCTGCCCCACCGGAGGAGGAGTCTCCGGCTGGTTCGGACATAAAATCTCTCTTGCTGTCCATGGAGAAGGGATTACAGATCGACGCCCTGACGTATAGGATGGATCGTATGGCGGAACGCCTTGATAAGCATGCGGAACGAATGGACATGTCGGAGAGCAGGATCACAGAAGTTGAGGAGGCCCAAATGGAACTGGATACGGGTCACAAAAAACTTGATAAGCTCATGCAAATTCTTCAGGATAAGGTTGAGGATTTGGAGGCCCGCTCCCGGCGCTGTAACCTCAGGATCACGGGCCTTCCGGAGTCCACTTCCACGGGTCCCATGGAGGCGTTTGTGGAGAAGTTCCTGGTGACACTTCTGGGTGAGGGCACTTTCTCTGCGATGTTTGTGGTGGAAAGGGCGCACCGCTCTTTGGGACCAAAACCGCGACCGGGGGCTCCCCCCGACCTATCATAGCGAAGCTGCTTAATTACCGCGACAGAGACACTGCTCTACGGCTGGCCAGATCCAAACCCTCGCTCCAGTATGAGGGGTCGTCCATCTCCCTATACCCGGACTTTACAGCCAGGGTGCAGGAGGCATGCAAGCCCTTTATCCCATACAAGAAACAGCTGAAAGACCTGGGTTTGGACTACGCGATGCTGTACCCGGCGAAACTCAGGGTTAATCGCCAAGGCCATTCACACATATTCACGGACACAGCTGCGCTTCAACGAGCAATGAAGAGTTGGGCCAAGGAAAGGCCTAACAACGTAGACCGCTCGACCGAGGAGGGAGAAGCCAGCAGTCAGCTGGATGAGCAGGAGTAGCTGGCCTTCAGTGTTGGTGGTAGGACATGTTTGCGAAGCACTGCATTGCACGATGGTGTTGAATTTGATGTCTGATTTTGCGCTGGGGGGGGGGGGCGGGGGGGGGGTGGACCTCGAGGTGTTCTGTGAGACATTTGAGGACTCCCGAACTTCGTTACTATGCTGTGAACGCTGTTGCACTGCATTATGGGCGCTGGGTTGGGGGGGGATTGGCACACAGGGTATAGTTAATTGTGTTACTTTTACGCTCACTTGGTGCTGATCTACACGGCGCGGCGGTAGCTGGGACGTGGGCCTAGAAATGGACAGTGCACGGATATCAGACTGAGGCTGTTTGGCGACCTTGGCCACAGCGCCCAACGCACCACAGTGTTGTTCAATTCACGATTGAGACTGGGGGAAGAGGGGGTGGGGGGCGGGATGGGGGTCGGCCAGGCCAGGTTGGGGGTGGTCTGTAGTGGGAGGGGGGAAGGATTTTGTCCAGAAGTGTTGTTGAGTTTGGGCCGGGGGGGGGGGGAGGGTATCTAGAAGTCGACTAAGCATACTGCCATTGCCTGAAGTACGCCTTGACTTGCCTCGAACACGCTGTTCCCACTATTGGGATGTTCGCTGATGCCATATCGGGCAGCCATGACTCGGCAGCCCTGATACGAGTCCTCACGTGGAACATTAGAGGCCTCAACGACCATCGTAAACTTAGGAGAGTATTGAGTTACCTGCAGCGACACAGAATAGATCTGGCTCTCCTACAGGAGACGCACTTGCCGACGGATAGCAGAATGTTCCTCTCGAGGGGCTTAGCTGGTAATTATACCGCGGCTGGATTTACTATGCACTCTAGAGGGGTTTTGACATGGGTTAACCCGAGAGCCAGGCTGACTCAGACCCTCTTAATGGCCGAATCGCAGGGGAGATATGTCATCTCTAGGTGTAGCGCAGGAGGGAGCGATTTTGTGGTGGTCAATGTGTATGGTCCTAACTTTGACTCCCCGGATTTCTATAGAACCTTGGCATCTGCTGCTCGCTCTCATGCTTCTTCGGGCATGCTCTGGGGGGGGGGGGGGGGGGGGGACTTCAACTTAGTACTTGACCCCGCGCTGGATAGATCTGCAGGCCCCCGCGTAGGCCATCTGCAGCGGCACAGGCGCTGAGTAGGGAGCTCATTATACTGGATCTTGAGGATGCATGGCGCTACAGACACACTGAGAAGGGAGGGTACACACACTACTCTGCATTTCATAATATACACACTAGAATTGATTACTTTATGGCGACTCCGGTACTAATAAGGAGAGTCAAGTCTTGCATAGTGCTGCCGCGCACCCTCTCGGACCACTCACCAGTACTCATGGAGCTGCACTCGCCCACCCGAAATATACTGCCGTTCACGCGGCGTTTCCCACCTAGACACTACTAGACGACAGGTTCAGAGGGGAACTTGCGGATGACATAGACGTCTTTTTTTACACCAACGCGGGCTCGGTGGATAGCTACCAAACACTACGGGAGACGTTTAAAGTATATATTAGGGGCATGGCTATGTCCAAACATTCCAGTGTCCTCAAATCCATCAGAGGTCGACTGACGCTTCTGGAGAGGCATCTGTCCGCCCTCGAGCGAAGGCAGCGAGTCTGCCCAACCACTGTGGTCCTAGAGGAAATTAAGAGTTTGCTTACCGAATATCATGAGGAGGCGGACAGGGATGTGCAGCTCATGGGGAAATACGTTACGGCCAGGACATATGGAGAGGGGGAGAGACCTAGTTCCCTGCTAGCCAGACTTCTAAAAGGCACTAAAGAGAGGACACAGATTACTGAATTGAGGACAGCTGAGGGTGAATTGGTCACCGGGGCCGCTGAGATAGCTGACCGGTTTAGAGACTTTTACTCGGACCTTTATTCGGCAAAAGGTGGGCACGTGGATGATGACATCGCGGACTACTTGGACTACATTGCATTGCCTATGCTCTCAAATGAGCAGCTGGAATTTCTCATGCTGCCCATTGGCAAGGATGAGATAGTGGAGGCCTTGGCAAGCATGCGCTCGGGTAGCGCTCCGGGCTCGGACGGACTCACAGTGTGCTTTTATAAAGCGTTCCAAGACAAACTGATCCCGCACCTTTCGGCTCTGTTCGACGATATCTGCATGGAGGGTAGTATGCCACCATCGATGAGGGAGGCCCTGCTGGTCACTATACTTAAGCCTAATAAGCCCCACGACGAATGCGGCTCGTATAGACCGCTTTTGCCCATGAACGTAGATGTCAAATTATATGCCAAGGTGTTAGCTACGCGTCTCACACTCCTAGCGCCCGAGCTAGTTGCCCCCGAGCAGGCGGGATTCATCCCCAGTAGGAACCTCACGTATAATGTTAGGACGGTTCTTGGAGTGATCCAACATGTGAAACAGGATGCGAAAGCCATAGCTGTATTCCTAGACATGGAGAAGGCTTTCGATTCGGTTGAGTTGCCCTTCATGACTAGAGTCCTGTGGCGCATGGGGTTGGGCGAGCCCTTTCTCCAAATGATCGGCGCCTTGTACCAATAACCGCCGGCGAGACTGCGAGTAGGAGACCTGGTGACGGACCCTTTTCCCATTGGCAGAGGGACAAGACAGGGCTGCCCTCTATCGCCGCTGCTCTATGCGCTGGTGGCGGAGCCATTGGCCTGTGCACTACACGAATACCATTGGCACGAGGGTGTGAGTTTTCCGGCCCATAAGATAATAGTTTCTACATATGCGGATGATACCCTGCTCTATGTCCGAGACCTGGAGAATAACTTTCGGGAGGTGGTGTGGTTCGGCGACCTCGCGGGCCTAAAGATCAACTGGTCGAAATCGGTGGCTTTTCCCTTAACCCCAGCTACCAGACGCTTTGAGGCGGAATATCTACTGCAGTGGTCACAGGACTCTGTCTGCTATTTGGGGGTCCAGCTGCACACGGACCCGGAGATCCTCATCCGTGAAAACTACGGTGTGGCTTACGATAGGCTGGAGGATGATGTGGCAAGGTGGTGTGAACTACCGCTCTCCCTCATGGGCCGCATCGCCATAATGAAAATGGTGGTACTGCCGAGGTTTTTATTTCTCTTCAGCGCCCTCCCGGTGGTCCTATCCAGACATTTCTTTAAGGCACTCACGCAGCTCATGGTCAAACTGGCGTGGGGGGTAAGCAGCCACGAGTGAAATGGAGTACTTTGACGCTCCCATACGAGATGGGCGGATTGAATGCGCCGGACCTGGAGTTATACTACAAGGTGGCACAAGCCTCGCACCTCCACACTTGGATACACGGTGAGGCCTCTATCCCACATGTCCGGCTGGAACGACTGTTCGCAGATCCCCTCCCTCTCCCAGCCACAGTATGCCTTCCGGTCGATCGCAGGACGGGTGTCCTAGACTCCATAGCTGCCACGAACCATGCATGGCACTCCCTAACTTGAGCCCAGAACTGTGTAATTCTTTATTCTCCGGATATGCTGCCGGAGTGGGGGCTATGGCTCCCTCCATTACAGGACAAAGGAGTGACAAGGGCACTGCGCTCGCTGGGCGTAGCTAAGTTAGGCGACCTGTTCCAGGAGGGCCGGGCGAAGACATGGGAGCAGATATCTGCAGGTAAAGACGCTGCCTCCTTGCTGACGCGTTTCAACTTCCACAGAGTGCGGGGATCCCTGCTGGGTCTCCTGGGCCCTGACCTTGAGGAACCGCCGGAAGTTCCGGAGCTTACACATACTATAAAGGTCGCGGAGCCCCGGAAACTGATTACTATACTGTACAGAAAGGCAATTATGTATAGGTAACAGGACTTAATGAAAGCCAGGATTGAGTGGCAGCGTGACCTTCAAAGTCCCATGTGGCGGTATTGCTGTGGAAACACTAAAAAGATCTCGCTGAACGGAAGACACAGGCTTATCCATTTTAAGTTTCTGCAGAGAGTATATTACACCCCGGAACGGCTGCACAGGTATGGCCTAAGACAGACTGCGGAGTGCGAAAGGTGCCATGCTCTGGTTGCGGATTTTCTGCATCTGGCGTGGCTGTGCCCGGCTATTCAGAAATATTGGGGCGATATATTTAAGGAGATGAGTGAAATTCTGGAGCGGGAAATTACCCCGGACCCTGCGCTGGCCCTACTGGGGTACTCAAAGCCACTACCGGTGGCACTGCGGAGACTGGCAGACATGGGTATGTTGATGGCCAGACGAGTGGTAGCGACCAGCTGGAAGAGAGGGCCCCCTCCGTCCGCTAAGAGATGGGCACATGATATGATTTATTGCTGTACACAAACGGAACACTATAGCGAGTTACTTCCTCCTACTTCTCACCCAGAGAACTTCTGGGGGCTATATAAAACGCACAGGAACACAATGAGTGCAGCGGGAGAGCGGGGAGAGGCGGGTGATGACACACTGGCAGCTTCCGGGCTTGCATCAAGACAGGGTGTAGGCTAGGCACATCTCCAGGAACTGAGACTGCAGCTGAGGCTCCTGGTGCGGGCAGGTTGCTCTCTGTTTCTCCCCTTTTTTTGAGGATGCGCTAGGAGACTGTGGGCACGCATGGGCGGACCAGATGTGTGATTGTAGAGGCGGAGACGGCGAGGGCAGGTGAAGACTACATGACTTACAGGATTGGTCAGGATAGGTATGGCGGGGTGGGGGATGGGAGGGGTGGGGGGTAGTTCCTTGTTTGCGTAATTTTTGTGAATTGAGGTTTACTTTTTATTCTAGAACACTGCTCATCGTGATTATTGCTTATGTCAACGACGGGGTGGGACTCCGGGAGAGAGGGATCTCTTCTTTATATTAGTTGGAACTGTTGCCAGCTGACCAGAGCTGTTGAGACTCGGTTCATATGTGAAAGCTACAACGCCACCGGACCCCCGGGTTGTCGGTTATTTGGCTGTGTTTTATTTGCTTGTCATCTAATGTTTTGCCCCGACTACGGACGCGGCCGGCCTCCGGGTTGTAGGCCTGAAGCTGTGTTACACTAATTTTGCGACAATAAAGTTTGTTGAAAAATAAAAAATAAAAATAAATAAATAAATAAAGCACTACATGCCACAAACAGATGCTTACAGGGTAAGTAACATTTTCTGTTTGTGGCATGTGGAGCTGTAGATACATATGCTCTGTATAGACTGTAAAGGAGTTCTCCCCTATGCAGTGGTTAGCTAGAGGATGTTGCAAACAACTGAAAAAATTCACCTATTACAACCTGGCCAACTCAAGCTTGTTGGTGTGCTCGCACATCCACACAGTTGTGTTTGATGAACTTGTGTGGGGGGGGGGGGCAGGTAGCTGCCTTAAATATATCATCTATTGGGATAATACCTAAAAAGGCCGGGGAGACTGCCTTCTTGTGAGTAGAACGCAGCCTTGGTGTAACATGGAGATGTCTTTTGGTCTTGGCACAGCTGGTTTGAATGCACGTGGGTAACCACCAAATAGTTGTTGCACCTTACAAGATTATTTTGTCCTGTCGATATAGTACAAGAGGCCCTTTTAACTTCTAGTATATGAAGGGCTCCCTCAGCTACTGAGTTTGGGTGGGGGCCAAACACTGGGAGCTTTATTGTCTCATTGGCTGAGGATTAGTGTGAGGGATGCTTATGGTTACCTTTGAACTACATAATAAAATAATAGAAGAAGTGGAAATCCCTGACCAGTTCATCCATAATGCGTTGCCCATGGACTGCGGGTGTTAAAATCTGGAGGCGAAGCTTGGGCAATTGGCGTTTTTGCGAACAGATCTACATAAGTAAACCCCCAATGCTGGAAGTATGGGTGTAGGACTTGTGGGTGGAGTTCCCAGTTGTGAAATTGTTACTGTATCCTGCTGAGCAGATCTGCAGTTTTATGGTCCACTCTGAGAAGGTGTTTTGCCAACAGATGTACTCTGTGGTGAACTCTGCGTTAACATAGAGAGTTGGGAAAAGTGCTTGCCTCCTTGTTTTCGTAGGTAGTACATGGCAGTCATGTTGTCTGTTCTGACCAGGACTACCTTGTGATGCACCTGGCAGAAGAAAGCCTTGAGAGCTAAGTGTACAGCTAATAACTCTAGGTATTTGATGAGGAAGCCCTGTCGAAGGGGTATCCACATGCCCTGACCAGTCCTATCCTGCAGATGCGCTCCCCAGTCTGTGAGGGAGGTGTCTGTGGGAATGGTCACTTGGGGAATTGGATCTAGAAAGGGCCTGCCCTTCAACAGCTTGTTGCTGTTGCACCACTGCAAAGATTGGTACTAGCCTGTATCAATACTTGACCTTCCCCAGAGGCCCTCCGCTTGTGACCATTGTGCCTCAAGGCACGCATATGTAAGTAAGCGCGGAAAACTATGGCAGTGAAGAAAGCCATCATGCCGAGAAGGTGCATCATTGTTCTGACCACTTGGCGGTGATTTGGGTGAAAAAGAGGCAGCAGACTCTAGAAGGTTTGAATCCGGCCAACACTGGGATAAGCTTTCCCAGTGACTGAATAGAGAGCAGACCCTTGGAAGAGCAGTATCTGCAGAGGATAGTGGTGGTACTTGACCACATTAATAGTGAAATCTAGAAAGTGTAAAAGATCCAAGGTGATTTGGGTGTGGGCCAAGCACTGCTGCCTGCTTGCACTCTGTATAGGCCAGTCATCAAGGTACAGGAAGACGCGGACGCTGCTCCTTCAGAGATGACTGGCTACCACTGCAAGGCATTTTGCAAAGAATCTAGGTGAGGTACTTACCCTGAAGGGTAGAACTTTGTACTGGAAGTGGCATCCACTTACCACAAACCTAAGGTATCAACGGTGAGCAGGGTGGATTGGAATGTGAAAATAGGTGTTTGAGGGTAGTCATGAAGTTGCCTTGCTATAGTAGGGAATTACATCCTGGAGCATCACCATGTGGAAGTGCTCCGACGGGCTTTACATGTTGAGGGGCCTGAGGTCGAGGATGTGCCTGAGGGACCCATCTTACTTGGGAATAAAAAAGCTGTGGAGGATCCTCAGCTAAGGTAGAGGAATGTTGCCTCACTGCTCTTTGAGTAGTGTAAAAAATAAAAATATAATAAGATGTTATCATTTTATTTTTCCTTGCAGGACTCAGAGTCAGGTCACGTTGGGGCGGGGCTGAGCTTGCCAGAGTGAGGAGTGGTTTGCACTCCCTACATGCGTATGACTGTTTGGCCAGCCCTCTTGGACTGGCCAAACAGTCATGTGCCCGTAGCATGTTCTCCACCTGGCTGTGTTGCAGAGCCCAGCGGAGAACATGCTCAGGCTCCCAGGCACTGCCTGAGCAGCCAACAGGCTGCTCACAGCAATCATGACGCTGCTCATACAGGTGTTGCGTGGTCCGAGGGGAAGGGAGAGAGAGCCACTGTTTGGCAGGAGCAGCTCCTTTGCTGCACCACCACTGCCATTGCCTTTAGAGTTATTCCTCTATAGGTACCTCTGGAGTAACCTTGGGAGGCTTAATGATGTTGGTGCTGACTCTAACAGGAGGCAGAACCCTCTGGCCTGGGGCTATGCCGCTACCACGATACTGGGTCCTGCGAGAGGACCGATTAAGTAATGGAATGAGAGCCCCCATTGTCATATCTTTCTTGATTTTCTTTAGCACCTGATCAACCTATGCTTCAAATCAGAGTTCCCCATCAAAGGGCAGGTTGATCAGATGCTGCTAAACTTCTGGCTTAAAGCCAGAGACAAGGAGTCAGGCATGACGGCGAATAAGGATTTTGGAGTTGATAACTCTGGCGGTGGTGTCAGCTGTGTCCAGAGCACATATGATGGTAATATTAGAGATAGTTTGGCCTTCTGCGACTGTGCTCGCTGTCTATACTGACCCCGAAGATGTTGGATCAGTTCCACATTTCATCCCACAGAGTCCTATCATATCTAACGCGTAAGCCGACAGAGTTGGTGATGCGCCAGTGGGTGGCAGATTGAGTGACCACCCTTTTACATGCCACATCGATTTTTATAGCTTTCATTATCTGGAGCAGTGCATCTCCAGTACCTTGGGTATTAGCTCACTTATGTGTAATATGCACAACCAACAAGTCTTGTGGGGTGGAGCCCTTATGTAAGGTGGGTCTGAGTGGGAGGGCTTGAACTTTTTATCTACCCTTGGAGTAGCCACTCTGGCTTTCACAGAGTGCTTAAACGTGTCTTGAGCGCTATTAACATGGCCTTGAACATGGGGCGAGAACATGGGGAGATATTGAATGGAACGCTAGGTGTTAGAAAGAGTTTCAATAAGGAGTTCATCCTCATCCTCTGGGATTGTGTGGCGCTCTACCTTGTGAGTAACCTCATGGTAAGAGGTGGCAACATCCAGAGGGGATGATGCTGCTGGGTACAAATCTGAGTCATTGTCACCTGGTTGGGATGGTATAATTGTCCTAGGGATCGTTCTGGGGCTTAGGGTCATATGTAGTATCCTAAGGATCTACATTATGTAAAAGACTATCCTCCCCATAGGACGAATGTGAGGAACCCTCTGGCAAAGGTGGCGGAGGTGCCTATGTGGTGGTGGTGGTGGTGGTGGTGGAGGCTGAGAAAAAGATGATGGTGGAGGTGGTAGAGAGGGAGGATGAGGAGGCACAGAGTGCAGTAGATGACTAGTGCCCCCTATCTTGATGTTTTGGAGGAGGTGAGGGCCCCAGAGCTAGCTGGTCCTCAAAAGTAAGCTTGCATTTGTGAGGAAGAATCTCCTGCACCTTTGTTGGTGGCGTAGCAGAAATCCTAGCTTTTTGCAGGTGGATAAAGAGTCCTTTCTGCCAAGTGTCCAACTCTTCTTGGAGGAGCTGCAGAATAGGATGGTCATCTTCCTCAGAGTCTACTAAAAATGGAGCTGTCGATGGTCAGCTAGATACCGAAGTAGATTTCGGTTTCAAAGGACACGGAGTTGTTTTAGCTTCGAAAACCCCTTCTGTACCGGCGTTGAGGAAATATTTGGTGTCGAGGAAGGCTGGGTCTTGGGCAGCTGTTTCGGCGACGGGAGGGGAGTCAGGGAGGTTTCAAAGCCTTATGTCAGTGCTGGCCATAGCTGGGAGGCAGTGGTGGACAAGAAAGCTGCTGGCTGGGTTGTGGGCTCAAGGGCTGTCTATGGGGCATGGTGGATGCTAACAAGATTGTTCAACCATACTCATGGTCGATGTTTTCGGACTTTCTACTGGCTGAAGCTGCTGATCTTTGGTCTCAGAGCCAGAGGGTGATCTCAGCTCCGTGCTGAAGGATTGAGGCTGGTCAGCGGAAGGGTCGGCCCCTGCTTCTCCTTCCACGTCCTCGCTGAAGATGTCTGGGGTGTCTTCATCATTGATGCTGTGCTATGGTACATCCAGCAAGTCAACGAGTGTGCCGGTACCTAAAGTATTTTTTGGACTGGATAGCAGAGCAAGCAAGGCAGGACGTCTCATCATGCTCTGGCAACAAGCAGAGTTTGCAGACCTGGACATTATCTGTCTGCAGGTACTTCGAGTGATACTGTGGACAGTACTCTAAGGGAGTCCTTTCCATCACGGTCTGCGCATTCTCGAGGACAAAGACTGATGAGAAAGTCCGGAGAGGGGTGAGGCTCTGAACGAGGCATCAGCAAGCTCCTGAATGCAGAACCAACAGAACCACGATGGAGGCGAACCAATTGGTAAAAAAGAATGTTCGTCTTTAGTCAACGGAAGTGAAAGAACCGAAAGGCCTCGAAAAAGAACACCACGCGGCATCGATTTGGAGCTTTAGCGATGCATGTCCACACCTGACGGCAGAAGAAAACAATGTAACAATGGAGCAGATGCCCATGCACACTACCAATCAGAGGAGGAGTCACTATACATTGTGACTCGAAAAACTTCTTTGAAGAAAAAAAAGCGCCACCAGTCCAAGGTCAACACTAGATGGCAGGAGTATGCAGAGCATGTGTATCTCCAGCTACACATGCCACAAACATATGGTTTATGTCATGATACTATTTTCAAAAACGATTTAACCAAAACCCGATGCAAGTGATTCAATATGTGCAGTATGATAAAATCACACTGTAGAGACCTTGTGATTGCTTAGAGAAATCTTGCTTTATTAAGTAACTGTTACAAGCAATCTGTGAGGAAGTAAACAGTATTTTTCTCATGCCATTTTTGTTTTACTGTGGTAACAAACCTGACCTTTTCACTGTGGTAATAAACATGTAAGTGTGCATTTATTAGTGCAGTAGCACTAAATAATATTATTGGGCCATGTTTATTTATGCCATGGCAGTGAAAATAAATGTGACCGAATAACAACTGCTGTTTGTTACTACTGTAGGGGATGGCCAGAGAGAAGGGAACATTGTAGACACTGAAAAGCAGTGGGTGTTTTAGGATAAGCAGAGTGGTGGAAACTTCACTCTATTTAGAAAGTCCCACTGTACCTATCACAGTTTACCCGAGTTAGTCATCCCCATGGGCAGCAACCTGCATTTCACATGGGAAAACTGCAACTTCTGTCTGATGGTTTACACTTAGAATCAAGGCAGGAGGGTTTGTAAGGCTGGGGGGTCCTGCTGATGGCACTGCTGGTGAAAGAACTCCCAAGGCAGAATACAAGAGGCCACGGAAGCAACATTAACATTTTAATAAAATATATAACCTTGGTTATATTTTCCCTAACACATTATAAACTTGATCTCATAGTAGGCATAGACTAAAAAGGATACTTAGGGCCCCTTTAAAAGCCATCATTCCCCAATCTTTAAGAGCTGTGAAGCCATAGGCACGGGGAATTGAGCAATTTGCCCAGAATCACAGGATGTTGACGCAGAGACTCAAACCTATTTCCCTAGTTCCAAAGCTGGCATCTTTGGCCATTACACTACATCTTCTAATTGGCAGTACTTAAATTTCATTTTATCTTTGGATATAGTGATACTTAAAATGTAATAACCCATATTCGCACTTGTGGATAGGCTCTTGTCAGCGTAGTTTAGCTGTTACTACCAGTATGGGAAAACAGAGGTTTAGCAATAGGGCAGAGGCTTTAAAGTAAGCAAGGAAATATCTCCCTACCGCTGGTTTGCAGACCTGCCTACTAAAGAAAAAGTCTTGGGGGGCGTGGTCAAGATGGCAGTGGAGTAAGACGTGTTCTCTGCTCCTCTGCTGCTCAGGCCAAACACGGACGTCGCTATAACGTTCCTGTGCAGATAGTGATCGGAAAGTCTGTCCTCTGAGACACGCAAACCATGTAGACCCTGCGAGAGTGCTGTTTGGGCCCACAGGACCTAATTTCCAGATACTGACTGCCGGGACAGCTGACCGACAGCCTCGCAAGATGGCAACACCGTGAGTCCTGGAGTGGCCGTCGGCGCTGCACGTCGGCTTTCCACCGCGCCGGCACCCGAGGATCATCCCCTACAGAGCAGCGCATTGGTGTACCCGCCCCCCACCCCTAGACCGGCGCGGTGAATCAACGCACTGCAGAGATGGTGAGCCCCAGCTGCTACCGCCTGTGAGCTGGGGGAGACCCCCTGGCCCTTGAGGAGCTGAGTGTGGGCTCAGGCATCCCTGCACATTCGCTGGCCATTTGACCGGTCGCGTTCACGGGGGACCAGGCCTGAAACTTGGAGACTGGCGAGCTGGAGGCACTCTGGAGTGTCTGGGAAGATTTGTGACCATATTCGAGGTGGCTCTCCCAACTCTGCCTACAGGGAATCCTCTCTGCAGCAGAGGTTGGCTGAACCCGCTTCTCCCCCAATGACTGGAAGTATCACACAACGCAGTGATCACAGTGGTAGGGGACCTGGGGAGAGGTCTTGAATCAGGGCCTCACAAAGGTCGGGAGGACAGCCTGGCTGAGTCCTCTTTGGCTTTGGGGCTCGGCTCCTTGACCCCACACTGGTGCCTCGCTTCCCCGAGGTCCCATCTGTCTGCTCTGGCCCCCTTCCTTTGGGATCCTAGAACTCACCAAGGTGCTAACGGAGTCCCTCTGAAAACTATCTCATTGGTCGCCATAACAAGTCTTTGAGGGCCCACTGACGGCCATCTGGCTCTCCAGGAAATGGCTGCCACTAAGAATAGACTTGATCAGTCTGTGCAGGATAGGCTGACCCGCTCTATATCAGTTGCCTCCAAAAATTCGACTCGACTCAGCAGCGACCACCACAACCGGACACAGAGGAGACTCCTGACTGTGACTAATCCCCGGTGTCTGGGCCCTTCCTAGACTCCCTATTTGACTCTCTTAAAGCCAACATAAAAGACCTCAAAAGATACCTTTCTCAAGAATTGTGGACGTGAGGCAGGACCTGTCTTCGATGGGTGATCGGGTCTCCTCCCGAAAGGACAGCGAACAAGCCAGAGGTGAAGAGGTAGAGATGCTCTGACAAGAGATCATTCACCTTCATGAACAACAAGACGAACTCCGGGCCCAAGTGGAAAACCTTGAGAACAGATCCCAACGTAATAATATCTGCTTCAGAGGAAAACCTGAGGGCTCTGAGGGCTCCAACACCTGAGGATACACACAGGCCCTGTTCTGCTCGATTCCAGTTTGGGAGGAAGACTCGGATGTATGAGTAGACGGAGAGCATCGGGTTAATCGCATAGGTGGTCCTCAAAGGAGACCTATGGACATCCTGGCTCGTGTCCATGGCTTTCAAATCAAAGAAGACATCCTGCAGAAAGCCAGAGTCCAGCAACCAGTCCACTTTCAAGGACACCACATCTGTCTCTTCCAAGATATCTCACTACTCACTCTCCAAAGAGGCAGAGAACTGAAGCCGATCACCGAGTTCCGTTGTTCTAAAGAGGTGTCCCATGGATGGGGGTACCCCTTTCAACTCTTCTTTCACCTCAACGCTACGAACCCAAGGCACTTAAGGAAGCCCGTCATATAATCAACTTCCTTGCTGAATCACCTCAGCTATAGTTGTCTGGCTCTCCCAGGGGCTCACTCAAGCGACCACTGCAATGGCACAAAAGTAGCAGGTGGAGGAAACGCTGAAGAGCTGGCCTTAAGGAATGTGCAGAAGAACGACAGGCAGTGCTGGGCAGCCTAGCCTCCAGTATTGACAAGCCCACTGTATGACTACGGACTGTCATGGCTTGCTGTGCCTACACCAACTGATTCATACCAGGGAAGGCTCTCATTGCTACAACCTGTGGCGGCAGAGTGCCCTTTGAATAACGTTCTCTATTGAAGAGCAGACTCGGCCTGTCCACCTGGCTCATACCCACCTCACGATTTACCATAATTAATGGACATGTTATTGTTACAGTTCGGATCACATTGTTGCTGGGGAACTGTTCTTATTTGTTCTTACTCCTTCACGTTATTCAACCTAATGGCACCTTTAAGCAGGCACAGGGAAAAGGCTGCCTACGTTCAGCCTTACTCTCCTCTTGAAGTTGGAGGGACATGGGGCAGATTCCAGACACTTACTTTTCCCCACATTTCTGAAAAATTAAAATACTGAGCTTCAATGTATGAGGTCTCAACAACCCGACAAAGCAAGCCACTACCTTGTCCCTCTTGGAGCGCTCTCGCATAGACATATGTCTCCTCCAGGAGACCCACCTCCTTTCTCAAAGATGAACACAGAATGAAATCCTGTTGGTTTTCCTGTCAATACTGGTCCTCAGGTTCAGCGAAGAAAGGGTGGGTGGTGATCTTGCTCTCCAGGAGTTTTAGGGGTGAGGTCCTGTCCAGAGTGGCAGAAATAAAGGGATGCCTTATTGCATACCAAGTCCAACTCGGTACTCTACACTTTACTCTTGCCTACATATATGCACCCAAAAAGCACCAAGAATTCTTTTTCATAGGAGCTCTATCATCAGTGCTACAATCCCCAGGCACGGCCATGCTGGTGGGAGGTGATCTGAATCTGGTTATAAACAATGGCCTGAACCGCTCCAGCCAACGCTATGGTAAATCTGGTGCCTTCTCAATGCAGATCCTTTGTTGGCTGGACGACTGTGGGTTCCAAGATGTCTGGCAACTTCTCCCTGCAATCACACAGGAATACACATACTACTCAGCAGCTCAAAAAACCTATGATCATATTGACCATTTCCTGGCATCCCCTGGGATGCAAGTCTTCGTACAAGAGGCCCACATTGACCCCATGTTCCTATCAGATCATGACCCCCTCTACTCAACACTGTGGGCTGACCAACACCAAAGCTGACCCTCCCGCTGAAGGCTCCGGGATATACTCCGGAAGTCTGCGGCCAAAGTCGATGCCCAGTGCAAACCAATTGATGACTTCCTCTGCAACAATGAAAATGGGGAGATGTCCCTGGCCTCGCTGTAGGAGACCTTAGAGCTTGTGTCAGAGGGGAAATAATAGCTATTGTGGCAGCAGACAAATTGCTGCCGGAAAGCAAAAAGAACAAGTTTGGAGCAGAAGGTGCTAGAATGGAGGCCATACATAAAGGTACTGGGGATCTGTGAATATGGAGGGAGTTAAGACAAGGCACGCCTTCTCCTCAAAGAATTGGACTTTGAACGGGCGGAATATGCAAATGCATGGCTAAAACATAAGGATTATGTTACTTACCCTGTAAGCATCTGTTCTTGTCATGTAGAGCTGTACATTCACATGCCTTTCATACTCCTGCCATCTATTGTGGGGTCCGGATTTTTGCAAGTTATTTTTCTTCGAAGAAGTTTTGTTCAGTCACAAAGGTGATTTCTCCTTTCTCTTACAGTGTGCATGGGCATCGACTCCATTGTTAGATTGTTTTCCCGCAAGAGGGTGAGAATGGAGTAAGTAAGTTTAGTACAGAGATGTCCCTGCATATGAAAAGTGAATATTAAGAACTGCAACAACCACAGTGTCCGGGGAGGAGGGAGGGTGCATGTGAATATACAGCTCTACATGCCAAGAACAGATGCTTACAGGGTAAGTAACATAATCGGTTCGAGGCATGTGTGCTGTAGATACACATGCTTTGCATGGATTGTATAGCAGTATTCTCCCAAAGCAGTGGCTAACCAGTGGGTGCTGCAGTCGTTTGAAAAAGTGTTTTTAGCACTGCTTGTCATACATTAGCTTTTGACGAGCTAATACATCCACACAATAATGTTTGGAAAATGTGAGTGGTGTAGACCATGTAGCTGCCTTACATATGTCAGCTATAGGAATGTAGCCTAAAAAGGCCATAGATGCTCCTATCTTGAGAGTGAAATGTGCTCTAGGAGGTATAAAGTTATTTTAGCTTTAACAGCAAGTTTGAAGACATTTAGCAATCCATCTAGAAATACTGGATTTAGAGATAGAATTTTCATTATGAGGTGGAGCAAATGCAACAAAAAGTTGCTTTGTTTTGCGAAAATCTTTCGTTCTAACAATATAGTATAATAATGCTCTTTTGACATCAACTGTGTGTAGGGCCCTTTCTGCTACTGAATCATGTTGAGGGAAGAACACAGGTAACTCAACTGATTGGTTAATATGAAAAGCATCAACTACTTTTGGAAGGAATTTTGGGCTCGTACGAAGAACCACTCTGTCTTTATGAAGTTGAAAGAAAGGTACTTCTAAGGCTACTGCCTGTAGCTCATGAATACGTCTTAATGAAGTGATAGCAATTACAAAGTCAACATTCCATGAAAGAAATTGTAAAGAACAATTGTGTAGTGGCTCAAAGGTGGACCCATAAGCTTTGTGAAAACAATGTTAAGGTTCCAGACAGGTGCAGGTGGTACCCTGGGAGGTGGTATTATTCTTTTAAGGCCTTCCATAAAAGCTTTAATTCCTGGAACTTTGAATAAGGATAAATGTTGTCTGCTTTGAAGATTTGAATCTACTGCCGCAAGGTGTAGTGGAATGGATGTGTAGGCTAAGCCAACTTGCTGTAGATGCAAAAGATAACAAATAATATTTTGTTTAGATGCATCTAGCGGATCAATTTTGGTATTATTACAATATATCACAAACCTTTTCCACTGTGCTGCATAACATGCTCTAGTGGTAGGTTTTCTTGCTTCTTTAAGAACTGTCATACAATCTGGTGGAAGGTTTAGGTATCTGAACTCTATGACTTCAGGAGCGAGATCACTAGGTTGAGCTCCTTGGGGTTTGGATGTCTGATTTCTCCACAGTTCTGTGTGTGAAGGTTGGAAGTGAGATACAGCTTTTGGTGTGGAACCACTGACAATTCTAGTAGTGTGGTGAACCATGGTTGACAAGCTCATGTGGGAGGCTCTAGAATCAATGTGAGTGATGTCTGCCTGAGTTTCCGAACCAGAAATGGAAGGAGAAGGAGTGGCAGAAAAGTGTAAGCAAATATCCGTGACCAGTTGATCCATTGGGCATTGCCTTTGGATAGATGGTGTGAGAATCAGGAGATGAAGATGAAGTTTGGGCATTTTGATTTGTCTGCTGTGGCAAAGAGGTCTAACTGTGGAAACCCCCATTTTGGAAGCATGGAAGGAGAACCAGGGGATGAAGTTCCCATTCATGTACTTGTTGCCGCATCCTGATGAGGTCGGCAAATTGGTTGTGCATACCTGGAAGGTATTCTGCCAGAAGATGCACATCTAATAGATGAATTCGAGATACATTTTCCCTCTTGCACTAATTCTTTTGCTTTTTTCTTATGTTATTCTGGGAGGTATTGGAGTAATTTCTCCATTTCGGCCCAGTGGGCCCTATCATACCTAGCTAATAGGCCTTGTGTGTTGGCTATATGCCAATGGTTGGCAGATTGTGCATCCACTCTTTTCCATGATGCATCTATTAATTTAGACTCCTTGTCTGGAGGTGGTGCATCTGCTGAAGTCTGTGAGTTTGCTATTTTCCGAGCATTGGATACATCTAAGAAATCTAAAGGAGGCTGCCCCCTAATAAAAATTGGGCAAGATGGCGGAGCTTTATATTTTTTGTTAACCCTGGGTGTTAATACAAGTGCCCGTACAGGTTCCTTAAAAATGTCATCAGCATGGCGCCTCATGGATTTTAACATGGGTAAAGATTGAGTTGTGTATTTCCCAATGTTTCAAATAAAAAGTCCTCCTCTAATGATCCCTTGTGTAATGTAACTCCATGGTATGAAGTTGCCCTAGAAATTAACTCCTGGTATGATGTGTTGCCATCAGGAGGTGATGGTTTTCCTTTTTTTATTTTTTATTTTTTTTTAATTGATAAATAAGGTGTAATTCCATTAAAATCCAATACACATTCAGTTCAAAAATTATACATATATAAAATTCCAAATGTGCAAAAAGTTAGTCAGCATAGTACAAAAATAGTATAAATATGTACATTCATAACTCATGGGGGATTCATATTACTATTATAAATACATTGATCAGCTTAAAACACTCATAAATAATGTAATCAAAAACTTGTCTTTTGTTAGTTCCTCCATTTCTTCAGGGGCTCCCAAATATTTCTACCAAATTCTCGAGCTGTCCTCCCCTTAAATTCATATAGACATGCTTCTAAATTATGCATACCTAACAATCTGGATAGCCACATTTGAAATGTAGGAGCAACGGTGTCCTTCCACCCAGCCGAGATAAGAATTCGTAATACCGCTACTGCAATGAACAATAACGGTTGGATATCTCTCTCAACATTATGTTTATTGTCTATCCCTGTAATAACCAGGGTAGGGGATAGGTTGATATTAATACCTAGCAACCCCTCCAAAAATAAAGTTATTTCACTGCGTATTAAGACCAGATTGGGGCAGTCATAAAACATATGCAATAGGTCTGCCGGGCCTGAATTGCATTTGGGGCATTTATCATCTTCTCTAAGTCCCCACCCATACATTTCGCAGGAGTATAGTATAAGTTAAACAACGTCTTATAATGTTGAGACCTAAAGTTTGCTGCACGAAAAACTTTCTTACTTAATATTAGGGCTAGGTCTATATCGACATCCGGATCCCCCAATTTTTGTGCCCATGTGGCCTCTGTTTTCTCCAGATCATCTGTGAGCGCGGGCAACGCAAAATTGTAGGCAGTACCTATCTTCATTCCCCCTTTTTTTAGGTACTCAACCAGTTGACTATCTGGGGGTATCAAAATCTTTGGTCTGTGTGCTAATAGTGTTTGAGCAATTTGTTCATATAAAATCCAGTGGGTACCGGGGATCCCATACTTCTTCTGTAGCTCGTCAAAGCTAAAGACAGCACCACCTTTCATGATATCACCCAGAGATCTTATCCCATGCTCTCTCCATACAGTACAATACACACTTTGGCCCAGATGTGGAAATAGGTTAGATTTCCAAAGATTTACATTGGTGGTTTTTTTGGGGATCTTCATGATTTTGCTGATAGCTTTCCAAGTTCCCCAGACCCCTTCAATGATCTTATACCTTGCCTTCCTATAATATCTTCGATCTAACTCGCAGTGCAATAATCCATAGGCCTTCCTCCCCAATAACAGCTCGAAAATAGAGGGAGGGGCCTGACTCTCAGTTTGATCTTCAGATGGTAGAAGGTCCGGTTGAATTAGTATGCTGAAAAGCTTCCTGACCGCCGAGTACAGTGGGACATTCTACGGACCTTGCTGGCTGTTGCTGTGGGTTCACCTAGCTGTTTTCAGTACTACAACTTGCGGTACCCGCTCCGCGGGTCCCGCTGCGCTTTTCCTGCCTGTGGGGAACTTTGGACTGTCCTTGTGGGCGGGCTGTGCGCTGCAGGGCTGCGAGCGTTCTGGGACCGGACTTCGTGTTCCAGAAGCCCCGGCAACCCGCGCCTCCAGTCACCTGGCCGCTCTCCCTGCTAGCCACGCCCTGCTTTTTACCTGAAAAGCTTCCTGACCGCCGAGTACAGTGGGACATTCTACGGACCTTGCTGGCTGTTGCTGTGGGTTCACCTAGCTGTTTTCAGCACTACAACTTGCGGTACCCGCTCCGCGGGTCCCGCTGCGCTTTTCCTGCCTTTGGGGAACTTTGGACTGTCCTTGTGGGCGGGCTGTGCGCTGCAGGGCTGCGAGCGTTCTGGGACCGGACTTCGTGTTCCAGAAGCCCCGGCAACCCGCGCCTCCAGTCACCTGGCCGCTCTCCCTGCTAGCCACGCCCAGCTTTTTACCTGAAAAGCTTCCTGACCGCCGAGTACAGTGGGACATTCTACGGACCTTGCTGGCTGTTGCTGTGGGTTCACCTAGCTGTTTTCAGCACTACAACTTGCGGTACCCGCTCCGCGGGTCCCGCTGCGCTTTTCCTGCCTTTGGGGAACTTTGGACTGTCCTTGTGGGCGGGCTGTGCGCTGCAGGGCTGCGAGCGTTCTGGGACGGGACTTCGTGTTCCAGAAGCCCCGGCAACCCACGCCTCCAGTCACCTGGCCGCTCTCCCTGCTAGCCACGCCCAGTTTCCACTCCTATAGCCCACGTATTTAAGACAAGTGGTAATCCCGCGGCGCGGGAGCGCGCGGGAGCGTCCCGGGAGAAGCCCGGGACAAGGGCGGGACCGTCTGTGGCCGTCAGGGGCCGAAGGAGGCCGGGCTGGGCCCCCTCACTGACATTCACATCATTGGTATTCCGTTTTATTAACAGTGCGCTCTGTAAATCGTATTGTTGTTTTTTGAAAGTGTAGAAGATTCTATACCATGTCCTCTTCTTCTAGTAGTACCACTTTGGTGCCTCCCTTGAATGAGGCAGGGTCTGCCATCATGGGTCCTTTGGATAAATATTTTAATCGATTTACCCAAGACATTGACAAGGACATCGCCCTGGCGGAAAGACGTGCGGAACGCAGGTTATCTATTGAACTTTTGAAAAACCCAGTAGAAAAACGTACCCCACAAAGTTTTCCGGCACTGGTTACCCCTCTGTCTTCTACAACACTTCCAGTTGTATCAGAAACATCCTACCCCTTTCCTCCAACTATAGAGCCACTGGTTGTCCTGTCTTTAGAATCTGACACTTCTATTTTGCCTGAAATCCCCTCTAGCTCCTCTATTGAATCACCTACTGGCCAGCCATGTATGGCCCAACCTAGTGTATTAACCCATGTAGTACAATCCAAACCTTGTCCTAAAAGGAAGAGGAGTGCGGCTCCAAAGAAATGTTATGCCCCAAAACCCCCGAGAAAAATCAGAAAAGTGGGAACTTGTACACGCCCGCAGGAATCTTCTGGGAGTAGTCCTAGTGGGGCATTGACGGGAGAGGGGGAAGTTGTTCCAGTAAGTCCAGCCCCATAGCGATAGTGTCGCCTGAGACACTACCGTCCATTCCGCTACTGTTCCCTGAGTTGGAGAGACTGTTGAGGTCCCTTCTGGCACCTATAGAGGATCGAGTTAAAAAACTAGTGGATCGGTTAGATCACTTTGAGCAGGCTAGTCTGGATAACTTCTTCTCCACAAAATCATTAATTAAGTCCCATTTTAGGACGGATGAGAGTAGGAACACCCAGCATCTTGCCGGGCAGGATGAAAGTATTCCTACGGTTGAACTGCACCCTCCCGTGGTTAGCACTGTAATTGGGCCCAAAGGAAATGGACAAAGCAGCAAGACTAACACCCTAGGTAGCATCATTGGGGGGGGGAAACAAAGCTTCCTGACACAGTGGTTAAGGGTAGTAAAGAGTGTCCCAAAAATGCTATTCCTCTAAGTAATAGTACCCAATACCCACTAAGCACCCTGAAATCTTGTCCTGGTTCTGTGGCTGGTGGTAACAACAGCTACAGAAAAAGCAACGGTGCACTGAATAACCCCCAGGCTTTACAAAATGTTCTAATATCCCGTCCTGTTGTTCCAGATATCAGCCACCCAAACTCCCTGTGATGAAGCCTCCCCCCAGGATACCCCCCATGAACCTTACCCCAGATTCCTACCCCTATGTGGCTGTCCTTACCAATGTTCCACCTTTATTGGTAGGACAAGGAGAAACCTTCCAGATGTTAAAAAAATAAGGTCATGCACTGGCTAAGGGTTAATAGACCATTGCCCGGGGAAGTTGATGGTTTGATTATCGGGGTAAGACGGATTAATTGGATAGGTTGTACTCCTAAAAATCTGGGGGGGGAGTGTATTGTAATAAATTTCCAAGATCCAAGGGTGGCAGGTTGGATAACAAGGCCGGGCTGGGGCACCAATAGTGGAGGGGTTGGTATTGTGGATCTAACCTTTTTCTACCCAAGACCAATGGGTGCCCAATCTGGTGTGAATAATGATCTGGGTAGTTCCAGTTATTTGCCTCTGCCAGGGATCGTCCCCTACACTGTGCCCATGTTACAACCAAACTTCTACAACGGTCAAACCTATAATTAGTATGATGGGACTAAAAATTTGGGTTGGGGTTGTTGACCGAAATCGGGTGATTCCTTGAGTATCGGGGGAGGTGTGATAAAAAGGGGGGACTTATGCGGGAACTCTACTGTGCCTAGTTTGGACATAAGAGTGTTCCCAAAAGAAGTGATCGCTGGTGGGAAGATTGCGAGTCCGAGGAGAAATTGTGGGGCCTGTACGCATAGTATGGGGCGAGAGGAAGCATTTATAGTAAGTACTATTAATTCCCAGGAAACTGACAATAACTCTCTGGACTTTGGGATAGTTCAAGAAGGGAATACTGAAAGCCCAACTAATCTATCTTCCACGCTAGTTTCTGAGGTCGGAATCAGAGATGGCCCAATCCCAGGGAAGTTTTTCTCGTGGAATATTGCGGGGCTATGTAGTCGGTTATTGTCCCAAAACTGGATAGATTTTATCAAGGGGTTTGAAGTGTGTCTATTCCAGGAGACATGGGCTTGCGATCCAATTTATTTGCCGGGCTACTTAAACTTTTCAATCCCAGCAAGTAGAGGTGCTAGGGGTCGACCTATGGGAGGCTTAACAGTTTGGGTTAAGCAAGGTCTACAAGTTAAAGTAAAAGTCCTGGACCTGGGTTGCAAGGACATCCAATTGCTAAGAATGGCATCGGACAAGTGGGGTGTGGTAGACATTTACAACATTTATGCCAGGGGTACCAACACTGGGAGTTCACCCACCCTAGAGGCCTTGTATACTTTCCTTGAATCACAGTCCCTGGGAAACAGAGTGGTAGTGGCTGGCGACCTAAATAGGACATTTGAACCGCTGGATAACACGGAGAATCCACTAGGGCAAGAGGAGGACATCCAATGGGGTGTTCCAACCCTAAATTTGGCTCCAGTCAAACGGTGGACGAAGGACATATTACTATTGAACGCTATGTGCCTGGAATACGGGCTGAGAGCCCCAAATGGAAGGACTAAGGGTGACCAGGAAGGTGTTTGTACATTTGACAATGGCTATAGCAAAAGTAGAATAGACTACGTCATTTGTAGCCTTAATTTATGGCAGGGGGTATGCGATATGGAAATCGAGGGTAGATTGGAAAGCGATCACAATCCCCTCTGTGTCACCCACAATTGGTGGACGCCAATGATAGGTTGCTCGCAACTTTGGAATGGAGTACTACCTGTTATTTCCAACGACACACGTAGACTTAACTGGCCAAGTGTGTTGGCGAATGCGGAGTCCATGGATTATATAAGCTCAGAGGTGGATTCTGCAATCGCCGCCATGGAGGCAGTAAGTACTATAATCCCGGGGTCCAGGTTAACTACAGATATACACAACAAGTTTTTTTCCCTTTTAAAACTTCATTTTACGAGACCTTTTAAGGCAAATAGGAAAGTTTTACCCAAACCGGCTAGGTGGTTCAACAAGCAGTGTAGGGTAGCCAGACTAGCATTGGGTAGAGCAATTAGAACTAGGGACAGGGTTGCGATCTGTGCAGCCAGGAAGCAATATAAGGTTAGTGTTCGCCTGGCTAAGAAAAAGTGGGATGAAGAGTACTGGGATGAATTGCTCGAGGCCTCGGGGGCTAAGGATTCCAGGCTTTTCTGGAAAATTGTGAAGTGGGGTAGAGGCGGAACCCCAAATAAACCAGACAATAATGTCGATGAGGCAGCCTGGGTGGAGTACTTTAAACCCCAGTACGCAGAGTCAAAGGAAGTTGTGGCTGTGGAAGCAATTCCAACTGTATTTTGTATTGAAAGTTTGTTTTCCCCTAAAGAAGCGGAACTTGTAATTTGATCATTACAAGGGGGTAGGGCACCGGGTTTAGATGGGATACCCTCCGATGTATTTAAAAATGATAAAGTACGGTGGGCCAGGTATGTGACCCTACTGGGAAATGCCATCGCAATGGGGGCTGCAATCCCAGAAACATGGAAGGGAGCAATTATCATACTCATCAATAAGAAAGGTGATCGGTCACTCCCGGCCAATTACAGGCCAATAAGTTTGATTGCCACTGTCCAAAAAGTGATAGGGAAGATGGTGGTAAACAAACTGATGGACTGGGTAGAGGAGAATAATGCCTTGTCTCCCTATCAGGCAGGTTTCCGGCGGGCGACCAGCACGGTAGATCAAGTATTCCGTTTCACCATGTTGCGGTGGGGGACGGTTTTGCTTGGAAAGGGCAGCCTATATGTCGCCTTTGTCGACTTGCGGGCTGCCTTCGACCTGGTCCCAAGGAGCAAACTCTGGTCAGTTTTGAGCAGAACGGGGGTTCCAGCCGAGTTGCTCACCTTGATCATGAGGCTGCATGAGTGCAACTTTGCCAAAGTCCAGTGGGGGGTGAATGGGGAATCTTCCGTCGCTGATGGTTTTTTCCCCAAGGTGTAGACCTCGCCCAAGGATTTTCCTGAACAACAGTGAGCTTGAGGTAGTTAGTGTTTTCACCTATCTTGGGGTTGAGATATCAAGTAAGCCAGGTTGGTCTCACCATATAGGAAAGGCAGTTTTGAGGCACCAGCAGATCTCAGGGGCACTACGGGTGGAGCAATCAAAATCAAAAACTAGGCCTATAAAACCGGTTCTTGTCGTATACGACGCCAAAGCTATAGGGTCAGCCCTATATGGGGCAGAAGTGTGGGGTTTCGGGCGGCTTCTCCCCTTGCAAACATCAGAGAATAAGTTTTTAAGGGGAATTACGGGGCTCCCACAGAGCGCGCCACTAATTCCGCTCGGTCTCGATCTAGGGAGGAGCTCTGTTAGCGACCGAGCTCGACTACGGCCTATTCTTTATTGGAGACGCCTCTGGACCACCACTGAGATTCGGCATTATGCCGACGGGTTTCTAGCCTTAATTAAAGCTGACACCTTCCACAAAATACCATGGTTGAAGAACCTCAGGGATTGCTCTGGACGAGCTTGGCCTCCCTAAACTCTGGGATAACCCATCCGGGGAAGTATTTACAAGTAAAAACATCATTAAGTCCCTGTACTGGGACTACATAGATGGTAGGCTCTGGAGAAGCACAAAATTTGATACAATGGGGGTAGAGTTCTGGAAATTAAAATGAGTCCTGTATTAGAACAGTATTGGGACAGTATTACTGCCCCAATGGACAGGAAGTTATTTTTCCAGTTAAGGTCCGGTTCCCTTCCCCTGAGATCCCTGACGGGTAGATGGCGGAGCTCGAATATTTCATGCTGCCCAATGTGCGGTGCAACTAATGAAAGCATAGGCCACTTTCTATTTTTGTGTGAGGCCTATGCTACTCCGAGGAGAGTATGGTTGGCCCCACTCTGTCGAAAACTTGGGACATCTAGTGGTGTCGAGGGGCTAAGAATTATTTGTACATCCACTGACATGCCGATTGTACTGGGAACAGCAAAGTATTTGGGGTGGGCATGGTCCATCAGGCGGAGGGCTATATCTCTTAACGTAACCTGATATTTGTTTTAAAATTTTAATTAACTTTTTTATTGATAAAGCTGCACAACTGTCTCAAAATACTTACATGTATTAAATAATGTTTTTTTAATTAATGTGTATTTTATATGATTGTTTGTGCTTTTATGAGTATATACCTCGAATAAAGCTTTATTACATCTGTGTAAGGAGGCAAACCAAATGATATAATCTGAGGTTCGGCATAGCCAGACCTCCCCTGTCCCATGGTAGTGACATATAATCAATTGAGCGTCTAACTTTGCCGTACTGCCAAACAAACTTAACAAATGTGGATTCGATTTTCCTCAACACACTTTCCTCTAACAGTGGGATAGCCCTAAACAAGTATAAAACTTTGGGGAACATCGTCATTTTTAAGACATTTACTCTACCAATTAAAGATAGGTGTAAGACGTCAATTCTTTTCAAATCCTTTTCGATTTCATTAATAAGGGGAAGATAATTCTCTCCAACCATCTTCTTGACTGCTGAATTAATTCTAACCCCAAGGTATATGGCTGAATTTACAAATCTATAATCAGTCTTCACTATATTTTTAGTACATATTATCTGCGTTTTCCCCTCACTTAGCCGATAGCCTGAGTGAAGCCCAAATTCGTTGGCCAGTTGGACCAACTCTGGCATTGCTTGATGTGGGTCAGATGTAGTTATCGCCAAGTCATCAGCGTATGCAAGCAATTTTGTAGTGAAGCCATTAAACACTACAGGGCTGATTTGTCGAGAGCCTACATTTTTTTTAATAAAAGGATCTATATATAGGGAGAATAGGATCGGGGAGCAAGGGCACCCCTGGCGTGTCCCCTTCTTTATCACTATTTTATCAGACCTTTCCCCCATGACCATAACCCGAGCCACAGGATCAAGGTACATAGCCTTAATTGCCCTCAGAAAGTTATTACCAAAGCCTCTACCGACCAAGATCCCCCAGAGAAAGTCCCAAACCACTCGGTCGAAGGCTTTCTCAGCGTCGGGGAGGATCATGGCCATCTCCCCCCGTGGCATCATGGGCATCAAATAGCGCAATTGCTCTTCTAGTGTGTTCTGTGGTACCTCTCCCAGGTATAAACCCATGCTGCCACGGGGAAACGAGACGTCCGATGATCCCCCCCAACCTGCCAGCCCAGATCTTAGAATATAGCTTGGTATCGGCATTAATTAATGATATTGGTCGGTAGGACCCCGGCAATTCTTTGGGTTTCCCCTTCTTGTGAAAGATAACGATGTTAGTTTCCTTCCAGGACTCGGGAATTAAACCTGACCACAAGATACCATTGAATAGATCTAGTAAAATTGGGGCGATCTCCTTTTCTAAACATTTATACACCTCGAGGGGGATTCCATCAGGTCCTGCTGCTTTACCTGAGGCTAATTCCTGTAAGGCTTTAGTTAATTCTAACATATCTAGGTCTCTATCAAGATCTTCTCTAGTTTGAATGTCTAGACACGGCCCATCATCCACATAACCAGAATCTAATCCATGTTCACCCGTGACGCCCTCTTCATTATACAGGTTCTGATAAAAATTCTGAA
Source organism: Lissotriton helveticus (assembly GCF_964261635.1). NCBI lineage: Eukaryota > Metazoa > Chordata > Amphibia > Caudata > Salamandridae > Lissotriton > Lissotriton helveticus. The sequence continues at coordinate 444,933,165 of NC_136072.1, read as the reverse complement.
AGACTCTTAAAATGTCTTTAGGCTCTGTATACTCCTTATCTTCGTCCTGTGTACGGGAGATTAAATTCTTAGTCCTCTTTTGCCTTATCTGCAGAGCAAGTGCCTTACCCGCCTGTTCTCCTGTTTCATAGCGACTTGCCTTGGAAACCTGATACTCACTAGTTTCTTTCCATTCTGCAGGTCCGCTTTGATGACAGTTATTCTTTTTAGACTCTCCCGTCCCTGACCTATGTCCTTAATATGCTGTTCTTCCGCTACCACTAGCATATCTAAAAACTTCTCGATCTCCCTCTTATCGTCTTTCCTAATCCTAGCGGAACAGCTTATCGTCTCTCCTCGTAGAGCAGCCTTAAAGGCATCCCACACACTATTCCGAGACGCACTATACCTATTAGTATCATAAAACTCCACGGCCCATTTTTTAAGATGTTCAACAAATCTGGTGTCTAATAGTAATTTTCTCTCGAAAGACCAGCTGGTTCGTTTCCTTTCTATTTTAGGCATATCATAGTACAACACTAGAGGATTGTGGTCTGATATTGATTTTGGGAGTTTTTTTGATTCGCACCTTATTCAGCTCCGTGGAGGAAATCAAAAAGTAATCTAATTTAGTATATTTCAGATTGGGGCAGGAGAAATAAGTGTAGCATGGATCTAAGGGTTCCCTGACCGCCCACACATCTTTAAGACCATGTGACTTCATAAGGGAGTCGAGAGCTCGGAACACTTTGGGTTTCCGCCCAGAGTAATCATCTGCTTTGCTCCAGTCTACTGAAATATTTAAATCCCCACAAACCATTATGGGTGTTGGCCAATTAGCTAATTCCCCTTCCAAAAAATCAAAGATTTCAGGATCGTCCTTATTTTAGCCATTTATCACACATATTGTACAGCCTAAATTAGGTTCAACTATCACCCATCTCCCTGCGCTGTCAGCCTTATAATGCTTTGCTCCTCCTACCATAGGTTTAGCTAAAATGGCCACTCCTCTAATAGTTGACGTTTGAGATGAACAAGCTAAAATTTCAAGCCCCCTGAATTTCATCAGATTTCTCTTTGCCCAGGGAAGGTGGGTCTCCTGTATGAAAAAATATCAACATTGTTAAACTTAGAAAAATGCTCCACTCTTTGGCGTTTTCTCGCGTCATTCAAACCACCTACATTAACTGTACAAATTTTAATGCATGACATATTTTTGTATTAAGCTTCCCTGCTGAATTTTAATGTTAACAACTTTTACCTTAATACACCTTATTTCTCTTTTTTAGATTTTTCCCCCACCACCCGACTCACCCTGCTCCCCCCCCTTGCCCACCCTCCCACCCTCTCCCTCCACCCCTGCTCCCTAGCTAGTGAGGCGCTCAGACCTAGCCTGTGCGTGTGATGGTCACAGTGAGAGCAGTGACGCTCTTAATATTATAATTTAACTCATCATTCTGATCCCCCCTTGAGACTTTTTTTTTTTTAAATAGACACCCAGACTACAAATTCACCTGAACCTTCACCAATAATTTCCCTAAGGCTAGAAACAAAGACATACGCTCCATACATCCAAAGCTGTTCTATTTCCCATAAGAGTCCAGATATTCTCTGGCTTTAATCTCAGAGGTAAAGTACATAGTTCTCCCCTCGTTTATAACTTTCAGTTGGGCTGGATTAATTAGATAGACCTGCATTTTCTTATGCTGAAATGGGTTGATCAGTTGCCTGAGTCTCCAACGTCTCTCCACTGTAATATGACAAAAATCCGGGCGAACGAAGAACGAGATCCCATCCACATTCCTCTTAGCATCCGGTCTTGCCTTCTCCGCAATTGCCTGCCTCAGCACAAAATTACCCAAAAAGATTAGGATAGCTCTAGGTTTATCTCCTTCTTTAGTACTTTTTTTTGATCTTAAATGGAGTGCGGTGAGCTCTCTGTATCTCTACTGACCAAGTCCAGTTAGAAAACTCTGGAAATGCTTGTTCAAATATTTTGATGACGTAAGCTCTGACATCAGAACCTTCCACCCCTTCGGGAACCCCAAGAACCCGAAGGTTATTCCGTCTCATCCTATTTTCAATATCTTCCAGTTTCCACTGAATATCTATAACTTGTGCATTTTGGGCTTAGACCTTATTGACTGAGGCTGCTGCCTCCGCCTCCGTGGAGACAACTCTATCCTCCAGATTAGTTACCCGGTCACCCAGATTGATACAGGCCTTAGACAGCTTCCTAACAGCTCCCTGGATTTTCTTCACGGCTGCTTGGGATTTTCGACTGTCCTGCCGAGCTTCCTCTCTGTGAGCCAGAATCTCGCTGTGGATAGTCTCTAATAGCGACATCTGTGTGGCACCTCCTCCGGGGCTCCCCTGCAGGGGCAGTGCTGAGGAATGGTCCCAACTAAGCTCGCTCTGAGGGAGCTCACGCTTCTTTGGTGGTTTAACTGCTGTTACGGGGAAGCCAGACTCAAGATCACTTTCTACATCTGGATCTGAGACGGCATTGGAGCCAAGATCCTCATCTTCATCATCCTCTGACCACTCCCCCCCTCCGACACTGAGAAGAAGCATTCGCTCGGAACCTTTTCATTTTCTTTCCCCTTCTCAGCTTCCCCGCTGGCGACAGGATTCTCCTTTATAGGTGTGCCATCACTCAGACCCTCTTGATCCTTGGCCATATTCGCGACATCAACCAGAACCACTGGGCTCCTCTGGGAGTTACTCGTAGCTGTCCCGATGTTAGAGACCCCTGGTTCACCCAATATGACGTTGCTGTCAGTCTCTTTCACATTCCCCATGGCCTCGCTATCACATTTGCCTGGAATATCAGGCTCATGCTCAGGCTCAGGGTCAAGTTCAGGCTTAAGTTTTGGCTCGGCTTCCTTCAAATCATCCCCTTTCATCAAGCATAGTCCTCTAGTATTCTGGGGGGAGAGGATCAGTTAAATCAGTTACATCTGGGTCAATCACGATGTCTGTAACATCAATCCCTGTTTCAGGCTCGCCCCTCTCCTGTGGTGGTATTAGATTTTTTGCCCCCTTCTCTCTGCCAGCCCTTGCAAATATGTCGGCTATTGGGGCCATGGCTGTGGCTGTTGCCGGTCTTGTTCTGCCCACCACCTGTTTTCTTACCGGAGGGGTCTGTAATTTGCCATCTGTGTCACTCAGCGCAGTTTCCATTCCAGCCTTTTTTTTCTTTTCTTTCTCTGTGGCTGACTTCCCTCCTGTGTTGACCTTTGGAGCCATAGCGGATCGCCTCTTTCCTGCCCAGAACCTCCTTACAGCGAGCTCCTCGTCCCGTCCTGCAAACCTCAGCGACCTGGCCTCGTACGCTGCTCTGCTCCGCGGCACCCGCGAAGTTTCACCCGAGCCCCGCCCTCTTGCTCTCCGACTGGAGCACAGTGAGAGAGCCGCCCGCGTCAGCACCTGGAGCAGCCGTACCGCCGAGCCACGACAGGTAAGCGGTAAAAGCATCCAAAAGTTTTCCAAAAGGTTCCGCCGGATTTATTGTATTTCTCTTAGGTACCGCATCTGAAAATCCATAAGCTCATAGCTTATAGAAAGCTATAGATAGCCATTGCCATAGGTCTCCGTTGGGGGGAGTTCGTACGAGCTTCACTGCTCTGCTGCTTCGGCTGCAACTAAGCAGCCGCCATCTTAGGAGGTGATGGTTTTCCAGTGTATAAGTCAGGATCATTATCTATAGGCGGATCAATATTGTATTCATTCCATGGATCTATTGGTGGGGAACTATTGTCATCCCCATCTTTTATATCAGGCTGTGTATGCAGAGAACCCTGTGGTATAATATTGAACGGGTTTGAGCATTGTAATGGTGAAGATGATGGGGAGTATTGAGGGATAGGGGGAAAGGTTTTGTAGCAATGTTCTTCTTTTTTAGAGGGATTTTGTAGGTTATTTCCTCTGAGGGAATTTCCCTTTTGGAAGATGCTACTGATTCTGCCAATATATGTCCAGTGGCTGGATAAATGTAAATCTTCTTTTGCTTAGGATCCAGTCTTTTCCTGCACAGTTTCTAGGATTGGTTCTGGAGGCTTTTGAAGAGCATCCTGTGGTTTTGGTGCCGTAATTTTCGGTGTCGAACTGGATCTGTCTTTTTTATCCTTTGGATCTGAAGGTTTCGGTGCCAAAGGTGTTTTGTCTCGTCTCGAGCAGGAAGGCTTGATGTGCTGTGTGTGTGCTGAGCCCAAGGGCAGGGCGTTGGAAGCAGTATCTTGGTGCCGACCTTGGCCAGAAGGGAGCGATGGCCCAGAAGACTTTTGTTCGTTGGAAGCAAGTTTAGTGGGCAAAGGGGCTTTGTTACTTACAGCACCCTGTCCTGCTGGAACGTCTTCAGACTCTAGCCTGATTTCTAGCTTGGAATCTGAATCTTGGATGGAGAGTGCCTGCTCCTCTTCCGCTGCCAACGCTTCCATCTCCTCCTGCTCGGTATCTTTTCTGAAGATATCCAGGGTGTGTTCAATATTCTGCAGCTGCATGTCCCTTCGTCGAGCCAGACGGTCCTGCAAAGTCTTTTACGATCTGAAAGACCGACAAGCGTCGCAATGTTCTTCCTTGTGCTCCGGTGAGAGGCACAAGCTGCAGACTGTAAGCAGGTCGTGCATGGCTATTTAGTGTTGCATAGAGGACAGGTCTGTAACGGAGTCCATTCCATCGGCAGAAGACTCGATGAAGTGTAACGGAGTGGAAGTAAACTGACACGGCTAGGCCCGAAAGCAGTCGGTGCTGTCTTCTCGATTGAAGATATGGAGTTTTCTGATTTTTTTCGACACGCACAGGGTGATGAACGTGTATAAAACAATACCAATCCTGAAGAACAGTTTCAAACTAGAGCACCGCTAACAACGTCCGAACCAGATGGTGGAAAGAAAACAATCTAACAATGGAGTCAATGCCCGTGCACACTATCACTGAAAGGAGGAGTCACCTTACCTCGTGACTGAGAAAGACTTCTTTGAAGAAAAACAACTTGCAAAGATCTGGACCCAACACTTGATGGCAGGCGTATGCAAAGCATGTGTATCTACAGCACAAATGCCTCGAACATTCTAGTTAGGGAGCAACCACATGCTGGCGCACCCCCTTCGTACCAAAACTCAAAGAGGTACCATCAAGGTGATACTTACCAAAGCAGGTGCTAAAGCTCACTACAATGCTCAGATAGCAAGTACAGTCCAAGCCTTTTACAGTACTCGGTTACAAGGTCACCGATACACACCCACTGCCGATCCATCGGAATATCCTGAGAGGGCCTCGGTCACTCTTCTTCCACCTCACAAATCCAAGAGCCTGGACAGGCCCATCCAGATCGAGGAGGCGATCTCAGCCATCACACACTTGAAGTGGATTAAATCTCCAGGCCCCTATGGCTACTCGCCACAGTTTTTTAAAGTTCCAGCCAGGAATTGGCCCCTCTGCTTACAAGGCTATTTAACTTGTTTGACAAAATTGTGTCCATAACTGACAACATCCTGGAAGGCTCAATCTCAGTTATTCCTAAGCCAGGCAAGGACCCTTCCCTCGGCGGTTCTTAAGGACCTATATTGCGCTTGAATATTGACTCCAAACTCTTCACCAGCATTCTGGAACATTGCATCAACACCTCAATGCCAGGCCTGACTCGATCAAGCAGGTTTTATACCTAGCCGCCAGTGTGGGGCCAATACCAAATGTATACTTCACTCGATGGTCAAGATCCAGCGCTCCCAGAAAGAGGCCCTCCTTCTCTCCATTGAGAAGTAGAAGGTGCTTGATTGGGTTAATTGGCCTAATCTTTTTGAGACCTTGACACAGTTCAGTCTCGGGGACAGATTTAGGCGGGTGTCAGTATGGGTCAGTGACAAACTATCCCAGCCCTTCCCCATCCAGAGGGGCACCCGACAGGGATGCCTCTTCTCCCCCCTTCTATTTGCCCTCTACATGGAGCCTCTTGCACAGCAAGTTCGAACCAACGCAGTAATCATGGGTATTCCTTTCGACAGTGACCCCCACCTTATTAGCCTGTGCACAGACAACGTGATTGTCGCCCTCACTGACCCAAAGACCTCAGTCCTGGCCTTGGTGGCTGAACTCGAATCCTTTGGGGAGGTGTCCGGATTCAAGGTGAATATGCCGAAGTCCCAAATTTTGAATCTGTCCCTGGCCCTCCACAGGAGGCCCATCTTTGTTCATTGTTTCCTTTTGTCGGGGCAGGCGAGCACATACCTTACCTGGATAATAAACTGGCTTGTTCTGTGGCTGAGACAATAATGCTTAACTACTCTGCCCTCACCTATCAAGTCCTAACAGACCTGTCTACCTGGCACCATCTACAAACTGCCTTGGCTAGGCAGAATAGCTCCCGCCAAAATGATGGTCCTTTCTCGGATCCTCTACATCTTCCAGGCCCTTCCATTGATGCCACCCAAGAATACACTCTGATCCCTGCAGCTAGGGGTTAACAAGTTTATTTGGGATGGGAAACGGATTCGCCTCCACAGACACTCTACCGCGCGACGCATGAAGGTGGGCTTGCGGTCACCTTGATCACACACTATTACAAGGCCTCTCAGCTGAGATTCCTGGTTGATTGGAGCCATCCAGCCTCTGCGAAACACTGGTGCTATATAGACCAGGCTGTGACAGCCTCCCATATTTGGAAGGAGCCCTGACTTCCTGTAAGCACTGTGCATGGGGACTCTACTCTCCAGTGACTGGATCAGTATTTCAGGTTTGGGACGCAGTAGCAACCAGAATCGGCCTAACCTCTTCCCCTCCCCCATGACGCCAATCCTGGCTAACCCTGACTTTGTCCAGGGATGCATCGGGAGGAATTCTGGCACAGGCAGGAGGGTGGTAGCAAATGAATACGCTGTCTATTTGACACACAAGGAATTATACCGTGGAATCAACTAAAGACAAACTATTTCGTGGAGGAGGCAGACCGTCTTCAATTTCTTCGAGTGAGACACTGAGTGCCTAACCTTCCATTAGACCACATGCAGAATGTCCCCTTTTTCCATTTGAAAAATGGGTCATCCTTAAAAAGGTAGACGACTTATCACTGAGATATATGCATTATTGGGCAGGAAGCCATCCCTAACTAAGATATCGGGATATAGGTGATGGGAGGCAGACCTACGCAGGGCCTTGTCCGCCAAGGAATCGGAAGACATTTATTCCGGGCATGCCACTTGACCCATAATATGGCTAGCACAGAGACGGCTTATAAAATTGTCTACTACTGAGATTTCACCCCGCCCGGCTCCACACATGGGACCCAGAGCATTTGGAGATCTGATGGAGGGGCTGTGGAGAACGGGCCACCCTGGTCCACCTTCTCTGTTACTGCCCATAACTGGTCTGATAATGAGAGCACATAATGGATGATATTTACAGGGCTTTTGACACAGCATTCCCGAGGTTCCCAGCCTACACTATTTTTGGGCTTCCTAATTCCCTAACGTACCCACTATGCTCAATGAGGGGAGGCAAATTGCATTGGCCATGGGGGCCGCTCACCAAGTTATTCTGGCGGCATGGGGCACAGACAGGGCCAGACTATACCACATGGCTCCACAAACTGTGGCTCATTCTGGGGATGGAGAAACTTTCTCTTGCAGTTGAACCAAAAATTGACTCCTACCCTAACCTGTGGGCTCCATTCAACACCAGTCTCTCCCCCAAATTGAACAAGCTGAGATGCTCAACTTATCCTCAACTGCTGCGTTAGATACCCTTATCTGAGCAACCTGAGATCCTGCCCTCACCCTAGATGTTTGATACAGCCACGTTCCCACTTTGACCTGCACTCAGCGCCATCACTTTACAGCCATTGGTTATAGCCACTTTTATTTAGGGGCGAAGTTACATGGGATGTTAGTTTTGTTGCTCGTTATCTTATGCTGTACCTTTGCTGTCGGCCACAAGGTTGTAAGTAGACAGCTGTATGACTTTTTTTTGCTTCAATCACACCATACTGATGATGCCGCGCATGTGTTGTAGGCAAACAGCTGTGTACAAGACTGATTCTCTTCGTTGATACAATTAACAGAATTGATACATTAAAAAAAGTCATGGTGTCAGGAGTAGTAGCGCCTTGGAGGGGCGGGGACTCGTGCCTAAAAGTACAAATGAGGCACTTTTGCTCCGTTGCCCCTACCAAGCCCCCTCCTGAACAAAAACAAAAAAATGTTGAATATGATGTCGATGTCCTGGGGTGATTTCATATCCTTTAATGGATATTGGCTGTTCAAACCCTCAAAAGACTAGCTTTGCAGTGGTTTATGGCTCATTTTCCCTGCCGCTGTGTGATATCAGCTCCTCACGGGGTGACTGTGTAAAGGGAGTACATATCATGTGACACACAATAGTACTGTGTGAGATTGCATGTCTGGGATTGGTATGAAAAACAGCCACAATTGGGGAGAAAGAGGCCCCTCACACACTAGCTGTGGTGTTACTGCACCTTCTGCACTAATGATAGTGACGACCAAGAATACAAAAAATTTCATATGTATACCAAATGTTACTTGTCAGATATGCTTATTCTCAGTGGATGAAATTCATTCTACCACTTCACCCATCACTTTATTGTTGTCCTTAGTGCGACCTTATAAGTGTAACTGGAATGTCCAGACCTGTGTACCATGCTCACTGTGCCGTAGGATTCAAGCTGCACCCTAATTTCGAGGCTTAAATAGGCTGAAACTTGCTTGTTTGCTTACAATCACATCTAGAGGTGACCTGACCTGGCAGTTTGGGCTGGAATGTTTCTAATGGAGCTGAACCAAGGCTGATTTGCATATAGCTGGGTCAACCGCGGCCCATGCAGGTAAGAGCGGTGGGGGTGGATTTCAACAAACGATGATGAGGGAAAATGTAATTTATAATGAATTGACCCCCATCATCGTCCATCGATAGCCCCCACCCGGCCCCACTGCTCTTACTTGCACGGGGCTCGGCTGAGCTGGTTCCTGATTGAAGTGAATAGTAATGCAGCCAAGAGTAATTGCCAGTGGCTGAGAATAATTTAAAGATTCCACACATCACTTTTTTGGTTTTCTCATGCTTATTCCCCAACACCCAACAGTCCAAGCACATTTTACAAATGCTCACCGATCTGTAAAAACAAAAACACCTTCAATTACTAATGAAATTATGGTCAGAAGGAGTAAATGGAATGCATGCTTGTTTTCCAAGACAGGAAAACCCTTGCTAAAGGAACAGTAACATGACAGCAAGTCGAAGTGTTGAAAGCTACAATCGCCCTATTTAGCAGTGCATAGAAGGATGACAAATGCTTTGCAAATGTAAATTTCACAGCCACAAATGTAATTGCCCCCCATTTTGGGTGCATTTCAAGTCCAACGGTGAAAATGAAATCATACTCAATTGCTTTTTGGTGCCCAATAACCCTTTCACGGTTGTGAGCAAATTTCCTCCATGCAAATTCCTTCTACGACTACTAAGAGGAATTTACATGGGGTTTTATGGATGAATGAAAATTAACCCTCGCGCTGTCCCTATTCTGACCTCGGATACTTAAAAGTGGGAGATAAATTAGTCTGGTTTAAAACTGTAACCATTAAGTAATGGTATTTATCTCTCGCGGTTTTACCAGCTCAAACACATGTAGGACTCAGCATGAGCTAGCTTCTCTTCCAGGTAGTCTGATGCTGCAGAAGAAACACAATCCACCTACTTGTTCAAATAAACCTTACCCTGTTTTTTCTCATTGCTCCATAACCATCAGTCTACGGGAAAGACTTGCCTTACTTCACTTCCATGCAAGTGCCCAATGCATGTCTTGCTATTTCTTTGTCTTCTGTTCAAACTTAACACTGATTCATCATCTAATGATCCCTCCTCTTGACACCGCTCAACCTGTGGCCTGATCCTCCTTACTGCAAATTCTGTCTCTACCCGCCACTGGAATTCATAAGCCTACCTGCCTAACATCCTCACCCATGCAACTCAGAGTATCTAAACCCACCCCACCCATGACCTGTCTGTGAATCCTGTCTTTCCATCTCCTCAACTACATTTGGTTTTTCATTAGGCCTAGCTTGACAGCACACATGGGTATAGGGCTTATTGTTCTAAATTATTTAAATACAGATAAGAGTGGTCTTTAGCTCTAACCAGAGAATTATTACTCTTTCAGCTTCGGCTATTTGCTATTTGTAAATTATATAATCATCCAAGAAGTGCTTCCATTTGGAAAGTATACTCAACCATCATTGTCTTTGGCACACTACTCCCAGCCTTTGACCTCCTTTCCGAATAACATTATGCTTTTGCCCATCTCTCCTGGGAACCAGACTTTGCTTTCGCCAACACACCTAGCTCCACAATTCAGAAAACAGTGTACTGGGTATGAGGTGCAAGCCCTGTTAACACGGAGTCCCAGGGGCTTCAATATCGATAGGGCTAGAGTTCCAGTATAGAAATAACCAACAACTATTCTTTGTTCAACTCTTGTTAGTGGCAAGAAAATGTGTTTACACCAATGGTTAACCAGGCACTAATACTCACTCTTCATCTTTGATGGTTTCGAAACAAGCATCACACATCCGGACCTGGAATTCAAAGCCCATAATAGGATAGGTGGAATTCTTAGTACTGCACTTTCCACACACTGCTTTTCCGCATTTCCGGCAATGATGCTTCATGTGGGGAAAAAGAAATTGATGACAGGTCATCTCGAGTCTTAACACAAATTGCGGTTCATAGACCATCTTCTGCATCAAGGAAAGGAAAACAAGGTACTTACTATAGATTTCCAGATTCCTTCATTGTAAAGATAATAACCTCCAGATCGCTGCCAATGGCAAAAGCACTTAAGAGTGTCTTCAGATTTACTGGCATCTGCTCTCTGGTCATCCCAAACCACACCGGATTAGAAACGCTTGCCACAAACTGGCATTTGCCAACTCTTTCACATTAAATAATGAGGGCAGATGAGCATAGTTTTACTGGTTGTGGTTTGGGAGTAGGAGAGTGGCCAAGGTTACTTTCCTTATATGCCGGAAGACTAGACGCTCAATTATGCAGCTTCCGTATTGAAGTGGAGCAACACGTTTTTCCCACATTCTGTTCCTTTTTCTGCATATAAATTCTACCTGCTCTGAGCAGGTGGAATTTGTGCCTGGAAAATCAAGTAACAATACTGTGTGCGGTATTACAGGGTATGATAAAGCCAACCAGTAATATATTCAGTAGCATTTACAATCCTGTAGAGTGGTATTAGCACTGAGAAAAATACTGTAATACCGTTCTGTGCTACTTGTAATGAAGGCCTAAGCTACTGGTTTCTAGGTCGTAAGTGCGCAAAGCCCAGTGCTACCACATAAATAACATTGGTCCCAAGACCACAGATCTCACAATCAATGTACATAAAGATTAAATTTTCAATTTGTTAAATTGTATATAAAATACTACTTGAAAGGTGAGCTGAATGTAGTAACGTGGGTATGCTCCAAAAGAAGGTTGATAGACACAGGAGAACCAGCCATCTTTTGGAGCATACCCTGTCTGGGCACCCAATGTGACAGCACATAAGAATACACGGGCCATGTTGTTCTTACTTTATCACATTCTTGATCACATATTCACACATGTGTGTCTCACTTGTTAGAGAGCACCAAGCATGTTTCTCACCACACACCCACAATATACAATTAAATAAATTCATCATTTGATGTGTTTGTACATTTATTGTGATATCTATGGTCTTGGGACCTCTGTTCTTACCGCACAGGCTTATCCAAAGCCCCAGATGACACTCTGGTTCCCTTGTGACCTACAATCTCACAGTTAACAGCAGTCTAAGAAAAAATCAGCTGGAGCAGGGCCACCATCATGACATTCTTCCTTTAGTCATGTGTCAGAAACAAATGCCTTTTGGAACAGAGTTGAGTTCTGCTAGCAAGTTAAATAAGCCAAGCCCTACTCAAAGCCAAAGTCATCGAGTTTTAGGATCTTAGGTAGAGGTAAGAGGTAAGCCGGACAAGAATCCACCAGTGGAATTTCATTTGCCAAACTACCCCATTTGTAAAGGAAACTCCACTGGTTGGGATCTTCTCATCATTTAGCACTTCGTCCAGAAATCAGAGGATTTTCCATTACCACTAAACCCTAAATCAGGGACTTAGTTCATTTGTATTCGAAGTAGAGAATGGCAGTAACAGTACTAGAAATATAAAACCTTCCTCAAGAAACTCAATTCAATTTAATTTAAAACGTCTTTATTGCGATTATTCATCTTAAAAGACAGGAAATAAATGAAATACACAATACATATGTGCCCAGCCCTATATACACAATAAAACTGTCGATATAAATTTGCCTATTGTAATAAAAATATAAATATATATTTGCATTTAAAACAATTCATTAAGACAAGATTAAATATATCACACGCACAAGACTTTTAAATTATATACATCAACATAAGATAAAAATCAATGACTTCCTATATCATACCATGCCATACTCTGGAATATTTATATCAAGCTATAGGGACCCCCTGATTTTCTCCCGAAGGACCCAGGACCACCTCAGAAATTTGGCGACCCCTATAACTGCGATGTCGCTACAGCCAGTTTTCAACAGCCTTTAGGCAACCAGTGCAGAGCTGGTACCCAAGGATCTACACAGGGGTTTAAGCCACATATTTCGAGGTTGCTGGTAAACAGGGCAAACGTAAAGGAGATGACCGATGTCCTCGATAGGATCGGGACAAAACGGACATTTAGCTCCCATACCTGTTGTCCATTTACATGTGAACTTCCTGAGTGGGAGTGTCTCAACTCGGAACTGGTTTGCGATCTCTGGGCTTCGTTATTAGGTCCCAATAGCTTTCCATACAGGGTTCGTCTTTAAGCTCACAAAAATCTCTAGACAGGGATGAGCTAGTCAAAGCAGAGTACCTCCTGATCTTAATGAGGTTCCAGTAAGCAGTTCTAAAAATTACTTTAGATGGAAATTCTGCAGACTCTGGACTATCCCACAAATCCCTCATCCCCATTTCAATGAGCAAAGTTTTAATGCTAGTTAGCCATGTGATTTTGTTCGAGCTGTCCAGTCCCCTGATTTCTGTCAGGCCCCTTGCAAATAAATATAGCTCTGGGGTAATCCAGAGCCTTCTCCAGAAGGCCAGCATCCTGTACCGCGCAATATCCTCTATTGCGTGGCAACCAAGGTCCAGCAGGAGGGGATACGCGATGTGGATTTGAGGAGGCCCACGATTGATCTTAGAAATTTGTTCTGGGCTAATGCTAGATAATATAAATTACATGCTCCCCATATATCAGCCGTGTACAAAATTGCAGAAATAATTTTAGTAGAATACATTTTAACAACAGGAGCTATTGGCTTGGTGTATGACTGCCTATGTTCCTTTATCAATGCTTCTGCTAGCTGAGAATGTTTCAGCGCCAGTAACTTTAATTGTGGAGACCAGCTCATTTTGTCGCCAAAGGTAACCCCCAGATAGCTGAAGACTTTAGTCTGTTCCAAGAGTTTTCCGCTCATGAAAACTCGTGATGTTATGGGCCTAGCCCCATGGAGAACCATAAACTTAGTCTTCTCAACATTGACCACCAGTTCATGATCACAGCAGAACTCCTCAAAGCGGGACAGGGCCAACTGAAGCCCCTGTCTTGTTTTGGATAAAATCAGGGTGTCATCTGCGAACATGAGCAGGCGTACCCTTTGGCCAGCGAGCATAGGCGCGTCCGTAGGGAGGTTGTCGAAGTACTGCATCACCCCATTTATAAATAGTGAAAATAGGGTGGGAGCCAGCACGCACCCTCGGCGGACCCCCTTCCCCACTGCAAATTTCTCTGTGACCACCCCTAGTTTTCCCCAGCAGACCTGGCCATAATTAGAGCTGTGAAGTCTTACCACTAAGGAAACCAGTTCCTTGGGCATCCCCAGTCCTAGCAAGACGTCCCACAGTTTAGATCTTGGAACTAGGTCAAACGTGAATTTTAGGTCCACGAAAGCAGCGAAGATCCTACCTTTACCCAGCAGTACCTCCTTCCAGTAGAGCATAACAAATTTAAAAACGTGATCCAGGGTCCCCATGTGGGCCCGGAACCCTGCCTGTATTGGGGTAAGGATATCCTATTCAAGCATCCAACACTGGATCCTGCCCAATATAACTCTTGCTACGATTTTCTGCAGGGCGTCGATAAGGCTTATAGTCCTATAATTAGCAGGCAAGGAGCGGTCGCCCTTCTTATAAATCGGAATAATTTCCGCCTTGCACCATGATGCTGGGATTGGAGCTCCGCCTGCTATAGAGTTAATTAGGTTCGTAATGTATGGTATCCAGAGGTCGGGGTCCTGCTTAAATAAATCTGCTGGGATACAATCAGGCCCAGGAGCCTTACCACTTGGGATAATCTTCAAGACTGTCTCGACCTCTTTGGTGCTAAATAACAAGGGGGTCTCTAAAATAATGTGCAGGGCATGGGCATCACTTTCTGTGCCCTTCTGAAATTGTGCTTCAAAGACGGCAACCCACTGCTGTGGTTCCACATTATTATTTGGAGTAATAGACCTTTGCCCATTTCCCCATTTTATCAAATCCCAAAACTGGGTCATGTTCCTACCTTGACATGCTGACAGCAAATCCTGCCAGCGCCCCTCGTCCCAGTCTCTCTTTGCCTTTCTTAGGGTAGCTTTATAAGATGCTCTAGACAATTGGATAATGCAGTGGTTCCTAGATTTGATAGCTACCACCAAAGCCTTGTGTGGGAGCCTACACGATTCATTATACCATGAGTTGGGCTTAAGGTTCGAGATCTTCCTTATAGGCTTGGTATTAATGAAAAAGTTTTTCAGCCCAGTAAAAGCTCATTATGGATCCCCGCTAATTTATCATTAAGAACCTCTTGTGTACCACATTCAATAAGATCCTTTAGTGACCCTGAGACTAGTGCCCTAATCCCTAGCCTCTTCCTTTCATCTAGGGCCACCTTGGCCCATCGAACCCTTCTCAAATCGTTTGCCAGGATTACTTGGATAGGGCAGATATTAGCTTCCTCAGAAAACGTACTACAAAAGCTCCTGTCATTCAGAGTGAGGACCAAAGGGTTGTGGTCACTTTCGGGACGACTTTGTACCTCCATATCTAAAACCAGAGACCATATCTCCACATTCACTAGAATGTAGTCTATGCGGCTTTGAGATCGCCCATTGTCAAAGGTCGTCGCACCCCGGGCGTCGGACGCTGTCCTTCCATTGACCGCCCTGGGACCCCATTCCAGGCACAACCCTTTAACTTGGAGGGCTACCTCTGTCCATTTTTGAATAGGCTGGAGTTCCAACGGTGGCACACCCCAAAGCGCATCCACCTCGTCACTGAGCCTACCGTCTTCCTCGTCCAGGGGCTCAAAGCAGGTACTAAAATCTCCTGCAATTAATACATTTGTATTATGTGCTCCTTCTGCTAGAAAAGTCTCTAGGGCAGTAATAACCTGTGAGCACTTACCACCCGGTTGGCCCCTTGCATAAACATTAAACAAGAGTAGGTCTAGACCTTTTGTTGATGTAATTCTAATGACCAGAATGTCAGGACTATCAAGGTGGATTTCCTCTACGGTTATCCCCTCAATTTGCCTTACCCAACAGGATAACCCCCCCCACTGCTCTCCCTCTGTGGCCCCTTGTAGCTGGTTTAGTAAAATTTAAATAACCGTCATGAAACACTGGAGCAATTGACCAAGTTTCTTGGAATGCCCAAATGTCTACACCTTCAATATAAGAAGACCAGTCGGCTGATACAGCCTTTGACTCCAAACCCGCTATATTCCAAGAAGATATAGCCAGTCTTCTGGGGGGCGGAGACAAAACGCCCTGAGGTTGTTACATTTGCCAATATGGGTTCGTCGGGCACCAATGCCACGGAAATTAGGAGGGGGGTAGGAGCTTTACACACTACTGAAGTAAGGGGGTCAGGAGACGTGATAGCCCCTACCAATTCCTCAGTACCTCCACGTACTAAACCCCCCTGTGCGTCCGCCCCCTGTCAATCAATTTCTTCAAGGGTGGAAAAAGCCTCAAAGCGGTTGTTAAGCTGGATGGAGAAGTCGGGCCTTAAACAGTCGCCCTGTAGGGCTCAATCATCCCTCGATCTAGAAGAAGAGAATTGTTTGTAAAAGTAACCAAGGGGAAGAATACCAATGGCAGCCCTATCGAGTGGATCTCGACAAGCCATCTCGAGGATACGACGAACCAGACCTGGAGACCTGAAGCTCAAGACCACACAGTCTCCTGGCATGGGTTTTGTGGCATGTCCGACCCACTCAATACGTCTTACCATTTTGAACTCTTGATATAAGGCATCCCCTAAACCAGTCTCTTTATTTAAGTGATGGAGAGCCTTATTTTTGAGGGTTGACCAGTGCTCATACGAGCCCTGGGTAAGGGGTGGGACATTCGCTAAGATTACTGTGTAAAGAGTAGCTTCCGGTGGTAAGTGGAGGTGGGGGTGCCTATCTGTCCTGCCATCATTTCCATTATTTACCTGCCTCCGGGATCACTCTATCTCTTGTGGCATTCGATCAGGCAAAAACTTGTCAGCTCTTGCGCCCGGGGGGGGTGAGCTCCTGGTCCTCCCTGCTAAGTGCTCCTCTCCCGCCAGTATCTGGTCCCTGTGGATTTCCCCTACGCTAACGGGTTTAGTCCCTGTTAAGGCCGGCTTACTAGGCTGAGCCGGGGTCACTTGTGGCGGTCGTGCCAAAGCCACTTCAATCTTTGATAATCTAATATCAACTGAGTCTAGTCTTTTAAGAATAGGCTCAAGAAAGGCTACCAATTGCTCTTTTAGTAAAGTACAGATGTCATCTTTACTCGGTGGAGAATTATTAATGGTCGTGGGGGGGATAGCTGTGGTTTTATTGTTAGTATTACCAAAGACAAATACCCCATTCGTACCAATGGAAGCAGTAGGAGATTTTTGTGTCTTAGCACCTCGCCCCTTTCTTTTTTTATTCGGGGGTTCTTTATTAGTAGCACCCAACGCCTTCATCACTCTTGTCTTTACCATGGCTGGGCTGCTCACATTACTCTGAGTCTGAAGGGTAGGTTGTTCTGGACTAGTGGGAAGCAGACTGGGTGATCTGGACAGGGAGTGAGTAGTAGAGGCAAATGCATCTGGGGCTAGAAGGGTGATGGGTTGCTGAGCACATGGTAATGATCCCCTCCTTAATAGAGTGGGATCAAGGGAGAGTCTACGTTCAGTAGCCTCAATTTCGTGAATTAGCACTGATTCCGCTCTTACAAGAAAGGCATCAAGTGTGCCCACCACCCTGTCCCCCACTCTACTTTTGTCCATATTAGATGAAAGTAAATTAATAAATAATACAATCGAAATGTAATGACCCACAAACACGTCCCTTGCAGCCAAGAGCAGCAGTCCGAATTTAAGGAGTCTTACTGTTAATGAGTTTTGGATGACAGGGATGTGGCCCAGCCTGGCCTCCTCTGGCCTCTGACGGCCGCAGACGGCCCCACCCTTGTCCCGGGCTACGCCCGCGCGCGTCCCGCGCTGCGTGGGGTTTGCCTGGGATTTAAAGACCTCCTAGCGCCCGATTATGACATGCTAAGGCAGCGCCACAGGCTTCTGGGAAGTGTAGTCCTGGCTCCTCATGGATGGCAGTATGGGCTCCGGGACCGTTTCAGCTACAAGGAACAGCGGTCCCCCTCCAGCAACCTTGTCAGGTCAAACAAACCGGAAAGATTAGGCAGAGAGCAGCCACAGCGTCCCGCGCTGCGTGGGGTTTGCCTGGGATTTAAAGACCTCCTGGCGCCCGATTATGATACCTCCTGACGCCCGAAAATATATGATAAGATAAGGACTAATAGGAAATGTTCCTCACATAAATCAATTTCTGCGGCAAACAGGGTTTGTAAGAGATTTCCTTTGCTAAGCTAAATTTATGCTTGAATGTTTATCCTATACTTGAAAAATGTCAACTTTGTGAAGTTGATCAAGTTTACAATAAACCTTACATACAGTTGGCAAAAGCCAACTTTGTACATGCATAAGAAGAATGAGAAAGGCTGTGTGTGCATAGGTGGTAGAAACCGACTTTGCCTGGGTGCCTTTGTAGAGCCAGGTAATATTTTTCTCGTTCGTAGCATCTGTGAATGGAACCGATTCTAACACAAATTAATTTAAATTTGCTTTCTATACGCATAAAAAAGTGGCACAGCTAATGTTCTTTCCTCACCTGTCGAAGACCAATTGTCTTTGTGTCCCACATCTGCTTTATGTTCCAAAAGAAAGGCTGTTCGCATTTCTGACAGGAGTCACTTTCTAACCACTGAGGAGCCTAGGAAAAATAGTAAGTGTTCATCAGTCTAAAGCACAGATTAATAAATTACTGGGCAGAATCCAAAGCGGGCAATCCGCACATTTAAAATCAAGATTGCCAGGAGTAAAAATATCAAACCACATTACATAAACATTATTAAAGTTATATTACAGTCACAATCCCTCATTAATACACACTTGGGAAGCTTCAAATAGGTGTGTAATGCAAAAAGAACAAACAGAAATAGGAAATATAAAATGCTGGATTGAAAGAACTGCTAATCTCCGGCCCAAAAATCTTTTGATACACAAAGCAATGGAAAACGAGCTAATTAATGTCAAACGAAGAACTAAGTACATGGGAAATATTTGTTTTCAAAATGACTTTATTAACCCCTCCCCCCCCCCCCAAAAAAGAAAAACGGTAAAGGAATTTAAGAATGTGGGAGTAATGTCTCCTACTGTGTAACAAGATGTAAATGATGTCTTCTATCTCTAGCCTGAAGTAAAATGCAAAACAGAACCTTGCTCTATATTAAGGTATAGTGTTTGCCTATCTGAGGGACAGGCACTTTCCTCCCTAACGCGATGAGAGCTGTGCTAGTAAACGTTCCTTACCTTCCACAACAATGCAGTACTGTCGCGTCTCAGCAGAGAGGGCTGCACTGCTATATGAGGGTTGGTAGCAATCAAGGAGACATTAAGGTGAAAGCCTGACAGGCACCAACGCAGTGGGGTGTTTCTATGCCAACTCCAGATGTGGACTGCCAAACATCTCTCTAACCTCCAAGAGTATTTTGATACTGCCTTCAAATTCCACTGTCTGAGCTGTGCCCCTACAGTTGAGCCTGGTAGAGCATTTGGCTTAGAAGTCATGAGCTGAAGTGATGGGCATGCATGAATAGAGGGTGCAGTGGAATCGGTTTTCTGAGGTCGTGTCAAGAGTATGGTGTGGATAGTTGTGGTGCAACACTGATGGAGCAGTCATACGAACAGCCTGTTCCTCATAACAAGCTGATGCCCCAAACTAACTGGGCATATACACAGATGAAGTGCCCATCAAACATGTCGACCGGACCACACCCACTGATTTAGGCTATTTAGGTACAATGAGCCCATGTTGCAGCCCCAACTTAATTATATTTTTTAATCCTGCCAAGGGAACCATTACATTAAAGCTCAGTTTGGTATCCCTTAGACAGTTTTAATCTCCCTTCACTTCATTACACACAATCACTCCACCCCACATGTCTAAATGCCCTCATGTAGGTACTTCTCATCGGACGGCAAGAAATAAAAAAGATCTCTACCAAAGTGAGCCTTCGCGGGGCCCACAGGGCATTGCAATGCCGGCCCTATGAGGAGCACGCCTGATGATGAAGCATGACATCCTCATGGATGTGTGAGGGCACCAAGAAATAATCCTTAGGATTCCCCAATCTTTGTCCGCCTTGCTCTCCCCTTTTTCTTAAGTCTCTATTTTCTGGCAGGAACAGTACCTCCAATACTTCAAGTATTAGCGTTTTCGGAGCCTTGATACTGGACCTTCATTGGCCCCCATCCCCCTCTCCCTTGTCTGAAGGTAGGAGCCATGCAGAGTGGACTTACTGGTGGCCATCCACTGCTGACGGACTGCATTGGAGGGCAAAACTGACTCTTTTTCGGTCAAGGCCAACTTACTGCGGGTGGACTTACACAAAGTGGTCGAGAAAGTCAAGGAGGCTGAACATACAGTAGGCAAGCTGCATATGGAAGTCAAGAGCCTCAAGGACCAGATGACAAAAATAAGGGCAGTGAAAGACCCAAGAAGATAGGGTGGAGTATGCCTATAGGCACTTGCGCCACAACAACTTGAGATTCCTGGAGTTTCCTGAAGGGGCTAAGTGTACCTTCGCAGAAAACTTCCTGGAGACTTGGATTCTGAAAGTACTAGAACCACAGGACTTGGCAAAAGTGTTCACTGTGGGGAGGGTGCACAGGGTCATGACCGCAAGTCCACCGCTGTGTGCCCCTCTTCAGGCCATCATAGCGAGGATATTTCATTATAAAACCAAGATGCGATCCGTAGGTCAGCCACGGAGGCTGGTGGAGCCCAATTCGAAAATCATAACATCGCCATGTACCCAGACTACATTAAAAAGGACCAAACCCGGAGGAAATCTTTTCTGGATGTAAAACAAAAGCTCAGAGCTATGAATCTCCTGTACATGTGGCTATACTTGGCTCAACTATGGGCTGTCCCAATGGAAAAACTAACTTTTTTGAGTGACCTGAGGAGGTATGGTTCTTGCTGGAAATATGAGAGTTGGGGCTCCGCTCTTGTTTGGGGAGAAAACTATGCCTGCCCATCTGGAGATGTGGGTGGGGAGCTTCGGATGGACCCTCACCGTTCATCTGACTCACGGGAGCAGAGGGAGCAACGGACAGCCAGAGTGCTGATATGGGACAAGGGCATCTAGGAAGCAGAGAGAGGTTCTGTCTCGAGGGACGTTACTGTGGGGAGTTTTGAGACTGGTTGGAGGACACAGGGTTGGAGCCCACTGTGCCCTTCAAGTGAACTATGACCAACAGCTCAGGCAGTATCTATAATGAGGGGTAGTAGGAGGGGATTGTGATCACCACTTCTGGGGACTGCCAACTGGTTGTTTTCGGGGAGTTGAGTAGACGATTAATGTGTTCAGCAACCGCTGGATGTGAGAAGTCACACTGACCATGGCCGTGGCGAGGATGGACAGAACATCTTAAATGTGCTACAATGTGTTTTATTTAAAGGGCATATATCATGGGGACTCCATAAGGCAGCTGTGTGGTTCTCCCCTACAACGTCCTGACCCTCTAGTTTAGAGCTCAGTAGGGGTGGGAACCCCTCCACATATTATATGTGAAAAATGTGTAGTTTGCATGGTCTTCCTTAAGGGTAATAGTTTTCAATACCTGTACTTGTAGGTGGTTAGACAGACACATCCTTATTTTGTTGACCAGGGTGGGAGGTTAGTGTGTGGGGGGGCAGTGGTACTGTTGATTGTTTGCTCATTTGTGGATAGGATGGCCGGATAGTGCCATTGGGGAGACACCACGGGTCCAGGGGGGGGGGGGGGGCGGGAAGCTCCAGGGGCATCTCCACCCACAATCACATGTACTTCCCAAATGTTTATTTACTAAGTGTAAATTGAGTACATGGAATGTACGTGGGTTGGGGGTTACCTGAAACGCTATAGGAGCATGTCGCATCTTAGGTGTCACAGAGTACACATGGCCTGTCTGCAATAGACTCGTCTGACGGACGGGGACAAGTGGAACAGGGTCAAGACTGATTTGCATATGGCTGGGTCTGAACTGTGGTGGAGAACTGAGCTAAAGAAAGATGTTGGATTCAACCCTGATCTAATAGTGTCTGAAACGTTTCAGGGCTCCGTCCATCACCCCCTTGTGTTTGACAAGTATACTCTGCCACATACTCAGCATATGCCAGAGAGGGATCTATGTGGGTTGCCCCCGGAATGCAATTATAGCTCACATACTCTGAAGCAGACTTGGAAGGAAGGTATGTCCTGATTCAGGGGTGTCTTAAATGAAAGGAATATATGTGTCTTTAGTCTGTATGCCCCTAACACGGATGATATGCAATTTTTTCTCAAGATACAAGGCATGCTGTCAGGATGTATAAACATCCTGATGGGCTGGGCAGGTGACTTTAACTGTGTTTAAGAAAGATAGACATCCACCGAGAGAAAACACAAAACCCTACGTGTCCACTATGCTCCAACAGGTGATGCTAATTATGAGGAGCATGGATGTATGGAAGGAACTACATTCAATGAGTAAAGGATACTCCTGTCATTCACTGACACACAAAACATTCTGTAGACTGGACTATGTTTTGGGCACTAACAACTTTCTCTCATTGGTCCTGGGGCAAGTTACCTTTCCCGGTTCTTACTGGATCATTCCCCACAACGTGTGGAGTTTGAGGGAGTGAGTAAACAGAGAGGCCCCTCTCTTGGAAATTATCTCCAGGAGTGTTGCTGAACCCTGAATGTCGAGATGCCCTAAATGAACAGCTGACCACTTATTTGAGGGCCAGTTGGGGATCTATTCTCACCAGAGGAAATGTGTGCTAGGCCCTGAAAGCAGTGTCAAATGATGTGTGCCTGGGAAATGTGTATGCAGTTACATGACAACCTCAGAAAGAATTGGTGGTACAAGAAGTAAAACTTGCAGAAAAGGGCACCCAAGCAATAGAAGCTTGAGCCTGAGATAGTGGTCACCTGCAGGGCCTTAAGAGAATTAGTAGACAGGGTTGATAAATTAACGTTGAGAGACTACCGTCAACAACTTCACAGGGAAGAGGTTAAACCAAGCAAATTATTACCATGGATTATCTAATGGCGAAAGGAGGTACCTCCAAGGCCTGCTTTTACTTCATCCTGATGGTAAGCAAGCCGCAACAAACCAGGCATTTCAGGAGCACTTGGGAGACATATAGTCAGAGTGTAGATCGGGCCTCACCTGAAACCATATCATCCTAATTAGCAGGAATAGAGCTTCAATGGATCACTGAGGTGTTAAGTGAGGATTTAGAAGAGAACATTACATTGAAGGAGGCGAGGGAAACTTTGGAATGCTATCTGCATATAAGGCACTGAGAAACAAAAATTTTCTGAGTTTTAACAGTCCTTTCCACCACTTCTCGTTGAAAAGCTTTTGGAGGTGTTTAAGGGAGACCGAGATCTGATTGTTCTGCTACCCACAACGCAGGAAGGTCTTGTATGTCTGATGCTAAAGCCGAGTGGCAAGGCCCTTGGCTATATGTAGACTGCATACATAAACCTGGCATGGGTACATTGATAGAGGGTCAGTCAGTCCTTTCAAGATGCCATTTCAAGGTATCTGGTAGCTGGAATGACCTTAAGCTTTGGGTCGCCTAAAGACTGTCCCTGTCCCCCCATCTTTTCAACTTGTATGTTTTTCCGCTGGTACAGTCCTTGAGGAAAATGAACGTGTGCACCTTTAACTATGCAGATGATATGCAACTTCTTTTCACAATCAATAATACCCCAGAATCAATCCTGAATATCCAAAAATATATGGTTTATCTGCAACTGGATGAACAACAATCATTTGAAATTAAACCCTGACATGACACAGCTTGTTCTGGTTGGAAGCTCCCAAAATCCATGGAATTCCAACTATAGGCCTGGTAAACTGGGCATGCCTCCTCAGCCCACAACCTCAGCGATGAGGCTAAGAGTTCTTATCAATAATAATATTTTTATGAAGCCCCTGGGTGGGTCCGTATTATCCTCCTATTTCTTCCAGCTTCGGAAGTTTAGAAAAACTGGAAGATTTTTCACCTTTGAAGTTCTTGTCCAGGTTGTTCTCGCATTAGTCATCTCATATTAACAATGCAAAATCTCTCTATTTTGGTCTCCCTGAATACCTGATAAAGAGACTACAGCTGATACAAAATCAGACGACCAGAGTGATTTACCAACAGCCAAGAAGGTGCCATATTTCTCCTGTGATGAGCAAACTCATTTGGTTACCAGTGAAACAGCGCTCTGCCTTTAAGATCGGATGTATTATCTTTAAATCCTTGCATGGCACCTGGCCAGAGTTCATCTCTTCACGTATCTGTAGGTACACTTCTGCTCGCAATCTGAGGTCCTTGTACCTCAACCTTTTGGTCATTTCTCCCTTCAAAAAGAAAAGGCAAGGAGGCGCTGGATTTTCTGATCTTGGCCCTTGAGTCATTCTGGAGCTCACTCCCATCTAATATTAAGAGTATCATATTGTATCCTAGATTTAGACAACTTTTGAAAACTTGGTTATCCTCCCAGGCATATGAGTTAGTTTATAAGCTGCAAGTTACTTCCTTTACCAAGCACCAAGAAACCAGTCGGTGTATGTGCGCTTTATAAATAATTTTAACATAACATGACATAACATAACATAAGGCTGTGCAGGGAAAAGCCTTCTTGTCCTGGATACGATATGTCCTCAGAAAGCAGGTAAACACAGTCATACAACATCCTTGTTTAAAATGTAGGGGTCCCAAGTATGGGTGAATGCACAAATTTACAGAATGGGTCAGAAGACACATTTACAAGGGGGACAAGGTGAAATTGCTGTACCCCTATCTATGAAATATGTTTAGCGGCCATCACTCTCCCAATTGCGTCATAGGTTGATAGTAGTCACCCTCTGCTATGGTTAGGGGCAATTTTGGTGGTGCATCCATACTTCTGTCCTGTACGTTTACCACTCTGCTAATAGAGCAACAAAGCCATGATGGAGTATCGCCTAGTAATTTTGACATTAACGACTACTGGGAAGAAAAATCACACTGTTGCCCATAAGAAACAAATTGTAGGTAGGATGTTCCAGTCAAGCATGCATGAGAGGAATTTATCCCAAGACAGCATCTTTTAAATGACTTTTTTGGGTCCAGGAAGCAACTACTAATCTCAATACCCATTGATGCCAAATACAACAAATATCCTAGCCAGAAATGGCTGTTCAGTTGTATTTTAGAATGTACAAAAAAGAATGTAGTTTGTTTACAATTAGGCTTCATTCAGGATACCCGTGTGAGAGATGGTAGCAAAATACAACACCGGCGATTAGCTTTTTATAAAGTTAATGCTGTTGTATACACAAATTTCCCAATTTTGCTGTTTGCGAAAGAAAGCATACCAAAGCAGTAATGTGTACAGAAACAGGGTACAAACCCTCAATTAGCGGTTTCAGAAATTATAGTAAAGGTGGGGTTTCCAAGTTTTAATGCAGTAGCAAAATTTTCTTTTCACAAATGAACTCTGACAAACTCTGGAGTAGGAGATATTTGCCAACTGGTGTTTAAGCATAATGCTTAAGACAATGCACAATAAGTTTCCCGGTTTATGACAGTAACACATTTGGCGTTAGAATGGATCAAAGATTTATTTTACTGCGAAGGAAGTAGTGGTTATAAAATAAAAATGTGTCTTATTTAACATTGAAGTTCTGGAAGGCTTCTTGGTACTAGATGTAAGATGATGGCTGAGTACAATACACCTAATGGCCAAAATCCAAAATATTACAATTACATATAGAATATATTCCAGCCAAAAATGTTAGTACTTATTGCAGGATTTTTACACTAACCAATTATTATCTTGCTGGCTCCACTCTAATAACCTATGTTCTAACACATGTACCAGAAAACCTAAGGACAAGGAATTGGTCATATTTCCAGCACTTTATTTCAGCAGTTTTCTTGTGTATCCTTCAGCATATAGAACTGGATTCCAAATTCCTCTTTTAGGTACAAAGGGCAAGATATTGCAGAAATAATTGATTGGGGCAGCATCTACAAAAATGATCCACAGTGCTAAACGTGCAAATAACATTAATTAACAGGAGAATAAGGGACCTAGATCCTCACAAAGCAAGTAGTTGAGGGCTATGAACATATTCACATAACTTTAGTCTATAAATACACACTGCACTGTTCTACCTATGAGAAGGAAAACCTGAAATCATGTTCATTTCAGTTTGGCTTTACCCAATGCACTGCACACACAGTTGGTGCGTCCCAAATCCAGTTAATAGCTCCTGCCAAACTGTCTCCTTTGGTTGTGCTGGGCTTCTCCTGCAGTGCTGCCTGGGTTCTGTATGCTCGCAGAGGGGAAGACACACAGCCTCTGTCACCTTTCTGCATGAATCCTGTGATAGTGCATCCATGGAGTGCTAAATAAAACATGTAATCAGACTCCATTGCCTGCTTTACTTTCTTCTGAACCCTGAGATCTGACATTTTTTATAATGCATTAACATACTTTTTTAGATTATGCTTCAAGTATGCATTTCTTTATCTCGGGGAACGTGCAGCTTTTTTGTCGAAAACCACCTTCTAAGGTGGCTTCCCTGTTTAAGAAAATAGACTTACAATCCTTGCTGGCTCCTGAGAACAATATACCTCCTAAAGTACAATCAGTCCATTGGGTAGAATAATACATCTAAAACTGATTCGAATAATTAAGAAGAAATGCTCCTGCAGGCTCTTGTCCCCTTAAAAATAACATGAGCTAAATCTTATAACTACCTGGGAACTTGGCTTTCGGCAAATGGTGGGCCTCAAACCCTCTCGATATGTAACAAGGAAGGGTGGTGCTCCAATCAGTAAGGCTGAGCCAGAGAAGCAAAATACCACAAGATTGCCAATACTGATGATTCTTTTTAAACAATGAATGCCCAAAAGTGCACAGAACCGAATCAAAGGCACCCGGGTTGATTCTGTATCAAAAATCCAACTTTAATTTAATTTTCATCAGAGCAAACACATTCTTTTTTATTTAAATGTGATTCTAATTCTTAATGATACACGCAAAAGAAACATTTCTTTGACAAAAACAATTAAAAATACATTCAAAGACCATTTGGACAAGAACTGAGACCACAACCAACACAACACATACAATGACTAAACGTTCATACACAAAAGACATTAATTCAAAGAATGAAAAATTGAAACATCAAACAGTGTAAATGTTTAAAAACAAGTCATGTTTCTGCAAAAAATCAATCAACAGCATTATCTCTCCTTAAATTTAAGCAGAAAGCATGACATGAATATATGACAACACTTGTTTGGAAAGAGAAAGGGACTGGAAAACGCGTTTCAAACCTCACATCAATGAGTTGGAGGTTCTCCTCAGGACCAAACACTAGAACAGAAAAACAAAGATGTAATTTGATCTAAGCCCTACCAATGTGTGAACATTGCATGCATGCCAGGTGCCATACAAAAATGACTAACCTATTGCTAAAGATCAGAAGGTCTGATGTTCACTTGGGTAATACGGCAGTGAAAAGTATACTGAAGAAACAAACTACTTTCAAAAAAATCGCATCTGTGGAAAATATCAAGTCCACTCCAATCTTAAAGCTCCTGGCAACTTCGTACGATAATAAATGCAATGTTAGCCTGCAGTCACAGCCATAACTTAATTGTTCAATCGGGAAAGCCTGCCTTACCCAAATCTTGGCTGCGAGGATGCTGACATTTTAACCCAAACTGGCCGTTCCTCTCCAATACTGTTAAGTGGAGCCTGTGCAGCTATAAACTTGAAACCTTCTGAGATTTACTTTGTTGCGGCCCATCGCTGCTCCACTTTAGGTGGACACTGCTAAAACCACTTTTTTTAACCCATGGCTTAAGGACCTGCAGCGAACCACAAACTGGGTTATCAGCACCATGGTCCCTTCTGAACTGGCAAGAATAGGCAAATACTTTAAGGTGGAGCTGGACCACCTAAAAAAGCCGACAAAGTTCAGCGACGACCGCCGATTAGCAATACGCACCTTGAACTTTGGCTAATCTGTAACTGACTTCAAACACAGCTGTACTGCTTACTACTCAATGACTGCTCATTTTAAACTATGTACTAGATCTTCTAATACTATATGCTTGTCTAGGTCAGATGGTTCTACAAAGATCTATCCATTTCAATGCACAGTGCACTTAGGTTCATTTGCAATCGATTTTAAACGTTCCTACTGCCCTAAAGTCAACTACTTTAGATTTTAAATTACGTGTCCTATTTTACACTCACTCATGTTAGATGGTACTATAATCAACTAACCATTCTTTTCCTGACCCCTGATTTTGATTTTCTTTTAAATGAACTACATTGTTAAGGTTTTAATTAAACAGACATAAAACATTTCATTCATACGCCTGCGGGCTGACCATAAATGGGAATGGCACTTTCTAAAAGCAACTGCTAAATGGGGCTCACCCATAGCATCCAAGGTCTCGCAGGGGCTGAACTAAAGTACCTCTCTGAATATTTCGGTTCCTGAAGTTAAAGGCAAAATATTTGGTTGCGCTAGACCTAAAAAGGAACTTCTAGAGACAGACCATAAATTCTGCCAGTTCTTCCAGAGGAAACATCAATCCTTTTGGGGAAAATGAGGCCTATGAACTAGATCATTTTTTATTCAAGATGTAAGATACGGCTTACATATTGGTTAGAAATAAGCCTGATGGCCTAAATCTTAAATAAAATCTAACAGACTAACTGATCCACATCTCTCCTTAAACTTCCAAGAAGTCACACACAAACTGAACTTTGTGGTTTAAACAATGATATGACCGAGGATGACTGCTGTAGAAGTAAATGCATTTGTTTAACAGTTTTTTAAAGCCTAGGTGTTCCAACAGTTGGAATAGGGTTGAATTGCTTCAAGGTACAAAAAATGTACCTTGAAATACCCCATTAAAAATCCCTCAATTGGCTCAAAGCAGCTAGTGAAGAGATCAATGGAGGCATGGAGTCCTTTAACATTTTATGGTTACCTATAGGAGTATCACCTTATATGACCCAGATGTTTAGAAATTGTTAATATATTTTTAATGCAGATTTACCTAATTCTGCAGTTCTGCATGATGGATGATAAAATGACTCAGTGAGCTAATGTGTTTACTGCAGATCCGTGATTAACCTGAAAGTCAACAATTCATATTCAATTAGGCCCATTTAGCCTTTCATTATTAAGATCCAGATACAATGAGCACAAATGAGCTGCATATTCATAACAGCCAGTTTATATAATGTGCTATTTTATAATACTATTTGATTATCATTACGAATTCAACTGAACAGAAACCAATTTCATTAATGGAAGATTAGTTCCGCTACCAATAACTGTCTTACCTCTTCCCTTTCGACATCCATGTTCCAGACTGCAATGCTACCGTCGACTGAACAGGACACCAGCTGTCGATTTAGTTGTATGTAGCAGAGGGCCTGCACCTTGTCACTGTGGAGAACATCCTTGGTTATTTAGCAGAAGGGAAATACATCAACCCTTTTTAGCGTCCACTCATTAAGTACAAAGATGGTGTCCTTGGTCTCAAACTCAACTTTGAAAGTAGAAATAGAAAGCCAGCATACATTCAATGCTCATCTCATTGGCTCTCAATTTACTTAACTCCTTGCATGCTGATGACGAGCTCAACTCGTCATGCAGCACGGTGGCCGTGTGCTGGTGACGAGCTGAGCTCCTCATGACCTCCGCTGAACGCCCACGCGGGGATAATTACCCCGCTGTGCTGGACGTTCCATTGAGCGGGCGTGGCCATGACGAGCTCAGCTCGTCATCAGCACACGGCCACCGTGCTGCATGACGAGCCGAGCTCGTCATCAGTACCTTGCGCGGCCCCCCTCCCCCGCGCCGCGGGGGAATCAGCCCCGCGGCAATGGGGTTAACCCACCACAAATGCTGGCAGTGAAACGTTGCGCTTCTATTTAGCTTGAGTGCTTTCATAAACAAGCAATGGCAAAGACAATCAGTTTCGCCTATGTGAGAGCTATTGTCTTTGTCAATGTCTTTCTAGCCATGTTGTACAGTAGAGTAAAGAGAAGTGACATGGCGTAGAGTGATGTCCAGTGGCACAGAGTAGAGTGGCACAGAGTAGAGTGGCACAGAGTAGAGTGGCTCAGAGTGACGTACAGTTGAGTGGAGTGCCATTATGTGGAGTGGGATAGAGTAGAGTGGCATAGAGCTGAGAAGAGTGGCATAGAGTAAAGTCAAATGGAATGGCGTGGAGTGGGGTAGACTAGAGAGGAGTGGCGTGGGAATGACATACGTGGCGTGAAGCTGAGTGGAGTGGCATGGCGTAGAGTGGCATTGTGTGGAGTGGGTTGACAGATTGCCACTATGTGGAGTGAAGTGGCGTGGAGTGAAGTGGCGTAGAGTGGAGTGGCACAGAGTGGACTGGCATGGAGTGAAGTGGCGTAGATTACAGCGGTGCAGACCAGAGTGCAGTGGTGTAGAGTGAAGTAGTATAGCGTGTAGAGGCATAGAATAAAGTGGTGTAGAGTGGTGCACTGTACAGTGTGGTGGCATACAGTGTAGTGGTGTAGAGTGCAGTGCCATTGAGTAAAGTGGGGCAGAGTAGAGTAGTACGGAATAGAGTGCAGTGGATAGAGTACTATGGCATAAAGTAGAGTGGTGTAGACTGGAGTAGTGCAGACTTCTGTGGCATAAAGTGGAGTGGCGCAGAGTAAAGAAGAGAGGTGTAAAGTGCAGTAGTACACTGGCATAGTGTAGAGTGGTGCAGAGTGGAGTGCAGTTGCATAGAGTGTGGTGGCATAGAGCAGTGTGAACTACAGTGGCATAGAGTACAGTGGTGTAAAGTCCAGTGTCACAAAGCAGAGTGGCATACAGTGCAGTTGCGTGGACTGTTGCACAGTGTAGCAGCGTACAGTGCAGTGGAGTAGAGTAGAGTGGTGCAGAGTACAGTAGAGTGGCACAGAGAGAAGTGGCATAGAGTAAAGTTGCATAGAGTGCAGTGGTGTAGAGTAGAGTAGGATGGACTAGAGAGTAGTGGAGTAGAGGAAAGTGGAGCAGAGAAGAGTGGAGGGGTGTGGAGTGCAGCGACGTAGATTACACTGGCATAGTGTAGAGTGGTACAGATTATAGTGGCGTAGAGTGCAGCTGCATAGAGTAGAGTGCAGTGGTGTGGAGTACAGTGGTGTGAAGTACAGTGGCGTAGAGCAGCATATAGTACAGTGCCATATAGCACAGAAGGGTAGAGTGGAGGCATGCAAAGTACAGAGGTGTAGAGTGTAGTGGCATAGAGTAAAGTGGTGTAATGTGCAGCTGCTTAGAGTGGTGTAGACTACAGTGGTGCAGTGGTGTAAAGTGGAGTAATGCAGAGAAGAGTGGCGTGGAGTAGAGTGGCGTAGAGTGCAGTGATCGAGATTACAGTTGAGTGGCAAAGAATGCAGTGGCATAAAGTAGAGTGATGCAGAGTAGAGTAGAGTGGCATAGAGTGCAGTGGTGCAGGAGAGAGTGGTGTAGAGTTTAGTAGCACAGAGTAGAGTGGAGCAGGGTAGAGCTCAGTGGCATAGAGTGCAGGGGGCATAGAGTGCAGTGGCGTAGATTGGTGCAGAGTAGAGAAGACTGGCAGATAATGCAATGGCACAGTGTAGAGTGGCATAGAGTGAGTGCAGTGGTGCAGAGCCGAACGCAGAGGTGCAGAGTGCAGTGGTGCAGAATGTAGTTGTGCTGAGTGGTATGGTGCAGAGTTATGTTATGGAAACTTAATATAGCACAGCGAATCACCTCCGCAAGGGGTATCTCGGCGCTGTAGCGCAGTCCCAGAGGAGAAAGGAAAATAAGAAATATGGTCAAAAGAGCCAGGTTCCAAGTACCTTTTTGAAGCAGACAAAATCAGAGAAGATACGAATATGAGGCAGAAGCCTGTTCCAATGAAAAGGACCGATCTCCTGGGAAAGGAGAAAAAGAACCGAGAGATAACTAACCCCTCCCTAGAAGCCCTCTCGGCCTTTCATCACCTAAAGAACTGTATGACTTCGGCCCCCGTATTGATGTCCCCAGATTTCGAGAAACCCTTTTCACTCGCCACTGACACCTCGGGGTGGGCATCGGGG
Organism: Lissotriton helveticus; assembly: GCF_964261635.1. NCBI lineage: Eukaryota > Metazoa > Chordata > Amphibia > Caudata > Salamandridae > Lissotriton > Lissotriton helveticus. Next base: position 444,901,410 of record NC_136072.1, on the reverse strand, counting down.
CTGTTTTATCCCAAACTGGGGCCGACGGACAGGAACACCCAGTGCTATACATTAGCAGAAAGCTGTTTCCCCGGGAATGTAGATATTCCACCATTGAGAGGGAGGGCTTAGCAATAAAGTGGGCCATAGAAAAATTGAGTTATTACTTGGAAGGGAAACCATTCATCCTCCATACTGATCACGCCCCCTTGAAATGGATGCATCAGAACAGCAGTAAGAACGCTAGGGTGTTATGGTGGATCCTTTCCTTGCAACCGTACTCCTTTACGGTCCAGCATCGCAAAGGCAAAGAGAATCGGAACGCGGAATTCTTGTCCCGAATGCCTCCTCTCCCCGAACGGGAGATGCCAGGGGGGAGGTATGTGACGGGGCATGCAGTAAGGACAACGAACATTGTGCTTGGTGGGAGTATACTCCCCTGTTACCTGCTGCTTTTACCTCTCAACAGCGGCTGGACCCCGGTTGGACCGAGGAGCAGGTTTCCCATTGGACCCGCCTGACCGAGGAAGACGGTCCCTTTAACAGAAAATCATGGAGTGACGGCGCCCCGCCCATCAACGACCCGGAAGGAAGGTCAAAAGGGAGCCCAGCCCAGGAGAGGACGGACTACGATCCCGAGGAGGAAGGAGAACCGAAATCGGAGACCGCCAGCGGAGATCAAGAGGGAGGACGAAGACGAGAGGACGGGAATCCCGGACCAGAGACGAAGCCAGGAGGCCAACGATATCACGACTCGACCCGCCACGCACCCAAGGGAGGGGCGTGGCTACAACAGGTACGGGGCCGTGTAGCGGGTTGGGTGGCTCAAAGGGTCCAACCTACGGACTGAGTGTGTGCGATCCACTGTAGTATACTCCCTTCCTTGCACTCCCTCCCGCACGAGCACGACCTTGCACAGCGCGTACAGAGTTATCACCCGCACTGGTTTCCCTCACTCCCGGCCCTCCGTCAGTAGGGTAAAGACGGCTGTCTGACGAGTTCTCTCTTTTCTCTTGTTGCATATCACGGAGAGAGAGGCAAGGAGAGACGAAGACAGCCCGGCGTTTCCCGAGCAGCACCCTGGAGACCTCGAGGAAACCCCCATTTGACTCTGCAGCATTTGCCCGTGAAAGACTAATGAGTCGGCAAAGACGCAGTTACATAAAAATAAAACCATCTTTGCGATCCCTGATAAAACAGTCGGTATCTTCTTTGTCGTCTCCCCCTGGGAGCCTGTAGAAGCCCCCGACCAGAGCATAGCCGACCCGCCCCTGGGACAGACCTACTTGAGGGAGAAGGAGTTTTTACTTTAAAAACTGACCACAAACCATTGTCCTTGCTGAACAGTAATGGTACTGGAAGGGCATCTGCACACCATGCCAGGATACGATCTAAAATGTATGAATACCATTTTCATGCAGATCATATAAGAGGTGAGGTAAATGTGTTTGCAAATTTTTTGTTAAGGTTAACTAGTGTAAGTAATAGGTGTGTCATGGAACAGTCTAAGGAGTGTGTAATGGCTACGGTCGGAGACATTCTTATTTTATTTGGAGGCAAGTTATCCAGGGAGGCTTGGGTGATTGGTAATCATGAGGATGAAGAACTGTTAAAAATCAAGGATTTTATTCATAGGGGTTGGCCATGTGAAAACGTACTTAGTCCCACGTTACATATTGTGTGGAAAGTTAAAGACGCCATTTCCATGAAAAGTGATTTAGTTCTCAAAGAAGACTGTCATTCCTCCCAAAGGTGTGCGCCCCGTCCTTATCAGGTTGGCTCATATGTGCCATTTGGGTGAAACCCACACCAAGGAGAAGGATTAAAGATGTTTTTGGGTGGCCTTACATGGATTCAGAGATTTCCAACTTTGTTAAAAGTGGTGCCACTTGTTTTAATTCTGATAAAACTTTGACCGCTGACAAAACTACTCAACATTTTTCAGTTTCCCAATAGGCTCTGGAGTAGGCTTGCTTTGGATATTTTGGGCCCTTATGCAACATTTTCAACAAGAAAGATTTATGCTTTTGTGCTCATAGATTATTTTTCTAGATGGGCAGATCTTAAGTGGGTATTGCATATTACTATCGAGGACACCATCCAGTTTCTTAAAGCTTCATTTTACCAAAAGGGTTTGCCATGCAGCATTGTCTCTGATAATGGCAAATAATTTGTGTCTCAAAAATGTTGAATTTCTAAAGGATAAGAGTATTACATATCTTAAAACTGCTTTGCATTCTCCAAACATGAAAGGCCTTGTTGAGAGATTCAATAGGGTGGTGGTTGAGACTGTTCAAGCTGCTCTGGCAAATAGAATTGATGTCAAGAAGCTAGTCTGTGAGAAACGTTGGATTATCATTCATCGCCCAATCTCACCACTGATTTTTCTCCATTTTCCATGCTTAAGAAGCGCTCCCCTAGAACATCTTTGGTTCCTATATGCATAAAAAGAGAATTACCTATTTTGGATCTGTCTCAATTGTACGAGTCTGATACGGTAAACGTGCAGAAGAAAAGAAAGCAATTTTTAACTTGTGGTGAAGTAAAAAGGATTTCAAGAAACATGGGTATTCAGACTGGTGGTGATTGTGTAAAAATAAAACTTCCCCTCCATGTCAAGAAGGGTAATTCTAAATTTTCAAAAGTATTCAAAGATGTCAGAATGGGCAAATCTTCTGCAAAGCTTAATAATGGTTCATGGTGGAGTTTAAACAGGTTAGCAAGGTTTGTGCTAAATTGTGCTTTTGTGATAATAATGTTCAAAATAAAGATCATGTTTGGTCTAATGGTGTGACGTTATGTTGAATGATACTACAGTGGTGGACTCAGGTTCACAATTTGTTTGATTTCCAGATTTTAACAATATTCATCCACAGGGAAACAAGGCAGAAGAATCGTGTGAGTTACCTATTTTGTCATATGGTCAAGGAAGGGTGTCGGGAGATGATTCTAGGGCTACATCTCCAGGTAAAGTGATTTAGAAATGTGTTCCACGCCTACTGTGAGTGATGATTCTTGTCCAATGGTGGAAGTGGTAATTGACTCAAAATTTCAGTGCATTAATAAACATGGTGAAATGTACATAGGGCCAGGTAATTCTGTTTCCATTTCAAGACAGGAACAGGTGCGTGAATCATTAGCTAGTCAGGAACAGTATATAGATTTGTTAATGAGACCTAAAAGGATTGTTATTCACCCTAAGAAGTTCAATGATTTTGTTTTAAGTTAGATCTTTATGTTTTACTAGCAGCCCGTCCCGACGTTGTCCGGGTATGAAATAGAATGTGTGTAATGTGTGTATTTGGCAAGGGCAATTTATTTTAAAATCTCGCGGTAGACAACATTTTTTGTTTCATTAGAATAGGGACGGAGAAGGCCCAGCTGCAGCCCTGGTTGATGTTAGCAGGCGCGTGTAATGTCGTTGAATGAGAGAGTTATCAGCTGCGGGTAAATCCATTTAATGAGAGAGTTGAGTGACAGCGAGTAGGAGAGGCTGCAGTAATTGTCCCCGCAGATACGCTCATTTGCGTGTTCCCCCGCTTGAGGCCCAGATGCAGGCCTGTTTGATGTTAGCAAGCGCATGTTCCCCCGCTTGAGGCCCAGCTGCAGCCCTGGTTGATGTTATCATGCGCGTGTAATTAGTGTACTGATCCGCCGCCTACGCCCGGCTAGAGCCCTGGTTGATGGTAGCAGGCGCGTGTAATTTCGTTGAATTAGAGTGTTCAGTAACAGCGCGCAGGAGACTCTGCAGTAACGTTACTTACCAGGCCTCCAGGTGCACACGTTTGTCAAGCCCCCAGCACACGGCCACAGCAGACGATCTTCTGATTAATATACGACCCACATGGCATGAAGGGCAGAATGTAGCACACGCCCCCAGTGTTTCTCACGCCCCCAGCGTGCCCCTTGATGCGGTGCAATTGCGTTCACATGGCATGAAAGCCGGACACACGCCCCCAGCGTTTCTCATGCCCCCAGCATGCCCCTTGATGCTGCGCAGCAACGTAATTGGCGCTTGTATGTACGACTCACATGGCATGAAGGGCGGACACATGCCCCCAGCGTTTGTCACGCCCCCAGCCCACAATGTGATGGCCGTACCACACGCCCCCAGCGTTAGTCACGCCCCCAGCTCACACCCACAGCACAACGCAGACACGCCCACAAGGGACCACTTTGCTGGCGCGGTTCTTTTACCTTTTAAATGTATATGGTGGCCGTCTGCATAGCCTATGTCCTTCTGCTGCAACTGCCCTTTCCAACGCTGTATTGGGTGTTGTGATTGGTGCTGTGGTTACTGAGATTACCTGCCTCAAAGGTTTGGGTTCTCTCTTTATAATATTAGAATGGATTATGAGGAGATGGTCACTTTCCGGTGCCTTGTATCTTTTGTTGCCTTCTATTATTTTTACCTTTTGATTCTCATGATTCCTTGCTTCTTTTCCAGTTTCTTTATAATGCTTTATAATACCATATAGCTTAATGTGCTACTTGTGTATTTTTAAGGTGCCTTTTGCTTATGTAATTCCTTGCTATTGTTCAGCAGTGTGAAGGAGGAAGATGTGTAGTAATGTGCATACTTCTGTTTTTGCTTTATTGACATGAGCTGGGCACAAGGTGTTCCTCGAGCCAGCCAGTGTCAATATGATGCTGTTAAGAACGTTTGTTTGTGCCTGGCAGTTGGTCACCGGTCATTGCTCATTAGATGCTGCTCCACTGCTGGGGACTGCTGACTAAATAAACTTACCTTACAAGTGGTCCTGCCTGTCCTAATTACTTCCTACTTCTTAGTTTATATTTAACAAGCAGTCAGGCAGGTATAATATCTTTTCTTTGAACCATGGACTTATTGCACATGGTCTGCTATTAACAAAAAACTTGATCTGGCTCACAAATCATGAAACATATAGAGAGAAAACTGAAAATGTGCACTTACTGATGGCCTTGCAGAAGCAATGATCGTCCCTTCCTCCCTCCAATGTCCCACATGATGATGCTGTGGTCAGATGCTCCTGAGAAAAGTAGTCTCTGAACAGGATCCCACCATAAACAAGCAACGCTACCTGTGAAAAGGTTTAGAACAAAAAGAAATATATATATTTAAAGCAATATTCTACATATTTCAACCTAACTTAAAAAAATGCTTCTCTTCTGTCTAATGTGTGTTCCTGTTTAACTGACAAGCGGTTGGGAGTTTGTGGTGTTTTAAAAAAAACAGTGCTTACTACAGATATAACCTATGCTGGTACAAAGTGCTGACATGTTGTATCTGCCTCATTGGAGAAGGCTAGGACTGGTTTTAGTTGAAGCAAGACAGTTCAGAGACTGTCTCATGAATGGGATAATGACATCTTGCCCATCATCAAGTAGATCACACAAAGACATCTGCAACCACAGATTCACAACAATCCAAATAGAAAAAGGCAAGATGGTTGCATAGGATAGGGAGTCATGCATACACTGCTGTGGTCCCCAGAGTAAAGTGATTTCCAACACATCAGTGGACTCGACTCGGCTGTCCTTCACCCTGGCTCCAGATCAGAAACGAAACACTCAACTTTCATTAAACGTGTGGGTCCCAGACATTGACAACTAGCCAGAATCCCATATAACTAAAAGTCAGGGACTGGAGAAACTGTTCAAGCATGTCGAGCACCTCATATTCCAGCCCTGGCAAAACCTTTTGCATATTATTAGTGTGCCCAGGTGGTCTGAGTGACTGAACCTAAGAGAGATCTGCACTGTGGCCCTGGCCTGAACTGTTTCCGCAGCGGTCTGCATCGCTGTGACTCTGAAGCAGCACTGAGGCAATGGACTGTGCCACTGGGCCACTGGAAATGGCCTGTATCATAGCAATGGTCTGAAGTGTGCCCAAGCTGATTGCGCCCCTAACATTATTAATATCAGTGCCCAAAGCAGATCATGCTGCTGCAAGTCCGAAGAGTGTCCGAGGCGAACTCTACCACCCAGAGGATTGACCGGACCAAGCTACTGTCCCATAGCTCTGAATGATGTTGAACCTGCACCTCTGCCCTTGGAATTGCCTTCAGCAGCACCATGAACTCTGACTCAACCAGACTCACCCTGCACCCAGAAGTGGGCCTGTATATGTCTGAAGACTGCAGTGATGCCAGCCTGCTCACCAGGTAGACTTTGGGTTGTGGCTAGTGCAGTTGCTGATTGCATGGATAGACAAGTGGGCTGAAGCATTATACTTGGCGGGTCTTCAATCAGAGGAGGTATCTGACGAGTGCTGTGAGGCCCCGACTGAAAAAAGGACTGGCATTGGAGAGGATTATATATTTGGAGTACGACTGTAAAACAACACACACAAAAATGGAGTAGTACTGCAACTGTGCCTAAAAGCAGCTGTACCATATCTGACACCTAGTTAAGGGAAGGCAGGGGAGAAGGAGAACTTGAGCTCTGGGTTTGGTGTCACCATGCCAGTGGATATATGTATCTGCATATTGCAGTGTGTAGTATTTACTTTTAAAATAGAAGAAAAGCACTGGGTTCGACAATCATAGCATTGCATTGCTGGGTGTTTGCTGAGTTCGAGCTTGATGTATCCCACACTAACCTCCTGAGAAGCCTGCAACAACTCGCCATTGCTAGCACTGAGGGTCAAGTGCTGAAGGGATTGTACTTGGCTAGTTTACATAGCCGTAGTAGGATCGAACCTGGGATATAAGAGGCAAACAACACCAGATCCACAGAAGGGGATCAGTAGCCCCTATTTGCTCTGTGGCCTCCCTAAAGGAGTCTGACCTAAAAGTTAGGGAAGAAAGGCAAATATAAAAAAAAATATTCAGAAAATGTCAATGAAATTGCGTCTACATACACACACACACACGCGCGCACACACACACACACACACTCACGCTTCCCCAGAATCATACATTAAAAGGAAAGAGTTGCCTATAAAAATAATTTTGAAGCTTGAGATTATTTTAGGTTCACATGCTGGGCATTATTCTGCCATGTAGAATATGGACCCACAATGCACAGCTATGCATAACTATTTTCAGACTTTCCCCCCCATTACAGTGATACTTGTTGGAGAAGCCTACTGTGTGGCTGCTTCCGATGTACATAGGGATTTAGTTAATGCCCCTTAAATTATTAGTTTGTTCGGGTCAGCCCCTTCAGCCATTGCATTGAGATGTTGTTGGTCACATCTTAGAGTTTACTCAGAGGACATTACAGCTCACTTCATGAGGGGTTATTTCAAATCTGAAAGGTACACTCAATTCAATTCAAGGTACACTCAATACTCAGACTTTTAGTCATATTCAGTTATTTGTCTCATACATTGACTCTATAACAAAGCAATACTTTTCATATAGTTTTTCTTTGCAGAAGGCATTTTTTAATGCTTTTTTCAATACACTAAACCTGGTTTTAATGTGCTAACACTTGGAATCTCAAACATTCACAAACGCAGTTTGCAATAATTTGCACACTTAAGGGATACCTACTGGCTTTGAAAATGTTTGCTTAATTTGTTCTAGCATTTCATCGATTGGTTTACCAAACAAATGACCTCTATTGAAGGGTATTTAACTATATCCGCCCGTACAGATGGGTTCTTAAAGGTAGTACTGTGTTTTTCCTCTTCTTATTTATCTAGCTGGAAAGGATTAATTTTTCAGACCCATATGATAATTTGCCCATTGACTTTAAGAACCTTATGTATATAAACCCCAATGATTTTTGTAGTTGAAGCAATCTTTCTGTGTCTAGATTTTAAATCTGCGACTCTGAAGTTTTAGGTAGAGGCAATGTAGGTCTCAAAGTATTCAGATCTGATAACACTATTTTCAGCAAGCAAGAGGTGTATTCAAATACATTCTCTTTTTGGAATAAGACCTCAAATGACTGTGCATCAACTCTTTCACATAGACCACAGTCCGGGATGATTTTGCAGTCTAAGGCATAGTTCTGGCCATGAGAATCACTGAAACACAGGGTTCAGCAGTTGGTCCACACCTTCTACTGGGATGAAAGTCCTCTGGTCTGCATTGAAAAGCTTTATCCTCCTGTCATATACATTTTTGTTCTGGTGAGTTCTCATCTTTTTGTAAAAAAAACTCATCAATCAATTACATTAAGTGGAAATACTCTATTGAATGTTACTGTTTGGCATCAGAGAATTGCCAATTTAATTGAGGTACAGCCAAAGTGTACCTCCATTATGAGTGAGGGTGGCTATTTCCCCTCTAGAATATGCTTTGACTTGCATGGGACCAGCAATTCAATAGGCCTGTACCCTTTTTGTGAGGATGAGAGAGAGTTTCCCTGGATAAAAAATACTAAAATCTACTGCCATTCATATGGGTCTTTAGGTTTAAATCATTTTTATTGAAGCAGCACAAAAATTAAAAACATACATGTTGCAGAAGAAATGGATTCGAAAAGGACAGAGGCCAACGAACAACGCAGATGGCCTCCTGATGGCAGTCCAGAAGCAGTCCGACCAACAATATGAAACAGGCATAGGCAGTGCTGCAAAAAGGAAAACAACTCCCTCTAAAGACCCCCCTCCCCCCAAACCCCCCATTCCCCCTCCCTTCCCGTCCCCCCACCCTCCGTCCAGTGCTCAGGCCATTCCTACTCCATATGGGTCTTTAAACACAATACACACATTTCTTCATTGGCTAACATGTTATCTTCATACCTTTTCATTTACTAAGAGTGGAAGTGGGGAAATTGGCATGGTGTAACAAAGTGCTGGAATCACAAAACAACTTCTCCAGGAACCCATAAATTAGGGGTCAAGGTGAGGCAGAGGAAAGGTGGTGGGGTCAATGGGGCAGAGCTTGAAAGTCAGACAGTCACCATATACACTTATTTAAAAAATAAGCTGCAACGAAATGCACAATAAGGACATATTTGTCAGTAAAACTAGTCCAATTTATTTGGTCACAATGAGGCTGGCATTTTAAAATATTCTATAGGGTTAAGACATCTGCTGCAGAGATCTTTGGGTTTCCAGCAATTTTGAGGAGATTATAATAGCGGTATGAGAACTCTAGTGGTTAAGGCAGCTCTTGGAGAGTTCAGTGTTGTATTCAGGCACGGTTTTGACTCAAAGTAGCACAGCGGTTAGTGTGCAGGCTGCATAGCACATAGTGTAACATGCAGATTACAGGTTTGTATTTTATATAGATAAGTTAGTGGGCTACTACTTTCGACACTTAGATAATGTATTTCCTTCCAGTTCATAAGTTGCAATCATTCTGACATAGCACAGTGATCTATTTACTGGCACCAAAAAGCTGCATGCCTGGAAGTCAATGGTTTAGATGCTTATTGTTTTCTTTCTCAATCTGTTAGGTTATGTTGATTTGTATGGTGCAATTTATCACCCATGAGGGTGTCCAGGCGCTGGAGCAGGAACGTAGGCTGGGTGGTGCTCTTAACTGAACAGCCAGGTCTTCAGTTTCTTGAAGAAACTGAATAGCACTCCTGATGTGTTGAGGAAGTTCATTCCAGTTCTTGGCGGCAATGAAGTAGAAGGCACACCCTTCTGAATTACTTCTTCGGATGTGGAGTACTCGTGCAAGGGAGAGAGAGGTGAAGCATAGCTGTCTGGAAGATTGGTGGAGTTGAAGTCAGTCATTGAGTTGTGCTAGTCCAGGGTTGTGGAGGGCGTTGGAGGCGTGAATAAGCAGCTTGAATTTGCAACTTTTCTGGATGGGTAGCCAGTGTAGTTCAGTGAGGTAGGGAATGATGGGAGGCCATCAGGAGATGTGTAGGATGAGTCTGGCAGCAGGGCTTTGGATGCTCTGGAGTCTTTCAGTGAGCAGGTTGGAGATACAGTGCCATAGAAGAGCCCATGGTTATGAGGGCTTAGGTGACTGTGCGTCTTGTGTGCATGGGGGAGCCATTTGAAAATCTTGCAAAGCATTCGGAGGATGAGGCAGCAGGATGCAATCACATCAGTTGACCTGTTTGTTCATCGTGAGTTTGTCGTCAAGGATGATGCTGTGGTATCTTGCGTAGTCTCTGGGGGTAGGTGTGGAACCTAAATCAGGTGGCCACCAGGAGGTGTCCAAAGGGGAGTGCTTGTTTCCAAAAATCAGGATCTCTGTTTTGTCCGTTTTGAGTTTAAGGCAGTTCTCTCACATCCAGTTGGTCATGTTGGACATGCAGAAGGTGAAATTGGCTCTGGTGTTGTTGTTTGTGTCGGTGAGGGAGAGGATGAGTTGAGAGTCATTGGTGTAGCAGGCAATGTTGATGCATGGGGCTCTTATGATGCGGGCAAGGGGTGCCATACACCCAGTAAATGGGTTTGGACTGCGGGAGGAGCCCTGGGGACTTAGCAGACACGCTTCTTGTGTTCAAAAGTGAAAGTGGAGAGTCTGACTCAGTGAGTCCTGTTGGAGAAGAAGGAGGCAATCTAACATTAGATGTTGGGTGCTCCTGGTGGAGGGTTGCATGATGATTTCTTCTACAGATGTTTGGGGTGCAAAGTTGGTGTAGATCTTGAGTATTTTGTTGTGGAAAAAGTCAGAAAGTTCATCGCAGAGTACCTGTGAATAGATGATGGTATTGGATGCTGTTGTTGGATTGGCAATGTTGAAGAGTTCTTTGCTGGAGTTGGAGCAGGATTCTAGCCTGAGCACAAAGGCAGCTTTCCTGGCTTCTTTGATCTGGGCATGGTATCTTCAGAGTGCAGATTTGTAGGTGTCTCAAGAGGTATTGTCTTGGCTGGTTCTCGGTTATCTATCTAGTTGTTTACAATAGCGTTTTGAGTCTCTCAGGTCTTCCGTGTACCAGCATGCTTGAGCGTACCTTCTTGTATGCCTGACGTTCTTCATGGGAGCCACGGTATTGGTGCAGACTGATATCCAATAGTTGAAAGTGGATAGGTCGTTTTGTAGGTCGCCTGTAAGGATAGGCTGGATGGATCTGATGGTGTGGGTCCAGTCTGCTTCTGTTATGTTGTCACAGTTGCAGCTGAAGTTGATGGCTGGCTTGGGTTTGCTGGAGTGGGGTACTTTGATGTAGAAGTGTACGATGGAGTGGTCCATCCATGTGAGTAGGGTGAGGTGGCTGAAAGGAAGGTAATCTTGTTACTGGCTGGGAAGACTAGGTCTAGTGTGTGTCCGGCGATGTGAGCTGGGCCTTGTATGAATGGTGTGAATCTGATGTTGTTGAGGCTCTCTTGGAGGTTGGTGGCACTGCAGTCTGTTGGGACATCCAGATGAATGTTGAGGTCGTAGAGAAGAAGGAAGTTGTTGGATCTAATGGCATTGGGAGTTGGTGAGGTTAACGAAAGAGGTGAGGGGTCCTGGTGATTGATGAGCAAGGGTGCCAGAGATGGCCGTAGAGTGGCTGATATGTAGCTGGAAATGCATGTATTCCATGAGCACAGTTGGTTAGTCCGTAGCGGCTGTGCAGGTGATGGTGCACGATTGCGAGACCTCCTCTAGGTTTGTAGCACCTTTTGCAGCGGATGATCTTGTAGCCAGGAGGAATGGCTTCTGCGATGGCGGAGGTGAATAACAGACTGAGCCAGGTTTCGTTGGGAAAAAGGATGTCCGGGGACTGTGTGTCAATGAGGTCCCAGACTTTGGTGGTGTGTCTGCTGAGATATTTGGTGTTGAGGAGCATACCGGCGAGGTGGGGTGAGGTATGTGAGTTTGGTGGCATAGGGGAGATGCTGCAAGAGAAAAGGTAGTAAGCAAATGAAGAAGGGTCATGCCGAGCTGTGCGGGGGCAGTAATTGTGTCGGCGTCTGAAGTCGGAGGAAGTGTTCAGGTGGTGGACAGATGGACCACTGTCTGTGGTGCTGGGCACGGTCCAGGTATGGATGGGTGCAGAAAGGACTGTCTTTTGTGCACCTTCGGTGTGCCCAGTGGTCGCCATTAAGTACATCCTTGGAGAGTGAGTAGCATAGGGGAGGCTAGGGAGGTACAGGAACCCGCAGTGGAAGAAGGCACACGAAAGAACAGGTAAGGAGAGGAGGGAGGCAGGTAAAGAATTGGAGACGGGTGGAGGGAGTCACCAAAGTGAGAGAGAAGCAAGGGAGTCAAGTGGAGCAAACATAAAAAAACTGAAAAAGTAAGGAGTCTAGACAACAAAAAAACAGGCACTAAAAGGCAAGGAAAGATCACAAAAATGGGCAGAGAAGACTGGGCTGAGCAATGAAAGGAACACAAAAGACAAATGGGCACTAAAGCAGAAAAGCACTAAAGAGCACAAGAGCCAAATCAAAAAGAAAAATGAAAAACAGGCACAAAAATCAGACCGCCACAGACGGCAAAGACAAAAGAGCACAAAAGGCTGAGAAGAAAGAACAGGTCAAAGAAAGAGTTTGAAGGATTGAGTGAGAGCAGATGGAGGGGTAGAGAGGAGAAGCGCATCGAGGCAGGACCTACCGGCTGATGGCTGGGTCCAAAAGGGCCTTAGACTGATCGGTGGAACAGTACAAGGTAAGTGGGAGCAGGTGCCTAGGCTCCTCTAAGATTGCATAGAAGGGTTCCTTTGGGAGTAATACAGTGTGTTTAGTACAGACAACCACAATCACTATGCTACATTGTATACGCTAACTTTGTGTTTCTCCCAACCATTCACTCTTAACATATAATGTCTACAAGTATTGACGATATGCGATTCCTATACCATATAACCTTCATTGCCTTATGTTACATTTAGTGGACATTTATTTCCAGCCTTGTATGATTTATTGTGTCTTTGTGTCTTATGTGGAGCACTCAGAACCCCTAAACTGGAATGAGCAGTGCTATAAAATTATTAAAAACATAGTTGCCTTTTAAAATCAATATTTGTGTAATACTCAGAAACACAGATAAATCTTGCATTATTTGAGTGTTTGCACATCTCTTACATAGGGGGTTGAACCTAGCCATAAAACTGCCTCTGAGTCTTAGTTTCACCTAAGTACTTTCGAAGTGATACGCTGTGTGCCTTTGTTTCTTTGGCATTTAGGTGTTAGGCTTCAGTTGGCTCCCAGCCAAGATGACAGTTGAACAAAAGAAGGGCTGATAACCCTTTAAATCAGGCATTTGTTTTAGGCCTGGTTGGAAGTAAAAATACTGCATGCACATTGCTGCTCTCAACAGAATGCAGGCAACAGACAGGTGGTGCTGCATTATATCCCATCCCGGCGTCTGAAAATGAAGCCAAGACAAATTCAGCATAGTTCTCTGGGCATCTGGCCCAGAAATAGCTGCTGGAACCAGGTTCCGGTTGGTCCTTCCTACTTTCCAGCACAGGTGTAACATATTGAATGGCTTCATGATAAGCCCAGAACATAGGCAGATGGGAGTGTCCCATCAAAACGCTTTCATGAGCAAAAAGCTGGCAAAAAATATGGTCCTTGCTGCGGGTGAAACCACCTACTAGTTGCCATGGATTCAATGCCTTCTGGAGAAGAGGAGTATCTGTTAGTCCACCAGCAAATTAAAGTCACCAAATACTATTAAAGTGGGAAAGAGTCAGTAGTTATGATAACATATCGGAGGCTGCTTTGATCACCAAATGTTTATCTTCCTCGACTAACCTTATATAAAATAATTTTAAGTGCAAGTACCAGCAGCATCATGACACTTACCTTCATGACCTTTGAGAGTTGAAATAACTGAGCTTGTGTTCTGCTCCAGCTTCAGAAGTGTTATCTGTCCAGAATAATCTCCAATGAAGGCATGTTGAGTATCATAATCATATCTGGGTTCATCAAATCAAGGAGCAACAACAGTGATCCACATACTCTGTCATCCCTCCCTTTGATGGCTCTACAAGGCAGACAACATGTTATCACTGTAATGTGAAGCAGGCAAAGTTGATCAGTGTGTTAAATGCCTGCCACTGACATTTACCTGTGATCAGCAAGCCCAACTCGCCCTTCCATTCTTTGTGGTAGGTTCACTAAGAAAATCATTAAGTTCGATATTAGTACCACCTTTTATTTAGAGACAAGAAACAACGTGATATAAAGCACTATATTACTGTTACATAGGATAACAAATAACATGTGAGACAAGGCCTAAAATAATAAATCATTCTTCTCATTCTAATGTTTACACAACCTAGATACAACATCACTGATTTCTATTACTACGAGGGTTTTTACATACTCACAACACCAATAAATGGTTGTCTTCGGTCCTTTATGGGTACCTTGAGTAAATCTAAAAGGGCATAACATTCCTAGTCAGCATATATGTATGCATATGGTAGTTGCATAGTGCAAACCTAGCCAAAAGGTAGAGGAGCGCGGTACAGGGTCAAAGACAAGCATAAAGCAATGAGCACAAGGAGATGGAGCTGGTTTGCGGATGGTTAAGGTGTTGTGCTATAGTGTTCTTTCCTAAACTGGAGCAGCCTTAGGGCTGTACTGATGAATACAGGGATGTTGCCCAGCAGCAATGATGTCTTGCTGGTCTTGATTTTACTCAGAGCTGCAGGAGTGGTTGTAGCTGTTTATAACTTGATTTCATTGCTCTGGGTTTCTCTGGATGCACCTGGCAATGTGTCCAATATCAGAACAGCTTTACCTTGTTAAGTTACTAGTGTGATCCATTACTCACCAGCTCCAGTCCTTTCCAAAGACTAACACTGTAATGGATACTGACCACTCTGGCTTTATACTTAGTAAAGGTACTATGATGGGTACAATAACCTCATTCAACCAGCTTCATCTGGAAGCAGATGACACTCACAAGGGTTGGATCCACTCAGATCCAATAGCAGTTTTGGGACTTTCTCCCATTGTCCGCAATGTCTCAAATCCAGGAAACGGGGATGCAGGACTTTACACAAGGTGTGTTCCTTTTGGACTTAAAAGAACCCCCGTCTTAAAACGGAAGAGTTGCTTACAGGGTCCATTTGGAGGTGGCCTTGTTGCTGAAATGTGAAACAAATACCTACTACATCTGGAAACTGATCTGCTACAGTGGATGATTAACGCTGAAGACAAACAAGTATTGCTGAACCTGACGGGCAACTGTAACAGCAGCCTGTCTCAGTGACATTGATTCAAGAAGCGGAGGGCTAAATGTTTTCAAATTTAATCTGGGGGAAATAGAGACTCCAAATTCTAGCTATGATGACAAAGTATGGATCCACAATTTCTGGCTAAACTGTGCCATCTTTGTCCAAATTCCATAAGTTTGGTAATGAACTAGGGTGTAATTAGGAATGCTGACCTGACATTGAAATGTCAAGAAGTGAAACTAGTCTGAGGCTTAGGGACTTTTTTTAACAACCCTTTTTTATTGACATTTCAATAAAAGCAAGTATAAGAATCAAACAGTGAACTGCTAAGTTCAACAACTCTGTCATAATTGAAGCATCAACCCTTTCCATTCCCCACCTCCCCCACCATAGCAGATATCGACTTAACCACAATAGATGCCAATTCTCATACATTGATAGAGGTGAGATCATTACACATGTTGCCTCTATAGCTATTCCAGTGGCCCCAGATCTTTGCCCACTTTTGGGGCCATCCTCGACCTTCAAATATTATCCTCTTGGCCAGCATACACCAATCCATATCCCATTTCCAATACTCCAATCGCGGTGCTTGTTCCACATCCCATAATCTAGCCACATTCTGATTAGTGACAGCCAACCCAAGGGTGATATATATATGCTCCATGAAGAGCCGATCCACTTCCTCCAAGATTTTCAGGAGACACCACTTTGCCTAGGCAATGAGGGGGCCTCCACACACCTCACCCATACATACATGAAATCACTGCCACCCAGAAGCGATGAAGTATCGGACAGTTCCACACTATATGGTAAAAAGTGCTGGTGTGTCCACAGCTTTGAATATAGAGAAACAATGTTCCAACAGGTATCACTTGGAAAGACAGTTAAACATGCATGCAAACTACATTACAAAAGCAAGAAACAATGAAGGTGTTTGAAAAGCTGTTAATCGCCAAAGTTACATCAAACGAAATTGCACAAGGGCAAACAGTTAAGGCAGCACTGTACAAACGAAATTGCACAAGGGCAAACAGTTAAAGCAGCACTGTACAGAAGGAATCTTGTGACAACCCGAAGGCACTTGGTGTGTAGTGATATATACAAGTGAAAAGTGACGACGCAAGTGGGTAGGGTGAACAGCGTGAACAGCGCAAGGTGAACAATGATGACAATATATACAGGTAACAAGTATCTACATTAGCAATCATTATTTGTCATTTTCATTCGGAATAGAGGAATTGCGCCCAACAATTAACAATAAAATATTGAAAACGTCCCTCTGTGTATTCTTTGTATGTTTTCTCTGAGCGAAAGCGCAAGAGCGCCTGAGGGAAAGGTTCCAGATCTGTCACCACAGTTCCTGAGTAACAAGGTTGTCATGTTCAGTAGTTGCCAGAACTGTTCACTCCCTCTGTAGGTTAGGGGGGCTTTCAGTGGCACTGTGAGCTAGCTGGTCCAAGGGTCTACATATCTTATGGGGGTGCAAGTCTGGCACCATCCCCAAGTTCATGTCGTCTACAAATGTGTAGTTCCTACTGATTAGTGGAAACTACACAACAGCACCTGCAGGTAGGTAGTGATATGTTTCGGCCAACACCAATTGGTAGCCTCACTGTAAGGAAGCTTAATGACTCTTTTGAACCTGCTTTCATTCTCTTCCCATAAGATGATTTTGAGCATTTTTGTTAGAGACTGTCTGCACCTCAGAAATCACAGTTATCGACAGTGGATTCCAAATGAGAAGCTACCTACTGCTGCATTGGCTTCTATTGCAGAATAGGGCAAAGTATAAACCACTTTGGTAAAAAGGACACTCTGATGACCCAAACTATGCTTACTGTCCGACTGGCATCGTAAACTCTGCCAAACACTATCTTTAAAGCTTTTCCCACTTTTAGATTTAGAGAGAAGGAGCTGTGTCTGCATAGGTAGTTAAAGTGTAGAGCTCTCTCCCCTTGTATGTGAAGCTATCAGACCCAGTCCTAAAAATCTAGAGGAAGTCCATCAACACATGTATCTCCCACTTGTGATTTGGGTTCTTGCAGCTCTCGCAGGAGCCTACAGGCTAATTTATTAGTGAACAGTGTGGTTTTCCCTGTACCATCTGATGTAAAATAAAATTTCATAATGTTAAAATCTGTGCAAAATAGAACACAAAGTGGTGACCTCATAGCAAGATGATAATGTAATAAAGTTACATCATGTTTCTAAATAAATATTACAAGTTCACTCTAGGTGTGGCTGTAATTACTCTTGTGTATCCCAATACTTTCCCTCCTTCATTTAAAAACTTTCACTCAATGTACAAAATTTAAAAAGGAACATAGTCTTTAATAATGCCTTAAATACAAGGATTCAAGCTAGCCCGGCTGATGAGGGGTGATACCCTGAAACCTGTCCCAGGATGCTTGTTTCCAGTCTGGGGAGGACTTGGCCTGCCTGTTCGGGCTGGACTGTTCCCAAGTGGAGCAGGGTCAAGACTGATTTGCATATGGCTGGGTCCTAACTGGGATGGCCTGGTGAGCAAAATAAATGATGTATTAAACCCAGATCTGTGACTGGGGGTGAATGTTTACATTGTTCAGCACTCCATCCATCATCTGTTCTTTACTAAGTAGTGCCAGAAGTGAACGTCTACCATAACCATTATTATACTGATACACTACTACATGCACTGTTATAGGATAAACAGCTAATTCAGTCGGTGCTTCTGAGCCAGAGGCAAGGCACCATAACAAGGGTGAGGGTCATTTCTGTCACAGTAATGCCTGAAGAAGTGCTCACCAGTGCTAACAATCATGTCGTTGTCTTGCTGTGCTGTGCAGTTGCTCAAAAACGAGTGCAATACCTTCCTTGACAACCTTGGGCTAGGGGCTGATCTATTATGATGGCAAGGAGCTATTTACTGTCTTACTGCTGACTGAGGTTGAGAGGGTAAAAGTTGGCACTATATATTTGCCATCTAGCATCAGCAGGAGGAACATTAACAGCAGGGTAACACAGCACAGGGAAGAATGTTTGTAACTCGGGCACTTAAAATAAGGTAATACTTATCTACCAGGCTGACCTCTTGATCTTTTGCTAAGGGATGCTGCTGGCAATGCATGTTCTTCACCCCTTGGTGTGCCCTAACACAACCATTTCCACCATTATACTATACATAGCTACACAGAACTGTAAAACTGGAATAGCGATCACACCCTTTAGGTGCTCCAAACCCCAAGCCCCCTTCATGAGATGCCCAACACAATATTTGCCTCAGTGACTATATCACTAAATTTGCTCTTCAACATCTCTGGAAATAACAGTCTTACACTTCCAACATGTCTGGTAACATTTCATTTTAATTATTAACAATAAATAGGCAACATCTCCTTTGGACCGGATTACCAGTTAAGGCGTTAATTATCACCCCTTATCAAGAGTGACACCACGGGGTACATTATTTATCATGTGCAATAAATAACTATTACAAATTTATGGGGAATAACATGTGAAGTTTTATGTTTAACATACCAAAATAGCATTGATAAGGTAAATACCGTATGTTTTCTCTATTAAATATCGGCAGGCTTGACATGCCAAAACTTAACGAAGGTTGAGTTATTTAGCCCATCCAATAAATATGGGATCCGTTAAATACCTCCAAACTCGTAATTTCGACCCATGCGTAAACAGGGGTTAACACATGGGCCAGAATATTATGAGCAACTCATATTCAGGCCCTTAGTGTTTTTTCAAATACATTGGTACAAAGCCATGAAAGGTTAAGTGAATTTCATGCCCCTTACCAGATGCATACAAATGCACATCAGAATAGTCACTCCATCAGTTGCTGGAAATACCTTCACCCTTCAATGTAGTGTAGCATTTATTGCATAACAATATCCTATGTCCTTGGATGGACTCTATTTTTCTTTTAGGCGACCTTGCTTAGTACTGCCCTTTAGTCATGCAGAGTGGAATTTGTCCATCAGACATGATCTCTAACAAGGTCCTGTCCCCAGAACCTCTATGCTCACTTGGGGGCCTTTAACCATGGCCCATGCGCGGAACACCCACTGAGCACAGCTTTTGGCTGTGAGCAGCGCGGCTGGCTAAACGAGCCAGTAATCTGTGTTTATATCCTATGAGAGTGTTTTGTTGTAGTACCTAGCCTTTAGCTAATTCCTGAGCCCAGATTTAACCGCATGCGTGCGGCCGCTTTTTCCGCTGTATGCGGCATTTTTTAAATTACCGCAATTCATGACGAGCTCAGCTCGTCATCAGCACAGGGCAGGTAACGCTGATGACGAGCTGAGCTCGTCATCAGCATGCAAGGGGTTAAATACAAAGACTACTGTACAGTCCTAGTTGGGGACAGGGCCTTCTGCCGTGTGATCACAGGCCACTGCACAGTAGTGAGTTTAGTTAGGTCCTGCACCCAACCCCATGTCTGTGGATCCATATTTAGATTTGCAAATCCAAAACAGCACCATGTATTGGCTGTTTGTCTGTACTACCTCCGAGCTGTGGGCACCAAAAAGAGCAAAATAACGTTTTTTGAGAAATGTCAATTTCTAATGGAAGCCTTCGACGAGTTGCAAAAAACAGCATATTTAATTTTTGCATGAATTATCTGTCCCTCAGGGACCAGCCTACCCTGTCCTCTAAGGTCCCTCATTCATTTTTGGGACATGGAGATTTGCGAGAATTTGTAAATCGCTTGCATTGCAAAAGGGCAGTAACAAATATATTCATTTCAGCCAGCCAAACATATTGCACCAATCTGCAGATTGGTCCCAGGAACCACAGACAAAGCTCAGGACCAAATGTAAAATGTGGCTCTCATCCAAACAGATTTCTTTTTTTCAATTAATTCTCCACAGAAACTATGCTGGTTCGAATCCATGGAGGATTAAATGATTAATGGTCATGATACCTATAACCCATTTGAAGTCACTCGACACCTTATCACTACTCAAACATCTGAAAAACCTCTAACATGGTTTACACAAAACAACAAAAATGGTCTATTCAGAGTAGTTTCAAGTCACTTGGCACTACACTTTGCCAAATATGATGGCACTTTCTTCATGATCTGCTCTGGAATGCTTAGTTAAACGACCCATGGAGTTTCTTTAACCACTTACAGTATGAACAATAGATACAACATCAAATACACCTAAGAATTTCTCCCTGGGACATTGAGGCCTTTCCCTAGTTTGGCTGGGCTGTTATAATTGTGTTCAATTCATCCTTATGGAAATTCGTGAGACCTTATCTTTATATGCTGAGTGCATATTTTTAAAACTAGGATATCACAGGATTAAGAGCATCGTAATTTACAAGAAGTGTATAATTTTGATCAGAGCACCAAAATTAACGG
Source organism: Lissotriton helveticus (assembly GCF_964261635.1). Classification (NCBI taxonomy): domain Eukaryota; kingdom Metazoa; phylum Chordata; class Amphibia; order Caudata; family Salamandridae; genus Lissotriton; species Lissotriton helveticus. The sequence continues at coordinate 444,881,093 of NC_136072.1, read as the reverse complement.
AAAAATTGAATTTAGGCTTTTTTTGAATAATCTATATTTCAAGTGGTTATGAGACTTACACAACTGACTTGTGAAAAACTGATTAGCTGTAATCTCAAGAGTAGAATAAGGAGTGAGTGCGAGTGAGACAGTCTGAATTTGCTGTTGATACATCCAGTTGAGCATGGGTTGGTTTTCTTGGTAGCTGAAGGAGAGAGTTGGAAGAGGTTGGCTTCTCCAACAAATCTAAGCTGAGAAAGTTAGTTTTTTCCAGTTTCACCTGGGAGTTTACACAGATTAGAAATCCTAGATTGGTGACTGACTGCTGGAAACAGCTTTGTTAAGCCGCAAGTGTGATCCAACACCATCATTCCAAGGAGTTAAAAAATGACTCATGGATACTGTTGAGAGGTGAGAACATTGTAGGCAGGTTTTATCAAGGCTGGATTTGTGTGCTACAACAGCGAATCCTTCTCCTGCGGGAGGCTCAACAGCTAGATATAGGATTCAATCTGAATACGCGTCGTGATTGGTAAAGCGCCAGGTCAGCCAACTAAACTGAGTTAGTTTGGCTGTGATTTGGGTTACCAGACTGTGAGTTAGCGGAGTAATTTTAAGAAGTAACGAAAGTAAGGATGAGAAAGCAAACACATACTATTGTTTGTTTTCTCGGAACTCAAAACCATACCTTGTGGTCAGGCTATGTGGCCAATCCCTACTGCAAACAAAGGCGCACAGCTGAAGGCTGAATTCTTTGGCCAAAGGGGGACTGGGAGCCAAAGGTACTAAGAAGATGTAGGACAGCAAGACAATCATTCAGTCAGGGCAAAAATCTGGATACGAAAGTGATGAATCACAAAAAACATAAATATCCAGGTAAAATGCTGCTTACAATGAAATGAATATTCAAAAAGAATGACTCCAATAGAAGTATTCACCGAAGAACAAAAACATACATTTCCACTTCAACATGCCTGCTTCAGCCTTTCTAGAGTTATCAAAAAATGCATTCCTCATTGACTTTTCAACTGACAGTGTTGGGTTTTTTAAAAACATCATTAAAAGGGAAGATTCTAAATGGACTGAATAATCAATGCAGTCCTGAGATATTCTGGTTTATTGAGGTGGTATTGTCACTGGTATCTAGTCTATCCAGGTGCAGTGGTTTCAAACTGAAAATCGAAGAGATTGCTCTGCAGCCCAATATTGATATGTTTCCTGTGTAAAATCTCATGTATATTAGCTTATGGTCTGACCGGCTAATATGACTGGCTACATGCTGGTACATTTTGTTCTTAATTGCTTTTATTGGCTAACTCTGATTGGTGAATTCTGAGGTGCATCAGGGAGGGTGTCAGTTGTGTGTATCTATTGTATCTTGAGTCTTGTCATTAGCACTAGATCACATAAATAACTAATGCTCAGGGAAAATTATTTATTTTCCTGAAATGCGATGTGAAAAACAGCAGGATTTTCATTATTTCCACGGTTTTTCATATCTGCCAGTTGCACGGCCGGAAATGCGTTTTGTTGTGTAACGAAATGCCAAAAATGGTAGACGAAAGTCTCGGTTTTACCGTTGATGAAGGCCTCCATTTTGCAACTACTTTATTTCTTGTGTTTCTCAGTTGTGGTTTGATGTCCATTTGATGCTGGCCAATCGTCTCTTGGCACAAGCATGTTCATATTCCATCAGTGTTACACAAGACAACATGATCTCATTTGGGCACATTTTGTGGACAAATTCATGATCTGTCCCTTTATTTTCCTTAAAAAAAGCAATGTCTCCATTACCAGCAGCACCCGTGAAGAAGCAGGAGCCTTCAGTCGTCACCATCGCCCATCTCCGGCTCTACCCTAGTGATGCACGGTAGGCTGAAGCCCTACCGAAAACGACTTTTCACAGACCCTCCGCTCCACAGCAAAGGTGCAATGTTTGATGCCTGTTGCAAAGTGCCCCTCTCCACCTCTCCTCAAACTGTTGGCATCCATGAATCACCTTGGAACCTACCAGAATACACACAAGAACTGCAAAAAGGACAATTTCTAAAACGTAAGAAGATTTTTTTTAAAAGCATAAAAACTAAAAGGAAACTTACTTTTGGACCAGACATCTTTACCTCTGTGACCTGTGTGAACATTAATTTTAACAAACATTTAAACTCAGTTTTTTTGGAAACACCAATTATTATGGCGTTTGTAAATTCAGCACAACACAGGCATGTATGCACCACTGAGATTCAGTGCCTCCAGGCTTAGCATGGAGCAGAGCAAGTTTTATTTTTCTTAAACACACACAACTCAATGAATCCCTAAAGAATCTGCAAAGTAGAATTCTCTCTGCCACAGTGAACATGTGAAGCCTAAGCAGCAGGATTACAAGCTTCCTTCACAAACACACAGAGTGCAGCATGAACAGAGCAGAGGAAACTTAACTGGCACGTCAATAGTACATACAGCACAGGAAGCAGCAAGATTCTGCAACCTTTAGATTAGGCGCTACATAGGAAGCAACAGTATCCTCATCCCTACAGATACAGCATAGGCAGCAGAAGAGTAGGCTTCCCTCAAACACACACACAGGTCAGCACAGGGTGCAGCACAAAAGGACCAATGCAACATGAGCACTGAGCATTTCAAAGGATGGAGACAGCATACCCAGCAGCAGTACTGCAAGGTCCAAGGAACAAGCATGCTTCAGGCATCAATATTGCACGCGTCTTCCAAAAATAGAGTGGATCAAGCAGGAGTAGCAGCATCGGCACATGCTTCCTTACAGAGGAACCGCGCCATGATTCCTCATCTCTGGCCAGCATGGCATGGATCCTTTGAGAGCAAAGCTTACCCCGCCCCCCTCCCCATCACCTAGATTCAATGTGCTTTCCTTGGTCAGGGCATGTTTAAAAAAGCATTGGCAAAGCCAACAGGTCTGAGTTTTTAAAATGCTCGATAAGTCAAAGTATTTTTTTTGCCAATACTTGTAGAATTTCGTCAAAATCACCGGAAAACCCAATAATATCATCTGGCCATCATCTACTTTTTTATATACACAAGAAGGCCATAATTTTGTATAACGATGCAATATGAAGTCCATCTTGGAATGTTTCTTTAAACACTTTCAAGATGGACATCACGTTGTGTGACACGCAGGTTGCCCGTGTATGAAAGTATTTCATATAACAATGCAAGGTACCAGGATGTTATTGGCTTCGTCGATGCTTATGACACAATTTAAACAATCACTGGCAAATTCACAAGCAGACATAGAGATGGGAGGTGGTGGGTTGCATTTCGGCCATATTCTGCTTGAGCAAAGTTGGAGCAAAATTATCAAAGTAACACAGAATAAGTCATTTCTACACATGGGCCACTTAAAGCTCTGCACTGTCACAAAAGCCAATGGAAAAAATAATGGCAAAACCATGTAACCATCCACAAAATGCGATTGTGTTGAGACTTGAATTGTTGCTGTGCATCCTTTACCTTAGTTACCTGTTCACAGCTGCTCAGCCAGTATGAATGTGATGTAGTGGAATGCTGGAGTGCCTGGTGTGGGTGAGAGTGTGTCAGTTGGAGTTTGTGGGCCGAGCAGCAAGGAGGCTGCTCCTGGTGGGGCTAATTGCTACTTACTTAACATCTTAACAATCCTGTAACTAAGTCTTAATAAGCCTTATCCTACAATCTACCTTATGGCTATCTGGACATTCTCCGTTACAACAGAATGCTTTAATGACAGCCCAAAACTAATGACAAGTCTTAAAAAATGCCTGCAGACAACGGCTTTTGGGGCTGACCAGAAGCCTACTCTCTTTGAACTCGATATTGTATGTATGAAATATTGTACTGGTGAAATGAAATACATGAAATTTATAAAGGGCACAAGTACTCTAAGGCGTCAAGGCACTGAGAATCTGACACAGATCTTTCAGGGAGCAGAGAGCAAAGCTGTGTAAAAGGCTCCCGAGGCCACTCTTAGTAAGAAGAGAGCCAGGTTTAAAGGCTCTTTCTAAATAATAAATGGTCACCCAGTTCCGAGATATGGTGAGGAAAAGAGTTCCAGAGTTGAGCAGTCAAAAGGACAAAATACCTTCCTTCTCATCTAGCTTTGCGAGATTTGGGTAGGAGAAGCTGTTTACTCTTAGAGTATAGCTGTCTGGCCAGATGGTACTTTTTAAAAATCTAAATTTCCGTAGTAAGATCCATGACCATGCACAGCACGATGAACAATACAAACAGCTTTAAAAGAGATTATTTTTCTAACAGGGAGCCCATGTAATATTTTATGCTGCTCCTATTAACATGAATTCTTTGACAACAGCTACAGCTACTTGTATACTAGGCCTAATAAGACCTTGAAAGGAAGCATTAACAGAACCACATCCTCCCATATTGGAGTAACAGCTCTGATGTACAGAAAGGGTGAACAGTCTGATCATAATCCTCGGTCCATGCATCTAGAGACCCAAAGCCTTCCTCCATCTAATAAATACAACTCCAGCCAGAGAAACAAGCCAATGAAGCAAAGCCAGCACCTGCCCTCGTGCTGGAATAGTCTACTCAGAATGGTTTTGTTTCCCAAGATTGCACTGACAGCAAACTGTATGTGAGCCAAAGGCTGTTAAGATTTTTTCCACACTGTGAAAGAAAATGCTGATGTAGGACATGTCATGGTCAGGGCAGCAGCAAAATCATTACCTCCAAGGTCCATCTAGACCGGGGAGTCAGTTCCTCACATCTGCCTCAACAGCATGAAGGAGTGAAGAGTGTCTCATGTGGAACAAGAGCCTCCTGTAGATCTCTTGCTGGCTTCCATGGTCAATACTCTTCACTACACACGGCACCCACACACAGTTATAGCTTGAAACATGTCAACATTCATTCATCCATCCAAACTTGAGTGAAATGGCACCATCTTGCAATGTAGGCCTCAATGAGGGGGCGACGCCTTGAATTACAGTATGCAGGTGCATTCATCTGCATTGACAGAATCCCAATCCGATGCTTTTACAAAGGTGTGGCACAACAAGATGAGGGTAATGAGCTGGTTTGAGGGAGGGCAGTAAATAGTGGACTTGGTGATATGCCTTGATAGTTTTGTGCCCTCTTCAAATCTGCCAACATGCAAAAAGGATACTGTAAGCAGGAAGCCCAAGAGTTGAAGTAGTATCGGCCCAGCATGGTCCCGCTTATGGTACACATCCAGCTAATGCACTTATCATGCCCCGTGCTGATAATCCATTCTGTTGTCAAGGCGAAAATGGCTGCCGTCACACGATTCTGATGAGCTGCACAATTACAAGAGGCAAATTACATTCACAAGGTTTTTCACCAACAACCAGCTTAAGTATAAAATATTTTTTCCCATAAGACACACATTTTAATGAGTTACATTCACAAATTAAAAGTGATGTCTGAATTAAATCCAGTCAAAAGACATCTCAATGACCAGTAGGACCAACATTCAAAGAATAATCACTAAAATACCATGGGCTGCACAAAGTATAAAATAAAGATGCGCCGCGCAATTCATATAAATACTGCTGTAAACAACAGGCAAGTAATCAAAACAATCTAAAAGTGTGTTTGACAGTTGGCACCAACATGTCCTGACCGTGCCTTGACACTCAGCGGCGTCCCGATAGTATAGCAACCTAATTCATTCCAGTATTTTGGGATTAGGATATATCAATTCAAATTCAAAATTTCTTTATTTCGGCACTAATTCCATAAAAGAACAATACATTCATTACAGATAATAAAAAGAAAGAAAAACATTCCACTTGAAATATTAAAATCATTGGCTAAAACAGTACATTTCATATTGGAAGACAATCGGAGCCCAATCAAACAATCTTAAAATCCTAGGATGGACCCCTCGCTAATAAATCAGTTCTATTTCCTGGAGTAAGCTCAGTTACAGTTGATGCCCCATTTTTTTCCTTAGAAAGAAAGTAGAGTGTAAAAATCTGCTAACACTAAATGTTATTGGTTGCATTGAGTTAGTTGTCAAGATTCTCAAGGCCTGTGTACATGACCTTAAGCCTAGCAATAGGCATATTGGTTTGATCCATCTTTTTCTGGCCTGTGCATATGCAGGACAAAAGAAGAGGATGTGTTGCTCATTTTCTATCTTGTTTTGATCGCACATAGAGCAAGTTTCATCAGTTGCTGGAGATGGTGCGTCTGAATTTCTAGCCCAACGTGCCAAGGTTGTCTTTATTAAAAGATTTCCATATCTAAATTTTAAAAACAGTGTTTTGGCAAGTGGGGGCTCTATTTCGTCCATAAAAGTCTCAAAGAGAGGCAGGTCCTTAAAACTTAAGAAGTTTGATACTAGGGACCCTCCATTTGTAGCATTTATGGTTCGATTTACAATAAAGATCCAAAAAGCCCTTTTTAAGATTAACTTCGGGTTAGGTGGAAGTTGCTCAGGGTTCTCCCAAAAATGTTTCAGACCTATATTGTTGAGCCAAGTTTTGACATGCCTAAACCATGGGATGGCTTTTAGACTATCAAGGGCCATGATTTCTATTAGCCCGTCTCTATAGTCTTGAAGTTCGGGAACCTGCCATAGTCTAACCCATAGCATTAGTGGTCGAATCAAGACTTGATGGTCGGTTCTCTTAAAGTTTAGGTCGAGTTGCAATGGCACTAATGGAGTGCCTCTCGGAACCCTTACCAAACTTCGCAAGAAGTTATTGTCCAGGACATTAAAAATATCTTTGGACCCAGGACCCCAAATTTCTGCACCATATAACACTGATGGTTGGACTTTAAATTTAAAGAGATCAATCGCTGGTGCCACAGCTTTGCTGGTACTGAGGCTTTGTTCCCTGAGAATTGGTTTTACATTCTGGGCAAAAGTCAATTTACATTTTTCCATTTGAGCTCTCCAAGTAAAGTTGGAATCTAATGTCACCCCTAAATATGAAAAATGGGGCACCGATTCCAGTTTTGCTCCTTTCAAAGTTAGACAGCCTTTATCTGGTTTAGTCGGATTCAGGGCCATACATTTGGTCTTTTTCCCATTAATCTCCAGCCCCTTTTTACTACAATATTCGCTGAAGGTATTCAATAGTACCTGGAGACCTTTTTTAGTTTGGGAAATCAAGATAGTGTCATCAGCAAATAATAAGGATGTTACCCTTTCACCGTTCAGTTTTGGGGAATCATTATTGCATCCCTCTAGATATGTGGGGATGTCGTTCACAAAAAGGGAAAAAAGCGTAGGGGCCAGAACACAGCCCTGACGAACACCACGTTCGATGGGGATTTTTTGGGTTAGTTCACCGTTTGGGCCCCATCGGATTCTTGCAAAATTCCCTTCATGTAACTCTTTGATCTGAACTACTAGATTATTAGGCAGGCCTGCTGCACTCAGGGTTTTCCATAAAAGATTGCGAGGCACTAAATCGAATGCTGCCCTTAGATCCACGAAGGCAACATATAAGTGACCCTTTTTAATCTTTACATATTTCCAGTATAGGCAGCAGAATCTAAAAATCTGATCTATTGTACTAACTTTTGTTCTAAACCCAGCTTGATATTTGGTTAGAATTGAATTATCCTCCAACCAATCACTCACACGTAATAAAATGTGTTGTGAGTAAATTTTTTGGAGGATATCTATTAAACTGATTGGCCGGTAGTTACAAGGATCCATCCTATCTCCTTTTTTAAAAATTAAAATTATTTCGGCTCCCTTCCAACTTTCTGGGAATTCTAAGGTGCAAGATAGCTTGTTGCACAAGTAGTTAATATACGGTGCCCATACTTTTAGGTCGTGCTTGTAGAGATCCCCCGGAATCTTGTCAAGACCTGGAGCTTTGCCAGATTTTATTTGGCTTATTGCCAACTCAGTTTCCCCTAGTGTGAAGCCTAGATAATCTGTAGATGTTTCATAGTTTGGGGCATTTATCTCCATGTTGGGATCATCATATTTTTTATACAGGTTAGTAAAGTGCTCAATCCAAGTTTGCTCATCCAAGAAGACATCCTTGGTCACTCTACCCACGTGATTCCCATTTGCTACTAACCTCCAAAAGGCTACATTATCGCGCGATTTGGCGGCCAGCAGCAAATCAGCCCATTTATCTTCCTCCCATGCTATTTTTGAAGCCCTTTGGACGGACTTGTAATTATTCCTTGCTTTTTGGATGTCTAAGGGGGACTTAGACTTAATCGCCAATATAAGTTCCCTTTTGGACTCTCTACAGAATCTATCATACCAGGGCTTACTATGGGACAGATTCTGTGTCTTTTGCTGGTTCTTTTTGGGCATTTTTGTAACTAAAAGTTTTAGGTCAGTGAAGAATTTTTGATGTTTTAACAAAAACGGGGTTTTGATATCCTCATCAGATGTTAGACCTAAATAAGGTTCAAAGGTCCCAGCAAAAAGTATATAAATTTCCCTAAGAATGTCACTGTGGTCCAATATAAAAGGCCATTTGAGTGATCGCCTATTATTACTAATGTGGATCTCGATATTATCGCCACTGCTTTCCTCTACTAGGGAGGAATGAACTATGTCATTAAACAGTGAAGCATCTAGTGCGAGATTTAAAGGAGAGTGGTCACTTTCTAGCCTCTCCATTACATCGAGGTCCAGAAGATGCGACCACATAGGTATAGAGGCAATCACAAAGTCTAGGTTACTTTTGCAATTGTTTCTACTAAAAGATGGTTTCTTCAAACAGTCGGATGATAACCGTCCATTGCATGCCCTAAGACAGTACTCTGTGCATAGTTTAGTCAATTGGAGAACCAAAGTAGAGCATTTTACCGATTTTACGTTCTCCAAAATAGGGATTTTGTTCGCCAGGTCTTCCTCAACAAAGATATCACTAAGGCCCAAGACTGGCTCGAAATTACAGTTTAAATCGCCAGCCAAAATGATCAGATCCTCCCTGGAATCCAGTCCGCTTAGGAAGCAGTCTAATTTAGATAGCGTTAGTGATTCACTTGATGAGGGTAACGGCCTATTATAGATATTTATTAAAAATAATTTTTTCTCTTTGCACGTCGTAATTCTTAGTGCTAGTATGTCTAAGGAATTTGTGTCTACCACCTCGATGTGTACCCTTAGGTTTGCTTTCACCCAAGTCAAAAGTCCCCCAGACGGCCTTCCACTTCTAGATGGAATCGCACCAATTCCATAGGTCTTGTATCCCACTCTATGAGGTGTATCAATTGCCCAGGTTTCCTGCAACATACAGAAATCAAAGGATTCAATAAAACTCGCCCACTCTGGGTCCCTTAGGTTTTTTGTGATTCCAGCTATGTTCCAGCAGACTAGTTTTACAGGCTTCCCAAAAACAAGGGACGTCTCAGGAAGCACCCTTGTTTTTTCCCCACGACTAACGGGAAACACAGTTTGTATTGCAAAAGGTGTTAACTCAGTCGATGACATTTTACTCAGTTTGTTGCCTATAGGGGCTTCCTGACACTTAGGGGACCTAATAATGTCCTCCAATAAATTATCCTTAATAACATTGCAAGGGTCGCCCCCATTATCGTCACACCTCCCTTCCACGGAGTTATCCCTTGTCAAATTGCTACTTGGATTTTCGATGTTTACCTTCCCTAAATCAGAGTTACATGCCTCTGTTTTAGAATGGATGACATAAAGTCATTCGTTTTCGTCCAAGCTAGACAAGGGGTAAAAGAAATTTGCAAGTGGTATATCCCAGTATTCCCTCGGATTATTGTTGTGGAGGTACTTATTTGAAGCCATATGTTGTTGTGAATTGGCACCCGTATTTTGGGATAGAGAGTTGGCGAACTTGGTGTCATAGCTATGAACAACATGACTTGGAACAGAGTTTTGTCTGGGAATTGGTACATGTCTACACATCAGCGATGGATAATTGGTGGGCATATGTAAATGGGAGGGCATTTCATAGGCACTATGGTAACTAGGGGTGGCCTGGTTCCGAATTGTATCGGGTGTGTATGAAGCATCAGATCTGTACTTTAATAGAGGATGTCGCGCAGGCCTTGTTGGTGGTTTGTTAAAATGAGTCATCATGGCTTCCGGATAAAAGTAGCTCAGATTCCGCGTGGATATGCCTCCCTCACATCTCCCGGGGAACCAATCGCTAATATGTGTTACCAATCTGTGATCTTTAAAATTGACTATGATCACATCCCCTTCTATCTGTTTAGGTCGAATACCCACCCAATTACAACATCTCACAGAAACAATGTCTCCGTTGAGATGCGGTGGGAGTGGTCTGTTTTTGCTCAGCCAGTGGATAACCTTGTTTTTAAGGCTAGAGTTATATTCAGTAATTCCTCCAGGCAGAGTCGGGACACCTGTTAGTATGATGACGTAATTTGCTGACTCAGGGGGTAAATCGGCCACGTTGCTAAATTTAGATCTAGTTGTTTTAACAGCCTTAGGTGGAGGAATATTTGTTTTTTGATCTTTTTTGGATTCAGATTCTCCTGGGTGTGATTTTTCCTTAGTTATATTCTCAAAAGTTCTAACAGTATTACTTGCCACACGATCGTTCTGTGTGTTAGCTGCTAAGGTGTTATTTTTTGGGGTGGTATCAAGCTGTAGCCCAGGATGATTAGTTGGTTGGCGTTTGTCTACAATCTGTGGTTAATTTGGGTTTTTGAGTGGCTGTTGATGTGTTGAATCTTTTTCCGTCCTAATCTGATCTATAGCCTCCCCCAACCTTTTGACCCTTTCAATGAAGGGAAGTATTAATGATTTTAGGAGGCTTTCAATGCCCTCCAACAGGCCTTCATAATTAGGGGCAGATGACAAGTGAGCATTATTGTGGTCCGCTAAATCAACCTTCTCTACATCTGTAGTTCTCTTGTGTGGGGGATATATATTGCTAGTAATAAAGGGAGGAAATCTATCCCCCTTTCTTGCCCCTCCCTTTCTTCTCCGTTTTCTTGGTGGGGAACGATTGACACTTCTAATCCCTGTGGATGTTGGTTTTTTGTGCTTTTTATCAGATACGGTGGTCGAATAGGCATCTAATACTAAAGGAGTAAACACAGGGGAGGGTACATTTATATTGTGAAGGGGTGCCGCTTCTCTAGGCATGGGAGTACTTAGATCAACCAAAGAGTTCGATGTTTGGGTAGTCTCCAAGGTGTTGGAGTCAAAGGGAGCTAAAGTGTCATCTAATACTATATGGGTGTCTTGAAAAATTAGGGGTATATTATCCGTGCTAAATAAATCGGCATCTGATTCTTTGCAGATGGCTGGGTCTAGTATTGTGCATGTGTCAGCATTCTGTGGTATTAGGAGTGGTCGTTTTTTGAGTAGTTCAATAGAGAGTCTACGTTCAGCGCGCCTTTCTGCCAGCGTAATCTCTCGGTCCACCTCAGTTTTAGCTCTGGCAAAGTATTTGTCTAATGGACCGAGAATGGATATCCCTACAGAATTGGGTAAGGAGTTCGAAATTGGTGGCATTTTTGACGAAGACATCTCTATGTTATGTTATGTTATGTTATGATTTTATTTATATAGCGCACGGCTACTCAACAAGAGTGTCCCGGCGCTTTCAGAGGGCGGCTCAGCAGTTAAAAAAACATAACAGAGAACAGACAAAAAAAAATAAAAAAAGTGAGGTGAAAAGAAAAATAGCCTAAAGATTAAAAAGCCAGGTCTTCAGGTTTTTCCTGAACAGGAGCAGGCTCGGAATGCTGCGTAGAGCAAGGGGCAAAGAGTTCCACAACTGGGGGGCCTTAAAGCTGAAAGAACGACCCCCGATGCGAGCCTTCCTCACACGGGGCACCACGGCAAGGAACAAAGATTCCGACCGCAAGGAGCGGGCCGGACGGTAGAAGGCCAGTCTGCGCTGCAGATACTTAGCACCGGAGCCAGAAAGTGCCTTATGCACCAACGTCAGCGTTTTGAACATTATCCGCTTTCGGATAGGGAGCCAGTGAAGTGACTGTAGCACCCCCGATGTTCTTGCCCGCCTAGGAAGGCCGTAGATGGCGCGAGCCGCAGAGTTCTGCGCCACCTGCAGCCTTTGGATCAGATACTCCGGAAGCCCAAAATAGAGAGCATTAGCGTAGTCCAGTCTAGATCCTATAAGAGCTTGGACAATGATCTTCGTATGCTCCTCTGTGAGCAGGGGTAGGAACTTCCGGAGCATCTTAAGGATGCCAAAGCAGGTGCCCGTCAGACCAAGAATGTGCGATCTGAACGGGAGGTCATTATCGACCTTGACACCAAGATTTTTGGCAGCCACAGACGGCTGGGCGGGGGGGCACATGTCAGCCGGCCACCAGTCACGCCATTCCGGTTCCGACGCGCACCCAAAAAGCAGAACCTCTGATTTACTAGAGTTGGCCTTAAGACCATTCTGCTGAAACCAGCCAAAGACCCTCTTCAGACAACCCTGAATGCTCTCCCCGTCGAATGATTGATCTTTCCTGCAGGTGAAGAGAAGCTGCGTGTCGTCCGCATAGGACACGATCTGGGCCCCCGAGGCCTCCACGAGTTCCGCCAGAGGGGTCATAAAGATGTTAAAAAGGGTCGGGCTCAACACAGAGCCCTGTGGGACCCCGACTCCCAGTGGCAGCATCTCAGCGGAGCTCGAAGTAGCCCAGACCGTTTGTCGACGGTCCTCCAAAAATGAGGTGAACCATTGGAACACCGTCCCCCTCAGACTGATGTCATAGAGTCTGGAGAGTAAAGCCTCGTGGGGGACGGTGTCGAAGGCCGCCGACAAGTCCAACATGACAAGCACAGCCTCCCCCCCTGCATCCAGAGTCTCGCGGATGACCTCTGACACCTCGAGGAGTGCCGTCTCTGTACTCAGATTAGGCCGAAAGCCGGATTGCGAGGGATGCAGGAGATCATTGGACTCGAGGAAACCCGAGAGCACGCCATGCACGTGCTTCTCCGTGAGCTTCGCAAGAGCCGGCAGAAGAGAGATTGGCCGATAATTGGCCAGAACCCCGGGATCCAATCCCGGCTTTTTGAGGAGGGGGATCACCATCGCCCTTTTCCAGGACAGAGGGAGCCGCCCCTCTCTCAAAGATGAATTCAGGAGAGGATTACCAGGGGGTTGAACTGCGGCGCCATCCTGGTCAAAAATTTGGCCGGGCAGGGATCGAGTGGCGACCCAGACTTGAGCGTGGCCAACAGTGCAAGGGAAGCATCTGGGGAGACCGACGGAAACTCCGCCAGAAATACATCTGGCGTAGCCGATGGAATACGTCCCCCCCCCCGATGCCGCCAACCCCATCCGCAGACTCCACAGAAAAGGAGGCCTGGATCATTCTGATTTTATCAGTGAAAAACCTAGCCAGGTCACTGACCCAGGTCTCAGATGGAACAGCTTGCCGAAGATTCGACCTGGGGGCTGTGAACTCCCTAACCACGGTAAAAATCTCCTTGCAGGAGTTGGCGGCCGCCTCGATCCTCCTGGCGAAATACTCTTTTTTTGCGCACAGAATGTTATGATGGTACGCTTTAACCGCCAACCGATAGGTGCGTCTGGCCTCCGCGTCGCCTCTATTATGGAACAATATAAATATATTACATATACATGCAAGTATCCTTAGAATAATGTACTGGGGGCCCAAAGTATAAGATACCAATCTTAGTAAGTGGGATAAATGGACAATCTGTAGTCACAATTACAATACCACTATATCCGAGACCAAGTGGCAAAGGGGGTGGCCCAGCCCAGCCTCCGTCGGCCCCGGACGGCCACAGACGGTCCCGCCCTTGTCCCGGGCTTCTCCTGGCGCGCTCCCGCGAAGCGGTAGCACGATTCACCTTTAAACAAGAGATGCAGCAGTCTCATAGGCTGATAGGTGGGTGGGCGTGGCCAGCGGGGAGAGCAGCCCAGGTGTGACTGATTGGGCGCGCAGGGACTCCTGGACACTGGAGTCCCTGCCTTTAAGCTCGCAGCCCCGCCGACACTATCACCTGCCCCTGCACTCCTCAACAAGGAGCTCCCAGCATCCAGCAGCTTCACGAGTCAAGAAGCGCTGCGGGACCCGCGAAGCGGGTCCGGCGAGGCGCTTGGGTGTTCCTCACAGCCGAAGCACACAGGAGATCAGCAAGAACCAAGGTCCAAGTAAGGGCGGTCGCAATTCACCAAAGGGGTCCCGGTGGGCCGTAGGCAGGGTCCGCTTTTACTCCGTTGGCGGGGGGGCGTGGCCAGCGGGGAGAGCAGCCCAGGTGTGACTGATTGGGCGCGCAGGGACTCCTGGACACTGGAGTCCCTGCCTTTAAGCTCGCAGCCCCGCCGACACTATCACCTGCCCCTGCACTCCTCACCAAGGAGCTCCCAGCATCCAGCAGCTTCACGAGTCAAGAAGCGCTGCGGGACCCGCGAAGCGGGTCCGGCGAGGCGCTTGGGTGTTCCTCACAGCCGAAGCACACAGGAGATCAGCAAGAACCAAGGTCCAAGTAATGGCGGTCGCAATTCACCAAAGGGGTCCCGGTGGGCCGTAGGCAGGGTCCGCTTTTACTCCGTTGGCGGGGGGGCGTGGCCAGCGGGGAGAGCAGCCCAGGTGTGACTGATTGGGCGCGCAGGGACTCCTGGACACTGGAGTCCCTGCCTTTAAGCTCGCAGCCCCGCCGACACTATCACCTGCCCCTGCACTCCTCACCAAGGAGCTCCCAGCATCCAGCAGCTTCACGAGTCAAGAAGCGCTGAGGGACCCGCGAAGCGGGTCCGGCGAGGCGCTTGGGTGTTCCTCACAGCCGAAGCACACAGGAGATCAACAAGAACCACGGTCCAAGTAAGGGCGGTCGCAATTCACCAAAGGGGTCCCGGTGGGCCGTAGGCAGGGTCCGCTTTTACTCCGTTGGCGGGGGGCGTGGCCAGCGGGGAGAGCAGCCCAGGTGTGACTGATTGGGCGCGCAGGGACTCCTGGACACTGGAGTCCCTGCCTTTAAGCTCGCAGCCCCGCCGACACTATCACCTGCCCCTGCACTCCTCACCAAGGAGCTCCCAGCATCCAGCAGCTTTACGAGTCAAGAAGCGCTGCGGGACCCGCGAAGCGGGTCCGGCGAGGCGCTTGGGTGTTCCTCACAGCCGAAGCACACAGGAGATCAGCAAGAACCAAGGTCCAAGTAAGGGCGGTCGCAATTCACCAAAGGGGTCCCGGTGGGCCGTAGGCAGGGTCCGCTTTTACTCCGTTGGCGGGGGGGCGTGACCAGCGGGGAGAGCAGCCCAGGTGTGACTGATTGGGCGCGCAGGGACTCCTGGACACTGGAGTCCCTGCCTTTAAGCTCGCAGCCCCGCCGACACTATCACCTGCCCCTGCACTCCTCACCAAGGAGCTCCCAGCATCCAGCAGCTTCACGAGTCACGAGGGTGTTCCTCACAGCCGAAGCACACAGGAGATCAGCAAGAACCAAGGTCCAAGTAAGGGCGGTCGCAATTCATCAAAGGGGTCCATTAGGATATATCATCAACCAGATGACCTGCTTGATGGCAACCTTACAAAAGCGGTGACGGCTATTAGTTTCCAAATGGTTTTCAGGCGCACGCTCCCCCTATTGGTCATGGGTCAGATAGCGCTAAGGAAAATGGTGGTCCTGCCGAGACGCCTGTACTATTTCACTATCCTGCCTTATTATGTCACGCCCTTCTTCTTTCGCGCTTTCGAACGCATCATGAGGGAATTCCTTTGGAATGGTTCCCATTGTCGAGTGGTGATCTCTAAGCTATATTTGCCCACGGATCAGGGAGGTCTAACTGTTCCAAATATGAACACTATCATCTCGCTTCCTAGCTTAAGTGGGTGGCCAGATGGATGGCGGGACACAGCCACAAAATCACCCCCTTGGCCACTCCAAGCTCTGCTACGACTATTTCACACTTGCACTCGGGATAGGCTATCGGACTCCCTGCTGCTTGGAGTTGCTCACCGCTCCGTTCTGCAGAAGCTTGCATCTCACACAAACGACGACTCATATGCGCGGCGCTGCCCATATTAGGCATCCCCGTGGTCCAACTGTTACCACATCCACTGGCTGTTCACGTGGTGGAAGGCTGGCCCCCAAACTCTGGGCGACATTTATTGTGACGGTGTCCTGCTATTTTACGATGCACTGGTAGAGGAGGACGGCTTACACCCAGGTCGAATTCTATTGTACACCTCCTTAATTACAGCTTTGGGGAACCAATGGGAGACATGTCAGGCGAGTGTCAGACCCACTTCACTGTCCAATACCTACATGTAATGGGAACAGGTGGACATCTCACCAGATGGTTCACTGCTTTGCTACGTCATCATGCTGCAGTGTCGCTCTCCCTCCTGAGCCAGCACTGGGAAGTGGACCTGGCCTGCCCCTGCGCAGAAAAAGAAAGGGCCGCAATATTGGAAAGTCCTAATAAAATTCCTTGGAATGCCCATTTTTGCCTATTTCAATATTACATCTGTAGTGCCAGAGGCACTCCCATGTATTGAGACCAAGAGATGACCTTTGACTACCATTATTTTAATTGACTTTTAGTGTTTTGCTTTATCCTAGCTTTAATGAACAACATCATTTTTCCTGCATGTGCCTTTTTCCTTGAAGATTTCTCAGAGTAGAACAGCCTTCCCAGGAACAGAACCTGTGGGATGTGCATTTCAAAGCATGAGAGAGAGAGAGGTGTGGAATGTACTTATTGGTTTCGGAGTACAGTGTTATCAGCAGTGGTGCACAAATGTGCATTTTGTTGTACATTAGGAAGTATTATGAAGTTCTTACTTTTGGCTTTGACATGCCCTCATGCCATCTTGAATTCGGACTCAGTCTAGCTTGAGCTTTCGCGCACAGAGGCAGGGCACTAGAATACTCAAGTTATTTAGGCTATTCACGTTCAATTGTGTTTTTGGAGATAGTTTTCTGTACTGTTGGAGACTTTCGTAAGCTTTGTTTAGATAAGGGACTGTAACATGTGAGAGCGCAGAAGGAACGTGAGAACTCTTTTGCCTTTGGAATGCTTGCATTGAGTGGCCAACTCCAGTAAGTTTCCTTGGCGCAGAGGAGGGCCTCTCGAAAACTTTCAGTGCTTTCAGATTATAAAACTGGGATTTGTTTGACCTAAATGACGGACGTGTCTACAGTGTAGCAGTTCCCGGTTTGCTAAGTCTTTTGACTCTGGCCGTGAATCCCCCAGTCTGGAGTGCACCAATATGCAGTTTTTGCAGGCGGTGATGTTTTATTTTTGATTATTAACATAGTGATGTGTGAGTGTGTCTCAGTGCACATTCAAGTCTCCAGTGGCTGTAATCATCATTGTGATGTGTGAGTGTGTCTGTGTGCACATTCAAGTCTTCAGTGGTTGTAATCATCTGTTCTATTTAATGTATATATCTTTCTGATTTCTTGGAGTAGATGTCCATATTATTATCTGCTTGTATTTCATTCCATATTATCTGCTTGTATTTTATTTCATGTATTTTATTTTTTATTCCATGCATTTAACAGTTGCATTTGCTTACTTATAAGTGTGATATTATTGCTTGCACATATCTATACATATATATATATATATATAATTACGGGCACACCCCCCTTGCGTGTGCACCCGCTCACGAGTGCAGTTGGATGGTGTTTGGAAGCTGTGGGATATATATATATATATATACACATACACATTTGAATGTTGTTCATTTGACATCTGGGAAAGCCTTTTTGTTAGAGAGTGTTGCACAAATAAAAACACATGCCTTATTCTGAGAACAGTATTTGATGTGTCTCATTTTATAAATGTGAAATCCCTTTCCTGGTGGTGTTTTAATTGCTTTGCCGTGTTTGTGTCCCCATGTAGGAGGGCGGTATTTTCTATAATTTGGGATGGCGAAGCACTACAACATCTCACCTGGATAAGATGAATCATTACTTCCACAGCACTGATGCAGCACTGATGCAGCCTGCCCTCGGTGCCACACTTCAGATGCAGACCTACGACATATGATGTGGTCCTGCCCGTCCCTCGCTTTGTACTGGCAGTCAGTCACAGCCACCCTGTCCTCTTTTACTGACCTTGACACACACCTGGGAGGAATACATCTTACATATATTTCCTAGGAATAAGCGACAGAGGATGACTTCATGTTTTGGGAACTTAAAAGTTGCTGGTGGCTAAAAGTTTAATCATGAGGAGGTGGAAGTCTCCTGACCGTCCTCCTCCGCTAGCCTGGAGATGGTCACTACTGCTGTGGGCCAAGGCTGAAAGTATCACTGTGCACAGAGCAGAAACTCTCTGCCTCTGAAAAACCCCCATTGCAGCTCACTGGGACACTATACTGAATGACTCCAGGGAGGGTCCCCAATGGTGTCGGTCCTTAGGGAGATGTAGGTCAGGCAATAGAGGTGGGGAGGTCCAGTAGAAGCCTCACCTCTATTGTATCTCAAGTGTGCTGGATTACATCCACGGCTAAGTGTGGACCTTATGTACTCCACAAGACCAACGATCTCCGGGGCTTTTACTGTGCATGATACCTCTTCATTCACAGACTAGATGGGCCGGTGCTGTCATAGTTGGGTTAAGTTATTCCAGCAGCTTAAGATTTGCCCCACTACCTTTCTCTCTTGCCTCCGAATACATATAGGTTAACCAGGAACGACAAGGTACCGCCACTACAAATGGACTGCCATTGGCAATCTACCCACAAAAGGCTGCTCCTCTCTTGTCAATTAATGACTCTTTCCACCAATCAATCTTCAATGCACCACCCCCTATGTGCAACTCAACACTGATGCAGTTCAGTGTATTAAAGATGTGCAGACTGCGGGGTAAAGGTATGTGACTACATGTAAGTTGGGGGCATGCCTAGCGAGCATGCCCAGCAAGCAGCAACATATCTAACTTTGTGGTGTTGTATTCTACTCTGGCTGCATTTGTAAAACTGTGAAATGCAAAAGTATAACCAACAAAAATAGATATAAACAAAAAATTAAGTGTGTTTGACAGATCATATATGCATGTTTATTTTTTTCTGGGATGGTGGGTGATACTATTTTCAGATGAAACATGTCTTGTGTTGTCATCATTGTGCTATGCTTAATCAAGAAATACAGTCTCAGCAATCAAAAGTAAATCATAAATATGTGCACCATTATAGTAACGCATAGTGGAAATACGCTGAACACAAGTATAATACCTCAAGCCTGCATGGAGCATTATCCAGCACTAACAAATCACACCGCTCTGAAGAGATTTGCACTACTAACTAATGAAGTAATATATGCAATCAAGCTGCAATTGACTGAAACACAACAAAATACTGTTCTGTCGCCAAACAGGAGCATACATCTCTTTCTAACCTCTTCGTACAGTTGACCATCAGAGGATGTGAGATAACACATATCATCTAAAACTCCAGCCACTTAATACAAAGGTTCTGCTTCAATAGATTACAGATTACAAATTATGGCCACAGAGAGCGTCTCTGTGGCCATAATTTGTGAAGGACACATCATTTTGTCTTCGTTGTTCTTTTTCACATGTAATGTTTGTGTGTGAGCCACTTGTTTGGCATGTCAATTGTCTGTTTTTGTTTTGCCAACACTCTTTTCTTGAGCGTTATTGTTCCTTCTTGAACTTTTTTTTAAAATAGATGCATAATAAATTATAACTGCTTTTTGGAATTTGTTCTTGTGTATTTATAGGATTCTTCTTCTTTTTCTTTCTTTAACTCTCTTACTTTGCAATTTTGTTTATATGCTTGAAGTTTGGTTGTTTATCTGACTTCTTCACCTGAACCTCCTGTTGGGTGTTATAATCAATTGTCCCTGGTTCAGGGTTGTTGGACAGCCCTTGTGGCTTGTTGATGATTAGAAGTCTACAAGGCCAAAGCTCAGGCTTATATGGTGCTGATATCTGGGGAATAGTTAATGTAAACCCACTGACACTGGGAGAGAACTTTTTTGTAAGATCACTATTACACCTTCCAAAAAGCACACCCCTTACCCCTTTGTTCTTTGACATGGGTTTGAAAAGGATAAATCATGTAGAAACACTAAGACCTCTACTCTACTGGGTCAGGATTTGGACAGTTGAGGAGTTATCACCATATAGGGAGGGACTGAAGGAGTTGATGATGCTAGAAAATACAGCCACATTTCCATGGCTTCGGCACGTAAAATTGTGTTTTAGCATTTATGGTGTATAAACCCTTTTGTACAGATTTATCTTTCCTAATAACATCTAAGCAGATACTGAAGCCCATTTATTGGAAATATGTGACATCTAATTTGCGTAGATGACCTAGTAATGGGAGGTTGCATAATTTTTGAATATCGAATCTACACCCTCATTTGAAAGGTTTTTGGATATTATGCAGCCACCACTAACTAAGACAGACTATATAATATTTTGCATTGATACTTTAGAAATGAGATCCTTCACATCCAAATGGAAAAAAGGTGATGACTGTAATTGCACTTTGTGCTCCGCATCTACTATAGACAATGTGGGAAACATTCTGTTCTTTTGCCACGCGTATGTGAGGCGTCGAAGGAAATGAATACACCCACTGTGTCTTAACTTCAGCTTTACACAATATTCGCCTGCTCTACGATTATTGAAAAGTGACACATCTATACTTATGCTTTTCACCATTAGTTGCTTTTTGCTTGCAGTTGGACCACTGCGAAAGCGAAAGGAATAAACTTTTAACTGATACTATTACCAGGAAGGCACTGGTAATGCAGAGGTTTTGGAATATAACATGAGCTCAAATATCTAGACTACATTTATTGCTGGCCTCTTGTGAAGGACAGCACAATTTGTTCTTGGCAGGTATTCTAGAGAATAAAGGCCCAGATCTCAACTGGTACAAGTGTTGATTAATATCCTCAGGCCTTGGCAAAAATGTATAGAACACCGAGAATTCATCTAATGTTCTACTGTGAACGAGTTGCATTTATAGTTAGTAAACTTGGTGGACCCTTTTGAGGTTTTTGTGAACTAGACATATATATGGCACTCATCACTGTGGTCCGCTCTCTGATTAATTCATGAGTCGTAAATGGGTAACCTTTGCATAAGTCATTTTATCTTTTCGCATCATATCTTAAATGTTGCCTAGGAGCAAAATATCTATTTATTGATTAATGATGAATGTGTTTATGTTGATAGCTATTTGTACATATCACATGTTATGCCATATATAGTAAATGCTGTTTTATTTTCTATTGTAATGCACTTTAATGGGGTTGTATTGAACCAAATAAAGTAAAGTGCATAAAACACTGGTTATTAACACGCCAAATTACTTTCTCTATATAAAAAAAAACCAAATGGGAAGCTAATTTAGATGCCCCTGCAGATTTCAAATGGACTGTTGGCTGTAGCACTAATGGCCTCCCAGGAGGTGCCGATCTCAACAAGGTTCAGACTGATCTACTTTAAATACCTTCATCATACATACAGGATTCCACACAGACGGTGGAAAGTTAATAGAAGTGGCAGTCTTGATTGTCTTAGATAAAACACGGCAGGGGGTGGGTTCTTCTACACTAAATGGAGCGGTAGGGCACTCAGACCACTTTGGAATAACATTCATGACACTTTGGGAGCTATGTTGGGTAGGCCGCTCGATCTTACCTCGAAAATGACCCAGTTAAACTTAGAGGACAGCGAGGGCTACACTCATGCTGAAAAGACCTTGATAAGCTTGGGTTTGGTGATTAGAAAGCATGATATTCCTCAGGGATAGAGGCAATCACCCCTCCATCAAAAGCAGGATGGAAGGCAAGAATGGGCATATGTTGTACACTGTAGGAGAATGTACATAAGCCTCTAAGCTCCCCCTCGAACTTAGCAGAGCATGGGAAACTGGATGACATATAGAGACAAGATTTGATTCCTTACAATGCAAATTAATAATTTGTGTTTCAGACATCAATATGGTAAATTACATTTCGACGGGTGAACAATTTCTAAATAGAATAGCTTATAACATTTATCTTTAAGGTACTTGCTACAATCTTGTTGTGATGTGGATACATTGGTGGAATATGCACAAGGTGTTTCTTATGTTTTAACATGCTTATTGTTTAAAATCAACAAAATGAATATTTTTTTTATTAAAAGGAAGGTTATCCAGGGACTGGGCGATGATTCTCTTCATCGATGAACAAGATTGCTTGGGAAGTGCTGTTTGAGGGCTTTCTTGTATAGAGTGAGAGAAACCGGCTTTTTGATGTTTATTGGGAGAAAGTTCAACATTTTAAATTTTACACAAGTATCAGCATTTCAATGTGAATGACTTTCTGGAACTTGGAGCATCAATCTTCAACAGTGCAAGAAGACTTCTTAGGACTCATGCAAGAGATCTGTGAGTTTATGAGATGATTATTTAGAGATGTATGTTTAAATGGATATATTTGTGGGGGATTCAGACAGTTTTGTAAGCATGACAGAGTTCCAACTGCAGTCATCCAGGGGAAGCGAGGACAAGAGTGCAACACTCAGACCTTTTTGTGTTGCATGTGATATGCCTAGCTCAGTGCATAATTCCTTTCGGAGATGTCAGGCGGGTTTTGAGTAGACCCTTCAACGCCACAACTTAAGGTTTAGTTTAGGGAAATAATGCTTTAGACTCAGAAGTAGTTTATCTTGAAATATGGCATTTCTGGCCACTTCTTTTTGTTGATTTTAAACAATAAATACCCATGGCCTTAATCGATGGAAGTTCTCTCTCAGTGCCTACAGGTCACTATGCAACTTACATACCTGAGCACACACATCTCGCATGGTGATCCTGGTCAGGTAAATCTAGTGACCTTTGCTCTGCTCCAAATAGGGCAGGGTGATCATTACTGTGACTTGAGGGCCTTATGGCAGACTGGCACATATCAAAGTTTAAAAAGGAAAAGCAAGCTGAAACTCTGCCATCAGAAACACTGCAGTTCCCCTGCCTCTAAATGGCCTGGGGCCAAGAGTTTGCCTTTGGCGGGGAGGGGGGGTTGAGGTTGTTGAGGTCTTGAGGTTTGGCCATGCAGTTGAACTTTGATAGAAGTAGGTGTTGTTGGCATACTGGTGAAAGGAGAATCTATACTTTATCAATATACCACCCTGTGGCTCATCATGCAGGTTAAAAAGTAAGGAATCTGCAGGGAACATTAAATATGTAGTAATTGACATAGACTTTATCATTTTGACATGTTTATTAGATGGGACTTAAACCTTTTAAACACAGACCTTCCATTTCTCATTCTGTCCCTTACATTTCTCAGGACGTGGCAGTGGTCAACAGGAAGAATTTCCATCCTCATGGAGGTGAAAAATTTCAATGAAAATATTCAGTAGGAAGATTTCAGTGCTTTGGCTGATCTGCAAACTAGATTGCAACCAGACCACTGGTTTGCACTTTCACCAATTATATTTCCCATGAACTCAAAGTGAAAAGATATCTTCTGTACAGTATAAAACATTGAGCAATGCACTTACATTTTTGTCACATCTCATTACGATTTTTAACTCTTTAGATTCGGTTTAATTAATTGTTGTTGTTTGATAGCCCTCCCTATAATGCACTTGTAATATTACCCAATGTGTTGTGATGTTTTGTGGAGTATGTCTTCTCCTGTGGGTGGAGAGTGGGTGTACCTTGGAAGGGATACCCTGTAAAGCTTGTGCGTCTATGGGATTCCACTATGTTTTCTCAACCTATCTCCACCTTGCAAAGTGTCAGAGGGGAAACTCCTGGGTGTGGCAGGGAAGGGCTTCCTGTGTGAAAATGTATTTTGCCAAATAATCCCACAAGTACTCCTGAGACTATCACAGTTTCCTGGAGTACTACTGACAACACATGACAACTGAGACAGTTGGAGGACCAGCAATTGCAAAGAGATGAAGATTATGGATGTGTTATGAAACGTTTGGGGCTACGGGCATGATTGCGACTTGAGAGATTATCTGTGGACATCGAAATTCTATTCAAAAAGGGATTCCCAAGAGTCTGCATCATCTGATTTTTTTGTATCTTTTAAATATGTGGGGGGAATTTGGACTTCTCAAATTCTGCAGAGCTCCTTCTGAAATTTTCAATCTCCATCCCTCTGTAGCTTTCAATTCTGTGCAATCGGCTAACTGACTCAATTAGAGCATATGGAAGCACCTTTGGCTGTTTTAATGAAAGTTCCTCCAATCTGAATACAGGTCAACTGTACCTATCCTCCTAACGGACAAGTTACTTACCTTCCGTAACACCTTATCTGGTAGAGACATGATTTAGCCTACAGATTCCTTACCTTTGAATGCCCTAGGCGCCAGACTGGATCCGGAAGATTTTTCGTTGAGCAATATCCATGCGCGTCGGTAGGTGGCATCAGTCGGCTCTGTGTGACGTCGTTGGCATTTACACACCGTTGTGATATCGGCGTCAACCATATAGGGACCACCTTGTCGCGCTGACGTTAGTTACTTTTCTTGACTTTCCATGCCAGAAGCGTGAAGCCTGAAAGTGCACTTGCATTGGTGTGTTTTGAACAACTAGGGACCTGAAAGGGATCAGTCTTTACCCTAGAAACCCGTTTGCAGTACAGAGAGTATAAGTAAGGAATCTGCATCTAGATCATGTCTCTGCCAGATAAGGTGTTATCAAAGGTAAGTAACTTGTCCATCTGATTCCTAACCTTTGAATAGATACCCAAGCATTACCAACCCCTGAGGAGGGACTGCGGACAAGTACAAGTTTACACTAGGAAGTCCTGCAGTACAAAAGCAGACAAAAAGCCTGTCCCTGCAGACTTGACTGTCCAGGCAGTAGTATTTGGTAAATGTGTGCAGGGATGCCAACATTGCTGCCTGACAAATATCGAGGACTGGAACTCTATGTTGCAACGCCATATTAGCAGCCTTAGCTGTGGTGAAATGAGCCCTTAAGCCTTCAGGAAGCTGCTTTTTGGCAAGAACGTAGGAAATTTTGATGCAGAGGACAACAGATCACGAGGTCCTCTGTACCGCGCGACCTTTCTTTGTTCTAACGTACCCCACGAAGAGTTGGTCGTCCACCCGGAACTCTTTAGTGCAGTCACGGTATAATAGCAATGCTCTTTTTGGGTCCAGACTGTGGAGTCGCTCCTTTTCGTTAGAGGGGTGTGGAGGAGCGTAGGAAGTGGGTAAGGTGAGAGATTGCTCCACATGGAATGGTGTTACCACTTTCAGTAAAAATGAGGCCCTAGTCAAAGCATCAACTTATTAGGGAAGTTGGTCAGGTAAGGAGGCTTGGATGACAGAGCCTGCAATTCAGTCACTCTCCTGGCAGATGTGATTACCACTAAGAAGGGGGTTTTGATAGTAAGCAGCCAAAGGGGAATTTGTGCAGAGGTTCGAATGGAGTGTACATTAGAGAGGTGAGAACTAAATTAAGCTCCCAATTAGGTATAATGAAAGGGGAAGGTGGAAACATATGCACAAGGCCTTTGAGGAATCTATTTACAATGGAAGATTTAAATAATGAGGGTTGGTCTGGCAGCCTCAGGAAGGCAGACAGGGAAGAAAGTAACACTTTGAGAGTGTCCAGTACAGAGTCCTGCTGGGCAAGGGTCAAAATAAAAATAAAAACTTGAGAAACGGAAGCAGAAAGAGGAACAATAGACCTTTCAGTACAATATTTAACAAGTTTGTTCCACCACCAAAGGTGTACACAATTTTGTTGGAGGCCAAAATAACAAAGGCCCTATTTTGTAAGACATCGATGTAATGTTGGTACAATGCAATTCTGAGATTACCTCTATAAGTATGCACTGCAACCAGCACATTACATGGAGCGGTGATATCAAATAATAATACTGTGAAAATATGGTGGTTTTAGTTACCACTAATCGCACTGTAAGTCGAGACCTCAAGGAAATCCATGATGTTAATTACTCCCAAATATGTTATTAGAGGTAACTATGTGGCTACCATGCCAGTGTCCTCATTATAAATAAGGAAAGCCAGAAACCAAAGGAAAACATTGCCAATATCCCTGTGACATTGAAACTGGGTGCTATAGCATTTCAGCACTTGCAGTTATGGGACTGTGACCATAAGACACCTACAACTAGGGTGGTATTCCAGCTAATGGACAACATAAATCAAGAAAGGCAAAAACAGCCAAATATATTCAAAAATGTGCACCCAAAAGAGTTTTATCCAACCTGGCTCAGAGCCACAGTTTTGTGATGCCGCACACCCCAGGTTTTTAAAGCTCTGATTAAGAGGAGTCTGTCGAGGCTAGAATTCATACTGCCTTGTGGAAGAGTTACATTTATTCTAGTTACCAAGAAAGTATTTGCACGAATAAAAACATGAAACACAAAGCAGGCAACAGCCATGGCCGTTGGTCAGCCTCCAGACAATTCGTGGAACAGACTCATCCAGCATCTCTTGGAATTAAGATAGAGAGATTTACTTCCAATTTTGAATCCTTAGTTCACAGTTAACCAAGGAGTTCTTCTTTTTATCATAAAACATGTATATTGATGGCAGCCTGCCCCCAGGTCCATGGTTAACCTATCTACCCACCAACTTTATTTGATCCCCACTGGAAAGATTGAATTCCCAAGCTACCTCTAGAATTTCCCAAGAAAACTGAAATTTCAGAGTGCCTTCTTTGCGACCTTTCACCACTAAAGAAATGTGCATTCACTTTTGAAGCTACATAAGATCAGTAAGACCAAACGGTGTCATGAGAAATTTACAAAAAGGGTATCTGTGAAAGCAGTTTCAAGTCCAGTGTATTTAGAGTAGCTGATGTGTTACACAAATACTTATTTGTGAGTTCATTAGTATTACTACCACAATGCCTAATGGTCATCTTTACTACCACAAGTTATTCTGACAGATCCAGAATACAGGTATAGTGAGGTGTCAAACCTAAATCCCAAATGACGTACAATGAGTAATGTGGTGGAACACTAGCAAGTTAGTTGGTCTCAAGTTGCCATTATTTTCACCCAATAGCGCTCATTGGGTGGTATAGGAAATGAACCATAATTTTCCCACCCCTTGAGTTACCGATACAAGGGGTACCAGTACATCCAAATGAGGGAAAACACAGTCCATTAGGAGTTTGATTCTGAGGGTCCACTAAAAAATTAGGAACAATATGAAATGAGGGGACAATAAGTGTCTAGTTCCCCATTCATTTCTTACTTTGGCCCAGACTTTTAGTAGGGGTTTTCAACTCCTTTCAGCAGCTGCCAACTACAGGTGAAAGCAAAAAAACAGATAATTCTAAAGGAGGCAGCACCTAGTGGAACAGGGCATGTAAAAAAGGTGTTTACTGACCTAGTTACAAAGGTGTGGTGTATTGTGGGTTAAGTCGAGGAGCTGAGATGCTTTACTGTTGTTGCACATGGAGTTTAAGGAACCTAACTAGAGAAGAAATCCCAAAACCAGCCTAAAATATACATGTGTGCTTAAGGACATAAGCATCCACAGCACAATTCGTTGTTATTATTCTCCAGGCATACAGAATTAAATTGAGGTTGTGGTTTCAAAAGTCTTTTTATTCCTTGATTCTGATGAGAAAAGACCTTTTGCCAACACGTGTTTCGTCTCAAGCTTTTTGATGTCACAGCTGACTTCCTCAGGCCAAGATTGCGGTCTCTTGGAAGGCCTTGCCGTTGACGTTGCAAGGCAGGGCAGCGCTTTGCAAAATGATAGTGCTCCTGAAATTCCTGTACGTTCTGCAAAACACTTATCAGCTGATACCAGATGAGGTGTACACTAAAATTGATGACACACTGTGGATGTTTCTTTTGGACGGGAGACCGCCGAGGATAGCGATGGCGACATTGCAACGCAACCAATATAATGGCGGCATTTCTCTACCTGACCTTCGAGCATACTACTGGGCGACTCATCTAACTGTTGTGAAAAAATGGGAACATGTGGAGAGGGACCACCCCACATACGCACTTGAACGCACACAATTTGCCAGGCGCTCATTCACGCACTACATTTATGGGGGGAGGGGCTCTGCACCGCTCCTAACAGCTACACAGATCATTATAGCGACATGGAAAAAGGCAGAAAGGCAGATGAAATGGGACTGCTGGGTGACCAGGGAAACCCCGCTTTGGGTGGGAAATCGGCTTAAAAAATTGCGAAACTGCGAGGTTTCCGGAAATGGGATTTGCAGGGCATCTCACAATTTAAGGACATTATACATCATAAGTAGTGGGTAACCTTCTCGCATCGCCAGACTGAGTATGACATGAATCAGACCCAACGCTATTAGGACTTACAGCTGACGCCTGCGTGGCGGGCATAACACATAGACACCAGCGACATCCCTGAATACGCACCTTTAGAGGGACGACTCCTGATGGGTGAGATCGGGGAAAAGGCAGTCTCCTGGACATATAGAACCATAATCAATAATAAGCCAGATTCCTTGTAGAAGTTGAGGGCGAAATGGGAGTTTAGGGAATGATAGAGGACCTGGATTGGGAAATGGCGCTGCTGCATCCCCGGGATGTGGCCATCAAGTCACGACTTAGATTGATTCAATTCAAATACCTACATAGAGCCTATTACAAAAGGGCTTGACTGCACTGCATAGGGATGGCGGAAGCGCCCAACTGTCTGCGATGTAACCCGACAGAGGGTACATTCTTCCACACGGTTTGGGAGTGTTCACAGATTCAAAGGTACTGGGCTACCCTGCTGGAAGAGTTGGGAGCTATCTTGGAGAAGACGATTACTCTGAGTCCCCTGTTTGTTCAGTTGGGAATGGCCACGGAGAGTGACCTCCCCAGAACAAAGTAAACACTACTTCAGCTAGGATTAGTGGGGGCAAAGCACGACCTGGCTAAGGCATGGGGGGCTGTACCGAGTCCATCACTGGCCGAATGGAGAAAGAGAATGGATATGTGTATATTAGGGGAGAAAATGACTTATAAAGCCCGGGGCTGAACCCAAAAAGTTCTGGAAAATATGGAAGCCATGGCTCGTACACTAAGGACTCACACTCACTGACTCACAATGATCTCCCAGGGTGGGGTGATGGGTGGGGAAGGGGCTCACAGTGACCTCTAGGAACAGGGAACTGCTATTTGCCCGTTTACCATTGCTAAAGTAATATGATATTGACGTAACACTGAAGGAGCTGATGTGCTCCAAAATGAGTATCGTTTCTGTAATGCAATTAAGAAAATGCCAGTAAATACATTAAAATAAAAAAAAGATTTGTCTCTTCACGCAAACTCAGTCTTATGGTTTTGTCAAGTTGTATCTTCAATCTTCACGTCAGACTCTATCTGGAATTGATGTGCTTGGTTTCGCAAATATAAAAAGTAGATGTATTTCCAGTCGCTGTGTCTGTGTTCCTTGCATTTACCGGTCCGCCGTGTCAGTCAGTAGCAAGTATGTGGTCTGTTTTGCTATTATCACAGCACAACTAGTGATGGTCAGCTTCAAAATGTTACGACTTACAAGAGAGAGAGGACTATGCAGACAAACAAGATACTAACTGACAAAGCATTTTATTGGTACTGGTAGAAGCACTAGTATGCCTCAAAGAGTGAGGATAACAAAACAAAAATGATCTTAAGAAATTCAAAACTGGAGTACACAGGTAAGTGGTATAGACGTGAAAGGGCCTTCCATAATTTTCACTCTGCCATTAAAAATGGTAACCTGGCTTGGACTGGACATTAATCTTGTATTACTGTGTAGGATGAGAACACAGGAGTACCTGCAAAATACTGGCTCCAGACTAATCTATGTGTATGTAAAAGGTTCAAATTGCGTCACCCTTAAGACACACTGTTACATGCTGGGAATTAATCCGTGGCTATAAGACTTGATGTACGTAGAAAACCACTACACCAATTTACACAACAAAAGGCAACTTAAGCACAAATGTATGTTACATTACCTGGATATGTCTTCACAAAGTTCATTTTATTAAAATCTTCTGAGACATGAAACTCCTAAGAAAAGAAAACAGAAAACTGAAAAATTACTATTACCATCAAAAAGAAGCACCAAGACTTTTTTGCAGAGTAAGAATCTTCTTTATGGCAAACACCTTACAGAAACAAGACCATTGAATGCTTCATGTTTAATTAATATGTTTCAGTGGCGCCTACTTAAGAGAAATAGCCAGATTTTTTTGAAATATGAACGTGTTGACTGGAACAATACAATACCAAATATTGATGTTCAATATTGTATTTTATCTAGTATTCCAGACTTTTTTCAGTGTTCTTGTGCGCTTCTTTTATCTTGGATATTTTCCCATCCCCGTGTCTAATAAGCAAATATTGCAAAATTAGGATATTTCTCATAAGGTACATTAGAAGGTATGTACAAGAGGGCACCTTTCCCAAATGATTCATATGGCAGATTGATGGTTAACGGTATTGCAGATGCTCGGTCTGAAAAAACCTCCTACAGTAGAGAAATATTTTTTATTAAAAGCTTACATTTTTTTAAAGCAATTGCTTTGCACCTTGCTGGATGGTCAGAATTCTAACTGAAATATTAGTGTTATTGTGCCAGGGAGGCAAACCAGAGAAGGTGTAGAGAAATTAGATTGAACAGGAAGAATAACATGTATTCTGCTAAATCAAAATTCAATACTCATATAGCTAAGCACATCTGTGATATAAAATTGTTACAGAACATCGAAACCACCAATAGCTCTAGACAGCCGCATGTACGGTTTGGTCACAACCTACTCGCTAAATGACCTTCAACATTACCTTCAACATTACCCTCAACGAAGGATTACTCTTATCATACACTCAAATAA
The DNA here is from genome assembly GCF_964261635.1 of Lissotriton helveticus. Taxonomy (NCBI): domain Eukaryota; kingdom Metazoa; phylum Chordata; class Amphibia; order Caudata; family Salamandridae; genus Lissotriton; species Lissotriton helveticus. The sequence continues at coordinate 444,850,418 of NC_136072.1, read as the reverse complement.
CATACACAGTGAGGAATTTGCGCATTTCAAAGTTTCTGTGCCTTATAAACACAACATCATAGATCCTGAGACAATTCTAAATAACATGTACCATAATCGTATGACCCTACTGGGCATTTTGGCTCCTTAAGAAAAGTAAAGAGGTTATATAACAAGTGGTACAGCATGAATTTGACAATCTTGGCAATCCTGAAAGAACCAATGGTAAATGTGGACATATTTGACAAAAAACAAGCCTGTTTCAAGCAAACGGTATGTCAAACATTTCTTATATATGTCCCTTTGTTAGACACCTACTGACTGGTATAAGCTCTCCCTGGTTTAATTTACACATGTCAGGGGGATAATTCTACTATCTGGGTTGGTTTACCCATCCAACTGTGAAGGATTTAAAATCTTCAGCTTTTAGAAAAGCACTTTTGAAGAGTATTTTGTCCGTTCTCCTAACCTGCATGGTAATCCTATCAAGTTTGCTATATGTTGTAGCCCTAGTTGTAGTAACAGTAGGTATAATATTAGAAATATTCAATCCAAAGGTTCCCAAATACCTACAGGATATGTGAAAGGGAGGACATCAATCTTCCTCTGCCTAAAATAGAAATCCTTTTAGATGGAGGCTCCTCTCGCAGAGCCTGCCCCATTTGAATGGCCTATTCTCTTGCAGCACTGGCAACCACTTTTCAGGAAGTAAATATTCATTGACACGAGCCTCCCCCTTGCCTCAAATGCAGTAGTTAATGGTTCAAACCGCTAGCTGTCCATGTTGAGGAGGCCCCCCTCCTTCAAATTGTGCACAGAGTGAAACTAACCTCAGTAATGGGAATGGCAGGTTGACCACTGCAACTTTATGTACAGCATTCTGCCCAAACAACTCTTGGACAGGTTTCAAAGAACACAGATTCAGGCTGCCACGCTATGTCTCAACCTCAGGAAATAAGAAAATGTGAAACCAGCACCGAGAGATCTCCATTGGGTCACAATAGGATCAATATTTAAAGTATGCATTCTATGCATGATTCAACAAAACCTATTGATTGAGGCAAAGGTCCAGGAAATATACAAATATTGTCCAATTACTTTGGGCTGTTTCAAACTGGAATTGTCCCAGACCCTTTTTCAAGCCATAGGTAAGACTTGATTACCGATGTGGCCAGTGTGCATTAGCAAGTATATAACTGACTCTAGCACACTAGAACACTATAAATTGGCCTTTTTATAGGGTATTGACATTGATTCATATGGTTCCCTTGGATGGAATACGATCACTCCGCACTCATTTTTGAGGTTGTATTTCTTCACGTCTTTCCTGACTTCTGCAGGTAAGTCCCGATTCTCCGGAGTAGAGCACTTTTCCATTTTAATTTAATTATTCTACAGAAGAACCTGGTAACTAATTACCAATAATCTTCTTAGATTCATCCGGCTGCCCCCATACAGCACGGGACGCCTCCTTGCATCTGGGGTGAGTAATGGTCATCAAAAGTCCACCTCCCATGTTGGCCCATTTAGGAACACCCCCTTACACTATGTCTCATCTATTCTAGGCTGTCAAACGTCCTGATGAAGACCCGCCGCGACATATCATTTATGCGGTGTCAGGGTCGAAGCGTCAACGCTTAACCTTGGTTCAGGTTCAAAATATCTCTGGGTCTCATTGTTGAGCAATTTAGCCTTGACCAGAGAGATTTCCTCAATCATTGTTCTGACTATTATATATTTTTGTATATAGTCCCACACTTGTATATATGCACTTTGTCACCAGCACTGAGCACTTATGTCACTTTGTAACACATGCCACTATTTGACTGTGTTTTATTTGGACAGCCCAACCATATGTATACTGATGTTGTCTGAAAAATTTTGAAAAATGTAATAATAATGTTTTGCAAGTATTTTTGAGTCTTCCATTCTTACGAGGGTGTTCTGATACTTGCTTTTGCTTTGTTGCGCGCATTAATTCATTCCACTGGACACTTTAATTAAATATAAGTTTCCATACTTCAAATGATTTGTGCTTACCAGCAAAGTGATTGGCGCTATTGTAGTTTGCTTGTAGTTTGCTATATCCAAACATACGTTGTCCTGAGAGATGTTAAAGAACAGGCATTCCATTAAATGGCTTTGAGATGAGCGGTGTCAGAAAATGCCTGGCTGTAATGAGAACCAATGAACACTCAAGGGGACAAATCATCACCCATGCATTTTTTCAGTGCAATCCACAATCACCATGTTCTGCTATTTCTTGTACCAAATGTGGGAATTGCTAGGGTTGGCAAAAAGACAGATTCATATCTTTTTAAAATCAATAGCAATCATTGATAGTTGACCAAGCCGGGATCAGAGTTCATCAATCCCTGATTAAAGGCTGAAATTTCTGATAGGCAGGGCGCATCACTTTTTTAACCCTCCACAAGAAAACACGTTTATAAAATATAAAAATATGCTGACTAAGAGATATCATGTACAAAAAGATTAAGGGCCTTATTTAGAGTTTTGCGGACAAGCTACTCTTGTACAAAATGTATGACCTGTCCACTGTTTTACAAGTGCATTATAGCCTATGGTCCTTACAATGTGGCACAGTAGATATTCGCCACATTTTGATTGAACATATTGTCTGCAAAACTACGACTCTAGCTCCTCTTTAGGCATTTCCAAATATGTGGAGAAACTGAAAAAAGTTCATGCCGTGACATGGACTGTCAAGAGTTTTGCCACTATTGACGTGGTAAATGTCACTAAAGTGTTAATAACTAAAGGTACAGATTAGATTTGACATAAAAGTCACCATTAAAAAACGGTATTCATTAAACGAGGCTATATGATTTAAACAGATTGTGTAACCTGCGTATGTTTACTTCAACCTGAATTTTTCTTGGCCATCACAGCCATCAGCAATTCTATATATGACATCAACTTCAGACGTGCAAGGGCATACCAAACAGTCCTAGCTAAGCAGAATAATTCTGTGCTGGCCATTGTGTTTCTGGGAGGAATCTCCACCTCTACTGCCAGCGCTTCTTGATAGAGTTGTATATGTGCAAGGAGGTGTGTCATAACAACAATGCTCAAGATGGTATTTGAATCATGCCTCCCATCTTCTAAAGTAAACAGTCTATGAACACTACTTGTACTGTGGTTGGGATAATGATGGACAATTTGCCATGGACTAGGGTTTGAGAAAAACATAGGTTTTTATACGTTATTTTTAAAGACTGTTATCTGGTTTGCTTGGTATTTCCCAGGCTCGTGGTAATCTTACATCCATTTTTAGTGATCAAGGACATTCATTATGTTCAGTGGATCACGTCACACAAATCTAAACTTCAACAAAATAGCGCTTCTCCTGGAAATGTAAAGCCACTCACCATTACCGCACCATTATCCTGGCCCACAAATAATCGTCTACTCTCATGATGGTAGGTCATTGCAGAACATGGTGCTGCGGAAAGAAGCGTACAAACAAGAGACTTGCATTAAAATGCTTCCAGTCCGATACATTTTTATTTGGTTTGTAACATAACCCTTACACAATAAGATCATGAGACCATTCCATTACAATCGAAAAATATAGACTCCAACTTTGTGCACCGATTGTGGACCATGACATGAAAAAACAAGAAGCATTGTGCATTGCTGTCGTAAACCTAAAAGGAATGATGCATCTCAGTATTATTCCGCTTGAAAGGCTTCCCATTGGAGCAGTTTTTTCGGAGTATCCCATAAAGATGTGATTTGGCAAGTTCTTTCCCCTGTATACTTATTCATTCAGTAGGAATACAATATTTTATTTTTATACATTAGATTGACAGAGTTAAGGTCATCCCTTGGGACCCATTAACAGTTTCACCAATGAAATTAGGTGAATGTTCATCTTACCTTTTTATCTCATACAATAACTATTGGTACACATATAAGTAATTTGAATTCCTGTTCCCCAATCATAGGGTGCCTTTACTCACCGTCCTGAGGAAGATTCCGGTTTGATGAAATGCTTACACCGATTCCTTTGGGCTCAAAACGTCAACGAACAACGCTGCCTGTATCATATACACGGGCTGGTATTAAACAAATGTGTTTGTGACCAGCTTCAAGTATTTAATAACAGCCTGGAGAGCTATACAACACAAAATTGTCAAACTTCTTATTTGTATTTCAAAATACGCCTTATAGCACAAGCACTTTTACACACTGCGCACGGAGCACCTTTCTCATGTCAAATTGTTTCTATGGTGAAATGAACTATCTTTGAAACAATAAACTTTCATATGAAACCAAAGTTGTTTTGGTTGTGTATGTGTACATACACACATTACTGACCTTATTGGGCAGATGGAAAGATCATTTGTTCTTGGACTACCATAAACGTAAGTATATGTGGAAAATTAAATCTGACAAACCATTTGTTAATACACAACCTAAAAGAAAGGAGCACCATTCCAGCTCCTTTGCCACAGCTCTCCTGTTTACCATCTTCTCACCCTATTGGAGGGCTTAAGCCTGACAGACAGGAGAAACCATCACATGAAAGGAGACACTGAGATTATGATGCTGGTGTTCCACCTTCTATTGGATTTTCTGCTTCTGTCAGACTTTATCCATTCATGACTGTAGGAAGTAAGAATATAGAGGACTTGACTGAGATGGTGGCACCTTTCTCTGCTTCCTACTTTACCTATGCTCTTTCCATAGCCCATATCACCGCTAGACTCACTGCAGGCCCTGAACCCTCCCTGCGTGGACGCTTTGAGACTACACCCAGAACCAGTGCTTAGTATGCAGGCTCAGCAACTAGGTATTGACAACTGTCCAGCATCGCAACTCATTCCTTTGGAAATAGAGAAGCAGGCAAGCAAGTTCCAGCTAAAAGAAGCAGATACAACAGCCAGCAAGGTATGGGAGGAAAGGAGCTTGGGGAATGTACTGAAAGTGTGAGGAAGTGTTACATATGTGGCTCAGAGAATATGAGTGTGCAGGCAACCCTTCAGCTTCCTGCTATATATTGCACTTCTTGGCGCAACTGTGACCATCCCAGAGAGAAAGGTGGCCAAATCTGACATTATCTGGCATAACTGTGGCCATCTCATGCACAATGCTGGACATCCCAACAATAATAATGACAAACCTGGCATAACTGGGAGCATCAATTGCATAACAGTAGCCATCCCAGAACAAGCATGTTCTGAGCAACAGAGGTATAATGATGGGTATTCTCAACATAAAAGCACCACTGGCGCAAAGTAGGAATGCCTGGCATAAGGTGGTTACCCTTTCATATAGTTGTCATCTACAGTTTTGTTCAAGCATTCATGGTATCCCCTGGCAATGAAAGGTATTAGGAGGCTACCCTACATGCACTTTCCAAACAAGCCATATTATGGCCACCAGTGGCTTCTGTTAGACATCTCTGGGCATAAGGTTGACAATCCAAGAAGCTAAGTCTGCATCTCCAAAATCCAGTGCCACCCATCTCAGATGGGGTCCATCCCGGACGACTTAAGGGCATCTACGTCAGCCATCGAAGATACATGATGCACCCAGCATCTGGTGGCCACTGTGACATCTGGCAGCGTCCTATTACTTCTGTGACAACATCAGCTGCTCTGGTAGCTACCGCTTGCATTTGGTAACAATATAAATTTCTCTTGAATACTGATAGTTTTTGGTAACCTGTAATAGCAACAGCATTCTCCGACTTTAGGCAGGAAAGCCTAGCACAGCAGATGGCATGTTATATACTGGTAGCATCAGAGGGAATGAGGGCCAGGAGTTTCATGCGGTCTTCAGAGGTCTGCTCTCCTGCAAAAATTGTTTCGACCCTCCAATATATCCCTGTTAAGATGGTCGCCGTCGCCCACAGTTGCATATCTTTCATATACCAGCATGACATGTCCATAACCCTTGCTTTCATCAAACATTGGGAGTTGCCATAGCATTGCCACAGAGCATAATGTACTCTAACCATATTCATCAAAGCCACTTGCTTCCCTTACATCATAACCAATTGATCTACATTTGGGGTGGCTGCCGAGCCCACTGTCCGGGATTAAATGTGCGTCAGCAAGTTAGGAGACAGTCTAGCATATACAAAGAGTTCTCAGTTGTATTCTACTACTCTGTGAACCAACCCATGACAAACTGTAGTTGTGCCACGAAATAGTAGCCCTCCATATTCAGCACTTTCATGTCTCAATCTTTAACTATTAGTTTAAGCAAGTCCAGCTTGACCTTACACCTATTACAGAGTAATGTCTAAGTGTTCAATATAGTATCTAAGTCCTTAAACACAGACATAAAATAGAGGTTGATGCAGCATTGAAACAAATGAAGGTAGCAGAGCAAGACAATCAATTTAGCCACTACAACTCGCCATGAAACCACGAGGGGCAGTGTAAACTAGAACAGTTATTTTCTGATGGCAAGATTGTCCACATTGTGCGTGTACTACTGTTTTGCAGGGTGAACTACTTGTATGCCTCAATAAAGGTGTCAGTTGCCCATGTGCGTCGCATGTCAGGTACGCTGGGATTCAGTGCTGGATGGCGTAAGCCCAAGGGAAGGGAACACAACAGATTTATCCTGGTTTATCCTTTGGCTCAATATGCAAACAAAACAATCTATAGGTTTCATAAACTCATGCACTGCTGGGTCTCTCTGGTGCACCAATATATAGACCGCATATACTGAGGACGGTTGCTCAGTAGTGTCAATACTGCCTATACCCCTTCCCCACAGAATGCTGGCAGCTGGCACTGCAATGACTCAGCTACCATGGTGAAAAGGAGTGACACAGTGGTAAGTATTGATGGATGCCATTTCCAGTGCCCATTTCTTTGAAACTGTGTCACTAGACTTTGCGCTCACCATGGGATCGTGTTCAAAAGCTTAATCCACCCGGGGAAGTTCAGTCAAAGTTCATTCGCTTCAATACTTGAAAGAAATACAACCAGGAACCTGCCTCAAATGCCTTTTTTGTAGCTAAAGAGGCACTGAAGTTCACTGTCACAATCCAATATTTTCTTGATATCATGTGCCAAATGTCTCAAGTTACAGCAGTTTTCTTACGTGACATAAAGACATACTCTTCCCTGTATACTATGCACAATATCTCAGTCACCAGTTTTTCCGCCAAACCCTTCTCTGCTTTCTCTATTCAGCATGGTTAATGATCTACATGTCTTGTAATCTTGGGTGTGCTTATTAGGCATCTGACCCATTATGATAAGTGCTTCCTTCATCGACCGAGGGAATACACCAGTTGATTAAACGTCTAGCAGTACCTAGAGGGGCCGACCCACCAATGCACAACTGAATGCAGAGTGAAGCTCTGCTGGACTCAATCTCCCTCTGGAGACATCCTGTATTTAATATTATTACTGTGAATTCATATAATCCCAGAGGACCTCCCTCACCCCATCTGCTGTATAGTTACTTCGAGAAAAACTGCATTACTGAGGTCAGTTTATATTAGAATTATAAGAGAGAGAGAAAGAGAGAGAGAGAGAGAGAGAGAGAGAGAAAGAGAAAGAGAAAGAGAGAAAGATAGAGAGAAAGAGAGAGAGAGAGGGGGGGGCTGTGCACACAATATTTGTAGGTACTTTAGTTCAACATAATTTAGTCTCTCCTGTCTGTAACCCATATGATCCTGATCATCTTTAAAAGGCGCTAAGTGTGTTTTTTAGAAGCTAGGCAAACCATTTTCCTGCCTTAACTACATGTGCGACCAGCTCTGGAATTTCACTAAAGTCTCCATCAAGGATACATGCCTCCACTTCTCGCTCAATAATTCAATTTTCAATGAACTTTTCCCTATGTATGTGCTGATATGTTCCCACCTTGTGATGTCGTTTACCCATGCCTTGTGCATGCTGGTTGTGTTAGTCCACTCGTAGCCTCTGATGACTAACTTCATCACTGCCCACCCCATCGCCTTGCTGAAACTGTTCCCTAAATTACTGTAAAGTTTTTAATCAGTTTTTCTCCTACGCCAGACTATAGTCACCCTTGTTGCAAAGTTCAGAGGTGCAATTTCCATTAGAAATAGCATCCCAAGGTCATACCTAACCCTCCTAAATGTTTGTGTGTCTGACCAGTTTGGTTCATGTCTACCATCCCAACAACAACATAGCAAAAATCCCCTGCTCAGAGCAAGAGCATACCCATATATTTAGAACATTGTTTGCAGAATGTGAAGAAAAAGGACACATTGTCTATATTCGGAGCATTCAAAACACTGACTAATATTGTGAACAGCCCTCAGGGTCAGTGCTAATGTACCATGAAAGGAGTCCTGGAAACCAGACTGATTGCCATCCCTCTAGAGTGGGAAGTATTATCATAAAGGTGAAGAGACCTCTCCCGCTCTTGGAGGTTTGTTGCTTTACTGCTTGATTGAGTGGTTTTCCTTAAGACATGCAATTTGGACCCCCTCTCTCTTAAAGTAGGAGCCCGCTCTCATTCTTTTAATATAATCATTCAGTCCACTGACGATGCAGGTTAATTTACTCAATTTATCACTCCCACTTGACTCATATCAGGTTCTTATTTAACACATCCTGTCCCTCACACAGCCAGGCATCTATCTCCATTATCCACACAGCAATCATCCATTCCAGTCTGTCATGACAAACTCCGTCTTCAACCAGGCACCATTCAGTGCACCCATGCCGTCGTGTGTGGTACAAACTTCTTGCTGCCTCGTTCCCTGCACAGAGACCCGAACAATGAAACTCTTCTTAATAACCTGCTACCCCTGGCCAGGATCAGTCTGACTCAAACTATAACTATGTGAAAAAAAATAAGAATAGGTACCAGTCTCCTCCTTAGTCTCAAGCTTCTTGCAACAATAGCCTACTTCAGATATGCTGGCTTGCTCTATCAGCTGAGAAGTGGTCTGCATCAGCCTGCAGTCTTGCACACCCCCTTCAGTCACAGGAGTCTGGTTCATAATGAGGTTCAGAATGGATATTAACCCTGGATGAAAGGGCCTTGATCATTTGCAGCTGCCATTGCCTTTGTAAAGTCTCAGCTGGCTCCTGACCATAACCTGTCAGCCCTGATCCCTGAGAGGCGTTTCTATTTTTGGTATGCCAATTGCATATTACTACATACGCTATTTTAAGAACTCAGGGTACCAGACTAGGGACCTAATAGTCTACACTGCATCACATTAGAGGCGGGTAAGCTTTGTCTATACCACATACATTGATTTGAGCTCCCTGTGGCTCGGGAGGCTACCCTAAGATGCTAGGGGCCAGGACTAAGGACTATATAGTCAATACTGCACCAGCACTTTGGAAGCAGGGCAAGCCCCAGCAGGCTGCAAAAATTGATTAGGGGTTTCTCTTGGTGCAGGACAGGCCTGGGTGTGTGTCCGGGCAAAGACTGGGCCAAGAGCGAGCTCATCTATGTCCGTCAGAGCCTGACTGTGACTGGCATTGGCTTAGCTACCAAGGGGTTGGTTAACAACAGAGACTGAAGGGACTGCATGTCCCAGTGTGCTCGGGGGCTCCTGGAGGTAGCCTACTGGGGTCCTGCTCACCTGCTCATCAGTCTTGGTCGCTATCCCACTTTTTATTTTGATTCCGGCCTCGATGCTGACTCTGTTTTCTAGCTCACAAATACTTAAAAGAGAGCCAGGTGGGGTGTGCAACTACGGGTTTCCTGCTCACTTTGATAACCCCTGAAAAAGACTGGATGCACTTTGTTTTTCTACCTTCCTTCACTTGGAACTTAGTGAGATTAATATGCGCCATTAATTGAGTGCAGGCGAAATGGTCTAGGACCCTATTTTACGTTTTTAATTTTCCTTTTCTTTTCCTTTTACACAGATTTATAGGATTCCTACGCATATTGGTTTTAATTGTTTTAAAATAGTTCTTGGGCTCCAGTTGTGTTAGTTGAACCCCCTTAAGCCAAGATGGGTAAGCGGAAAGGTACTAATACCCTCACTACTCATCTGCCATCGCCAAAAACTACAGCTATTGACAAGATGCTGAAAAGGGCCATGGGGGTAATCAGTACAGAAATCAAGCTTACCGAACGGCGATTGTCTTTGCAATCTAGAACTGTCGAAGAGCTTGGCCTAGAGCTACCTACATCTCCCCATTTTATGCTAAAGTCTACATCCTACTGTGCTCAGCCCTTTCATGGGAATGTTCGATAATGATTTCACATATGTTTCAAGGTGAATCACAAATACGACTCTTAAATCCCCAGGAAGTGCTACGAGACCTAGGCAGCTCACATGCCATTCAAGTCTAGAGGCAACCAGCTACACTCAATCTAGTATTCTGCACACCAGTAAACAGATATCCAGCATAATAACCACAAGGACCGGTGGTGTGGATCCCACGTCCAAACCCATATGGGTTGAGGAATTTATGGAGGACCTGCTTGTGTAAAATCAAACATTTACTACTGGAACAACTTTCCCCATTGTGCGCCCGCTTGATAGCCATGAAAAAAGCTCTGACCTTGACCAATCAGACGCAGGATTTGCCTGAGATAGATAATTGCCTTGTCCTAAAGGATTGTAGAATAGTGCAGTGAGCTATAAACAAGGAGTGCCCCATTATGTGTGCCCAATGGTCTCCATCTGGCGACGATTAGATATCTAGTGACCCACCGTGGCACAAACAGAGGTGGCTGGAGCAGGCCCCGAGTCAACCAACTCACCCCAGCCCCAGAGAGGGCTGCCTGTAGTAAGGAGAGGCATAGCACTGAGGGTTCATCTGGTAAACCTGGTTTGAATTGGCCAATGTTGAACTGCAGCTTACAAGTGGTACATTTCTCCCCGCATCCTGCCCACGTGTAGCAGTTATAACTAAAATTCCACGGCTGAGGGCAGGGCGAATCATTCAAGGAGCTCTATAACAAGACTATAGGCGGGCTTGTGCAGTGTAGAGTTTTTCCCCTATCTCAGGTTAATAATATACTATTCACTAGAAGAGAGTCCTGGATTGGGCCTGGGAGGATCGATCGTGGTGGAAACTGCGTCATTATTAACTTTAGATTACCAGCGCAGGCCGAACGGGTGTTATTCAGTCATGCAAGTAATCCCATAATAGGGACACATATTGAGCCCCTACCTGTAGGTGTTTTTTCTTTTTTTTTACCACCCACCATCTGCAAGAACTCTCCCATTCAGCAGCACCCAGAGAAGCAGTGCACTCTACCTTTACTAGCCCCCATTTTTTCCAATCAGACCAGGCTAGATGATATCTACTCCATTTCAACGTATAATCGGTTTGATTAGCTAGCAGGTGTAGATTGACCCTTTGATGGAAGTTAGTGGCCACCCTCTAGAGCCAACGCTGTGAAGTCCAGCTCCTGTGGGAAAATTGCATGCAAACATAATCTTGCTCACTTTCAAGAGACTTGGTCTTTGCAACCTCTTCACCGCTCAGGTTTTGTAAACTTCTCTAAGGAAGCTGTACCAGCTGAAAAGGGTGGGGAATCAGGAGGACTAACAACTTGGGTGAGATCCACTCTTATGGGTGTGCCAAAGGAGGTTGTGGTGGATTCCCCTGATCTACTATTAGTTAGTATATCTGTCCCCCAGGGCGTAACCTGTAATGTATATCTACTGGGCACAAAAAGGAATCCATTGTATTAGATCAACTAAATGCACACCTGTCTATCTTACCACCACATGCAAGGAAAATGTTTGGAGGGGACTTTAACTGTCAATTTGATCCTTTGAGCGCAGATACCCAAGTTCTCTTGGGTATCTCAGGACACTGCATTTAACATTCCAGAACTAGTGCTCCCTCCTATTAAGACATGGACAGCTATTGCAGTGCAGAATAACACACTCACCCTGAACCAGGGATTGCATACCTGCAATGGTAGAACCAGTTCCCATAAGGCTGGCCACATACATTCAACCACACTAACTATACCAGTCTGAATGTTTCTATTTTGAGAGACATTACTTTGTGGGCCGCGCTTGGTTGATATGATAATAATTCCCATCCAAGACAGCAACTACAATGCACTAGTCCATGGGCACTCACAAACATTTCCCCGGGGGTCGCAAAGTACGGTCTGTGGCATGTCCACGGACCGCATCAATGCCAGCAATGCAAGAGTCAGAGTGAAGGCCGGTGGATGTAGGGGGGGGCGTGAAGCAGATCCATGGTGTGGGCAACAAACCGAGCCTTCACTTGCCTTCTGTCTGCCACCAACACTCTACTTTCATGCACCAAAATTTAAACACAAACCATTAACTTCTAATGTAAAAAGTGAGAGGTAAAAAGATACTCATGGGGCGGAGCTAGCTTGCGACCAAGATGGCCGCTTGAGCAGAGAGCTCCAACACTTCACACAAATATCCAACATTTATCCTGCAGCTGCGATTCCTACACACCACACTGAGGTGGCTGTGGGGCTCCTAGGGCACGGCTGTACCGGCCGCAGAAAAAGCGAGCCTCCTACCTGCTCTCTGGCTGCCGTACTGGACGACTGTTGGTCCCGGAGCGGCCGCAGCGTGAGGACTTCTGCAATTCAGGGACTCCCTTCCCTCTCCTCGGCCGAGGAGACTATGTTGGAGGGCTGCGGGGATTCACGCGAGGGCGGCCGCGGAGAAGGTGCCTGGCCCCCTCCCCTTCGGAGCGGTTTGTTTTAACTGCTTCGGCCGCACGATCGGTTGGCGGCAGGGGGGGAATGGGGGGGGCGATTATCCCGGATTGCCACGGGGGAGCCCTTGCAGAGCTACACGGAGAGCCGCCTGAAGGTCGACTAGCCCGAGTGGGCTTCCCCAGACTAGCGGGAGGCCTACGGCGGAACTTGGCGGACCCGCTGCGGGAGTGACTCGACGGCGGGGGAGTCCGCTCTGCACTGAGGCCCCTCCTGCATGATTTGAACTGCGGCGGGTCCGGGCCGGTGCTGCTCGGCGCTCCCGCTTTATCTGTACGGGCGTCCTCCCTCTGCCCCTGGAGACTGGTGGTGACTGGGCCGGGTGGACCACGATTGGGAGCCACAGTGTGCTGGACTGTGGGTTTGGCGAACTTGGTTGAGAGGTGCTGGATCACAAGGTCGTGGGACCTGAATTGGAGGCAGTATTGCCGAGTGCGCCTTGGTGAAGGAAGTGAGGCGACCCGAGGGGCATTGAAAGCTACTGCATATCAGGTGGGGCGGCTGCCTGGCAGACATAGCTGGCCGTGAGCTCCTTGAGCTGTGACGACACTCCTGACCGTGGGGCTCCCCACCCCCGCCTGAAGTGAGTCCCTGGACCCCCTCCGCCATCGCGCGGGGAGCTGTGTGCTGTGCCGATCACTAGGGGGGACTGTCCAGAAAGGGCAAGACTGGCACCACTGGGTTCGGTGTCCCCTATGTGATTGTCCGAGGGTGCATTGATTTTCCTGTGGGGTGCGCGCCCCAATCGATGCCCCCCCTGTACGATTGGCCTGCGGGACCTGTGAGGCGAGAGGCTGTGCGCCCACAGAGGAAAGGGAGAGGACTGAAGGCCTGCAGCATGTAACACGCGGCGAGGGGATGACGTGGGACCGCCATTTTAACAACGCTGAAAGTGGAGAGTGGTGAGAAGGCTCTAACACGTGGCGGTGAAAGCCACTACTAGCCGGGATTGATTGGCACAACGTTCTAACCTGTGACTGTTGTGACCGCATTGTGGCCTCTTACCCTGCTACTGCCCCATAGACTGAGCTGACACACGTCTGGAGGCGGCCTGCAGGCGGTAACTAAATGGGGCAAGTGGAAAGAACACAAATGAAACTGTCGTTTGACCCGAAGCGGCCCTAGACTGGTGAGCCCACCACTGAGGAGGGTGCCGGTGTCCAAGAACATGCTGGGGAGGATCAACGCCAGGATATTCGAGGACTATTACTGGCCATCGAGAAGAACCTACAGGGCGGAATCAACTCCTTGGGTACTAAGATGGATGTGCTCACTTACAGAATGGATCGCATGGCCGAGAGACTGGATAAGCATTCGGAACGACTCGATATGTCGGAGCGCAGGCTGACAGAGGCTGAGGAGGCCCAAACAGTCCTAGATACCGAGCACAAACAGTTGGGAAGGGTGCTCCAGATCCTACAGGATAAGACGGAGGACCTGGAAGCCCGCTCTAGGCGCTGTAATCTCCGCATCACCGGCCTGCCGGAATCTACTCCCACGGGCAATATGGAGCTCTTTATCGAGAAGTTTTTGAAAACACTGCTGGGTGACACCGCCTTCTCAGAAATGTTTGTCGTGGAAAGGGCTCATTGCTCTGGGCCCAAGGCCGAAGCCAGGCGCACCCCCCCCAACCCCCACACCCCCCGGCCGATAATAGCAAAATTGCTAAACTACAGGGACCGGGTAACTGCCCTCAGGCTTGCCCGTGAGAAACAGCCGCTACAAAAGGCACTGAAAGACTAGATGAAAGAGCGGCGGCCCTCCCCGGGGAGGGAACTCTTAGACGAGGCGGCGGGAGGCACACTGGACGAACAGGATTGAACAGGATACGAGAACTCTAACGGCTGAGTATATATAGTCTCTGTTGGGAGTCCGGGGGTGACCTACCTGAACCTCGTTACTGTGATCTGTCCGATTGTGTATTTGGGGTCTGTCACCCCCTTTTTGGTTCCTTGCTTAGTAACGTATCATTGAACTGACGGGATGGAGGGGGAGGGAGATTGGCCTCATAAATGGTGGCGCCCAGACCCGGACTTATTCCTTAAGTACTGTTATGTGGGTGCAGGGGGGGCTGTATATTCAGAAATCTTGCGTCAGGGTGCTGCGGATGACCCGGCTGGGGCGTATTACTGCACTCCTGTGCAGCTGACAATATTCCAAGCAAGTGAAGTGTGGAGCAAGACCATTACAAGCCACAAAAGCTTTTGTCTTTACAAGCTACATCCACTCCAGCGTGAATAACAAAAGTGGGATGTGTTTTGTTGTTGGGGAAAGGGTTGTGGGGGAGGGGGTGTTCCTCTTTGTAGAGAGTACCACAGCCAAGTTGGGGATTGGGCAGGTGTGGGTGGGACTGGGGTGGGTATGACTAGTGGTCCTTCATTTTTACTATGGTTATTAACTGCATATGCATACTGTACGTATCGTTTCTTACACGAGCAAGAGGGGGACACCTGCTGGGAATGTTTGTAGATGTACCCTTGGTTATCTTTAGTTATGTGGCACAGTTTAGGCACGGCACGGTCCTGATATTTACACTCTGTCGCTCTCTAACCACATTTCCCTACGACTGACACACCGGTGACCACACCTGAAGGCACCCTTGATTCTCTGGTCCTTCTGACATGGAACGTGCGCGGTCTTAATGACCACCGAAAAGCCCGGAAAATCTTACACTACCTTTACAGACATAACGTAGACATTGCCCTCCTCCAGGAGACTAACCGGACAGCCCTATCTTGCGCTCTAAAGGTTTACTGGGTAATATCCACTCTGCAGGCTTTACCTCACATGCTAGGGGGGTACTGACGTGAGTGAATCCAAAGACATCCATAACACTGACGCCCCTTGAGACGGATAGGGAGGGAAGATTTGTTTTCTCCAAATGTTGTGGGAAGGGACTATAACTCTCCATATTGAACGTTTATGGCCCCAACTATGATCATCCAGATTGCTACACAAACTTAACGGCAAGGGTTCAGTCACACCCTCAGAACCATATGCTGTGGGGAGGCGATTTCAATTTTACTAGACACCCTGATAGAGACAGATCGGATGGCCCGGACAGACGCCCTTCTGCCTCAGCCAGAGTGGTGGAGACTTCGATGTTGCAGCTGGACTCTGTGATGTATGGCGACATAGGTATCCACATAAGGCAGGTTACACGCACTACTCTGCACCACACTATATCCACAGGAGAATAGACTATTGGTTGGCCTCCCGACACCTACTTCAACAGGTCCGCGCTTGCACGATTTTACCCCGCACTTACTCTGATCACTCACCGCTACAACTGACACTTTCCTCCCCCAAGAAGCGGATTCCTCCATTTATGTGGCGCTTCCCGCCCTGCTCTTTGCTTGATGCCGCTTTTAAAGAGGAATTAACTGTGGCTATTGAGACGTTTTTTTAAACCAACGTGGGGTCGGTGGACTCGTTCCAAACCGTTTGGGAAGCCTTTAAGGCATATATTAGGGGGATCACTATCTCTAAACCCGAGGGCGTTCTTAAGTCGATCCGAGGCAGACTGGCGACCCTGGAACGTAAATTGAAGGAACTGGAGACCCTACGTGTGACTGACCAGAACGAAGACCTTACTTGCGAACTCACGCAGACGCTCCGTGAATATCACGAAGAAGCTGATGCGGAAATAAAACATCTCAGGAAGTATGCAACTGGCAGGTCCTATGGCGAGGGAGAGCGCCTGGGCTCGGTTCAAGCGCAGATCATTAAACACCGCAGAGATAGAACTGCTATACCGGATATGAGATTACTGCCGGAGGACCCACCGCTCACTGAAGCCCAAGTTGCGGACAAGTTCCGGGAATACTATACAACACTTTATGCCTCTAGAGGGCCCGCCCTGGAGGAACGCATTCTTGATTATTTGATCCACATTGAATTGCTGTGGCTGTCTAACCTGCACTAGGAATTTCTGATGCGCCCAACAGAACGTGAGGAAATAATTTGGGCCCTTACTTCGATGAAAGCCGGGAGTGCGTCAGGTAGTGATGGCCTCACTGTATCCTTTTATAAGGCATTTCAAGACCTTCTGATCCCGCACCTACTCATGTTGTTTGAGGACTTGTGTACCTCTGGAGTGATGCCCCCAAATATGCGTGAGGCGATTTTGGTAGCTATACTTAAGCCAGGGAAACCACCGGAAGAATGCGCCTCATATCGGCCTTTCTCTCATGAATGTCGATGCGAAAATCTTCGCAAAATTGCTTGCCAACCGTCTCAGCCCATTGGTCACCTCATTGGTTGTCCCGGAACAAGCTGGCTTTGTGCCTAGTCGGAATTTAACCTATAACCTGCGGACGGTGTTTACCGCCATTCAACATACCCGCCCGGAGGTTCCCGCTATAGCGGTCTTCCTGGACATGGAAAAGGCCTTCGACTCTGTAGAATGGCCTTTCATCCAACAGGTCCTTAGCCGAATGGGAGTCGGGGGGATGTTTCTTCAACTACTCGCGACATTATATTCCGGCCCCACGGCCCGTATCTGGATAGGATCTCTGATCACTGACCCCATACCCATTTGTAGGGGCACGAGACAAGGGTGCCCTTTATCCCCCATACTTTATGCCCTGACAGCGGAGCCACTGGCTTGTGCCTTGAGGGAATACCACGGGCAGAGGGGCATAGGTTTTCCGAACTACCGATTAATTGTATCTATGTATGCGGATGACGCCCTCCTTTATGTCAGGGAGACCGAGACCAACCTCCCCCCGGTCCTGCGCGAGATGGTCCTGTTTAGCTCCCTTTCAGGTATTAAGGTTAACTGGAGTAAGTCCACCATGTTTCCCCTCACTCCAGCCACAGTGCGTGTGGACCCGGAATATCCTCTCCAATGGACCACCGACGCGGTGCGTTACCTAGGCATACGACTGCATATGAATTCAGAGGTGGTCCCGAGGGAAAATTATGGAGTTGCCATCTCCAAACTGGAGGATGATATTGATAGATGAATTGGCCTCCCGTTGTCACTGATGGGGAGGGTGTCCCTCATGAAAATTATTGTGCTGCCCTGTTTCCTTTTCCTCTTTACAAACATTCCCATGGTTCTGTCAAAATCTTTTTTTCAACGCTTGCACTCGTTGATGGTTCAGCTATGCCATGGGCGGGTAAACAGCCTCTGGAGGCCTGGAAGATACGGACGGTGCCGTACATGATGGGAGGCCTGGGCGCCCCTGATTTTGATCAATCCTATAGGGCAGCACAATGCTCCCACGCATACCACTGGATACACGGGCCCTCTGACATTCCGCATATACGGATCGAAACTATTGTTGCTGACCCCAGGCCCTTACCGGCCCTACTATTTTTGCCTCTGGATAAACGCACTGGCATATTGGATTCTCTAAATTCGGTCACACACGCATGGCATCACATGCTGGAAGCGCAGGCCGGTAACTTACTCTATGTCCCACTGGCTCCTCTCGATTGGTGCTACTGGCTTACGCCATGCAGGGACAGAGGGGTCACTGTAGCGCTGAGAACTTTGAAACTAAACATAAAGGGGGATCTCTTGGCCAATGGTGCTGCTCGCTCCTGGGGGGATGTCATTGGGGCTGAGGAGACGTATTCAATGTTATCGCAGTTCCAGTTTCCCGGGGTGAGACCCGCACTTCGGGACCTGCTGGGAGAGGATATGGCTGAACCCCCGGATGTCACGGCACTGACTGCTATTATTAAAGCTAAGTCACCTGCTAAATTGGTGTCACAACTGTACCGCATAGCCCTCTCTGCGAGAGACAGCGAATATTTCAAACCACGGCTGGAGTGGCAACGGGACCTATGGGTAGAATTGCCGGAGGACAAATGGCTGTACTGTTGCTCGAATATTAAACGCATATCACTCAATGGACAACACAGATTGGTCCACTTCAAATTTTTGAATAGGGTGTACTATACGCCAGAACGCTTACATCGATACGGTCTTCGAGAGAACCCCCAATGTGAGAGATGTGGGTCACTGGTTGCTGACTTTCTCCACGTGGCAAGGGGACTGCCCGGGGATTTCTGCCTTCTGTGGTAAGGTCTACGCTGAGGTTAACCGCATCACTGATCTAGCGTTAACTTCAGACCCGCTGCTGGCTATACTAGGCTATTCCAAACTGTGGAGCACAGGCGTCTGGTGGACATGGCTTTTCTCTTAGCCAAGAGATGTATTGCCCTCTGCTGGAAGCGCGGCCCAATAACTACACTATCACAGTGGACTACAGAAATGTTGTTCTGTTGCACCCAAACAGAAACCTACAGCGAACTACTGCCCCACGCAACAGGCCCAAAAAATGTTGGTCCCTATTTATGGCCCGGGGACCCATGCGCACATCGCCGGACTGTGCAGACACCGCCCCAAGATTGACGCCTCCGACTGGTGATGAGCACTCTGACGATTAGATATAATATATTCCTACACATATCATGGCCTGGACCGTTGTCCCTCTTACCAGTATGTACACCAGTGCGGCAGGGGGATGAGCATAGGGTCTGTTACACTTTCCAAACGAAAACTTTTCGGTGCCTAGGGTATTGGTTGCTACATGTCTTGTTTATCTGACATTGTATATTTGCATTGTGTGGGGAAGGTCCTTCAACTGCTGAACAATATGTATGGGAGTAAGCTACGTATCTTTTTGCTTTGTATATCTGGACTGCTGCCTTAATTTGTTGTTATTACTTTGAAAATGTCACTAAACATATTAAAACAAAATATGAGAGCCCCTTAAAATATACGAGTTCAGGATGTGTGCTGTAAAAAACCTTCTCTTGTATTTTATTTAATAAACTGTAATGTTGTTCCAATTATAGAACAACCAAGGCTACACAAATGGTGCAACTGACAAGTGACTTGCCTCTTGGTTCACTAACGGCATAGTTTTCAGAATGGGGTCGGCATGAATGTTTCCAAGATCATGTTTAAAAACTATCACTGCTAATAAAAGCCTCTCAATGCAGTGATACAATCTGATCTACTAAGGTAAAACGCTCATGCATATTAATAAAATCAACTCTGCATACTTAAAAAAACTGTATCATGTTTTTACAGGTTTAGTGCAAAATGTCTTTAAAATTAAAGGTGCTCCTAAAGATAAGCTATCTGGGACACCTTTTTTTTCTTTATCATTACTATCAAGTGAACAGCAGCCCAGTGCTGCTGTTCACCAGAGGGCCGCTATTGAAGATCAGTAAGGCCGCATGCGGCCCCAGGATGTACTATTAGTATCTCTCCTCCAGTCCTTAAATTGATGGCAATTACAGATGCCCAATTGGACAATCAAGGGGAACCATTTGACAGGAGACTAAGAATTACCACCAACAGACGTAGGGTCAAATGAAGTAGCATGGAGCATTTGCAGGAGTCCATCAGTGAAATTTGTAGTCAGGTTTTTGGTTGTATGGAGGACTGTCATTCCTGGATCAGGTAGGGGATTCCAGCATGCCCTGGGTGACCATATATAAAATGTCAAAAGGGTGTACGTCAAGGCTGTATTTTAGCCCTTTTTCTGTTTTAAATTTATAGAAATGGCCTTGAGGGTTGTCTTCTGAAGGAGAAGATAGACATACCGCGGGTGGGGAACCATTATATCCCAACGCTTCTCTATGCTGATGACGTGGTATTCTTAGCTAGGACTGTTAATCGTCTCCAATAATTGCTGGATGGATTCATAGAAATGAGTGCCCTTGATTTGAAGTTTATGAGCCCAAGTTTTTTATTTTAACCTGTGGGCCCAAAATGACAAAATCAAGAATTTTTTATATCAAAGGATCGCTAGTCCAAAAGGTTGAAAATGTTAACTACGTAGGGATACCCTACGATTCTAAACTTAAGCGGGCACCTCTTCTGACAGAGCGGCCTACTGTTTTCTAGAGCTATTAAAGGGATTGTTCTTTTTGCCTGTACTCTGGGGCTCAAACCCATCAAGGAAATGATGCTGTTTAAATTAAAATGTATTTTTGTGGTGTCCTATGGAGCAGGAGTGTGGGGGAATTGTAGTATTGATAATCAATAGAAAAAACAAAATAGCTTCCTCAACAGATTACTGTCAGTTCCCGCAGGCACAGCCACCTTTTTTTTGCCACTCAGAGGTTGGTTTGCCCTATTTTGAAGATCTTCTTGGACTTGCCCCTTTTTTGCTATGTGTGAAGACATGACAATTGGGTGACCTTGGTCTCACGGAAAGCATTATTTTAGATAGTATGGCACTGGAAAAGGAAATGAAATTCCCTGGCTATGCTATATCAAGAATACATGCTTATCCTTGGACCTCCCTGAAATATATATTAGTCCGGACCTGATAGTCTCAGCTACGAAAGCTCAGGGCTCTCCTACAACCGACGCTCCAAGGATGTCTTCACTAGAGATATTTTTTACTAGATCCTGCATTCAAGCTAGAGTCTTTTTATTGTTTGTAGAAAACAGTCAATTTTGATTTTACCACACTAGATTTCTTCTTTGCAGTTCTGCAACAAGGCACACGGACTGACAACTTTCCCCCTTGTCCTTCTGACAATTGTTCTGTTCAGTCTACTATTCACATAACATATTTTTGTTCATTGTTTGAATCTACCTCTTATTCACTTTCTTTTTCCAATTTTATGCCCTATGAATTTTTGTCACACAGGTAGGGTTTCCAATACTTGCACCAGTTGGACTCTACTGAAAAATGTACTATGGTTATTGAGTTTATTAGAAATGCATTGAGTATTAGGAGGCAGTATTCATCTTGACTATTTTTAGATATTTAGGTATTCTGTCTGGTATAGTACAAATTGCTAAGAGCTGGCAGTTTTTTAACGATTTGCGTGGTCTTTTAAGAGTTTTAAACTACTTTGTTGATCTTAAGATTAGATTACATTTTATTGTGATTTCCGGATTTATTTTTATTTTACTATTCACTTTTATGGCATTTTAGGCAAAATAACGTTTATTTGATTTGACTGAGCTGGGACACACCTCTTGCTTGTATTTGCTTGGTATTTTGTACTCTGCATTTATCGTATGCTTTTGTTAATTCTTTGTTTAGGTGCTATTCTCAAAATGAGCAAGAGGAAAACGTCTAACTCTGTGGGCAGGAGAGAGTAGATGGTAAAACAGTAGCCTCCAGCACTATCTCACCAGCGCGATGGGGGGCATCATTTCAGAGATTAGTTTAGTTGAAGGGAGATTGGAGGCACAGTGTCAATCGGGCTTTCCTTATAGGGATGTTGACAATGTGCTTCCTGCTAATCTGGCTGAGTTGCTGCCTGGCAAGAAGGGTGCATCTGTTGCTACTGACACAACTAACTATACAGCTCTTAATCTGTGCATACTTAACTCTTTT
This sequence comes from Lissotriton helveticus, assembly GCF_964261635.1. Lineage (NCBI taxonomy): Eukaryota > Metazoa > Chordata > Amphibia > Caudata > Salamandridae > Lissotriton > Lissotriton helveticus. The sequence goes on along the minus strand of NC_136072.1, from coordinate 444,828,453 downwards.
ATCAATGTCCCAGATGTTATCTCATCCCCCTATGCAATACATATAAAATAAAAATAAATCAGCAAAAAAACATTTGCCTCTCACTCCTAAAATGGCGGTTGACTTATTTGAATACACTGCAACAGGCTTTATATGAACACCTAGATAAGGGACTATCTAAGTTAGAACAGAAAATGAAAAGTATGGTGCTAGATAACCAAGGTGGAGCCATTGCTGTCTAATAATTTTCGAAACCAGGCGGAGATATCTGGGGCCCTACTGATTGGTGTTGCTCAGCCTCTCAGTCACCTATCTACAGTAACCATGGTTCAGAAATAACTCTCTAACACCTTGGCCACAGAGATCATTAGTGCGACAGGTGAAGGGCTGAATCAAGTAGAAAGGGTTGTTGCGAAAGCTACCCCCAAGTCCTGTCTTGAAAGGCAAGCCATTGGTGCTAATTCTGTCGCCAAAACTTTGTCAAAATCCTCCTTTGACATGTGACTATGGGATTGTCTGCAATTACACCTAGTCTCCACTCCTTATGGTATTATCTTAATGAACGTGCCACCTCTACGACAATCACAGAGAGAAGAATGAGGAGATTTAAAGAACAAAGTTGTACAATGGATGAGGAGGCTCTTGGGGACAACTTTTGATTCAGTTAATGAAGTAATTAGGGTCAGGAGAGTAGCATAGGTGGAACGGAGACCTAAAAACTGCACGGGGACTATGTGGTAGTAATTTTAAGAACCGTGGCATTATTAGAAATATCCTACAAATTTTGAAAGAAGCACTTTGTCAAATAGGCAGCATCTGGGCACTACCATTAGGTATTTTCTGCAGACCTGAAGACCGTATAACTGCGGGGGTTGGTATTAGGTGACACTCACAACCTATGTTTCATATGGACACAAGTTTCTCCCCACTTGAAACTTTGGAAAAGATTGACTGACTCCCTGATGCTGATAGGCTGTCATGTTCTTGGTGGTAGGTGGCCGGGACAAAAGCACTTTACTCCTAGTGTAGAAATGACAGACTAAACATCTAAATTTGAGAGTAGTTTAAAGCACCCAAAGATCTCTAATGGCAACAGCATTCACCAAGTATCCTTGAATATTGCAGGTATTTAAAATGTACTGGTTCCATTTAATTTCTCATGCGGATATTGTCTGCCGTCAGGAAACTTGGGCAGTTGATCCTTTTTTTGTTGATGGTTTTCGGTCATTTTGCAGTTCAGCTGACCGGTCACATTATGGAGAGCCAAGGGGGGCCTTTCACGTTTATTATCCGTTGCCAGCACTATTACTAAGACAAGACGTATTGGCCCTACGTCTTATTATCAGTTATTGAGTATTTAACTCCCAGATTTAAAAAAACATTTAATTAATTAATTGGTACTATAACAACTCCGATCCGAAAAGTAATCCAGTTATAATTAGTAAATTAGAGGATGAATTTGCCACATTTTTGTGAATAGCAAGAGTCTGAGTCATAGTAAAGGAGTGGGAGATTTTAATTGCCTAGTGTGTACTCTACTGCCAGCAGATGTCTGCGGGTTGACACAAACACATGAAATGGGCCTTAAGCATTTTGCTCACCATCGCTTTGGTAAGGCTCTCAACTATGTACTGATGAAGTATAACCTTGTATTTGCCTCTGTAATTTGCCCTAAGGGAATAATTTATTACACTTATATACGGGTGGAGGAACATGTAGCACCATTAATTTTATATTAATCTCTGATGTAATTTCCTCATGCAAATCAAATCTTAATATTTTACCCAGCTGATTCAGTGACCATAACCGGTTGTCCATCAAAATTAATCTGAATTCACACTCTCCTTTAGTTGTGACAAATCAAGGTGCTCGGACCTTAAAAGAAAATAAAGTTGTCGTGACAAAATGGAATAACTTAGACCCCAACCGATTATTGCAAGGATTGCTAAATATGAACATGACAGCCTGTGAAATAGCTCTTGATCATAGGGCAGAATCCTCCAAAATCATCAAGTCTTATTCTGGTTGTTGTGAGTCTTTAAAAAGCCTGATTATTGTGACGATCAAGCCAAGTGTTGTTAAGCCACATAGATGGTTTGAGAAATCTTGCTCTATGGCACACAGGAAATTAATGATTGCTTTGAAAAGGAAACCAAGAATTCCTGAGGAGGTCAGGGAAAGCAGGAGGGATTACAAAACAGTGCTTCGGCGAAGAAACAGTATCATTAGAAATAATGCCTGGGAAGTCCTTATAGCAGCTGAAAAATTAAGGGACATGAGCACTTTCTGGGGAATTATCAACTCATCTTTTTTAATGAGCAAAACACGTCAAAGGTAGAAAACTTGATTACATCTGTAAGTTGGTTTGACTATTTTAATTAGCTGTATTCATCTACCCAGTCTAATAACAAGGGTCTGGAGTTGGAAAGCGAGCCTGGCGTACTGGGCAGAGAGCCACTGTGTCCTCTATTCGAGACTGATGAGATAGTTGCAGGAATTAAGGATAGTTCAAGTGGCAAAGCCCCAGGCCCAGATGGAATCCCTATGGATATGTTTAAAAATAATACGGATTTAAGGGGCCCAATCCTAGCTAACGTTTTTAGGGCCTCTTCTCACCATCCTCTGCCAGCAAGATGGTTGAAGGCCATGATTGTGCCAATCTTTAAAAAGTGTGATAGGACTGCTCCTTGTTGTTACTAGCCAATGTCCTTCCTAGACTCCACAATGAAGGTCCTAGGGAAAGCTCTTTTGGCAAGACTGGAAACATGGGCCGAACAAAAGTCTATTTCATCAGATATACAGATTGGTTTTCAATATGACTTGGACACAGTTGAACAATTGCTTAATCTGTAGCTTATTACTGCAAAATATACTTAAACTAAGGGTACTGCCATGCATTTGCTGTTTATGGATCTGACTTGCACTTCTGACATAGTCAATCACTCAAAACTTTAGCTGATTGTGGCTGAGATGAGGGTGGAGGTGCCATTGTTATGCTTTTTGATGGATTGGCATTGAGATGCGTCAGCACGCTTTGGTCTGAATGAGAAATGCACAGAGCTGAATAAATCAGATCGAGGGGTCTGTCAAGGTTGTATTTTGGCCCCTTTCTTATTTAAAATGTATATCAATGGGCTGGCAGCCCACATAGAAAACTATGGGAAGGACGTACCGTTAGTGGCATCCACTGTCTGTTTTAGTTTATGCGGACAATGCTGTTCTGTTGGTCAGAACTGCAAATGGTCTGCAGGGTCTTCTTAATCGATTTACCTCGTTTATGAAGAACACTGATCTTAATACAGATCTAACTAAGTCCTTCACCATGATTTGTGGCTCAAAGAAACATGTCCATGTAATAGAGGAGCTTACAGTGGGCCGGATTAAGACCGTCCCATATTTAGGCATTTCCTTTAATTCATCACTCGCTTGGAGCTCAACAATTTATCAGATCCACATGGGCCATTTTTAGGTTTACACAGAAACTGGGTCCTTAATCTATTAATGAATTGCTCATTTTATACAAGAGCAAGTGCATGTCTATTGCTTTGTATGGAGCTGGTCTGTGGGGCTTTGAAGCAGAAAATGAACTGCAGATAGCTGGAAACTAATTTCTAAGAGGCTAGTTGGGGGTCCCCCAGGGGTGCCCAACTTTTATCTGTCATAGTAAGTAAGGCTTATCCTACATTGAGGATTATACAAAATTACACCCTCTTTTGCTGTGGGTTTCTGAGTGGCAAAAGCCTGACAGGAGTCTCACCAAACCGATTAAAAATAGATTGTTTACATATGGATAGGGTTTTCTGTATCTCCTGGTTAATGTATATCAAAAACACTTTCCAGTTTTTAGAGCTGCTAGAACTTTTTTGTAACACAGAAAAAGCTGCATTTACAAGCAAAGAAGCAGTGAAGTTTACTTGCTTCCTGACTTGAAGATCATAGATTAAGTCAGGGAGCAAGCAAACTGCTAGTGTAGCATCATGCTGACTTAGAGTTGGAGAGCGGACAAGCACCTTATCTCTTGAGGATTAATAACCCACAGTATAGATCTAATCCACTGCGCTTCAGATTAAATACTGTGCACTTTCTGGTTGCGCTTCCCAAATGTGGCACCTGGTTTGAGAATTTGCCTGTATGTCCGTGTGCTGAAAGTACCACCCACAGCACCTTGTACTTTACAATTATTTGCAAATTCTATATTTCGCCTAGGAAACAATATCTTCTGCTTATACTGCATGATTTGAAGATAGCAAGGGCTAGGCAGGTGCTATTGGTACTACAGCAAATAGCTTCTGTAAAAATGTGTTTTGCTGTATGGGCCCTCATTACGATGGAGGTCGGTCACACCGCCGACCTTCATGGTATCCGGGCAGGTAACCATCCCCCAATGAGTCGATGGTCCCACCTGCCCTATTAAGATAAGACCTCCGTGCAGGTGGTCGTAAAGTGCCTTTTTCTCCTGCGGCTTGTGCTGCAGCCCAGTAAAAGGAGTGCAGCACAAGCCACAGCAGAAAAAAGCACTCTATGCATATCCATGCACCATGTGCCAGGCAGCATGTGGTGCCTGGCACACGGTGCATGGATGTGTGGGGGGCACTGCATGTGCCCCCAGGGTGCCTGCTTGGGGCCACCAAAGTCCCTTTCCGTCTGCATTTTCATGGCGGTGGGACCACCATGAAAAGGCAGTCGGAAAGGAACATCCTAATCCCCACAGCGGTGCCTGCGAAGGCACCACCTCAACTGCCGCCCGGAGGAGTTCTTGGATCCTGTCAGAGGTGCTGGTCCAAACCCCGAACTCTGCACTTCAACAGCCGGTATTGTAATCTGGTGGTTGGACCGATGCCCAGGATGTAGGGCGGACCGTCGCTGACGGCCTGTCAGTGGTGGTCTGCCCTCCATCCTAATGACCTCCCCCTAGATGATTTTTAGATTGCACCCAGTTTTTAAACAAACAACTTTGTTAAACCAGCTTTTCAATTGCATTTTTATTTCCACGTTATGTTTAGAGTTTTTTAAATCCTCAAGCCATTTATGTTTGTATTATTGTTACTAATTATGGAGACTGTTTTAATTATATGACTTATTTCCATTGTAATTTTATGCCTAAAATGGATAAATGCTGTGTTTTTATGAAACAGCCCTATGGTACTTCCAATCGCGCCAATATATCCAAAGTTGTATTTTAATTTTATCAACCTGAATACGTTTGTGTTAGGTTTTGTCTGTTAAATAATCGTAATGTAATTAATGCTTTTATGGCTATTGCTGGCCACAAAGATTTCTGACCAGACCTGACTTGGGAAGGCACAATGGACCTTTTTTTAAAATACAAAAGGCAGGAAACAGCGGGAAGCACCCCTTACATCGGATACATCGCATCGCGCTGACTTTGCAACGTGGCCATTACATCGTGCCCGTCATCACGTCGCATGCCATCAGGGCGCATGCAAGTACATCGCATTAGCTAATACATCGTTAACGATGACATCGAATTTGGTTCAAATGGGAAGCACATTAAAACGGGAAGCAGCGCATATGAAGCGCATATGAAGAATGTTTCTTTAAGTCAGCGTCGAATTTGGTTCAAATGATGTTAGTAATGTTTATTTAAGCAACAACAGGTGGACTAACGGAAACATAGACAGACTTTGGTGGCAGCATATGAAGAATGTTTATTTAATGTTTATTTACGTAATATTCATTAAAACGGGAAGCAGCGCATATGAACAATGTTTATTTAATGTTTATTTACGTACTATTTTAGTAATCTTTATTTAGGTATTTGCAATATGCGCACAATGACACTGCAACAACAGGTGGACTAACGGAAACATAGATAGACTTTGCTGCTGACAGACACGGTTCGCGCCGGCAATGATTTTTGTAATGTTTATTTACGTATTTTATTTTAGTTATGACACTGCAACAGGACACTGCAACAACAGACAGACTTTGGTGCTGACAGCAGCGCATATGAAGCGCATATGAAGAATGTTTCTTTAACGATGACATCGAATTTGGTTCACATTAAAACGGGAAGCAGCGCATATGAAGAACATATAAAGAATGTTTCTTTAATGCTTATTTACGTAATATTTTAGTAATGTTTATTTAAGTATTTGCAATATGCGCACAATGACACTGCAACAACAGGTGGGCTAACGGAAACATAGACAGACTTTGGTGCTGCCAGACACGGTTTGCGCCCGCATACGAAGAATGTGTTTTTAGCATATAAATTCATATTTAAGTAATGTCGGCTATCATACACTCATACCAAGATAATATACTTCTTTTTTTAAAAACCTTTGATGGAAAGTGTATTTAGCACGCACATTTAAGGTCATTCTTTAGAGCGGCGGATTGGGTCAATATACTAACGTCCAAATAATACACCATATTTAATAAACATCTGATGGGTGGATGGATGGATGGATGGATGGATGGATGGATGGATGGATGGGTGGATGGGTGGATGGATGCATGGCTGGATGGATGGGTGGGTGGGTGGGTGGCTGGCTGGATGGATGGGTGGGTGGGTAAAAAGAATTACGCCAGATGGGTGGATGGATGGATGGGTGGATGGATGCATGGCTGGATGGATGGATGGGTGGGTGGGTGGGTGGGTGCTGGGGGATGGGTGGATGGATGGATGGATGGATGGATGCATGGCTGGATGGATGGCTGGATGGATGGATGGATGGATGGCTGGATGGATGGATGGATGGATGGGTGGGTGGGTGGATGGGTGGGTGGGATGGGTGGATGGATGGATGGGTGGATGGATGTGTGGAAAAGTAAATTTTGCCATGTTCTGTGTCCCTACGCCTCATCCATCATATGTTATGTGTGCATGACCAATATGCATATGTTATTCCCCATGTCCGATTAAAGACGCAATTCCAGTTGTGTCCACCTTTAGTATGTCATTTTCCAGTCCTCGTGAATACTACGAATATGTTCCTATGTAAAGTAATGTTGCCACGTTTCTCAGTGTGCACGTTATTCCATTATAAAGTCCCCGTTTCCAGGCCTCCACAGGGCCCGGACATCAGATTCAGCTTCTGTCTCCTGAAAGCCTCGCTGAGGAGCGATACAGCCCCCACCTGTATCCTCGACCCTTCACTTACTTCCTGCCTCGCAGTGCCCGGTGCAGCTTGGCTCTGCCTCTGAGTCTGCCAAAAGTATGTTATAGTTCCAGCTATCAGTTCAGTCCTCCTTCTGCATTCCTAAGCTACTGAACTGCATCAATAGTTCCCGTCATTGTCTAGCCTTCTCGTCTCCATGTTAGAGAAATACTGTATTTAATGGTCATTTAGTATTTTTCACCACGCACTACATGTAGAATAATGCATGGTCCAGTCTTAGAATCAAGTTAGCTTCTCCCCTCATGACTTCTAGTTTATATCAACATGTTCCCTAAACATCAGATACCAGATAGGGTTTAGGTACATGTCGCTCCGACCCTCCAGACTCTAGTCTCTGCTCCTAGCACAGAGTTCGTAGCCCCCAGCTTCTCCTAGTAACACGTCATTGCCAGTTTTCGCGCACCATTAGGTTAGAGGTCCCGGCTCCTTAGGTAGCCCCCTCCTATGTTTCCGCCCATTCATGACATATTCTGTTACGTTTGCACCACATGTCTATGTATACTCCCAGTTACACCCATTTTTACTGTTATCTTTCGCGACTGCTACGCGTTACGCCTTCTGCTCCACCCACTGCTACGCCTACTGCAATGTAATGCTATGTGTTCGCGCTATGTATATATGCCTGTGTTTTGTTATTGAATGTTAGCGCGCTCATCCCAGACCTAGCCCCAGCAGCTGCTGGGCCTCTTTTCCCCTGTTGGGCCCCAGTTGTCCTGCTGGGCCCTGTCATTCTGTTCCTATGCAGGTTGTCCTGGTCCTGTCCTTATGCTGTAATAAACCTGCAGAAACTCCTACTACCTCGAATCTTGACTCTTATTTATTGAGCTATCTGTTATGCTATAAGTCTAGTCAAAAATAGGGTATTATTTATTTATTTACCACATAATGGCGCCCGAATAGGGACTTGCCCTTTCCCCACGCGTCGGTGAAGCCACGCCGACCCCCTGACCCTCTGCAGTCGTGACGGAACTCTTCTGCGCAGTGGCAGATATTTCTGCTCAAGTATCCCTCAGGCCCACGGAGGAGACGGAGGAGGCGGTCCAGCATCCGAACGAGACAGTGGAGGAACGCGGCGAGTCCCGACCAGAGCCCAAGCCGAGAGTCCAAGGTCCGAGGTATCCGGAGGCCCACCTGTAACTGAAGTCCGAAGTCCGAAGTTCGTCGTCCGTCGTCCAGTCCAGTCCGAGGCCTTCCGTTCCGTGCTGCCCGGTGAGTACCATTGCTGGGGTAGTATCTAGACAGGACCAATTTAAATTGACTCCTGGTCCGTGGGTTGGTGGTGCCCAGACTCACAAACGAAGTGTTCACCTAGGTGGATACGGGTCTTGATGCGTCCCTTTATGGGACCGGTATGTTCCGTACTGTTACAGCAGTGCATCCAGTAATTCTAGTCTGTTCCGTTCTCGAGAAAAATCTGTTCTATTTCTGTTCTCAGTATTCCAGGTAATATTCTGTTCGAACTGTTATTTATAATGTTCTTCATGTAATTTACTGTTGTGGTATGAGTGCGATGTGATTTCGTGTTTTTATTGTGTATTGTATTGTGTCCAGATTACAGTTCAGTCATGCCGCTCTTTTCCAAGTTACGTCAGATAAAAACTAGAAAGGGTCTGTTAGAAGAAGCGGTTCCTGTCCCGCCTAGGGACAGTCCAGGTCACTTTATGTATCAGAAACATGGCATAAGCGCCATAATGTATCTAGATTTATGGGTAGAGTACACCAAACAGTTAGAAGAAAAGTATAGATGGCCCGTATCGGGTACATGGGATGCCGAATGTATCATGCGAGTAGAAGAAGCATTATGGAAAAAGAAAGCCAGACAGTCACAGAAAGATGCCATCGAGTTATGGCGTAAGGAAGCTCATAGAAGAACGGAAAAGGAAGTCAGAAAATCAGAGTTAAGTAGAGAATCCCAGGAACGAGCCCAAGAAAGAGAATTAATCGAGATAGGTGAACAAGTCAAAGCCGAACAGTCAGACAGACAGAGGCATGCCCTTATTAAGGGTATGTATCCTCTCCTTGCCGAAGGTTTGCCAAAAGCGACCCCAGAGGCACCCAGTAATTTCCCGCCACCATTAATTCCGACCAAGCTACGTCACAAACCGACCGCAGCTGATATTTTTATTTCGTCCTATCTGGACGACACAGTCCCAGAATATGCAAATCCTGTTCGCGCTCCGCTAGTCCCTGTAAATCAGGCACTTCCCGCTCCTCCAGACACCGGAGTACCTGTTACGGTACCCCCGGTCCAGCCTACAGTTCCATTTCCCACTCTGCCAGGACGTAGAGCCTCAGTAGACGACTCCAGTTTAGGGGCCGCAGGAGGAGCTACTCCTCAAACCCCGCCGCCACACAAGCGTTTATCGGCACTCGAATTACATGCTCAAGCATCACAGCGTACTCCTAAAAGTAATAAGTCTGTTACAGAAATCAGGCAAGCCCTTAACGAATGTGTCTATGATCCAGTTCCAGGCGAATATACTATGGTTTTATATTCCTTACGTGTAAGGAGAGTGACCGAGTATCTAGTCACCTTGCCAAATATGAAAGAAGATCTAGACAGAATATATCGTTTCATCCGTACAGGGGATGATCCAGAAAGTATTGGCGAGATTATGTCTCAAAGGAAAGCCGAGATTCAGCTCATGATATTAAAGTTCTTGATCAATTGCCTAATAAGAGAACAAGATTACCCGTCTAAAGATCCCGCCGAAATGAGAATCCTGACAAGGTGGAGTGATAATATAGCCGAGGGTAAGCACAAGACCGTCAGTGCCATGGAGAGTATGTACAAGAAAATTCGTAAAGAAATAATAAGGTTACACGAACAGCGTAAAGCAGCACAAGTAAGCGAGAAAGAAAGTATCTCTGATCCTGAAGAGGAAGAGAACGAGAATCCCGCCAGAATAGCGTATGTAGGAAAATCCAGATTTCCAGATCGCCATTTACGTCTAGAACCCAAGTCTATTTTTCATCTAGCACCAGAACTAGGTTCTCTAGAACAAGTATTTCAAGCTACCGATCACATTCTGAAATCACGAATCGGTTACAGTGAATTAAGTACTATGCATGAACAAGAACTAGCCCGATCAGCAGTCCGATGGATTACTGATTCTACCACTTTTCCAGACGAAATAGTGGCACAAATGTTTCTAAAACTGCCCCCAGCCGAGCAACGACTGGTGGGAATGTATATGATCCAGCACCTCATCACTCTGTATGAGGGTCAACATTCTGATCCAGGTCCGTTACACGATATCCTGAACGAGTTACTCCAGTATAGATGGAGAGGTCTAGGTACTGATTTAATTAGTGTCATTCTAGAACAGCGCCACAAATATAGAACGTTTCTGAACCCGCATTTTGTTCATGTCTCACCCCCAGAAAGTAAATCGTTTTACATAGACAGACAGAATCCGTTACGAGAAGTCCACCCAGTCCAAGGGGCGGGTGGCGTAATGCAACGAGTGTTTGTATACACTCCAATATCAAAGATGGAACTTCTTGAAATGAAGAAATTAATTCCCTGTCATGACAAAGATCCAGCAGGGTTCCATAGAGAATTAAAAGACATGCTCCGTATGGGAGAATACACTTACCCAGATATCATTAAAATGTTAAAAGTCCTGTTACCCGCAGGGGTGTATGAAAAGTTAAAGGAAAAAGAATGGGAGGTGGGAGAGAAAAAGATAGATTGGGCAGCTCTAGAAGCTGAAGACAAGGCACGAGTACCAGGTACCGGTCTTGGAGATAAATGTAAAGAATTACCAGAATTACTGATTCAAGTTTTACCCAGATTATTGACAACGAGAAAAGAAGACTGGGATGCAATCTCAGCCTGTAAACAGAAACAAGATGAAGATATTAGTGATTTTTATTCTAGGTTTGAAAAATGTTTTAGTATTAATAGTGGTCTCAAGACAAGTAGTGAGTCATACCCTCATCTTTTCGTCACCAAATTAGTCGAGAATTCAAGTCCACAAATTAAAAACCGAGTTTTAAAAGTCGAAAGCACCTGGCAAGCAAATACTCCGTCCCAGATGCTCCAGATGCTCCAGTACCACCAGAATAGAATCAGAGAAGAGCAAGAACACGAGAGAAAACGTATGAAAGACACGAAAATGAAAGTGCTAGTTGCACAATCTGTTCCTCAAGACAGTCAGAAGAGGGGTCCAAATCAAGCCAATCAAGCCAGTCATCCTGCAGCTCCCGTTAGAGGGAACTGCAATTATTGTAAACAGCCAGGTCATTTTATAAACGAGTGTGCAGTTCTGAAACACAACATAGCTACTGGTAAGACTAAAGAAAGACCACGTCCGCCTAGACAAGAACAAGTTTCACAGATTCCTCAGTCACAGAATGCACAACAGACAGTTCCCGCACCGCAGCCTATCGCTGCAACACAGCACGTTACATCGCAGATGTATCAGTATGCACAGTCCGAGTATCCAGAGTACCAGTCATATTCATGAAACAGCCTAGAGAGGGAGGTAGGCTTGCCTCTCATCGAGATACCTGTAGATCAAGAAGGTCCCTATGTTCACAGTCAAGTATTAGGGAAAGACAGAAAGTTTTTGATCGATACAGGGGCAAGTAGGACCACAATTAGTCATGCCGAAGTTCCAGGGGCTCCGCTCTCAGGCTCAAGAAATGTTTCCCTTGGATTTTCAGGAAAACCAATAGTTAACGAGATATCACAGCCAGTCACTCTAGAAGTAGGTCCATTGTCCCGTACTACTGATCTGTTACTTACTAAGTCATGTCCAGAAAATCTGTTAGGCATTAAGACACTGAAAGAGTTAGGTGCAGTTATTTGCTGTTCCCCAGAGGGAATACGTCTGTTCCTACGTGACTTTAAGGGTCACTATGTATTACGAGATTTTGATTCGAGATTGTCTAATGTTCCACAGCATTTATGGGCGCAAGGTCCAACTGATGTAGGTTATATGCAAATCACACCCCATCGTGTGACTCTCAAGCCAGGTGTAGTGTTACCCCGAATCAGACAGTACAGATTGCCACCCGAGGCTGTAGCAGCCTTATCCAAAATTATTGACGAGCTCATGGCTCAAGGAGTAGTTGTAGAAACTGACTCCAATGTATGTAATTCTCCGATCATTCCAGTCATGAAACGTACTGATCCAAATGCACCCCCAGTATATCGATTAGTGATTGATTTACGAGAGCTTAACAAATGTATTATTCCTCAGTACCCAGTTGTTCCAGACATCTCTTCCCTGTTAACAGCCATTGATTCCGAAGCCATGTTTTTCACTGTCATAGATCTCAAGAATGCATTTTTTAGTGTTCCAATTCATCCAGACAGCCAGTTTCTTTTCGGATTCTGTTTAAATGGAAGGAGCTATATGTTCACACGCGCTCCTCAAGGTTTCACAGAAAGTCCTAGTATTTACAGTCAAGCACTCAAGAGACAGCTAGACAACATTCACATGCCAACTGACACTGCCCTGCTCCAGTATGTCGATGATCTACTGATCACTGCCCGTTCTGAACGTGACTGCGAACGAGCATCCCTTACAGTTCTGTATTTTCTCGCCGAGATGGGGCACAAGGTGTCACCTTCGAAGCTTCAATTCTGTGTCCAGCAAGTGGTATACTTAGGACACTTGCTGTCCAAGAGGGGTAGGCAGTTGACACCAGACCGTATCCAGTTAATAGCGAGTCTTCCCCAGCCCAGAACCCAGAAGGAGGTACGTGCTTTTATCGGCCTTACTTCTTATTGTAGACAATGGATTCCCCAGTATGCATTTCTAGCCAAGCCACTGATACAGTTAACGACACAGGAGGCAGCCGTATCGACTGTCCTCCCTTGGACATCTGAACATACACTTAGTTTCAACGAGTTAAAGAAAGCCCTATGTCAAGCTCCAGTTCTAGCTACACCGAACTACAGTAAGCCTTTTACACTTTTCGTTACTGAACGGGAAGGTACAGCATTATCTGTTCTCACACAAGATCAAGCAGGACAATACAAGCCCTGTGCTTATTTTTCGAGCACACTAGATCCAGTCGCCCAGGCGTTGCCTGCGTGCCTCAAGTCAGTTGCAGCCACAGCTCTAGCTATCAGACAAAGTGATTCTATAGTTTTAGGACATTCCCTGACAGTACAAGTCCCACATTCAGTAGAAGTTCTTTTAAACCGAACACAAACTCAGCACTTGACAATTGCACGTTTAACAGGTTATGAATTAACACTGTTCCAGCCACACATAGAAATTAGACGCTGCAACGTTCTGAATCCTGCTACACTGTTACCATCAGTTAATTCAAATCCAGACCCACATGATTGTGTGGAAGTAGTTAACATTACGACAAAGCCAAGACAAGACCTGACAGACATTCCGTTACCAGATCCTGACCTGACACTTTATGTGGATGGTTCATGTATGAGAACTAGTACAGGAGAACTAGTCGCCGCGTATGCAGTGACTACTGACACTGAAGTTATTGAAACACACCGTATTGATACCTTGTCCGCTCAAGCAGCAGAGCTAGTCGCTCTGACACAAGCCTGTATACATGCCAAGAACCTGAAGGTTAATGTTTACACAGATTCACGTTACGCATTCGGAGTTGTACACGACTTCGGAGTACTCTGGCAGGAGAGAGGTTTCATGACTTCTCATGGAACCAAGATTCAGCATGGTCTCCTTATTCAAGCCCTGTTAGATGCCATACATTTACCGACATCTATTGCTATCATGAAATGCAAAGCACATACGAAAGTCACCGACATTATTTCCCAAGGTAATGATCTAGCAGACCGCACAGCCAAGCTTACAGCACAGATTCCAGACATTCCAGTTAACATGACACATACTTCAGATCCGATTACATGCATGACAGTTAAGGACCCTACACAAGATGTCATAGATATCCAGTTACATGCTACTCCCGATGAAATCAAGAAATGGTCTGAACAAGGAGGGGTCCAGACAGATCAAGGATGGTTAACGAAGGGTAGAGCCACATGGTTTCTCCCTGATTCTATGGTTCAAGTCATTATCAATACCGCACATAGTCCAGCACATTTAGGAGAAAAAGCTATGTTAGATAGTATCCAGAACATTTGGTTCAACAAGCATTTACGAGCTGCAGCCAAGCAGAAAGTCCGTACCTGTATGATATGTTGTCAGTTTAATCCAGGTAAAAGTGTCCCGGTGGAACAAGGTGGTTTCCAGCCCCCTGACCACCCTTTTGAGGTCCTCCAGATGGATTATATTCAAATGGAGCGATGTCGAGGTTTCAAGTATGTCCTTGTAGTAGTATGCGCTTTGTCCAGGTGGACAGAAGCATATCCAGTCCCAGATTACACAGCCGCGACCACTGCCAAGCAGTTGGTTCGTGAATTTTTCCCTAGATACGGACTCCCTAGAGTCGTATATTCTGATAACGGTCAGCCATTCTCCTCAGAGTTAATGAAGCACGTTTCCCTTTTGTTAGGGTACCAGTGGAAGTTCCATTGTGTACGCCATCCTGAAGCAGCCGGTCTCGTAGAGAGACATAATCAGACTCTGAAAATCCGCATTGCAAAAGTCTGTAAGGACAAAGGTGTGGACTGGTTAATAGCTCTGCCAGTCGCTTTATTTTATATGCGCATGGTCGCACATTCCAGATCAGGTCTGTCCCCGTATGAGGTCGTATTCGGCCGCCCCCCTAACATGTGGGGTACTCCTAGACCCCGAAGTATTACCGATGTTTCATGTAATATGCTGACAGATTACCTAGCTTCCTTGATGTCTGCCCTCAACTCATGTCGTTCACAGGTTGCCGCCGCATTTCCAGACAATACCGAGGTGGCACCGCACGAGATCGTTCCAGGCTCCTTGGTGATGATCAGAAATTTTGACAGATCAAGTCCGCTGGAACCACGTTGGAAGGAGCCACGCCAGGTCCTCTTGACCACCCGAACTGCCGTCAAGTTGGAAGGCAGGAAGGGGTGGGTCCACCTTTCTCATGTAAAACTTTTCAATGGATTGAAACCAGCCTCTAAAAACATTTCCAAGGATTTCCAGGATTCGAAAGATTGCCAGAACATTGTTTTAAAGGACTGTCCCGCACAAGACATTATTACAACCCCTCCCTTGTTAGAGAAAACTCCGCAACAGGAGTATAAGTTAAAGCTCAGGTCTAGTAAAATAAGTCAGTCAGTTTGATTGTATAAGTCCTCCCCTAGGTGAAACGGTTAGATTGTTTCTGACATGTATAAAACAGACCCCCATAGTGAGAGAGTCAGTCGAAGTTCACTTCAATGTATCGTTTTTCTGAGTTTCATATTATTTCTCAGCATAATGATTTCCTGCACTAGTTACGCACTTTTCCTGTGTTTTCCAGTTCCTCATGTAAATATGTCTGCTAATGCTACAGTAGAGCACACGTTTAGTGATCTGCCTCCTCACGAATATTCTTACCGCCTCGCTATGCGCAACAACACATTTATCCGTATGTTACATTATTCACACCAGACCAGCAATGCCACTAATTGTTGGGTGTGTGGTCGACTCCCCCCTTTCCAGACATCAAAGGGAGTTCTGCCACTCTTTCCTTATCCATTCTCACACAATGGTTCATGTGGAGCATGGTCCACGTTAACGTCATCCTCAACAGATATGTCTTTTCTTAACAGTACATGTTTTCCAGACAAGCAAGGTTTCCCCCACAGAACAGGTTTAGATCTAGAAAACGAAGTATATAATTTAGGTAATTATTCGTCGAATTTCATGGTCCTGAATGTTCAGTCTGATACTACTCCAGACTTACCTGCTATTTCAGTACTACCAGTCAAAGGCGAATTATGTGTCCGTAGTTATGGTTCTGTACACATAGGTCATAGTGAATGTACTACTGTTATCAAGTATAGTGACAGTGGGAAATCTATTTTCAAAGCTTCACGTCATTCGTATTTTATTTGTGGTCAAACTGCATATGTCCGTCTGCCCCTCAATTGGGAGGGAACCTGTTACATTGCCTTCCTGCTGCCACCTGTTTTTCTAGCCCCATCTGATTATCACAGAAACACACATCTAGTACACATTAGACATAGAAGGGAGTCCCCAATTGTCGATTATACTGAAACTACTCTAGAACAGTATACAGATTTCAATAAAGGTTTCTTCTTCTTTGTAGGACCTGTCCAGAATAGTAAACTGATCCGTAGGTTAACAAGAACCCTTGAAGCTGTAGTAAATGAGACTGCCTCTGCTCTAGGTAACCTAACCGAAGAACAATCTGCTATGAGATTTGTCGTTTTGCAAAATCGTCTCGTCCTTGACGTCATACTGGCCGATAGGGGCGGGGCCTGTAGAGTCATCGGATCTAGTTGCTGCATTTTCATTCCAAATAACGCGCCGTCTGTTTATTCAGCTATAACCAGACTCCATAAAATTGCCCATCTGTTACACCAAGATCCAGGCACCTGGACATGGTCAGGTTGGTTCTGGAATATAATTTCCGCATGGGGATGGAAAGTCCTGTCCTTTCTAGGTATTGCAGTAGCGATCATATTTAGCTGCTGCCTCTGTATACAATGTGGCCCTGCGATTTGCAGCATGTGTGCTACCTCTTGTATTCCTAGTCCCAAGCCCCGTTCTAAATCCCGTTCCAAGACAATTCGAGACGAGCAAATGGTACTGTATGAAATGATAGATGGTATCATGAAAATTGATGTTTCCTGATGGAAACGTAGTGACAAGGAGGGAATGTGGAAAAGTAAATTTTGCCATGTTCTGTGTCCCTATGCCTCATCCATCATATGTTATGTGTGCATGACCAATATGCATATGTTATTCCCCATGTCCGATTAAAGACGCAATTCCAGTTGTGTCCACCTTTAGTATGTCATTTTCCAGTCCTCGTGAATACTACGAATATGTTCCTATGTAAAGTAATGTTGCCACGTTTCTCAGTGTGCACGTTATTCCATTATAAAGTCCCCGTTTCCAGGCCTCCACAGGGCCCGGACATCAGATTCAGCTTCTGTCTCCTGAAAGCCTCGCTGAGGAGCGATACAGCCCCCACCTGTATCCTCGACCCTTCACTTACTTCCTGCCTCGCAGTGCCCGGTGCAGCTTGGCTCTGCCTCTGAGTCTGCCAAAAGTATGTTATAGTTCCAGCTATCAGTTCAGTCCTCCTTCTGCATTCCTAAGCTACTGAACTGCATCAATAGTTCCCGTCATTGTCTAGCCTTCTCGTCTCCATGTTAGAGAAATACTGTATTTAATGGTCATTTAGTATTTTTCACCACGCACTACATGTAGAATAATGCATGGTCCAGTCTTAGAATCAAGTTAGCTTCTCCCCTCATGACTTCTAGTTTATATCAACATGTTCCCTAAACATCAGATACCAGATAGGGTTTAGGTACATGTCGCTCCGACCCTCCAGACTCTAGTCTCTGCTCCTAGCACAGAGTTCGTAGCCCCCAGCTTCTCCTAGTAACACGTCATTGCCAGTTTTCGCGCACCATTAGGTTAGAGGTCCCGGCTCCTTAGGTAGCCCCCTCCTATGTTTCCGCCCATTCATGACATATTCTGTTACGTTTGCACCACATGTCTATGTATACTCCCAGTTACACCCATTTTTACTGTTATCTTTCGCGACTGCTACGCGTTACGCCTTCTGCTCCACCCACTGCTACGCCTACTGCAATGTAATGCTATGTGTTCGCGCTATGTATATATGCCTGTGTTTTGTTATTGAATGTTAGCGCGCTCATCCCAGACCTAGCCCCAGCAGCTGCTGGGCCTCTTTTCCCCTGTTGGGCCCCAGTTGTCCTGCTGGGCCCTGTCATTCTGTTCCTATGCAGGTTGTCCTGGTCCTGTCCTTATGCTGTAATAAACCTGCAGAAACTCCTACTACCTCGAATCTTGACTCTTATTTATTGAGCTATCTGTTATGCTATAAGTCTAGTCAAAAATAGGGTATTATTTATTTATTTACCACAGATGGATGGATGGGTGGGTGCTGGGGGATGGGTGGATGGATGGCATACTGCAAGCATACACCAAAAAAATTATGCCAGATGGGTGGGTGGATGGATGGATGGATGGGTGGATGGATGCATGGCTGGATGGATGGATGGATGGATGGCTGGATGGATGGATGGGTGGGTGGGTGGATGGATGGCATACTGCAAGCTTACACCAAAAAAAATTACGCCAGATGGATGGATGGATGGATGGATGGATGGAGCGAGCAGGGCGCAATGACATTAACATCGCATGCCATTAAAACGATCCTGCGATGTAAAAGTAAAAATAACACAGAGGTCACGGAAAATGTCACTACTTGCAGGGACACGGATGCACAAAAGTTATTCAAATAAACACCATGTTCCGGAGTAAAAAAAGCACGGAGGTCACGGAAAATGTCACTACTTGAAAAAACATGGATGCACAAAAAAACAGGTGTCATTCTCATGGCCTTTATAACTAAAAACAATTAAGAAAGAGGTGCCAGGTGCTCTTAAGATGCCATGGATGAATGGATGGATGATGGCATGGATGGATGATGGCGTGCTGTAAGGTGGATGGATGCATGACTGGGTGGGGGGGATGAATGGATGGATGAATGAATGGATGATTGACATGGATGGATGATGGCGTGCCGTATGGTGGATGGATGCATGGCTGGGTGGGGGGGATGAATGGATGGATGGATGATGGTGTGGGTGGGTGGGGGGATGAATGGATGGATGGATGATGGCACCGTATGGTGGATGGATGCATGGCTGGGTGGGGGGATGAATGGATGGGTGGATGAATGGATGGCGGATGGATGAATGGATAGCTTCTTCAAAGAACATACCTGGTAATGGCAAAATGGCAATATTAATGGTGGATGGATGGCTGTATGGGTGGATGCATGGGTGGGTGGATGAATGGATGGCGGATGAGTGAATGGATGGGTGGATGAATGGATGCATGGATGGGTGGATGTGTGGATAGTGTCATTGACTCTGCAGCGCCTGACACCATCCCTTTAAAGCCCCTACAAACCTTATCCCTGCCAGAACTCTTAAATCCCTTTTTTTTGTAAGAGGCATAATAATTATGCCATTAAAAACATGCTTCGTGAAGTACCGCATGGTGACGTACCAACTGCCTGCATGGTACTAACCTGCGTGATAAATGCATGTGTCATAAAGTCCTGTGGAGTAAAGACCATGGGATAAAGGCTGTACACCAGTCAGTAGTTGTCTAGAAAATCTTGTATGAATCGAACCTACTGGACGTATGTTGAACAATCGCATTCTCGTTTCGATATTCGAGATATTCCAAATCCCTTTTAAGTGCCCACATATCTTGCTTCTCACCATGCACCCTTTTAAAATAGTTATTTTATATATGTTCCACAATAGGTACATGTATTTTGAAAAGCTTCCCGTGATACTCTTTGTAAACATTGTATGATTAGCAACATAAGAATACGATTATTGAACATGCACAGTTTAACATGTTTTAAGCCACTGGGATTTTGCATATTGGAAGTATTTTACTTAGCACGGACTTCCTGTTGGTATAGCCAAATGCTACCAGCAGAAAGAAACAGAACGGGCCTGGGCATGATTAAGGAAACAAATGTGCTTTAAGTAGTTTGTGTCATGTCAGAAAGCTACAGCGACATCAATGATTCTGCAGGGCCTCTGAAAGGGAACATGGCGGCCTCCCAGGTAAAACATTA
The DNA here is from genome assembly GCF_964261635.1 of Lissotriton helveticus. Classification (NCBI taxonomy): domain Eukaryota; kingdom Metazoa; phylum Chordata; class Amphibia; order Caudata; family Salamandridae; genus Lissotriton; species Lissotriton helveticus. Next base: position 444,808,627 of record NC_136072.1, on the reverse strand, counting down.
GGGGCCCATCTGGGACTTCAGTCCTGTCAAGTGTCACGCAACTGGTGTGACACTCACGCATATCAGTGCGGTGATCGGCATCACCGCACTGAATGCATTTGTCACGCATTTTGCCAGCTGTGCCAGCGGCGCGCCAGTTATGCTGCCTGCGCAGCTTATTGCCGACTAATGTGTGCCGCCTTAACCACAGACTCACTGCAGCAGCTCTGACTGAGCTGAGCTCTCTGAGCGGCGCCCCCGCGCTACAATGTATCTCTGCTGCTAGTGCAGAGTCCGACGTCGACTCCCGTTTTCCCGGCGTTGCCCTGGAAACTACTTAATATGCAGATACAGTCAGTCTGTCTGCAGGGGCCGGCCGGCGCCCGGCCTGCCCGCAGTCGATACAGCCTGAGGGCTGTCAATCAACGGGCAGGCCATTGGCGCAACAGGGCGCCAGGATGATAAATCCGGATGTGCCGGCCTGCCTGGGATGGGCCGTCACGTCCGGAGGAAGCAGGAAGTTAAGCGGCGGGTGAGTGTGCAGGCAGGCGTGCGGCGCGCATGCTGTGCACAGCCACAGTCCTCACTTAAGCATGGCCACCCGCCGCGGCCCCCTGTGCAGCCGCCCCCCGGTACAGCAGGGTCTGCAGCGCACCTTGGTAGCCGCAGGCAGCTCAGCTGAGCCGGCCGCCACGGCCGACACAGGACTGCCGCTCTGGCCGCGCCAGCCACCACTGTTACAATAAACTTCACCCGAATTTGAGGAAATGAGACAAATGCATGCACCTCTCTGAAATATGCACTTCCTTGAAAGGATTCTGGGGATCACTTGCTAAATGTATAATTTTATTATGGGTTATTGATGCAAGTATCTGTGTATACACAGTTTATGAGTGATGTTGCACATTTATTTATTTTTATTATTGAGATCCCAGAGCAAAACACCTCCACACAATTTGAAAACTGTGAGTAGTGTTACCTCTTACTGCTTCCGAGCTGTGCTGTCTGCAGCTCAGTGACGAATTCAGAGATAAATGGATACCCTTGAGATTGTGCGAACTCACAAAAACAGGCACCTAGAGCTGTGCTGTTTGCGAGAACACACGCATATGGCACGCACTTTTCAATTAGTAAACAAAGGACTGACAAAGAGGCAATGGAGTGAAGTTGCTTCTTGGAGCGAAACGGTGGAAAACAGCAGTGTGCTGAACTCCTAACTGTGATCTCCATCTGTCGCTGGGCATGGGGCTTTAAAGCTCCGGGTGTCGTCCGCTCTTGCACCAGACGTCAAACATGAAAGCTAAGTACTGACACGTCTTTCCGATTCAGACAGTTCGTGTCTGTCTGCATGGGTCGTGTCAAACGTTATTCGAGGTGTAACTTATGCACAGATGACCAGTATCAAAGTAAGAGCGAGGATAACACTCATTTTTCAAATTAAACTGCATTCATCCATAATTGGTATTTCTTTCATGAAACATCACAAAATAATAATTCAACACAATATACACAGTATTTAACCCCCAGCCCCCAGCAACCCATTGCTGTGTGAAACATCGCGTTGTCATGTCGCGCGATGTAATGTCGGCGATGTGACACGCGATCCTAGGCTGTGGCCGCATTTGCGTCGCAACGACGTGCGATGCCAAAATCGCCGGTGTAATTGAATTTACGATGTATTGGCCGCGATGCGAACGCCCGCGAGGACGTTGCGGCCGATGAATCGTCATACAACCGGAAACAGCTGTAGCTCGTACTTTATGTTTAGGTACAGAAGGTATATCCCTTCAAATACACCAAAATCTGTGTTTTTTTTATTGATGTATTGTTACCCCCAAGATTTGTTTTAAATTGAGTGCAATGGTAATGTTTTATAGGCTATATAGCCTGTTAAACTAGATCTTAAACTTTGAGCTCTGTGGGTGATTTCCAGCTGCTTGGCCCTTAAACATCTTTAAATAAAAAGTGCTGTGAATAAGGAGAGCCTATGTTGCCTATAAACAAATATTACTATCATGGACTTAGGAAATGGTTCACTTTTGTTTGAGGTGAGATATACTAGATTGGTTAACACAGAACGACCATTCTGCCACAAAATGTAATTTGCCACTAAACTTGCAACATAGCCTTATTTCCTCTTCCTGTATTTTCAAGGCAGAAAGGTTTGTGGCAGCGAAGAATGACCAATAAAATCAAAAGTGCACTTCAATCTTTCTCACTTATTGAGCAATAGCCAAACCATGAACATTTATGTGCTCCAAAATGTCAACTGGGCCAACTTAAAGACCAAAACAAATGGCTCAGAAGAAAAAAAAATTAAAAACACTAGGATCACTTTCTACCAGCCTACAAGACAGTTCATAACTTTTGAAAGAACTCAATAAAAACCAAAAACATAAAATCATTGATATTGTGTCTTATGACAAGTATTAGGAGACAGTGCTTTCACCATCCATAGCTTATAAATAAGCCTTCAAATCCGATCATGTTTGGATCAAGATTAATGGCCAATGGCCCTCCCTAAATCAAAATCACAGATTATTTTTGGAAATCCCACTGTCAAAAGAATAGGCATGTTGTTTTGGGAGGGTGAGATAGGCGGGAAGGAAGAATCACGCTGCTCAACGTTTGACTTTGTCTCAGTCAAACTTCAAGGCATACTTTTTGAGTTCCTTGAACATTTGCCAGTATCTTTGTGCAGGCAGATACCTGCCCACTCCACCAGGCCATCTTGAATGTTAGTTTTCACATGTTATCTGTACATACTCGTGATATTTTGTTTCTATGTGATGAGTATTGTGTGAATTGTGTCCCCAGAAAAAGGGTTTCCCGAAATGCATTGGGACAATATGCAAAACTTGAAACAATGAAAATAAAACAAATTACAGTGGCCTCATAGAAAACAACAAAGAAAGAAAAAGAATCACTTTGGCTAGCATTGGAGAAGGATGTATACCTAGAATATACGTTGAAAGTAATCCAATTCTGAATAATTATGTAAGCCTGAATTGAAACAACTGTCTGTGCTGTTTGGTCCATGACACTCCCTCGGTCTAGATAACGCGGACCCATGGATACCTACATTTCACCAACTATTGTAGGTTTCCATTGCTGCATACCTAGAGAAAACAGATATTGAAACATATCCTTCAAAACAACTCAATTAAGCTCTGCAATCTAAAAATGAAGACAACCAGTTGTTCATCCTTCTCCCCTTGCAAGCAAGGTTAGTAGGACACAATGGTAGCATGGTATTACAAGACAATGCGACCAACAAACGGGGAACCAGAAGAATGTATTTTGGGACTCCAACCAAATACACATTTTCCTTTAACCCATCTGCATGTTTAAATACTGTACATGACGTAACTTACTTCTCATTATCGTTTTGTAGCATAACTGCTCACCCATTGTGATGACTGATTAAACTATGATTACTTTCTTTGAGGCACTTGATAATCAGACAATAGCCTGCCACTCTACTTCAGGATACGAACAGGAGTTCTTACCATCGCATTCGTGAAAGTTTCCAAATCTGCACCGTACCCGCCATCCACCTTCGTGTATTGAGTTGTGCAGTTAACTACAATAGTATTGCTTCATTCTTATTTGTTTGTTACAAAATCTCAATTTATACTGAAATTAGAAACATAACAATACTTGTTCAACACAATGTTAAGAACTTACATGCCATTGTGTGGTAGATACTTGGCCAATACTGACCACTGTCTCTTTTCAGCCATATTCTAACTGTCCTGCGAGAAAGAGAAGAGAAAGGTTAGTTGCTATACACTATATTTTACTGCAAAGCACTGCTGAGACTACAGTTTTAACACAACAATGTTTATCTACTTTATTCTTATCTATGACTCCATCCTGTTACAAGACAGGCATATTTTATTCCAATAGCACTTTGGCAGAACATTGGACCAGTGTTACACCACCACAGAATTGGAATCACCAAATGGCATGGTCCAATACAGCCATCAGATTACAAACCCTGATGAGCTTCCCTATCCCACACGATCTCTTCTCACAAAGAAGGTACACACTCCTCGAAAAAGGGATAAATGTTATACAGCGTACTGCATGTTAAAATCCACTTCATCAACACTTCCATTACATTTGAACTCAACCTTCACTCCATTGCCTTGCTGCAACCTGTTCTCTCTCCATGTGTGCTATGAATCTGCTCTCACCTTGTGGTTTTGCTAACTCATATCCTCTGATGACTACCTCCATCGCTGCCCACTCCACCCCTTTTCTGGAACCTGTTCCTTAATTTATTATAAAATACTATAGCAGCTTTTCTCCCGAATAAGGCCAGACTCACCCTTGTAACTGAGTACGAGGGTACTAGTTCCACGTGGATATTCTAGTTCACAGTCTACCACTAATTTACTCAAATAGCAGCAAAGAACTTTCCAAGAGCAACCTACTAGGATATCGAGTTTCTCCTCTGAAATGTCGTACATGTACTCAAAAAATAGTCCACCCTGAAGAAAGAGCTGAAAAAGGAGTTTTCCCTAGCAGCAGCATGCTATACTCATCAAACAGCATGCCGAGGTCACACATTGCCCTCCTGAGTTTATTAAAAATGCTTTGGATGTGTATTCGATTCAGATGGTGTCCAGCGTCCCATACCCAACACAGTCAAAATCACCAGCCTAGAGGAGGAATAGAATCATATATTGAAAGCAGTGGTCGCAAATTGTGAAGAAAAAGGACACCGCCCATATTAGGAGCATATAGGGAGAGGATGTGGCCCAACGCCTAGGGCGGTCGACCTCAAATCTGGGGGACCGGGTTCGAGTCTCTGAAAGGACTCGCAACATCCTGTGAATCTGGGCAAATCACTTAATCTCCCTGTGCCTAACAAAAATTAATGTGTCCTTGTGTAACGCAACTGGTGCTCGTGTAAAGCGCTCAAATACCTTCGGGTCTAATTGGCGCGATATAAAACTCTTTAAAAAAGATATATAAATTTGTCAAGCCATTCAGTATACCCACTAGCACCTTGAACTACTCTCAGGATCTGTTCTAACCAGGTGTACCTAAAATAAACATATCCTTCTTCTTTTCTGTAATGAACCCAGTGGGCCAATTCACAAACACTGTTTCAGTGATTAAGTGTCCCTCCTGGAAATTCCTCAGACTGTGCCAACCAATGTTACATTTTGTGCGAATCTTTTTGATATAGTTATTGATATTCATATTTGTGTGGGTATTTACCTTGACATACAACAAAGGTATATTTTCTAAAATCCCTATAAAGTGACAACTATGTCAGGAGTAAACTACAACGACTTCCAATCAATATTTTTTAAACCAGCTCTCTGCGAACATCGGTTTTCAAAAGTACAACTAAAACTATTCATTCACTAATTAGTGTAATCTGCAAACGCAGTAACACGTTCCCAACACACAAGATGGAAGATTGTTTTGTTTGTCACGCACTCACGTGTCACCTGTCACAGCAGAGAAACGGGCATAAAAGCAAGAAAAACTTGTTACATATTTTCCGGCAATGTCTGTCAATTATGTGCCATACATCACCCTGCCCTGAATGTCAATAGTAACTGCACAATTGTTTACATTGTGGGTATTACTAGTTTTTTTTATTATAAATCCTTTTATTTTTATTGGTGTAAGGTAAATAACAAAAACATATGTTATCAAAACAAGAACTTCAGTCGCGTAAAATACAGTCGTTGAGGACAGCTTCTCATCAACACCAGAATATCTTGGTGGAATCAATAAATATTGGTAACTTTTCATGGGACCGGTTTCTATATCCCAGGCCAAAAGCAAAGGCAACAAAGTCCATTTCAGATGATTGAAGGTGCAGCAGTGTCAGAATCATCAGCTGGCGATGGCGCGGATTCATGTGTGCTGTCCCGGAGTTCCAGCCAATATTAACGCCTCGATGGACTCCATATTTTATAGAATACTAGCTTACCCGTCGCACGTTGCTGCGATCTCCGAAGAAAGGAAATTCAAGGAAACTCGTTATGATAACATTCAATTTACATTGTGTCATTTTAATTGAAACGTATTCATTTTAATATGGAAAACATTTCAAAGTGTAGTTTTAATTCTATTTATTTATTCGAGTGCTTGTGGATACACGATTTTTTGTTTTTCCGTCTGGGGCGTACATCAGTATTCGAAAGATTATGAGGGCCCTGGGGGGCCGATATTTTAAAAACAATTATGCCAGAAACCTTCGCGGGAGTGTACTCAACAACTTCCCAAAGTTTCATGGCGATCGGATGAATGGTGTTTAAATTCTATTTATTTATTCGAGTGCTTGTGGATGCACCATTTGTTGCTTTTCCGCCTGGTGCGTACATCAGTATTCGAAAGATTATGAAGGCCCTGGGGGGCCGATATTTAAAAAAAAATTATGCCAGAAACCTTCGTGGGAGTGTACTCAACAATTTCCCAAAGTTTCATGGCGATCGGATGAATGGTGTAGTAATGCATAAAGGACAAACAGACAGACAGACAGACATACATTCGTTTTTATATATAGAGATTTTGGGACAGCCCTTGCTCATGTATGTAGTACATTCGGCAGCCTTGTGGCGATCCATCCCCTGTTCCATTCCTGTGTCGTGGGACTCTCCTTTCTTTGCCCCCCACCGTCTGGCAACGTCGCTCTTGTCCACTACCTTTCTTAATGAGGTAAATAGTAGTTGAGACCTATTAATTTCAACCTCACGCGGGATCCCCAGTAGGACAAAACTAGGGCTGACCGATAGCGATACCTCTAACATCCTCCCCAGTTCCTCAATGGTAAGCTTCCCAGTAGGCTTGTATGGTAGGGCAAGCCAATATGGTGTGGTAGAGTCACCCTTAACATCCCTGCACTTAAGACAGCATGGTGTCTCGGAACTACCCATCTTGTGTAATTTCTCCCTAGGATAGTATATTCTATGCAGAATTTTACATTGGACAAAGAGCAAACTGACTTTGATGGCTACCTCCCTGGGGTGCATTAGGGCCACCACCCACTCAAAATCCTCCAGGGTTCCTATGTCCCGATCCCATCGCTCCCGCAATCTACCCAAGTTATCTGGCATATTATTGTTTATAGTTTTATATGTGACAGAAACCGCTCTTCCTAGGAGCTCCTCCTTTAGCAGTCTCCCCTCCAGTGGTGCATATTCAGGTAATTCCGTGCACAGTATACCTTCTGTATGCAATGCAAGGTGCAGCTGTGCATATTTAATACATTGGGATTTATGTAGCCCATATTCCTGACTGATTGTGGGCCAGGTTTTGAGTTTGGCCCTCTCCAGGATGTCGCCTATCGTAGAAATGCCCAAGAGAACCCAGGCTTCAAATCTCTTTAACATATGTAGTTCCTTAAACTACCCACCGTCCCAGTGTTGTGTAGCCTTTGTGATCCTGTGTGTCCACCTCATTACTCTTGTTGCTCTAGCCCATGCTTCCATGGTAACCAGTGTCGCTGGCAATAATTGGAGGTTCTCTTGCCACCACAGAGGTAATGTAGATGTGTGTGAGGCGTCATTAATTCCCTTTCCAGCATGTAGGTAGGGTGATCTCTTGCCCGGTGTAGCCATTCATTTATGGGAATTAGGTGTGCAGAGCAATAATAAGCCTCTATATCCGGCAGTGCAATACCACCGTTGTAAGGGTTGTGCTGTAGTGTTTTTAATGCTATTTTGGGGTGACCTCCTTGCCATAGTAGGGACCGAATATCGCCCTCCAGTCCAGTGAACACAATCCGCGGGAGTGGGTGGTACGTGTGGAGGGCTTAGAGTAATTGCGGTAGGGTAATAATGAGTATTCCTAGTTTTAGCATGGTTAATTTACTTAAACTTTATTTCCTGAACTTTTTTTTTTTAATCTAAGCCTTCATTATTCTCTGTGGGAGTGTGTTGAAGTATCAGTTGTTGGCCATGTGTGGTGCTGGATTTACTGCTTTAACTTACAATCATACATTTGGCTCCACTTCCTGTTTCTGGGGGTGGACAAATGTTAACCTACACTTTGAATATCTTTACACAAGTGAATAGTGAACAGCCAATGAATAGCCCCGTTCGAGAGGCAGTTAGCACTGTTACCGTAAAAAAAGCCCTGGTTGTGCAACTGGTGTCTATTTCTTTAACAGTCCAGTCCTCAAAATGAGGTGAGTAATTCCCTTGACTCTTTTGCAAAACCGACTACAGCACCACCCAGGCCTATGGGTTTAGACAAACCAGATATCTTTGGTGAGGGATCAGCTAAAGATGATTTTGGTGCAAATTTCTATTTATTTCTATTTAAAAGATTTGTAGAGCGCGACAGCTGCCCCAGCCAAGAGACGTCCCGGCGCTAACAACAAATAGGCAATCACAACGCAGAGAGGAACCAAAGCAACCTAAACAGTGGGAAAGAGAAAAGTTTTAATAGCTTTCCTGAATTCGAGAAAGTTGCTAAGGCCTCGAATATGGAGGCCTCGAATATGGAGGCCTCGAATATGGAGGGGCAATGAGTTCCTCCTAACCCGAGGGACCACCAGCAAATGTTGGCTGACGGGAGGGGACATAGAAGGAGAGCGGATCAGTCAGAATGTTAGGGGAGGCAAGCTTCAAGATTTTAAGGTCTATACAGAGAGCGTTTCCTGCAGCGTTCTGTTCGCTCTGTAGCCTGTGTGCTTCTACCTTGTTAGCCCCCAGATACAGAGAGTTTACGTAATCAAGCCTAGATTTAATCAATGTCTGAATGATGGTCTGTCTAGTCGGGGCGTCAAAGAAACTCAAAATGGGTTTAAGCCTGTGCAACAAACCAAAACAGGTGCCCGCCACCTTCTTCATTTGGGTCTGAAAACTGAGAGAGGTGTCTATCCAAACCCCCAAGTTCTTTTCAACCTTTTTAGGAGAAGGGGGGTGCCTAAATTCTTGGTCCACCAATGCTCATTCCATTACCCATGGTCCCTACCCACCAGCAACACCTCCTACTTGCTGGTGTTCAGCTGGAGGCAGTTAGCTGTCATCCACCTGGCAACTGCCGCAAGATCACCTTGAAACTTAGAGGCGTCATGCTTAGAGTTGCTCAAGAGGGCTACCACCAGCTGAGTGTCGTCAGTGTAGAAGACCACAGTCAGTCCTCTGCTCTTGGCAATTGCCGCCAAAGGTTGTACATGCAAGTTGAAGAGCAGAGGGCTCAAATAGGCAATTTGTTTAAGTGGAATCCCCATGGTTCACTCGGAGTACTTACAAACTGATTTTTGAGGCCGGAGTTGCTCCTGTGAAGTAAAACCATCTTGCAATATGGCCTCATGACCAGCACTGTGTAATTAAAAGTGTTCTGAGATCATTCAGCAAGAAGACACCGCAGGGTGAAGGCAAAGAGTGAGTTTGAGAAACACAACTGTGGAAGAGGCCTGAAGCATGAGGTAAAGATCATACTAAGGAGGTTGTCAGGTACCTCAACGCTTTTGTATTCATGTGCTTTTGCAAAGTGTTTCTGGATTCTGCCTCTTACAGCAGTGTATTTACAAAGTTCTGTATCCAATAAGAATGTCAATTTAACAGCGTTTCTAAAACACAACTCAGACCTGCAGATCATGATTCTGTGAATCGGGATCCAGACGTAAATATACTGCTGCTACATATTGCAGAAATTACAATTATCGTTGGAAAAAGGGTTTTGGATCAGGCTCTTTTAGCTCATATGTTTATGATCCAAAATCACGAATATTAGAAAGAAACCTCAAAGAACTTAGGGTCAGATGTAGGTCGGCAAATACCGGTCGGTAACGGCCGATTTCGGCCGTTACCGACCGATATTTACAAATGGAGATATAGGGGCCTTAAAATTTACAGAATCGGTATATTTACCGATTCGGTAAAATACCGATTCTGTAAATTTACAGAATCGGTAAATCAATATGTAGGTGGCACTGAAAACAGTGCCACTGGCCATTACCGATTCGGTATTTACCATGGAATACAATTACATGGTAAATAACGAATTACAGTGTACTTGCACATCTGTGCATGTACACTTGTGCCATGTGGCACACAGACATGCCCTAAGGGCATGTCTGTGTGTCACATGGCACACAAGCCAGAAACAGGGGTGCAACATGGTGTCAAAGTGACACCCTGTCCCCCTTGACAATTCGGTATTTTTACCGATTCGGTAATTACCGAATCGGTATTTGCCATTGATTCCTATGGGCTTCAAGGCCCATAGGAATCAATGGCAAATACCGATTCGGTAATTACCGAATCGGTAAAAATACCGAATCATACCGATTCGGTATTTTTTACCGAATTTCTACCTACATATGATTTACCGATTCATAAATACCGAATCGGTAAAATTCGGTATTTATGAATCGGTAAATCACATTTACCTACATCTAGGCCCAAGACATCTACACTCAACCAAACACACCAGGGAACTCCTAGCAGTACTACATACTTTCTATATCTGCTCGCAAAAGTGAGTCTCTGTAAAAGAGGAAGGAAATCAGACATCTTTGAAATGAGGTAACCTTTGTGCAACTCCCTGAGGAGCTGCATGAAGCTACTTAATGCCAGAGAGTAGCACTGTAAAGCAGAAGCACACAGCCTCAAACATCAGACAGCCACATGACACAAACAGCTGCAATCATTCCAGAGCTCTTTCAAAGAAGCATGTAATGCAGTACTGTAATCAGTACTGATTTACCGTTATGTAAAAAAAAATGTAAAGCACATTTAAGAGTACTCGAATGTATGTTCATAAGATTGTAGGTACATCATACATATGGGTAGGTGCACTACGAAAATCTCAAGATTGAAGCATAGAAATAAACATTTTCACATTCAGCCACTATTTACATTGATGAAGGAAATGAAAACCATCAATGCCAGTAGTATTACAAATGGACATACATGGTAGTAATCCAAAGTGCCCTCCATTTCCTCTGTACCAAGGTGTGCTCCATGCAATGTTTTGACAGATACTAAAACTTACTCAACAACAGTGCACTCAAAATGTTTGATCCAGTACATGCAAACTGGATTTAAGGGAAAAAACGTGCACCCAGAGAATGTTTAGGGTAAATTCAAGAGCACAAGTTTAGGGTAAAAAAACACTTCCTCTACTACATTATTTGTAGAGATCTATGCTCCAACAGGATACTTGAAAGATACAAAACAATAATTATAATCAAAATAAACTCTGATTAAGCCAATAGGTCTGGATATTTATACATGAAAGTGGGTTTGTGAAGTTTGTGCATGTATGTGTGAAAGAGTCAATGGTTGGATGCAGGAGGCATTGCAAGGATGTATGTATGAATTGATAGATGAGTGGATGAATGGCGGAACGAGTGCACAGTCTGATGGAGCAGGAATCACTAATTTTTCTGAGACAGAAGTAGTGATAATGCTATGAAATGGCAAAAAGTGCCACTATTAAGCAATTCAATTGTATGAAATACGCCAGGGATGGGCACAATTGTGCAAATGATGCGGGTGATATATAAAGAATGTAATCATTATTTTAGCACAAGGAGAGCAGCAGAATTGGGCACCAGGGTGCCAAATGTGCCAACACTATGTCAAGAACTAGGCTCATGAATGCACTGCACGCATATGTAAGGAAGGAATTTAGCTACATAATCTTGATGAAGCAAGTGTATACCCATAGTCTCTGATGGAAGGGGTTTCCAAAATGTTAATCCAGAGACCGTTCATATACTCTACGAAATTAAGGGGATGTGCTAATGTATAAATTCAAAACAGTGAAGAACTGTAGTGCAAATCCCACTACATTTTACCACTTCCATGATCGGATATTCCTGCAGCTCTTAGCTATCTGGACAGCAGCGGGAGAAACAAAATGTCTCACTGCATCCTAGCCATGCAGTTTCAGGTTTTTTTTCCAATCCACAAACAGAATCGCAAGAGTGCCTTCGGGCACATATAGGACAGAGTGCATGAGCTAATTTATATGTGTGTGTAGAGGGCAGTGTGAGTGCAAAGCACAGCACACGTAAATCAGAATACATGCTTGCTGTTTGGGTGTAGGCCATGCACAGCTAAGTGTAGGGTAAACGAAATCTCTCAGCTTTCATGAGACATGATGACCCCATTTCAAGATAGATGGCCACCACAGGAGTATGTGTAGCTTCTAAGGAGCACCGTGCATACCCTAGGAACTACTTCTTGTAGGTAACCATACACTCCACCTGTGGTGCAAGAGGAACAGTGTTGGCGTGTGAATGGGGTACTTGGGACAAGTGTGGTGTAGCACCAGCATCAAAATGAGCTGCAAGCATGCACACTTGGCATGTTGTGTTGATGAACTTGTACACCTTGCCCATGGGGGTACCTTGGGCCTACTTGGGACAAGTGACGTGTAGCAACCGCATAAAAAGGAGCTGCAAGCATGCACACTTAGCATGTTGGGTTGATGAACTTGTACACCCTGCCCATGAGGGTACCTTGGGTCTACTTGAGGGGTGCCTTACATGCAAGCAAAGGGAAGGTTAGGCCCCCCCATCTGCCCCTTTCTATGTTGCTGCTTTTCCCTCCTGCCCCCTACGCTGTACTCTACGCCACTGCACCCTTCCACTTTACTCTACTATGCACAACTCTAGTCTGCATCACTGCACTCTACTCTGCACCACTCTACTCCACTCTAGGCCACTCTACTCTGCGCCACTCTATTCTGCTCCACTGCACTGTATGCTCAAACCTGCACTACTATTCTCTATGCCACTGCTTTCTAAGCCACTCTACTCTATGCCACTCTACTATGCATCGCTCTATGCCACTGCACTTTATACCACTCTACTATGCACCGCTCTGCTCTATACCACTGCACACTACGCTACTATACTCTACTTTGCACCACACTACGCCACTGCATTTTATGCTACTGCACTGTATGCCAGTCTACTCTGCACCACTCTATGCCACTGCACTCTACTTTGCACCAGGAGCACAAGTACTTGGTCCATGCTTAAGGGGGGCAAACACACGAGGAGGACATGACGCCCGCATTAAACATGAGCAATAGAAATGAGAGCGACGCTGAAGCTAACAAATTGTAAACTATGGGCGGGCTGTAGGCTCACTGTATGTAAACCAAAGTCTTGCAGAGTCTAGGCGAAACCCAAATAGGAAACACAGCTTTATGAGCCCTGAGTATGATATAATCTTGCTACAGTCTTTATGACCCCTGAGGCCAAAGGCAACAAGGGCAGTGCAAGGGGTACCAAAGGCCAAACCAGGCGATATCTGATCGAGGCTCCTGGCAGCAGCCAAGCGCCTTAGCCTTCCTAGGAGTGCAAACGACATACAAGCAACAAATACAACATTCCCGGGAGCAAAGAAACCAGCACATTGAATTTGTGTCAAAATAAAATGATTCGGCCTACTCAAACATGGCCGGTGTCTTATGTTTTCGCGTAAACCAATGGACTTAATGTATCATCACGTTACCCAGGTTGTTGTCTGCTGGTGAGGCCTTGAGCGCAAAGTGGTTTATCTCCATACTTGGCTTGTGACACCACTAGTGCAAGCAGCACGTGGTTCAACACATGCGCGTAAACCGATGGCAAACTGCCACCATCTGCGGGGTATTACGGATGCCAGTTTGCAAAGCAGCGATCAAAATGTTCGCCTTTCAGGACTCTAGAGAAAAGCCCGCCTATTTCAAATATTAGAGAATCATGCAAAGAATTAGGGGCAGCCAGAACACAAGAAATTAACAGATCCAAGCTACAGACAGCTTGGAAGACCCTCAATTTACAGCTGTCGTCACAGACCACAACACCCAATCGAACACAATCGTGCCGGGTTTGGTCTCGCGATGGACTACTGCATCTACTCCGGGAATTACCTCATGGTCACCGATTCAAATCCTGACTCGTCCACTTAATTTTCATCATTCAAGGGTAGTGCTTTAAATGGGCCGGTATTCACCGGTACGGAGTACGGCACTTCTAAATTGTAGGCGCTCGAGTACAGGAACTTCTCTTTGTCCAAAGAGAGTACCGGTACTCATGGGGATGTAAGCCAAGCTCAGTGAGATTGGCATTTACAAAAAATCGCAACACAGCTGACAACGAGTGGGTCCGTTTTCCTGAAGCACTGCTAATCTCTCCATTCAATGTGCTAATTGAGCCGCGGCCCTTAGGCATTCATTCAGAGTTGGCAGGTAGTTTGGGAGGGGCCCGACACACTGTGATGCCCCTCAAGCTATGTGTAGTCCATAGCACTGTAGGTGTGAGAGCAGGGCCCGGTAACAGGCAGATCTTGTGACTCTCGGGAAATCGAAGAAAAGGCTTCCTGCTGGTATAGCGGAGTACAGCAGCACTTGTTTGCAACCAGACTGAGAAGGAAGGTGGCGATATGGATGCTGTAGCATAGCAAGTGGGATCAAGGTTTCGTAATGAGGGCAACAACGAATGTAAGCGTTTCTAAAATACATGTACTGAATGCTCCGTTGGCGTGCATGAATGCTTTAATGGTGCCTTTGGCTGGACCCCTTTGTGCTGCCCATAGCTCCGACCCTTAGCCCCACTCTCTAGTCCACAACTCAATTTGGCGAGTACCTGCACTTATTTTTTTCCATTTAAAGCACTGTTCAAGGGTCAATAAAATAAATGCAACCAAGGTGAATCACAATAAACGTCTGTTATTCAGTGAACGTGCGTTTACACATGCATACTAGGTCACATTACATAATTCGACAATAAGAAGTTATGTTTTTAATTCGCCTCCAGTTCTAGGATTTATAATACCCAACTGTACAACATTTCAAAATTACAGAAAGTAAAGAAAAATGGCCGTCGTATGTTCCACGAACCAATGCAACAGCTCATGCTACTGGTATTCTGGCACAAAACCAGAGTTGGCACTCCCTGAACCTGAGCCCACATCACAGGTCAGCACCGCTGATCAGATGACTGCAACAAAGACAAGTAAAATCTATTTTTGGACTGCGAGTCATATCCTTGCATCTAGTAATTTTTAACCAGCTTGCGTGAAACCATTCCCAGATTTACACAACACCGATCTGCAAATAAAGGCCTGCTGCTGGTCTGCGATCTATTTTGTATATAAAGCCTTTGAGAACAAATTATCCCCACCCCACACGCGTCGGGAGCGGTCAGAAGACCTTCAGATAAAATCTTATTTTAAAACCACATTTAAGCTTTGCAGAGGTGATATTAACCGCTGCTAAACCGACAAGGCTGAGTTTCAGAGTTAATGTTAATGTTAAAGCTATTTATAAAGCGCATCTGTTACCAAAAAGGTGTCCTGGCGCTAGGAGAAGCTCTGAAAAGAAATCAAGCCAAATAGAGAGATGGGTGCGTTGTTTTGTTTTTTTCCGGGGTTTTTTTTGGATCTGTTTGTAAAACGCCAAGTTTTTAATGTCTTTCTGAAAGCAAAACGATTGGTCATGCTTCTCAGAGAGAGGGGATGTGCATTCCAGGCCCAAGCTGCATTAACTGTGAAGCTTCTGCCTCCCCAGAGTGTGGCTTCTGTGTGTCAGCATGCTTCGGATAGATTTCAAACTGTGCTGCAGTTTCCGTGTCCAAAGGCACCTCAACATTTCAGAGCACCTCACACTTTTCTATACCAAAGTTTGCACGCTCTTTCGGATGCACACTTCCCAAACATCAGAGCTGGAAAATTTATACTCTAGGAAACCACAAATTAGGCAAAATAGCAGAGTGATGGTGAAAGGCGGAGTATTGGGGAGCAGGACCAATAGAGACAGCCTATGGTTTGCTGATGCACGGGCATTAAGTCTACCGCCTAAGAAATTAACAACACAAAATGTGCTGGTAAAGATGTGTTGGTTTGTGTAATGCGCCTGCTGCAGACCACATCATATAAGGTGTGGGTCAGAGACTTGTATTCTTTGTGAGAAACATCGGTGGGCTAATGAGATTGTTAAAAGGGGTACTTGTGTAAACTGCAGGTCACAAGTTGCAACACTGGCATAACAGCTCAGTGAATTATGTCAATCAATCAATCAAAGCTTTATTTCGATATAAAAAATATCTTAAAAGCACATAACAATTAAAATGCAATACATTTTTTGATTAAAAAAACGCTTCATAAATAATTAAAAGACGAGAATAAAAAGACATTAAACCATTTACAGCTTTGAGCAAGATTTTAAAAGTAAAAAATCACCTAGTGAAAATTTGTCATAGGCCTTTAAGTCTAATCACCCATGCCCAGCTGAGGAATTTTGCTACCCCACAGGCCAATGTAGTGTTAGGATCTGTCCGTAGGATTCTTAAGGCAGAGACATGGCTCCTAGTCTCGAGCTGCCGACAAACAGGTTTTAGCCATTTCGATCGGGGTTTGTTATAGGCGCTGCAAACGAAAAAAAGGTGTGGAATAGTTTCTAGTGCAGCGTTACAGAACGGACAAGTGGCAAGTGTTTGGTGAGGGGGTTTCCACTTAGAATTGCGTTCTCGAACCGGTAGGGTTCCCAGTCTAAACTGGATGTATAAGGCCCTATCTTTGGGTTTTCTGATAAAGTCCATATAAGGTTCAACAGAGTGTACTGTCTTGTGCAGACGAAACTCGTCTGTGAGTCTACCCAGATTTTCAGCTCTAGCATCTTGGGCATCGACCCACAACCAATATGCTTGCTTGACCTCCAGTTTAGAAACTGATGCACCGGTCTCCCATGCAGCACTAAAACCAATAGCTGTTAACAGCTCCTTAACCTTTGATAGCCAGACAATTTTATGAGACCCCGGCATATTAATAACTTCTCTAAGGCCGTCTGCGTAGCTAGCTAGCTCAGGTGTGCGCCACAGACGAGCCCAATAGAGAAGCGGACGCAGGATTGTAAGGTCTTTAATAGATCTGCGGCCAAGGTCATGTTGGAGAGGTTTGTTAGGCGTGCCCCTAGGTAGGTAAAGAAGCTCCCTAAAAAAATTATTTTCAGCCACCACAAGGGAATCGACATTATTGAAGCCCCAGAGCTCCGCTCCGTACAGTGCGCTGCCTATAGCTTTAGCGGAATAGATCTCCAGTGCAGGAGCTATGCGTCTGGATAATGAGGATCTATGCTCCCTACCGATAACCCCCACGACACGTTTATGGTTTAGGGCCATTTTTTCAATATGTGGGTTCCATTTGAGTTGATCGGATATCCTAATCCCTAAGTAGTCAAACAATTTAACACGCTCTAGTGGCTCCTCGTTTAGTGTGAGCGTACAGTTTGCTTTCCTACTGGGGTTAAAGTAGAGGAGCTTTGTTTTTAAGGTGTTAATAACCAAGCCCCTTAAGTTGCAAAAGGCACAAAACCAATCCAAAAGCTTTTGGAGCCCCATGGGCATTTTAGAAACCAATAGCGTGTCGTCAGCAAAAAGCATAGCGGGGACTTTAACACCAGCCAAGCTGGGGGCATCATCGTCGATGTCAGATCGAAAGGAGACAACCCCGTTTACAAACAGAGAAAAGAGGGTCGGCGCCAGGACGCATCCTTGGCGGACACCTCTGTTTACCAGGATTTTAGCCGTTTTCTGCTCCTGCGTGCCCCACCGGATGCATGCATACGTTCCGTAGTGCATGCGGGTCAACAGGTTCAGAATGGGCAATGGAAACCCCATCTCCTGCAAAACCGCCCACAGGCGCTCTCGGGGGACCAGATCGAACGCGGTCTTCAGGTCAATAAAGGCCAGGTACAGGCCGCCTTTACCAATGGATACTGTCTTCCAGTGGAGTAGTACCAGCCTAAATGCCTGGTCGACGGTGCCTGTGCAAGCCCTGTAGCCTGCCTGGAATTGGGAGATGATGTTATTCTCCTCCGCCCAGGAGAGGATCCTTTCCAAAAGAACCCTGCCAACCACCTTCTGACCAGCATCGATCAAGCTGATTGGACGATAGTTGGCAGGGTCACCCCTTGGCCCCTTCTTATGAATGGGGATCACCTCAGCCCCCTTCCATGAGCTTGGGACTGGGGACCCAAGGAGAAGAGCGTTGATTAAAAGGGAGAAGAACTTGGCCCACTGCTTGGGGCTGGCACGGAACAGATCGCCAGGGATGCCATCCTGGCCTGGTGCCTTGCCTTGAACAATTTTATTAATAGCTGACTCAACCTCTATTTGTCCTACGAGATCAATGGGGATCGCGGTGGCGGACAGAGGTGGTGTACAGTATACAGAGGGCTCGCTGCTATCGGGTACCCCTGGCCCTTCATACAGCCTCCTGAAATGTTCAAACCAGTCCCTATCCGTAATATGATTGGGTAATGGTTCTGTATCACCATCGTTTGCTCTTCTAACTAAAGCCCAAAACCGCTCGCCATTTTTGGACTGGCTAGCCTGCTTCAACTCTTCCCAATGGGAGTCATCCCAAGCCCTCTTTGCCCCCAATAGTGTTCGCATGTACGCGGCTCGAGCTAAGCGAACCTCGGCTGCATCACGGGTTTTGATGGCCCTTATCAATTTAGATTTGGCCCCTCTACATTCTTGATTGTACCACTTGGCTGTAGATTTCCTACTCTTCAATTGATTTGACCCGCGAGAGTCAAGAAAGAGAGCAGCCATCCTGTCAATTGTCTCCACATAGACCACATCAGCCTGGGCAAGACCTAGATCGTTAATACAAATTGAGGAGAGCTTCTCCGTTTGAGCTCTTGCGATCTCCCCCAGGGCGCTGGTCTTTTGTTCATTAATGGCAAATTTTTGCCATTTAATGAATCTTTTGCAGTTTGAAGGTGCAATTTCTCTGGTCGCCAGCGTTGATATATTAGTGGGCAGGGGCTTCCCCTCAGTGATGAAATTCCGCAAGCTAAGAGATAGGGGGTTATGGTCACTATAAATAGATGGAATGACTATCATGTCTGACACATATCTCCACAGTCTCCTGTCGACCAAGATGTAGTCTATTCTGCTGGGGCAAGTGACCCTGTTGTAGGTGCAAGCACCCGCAAAATCCGATGGCGTGCGCCCGTTCACAGCAATCAGTGCATGCTCCATTACCAAGGCATTTAGTTGAATTACGACTGGTGTCCAGAGACTTGTATTCTTTGTGAGAAACATCGGTGGGCTAATGAGATTGTTAAAGTGGGTACTTGTGTAAACTGAGGGTCACAAGATGCAACACTGGCATAACAGCTCAGAGAACTATGTGTAAATCTAAGCAGTACTTCTGGGTCTGCAAAGCACTAGTTTTTTATCCACACACGTTTCATCTCAATCTTTCATTACTTTAGATTTCACCGAAAAGCTTCCATTGGGTAGAAGGAACATAACGAAAAACGTGGCATTTAAATTGTATACTGTATAAATGGTTATATATAAGACTCTGCCACAACCAGAGGCCAGACGAGTCCCACTCCATGCCAGCAGCGTCCATCATAATGTAGAACACGCACCTTCAAACGTACCCATCGGTAACAAATCGCACACAAGCTCTCAAGCGTCAACATACCTTACTCGCAGACACAGCATTTCACATAACAAACCATCACACACACGCAAACGCCACGAAGGACACCAACATTCACACGGTCATCACCACCACACGAATTATTGTTAGACACACCACACGCACCCAAACACATATACTTAAATGACCCTGAAGAGTTGTAGTGGAAGTTACTGAAACTGGAAGCTCGAGGCCTCCGTTCTAATCATGTTCTCAGAACTTTCACCAAATCTCAAAAGCCAACTGTGCCTCAAATTCAAAATGTGTACGCTTTCATCGTTTAATATAATTAGGCTTTCCGATTTTTACTGATTTGTATAGTTATATTCCGACAGGAATTGAACAATGTTCATATCTGGATTTCTTATTAAATATAGAAAAATATAGTAAAAAGGTCATTAGCTGTATAGATTGACAGGGGGGTTTAAAAACAAGAAATACATATTTCATAATGCTGTATAAATAACTGCATAGATAGAGCTATTTAAGCTGTTCTACAGTACAAATGGTTTTTCGCTGATTGCATTCTGCTGTCAATGGCTGAAATCTGAAAATCAAATGCTAGTATACATTTATCAGATGCATACATGTGGAAATACCTTCACTGCAGCGTTATTTTGAGACTGAACAACAAATAAAAGTAGATAAAGACAGACAAAATTATCAAAACATAAAAATGAATAAGGATGGAAATGTAAAAAAAAAACACCATAAAAACAGGAGCCCTAACTATAGTATAAATATGTAAAAGCCTACTTGATGTATTTGGACAGAAAACCTGTTGCGCTAGGGAAGAACCAGTCAAATCAGATAAGTGCTACTGAAACTCCCCTACGACACAGAGGTATGCAGTAAGAATAGTTGTGCCTTATTTGTACCAGCCACGTAGAGGCATTATCATGAAAGATGACTGACTCTTCTCCATATAACGACTAGCTTTTTGAAGATAGAGTTCAATGTGTTTTTGACTGGGTTACCAGCCTTGCTGTCCTTTTAGAGGCCCAATCAAGTATGTTGCTTATACATGTTCCTAGCTTGCAGGACTATAGGCAAGAAACCTTACCCTAAAATACACCTGTCTCAGTGGCAGTGAACTGTCCCGCCACACAGGGCTTTCACATGTGACTCATGAGGCAGCAGTTTGCGTCTCTTTCACTCATTCACCTACTTACCTCAAGCTCCAGTATATGCCATACATGGCGTTATGGTGGAAGAACAAGGAGCCCAAAAGTGGTGCCCTACATTGTGTATGGATACCAAAGGAATGCAGAGTTAAAAAGATTTTAGCATTAAGCTGAAAAGCCAGCTGAAGGAGTATTCACCAGGCCAGCAGTGTAACTTTAAACCATACCTCACTGAGATGAAACTTATATGCTGAACAACAGTGCCCCTCAAACCAGACATGGAGGTAAAGGCATCGCCACTTTAGGTTGTGTTTTATAAATTAAAAAAAAATGTTAAGAGTGCATGACAAAATGATCAGTTAGACGTAAAAGCTTTCTAATAAAATTAATCAGGCTAAAAACACAGCTACCAAATGGGCAGTGGTCATGACCTCCCCTTTGAGGTACCAGATGACTTCATAAAGAACATAATTGATCCCAAGAGTGGCATGATATATTAGTCTAACATTAACATTGTGAATTACACATCTGCTGATACAAAATTATTTATTTGCTGGAATTGTACCCTATAGGAAGTTTATTCAGCTGCATACAACGACCCATGGTCAGTTCCTGATTCTCTGGCAACTGTCTACTTGCTCAGCTTCTCAGAATCCACACACCGGATTCCGGAAAAGGAAACATCCCTGTTGCCTAGAAACAGATATCACTGTACCATGGTAGATATATTTGGAGTACAGTGAGACATGGGCTACTGGGACACCACTGTGGTGGCTAAAGATGTTTGCCACTGGTGTCCTTACTAGAACTAATGACTTTCAGTGTTTTTCAGGTTTTGTAACCATAACTGCAATGTGAGGCGCAGGCTAAAGCACTCCTGCTTGACTACCCCAAAATAAGTCCACATTGTCGATTTAACTCAAAATGTTCTTTTGCACTTATTGTCACTATTCAAAGAACAAGGATTAGTATAGCCTATAGGTCTCGCCTTTGGGACCTTATAAGTGTTTAGCCAAAGGCGAGACCTATTGGCTATGACAATGCTTGTTTTTATTTGCAACCGAATCACACGTGCATCCTGACCCATCCTCATGATATGAGCGGTCAATCAGCAATTTCAATCTGTAGTATCAGGTTCTTGCAATGAAAAAATGAGATGTAGTCAAATTTCCACTTTGTTCCTAGTAACTGATAATAGGAAGGCCCAAGCGGGTATATTTTATGTAGTCAATGTTCATAGTATTACATATATTAATAGAGAGCAATAGTCTCCTCGTTTATCCCTCTGCTCATTATTAAGTTCAGAAGGCCAAGGCAGGTGCCTCTTTGTACCATTTCAAGGGCAGCGATACTCACACTAAAAGCCTCCACCCTGCCTGCTTAGTTTGTCAAGCGCAATGCTTACGCGCACAACTATGCTGGTTGCTATCTACCCATCAACGAACAAACTAAGGAACCGAAATCAAAGGACCCAGGCGGGCACATTTTTGTATAGTTGATACTGATAGTATGTATTTGGAGAGATTAGTGATCTCATTTATCACTTTAATTGTTGTCGAAATCGGAAGGCCAAGGCAGGTGCTTCTTTATACTATATCAACGCCAGAGGCCAGCTCTTAACAGCAAGTTGCAAAATAAGGTGCCTCCCCCATGCCCGCTTACTTTATCAAGGAGATGTGCCAGCCTGCACACTATACTGAGATGCTGCCTGCCGGTCTCCAAACAACTGTGGCCGGCTGATTACTCACGTCCCGCAGCGTAATAGAGTCTGATGCAAAACATGGCTCGAGGATTCTGGGGCATATCGTTACCGCCGTAGAAAGCATTGTTGTGTTTTCTTATTGCTCAAAATAAGCATGGAAGTGCCTGTTCAGAACATTCCATCATATCTCGTCCGTGTCACAGCAAAGTGGTAATCCACATTATTACATATTTCTATTGTTTGTCATAATATTAAGATAATATAGGATCTCTGACTGATGCAATGTAAAAAAAATGTTGTCCGTGTCCAAGGCAACAAGCGCTCACCTTGGAAGGCTCTGCAGACATATTCTGATCCCCTGGATGAGGGAGCGTTGAAACCAACACAGCACAAGCGAGTGCCATACTGCGATTCTAGTCATACAACACCTGATGTTCTACGTTTAAGGTCAAGACTTCCATTGACAGAAATTAATACTAAGAGGTTGGGTGCACAGTGCGCAGAAGTACGCTGAAAATAGGTTGAATATTACAGACCGTGTGATGATTCAGATGGAGACTAACCCATCATGCACTTATACAGGTTCTTGATTTTCCGTAGCATGTGCTGAACGGGTAAAACTCTGGGTGGCGTTAAAGTCCACTACATGCCAATTCTTCAAAATGGAGTGCACATCAATATGTGTGCAGATCGGTAGCCATCAGTACTGTTTAATGGACGCTGCACAATTATAAATGGTCATCTCTTCCCCCCTGCCCAAAAAACTACTGAAAGCGCCAAACGCGTGCAATAGTCTAAAACAAAATATGTACTCAGTAGAGGCTGTTCGTATTTTAAGATCTAACCACATATGGGCCAGGTGGGTGGAGCAAGGCAAACCTGCTGAACCGTCGATTTACTTAATTCTGTGTCTCAGATAAAAAAGGGTATCTGGGGTGCTTTAGTTCAAAGCTAGACCGTCAGATGTATTGGTTTACAATAGAAGGCAAATATCACATGCGTATACCATTTTTCAAATAAGGCTACATGTTTCAGAGCAATGCCATCAGCTTGCAGCCATGACCTTCAGAGTGATATCCCCCCCCCCCACAAGGATGCGGGTGGCGCTCTCAAGGACGGAATCTCTGGCCTGTACAGCTCTGGTCTGAAGATGCTGTTCTGAAGATCCCAGAGCTGTCTCTGCAGAAGGAGGCTTTGGAATGATTACAGTTCTGCACAGCTCATTTAAAATGCCTGCGATCCTCTATGCAATCGTTGTGGAATACACGCGGCATCACTGACGCTTTCGAGGAGAAGTCTGGTGGAACAAGCCCTAAGTCAAGGGGGCCCTTTAAACTAATAAAGGTGTGTGGAGTTCAGTTGCCCCCCCCCCCCCCCACGGCCGAGAGCAGGCAGCGTTTCCCTTGCGGGAGCGAGCGCGATAATTGTCAACATATGGCGCCGCTAGCTCCCGCAAGGAAATCGCCAAACGTGCACGCGTTGCATTGACAGCAATGCAACGCGTGCACGTTTTTGCCTGTAAAGCTGAATCGATCTCAAGAGGTCTCTTTCCTATGCAGCGCATGCGCGCTGCATATGTAAGACCTATAAAAACAGTACGTTGGTTTCTCTTTTCTTTTAACACCTCTTTCCTGGGCTGATGATGCAGTTTTTCTGTTCACAGGATCTCCAACCTACGGCCTGTCCAAGTCCACCTCCACCGACTACAAACAGTTCCCTTGAGATAAGTATACCAAGTATTAGCCCATAATAGAAGAGGCAGACCGTTTCCCAATTCCAATGCCTTTCCAAAACTGTTCTTTCTCTTTTTACTTAGAAACGGATTCCCTTTTCTCATTTTTCTCTCACTCTCACTCCTGGTTATCCATGATCCTCACTGTAACTGTGGTGCAAATAAGTGTCTTTTACATCACCCACATACGTTTTATTGGGATTCTTTAGTGAATTTCTGAGATTTTAATCATACATTATTACATAATGAAAAAAAATCATAACTTTAATTCTTTTTTCTGTGAATTTTTTTTAAATTACATACCACATGCAAAAGTTACTTGCACTTAACCATGTATTTACAGTCAACCCCTACTATGCAGGGCTTTTGACCGTGTGCAGTGAGGGAGGGACATACTGCACTCCACCCCTTGCCCAATATGCCATAGGCAGCCAACCAGACTATGCCTTTGGCCATGCGTAGCGGGCCAAAGGACAGACATTGGCACTCAGGCAAAACTGGGGCGCTCCACCCAACATAACTTCACAATGACCTCATAGTACAGATCGAAAATAGTAACTACACCTCTCCAAATAATACTTAAAACTACCTACAGCCATTTTGCACCTGAATACCCACTGCCTGAATAATGATATATGCGATAATACCCATAGCCTCCTTCCCCCGCAATTAAAAGATTTGTAAACTATGTGTATACTGCGTTCTACCTCTAACCACAAGATGGAGGACAATTACTCGAGCCCTTATGACAGTTCTTCCAGTTTCTATTTGATATAATTCATGTAGCCATATGATATCATGCACTAATTCATTACCTGGTCCATCATCCTCAATGGTACAAGCATACATTGTACGAAAAGACCTATAGAACCTTGCTAGCAATTGAATTGCACAGACACAGACTATACAAGTCCACTTAAATAACTACTCAATTGTAACCACATAAGCTTGCCAAGACCACAGACGACAGCAACAAATTGTTGGTCATCAAAGGCTTCCAAGATAGTCCACACTGATGGCTCCAAATAGTCACATACCCTGAGCACTGACATCTTATAATTAGAAAAGGAGGACAATAACTCAGTCAATCTTGGCAGATCACTTCGACTGACACCTCATACTGGCAGTCATATAAAGGAAGACTGTCACATAATTATAATTATTCTGCATTCAGTCCATCAACTGTTGTTTTTGCATTTGTCACCCCGAGTGGGACGGGTATGCTCAGACGTGAGTCCCGTGCTCTCCACACCACTGGAGTCAAGCTATCCTGGCTGAAGACGGCTGATAGCCAGAAACCGGCCCTAGGATGCTTGATTCCGGTTCAAGGAAGACATGGCTTGGCAGTTCGGGCTGGACTGTTCCCATGAGACACAGGGTCAAGGCTGATTTGCATATGGCCATGTCTGAATTGGGGTGGTGTGGAATGCAAAAAAACGATGGATTTAGGCCCAGATCTCTGTACTGGGGTGAATGTATGACATTGTTCTGCATTCTGTCCATCAACTGTTGTTTTTGCATTTGTCACCCCGAGTGGGATGGGTATGCTCAGACGTGAGTCTCATGCTCTCCACACCACTGGAGTCAAACTATCCTGGCTGAAGACTGCTGATAGCCAGAAACCGGTCCTAGGATGCTTGATTACGGTCCAGGAAAGACATGGCTTGGCAGTTCGGGCTGGACTGTTCCCATGAGGCACAGGGTCAAGGTTGATTTGCTTATGGCCATGTCTGAACTGGGGTGGTGTGAAGTGCAAAAAAACGATGGATTTAGGCCCAGATCTCTGTACTGGGGTGAATGTATGACATTGTTCTGCATTCTGTCCATCAACTGTTGTTTTTGCATTTGTCACCCCGAGTGGGATGGGTATGCTCAGACGTGAGTCCCATGTTCTCAACACCACTGGTGTCAAGCTATCCTGGCTGAAGACGGCTGATATCCAGAAACCGGTCCTTGGATGCTTGATTCCGGTCCAGGAAAGACATGGCTTGGCAGTTCGGGCTGGACTGTTCCAATGAGGCACAGGGTCAAGGCTGATTTGCATATTGTCATGTCTGAACTGGGGTGGTGTGGAGTGCAAAAAAACGATGGATTTAGGCCCAGATCTCTGTACTGGGGTGAATGTATGACATTGTTCTGCATTCTGTCCATCAACTGTTGTTTTTGAATTCGACAAATGAAAGGCCACAAAAATACATTTCATTCAATAATAACATTTTGGTACCGTTTGATATATCAGCATGAAATTGCCAACAGGTCTCGCCTGTTGGTGAGCTATTATTGGCTTTGGCAATAGGGTGGAGTTCAGTAACGAAGACTGGGTCGCTGGGTGGTGCAATGGTTGGATAACGGAACAGTTAAAAAAAAAATAAGTGTCATGAAGTAGCCAGTGCTGGCCGCTTCATAGAGTTTGGTTTTTTTTACTGCTGGGAGGGAGAGATGGTGTAAAGACCAAGTAGCATCAGAGACTGGAGGGGGAGAAGAACAGGGTGGGGGTTAGCTTAACAAAAAAACGCTATGATGCTAGCATTGACAGCGTCATAGTGCTATATTTAACAAAGAAATAGTATCTGATAGTACGGCTTGACCAGCGGAGGGACACTAATTAAATTTATTTAATCTGGGCTTGGTCCATGCTCCAAAGCAAGTGGTGAATCGTAAGGGCTGCCTAATTAGAAGGCTACAAAGATGAGCGTCAACGCTGCAAACAAATAGTAAGTAATGGAATGGTTCCAAGCCCATTGTAGAACACAAGAATCTCACAAGCGGGAGGTAATGCTCTAGCCCTTGCAGGCAAGACCTAAAGTGCAGGGCTTTTTCAGATTAATGTTCGCTGGACTATTACTAACTTTTATCTGTGTTTTGAGCTAATATAGATACGCACTGGAAATTATCATGCTTTTTCAAGAATTGCGCAAGATATTCCCTTACAATTGATGTAAGCATCATTGTGTTTTCAATCAATAAAATAAGTAAAGGTGCTAGGGAACACGGTATACTGCTTCACTATGTACTATTAACTAGATAGTGGAAATGCCAAAACTTAATTCTGTTCTTTTTACGAAGCCTGCAGGAACTCGTTTCTACGCCGTTTTGGAATTCAGAAGTTCCATTTGATTCATCCCCCTCTTTTGTTACAGAAGACAAAGTAATAATACGTTTCACTACTAAAAAAAGACGTTTCAATGCTTACACTTCAGTCTTAAATGGGATTTGATTCAATGAATAATAAACTTACCCTGAAACAAAGGAAAGGGATTGATTCTGGGAGAAAAGGTTAGATAAGCTTCTAAGAGTTATAAGTCCTCTAGCAAAGGTTCTACTTGAAGGCAACACATTATTCCTGTGCTGATTTCACTGCACTACCTTCTAATGCAGTACTGGATGCACTTTCAAAGCTGATATCACATCCCTCTACCAGAACACTCTCCTCAAAATCTTCTACAGTCCAAGAACTAATTTAGTTAACCTGGCCACAAATAATATACTAAAAAAACAATATCTGTGGCTGTCTGAAGGCCGCCAGAAAGCAAGAACGCTTCCGGGTAATCCAATCGAGGGCTAAGAGCAGTCAATGAACTTCTAATTTAACTAATTGAATGGCATGGTAAAAAAATATGAACATGATACAACATCAGCTTGCAGGGAAAAAGAAACAGAGAGAGAAAAGGTTTTTAAAAAAAGCATCTATTGCATAAGTTTGCTCATTTTTTTTCCATTTGCCCATAGTCAGGCCTGATATAAAACATACTCCTATTTGGCCGAACTGAGGGCATGCATCTAGGCACAACAAAAGCCAATTTAGAAGCATGGGACCACTGGTCACAAGCCACATCAAATTCGCATGAATGCCTGATTTGTAGTTCCCTGGCGAAAACAAGCCAAAGTCTGTTACATTACTGTAGTCCTTTAAATATAGCAGAAATTCACAACCAACAGGGATTCAGTTTTCCACTCAAAGTTAAAACTACAAAACGAAATACAAAGAGATGCAAGAAACACCTAAAGAGTTATCATACTGCTGCAAGAAAAAAAATATCAAAGGAGGCTAAAAGGCATGTATATCTAGGAAATACAATGCAGGCAGTATGCATGAAGTCAGCAGTCTTCAGGCTTCTTACAAGCTGAATTTGTACAAAACATGACGTCAATACCGCCTCAAAAACATAGCTTCCATTTAATTTCATGTTTGCTGAAGGTGGAAGCTCATATTTTTGTACTATGAAAAGTCCCACCCCAAGCGACTTCCCAGGGCAGTTTTTAAAGAAATAGTTTGACAACCTCTCCCAGGGATCCACTGAGCCGAGATCTCTTCATGTTACAAGGTAAGCAGCTTGGCGATAGCTGGTTGCACAGCCAATGATGTCACTTGAACCTGCTCCCAGCTCCTTTCTGTTAGGGGCTGGTGGGTGAAAGGAGACGAGGTATTCAGAGGCATTGTTCTCCCGCAGCTCCCAAAGAAAGAGGATAACTAGATTGATGGTCATCTCCTTCAGATCACTGCCAACATTTAGAGGTCTCCTCTTCGGGACAGATCATTAAACAAGCATTAGCAAAGCCAATAGGTCTGGCCAGGTAAGCTGGTGAGACGGTAAGTTTCTTGTTTACTTTTTTTTATTGCAAGTATGTGCCGCCACAAAAAGCAGAAAACGAAAAATAATGGATATTGCCTCCTATATGTGACCGACCGCCTTACGTATATATTAAAAATGTTCACCGGCTTTGTGCAGTGTCTCACAGTGAACGGAGCCAATGGGTAAAGTGGGCTGACATGCTTTAAGCTGTGGTGGGTGGAAGCAAAATGCACATGACAATTGAATAGATTAATACGTGAAGCATGCAGACCAAAAGACTGTATGTATATTGTGAATGAATTATTCAGGGAAACAACCTATAGCCTAGTGTAGCAGCAAAGCAGTCTCAAAGGCCAGACATTAAAACAAAAGAGGCCCAGAAGCAGTGGCGGCTGGTAGGGAACGGTGGCAGGAGAATGTGAGGGGGTGGGTACAAAAAAAAATAATAAAGAAAACTTATCTGCTGATCACGTCGCCAGCTGCCGCCTCTCCGCCGGTTCTCCTCGTCATAAAAAGCACCTGGGCTCCCAGGCTCCCTAAGCCAATGACAACGCTCCAATGCAGTGCTGTGAATGGTTCCCCTAAGTTCCCTTAGGCCAATCACAATGCTGCATTGCAGCGTTGTGATTGGTCTGAGCGCCGTGGTTCAGCACTCAGAAGGGGACATGGAGCCTGTGCATGTTCAACACCAGGCTGTTTTGAGCAGTCTGGTAGGGAACATGCAAAGTGCACATTAATGTTTGGCCGGCCCAAGATGGCCATGCAAACATTCATGTGCACTTGAGTGTGCTCTCCACTCCTCCTTTGGCACCTGCTCCGGCAAGCCCCGCCCCTGCCCGCACCTAGGATTAGGAATATAAAATGATAACATTTTGTTATCATTTAATTTTTCCACTGCTGTGCACTGCTCTTAAGGCAATGGGGCGACGCTCCTCCGCCTACGCGGAGGAGTCGCCCCTGCCCAGAAGGTCAGGCCATTTGGGACAGTTTCCCCCATACTAAAAAAAGTACCATGAAGACGGAAGTGTTTGGAAAGCCATACCATGCACAATTGAAAGCCACTGCAATGGCAGACTAATGTACGATTGTGCACTATAAAAGTGCCACTTAACAATAATAAAATAGTCCAGATTTTCGCCAGAGGTAGAGGGAGTGACAGCATGGGAGACGGGTTATGCACACACTAAAGACACTAATTTAAGAAATGTTTCAACTAATGCCAAACTCTGGGCTGCTCCAGTGTCACGTACTAGCAGGATCTAAACACCGGGAGTTAAATCTATACAGTGAAAGAATATCTTTTTACTTAGAAAGGCCATGACCTACACAGTTTACGACTGAAGCTGCTATGCTGCTGGAGGAGTCCCAAGGAGAAAATCCCATCCTCATTCACAACGAGAAGTCATATGCTAATAAAGAAATAATCCACAACTCTGGGACAAAGTGTGATGATGAAAATTAAGTCCTGCTCCCCAAAAATTAGTATCTTCACTACCACCAACAATTGCCAGCACAAATAAGGCACTGGTGGTTCGCCTGAAACTGAACATTGTAGGTTCAGTGTTAGAAATGGAGGTCTCTAGTTGGCAAAGGTTTGCAAGTAGGGTCCAAGTAGGGACCCTTATTCCTAGTCAGGGTAAGGGAGTTACACTAAAGTCAAAAAACAAATGTCCTCTTTTGGCCCAATCAAAACCACACAATTACAACCATACAATTTGTTCATACCGCATCATCAGAGCATTAATGTACCAAATCTCAAAGTGTATATAGCGGATATTTATTTCATATAGTTAAAACAGTTTAATTAAAACATAATCATGTTAAAAACATTCGGGAAATCTTTTCATATCTTGTAAATACTCAATTATATACATACATACATACATCGCAGGAAAACATCAAAATGAATACATTTTCAAAACATAAAAGCACAAAAACAGGAGAGAACAATAGACAAAAACAGTTCATATCATTGTATAAAACCACCAGAAACTATACGATTATCTGTCGAGGTTGAAATACTTTTCATGGAATTTTTCATTAACTGGCAGATATCCAAGTGATCTAGTGTCTATATATAAAAAAGCATTGACGCGTTTCGGTGGGTAGCAAATTGTAAGAACCACCTTCTTCAGGATTGTTGCTATCTCCCGGCTATCAATAGTATAATCTTTCCAGATTTAATTCTGAAGCAAACCAGCTCTCAAGAGTCCATAGTATACTCTAAGGCTATTAAAGACTTGTGGCCGAGAAATTCTGGTCCAATGTCCTAATAAACGATATAAAATCTGTATTTTTTTTAAACGACACATTGTGCCAGTAGTGGTCAAAGGTAAAGGGTCAAGTATCTAGCTCCAGATCATTCTGTGTATGCAAACTCTTATTTCACAACTGTTTAGCAGAAGGTTACGGTCTTCCTGAGTCAGTACCCTGATCCCTTACGATTTCAGGATCACAAGAACATCAATATTCCTTCCTTCTTTTTTCAAATAACACGGGGACCGCACCTCTGGTTTAGAAAAGGGAGTTACACTCCTAAAATAACCCCTGCTCACCCCCCTTGGTAGCTTGTCACGAGCAGTCAGGCTTATCTCAGAGGCAGTGTGTAAGGCATTTGTACATAACCAACAGTAATACAGAGAAAACACTACAAAAGAACACCACACCAGTTTAGAAAAATATCCAATATTTTTATATATCCAAAACGATAAGAATCCAACATAGCGTACTTAAAAATATATACTTAAAAAGATTACTTAAAAAACACAGTTCCTTGAAGTCGGTAGCCCCGTCCGGTGCTACCATGGTGCTGTAAACAACAGAGTTTAACATACTAAACTCCATTTCCCCATCCCAATGGGAAGTTATATTTATAGGATGTTATAAATAAACTCCTATTCTACCCTATGCAACAGATAGCCTTTCCATAGTGAAAAACGAAATGCACTGTAATTCACTACTAGGACATGTCCCACACACCAGTACATGTCCTACATTCAAAATACACAGCACCTTGCCCACAGGGGTACCTTGGGCCTACCTTTAGGGTGATATATGAAAGAAAAGAGAATATTGGGGCCTGGCAAGTGGGTGCACCTCCCATGTCGACATTGCAGTTATAAACTGCGCACAGACTCCGCAGCGGCAGGTCTGAGTTACCTTTACAGGGCAACTTCTGTGGGTGGCACATACAATTACTGCAGGCCCACTAGTAGCATTTGATGTTCAGGTCCTGTCAATCTGAGTGCACTGTACTAGGGACTTACTAGTAAATCAAATATGTCAATCATGAAAACACCAATCCATAACACAATTTACAACAGAAGCACTTGCACTTTAACAGAACAGCAGTGAGAAAGTGTGCAGAAACACTAAACCAGCAAAAACAGAAACAAATAAAGGAGGTCAGCAAGCAAAAAGACTGGGGAAACAGGCCAAAAGATGCCACGTCTAACACTCAGCTTATGGTGGAGATGTGAACTGGATGACCCAGTGTAGTCAACTATTGTGTGCTGGCCCATCCACATTCATGCATCAGTGTAGCACCTGTTCTATAGATGAACCGACTTAAAT
This sequence comes from Lissotriton helveticus, assembly GCF_964261635.1. Taxonomy (NCBI): domain Eukaryota; kingdom Metazoa; phylum Chordata; class Amphibia; order Caudata; family Salamandridae; genus Lissotriton; species Lissotriton helveticus. Next base: position 444,776,522 of record NC_136072.1, on the reverse strand, counting down.
CCCCACGTTTGGACTTGAAATAAGAGGGCCCTTTCATGCAGAATATAGCAGAATCTAGGAAAGCCCTTCCACGAGTAGCGATTCTATAATTCAGTTCAGGCCTAACACCAATAACAGCGTCCCCAGGAAGCCTGACTGGGATGCTGAATCACATCATGGTGGGATGCGTTAGGAATGAGAGCGATCAACCATTGGAGATTTTTAAGGAATGACTTCCGGAAGATGACGAAGTTTTACACCATAAAGAGGAGATATAGCTATCTCACCTGGTATTATAATATCGTATTGTTAATTTCCATTGTAGCTCAGGGTTACAGACGTAACCTGTATTTCTTTCATTCAGATATTCATATTGGTTTAGGTTCTCACTGCCAGATTTGCAGTCTAGGACGCCAAAATTGAAAGATGACAACATTAGGACAAGTTGGAAATTTGTGCCATGTGGTCAAATGCATTTGGCTATTCTCCTACTACTCCTGTTGGATTGCCTGCTGGAATACCAATTCTCCTTGCCCATGTCTGGCAGGGTCTGAAAAGAGGGTCAGAGAAAGCAGGAAACGTTCCAAACGCTCAGTGTTGTCACTGACTTATCTTATTTCCATTCAGATGTATTATCTAAGGACAGAAGCGGCTCGCCGAGGGAGTGCTGCGGGGCAGTGGGGCGGGGCGGGTGACGGGCAGGGTGGGGGGTAGTAGAGTCTGACATATGACAGACAGGAGTAAGGCAAGTAATTAAATAAATAAAACAATTTACCTTGCGCCTGCTGCAGCGCCGAGTTGGTGACGCAGCACACGCAAGGTACATTGTTTTATTTATTTATTTACTTACCTTACTCCTGTCCGTCGTATGTCGGAATCTACGGTTACTGTCTTTTAAGAAAACACACTTTACATCTTAGCAGGAAGCTCCCTTACAGTACCGCTCAAAATGAATAAATGTGTATCACCGGGAAGTTTCAAGGGATTCCGTCAGTTAAAGCCAAAACCGGCTTCCAGGCGCCCTTTACATTTGCAGATTTTTTTTGCCTTCCCCTCTCTCGATTTCACAGCTCACGAAGCTACCTGAATGGCACTTTAGCTGAAGCTTTTCAGCTCCTGGAATGAACTGTCCCAGGACAGCTAACTTTTGACAAGTAAGGGAACTGTTCTCCTAAAATTTAAAAAGTAAGGGCACGCCGTGCCCCTCAGATCCAACTTCGACCACTGGATACAACCTTCTTGGACCAATGTTGCAAACCCCGGAAGAAAGGTTAAAAGATGACTGTATGTTGTTTAATCAATCAATCCGGGTTTTGTAGAGCACACAACTCACTCAAGGCACTAGTGTGGGGTGGGGGGTGAAGCAGCTCCGTTAGGTTGGTGAAACAACTTGTTACCTGTCCCAGGCTTTTTGTTTTCAAATCAGTGCAATCTGGGTGTAGTAGTTATGATTTACAATCAAAGAAATAGTATGGTTCCAATGACTTACAAATTAAATACATAAACCTAGTAACACAGCTGATATCACAGTCTTCACTGGCATGGATTTTGGAAGACATTCCAAAAGTTTAGCAGCTGAAAAATATCCACTCCTACAATTTTGGTCCTATGATTTTTATTGCATAACGGAATTCAGAGCAGCAAACTACATTGGAAAAAGTCTAAAATTAAGCACATTCAACTAAGAGAAAGACTATGGGAGACTTTAAGGGAGAACTATATGTCGTTAGCCAAATAAAAATACCTCCAATGAGCAAACGCCGGAAGTTACATTTCAAGCACAACACAAGGCATATTAACAAGGGTGGCGATAGGCAATTATCGCCGGTTTATCGGCCGTTTTTGCCGGTTTAGCGGCCGGTTTCGGCCGCTAAGCGGCGATAATTCTATCGCTCTATTAGCAAGCTGTCGCTAACTGATGTCAGCGACAGCTTTTAGGCGATATCGAGCGGTTTGGGGCCCACTTTGCATGTCAGCGATATTTATCGCTAATGACATGCAAAGTGGGCGTACCCAACCTGTTAGCGACTGAAAGCAGTCGCCAACGTCGCTATCGCCTATTAGCAAGGCAGGCGTAGCGATGGAAATATTCCCGCTATCGCCAAATACTAACGCCTGCTCAGACCAGTTCTTAGCCATGTTATCCAATGAGATGTGGATAACATGGCTAAAAGTATTTTGTCGCTAATGCGTGAATATCGCTGTATTCTCAGCGATATTCACGCATTTCGCCGCTATCGCTGGATATTTTAGCACAATGGAGAAAAACGTTGCTAATAGCATGTTTTCTCCGCTAACATATTCAGCGATAAAAAAGTCGTCGCTAAGCCTATTTAGCGATATTTATCGCGACTTGTTGGTAATATGCCCCACAGTCTTTTACTTTTTTGTTTACATTTGAGGAACATAAAACCGCCCAAAAAGGACTGCAATAGAGCACCCCCTTTCAATGCAGGCCACAGAACAAATGTGTGACGACCTAAAAGCAGTGCAAAGAGGAAGTGAAAGTGGGTTTCACGGGCTGCCCATAATCAGCTAGAAATCTATCTATGTTTTTAAGTTTACACCCAGATCACATGTAGCAGGATAGAAATTATGTCTAAAGCTGATCAAAATCTCCCTGCAATGGACAGACACAATTGCACTTAAATTTCCAATTAATACATAGTTTTTGATAATAAAATATGTAATCTGGCACAAAGAAATTGAAAAAGTTCGGTACTGTTCATAGTTAAACCCTGAAGCCAGCCACAAAAATATCGAAAAAATAACATTTTAAACAAAGTTGGCACAGTCTCGTTATCAGTGAAAGTGTGAAGTGTGCATGTGTTCCTTCAAATATTCTCACTGAATTTGGGCATTACTGTGCGATTACATTCGCCGTATAATAAATCAACGCATCTTACGACTATAAAATCATTCAGAAACGGAGGTGCATGTGGTCTAACCCACGACCGAAGTGCACCTGTGTTGTAAACAACAGAGTGCATTACTTCAACCCCATACTACAAACACACTAAGGCGTTTCATTCTAAAATAACCTCTAATGAAAAATTTACAATCACAAACAAACTGCCTTAAAACCAAAAGGTCAAACAATTTCGTGTGTGCAGCGGCTCTTACCCGAATAATAACAAGTGGTTGTCTATCTAGCCTGCCTGACCACCACCCCTTTAAGATCTCCAGCAGGGCCATGGCTGGATCCTGACGTGACGTACCTGTCCTCGCTCGCCGTGATGACCCCGTCCTCTTTGGGGATGAGGAGAGCCACGGTGACGGCATCCAGGTGGCCTTCGATCTTGTTGAGGAGGACCGGTCTGCTGCTCAGCGGCCTGGAGTGGATCTCCGCTGCCATGTTGCTGTCTGATCACGGAGGCGCAGCATCAGCTGACACTGGCAGAAGCTCGGGTTTCGCTTGGTGCGGGCAGGAAATGGTTACCGTAGTGTGTATAATAGAGGGGCCAGCTAAACTGATGCTGCTTCTTCGATGCTGTAGTTGGACTACAAATTGACCCTAATCTCTAAAATAGCAGGGCCCTCCCAATTAACAGATTTCTGAATAATAATAATTATTTCTTCTACAGCTATAATAATAATTATTTCTTCTACAGCTTACATCTCGTCGAACCGGTTTCCAGCACTGCGAATTTATAGAAACTTACAATAAGTCTTTGGAAAAATGTTAGAGATTTACTTGGGCTGCTATTTTGGAAAATACATTTTAAACCATCTACAATAATCATGGTATTTTTAAACGCCAACAAAATACCAGTTACGCCAAATAACGAACCTCGCCTCTTGTATTGTACTTTACTTAATACCACCAAACCTTGGAGGAGGAATGGCGTTTTCATTATACGTGCAGTTGCAGCGAACCGCTTTTTAAGGAAATCCCATATGTAGTAACACTTTAATATGCCTTTAGGTTGTTATTTTGGAACCATCCAAATGCCGTTCAATAAATCATTTTTTTTTAGATCTCAGTAACTATGTTTTTCACCTCAGTGGTCCTTGCCTGCGGAGTGGGGGGGGGGGGTCTATGCTGGGATGCTAGGGATGCTATCGATGCTTTGTGTCAGTGCTTGCATAGAAATATAAAAGTGCAGGAATTCACTATTAAGGTTCCTGTTAGCTGCAGAATAAGGCTTGGCGCTGGCCAATTTAAAAGCACTGTTTTTCACTTACAAGGGGATGAATAAGAACTCGGTGTATACTTACCCGTCCAGTCACATGGTGCTGCCTGTTAGCGCTTTTATTCGTACTAATTCGGGGCCAATAAAGCTTTATCGGAAGATTCAAAATCCACGACTGAGGCTAGTCATCAAATCCATACAGTTACGTTTTCAAATCATAAAGACTTATTAAAGGTTAACACTGACATATTTACACATTCAAAATCATCAAATTAGTATCAGTCAGTATATGAATGCATTTAGTAAATATGAAGTTGAAAACTAACCAAAGCCATATAAACAAATTGATGAATTAGTATAAAGTTATTTCAAAGGAAAACATGAAGTACATCAGTTTACTTACCATAAAGAGAGCAACCTACTTTGCTCTAAGCCACAGATACTCTCAAACGTTTTCCAAGGGACCACAAAGTGTGGTCTGTAGTGAGCCGAGGGCCACATTGATGGTAGCAGGATGAGAGAGGGGCTTTGTGGGTGGTTAAATGTTGCGGGGTACTTAATTAGAATAATTTACTTAATTTCAGTTAGCTTGTAAATACAAGCTTCCCCATTTTTTATTTAACATCTTGCTGAATGTTAGTACTCACTGAAGTAAACAGCAGCCCAGTGCTGCTGTTAACCCCGAGGCCGCATGGGAACCTCAGGAGGGCCGCAGGCGCCCCCGGGCTGTACTTTGAGTATCACAGCTCAAAGCTGTCTTGAAAAGGACAAAATCATGTTCTGAAATGTTCTGTTCTGCACTGTCTTAAGTCACAAAATTCTACGATTTGCTATACCTACACATGACTCCCATTAAATGCTCCAATCAGATTTAGGTTTATTTCAAAACAACAGTGGTCCCATGCATAAAGAGATGTTTTTAAGGCAATAAATATAGACACAATCGATTCTATATTCAAAATGACATGTCCAGCCGGACAGAGGTCTCAATCTTTACTAAATGAAACAATTCACGGAAAAGGATTCCTTCAACAGATCACCATAGTGGGGGGGAGAGAGAGCCCCGGTATGCTCGGAATCAGAGCAATGGCGGCGGGGGGAAAAGAGGGGGGGGGGGCCTGATGAGGCGGTCTTGTTGGGGTGGAGGTAGAGTTGCCCAGAATCGGGAGCTAATCAACCCGCGTCGACTCGAGGGTCAGAGCGCGGTATGGAGGAAGTGCCGGTTCAGTCGGCTCGATCGGCTCGATCGGCTTCCTTGCAATGCGGGTTAGAAGCCGATCCAGCCGGCTCAACCGGCACTTCCTCCATACCGCGCTCTGACCCTCGAGTCGACGCGGGTTGATTAGCTCCCGATTCTGGGCAGCTCAACCTCCACCCCAACAAGACCGCCTCATCAGGCCCACCCCCCTCTTTTCCCCCCGCCGCCATTGCTCTGATTCCGAGCATACCTGGGCTCTCTCTCCCCCCCTCGGCAATAGAGGCTTTCAACTAATAGGCATTAAACTAAATGTCCTGATGATGGTCTCCATGATTAAGTAGTGGGACCGAAACGCCGCCGACCTTTTGTGCACCTTATGCAAAACGTGAATTATATGCTATATATATATGTGAAGGTGCCCGCTTGAAATTTCTGTGCATTTGTAAAACTACAGAAAACTGTAGCTTTTGCCTTAAAAGCCCTGTTTTGTCTTTTGTTTTCCTCACTGTATTGATCTGTATGTGTCTGGGTACAGGCTTGTGCCCCACTACGGTGATCTGTTGAAGGAATCCTTTTCCGTGCATTGTTTCATTAAGTTAAGATTGAGACCTCTGTCCGGCTGGACATGTCATTTTGAATATAGAATCGATTGTGTCTATATTTATTGCCTTAAAAACATCTCTTTATGCATGGGACCACTGTTGTTTTGAAATAGTATGCTCCCCGAGGTCCTATGCTGACTCGCTTGGGGTCCCCTTGTTGACCTTAACACCAATCAGATCTAAGGGCACAGATATAATCTAGGTTCATTAGTTTCTCAGGATGCTACACAATGAAGCTTGTTCAATTGTCCTTCAAACTTAAAGTTATCTGCAACAATCGTGATATATTGGAGGACCAGCTTGTACTCAGCAGGTGAACTGTAGCAGCTAATTAGCACATTCTGCCAATCTAGTCCGTCGAAAGTTGAAAATAAGCATTTTTCCCACTCACATAAGAAACTCCTGTAATAACAGGATCCCTTCCTAAACATATTTGGTCACCCATATCTTTTAATCTTTGTACACATTCACTCCAAATTGCAATCTGAGACATGTGAACCTGCTCTTTTCATCTCATGAACAAACCTTTCCCTTCTTCTGTAAGTACAAATTTAGTTTTGGAACTATTGCGGACTCTTTTCATCATTTCTTCTTCCTTTTCCCAAATGATTTGCAGACATTTTACTACGGGGGAAAACACCAACTCTTGATGCTGGTAGTTGCCCGCAGTGACAGCAGATTTCTCATTTTTTACCGGCCCCTTACCACCTTGCCCACAGGCAATTTGCCACTTGCAACTGCAGGGCTGTTTAATTAGGCGCTACAGTACAGGTGGATGAAATAACCATCCCCTTTATCTCCTACATTGCAATACTTTCTAAATCTTTGCTGAAAACCAATATGGTTCTCTTATTTGGTAAGGTTTTGTTGAAAACTCTATTTGATAACCCTTTACAGTGTCTAAAACCCAAACGTCTTTTGTTAATTGTCGCCAATGATCTTGGAACAACTTTAATTTTACTCCCACATTTAATGGGATAGAACCAGTAACAGTCTTCATACTCACCTTATTTATTTATGTATTTATTTCAAAGGTTTTGTATAGCGCTGCTGGACCCAAGTCTATCAGAGCGCTTTACATGGAAGGTGTACATAATGAGATAAACTAATCATAGTGCGAAAAACAAAATGTACAAAATGATATTGCATTCAGCAGAGCTAAGGGGGCAAAGAAACAGAGAGATAAAATTAAGGGGAAAATGAGTATTGGGGTGCCGCTGCGCTGTGGGGGCTGAAGCGTGACCTCTGCTGCTGGAAATACCTGTGGGGGCCGCCCTGCTGACATTGTGTGGAGAATTCTGCCGGGGGCTTGAAGCGCAGGAGGACGCTACCTCATCCCGCGCCCCCCCTGACACTTGAGCGGGACAGTAGGACTATGAGTCCCATCAGCCCCTGGGAACGCCTGAAGGGAGTACCTGAGGCTCGTTAGCCTCCTCCCACCGTCAGCATATTAACGGCCAGGGCTTACGCAATGTGGGACGCGCGCGGGCGGGCGCCAGGCAAAGCCCGGGCCAAGGGCGGGCCCGTCTGAGCCCGTCCAAGTCTGTCCGAGGCTGGGCTGGGCCGACCCCCTTGGTTATAATATTTATCTGCTGGTGGAATCTATACCTGGACTAAGCGGCAAAGAAAACAAACTATTCTAGTGCCCTGGGGGTAATCTCCATCTGAACTCTGTGTAGGCCAGAAGCTATCAGTAATTTGTGGCACCATATTATCATTTAAATAAATGTAACTGATTATCGTGTATAGTAATTTCTAAAGCTTATTTTAATTGTACCCCGGTGATATTTTTAACTGCCGTATTTAAATGGTACGGCGTAAGGGAAGTAAAACCCCAGTAGAACTTGTCAACTCTACAATCGATAACTACCTTGTTAGAGCTGTGAGTGCCATCAATGAGCAAATTACTAGAACAGAACGGCGACTTTCGCTTGATCTTAATAGCCCATCTGTATTAACCTTAACGCAGTTAGCAGTTGTTGATGAAAATAGGGAAAATGCAGGTTCAAATATGTCCCCGGATACTAGTATAGTGGACCCGCCAATTGTACCAACCATTTCACCTAATACGTCAACCCTAGGTTCGCCCGCACCCAGAACCAGAAGGGGCAATAAGAAAGCACAGTGTAAACGGGGCACAACTAATCACGGTAAGGGTGTAAAGGAGTCTACTGGGATTGTACCAGGAACAGATGAACATCTAGGCAACACTAGCTTAGTAACATTACATGATGCACAGCTCGAGAGTCTAGTGAACCTGTTTGTCGCTAAACTAGAAGGATCCATTAAACCTCTATCAGATATACTGGATAACCTTTGTAGCGAGGTCAAACGATTAGGGGGGGAGACCGCTGCACATAAGAAATTGTCAATAATCTGTTTGGACAAACTGGACAATCAGGGTGGTAAAACAGTATCATGCGAAATGACTAAACATACTGCCAAAAGTAATGATGGAAGACCCCAAAAACAGAGTTCTGAACCACCTAGACAAACTACCTATGTAGGAATAAATAAGGCTGTTCCTGAAACAAGGGGGGAAGTAGAACGCCATAATGTCCAGCGCAGTAGGGTTATTAACTTACCACCTGACTGTGCGCCGTATGTGGCAGTCTTAACCAACGTCCCCCCTGTAAATGAAAACGTGCCGTTAAGTCAGTTAGAGTCCCATGAATCACTTAAAAACAAAACCATCTCATGGCTAAACCGGGAGTGTGGGTTCCCGGTGGCACTTTCCGAGCAGATTCTAACCACCAGAAGAGTTAACTGGATAGGTAGAACATGTAAAAACACTAGCGGGGATTGTGTCATCATACATTTTAAAAACCCACATTTCGCCACTACATCCCTGATAAGAGCTTCATCATTACCCTACAAAGACCAGGGAATAACACTTCGGCCTCTGGGCTACTTCTATAGCCACCTAATGCATCAGCCAAATGGTGAACCTAAAAGGGACAGAGGTAATACCACTGACACACCGAATCACTATGGGGTTGCAACATTTAATCGGTTTCAACCCCTGAGCAGCCTAGATTTAAACGATTGACTCGAACAGGATCACCTTCACATGGGAGAGGAGGCTATTCCTGTGAGGGTTGGGGGGGAGAAAGAGGATTCGGGAAAGCCGCTGACTGAGTCTGTATCTGGAAATAGTAATAATGATGATAACATTGGCGACATCTTAGGAGATTGTAGCCATGATGAGGAGGATGAGGTCGGGCCTGCTGTCACCCATAGAACTGAGGGGGAGGAATCAAGGCGGACTGTATTTGGTTAAATGACTACTATATCCAATAAAGTTAATCAGTACCCGCCTTGTTCGATTGCTAGCTGGAATATCGCAGGCCTAGCTGCCAAAGGAGACACCCTGGGTTGGACAGAGTTTATCAATTCACATGACATTATCTGTTTCCAGGAAACCTGGTGTAAAGAAAGGGTTAGCTATACAGGCCACGTTTCATTTAACCTAGCAGCGTTGGCATCGCTATCCGGTAGAGCAAAGGGAGGGCTTTTGATACTGGTCTCTGTAAACCTCCCTATTACTGTGAAAAGATATTCGACGGTTGGGGCCCATTCTCAGATCTTGTGGCTACACCAGAATCAGGGACGTAATATTCTTTTAATACATTTTTATAATAATGTTTTCGATAGCACGAGGCACCAGTTGGTGATCGACTTGGAGGCCGATTTAGACGATTTAATTTCAGGGGTAAATGCTGTTTTTGATTTTATTTGGGTAGGGGATTTTAACATTCCCATTTGCACTTTTTCAACGCTGGGGATATGCGGGGTCAAAAATCATCTTGATGAAGATGACCTGCACTTTCCGTGTAATCATTATGGGGAGTCTTTGAATAAAATACTGGCTTCACATAACTTGGAAATCCTGGACTATGCCAAGGATGAACGAGGTGATACAATTCCCACATTTACGGGAAGGAATGCTAACACAGTGATTGATCATATTTGTGTGTCATCTAACATTATCTCACGGTGTAAGGCTCCCAAGGTTGTTGATAACATGCTATGTGACCATAATTGTATCACCATTGAAATTACCATTTGGAAAGATAGGTCTCTACCAACTGTATGTTCTGTTGTGAATATTGAACCCCACAGACCCAATGGTGTAAGAATAAGATGGAAGGGTGAAAAAGCTGATGTGGCACTAAAATCTAGTGTCAAAGGCTGTCTTGGAGAAATCACCGCTATCCTTGAGAGTGATCATGATGCCGCTGATATTGTAAGGGATTTTATAACAATTAACAATATTATTGATAGCAAGTTTACTAAAACTGTCACGGGAAAATCAGTTTTTAACAAAGGGTGGTTTGATCACCCAGATGTATGCCGTTACAACGCATGCTTTTTCCACGCATGCCTTTACAATGCAGGTTTTACAACGCAAGTCGTTACAACGACTTGCGTTGAGGGGCGCGGGATAGTGAATAGTTTAATTTACTATTCCAACTCCAGTCCCCCTGGATAGTAGGGAAGGTTTTGGATAGTAAATTAAACTATTCCCTATCCTACAGCGCCCTCCAGCGCAAGTCGTTGTAACGACTTGCGTTGTAATTCCTGCGTTGTAAAGGTACTGCGTGGAAAAAGTTTTGTTGTAAAGGATGTTTACCGATCACCTTTGTACCGCGTCGCTAGCGGAGTTAAAGCAGGCCTTGGCAGCCAGGCCGAGAGACAAGAACGCGGTAACCCAACTTAGACACGAGTACAAGGCAGCGGTTAAACGGAGGAAGATTGAGCTACAGCAAGAGGCATGGGAAAAGCTGGCACAGGCTGCAGAAACCTCTAACTATGCATTATTTTGGGCAACAGTCAACTGCCCCTTCCTTAAAGACGATATGGTCCCAGAATTAACATCTAATGTCACTTGGCAACTTGGGCAAAATCTGCGAAATCGCGGTCCGTGAAATCGTGCGAATGCGAATTCGCGATCCGCATAATTCGCGAATTTGTGCGAAATTGCGAATTTTTGGGTTTTTTGCGTGTTCGCGGGGTTTTTTGAGTGTTCGTGGGGCTTTTTGCGTGTTCGCGAGCCGCTTGCATGGTGAAGTTACCCATGCGGTCGTGTATGGGCAAAGCACACTCTGGTTCATCACTGCCACCCTCTGGTTCATTACTGCCACCCTCTGGTTCACCCCTGCCACCCTCAGGTTCAGCACTCACCACTGCCACCCTCTGGTTCATCACAGCGCCCTCTGGTTCACCCCTGCTGTCACCCTCTGGTTCAGCACTCACCACTGCCACCCTCTGGTTCATCACAGAGCCCTCTGGTTCACCCCTGCTGCTATCCTCTGGTTCAGCACTCACAACTGCCACCCTCTGGTTCATCACAGCGCCCTCTGGTTCACCCCTGCTGCCACCCTCTGGTTCAGCACTCACCACTGCCACCCTCTGGTTCATCACTGCCACCCTCTGGTTCACCACTGCCACCCTCTGGTTCACCACTGCCACCCTCTGGTTCATCACAGAACCCTCTGGTTCACCACTGCCACCCTCTGGTTCACCCCTGCCACCCTCAGGTTCAGCACTCACCACTGCCACCCTCTGGTTCATCACAGCACCCTCTGGTTCACCCCTGCTGCCACCCTCTGGTTCAGCACTCACCACTGCCACCCTCTGGTTCACCACTGCCAGCCTCTGGTTCATCACAGCACCCTCTGGTTCACCAGTGCCACCCTCTGGTTCATCACTGCCACCCTCTGGTTCAAGACTGCCACCCTCTGATTCGCCACTGCCCCCCTCCGGTTCATTACTGCCACCCTCTGGTTCATCACAGCACCCTCTGGTTCACCAGTACCACCCTCTGGTTCTTCACTGCCACCCTCTGGTTAATCACTTCCACCGTCTGGTTCACCACTGCCACCCTCTGGTTCATCACAGCACCCTCTGGTTCACCCCTGTTGCCACCCTCTGGTTCAGCACTCACCACTGTCACCCTCTGGTTCATCACTGCCACCCTCTGGTTTGCCACTGCCCCCCTCTGGATCATCACTGTCCCCCTCTGGTTCATCACTGCCGCCCTCTGGTTCATCACAGCACCCTCTGGTTCACCAGTGCCGCCCTCTGGATCATCACTGTCCCCCTCTGGTTCATCACTGCCACCCTCTGGTTCATCACAGCACCCTCTGGTTCACCACTGCCACCCTCTGGTTCATCACTGCCACCCTCTGGTTCACCACTGCCACCCTCTGGTTCACCACTGCCACCCTATGGTTCATCACAGCACCCTCTGGTTCACCTGTGCCACCCTCTGGTTCATCACTGCCACCCTCTGGTTGATCACTGCCACCCTCTGGTTCAAGACTGCCACCCTCTGGTTCACCACTGCCCCCCTCTGGATCATCACTGCCACCTTCCAGTTCATTACTTCCACCCTCTGGTTCATCACAGCACCCTCTGGTTCACCAGTGCCACCCTCTGGTTCTTCACTGCCACCCTCTGGTTCAACACAGCACCCTCTGGTTCACCAGTGCCACCCTCTGGTTCATCCCTGCCACCCTCTGGTTCATCACTGCCACCCTCTGGTTCAGCACTGCCACTCTCCGGTTCATCACAGCACCCTCTGGTTCACCAGTGCCGCCCTCTGGATCATCACTGTACCCCTCTGGTTCATCACTGCCACCCTCTGGTTCATCACAGCACCCTCTGGTTCACCACTGCCACCCTCTGGTTCATCAATGCCACCCTCTGGTTCACCACTGCCACCCTCTGGTTCACCACTGCCACCCTCCGGTTCATCACAGCACCCTCTGGTTCACCAGTGCCACCCTCTGGTTCATCACTGCCACCCTCTGGTTGATCACTGCCACCCTCTGGTTCAAGATTGCCACCCTCTGGTTCGACACTGCCCCCCTCTGGATCATCACTGCCACCTTCCGGTTCATTACTGCCACCCTCTGGTTCATCACAGCACCCTCTGGTTCACCAGTGCCACCCTCTGGTTCTTCACTGCCACCCTCTGGTTCATCACAGCACCCTCTGGTTCACCAGTGCCACCCTCTGGTTCATCCCTGCCACCCTCTGGTTCATCACAGCACCCTCTGGTTCACCAGTGCCACCCTCTGGTTCATCCCTGTCACCCTCTGGTTCATCCCTGCCACCCTCTGGTTCATCACTGCCACCCTCTGGTTCAGCACTGCCACCCTCTGGTTCATCACAGCACCCTCTGTTTTACCACTGTAGATTATGGAGGGAAAGCACACCTGTCCAACTGAGATGAATTAATTTGGGGCTGGTTAATGTGTCACTGAATTTGAGCTTCAAGTCTGGCACCTGCTTCCTTAGCCGTAAGTGCTTCCTGTTGCAGTTTATTTTTTTTTACAGGAGCATTGTGCCATACTTGTAACTATTCTCTGAACCTGCTTTGAGGGTCAGAGCAGGGTCAGAGAATAGTTGCAAGTAGGCAACTGAACTCTGGAGGGGCCCTTAGGAAGCACTACAGGGAATGGTTACAAATTAGCTTGAACTTTTGCACCTGCTAAGTGCTTTCAGTTTTCGAAAATTTGTTTTTCTGCCATTTCGCGAGATTCGCGGGGCGCGACTTCGTGCGAAATCGAACTTGCAATCCGCAAATTCGTGCGAATTTGCAGATGTCCTTTTTTTGCGTTTTCACGTGTTTTTTTGCTTATTCGCGGACCGCTTGCAACACACCGACCCCGAGGTTGCCCATGCGGTCATGTATGGGCGCGGCCATCTTGTTTGCGTGACGTGTTTCCGTTTCCAGCCGCTAGTTGCGTGCTTGCGTCGTATGCGGCGCGCGATTACGTATTCGCGGGCGTTTTCGCGTGCTCGCACAGGAAATATCGCGCGAACTTACCCACGCGGTCCTCAATGGGCGGGGCCATCTTGTTTTTCATTCATTGCTACGGTTCTGTGCATGCTTTCTAATCCTCCTTTCATCTGTTCAATCCTTTGTTTCTTTGGACTTTTTTTTGAACTTTTGTACTCTATATCTATCCCTCTTTTTTTGTAGATCTATACTTTGTGTTTTTTTCAACTTTTCGTTACTTTTAAAGCTACTTTTTTTTTTTTTTTAAATTTGACTTTACTTTTTCCCTATTCTTTCCTTTTTTTTTCTTCCTGCTGTACAGGACCATGGCAAAGGGAGCCGGGAAGGAGAAGGGGAAGGGGAAGGGTCCCGCACCCCGTACCTGGCTCCCATGCGGGCGATTGCGGGGGGAGAACGTCACAGTCCGGGAGATCTTTAGCGCGGAGGAGGTGGCCGCACTGGTTTCTTATGTCCAGCGCCGCCTCCCCAAGACCATCGCGGCAGGCGGCAGGATCGCTGGCGGGTACGGGCTCCGGGAGCGTCAGAAGCGGTGGGAGAAGGTGTGCCGGGCCATGTATCTACACTCTCGGGTCCGGCGCACCTACAACTAGGCCACGCACCGGTGGTCTGACCTCCTGGACCGTGAACGCGACCTGCTTGACTGGCTAGGCGTCGAGATCCCCGGGCTTGGTGAGTAGTAGTAGCTATTTAATCACTACTCTGTTTTCTCCTGCCCTATGTGTTATATTGCAAATTCTTTTCTTTCCAAAGAGCAATAATGCTGCCGATTACATAGTAGGTAAATTATGTTTCAAAATGTTCTGTTTTTGCATTTCAGGTGCACTGCTCTCCTGCTCAGTGGCGGTGCTACTGTTTTCGATTTTTTGTGTTGATTTCATTGGCCTGAGTAATTATGTATGAGTGTACTTTACAGAACTGCGTAATGCTAGACACCAAGGGGCAGATTCACAATTACTGGCGCATCCCTGCAAATTAGCAGGGATGCGCCAGTAATTGTGCACCACGCCTCCACCATCCACGGTGCGCCGCATTTATAATGCGGCGTACCATGGGGCAAAAACGACACAGAAGCGTCACGCATCTGTGCCCTAAAGTCAGCGCATTGCTGGAGTTGCGTCGCAACCATGACGCAGCTCCAGCAATGCTCTTGGGTGCCCTATCTCCCCAATGCTGCATCAAGCCGTACATCTGCTTCAAGCAGCTGCAGGGTTTCGAGTGAAGCAGCATTGGCCTAAAAGTGACTGAGTGAAATCTTGTAGATTTCACTCAGCCACTTTTAGGATGCGTTCCTGTGCAGGAACGCCCTCCCTTGCGCCGGAACGCCCCCTGATGGCGCAGGGCTTTACAACGTGATGCATCTCCCAGATGCGTCACGTTGTTAATATACCCGGCACCATGGCACCTCTTTTGCGCTGCCGCTGCGTCACAAAAGTCACGCAACGACAGACCAAAAGAGCCGCAAGGGACTTGTAAATCTGCCCCTAGAGACTCAAGTCCAGTCCTTCCTTTGTACACCTGCCACTAATAAGAGTGGTGGTGGATTGATAGTTTGAGTATTTTAATGACTGGTTATGTAGTAGGAAACTTACTTTAGTGTTCTCACTGGTCTGCAATCACAATGGACTTTGTCTGTCACTTCGCGTGCTGCAGAGTGCTTCCTGCCAGTCCTAGTCGAACCTTTTTGTAGTTGGTTTAGTGAGTTACATAACTTTACAAGTCGACGGACCGCGAATCCAGCAATACTAATATCCTAGTAGACCACACCAGATAGCTCAATAAATGTATTGCAATTGTTGTCTATTTGCTATTTCCCCGAAATAATTTGTTATTGTTCTTTTGAAATGTTTGATTTGGTTGACAACAATCATCCATGTTTGGGTCTTTCTTTCATGTTGTACATCAGCCCCCCCTCAGGGGCAAGAGGACAGAGGAGGAGGAGGTAGCGGCGCCGGCGGCTGAGGACCAGGAAGGCCAGGATCGGTCAGGCGAGGACTCCTCTGCTGGCCCCAGTAAGTTTTCATGTTAATATTAATAATTATACTTCCCTATCTTTTAGAGTTCCTATTTTTTACTAACGTTCCTCATTCGATTTTTCCTACATCGCCTTGTAGACTGTTTCTAAATTCTTATCCTGCCTCTACTATGACTCCCTGTGGTACTACTAGATTATTATTATTAGTCGGTCTGTGTAGCTAACTAAGCTTGCACAGTTGGCAAAAGGTGTTAAACGAAACTCCCATTCTATTCATCAATAGCTCTATGCACTGAGTGCAGTCCTCTGGGTTGTCCATAATGTCTTATGAAGTCTTCTAAATGTTTATGCCTTGACAATTCCCAACAAGAAACCTTCAATGACCACCAAGAAAGAATAAGATACTAGTTTACTTTTTGATTGGATAGGAGGACTATCCATACTACTATTGTTGCAGGGACAATTCTGCACAAACAGAAATATGGACACTAAATAGTGCATTGTTTATCAATTATAATAGACGCAGTTAGACTTTCCACATACCTCAGTCATAACAGAATTTGAACCCCCCCCCATCTCCTTACTGACTAGCTAGTGTGACAGAGTCATTTAGCTCCCTAAATCATTGATGATTGATCCCCAATGATGATTATCCAACCCAGGACATAAGACTACGGAGTCAAAGTCCAAAACTGTCAGAGACACGGACTCATGCTTGCAAATTGCAAACCCTTTCGCTCACTCACTCATGACTATAAAAACCACAGAGTCTGTGTAAGTTTTAAAGCTTTATTAAAAGTAAAAACATTTATTAAAATCAAGTTCATCATACAACATAAACGGTGGATTGAAAATGGAAAAGTGCTTAGTGATTTCACACATTAATTGTGGGCGAGCCCTCACCTGGTTGGAACTTCAAATCTTCTCTGTGGTGCTGAATCGTTGCTGGCTCCGTCCTAGTGATGATGATCTGATGTTGCTCTTGTTCTTAGAAGGGTAGCTTCTGTCTGTTATGAGAAAAACGGTTCATGTTAAAAAGCAAGCATTCATCAGTTGTGCCAAAAACTGTAGCAAGACAAGCAACACCCTTCCCTGAATAAAAGTGCAATTTTTAGTTTTGAGTTGACTAGACAGTCACAAATTATTACATTTGTTTGTGTAGTCGTAGTGACATTTTTTCATTCCTAGACAAAATACTAGGGAGTGGTGTACATGGCATCTAAGAATCTGAAATGTATTTTCTAGACGGAACATCGGCACAACCATCCACCGGTGCCGGGGCCAGCGCGGAGGTGGACACTCCTGGGGCGGAGGCGGTGCAACAGCCAGCGGAAGCTGCTGTGGGGGATGCCATGGTAGTGGCGGGCAGTGGTAAGCTATTATATTCCTTTATTATTGAGATAGCAGACTGCAGAGTGTGCTCTCTGCACAGGTGTATATGTTGTACAGGACAAGTATACTATACTGTTAAGAAGACTTACAAATTTACAACTAAGTTTTTATTAACCAGGCAGTTGCCTCCTCTAAATTGACTTCAACTCAGCTGTGAAATGTTTCTTGGAGAATCCAAGTCAGATCAGAGATGAACTTAATGGATGGGATGAACGAAAAGGGAAAGAAGGGTGTAAGTAAGTGTGGAAGGACGAGCAAGTTAAAAGTAATGATGACTGGCAAAGAATGATACGTGTTTTTTAATGCTGCCCGAGGTGGCTGGGAATATGATGCATGGCCGGTTGAAGGCTGAAGCAAGGATGGGTGGAAGGAGAAAGGAAAGAGGACTGCCTGGGTGGGTGAAACAGAAACTGTATGTGTGAGCAATATATCCTTTGGTTGTAATTCAAATGCAAGTCAAACACGGATGCATGGCTTGCGGTTTCCAAAATAAAATGAAAATGTTGTTTTCCCGTGAGAAAAAGTAAGGTTTGTCCACTTGAGACATTAAGAAGAATGATTGACATTTACTTTGAATGGATGGATGCCTGGATCATGGTACTATCTGGCTCATAGATAGCATATGTGTATGTAGAGAGAGTAGACGGTCACTGGATGAACTAAGTGTTACTTTGAAGAGCATGTAACACCGCAACCGCATGTCCGCTCCAGTGTAGGAAAGGCAAGAAAAAGAAGTTGTCATTTTTCCGAATACTACCATGAATAGTAGCAGTACTTTGTATTGCTAGCACAGCATATATCCGGCGATTACGGGGGCCACTCACTACCTCTGTTAATAATTTTAGTACAACTCTGTCATTCATGTGTGGCCTATCAGTGTTCACTCAATAAAAAAGAAATCACCTAAAGTCATCCCATATGTAATCAAATACATATCCTGTGAAGGGATAGATAATCATATTATTTATCTTCTTCATTTTCCTTTTCTAGTAGTCATTGGCACTGTAGGGTAAAAGTTAAATTAATTAAGCAGTAGCCCTTGTAACAGAGTATTCTCAGTGCCACCCGTAATAGAAAAGTAAGAGCTTCACCACCTGCATGTACTGGACTGGTACAGTAACGCAAGCCTGTTTCATCATGGCGTGCGTCTGTTTTTCTCGGGTGCAAGTTGACTGCGCTGGCATTATGCCGGCTTCCAGAAGTTTATGTACCAATTTCGCTAAACAAGAGAGAAGAAGAAGAATAAGACTGGTGTACTGTCGTAGTCGACTCTAATGTAGTGAGTCCATAGTGCTCATAGAATTGATTCCTGAAACTCCCACTAATGTTAGAGCAAGGCTGAAGAAGTGTGAGGTTAGATAGATACAGGCCACAAATGTTATGTACTGTGCTTGCAAGTTGCTAGTTCTACTGTGACACAACTTTCTGCTGAATTATTTTGTGTTAATCTTAAAGAGCATTGGTTACAGACTATGTTTTTCTTTCTTCATGTAGATGCTCCTTCCAAACTGTCACGGAAGGAGCTGGCTAGACGGGCCCGGCAAAGGAAACTGGAGGTGACTGTCGCCGAATATCGGCGGCTGGTGGCCCAGGAGGAGGAAGAAACGCAGTCGCAGACCACCACAGCATCTACAGGGACAGCTGCATCCTCCTCCGTGCTCCCTGGGTCAGCTAGTCAGCGCAGGCCTCCAGCGGTACGGAGCCGTGGTACCGCAGCCACCCGCCACCGCCAAGCAGCCAAAAAATCAGCTGCCCCCTACAGCAGGTGCAAGGCACGCGTTGTGGAAACTAACTGGGGGGCACTACCAACCAGAATATAAGATCCTTAATTATTGCCCGGCGGTGTCGCCTCTTGAACCCACAAAGAAGTTAAACTATTGAAGAGGCAGGCGCTGGAGACTGGAAGGCAGGAAACAAGGTTTTTATTCGCTCCGGAGGAGAACACAACGAAAACGGACAGAAGGTATCGTTCTGAGGTGCTCTAACTGCATCCCTGAGGCCTGGCCTCTTATACACACGTTTATCTGTTTATTGCATGTAACACATTCTCGTTGATACTTTGAAGTACGGAAAGACATCTTCAGAATCCCCCCTTTCCCAGCCCGTTCCCACGCAAGGTTACAGTGGAAGTCCCCGCCCCGTTCACAACAGGTGATGATCATCGCGCAGCTGGATATTCCGTCGATTCACGGAGTGTGTGGGTTTCGATCGGATCTCGTGGGATGGGGGCTTTGATCATCTCGGGGGTCCTTTGAGGAGGGAAGCTTTCTATTGTATGGGGAGGGGCAAGGGATTGGTATCGGCAGAGCTAGGTGTCGGCCTGGGAACGGGGAAGACAAACGGGCACACGGGGAAAAGGGGTTTGCATCAAAAGGGCCGGAGATCATGAAAGGGAGGCAGGGAGGTGTCGCGTTGGGAACAGGATGAGGGCCTGGGACAGAGCAGCGCCGAAGAGGGGTTTATGACTCAAGGCAGGTGCAAGCAGGGGGTTGCCAGCGAAGCTAGGAGAGAGAGAGAGGCGCGCTGGCTCTCAGCGAGAACAGGGAAGCCATGGTGCCCAAAATGGCGGCTGTTTTACGCGCAAAAAAAGGTTAAGGAGAGCAAGAGGGCGCCGATAATGTTGACGGTTTCAGCCTAACTTTCAACAGTCCTCCCTTTTCAACATATCTAGCCAACTTGCTTACTCAATGTCAATTTTCATCAAATTCCTAACTTCGGTATCATACAATGCTCTCATATGTTCGCTTCCAATGTCCACAGTTTTGGGAAAAATGCAACTCGCACATAAAGAACACATAGGTGGCAAACATTGAATTCCTAAGCATAGGCCACATATTACAACTACGGGAATCAGGATAATGGTGAGCAGTCTCCAGCCCCAGCTTTTGACGGTGTCCCAGAACCAACCACCAAGCGACCATTCTTCTTGCTCTTGGTGAACTTCCGAAGAGAGTCTGTGAAGATGTTCGATGGCTTTGTACACTGAGGGTGAGTTGTCCGGTATGTATGTACAACAGCTGGCCCCAATAATGCGGCATGCTCCTCCACGGTCCGCCAGAACCACATCTAGAACGAGGCGGTTCTGAAGAGCCACCAAACGGACCGCTTGGAGCTCGGCAGTGTTGTTGGCAAAGATGCCCGCTGTGATGTTCATGGTTGTCTCGACTGCCTGAGTCAAATGTCGGATGGCACGGCTGTTTGCCATCGGGCCCCAGAGAGGGACGAGTCCTTTCATAGCATCGAGGAACTGTGCCCCTGTTGAGTCGGCTTGCTCAACGTCTTTGGCTCGTTTTTGTCTGTGGTGATTCGCTGGGGCCACATAAGTTGGAGGAAGGACGAAGGAGATGTAGCAAGTGCCCCCCCAGCCTTTGGGGAGCCAGGTGTAGGCCTTCGTGCCGCAGATGAAATACATGTTTGGAGATGACACAAAGGAAGGTGGATCCGTGGAATCTAGAGTGCTGGTAAAACGACAAGCGCTGCGACCCACCAGCTGTGTCCCAAGTCCTTCTACACACATGTGGCCTGTGACGTTGATGACCGTCAGGGCCACAGTCAGAGTGGCAGCCGTTCGTTTCCGCAGATAGGAGAAGGTGGGTCTGGTTGGATTGTTGAACACCTGCATTTCGATTCGTTCTTTGGCCGGGATGTCCATTTGGATCGAGTCGCTGGGGGTCAGCGGGCAGAAGTGTGTCTTTGTCTTGTTTCGCCCGGCCCCATGAGAAAAATGTGCTGCAGTTCTGCTGGAGGTGGCATTTCCCGTATAGCTCTCTTGCAGGAGGATCAGCCAGGCAAGGCAGGAGCCGTGGACGGAGAAGGGTGAAGGGATGAATGGTATTGAATGTCCAGTGGCATGGGGTAGCAACCCACAGATCCAGCAGTTGGTGGCGTTGGTGGCAAGATTGTGCTGGTGAAGTAGCTGCACGAAAGAGTTGTTCCAAAACTCCTTTCGCCTCTCTCTTAGTTGAGGAGAGAGCGAAATTAGATAATGTTCCTTCATGGTGGTAGGCTGAGCAGTGGTTAGGAATGTTTCGTGAGCAGGTGCGTGTTCTTCCATAATCCAGAGCGTAGTCATGAGGAGAAAACAGAGGAGGATTACGATGAAGAGTGCAATTGTCTTTGAGCTATGGAGTCTGTCTGTTCTCGGATTTCTGTAGTGGGTATTTCCTGCCGTCTCCGTCGGCTTCTTATTTGGCGCTTCCATCATCTTCTTATCTGGCGCTTCCATCATCTTCGTCTTCAAGGTGCTCGGTAGTGGGCAGGACCACAGACTTAGTTTAGTTTCTCTCCAGGTAACCCTTGGTAGTTTGGGTCACCGTTCTGAGATCCTTTAACCTAGTCCGTGGCCTACTTAGCCGAAGCTCCCTCCTTTCGACGCAGGAAGTACCCTTCTCGAGATGGCACAGTGGGGTCAGGATGTTTTGAAAGTTCAAGTGTCTCTGTGTCAGGATAGCAGTTCAACGATGGTCGGTCCTGGTTCAGGAGCTCTTCTTGGGTGTTGACGGTGTCTGTCGTGGCCAGGGTTGGAGAGACCTTTTTGCAGTGATGGGCGTGCAGCCAATGTTTCTTCCCCTCCACTCGAAGTGCGGTCCGAGTGGTGATCAGCACTTGCCAGGGGCCCGTCCACCGGGGTTCCAAACTCTTTGATCGCTGAAAATTTCGGATCAGCACGAAGTCCCCCGGCTGGATGGCGTGGCCCGGACCCCTGGAAGCATCGGGGATGGCCTGCTGCACCTGCTGATGAAGGACAGACAAAGTTTCAGTCAATTTGTACAGATAATCAGACATTAGGACATCCGGAACGTCATGAATGGAAGTTGGTTTCGGGGCAGACCAGACGCTCATGGGTCGACCGAAGACAACTTCATAAGGGGTTAAGTGATGTCGGGTGGGGGTGGAGCGCATCGATAGCAATGCCAGTGGGAGGGCGTCTGGCCATTTCAGGCCCGTCGTAGCCACTATTTTGGCCAGTTTAAGCTTGAGTGCGGCATTGTGTCGTTCGACAAGCCCAGCAGATTGAGGGTGGAAGACTGCGTGGAATTTTTGTTTAATACCCAGCCCATTTAGGATGAGCTGGATAACGTTGGCTACAAAGTGGGGGCCATTATCACTCCACAAAACACGACAGAGGCCATAACGGGGGAAAAACTCCTTTAACAGGACCTTTGCAGTGGCCATAGCGGTGTTGTCACGGGTTGGATATGCTTCCACCCATTTGCTAAATGCGCACACCACGACAAGTACATGTTTCAGGCCTTGGCATCTGTCTAGCTGGATGTAGTCCATCTGCAGGACTTCAAATGGGTGGTTTGGGACCCCAAATCCCCCCCGGGGTACTACAGTTCCTTTCCCGGGGTTGTGTTGCAGGCATATTAAACATTGTTGAACCAGGCGTTTGGCGGAATCTGGGATCTTGTCATTGTGCCAAACCCTGGAGACAATTTCGATCATGGGGGCTGATCCTATGTGGGCAGGGGAGTGTGCCATGGTTAATATGGGAATCAAGTACGAATCAGGTAGTAGCCATTTGTTCGTGTCTTTTGTCCGCCAGCAGCCTTCATCGTCTTTCAATCCCACCCGTGTCCATTCAGTCAATTCGTGTTGTGTGCTAGTCGTTTGTATGTCTCTAATTGTGTCCTTGGCGTCAGTCCAGTTTTCTGCTTGTGACCTGGTCACATACATATGTGTTGTCGTTCTATTTTCAGCTGTCGTTCGGGCGGTAATGTCGGCTAGTGCATTTCCCTGTCCAATAATGTCTGTCACTTTCTTGTGTGCCTGGCATTTGATAACGGCAAGTCTGTTGGGGAGGAGGACAGCTTCGATTAAGGCGGAGACTAAATCCCCGTGCAAAATGGGTGTGCCGTGTGAGGTCAAGTATCCTCTCTCCCTCCAGAGGAGCCCAAAATGGTGAACCACCCCGAAGGCATACTGGCTGTCAGTGTAAATGTTCGCTGTGGTTCCTGTTGCCAGGATGCAGGCTCGTGTCAAAGCAATCAGTTCCGCTGCCTGGGCAGATCGCTGGGTGATGCGGGCTGTTTCTACTACAGTTCGAGCCGTGGTGACTGCATAGGCAGCGGAAGTGGTACCATCGGAGAGTTTGATGCAAGAACCGTCCACCCACAACTCCCCGTCGGGGTCAGGGAAAGCTGTGTCTCTGAGATCGACCCTACTCCTGGTCTGTTCGTCCGTAAGAGTCACGCAGTCATGTACGGGGCGCACATTGGGATCGTTCTCTGGCAAGGGTAACAGAGTTGCTGGGTTCAGTGTGGTGCATCTTTTCAGGGTGATATGGGGGGCAAGCAAGGTTAGTTCGTATCCAGTCAGTCGTGCACTCGTCAGATGTTGCGTCTTGGTTTGGTTCAGGAGGGTGTCGACTGCATGGGGTACCAGTACCGTGAGGGAATTCGAGAGTACAATCCCCTCACTCTGTCGGATAGAGACTGCAGCAGCAGCTACAGCTCGAAGGCAGGCAGGCAAGGCTCTGGCGACAGGGTCAAGAGTGGCAGAGAAGTAAGCGCACGGTCGTTGCTTAGGGCCGATGGCCTGGGTCAGGACAGATAAAGCGCACCCCTCCCTTTCGTGAGTGTAAAGGGAGAAGGGCTTTCTGTAATCAGGGGTACCCAGGACAGGGGCTGAGCAAAGGGCATCTCGTAGTTCCGTGAAGGAAGTTTGACACTCAGGAGTCCAAGGGAGTGGGAAAGGGACGTCTTTGTTTAGCAGAGAAAGCAGTGGTTTTACAACGAGGCTAAAGTTTGGCAACCATTGTCGGCAGAAGGAGGTGAGGCCTAATAGGGAGCGAACCTGCTTCTGGGTTTTAGGGACAGGGGTATCTAGAATGGTTTGGATTCGATCAGGGGTGAGTTTCCTTCCATCTTTGGACAGAAGGTGGCCCAGGTAAGTGACCTGGGGTAGGCAGAATTGCAACTTCTTCTTGGAGACCTTGTGGCCATTTTCCGCCAGGAAGTGCAAGAGTTGAATGGTGGCGGTAACCGCTAGAGGGGTGGTGTCGGCTGCCAAAAGGATGTCATCGACATATTGTACCAACACCACCCCGTCGGGTAGCCGGACTTGGTCTAGTTGTCTTTTGAGGGCCTGGCTGTAGATGCTAGGGCTCTCCGTGTAGCCTTGAGGGGCTCGGCAAAACCTATATGAGCGGGATTTTAGGGTAAAGCCGAAGAGATATCGGCTGTCTGGGTGGATGGGGATGGAGAAGAATGCGTTCTTGAGGTCGATGACGGAAAAGGTGGTGGCAGTGGATGGAATCAAGGTCAGGATGGTGGTGATGTCTGAGACCACAGGGACTGGGGTACCACCACTTTGTTGATCTCTCGGAGGTCGATGATGAAACGGTATGCTTTCTCATCTCCCTCTCCCTGCTTCTTGATAATGGGCAAGATAGGGCTGTTGCAAACGTTGCTAACCACTTCCTCTACCACTCCTGCGTCTATCAGTGACTGGATAATCATTACCAATGCCTTCTCGCCCTCTGGCGATATCCGATATTGTGGGAGTTTTGGGAGTGTTGCGTCTGGTCGGACAGTAATGTGCACTGGGTCAATTAACATACGCCCTACGTCCGAATCCGCTTTTGCCCACAGATACGGAGGTAGAGTGTCAAGCAGGGACGCGTCAACGTCGGTGATGGAAAACATGTGTCGGGGGGGCAATGTCTAAGCAGAACGGGGTTGTCGTAAAGAAACACTCGAACTCCATCTTGAGAACACCTAATCGTCGCTCGGAAGTGTTTCAGTAAGTCAAGTCCCATAATGGCGTCAGGGCTATTGGAGGAAAGCAAGAACGTGGTGTCGGTGGTGTTGTTTTCTACGTCAAAGAGAATCGGGGCAGACAAAGGGTTGGTGGAGGGCGTTCCATCGAAACCTGTCGATGTTATGAGTGAGCCAGACAAGGGTGCCCTTGGAATCAGTCGTTTAGATAACGCACTACGTGTTGCGCCAGTGTCTACCAGAAATGGAGACTTGGTACCCAGGACCTTAGCAGTGACATAAGGGCCCTGCTGGTCAACATAGAGCTCGACTGGATCCCTCCCTCGCCCTTGGCTGTCCTATGCAAAGGTGTGAGTGTCGTCATAGTCAGATTGTTGATATTGGTTCTGTCTGGGTCGATCGAACGTATTTGGTCTGCTTGATCTGTCGTTCGTTGCGTCATTTGGGGGCCCTCGTGGTGGTCCCTTAGGTCTCGGTCCGTTTGCTACATCCCTGGGGTCTCTGTTTCTGATCATTTCCAGAAGAACTGGGCACTGGGATTTCCAATGGCCAGTCCCTTTGCAGAAAGCGCACTGGTCTTCTCTAAGGTCTGTGCGTCCACTGTAGGGAGTCAGAGTGCGGTCCTGGGGAAATGCAGTCTTAGGGACGTTCGTCTGGTAGTTTCCTCGGTATTGGTCTCGTCCTATAGTCACCCCTTGCAGTTTGGCAATCATCACCCTCTCTTTTAAGTCTTTCTTCTTTTTCTCTGTCGCCCTATCGTTTTCATTTTTCTGATGCTCATAATATTGGGCCATTTGGAGAATCGCTGTAGGTTTGGAGGCTGCCCAACTACTCTCGCTGGCCTGCAGTTTCTGGGAGATTTCCAATGATAGGCCCTTAACATAATTCTGGACAAACAGATGGTGTCCGGTTGCAGTGGTCATGTCCTGGCCGCTGTAATCGGAGAACACCGTTTCAAACCGGGAGAAGTACTCCGATACGTCCTCCTGGGGTTTTTGGCGACAGGCCGTTACTATCGACCAGTCCACTTTCTTTTCTGGGATTTGGGTTTTTAATTTCTCTACGATTTTATCTGGGAGGTCTAGAATGGATTTCAACGGCTTTTGTCCGGGTCCCCGCTGTTTGTCCAGTTCATCGAGTTGTGACCAGGTATGTCCGAATAGCTCAAGGTGGTCGACTTTCCGGATTTGCTTCCACACATCAGCTGGTAGACATAACCCGAAGAACAAGTCGATGTCAGCTAGGGTCATGATCGTTGAACCCAGGGCTGTACCCAGTTCAGTATAGAAGGCGGTGGGGTTTTTACGTAGATCGGGTAGAGATTTCCGGAATGTCAGTATCTCTTGCCGGTCCCATGGCTGGTAGACCCAGTTGTACACTACCCTTCCCTTCGCATCTTGGTTGTTTGCATCATCGTGAGTCCCTGTACCTCGAGGAGGAACCCAGTAAGGGGCAGCCTCACGTATCGGCATCATGGTGTTAGATTGCTCGATTGGTGGTTCGGTCACTACGGGGGCTGTGGATTTAGCTCCCGGTTTTCGTTCAGTGAGGTGGCGGAAAACCTCAAGCGTACGCGTAAGGAGGTCCGACACATCGCACTCGCCCTCATCCCCGATATCGACCTTCCGGTACAGGGTCCTTAGGCTCTCGGGACCTTTTTCTCGATATCGGTCCTCGTATGCATTCAAGACATGATAACACAGTCGTACGGTAAAATGTCGTCTGTGACTCCCTGTATACGAGCTGAACATATCTGTGATGTACTCTTCATCATCCTTCCTTTCTACCAGTGTCCTTGCTATTTTGTCGATCCCCGCTCGCTCATCTTTGTCTAGCCTGTTTGTTCTTGCAGGGCCAGCCCCTCGAGTCTCATGGTCGTCTAACGTCGTTGTTGATGCGGGTTTTAATACAAGGGGTTCGGCCGGCACAGAGGCCATTGGGGCCGACGCTGTGGCGGTACCTTTGTTTGTACCTGGGGGTGGCGCGTGCTGCGCCAAGGGTTGAGAAGGGGCATATGGAGGGGGCATGTAGATGATAGGAGGACCTAACAGCAGGTCCTCATTGGCTTGTCGTTTCGAGGGTAAATCAGGGTAGAGCATGGAGGGGGTTCTAACCGGACACTGGCTTGGCGTTTCCCTTTCTAGTTTCTGTTTAGCTTTCTCTCTTTCCTCTATCTCCTTTTTTAGTTTCTGAGCAGCTAGGTGGGCTGCTTTTTGCAGCTCTTTTTCCAACCTACTCTCAGTTTTCTTTTTACGCTGTTCAGTTTCTTTTCGCCACATGCCGAAGCTATCAAGCATAGTAGGTGTTGTCTTGTTTTTACCCAGGGCAGTTTCTAGCGTTTTTATTTTATCATCATCGAAGGATCCTATCAGGGGCCATTGACTTTCTTGACCCTGTTTTGTATATTTATGCCATAGTTTACTATAGGCAATAGCGGTCAATCCATGCTTCATGAACATGTCCTTATTAGGGGTGCCTTCCAGTGGGGCTGGATGGTCCATCTCTAATAAGCGGTCCGGGCTAAACAGGCTACTAATCAGTGGGGAGAAGACAGACATGACGGCTCGTAACGAGGGACTAAAAAGTCAGCACTGCCTATCTTATCACTAGGTGCAAAGACTGGACAGAATATTTCTATTCTACGTTGTTTGCAGGCAGTGAATACCTCATGGATCAAAAAACCAAAGACCAATAAATAACAATGGGGAGAATGAGCAGGTCCGCAAAGATTTGCGTTACCTACCCTTTTCACTATCTGCAAAAAGGGTGGTCTCTTCCCTGTTTGCAGACAGGGAATCTCCAGGAAACAATAGTTTGCGAACAACAGTTCAATTTCAAGAGATTATTGAGTGGGAGGGAAAAAATAAGCACGGCTGCTGCCCTACCTATCCTCCACTGTTTGCAAAGAGAGAGCCCGTTGTTTCTCCGTTTGCAGACAGTGAATCCCTCATAGATCAAGATAACAAAAGACCGATAAATAACAATGGGGAGAATGAGTAGGTCCGCAAAGATTTGCGTTACCTACCTTTTTCACTATCTGCAAAAAGGGTGGTCTCTTCCCTGTTTGCAGACAGGGAATCTCCAGGAAACAATAGTTTGTGAACAACAGTTCAGTTTCAGGTGATTATTGAGTGGGGGAGAAAATAAGCACGGCTGCTGGCCTACCTATCCTCCACTGCTTGCAAAGAGAGAGACCGTTGCTTCTCCGTTTGCAGACAGTGAATCTCCAAATAAACAAAAAAGAGCAATACTAGTATTTTTTAACAAACAGGCAATCAAACAAATTTCGCGACTTGTCGTGGTTACACGACCTTACCCGGACCGCATGGACAGTTTCCTGTCTTCCGAATCCAGCGCCCGATCGTCCTCTCTTCTCCGTTATCCTCGCGGCACTCCTGATGGTTCCCAGTCAGGACCGTAGATCACTCGAGAGAGGTCTGTTCGGACCCAGTGAAGTTCGGATGATCGGCTGTCAGACGAGGGTCTATCGGACAGACGCGTTCCCGATCGTTGCAGTCGTTCACTTTGTCGTCAGGACCTCTCCCACTGGATCCATGGGTCGCTGATGGGCCCCACGCTTGGGACGCCAATTGTGGAAACTAACTGGGGGGCACTACCAACCAGAATATAAGATCCTTAATTATTGCCCGGCGGTGTCGCCTCTTGAACCCACAAAGAAGTTAAACTATTGAAGAGGCAGGCGCTGGAGACTGGAAGGCAGGAAACAAGGTTTTTATTCGCACCGGAGGAGAACACAACGAAAACGGACAGAAGGTATCGTTCTGAGGTGCTCTAACTGCATCCCTGAGGCCTGGCCTCTTATACACACGTTTATCTGTTTATTGCATGTAACACATTCTCGTTGATACTTTGAAGTACGGAAAGACATCTTCAGAATCCCCCCTTTCCCAGCCCGTTCCCACGCAAGGTTACAGTGGAAGTCCCCGCCCCGTTCACAACAGGTGATGATCATCGCGCAGCTGGATATTCCGTCGATTCACGGAGTGTGTGGGTTTCGATCGGATCTCGTGGGATGGGGGCTTTGATCATCTCGGGGGTCCTTTGAGGAGGGAAGCTTTCTATTGTATGGGGAGGGGCAAGGGATTGGTATCGGCAGAGCTAGGTGTCGGCCTGGGAACGGGGAAGACAAACGGGCACACGGGGAAAAGGGGTTTGCATCAAAAGGGCCGGAGATCATGAAAGGGAGGCAGGGAGGTGTCGCGTTGGGAACAGGATGAGGGCCTGGGACAGAGCAGCGCCGAAGAGGGGTTTATGACTCAAGGCAGGTGCAAGCAGGGGGTTGCCAGCGAAGCTAGGAGAGAGAGAGAGGCGCGCTGGCTCTCAGCGAGAACAGGGAAGCCATGGTGCCCAAAATGGCGGCTGTTTTACGCGCAAAAAAAGGTTAAGGAGAGCAAGAGGGCGCCGATAATGTTGACGGTTTCAGCCTAACTTTCAACAGCGTGCACCGCCTAACACTCAGGGTGTCCTACCTTGAGAAGGAGCAGAAGAAGCTGAGAATCCTGCTCAAGAACCTCCGCAAGGAGCATGACCACCTGGCCCAGAAAGTACACCGCCGGCGGCATTAGAGAAGGAGAGACTGTCCCTTGCCCCTTTTTTAAAGACTTTTGGGGGGTGGGAATTGGGAGTTGGGTTTTTTGGACTTTGGGGACTTTTTATTTCACGGACATTCTTTGGGGTTAGGTCGGGACTTGCGGGATAGTTTATTTTTGTTAGGGATATAAATAATTATTACTTTCAACTTAAACATAGCATTCATGTTTTTACTGCAGTTGAGGCTGGAGGGGGGGGGTTAACTGTAAGTTTGTTTTCCGGAAACTTAAGTGGCTTCTTGATTCAAATTGTGTAAGTAATTGCCCAAATGTTTAGATAAGTAAGTGCCTGTCACAGAGTTAGTGAATTCAATTGTCCTAGGACTTTACTAGTACTACCGCCAGTCTCTCGTCTCTCATACTACTCCATTATTCTTGCTCCCCCAAACGCTTATCTTACCTGTAATTCATGTTTGAAATTAGGGCTAGGAACAGGGCTGGCTGCATGGCAAATGGCGATTAAGGTTGGCAATCCTTGGTGGTTGAAATGGCATCATTGCGGTGGTACTAGTGGTGGTACACAGTGGCAGTTGCAGCATATGAAAAAAAAGAAATTTAAACCTTGATTGGCCTTAGCGGAGCATTAGAACGGTACGATAGATACTATAGCACGTGACAGTACACTAGAACAGTGCCAAAATGTAGCCTTACAAATGCCAAAGTATTGAAAGTATAACTACTACTTGCGTGGAATTTGACATTGGCTACTACTACAAGAAATAGTACTGAAGGGGAAGGACACAGCAGCGTAATCATTTGCCACGTGTAGGAGGAGGATGTTCTTCATGATCAATCCATTTCATGGCGCCCATGAAAATCTGCTTTGATTTGCCAATAGTCATGGGTCTGTGTCAAGCTGACTAAGATTATATCCTTCGATTCCTTCACCAGCCTTGAAATGGAATTCATTTTCAGTTGCTATGACCTTATCCTCCCCAGCAAGTGTGTGGAATTATTGCTGTCATTTACTCACACATCAATGAAAACCACACAGCCCGGGGGAAGAGGGTTAGGGTTTGGAAATTGGATGGGAATGGTTTTTTTTGGGAAAGTTTTGTTGTGAGAGAGGGAAAAAAAACACAGCATGGACAAACAACAAATGAAGATAAACAAATCTTTGGATACGAAGATATCCATAAAGGGGCATAAAGGAAGTGCTTGCACTTCTGCAGGCATGAAATTGATTGCTACATGGATGGTTAGGTTACTTTAACTAAGTAGAACTTTCTAATGAATGAAAGAATGCAACAGTACAGGGCTGCAGTAATTATGCGTTTTCACTTGCCTATCTCTGCACTCGGAGAAACACTTTGTTCATTAAATTAGTTTGAAAAATAGCAAAGTCAAAGTATACAATGGCTGGAGGGATGAATTTAGAAGCAGAGAGCAAAGAAATGCCGAGTCACACTCAAAGAAGTTCACAGCAATAACATTACTTAAAAGATAAGTAGAAATGAATGGATACTGTTACTGTATGTTGTTGTACTTGTCCTGTTGAATTTGGGAAGTTGCATGCATCAAGCCATTCCTCTTATTTGCGGTACTCCTCCGTTCCATCTGACGCTCCGTCGATCAATGTTGGTGACCAGAAGACACCCTGTCCACTGCCTGCCTGGCGGATGCTGAATTGCGGGTCGCTAATGTGAAGCCTGACTTCATCCTTTGTTCCATTGCACAGGGTGAAAGCCGCCCTGTAAATGTTGATTGAAAAACAGGAAGTGATATTGAAACACAACCAAGAAAAAAATATAAGGTACGTACGCTGTGTAGTGCAAAAAGTCACACTTTCAGTTTCAGAATCGACAATACAATAGTTTCGAAAGGGCATACTCTGAGTCTCCTTTTGAAGGATAAATAAGTATGGGCGAATTTTGCGGATCTTTCCCCTCAAGCTAGGTGTAGTGTAAACTACGATTTTTGAACAAAATTAGACGTTCCCAGCAGTGCTCCCAGACCCTTAAAGACAGACGCTAAAATTTAGAATACCCCCAATCAGACCCCAAAAACGTGCGATACTGCTACCTGTCTGAGGGCTAGTGGAAAATGGTGACAAAACGTACTTTGAAAGTAAAGTAGGCCCAAATCCCCCCTTTCCCACCATGGATGTTCTTCAAACCACTTGCAACCAAAATTAGACATTTCTCGACAAGTGCTCCAAGAGTAGACCCCAGAACCCAGTTGGCAAAATTTCGAACACCCCCAAACACATGCAATACTGCTAACCCTAACTAGCCCTAAGTTAAAAATAGTGTCAAACGCTTTCTTCAACTAGGCCCTAACTCCCCTTTGCCACCATGGATTTGCTTCAAACCTCTTGCAATCAAAAGTATCCATACCCAGCGTTGCTCCAGGACCCCAAAACCCACCCCAAACACCAGGAACCCCCCCAAACAGCACCCCAAAGACAAGCAAGTGAGCAAAAACACAAAATCTTTTTCATCTCCGATTTTCTCCAAACCACTTTTATCCGGTATTAGACATTCCCAGCAATGCCCCCAGACTCGTCAACCCAGGCGGAAACAAGTAGAAGACCCCCAAACAGCCAAAAAGCAAAAATACAAAAATGGGGACTTAGAAATTTTTAGGCAAATTTCCAAAATCACTCCGCGCGCGCACCGCAGCTAGGCCCTAACTTCCCTTTGCCACCATGGATTTGCTTCAAACCTCTTGCAATCAAAAGTATCCATACCCAGCATTGCTCCAAGACCCCAAAACCCACATACAAACACCAGGAACCCCCCCCCCCAAACAGACCGCCGAAAACGCTAAAGTGAGCGAAATGCCTGAAAATGGAAAAACTTTTTCACCATGTATTTTGTCCAAAACACTTTTATCCGGTATTAGACATTCACAGCAATGCCCCCAGACCAGTCAACCCAGGCGGAAACAAGTAGAAGACCCCCAAACAGCCAAAAAGCAAAAATACAAAAATGGGGACTTGGACATTTTTAGGCAAATTTCCAAAATCACTCCACGCGCGCTCTGCAGCTAGGCCCTAACTCCTCTTTGCCACCATGGATTTGCTTCAAACCTCTTGCAATCAAAAGTATCCATACCCAGCATTGCTCCAAGACCCCAAAACCCACCCACAAACACCATGAACCCCCCAAACAGGCCCCCGAAAATGCTAAAGTGAGCAAAATGCTTGAAAATGGAAAAACTTTTTCACCACGTATTTTATCCAAAACACTTTTATCCGGTATTAGACCTTCCTAGCAATGCCCCCAGACCTGTCAACCCAGGCGGAAACAAGTTTAACACCCCCAAACAGCCAAAAAGCAAAACCTTAAAAAGTGAGATTTAGCAAATTTCGTGCCAACCTGGAATTCAGTCCAAATGCGCTGTGCAGCTAGGCCCTAACTCCCCTTTTCCACCATGGATTTCCTGAAAAAATGCAATCATTAGACTGTGCCAGCAGTGCTCCCAGACCCCCCGACCCAGCACCGCAAATCTAGAACACCCCCAAAGAAACCCCCAAAAACCTGCAATACTGGTACATTCAAAACATGGCAAATTGGGGTGTTCACAAAAAGCAAACAACAATTGGTTTCAACAGAGACAGACAGCTTTTGCTGTCCATTACATGCCATCTTATCATTATTCCTTACCGGGAAACATCCTTTACAACGCAACTTTTACCACGCAGTGCCTTTACGACGCAACTTTTACAACGCAAACCATTACAACGCATTGCGCTGGGGGGCGCTCTAGGATAGGTAATAGGTTTAATGTACTATCCAACACCTTCCCTACTATCCACGGGGACTGGAGTTGGAATGGTAAATTAAACAATTCACTATCCAGCGCCCCAAAGCACTATGCGTTGTAAAGGCATGCGTTGTAAAAACCGCGTTGTAAAGGCATGCGTGGTAAAAGCATGCGTTGTAATGTCATACATCCTTCATTACCTGTTCTACTTTTTGTCCGCATCTTCTTCGGAAAGTGAGGGCCCACAGGGCAGCCTCTCCTGTAAATTTCAGAAGTAGGTGTGTCAACAATCAGCAATCATGCAGTCAGTCAGTTATTTCAGTCCCACTTAAGGGGACTCGTCTACGAAGACAAAGTTTGTTTTTTCTCCATAATCCATCCATCTGCCTTGAGGGAAATGGATAGGGGGAGTCTGGAGGAGGAGGATAGAGGAGCATGATTGAGTTGTGAACTTGTGAACATCTGAATGCAGACTGCGGCACCTTCAAATCAATAAGGAAAATAAGATGAAGATAGTGCTGATGATGGACTTATTGTGATTAGGTGATTAGAGTTTTGTTGTGGTAAAAGTAGCAAAACAAAGAAAGACACACAGGAATAAAAGTGAATAAGTACGGAAAAAAAGGAAGTAATTTTCAGGCCTCGGTGTCAGGGAAGCAGAGCTCGTCCTCCAAGTCTACGAATTGAGACGGGAGTAGGTCTGGTGACCGAGAAGAACTTCCGTCGGCGTTACCTAAGTCGGTGTCCTCTTCTTCCTGCGTGCATTCACGTATTTTGTAATCGGGTGGTATGAAGTGCTGATTCATCTTGATTATTGTTAACCTCTCCACATTTTTGACAAATAATTTAGAGCCAGGTTGGTGATCAGTCGCCATACAGAGCTTTTCGTATACCAATATCCCAATGGGTTCTCATTATGACAGACCTCTGTTGGGTCATCCAGATAGGCCTGCACCACCGACTCAAGGTTCTCCAGGGTTGATCCACTTTGCGTACCATCTGCGACCTTTTCATCAGTGGACCGAGCTAACCCTTGCTGAGTTAGCCAATCCCCTTCCGACAATATTTGTTTGCGGACTGGTGCAGGTGAGGATGATGATATGGTTGCTGGTGTCGTTAACGGCTGTGAGGGAAAGCGACTCCCTTCGGCCACGGATTGAGAAGTGGAACTTGACGCCGGATGGCCTGCTGATTCAGTTGTACTTGTGCTGCCTCCTTGAAGGTTCTGCCGGTCTTTTTCGAACCGAGTGGCTGACACAGCTAGCCAATGTTTGTACTTTGAAACATCTGCTTCAGAAAAAGGAATGAAAGTATTGGTGGGCAGTGTCTTTTTGTACCGTGGATCAAGAATAGTGGCACAAATGTAATGTTGTTCTGTATGTATGTTTTTGAGCCTTTCATTGTCAAGTAGGTGCCATAATAACTTCTCCGCCAAATCATATGCTTCTCGCTTTTCACCATCATCTCAGAACGTTGAAGACACCTCCTTCAGTTGGTGCTCTAGCATGCGCAACAATGGGATAGCTTTGCTCAAAGAACAGTCCTCCCTGCTGACTTCACGCGTGAAGAGCTCAAAAGGACGAAGCATGTCTGTCAGGCTTGCAATTAGCTTCCATTCCTCCAACTCTAGCCTCATCTCTTTGTGAGTAGAACCCAGTTTAAAGACATACTCATGTATTACCCCCCACTGCTCAGACAGACGCTCAAGCATGTAAAAGGTTGAGTTCCAACGTGTTGCCACCTCCCCTGGATTAGTCCTTTGACTGGCAGTTTACGTTCATATTGAAGGCTCCTCAGCTGCTTCCGGGCCTTAAAAGAATGGCTGAAATGTGTGCAGATTCTTTGGCAGATGGTCAGTAATTTGACGACTGGCGCTTCTGTTTTCAAGAAGGCTTGCACCACGATGTTAATACTGTGCGCCAAACACGGCACTCTGAAATAGCCACCGTTCTCCATGGCCTTAACTATATTACTGCCATTATCTGTGGAAACATAACCAACTGTGCGATTTCTTCGATGCAGCCATTCATTGACCTTCCTGTTAAACTCCTCCAAAAGGTTAGGTGCAGTGTGAGATTTCTCTATGGCAAACATGCCTACGGTTGCATGTTTGCGAGTAGCTTGAAAAACTTCCTCCGTGTCAACATCTTTGTTTTTCGACCCCTGCAAAAGAGACCCAGTGTGCAGTGATGCACATGTAATCAAGGGCTTGGCAACTGGTCCACATGTCTGTTGTCATGTGGATAGTGTGAACAGCACTCTTCAGAATAGCTGCGCCAACCACCTCCAGCACATCTTGATGTAGTGCTGGAACAGCAACCCTTGCAAAATAGGACTGGCTAGGAACCTTCCATTTAGGGCAGACTGTTGCCACCAATTCACGAAAACCCACCCCTTCCACGAAAGAGAAAGGGAGAAGGTCCAGCGCTAGCATTTTAGCCAGCTTTGCGTTATACAGACGCACCGTTGGGTGGTTGCGTTCAAATGGCGCATCCGACCAAAACATGCTGCTAATGGTGGGCTGGACCGTTTTACGTGATGATGATGCAGACTTCAAACCAGTTAGGCTAATTGATTTAGTTTTTTGCATTGGTGTCTGTCCCAGACTCTTAGTGTGCCTCATACATGTTGCAGGGGTAGAGGGTGTGGGCGCTACCACTGCAGTGCTGCTGCCAGGGGTACTGGGTATACCAGAAAAAATGTCTGTTGCTTCTTCACTTCCCCCCTGCACGATCAGCCTCTCATCATCATCAGATGCAATATCAAGGGATACATTTGGATTTGTTTTTGTTTTGGCTTCCTCGATGTCACTTAGGTGCTTATACCACTGGATAGGGTGGTGTTGTTTGTGATGACCTATCTGGCCTCCGGTACCATAGTTGGTACCAAGCGTACCCAAACTAACTAATACTTTACAAATCAAACAAACGACCATGTTTTCCGCCTTTTTGCTAACAGTCAAGAAGTCCCAAACTGGGGACTGGAGATGTCTGCTGGTGGTGGAGGAGCTACTTTGACTTTCAATGCCAGATGAAGTGGAGGATGGGCGTGGCTGAATTTGTTTCTGTAGTTGACTTACAGCACCACTACTTGAGGTAATGGAGGTCGAGCTGGATGGAGGTCCCTGCCGGCCCTTCTGACGAGAAAATATGGAAGCTGTAGGTCGTGTTGGTGTTGTAGTTAACTGCGTTGGTGGTGGTACCAGTGCCACGCCGCCCACATGAGCATCCCGCTCAGCAGCCATTCGGGATAGGGTGAAAATGTTAGTCTGCTGCATGCCCGCTGGGGCTGGAGTGACGTCTGTGATGATGACTGGGTCGTCATCAGACTGTTCATCAGCAGCACAAGACACCACTTCTTGTTCGTCGTCATCACCCATAAGTCGAAGCCTTGCGGGAACCTTCCTTTTAGGCTTAGTTACCTTTGTCGGCTCATGGCGTGCCTCACTGTCAGACTGCATTGCTGGGTTCCAATCAACATCAAGGTCATCAGAATGAAGGGGGCTTGAAGAAGAACTTGTAGTAGTAGTAGCCCTCCTTGACCTTTTTCTTGCTGGGGATCTGGAAGACAATGGATCATCATCAGGAGGAGTGGCTTCCTCGGATGATACCTCCGCTTCAATATCAATTTCCTGATGTGCCCCTACTTCTGGAGGAACAAGCGTTGTAGGCAGTTGTGCCGCTCCATGAACCTCTAGTTGCACCTTTACTTGCACCTCTCCTTGTGCATGTACTTGCGCCTCTCCTTGCCCATGTACTTGCGTCTCTCCTTACCCATGTACTTGCGCTTCTCCTTGCCCATGTACTTGCGCCTCTCCTTGCCCATGTACTTGCGCTTGTACTAGTTGCACTTGTGGTTGTCGTTGCGGCTGTGATTGTTGAACACTCGCCAGCTGAGTTACACCCGGCGTTGATTGGATGGTATTTTCTTGTGATGAGCCAACATCACTGGTCGATGGTGATTGAGAAAGTAAAGTGGCTGCCTCAGCAGCACTCATGGTCTTGGACCTAACTTGGCGTGGTGGCACTGACCCCAATGAGGCGGAGGTGCTGCTTCCAGCTTGGTCCCAGGCGGACACCGCCGCTGCTGCAGGCGTAGTTTTTTTTCTCCCAAAAAAGGTGTCGGTGGGCACACCCGTCTCCTTGGTAGGTGGTGCCACTTGCTTCTTCTGCTCCTTCTTACTGGCAGTGGCACTGGCAACTTTCTTCGCTGAGGCGCTACGTCCACCTTTATTTGGGCCCATCTTCTTCAGATGTCAGAACAGCAGGCCGCAGTTGCACGAGTTCCAGAGTTGTCTTGT
The DNA here is from genome assembly GCF_964261635.1 of Lissotriton helveticus. Lineage (NCBI taxonomy): Eukaryota > Metazoa > Chordata > Amphibia > Caudata > Salamandridae > Lissotriton > Lissotriton helveticus. The sequence goes on along the minus strand of NC_136072.1, from coordinate 444,739,097 downwards.
CTGTGGCCACACGTGACGTCGCGTGACATTGTGCTGCACACACCGCTGCAGGACTTCTTCTTGGCACTGGTGGTTCTCTTGTACACCTAAAAGCAATGGAAGACAGAGGAACATCAGTTATACACCCCAAAAAGTCGAAAAACACATATAAATCACCACAATCCCATGCCATCCATGCCCTCAATGATGTTTACATTCAAGACACCCAACAGAAAGACTAGGCCCATACACCACTGAGTACCCCTGGGCATAATGGATAAAAGCTAGGCAAAATGGGTGCAGGCCTCAGCACACTGCCTGCCTTCAAAATGGCCCCTTGCCCCCCAGCACATGGCCAGGCCCTGCCTGTACCAGCACTCAAAATGCACCCCACCCACATGGCCAGTCCCCAACAACACCCCAAAAAATCGAAAAACACATAAAAATCACCACAATCCCATGCCATCCATGCCCTCAATGATGTTTAAATTCAAGACACCCCACAGAAAGACTTGGTCCATGCACCACTCACTACCCCTGGGCCTACTGGCTAGTGAGGCTTTACAGGCACCCCAAAATTAAAAAAAAAACAACATATAACAGTGAGCTAAAATTCCATGACATAAATGAGAATTAAGTTAAAAAAAAATCAGAGAAACAGTTGTATCATGCACCCATGACTAACCCTGGGCCTACTGGATACTGTGGCTAGCTACCCACCACAATATATATTTTGTTAAAGTTATGAAAAAAGTTTTAAAACTGGAGTTGCCTCAACTGCAATGCCCCAAACAAACAACACCAACTTACTTGTAAAATCTCAAGTCCAAAAGTGATCCAAACTCCAAAGTCCAAAAAGTCCTCAAATACAAAAATCCATCAGCAGCAAGAAAAAGTAATCCCTCCAGCTCCACAGCCAAATGAAAAGTGACCAGTACATGGACAAAGCACTGGGAGGAGCCTGCTGGACAGGAACAGGAAGTTGGAGACTCTGGGGCACTTCCTTCCTCCCACCCCACCCCAAAAAATGGACTCCTGCACCAAAAAGTGCAGCCAAATGTCAATCTGAGGAGTTATTCTGATCAAAATGATCATTTTCACAAGGTTTATGCTTCCTGCGGTGGATTTCTTGTGCAGAATTGCAATTTTTGCAATTTCGCGAACGCGAGCTGTTCAAACCTCCCGCCGGAAGTCAGCTGCGCGCCGTCGCGGGCATTTATGACGTACTCGCGTTGTCAAACTCTCGCCGTGCAAGATGGCAAGCTGCGATGACGTAATTGCGTTCGAAAAACTCTCGCGCGATCACGCAGCAAGATCGAAAATGGCGCAGCACACGCAAAACCGGGAGAAAAACAACTCGGCAGGCTCAGAGTCAACGCCGCGCGCGATATTGTATTTTTCAAGCGCGACAAAGCAAAATAATTCGTAGCTTGCGAATTTGCAAATTATTGGGTAAATTCGCACGATTCGTGGATCGCGAAATCGTCAAAAATTCACAAATTCGCCCTCGAAATGGATTTTACCCCCACGCTTAATTCTGATAAACTACACAGGGATAATACCGGATCTTGGCCCATTGTACCGTTGGATATCACCATTACAGAGGTTGTACTAGGTATCAGTGTTAGCAAAGGGGGTAAGGCTCATGGACCGGATAGGGTTCCGATCGATGTTTATAAAACCGTCCCCCCGATATGTGGGGGCCCATGCTAGCTAAAGTTTTTAATGCTGCAGTATGCAATGGAGTACCACCGACTTGGGAGGAATCTATTATAATATGAAAAAGGCGATAGGGGGGACGCTAAGAACTATCGTCCTATATCCCTATTAGATTCCTCAGTCAAAATCATGAGCAGGGTGTTACTGGTAAGGCTGGAAGAATGGGCGGAAGACAATGGTATTATGGCCAGCACCCAGTATGGTTTCAGGAAAGGGCGTGGAACCCTGGACCAATGTCTAAATCTAAAACTTCTCATCGGGAAGTATACCCAGGCCAAAAAGGGCTCTCTCCGTCTCTGCTTTTCAGACTTAAGCAGTGCCTTTGACTTGGTAGACCACTCGATCCTTTGGGTGAAGCTGTTAGAAAATGGGGCACCAGAAGGTATCTTCTTTTTTCTAGCTCGATTATATGACAACCTCCGAACTAGTGTACGGTACGGCACAAATGGGGAGTGTACGACAAAGTTTAAGGTCAGGCGTGGGATAAGGCGAGGCTGTGTACTTGCCCCCCTGCTTTTTACCCTTTTTATCAACGAGATTGATGCAGTTTTAAAAACAATAAGGATTGATGCCCCAAAAGTCAATGGCCTTGATGTACCGGTATTGTTATACGCGGACGATGCGTGTTACTGTCAAGGACCCCAATAGGGCTTCATCGTTTGATGGACAGGTTCTCCAATTTTATTAATAACAGGAAACTACTTATTAACAAAAATAAAACCTATACCATGACCTGTGGGGCCGGGCGTAGGAGACCCCATACATATTTTATTGATGGGCACAAGGTCCAACAAGTTGACAAATTTTGTTACTTGGGTATTATATTTACAAAGGACTGTAGTTGGGGCCATGAAATTACCAATGTGCGGGCCAAGATGGCAAAAAGTGCCCACGGGGTTTTTAAATTTGCGACTAAAATAGGGGATAGACGCATGAGGGACATGCTACAGATTTATCAATCGCGATGCTTGTCCGTCGCCCTCTATGGGGCGGGGGCGTGGGGCCATGTCTCCATCAGTAGCTTGCAAGTAGAGGAAAATCCTTTTCTCAAAAGACTTTTGTGTCTACCCAATTCTGCCCCAAACCATTTAATCCACAGAGAGCTAGGGATCAACTATCTGTTAGATATGATCTCTTTAAGGCCGTTAATGCTGTGGCGATCAATCTGGCAGAAGGATGAGACCGTCCTGAACAGAGCTGTTATCAGCGACTGTCTCTCTGTTGATAACCATCTTAAGATCCCGTGGTTAAAATACATTATCTGTAGTTTCCAGGAAATTTATGGTATTAATATAGTTGCCGAGAGCTATGCTGCTACAGCATTGTCAAAACATTAAATGAAGAACATATTTATGAATCAAGAGGGCCAAGAGGCGGAAGAGTAGCATTGGCCAACTATCCACCTGCATGCTCTATAATAAATTTGGGGGGATGTGAAGGCTATCAAATAAATCTAAGTCAAGTGACCAGAGTGTCCCACCGGTTTATCTTAACTAGAATGAGGTTTGGGATTGTACACAACCTGGTGGCCTTTCCTTCTCCCAAAAAACATCAGTCGGCCCTTGCCCATGTGATGATACTTCAGTACAATGCACTTTGCACTTTCTTTTGATATGTAAGTTGTATAGAGACCTACGCATAGCTTTTTTAAAACCAATTTTTGTAAAATACGGAGTTCGTACTGTGCATGATTCCATGAAACTGTTTTTTAACATGCATCATCCCGATGTTTGCTTTTTTACTGCCACCTACCTTCTTAAATCAATTCAAGCGAGGAAAAGTATGATGTTTTAATTATTTTAACTTATGTTTAGCTATAATAATGATCTCTGTAAATCTTTTTGACAATATTTTTATGCTGTTATTATGTGCTTTTATGGACATTGTTTGACATGTACCGAATAAAGCTTTATGAAATGAAATGAGTACTGAAAGTTAGGAGAGAGAAGGTGTGTAGAGAGGGGGAGTGAGAATATGAAGGGATTGAGAGGGGGAGGGGAGTGGACAAGAGAAGAGAGAGGAGTGAACATGATCAGAGTCAGTAACATTAGATACCCCAATATTTGTTGAGAAGAAGTACTTTGAGTTCTTTTTCGAAGAGAGAGTAAGAGTGGTTGCAGCTAAGATCCTTGGGGAGAGAGTTCCGAATTGTAGGAGCGTTACCAGAGAATGCACAGGATTGGGTCTTTTGACATTTGAGTCTAGGAGGGATCAGGACAAGGGAGTTTGTGCTCCTCAGGGACCTGGAGCGTCCTGCTTTGTGTAGTTTGGTTGCAAGGTAAGAAGGGGTGTTTTGGTAAAGAGCTTTGTGAGTGATGCAGGCAATCTTGTAGGTGGAGATTCCTTCTATTGGGAGCCAATTGAGATTTTTGAGGACGGGGGAGATGTGGTCAAATTTTTTACAGTCAGGGATAAGTCTCGCAGCTAGGTTGAGGACAGATTTAATCGGTGCAAAATGGATTTTAGAGGTGCCGGCCAAAGTGGCGATACCATAGTCAATCCTGGAAAGGACAAGCGATTGGACAACAAGCTTGAAATCGTCCGCTGGAATAACTGGTTTGCTTTTCTTTAGATGGAGAAGGGTGAAAAGAGCACCTTTTGCTGCATTTTTAATGTGGGGGATGAGATTTAGGTTCTGGTCGATACTGATGCCTAGGGATTTAACGGAATTAGAGGTGGAGAGTGAGCAGTTAAGAGCTTTGATGTAATTGATCCAGAGTTGGATGGGAAGGGAATTGTTTTTGGGGGAGAAAATGATGATTTCAGTTTTTTTCGGGTTCAGTTTGAGATGGTTCAGATGGAACCAGGTTTGAACTCTAGTTAGGGTATCATTGAGGTGAAGAATGTCTTTGTGGTATTTGATCTTGTAGTATAATTGGGTGTCATCAGCATAGAGGTGGTAACTGATATTAGCTTGTTTGAGGATGAGGGTGAGTGGTTCCATTAACAGATTGAATAGGGTTGGGGAGAGGATGGATCCTTGAGGGACGCTGACTAAAACGGGTTGAGGTTTAGAGAGGAAGTGGCTGAGCTTGATTTGCTGTGATCTATTTTGAAGGAATGAGGAAAACCATTTGAATACATTTCCTTCCAAGCCAAACTGATCTTTTAGAGTGTTGAGAAGGGTGGGGTGGTGGACAGTATCAAATGCAGCTGAGAGGTCGAGGAGGATTAGTAATGAGGATTCCCCTTTGTCTAGTGAGCGATGAATATCGTCAGTAATGTTAAGCATGGCAGTTACTGTACTGCATCCCTTTCTAAAGCCGTATTGGAAAACATCCAGGAGATTGAAGGAGACGATATGTTTCTCTAATTGCAATAGGACACATTTTTCAAGGGCTTTAGAGAGGAATGGAAGGTTAGAGATAGGTTAGAGATAGGGCGAAGGTTGTTAAGGTCATTAGGGTCGGCAGTGGTGTTTTTAAGAATAGGTGAGATTTGACCAAGTTGAAGGGAGGCGGGGACGCAGCCAGTGGAAAGAGAGGAGTTGATGATATTGGTCCATATAGGGGCAATGATAAATTTGAGTTCTTGAACCAAATGGGCGGGAAGAGGATCATTGGAGTGGGAGGAAGGTTTGAGTTTGGCAATGATATTAGTGATCATAGATTCTGATACTGGACTAAAGTCACTCCATGAGGCATTGTTTTTAGCTGAGGGGCTTTTTTCCGGGACGGGGTCTGGTTGGGAGAGAGCAGGGAGGGTTTGAGAAGGATCGAGAGTTGTGGAAAAAGTGGACGAAGGTGAGTTAGGAGTGTTGGGGAGGGTGTGTTGGATGGGGGGAGGTTGGAGTGAGAGTGGGAGGGAAGAGAAGGATAGTTCTATCTTGTTGATTTTGTTAGTAAAGAAGCTGGCAATTTCTTCGCATTTGTCAGTAGAGGCTTATATTTTAGGAGGGCCAGGGGAGGTTTGTTTTTTAACAATGTTAAAGAGTTCTCTACATCAACACTTACTCCAAACTTATCTTCTATACCATCATTATAATCTAGGTCCAATATATATTCATCTATATTTAATGTGTCTCCTCTCATTTCCATCTCATCTGATGGTTTGTCATCACTTGCAGTGCTAGACTGCCTTTTTTGTGTGCCGCTTCAGACACCCACTCTCTCTGAGTATGTTAGTACTCTCTTCTTATTGAAAGAAACTTCCATATGTTTCCTATTTTTTATGTTTTTCACTCTGGTTGTCACATGTCTTCAGAAACATGAAAATATTCTTCTTCTTCTATATAGCTTATTTCCCTTTTCTTCATAAATAGCTGTTTTATAGTTTCTGGAACAGCATCACTCAGTTCCTGTGAAATGTTTTTTCTAATCAGGCTTTCTTGGCTATTCTCTATACTACCTTGCTCTTCCATTTTCTTAATACTGGCTACATTCTGTTATTATTTGAAATTTAGGCTTATTTCACCTCAAAACTGCTCCAAAAAACATTTACCGGGTATACATGCACTCCCGACTTCAATAAACCGCTGTTTTCTCTTCTTCGTATGGAAGGCTCTGAGGAGTGTTTCTTTTCCAGGCAACGTGCCTCACACACCTAATTTCCATAGAAAACACTCCGTTTGTTTAAAAAACAAGGACTAATGCTTACAAACCCTAAAGATGTATCAGATAAAAGCTCTGGGGCTTATTTACAAGTCCCTTGTGCCACTTTTGCGTCACTTTTAACATGGGAAATTTGACGCAAAAGTGGCACAAGGGGTTTGCAAATTAGCCCCTCGATTTCCTTTTGTAATGGACGTCTGTGCGCTTCCTATCAAGGCGCAAGTCTCTATTTCAGCTTTCTTTGTGTGACTGTCGAGAGCACCTTCCTCTCTCATCGAGAGGATTATGTAAACGTGAAGTACAAGCAATTGCCCCTCACACTTGGAACTCTCATCATGAGTCATGAGGATCACACGAGTGTGAGGAAACAACTGTCTCTCGCGCTCAGCTCTTAATTGTGAAATTATGAAAATGCAACTTATTTAACAATGAATACAGCAACAGAATCCATTTTAAATTAAGAACAAAATAATGATGTTAAGCATTCTATTCCTTTTACTATACAATATATCATTTTATGAACAGTAAAAAAACGTATAAATTACTTTCTAAGCATACATACATAATACCTTAATAAAAACGAATAATTATTACTCATGAATTGGATAATATCAACTTATTTCATCAATCAAAATATAATATTAAATTACACTGTAACTCACTGTTAGAAATGGGATATCGGGTTGGCTAAGGTTTGCACCGATGTCAGGCTGGAACCACCACTCTAGTCAGAATAAGGGAGTTACACTCCTAAAATAACCCCTGCTCACCCCCTTGGTAGCTTGGCACAAGTAGTCAGGCTTATCTCAGAGGCAGTGTGTAAAGCATTTGCACATAACCAACAGTAATACAGTGTAAGCACTACAAACGGACACCACACAAGTTTAGAAAAATATCCAATATTTTTATATACTCAAACAAGACCAATTACGATAAGAATCCACAGTACAGTACTTTTAAAATAGAACCACAGTTCTTTGATGTCGATAGCTCCGTCCGGGCTATCACGGTGTTGTGAACAAGCAAGTCTAAACAGTTCTGGCTGGCCGCGGTGTCACGGGTCAGCTGCTGTGTCGGGAAGACCCACCAACAGTACCTTTCAGAGATGCAGGTCATTGTCTCATCCGTTGCAGGCCGATCTCCTCACTGATGGAATCAGGAGCGCTGGCGTTGGCAGGCGTCGGGTGCTGCGGTGCAAAGTGCAGTTGTGCGGCGTGCGTTGCCCTCAGGTCACGGTGTGAGCAGCGGCTCAGTGGCGGCGTCGACGGTGAGACCAGGGTCGCAGTGTGAGGTGAGGGCGGTGCTCGTCACGGTGCTGGCAAGTCACGGTGCAGCAGTGGCGTCACTGTCGCTGAAGCACTGTCGTCAGGTGCCCCTGAACCACAGTGCAAGCAGTGGCGTCGAGTCCGGTGTGAAGCGGCGGCATCGGGGATACCAAGGCGTCGTCGTAAAGTGAGACGGTGCGGAGTACGGTTCCCACAGGTCGCGGTGCGAGCAGCGGCTCGGTGGAGGCATCAGCAGGTGTCGTCGGTGAGACCAGGGTCTCGGTGCGGCGTTGCGGCTGTGCTCTCTGAGGTGCCTTCAGGACACGGTGTCGGCAGCGGCATCGTAGACGGCGTCAGGCTTGAAGTCGTTGATGTTCCTGAGACTTCATGTACAGGGGGCAAGCTCTACCTCAAGCCCTTGGAGATAGACAAGTAGAGAAAGTTCAGTCTAGTCCTTTCACTACATAAGGCAGAAGCAGCAACTGCAGGCCAACCCAACAAAGCAACAACTCAGCAAAGGGGCAGTACTCAACCTGGCAGCTCTTCCAGCTCTTCTTCTTGGCAGGTACCTTGATTCAAGTGAGTTCTAAAGTCTTGGGGTCTGGGCCCCAATATTTATACCAGCAATTCCTTTGTCCTTTGAAGGCAGGGGGCCTGGACCTAGTTCAAACCAGTTTGGTGTGCATTCTGCCAGGGTGCACCTTCTTTCTTTGTCCGTGTGGGCCAGGGTCCTCAGAAGTACCACAGGAGGTGGAGCCAGCATTGTGTAAGGTGAGCTCAGCCCTATTCAGACCCAGGCGCTACTCCTCCCACCCATCTAGGTGTAGATGTGCATATTCAGCCCGCCTGAATCACCCTGTCTCCCCCCAGCTCCTGTCACTCACAAACCAGACAGACAATACACACGCTAGCAGAGTCAGGCTGGATGGTTAGGTCAGAAAATACATACTTTGTAAAAGTGGTATTTTCAAACACAGAATGTTAAAACCAACTTTACTAAAATATGTATTTTATCATTCAGGCATACTAAACTCGAATTTCTACCATTTTATTAATTAGGCACGTCACAGTTTCAAACCTTGGTCGTAGGCTACAATCATAGGGATGGTGGCCTGCAAGCAGTGCTTATTTTGGGAAAGAAAGAGTGCTAGTACCTTAGCTCTGGTTAGGAGCACACTTTAATTAAACATTGGAGCGCCGAATACCAAGGCTAGTAGTCTTAAATCCACCCAGGCTTCTTTAATCAACTGCCAGACACTCCCTACCTGTTAACTCACTCCTTCTTTCTCCCCTTTGTGACGTTTTTACCTTCTTTCTCTTCCTCCGTCTTTACAATTTGTGTGTTTTTCCCTCTCTTGCTTAATTAAATTAGGGAGCCGAGAACACTTTAAGCAAAATGTTTTATTGTCAAGTTAGTACTTCAGAGCTCTGTTTGTACAGCACCTGTGGTGCAATCCAGGCACATTTTGGACTGTGCTGAATATATTAGTTCAAGAATAAGATAATGGTTTCTTGTGGAATAGCTTCAATCAGATAAAACAAGAATAGTTATTCATAAGTGTATCAACACAATAAAAAAAGTACAAATGTGGAAAAGTCAGCCCATAATACACCTGATGCACAGGCTGCTGGCGCAGGACGCCTCTTAGTTCCCATCTTGAACGATTACCAAATAAAGAGACGGGCGCTGGAAGCAGGAATACAAGAATAGAGTTTTATTTCTCATGAGGAGAGCCTGTCATTTCGGACACTCGCATAGTGTCTTCAGGAGGTGCTCTAACAAGTTTCTCTGAGGCTTCGTCTTTTATACACAGGTTTACGATTCACAAACATTCCTTATTATAATAAAGACGCTTTGAAGTAGGAAAAACATGCTTGGAATCCCCGCTTCAGGCCTATTCCCATACCAATCGCTCAGATGTCATCCTCCCCTCCTGAATGTAACAAGAGATTGTGATCTCTCAGCTGGACATTCCTACAGGACACGAGGGCAGGAGGGGATGATCAGGTCAAAGGTTGGTCAGGTGGTAAGGTCGGACACTTCGGTTGGTGTATCACGGGTTTTGTTATGCTGGGCAGGGAAAAGAGGGATGTATATCCACGAGGCTTGGTCTTAGGACTTGGGACCGGATCGATAGGTCAAGTGCAGCCGGGGGGGGGTTTGTCAGCTGAGGGGAAGGGTGTTCTTTGGGAGGAAATGGGGGGTGTGGGTCAAGCAGGAGTGCTACTTTTAGAGAAGGGTCACGCAGAGGGAGAGGGTCTTGTGGTCGATGCATGAGCAGTGCGTGCGGGGAGGGGTGTCGGGGGTTTAGCAAACGGTCAGAGAGGCCACGGTGCCTAAAATAGCTGTCGTGTACATGTGTGCATGGGTCTTATGCTGGCGGGATAACACAGTCAGTGTTTCGTAATTATTTGTTCTGCTTACAACAAGGGGTACAGTGAACACAAATGAACGCCGCTTATGTACACATACATTGCCATTTTCAACAGTCGCCGCTTTTTTTACATAAGCAATTTCAATTTCTATATAATCGATGCGATAGGCAGAATGCAATACATGTTAATTTACATTGGTTGGGTTCTTCATACAAGTCTAGAGATCGGCATAATACTTAGTCGAAGTCAATCAAGAAAAGAGGTTTCGAAACATTATAGAATCAAGTTCAGACTTTCTCTTCGGTGACATCAACATACAGTAAGAGTAATCTGATACCTTCGGGTCTTATCAGTGCTTTGGAAAACTAGATACATGGGTGACCGATGAAACATTTTAGAAAGCAATACAAAATGGCTGAGGGAGGAATTCAAGTTGATACAAGCAATTTGGTCAAGGGGGTGAGTAGAAAGTTCAGGAAGGGGGGTTTTCGTCACAATGTCTTTTTAACGGAGTCCGTCTTCTTTTGTAGGCGCTGTTGAGCACCGGCGGTGGAGCTATAGGTCCAGCTCGGATTCATCCTTACACGCTGCAGGGTGCGATCAGTCCTCTGCTGTTAGATCACAGTCCTGTTTCTTAACTCATTGTCTTAGGGGTGCCTCATGCTGGGCACCTGCGTGTCTTTCTTTTTCCGTGGCAAAACCTTATTCCATAGTCAAAAGTTTATGCGAAAGGGTGATGTTGTTGAATAATCAAGGGAAGAGAGGGCGGAGTGGGATCAGATCTTTGAGCACATCAAGGGACCAAAAGGAGCAAAGGATAACGACCAGGCAGGCCCATCGGTCGGGCTCAAAGAGGACGGGGACTTCAGGCACGAGTGGGGCAGCAAATCGAGGGCTTCAAGGCGGCCCCTTATTCCTTAATCTGCCGAGTTTGAGAGTGGTGCCTCGTCCCGCGTCTCGTTGCTCGGTGGCTCCACCTTTGGTCGCGGTCACACGTGCTTCATGATCTGTGGCCAGGCTGTGCGTCACGTCCAGCTCCTCTCCTCCGGTGATTGTATCTTTGAATGGGTAAAAAATAAGTTTTAGAAAAACTGGCCGGAGAAGACATTTATACATCTCAATTCCGTCCCCAATCCTACGTAGGTGGGGGATAAGTTCATCGGTCACAGTCAGAAGTCATCACTTATGGAGTATGTAGGAGGGCATTACCATTGAATTCATAAAACCTGTTTGGCGGTCATTCGTGACGTATGTGGAGAGAAATTGGACCTTTATACACAGTGTATTATATCAAAACTCAAAATCAAGTCCTTATGTAGAGACTCGCCCTTCCCTTTAACCCAAGTATCAACAATCTTACATTTCCCTTCGGGGTCGGCTAACTCTTGTAAGCAGGGGCGTTATCGTCATGAAGAAGGGGGAGGGGGCAGATGTTAAACATGCTTTTCTTGGGGAGCGACCGTTAATCAAGGTCATCAATTACGCTTCGAGGGTAGCTGACATGAAGCTGGGGTTGATAGGGGGAAACGGGGACGCTTTGGACAGGGAGCTGGGGTCGATCGGGAGAAGTGGGGTACTCTGGACATCCGCACTTAAGTGCAGAGGAGCGAAGTAATCTGTGCATTGGGAATTGCATTTTTAGCGAACCGAAAAACAGAAGGCCATTGACGTTATAGTCCCCCTATAAAAAGGCCAGATTAGGGGACATCCGTCGTCTTACCTGTCCTTACCTTCATTACCAACTCGGGTTCTATCGTTTTGCAGAAAGGAGAGGTAGTAATATGGCAAGTCACAATCGTTTTAGTTCCTGTCAATTTTGCCGAACACTTTTGTGTTCGAGGAGACCCAATTAAGTTTTGTGCCGGGGGGGCACAACGTCACCATACAAGGAAAGAGGGAACAGGGGGCTTTTGGAGAGAGAGAGAGAAAAAGAGAGAGAGAGAGAGAGAGAGAGAGAGAGAGAGAGAGAGCACACTCTTAATGGTCCATTCGGTACACGTATGACATGGAGAGAGAAAGAGAGAGAGAGAGAGAGAGACGTGTACAATAATGGGTCATTCAGTGCGCGCACAACACAGAACAACAGGGGTTAAGTAATACGGAAACACAGGCAGAGGGATGACGTAGCTCCATACATTACGTACACACATACTCAGGTGAGGGAGACAGTACATGTATTATATACAAAAATCCAAGACAAGACATATAACCGTTATTGGCCATAATGATCTCTTCCTGTATACTGCGTATCTTAGCATCCTAAGCTCTTTTTACCCTTTTCTTTCCTTTTATTGTCGGCTGTCTTTACTGGTCTTTGTTGTTTTACACACTTACGCCTTTGGCAACCGGTCAAGAACTAACCTGGTCGGGCTAAATGCGTTTCCAGGCGGAGGCAACAGTGGGTGTCAGTTGGGAGAACAATAGGGCAGCTCTGAGTTTCCGGTTCATGAGGGTGTGGAAAGGATGTAGTAATTTCTAAACACTGACAACATTCCTAGTCCTCCAAACGGAGGGTACTAGAGTTTAAACCTCACCTCAGAATATTCTTTAAACCTTTCCCTATTCAGTTAAGTGTAGAGTGCTTAATCATGAGTGCACATTATTTTTGGTTGTATTATTCGGGGTGCGTAGGCACCATAATCGAACGCCTTTTTCCCGTCTCTTCGTCCGTTAGATCACCTTTTTCTTTTTCGTATTTTTAATCGATGTTCCAAAGTGACCTGCAGAAAGAGGGGAAAAAGAAGGGGGGCGGGGGCAGCATTTTAAAAATACATCAGCGCGCATAAACCCGAAAAGGCTTTTACTTACTACATACTCGGTCTATCTCCACGGAACGCAGTTCTTGCCAACTTGGCATTTAAGCCCAGAGGAACCTTTTAGTGTGGGAGAGATGATTATCGGAAGCCGGTGGATAGCATAGGTCACCCAAGTGTGGTATTACGGACCGTATGTAGGCAGGCCAGGTGGCACTCCTTCGGGGCGACTTAGGGGCATTTTTAGCACAATTTTCCTGATACAGGTAGCATATAAAGTATAGACTGGATTCCAGGGTCTTTTAGCGATTGCTTTAGGCCGTACAAAAATGTGCAAAGTTCATACAACAAAAACCTGGACCATTCATATTTGCAATATTTCTGCGTATTATACTTTTTAACCCTTAACTAATCGAGCTGAGCCATTTCACCTGTAATTCGGTTATATCGGAAACAGTGGTCATTTATTCGAAACGTACCAATTTACACGTGACAACTACGTACGTTTTTTCCAAAAATCTTTAATAAGAATGTCGGTGCACAAATACGGGTCTATAACCCCGTGGGCCGGCCACGGAGCAGGCTGGAACTGTAGATGTGGGGATACTTTATTAGTGAAAAACCTAATGGAGTCGGGGTTGTTTATTTTATAATAAAAAGTACGACTAGTGCAATAAAAACATGTCGAGAATTCAGTGTTGGCGAGTATCATAAGTGTTAAAATTCGAACTTGCAATAATCATGAGGCGCCAAAACTTAACAACAATTCATTGTCCGAATGTTCAATCGGTACCCATCTCATGCCAATTCATTGTCCTTCATTGTTCGAACACATAATCAGTACCCATCCTATATCAATTCATTGTCCGAACTGACAGTATACATCCTATATCAATCCATTGTCCGAACATATAATCAGTACACATCCTATATCAATCCATATGTTTAAAAACTACATACATATCCCATGACACCAAGGCTGAGCAATCGGAGTACAACAAGGAGTTGAAAGTTTCATTTGTACCGGCGCCATTTTGGGTGCGACCAGGCAGATCCAGGCATAGTCTAAATTTCCACGGCCCAGAGCCTCTTTCGGCAGTCCAAAAGGTTCCGTTAAAGGGCAACAGAAAGGATCGGCAGTATGAACCATCAGTCAAAAGGGGGAGGGAAGCAACATTTTTCTACCGGGTCATACTGCGTTTTCACCGGAACTGATCCAAACTGTAGTCTGCAGGATTTTAGTCATTCAAATTGAGGCTGGCGTCAGCATGGGAGCGCCGACGTCCCGCGGCTACATTTTCATCGTTCCGCGGGCAGTTATGGCAGTCATTCCCCATCGGGGGTATCTGCGGGAGTCGGGGACTCCCGCGGCTCCTATAGAATCTTCAAGGTCGAGGAGAACTTTTATGATGGTGGAATCAACAAGCAACCGGGCCATTCCTTCATGCTGGGCCCGCTCTTACAAGGTCGACCGCCATTTTGAGAGTTCGGCAGCTACCGGCAATCGCGGGGTCAAATGAGCAGACGGGCTCCAACCTGCCGGGCGAGGTGTCGCAGCATCGCCACAGTGGACAAACCCTTTGCCGGGTGCGAGGAGCGTTGGGGGTGCAGCTGGGGAGCCTTCACCTGGGGAGGTGGGAGAGGCTTGTTCGCGCCACCTCTCCCTCCCGGTGCACCCCACGGCATCTCGCTTGACATTTGTTATGGCCGGACCAGGTGATGAGGACGAGGGGGGGGGGTCGGAGGCATGTGCAAGACATCCCCCCCCAGTGTTGTCGCAGCCATTATTGAAGAAGTGGCGCCTAGTTCGTTTCGGGCCGGGCCTCCGGTTGATGGCGGCCGGACGCTCTTCGCCACGGCCCCAGGAACGGGTCCCTTGGTTCATCCGGGGGACAGGCCTTGGCATGTGGCGCCGCCTTCGGGTTATTCGCGTAGTGGTCCTTCCACCCCACCGCCCTCGACGGTTTTTGTAGACTTTAAAACGCCCAAAAACTACTAGAAAGTAGCCCAAAGTAGCCCAACATTGCTACTTTGGGGAAGGAAGGGCTGGAACGGCGTCAGGCAGACGGCGAAATGCATTGTGGGTTTCGTTTGTCGTTGCAGCAGTTCGTCATGTAAATAGTTGCTTAAATGTTTTTTTTTTTGTTTGTTAAAAAAATAAAACGTGTTCACCTGTTACTTCGCTAGAGTGTTATATATTTTTCTATTATTCGCCTAAGTTTTGTCGTTAATTGGGCGGGGTGGGTGGTGGAGCCAAGCTGTCTCGAAGTCATAGCGTTAAGTTCGGCTTTCCTCACCAGTTTCATATTTCCTGAGGGGTTGTTCCCTATGTTTCCATTTCAGCGAGGTTGAAAAGAGATCTCATCAGCGGCCTACTGATTTCACTCTATTCCTTTTCTTTTCCCTAACGATTTTTATATATATATTTTTCTCTTTTATTTGCTAGCATGATACAGCGGCTAATCCGCATTTTTATATTTGTCCTTTTGTATTAGGGGTACCCTCCTGGCTGAGCCAGATGACCTACCTCCAATAAATGGTCCGGGTGGAACTGGTTTACCAATCAGTGGGGAGTAGATAGGCATGACAGATTACAACCGGGGACAAAGGTCCGCATTACCTACCCTTCCTTACTTGCAAAGACTAGACAGAACATTTCTATTCCACGTTATTTGCAAACAGAGAATGCCTCAAAAGAACTATTCCTTGAACAATAAATGTTCAGACAATCAATCAATCAGTGGGGAGAAAAAAACAGGCATGATGGATTACAACGGGGACAAAAGTCTGCATTACCTATCCTTCACTATCTGCAAAGGGAGGCAGAATATTCCTATTCTTCCCCGTTTGTAGACAGGGAATATCTCAAAGAGCAATAATCGATAAAAACCGATAACAAACAATCAATGGGGAGAAAGATAGGCATGACGGATTACAACGGGGACAAAAGTCTGCATTACCTACCCTTCACTATCTGCAAAGGGAGACGGAATATTCCTATTCTTCCCCGTTTGCAGACAGCGAATGTCTCAAAGAGCAACAGAGCAACCAATCAATCAGTAGGGAGAAAAATAGGCATGACGGATTACAACGGGGGACAAAAGTCCGCATTACCTATCCTTCACTATTTGCAAAGAGAGAGGAACGTTCCTATTCGTCGCTGTTTGCAAACAGAGAATGTCTTCAAGAGAACCAATACTTCAAGTAGCAACCGAGGCTAAATGAACCAATCAATGAACAATACCAGTATTTTAAATACTGATTTCAAAACAATCAATCAATCAATCAGATGGATAAGCCATCCTACCAATCAGACGTAAAGACGTCCTACTTAACCTTACCCGGACCGGACCATGTGGGCAATTCTTCGCCTTCCTTCCTCCAGCGCCTCATTTCTCCATGTTTTTATCGCAGCATTCCTGTGGGGTTCCAGTCAGGACAGTAGGTCACTTGAGAGAGGTCCGTTCAGAATCGGTGAAGTTCGTTCAATCAGCAGCCGGACGAGGGCCCTCTCAAGGCAGGTATACTCCAATCGTTTAGATGTCCCCCCCATCGTCTGGACCTCTCTTACCGGACCTTATGTCGCTGATGGACCCCGCGTTGGGACGCCAATTGTGGAAAAGTCAGCCCATAATACACCTGATGCCCAGGCTGCTGGCGCAGGACGCCTCTTAGTTCCCATCTTGAACGATTACCAAATAAAGAGACGGCGCTGGAAGCAGGAATACAAGAATAGAGTTTTATTTCTCATGAGGAGAGCCTGTCATTTCGGACACTCGCATAGTGTCTTCAGGAGGTGCTCTAACAAGTTTCTCTGAGGCTTCGTCTTTTATACACAGGTTTACGATTCACAAACATTCCTTATTATAAAAAAGACGCTTTGAAGTAGGAAAAACATGCTTGGAATCCCCGCTTCAGGCCTATTCCCATACCAATCGCTCAGATGTCATCCTCCCCTCCTGAATGTAACAAGAGATTGTGATCTCTCAGCTGGACATTCCTACAGGACACGAGGGCAGGAGGGGATGATCAGGTCAAAGGTTGGTCAGGTGGTAAGGTTGGACACTTCGGTTGGTGTATCACGGGTTTTGTTATGCTGGGCAGGGAAAAGAGGGATGTATATCCACGAGGCTTGGTCTTAGGACTTGGGACCGGGTCGATAGGTCAAGGGCAGCCGGGGGGGGGTTTGTCAGCTGAGGGGAAGGGTGTTCTTTGGGAGGAAATGGGGGGTGTGGGTCAAGCAGGAGTGCTACTTTTAGAGAAGGGTCACGCAGAGGGAGAGGGTCTTGTGGTCGATGCATGAGCAGTGCGCGCGGGGAGGGGTGTTGGGGGTTTAGCAAACGGTCAGAGAGGCCACGGTGCCTAAAATAGCTGTCGTGTACATGTGTGCATGGGTCTTATGCTGGCGGGATAACACAGTCAGTGTTTCGTAATTATTTGTTCTGCTTACAACAAGGGGTACAGTGAACACAAATGAACGCCGCTTATGTACACATACATTGCCATTTTCAACACAAACAACAAATAATTGATGACATCAGCCATCAAACAGTTTTGCAATGTGTCATTCAATGCATCCTGACTGTGCCGACTACTTAAGTGATCACACAGTGTGTAAGAGTTAGAGGCGTGTATCTTTCAAATCCACCAGGACACTCAGTCGGATAACATCCTCAGAGATCTGTATAAAGCAGAGCCCCAAGTCTGGAAAAATTACATACATTTATTGTCAAATGCAATAGCGGCAGGGGTAGAGACACCGGAATCCTGGAGAGGAGCCTAAACCATAATAATATACAAAAAGAGTGATGCATGTGCTCTGTCAAAATGTAGACCAATCAGTGTAATTGACAAT
Organism: Lissotriton helveticus; assembly: GCF_964261635.1. Lineage (NCBI taxonomy): Eukaryota > Metazoa > Chordata > Amphibia > Caudata > Salamandridae > Lissotriton > Lissotriton helveticus. The sequence continues at coordinate 444,721,600 of NC_136072.1, read as the reverse complement.
GTACAGAAGATATTTATTTGCAAGACAAGCCCTTGAGAGATTGCTAGATTCGGTGGATTCTAATGAAATGATGTCCCCTCTTCAAGCTGGTTTCCGCCCAAAGATTAGTACCTCCAACCAGATTTTTAGGCTTGCCATGTTATATTGGAAATACATTTTATTACTTCATCAAAAGCTCTACATGGTGTTTGTAGACCTGAGAGCTGCATTTGAGCGTAATCCACGTTCCAACTTGTGGCGAGTTCTGACAAACATGGGGGTTTCTGGAAATCTGATACAGCTTATGATTAAACTCTACACAAACAATTTTGCCCCAGTCCGATGTAGCCTTATGGCGGCTGGTGAACTTTGAAAGTGGTGAGGCGTAAATACCTTCTTCAAATTTGAATAAGCAAGCTCACAAACATAGAGAGCGCAACCTACTTCAAGGATTTTCTGCTGCAAACATTTTGTGAAACATAAGAACAAAATATTCACTTTGGAGCCCAATTAATTAGCTTGAAATCTAGAGATTGTGAAAGGATACTGATGATATATTCAAGTATTCTTGTGATGTGCCAGTATGCTTTGGTTTTTCTAGGTATAAAAGGACTTACTTGCTGCATTTGGTTGTACTAAGTGCACCAGGCTACCATTTTGCTCATTATCATTTACTTCAATGGGTCAGATATAACAGGATCAACTCAGACCTCCAGCTGTCTGGTGATGTAACAATGGCTGTTGTACATGAGTGAAAAGACATTACTCTTAGTAATGCATTGGTACATAGTAGAGGTGGACAAGACAACAAATTAACAGGGAGAGTTGGCTCGGATCTCAGAGCCTATGCACAAGCCAAGCTGTGAAAATATGTGTTGTGTAAATCACACAACAAACAACGTAAAGTATGATAAAGTCTCTTAAAAGTAAAAAAAAAGTGTGTTTCTATAACACATTGAAGCATTGACATTAATAGGGCACATTGTGGCACTGCTCTATTAAAAGTGATCATTTTGTACAACTGGTAGCCTGAACACACATATTTATATGAAAGTGATTTCTTTCATACATGAGAATGGAGTAAAAAGAGTTTTGGTGAAATGAAATATTTGCTTATGAAGACACATGAAACCTAACAGGGCCTCTAGCTGAGACAGAGCCATGCTTGTGCCTGACTAACTTCTAGTAAACAGTAACAGCTAAATCTCTGTTTAAAAAGAAATTTAAATAGTATTAACTCTATATGAAGGTCAAGTAGGGTCACTGTAGACCTTCAATGCTAACAGTACAACACATTACAAAAAAGAATAGCAACTTTCATTATTCACAATCCGGGTTCAGAGCCAACTTTTCAACTGAAACCGCTCTGCTTGGGGTTACTGAGAAACTGCGCCAGCATTTAGATCAAGGGAAAACTGCTGCACTCATTGTATTAGATTTGAGTGCCACATTCGACACTGTCGCATAACATCTTGCTTAACACCCTTAGGTCTCTTGGGCTGGACGGCACTGCCCTATCCTGGTTTGCTTCATTCCTTGATGGTCGCACTTTTCACGTCTTTTCTGCTAAGGCATCATCTAAGATCTGCGTATCAGCATATGGAGTCCCCCAGGGATCCATTTAAGCCCCCTGCTCTTCAACATCTATGTCAGACCTCTGGCAGAGATTGTGGAAGAGGCGGGTCTTTCCCTATATTCGTATGCGGATGATACGCAGATTATCTTTTCGCTTTCCACCACTAAAGACGCTATGACATCTGCCCTTCAGTGCAGCATACGGCAAGTGACAGAGTGGATGCGCCTTAACTTTTTGAAGTTAAATGGGGATAAGACTGAGGTCCTTATCCTGGGCAAGCACAAGCACCTATGGGGCCCTCATCACTGGCCTCAGGAAATGGGTTCCTTTCCCCTACCTGTCACCCATGTCCGTAATCTGGGCATCAATATTGATGATAGTCTCTCTATGAGACAACAGGTGGTGAGTGTTGCTGCCATATGATGGAAATGATCTTGAGGTGGCTTCGTAAGATCATTTGGATGCTTACTGCCTCAACCCAACGCACGGTAGTCCAGGCACTCATCACCTCTCGCCTCGAGTACGGCAATGTTCTCTATCTCGGTACCTGCCAAACAGTATTGAGAAAGCTACAGGTAGTCCAGAACTCTGCAGTACACCTTCTTTGTCAAGTTCCTAGACAGGCTTCCATCTCACCGTATTTACGTGACCTTCACTGGCTTCAAATTGATCAAAGAATTAAATTTAAAACCCTGTGTTACATCTTTAAAATCAAACAAGATATGGCACCAGCGTATCTGCAAGAGCTCATCCATCCTTACATTCCTTCTCGTCCCCTACGCTCTCCAGCCCACTGAGACTTTGTGATTCCCAGATTTAAACTTGCAAGAATGAGAGGCCATTCCTTTTCTTGTCTTGGCCCCAAAATCTGGAATTCTCTTCTGGTGTCCCTGAAGAATGACCCGTCCTATCTCAGCTTTTGAAGAAATCTTAAAACTTGGCTTTTTTAGTAGCAAATAATTCTTGATTGCTCTTTTTCTAGCAATTTGTGTGCTATGCGCCGGGAAACCCTTTAAGGGTAGCTGTGCGCGTTACACAACAAATGTAATAATAATAATAATAAATAATAACTTTGAATATGACTTGTTATACTTTTCACACGTCCTGACAATAATGAGGAAAACTCTTTACATCAACTGAAAAGAAACTAACCTGAATTGGCCACTGCTTCGCTAGAAGTGATTCATGTGTACATGTCCGATTAACATGCACATTAGTAAGTTGTGAGATTCGTTTGTTGGGTGCATTACTGTTTTGGACAGTTCCATACCGAGTGTCCATTTCAAACCACATCTCTGCTCTCTCCCTGCGATGGGGTCGAGACCTGCAGCAAAGTTCCTCTTATCAGTGTTTAAAAAAATCCATGTTTGTGAGTGTGGGGCCACCTCCTGATTTATCAATTTGGTATCCTGCAGACTTTTTCTTTCTTTTTCCAGCTGAGAAAAGCAGGGAGCTCAACCCAGCATGACTGTCATCCGTTCAGACGTGAAGTGCCTACTTAGCCTGGACATGATGTTTTGAGCTTTCCCTATCCTTGACAGCATATCTGAAGCTTTGTTTACGTTTTTTGCACATTCATAACTTCAACGTCTCAGATAATTTTTTGTTGCCAGACAAGAATTTAAAAACATAAACGAACTATCACTTACCACGTGCATTAACAAAAAAAATAACTAGGGTGCAAGTTTTCATCTGGGGAATTTACCTGGAGTGAGAGCACGTGATTTCCAGCTTCATCTCAAATGAAGAGAGTTATTTCAAATTTTATCGCACCCAAAAAAGTCCAGTGGGTACACAAATGACAATTTTTAAGAAGTGCACTTAAAGTCAAGCATTAATGTATGCAGGAAATATGCATAGAATGTGTACGAGGAATCTAGAGACATTTTGTGCGATCAGTTGCTAATTTCAGACTGCCAAATCAGAAGACTAGATACGACTGGAGGTTGACCCTTGTTAACTCGGCTGTATCCTGGCATTTGACAGTGCATGGGGAGACTGTGTCAAAAACACGTCACCGCCAGAGCAGGATGCTATCTTTAGACATGCTGCACCTCACTAGGCATGCACACATCTAATGGTTTGTGAATTTGAGTCTGGAGCTGAAATGAAGAGCGCCCCTCCCTCACATGCGCAGTCCATATGGACTCCTGCACAGTCCTGTGCTGTGCGTTGACATGCGCACTTTCACCTGTGTGAAGCACAGGCCTGGAAAAGTAAACAGACGAATTGCAGAGACCAGCGGCCTCTGCAATAAGGGTGAACATAAGAACGCATCCCTATTGAGCATTTTGTGCGCCAAGGGTGTCCCCCTATCCATTAATGACGTAGTCCACATATTGCTGAACTGTAGAAATTACTCTCCCGCTTTGAGCAACAGAAAGGTTCTTATCCTTTTGTTTGCGGGGACTCTTTCCTTATTTTAAAGACACTTATGGGGCTCCAGCTTCTAATTGACAAATTTCTAGGATTTTGTACGCCCAGGGGCTTGGAGTTCAATGGAAATTAGACAAAGTATATGGTGTTTGGAAAGAGAGCGGTACACAATTCTGTCATTCATGTTGGTGGTGAAGTCCTAGGGAGGGTACATAGTTTTGATTACCTACGGGTCATACTAATGGAGAGTTTTAAATGGGCAGGGCAACTCTGTAACAGTACGTTGCTAACTCATTGAATGCCATTATTAGATTGAACAAGGAAACAAGCTCACACTCTGTTTCATCGGCCCTATAGGTATACTGTGCTAAGGCACAAGGAGCTGCGCTCTATGGTACCGAGATCTGGGGTTGCGCTGACGCCCACTCATTATCTACTGTTGAAAATACATTTGTGAGGAAGTTAGTGTCCATTTCAATTAGCACCCCTCTTAGTCCACTATATTTTGATCTAGGACTAAAAAGATTCACAGATATGGCAGCACTTAAACCACCAGTGTATTGGGTCGGCCTTTGGCCCACACCCGAAATAAGAGGATATCGGGTCTCTCTGACAGATCTAATAAATGTTGTGGGTGTCAAGACAGTACCCTGGCTTAAATTAGTTTTTGATTGGCTTAGAGGTTTGGTTTGCAAAGGCTTTGTGATGAGCTGAATACCAATTGTAAAGCTGATCTCAATGATCTGAAAACATGTTATTGGGCATATATTCATGATGGTGATATAAACAACAGTTCAAATGGATCCTTGAACCTTGGATTTTAAGCTTTTTCCATGCTTTGAGCCATTTCTAGATGTAGTTGCTCCGCCCCTAGCCAAAAGACTGTATGTTCATTTTTGAACATGTACCCTCCCATTAAGAACATTTACTAATAAATGGAAAAATGATCCAGTTTCTGGTATTTGCCCAGCATGTGGTTTGGACTGTGAGAATGAAACACACATAATGTTTTTTTGTCCAGAATGTCATGGGCCTCGCTGCAAATGGATCCACCTGATATATCAGAACCTGGGACTAACTAGATATCTTACAGTCCATAGAATCTTAAAAAGGGATGCAGCTCCTGTAATTGTCTTTGCTGTCAGTAATTGTTTTACAGGCCGCTTGGTATAAGCGCATTAAAATTATAACAGTAGTAGTTCAGTGAATATGCTTATATTTTGATCATTGCCCAACTTTTATCAATAGAGAATTCTAACCTTTGAGACTTTTTATGAGATTTATGAAAACACTGTTGTCTTTCTGCTCTTTTGCACCCAGTTGAGGGCTGTTTTTTTGCACTGATTGAATATAAGGAAAGAATGTGAATCTATTACAATGGTTATGGTTAAACAGACGTTTTTAAAATTATAAATTGACATGAACATGTGATGTTTTATATCTACATTTTTATATTTTATATATTGTTATACTTTGTTTGTATACTTTGATGGTTCATGGAAACCGAATAAAGTACTACTACTACTAGAAGTGTGTATAATACAGAAAAGCAATAGAGGACACAAATATTTGTTTCATTTTTGTTTGTACTGATTGAATCACAGATATCTAAATTTTGGGGTAAAAAATTAATAATGGAGATGGAGTGTGTCATAATCTACATTTAATTGATGTGAAGAATAAATAACTGTATGTCCATGTCCCAGAAGTAATTTATTTATTGATACAAAAAAATCAATCCAGTCTATAAATAGAAAAACATGATAAAATGAGAAAATAAACATTATATAATTATAATTATATAATTGGTGCAAACATCGGCCATCACCAATAGCAGTGGAATTGTGACTTACTTGTGTAATTAGCAATTATCCCAAATGTGTTGTGTAGTTGTAGTGTCAGACCATAACCTTTGAAGAACTGACTAGGATATTCAGAAATACTATGCAACAATGAATAGAAAAGGAAAGAAAGAGAGACACTCAATGGGGTCCTGTCATAGGTTTGCCTGATGGTGGTGCCAAATCAACATTCAATAAAGTGTTTTCACAGAAGTCAGAAGATCTCCTAAAATACAACCTAAGGTCAAAAAGGTGTACTGAAGGGTAAGAAAGCTTAAAGGGAATCCACAAAGTGGTTCCTTGCCTACGTTTTTGGAGCGCCAGGTATCCAATGAAGGGAAGTGCCACCATTGGTGTGCCGGCAGAGATTGAATCAATTAGGAAACACACTTATGTCAAAATGGCTGCCGTGCTGCCCGGCGAAATAAATATAATTCTCTCTGGTACATGACAAAAGGTGGTGGGATGAGAAAAATCACTGGAATAAATATAATTCTCTCTGGTACATGACAAAAGGTGGTGGGATGAGAAAAATCACCGGCTCCAAGAATTACTGCTAATCAAAGACAAAAAAGATTTTGCCTTATGGTAAATTGGGCACGAAAAATGATAATAGAAAAAAGATTACCATAGTGAAACTATCATATGACAATAAATGATAAATGATGATGCTAATGAAGTTCAATGAAGAAACTGAACTAGGAGAATTAATACTCGAAGTTGGAGAACAATATATCTATGCAGTGTCAGTCGTAAGGGCACCAAATCGTTAGAAACCATCACGAGGGAACCCAGCATCACAACAGATGAGTACATGTAGTCCTGAAACAGTTAATACTACCGCCGTGATTGAATAAACAGGAGAGATGACACAAGAATGTCTCTCCAGATAGCAGCTGCACAAATGGTGCACAAACATGATTGGTGGTGATTGCAGAATAATGCCTGTAATACTTTAACAGTTCATGAATGACCTTTGATAAATAAAAACTATCAACAATAACAAAACGTGAGCCATACTATAAATTGCTTTGCTGGACAGTAATTACACTGATGATACATAGTATGAATCAATCTATGCAATTTTAAGTACATGCAATGTACTGAAACCAAGTAATTACAATTAAAAACATACAGAATGGGAAACTGTATTGAGTAAATGTTACTCTGTATTGATTATGAGTAAAATGATCACTGGCCCATCATTACCCCTGGTTTGGATATCTATATTTCACTAAATACAAACTACAATTTTTTTTTTTTATGTTGCCCATTGACCTTCAGTATTAAATCTACCTATGATGATTTTCCTCTTGCATTTACACACTGTGTTATAATTTGAGCCCTGAGCAGGTTCAAGATGTGTCAAGTGTCATTTATGCAAAACTGTTTGATAGTCACTAACTATACATCCTGTTAACATTAATTTGTATCAATGACGGTATTCACAATGAATAGCTGTTCTTGGTTCATCTAATTCAAGTTATTCGACAAGTAATCAGTGTCTTATGTTTCATTAGGACCCTTGATTCCAGGTACTTAGCAGGCAGTCCATGTTCCACATTATTGGCTTTATTGATCTGTCACAGTGCAAAGAAGCCAATCGCAAGCAGTTGCATTCTCGTGCCTTGTTAATATTCAGCAGACAGGATGTATTCTGTAAATGACAACAGCTTCAAATGAGGAGACAGAGTGCTGCAAGGCACAGTAACCTCCCATTAGAAATGGGGTTTCTGGGTGGCTATGGTATGCACCTAAGTCAGGCACAACCCAGCATACTAGTCAGGGTAAGGGAGTTACACACCCAAGATAACCCCTGCTCACCCCCTTGGTAGCTTGGCAGAGCAGTCAGGCTTATCCCATAGGCAATGTGTAAAGTGTTTGCGCAACACACACACCATGGACACAAAATACATACACCACAAAAGAGACTTCACATAATATTATATACAAATATCTTGTATATTGTATATAACACTTAGACCAGAATCAACTAAACAAATAATCTATTTTGCCAACAAGGCAATTGTCATATCATCACAGTTAGTGCAATAAAGTAAATACTTATATGTTGCACACATCATAAAAATACCATCCCTCCACACACAAGGCGAATCCTGAAATAATGCTTGTTATCCTGACAATGCAAGGCAAAAATGACATACATTAGAAAACATCAGGGCCTGAAATGCAGGTTATATCATACATAAATCACAGCTGCTGGGCAGAGTATGCAAGTTTTGGCAATGTGAGGAAAGACAACATACATCACAGCATGGATGTATGTCATCACAACGCATGCTTTTACTACGCATGCCTTTACAACGCAGGTTTTCCAACGCAAGTCGTTACAACGACTTGCGTTGGGGGGCGCTGGATAATGAAATAGTTTCATTTACTATTCCAACTCCAGTCCCCGTGGATAGTAGGGAAGGTTTTGGATAGTAAATTAAACTATTCCCTATCCTACAGCGCCCTTCAGCGCAAGTCGTTGTAAAGACTTGCGTTGTAAATCCTGAGTTATAATGGTAGTGCGTCGTAAAAGTTGTGTTGTGATGGATGTTTCCCTCACAGCATCAGGGCATAAATATGAAGCAGTTAGGTAATGATTATCACACTAATCATCCCATGTCACAATAAACAGCACCGGTCACAGCACCCTTGCGCTTCTATTAGACCCGAATGGGAGCCAGTACTTCATGTAGGGTGCAGAAACCTCTGGGTGCCTCCTACATATAATCTGGTAATCACTGCTCTCCGACACGTAGGTTACGGGGCCACCTGCCCGCCTACAACAGTGAATATAGTAGTTTAAGTGGCAATGCTGAGCAGGATGGCCGTCAAGGATTCCTTCCTGCACAGCTGGCTGAGGCCAAACAACGAATGACCCCAAAGGGAAGGGGTACACTGGAGTGGAAACACACTTTGGGACCATACGGGAGACCTCGCTTGGCCCCCCAGGTCACCACCCAACTGCAGCTGCATAAAGAAAAGAGGGAGTGCTCGCTCCTCTTAAGTGATTTATGGCCCTGCCTGCCGAACTGCGGCTGGGGAAGACACAGGTCGATGCACCGACTCGTGTGGGCCTCCCGAGGTCTGATTCTGACCTCCGACAGTGAGGCACAGCAGGGGATCCCTTCAGGCAGGGCCGGTCCTAGGACATGTGGGGCCCTGGGCGAAAGGGAAGATGTGAGGCCCCTCTAATTTGCATGCGACATCACAAGAAGTGACATCATAGAAAATCAACATCACAAGACTATTGATCTTTGTCATTGCTGAAGAGACATAGTGTTGATATCAGTAAAAGGAATTAAAAGATAAATATCCAAATGAAATTCGTCTATCTATTTTGAAACTGTATTAAGTGGATTACACAGTCACATTGGATGGAAAAGCTAGACACAGGTCTCACAAAGATGGCAAGTCTAACTCCTAGTTAACTGGGTGTTACCAAATTAGTGCATAGTAATAATTAGAGAGCATTGCCGAAAATAAATTGAATGGCATCCCTGGTAAAAATTATGCAACAGGGTGTAGCGAGATGAAGTTGAATGCAGATACAAATACCTTTTTTATTTTTTTTGAGAGCTTCGTAAATCAGACTAGAACAAAAAAGGACAGCAGAGTTTTGTAGAAAAAAGCTTTCAGATTTAAGATTCAGAATGATTATATACTCCTCACAGGGCATGCAAGCCACGTGAGGAATATATACATTACTTATAACAAGCAGGTAAAAGGAAACATTACACTCTGACAATGAGGAGATAAGTAAATTGATAGGTACATTAAAAGACAATTCCAGTGAAACATAAATAGAGCAACTTCAAAGTTCTAGGTTATTCTCATTGGGTGGCTCCCAGGTATTGATTAATTATGTAAAGTTTAGTATCTGTGTGTTTAAAGTAAAGGTATGCTGCAGATTTTAGGGGGTTTTCATACCAAGGTTTTTCATTTGGTCTCAGACCAGTTGAAAATGGTAGTGGCAGAATGGCATTATTCTGATGAAAATCCATCAATCGCCCCAAAAAAATGGTCCTATTCATCTATATATTCACAACTTTATGTGGTCGTCAAACTTGAGAAAAATATGGGGTACGGCAGGAATGTGAGAATAAAATAAATTGCCATCTTCGTATTATGTCCTGTACACATTTGGAAGTTATTGGTAGAATGTGCCCTGTTTCGCCTACATCCTAATACAAACATAAACATATGACAGGTTATCAGAAAGTTCATTCATAACTAACAGGGAAATAATACAAGGCAACAAAATGAGTGTTATTCTTACCTTCTCCTTCAATGATTAGGTGGTGAAGATCTACTGAGCCGATCAGGATATTACTCAGGACATTGGAGATCAGAAGTAAAGTTAACTTGTGGAGAAACACAAAAAGTGTTTTTCACAAGGCTCTCAGGTTAGAGAGAAGCTGTTATATCAAATGGGGGGACCAGGAGTTGTTAGGTCCAGCATATAAGCTCCTTACTATATATAATAGTCCAACAGTTCTATGAAAAGATCTCTGGTAAAGTGCCCCCTTTTGGGTGCCCGTAGGGCATTGCAGTGCTGGCTCGAGAAGGAGCTTGCCTGATGAGGAAGCATGATGTGCATTCAGGTGTGTGAGGGCACTTGCTCCTTTTGCAGCATATTCCGCCTCTGATAAACGGTATTTCTACACCCTTATTCCATCATCTTTAAAAGAAACTTCATACTCCTGTTGGATCAGAGAAGAGCAGTGCCAAGATTGAAAAAATTGAGAAATACAAATCTGTGCCATGATGCTCTCCTAGACAAAATAATGGAAACATGGTATGTCTTATTTCTTCAATTGTGTCTTTTTTACCCTATGTCACTTACTACTAATAATGAAGGTGAACATTTCTGGGAGGAAAATCGTAAAGGTCCTAAGGATGTTCCTCATGTTAGCTAGAATGAACAAGGGTCCCTGGGACACCAAGTAAAATATTGGGCTTGCATGGAGGGGTGATGCCAGCAAGGCAACACTAGGCAGCACAATTTGCTCTTGTGCTCTCAGGGCAAAAACCTATCAAGCGTTTTGTCACTCCCCTTTCCATGTGCAGGGTATCAGTGAGGCTGGGGTCTAAACCAAAATCCGAATAAGATCCGTCCGACTGGTGATTGTCTGCTTTTGACAGCCTTCTGCAGCTTGAGAGAGGCTTGTGTGAAGTCCTGCTAAAATGTTGCCTTCTTTCGGGTCCGTAGAAGTAGGTGGAATTTGAATGTTTTAAAGTTGGTGTTGTTTCTGCCGAGGTTGTCAGCCTTGATTTCTCTTCGGCTTCCTTCCTCCTTCATCAGGTGTACTTTTTTTTTGCATTAGGCCATATCTCTGCCTCTAAATAAATAAATAAAATAGTGCATGGCTACAGCTTATGTCACCAATTACCATTCTAGCAATTTTGGCATCTTTTTACTCATTGAAAGCCTTTGCTGCCAGGCACATGTCATCATGTGGATTACTGGGCCTTCTGTGATTATCACCCTTTTTGGGGTACAGGCAAACATAATTCCACTATCACTGTGGCTAAGCTGGGAATTTTTTATTATAATTTCAGTTTGTGAGTCTCCTTCTCACATACCCTCACCCATCTCAACCCCTGGTGCAGCTTTCCATAACGCAAGCTGTACCTCATTACATTACACATACGCTCAAAACAACACAACACCCTTCCAAGCACATACTACCAACTACATGTTATAGCTTGCTATCTATGTTGGTAAGTGCTTCAGCGCCTCACATATGGGTAGTAAGTGCTAAACAAATGCTACAATACCATACATATCTTAATTAGACACATCCAAGTAAAATGCACTTGAAAAGCTAAAATCCCATAAAATGAATTAGAAATGCTTCCAAATTGCTGCTGTGGGTTACACAGCATTGAATATGAATCTATAAGGCTGCTTGGTGGGGTAACGTCATTTCTGTTGTGATCAACATGCAACCTCGAGCATTCTAGCTGATATAAGGTTGGCATGAAAGTTCTGACCTCTCATCTTTCATGTAGAATTTCACAAATGTACCTATTTAATTGCTCACTTAACATGCTGTCCAGACTACGATTAACGTATCCTTAAACTGGGAAACAGTAATATATGCTTTTCGCAACACTACAAATTACGCTTCGCAAGGATAAACCTTTGAAAGGAAAGCTCCAAATGGCTGCAATCTTGCCAATGTACCAAAACCAAAGGCTGAAGATGGGGATTAAGGAATGAGTTAGTGAGCTTCATTGCCATACTATGGCTGCACCTTTACATACGAGACCACTAGGAACCCCTTGCACAATGTCCCTCTTCTTTCTGATCCCTCCGTAAAGTAGATTTGTGCTCAGTACATGCAACAAACAAGGCTAAATACACGCAGGGCCTTTATCATTGTGTGTTGACGCTAATAATTGGGCCTAAGATTGGATAGTAAATCTATTGACAAACAAAGACTGGAGAGGAGGCAAGCAAAGGCCTTAGTATGTTCACAGTTGATAGTAGAATAGTATTGCGAGTTGCACCCTGGCTGTATAACTGTAGACCAGCAGTTTAAATCTATGCATGGCATGATTGTCCTTCCGAAATCCATTATCTGAGCGTCATTAAATAGTACAATAGTAACTCCTTAGAAAAAGGGGAATGAAACACCTTTATATGTACGTGATAATTCAAATGACAGCTAAAAATAGCACACCACCACATGGGTATTGTGCGTTTCACCACTGCGTTAATATCGAATGTGTTATGTGCCTCTTTTCATGCTAAATATTATAGGCAAAATCTCAGAACAACATCACCATTAACAAGCATTGGCAAAGCCAATAGGTCTCGCCTATAAAAAATATTGGCTTGAACAATGTTGAGTTGCCGGTTGTACACCAGTGTGGTTGCTGTTAAGCATGGTTAAAACTTAGTGGCATGGAGTGTCCCTGAGTAGAGTGGTAGGAGTAGGGTGTCATAGACTGGATTTGTTGAAGTAGTATAGGGGTGGAATAGGGAGCGTAGAGTGTCATAAAGTTGAGTAGAGGGGAGTAGAGTTCAGTGGTAGAGAGCGTCATAGAGTGCAGTGTAATCAAGTGCAGTCGTAGAGAGGAGTGTCGTAGATTGGAGTGGGGTGGACTGAGGTAGTGGGGGGATTGGGTTGGGTTGAATTGGGATAGAGAGAGTTGGAGTGAGTGGAGTGAGGTGGACTGGGTGGGTGGTGTGTATTGGAGTGGGATGGATTGAAATGGGGTGAAGTGGATTGGAGTAGGGTGTATTAGATTGGGTTGGGTTGGGGTGGATTGGAGTGTGGTGGACTGAAGGGATTGGGCTAAGTGGGGTGGTCGGAACTGTGGAGGATTGGATTGGGGTAGAGTTGGGTGGATTGGAGTAAAGTGGAGTGGATTGAATGGCAGTGGGGTGGGTTGGAGTGGGGTGGATTTAATGTGGTGGATTAGACTGGAGTGGGTGGATTAAAATGGGGAGGGAGGACTGGATTGGGGTGGGGTGGACTGGAGTGAACAGGAGTGGGGTGGACTTTAGTGGGGGGGTGGACTAGAGTGGGGTGGAATGTAGTGAGATGGAGGAATGTATTGGGGTGAATTGAATTTGGGGAAATTGGATTAGGGTGGGGTGGATTGGAGTAGATATAATTGCGGTGGATTGGATTGGGGTGAATTGTATTGGGGTGGGGTGCACTGGATTGGGTGAGGTGTGTTGGATTGGGGTGAGTGGGTAGGATTGAATTGGGGTGGGTTGGATTGGAGTGCAGAGGTTTGGATTAGAGTGGGGTTAATTCAATGTGGGTGGATTGGATTGAAGTGGGATGGATTAGATTGGAGTAGGGTGGTTTGGATGGAGTGGAGGTGGGGTGGATTAGAGAGGGGCAGTTTGTTTTGGGTGGGAACGGGCGGACTGTTTTGGATTGAAGTGGGGCAGATTGATTTGGATTGGAGTGGGGCAGATTGCTTTGGATTGGACAAGGGCAAATTGTTTTGGATTGGAGTGGGGCAAATTGTTTTGGATTGAGTGGGGCAAATTATTTTGGGTTGGAGCAGGTCAGATTGGAGTGGGGCAGATTGTTTTGGATTGGAGTGGGGAAGATTGTTTTTGGATTTGGGTGGAGCAAATTGTTTTATATTGAGTGGATGAGATTGTTTTGGAGTGGAGGGGGCAGATTGTTGTGGGCAGATTTGTGGGGGATTGGAGTGGGGTGGATTTGAATAGAGTGGGATGGATTGGGGAAGGAGTGGGATGGATTGGATTGGGTTGAGGTGGATTGGAGGATTGGAGGATTGGATTGGAGTGGGTCGTTTGGATTAGGCTGTTTTGGGGTGGATTAAATTGGTGTAGGGTGGATTGGAGTGGATTGTGGTGGATTGGAGTGGGATGAATTGGGATGGAGTGGTGGATTGGAGTGTGGCGTGGATTGGAGTGTGGCGTGAATTGGAGTGTGGCGGGTTGGAGTGTGGCCTGGATTGGGGAGTGGTGTGGATTGGGGTGTGGCGTGGATTGTGGTGTGGCATGGATTGGGGTGTGGTGTGGATTGGGGTGTGATGTGGATTGGGGTGTGGCGTGGACTGGGGTGTGGCGTGGATTGGGGTGTGGCCGAGATTGTTTTGGAGTGGGGCAGATTGTTTTGGAGTAGGGCAGATTGTTTTGGAGTGGGGCAGATTATTTTGGAGTGGGGCAGATTGAATTGGTGTGGGGCAGATTGTTTTGGAGTGAGGCAGATTGTGTTGGTGTGGGCAGTGGGGCAGATTATTTTGGTGTGGGGCAGATTGTTTTGGAGTGGGGCAGATTGTTTTGAAGTGGGGCAGATTGTTTTGGAGTGGGGCAGATTGGATTGGTGTGGGGCAGATTGTTTTGGGGAACATTGGATTGGTGTGGGGCAGATTGTTTTGGGGCAGATTGGATTGGTGTGGGGCAGATTGTTTTGGAGCAGATTGTTTTGGATTGGTGTGGGGCATATTAGAGTGGGGCAAATTGAGATATGGGGTGGGAGGATTGGAGTGTGGTGTAGTGGGGTGGTTTGGATTGGTCTAGGGTGGATTGGATTAAGTGGGGGTGGAGTGGTGTGGGGTGAGGTGGTGTGGATTAGAGAGGGACCGATTGGACGTGTACTGAATGATTATGTGTTAAAGCATTGTCTAGCTACAGTACTTCCCTTCTGCCTTCCACCACACCCCACCATTCCTGCCCTGTTAAACAAGACCCAGGTGCAGCACAATCATGGGCTCAAAACAGTATCTATGAAATCCCCTACAAGTAATTAAGTGGACAAGAAATTCACAGCCCCTCGGACTTAAGTGAGGGACTCATGGTGTGTCACAAAGCAGTCAATCTGCTTCATTCGCGATAAGAGGGGCAACGGAGCTCCCTGCTGGGTAAATTGTGTGGTAATCAATTTTTACGCACTTAGCTGCATTTGCAGCCCTCTAAGTTTATCACTGGTGGCCTAAACTGGGAACAAGCATGCTAGTCTCTCTGGGAAATTTAATGTAATGATCTAGCAGTATAGCGCTGTGAGGCAGAGGACAGCCCCCCCTGTCCTGGGCCTCCCAGCACTACATAATGGCTACAAAGCCCTGCGCCAGGGGCCCCATCTCTGGCCCTTTCAGCCTAATGGAGAGCTGTGAGGCCCACCTGCCCTAGACTTCACAGTACTAGATAATGGCGCAAGTCCCAGTGAAAAGGGCCCCACACCTAACTTTGCAGCCTGATTCACTGCTTTGAGTCCCAGGATAAAAGGACCGCCTCCTCTGTGCCTCAAAGCGGTAGGGAGACACTTTACTAAACACTGCCCTACGGTGGCAGTCTGAGCTGGATGGTCCCTCCTTACCTGTTAATGTCCGGCTCGTCGTGGAAACAAAAGAGCCTTCTGTCGCCTGGAAACGGAATACACAAAAGGCAGACCAGTTCTTCGCCACAGGCTTTAAATAGAGGTGCTGCCCCGCCCTTGTCTCTGATAGCCGACACAGTGTCTAAAATCATGGAGTTAGAGACCGTGTAATTATTCAGAATATCTTTGATGTGGCGGTAACATCAATTCAAACTTTAGAAGTGCATAACACCTCCATTCATTCCCAGCCCTGACTCCAGACGCACAACGGGGGGCAGAGAGAGCATTGTGAAAGGTAGGCACAGCCCTATTCAGGTGCAGGGGACCACTCCTCCCACAACTTTAACCCTGAAAGACCCATCAGGATATGCAGGGCACACCTCAGCTCTCTTAGAGGCCTGTGTGCATTCACTTTAGACAGTCACAGTCAGTCTAACCTGGACGTTGATTGGAGCCAGCCTGCAAAGCACAGAGTCAGAAGCACACAGAAATGCCCACTTCTAAAAGTGGCATTTCTAAAATAGTAACAGAAAATCCGCTTTCACCAATAAACAAGGTTTATGACCACTATTTCAAACATACCATACACAGCAACGCTACTCCTTCCAGATTAAAAATGACCATTGAAACTCCCAATGCAAATCTATGAGAGGCACAGCCTCACAGCAGTGAGAAACCAAATAGGTTGTTTGTAACTACCAGGACATGCCACACTACAAAGACACATGTCCTACCTTTTACCTACACAGCACCCTGCCCATAGGGCTATGTTGTGCATACCTTAGGGGTGACCTATATGTGGTAAAAGGGGAGTTTCAGACTGGGCAAGTAACTTTAAATAAAAATACAATATGGAGGGTCCGAGGGATAGGTTATAAAGACCATACCGGATTCAATCCCCCAACTCAGATACTCGCAAAACACAATGGAATCTGTGGCCTTATCAAAACGTGCCATAAAAAAAACAAATCTGAAGACACCTACCACCTAACGTGCTAACTAGTGTTAGTTAAAGACAGCAAGAAGATGCAGAGAAAGTGATCATAAGCAAAAATGAAGAGATTGGCAAGAACCACCTTGGGATAATTGGTGTCCCATCATAACACATTCAAGTGCCCAGTGTCATCATCTGGGATTCCAAACAACTCTCTCTCATCCTTCCTTGATCCCTAAGGGGAACAGAGAGAATAGGTTGTATCCTCTTGTGCGGTTCTCACAAGGGAAAGCAAATACAGAAGGGACTCTTTCTTTTTGTATTTTTTATCTAAAGTATTTCTTAAGTGCAGTGCAAGAAAAATTAAAAGTGTGGATTAAAATAGGATAGACAACAGAGATGAAATATGTAGATACTCTTTTCTACATCTCTAATTTGTTTTCCTGCTGAAAACCAATGTGAAGGTGAAAAAGAAACAGTTAAGAATTAATCACTGTCTCGACGGTCAACATGTTTCAGCCACCAGGATAAATCTCCCTGGCTTTCTTCAGGACCTAGACAAACACACCTTTTGTCACTGCAAATCATAGGAATGTATACATGGAAGAAATGGGCAACAGGGGCACATGGAGAGTTCAACAGGACTGCCTTGTACTCTCCCCTATGCCTACAACTGACCAGTTTCACTGTTGAAGCTGTCCTTCAAATACAGCTTCCACTTTGGAAATGTATAGTGACTGAAAAAAGGGCAGAGGATAAACATTCAATATTTTGGGATTGCAGGAGTGGTTGAAAACCACTGCTACAAATTAATGTGAGCTTCCCAGGGGTCAGTGCATAAGTGAAAGGTAGAGAGGCTCTTTGAAGCAGCCACCTCATCATTCACAGTGCAGGCGGCACCCAGCCTGCTTTACAAAGGGGGACATTGATACTCCTGGAGGTGGATTCAGAGAATGAATTCAATTACCTGCAGGAGAATATCTGAAGAGGTGTGTGTGTGTGTGGGGGGGGTACAATGGGGTCCACTTCCCCCCATTTAGATGATTTCCTCAGGGTGACCTCTATGTGGTGCAGTCATTGCACTCTGTAACGGCATCTTTGTCTCAGCGTCTGCATCCATAATACGGAGCATGTGCAGAGGCAGTGTTTCCCTTATTTGCATGGGGTAATGCCCCCATGCCAATGAGGAAAATCCCTTCAGAATTGTGCTGTACTACATGTGCACCAGCGCTATTTATACTACCAAAGGGACTGCACAAGGATCTGCGACCCCTTCTGTAATACCAAAGTGCCCAGGGAGTGCAGAAAGTTGGCACACATGCTCATTCACCGGCGGGGCAATTTAGGTCCAATGGGCTATAATGCTTGTTCAGAGAAAAATACCTCATATTTGTAAGGGAATGCTGCTTTTTGCATGATCACCCCCAAAAGTATGGACTGATGCTGCTGGTTTTTCAACTCTTAGAGTGCACTGAGGCCTGCTAACAAGACCTCAGTGCCAGTGTTCTAACCCCTTACAAAGTATATGTTAAAGTGGCTAACCCCAATTGGCATAGGCTGACTTACCTATAAGTCCCAAATATATGGTACTAAGGGTACCCAGGGGCCTGTAGGACTATGAGTTCTCCCAGGGGCTGCAGCACTGATTGTACCACCCTTTGTGGTTGTGCCACCCTTTCTGCCACTGCGGCCTGGAAGAGCAGTTTTAAACTGCTAGATCCACTTTGCCATTTAAACCAATGGCAAAGGCCCAATTCTCTTAACAATATATGTAAGTCTCCCCTAAGGAAGGCCTATAGAGCCCTTAGGCAGGAAGCTATATATTATTAAGTAGGACATATGCTTTTAATAATGATCTAACAGCAACAATCTAACAGCAACACTTATAAATTGCAGTTTTGCTGTGAAAAGGTTAGCATCCCTTTTAGAAATTGGGGGGCATATTATCAAGGGGGTTTATCTCCGCTTTTTTGGCTTTAAAAGCCAAGAAAGCGGAGATAAAATTATCTCCCTATTACCAAGCTGTCGCTAACACCAGTTAGCGACAGCTAATAGGAGATAGCGACCATCTTGGGCCCCGCTTTGCATGTCAGTGATATTTATCACTAATGACATGCAAAGTGGGCGTGCCAAGATGTTAGCGACTGGAAACCGTCGCTAACATCGCTATCTCCTATTACCAACTTTTGGAGATATTCGCGCTAAGCGCGAATATCTCCAAAAGCTAACACCTGCCCTGAGCAGTTCTTAGCCATGTTATCCAATGGGAGGTGGATAACATGGCTAAGAGCATTTGCTCGGTAATGCATGAATATCGCTGACTTTTCAGCGATATTCATGCATTGCGGCCGTTTTTTATCGCATTTGCGATAAACCTTGCTAATAGCAAGGTTTATCTGCGATAAAAATCGCCGATGTGCGGCGATAATTTTTGTCTCTAAACAAGTTAGAGACAAAAATTATCGCTAGTTGTTGGTAATATGCCCCTGGGTCTCTAGCAATGTTTCCTCGAATTTTTTTTCTCTATGTGCGGCAATAACGGTGCTTCGTGCACTGCAGCAAAGGCTGCGTGCACTGAAGATAAAGCAAAAACGTAATATACAAGCATGTGCGGTGTATAAGTTACCGAAATCAGTGGCATAGTAAGGGTGCCATGGGCCCTAATGCAAACCAGTAAAAAAAGAACACCCCCCACACACTCACACGCACCTCTTGGGTGGTATTAAAAGACACCCATTACTGGGGCGCAGAGGGCTTCTTGCACCCCTGGGCATGGGTGCCTCTGCATCTTGTGTCCTAATCATTCAACCTAAAATTCCTCTCTATTTGCTATCTCCAAACCGCTATTATCTCCTCCTCGCACCTTTTCTTATCTCTATTGACTTCCAATTGATCGCCTAGCTTGTCCTTTCTGTCTTCCTCCCTTTTTTAGCTCTTCTCCTTGCTCTTCCTTACAATCCCACTTTTCTTTCTCTATTTCCGCTCTGCTCCACTTTTCCCTCATTCTGTCTCCTCGCTTCAATCTATGTCCTACTCTTCTCTCTCCCACAAAGTCTCTCTAATCTCCCTGTTATCGCTCATTCTATCCTTACTCTTTCAAATCTATATCTTGACTATGCTTCTATCTCATCTTGTTCCTCTCCTTTTCTCTGGCCTCCTTGTATGCCACCTCTTGGTCTACATACCCCCTTTAGTTTGTTTTATCATCCTTTCCTTCTTTCCCTACCTTTTTCATTTCCTTTCTATGTTTCACTCCCCTTTCTTTTCCTCTCCCTGTCTTGCTTTCTATCTCACGTCATGTTTCCTTTTCTCTCTTTTCTCTCTTTACTCAAATCTCCCCTCTTCCTCACACTCTCAAATCATCTTTCGTCTCCATCGCTCTATTATTCTGACCTTCCTACTTTTCTAAATTCCTATCCAGTACCTTTTCTTACCTTCCAATCCCTGTTCTCTTCCAATCCGGAACCTGTCTACAGAAATTTGTCATGCTCAATGCCAGACACAAATAATATTTCTCCCATGCTTCAGTGGCCCCTTCTCTGTGTAATCTTCATTGCTTTCTGATTTTGCACAGTGAAGCAACATTTGCTCTGCATTGGTAATTTGGTAACCTTATATCCTTATATTAGCTTGCAGTAAGAACACAAATCGTCCTCATAATATTGACAAGTACCTGTTTAGAGATTCGGATCCAGATTTATAAACTCTAAAGTGACACAAACCCAGCACCCAGTATTTTGGTTAGATTTACTTTTCAACGCACATCATGATTTTTGTAGGAAAGTTGCCTACAATAACACTATGCACTAAAATGTGCTACTTTTCTTCGGAGGAGCATACCATTATTATTATTATTATTATTATTTATTTTTATAAAGCGCGTAGTCACCCGGAAGTATCCCAGCGCTGAGGAACCTTAGAGACATGAACTGAGGACTGAGTTTACGAGAGGGGCAAAGGGCTAGGGGAAAAGATGTGTCTTTAATCGTTTCCTAAAACGGAGGTATTGGGGTTCCAGACGAAGATCTCGCGGGAGGGAGTTCCAAAGACGGGCCGCATGGACCGAGAATCATCTTCCTCCTGACCGCGCTTTCCTAAACCTTGGGGCATTGATAAGATTTTCTGCATTAGAGCGAAGGGATCTTGTGGCTATGTAAGGGGTAATGAAGTTTCGGAGAATTGGAGGGCCTTGGTTGTTCAGGGTTTTGTGTACCAGACACAGGGCTTTAAATTTAATTCTCTCCCTTATGGGAAGCCAATGCAGAAGTTTGAGGGCAGGCTTGGCCGATGCTCTGGCCGGGGTGTTGGTAATGATCCGAGCAGCGGTATTCTGGATCCTCTGCAGTTTAGTCAATGTTGCTTCCGGGGCACCCAAATAGATCGCATTACTATAGTCCAGTCTTGATATAATAAGACCCTGGACTAAAAGTTTTTGCGATTTCGGAGGAAGAAGGGGCAAGACTTTCCTCAGGGATTACCATAGATGGTACATGGGCATTCCCATGTAATCAGCCATTTGTTTTGAGGCAAATACCTTATAGATGGGGAAATGAGCCCCATTATGTCCCTACAATTTTAAAAGTCTCCACATTTTTCAAACTTTGAAAAGTGTGATGCAGTTTACAGCACACATACCGTGAGAGATGTCTTAATGGATATTTCTTGTAATGGAAGGAACCCATTCCAGTACAAAACTAATGCTTGACAGAATGCTCACATCCTTGTTCTAAGGTCAGGCACTGGAATTATGAGATTTTGTGTCTGTGGCCTTTTATGCATGAGTATGGATTTGCCACATGTGCCACATAATCCATCATCTGCTGTATACTTTGCACATTTTAATCCCCAAAAACTGCTTCTAGTTTGAATAGATAAAAAGTTACTAAAACCGGGTCAGCCCATATTGCTGTGAATTGGAAGACCCTTTGCAAAGGTAGACTGAACACCTTTCTGTGCTTATTGTTATATTTGGGTGTTAAATTGAAACTAATGAGGTGAAACATTTGCACAGTTCGTGTTAGCATGTGTAACATGTCAAAATAATAAAGTAATACTATAACAAAATGTGCAGCATCACGCTGCATAAATTGCCTTTTCTTGCCGCATAATTCAACCCTGCTGCATAATTTGGTTCTCTCCTTACGCATAATTCCAGTGCCCGGACTATGGCAAAATGCAAATGTGAGTGAGACAACAAATTAACAAGGACAGCTGAGGCAAAGGTCTGCTCTGGCTATCAAGACCCAAACACAAGAAAGCCTTCAAAATATGTGGCATGTCAATCATGCAACACAGATTATGTTAGACTATAGTAAAATATAGGAAGCACCTCATTTAGTCCATCAGATTATGTGCAAAGTATTTATTAAACAGAAACTGAGCATCGTTCCTGCTCCCCCACCACCTCCCGCCAAAAGACAATGGTATTGGTTAGCTGTCATGTGTACCCATGGATGTATGACATTACAACGCATGCTTTTACATCGCATGCTTTTACAACGCTGTTTTACAACGCATGCCTTTACAACGCGTAGTGCTTTGGGGCGCTGGATAGGGAATAGTTTAATTTACTATTCCAACTCCAGTCCCCGTGGATAGTAGGGAAGGTGTTGGATAGTAAATAAAACCTATTCCCTATCCTAGAGCGCACCCCAGCGCAATGCGTTGTAATGGTTTGTGTTGTAAAAGTTGCGTCGTAAAGGCACTGCGTGGTAAAAGTTGCGTTGTAAAGGATGTTTCCCGTACCCATATGTGGCCTCCGTTAAAATTATACATGGAGCAACTTTGTTTTGTACAGTGCAAAGCATGAATTCATGTATTTGAAGGTGCCTTCTTTGTGATGATGAATAAAAAGGAGGCTCGATTTTAAAGTATTTGCCTATTCTTTAAGGTGAAAGTTTAATGTTTTTTCAGTGCTTAATTTGTAAAAATGTAAGTGCCAGGGCCCTATCAGGCTGATGCAGCTTTCACAATCCATTACCTCTGTCAGCGCTGCCAGTGACAGTACCAACACTACTAAACACCATACGCCTACAATTGTGACACTTTCGGCTTTTCCAGGCCACCCAAAGCTACAAGAAAGGCATGGATGGCAGGATTTATTCATTTATGTATAACAAATTATGAATTACTGTGGCTGTGCTCATCTCAAAAATAGATAGACAGCACCACCATGTGGTAGACTTTTATTAGTGCTGGTGTTCAGGATTAAGTGCTGTGGCCGAGTACTAGGAACAACTGGTATTATGTTAAAGTTGTAGGAAGCTACTGAAAAGCCTTTCGAGGGATCTAGAGAATATTTTTGGAGGCCTGCGAATCGTCTCACGTGTACTCATTTAGCTTTAACGTATGTAAGGCCTGGTGCACTAATAGATTTTGTGGTCACAAAAACCGCGACGCGCGAAATTACAGTTTCATGACCGGAAATCCAAAGTTAGAACCTATTAAAAGTATCTTGAGATCTGCAAATATCTTTGAGAGTTACAAAATCATTTCGAACCGTTAGGAATAGAAGGTGTGAAAAGGGCGTCTCCATTTTCTAATATTTTCCTATAAAATGTAGCTGAGGCTTGTGACCACAATTGAGTTGGCAAAGCATCGATTTGGTAATGACTTCAGAAAGGTGATGGTATGACTTCACCAAATAGAATCTGCCTCTTCCACTGTGTGCACGTGAGATGTGGGCACTGGCGAGCAGACTGACGGATTTCAAAGAGGAAAGGTGAGTCAGGAAAAATAAAATTGGGATCATTTCCTTATAATCGCTATATAAAAAAAAAATAAGTAATCGCTTTCACTAGAAAGCAGACAGCGTTGACTCGGTCAAATTGCAGAACAAAGACACATATCTTATACCTTATCCCTATTTGGGGGTAATCTTTATCCCTATAATGAAATGTAAAGTACACCACCAACATTTGAACAAGTGATGTCTGAGGGTGACTCATGCTCAAGAAAAATGAACATATCAGCATTCAGGTTTATCAGTGGGGGCTGCCTTAACTGTAGTTAGGATAACTTGAACTATTTATATTATACGGTTGATCAACTTATTTTGCAACATTGAAGGGGGCTCTGAATACTTTAGCAAACAGATGTATTAGGCAGTTAGCAAATCGTTAAGTCACAATGTCATATCCAGTAAGAATGAGAGCTCTCTTTTAGGAAATCTCTTTTAAGTACATGGCAGTGTGTATTAGAGCTAATAAGGGTGCATTAAAACACCTACTTGAACTGGAATTCCAATTGTTTACAACTGAATATTCCAGTAGATCCCACTTAATATCTTTTTGATCTCTCGGAATCAATGAGAATCTTTATTTTACTTGACCAAATAGCTACTGAAAATGTTATTGGGTAAAATTACGCCAAGCTTTTCAATGTCGATTTGGAACTAATTTCAAAAGAAACAAGCATGGATTGATTAAAGTCTGATTTTATTTTATCACAGCTGCCAGTAACACAATGTGAGGGATCTTTGAACCCACATGTGAAAGGATTAAGAAAGTGTTGCTTGTGTTTATCTGCAAATGAAACAACAGAACACATCTTATGTATATGCCCACTGTACACGATCCAAAATAAAATATTTTAAACAAGCATTAGTCATGTCAATAGTTTTGGCTTGTAAGTGAAGTGCCTGTTCAGTCACTAGTGTGTTTTGGCACTCAATAACTCATCATGGAGGGACTACAGCCTGATTCATGAAATGAAAATCGGCTCGCAAAGGGCCAGATTCTGAGAATCTGTCCTTTGCGAGCGCAATTATTGCATTTGGGATTCATCATCCCAAATGCAATAATCGCTATTACAGAATTCGCTATTGTGCGAGGAATTGCATTTAAGGAATCCCTATTAGAGATTCCTTAAATGCAATTCATCAACCAATTTTAAATTGCGAAATCGCTATATTTGGCCGCTATTTACCACGAAGTCTGAATTCGTGGTAAATAGCGAAAAAATAGATTAAAGCACTTTAGTGCATTTTTTTCTTTTGCATGTTACACACACACACATGTCCTTTGGACATGTGTGTGCGCAACACCTGTGTAATGTTGCATTTCAGGGGTGCTACAGGGTGTCCTTTGGACACCCCTGGCACCCTTGAAATCGCATCCTTATTTGCGATTAGCAAATTGCTAATCGCAAATAAGGAATAACTCCCCATTCATTCCTATGGGCCCTTAGGCCCATAGGAATGAATGGGGAGTTATTCCTTTTTTGCGATTAGCAATTTGCTAATCGCAAATAAGGAATGTGTAGGAATCGCAATTTATTTAGCAATTCCTACATGAATCCCGTTTTGCAAGTCCTTAATAGCGATTCCTTATGAATCGCTATTAGGGGCTCGCAAAACGGGAGATTGATGAATCAGGCTGCATGTCTCTCATCCATACATCCACCCACTTATTGGTTCTTGTATTTCACCCACTCATGCATCCACAATATAACATGCACAAAATCAACAAGTATGTGGAAGGTCATTCAAAATATAAACGTGAAAAAAGTAAACATCAAGCACAGTAGCAGGTGGCCATCTTGGAATGGTATTATGTACAGTATAAACATATTGTACTAACAAGCCACACTTTAAGGTCTATTGGCTTTAGCATGTTCTTTTCACCACAAATATGTCTGTCTCTTTGTTGTAGTCTTTCATTACAAACAGGTCTAATCTATGGTATCCGACATAACTTTTCCAAATGAACCAATCAGACTTGTAAACTTTATGTTATGTTATGTTATGTTATGTTATGTTATTAGCTTTTTATATAGCGCAGGTTCACCATCAGTTCTCTTCGCACTTCGAGGGGAGAAATTCACCACAGACAGTGCGTATGAGCTAGTGAGGATGACTTATTTCATAGTTGCTGCCTCCAAGAACAAGATAGTCTTAAGTTTTTTCCTGAAGGGAAGAAGGACTGGTTCCCGGCGTAGGTGTTCGGGTCGGTTATTCCAGAGCTGAGGTATCAAGATGGAAAAAGCTCTACCCCCTTTGCGAGTAGAATGGAAGCGTGGAGTGACCAAGCGACAGGCCACAGAGGAACGGAGCGTTCGTGCCGCGGCGTAGATTGTCATTGGCTAGTCACCCGAACCAATTTAGGCCTTCTGTTTTGAGCACAAGGCGCAGTCTTCGGAAATACAGCTGTAAAATTAAAAACATATACAAAATTACATACAGCATTCCACGGTAAAATGGCCTAACAGTGCTACGCCCAAGGTTTGTCAGAATGTGTAACCAACACTAAAGCCTTTGCCTAGTACAGAAATCTGTAAATTTCCATGTAATGAAATACCTATATAAAAGCTTTAGTAGAGTAAAATATAACAACTCACACTTTAATAAAGAAAATTATATTGAGATTTTTTATCATATGCCATAACAAAACCAATTTACAACACATCCCAAAGCGTGAGCTTTAAGGCGGTCAAACATGTATTCACATTAACTGCAGCAGTAAAATGCGTAAAAAAAAAAACATCAACGCAAAACTTTAAAAATCATACATGGGGAAATGGGGGAGGGACGTCATGGGAGGGGGGTTCATCCCTCTCACTGGCTTAAGGCGAGTACAGGAATACAATCAGACATAATACATATGCTCCCAGTGCGATGGGGTGTTCCATTGAGCAGCAGGTGTAATACAATACGTTTACATGTCGCCTGCTATCAGCCCTCTTCGTGGCGTACCACAGGGAGTGTAATTCCATCCTGAGGTGCCAAAAGAGTAGTGGGAGTTAACGGAGACGGAGGCCTCTGCTCCTCATCAGTGTGTAGAGTACTTGGGGAGGGGCAAGGGGATGGCTTTTGTGCCTGCCGCAAGTAGTTGCTTTAAATATGCCAAATATCTCTAGGGCGGGAGGTTGGGGGTTGAAGTGTAGCATATATTTCAGTTTGTGCATCGCAGTATGCCATACTGCGCATCCACATATCCTTCGTCAGGATGGTTTTCGCCCCCCAGTGCACAGCAATTTCCCTTTTCGCTGTAGTAATGCCAGAGCAAAAAAACGTCAGAAACACAATTCGACAGAGTTAACTATTCCCAATAAAGCCAATTTGGGAGAGGGAGGGAAGGAGATAGCTATAACACCTGAGATCGTTTGGAAGACGTCAGCCCAGTAGGATACTATTCAGGGGCATACCCAGGTCATGTGGGCAAAGTCCGCCACAGGAGCCTGGCATTTTGGGCAGGTGGGTGGATTAGTTGGGTCAAATTTGTTTAGTTGACAGGGTATGATGTAAGTCCTATGTATAAACTGGAGGTGAAGGAGTTTGTGCCTATGATTGGGAGAGAACCTATGCATTTGCTCTAGGCAACATGTCCATTCCTTATCCGACAATGGTTGTCCCAGATCTTTCTCTCACCGATCTCTTGGCCCTTGATCCCGAGCCGGTTTTATCACCGAGCCCGCTCGGTATAGTTTAGTGACAAGGTGATCTCCCTCTTCATCTGTTATTAGTAGTGTGAGCGGCTGAAATTCCGCAGGTGGAGTAGGAAATGTGGTAGTTTATGAGTGGAGTGCATGTGTGTTAAACAGAGAGAGACCCCTTGATCAGAACAAGGGAGTATGGTACTCTTCACAAGTTAAACAAATAATCCATTGAACAATAGTATATGTAACATCACCTAGACCTCTACTAGATTTAAATGTATCTGTTACCTATCAGACAACCTTACTGGGATTGCTTCCAGCCCACCCAACAAATAAAATCATATGCTAACATTCAATTGGAAAATTACAAAACATGTTTTATTTAATTATTGTTACCACAATGTAAAAAGCATTTTTATAAAATGGTTAAAATCTCACAAACATATCTCAATCAATGCCTAAAAAAACAATTTCTAAAATAATCACAATATTACACAGAACATAAATCACAATACGAACCAACATGGACAGAAGAGAAAAAGAGGTTTTTAGACACTATACTCTGTCATTAGACAAAACATATCCTATGGGAAAATTATTTAGAACCCGGCTGGATGTACTCCTTATCTTGCAAATACAGGACCGAATTGACCCTGGGATTATATAAATCAATATGCATCAACGCGTTTCGATGGTTTAAATTATCTTTCCATCTTTGTCAAGCCCGTAGATTAAATTTTCTCTGTTGTAGTTCTCGGTTTCTATGTCCTCACTTAGTTCAAGTTGTCTGCATGTGTCCCACACAGTTGTATTAGCTCATTACATCAGTCGACAGTTGTTTTAGCTCAACAACAAGGGAGAGGAGGTGGAGTATTTTAAATCCCCTCGACCCGTGGAGAACAAACGATTGATTCAGGAGCACTGCGATACAAGGAACTCTGTAATAAGGTGCATGAAAATGGCAGCCTTTTGTACGAGCTAAAATTGAGGTGTCAACTGAAGTAACAAGATAATGCGACTGTGTGGGACACATACAGACAACTTGAACTAAGTGAGGACATAGAAACGGGGAACTACAACAGAGAAAATTTAATCTACGGGCTTGACAAAGATGGAATAATAATTTAAACCATCGAAACGCGTTGATGCATATTGATGTACATAATCCCAGGGTCAATTCGGTCCTGTATTCGCAAGATAAGGAGTACATCCAGGCCGGGTTCTTAATAATTTTCCCATAGGATATGTTTTGTCTAGTGAAAGAGTATATTGTCTAAAAACCTCTTTTTCTCTTCTGTCCATGTTAGTTTGTATTGTGATTTATGTTCTGTGTAATATTGTGATTATTTTATGAATTGTTTGAGATATGTTTGTGAGATTTTAACCGTTTTATAAAAATGCTTTTTACATTGTGATAACAATAATTGAATAAAACATGTTTTGTAATTTTCCAATTAAAAGAGTTAGCATAGGATTTTATTTGTTGGGTGGGCTGGAAGCAATACCAGTGTGGTCGTCTGATAGGTAACAGATACATTTCAATCTAGTAGTGGTCTAGGTGATGTTACTTATACTATTGTTTAAGGGATTATTTGTTTAATTTATGAGCGGAGTTCCCCAAGAAGCCTTGTCATCAAAAACTTGTCCATATATGTCAAGTCAGTGTGAGCATTGAGGTCAGTCATAGTTATCACTCGGCCATCTGGGAAGAGGGAGCCTAATGTGCGTAATTTTAGCCTGGTAAGTGTATGTTGCACCACTACTTCTGATGGCAGTGGTAACTGCGGGTTTCGACACAATGGGAGCTCCGGGGAGTAAAGGGAGCCATCGCCCAGCCTTCGGCTCAATCGACGCCAGGTGGAGAGAGGTTGTATATCATTGGTGTCCAATTGAATACCCAGAGGAAACAATGCCCCCAAGGAGGTGGGGGAAGCTAGATCCAGTTCTCGCTTGGTGTAGGGTATGCCGGCGTCCGGGTGAAACCAGTGGTGGGCAAATTGCGCCTGCACAACCAAGTAATACAGGTAAAAGTCGGGGACTGCAAACCCACCCCTATTATATGGAGGCATGAGTGTGTTGAATGCTATCCACGGCCAGCGTCTCCCCCATGTCAGTCCTATCAACAACCCTTTCAATTGTGTAAAAAAACACATTGGTGAGTGGGATGGGTATACTAACGAATAAACAGAGAAAGCGAGGCAGAACATTCATTTTAATAAGGGCGATACGCCCAGCCATGGAGATAGGTAGTTGAATCCCCCGCTCCACTTGCGAGCTAAGTTCTAGAATAGCAGGCCCATAGTTGAAGCGTATAACTTGTTCCTTCTGTTTATGTAGCACAACACCCAGATATTTGGTAGTGTCCCCAGCCCATTGTAGTGGCATCTCCAACTATCCTTGGGTAGCAGACTCAGTGATTGGGAATAGCTCCGACTTATTCCAGTTGATCCGCTGCCCGGACATTGCCCCAAATCTATTTACTTCCTCAATAAGGGGCTGTAAGTTGGTGTTAGGCTGTCTGACAAACAATAAAATGTCATCCGCATACAGGGACATTAATAGGGGACCGGAGTGAAACTGGAGGCCATGGAACAGATGCTTTTCCTGTAGATGGCGGACCAGGGGGTCCATGGCTTTTATAAAAAGGAGGGGGGACATTGGGCAGCCCTGTCGGGTCCCCATAGAGATAGAAATCGGTTTTGACAGGGAGCCATTTACACGAATACGAGCCGTGGGTGCTGAATATAACAGCGCAATAACGTTTGCTGGGAGTCCCAATTTGAGAAGCGTGGCCAGCAGGAACGGCCATTCTAAGGAATCAAAAGCCTTCTCCACATCAAGGAGGGCTATCGCCGCAGGCACACTTGGGTCGATTCGATTAATGACCGAAAAAACTGTCAGAAGGTTTAAGGTGGTAGACCGATGTGGGTTAAAACCCAATTGCGCTGGAGACAGTACTTGATCCAGCAGCAGGGAGAGTTGGGTGGATAGTAGTTTTGCCAAAATGTTATTATCAAATTTAATCAGGGATATGGGCCGATAAGAGGCACAACTCATGGGGTCCTTATCAGGTTTCAATAAAAGAGAGATGGATGCCTCCCTCATAGAGGGTGGGAGTACTCTGGCCTCCAGAGCCTCAACGTAGACTTCAAGTTACTGGGGCGCTAGGATATCCTTAAATGTTTTATAAAATACTCTGGACAGTCCGTCTAGGCCAGGTGCCTTTGAGCCACACAGGGCCTCTATTACCGTGGTATTCTCCTCGACCGTGAATGGGTCACTAAGAAAGTCAGCCTGACCCGTAGTAAACCACACCATGGCAATCTCCTGTAAGTATGCCAAGTGTTGTGTAAAGTACTTGGGTAGCTTGGTGGCATTGAGGGATCGATAGTATGCGACAAATTCCATAAGAATGTCAGAATCTTCAGTTGCCATGGAGTCATCTGCTTTTTTTATTGCCACTGTTAAATCTGGGGGTCTCTAGTTGGCAGAGGTAGGTACCACTGTCCAAATAGGGACCCTTGCTTCTAGTCAGGGCAAGGAGATAACCCTCTGAGATAACCCCTGCTCACCCTCTAGGTAGCTTGGCACGAGCAGTCTAGGCTAACCAGAGGCAATGCGTAAAGTATTTGTACCAACACTCACAGTAACACAGTGAAAACACCACAAACTGACTCCACACCAGTTTTGTAAAATAAAGGTATTTAATCTAAACTACACAAGACCAAAACGACAAAAATCCAACATACACAGTTCAAGAATATGGTTTCAAAAGAGTTCTTAAGGTTGCGTTAAAATTCTTTAGGTTGCGATAGAATTCTATACGTTGCGATAGAATTCTCTACTGATGCGTGAAAAGTTCACAGTTGCGTCACGTTTACTCACAGTACCTTTTAGTTGCAACAAAGTTCCAAAAAGCAGAAGCTGGTGCGGTGGAAAACAAGCGATGCGTTGCTCCTGAGACCCTGGGGAGGCGATGCGACAGCCCCGCTGCAGCAGCGGGCGTGTTGCGACGAATCCGGTTTGTATGGGGAGGAAGACTACTTGTATAGATTCCGGTGCGTAGGTTCCGTAGGAAGTTTGTTCTCGCAAAGGCACGATGCGACAATCTCGTAGGGGCTGCGACGATCTCCGGGGCGACGATGCGCGGTCCAGCGGTGATCCTCTCTCTCGCAGCTCCTCGATGCGATGGTTCTGCGACGATGCCCGCAGCGACGTGATGCGGTCCGCAAGCAAGCGGTGCGGCGATCTCACCCAGCGACAACAGGCTCTGCGACGACACTCGCAGCGATGTTCGACTTTCCCGCACCGGTCTGGTGCGTCCCGCAAATGAAGGATGCGACGTCTCTGGCAGCGGCGTCAGGCTCTGCGACGTCCTCGACCTCCGTAGCGGCGGGAAACTTCTCGCACTGTCGGGGATGCGCTCCGCAAGCGAGCGATGCGACACTTTTCAGTTTCAAAAGTCTCTCAAGCTTCGTTTCCAGCTTCCCAGCACAGGTACAACTTCCAGAGGCCCCACAACTGGATCAATCACTCTAGGAAGGACAGAACTCTCTCAGCAGAGTTCAGGGAAGCTGGGGGTGAAGTCCTTTTGTTCCAGGGACTTCAGAACAGGGAGCCAGCTCTACTCAGGCCCTTGGAGATTCCTTCAAGACAGGGGACACAGCTCAACAGCAAAGTCCTTCCCCTCTCCTTGGCAGCAAAGCAACAGGTCAGTCCAGCAGAGCAACAGCAGGACAGTCTTCCTTCTTCAGTTTCAGCTTTCTCCTTGGCAGAGGTTCCTTCTTGATTCCAGGATGATCTAATTTTCTGTTGTCAGGGGTCCTGTACTTATACCCCTAAAGTCTTTGTTCTCCCTGTGCATGTGGGCCCTGAGCCCGGTCTAAACCAGTTCTGGGTGTTTCCTGAGTACTTTGTTTTGCTGTCTTCTTCCTTCCTTTCAGAGTGAGGGGCAGGGTTGTCAGCCGCCCAGCAGGAGGGGGAGCCAGCATTGTGGAAGGCAGGCACAGCCCTATTCAGGCCCAGGTGCTAACTCCTCCCACCACTCCAGTTGCAAATACAGTCATTCAGCCTAGGGCTGACTCAGCCAGCCTCCTGGGGAATCCCCAGCCCCTGTCACTCTCAAACCAGACAGTCAATACACAAACAGGCCCAGGCACACAGAAGGGTCAGACAAGAGAACAGCAACTTTCTAAAAGTGCTGTTCTCAAACACAGGATTTAAAAACAACCTTTCCTAAAAGATGTGTTATTAAATTCTGAGAGCAGGGATACTAGATACTTATGTCCTATCTTGTTCCTATGGGAAGAAATGCTGTTAACCACTGTAGCCAGCATCCCCCATGTTAATCTATGGAGCAAGATAGCCTTACAGTAGTGAAAAACAAAAATGGCTGCCATTCACTACCAGAGCATGTCAACTGCACTAGTACATGCTCTACCTTTTACATACACTGCACCCTGCCCAGGGGGGTACCTTGGGCCTTCCACAGGGGTGACTGATGTGCACAAAAAGGGATGGGTTAGGCCTGGTCAGTGGGGACACTGACCAGGAGGACATGGCAGTTCTAAACTGCACACAGACACTGCAGTGTCAGGCCTGAGACATCATTTTAGGGCTACTCCTGTGGGTGGCACAATCAGTGCTGCAGGCCCACTAGTAGCATTTGTCATCACCAGCCCTGGCACACCCAGTGCACTTTACTAGGGACTTCACGGTGATACAAATATGCCAAACATGTATATCCAATCAGAATAGCAATTTACATAGGGAGCACTTACACTCTGGCACTCATCAGCAGTGGCAGATTGTCCAAAGCATCTAAACCAGCAAAAACGAAATCCAGCACAGCATCAAAAATACAGGAGGTAGAGGCAAAAAGATAGGGGGAAAGCACGCCAAAGATGCCAGGTCTAACACGTGTCCCCTCCAGCTGAAAGTGGGGAGAACTGCCCACCCTCTTGGGAGTTCTCTTCACTAAGGCGGAAAAACCTGGACAGACCATCAGCATTGGCGTGTTCTGTGCCAGGGCGGTGTTCCACCGTGAAGTCCATTCCCTGTAGGGAGATGGACCACCTCAACAGTTTTGGGTTCTCACCCCTCATTTGCATTAACCATCTGAGGGGCCTGTGGTCGGTCTGAACACGGAAGTGAGTCCCAAACAGGTAGGGCCTCAACTTTTTCAGAGCCCAGACCACAGAAAATGCTTCTCTCTCAATCGCACTCCACCTCTGTTCCCTGGGGAGTAGTCTCCTGCTAATGAAGGCTACCGGCTGGTCTCCTGCCTCCTCAGTGATTTGTGAGAGTACTGCTCCCACACCATGCTCTGAAGCGTCTGTCTGTACTATGAACTCACTGGAAAAGTCAGGTGCCTTGAGCACCGGTGCTGTGCACATAGCAGTTTTCAGGGTTTCAAAAGCAGTTTGGCAGGCGTCAGTCCAGTCAACTCTTTTGGACAACTTCTTGGAAGTGAGTTCTGTCAAGGGGGCGACAATGGTGCCATATCCATTGACAAACCGTCTGTAATACCCGGTGAGTCCTAAAAAGGCTCTCACCTCTGTCTGGGTCTTGGGGGGCTCCCAAGCCAGAATGGTATCAATCTTTGCCTGTAGGGGCGCCACCTGGCCGCTCCCCACTTGGTGTCCCAAATACACCACAGATCCCTGCCCTATCTGGCACTTGCTGGCCTTGATAGTGAGGCCTGCCCTTTGCAGAGCCTTCAACACTTCACAGAGGTGTTGCAAATGTTTCTCCCACGTGGAGCTGAACACAGCAATGTCATCCAGATATTCGGCGCTGAATTCCTCCAGTCCGGTCAGTACCTGGTTAACCAGTCTCTGGAATGTGGCAGGGGCATTCTCCAACCCAAAGGGCATGACTCGGAACTGGAAGTGCCCCTCTGGCGTTGAAAATGCTGACCTCTCTTTGGCCCCATCAGTTAAGGCAATCTGCCAGTACCCAGAAGTCAAATCAAAGGTACTGAGGTACTGGGCAGCTCCCAACCGATCCACGAGCTCATCAGCTCTGGGGATGGGGTGTGCGTCAGTCTTCGTGACCGCATTGAGCCCACGGTAGTCCACCCAAAACCGGAGTTCTGGAGGGCCACCGGGCGTAGCAGCTTTCTTGGGCACCAAGACCACTGGGCTAGCCCAGGGGCTGCTGGAGGGCTCAATCACCCCTAACGCCAACATCTTGGAAACTTCTTCCTTGATGCTGGCCCTGACCTTGTCAGCTACCCTGTAAAATTTGTGTTTCACAGGCAGACTGTCTCCAGTGTCCACATCATGGACGCACCAGTTGGTGACTCCTGTGGTCAGGGAGAACAGGGAGGAGAACTGACCCAACACTTGGCGACAGTCCCTCTGCTGCTCTGGGGTCAGGGTGGGCGAGAGGACCACACCATCCACTGACCCATCTTGCTCCTTAACTGCCAGGAGGTCAGGGAGAGGATCACTATCCTCTTCCATTCCTGCATCTGTAGCCATGAGCATAGTCACTTCAGACCTCTCAAAGTGTGGCTTGAGGCGGTTCACATGCAAGACTCTCAGGGCCTGCCTGGGAGTCCTCAGGTTAACCAGGTAGGTTACCTCACTCTTCCTTTCCACCACCTCATATGGCCCAGTCCACTTGTCTTGGAGCGCACAAGGCTCCACTGACGCTATCACCCACACTTTCTGCCCAGGTTGAAATTCGACCAGAGTGGTATTCTGGTCGTACCATCTTTTCATTTCTTCCTGGCTTGCTTCCAGGTTCGCCTGAGCGAGCTTCCTGAAGCGTTGTGTCTGGTTGCGGTTGGCCAGCACATAGCTAAACACATCCTGGGGGGTTTTCCTATGGGACTTTTCCCAACCCTCCTTCACCAGTGAGAGCTGTCCTCTAACAGGGTGGCCATACAGGAGTTCAAAGGGACTGAACCCTAAGGACTTCTGAGGCACCTCCCTGTAGGCAAACAACAGGCATGGTAACAAGACGTCCCACTTCCGTCTCATGGGCTCCGCTAGGCCAATAATCATACCTTTGAGGGTCCGATTGAACCTTTCAACCAACCCATATCCTTGAGGGTGGTAAGGAGTGGTGAACTTATAAGTTACCCCACACTCCTCCCACAGAGACTGCATGTACTTAGAGATGAAGTTGGTACCCCGGTAGGAGACCACCCCTCTGGGGAACCCCACACGGGAAACGATCCCCATCAATGCACGGCCCACCACGGGTGCTGTGATTGTCCTGAGAGGGACTGCTTCCGGGTACCGGGTGGCATGGTCCACCAAGACCAGGATGAACCTGTTGCCTAAGGCTGTCTTGGGGTCCAGGGGCCCTACAATGTCTATGCCAACCCGCTCGAAAGGGATGCTCACTACTGGGAAGGGTTGAAGGGGTGCCTTCAACTTTGTTCCAGTCTTGCCACTCGCTTGACAGGTTTGGCAAGATCTGCAAAAGGAACCAACGTGCTTTCTCATCTGGGGCCAGCGGCAGTGGGTGACAAGCCGGTTTAGGGTCTTGTCTTGCCCCAGATGTCCTGCAAGAGGCACGTCATGAGCCAGACCCATTAGGAAGTTACTGAAGCGCTCGGGTACCACCAGCACACGGGCTGCACCGGGCTCAGCAAACTTAGGCTC
Organism: Lissotriton helveticus; assembly: GCF_964261635.1. Lineage (NCBI taxonomy): Eukaryota > Metazoa > Chordata > Amphibia > Caudata > Salamandridae > Lissotriton > Lissotriton helveticus. Next base: position 444,686,075 of record NC_136072.1, on the reverse strand, counting down.
GCTATATAACAAGTCATCTTCCCAGTAGATAAAGTGATCTCTGGCTGCTCCACCTGCTGCCTGATCTACAGCCTGTTGCCGCAGACCAATGAGGGAAGGGCATTTTTTCTGCGCCTGGCAGAACACCTCCCTGCTGCCAATGGGTCAGCTCAGGTAAGTCTCCCAGTTCGGCCACCTGTTCCCCTGTAGGTTCCAGGGCATCCCCCTCAGGTTCTGCTTCCTCCTGGACCGTGGGAATGGCTGGGGCGGGTTTCCCGCGCCCTCTGCCTCTTCCTCTCCTGGCAGGTCTCTGGGCCACTGTTTCAGGCTCCAGTTCTGCTGAATCCCCCCTACTGGCTGTCATAGCACGTGTGGACACACAGATCCACGCAGGCAAACCCAACATCTCCAAGTGAGTTCTATGTTCTGCATCCTTCCATGGAGAACTCTCCAGGTCGTTACCTAACAGACAGTCTACAGGCAAGGCATCACTGACAACTGCCTCCAAGAGACCAGAGACTCCCCCCCATGCAAAGGGAACACGCGCCAGCTTGCAGAGGCGCACTGAGCTGTCAGCTGCCACTACAGGGTGGAGTACATCAGGGATGAATTGCTCTTCAGACACCCACTGACACCTCATGGATGTCACGCTGGCTCCTGTGTCTCTCAGAGCCTCAATCTCCCTCCCATTGATGGTCACCTTCTGCCCATATTTCTTAGTGTTAGAGGGCAGTAAGGTTTCCTGGACCACCTCTTGGTCTCCTAGAGAGACAAGGGTCATAACTGCTAGCTCCCCCCAGCCACTAGAAACCAAATCCCCTCTCAAAGCTACACTAGCTAACGCTGGGGCGGGAGCACCAGTGGGTGCTAGCTTCTTCTTGGGACAGCTTGGAGCAATGTGGCCCACCTCATTGCAGTGATAGCAGGTAGGGGGACCTTGGTTATCTCTTCTGTCTCTATTGTCCCGCCTGCCCTTAGGGGGCCATGGCTGCCTAGGTTTGGGGGGTTGGGATTCCTTTCCCTGGGAACTATTTTGGGGCCCTTGTGAGAACTCCTTTTGGTTACCCTTGTCCCCCCCACTCTTCTGCTGGGGACCCTGCCCACCTGTGGCTGTGGTACCCACAATTCCTCTGTGGACCCTAGTACTGGTCCAGCGGTCCGCCTCCTTAGCAAGCTCAATGGGGGTCTGTCAGCTTGCTGTCTAAAAGATGCTGGTGCAGCTCTGGAACACAAAGACCACTCAAGTGCTCCCAACTGATTAAATGCAACAACCCCTAAAATCAGTTACTTTACTGCCCTTCATCCAACCTTCCAGTGCACGCGAGTACAAATTCACACACTCCATCCAAGTCTCAGACTCTCTCTTCTTGAAGTTCCTAAACTGCAGTCTGTACTGCTCTGGAGTAAGGCCATACCTGAGACATAAGGCCTCCTTCATATTGGGGTAGGTCATGGCACCTGCTAATTCTAAGGGCTCTAGAGCACTCCTCCCAGAAGCCTCAAAATGTTTCCACAGGCCCGCCCCCCAATGCTGTTCAGGCACACCATTCATCCTCAATGCAATCTCATACGAAGTGAACCAGGCATAAATATCCTCACTCCTATGGTAATTCTGCACCAGGTCCTTGGGAATGTATACTTTACCCCCCTGCACTGGCTGCGCGCTGCCACCATTTGAACTGGCATCCACCTCCTTGGCTTTAAGATCCAGTTCTCTCATGCTCAACTCATGAGCCAAAAGCAATTTCTTTTCCTCCAAGGCGCGGGCACTTTTGCTCTCCTCCGCCGCCTTTTCTCTCTCTTTATCCATTTCAAATTACTTCATTTTCATTTTCATTTTCAGAACTTCCAACTCATATTCTCTTACTCTCTGATTTTCTTGTAACTCTTCTGGGCTGAGGCCCCTGCTGGAATGGTTGCTGCCAGCTCCTGAGCCTACCCTGCCCACTGGCAGATCTATGCCTTGAAAACTATTTTCTACATCCACAGCATCATTTCCCTCTTGTGCCTCCCAATGGGCTTTCAAGATTTTCTGCAGCTCCTCTTTCCAGGCGCCTTTTGCGGGGCACCCAAATTTCTGGCAGAAGTGCTTAAGCTGTTTTGCTGGGTAGGAGTACAAATCCTCAATGACAAACTCCCATTCTCCTACTGTCCCTTCACTGAGTGCCTTTCCTTTTGCAGCCATGATGCTTTGAAGAGTTACTCAAAAATAGAATCAAAAATCAAAAACCAGTAGTATGCGGTGGTGTAGTGGTCTGCACTCACTAGTGATGTACACCAATTACTGTGGGTCAAGTACAAATACAAGTTCAAATCCCACTGCCTGACCACCAATGTTAGATCTGGGAGTCACTAGTTGGCAGAGGTAGGTACCACTGTCCAAATAGGTACCCTTGCTTCTAGTCAGGGCGAGGAGATAACCCTCTGAGATAACCCCTGCTCACCCTCTAGGTAGCTTGGCACGAGCAGTCTAGGCTAACCAGAGGCAATGCGTAAAGTATTTGTACCAACACTCACAGTAACACAGTGAAAACACCACAAACTGACTCCACAACAGTTTAGAAAAATAAAGGTATTTAATCTAAACTACACAAGACCAAAATGACAAAAATCCAACATACACAGTTCAAGAATATGGTTTCAAAAGAGTTCTGAAGGTTGCGTTAAAATTCTTTAGGTTGCGATAGAATTCTCTACGTTGCGATAGAATTCTCTACTGATGCGTGAAAAGTTCACAGTTGCGTCACATTTACTCATAGTATTTAGTTGCAACAAAGTTCCAAAAAGCAGAAGCTGGTGCGGTGGAAAACAAGCAATGCATTGCTCCTGAGACCCTGGGGAGGCGATGCGACAGCCCCGCTGCAGCAGCGGGCGTGTTACGACGAATCCGGTCTGTATGGAGAGGTAGGCCACTTTCATAGATTCCGGTGCGTAGGTTCCGTAGGGAGTTTGTTCTCGCAAAGGCACGATACGACGATCTCGTAGGGGCTGCGACGATCTCCAGGGCGACGATGCGCGGTCCAGCGGTGATCCTCTCTCTCGCAGCTCCTCGATGCGATGGTTCTGCGACGATGCTCGCAGCGACGTGATGCGGTCCGCAAGCAAGCGGTGCGGCGATCTCACCCAGCAACGACAGGCTCTGCGACGACACTCATAGCGATGTTTGACTTTCCCGCACCGGTCTGGTGCGTCCCGCAAATGAAGGATGCGACGTCTCTGGCAGCGGCGTCAGGCGCTGCGACGATCTCGACCTCCGTAGCGGCGGGAAACTTCTCGCACTGTCAGAGATGCGCTCCGGAAGCGAGCGATGCAACATTTTTCAGTTTCAAAAGTCTCTCAAGCTTAGTTTCCAGCTTCCCAGCACAGGTACAACTTCCAGATGCCCCACAACTGGATCAAGCACTCTAGGAAGGACAGAACTCTCTCAGCAGAGTTCAGGGTAGCTGGGGGTGAAGTACTTTTGTTCCTGGGACTTCAGAACAGCGAGCCAGCTCTACTCAGGCCCTTGGAGATTCCTTCAAGACAGGGGACACAGCTCAACAGCAAAGTCCTTCCCCTCTCCTTGGCAGCAAAGCAACAGGTCAGTCCAGCAGAGCAACAGCAGGACAGTCTTCCTTCTTCAGTTTCAGCTTTCTCCTTGGCAGAGGTTCCTTCTTGATTCCAGGATGATCTAATTTTCTGTTGTCAGGGGTCCTGTACTTATACCCCTAAAGTATTTGTTCTCTCTGTGCATGTGGGCCCTGAGCCCGGTCTAAACCAGTTCTGGGTGTTTCCTAAGTACTTTGTTTTGCTGCCTTCTTCCTTCCTTTCAGAGTGAGGGGCAGGGTCGTCAGCCGCCCAGCAGGAGGGGGAGCCAGCATTGTGGAAGGAAGGCACAGCCCTATTCAGGCCCAGGTGCTAACTCCTCCTACCACTCCAGTTGCAAATGCAGTCATTCAGCCTAGGGCTGACTCAGCCAGCCTCCTGGGGAATCCCCAGCCCCTGTCACTCGCAAACCAGACAGTCAATACACAAACAGGCCCAGGCACACAGAAGGGTCAGACAAGAGAACAGCAACTTTCTAAAAGTGCTGTTCTCAAACACAGGATTTAAAAACAACCTTTCCTAAAAGATGTGTTATTAAATTCTGAGTTCAGGGATACTAGATACTTATGTCCTATCTTGTTCCTATGGGAAGAAATGCTGTTAACCACTGTTGCCAGCATCCCCCATGTTAATCTATGGAGCAAGATAGCCTTACAGTAGTGAAAAACGAAAATGGCTGCCATTCACTACCAGAGCATGTCACCTGCACTAGTACCTTTTACATACACTGCACCCTGCCCAGGGGGGTACCTTGGGCCTTCCATAGGGGTGACTGATGTGCACAAAAAGGGAAGGGTTAGGCCTGGTCAGTGGGGCCACTGACCAGGAGGACATGGCAGTTCTAAACTGCACACAGGCACTGCAGTGTCAGGCCTGAGACATCATTTTAGGGCTACTCCTGTGGGTGGCACAATCAGTGCTGCAGGCCCACTAGTAGCATTTGTCATCACCAGCCCTGGCGCACCCAGTGCACTTTACTAGGGACTTCATGGCGATACAAATATGCCAAACATGTATATCCAATCAGAAGAGCAATTTACATAGGAAGCACTTACACTCTGGCATTGATCAGCAGTGGCAGAGTGTCCAAAGCATCTAAACCAGCAAAAACGAAATCCAGCACAGCATCAAAAATACAGGAGGTAGAGGCAAAAAGATAGGGGGAAACCACACCAAAGATGCCAGGCCTAACAGCCACTATGTGCTCGGCTCCCCGAGGCATTCCACCAGGCACACCAGTGTCTTTCTGGGGCGTTCTCCCTAATGGCATGCTCAATAAATTCCAGTAGAAATGTGTTCCGTTTAGCTCAGGTACCAGGAGTATTTATGGTCGCGTCCAACAGCGAAAGCTCCCTCTCGACCCCGGCAAGACTGCCCCGTATATTGCGCAGCACACCTACTTGCTTAGATATGCAGATACCGCATATATATGACTTAAAGGCATCCCAGAGTGTGGCATATTTATCCACTGACCCGGTGTTTAAAGTGAAATATTCTTCGATAGCTTCACGGAGCTCAGAGTTAAGCAGGTCATCGAGCAGGGCAGTAGCAGGAAAGGACCATCTTTGCTCCCTCCCACCCAACCGCATGGGGAATATCTAAATGGAGGAGTACTGGCGCAAGATCAGAGAGTGTAAGCAGTAGTGTGTCTACACCTTTCATCCAGTTGCATCCCAATGCGTCAGTAAGCCAATAATCTAAGCATGTTTGAGTGGAATGTGGTGCCGAATGGAAGTTGTAGCCGAAGACTGTTGGGTGGTCTATGCGCCAGAGGTCATGCAAATTTTGGGATCGAATTAGGTCCCTTAACTCCGGGTGGGCATGGGGTTTACTGGCGTGTGCTGTGCTCAAGGAGTCTCGCTCCGGATCCAACCATATATTAAGGTCCCCCCCTAGAAAGATCAGGTCATATTCGTATCGGTGCAATAGTGCATGTAGGTTCGTGAAAAATCTGGGATCATCTATGTTGGGTGCATAGACGTTGAGAAATGCTACCGCCCAACCACTCATTGACCCCACCACCAGCACATACTTACCCTGCATGTCGGCTGCTATTGACATTAATGTGAACGGAAGAGTATGATGAATTAAAATGCACACCCCACGAGAATAGGTACTGTAACTGGCAAAATATCTATTTGCTCCCCAGGACGATGCAAACGGAGGGGTATTTTGCACCGGGAGGTGGGTCTCCTGTAGGAAGGCTATCTTAACATTGTGTCTACAGAGGTTTGCTAGTACTAACTTACACTATCAGGGATTGTTAAGTCCTCTAACATTCCAAGTAATCATATTAATCTTAACAGCTAAGTCTGTAGCCATGTCCAGCTTGCGGATAGGTACTTGGACATATATTTGGTAAATCCATATTTATACTTCGAGTTCAAAGAGAGAGAGACATTTAGGGGAAACAACATGGGGATATTTAAAGAACCATACATTAATAATGAAAAAAACGATGGCAAAGGAAAAGGCAACCACCACCACCCCCCCCTCACACACATGGGCTCAAACGTCCGGTGAAAAGCCACTCTCCACCCACCCAATCAAGAAAGAAAAACCCCAGAGAGAACCCGGATCAAATAAGAGAGTAGCACCTAGATACTGAACTGGTGATAATGGGTTGTGGTGGGGCTCCTGGGGGGGTGAGGGCTAAGAGATCTATGCACCCTCTCTACAATGACGGCCTTGGAGAAGTTATCAATACCAAACAGTTCTGCCAGTAAAGTCTCTATGAAGGGTGCAGGTCGCCCCATGTTCGTAGTTTCTGCCACACCCATGATACAGATGTTATTTCTTCGGGACCTCGCTTCCAGGTCCTCGTTCTTTATTGGCACTGATTTACGTTAATGCTCAACCTGTTCGAAGCGGCGCCGTGTGTCCGTGGGTTGATCCTCGTTGGAGGAGATACACTTCTCGGCCTCAGGCAACCTGGCATCATGGCATTCGAGTCACTCTCCAATTATATTGAGGCGGGCATTCAGGGAGGCGAACCTAGAACCAATTCCACGTAAACTGCCTCTGAGCCCCGCCATAATAGCTGCGCTACCTTCTGGTCCCTGCAGCATCTCGTCATGTTCCGAGCCATCCCCTCTCTCGGCCCCTTGGTCGTTTGATGCCCCCTGTTTATCAAAGTTCAGTTTCCTTTGTTTGGGGTTCCCACGACCCATGACTAAGGCTTATGAGAATCAAAATACAGCGGTAAAGGTAAAAGTCCCGCACAACACCTAGTCCACCAGGGGCGGGGGTAGGAGAAGAGATAACTGCCCTCAGCTTCAAGAGCAGTAGGGAAGCCACCTTTCCATGTGGCTTGCGATAATCCAGTGGAGTATTGAAGAAATTAGGTTCTTCTTATACTGGGCAGGTGTCGTACTGGGGGCGGAGGTATGAAGGAAGAATGTCTCACCGCTCATGTAATAGTAGGCCCAGCCTCCAGAAACGTGGGCTGAACTGCAAAAGACATTCAGGCAGGTGTGCGACGTGCAGCAAAATGGCTAAGGCCCAGCGGTCACATGCCCAGGTCTCTGCTGGGGCCCACTGCCACATGCACAGAAAAGGGGAGCAGATAATGCCGACACAGCGTCCTGGAGCGGTAGGCCTGGGCCAATAACGTGGAGCTCCACCTTTGATTGGCAGCAGAGTAATCAAGGCCTCGGAGCCCCAGCCCCGCACCATAGTCCGGGCCCCCTAGGTGCAGGCAGAGGAAAGGGACCTCCAAGAGTTTAAATCACGGGGCCCACAGCCTCCAAAAGTCAAGTTTAGCCCCACTCACTCAATTAGGGCAGTGATCACTGCCCCGCTAATGGCGCCACAGTTAGGTCCCCCGGCAGCACAGCACCACCGTATCCAGTCCCCCCAGATGGAGCTACCTGCTGGACGGGCCCCAAAAGCATGGAGATTCCATACATTCTTGATTACGTCCCACACGTGGCCAGGTGTCTCAGCAACTGTATTGAGGCCGGAGGGGAATCGTAGCAGTCAGGAAATTTGCAGCGAGTTCATGAGCAAGGCTGGAGGGTGCCGCAGGTCTCACACTTGGCACTCACCCGACCCAGGTCTGTGTGCAAGTGTTTTACGGCGCGTCCCCATGTAACAAGGTCAGCAGTAGTACGGTAGGAGGAGGCACGGGGCGGGGGAGGCAGGGGACCGAACGGAGCACCGCAGCCCCGGCCTCAGGCTCGCTTGTGGACCCTCTCACCACGGGGCCTCCAAAGCAAGCCAGGACACCACGCAGCTCCACCGACCTCCACAGGAGATCATAGATGTGGCATTGAAGTGTTAGCAGTCAGGGGGACATCCAATGGGCTTACGGGTAAGGCCGCAGGTCGCCACAGGCCTCGCACTCGTCACTCACGCGGTGGCCATACACAGATGTCTTCAGGCGTGTCCGGTGAAGCGAAGTGAGCACTCTTATAATAGGAAGAGGTGCCGGGCGGGGCCGCGGGAGACCCGGCGGAGCACCGCAGGTCTGGCCTCAGGTTCGCCCATGTCCCTCTCACCACGTGGCCTCCGAGGCAGGCCCAGTCACCACATAGCTCCACCCGCCCCTTGATCTAGGAGCGTTGTGGGGTTTTCAATTGGGGGTATTTGCAGCCCATGCCCCCAGGTAGTCTTCCTGAGCAACCTCGGCCGCTAAACACGTGGGGAAGCACATGGTGAAGGCAGTTCCTGCGGTGTATAGGGCTCTGAGCGCCGTAGCTTCAATGCTGTGCGGCCATCTTAGTCGACGGCTCGGAAGCGCCCCCATAACAACTCACACTTCAAGATGTACAGTCTTGCCATTTGTTTTTCACAATTAATATGTCAGGCCTCTGCCTGTGTAATAACTTTTATAATAAACTGATCATCTGTATAGTGGCTTGTTACCATAAACAAGGCTACTGTATTGAACAAAAGCTTTCCCACAGGTGAAAAGTGCAATTGTTGGCACCCAGGGACCCTCAGGATTGAAGAGGAGTTAATCCCCCAGCTTAAAACACACCACGGGCGCGTTTGCACAGTGGTGCAGGGAGGGGGCGGGGCCTGATGTGACAAGTGTACAAACACACCGCGGTATGTTTTAAGTTGGGGGATTAAGTACCTTTGAATCTAGAGGGTCCCTGGGTCCAACTAGCCCACAAGGTATCTCCAATAAGCGTCACAGAGCTGCGTTGTAGAGAGGTATAAGAAGGGGCATGGCCTCAGCCCACCTCTCTGCAACGCAGCTCTGTGGCACTTGCTGGAGGTACTTGGTGGGCTAGTTGGTCCCACGGGGACCCCAGGCTGTGCCTGTTTGTTTATTTATTTATTTACATTTTAATACTGAAGGGGGCCACATGGCCCCCCTCCTGGGCCACTTCTGGCCCCAGAAACCCCATTCCCCGGGGCCTGGCCTCTCCGTTGGGGACCTCGGGGGGAGCCCCAATTCCCCCACGGTCAAGCCGGCTACCCGCTTCCTGCGGGAGCCGGCATTGCTTTTCTACAAGGGGAGCTGCTGACATGCAGCTCCCCTTATGGAAAAGCAATCTGCTTTGGATTTTGCTCTTGCTTCCAAAATCCATACCAGAGTTTGCTATGACTGGGCGAGAGCCGCACGGCTCCCGCCCTGCTATAGCAAACAACAGTGTCCCGGGTGGTGGTGGAGACCGGGGCTGGGGGTCTGTAAAGAACCCCCTAAATTAAAAAAAGAGTGCCCCAGGGAGGTGGTGGTCCCCGGTGCAGCGTGGGGGGGTGGGACCCCCCATGCATTTTTTATCCAAAAGCCCAGGGGAGGTGGCAGTCCTGGGGCTGCGGAGGGAGCCATGTGCCCCCGCAAACAATCAGCATTGGCCCAGGGAGGTGGCAGTCCCCGTGGCTGCGCTGGCCCCCGCTATTATTAATTGGGCAATGGCCCTGGGACCTGGCCCACCTGGGGGCCTCATTTAAATGAAGTGTGGGTGCCCATCCTTCATTTTGTTAAATGATTTGGGCAGGATTCGCGACCCCAGTGCGAATTCTGCCGAAAATATATATTTTTTAATGCTTTTCTTGGCCCTGGGGGTCCTTGTGGGACCCCCTGTGCAGGCCTAGGGGTCACGGTGTTTCTACCCTGCCCCCTTTTCTTGTTTTTAAACATTTTTTTCACTGTTTTCTTGTGACTGGGTTCTACCGAGTCACAAGATGGCTGCCAACACTTCCTGGTTTGGAGTATTGGCAGCCAATCACAGTGAAGCTTGTGCTTGGAAGGGTTGATGAACCCATCGCTGCCCTAGATATTTAAACCTTTTTCTTTTTCTAATTTCTCAGGAACTAAGGAATGGATTTACACCATTTAACAAAAGGTACTCTTTCTGAACCAAGGGCTACCTTTTTGCCAAATTTGGTGTTATTCGGGGGTGGGGCGCTAGAGGGCGCACTGCGAGATGGCTGCCTGCTTGGACAGCTCCGCCGATCAGGGGCAAGAAACGCCACTATTGGAGCTCTTGCAGTCGATATCCTGTTAACTTCTGGCTGATCTGAATGTGGGAAGTGGTGGTGCCTAGCTGGAGAGCAGTTGTGAGCCTGAGCGCAAAAGGACACCGGTGTAATTGCTTCTTGTTCTGGACGGCCCTGATAGCGTGGACTCCCACAACATGGCGGCCGCCAGGTAACAGATCCTCGCTACACTGTCTGGCGGATCGTTTGTGAGCCGCGTTTGGTGACGCCTGGCCGGAGGCATTGCGTCGGCTGCAGGGCTGTGCTTGCGGTCCGCCTCAACAGCCGACTTGCACCTGAACGACGGTGTCACCCCATGTGCGCCGCTACTGTGGAGGATTGCCTAGCGTTAATCTTCACGGTGCCAGGACGAGCGGATGCACTGTCGCGGTAAGCAGAGGAGGGCGGGAGCACCGGGCGCGGAGTGAGGCGCTCTGTCATAGCAGATTGCCGCTTTCACCAACGTGGCAGGGGGACAATAATGGTGCGGCAACGAGGCCAAGGGGACAGTCAGAGTCCCAGTGCATATCCCCCCAATGCATAAAATGGCGGCACCCTGTGCACCGTTGGACATTAAGAAGAGTCCTGAGTGACAAGCTGAGGCAGTACTGTGGGCACAACGGGCGCTCTAACACATCTATGCTCCATCTCCGTACATTTAAATACAAAAGGCAGGAATATTGGAAAATGCAATAGTGTGCTGTTGCCTTCAGGCGCCATGTTCTGGACATCACCCACGCACAAAATGGCGACGGCAACCGGGCAGAATCCTCATGATGACTGATAATTGCGCTGTATTTGCTTAAGCGAATTGCGTCTGTGGCCACCTGCGATGCGGTATCCACGCGGCTGTTCACCCCTTGGGCACATGAACGAGGAGGGACTTTTCCGGTGCAGGCTGTAGACGTGGAAGGTGGTTCTGCACCCTCCTGTTCCTAACAACGCTATGCCGCCATTTTAGGATATTGCTGCGTTGATCCCTGGAGATACATACGTCCCTTAATTATTTCAGCGTCTCTCACTGTGCCTTTCTCTCTCACATTCTTACATGTGCAATTGAGCATCCCTCATCATAACCTGAAACATCGAGGGGTTGATTTGGGCCCTCAGCTATACAGATATTGTTTGAAAGGCACACTATAAGTCGGCGTCTGTCCTGTGTTCGACTGCAACACTCAGCAACAACATGGGCAAACCGGATAAACAGCAGCCCAAACTCACATTTGAATAAAAAAAGCAACCAAAAGGGGCAGCATCACACGCGGATACTGAGTTGGAGGCGGACTCGCCAGCGGGTGGAGCGATGGAGGCTGTCCTTAAATCGATTCAGTCGAGCTTACAGGACATTAATGAGAAGTTGGACCACCTCACTCAGCGAGTGAACAGCATGGCCGCAAAATTGGATAAACAAGGCAAGCGACTGGACAATGCGGAAACTTGCATTGCAGCTGTAGAGGATGAGGCGCATGCCACAACCAGCAAATGCACTAGCATGGAAAAGGTGATAGATGTTAAAAAGAGCAGGGCTGAAGACTTAGAAGCCAGATCGCGCCGGAATAATATCCAAATCGCAGGCGTTCCAGAATCTACCAATACTGGTCGACTGGAGACATATGTGGAGGAGATGCTCCGGTCCATCTTTGGGGAAGAACACTTCTCAGCAGTCCTCATTGTGGAACATGCACATCGGTCCCTTGCACCGCGTCTGCCTCCAGGGGCAGCCCCTCGTCCTATTATCGGTCGAATATTAAACTATAAGGACAGAGATACTGCACAGAGGCTGGCCAGGGAGAAGCAGCAGGTAACACACCAGGGTAATAAGCTGGAATTCTACCCTGATTTTACTATGGTAGTCCAACAGACTTGCAGAGAATTCGCCCAGGTATACTCCATGGGCAGAGGATTGTACTTATAAACACATACGGTCCGAACGTGGATGCCCCCGATTTTTATCATGAGGCATGGCAGAAATTACATAATGTGGCTGATAGGACACTGCTATGGGGAGGGGTCTTTAATTTAGTGTTGAATGAAAGTCTTGACAGATCGGGTTCTACAACAGAACTGCACCAGAAAGCTATGTCCAAAATGATTGACCTTATGTCTGAATGGCAGTTGCATGACATTTGGCGGACTCAAAATCCAACATGTAGGGAGGCAACAATCAATGGCGCATAATAGCTGGTCCCGAATTGACTATTGGATAGGTACAAAAGACGCCCTGCACTGGACTAACAGTATCAAACACCTTCCGTGGACAATGTAAGATCATAACCCCATACTTCTGACTGCTACGATACTGTATTACACACCACCCCCTTATAGTTGTCGTTTTAATGCGAAAGCATTATCTGACTCGGTATACACAGACATGATTACCACGGCCATTTCGGACTACTTCCTTTTGAATGAACCTTACACTGATGACCCCTGCCTGCTGTGGGAGGCTTTTAAAGTCACCCTGCGTGGCGTCTGTATCAGTACCACTGCGGGTATCTTGAAAGATATACGCAGACAATTATTTCGGTGTGAGAATCAGTTGAAATCCCTAGAGCGCGAATATGAGCAGACACAGAATCCGCAGAAACTGGGAGACATCAGGACGTTGTATGTCCGAATATAAATCCCTAGCTGAAGATGAATTACGATACAGAACGAAACGAGTTCAGGCAAGGGCTTTTGGGGAAGGCGGCAGACCTGAGAGTATGTTGGCATCTACAATCTGTGAAGGCCGTGCCCCTCAAACTGTCTTGCAGGTCCGAGGCGAAAACGGGGAAGTGCAAACCACCGCACAAGGTATATTGCAAGAATTCATGAAAACATTAGGTGCATTATATGAATCACATAACACTGCGCCCCCAGTAGAGATTATGCAGTATCTAGAGGATGTGCCATCGCCTGGCTCTCGGATACCCAAAGGGAGTATCTCTCCCTACCAATCACGGTAGAAGTTACAGAAATTATTAAATCACTCCCTAATGGGAAGGATCCAGGCCCGGATGGGTTCACTTGTGAGTTTTACAAGAACTTTGCAGACTTACTGGCCCCTCACCTGGTTGCTTGGTATGGTGACGCATTTGACAAAGCGATTCTCCCTCCGTCCTTACGTGAAGCCGTATTGGTCGCACTTCTAAAACCTGCGAAGGACCCCAAATACTGTGAATCCTATAGGCCACTGTCACTCATCAATGTGGACTCTAAAATACTGGCCAAACTGTTGGCGGTAAGACTGCAGCCCCTTATGACCAATCTGGTCCTACCGGACCAGTCGGGATTCATACCGACCAGGTCAACAGCTCACAATACCCGGACATTGTTTGCACTATCACACTACCTAGTACCTACCACCAGAGTAGCGGCAGTTATGTTGGATAAGGCCAAGGCATTCGATTAAATAGAATGGCCCTATCTCATGACATTAGTTAAAAGGATGGGTTTCCCCCCGTCTTTCTGCAATGGGTTCAGTTGCTATACACCAAACCCAAGGCCCGTATCCGCATTAATAATTATATTTCGGACAATAGAATGGCCCTATCTCATGACATTAGTTAAAAGGATGGGTTTCCCCCCTTCTTTCTGCAATGGGTTCAGTTGCTATACACCAAACCCAAGGCCCGTATCCGCATTATTAATTATATTTCGGACAGTATAACCATAGCACGCGGGACAAGGCAAGGATGCCCATTATTCCCATTGTTATTTGCGCTAGCACTCGAACCTTTAGCTTACAAGATCAGGCAGGGTCATCACTATTCTGCTTTGCAATTCCCACAGCGACCTTTACATATCTCCATGTACGCGGATTATATGTTGTATATGTTATATGTGCGTGACCTGGAAATTCATTTAGCCCCCCTGTTAAGGGAATATATCAAAGTCGGGAGATATTCTGGCCTCCAAATCAATTGGGACAAATCTATCATTATCCCCCTTACAGATTCCATGCACCCGCACACCACAGAATTTTCACTGGAGTGGCAATCCGACCCAGTGAGGTACTTAGGAATATGGTACCATCGGGACCCGGAAATTGTAATCCGTACAAACTATGGTCGAGCAATAAGCACTATAACTGATAAAATAGATCGCTGGATTCAATTGCCCCTATCCCTGGCCGACAGGTTAGCGATAGTAAAAATGGTAGTTCTGCCGAAATTCCTATATCTTTTTAATAACAATCCACATTACACCCACATCGGAAGTCTTCCGCCAACTATCATCGTTACTGACTATTCTTATCTGTGCAGGGAAGCAGGCCGGAATTGAATTGCAAGCTCTAACTCTGCCATATTCTCGGGGTGGCTTCAAGGTCCCCTACTTCCTTCTCTATTATTTATGTGCAGAAGCGCAGTACGCACACCACTGGTATCATCCAACCCCCTACCTCACGGATGAGGCAATCAAAGAAGGTGATGCGTTACCTGCCCCATTGACTGCAATATTAACCCATCACAGGTCCCCATTACACGCCAAAGATATCAACACGGTGGACACAACCAGCGCCGCATGGCGTCAAATAGGTAGATTGACACATAAATTACCCTTATATGCCCCTGCCCTCCCATTGCATCACCACCCAAGTTTATCTGTAACACAAGAAGAGGTGGGAATGGGATTGTTACAGCAAGCAGGGATTGACAATGTGGAAAAGTAAATTTTGCCATGTTCTGTGTCCCTACGTGTTCCCCATCCTATGCTGTATGTGCATGATTAATATGCATATGTATTCCCTTATGATCGATTAAAGACGCAATTACAGTTGTGTCCATCTCTAGTATGCCAGTTTCCAGTTCTCGTGAAAGCTAAGAGTATTAGGCCTATGTAAAGCTATGTTGCCACGTTTCACAGTGTGCACGTTATTTCATTGTAAAGTCCCCGTTTCCAGGCCTCAAAAGGGCCCGGACACCAGATTCAGCTCCTGTCTCCTGAACCCTCGCTGAGGAGCGATACAGCCCCCACCTGTATCCCTGACCCTTCACTTACTTCCTGCCTCACAGTGCCCGGCTCGGCCTGGCTCTGCCTGCCAGTCTGCCAAGAGTATGTTATGATTCTAGTTATCAGTCCAGCTCTCCTTCTCTGCATTCCTAAGCTACTGAATCGCATCAATAGTTTCCGTCATGGTCTAGCCTTTACGTCTCCATGTAAGAGAAATACTGTATTAATGGTCGTTTAATATTCCTCAACACGCACTACATGTAGAATAATGCATGCACCAGTCTTAGAGTCTGTTAGCCTTTACCCTGATAACTTTTGGATTCTATCAACATGTTCTCTAAACATCAGATACTAGATAGTGTTTAGGTACATGTCGCTCTGACTCTCCAGACTTCAGTCTCTTCTTCTAGCGCAGAAGTCATAGCCCCCAGCTTCTCCCTAGTAACACGTCATTGTCAGTTTGCGCGCACCACTAGGTTAGAGGTCCCGGCTCCTTAGGTAGCCCCCTCCATGTTTCCGCCCCATTTATGACATATTCTGTTACGTTTACATCACATGTCTATGTACACGCCTCTTGTTACGCCCACTTTATGCCTTATCTTTCGCGACTGCTACAAACCCCGCCCACTGCTACGCCTACTGTATGAACTCTAATGCAATTGTTTTAGTATATATATGTTGTGCACTGTTATTAAAGTTAGCGCGCTCATCCCAGATCCTGCCCCGGCAGCTGCCGGGCCCTGCCATCCTATTCCCGTGCAGGTTGTCCTGTTCCTGTCCTTTATCCTGTATTAAAACCTGCAAACTCCAGCTACCTCGAATCTTGACTCTTATTTATTGAGCTATCTGTTATTGTATGTCTAGTCAAAAATAGAGGTATTATTTATTTATTTACCACATAATGGCGCCCGAACAGGGACTTGCCCTTTCCCCACGCGCTGGAGAAGCCACGCAGGCCCCCTGATCCTCTGCAGCCGTGACGGAACCATACCGTGCACGTGCAGATATTTCTGCTTCAAGTATCCCTCAGGCCCACGGAGGAGACGGAGGTTGCGGTCCAGCATCCAGACGAGGCGGTGGAGGAACGCGGCGAGTCCCGACCAGAGCCCAAGCCGAGAGTCCAAGGTCCGAGGTATCCGGAGGCCCACCCGTAACAGAAGTCCGAAGTTCGTCCATCCGTCGTCGTTGCAGTCCAGTCCAGTCCGAGGCCTTCCGTTCTTGCTGCCCGGTGAGTACCGTTGCTGGGGTAGTATCTAGACAGGGTCAATTGCATTGTCTCTGGTCCGTGGGTTTGGGTACACAGATCCAACACGAAGTGTTCACTTAGGTGGATGCGGGTCCTGACGTGTCTCTTTATGAGACCGGTAAGTTTCGTACTGTTTTAACAGTGCATCTAGTTTCTGTTCTAGTCCGTTCTGTTCTCGAGAAATTCATGTATTCTGTTTTCAGTATTCCAGGTAGTATTTTGTCCGAACTGTTATCTTAAATGTCATTCATATATTTCAATGTCGTGGTATGAATGTGTTGTTCAGTAATCATCGTGTTCATTGTGTATTGTATTGTGTCTAGACTCCAGCCCAGTCATCCCTCTATTTTCCAAGTTACGTCAGTTAAAAACTAGAAAAGGTCTGTTAGAAGAGGCAGTTCCTGTCCCGCCTAGGGACAGTCCAGGTCATTTTATGTATCAAAAGCATGGCATAAGTGCCATATTGTATCTAGATTTATGGGTGGAGTACACCAAACAGTTAGAAGAAAAGTATAGATGGCCCGTATCGGGTACATGGGATGCCGAGTGCATCATGCGAGTAGAAGAAGCATTATGGAAAAAGAAAGCCAGACAGTCACAGAAAGATGCCATCGAGTTATGGCGCAAAGATTCTCATAAAAGAACCGAAAAAGAAATCAGAAAGTCAGAATTAAGTCGAGAATCCTTAGAAAAAGCCCAAGAAAGGGAATTAATCGAAATAGGTGAACGAGTTAAAACCGAACAATCAGACAGACAGAGAAATGCCCTCATTAAGGGTATGTATCCTCTTCTTGCTGAGGGCTTGCCAAAAGCAACCCCGGAAGCACCATGTAATTTTCCGCCGCCATTAGTTCCGACCAAGCTACGTCACAAACCGACCGCAGCTGATATTTTTCTCTCGTCCTATTTGGACGACACAGTCCCAGAATATGCAAATCCTGTTCCACCACCTCCTGTAAATAATGTAATTCATGGTCCTCCAGCCACCGGGGCACCTGTTACAGCACCTGTTATGGTACCCCCGGTCCAGCCCGTAGTACAAATTCCCGCTACATCAGTCACTCTGCCAGCACGAAGAGTATCAGTCGACGATTCCAGTTTAGGGGCCGCGGGAGGAGGTCCTCCTGGTACCCCGCCGCCAAATAGACGTCTAGGGGCAGTCAAGTTACATGAACGTGCGTTACAGCGTACGCCTAAATATCAGTCCATTGCAGAAATCAGGCGAGCTCTTACTGAATGCTGTTATGATCCAGTCCCAGGCGAGGATAGTATGGTTATATATTCCGTACGTATAAGGCAGGTGTCCGAGTATTTGGTCACCCTACCGAATATGAAAGAAGATCTAGACAGAATGTATCGTTTCATTCGTACAGGACAAGATCCAGAAAGTATTGGTGAAGTCATGTCTCTCAGGAAATCTGAGATCCAGTTCATGTTATTAAAGTTTCTGATCAATTGTTTAATTAGGGAACAAGATTCCCCGACTAAAGATCCGAACGAAATGAAAATTCTGACAAGGTGGAGTGATAATATAGCCGAGGGTAAGCACAAGACACTCAATAGTATAGAGAGTATGTACAAGAAAATTCGTAAAGAAATAAAAGGTTACACGAACAACGCAAAGAAGCTCTAGGAAGCGAGAAAGAAAATGACTCTTCTACTGAAGAGGTAGACGACGAGAATACCGCCAGAATAGCGTATGTAGGTAAACCTAGATTTCCAGACCGACAGTCACGCCTAGAACGCAAGGAAGTCTTTCATCTTCCAGCACCAGAACAAGGTTCTCTAGAACAAGTATTTCAAGCTACCGATCAAATTCTGAAATCACGAATCGGTTATAATGAGTTAAGTACCATGCATGAACAAGAACTAGCCCGATCAGCAGTCCGATGGATTACTGATTCTACCACTTTTCCAGACGAAATAGTGGCACAAATGTTTCTGAAACTACCCCCAGCCGAGCAGCGACTGGTGGGTATGTATATGATTCAGCACCTCATTACATTGTATGAGGGTCAACATTCTGATCCAGGTCCGTTACATGATGTCCTGAACGAGTTACTCCAGTATAGATGGAAAGGTTTAGGTACCGATTTAATTAGTGTCATTCTAGAACAGCGCCACAAATATAGAACGTTTTTGAACCCACATTTTGTTCATGTCTCACCTCCAGAAAGTAAACCGTTTTACATAGACAGACAGCATCCGTTACGAGAAGTACACCCAGTTAGGACAGCGGGTGGTGAAATGCAACGAGTATTTGTTTACACCCCAATTACCAAGATGGAACTCTTAGAAATGAAGAAATTAATTCCCTGTCACGACAAAGATCCAGCAGGGTTCCACCGAGAATTAAAAGACATGCTCCGTATGGGAGAATACACGTATCCAGATATTATTAAAATGCTAAAAGTCCTGTTGCCTGCAGGCATATATGAAAAACTCAAGGAAAAGGATTGGGAGGTGGGAGAGAAAAAGATCGATTGGACAGCTCTAGAAGCTGAAGATAAGATACGAGTACCAGGTACCGGTCTTGGAGATAAATGTAAAGAATTACCTGAACTGTTAATACAAGTTTTGCCTAGATTATTAGCCACTAAAAAGGAAGACTGGGATGCAATCTCAGCCTGTAAACAGAAACAAGACGAAGACACTAGTGATTTTTATTCTAGATTTGAGAAATGTTTTATCATAAACAGTGGTTTGAAGACGAGTAGTGAGTCATACCCTCATCTTTTTGTTACTAAATTAGTCGAGAATTCAAGTCCACAAGTTAAGAATCGAGTTTTGAAAGTCGAAAGTACATGGCAAGCTAGTACTCCGTCCCAGATGTTACAGATGCTCCAGTATCACCAGAATAGAATCAGAGAAGAGCAAGAACACGAGAGAAGACGTATGAAAGACACGAAAATGAAAGTACTAGTTGCACAATCTGTTCCTCAAGACAGTCAGAAGAGGGGTCCGAATCAAGCCAGTCATCCTGCAGCTCCCGTTAAAGGGACATGCAATTATTGTAAACAGCCAGGTCATTTTATAAACGAGTGTGCAGTTCTGAAACACAACATAGCCACTGGTAAAACTAAAGAAAGACCACGTCCGCCTAGACAAGAACAAGTTTCACAGACTTCCCAGTTACCACAGAATACACCACAGACAGTCACAGCACCGCAGCCTATAGCTGCAACACAGCATGTTACACAGCAGATGTACCAGTATGCACAGTCCGAGTACCCAGAGTACCAGCCGTATTCATGAAACAGCCTAGAGAGGGAGGTAGGCTTGCCTCTCATCGAGATTCCTGTAGATCAAGAGGGTCCCTATGTTCACAGTCAAGTATTAGGGAAAGACAGAAAGTTTCTGATTGATACAGGGGCAAGTAGGACTACTATCAGTCATGACGAGGTTCCAGGGGCTCCGCTCTCAGGCTCTAGAAATGTTTCCCTTGGATTTTCAGGAAAGCCTATTGTAAACGAGATATCAAAGCCAGTTACTCTAGAAGTTGGTCCATTGTCCCGAACTACTGATCTATTGCTTACGAAGTCATGTCCAGAAAATTTGTTAGGTATTAAGACATTGAAAGAATTAGGTGCAGTCATATGTTGTTCCCCAGAGGGAATACGTTTGTTTTTGCGTGACTTTAAGGGTCACTATGTTTTACGAGATTTTGATCCGAGATTGTTTAATGTTCCGCAGCATCTATGGGCGCAAGGTCCAACTGATGTTGGTTTTATGCAAATCACACCCCATCGTGTGACTCTCAAGCAAGGTATAGTGTTACCACGAATTAGACAGTACAGATTGCCACCTGAGGCTGTAGCAGCCTTATCCAAAATTATTGACGAGCTTATTGCTCAAGGAGTAGTTGTAGAAACTGACTCCAATGTATGTAATTCTCCTATCATTCCAGTCATGAAACGTACTGATCCAAATGCACCTCCAGTATATCGATTAGTGATTGACCTTCGAGAACTCAATAAATGTATCATTCCCCAGTATCCAGTAGTCCCAGATATCTCGTCTCTATTGACAGCCATTGATTCTGAGGCAATATTTTTTACTGTAATCGACCTCAAGAATGCATTTTTCAGTGTTCCAATTCATCCAGACAGCCAGTACCTTTTCGGTTTTTGTTTAAATGGAAGGAGCTATAAATTCATACGAGCTCCTCAAGGTTTCACAGAAAGTCCTAGCATTTACAGTCAAGCACTTAAGAGACAACTAGACAATATTCACATGCCAGCTGACACTGCCCTACTCCAGTATGTCGATGATCTACTGATCACAGCCCGTTCTGAACGTGCTTGCGAGCGAGCATCACTTACAGTCCTGTATTTTCTGGCCGAGATGGGGCACAAGGTGTCCCCTTCGAAGCTTCAATTCTGTGTCCAGCAAGTGATCTACTTAGGCCACTTACTGTCCAAGTGGGGTAGGCAGTTGACACCCGATCGCATCCAGTTAATAGCGAGTCTTCCACAGCCCAAGACCCAGAAGGAGGTACGAGCTTTTATCGGCCTCACTTCTTACTGCAGACAATGGATTCCTCAGTATGCATTTCTAGCCAAGCCACTGATACAGTTAACGACACAGGAGGCAGCCGTATCGACTGTTCTCCCTTGGACATCTGAACATACACTTAGTTTTAATGAATTAAAGAAAGCTTTATGCCAAGCTCCTGTTCTAGCTACACCGAACTACAGTAAGCCTTTTACACTTTTTGTCACAGAACGTGAAGGTACAGCATTATCTGTTCTTACACAAGATCAAGCAGGACAATACAAGCCTTGTGCTTATTTTTCGAGCACATTAGATCCAGTAGCCCAGGCTCTGCCTGCGTGCCTCAAGTCAGTTGCAGCCACAGCACTAGCTATCAGACAAAGTGATTCCATAGTATTAGGACATTCCCTGACAGTACAAGTTCCACACTCCGTGGAAGTTCTTTTAAACCGAACACAGACTCAGCACTTGACAATTGCACGTTTAACAGGTTATGAATTGACACTGTTCCAGCCACACATAGAAATCAGACGCTGCAACGTTTTAAATCCTGCTACACTGTTACCGTCAGTTACTTCAAATCCTGCCACACATGACTGTGTGGAAGTAGTTAACACTATGACTAAGCCAAGACAAGACCTGACAGACATTCCCTTACCTGATCCCGACCTGACACTTTATGTGGATGGTTCATGTATGAGAACAAGTACAGGAGAACTAGTAGCCGCGTATGCAGTGACTACTGACACTGAAGTTATTGAAACACACCGTATTGACACCCTGTCTGCTCAAGCAGCAGAGCTAGTCGCTCTGACACAAGCCTGTATACATGCCAAGAACCTGAAAGTTAATATTTACACAGATTCACGCTACGCATTCGGAGTCGTACACGACTTCGGAGTGCTCTGGCAGGAGAGAGGTTTCATGACTTCTCATGGAACCAAGATTCAGCATGGTCTCCTTATACAAGCTCTGTTAGATGCAATACATTTACCGACATCCATCGCTATCATGAAGTGCAAAGCACACACTAATGTTACTGACATTATTTCCCAAGGTAATGATCTAGCAGATCGAACAGCCAAGCTTACAGCACAGACACCAGACATACCAGTTAACAAGACACCGACATCCGCTCTAGAACAGACTACTTGTATGACAGTTAAGGACCCTACTCAAGATGTCATAGATATCCAGTCACATGCTACTCCTGAAGAAATCAAGAAATGGTCCGAACAAGGAGGGGTCCAGACAGATCAGGGATGGTTGACGAAGGGTAGAGCCACATGGTTTCTCCCCGACTCAATGGTTCAAGTCATTATCAATACTGCACATAGTCCTGCACATTTAGGAGAAAAAGCCATGTTAGACAGTATCCAGAACCTTTGGTTCAACAAGCATTTACGAGCTGCAGCCAAGCAGAAAGTCCGTACCTGTATGATATGTTGCCAGTTCAATCCAGGTAAAAGTGTCCCGGTGGAACAAGGTGGATTCCAGCCTCCTGACCACCCTTTTGAGGTCCTCCAGATGGATTATATTCAGATGGAGCGATGTCGAGGTTTCAAGTATGTCCTTGTAGTTGTATGCGCTTTGTCCAGGTGGACAGAAGCATATCCAGTCCCAGATTACACAGCCGCGACCACTGCCAAGCAGTTGGTTCGTGAATTTTTCCCCCGCTATGGACTCCCAAGGGTCGTGTATTCTGATAACGGCCAGCCATTCTCATCTGAACTCATGAAGCACGTTTCACTTTTGTTAGGGTACCAGTGGAAGTTCCATTGTGTACGCCATCCAGAAGCAGCCGGTCTCGTAGAGAGACATAATCAGACATTGAAAATCCGTATTGCCAAAGTCTGTCAAGAAAAAGGTGTAGACTGGCTAGTAGCTCTGCCAGTCGCTCTATTTTATATGCGCATGGTCGCACATTCCAGATCAGGTCTGTCCCCTTATGAGGTCGTATTCGGCCGCCCCCCGAACATGTGGGGTACACCCAGACCCCGAAGTATTACAGATGTTTCCAGTAATATGCTGACAGATTACCTAGCTTCCTTGATGTCTGCCCTACACTCTTGTCGTTCACAGGTTGCCGCTGCATTTCCCGACAATACTGAAGTCAAGCCACACGAGGTCCTTCCCGGCACCCTGGTTTTAATCCGGAATTTTGATCGTTCAAGTCCGCTGGAGCCTCGCTGGAAGGAGCCGAAGTTAGTCCTTCTGACCACCCGTACGGCCGTGAAGTTGGAAGGCAGAAAAGGCTGGGTGCATCTGTCTCATGTCAAGAAATTTCACGGACTAAGAACTAAAACGTTTATTGACACTTCTACAGACACTTCCGAGTCCAAACATTGCCCTATTATCAAGGACTGTCCCGCTATTGATTTTGACTCAAAGCCCTCCCTGTTAGAGAAAACTCCGCAGCAGGAGTATAAACAGAAGCTTCGGTCTAGTAAAATAAGTCAGCCAGTTTAATTGTCTAAGTCCCCCGCGGGTGAAACGGTTAGACAGGTTTCTGACATGTATGAGATAGACCCCCATAGTGAGAGAGTTAGTCAAAACTCCATCAGATGTATTGTTATTTTATGTTTTCTTCTATTTTTGAGTTTGATGGTTACCTGCACCAGTTATGCATTGCATTTATGTTTTTCAATTTCTCATGTAAATAAGTTTTCTAATGCTACAGTAGAGCACACGTTTAGTGATCTGCCTCCTCACGAGCTATCCTATCGTCTTGCTATGCGCAATAACACATTTATCCGTATGTTACACTATTCACACCAGACCAGCAATGCCACTAATTGTTGGGTGTGTGGTCGACTTCCCCCTTTCCAGACACCGAAGGGAGTTCTGCCACTGTTTCCTTATCCGTTTTCACATAATGGTTCATGTGGAGCCTGGTCCATGTTAACGTCATCTTCAAATGATATGTCCCTTCTGAATAGTACATGTTTTCCAGACAAGCAAGGTCTTCCCCACAGAACAGGGTTAGATCTAGAGAATGAAGTTTATAATTTGGGTAATTATTCTTCGAATTTCATGGTCTTGAATGTTCAGTCTGATCCTACTCCAGACTTACCTGCTATTTCAGTACTACCAGTCAAAGGCGAATTATGTGTCCAAAAGAATGGTTCCGTACATGTAGGACATAGTGATTGTACTACTATTGTCAAGTATAGTGACAGTGGGAAATCTATTTTCAAAGCTTCACGTCATTCTTATTTTGTTTGTGGTCAGACCGCATATGTTCGTCTGCCCCTCGATTGGGAGGGAACATGTTACATTGCCTTCCTACTGCCACCAGTTTTCCTAGCCCCATCCGATTATCACAGAAACACACATCTAGTACACATTAGACATAGAAGGGAGATTGAGTCCCCAATTGTCGATCAAACTGAAACTACTCTAGAACAGTATACAGATTTCAATAAAGGTTTCTTCTTCTTTATAGGACCTATCCAGAATAGTAAGTTAATCCGTAGATTGACCAGAACCCTTGAAGCAGTAGTGAATGAGACTGCCTCTGCCCTAGGTAACTTAACGGAAGAGCAATCTGCTATGAGATTTGTCGTGCTCCAAAATCGTCTCGTTCTTGACGTCATACTGGCCGATAGAGGAGGAGCATGTAGAGTCATCGGATCTAGTTGCTGCATTTTCATTCCTAATAACGCGCCGTCTGTTTATTCAGCTATAACCAGACTTCATAAAATTGCCCATCAGTTACACCAGAATCCAGGCACCTGGACATGGTCCGGTTGGTTTTGGAGTATAATTTCTGCCTGGGGATGGAAAGTATTGTCCTTTCTAGGTATTGCAGTAGCGATCATATTCAGTTGCTGCCTCTGTATACAATGTGGCCCTGCGATTTGCGGCATTTGTGCTACCTCTTGTATTCCTAGTCCCAAGTCCCGTCCTAAATCCCGTTCCAAGAAAATTCGAGATGAGCAAATGATACTGTATGAAATGATAGATGGTATCATGAATATTGATGTTTCCTGATGGAAACGTAGTGACAAGGAGGGAATGTGGAAAAGTAAATTTTGCCATGTTCTGTGTCCCTACGTGTTCCCCATCCTATGCTGTATGTGCATGATTAATATGCATATGTATTCCCTTATGATCGATTAAAGACGCAATTACAGTTGTGTCCATCTCTAGTATGCCAGTTTCCAGTTCTCGTGAAAGCTAAGAGTATTAGGCCTATGTAAAGCTATGTTGCCACGTTTCACAGTGTGCACGTTATTTCATTGTAAAGTCCCCGTTTCCAGGCCTCAAAAGGGCCCGGACACCAGATTCAGCTCCTGTCTCCTGAACCCTCGCTGAGGAGCGATACAGCCCCCACCTGTATCCCTGACCCTTCACTTACTTCCTGCCTCACAGTGCCCGGCTCGGCCTGGCTCTGCCTGCCAGTCTGCCAAGAGTATGTTATGATTCTAGTTATCAGTCCAGCTCTCCTTCTCTGCATTCCTAAGCTACTGAATCGCATCAATAGTTTCCGTCATGGTCTAGCCTTTACGTCTCCATGTAAGAGAAATACTGTATTAATGGTCGTTTAATATTCCTCAACACGCACTACATGTAGAATAATGCATGCATCAGTCTTAGAGTCTGTTAGCCTTTACCCTGATAACTTTTGGATTCTATCAACATGTTCTCTAAACATCAGATACTAGATAGTGTTTAGGTACATGTCGCTCTGACTCTCCAGACTTCAGTCTCTTCTTCTAGCGCAGAAGTCATAGCCCCCAGCTTCTCCCTAGTAACACGTCATTGTCAGTTTGCGCGCACCACTAGGTTAGAGGTCCCGGCTCCTTAGGTAGCCCCCTCCATGTTTCCGCCCCATTTATGACATATTCTGTTACGTTTACATCACATGTCTATGTACACGCCTCTTGTTACGCCCACTTTATGCCTTATCTTTCGCGACTGCTACAAACCCCGCCCACTGCTACGCCTACTGTATGAACTCTAATGCAATTGTTTTAGTATATATATGTTGTGCACTGTTATTAAAGTTAGCGCGCTCATCCCAGATCCTGCTGCCGGGCCCTGCCATCCTATTCCCGTGCAGGTTGTCCTGTTCCTGTCCTTTATCCTGTATTAAAACCTGCAAACTCCAGCTACCTCGAATCTTGACTCTTATTTATTGAGCTATCTGTTATTGTATGTCTAGTCAAAAATAGAGGTATTATTTATTTATTTACCACAACACGATGGGTGATCTTTATCACAATGGGATGTTTCTGCAACTAAGGGATTTGGATTATGTCGGTAACCAAACTCTGCTCTTCCTTTTCAGATATCACAGACTCCAAGGGGTGATCAAACAACACTACCCTACATACCCGGCAGAATCCCCGCAATTGCAAGAGCTTCAACTGATCATAAACTCCTCTAGTAATAAGCGACTAATATCGCGACTATACACCACAATCCAAGAGGAAATAGCTGACACGACACACAAGGCATGGACAAGGTGGAATGAGGCGCTCGACACTCCGCTTACGGAGGAGGAGTGAAGAGTAACTTGTTCTCTCACGGAAATGTTAACGCCTAACGGTAATTTAAGAATATTACATTACAAATATCTGCACCAAACTTACTACACGCCGGCTAGGTTCCACAAATATGGTCTTCGTCCAGATGCGAGATGTAAGCGCTGTGGAATTGACACTGCAGACTTTTTGCATCTTGCATGGAACTGTTTGCTAATACAGGAATATTGGGAAAAAGTTACACAAATACTGAGTGACATGGTAGGAGTGTTGATACTTTGCTCAAGCCGCACATGTATTCTGGGGCTATTATACAATGTTCGGGCTTCAAAACGCAAGTTTTGTATGATTGCCTTGCTTCTAGCTAAGCGTAGTGTCTCACTATGCTGGGATAGTCATAAAGCACCTACAACTCGCCAATGGCTTCGTGACATGGCCTACTGTCATGTCATGACACGTTCACCACTTACGAAGAGGAACTACTGGCAGGATCACGTCCATGAGACTACTGGACCTATCTGGTTGAATATTTACGCAATAACCCACTGGATTAACGATGCATTGCACTTCTTTCTTTTTACTGTTTTTATCTGATTATTTGTAATGGGTAGTATCTTGTCTGTACTATGAATACACAGATTTAGTGATACTGAATGCAGTATGCGGTAGCATGATGGTCTGTATGTTTGTTTATTTCGGACATGTTATGTCTTGGAAAATGCCAATAAAAAGAATTAAAAAAAATAAAATAATTGGTGTCATTCCGTTCAGCAGTTCTGGCTGTAGCTTTTAATGTATCAGCTCGTTCAACAGTTTCTACTCTTTCCACTACGTGGTTGATGGTCTTTTCTGAGTAACCTCTCTGGGCAAACCTGATCTTCATGGTTTGAAGTTCTTCTTTAAATGCCACCTCCGAGCTACAATTTCTTTTAGCTCTTAGGAGATCTCCATATGGTATACTGTGTACCAGGATCTTGGGGTGACAACTATTTACATGTAATAGACTGTTTCCCGCAGTAGCTTTACGAAACAGACTACTATCCAGTTTGCTGTTATTCACTGTAACCTCCACATCTAGAAATTCTATTGTTTTTTCTTGTAAGATTATGGTACTTGTAAATGTTAGGTTGCACTGATTTGCATTAGGGTGTCAACAAACAGTATATATCTGGTCCAGAGGACCACATGTCAGTTAAAGGCTATGATGTTACTAGCCACCTGCTCCTCCCACCAGCCGAGGTACAACCCCGCGTAACTGGGGGCTAAGCAGGTTCCCATCACGGTCCCCTGGGCCTGACAATAGATCACGTGGTCAAACAAGAAATAATTATTTGACAGGCATGTGTACATCTTGGTCAATCCACTGCTGATGATGTCACATATTACATCATTCATGACATGGTCAGTGACATCACTGATGACAGCTCAAATGACATCACTGATGACATCACTGATTACATCATCCAGTGAATGTGGTTTGGTTTGTTATTTATATAATTGTTATATATATAGGAATCTGCATTGAAGACTGAGTGGATGTAGAAGTGTCAGGATGGAGGATTTACTACTACTGTGATTGACCGTGTAAGTGAGTAATTTGAAGTGTATATATGGGATAGTGATTTAACTGTGTGTTTGTTTCACTCTGTGTCTTGTTGTGTAAACTACTGCATAAGTTGGTTACTAGGTATGTGAAACTCTATATTAGTTTTTAATTAGTTAAGAGAGTATTTGTATGAGAGAGTGAATGTGTGTGTAGTTGGATGGAAGGTGTGTAACTGTCTAAAGATGTATAAATAGTTGATTAAGTACATATATGAGTTTAAGACTGTGTGTGAAAACAGTTGTTTTGGGTGAGTGAATCTCTTTATGGGTATGTTGATGAGTAAATATATTTCTCAATGATATATTTCCAACAAAGTAGAAATATAAAAGGCAATGTTTGTGACAGTTGTTGTATATAAATAAGTATACATAAGACTCAGTGATTGTATGAGTGACTGTATCGAAAACTGTATACTTGTAATAGTGATTTTATAACACACTAAGTATGAGTTATTATCTATATGAATAAACTAGCAGCACGTCCGGACGTTGTCCGGGGATGAAATCGAATGTCTGCAATGCTTTCAATTTGCAAGGCAATTTATTTTTAAAACTTACTCTGAATCGCCCCATCACCGGGCTCAGGCCCCGCGTTTTTTTTAAAACTTACTCTGAATCGCCCGATCACCGGGCTCAGGCCCCGCGTTTTTTAAAAAACGTTCTCAGAATCGCGCCATCACCCAGCTCAGGCCCCGCGTTTTTATAAAAACGTTCTCTGAATCGCCCCATCACCCGGCTCAGGCCCCGTGTTTTTTAAAAAAGGTACTCTGAATCGCCCCATCACCCGGCTCATGCCCCGCGACTCAGACTCGCCTCATCACCCGGCCCAGCCCCCGCAGAAGAATGCGTCCACTGTGAAGCCGTGTCCTTAATGCAATATGGGAACGTTTGTGTCCGCTGCAGACGCAAAAGTGTTTGTGCGCTCCACCTGACGCTCCGCTCCAGCCGACGGCAATTAGATGCCCCACATCACGTCACCATGCAACGCCCACAACAATGGTAAATGCAACGCCCACTTGTATTGGGACGACGCCTACTCGACATTGGGACGGCTCGGCTCCATCCGACGGAAATTACACGCCCCACATCGCGTCAACGGCTAACGCCCACAACAATGGTAAATGCAACGCCCCCTCGTAGTCCCAGCAGACCGCACCCATCGCTCTATGCACATGCCATGCACACGCCCAAATGGTGAATGGAACTCCCCCTCGTTTCAGGACGGCAGTCCCAGCATGCCGCACCCATCGCTCAATGCACACGCCCCTGGCTTTCCAGCAGAACGCCCACGCCCACAACGGACTACTTTTCCCCCTTACGTTCTTTCTTTGGCCCACTGTTGCAGTAAATGCCACCCCCCTGTCACTTAGCGTGAGGACACGCCGAGATGGCGTAACCATGCGCTTTATTAAAAAGAAAAAAAAATGTATATGGTGGCCAGCTGTATAGCCTATGTCAATCTGCTGCAACTGTCCTTTTCAATGCTGTATTGGGTGTTGTGATTGGTGCAGCGCAATACACGGAGAAGCAAGCGGCGTGACAGACCCTATCACAGGTCCCGCACCTTACAATCTATGTTGTGATGACTACTTGTATGGACGCCATATACCGTTAAGTTCACTTGTATCTCAAAGAATTGTTGGCGCCACTGACTTTTCCCGCCCTCGGGGGTAAGGATAACCCTTCGGTTTCCCTTAAAATACTACTGTTTGTTTCATATGGAGGAACGCGCTTGGATTCCTTTCAAATAAAACTGCACAGATCGAAGCCCTGACGAAATTCCCACGGCACGAAAGGGAATGAAATGCGTTGGCTGTGCCTTTGTATCTTAAAAGAAAGAAAAAAAAGAATTTAATAAAGAAGGAACAGAAGACTCACAAACTTTATGAACTTTTTTCGCTATGTACACCAATGAGTGCACCTCTCAAATTCTTGTATATTCTGTGGTTCCTGAGATTACCTGCCTCAAAGGTTTGGGCTCTCTCTTTATTATATTAGTATAGATAAAGTGGTGTTTGTATAAGGTTGTAGCTTAGTAAATGTAAGTATAATCAATTGTTTGCATAAGTTGGTAGGATGACTGCATAAGTGAATAGGGTGTGTGCTGGTGTGTAATGTCGATGTAGGTGTATAAGTATATTTAATAGTGTTCTATTGATCTTTGTTAGCATGTATAAGTGAATCTATAGGCTAGGGGTTTAGATGTGTGTGTAGATCTAGGAATCACTGAGTGGGTCTTTGGAAAGTTGTATTGTTGTGTCAATGGATTCAAATATGGTACTCTGTATTTTACAGTGAGTGATGAAAGGTTATACTAGTGTATGATGAGGTGTATCTGATTGTCACGTGCATGATGTCATCAGTGATGTCATTTGAGATGTCATCAGTGATGTCACTAACCATGTCATGAATGATGTAATATGTGACCTCATCAGCAGTGGATTGCGGGCGCGCGAGTTATACTTAGTACAACTAACTATAACGGAGGAATTTCAATGGTTTTGTACATGTGAAATGTCCAGCTAACTATAACATCCCTGAAGCCTATGTTTTTTTCAGTGAATTTCTAAGGTTTTTAAATGATAATTCCTACCTATAACCTGCCTGAAACCTATAGTTTTTTCAGTGAATTTCTAAGGTTTTTAAATGATAATTCCTAACTATAACCTAACTGAAACCTATGTTTTTTTCAGTGAATTTCAAAGGTTATTTAAATGCTAATTTCTAACTACAATATCCCTATAACCTATAGTGTTTGTAAAGTAAAATTTAAAAACACTTGTATACTTTTTATAGTAAGAACAAACTTAACATTAGTGTTTTATAACTTATAATTATACCTCCTGGTTTTATGGTATTTATTTATTTGACATTTCCACCTGTATTTATCCATATATTTTTTTAAATAATTGTATGTGTATTTACCCATTTATATTTCGGGTTTTGTAAAAAAAATGAATCTGAGATTAGTATATTTCCACATTTATTTTACTGATAAATATGCACTCATAGCCGAAAGACTGACTGTTTTCACTCATGTAAACACTCTTAGATGATAAACTATACACAACCTTCATATTAAAATATGCAAGTTTTCTTATACGAGGATATATATTGCTCTTTAAGGCTCTTTACTAAAAGTCTTTTATTGTTTTTAACCTTTTACTTTTAGAACAACAGACCTATTGGCCTACTACTCATCATTGACAGCATTTACAAACGCTCAAAAAATAACCCAATTTCCATATTTATCCACACTTTAAAATAAATACAGAGAGGAAAATAAATACTTTTCTGTCTGTATTTATCTGTAAAAATCAGTAAAAACATAAATCAAGGAGCCCTACTCATAATATAAGAATATTTTCAACTTAATTAGCAGTAATTAACATATAAGTGTGGTAAAAGTATGACGCAGCACCTATAATACCTGACTTCAAGAACAGCGTTCACAGTTCGATTCCAAAGTCCATCAGCATCTTAGCCCACCACTATCTCACTGTAGGTAACACCTTGCTTAATCTTGACAACGCCCCAAGCGCCAGCACACCTTTCCGGGGGTAGTTTTACGCTTTACAAATGCTGGCATTTTTTTAATTAAAAAGCATAGTGATAACAAATAATAATACGTTTATTTTTCTTCTACTATTTTTTTATATCTTCTATTTGGATGTTTTTAATCATGAGATTGCAAAGGACACAGTTTACAGGGTAACACTTTTTAAACTCTCCAACGTATGTAGATAATAAGGACCTTATATTTGTTACTATGGAAATCGAAACCTTTACAGCTTCACAGTTTGTAACTTTTCCCAACACGTGCACAAGTAAAACAGTTAAAACGTGAGCACGTGTAAACTGTAAAACGTGACAACTTCATAGGCGGAGGAAAATCTTCCTTCCATAGACTACTAAACAACCAAAAACTATATAAACCACACCTATTGTGCAATTAGTTTTGTTTTCGCAAGTTATTTCTGTGTGGCCAATCTGTGATGCAGGTTCCCTTTTCTAGCACCGGATTCTTGTTTTGCATCAACAAACATATTCCGGAGTTGTAAGTTGTTTCATTATGGCATAGTAGATAGTTATAATTTGTGGCTATTTGTCAATATTTAAACATTTATATCTAGAAAAAAGTGTTATTGCATGTTTTTCAATTTTTCTCTGAAACATCAGCAGCTTGTTTTCAGAAACAGATAGATTATAACAACATTGCTCCTTTTGTGGCTTCTTTCAGCTTATATATTGTGATTTTCTATATTATAAGATTGACACTGTACTTCGCTTCAGAGGTGTTGGTGACCCGTCGGCGCAAACCCTAAACATTTACAATCAACTTCACCACCTTCCAGTTGTTAGTGTGTTTTCCCCTAGGGATTATATACTGTTAATATGTATATTATAATATTAACAGTTATGCTAATCTCAGTGGAGTTCATGACCCGTCGTCACAAAGAGTAAAGATATATAAGCAACGTCACCAGCTTCTGGTTTTTAGTCTGTTCCCACCTTTTCATCATATACTGTGAATATATATATTATAATTTTCACAGTCATGATCTCAGAGGAGTTTATGACACGTCCCCACGAAGATCAAACTTTTTGACCTCACGGAGAAAAGAAGCTCAGAAAATAATTACCGCTCGAAAGTATTTAGTTATGGATGTTCTGTTAAATAGATAACTTTATTTTCCTTTTCTTTTTACTGTAACAATGGTATCAATCATTATATTGTAATAGATTGTCCTATTGTTACAGAAGAGGAATAGGAGATTTGTGGGCGCCATCTGTAATACAGTTTAGGAAACATTAGAACGTACTTGATCAGATATTTTTTTCAGGGAGCATATTTTACGAAATTGCAGAATAAAAAATATAGCTTTCATACATACTTTGTTACTTTAAATATTTGATAAACCCTACATTTCTGAATGTTATTTTCTAATTTCTATTCTTCTCATTTGCGGTTCCTATTCACCTTCTACCTAAAGAATATATAGGACCAGTTCTGTATATTATAATAGTACCATCCGATATATTCTTAAATTAGTATGTGATTTGTTAGCGGAACAGTGTGCGACCTCTAAGCACTACGACAGAACGTTCCTGAATTCTATAGAATACAAATTTGAAAAATAATAATGCATACATTACTATGTAATATGAAGTCACTTGTATTTAACTGTTTTTTACTTGTTCTCCTGACCTCAGATAATGTAGTGTTTGTTGTAGCACTTCTATTCTACTTAATCTAAAAGTAACTGATGCCCTCTTATATTATCAAGAACACTTTTACAAACTATAGTAGAAAAAAGGAGGGTATGGCCACGCTTAACTGATATTTAATGAAATAGCATTTTCAATTGTCACCCCTTTCATATATACAGCGTCACTTTCTGAAGAAAGTTTAATTTGTATTTGCTAAATAAAATCTGTTTCAAACCAAGACTGACATTTTTTCTGCACAACCACACCTCCCCATCTGAAAAGTAAACACCACATTATAAGTAAATAGTGCTCCTGGGAAGTATCCCACCCGCAAACTTGATAAAACAAACACCGCAAGACACTGTCATTTTTCCGCCGTGATTTTTACACCGGCGGCAATTATATAAATGGCCCTTAAATCATATTAAAAAAGAATTATACCTTCCTAATCCCTATCCACCACCTTGTGACCACTGTACAGAGTTAATAGTATTCCTCCCCTCCCCTCTACTACTTTCTTTTCCCGTACTTCTTTGGAAGTGCGTCACAAAATCACTGACAACAGTGAACTGTTCCCATCCAATAAGGAGCAAACTTGTGCTCGAAACACTTTAGCCAATAAAATGGCCATGTTGTTCCGCAGAGGAGGAAGGACTGACTGCCAAAACCTTTACTTTTAATGCTTCATAGCCAATGAACATTAAGCTTCGTAATGTCCCGCTTGGAACACGTTACCCAATGAAATGTCCCTAATACTCCGCGAAGAAGGAAGAAATCGCTGACAACACTTCTACTTTCAACAGATTACAGCCAATCAACATTAAGCTTGGGAAAGTCCTCCTTGGAGCATGTCAGCAAATCAGATGTCCCTCCTATCCGCAGAGCGGAAGTGAATGGCTGGTAACAATTCTAATTTCAATAATTCGCAACCAACCAACATAAAGCTCAGGAAAGTCCTCCTTACAACATGTAAGCCAATTAGATGTCCTTGCTGCTCTCTGGAGCAGAAGTGAATTGCAGAAAACACTTCTACTTTCAATAGTTCGCACCCAATGAACATTAAGCTTGTTGTTGGAACACCTTAGCCAACTAAACGTTAAATTTGTTCCACGCACACATACTGAACACGCCGTCCTACATATTAATACATTTCCTGTAACAATGTGACTCTATCCGTAACAAAAGTGAACACTGCCTAATAAATAAACATTATTCCACATTATATTAAAGAAAAGCTGCAATAAGCTGCATTGTTGTTTTCCCGATATAATTTGCACAGCCTACTGCACCCCCTCCCAACATGAGTGATGCCCCGGGACTGTGGGGGCCCCAGCGAACCCCGGCTATTATTTTTATTATATTTTCCACTGACTTCTTCTACGAATAACGGTTCCTATGGAAAACTTTTAAAAGTCCAGCACAGTAACTGTTTCAATTAGCAACATAGTGTGGTAAACTTCTAATCTCTGTGCTCACTTAAGTGTTCCAGGAACTGTTACTATGGTAACAAGCAGTAAGCAGTTTGGGGGTAGGGTTGAAAGGTACTGGCTGTACAGAAACTGTTATATTTACCCAGGATCCTCTACATGACAGAAAGGAAAGCAAAATAAGACAGAACACTGTGTAGCAGATTTACAAGCCCCTTGAGCCACTTTCGCGTCACTTTTCCCATCTTAAAAATGATGCAACAGTAACGCAATGAAATTGTAAATCTGCCCCTATGCACATTACGAGCAAAAGAAGTACACAATTCTTTCAATTCTTTATCGATCACAATTAGACAGTATTGCTTCACGATTCACAATGCACTTCAATAAATACTTCGTGCCTATTTAAATGGGAGACGAGATTGTTGACATTACAAAACTTAGTGGCATATTTACAAAGATGGAGTTTAAATTGTCGCTGCTTTAACAGCTGCAACCTACAACAAAAACGCCAAAAATGGACTTCAAAATCCTTTGTTATCTTACCTGAATATTTTCTCAACATTGCTGTTTGCTATGCAACAGTGAGAGTCACCCCCTCAGAGCTATAAAATAAATGGTTGGAGTGGGCTCTAAGGCCCCCCTGCAAAATTACAAGTGGAAGGGCCTCAACGACCCCCCTCAAGCTCTGGGAACCACCACCCCCGGGGCTTCGTGTATTGTGGGAGGGAGGCTGCGTGGCCCTCTGCCTGGAGCCCTCGAGGGCCTTGGGGACCTCCACCCCCCAGGGCCGGGTCCTGCAGTGTCCAGGGGTGCCTACCCCCCGGGACATTTTTGTTGCTATGATAGGGCTGGAGTCTCGTGGCTCCCGCCCTTCCATAGCAAACTTGGTTTGCATTTTGAAAGACAGAGCAGTGAAATCTGTTCTCACTTTTAAAATCCAAACCAGATTGCTTTTCCACATGCAAGTTAGCATCTCCCCATGTGGAAAAGCAATGCCGGCTCCCGAAGGATGCGGGGAG
The DNA here is from genome assembly GCF_964261635.1 of Lissotriton helveticus. Lineage (NCBI taxonomy): Eukaryota > Metazoa > Chordata > Amphibia > Caudata > Salamandridae > Lissotriton > Lissotriton helveticus. The sequence continues at coordinate 444,650,650 of NC_136072.1, read as the reverse complement.
CCGGCTGGGACCGTGGGGGCATTTTGGCTCCCCCCAAGGTCCCCAGCATTTTATGTAAGCCCCGGGGGATGGGATCCCCAGGGATATTAGAAATTACTGATAGGGGATTTTTTTTACGGTAAAATTAGAAGTCACGCACCCAGCGCAGCGCTCAGTGCGGCCCCCTGGTGTGCACGTGCTAAATGCACGACTCATAATCTGTAGGGTGCACGACTCCAGCACCTTTGGTGCACAACTTCTACGCGTTTGGGAGCCGGCATTACTTTTCCACATGGGGAGCTACTAACATTCAGCTCCCCATGTGAAAAAGCAATCTGATTTAGATTTTGAAAGAGATAACAGATTTCCTTGCTATGGGAGGGCGGGATGGACACCCCGGGACACTGCAGGAACCGGCCCTCCCACAATACATAAAGCCCTGGGGAGTGGTGGTCCCCAGGGCTTTGTAGACCTTGCGGCCCCCCCAACCAGGTTTTTTTTGTAGCCCAGGGGGGTGACGGGGCCCTGAAGTGCTCCAGGAGGGAGACCACGCAGTCCCCCTCCCACAATACATAAAGCCCCGTGGGGGTGGTGGTCCCCGCAGCTTTAGGGACCTTGGACCACACCATTTTTTTTGCCGCGAGGGGGGAGGGGGGTGACGATCCCCGGGGCTGGGGGGCCCATTTAAGCCCCCCATGAAAATTAATAATTTTGCCTACGGGATTTAGCCCCCCCCCCCCGGGGGCTAATTATAAAAAAAGTTCTTTTTTATTTTATTTTATTTTTTTACGCCAGAGTCCACCCACCCTATACGCACCTGCCGGGTCCTTTTTAAAAATAAAATAACATTTTGTGGGCCCTGGGAGTTCTTCTGGGACCCCCTAAGAAGGTCTAGAGGGTAAAAATATTTCTACCCTGCCCCCTTTCTACGTTTTGCACACATATTCCACTGATTTCTTCAGCCTCGCTTCTACCGAGGCACAAAATGGCTGCCAACAGTTCCTGGTTTCGAATGTTGACAAGCACTTGACAGCTAATTAGCATTCAACGCATGATCAGAAGGGTGCACTTATGATGCGCTCACGGTGCGCTCAGGGTCAGCAGATCGACCGCGCCCATAGATATATAAATGCTTTTAACAGTAATTTTCTCAGGAACTACTGAACAGATTGACACCATTTAAGCAAAAGGCACAAGTCTGAACCGAGGACTACCTCTTTGCCAAATTTGGTGTAATTGCGTTCAGCAGTTCGGGCTGTAGCTGTGGCTAAAGGTCCTATGGGAAATTGCAGGGGGAAACATGTTTTGGGACCCCCCTTTTTTCTCAGCCCCCACTTCATGAATCACCCCGAAACCTTCAGGGAAGGAGCGGACCGGAGCTGACCATAAGTTTTGAAAATTTCAGGAAGATTCGTCAACCGGCGCCAAAGTTATTCCAAATAGAATGTTGCAGATTTCCTATGGAAAATAGGTCTTAACTATAACTACCTACTGGCGACCGCCAATAGGTTATATATATATATATATTCACTGAAAAAAACATAGGTTATAGACCATATATAGTTAGGAATTAGCATTTAAAAAACCTTATTTTACTCACACAAAACCATTGAAATTCCATATATAGTTAGTTGCACTAACTATATATCGCGCACCCGCAATCCACTGCTGATCATGTCACATATTACATCATTCATGACATGGTCAGTGACATCACTGATGACATCACTGATGACATCTCAAATGACATCACTGATGACATCACTGATGACAACATCCAGTGACTGTATGTTTCTGTAAAGTTAAAATATGTCTTACAAATTGAAGAATGAGTGGATGCATAAGTGTCTGGATGAAGGATTTAGTAGGTGCGTGACTGACTGTATGAGTGAGTGATTAAATGTGTCTCACTGAATGCATGGGTTAGTGACTAAACTGTCTTAATTTGTGCATCATTATGTCTGTTGTTCTGTAAACTGCTGCATGTGTTGATCATTAGCTATACGAGAGGCTATATGTGTTATTAATTGGTTGCCCAAGTATTTCTATGGGAGATTGAGTTTGTGTGGGGGTGGCTGGAAGGTGTGTGACTCTATGCATAGATGTGTGAGCAGTTTATTCACTAGGTGTATGAGTTCAAGAGTGCATGTGGAAACAGCTACATGGGCAGTTGACTGTGTGCATGAGTGTATTGATGAGTGAATGGATATCTCAATGCTACATGTCATAGTAAGTACATATGTAAAACACAGTACATGTGAGAGTTGGCATATATAAATAACTGTGCATGAGAGCCACTGAATGAGTGAGTGGTTGTATCGATCATTGTGAACTTGTATCAGGGATTGTATAAGAGAGTAAATATGTGTTAGTATATGTTTCAATAAGTAAGGTGTGTTTAACTGTATAGTTGAAGAAATGGAGGTGAGATTGTTTCTTTGCATGACTGACTGGGTGTGTGAGTAACTCCATGGATGAGTGGCAGTGTGTGAGTGTCTGTATACACTGAGTGTATCTAAGGTTATATTAGAGTCTGAAGAGGTTTATCGTATTAGCACAAGAATGATGTCAAATGAGATGTCATCAGTGATGTCATCAGTGATGTCATTTGAGATGTCATCAGTGATGTCATCAGTGATGTCACTGACCATGTCATGAATGATGTAATATGTGACATGATCAGCAGTGGATTGCGGGTGCGCGATATATAGTTAGTGCAACTAACTATATATGGAATTTCAATGGTTTTGTGTGAGTAAAATAAGGTTTTTTAAATGCTAATTCCTAACTATATATGGTCTATAACCTATGGTTTTTTCAGTGAATTTTCAAGGTTTTGTAAATGCTAATTCCTAACTATATATGGTCTATAACCTATGGTTTTTTCAGTGAATTTCAATGGTTTTTTAATAGCAAATATCATAAGCTGTCGAATGTCAAGTACGTGGTAAGTGAAAACATTTTCGTGTTTATGCACACTGATCTGCTTTGAATGGTGCCCCCCCCCCCTCATTTCTATTAGGAGTACTCTCTCTTTGCAGATAGTGAAAGGTAGTTAACGCAGGCCTTTGCCCCCGTTGTAATCCGTCGTGCCTGCTTCTCTCTCCATTTGATTGATTGTTATCCAAGTATTTACTGTTTTAGAATTAGTTCTCTTTGGTTCATTCTCTATTTACAAACAAACACAGAGTCGCAATACTCTGTTTAGTCTTTGCAGATAACGAAAAATCGTGTAAAAAAAAAGAAAAGGAATCGAGCAAAATCAGTAGGCCACTAATGGGATCTCTTTTTGACCTCGCTAAAATAGAAACATTAGGAACAACCCCTCATGACAAATACAAAACTAGTGAGATGAACTGAACTCCACACAATGATGGCTGCAAAACAGCTCGGCTCCGCCACCCACCCCGCCCAAAATAACGATAAAGAACGGCTGCCATGATTGGTTGCGGAATGACCACGACGGAGCTACGAAATGGTGCTGCTCTCATGCTAACCCCAGCTTCAGTCTGAAACATCCAGAAACACTGTAGACTACCAATTCGATCAGTTCCGGTAGCGCCCCAATGTAACCCGGTAGAGAAGAACTAGCCCTCCCCTCTTTGACTGATGGTTCTTGTTGCCTGTCCCTTCTGTTGTCATTTAACAGAACTATTTAGCCTGCTGAAAGGGGTTGTGTTCCGACCGCTGGTTGGTGGAAACATTTTGACTATATTCTGTACCTGCGTTGTCGCGTAATGCGTCATATGACGCGCCGCGTTAGCGCATCCGGAAGTCATCCGGGGCGCGCAGCGCGTAACGTAAGCATAACAAGTCATGTGACTTGTTAATAAAACTTTTCATTGGTTCATTTTACTTTTCTTATTGTAATGATGAAAGGCTTGGTCATATGACCTAAAAATTACGCTTTTCATTACTTCCGAACATTATTTTTTCTTAAATATATGTTATAATGTTCCAGGCTAATGTACTTTCCCGGAAATTTTACAACTGTCCTGCAAGTAAAATATATTCTTTTTTCGAGAAAAAGAGCGTTTCTTCGTCCCATGACGGAGCCGTTGAGCAAAAGAGGGTCGACCTGCTGTCTTAGTCGCCGATACGCCTGAATATGAGATTCTTATCGATCACTTTATGTTGCAGGAATAGAAAACACAACAGCCCTTGACCATTTATCTTTACTGCGTTCCTTCGTATTATACCTTTTACCCTTCATGTAATTGGTCTGCTTTATTTCACTTGCCTTTTAATGATTCTAAAACAGTCACTATTATTAAAAACTTTACCAATGTATATACTACTACCATGTTTTCTTTTAAAAACCTTTATTGTGAAAATTTCATTATACAAATACGAGCCTATAACCACGTGGGCCTGCCACAGAGCAAACTGTAATCGTATATGATGAATAGACATTTACACTGTAGAGGAACGTAACGGGCGGGCCATTAGGTTGCAAGAACTAAGGTGTCTAACAGTTACGGAATCGGTGGACGTACATTTTATAATTAAAATACGACAGGGCCAGTTACAATAAAATTATCTAGATATACATTTGCGGGCAAGTACCATGGGTGACGTTAATTCGAACTTTCAACAGTACAGTAATCAATAACACATCAGAACTTAATATCAATAGGGATGTCGAAATAGTCAATCAATTCTCGTCCCCGCCCGCCATGTGCTTCAAAACTGCATACGTATCTCGTGATTTCAAGGTTCTGCAACCAGTACACAACAAGGAGTTACGAGTCCCATTTATTCCGGCGCCATTTTGGGCGAGGACGGGCAGGTCCAGGATATAGTCAAAATGTCTCTACCAACCATCGACTATGATGATGTTCATATGCTGTATTTATTAGAGTAACACTCATCTGTCCACATGAAATTAATTTGCCACAATCTAAACATGTCATTTTAATCTTTCCAAAGTTCTTCTAAATATTTGGGACCGTTTCCCTTGCCTCTGAAGCTCTCAGTGCCACTTCTTTGATGAATGTACTAGCAGGTCAGGGGTTCTCCTCCAAATCTCTCTTTTATGCAGCACTATAATTAATTGGTGCCACCTCTCCATATGACGATGCATGGTATAGTTACCACAACTATATTTTTTTTCGGTTCCTCTGGAGAGTTCATCGTGGCAGATGAAGCGTGTAACGTACCGGGCATTTACCTTTTTTTGCATGTACAGGAAAGGAAAAAAAATCGAGCGTCCGAGTTCTAAGGTGTCCCAGGGCCATTTTAGTGGACCAGGCCCAAATCCAAAGAACAGGCCGCCATTTTGAGAGTCCTCTTGCAGCCGCCTGTCGCTGTAGCATCAAGAGCAGCCGAAACTCAGCTGAATGGCAACTGAAACGGTAAAGGGGCGCCCCACTACAGCAGACGAGCCTCCACCTAGGAAGGCCCATTCACGCCGGCTCCCCCCCCCTTCGGGCACCCCACGCCGTTATTCGGAGCAGTATTGTAGGATGGCCACACCAGTGCGGCAACTTGCTAGACATCACCTCGGTGGTAACCGAATCTCAACGCCTTGTGGTGTCTTCTATTCAAAAAACATTGTTATGCTGCCTTCGACCTATTCGCCGCAAGTGCGCACACAACTCAACTGCATAGCTTGCTAGACACCACCTCGGTGCCATCCGGATCCTGGAATGTCAGCACCTTTTGGTGTCTTCTCTTCAGAAAATATTGTTGCGCTGCCTTTGGCCCCATTCGCACATCATTCCGCTACTGACGCCATCTCACAGGCTAATGGGGCGCCCCACGCCGACTTTCAGCATTGTAGAATGACCACATCAGTACAGCAACTTGCTAGACATCACCTCGGTGCCATCCGGATCTCGGCGCCCCACTGCAGATGAAGTGCCTCTCAACTATGAAACCACCACGGTGACATCCGGATCTTGGCGCGTTGTGCTGCCTTCGGCCTATTCGCACATCGGTCCGCTACTGACGCCATCTCACAGGCTAATGGGGCGACCCACGCCGAGTTTCAGCATTGTAGGATGACCACACCAGTACAGCAACTTGCTAGACATCACCTCGGTGCCATCCGAATCTTGGCATCTCAACGCCTAGTGGTATCTTCCATACAAAAAATATTGTTACGCTGCCTTTGGCCCCATTCGCACATCAGTCCGTAACTTAGACATCACCTCGGTGCCATCCGGATCTTGGCATCTCAGCGCCTTGTGGTGTCAGTCAGAAAATATTGTTGCGCTGCCTTTGGCCCCATTCGCACATCGGTCCGCTACTGACGCCATCTCACAGGCCAACGGGGCGCCCCACGCCGACTTTCAACATTGTAGGATGGCCACAGAAGTGCGACAACTTACTAGACACCACCTCGGTGCCATCCGGATCTTGGCGCGTTGTGCTGCCTTCGGCCTATTCGCACATCGGTCCGCTACTGACGCCATCTCACAGGCCAACGGGGCGCCCCACGCCGACTTTCAGCATTGTTGGATGGCCACACCAGTGCGGCAACTTACTAGACACCACCTCGGTGCCATCCGGATCTTGGCGCGTTGTGCTGCCTTCGGCCTATTCGCACATCAGTCCGCTACTGACGCAAACTCACAGGCCAACGGGGCGCCCCACGCCGACTTTCAGCATTGTAGGATGGCCACACCAGTGCTGCAACTTGCTGGACACCACCTCGGTGCCATCCGGATCTTGGCGCGTTGTATTGCCTTCGGCCTATTCGCACATCGGTCCGCTACTGACGCCGCCTCACGTACCAACGTATTTTCTCCGCATTTTATACCCTATGCCGCATAACAGGTCATGTGACTTGTTTATAAAACTTTTCATTGGTTCATTTTACTTTTGGTTTCCTAATGATGGAAGGCTTGATCATATGACCTAAAAACAACACTTTTCATTGGATGAAAACTTTTTTTTTTTCCCAAACGATGAAAGCCCCACCTTGTTTCTGGATGTTTCAGACTAAACTGGCGTCAGCATGAGAGCACCACCATCTCGTAGCTCCGTCGTGGTCATTCCGCGAGCAATCATGGCAGCCGCTCCCCACCAGAAGCCTGCAGGAGTCGGGGCCCCCAAAACTTTTGATGAATTCTCAAGGCGGAGGGGACGCTTTCGAGAATGGGGTCCAAGACCTAGCAGACAAGCGTCCGATTTCCAAGGTGTCCCAGGGCCATTTCAGTGGACCAGGCCCAAAAAGGAAAGAGCCTGCCGCCATTTTGAGAGTCCTGTGACAGCCGCCTATCGCTGCACCGCAAGAGTGGGCGCAACTCAGCTGAATTGCGGCTTTTGACACAGTGGACCAAAAACGGACGGAATGGCAACTGAAACGGTAAAGGGGCGCCCCACTACAACAGATGACACTCCACCTGGAGAGGCCCGTTCACGCCGCCTCCCCCGGGGCACCCCACGCCGTTATTTGGAGCAGCATTGTAGGATACCAAAACCAGTGCGGCAACTTACTGGACATCACCTTGGTGCCATCGTTCTGCTGCCTTTGAACTATTCGCACAACAGTTTGCTACTGATGACCCACCCCCGCGACGCCCCACGCCGTTATTTGCTGGGTGGCAACTTACTAGACATCACTTTCGTGTCATCTAGATTTCGGCGCGTTCTGCTGCCTTGGAACTATTCGCACAACAGTTTGCTACTGATGACCCACCCCCCGCGACGCCCCACGCCGGAAATCTGGACGTTGTGCTGCGTTGGGACTATTCGCACAGCCGACCGCTACTTCGTTGTTTTTCCCTAAAAATGTTTATATGTTATTACTATTTTTGTTTTCTTGTATATATTTATAAATTATTAAAGTTTTATAATCTTACTACTTTGTCGGAGTGCTATATATTTTTAATGTGACACATAATTGTAAAAACTTTGATGTACAAAGAGTCATCCCTGGAATCTTCCGCTTCACGCTCGGTCCCCTCCCCAATCACAATACAGGATGGTTTTCAGATAATAGCAACGCTTCTGCTGTGACGGATCTCATCGAGTGTGGGCCTTGATCTACTATAACTCCTTTGAAGAGGGGTGATTCTTTACAGCTGTGGCCATAAACTACATCTGCAGGGCTAGCTGATAGCCTAGGACCGGCCTGGACAATCGGACACAGAGGAAAAGGAGTGTCAGAGGGTGCGGTAGTGAATAGGGCGAAAGGGAGGTGTCGGGCGGGCACAGGGTGTGATTCTCAGGGAAGAGCAGCGCAGATGGGGGGAGGTTTATTACCCATGCATAAGACAGAGAGCGGGGGTGACCACTGCCTGGGTGAGATGCTTGCGAGGGTGGGGAGCCATGCTAAGGATCGACAGCGTGCACAGAGTGGGTCTGGTCAAGGCATCTAAAATGGCTGCCGTGCACGACAAAAGTGTGGCATTTGAAAAAAGACAAGATGGCGCAGACAATGTTTTTCAACACTTCCTGATTTCCTTCGAATCGAACGTTAACAGACGTTGGGGCATATTACCAAAGTTAAGCGATATTTATCCCTAACGATGCATTGCAAAGATTTTTTTACCGTCAGAAATTATCGCAGATAAACCTTGCTATTATCAAGGTTTATCGCAAATACGATAAAAAACGACCGCAATGCATTAATATCGCTGAAAACTCAGCGATATTCATGCATTACCGAGCTAATGCTCTTAGCCATGTTATCCACCTCCCATTGGATAACATGGCTAAGAACTGCTCAGGGCAGGTGGTAGCTTTTGGAGATATTCGCGCTTATCTCGAATATTTCCAAAAGTTGATAATAGGAGATAGCGATGTTAGCGACTGTTTCCAGTCGCTAACATCTTGGCATGCCCACTTTGCATGTCATTAGTGATAAATATCACTCACATGCAAAGTGGGGCCCAAGATGGTCGCTATCTCCTACTAGCCGTCGCTAACTGGTGTTAGCAACAGCTAGGTAATACAGATATAATTTTATCTCCGCGAAGCGGAGCGCTGTTACAGATATATATCTTGTTTTTGAACGTTAATTTTTCAAAATGCACTGAAGCACATATATTGAGACCTAGCAAAGGCACATCGGGCTACCAGTCCCTAATATTTTACCAAGTTTCGTGCAAATCCATTCAGCCGTTCGATTATTATTATTATTATTTTTTTTTGCCCCGCGGGGCCCTTTTAAAACCTCCACATCAAACCTAGGGGGTCAGCGAGGATCTACTATGCCCCCTTATGGTCATTTGCCCCTTCGCTTTGACCTCCTCTTGTCTCTCGATCCTACCGAGAGACAAGATGGCGGCCGCTACGTACTGTTTGGAATGTTTACAGACACCGGAGAGCCAATCAGCTTCGCTTCGCAAAGCTCCGTAACGCGAAAAGTACGCGAAGCGGTGCGCTGTTACAGATATATATCTTTTTTTGAACGTTAATTTCTCAAAATCCACTGAAGCACATATATTGAGACCTAGCAAAGGCACATCGGGCTACCAGTCCCTACAATTTTGCCAAGTTTCGTGCAAATCCATTCAGCCGTTCGATTATTATTTTTTTTTTTTTTTGCCCCGCGGGGCCCTTTTAAAACCTCCACATCAAACCTAGGGGGTCAGCGAGGATCTACTATTCCCCCTTATGGTCATTTGCCCCTTCGCTTTGGCCTCCTCTTGTCTCTCGATCCTACCGAGAGACAAGATGGCGGCCGCTACGGACTGTTTGGAATGTTGACAGACGCCGGAGAACCAATCAGCTTCGCTTCACAAAGCTCCGTTGCGCGAAAAGTACGCGTCCTGGAGCGCTGCCCGGTCCGCTGTTACAGATATATATCTTTTTTTAAATGTTAATTTCTCAAAATCCACTGTAGCACATATATTGAGACCTACAAAAGGCACATCGGGCTACCAGTCCCTACAATTTTGCCAAGTTTCGTGCAAATCCATTCAGCCGTTCGGGCTAAAAGTGAGGCCAACCGCCCTATGGAAAACTCAATGTTAAAAACACGTTTTGGGACCCCCCTTTTTTCTCGACCCCCCCTGGACGAACCCCCCCCCAATTTTCAGGGGCTGCTCAGAAACAAAATGTGCCATTTTCCTGAAAATTTCAGCCAATTCCGTCCACAAACGCCAAAGTTATTAGACATAGAATTTTCAAAAAACCCATAGAGAAAAAATCCTAACTATATATACCTACTGGCGACCGCCAGTAGGTAATATATTATATATATATATATATATCAAAGCTCGAAGGTGTCCACCTTTGAGTAGCACGCGAACAGCAGCTTGGTTTATGTATAGGTGAGGACGGGGATCCACTCGTAGACGCCGCTCCGTACGGGATCTGCCCGACGCGTTTCGAAGCTCCATATGCTTCTCTTCAGGGGCTTTAACGGAAGCGGTGTGCGCAACCACCGACCCACTTCCCCATTATATATATAACACACCCACCGATGGGAGGCTCAAATGAGACTGTGCATTCTGGGAAGTGTGGTCCGGGAAGCACACAATCAAGTCCTGTATGGACTCCACAAGTGGGCCCGTCCTCGATTCCAAGTACGACTGCTGCTTCACTTTAGTGACCCCCAGGGTACCGGGGTGGTGCATACTCCGCGGCTGGACGGCCGCGTATAAATCAAAGCTCGAAGGTGTCCACCTTTGAGTAGCACGCGAACAGCAGCTTGGTTTATGTATAGGTGAGGACGGGGATCCACTCGTAGACGCCGCTCCGTACGGGATCTGCCCGACACGTTTCGAAGCTCCATATGCTTCTCTTCAGGGGCTTTAACGGAAGCGGTGTGCGAAACCACCGACCCACTTCCCCATTATATATATAACACACCCACCGATGGGAGGCTCAAATGAGACTGTGCATTCTGGGAAGTGTGGTCCGGGAAGCACACAATCAAGTCCTGTATGGACTCCACAAGTGGGCCCGTCCTCGATTCCAAGTACGACTGCTGCTTCACTTTAGTGACCCCCAGGGTACCGGGGTGGTGCATACTCCGCGGCTGGATGGCCGCGTATAAATCAAAGCTCGAAGGTGTCCACCTTTGAGTAGCACGCGAACAGCAGCTTGGTTTATGTGTAGGTGAGGACGGGGATCCACTCGTAGATGCAGCTCCGTACGGGATCTGCCCGACGCGTTTCGAAGCTCCATATGCTTCTCTTCAGGGGCTTTAACGGAAGCGGTGTGCGCAACCACCGACCCACTTCCCCATTATATATATAACACACCCACCGATGGGAGGCTCAAATGAGACTGTGCATTCTGGAAAGTGTGGTCCGGGAAGCACACAATCAAGTCCTGTATGGACTCCACAAGTGGGCCCGTCCTCGATTCCAAGTACGACTGCTGCTTCACTTTAGTGACCCCCAGGGTACCGGGGTGGTGCATACTCCGCGGCTGGATGGCCGCGTATAAATCAAAGCTCGAAGGTGTCCACCTTTGAGTAGCACGCGAACAGCAGCTTGGTTTATGTATAGGTGAGGACGGGGATCCACTCGTAGACGCCGCTCCGTACGGGATCTGCCCGATGCGTTTCGAAGCTCCATATGCTTCTCTTCAGGGGCTTTAACGGAAGCGGTGTGCGCAACCACCGACCCACTTCCCCATTATATATATAACACACCCACCGATGGGAGGCTCAAATGAGACTGTGCATTCTGGGAAGTGTGGTCCGGGAAGCACACAATCAAGTCCTGTATGGACTCCACAAGTGGGCCCGTCCTCGATTCCAAGTATGACTGCTGCTTCACTTTAGTGACCCCCAGGGTACCGGGGTGGTGCATACTCCGCGGCTGGACGGCCGCGTATAAATCAAAGCTCGAAGGTGTCCACCTTTGAGTAGCACGCGAACAGCAGCTTGGTTTATGTATAGGTGAGGACGGGGATCCACTCGTAGACGCCGCTCCGTACGGGATCTGCCCGACGCGTTTTGAAGCTCCATATGCTTCTCTTCAGGGGCTTTAACGGAAGCGGTGTGCGCAACCACCGACCCACTTCCCCATTATATATATAACACACCCACCGATGGGAGGCTCAAATGAGACTGTGCATTCTGGGAAGTGTGGTCCGGGAAGCACACAATCAAGTCCTGTATGGACTCCACAAGTGGGCCCGTCCTCGATTCCAAGTACGACTGCTGCTTCACTTTAGTGACCCCCAGGGTACCGGGGTGGTGCATACTCCGCGGCTGGACGGCCGCGTATAAATCAAAGCTCGAAGGTGTCCACCTTTGAGTAGCACGCGAACAGCAGCTTGGTTTATGTATAGGTGAGGACGGGGATCCACTCGTAGACGCCGCTCCGTACGGGATCTGCCCGACGCGTTTCGAAGCTCCATATGCTTCTCTTCAGGGGCTTTAACGGAAGCGGTGTGCGCAACCACCGACCCACTTCCCCATTATATATATAACACACCCACCGATGGGAGGCTCAAATGAGACTGTGCATTCTGGGAAGTGTGGTCCGGGAAGCACACAATCAAGTCCTGTATGGACTCCACAAGTGGGCCCGTCCTCGATTCCAAGTACGACTGCTGCTTCACTTTAGTGACCCCCAGGGTACCGGGGTGGTGCATACTCCGCGGCTGGACGGCCGCGTATAAATCAAAGCTCGAAGGTGTCCACCTTTGAGTAGCACGCGAACAGCAGCTTGGTTTATGTATAGGTGAGGACGGGGATCCACTCGTAGACGCCGCTCCGTACGGGATATGCCCGACGCGTTTCGAAGCTCCATATGCTTCTCTTCAGGGGACGGGCCCACTTGTGGAGTCCATACAGGACTTGATTGTGTGCTTCCCAGACCACACTTCCCAGAATGCACAGTCTCATTTGAGCCTCCCATCGGTGGGTGTGTTATATATAAAATGGGGAAGTGGGTCGGTGATCGCGCACACCGCTTCCGTTAAAGCCCCTGAAGAGAAGCATATGGAGCTTCGAAACGCGTCGGGCAGATCCCGTACGGAGCGGCGTCTACAAGTGGATCCCCGTCCTCACCTATACATAAACCAAGCTGCTGTTCGCGTGCTACTCAAAGGTGGACACCTTCGAGCATTGATATATATATATATATATATATATATATCAAACAACACTCCTGACCGCTTTTCGAAGCGGTAACACAGCAGGCGCAGACCTCTTCTCAATAACGTGGATTAGGCTCAGAAGTAAAACGCCATCAGACCATCAAATATACGCAGTGGAAGATTTATTGCAAAGAATGCAGAGCAAATGCTCTCCTTGACGCGTTTCGCTCCGCAGGCGGAGCTTGATCACATGACGCGCTCAAAGTAGGTGTAACAATATATAGTGAAAAAAGGGCTCTATCACCCATGAAAAAAAGGATTAAAAGCACAAAACAATCAATAGGCATAAAATCAATTCATGAATACCTAATCACTTTGTGTTAGTGTTAAATGAAACACACATACACAACCAAACAGATACAAGCATAGTGGTCAAGTCATTGGAAATGAAGACAATCATCATTTTAAATAATGCACAATTTGAAAACAAGGAAAAATTGCCAAAAAACAATCAGAGCATAGTGCTCATATGCAAAAGTTTCAAGTTAGAACACATGGACTGTAATTCATGATGGTAATTCCAAAATGAAGTAGGGTGATGTAGCAAAGTTGCCAATTTATAACATCGAGAATCAAATTTATCAACATGACTTGATGTTGTACTAAGTGCAGTAATGCTCAAATCAATATTATGTATTTCAATCTCCATACCATTTATTCAAAATTATCACCAGGTCACCCAGTAACCCAACCATAATGTTTTAAACAAATGCATTTACTTGTAATCAGTGTACCTGAACAAACATGAAACATTATCTCAGTATGCCAACTAAAACAAAAAGTGCCCGTGTGGATTGGGTGAAAAAAACTATTATAAACAATGTGTAATAATAAATGGTTACAGCTGAAGCACATAATGAGAAAATCATCCTAATTCATTTAGTATGAGACTAAAGCCGAAAGCGTCTAATTTAGGGTGTACTTGATTAGACTGGCTTTAAAAACTCATACCAGATAACCTCAACAATCAGTTCGTAATTTCAATTATAAAAAGTTATGGAGTTCATCAATTGTATTTAAACCATTTGGTGCCTTAGAATCCAACAATAGAATAAAGTAAGTCTCTCTTTGTCTAAGGAGTTTCTCTCCGTCACCCCCCCGTCCGGGGTTGGGAACTGACCCCAAAAGAGTATAATGCAGATCTGTCAATTTATTGCCGTGGACAGCTTTAAAGTGGCGAGCCACCGGGTAATTACTGTCCGAATTTACAATTGCACGTATATGCTGTAAGATACGTTGATTGGCTGGTAGTTTAGTGCTGCCAATGTAGGACAGATTGCATGTACACGTGAGTTGGTAAATTACAAAGTCACTACGGCATGTCAAATATTCTGTAATGGCAATTGGTTTATCATTAAATGCAGACCTGTAATGCGTGCCATTCAAGGCGAATGTACACGCATGTGCACTTAAAGAAACCTGCACTTAAAGACGTGCACTTAAAGAAACCTGTTTTGGACAACCAGGTTCGTTTAGATGTTAGCTCAGTTTGGGGTTTACCCAAAGCATCTTTCATGGAGGGAGCCCTCCTGAAAGTGATAGCCGGTGTTTTAGGTAAGATGGGACCTAAAATGACATCCGTCAAAATAATTGGCCATTCTGAGTTGATAATGCGTCTCAATTTGCGTTCTTGTGAGCAATAAGAAGTAATGAGACGCACTGAACTGATGCCACTGTCCTCAGAAATGGTCAAAGTTTTGGGAGCCAGTAATTCGTCCCTCGAAAGTAGAGACACTTTCGAGAGAGTGCGTTGTAATAGTTCAGATTTAGAAATCTCTTAGTTGATTCACCTAGGCATTGATCCACTGCAATTGGATCACTACATATCCTTTTGATACGGACAAATCCCCCGAAAGGAATGCTGTTAATTGTGTGGGATGGATGGGCACTCCGGGCATGCAGGATAGCATTGCCTGCCGTTGTTTTTCTATGTATCCTGGTGTAGAGCCTACCCTGCTCAACATAAATCTGAACATCAAGAAACTCAGCCGAGCTTGATGAAATGGTGGCAGTAAATTTCAGGTTACGAGTATTGATGTTAATGTCGTTTACAAAATTTTGAGCCTGAGCTTGCGAACCATTCCATATGATACAGATATCATCAATGAAACACCAGTAATGGGCTAGATGTGGAAGCCACAGGCTGTGGTTTTTGCCTAGCTCGTGTTCCTCCCACCAGCCAACATGTAAACATGAGTAGCTGGGGGAGAAGCACGAGCCCATGGCAACACCACGTTCCTGATGGTAGAAATCATTTTCAAACTGGAAATAATTGTTAGTTAAACAGATGTTAATCATTTCTAACAGCATGTTGTTATGATTTCGCAGGATAGCATTGCGTGTGTCCAAATAATATTTGGCCGCCTCCAAACCTTGGGCATGATTAATGCTGGTATAAAGTGACTCAATATCCATCACCAAAAAACAAAAATCAGAACACCAATTAACATGTTTGATCTTAACCAAAATTTCCGTAGTGTCTTTGAGGTAGGATGGAAGTGAAATCATGTGGGGTTGAAGAAAGTAACCAATGTACTTAGATAAGTTCTCATTCATACTACCCCGTGCCGAAATAATAGGACGACCTGGAACAGGAGTGATTCGTTTGTGCACTTTGGGAAGAAGATAAAAAACAGGAGTGATTGGATGTGTGACGCTCAAAAATTTGGCCTCTTCCTTGGTAATGAGGCCAGTTCTTTGCCATTGATGGATCTAACACAAGGGATCTCCCAATTTTCTTTTTGCTTCAAGGAGATAATCCACTTTAGCCCATAATACCGTGTTACCACCCTTATCGGCGTTCTTAACAATCGCAGATTGATCACTTTGAATCTTCTTCATTAGTAACCAATATTGTTCATTGTTGTAGTCATGTTGTTTTTTCTTGCCCAAGGTAATCCTGTTCAGTTTCAATTCTGCTATAACTCGGTCGCTAAAAACATCAACTGCGTCTTTCGGCATGAGAGGTAGAAAAGTCGATTTACTTCTGAAAGGACTGGAAGCTGGTTTGTTAACTGAGACAACTTGACTGACAGTAGGTGTTTCTTCCTCGTTATCTTCATGGGCTAAAGAGAAGAGTGTTTGAAGGCCTTCAAGATTTCTCACTTGCAAGGGAGCTGGTGTTAGATCTGTTTGTACACTACCACTTGCTTTATTAACAGGTATGGGATGCAGTTGGAAATATTTCATCAATTTGATCTTTCTGATGAATTTAAAAACGTCTATGCGTGCCTGAGTGTAAGAAAAATTAGTCATTGGACAGAATGAAAGGCCTAACGACAATAGTTGCTCCTCAGCCTTAGATAAAACAAGGTCTGTCAAATTGATCACAGTGTTCTGTTGACTCATTGTGGTTTGTTCCAGTTCCTGCGAGTTGCCCCTTGCTGTGCCTCGCTTTGGAATTGCCTATATATATATATATATATATATATATATATATATATATATATATATATATATATAAAACCGCTCCAACATGCAACTTTACCCCGGCACTCCCAGGCGGGTGCCCGAACGCGGTGGTGCTTGCAGCGAAATAGATCCACGCTACCAATTCTGTCAGTTCAGAACAGAAATTCGGGCACACAGGAAGCATCCATCGATGTTGTTTTATTCAGCAGATGGTATGAAAAACAGACGCGTTTCGGATATACTCCTTCGTCAGTGTTACACCAGATGACAATAAAACACCATTTTTAAACATTCCCGCGTCACTGAGATAACGACAGCGATGACGGGTTAGCCCAGCAGGATGGTTTGCAAAACGTCCGCCATCTTAACACAGTCAATGTTAAAATACATACATATATGCGTATATTGAATCCAAGGAAGGGTGTAATAAAAAAAACACAATTTCACTTTTTGAACCCACCCATATTGGTAAACATAAACGGACATTGTAAAAATCTCGTCGTGGATCGGCACAGGTCCACATATTGTCGGAGCCGGGTGTAAATAAAGTTACTTTAAAGATATGAGAGAGAAATCTCCACTCGGATATTATCCAAATGCCCCGTAAGTGGACAATAAAATATAGCCGTGTATCGGCATAACCAGATGACCGTAAGTATACCTATGTGATCGAAAATATTATTGTTCTTACTACCCAAACCCCCCCCACCAATGAACTCACAACGCAAAAAGATATAGACTCGAGAATAAAAATGGAGCATTACAGCATCATAATGATATCATTCAATGTGTCGTGACCATATACAAATTACAACACAGTTGAAATTCAGTGAAGAACGATCATGTATGGCTAACCCAGGTGAACTGTTAATTCCTCGCTACTGTTTAACCCATTAGGTGTTTTAGTTTGTAGATCTATGATATAGCGAGATTCTAATCTCCTCAGTCTCTGTAGCCTGTTTCCCCCTCTCGGGTTTATTGGAACGTGGTCAATGCCATAGTATTGGAGCAACTCTCTATTGCTTTGATGTTTCAAGGCAAAATGCCGTGCTACGGGGTAGTTCTCATCCTTATTTACTATGGCTCGTTGATGTTCCATAATTCTGACCTTTACATTGTGGACGGTACTCCCTATGTACTTGAGTCCACAGGGACATACCACAAATGGAGTGAGACAGGAGATGAATTTGCTAATCATTTTGGGTTTCCTACAACCTAGGATCGTGTAGCTCAGAGTTCTTTTGCTCGTAGCACAGGCCTTACATTTCCCACAAGGGAAAAGCCCCTCATGTCCTTAAGGGTTCCTGTTCTCAGCGCCATGGGTGGCAGATGACTCTGTACTAGGATGTCTTTCAAAGGCTTCGATTTGCGGAAAGTCATCAATTGTGATTCCGGGACATCCATACCTATTACAGGGTCAGTTTGCAGGATATGCCTGTTACGTCTGAGGATGCGTCTCACATTGTGTGCATCCTCCGAGTAGCCGGTAATCATCCAAAACTGAGCCTTATGATCCTTCTTGTTCGTATTGTCTCCTGCTACAACTTCCTGCTTGTCCTTCAAAAGATCTGCCCGTGGCTTGGCCTGTACTTTCCTGTAGGCAGATGCCATTAGCCCTTGTTCACACCCTCTGATCTTAAATCTGGTTAAACAGTCAGCTGCTGCCTTCTCAAAATCTGAATCATGAGTACAATTACATTTAAGTCGGAGAAGTTCTCCGTAAGGAATGCTTTTGATCAGATTTGGAGGGTGACTGCTCTGTGCATGCAGGGTAGAGTTCCCGGCAGTGGGCTTTCTATAAAGTTCTGTACCTAGGGCCCCCTCCCTTACGAATACTCTAAGGTCAAGGTAATTGACTGCAGTGGTGCTCATCTCATGTGTAAATTTCAGATTCAAGGTATTCCTGTTTAAATCATTAATGAACTCCTCAGCCTGACTGGAAGAGCCCTTCCAAATCAGGAAGAGGTCATCGATATATGGACGCCACACAACCACATTTTCAGACCACCTGGCATGTGTTCCGGCAAGGGCCACCCGCTCCTCCCACCAGCCTGCGAACAAGTTCGCATAGCTGGGGGCGAAGCAGGTGCCCATCGCCGTCCCTGAGATCTGTCTAAACAAGTCTCCCTGAAACAGGAAAATATTGTTATGCAGACAGAAATTGATCAACTCCAGTAACATGATGTTGTGTTCTGCAAATTTAAGTGATCTCTTTTTCAGGAAATAGCTTATAGCTTGGATGCCCTGTGAGTAATCTATGCAAGTATATAAACTTGTGATGTCAAGAGTAATTAATATAAATGCAGGATCCCAGTCAATACTGTTTATTTGGACAATAAAATCCTTAGTGTCTTTGACGAAAGAGTCAAGTTCGATGAGGAATGAATCTATGTATCTGGAGAGATTTTCAGTCAATCCTCCTTTCTATGAAACAATGGGCCTTCCAGGCGGGTCAACTAAACTTTTTTGCACTTAGGGAAGTTGGTAGAAGGTCGGAATCATAGGTTCACAGTTATTCAAAAACAGGAATTCATCTGTTTCGAGCATGGAATGGGTTCTCCATTTATTGATCAAATCATGATAAGAAGAAATACTTTCAAGATATTGTTCTTTCATAGTCCTCTCGTAATATCTACCATCATTAAGTTGTCGCAAAGATTCGTGGCAATATTGTTCTCTTGTTAGGAGGACGATGTTACCCTCTTTATCTGAGGGTTTACAGATGATATTCTCATCCTTGCTGATGGCGCTCAGGATATTCTTCTGTTCCTTTGTTAGGTTCTGATGTTGAGGCAACCTAGCATTCCTGCTGTGTCTTACTTTGCTAAGATCTTTCAGGACTGCATCTGAGAAAGTATCGATAGCATTGTAGGGTAAGCGAGGGTTGCACTGGGAAGGGGGCTTGAAAGAAGTCACAGGTGCCTCCTGATCAATGCCGATTTTTCTTGATCTCACAGCTACATCCCCTTGTGATTGCCCTACACATTGATTTTCTGTGCGTAAGTCCTCCAGCAGTTCCACCATACTCAAATCATTGATGGCAAGAATGTCAGTGTCCTTCACTGAAGATTTAGATTTCAATCTCCTAACTTCTGCAATTGATGGTTTCATTTTGTAGAATTTGTGCAATTTCATCTTACGAGTGAACTTAAACAAGTCAATTCTGGTCTGAGTGAATTCGAATTTGTCATCAGGGCAGAACGTCAGTCCTAATTGCAATGTTTTTTCTTGTGCGGGTGAAAGCTCGTTGGGGGTCAGATTGATGATGGTAAGATTGTCTTCTGACTCTGCCACCTGTTGCCCCTGTTGCTGTGAGTCACTCGCTGCACCGCTTTTCCTCTGCCTTTTCCCCTTCCTTGTTCGCCTTCGTTTTCTGGGGGTTTGCTTTTGCCACCACGGAGCCATGTTCGTCTGATCAGATTGATTAAATATTTAAACATTACTCGCTAACACATGCATTCAGTATGATACACTTAATAAGTCAGTTATACAATCAATTTTACAAAAAAAACATCCATTTAGACACTTATTTAACAGTTTATTCTTCCATCGCCGTTTAGGTATACATATATAAAAAATATTTATTTTTCAGACAGACACACATTCACTGGATGATGTCATCAGTGATGTAATCAGTGATGTCATTTGAGATGTCATCAGTGATGTCAATAGTGATGTCACTGACCATGTCATGAGTGATGTAATATGTGACGTCATCAGCAGTGCATTGCGGTCGCGCGAGTTATAGTTAGCTGAACTAACTATAACGGGGGAATTTCAATGGTTTTGTATAGGTGAAATGTCCAGCTAACTATAACATGTATGAAGCCTATGGTTTTATCAATGAATTTCTAAGGTTTTTTAAATGCTATTTCCTAACTATAACGTGTGTGAAACCTATGGTTTTTTCAGTGAATTTCAAAGGTTTTGTAAATGATAATTATTAAATGTATGAATTATTATATTTGTTTCTTTTTATACTAATTTGTTAAATTTGTATTATACATGTTTATATTTATTTTATTTTTTAAATTATATTTCATATTCTTAATGTAAAATTATAACAAAACTAAATTGAAAAATATTTTTGATTTTTTTTTATTCCAATATATTAAAATTGCATTCTATATAATTCCTTTTTCATTGTTTTTTTTGTGTAATCGTACTGTACGCGTACGGTGATTGCACCATACTTTGCACGGCTAATCGTACTCAGCGCGTACCCGCGCATACGCTACAAACACACTTTGACGTTATGCGTCGCATCAAGACTTCCGTGTGATGTCATGTACGACATCCTGTACGCAAAAGGCGCGATAGTTTTTAATTGTTTAAAAACATATATTTATGTATTTAATGTACATACTAACAGAAGACATTAGCTAGGATAATTATGAAATTTGTTTTTTACGTTTCAATAATCGTATATTAATTTTAAAAGCAATTACACAAATCGTGGTGGAACGTCATGCATACTCGCATCGTAAGAGCACCGTAAGCACACCGTAAGCGTACGCAAAGCCATGTGACTTTAAAAGAAGAGATTTGATTGGTTCCTAACAGTTCCTATACCAACTGTTGAAAGATCCGTCCCATTGAGGAAAATTGAATTTTGCCTTGTTATATGTGCCTACGTGTTCCCCATCCTATGTTATATGTGCATGATCGATATGCATATATCCCCCTATGATCGATTTAAGACGCAATTATAGTTGTGTCCAATTCTAGTATGCCAGTATCCAGTTCTCGTGAAAGCAACGAGTATTAGGCCTATGTTGCCACGTTTTACGTTAATTCACCACATTGTCCCCGTTTCTAGGCCTCAAAAGGGGCCCGGACACCAGATTCAAGCTCCAGTCTCCTGAACCCACTCCGAGGAGCGATGCAGCCCCCACCTGCATCCCTGACCCTTCACTTACTTCCTGCCGCGCAGCGCGGTGCCCGGCCTGGCTCTGCCTGCCTGTCTGCCAAGAATATGTTATGCCTCCAGTTATCAGTTCAGCTCTCCGTCTTCACATTCCTAAGCTAACGAACCGCATAAACAGCTTCAGCTATAGTCTAGTCTTTCTGTCTCCATGTAAGAGAAATACTGTATTAATATTCATAGAATATTCCTAGCACACGCAATACATGTAGAATATATGCATGCACCAGCCTTAGTGTCAAGTAGCCTTTGCCCTGATAACTTTTAGATTCTATCAACATGTACTCCAAACACCAGATACCAGATATGCTATAGGTACATGTCGTCCTGACATCGCAGACTTTAGTCTCCTCTTCTAGTGCAGAAGTCATAGCCCCCAGTTCTCCCTGGTAACACGTCATTGCCCGTTTGCGCGCACCACTAGGTTAAAGGTCCCAGCTACTCAGGTAGCCCCCTCCATGTTTCCGCCCACTTTATGACACTTCTGTGACGTTCACATCACATGTCTACGTACACGCCCTGTACACGCCTTCTGTTTCCGCCCATGTGTTCTTATCTTACGCTTGTCACTAGTTACGCCTACTGTATGTAATGTATTTGAAATGTCTTACTATATATACACTGCACTGTTAATGAAATGGTGCAGCTGCCTTCCTTCCTATCTTATTTCAGGCTGTCCCGTTCCAGTCCCTTCCCCTTTGCCTGAATAAAGCCTGTTCAAACTCGGATACATCGGATCCTGCCTCTTATTTATTGAGCTATCTGTTATTGTTAATATATTCAAAAATAGTACCGGTAATTAATTATTTATTTACCACACCATTTTAATCATTCTACTTTGACTTTCTAAGAAGAAGCATCTCTTCTGATTATCTTGTCAAATAGAAGGAAGATCACCATAATAACAGCAATAGACTCATCTTCCAGCCATTCTTCAGAGGGAGATTTCATTCCTGAAGAACCTCTAAAGAAGAAGAAAGAAGCTCTAATTTGGAAGTTTTTTACTTTCCCTGAAGGTCAAAAAAAGGTTAATGCTCCAAAAGTAACCTGTAAAATTTGCCCAAAAACTCTTTCAAGGAGTGATCCATCGAAAAAATACTCCTTTGGCACAGCGATTATGGTGCAACACGTGAAGAACTTGCACCCCAAAAACTTTGCTCGAACTGTAACACGGAGGTTGCAGGACAACCCACCTGCTGCTGCACCAAGCACATCAACTGCTGCCCTAGCATTTTCAGCAAGCAGTCCATACCCACATATTGAACCTGATTTTGGTGAAGTTAAAATTCTATGCATTTATTGCAATTAACTTTTGTGTTACGGGGAACAGTCTATCGACTTGATAAAACGCAGGAAGCTGGAGCATTGCTGTCCTCGACGTTAGTTTTTTGTTTTTTTTATTAATTTTCCTATTGGACACTTTTTGGGTTCCAGTTCCAATTTTTTGGTTTAAAAAAAAGACTTTTTGAAAAAACACAAAAAAAATTGAAAAATAAAAACACAAAAAAACTCTTCATTTTAGAACTGCCTTCACTGGTCAAAGAAAGAACTATATTTCTATGTTAGTGTATAAAAGTTTCTCAGAATGAATGTGTAGTTCATAAATGATTGAATGAATACATTACTAGTGTATGGTGAATGTGAAAGTGCAGAACTATAAGGAAGTGCTACAGCATAAATCTATAAGCTGTTTACCTATAGTATACTGTAGTACCTCCGAAGCACTTGAATGCACATACATATGTTACAAGTCTATGCTTCATTTTGCACTGCTGGTGAAACTGCCTGGATGAATTTGTATGTGTTAGGTGTGGATTTACAACCCCCTTGTGCCTCTTTTACACAGCCGTTGCATCACTTTTGTGACGCACTGGTGATGCAAAAGATGTGCCATGGTGTGTGGTATTTACAAAGTGACGCATCCGGAAGGTGCATCACAATATAAAGCCCTACGCCAGAGGAAGGTGATGTCACAGTACACAATAACTGGCATGTCTCTGGGGATGTACCACTTATTGTACATCTGCTGATTAGTGTTTTAATGTAGTAAATTGATTCAGTTCAGTTCAAAAAGCTTTTATTCGGTTTGTATTTACACAACCATACAAGCTGAACAATAAAATCCAAGAAGAAAAATAATAAACTATTAATTGTCACACGTCCTAAATATCATCATAAACACCAAAATATTATACATCAAACACTAGACAGTATAGGGAATTAGTTCTTGAACCGACCTTCCTTTTGACTTAATACTAGAATGTAGATACGCTATTGTGCATAAATAGAAATAGAAAATAAACAATTGAAACATCGTCAATTGTAAATTAAATATAACATATGTCAATACTTCATGTTAAAATACATAGTGATCAAAACTCATGTACAGGAGTCCAGATGTGCAAAATCGCAATAATAACATAGGAACTGTGGAGCAAGGCCAAGCTAAAGCTCCTTAAAGTGACATATGCATAACAAAGTGACCTGTGCATAAATGCATATATGACCAGAGGAACAAACTTCACACGATAATTTACATCTTTACAACTCTTGTTTGTAATTCATTATATTATTTTCCCAGCTGACATTAATTCACAGTCAGTGAATAAACCTTCTTTACTAAAAGTGACGTGTGCTAAAGTGCAAATATCATACAGTAATATCGATTTCCTGGCAACTTTACTTTTCAGTATAAAATGTGCGACATAAAAGCAAATGTCTGGGCTCTCAAGAGAACATAATAATTTCATGGCATCAACTGATAAACAAATTCCATATTTTAAAAGGATAGGCTTCAAATAAAATTTCCTTAAGAATACATAAAATTTACAAAATAGCAGGAAATGCCAACAACTCTGTTTTGAAACGTTATCACAAGGACAATTTGCAGTAGTGCCTTGCCCTATGATGGGAAAGGACACAAGATGATGACCAATGCCCAGCCTCAGACGTATCAATACAAATCGATGTGAAGGTCTGGTCACATCTGACAGGTATGCCTGAAGTCCACTTTTCAGTTCCAATTGCCTATAAAATACAGATGTCTTATGGGTCCTCAGTAATGTGTTTCTTTCTTCCCTCTTATAAGACAGAAACAGATCTTTTATTTCCTTCTTAGAGAATGGTATTACATATTCAGATTCCTTGGAGATGATAAAGTTAAATAGGACGCTATACCAATGGATGATATAGCTCAACCAAGGAATACGTGAACAAAAATCTAACTTAAGGCAATCTCGGATTATGGTCTGTGTGAACTCGGTTTCCTTCTTGTGCCAAATGGAACGCCATAAAAGCAAGGGACGTAAAGCAGCCTCATCTGAAATGTAATTTAGACCAGTTTCTTGGTGAATTAGGTCGGTGGATGCTGACGCCGGGGCACACAGCATCCGCTTAAGAAAACTATTTTCGTCTATTTGGAGTTGTGCTGTGGAGGAATGACCCCATAGTCCAGCTCCATATAGGGCTGAGGAGACACACCTTGCTTTGTATATTGTTATCATATCCTTAATTCTGCGGTCCCCTATTTTAACAGCGAAACGGAAGATCCGTTAGTATTCCTAGTAATTTCATATCTAATATTTTCCTGCTCACTAGTCCATTTACCATTGCCTTCAAAGGTAATACCTAAATAACAGAAAGTTTTTACAGCTTGTATCTTTGAACCATCCAGATAAAAGGAGCTAGGTGACTTCATTTTTCTGCCGCATACCATGGTATATGTCTTTGATTTGTTCATTAAAAGTTTCCTGCCTTCAATAAAACCAATAAATCCATCAATAAGCCTTTGCAGGCCTAGAGGGGTTCGGGAAATTAAAACCGCGTCGTCGGCATATAATAATACCGACACAACAGTATTATCTATTTTTGGAGCATCTGCTGGTATATTGTTTAAAACAGTAGCTATATGGTTAA
Source organism: Lissotriton helveticus (assembly GCF_964261635.1). Lineage (NCBI taxonomy): Eukaryota > Metazoa > Chordata > Amphibia > Caudata > Salamandridae > Lissotriton > Lissotriton helveticus. Next base: position 444,625,407 of record NC_136072.1, on the reverse strand, counting down.
TAAAAAGGGAAAATAAAAGCGGTGCAAGTACGCACCCTTGCCTAATGCCTCTTCGCACAGCAAAAAATGGAGTTCGCTCGCCAGTCGGCCCATATCGTACACTGCAGGAAAGTTTTTCGTATAACCTTGCTAAGAAGAACACAATCTCCTTTGGGGCCCCAGATTCGAGCAGCACCGTCTATAACAGAGAATGGTCCACTAAATCAAACGCACTGCTCAAATCGGCGAAGCATAAAAACAAGTTTCCCTCTTTCGCTACTGTATATTTATTAATTAATAGATCCAAATTTACACATTGTTCAATAGTCCCTAAACCCTTTCTAAAACCGTACTGAACTGGGGATAAAACGTTGAAATCTGAGGCCCATGTTTCCAATCTTTTTAAAAGCACCCTACTCATCACCTTTATGGAAGAGTCCAGTAATGATATTGGGCGGTAATTGCATGCTTCGGAACGCGAACCCTTTTTGTGTAATGGAACAATTAATGATTGCGCCCATGAAATTGGAAAGTTCCCCAAGGCGGCGGTGTTAATGATCCTTGTTAGGATTGGGGCCCATAAATCCATTACATCCTTATATAAATCAATCGGGACGCCGTCCGGTCCCGGCGCTTTACCCCCTTTGCTAATTACCAGCCCTTCCTAGACCTCTTCAACATAAATTAACAAAGGTAGTGTGGGCCACGTTAAATCATCATTTACAAAAGAAGTTAAAAGTGCCTTATCCGGATTAAAAATATTCAAAAAGTGATCAATCCATTCAGTACAAATTACATAGGATGTCAGTTCAGGAATATGTTTATCTTTTAAAAATGGACTTTTTACAGTTTCCCCAAAAAGTTTGCTGTTGTTAGTTTCAGCTGCCATATTTAATTTTTCCCAAGCCTTTGATTGCATCTCTTTTTTGTGTATCGACAGGGCTTGTTTATAATTAATTTGAAGCTCATGGACAAGAATTTGGGTACGGGGTTTTGTCCCCAGCGCCAGTTTAAGTTTGTGTAATGCCTGGGCACATTTTGAATCAAACCACCTCGTCCCATCTTGTTTCTTGCCTTTGGTATTTCTGGTTAGTACACTCTTAATTACATTATTTATCTCAGAAAAAGAGGTTTGTAATGTATCAGGGGTAACCTCCTCACTAAGGCAATAGTCAATGCATTCTCTACATTTGCTGACAACTTCCATTTGGATCTTCCGTGGGTCCACACCATCCCACTTTATTCTCATCCCGTTAGGTCTAACGGGGAGTATATCTAGAATTCTGTCAGCGTTATTAGACAATTTATTACCCTAGTCTAATAAAACTATGGAGATACTATTGTGGTCGCTAACCTCCTGTTCTAGTATCCAAAGGTCGGTATAAAAACTATTCTTCGACATTAAAATATGGTCTATGTTACTGTTCCCATTCACCCCAGTAAATGTTGGATATTTTACGTTGCCCATTTTCTTGGAACAGTCTAGCAACTCTAAGTCAAACTTTGCCATTAGTATATTAAGGGCCATTCCATATCCACAATGTGGGAAATGTAACATGTCATCATCAGTCCCAACTGCAGTAGTGTGGGCCTTCATAAATCCACAAGAATTATTTTTAATTGTAGGACAGACTCGAATATTAAAATCGCCCGCCCACAAAATAACTGCGAGTTTGCTCGAAAAATTCAGTACCTTATCTATCTCTTTTTCTAAAGGGTCTAATAGTACTCCCCTATCTTTATCAAACTTATTATTATAATGGTTAATTAAAACCATATCCTTGCCCCTTGGGAAAGATAATCGTAAAACTTGGCTATGATTACCAATGGGTGAATAAAGTATAATTCTACACCCAATCAATTTGTTGGATATAAGCATCATTAGTCCACCCTTGGCTCTGCCTGATGGGGAGGGTATGGCCTTTAAGCAGTAGGATGTGTAACCTTCCACTGCAACATGTTCTGTACTCCAGGTTTCTTGTAGGCAGATTAAGTCAATACCATAAGAAATAAAATCTTGCCAAAAGGACATAGCTAATTTTTTACCTAGACCCGCAATATTCCAGGTTGTAAGGGTATACCCCTCATGTGTCGTGGTTTCTGCTCCTAGAATATTATTACAGTCAGTAGGCATATCCACTTTCACTGTAGGCTCCACTGGTTGTGGGGCAATTAAGTTCCTATTCTCAATTTCACTATTAGTCTGACACTCCATATTGGGGGCTGTGTATAAAAATTGAGTATTACTTGTTTCATTTATTTCATTTCCACTTCTTAATGGTCTTTGATTTACCATCCACCCTGACACGCTTCTGGGGGAAGCCCTAGCTGTGGTATCATGTCAGTCATTTTCCTCTAACTGGGACAGACATTGAAATCTATTATATAATGGTATGGAAGATCTCATAGGGTATGCTGCCAATGGTGTGGGTAACCAGTTTTTATTTTGGTGATAGATATTATGGTCAGTGGCTTGGTTGTTTACCAACAAATGTCTATAGAAATATGCAAGTGATAATAAAGTCATATTAAAGTCCCAACATGAAGGAGGAGGAGCACTAAGTAAAGTTTTATGTGCCCAATTCGTGACCTAAAATTAATTATTACACAGTCCCCATCAAATGTTTTTGTAGTGGGGCCTATCCATCCCACTCTCTGTGTAAGTATAATCTGTTCCATGCCTAGTATTGGGTAACCAGAGTTTTCAGTCAGCCAGTAAAGGGTTTTATTTCTAAGGATTTTGTGTGTTTCTATTTGTCCTTCCCGCAATTTGGGGACGTTACAAAATACTGTAACATAAGGCCCGCATTCCGGTGGTAAGTTTATTACTGGTGGGGTAATGTTGCCTCTGGGGTCTCCTGAAATACAAGGGCCCTTTATCTGTTCTGTTGGTTGGTCCCCTCGTTTCCCATTTCCTACTGGTAAAATAGCAGCATCAACCTTTAATGATTTTTCTTGTTGCTCCTGTCTTTCTCCTGCAATACGGCTATTAATGGTATTATCTGCTTTAGATCGGTTATTTGGGGCTATTCGATCTGCCTGGGTGTTTACATTAGTTCCCCCTGACTTGTCCTTAGCTCTCATAGTTGCATGTTGCACAGGATTGTGCACGGCCCCTTTTGAAGTAGATGCAGGTGGACGCGCGAGTGTTATGGCATGTGGAGTCTTGTTTACATGGGGAGTGTTTGTTATATATTGTTCAATAAGACCTAGCCTAGTTTCAATGCTGTTAATTTTTACACTAAATGGCCCTAAAAGTGTTGATAGTAAGGTCTCCATTCTCCCCCAAAAACCTTCATCTCCAACCTCAAACCTTCCCACTTTGGGCTGGGCATCTACAGCACTTGACTGACCCTCACACTTTTCCCCCTTACGGCCTGACGGATTGGAAGCTATTTTGCAGTGTATACGTCTGCCCTTTCCCCTATGTTTGTGTACAGGTTGTTCTTTGGTAATGTGTTTTTGTTTACTCTTTGCTTTTTGCCATCTGGTCCTTGCAGGTGGACTTTCAGTGGTTGCCCTATCAGAATATGCACGATCAGTGGTTAGCTGTACATCAATGTCATAATCGTCAGGCTCTATAGAGTCATTAATTAAAAGTGGAGCTTCTACATTTGTATCCGGTGCCAGCAAAGTAGGTGTTAATGAAAGTCTGCTTACCATGGGTGAAAGTTCGATAGGTAGATCTTCGTTGATGGGAAACATCTCATGGTTAGCATCAGCCCCTGGTAGCCCGGCATACGATGCCATTAACATAGAGTTGAAAGAATTAGCCAGAACTGGAGATGTATTTGCAGACTGTAAGGGTGGGGCCATGCCCACGGGGAGCGAGAAACGTCTCTCTGTATTCACAATTGCTGTAGCAATTACCCCTATGGTCTTTTGCAGCATTTTGTCTATAGCAGTCAGACTTGGTAAGGGAGTAGTTGTAGATTTTTTCTGCCGGGTGTTAGGGCGGGATTGTTCAGGGATATTTTTGCCCATCTTTATAAAGGTCTCTACGATAGTTAGAATTAAAAATAATTGCAACAGTGGTTGGTATTTAGTAAGGAACCAGTAATAACATGACAAACACAATCCAAGGAACGAAAGTGCAGATATCCACTAATCAGAGCCAAACTAATTACCATGGAGTCTGAACTCCGCGCTGATCTAATCTAGGGGGGACATCCGCCCAGGGGGGGTGGCACAGACGGTCCCGCCCTAGTCCCGGGCTTCTCCCGGGCGCGTTCCGCGCCGCGGATCCTGTGTGCGGTTATATAGGGAGTGCTAGTGGGAGGGTGGGCAGGCCTCGAGCACAGGTGTGACTGCACGGACTCCTGGGAGTAGGAGTCCCGTGCTCGCGTGCTCCTTCAGTCACCACAACCAGCTTCATCCCAGGTCATCTCCCCAGTGCTTGCTCCCGGTATCAAAAGCCCCTCAGCAGCTTCCAGGGCACTCTGGTGGTTTGGACAGCGATGCGGGATCCTCCACCAGTCACTGGTAGTGCTCTCTGGTGGCCACCAGTCTCTGCTGCTGGAGCCGGGCCGCGATCCCCTGCTGGATCGATGGTGGTGGTGGACTAGCAGAAGTAGGTCGTTCGTTTTTATCTCTTAAATTGCATCTTGCCAACAGGTTTTGAAATGAGCAGACAGCAGAACTAAGCCAAATGCGTTTCAGGACGTGACTCCCTTCTTCAGTGGCTGGAGTTCTTTTAGAACAGTGTATAGATAAGCACATAGTGCTGTATGGTCACTACAATACTGGAACAGAAGTGTGATAGTGTTTACTGGAAGTGTAAAAATACAGATTGGGGAATTGAAGGTATAAAAGACAAGTTTGCCGGTGCGTAGAACACTGCATGCATAGTCTATAGGTGTTTGAAGCAGTCCAGGCCCTAATTTATTTATTTAGATTTATAGAGCGCCTTATCACCCCGAGGTCTCTAAGCGCTTATCCAGAACCACATACCAGCTGGATCACGGGGCATAAAGTTATTAGAACGGGCCCCAGTCCTCCCGGAAGAGCATCTTCCTGAAGGGCAGGAGGTTCGGTTCCTTACGCAGATGCATAGGCAATTTATTCCAGGCCACTGGGATTGCATTAGAGAAAGAATGCCCTCCTGTAGCAGATAGTCTAAAACGGGGGCAAACCAGGAAGGTGGCATCTGTCAATCAGAGTGTCCTACTGGGGGCATACGGAACTAGGCGCTCCTTGATGTATCTGGGCACTCGTCCGTATAAAGCTTTGTGAGTAATGCAGAGGCCTTTGAACATTACTTTCTGCCTGTTTGGCAGTCAGTGGAGCTCGCGTAGCAGAGGTGTAGCATGCGCCCGTCTAGGTTTTTTAAAAATTAGTCTGGATGCATCATTCATCACAGTTTGTAGTCTGGTCAATAGATGTTGGGGGAGGCCTGCATACAATGAATTGCCATAGTCTAGGCACGACAGGATCATAGCTGATACCGCGCGTCTGAGGGTGGACGATGTCAAGAGACGGCCTATTCTCGGCAATTGTCTCAGCAGGCCTACACAAGTACCAACAACCGATGAAACTTGCATTATCATGGACAGCTTGTCATCTAAATAGATACCCAAACTTTTTACAGCCACTGCTGATTCTGGAAAAGGTCCAAAATCCTTAGGCCAGAATAGATAATTCCAGGGACTGGATGTTGTGGCAATCGGCAACAACTCTGTTTTGCCGGATTTATCTTTAATGAATTTACGGACATCCAATTTACCGTAAATTTCAAGATATTTTGCAGCCTAACATGTGCCGAGGATGAATGATCAATTTGAATGATGATTTGTGTATCATCGGCATAGTTATAGATCTGGCATTCCATCTGGTTTAATGCCGAGATCAGGGGTTGCAAATAGACGTTAAAAAGGAGAGGTGAGAGTGCCGAGCCTTTGGGAACTCCACATGTAATACCAGCAGGCGACGAAACCAGGTCTGCCAATTGGACTCTCTGAGAGCGATTTCGAAGAAATGAAGTAAGCCAGGCATGCGCAATTCCCTGTATGCAGCAGTCCCTCAACCGCAACAATAACTGGTCATGATTTACCGTATCAAATGCCGCGGTGAGGTCTAGCAGCACCAGGGCGCATGGGATCTTGTTATCTGCTCTGCGTCTCAGATCATCGAGTACGGAAAGCATGACCAATTCCGTGCTATGATGGGCCCTAAAGCCAGCCTGATTCTGTTCTAACAGCTGATTATTTTCAAGATGGCCAGACAGGTGTGTAAGAACATGTCGTTCAAGTATTTTAGCTAAGAAAGGTAGCTGTGAAATGGGCCTGAAATTTTTCAGGATCTTGACATCTGCCCCGGCTTCTTCAGGAGCGGGATCAGACGGGCCTCCTTGAAACTAGTGGGAACCAGTCCTGTATCCAGGGAGCTGTTGAGAAGGGAGAGAACATTGTCCTCTATTCCTGGAAGTGCTAGCTTATATATCTTCGGGGGACACGGGTCCGCTGGGGACCCTGACTTTACTCGCCCCATCAGGCCTGCCAGCATCTCCTTAGTAATTGGGGGCAGCGTGCTAAGAGGGTGGGTGATCAAAGGCACTATCAGAGGCGGTTGAACAGAGTAGGCAAGTCTCAGGATGTGATGTATTTCTGACAAAAGGTCAGATATTTTATTGGAGAAGAACGCCTGAAATTTATGGCAGTCATCCTGTGTAAAGGACGGATTCTGCTCCTTATTTTTTCTCAGCTCTGCCAGGACCTTAAAAATTTCTTTCTGGGGATCTCTAGCCGACACAATTCTATCCTCATAGAATTTCGCTTTCCTAGAGATAATTGCCTCTTTGTAAGTAACGAATTCCTATACATACGTGACCCGTGCACTGGGTTCATACTCTTTGCGCCATGCTCGCTCGCTTTTGCGCAGGGCTCGCTTCCTTAGCCTAAGGGTATCCTTAAACCAAGGAGACCCTGTGCCCTTATTCGCAATTCTCGCCCTATGAGCAGGTGCAGTAGCTTCAATGGCCCTTACCAGTGTCACAACAGAGAAAGGTTCACTAACCTTACAAACACCGGATACAGCAGAAGCGAGGATGATGCTAGCTTCTCCCTTCCACCCCTCACGGTACCACCTGAGAGCAGATAACCACGCACTCAACAGAGGGAACCCTAACAGGGGAAGGGAAAAAAGGGAGAAATAAACCAAAACACTGTGGCAGCCAGAAATCATCTACTGCTAGGGTGGTAAGATCGATACACTTCCTTCTATGATTGGTATCGGGAACTGTAAAAAGGGAAACACAAGAAACAAAAGGTGAGTTCTTATCCCCTCCCCCTTTATCTCTATTAATACCTATAAACCTATATTCAATGAGTGTACTCACTATATGTACTGCCACTTTTATCCAAGAATGAAAAGATGCAAAAAGAGAAGAAAAAAAATAAAGAAAAGAAAAGAAAGCAAGTCCTTCCTTATTCCGTGATGCCTGAAACAGTTCTGGGACAGCAAAGTCACCAATATTGAAAGGTAACAAAACCTTTACTTATCTGACCACGATTTCTTGGTTTTCCACTGTATGTCTTTGTAACTTCAAGGTGTTCGTATCCAAGGCTACAGGGAAACGCAATCCGAGCCTCCCTTCAACTCCTCACAAGAAAGGAAAAATCCAAAGCCCCAGTCACAATTGCCGACAATGTTGGGGCCCCAACAGGCACAGGAAGCCAAAAGAATGTTCCGTTAAGAAACCATATCCATAAAATAACGGTCTGCGTTACCCGCACTGCATAAACTAGTCGCGGTACACGGACTCCAGCAACTCGGATCCCCGGCTGCCGGACTAAAGACCAAAAGGTCATGAGCGCGCTGAAGTGCGGTTTCCTTCCGTAAAAAGATTTCTTCGTGCCTCCAAACACCAAACACGATTCTCAAAAGTTCCAGGCAAACAACAGAAGTCGTAGCGGTTTCCACCATTGAATCAGGTGACAAGCACCGGTTAGGAGCAGAGGAGGAGATTATGAAGAAAAACAGCGATGGGTTAGAGGTAGGAAAGAGATAACAGACTACAACTAAGTGTTCTGGGAGATGTAGTGCCTCACCCAACCCGTCTGCCTAACCCTTTTAAGCAATGAAATCGTGACAGAACCCCCTCACTAAGGCCGACGCCTCGGCGGACCACCAGGCTTAGAAGGGTAGGAACGGTGAAAACGCCGCAAGAGCCCAGGACAATGCAAATTACACTTCGTCTCCCACGAACGATCTTCAGGGCCATACCCCTTCCAATCAATCAAATAGTACACACGACCCCTCACACATTTGGAATCAAGCACAGCCCCGACTTCATATTCATCCTCCTCATCCACCAATATTGCCCTGGGAGGCTCAAACACCCTGGTTCCATGAAGATACGGTTTCAACAAAGAAACATGGAACACTGGGTGTATGCGCCAAGCATTTGGGAGTTCCAATTTCATGGCCACCGGGTTAACCACCCCAAGGATGGAATAGGGACCCACAAATTTCGGTTGCACTCTAGTGTTGCCCTTAAACTTCAGGTGTTTGGTGCTTAACCACACCTTATCCCCAATATTGTATATCGGCTCAGGAGTTCTCTTCCTGTCCGCATACAATTTGTCTCTCTTTCTGGCTGCCTCCAAATGTTCTTTGGCCTCCATAAGTACCGCTCTAAGATGTACATGATGTTCCTGAATAGTGGGATGGTTGGATAAACCAGGTTGTTCAAAAGGAAGCATATTGGGATTGTACCCTAATTGGCAATAAAAAGGAGAGCATCCCAATGATGAATGGGTTGCGCTGTTGTAGGCGAACTCAGCCGTCCACAACAACGTCCTCCATTCCTTATCCTGCTCCAAAGTAAAACACCGCAAGTATTGTTCCAGTGTTTGATTGAGCCTTTCCGTTTTACCGTCAGTCTGCGGATGGTAACTCGTTGACAGACGGGCATCAATCCTCATTATATCACATAAAGCCTTCCAGAATTTGGAGGTGAATTGGGATCCCCTATCTGTAATGAGCACAGATGGAATTCCATGCAACCTTACGATATGTTGTAAGAAGATGGTAGCCAATTCACCAGATGTAGGCAGCTTAGTAAGGGCTATAAAATGACCCATTTTGGTCAAGTGGTCAACAACCACAAGAATAGTGTTGTTACCGAAACTGAGAGGCATTTCAACAATGAAGTCCATAGACACTGTGTGCCACGGTGACGGAGGTGTTAATATGGGCCGCAATAAACCACTGCTTCTTTGATGTTGCGTTTTAGCCCGTGAGCAGATAGGACATTTTGAAACGTAGTCTTCTGTGTCTTTACGTATGGATTCCCACCAAAAATAACGGGATATCGCCTGCATTGTTTTGGCTTTACCCATATGACCACTCAGGGCTGAATCATGGGTCCATTGCAACGCTTGCCTTTGAAGGGCAACATCGGGTAAATACAGCTGATTATTCTGAAACAGCATATGGTCCTTCATTGTTCGTAACACAGGATCCTGTGCAATCCAGGACATGCTGTCTACGGCCTTTATTCTTTCTTTCACCTGTTCCAAAAAGTCTGCTGAACCTGTTATAGCCATGATGTTCGACGGAAAAGACGTTTCCGGAAGAATATTAGGTGGTTCGTCCATCATAGGGGGGTTTGGCACAGGCAAGGGCATTGGCCTAGATAGAGCATCTGCTTTACCGTTTTGAGGCCCAGGACGATACTTGATGACAAAATCAAAGTCCGAAAAGAACAAAGACCACCTTAGCTGTCTAGGTGTTAGAGCTTTTGCACTCTTCAAGAACAGTAAATTACGATGGTCCGTGAAAATCTCCACTGTATGTCTGGCCCCCATCAATTGATGTCTCCACTCCTCACACGCCCTCTTAATCGCCAACAGTTCCTTGTCTGTAATGCTGTAGTTGGTCTCACAGGCTGTAAGTTTCCAAGAAAAGAAAGCAACAGGATGCAACTGTCCAGTGTCTGGATGTCTCTGTGACAGAATGCCACCAACAGCGTAGTACGAGGCGTCTGTTTCCATTACAAAAGGCTGCTTTGCATCAGGATGTCTCAAAATAGGCGCAGTAGTGAAACAGTTCTTCAATGTATGGAATGCTTGTTCAGCGGAATCAGACCACTTGAATACAGCTCCTTTCTTCAATAAATATGTCAATGGTTTTATAATCCGAGAAAAGTCCCGGATATACCGTCTATAGAAATTCGCAAAGCCCAGGAAACTTTGCAATGCCTTTACTGAAGATGGTGACTTCCACTGGATGATTGCCTGTATTTTCTTTTCATCCATACACAATCCTTTCGGCCCTATGACATAGCCTAAGAATTCCACTTCTGTCACATAAAAGAAACATTTTTCTAGTTTAGCATACAAAGCATGCTTCTGCAATCGTTCCAATACCTCTTTTACATGTTGGACGTGTTCTTTCGATGTGGCCGAATATATTAAAATATCGTCGATGTATACGATACATGTAACGTCCAGCAGCCCACGTAATACCTCATCCATAAAAAACTGGAATGCGGCGGGGGCGTTACACAGACCGAATGGCATTACTTGGTATTTGTAGAGGCCAAATTTCGTGCGGAAAGCAGTCTTCCATTCATCGCCCCGCCGGACTCTCACCAAATGATAGGCTCCGCGAAGATCGAGTTTGGTATATATCTGTGCATGTTTCAACTGATCCAGCAGCACTGGGATGAGAGGTAGGGGGTACCGATTCTTCTTTGTAACCTTATTGATGGCTCTATAATCGATACACACCCTCAAACCTCCTTCTCGTTTCGGGATAAAGAAGAGGGGCGAAGAGGCGGGGGATGTAGATAGACGAATAAACCCTGTCTCCAATAGTTTCTCCAGATACTGATGCAAATAGGTGGTTTCAGCCTCCGTAAGGGCGAATATCCGGCTACACGGGATGCTGGCCCCAGGTTCCAACTCTATGACACAATCATAATCCCTATGGGGTGGTAGCTTGTTGGCTTCTTGTCGCTAAACACCTCATTGTATTGTGAATAAGCCTCTGGTAAGGTGGTTAGCAGACAGACCTTCAACTCTTCACCTCCACTAGCCAACAGGGCTGCAGGTTTTTCATTCACAGCAGGCACTTGTACAGCCTCCCATGTACAATGTTCTGCACAGTAACCAGATCCAACCGTTACAGTGCGCGCAGCCCACTGGACAACAGGGTCATGTTGTGTTAGCCAGGGCATACCCAGGATTAATTTGAATTGTGGAGCGTCTATTAGATCAAACTGAATATGCTCATAATGATCTCGTCCAACTTGCATCATAAGAACCCCAGTATGAAAACGCACCGGGCCAGACGTTAACTCGGAACCATCAACAGCCTTCACCGGCTCCGGGTTATCTTTACGTATGCATGGCACTCTAAATCCCTGTGCATACCTTAGATCAATAAAGTTCCCTGTAGCACCGGAGTCCAATAATGCATGCACCATCACAGATTACACTCCAGGCCACTCAAGCATGACACACACGTTCATATGAGGTACGGAACGTTGCATAGTTTTTGCAATAGCATGTAAGACCTCTTCATCTCCTGTACTCAAACAAGGGGTCTCTATCTTGTCTGAGCCATGTCGTTTCCCGACTCACTAGAAGGGTATTCCACCGCAGGTATTGTTTTAACACTCCTATCTTCCTTGTAGAATGTCTTTGTTTTGGACTTGCAATCCTTATTAAAGTGTCCTGCCTTTCCACAGTACATACACAATTTCTGATTGCGTCGTCTAGTCCTCTCTTCAGTACTCAAAGGTCCCCTCACACCTCCTATCTGCATAGGTTCGACAGTGTCATTGGCAGAGGCTCCATCTCCTTGCCCCTTTGGTCTAGGAAAGGAATACCGTGCTTCATACTTCTGTTTATCACCCTTACGCTCCAACAACCTGTGGTCCAATTGCACAGTCAAATCGATTAACTCCTCGCAGGTAGTAGGCATATGTACTACCTGAGCCAGGACATCTTTTAGCTCTCCTCTTAATCCTTGATAATATAAAGAGCATCTTTTTCCTGCCGGCCAATCAGTTTCGATAACAAGACAGTTGAAGTTAGTAATATAGGTCAGGAGATCTTGTGACCCTTGCTTAAGTGTAATAAGCTCTTTGTCTAAAGACAACATATGCGCCTTGCGATCGAATAGCTTACGCATTTCATCGCAAAAGTCCACAAAATTGTTTAACACTGGATCGTTTCTTTCAATTAAGGACCAGCTCACCGCATTCCCCCCTAAATAAGACATCATAAAAGCTGTCTTAGCTTGATCGTCATGAAAAACAGTGGGTTTACACATAAAACGTAATTTACACTGTCCCAAAAACGTACTAAATTTCCTAGGATCCCCTAGGAATCTCTCTGGTGGGGCTAACGGTAACTGAACTGGCTGAATGACCTGAATAGTAGAGGGACCTGTCCCTGCCGCTTGAGTGTGTGAACCCTGCTGCACAGGTGGGGGCAAAGTATAAACTCTAATGTAACTAGCCCCTCTGGAACTGGTAGGAACCGACCGTACAACCCCGGCTACTACCACACGTAATGTTCCCATCTCATCTCTCATTTGTTGGTTATCTCCCCGCTGCTCCTGGGAATTTCCCGCTGCTCCTGGGAATTTCCCGCTGCCCGCTGCTTCTTGGAATTTCCCGCCGCTGCCTCCCTGCGGCCCCGCCCCCCTGTGATTCCATTCGCCGCCCCGCTCCCGCCACCCAGCTGCTCCTCCCTCCCGGCTCCTTACTTAAGGGGACCGTAGGGGACCACAGAGTGTGACCGCTCAGCCCTCCACAGGGCTTGGTCGCCCCACTCACTGCTGCCGCTTCTGCCTGCCTTTGCCGCCTCCTGCCTGCAGATTCCTTCGCTCGCTGCCCGCTGCTCCTGGGAATTTCCCGCTGCTCCTGGGAATTTCCCGCTGCCCGCTGCTTCTTGGAATTTCCCGCCGCTGCCTCCCTGCGCCCCCGCCCCCCTGGGATTCCATTCGCCGCCCCGCTCCCGCCACCCAGCTGCTCCTCCCTCCCGGCTCCTTACTTATGACGCCCCCAGTGCGACCGAGCAGCGGACGCGCGCAGCGGGAGCGCCGATTGAGCGCCGAAGGTGCGCCAAAGGTAAGCCCGTCTGTGCTTGTCCGCGCCTGGCCCGCGCCCAGCGCCAGGACCCCTGGCCCTCCCCGCCGAGGCAAGACGACCCGACTGACCTACTATGCCGCCACTCTCAACGCATTCAATGCCGGCCGGACCCACGCCTGCTGCCGAGCCACCCCGAGACGCACCCACGGACCCTTCACCTGCTGCACCTGCAAGTTCACCTGCCTCCGAACCTGCCCCGCACCCGCCAAGACAAACACCAGCAGCAACCACCTCAAGTGCATCCTGATCAACACCCGCTCCATCCACAGACACGCCGTGAAACTCTGAAACCTCCTCGACGCTACATCACCGGACGTCGCCTTCCTCACGGAAACCTGGATGAACGCCTCCTGTGCACCCGACATCGCCATCGCCATCCCGGACGGGTACAAGATCATCAGGAGGGACCGCATCAACCAGACCGGAGGTGGCATCGCCATCGTCCACAGGAACACCATCCGCATCACGACCGACGCCAACGACTCCTTCGCCGCAGCCGAACATCTCCACTTCCAGATCCACACCAACCCTAAGACGACCCTCAGAGGCACCCTCGTCTACAGACCCCCGGGACCACGCACACAATTCAGCGAAGACATCACAGACTTCATCAGCCCGCACGCCCTCCCCTCCACCGACTACATCCTCCTCGGGGACCTCAACTTCCACCTGGAGAACAACAAGGACCGCAACACCACCGCCCTGCTGGAAAATCTCACCAACCTCGGACTCAAGCAACTGGTCAACACCCACACCCACTACGCCGGCCACACGCTTGATCCCGTCTTCTCTTCCAGCAAGTACATCACCTTCAGCCACGCCACCGGACTCCACTGGACCGAACACAGCTGCGTCCACTTCAGCTTCAAAAGATCCACGACTCACCACCACCCGCAACAGGTACCTCACAGGAATTGGAGCAAGATCACCGCAGACCAGCTCACCACCTCCCTCAGCCAGAGCCCACCCGCCAACACAACGGACCCCAACGAAGCAGCCCGCAACTTCACACAGTGGCTGACCGCCTGCGCCGACGACCACCCTCCCAGCAGACCCAGAAGGAAGAAGGCATCCTGGTTCACCGACGACCTCAAGGACTCCAAGAAGACCTGCCGCACCCTCGAGAAAGCCTGGCTCCTCGACCGGACAACCGACAACATGACCACCCTCAAACACGCTACCCGCAAGCACCACCAGCTCATCCGCACCACCAAGAAGAAATCCCTGAAGGAACGACTGGACAACAACGCCCACGACAGCAAAGAGCTCTTCACTATCGTCAAGGAGTTCTCCAACCCCAGCACCGGCACCAACGACATCACTCCATCACAAGACCTCTGCGACTCCCTCGCCTCGTTCTTCCACCACAAGATCGCCGACATCCACAACAGCTTCGGCGCCCCACCCACGCACCCAACCGTCGAACCAACACCCCCCACCGCCACCCTTCGCACCTGGACCACGGTGACCACCGAAGACACAGCCCGCACGATGAACACCATCCACTCCGGATCACCGACCGACCCCTGCCCACACCACGTCTTCAACAAGGCCGACTCCACCATCGCACCCCAACTCCGAAACATCATCAACGCCTCCTTCAACACCGCCACCTTCCCGGAGAGCTGGAAGCACGCCAAGATCAGCGCCCTCCTGAAGAAACCTACAGCGGACCCCACCGATCTCAAAAACTTCCGCCCCATCTCGCTCCTCCCTTTTCCTGCTAAAGTCATCGAGAAGATCGTCAACAGACAGCTGACCGCCTTCCTCGAGACGAACGGATCCCTCGACCCCTCGCACTCCAGCTTCAGAGCCAACCACAGCACCGAGACCGCCCTCATCGCAGCCACCGACGACATCCGGACCCTGCTCGACAAGGGGGAAACAGTGGCCCTCATCCTCCTGGACCTCTCCGCTGCGTTCGACACGGTCTGCCACCGCACCCTAGTCCAGCGCCTCAGCAACATCGGTATCCAAGAGAAGGCACTGGAGTGGATCATCTCGTTCCTCGCCGGAAGAACACAAAGAGTCCGCCTCCCCCCGTTTTGCTCCGAGGCCACCGAAGTCAATTGCGGCGTCCCGCAAGGATCTTCACTCAGCCCCACTCTCTTCAACATCTACATGAAACCTCTCGCAGCCATCGCACGCCAGCACAACTTCAACATCATCTCTTACGCCGACGACACCCAGCTGATCCTTTCCCTCACCAGAGACCCCGACACCACCAGAACCTGCCTACACGAAGGGATGAAAGACGTCGCCGAGTGGATGAAGGACATCCGCCTGAAACTGAACTCGGACAAGACGGAAGTCCTCATCCTGGGATCTTCGCCCTCCGCCTGGGACGACTCCTGGTGGCCCCCAGCCCTGGGCACCGCACCCAAGCCAACTGACCACGCACGCAACCTGGGCTTCATCCTGGACCCCTCCCTCTCGATGACCAGACAAGTCAACGCCGTCTCCTCATCGTGCTTCAACACCCTGCGTATGCTTCGCAAGATCTTCCGCTGGATCCCGACCGAGACCAGGAAGACTGTCACCCAGGCACTCGTCACCAGCCGACTGGACTACGGAAACGCCCTCTACGCCGGAACCACAGCCAAGCTACAGAAAAGACTCCAGCGCATCCAGAACGCCTCTGCCCGACTCATCCTGGATGTCCTCCGACGCAGCCACATCTCCAGCCACCTGAGGAACCTGCACTGGCTCCCCGTCGACAAGAGGATCACGTTCCGGCTCCTCACCCACGCACACAAGTCTCTCCACGACCTGGGCCCCAAGTACCTCAACGACCGCCTGACCTTCTACACGCCCACCCGCCAGCTACGGTCCACCAGCCTCGCCCTCGCAGCCGTACCACGCATCCGAAGAGCCACCGCCGGAGGAAGATCCTTCTCTTACCTGGCTGCCAAGACTTGGAACTCCCTCCCCATCCACCTTCGGCTGACCCAGGACCATCTCGCCTTCAGGAAACAACTCAAGACCTGGCTGTTCGAGCAGTAGCATACCCCTCCCCCCAAGCGCCTTGAGACCCTACCGGGTGAGTAGTGCGCTATACAAATGGCATGATTGATTAAAGGCTTCAACTACCATTTGTAAAGCCATCATTGTTTCCATCACTGCAGTCAATACTGTGGTAGTATCCATCGCTCGGGCCGTATAATATCCGTGGGCTTGTCACTCTGTCACAACAGAGAAAGGTTCACTAACCTTACAAACACCGGATACAGCAGAAGCGAGGATGATGCTAGCTTCTCCCTTCCACCTGTCACGGTACCACCTGAGAGCAGATAACCACGCACTCAACAGAGGGAACCCTAACAGGGGAAGGGAAAAAAGGGAGAAATAAACCAAAACACTGTGGCAGCCAGAAATCATCTACTGCTAGGGTGGTAAGATCGATACACTTCCTTCTATGATTGGTATCGGGAACTGTAAAAAGGGAAACACAAGAAACAAAAGGTGAGTTCTTATCCCCTCCCCCTTTATCTCTATTAATACCTATAAACCTATATTTAATGTGTGTACTCACTATATGTACTGCCACTTTTATCCAAGAATGAAAAGATGCAAAAAGAGAAGAAAAAAAAGAAAGAAAAGAAAAGAAAATAAGTCCTTCCTTATTCCGTGATGCCTGAAACATTTCTGGGACAGCAAAGTCACCAATATTGAAAGGTAACAAAACCTTTACTTATCTGACCACGATTTCTTGGTTTTCCACTGTATGTCTTTGTAACTTCCAGGTGTTCGTATCCAAGGCTACAGGGAAACGCAATCCGAGCCTCCCTTCAGCTCCTCAAAAGAAAGGAAAAATCCAAAGCCTCAGTCACAATTGCCGACAATGTTGGGGCCCCAACAGGCACAGGTAGCCAAAAGATTGTTCCGTTAAGAAACCATATCCATAAAATAACGGTCCGCGTTACCTGCACTGCATAAACTAGTCGCGGTACACGGACTCCAGCAACTCGGATCCCCGGCTGCCGGACTAAAGATCAAAAGGTCATGAGCGCGCTGAAGTGCGGTTTCCTTCCGTAAAAAGATTTCTTCGTGCCTCCAAACACGATTCTCAAAAGTTCCAGGCAAACAACAGAAGTCCTAGCGGTTTCCACCATTGAATCAGGTGACAAACACCGGTTAGGAGCAGAGGAGGAGATTATGAAGAAAACCAGCGATAGGTTAGAGGTAGGAAAGAGATAACAGACTACAATTAAGTGTTCTGGGAGATGTAGTGCCTCACCCAACCCGTCTGCCTAACCCTTTTAAGCAATGAAATTGTGACAACCAGTTTTGATGTCAGATTGAGGCAGGCAGCCTCTATATCTCCCTCAGTTTGTTTAGATGTAGCAGGGGCCTTTAAGGTGGCTATCAGTTCCTCTGCCCCAATCTTATTCGAGCTTCTTATGACTTTCCATCCTGCTGGTGTCTTTCCCACTCGCCCTGGAAACGTAAGAAAGCCCTGTAATAAATGGTGATCTGACCAGGAACAGGGAGAGATGACAATTGGGCTAACCCACGGGTCAACCATCCAGATTAAATCTAGAGTGTGACCTTTCTCATGTGTTGGGCCCACCACCTGTTGAACAAGGCCTAATGAGGTCATGGCCTCATCTAGCTGTTTTGCCTGACAATCTTTGGGCGATTTTTCCCAATGAAAATTAAAGTCACCCATTACCACCAGTCCTTCGTAACGCGACCGGAAATCATGGACTAGTTCTAGGAAAGTATCAACGAAACCCGATGGTATGCGTGGGGGGCGATAAACAAGGAGTATCACCACACATTCGGTAGTAGAGTGGAACTTAACCCCTAAAACGTCTGCACCCTCAAGACTGTCTGTACAAATGATTTCCGATTTGAAGGAGCTGTTGTATAGCAAGGCAACCCCCCCCTTTCGTGGTGCCTGACCGGTTTTTGTGAATTGCCACGTAGTTCGGAGGTAGGGATGCTACCAGGTCGGGGGGGTGAGAATTCTTCAAGCCAGGTTTCGGTGAGCCTCAGAATGTCTAATCCACCTTCCTGGAGCAGCGAGAAAACTTCCAAGTTATGTTTTTGAAGGGATCGGGTGTTAAGCAATGCAAAATTATACCTCATAGGCATTGCCTTTTTTACCTTGCATTCAGGGGTAGAAAATGGAGGTTTCAGCAGCCCTTCATGCCGTAATTCCCTGGTAGTATGGCGGCTTAGCTGTGGGTCGCCCCAATTTCGTGATATGAGCTCTAGCCTGGAATACGGAATATTAGGTCCAGGGGTTATGGCCCCTGGTCCGGCTGGGCGCGGACGGGCGCAGACGAAATGGCAAGTCCTCGCCTAAGATGGCTGTGAAGTCAGGGGGAAAGCTAAATGACCCCGCTCAAACAGCAGGGGAGTGTTGTATTGTTTTAGGTGCAAGTAAGAGATATTTTTCCATAAAATGAAGACAGGATCCCAAACGCGATAAAATATTTTTTTTAAAAGCACAATTCTCGACAGTAATGTTAACGCGATTCCCAGCGCCTTGCAATCAAGCCCCAGTCAGTAATACCTGAGTTCTAGTTGCCGCGCACTTTGCAATGCCGGCTTAAATAGTCAGCAAGAGTAACCGACCTCACTACTAGCGCGCTCACAAAATGGCGCCCGAAAATGGCAAGTCCTTGCCTAAGATGGCTGTGAAGTCAGGGGGAAAGCTGAATGATCCCGCTCAAACAGCAGGTGAGTGTTGTATTGTTTTAGGTGCAAGTAAGAGATATTTTCCCATAAAATGAAGACAGGATCCCAAACGCGATAAAATATTTTTTTAAAAAGCACAATTCTCAACAGTAATGTTAACGCGATTCCCAGCGCCTTACAATCAAGCCCCAGTCAGTAATACCTGAGTTCTAGTTCTAGTCTAAGGCACACTTTCCACCATGAGTACTTGGGTACTGGCTGAATGATTACAATCCTGCAAGGAGAGTGTATGGCTGAATGTATAGCAGCTGTACTTTTACAACAGTGTATAGATAAGCATATACTGCTGTATGGTTCACTACAATACTGAAACCGTAGTGTAAGAGTGTTTGGTGAAAGTGTCACGATACACACTGGGTAATTGAAGATATAAAATGCAAGTTTGCTGGTGTATAGAACAGTGAATGCATAGTCTATAATGATTTGAAGCATTCCATGCCCTAAGGCCTACTTTGGTGCATAACTACTTGGAAAGCGACTGAATGCTTACACTTCTACAAAGAGATTGTCTAGCTGAATATATATTACCTTCAGTTTTAGAACAATGTATACATAAGAACATACTGATGTATAACTCACTACAATACTAAAATAGCACCTTTATTCAGCGCTTCTATGACACTATTACTAATTTCGAAACAGTCTTCCAAATTGTTTTGTTGATTTTACATACTGAATTTTTTATGTTGTAAGTCCTTGTGCAAAAACATAAACACTTCATTTTTTCATCTTTTCTAATACTGAACGCAAAACTAGCTTTATCAACTATTTTGCCCTTTTAAAAATATTATACAAATACCATTCTCAACTACTTTATAAGATTATATAAATATAATATAGCCTTATAGACCGCCGTAGAAGGCTATACCGGCTATTAAAGGCTCTCTCCAGCATTAAAGACCCAAGCCGAAGGCTTTGAGCCGAGCCCACGCTCTGTGCATGCGTTGCGTCTGCGTGTTTCGGTGGATGTTGTGTGCGTAGGCGCCATATCTGCCCCTCCGTCTGGGTGTGTACTCCAACAGTTCGCACTCACTGTGCGCATACGTGTATTTTTTAGAAAAGGCACTGTGCGCCGTCCATCAATCTGACTTCCTGTTTGACCAATCACAGCTCTGAATCCCTCGTACATATTGGTTAACCAATGACTGTCATCCTAAGTTATAAGGAACCTCCCATTCTTGTACAAGTAAACTTTTAAGTAACCTTGCATCCTTCAAGACAAGGTTGTCAGATTGCGCTATTTCCCGCACAATTGGGTGACTTTTTTTCCCAGTTGTGCGAGAAAAAGCCATACTTAGCAGTGGGCTAGTTTTTGGGCTACATTGTAGTGTTTGTGCGCAATTTCCTAGCCTGGGCGAATGCCCACAAGAGGATACCGTGGCGTGATGCCATCACACCCTCTCAGTGTCAAACCAGATCACAACGCGCGCTACGAGAGTGGTTACAAGTGATCACTCATTAGAGGTCTGATTCTGGGCCTGCCTCTGCGCACATGATAACCCCGCCCCTATCTCTCTCTGTTGTTAATTGTTAGTGCACACACTTCCACTTCCACATGCAAGCTGCACGGCCGCCCACACTCCCCAGATGTCACCACCTAGCTTTCTTGCTATTACTAAGCCTGGAAGTCAATAAATTAGCCAAAGGGAAGTCCCCCAGGGCCGTAATTCTTGTAGCGCGCAAAAATGCTACCAATGACGACCATGGGCATTGTTTGGTCAGCCCCCGCGGTTCCCATATAATGCAGGGACTGACGTGATCACACTCTCTTTTGCCTGCCTGTTCTGTGGTGACAGACTGACTCTCGTCATTGTCGTCTGTTTGCTGGAGCAGAGGAGAACTCGTGACACTCGACGTGGTGTCACTATTGCTACCGCCCAGCCACGCCACCATAGGCGGGGTGGCGGTGGCGCCCGCGCCCAGCCCAGCCCCAGGCCCAGCCAAACCACCAGCCTTTGAAGACAAGACAACAGACGACAGAAGCAAAGGTAGGAGAAGCCGTCACACCATCAGCCTCCGCTCCAGGCCCAGTCCACGCCAGACCCAACGGCCCAGTCCCTACCCTCAGGCAGTCCCATCCTCAACCCAGGCCCAGCAGCCACACATCTTTTATGTCTGCATGAACTTCTATGTTGTACTTCTGTGGTACACCACATGCTTTGGCCTTTATTCTTATAAATTGTAAGGGCGTGATGGTATTAGTTTCTGCATCACGTGGCCCTCCCAGCCTTCAATGGTTTTAAATTGTGTGTACATAATTGAAATTTTTCTTTCTGCATCACGGGGTCCTCAGGTCTCTTTTTTTTTAATAAATTGTGCATGCATGAATTTCTGTGTCGTATTTCTGTAGTACGCCACGTGCTTAGCCCTCTATTCTTATTAATTCTGCGTGCATGATAGTATTTTTTTCTGCGTCACGAGCCCTCCTAGGCCTCTATTCTTATTGATCTTTTGTTCATGATCGTAATATTTCCTTCTGTGTTACGGAGCCCTCCCAGGGCTCATTACTTAAAAATTGTGTGTCCATGAATTTCTGTGTCGTCTATGTATGGTACACCACGTGCTATGGCCTTTATTCTGATAAATTGTAAGTGCATGATGGTAATATTTTCTGCATCACTTGGCCCTCCTAGCCCTCATTGGTTTTAATTTGTGTGTACATAATGAAAAATGTTCTTTCTGCGTCACGGGGTCCTCCAGGCCTCTTTTTTTTAAATAAATTGTGCATGCATGAATTTCTGTTTCGTATTTCTGTAGCACGCCATGTGCTTAGCCCTCTTTTCTTATTAATTCTGCGTGCATGATAATATTATTTTCTGCGTCACAAGCCCTCCCAGGCCTCTATTCTTATTGATCTTGCGTTCCTGATCGTAAAATTTCCTTCTGTTTACGGGGCCCTCCCAGGCCTCATTTCTAATAAATTGTGTGTCCATGAATTTCTGTGTCGTGATTCTATGGTACGCCACGTGCTATGGCCTTTATTCTTATAAATTGTAAGTGCATGATGGTATTATTTTCTGCATCACGTGGCCCTCCCAGCCCTCAATGGTTTTAAATTGTGCGTACATAATGAAATTTTTTTTTCTGCGTCACGGGGTCCTCCAGGCCTCTTTTTTTATAAAAATTGTGCATGCATGAATTTCTGTGTCGTATTTCTGTAGTACGCCACGTGCTTAGCCCTCTATTCTTATTCCTTCTGCATGCATGATAATATTTTTTTTTTACGTCACAAGCCCTCCTAGGCCTCTATTCTTATTGATCTTTTGTTCATGATCGTAATATTTCTTTCTGTGTTACGGGCGCCCTCCCAGGCCTCATTTCTTATAAATTGTGTGTCCATGAATTTCTGTGTCTTATTTCTATGGTACACCACGTGCTTTGCCCTTTATTCTTATAAATTGTAAGTGCATGATGGTATTATTTTCTGCATCACGTGGCCCTCCCAGCCCTCAATGGTTTTAAATTGTGCGTACATAATAGACATTTTTCTTTCTGCGTCACGGGGTCCTCCAGGCCTTTTTTTTGTAATAAATTGTGCATGCATGAATTTCTGTGTAGTATTTCTGTAGTACGCCACATGCTTAGCCCTCTATTCCTATTAATTCTGCATGCATGATAGTATTTTTTTCTGCGTCACGAGCCCTTCTAGGCCTCTATTCTTATTGATCTTTTGTTCATGATCGTAATATTTCTTTCTGTGTTACGGAGCCCTCCCAGGCCTCATTTCTTATAAATTGTATGTCCATGAATTTCTGTGTCTTATTTCTATGGTACACCATGTGCTTTGGCCTTTATTCCTATAAATTGTAAGTGCAGGATGGATTTAGGCCCAGAAACTGGTCCTTGGATGCTTGATTCCGGTCCGGAAAAGACATGGTTTGGCAGTTCGGGTCAAGGCTGATTTGCATATGGCCCTGTCTGACCTGGGGTGGTGTGGAGTGCAAAAAAAACGATGGATTTAGGCCCAGATCTCTGAACTGGGTTGAATGTATGACAATGTTCTGCATTCTGTCCATCACCTGTTGTTTTTGCCGGTATTATTTTCTGCATCACGTGGCCCTCCTAGCCCACAATGGTTATAATTTGTGTGTACATAATGGAAA
Source organism: Lissotriton helveticus (assembly GCF_964261635.1). Taxonomy (NCBI): domain Eukaryota; kingdom Metazoa; phylum Chordata; class Amphibia; order Caudata; family Salamandridae; genus Lissotriton; species Lissotriton helveticus. Next base: position 444,602,517 of record NC_136072.1, on the reverse strand, counting down.
TGTTTCTTTCTGCATCACAGGGTCGTGGTTAGCCCTTTTTTATGTAATGGCACACAATTTGGATGTCTAGAGTAATGATGTTCTGTTGGCTGTTGCAATTCTCTCCTATATAGGTGAGAAGTTAGTAAGTTTAAGAAGAGTACGTGATATGTCTTTCTGCACACAACATATTTTGCAAATTACTTTAATGTAAGAAAGGTATTTCTGATTAGCTTTTTTTGTTTGAGAAAAGTTTGTGGTAGATTGTTCAAGTAATTTCTTCTTTAAGAAATGTTACTTTTTCAAAATTAATTTGCAGGAAGCATAACGAGTGATAATTCTCCTGCACCTGTACCATCTTCAGTACCTCTTCCATCTTTATCACCTGTTCCATCTTCATCACCTGAACCATCTTCAGCACCTCTACCAGCTACAGCACGCTATTCATCTCCAGCATCTAGTCAATATATATCCCTAAAAAACAGTTTTGGATGTGTAGAAGAAACCAGCAAAAGAACGTTTGGAAGCAATAGTGTCGAGCTTTAAAATATACGACAGTTCTTTTTGGTCACTTTCAACGGACCAATGGATAGTTGATAAGGTTAGTTTCTGCTACATGTAAATTGTGTATACTATGGCTAATGGCGTATGATATACATGTTGGTTCCTCTTTAGTAGATAATATGCTTTCATATATGTTTATATAATAGTTTTTCATGATTGCCATTTTTAACTGTTCAGATACCTTTTGACAAAATAAACACTGTTCTTTACCCGACAAATACTGACTGTCACTGGAAACTTTTGGTAAGTGCAACTTTTTTTTTACATTTATCAATCTATTTTCAAAGTTCTTGTTTGGAAAATGACTGGTTGCAATAGTCTAAATTGCCAAAGAAATATTTTTCAAATATTTTAAATGCTAATTTTTCTAAATGATTTTGTAATGTATCTAGAGCACTGAAACCTATGATTGCTTTTCAACCTCAAACCTTTTGTGATTAATTGTTTTTATGTACATTAACATTCAGATCTAACATGGGCTTTGATTGGAATTCCATTGAGCATATTATCAAGCCCATTATCGACGCTTTATCGGCAGTTTTCTGCCGATAAAGCGGCGATAATTTTATCGCCCAGGCTTGATAATATGCCCCTATGTTTTCAGTTTGAAGAATGCTACCTAACTCAGCAGCCAGTTGCCAAGATTTTTACTAATGTAATATTTCTGGGGAATTATCTACTGAAAATTGCCATGGACCTAATGGAGTCATCAGGTTTGACTTTAACATTTCAATGATAAATAAGGTGTCACACTCTAGTGTTGTCCTGAACATTGGATTATTCTGTATTTTGGTTTTTTCATAGAAGGTCTTTTATAGATAACGGCATATAATTAATTTTTAACATAGTGTAGTAAGATACTATCACTATGGTTGTGAATGTTCAATGATGTTCATAATATAACCATTTGAATATGTTTGCAACAGTTGTGACTGTCTCTATTCCTGGATCTGAAAACACCTAGAATCATGCATGATATATTCCAAAATAAGTTTTGAATTGTTAGCATTGCTGTTATGATGTGATAATGTACATCTTTTTTTACATTTAGAGTCTGTTGAAAAGTATTGTGGTGTCTGCAACTAAGATACTTCATCAATTTATATGCTAAACTTAATGGTAAGTACCCTCAATGATTCTAGACGCTGAAGAACAAAATTAAGTGATATAAGTCCTTGGGCTGTTTTGGTGGCATTAAGTCTCCAGTTCACATTCGTCTGATGCAGGGTGTATGTTAGTATGACTCAGATAACTGAGGCATTTGCAAGGATCTTTTCAGAGTTGCACCCGCCATGTTGGATAGCTTGCTATCCACCCTTCCTAGTTATGTACTCATTATCACTTTCCCACTGAGTGTTGACAGGTCACTATGTTTACTCAGTAAATACATATAAAGTTTTCATTTAAAAAAGTTATAGACCTTTAAACAATGCAATCTTAATAACAAGTTACTTTTCACTATCTTCCCAACAGGCCCAATGTTTCGAATGCCGCAGATGGGTCCACCTTGAATGTATCAAAAACGAATGTAACATCCTGGTTACCTTTTACTGCTTACAAATGTACAAAATGTATGTCTTAAGAAAGTAAAGATGTATGTTTTAAAGAAAACATGTGATCACATGCAAAATGCCTAATTAGATGTTTTGCATACTCCTGCCATGTAGTGTTGTGTCCGGATTATCATAAGAAGTAATGTTGAGACACACTTCTTTCAGCTGTCACAACTTGCACAATCCTTTTAGAATTGGGCCAGACTTCCTCTAATATTCCTACTTAATTTTCTTTTTGAAATCGAGCAACTATTATCCTAAAGTGTTGATATATCAATTTAAATCTTCTTCCTCTTGAAGATGAACAAGCAATACCGCTTATCCACATGTTATTGTTCAATGACAGTCTAACAAGTAGTGGTAAATCCACTATCACTAAGGTACACATCTGACAGTAGAATCTATAATATAGTTACACCACTTTCCCTGAAGGGGAAAAAAAGTCAAATGATCCATTAGTAACCTGCAAAATTTGCCAAACAACTCTTTCAAAGGGTGATCCATCCCAAAAATACTCTTTTGGCACAGCGAATATGGTGCAACACGTCAGAAACTTGCACCCCAACAACTTTGGTCGAGCTGCAACACGGACATTGCAGGACAACCCACCTGTTGCTGCACCAAGCACATCAACTGCCACAGCAGCATCTTTGGCAAGCAATCCATACCCACATATTGATCCTTTTTTTGGTGAAGTTAAAATTCTATGCATTTATTGCAATGAACTTTTGTGTTATGGGGAACAGTCTATCGTCCTGATGAAACGCAGGATGCAGGAGCATCGCTGTCCTCGACATTAGTCATTAGACATTTATCGAGCCTTTTTGTTGTAACAACTACTCCAGTCGAAAGCAGTAAGAAATTTGCACACTTGCTACCTTTCTTGGCGGGGTTATCAATTATTCTTGCATTTCATATTCTAATTCAAAGTCAAGGCCTTTTATCGAGCCTTATTTATCTTCCACTTAATCAACACATCTTTCACATGTACACACACCTACTTGCTGCCTTTCTTGGCTGTGGTTATCAACTATTCTTCTATTTCATATGCCTATTCAAAGTGCAGGCCCTTTATCGAGCCTTTTTGTTGTAACAACTACCCCAGCCAAAGGCAGTGGGAAATTTACACACTTGCTGCCTTTCTTGGCTTGGGTTATCAATTATTCTTCAATTTCATATTCTGATTCAAAGTCAAGTAACCTTTATCGATTCTTTTTGTTGTAGCTTCTACCCCAGCCGAAGGCAGTAGGAAATTTCCGCACTTGCTGCCTTTCTTGGCTGGGGTTATCAATTATTGTTCAATTTCATATTCTGATTCAAAGTCAAGGCCCTTCATTGAGCCTTTTTTGTTGTAGCCACTACCCCGGCCTAAGGCAGTAGAAAATATGCCTTCGATCTCCACTGCGGACAGCAGGGTTCACAACTTAAATTCATCTTTGGATCTAAATTTGTCTTCAATATCTGCGCTGAGAACTGCCTTCATTCTATTCTGCGGTCAGTAGAGTTGACAACTAGATACCAGAAGCACCAGCACTACAGAAAACATTGAATTCACTCTTGATTTATTTAAAACCGAGACAATTGCACTATGTCCTTAGATTTTCTTAAAGTTTGAACAGTAGGAAATTCAGCCGTCATTTATTTAATGCAGAGACAAATCTACTATATGTCTTCACATTTTGTTTAAATAAGTGACAAAAAGCATTTGTCTATGTCTGTGTCAACAACTGCCTTCAATCTACACTGTGGACAGCAGGGTTCACAACTTGAATTCAACTTTCCATCTACACTACGGACAGCCTTATAGTTAGCCTTGATTTATGTAAGGCAGAGACAATTTTGGTAATGGATGCTACAAAAAGCGTTCCTCAATGTCTGTACTAAGTACTGCCTTCAAATGTACACGGCGATCAACAGAGTTTACCACTTGGTACCAGTGGCGCTTTAGCACTAAAGACAACATTGAATTCAGTCTCGATTTATTTAAGGTAGAGACAATTGTACTATGTCCTCAGATTCTGTTAACTGTGTCAAAATAGTATTCATCGATATTTGTTTCGAGTAGTGCCTTCGATCTCCACTGCAGACAGCAGGGTTCACTACTTGAATTCAGCTTTGGATCTAAATTTCTCTTCAGTATCTGTGCTGAGAACTGCCTTCAATCTATTTTCCGGTCACTAGAGTTGACAACTAGATACCAGGAGTGCCAGCACTACAGAAAACATTGAATTCACTCTTGATTTATTTAAAACAAAGACAATTGCACTATGTCCTCAGATTTTCTTAAAGTTTGAACAGTAGGAAATTCAGCCTTCATTTATTTAATGCAGAGACAATTCTACTATATGTCTTCACATTTTGTTTAACCCCTTCAGCGCTGATGACAAAGCCAGCTCGTCATGGGCGTTACCTGCGCTACGCGGATGACGAGCTGGCTTTGTCACGTTACGCGCGATTTTCACATTTCAGCGCACAGATGTAAAACCCGCTAGCGCGGTAGAGGTTAAATAAGTGACAAAAAGCATTCGTCCATATCTGTGTTGACAACTGCCTTCAATCTACACTGCAGACAGTAGGGTTCACAACTTGAATTCAGATTTCAATATACACTACGGACACCATTCAAGTTAGCCTTGATTCATGTAAGGCAGAGACAATTTTGTTAATAGATGCCACAAAAAGCGTTCCTCAATGTCTGTACTAAGTACTGCCTTCAAATGTACACTGCGACAAACAAAGTTTACAACTTGGTACCAGAGCCGAATTAGCACTAAAGACAACATTAAATTCAGTCTCGATTTATTTAAGGCACAAACAATCTGTGTCCTCAGATTCTGTTAACTGTGACAAAAAAAGCATTTATCGATGTTTGTGTCGAATAGTCCCTATGATCTGTACTGCAGACAGCAGGGTTCCCAACTTGATACCAGAAACTGAAATGCACTACAAACAACATTAAATTCATTCTCAATTTATTTAAGGCAGACAATTGTACTATGTCCTCACATTTTGTTAACTGTGACAAAAAAGCATTCGCCAATATCTGTGCTGACAACGGCCTTCGATCTACATTGTGAGGGCTCACGATACAGATGGAATGGCGATTGCACATGATGCCTTCCAATAGCTAAGAGACATTGTACTAGTGCGACCCGCGCAAACGATGAATCATTGCAGGATGAGCACACACTGAGTTCTTCAGGTACCACTAACTCATTGTACCACAAGTCATCTCCACATGGCCTTGTTAAAGCAGAATTCACTAGTCAAAAAACATTGCTCCCAGTGCGATCTGACCAGACTACGCATCATCGCAGGTTACGTACGTACTCAGTCCCAAAGATACTACTAACTCAGTGCACCATAATTCATTGCCACATGGCCATATGCAAGCAGAATCCAATAGAGAAAAGACATTGGTCACCACTAATTATCGCAGGATACGTACAATCTCAGCGCCAAAAATACTACTAACTCAGTGCACCATAAATCATCGCAAAGAAGAGTGAACATTTTTATATCACAGTGAGACATACTGTCACTTTTAAATGAAATTCATGCAGAACTCAATTAAAAAAAGACATGACTTCAATTACTGTGCCTCCCTCCCGACCACGCATCATCACAGGGTACGTACAAGCTCAGCGCCAAAGGTATTACTAACTCAGTCAACCAGAAATTATCCCCACATGACCGTATTGAATGAGATGACTTATTTAGAAGAAAATATATCATAGTTTTTGGAGATATACTTCAACTTACTTCTGTGAATAGACAACCAATATTTATTAGAAAACTTGATTTTAAAGACATTGCTTCAAGTGCGTCCTGCTTGAACCACGCATCTTCGCAGACTCCACAGAACTTTGTTGCTTCAGGTGCCACTAACTCTGTGCACCACTTGTCATCGCTGAATGCACACACACTAAATTACCAATACTGTACAGCTCTACTCAATGCCACGTGGCCGTGGGACCTTGCTGACCGCTGCCTCCTGCCTACACTGCAGTCATCAGAGCTCACAATTAATTACACTGTTGAATTATTATTTGCAGACTACAATACCAAACTAAGTATAACATTTATCAATCCCTATACAATATCCCTTTAGTATGCTTCATTCAAGAACTTGTTTTATTTCATTTATACATTTAGTTGAATAATAAAATTCAGGCTGCAAGTGGTTCAATGTGGTTGCCAATTCTTATTCTAATTACAGGCCCTCGATAGAGTCCAGTATTCTTATTTTTGCTAACTACGTCCTGACACTTGCTGCCTTCCTTAGATGTGGTAGCCATTTCTCAGGCTCCCACTGTGGACTTCGACTCACACTCTGTGTAATGGACTTGAAAACCAAACATCCAAAAGGCCTTATTTGGATATGGTTACCAATTCTTATTTTGATTCTAATTACAGGCCCTCAATAGATTCCAGTATTGTTGTTCTTGGTAACTACTTCCTCAACAAGGCAGTACACAATTTGCGCATCTCCTGCCTTCGTTCAATGTGTTTTAGAATTCTTATTCTTACTTTAATTGCTCAAATCTTCTTTCATATTTCACCATGGTAGGCACAGAAAGTAGCATCAAAAGTTGATAGTGAAGACATCTGAATGTATCGTCGTCTTCATAAGGACGTGCAATCATGCCCCAGTTTGCAGATTCTTACATAACTCAACATCCAGAACCAGATATTTTAATAAGTTCTACATTTTTGGAGGATTTTACAGTCAAAATTGAAGACCTTTATTCACATTGATTTACACCTTCTTCACCTTAATAGATCTTGTTCACAAATAGAGAAATATTCACTTTCTGTTTCGCATTGTTTTGCTACGCCACGTAGCCAGTGCTTTCTCGCATTTAATCGTACTGTAAAGTGTAATCCTAGCTCTGTGTTGGGCCAATCCATTAATCCTCCCGTGACTTTCATATTTATTCCTGGGCCACATGTCCATTCTGGTCTGTTTTCTCAAAAATCATGCATGTCCAACGCTGAACTTAATATAATGTGCTCCGTCTTATTCATGGTGTGACAGCAGGAAGTGTGAGGAAGATGGGAGGAAGGCAAGAAGTTGATGGGGTGGTAACAATTACGCTGAGGTACATTAAAGGATGATTACAAAGTCTATAACGAAACCCCATTGAGAACAAGTGGGATGGGTAAGATGCTGTTTGTATGGCATTCAGTCAGACAGCTGCCTGACAATAGAGTCGATTCCCAGACACAATATAATCAAAAGGAGGAGACAACCTTACCACATAACTAAATAGACTTCTTCAAAGAAAAACAACTTGCAAACATCCTAACACAACACGATATGGCAGGACTATGGAAACCATGTGAATCTACAGCACTACATACCAAGAACAAATACTTACTGTGTAAGTGACATTATCCATCCATAAGATGTAAGATCTGTCAGTAATAAAGAAACATGTTCTCAGTAAACTGAAATGAGTTATTCTGATACATTCAAACTATTTTCACAATTTTTTTACTGTTCTATCAGTGTTTGTGGTCCTCACTTTAATATTTTGAGCTACACTGCAACTATTTTTACAAGTTCTTTAATGTAATATCAGTGTTTGAGGTGCTCACATAACTTTTTTGTGATACATTGAAACTATTTTAATAACTTCTTTCCTGTAATATCATTGTTTGAGATACTCACATAAAATATTTTGTATTATATATATATAATAATACATTTATTCTTGTAACATCTTTTAATTTAATAGTGCTTCTAAAATAATTTCATCACGTATTTCATTTTCCTGGTTATCAATTTCAATAGTCATATGATCATACTCAATGTCATCTAATGCTTCCACAAAATCAGCATCTAAGGTTTCGTTTAGGAAATCACAGCTGATATCTGCAGCATTCACTTCTTCCTCTTCATTCTTGCTACTTGTAAAAAGTATGTTCAGCTCTTCTATGACACTGTTACTAATTTCAAAACCGTCTTCCAAATTGTTTTGTTGATTTTCCATACAGAATTTCTTATGTAAATGTAAATGTAAATGTAGGTGTACTTATATAGCGCAAACCTGTCACCCAAAGGGCATCCTGGCGCTTGCTTAGGGAACCCGTCCTGGTATTCCCCTGTGAGAAACCCCAGCAGGGTGTCCACAAGGTGAAAGCCAGGCATCCCGCCGCGAGGGGCCGTAGTGGAGATTAAGCAAGCTATTGCCCAGAGTTGCAGAGTGTGACCCCGTGATTCGAGTAGGCACCGGAGTGAGAATTGTTGAGTCCGTGGAATTTTTGAGCCCGAGACCCGCCGAGGCGGGGAATCGAACCCTGGTCCACGGTCGATCTCAGCTTCCGGGTCTGCCGCCTCTAACCACTGAGCCACGCTTCTCCAGTTGTAGGTCCTTGTACAAAAACATAAACAGTTCATGTTATTGTTACTGTAATATCAGCATATGTAGTAATTCATATGAAATATATTAAATATTTATCTTGGAAATGAAGCAACAATATTATGTACTTGAGTGTATAATATTTTGAAAACATTCGAAAAATAAATACAATAAATACAGTGTCACTATGCATTGTGTCAAGTGCTTTATTTAGGATATACAGGAATATGTTACCCTTGATTGTAATGACATACAAACCAAGACAAGATAGAACACTGCAACTCAAGTACATTACATAATGGTACAAAGCATGTCATTGGAATGTTAGGTATTAGGATAACATACCCTACTCACATATAAAATGATTTCAGAAACTTGTTACTTTTTCGATGATAAGGATTAGTAATGTCTTTCCAAGAAGATTTGAATATTTAAAACGGTAAAGTAAGAAGTAAAGAACAGAGGTAAGAGGTTACATCTCAGGATGCAAGAATGAATGTATGACGGTACAACGCGTACCGTCACAACGCATCCCTTTACCACGCATCCCTTACAACGCAAGTCGTTACCACGACTTGCATTGGGGGGGCGCGGATTTCGAATAGTATAATTGACTATTCTAACACCAGTCCCCGTGGACCCTAGGGAAGGTGTTTGGATAGTAAATTTACTATTTTTTTTTTTATTTTTTTTTTTTTAAAACCTTTATTGTGCACAAAAAAGGAACAAATACGGGCCTACAACCAGCAGGCCGGCCACGAAACGTCAAGCACAGGTGCAAGCAACGCGGCTTAACAGCGACATCAGGCAAGATAGCAGCAATTAGTAATAGTTACACTAAATGGAGTCATGTCGCCTCAGGAGAGGGAGTATTGAAGGTTAAATTTTAAAAGTTTTGAAGAAATATAAATCAGTGAAGAATAAAATCAAGAAGAACTGAGTCCGGACAGTAGTTTTACATCATGAGCAGGCAGCATCAGTTAGAACAACATTAGTAAGAACACCCCGTAAATATGGCAGCACCATACAAAACAATAAGAGCTGCAGTCCACAGTTACGTACTACCCCCAGCGCCACCCACCCCATACTACCCCAATGCAGACCCAGAACAGAAACCAGAACAAGAAAGCGCAGAAATTAGAAAAATAAGGCCCATAGAAACTAAAAAGAAAATTAAATCTACCCCCCCACCCTACAACAATCCGGAGGCTACGGCCTACCCCCCCCCGGCAAAGTGCCTGTCGCCCAATAAAGAAACCCGAAATACAGAGGAAGAAAAGTAAAGAAGAAGAAAAGATAAGAAAGGAAAGTCGTCACACTTGAAGCATCGAGAGGAAGAAAAGAACAAGCTAATCTACCACTCCCGAAAAAGAAGGAAAGGAAAGGAAACGGGGGAGGAGCCCTAACACTAACAAAACTCCCGGTCCCCCAGCCATGTACAGCCCCCTGTACCGATTGAAGTAATAATATCGAAAAGTACACCACCAAATGAAGAATTGAATCAGATGCACCCGGAACCCCGAGCCAGTACTGGAATGATCACCCAGTACATATGGGCAATAGCAGGATACACCCAGTTCTACCCCACGCGTGAAATCACCAGGATGAGCAACAATAGCAGAACAGATATGGGGAGCTACGACCACTACAGTAGTCAGAGAGGCGGCACAGTACGAAACATAGCAGCTATTCCAACAAGAGTGAAGCCCCGGAAACCCCCAGCTCTAATCAGGTCGCGAGCGACCACCATACCATGACGCCCAGCCAAAGCCCTCCCCAGTCAGGACAAAGGGACAAGATGGCCGCCGTAATGAGAATGCAGACAACGGAGAGCAAGATGGACGCTACTCTAAACAAATAACCCCCTTGCCATACTAAGCTTCCAGGACCAGCAAACAGGAACCAGAAGGAACATGGCGGAGTCGATAGCCAGCAATTAAGCAGGGTAGCCAGTGTATGATGCCGACTGTGCCATTGACAAAGGTCGCAACACCCGAAGGATGCCTTGATTGGAAAGCAAAACAACCACTAACTATAATAGAGACAGAAGGGGGAAAACAATCTACATCGTGAATATGAGCCACGCAACCAGTATGTACCACATTCTAACCCCAATCCCCACCCGGCAGACAGTGACACAACCAGGAACCCGCCCAACCCTGTTCCGATCTCAGGAGCCCTCCCCGATTCCAGCCCTCAATGTAGCCGATTTCCCGGACTCCCAGCCATCTGTAACCCTATCGCCTGCGGGATAAACAATCAGCGACATGCAGGAGAGGAGGAGCAAATCTGAGGAAACAGGCAAGGGAAGCCCGAACAGTCCCAACCCAATCTTCGCCCGCCCCTGCACCTATCACATTGAGTAAAGCCTAGCCCTGGCCCGATTTGGGACGTCCCCCTGCGCCCGCCCACCCCGAGAAGCCTGATCCAGCAAGAAGAAGAAGGGGAGAGCCCTCGCCCATAAGAACAAAGGGACAAAATGGCCACTCTCGGCAATGGAAAAAAGTCTGAGGACTAAATAAAGTACGCCAGTCCCAAACCAATTCAGTACTGAAATCGAGCAGCCCGATGAAACCCACAATACCACACATAGCGGCAAACAATGAGGTCCCCACAAAAGAAACACAGTCAGGCAGGATAGTCAAACGTAGCGGCAGCAGCCCCTGGAACTCCGTGTGAGGGGTCGCACTCCGGGCTGGGGAGGGAGACATCGTAGCAATATACAAACGGGAACATTGTAGCTCAGTCTCATGAACACCAGGAACACCACGAAGCTGTCGAGGAAGTCCACTCGCTTCCGGCAACAATGTTGCACCGACCGGGATCAGGGGAGGTCGTTCCACGGAGCAGGGGGAGAGGATGGGCAGGAGGTATTCCGATCCAGCCAAGCAGCCTTCGACCCTCTTCCTCAACTGCAGCAAGCTCGCATGCCATTCACACCGGAGTTCAGATAAAGCCAGGAGAACAGAGGCGAGGGTAAAATGTGTGCGGTCTTCCATTTCCTCCGTAGTACGTGCCTCCTCAGACAAAGCAGCTCCCAAAGCAGATTTGCGACGAAAATGTCGGACAGCCGCCAACACAACAGCGGAGCCGCCTTTCAGGTTCTCCCCATCGAGCATACGGCGATTTCAGGCAGTACCCGGGCAGGAGACCATGAGCCGCTCCCCCGAGGCAGGATAGGTCCACATTCACAGGATGCCAACAATGGGGGGGGCTCCTTGCCGGTCGACACCGGAGAGGCGAGGCAGCGGGGAGGATACGGTCACTGAGGTGCCCTCGGCATGCGCTAGGTAATGAAAGGGCGTCTCACCGCAGGTTCCGTGAGGAGAAAGGCAGGATTCCCGGCGGCAGGCGGAGACAGTCACCAGGGCACGCCAACACAAAGGCCAACTCCCCCATCAGCCCGTTCAGGATATCGGCGCCACCTCAGGGTAATCGGCCCCTGCGGCCGCGGCGCTCTGTGATGTAGCGCACGGGTCCGGGCCAGGGTCGTCCCCCATACAACTCTCGACGGTTCTCAGTCTGCCGGGCGGGTAGAGACACCGGAGGGGCAGCTTCAGAATCAGGAATCTACCGTCTTCAATCCGTCGGAGCACAAGTACAGGATAGGGAGCAGGATCATTGTGCGGGAAGCAAGGGCTCAGGGAGCCAGGAGATCACACGTCCGTCTCTGCGGCCATCTTGGCTCCTCCCGGCCAAAAAATTTACTATTTTTAATCCTTTAGCGCCCTCCAGCGCAAGTCGTGGTAACGACTTGCGTTGTAAGGGATGCGTGCTAAAGGTACCGCGTTGTAAAAACTTTGTGGTAAACGATGTTTACCTGCAAGAATGGATGAAAAGTGTGGTCCAAGGTCTGCATGTACAATCGCCAGTGGAGACGTTTTAAGGGCGAGTACACTCATGGTGTTCTACAATGTTCAATAAGTGGTGGCGGTACCACCACACAGAATGGGCAAGAGCAGATAAAATGATGGATTGTATGTGCTTGCACTATGATGAGAATACACTGTTGGAGGACCACGGTCAAGTGCAGAGATTAAATACTTAAGACATAGCAAACTAGGTGGCAACAAGGGCCAGGAGGGTCCAAGAGTGGTGAAGGCTGGGTTTCTTAACCCGTGTCCTACCTATTGTGTTGCAAGCTTAAAACTGTGACGAAAGGAGTGCCTTACTTTGACTCTCCCCATTACGTTGTCAATTAGGAAGGAGGGAGGCAAAGGAAAGGAGTAAACTACATGTCTACAGATGCACTGCTATGTTCAGGACACAGGATCAAGCACTGAATAAACAAAGTCAGATACAAAACAAGATACACAAAAGAAGGCTGCACAAAAGATACACAAAGGAAAGCTACACAAATAGGACGGCGAATCTTGAACACAAACTGGTAAGTCAGCAAAAGATCAAGAAGGCTAAGAACACAGCAACGGACGCTGCGCTGTGGAACTCATTGTGATGAGAGGTAGAAAGATACTGTAAATAAAGCGGAATGCAAAGAAAGAAAAAGTAAAAAAGATAAATGGATGACAAAGTCACTGGGGTAATACTCTGTTGCCCAACACAAAAAAGATTTTGCAGAAATTATATGTTCGAATGTTTAAGGAGCTGCAAAGGGGGTACACAAACACCATCACTCTATTGAACGCACACTGCCAACCTAGAATCGGCCTGTATAAGCTCCCTTTAGACTTAGGGGGTACACAAAACCACGGGGAGAAGAAATACTATCTGCTCCCCATCAATGGCAACCGAACCATAGTCAACACACACTGCCAACATACAATCATAGATTCAACATAGATAGTAAAAAAAAAAAAGCCTCTATCACTAAATTTTTATAATTCCCGGGGACCCTATCCCCCGGGGCTCAAATATTATATTGGGACCGTGGGGGAAACCCCAATGCCTCCACGGTCCCAGCCGGCTCCCCGCATCCTTCGAGAGACGGCATTGCTTTTTCAGAGAGAGCAGCTTACATGCTGCTCTCTCTGACGAAAAGCAATCTGCTTTCCTACTTCAAAGAGAGAGCAGGTTAACCTGCTCTCTCTTTCAAATAGAAAAGCAGTTTGCTGTGGTAAAGTGGGAGCCGCGACGCTCCCACCCTACCATAGCATACATCAGTGTCCCAGGGGTAGGCACCCCGGGACACTGCAGGAGCCGGCTCTGGGAGGTGTTGGACCAGAGCCATCAAGGGCTCCAGGAGGGGGGCCACGCAAACCCCTCCCAACATTCAAAAGCCCCAAGGGGTGCAGGTCCCCGGGGCTTGGGGGTCCGTTTCAGACCCCCCTATTTTAAATATTACTGCCCCAGGAAGTTGGCGGTCCCCGGGCGTGTGTGGGGGGCTGAAAAGATACTTAATTTTTTTTTTTTTTTAAAGCCCAGAGGGGGTCGTGGTCCCCGGAGCTGCGGGGGGGCGTGAGCCCCCGCATACTTCAAAATAAAGACCCAGGCAGTGGCGTTCCCCGGGGCTCAGAGGGCATTACAGGCCCCCCATTATGGAAAAAAATTGCCCCCGGGATTTGGCCCCCCCGTGGCTTATTAAGAATAAAGTGAACTTCTAGGTTTTTTCCTTTATCACCGCGTACGCATACCATACGCATACACCACGATTTTTTATTTTAAAAAATGTTGGGCCTAAGATCCATTTGGGACCCCCTGAGCAGGCCTAGAGGGTCAGGATGTTTCTACCCTGACCCCTTTTCCTATTTTTCAACTTTGTTTTACTGTTGTCTTGTGACTTGGTTCTACCGAGGCACAAGATGGCTGCCAACACTTCCTGGTTTACAGTGTTAACAGACAGTTGACAGCCAATCAGCATGCAGCTCGTGCTCGTAATTGTACAGTTTTCGGTACGCTTACCGTACGCGTATGGTACTTCGTCTATAGATATCACTATGATTTTACATTGGATTTTCCTCAAAAACTACTGAACGGATTTACACCATTTATCAAAAAGCACAATCTGCGAACCAAACTCTACCTTTTTGCCAAATTTGGTGTAATTCCGTTCAGCCTTTCGGGCTGTAGCCCTGGTTAAAGGTCCTTTGGAAAATTGCATGGGGAAAACACGTTTTGGGACCCCCCCCCTTTTTTCTCGGCCCCCACTTGACAAATAGCCCCCAAACTTTCAGGGAAGGAGCGGAGCAGGCTATTTTCTTGGAGAATTTCATGAAGATTCGTCCACCAGCAGCAAAGTTATTCCAAATAGACTGTTGTGCATTTCCTATGGAAACTAGGTCCTAACTATAACTACCTACTGGCGACCGCCAGTAGGTAATATATACATATATATATATATATATATATATATATATTCACTGAAAAAACCATAGGTTTCACACCAGTTATAGTTAGGAATTAGCATTTAAAAAACCTATTAAATTCACTGAAAAAACCATAGGTTTCACACCAGTTATAGTTAGCTGGAAATTTTACTCGCATAAAACCATTGAAATTCCCACGTTATAGTTAGTTGGACTCACTATAACTTGCGCGTGCAATGCACTGCTGATGACGTCACATATTACATCACTCATGACATGGTCAGTGACATCCCTCATGACATCACTGATGACACCATCCAGTGAATGTGTGTCTTTTTAAAAAATAAATATGTGTTATATATGTATATGTAAAAGTTGATGGAAGAATAAATGTTTAATTAAGTGTTTACATGGATGTTTTAAAAAAAATATGGATTGGTTAACTGGTTTAGTAAGTGTATCTTAGTGAATACATACATTAGAGAGTAATGTTTAAATATTTAAATATATGTATTAGTGTTTCACTTTGTGTATAAGTGGCTGCATGGGTTGGTGAGTAGCTACATGTGTATGTATATGGGTTATTAGATGTTTTTCTTAGTATCAGTATGAGTGTTTGTATGGTTTGGTGGGGTGTTACTTAGCACATAGATGCATGAATGACTGACTCTCTCTTTGTATGTGTTTTGAAGACTGCATATGTGCAGGACTGTATGGGTGGATGAGTGTGTATATGTGTGTGTTTGTGAGTGAATGACTGTCTCACTAGTGTCTTTATCAGTAACTACATATGTTTTAATGTAGTATATGTGAATATTGATGTATATAAATGAGTATATGTGAGAGTGAGGGATTGTAAGAGTTCCTGTTTAAATAAGTATGTGTTTCAATAAGTGATTGTTTAAGAGAGTAAGTATGTGTAAGTTTCCTTAGAAGTAAGGTGGTAGTGTGTGTATAGCTGTATATGCAAATATATGGATGTTCAATAGTTTATTTGCATGCGTGAGTATGTGTGATAGTATCTTTTGGATGACTGTCGGTGTGTAACAGGATGTATAGGTGTATCACTACATATGATGAGTGAGTATATGTATGAGTGACTATATAGAACTGTTGGTGAATGAGTGGATGTGTATATAGATGATGGAATTATTGAATTGGTTGTTGTAACTGGTATGGGTATCTCCATTTTTTTGAAAATTTTAGTTTCTATTATTGAATATGTGTTTCAAGGGTTACATTACAGTGAAAGGAGGTCTGTCACTCTGTCACAAGGATGGTGTCATCAGTGGTGTCATGAGTGATGTCACTGACCATGTCATGAGTGATGTAATATGTGACGTCATCAGCAGTGCATTGCACGCGCAAGTTATAGTGAGTCCAACTAACTATAACGTGGGAATTTCAATGGTTTTATGCGAGTAAAATTTCCAGCTAACTATAACTGGTGTGAAACCTATGGTTTTTTCAGTGAATTTAATAGGTTTTTTAAATGCTAATTCCTGACTATAACTGGTGTGAAACCTAAGGTTTTTTCAGTGAATTTCATAGGTTTTTTTAAATGCTAATTCCTAGCTATAACTGGTGTGAAACCTATGGTTTTTTCAGTGAATTTCATAGGTTTTTTAAATGCTAATTCCTAACTATTTATAGGGCCTCAAACCTATGTTTTTTTCAGTGAATTTCATAGGTTTTTTAATAGCTAATTTCTCTAGCTATGAAATATAATATTTTTTATAATAAATCCTATATTGTATATTTATGTAATACTATTTTTTTTATGTATATTTTTCCCTTTTTAAAAAAAATGTTTTGCCTTGGTGCGCTCCCGGTGCGCGTACCGGTGAACGCACGGATAAGCGCCGTGTTATGGCGCGCCCCGGTGCGCGTACCGGTGAGCATCCCGTTAGCGCCATTGCCGCGAACGAAAACATCATCGTGACGTATCGCGTAGCCGCGTGATGCGTCTTATGACGCACGGCGTAAGCGCACCCGGAAGCGCCGAGCGCATACGATCGCGCAACGTAAGCGCTGCTGGGCACGCACCGGGGCGCGTAGCGTAAGCGCGTCGGGTCATGTGACCTGAAAATAACACTTTTCATTGGTTCAGAACAGTTTTGGTTTCCAAATGATGAAAGCCCGGGTCATGTGACCTGAAAACAACACTTTTCATTAGTTCAGAACAGTTTTGTTTTCCAAATGATGAAAGCCCCCACCTTTTTTCCTCATCCCCACTTTGTTCTTTGAGTGAGGAAGACCTGCTTCTATTGATAGAGAAATGGCTACAGTAGCAGCAGCAGCTGGAGCATCTGCACCACCACCACCACCACCACCACAAGGACCACCACAACATCACATTGGTGGTGAACAAGAAGAGGAGGAGGAGGAGGAGGATGAGAGAAGGCAGTTCCTGCCTGAAGACAATCCCCATATAAACCTAAGGAGCACTTTATACGGGAGTTTTTTAAAATCCCAAGGGGTGCAAAGAAGGTAAACGCTGCAAAGGTGACCTGTCTCATCTGTGGCGCTGTACTATCCAGGGGGAACCCTGCCAAAAAATATTCATTTGGGAATCACACAATGATTTGCCACATGCAACGATTGCACCCCAATAACTATTCTGCAGCAGAGGTGAGAGAACTGTGCAGAAACCTTCCCCAATCGTCTTCCAGAACCTCAACAAGCAAAGAACCCACTCCATCGGGTCCAGAGGCAAGGGAGATGGTCCCAAACATACAAACCAAGTTTGGTGGATACAAAATCGTTTGTATATTTTGTGGAAAAACAATTACCTATGGTGAGCAAAGTGTTAATCTCATCAACCTTGCTGGTGACAACCACAAGTGCCCAAAGAAACCTTAATTTTTTCCTGGTTTTTTTTTGCTCCACTTGAGCCGTTTACAATTCCCTGTTTTTGTTTGTCCCCATAAAAACTACAAAAAAATATAAAATTGTTCATAAAAGACAAAAAAAGTAAAAAATGTTCAAAAAAACAATAAAAAAATATAAAACAACAAAAAGAATAAAAAAAACAGTTCTTTTTAGAACTACCTCCAATTTATAAAAAAATGCTACATTTTTATAAAACTCTGTCATTCTTTTTTCTCCATAGTATGCTCCCCGGTACGCCCCCACAGTGCGCGTACCGGGCGCTCCCCCCGCGAAAATCGAATTATTTTTTTTGCCCCGCGGGCCCTTTTATGGCCCCCACATCAAACCTAGGTCGTCGGGGGGTCTACCCTGTCCCCTTTTGGTCATTTCCCCCTTTGTTTTTGCCACCTCTTGTGTCTCGATCCTACCGAGACACAAGATGGCGGCCGCTCCGGACTGTTTGGAATGTTCACAGACACCCGAGAGCCAATCAGCTTTCCGCTCGCGTTGCGCGCTGGTACGCGCCCCGGTGCGCGTACGGGGCGCGCTTATAGATATATATATTTTTTGGAACCTAAATTACTCAAAATCCACTGGAGCACATATCTTGAGACATAGCAAAGGCACATCGGGCTACCAGTCCCTACAATTTTGCCAAGTTTGGTGGAAATCCATTCAGCCGTTCGGGATAAAAGTGAGTCCAACCGCCCTATGGAAATTAACATGGGGAAAACACGTTTTGGGACCCCCCTTTTACCTCGGCCCCTGCTTGACAGATCCCCCCCAAACGTTCAGGGAAGGAGCGGAGCGGGCCATCTTCTTTGAGAAATTCGCGAAGAATCATCCACCGGCGCCAAAGTTATTCCCAATAGAATGTTGCGGATTTCCTATGGAAACTAGGTCCTAACTATAACTACCTACTGGCGACCGCCAGTAGGTAATATATATATATATATATATATATATATATATATATTGTCATTTCAATTGCCTCAGCTTTCCAGGGTGCACTCCACAGTGCGTTGCCTCAAGGGTCATTTAAATCTCTCGCCATCATCCGGGTAAGTACGTTCGCCTGACGCGTTTCTGTGGTCCAATTACCACTTCATCAGAGGCGTTCTCCTGCATTCAATTGGACCGCGCTGCTTTGACGCATGCTCATTTCTTAATTGTCATTTGTGGGACTATCATGATTTTTAGTTGAGCCACACTGCATGCTGGACTTTGTAGTGCTTGGCGCTGCATTGTTCGTTCAATTGAAGCAGATATTGGAGATAATGTTTTTTCCTGTAGTAGGATCCGATTTGTGAAAGCGAGTTTATCTGATATAAACGCGCTGTGCTGACAGACTGGAGTAGTTCCTCTGCCTTTGCCGCTCGGTGTGTGAGCCGGTGCATCCTGCACGGGAAGGCCCCCGTGTCAAAATTTTGTCATTTCAATTGCCTCAGCTTTCCAGGGTGCACTCCACAGTGCGTTGCCTCAAGGGTCATTTAAATCTCTTGCCATCATCCGGGTAAGTACGTTCGCCTGACGCGTTTCTGTGGTCCAATTACCACTTCATCAGAGGCGTTCTCCTGCATTCAATTGGACCGCGCTGCTTTGACGCATGCTCATTTCTTAATTGTCATTTGTGGGACTATCATGATTTTTAGTTGAGCCACACTGCATGCTGGACTTTGTAGTGCTTGGCGCTGCATTGTTCGTTCAATTGAAGCAGATATTGGAGATAATGTTTTTTCCTGTAGTAGGATCCGATTTGTGAAAGCGAGTTTATCTGATATAAACGCGCTGTGCTGACAGACTGGAGTAGTTCCTCTGCCTTTGCCGCTCGGTGTGTGAGCCGGTGCATCCTGCACGGGAAGGCCCCCGTGTCAAAATTTTGTCATTTCAATTGCCTCAGCTTTCCAGGGTGCACTCCACAGTGCGTTGCCTCAAGGGTCATTTAAATCTCTCGCCATCATCCGGGTAAGTACGTTCGCCTGACGCGTTTCTGTGGTCCAATTACCACTTCATCAGAGGCGTTCTCCTGCATTCAATTGGACCGCGCTGCTTTGAGGCATGCTCATTTCTTAATTGTCATTTGTGGGACTATCATGATTTTTAGTTGAGCCACACTGCATGCTGGACTTTGTAGTGCTTGGCGCTGCATTGTTCGTTCAATTGAAGCAGATATTGGAGATAATGTTTTTTCCTGTAGTAGGATCCGATTTGTGAAAGCGAGTTTATCTGATATAAACGCGCTGTGCTGACAGACTGGAGTAGTTCCTCTGCCTTTGCCGCTCGGTGTGTGAGCCGGTGCATCCTGCACGGGAAGGCCCCCGTGTCAAAATTTTGTCATTTCAATTGCCTCAGCTTTCCAGGGTGCACTCCACAGTGCGTTGCCTCAAGGGTCATTTAAATCTCTCGCCATCATCCGGGTAAGTACGTTCGCCTGACGCGTTTCTGTGGTCCAATTACCACTTCATCAGAGGCGTTCTCCTGCATTCAATTGGACCGCGCTGCTTTGACGCATGCTCATTTCTTAATTGTCATTTGTGGGACTATCATGATTTTTAGTTGAGCCACACTGCATGCTGGACTTTGTAGTGCTTGGCGCTGCATTGTTCGTTCAATTGAAGCAGATATTGGAGATAATGTTTTTTCCTGTAGTAGGATCCGATTTGTGAAAGCGAGTTTATCTGATATAAACGCGCTGTGCTGACAGACTGGAGTAGTTCCTCTGCCTTTGCCGCTCGGTGTGTGAGCCGGTGCATCCTGCACGGGAAGGCCCCCGTGTCAAAATTTTGTCATTTCAATTGCCTCAGCTTTCCAGGGTGCACTCCACAGTGCGTTGCCTCAAGGGTCATTTAAATCTCTCGCCATCATCCGGGTAAGTACGTTCGCCTGACGCGTTTCTGTGGTCCAATTACCACTTCATCAGAGGCGTTCTCCTGCATTCAATTGGACCGCGCTGCTTTGACGCATGCTCATTTCTTAATTGTCATTTGTGGGACTATCATGATTTTTAGTTGAGCCACACTGCATGCTGGACTTTGTAGTGCTTGGCGCTGCATTGTTCGTTCAATTGAAGCAGATATTGGAGATAATGTTTTTTCCTGTAGTAGGATCAGGAATTACCACTTCATCAGAGGCGTTCTCCTGCATTCAATTGAACCGCGCTGCTTTGACGCATGCTCATTTCTTAATTATCATTTGTGGGACTATCATGAGGGGCCTTCCCGTGCAGGATGCACCGGCTCACACACCGAGCGGCAAAGGCAGAGGAACTACTCCAGTCTGTCAGCACAGCGCGTTTATATCAGATAAACTCGCTTTCACAAATCGGATCCTACTACAGGAAAAAACATTATCTCCAATATCTGCTTCAACTGAACGAACAATGCAGCGCAAAGAACTACAAAGTCCAGCATGCAGTGTGGCTCAACTAAAAATCATGATAGTCCCACAAATGATAATTAAGAAATGAGCATGCGTCAAAGCAGCGCGGTTCAATTGAATGCAGGAGAACGCCTCTGATGAAGTGGTAATTGGACCAAAGAAACGCGTCAGGCGAACGTACTTACCCGGATGATGGCGAGAGATTTAAATGACCCTTGAGGCAACGCACTGTGGAGTGCACCCTGGAAAGCTGAGGCAATTGAAATGACAAAATTTTGACACGGGGGCCTTCCCGTGCAGGATGCACCGGCTCACACACCGGGCGGCAAAGGCAGAGGAACTACTCCAGTCTGTCAGCACAGCGCGTTTATATATGATAAACTCGCTTTCACAAATCGGATCCTACTACAGGAAAAAACATTATCTCCAATATCTGCTTCAACTGAACGAACAATGCAGCGCAAAGAACTACAAAGTCCAGCATGCAGTGTGGCTCAACTAAAAATCATGATAGTCCCACAAATGATAATTAAGAAATGAGCATGCGTCAAAGCAGCGCGGTTCAATTGAATGCAGGAGAACGCCTCTGATGAAGTGGTAATTGGACCACAGAAACGCGTCAGGCGAACGTACTTACCCGGATGATGGCGAGAGATTTAAATGACCCTTGAGGCAACGCACTGTGGAGTGCACCCTGGAAAGCTGAGGCAATTGAAATGACAAAATTTTGACACGGGGGCCTTCCCGTGCAGGATGCACCGGCTCACACACCGAGCGGCAAAGGCAGAGGAACTACTCCAGTCTGTCAGCACAGCGCGTTTATATCAGATAAACTCGCTTTCACAAATCGGATCCTACTACAGGAAAAAACATTATCTCCAATATCTGCTTCAACTGAACGAACAATGCAGCGCAAAGAACTACAAAG
Organism: Lissotriton helveticus; assembly: GCF_964261635.1. Taxonomy (NCBI): domain Eukaryota; kingdom Metazoa; phylum Chordata; class Amphibia; order Caudata; family Salamandridae; genus Lissotriton; species Lissotriton helveticus. Next base: position 444,580,616 of record NC_136072.1, on the reverse strand, counting down.
TCCAGCATGCAGTGTGGCTCAACTAAAAATCATGATAGTCCCACAAATGATAATTAAGAAATGAGCATGCGTCAAAGCAGCGCGGTTCAATTGAATGCAGGAGAACGCCTCTGATGAAGTGGTAATTGGACCACAGAAACGCGTCAGGCGAACGTACTTACCCGGATGATGGCGAGAGATTTAAATGACCCTTGAGGCAACGCACTGTGGAGTGCACCCTGGAAAGCTGAGGCAATTGAAATGACAACATTTTGACACGGGGGCCTTCCCGTGCAGGATGCACCGGCTCACACACCGAGCGGCAAAGGCAGAGGAACTACTCCAGTCTGTCAGCACAGCGCGTTTATATCAGATAAACTCGCTTTCACAAATCGGATCCTACTACAGGAAAAAACATTATCTCCAATATCTGCTTCAACTGAACGAACAATGCAGCGCAAAGAACTACAAAGTCCAGCATGCAGTGTGGCTCAACTAAAAATCATGATAGTCCCACAAATGATAATTAAGAAATGAGCATGCGTCAAAGCAGCGCGGTTCAATTGAATGCAGGAGAACGCCTCTGATGAAGTGGTAATTGGACCACAGAAACGCGTCAGGCGAACGTACTTACCCGGATGATGGCGAGAGATTTAAATGACCCTTGAGGCAACGCACTGTGGAGTGCACCCTGGAAAGCTGAGGCAATTGAAATGACAAAATTTTGACACGGGGGCCTTCCCGTGCAGGATGCACCGGCTCACACACCGAGCGGCAAAGGCAGAGGAACTACTCCAGTCTGTCAGCACAGCGCGTTTATATCAGATAAACTCGCTTTCACAAATCGGATCCTACTACAGGAAAAAACATTATCTCCAATATCTGCTTCAACTGAACGAACAATGCAGCGCAAAGAACTACAAAGTCCAGCATGCAGTGTGGCTCAACTAAAAATCATGATAGTCCCACAAATGATAATTAAGAAATGAGCATGCGTCAAAGCAGCGCGGTTCAATTGAATGCAGGAGAACGCCTCTGATGAAGTGGTAATTGGACCACAGAAACGCGTCAGGCGAACGTACTTACCCGGATGATGGCGAGAGATTTAAATGACCCTTGAGGCAACGCACTGTGGAGTGCACCCTGGAAAGCTGAGGCAATTGAAATGACAAAATTTTGACACGGGGGCCTTCCCGTGCAGGATGCACCGGCTCACACACCGAGCGGCAAAGGCAGAGGAACTACTCCAGTCTGTCAGCACAGCGCGTTTATATCAGATAAACTCGCTTTCACAAATCGGATCCTACTACAGGAAAAAACATTATCTCCAATATCTGCTTCAACTGAACGAACAATGCAGCGCAAAGAACTACAAAGTCCAGCATGCAGTGTGGCTCAACAAAAAATCATGATAGTCCCACAAATGATAATTAAGAAATGAGCATGCGTCAAAGCAGCGCGGTTCAATTGAATGCAGGAGAACGCCTCTGATGAAGTGGTAATTGGACCACAGAAACGCGTCAGGCGAACGTACTTACCCGGATGATGGCGAGAGATTTAAATGACCCTTGAGGCAACGCACTGTGGAGTGCACCCTGGAAAGCTGAGGCAATTGAAATGACTATATATATATATATATATATATATATATATATATATATATATATATATATACATATACATATACATATAATGCTCAGTAGGTTGCCCCTCAGTAAGTAGCACTCGAGACACTGGGTTGCTGCATTAGCCTTTAATGGTACAGATGGTGGTGCTCCTCGATGAAATGTGCGCAGTCGCGTATGTGTCAGCCTTACGCTCAGCTCAGTTTTTGCTGGGTTTCACAGTGGAGCATCGGGATTGGATTGAAGATGAGGACGCCCTTTGAGGCCCAATGCTGGGTTTTTTAAATCACAGACATTGAAAGCGCATCCGTCTATGGACAGATTTTCAGACTTCATTTCCCAAAATTCCATATATTCCATCTGGGGAATCATTGTCATAAAAAGGGAATGAATACCAGCATGCAATTTTCCACCTTGCCAGCCACTGAGGAAGAAGGTTATTCGAAATGCGTAAGGCTGACACATACGCGGCTGTGCACATTTCATCGAGGAGCGCCACCATCTGTACCATTAAAGGCTAATGCAGCAACCCGGTGTCTCGAGTGCTACTTACGGAGGGGCAACCTACCAAGCATGATATATATATATAAGCCATGAGAAAACTCGTAAACAAATTTCTAATTGGAAAAGACTTGGGTTATTATCAAAAGATGAAAGTAAATTTCTGAATAATGAACACCCAATCACACCTAGTTTATATTTCCTCCCAAAAATTCATAAACAAGTCACACCGACCCCCGGTCGCCCCATTATCTCTGCGATTGGGAGCATGAATGAAAACAGATCTAAATATGTAGACTTTTTTTTGCAACCCCTCATGATCAATCTTAATTCTTACCTAAAAGACACTACAGACTTCCTTACCAAAATTATGGATGTGAAATGGTGTGGTAACTATCTATTCCTAATAATGGACATCGAATCATTATATACCTCTATTAATCATCATCAGGGTATTAATGCATGCAATTACTATTTGAGTAAACGTGATATATGTTTTCGAGATCATAATGCAATGTTGATAGAGATGATTAGAATCTGTCTCACCTCTAACTTCTTCCGATTCCATGGTAACATTTACCAACAGATGCGTGGTGTGGCGATGGGCTCGTGCTTTTCCCCCAGCTACTCATGCTTGCATGTGGGTTGGTGGGAGGAGCACGAGCTCAAGAACACGCATCAGCGTTGGTTGCCTAACATCGTCAACTATTGGCAATTTATAGATGACGTCTGCATAATTTGGAGGGGGACAGAAGATGAGTCAACATCATTTGTATCTGATTTGAATACAAACATACTCAATCTAAAATTTACTGCTTCTATAACGTCAGAAACAGCAGAATTTCTTAATGTGCAGATGTTCATTAAAGATGACAAACTTGAAACTCGATTGCACCGCAAATCTACAGCGGGCAATTCAATTCTTCATGCCCGCAGTGCCCACCCGGTTCATACCATTAAAAGTATCCCATATGGGGAATTTATCCGCATTTGTAGAATTTGCAGTGACATCACCTCACTTGACCATTGTTTAAATGAATCGAAACAACGCTTCTTAAATAGAGGATATCCCGAAAACATTCTGGATCAAGCTTTAACTAAAGTAAGATCTCTTGATCGGAATGACCTACTTGCACCAAAAAAGTCTGACAACATTAGCCCGAATTGCCAAGTTAGACTTATTACAACTTTTTGTACACAAGAGCGTAAAATTCGACGTATCATCTGCAAGGAATGGCCAATAATACTAACTGATGTCATCTTAGGTTCCATTTTACCTGGCATACCCAATATAACATTCAGGAGGGCGCCTTCAATGCGAGATGCATTAGATAAACCATCACCTGAGGTCTCCCCCAGAAAAACCTTGGTATCATAAAATGGGATTTTTTAAGTGCACTTCATGTGCGCTTGCACATTTGCCAAAAACAGTACCCACTATATGACAGCATTTAGTGAGGCTACTCTGCCTATTCGAGAACATCTAACTTGTAGGTCAGAATATGTAATTTATAAACTAAAATGTACCTGCAACCTCGAATACATAGGGAGCACAAAACTCCCGGTGCATAAGCGTATCTTACAGCACATCCGAACAATTGTCAACAGTGATGAAAACTACCCTGTGGCAAGACACTTTCGCTCTGTGCATAACAAATGATTAAAAGATCTTGAATATACTGTTTTGTGCTCAGTGCCCTAGCCCGGGCAGTGTGGGACCCGAGACAAACTACTTAGACAAAAAGAATCACACTTTATACTATCTTTAGATACCAAGGCTCCGAATGGTTTAAATTTAACGGAAGATTTGAACAACTTTCTGTAAATCTAACTGATACAATTCATTCCTTTGAGGTAATAATAGACACGTTGTTTTGACATCTTCTCGGACTTTAATTCATACTACAGTAAATGATCATCGGCTGATGACCAATAAAGTTATCTTTTTTATGTAAGAATCTATTAAAAACAAGAGATATATATAATGAGACAGGATGCGGTGTAGCTGTCGGGTTTGCTCACTCGGCTGTGAGCGGCTCATATTTTAACTTTATTAATTTGTGGGTTTTGATTTAATTATCTATGTTTTATTTATGCACCTGCACTTTTTGATAACCTTCTGTGGCAACCGATATTCTTTAAAAATATAGAAAGATACTAAAACTATCCATATGCATACTTGAAATACATTTCGTAGTAAATTTGGAGCTCTGTATATTATGAAACAGCTTATATAAATTGTTTATATATACTTAAACTGTGGACACTTGTCAAAAGAATACATATCCTTTTGCAAATGCGAATTTCATTAAGACACTATGTCGTAATTATGATTATTTTCTGCTTTGCTATTAATGGACATTTATATTATTTCATTTGAATTTATTCAATTGACTGTTCTATTTTCACAATTATTAAGCAGTTGCACTTAGGTCGAACATTAAATGATTACAAGTTTATGCATTAAGCTGGAATAATGTATCAACTTACTCAGTCATTGGTACCTTTCTAAAATGGCGTTTGTTTGTAGACTACAAGCAAAACTAGAAACATTGGTCTGTCATTTGTTTATACACTGTTTTCACTGTGAGGGCGTGCACTTTATTGATTTGTCCCACTTCAATGTTAACTATAAAATGGCTGAGCTTTCTGAGCGTGTTATGTGAGCAAGCTCCCTTGAGGAGTGAAACGCGTCATCGGATGGACATTTGTCCTTTAATCTAAAAGAATAAACTTACTCTGCTGCTACCTATTTGAGGACTCATATCGTTTTTTGGACTATTTACTCGCTGCAGTAACGAGGCTGTTTGGAGGTCCGCACCTGGTGTGTTTCCGTCTTTTATTGGCGGAACAGGAACATTATTTTCATATATATATATATATATATGTTCCACAAACTGGTGTATTCCTCTTAAGAGATACCAGAGTCGAGGCCCAAGTAAGTTTTCAGTGCTCAAGGTTTATTTGGCGGAAAAATTAACAGCCCCAATGCGTTTCGAGGTACGCCTACCTCTTGGTCACGGGTGGAGTACACATCAGTTCGCCATTCTTTTAAGGTAAACAACGAAATGCATTACGTCATGCATCACGTGCACATAGACATTGAAGACACACTGTGGTTTGGCTACACTGTATCAGTGAATTAACTTTCACAATATTTTCGTTGTGATTGCATCTCATCATTTAAAATAAAATGAAATAAAATAAACGACATGCATGTTAGCATAATAGCTGCATATGCAGGCAACTATTTACATTATGTGTCACATTTACCGAATTAACGAATAAATGTCAGAAAGTACTTAAATGCCTGTTATATATTTAACAGTCCAGAACAAATCTTGCCCAAGTGGGCTTAAACCTCAAATATACTGTTCAGAGAGTAGAGCCATGATTCAAATCCTGCCCCAGTGGGCATCGAGTCCATCACCTGAAACAGAAAACATGAAACAATCCTTTTTAGCCTGTGTGCTCCCATCAATTACTACGCAAATACATTCACAAGTGCTCTTTAAAATCATTTCCTTTAAAAGTTGCAAATTACTACAGAGACGCGACAACAATTAATTAATTCTTTCACAAATTACACCAGTTACTCATACAGGTGTACTGCTAGCTCTTCTCCAAGATTGTGCCCAATCGGTTGGATGGTATTATATTTAATTATATATTTGGACTCTAGTTTTCGTAGATCTAGCCATCTATTCCCACCTCTCTCTTTGTTTTCAACACAGTCTAACACCGTAAATGTTAGCAGATTAGGATTCTGATTGTGTACTGCAGCAAAATGCCTCGCTACAGGGTATTGGTGGTTCAAGTTTTTTATGGCTCTTAAGTGTTCTAACACTCTGAGTTTAGCTTGTTTTGTGGTGCACCCAATGTAATATTTGTCACAGGGACAATGTAATGCATAAATGGCATAGTCAGTCGTGCAGCTAAGGTGCTTGGTGATCTTGTGTGCCTCTTGATCTTTAGAAATCTTTATTGATTTGCAATTTCTACTAGTTTTACATGCTTTGCACCGTTTACAGGGAAAAAATCCTTGTATAGCATATGCTTTGGGACGTTCTCTGATTAATGTGGTACTCAGGGTGTCCCTTAGTGATTTTGCCTTCATATAAGTCAATGACGGTGTCTCATGTATGGCCTCACACAAATCTTTATCCAATTTCAGGATATCCCAAAACTTCTGTAAGCTACGTCTCACTTCCCAGGACTGACTGTCATATCGGGTTATGAATCGGATTTTGCAATCCACAGGACGTTCTTTAGGGATCAAAAGTTCTTCTCTATCTTTTTGATCTACCTTTCTTTCTGCCTGTTTAATGATTTCATTGGAATATCCCCTTTCACGAAATCTTGCTATCATGAGTTCTTTTTCCTTTTCATAATGTAGCTCTGTGCTGCAATTTCGTTTAGCCCTGGTCAACTCTCCCAAAGGTATGCTTCTTATGAGTGTAACAGGGTGACAACTTTCAGCGTGTAGGAGACTATTCCCAGCTGTTTTTTTGCGGAATAAGGAGCTTGTTAGAACTCCATCCTTAACCACAAGATTCACATCCAAAAATTCCAACTGTGTCTTACTCATGTAACTTGTGAATTTTAAATGAAGACCATTATTATTGATAATCCTTTCAAATTCATGAGCTTGTTCACAGGTGCCCTTCCAGACACAAAAGATGTCATCTATATAACGCAGCCAGAGGACGGCGTGGGTACTGAAGTGGGAGATGTTGCTCACCACTTGCTCCTCCCACCAGCCCATAAAAAGACCAGCAAAGCTGGGGGCGAAGCAAGTACCCATCGCCGTCCCCCGTATCTGTCTGTACATCTTTTTATCAAATATGAAAAAATTATTTTCAAGACATATCTGCATCATATGCAATATCATATTAGTGTGGCCCCAGTGGGAAATAGACCGTTCCTTGAGAAAGTGTCTACATGCCTCTAAACCCAAATTTTGGGGAATGCTTGTATACAAACTGACAACATCAAAACTGATCATCCAATAATCAGAATTCCATGTAAAGTTGTTAATTTTTCTGAGGAAGTCAGATGTATCCTTTATGTATGATGGTAATGACTGGACTAGTGGCTGCAAAAAATGATCGATGTACCTTGAAGTTTTTTCTAATAAACTACCCACTGAGGAGACAATCGGTCTCCCAGGCGGTTTCCCAAGATCTTTATGTAGCTTAGGGAGTAGGTACAGTGCTGGCACCATGGGGTATTTACACAACAGGTATTTATACTCCTCATCTTCAATGATACCACTCACTCTCCATTGAAGATGAGGAGTATAAATACCTGTTGTGTAAGGTACATCGATCATTTTTTGCAGCCACTAGTCCAGTCATTACCATCATACATAAAGGATACATCTGACTTCCTCAGAAAAATTAACAACTTTACATGGAATTCTGATTATTGGATGATCAGTTTTGATGTTGTCAGTTTGTATACAAGCATTCCCCAAAATTTGGGTTTAGAGGCATGTAGACACTTTCTCAAGGAACGGTCTATTTCCCACTGGGGCCACACTAATATGATATTGCATATGATGCAGATATGTCTTGAAAATAATTTTTTCATATTTGATAAAAAGATGTACAGACAGATACGGGGGACGGCGATGGGTACTTGCTTCGCCCCCAGCTTTGCTGGTCTTTTTATGGGCTGGTGGGAGGAGCAAGTGGTGAGCAACATCTCCCACTTCAGTACCCACGCCGTCCTCTGGCTGCGTTATATAGATGACATCTTTTGTGTCTGGAAGGGCACCTGTGAACAAGCTCATGAATTTGAAAGGATTATCAATAATAATGGTCTTCATTTAAAATTCACAAGTTACATGAGTAAGACACAGTTGGAATTTTTGGATGTGAATCTTGTGGTTAAGGATGGAGTTCTAACAAGCTCCTTATTCCGCAAAAAAACAGCTGGGAATAGTCTCCTACACGCTGAAAGTTGTCACCCTGTTACACTCATAAGAAGCATACCTTTGGGAGAGTTGACCAGGGCTAAACGAAATTGCAGCACAGAGCTACATTATGAAAAGGAAAAAGAACTCATGATAGCAAGATTTCGTGAAAGGGGATATTCCAATGAAATCATTAAACAGGCAGAAAGAAAGGTAGATCAAAAAGATAGAGAAGAACTTTTGATCCCTAAAGAACGTCCTGTGGATGGCAAAATCCGATTCATAACCCGATATGACAGTCAGTCCTGGGAAGTGAGACGTAGCTTACAGAAGTTTTGGGATATCCTGAAATTGGATAAAGATTTGTGTGAGGCCATACATGAGACACTGTAATTGACTTATATGAAGGCAAAATCACTAAGGGACACCCTGAGTACCACATTAATCAGAGAACGTCCCAAAGCATATGCTATACAAGGATTTTTTCCCTGTAAACGGTGCAAAGCATGTAAAACTAGTAGAAATTGCAAATCAATAAAGATTTCTAAAGATCAAGAGGCACACAAGATCACCAAGCACCTTAGCTGCACGACTGACTATGCCATTTATGCATTACATTGTCCCTGTGACAAATATTACATTGGGTGCACAACAAAACAAGCTAAACTCAGAGTGTTAGAACACTTAAGAGCCATAAAAAACTTGAACCACCAATACCCTGTAGCGAGGCATTTTGCTGCAGTACACAATCAGAATCCTAATCTGCTAACATTTACGGTGTTAGACTGTGTTGAAAACAAAGAGAGAGGTGGGAATAGATGGCTAGATCTACGAAAACTAGAGTCCAAATATATAATTAAATATAATACCATCCAACCGATTGGGCACAATCTTGGAGAAGAGCTAGCAGTACACCTGTATGAGTAACTGGTGTAATTTGTGAAAGAATTAATTAATTGTTGTCGCGTCTCTGTAGTAATTTGCAACTTTTAAAGGAAATGATTTTAAAGAGCACTTGTGAATGTATTTGCGTAGTAATTGATGGGAGCACACAGGCTAAAAAGGATTGTTTCATGTTTTCTGTTTCAGGTGATGGACTCGATGCCCACTGGGGCAGGATTTGAATCATGGCTCTACTCTCTGAACAGTATATTTGAGGTTTAAGCCCACTTGGGCAAGATTTGTTCTGGACTGTTAAATATATAACAGGCATTTAAGTACTATCTGACATTTATTCGTTAATTCGGTAAATGTGACACATAATGTAAATAGTTGCCTGCATATGCAGCTATTATGCTAACATGCATGTCGTTTATTTTATTTCATTTTATTTTAAATGATGAGATGCAATCACAACGAAAATATTGTGAAAGTTCATTCACTGATACAATGTAGCCAAACCACAGTGTGTCTTCAATGTCTATGTGCACGTGATGCATGACGTAATGCATTTCGTTGTTTACCTTAAAAGAATGGCGAACTGATGTGTACTCCACCCGTGACCAAGAGGTAGGCGTACCTCGAAACGCGTTGGGGCTGTTAATTTTTCCGCCAAATAAACCTTGAGCACTGAAAACTTACTTGGGCCTCGACTCTGGTATCTCTTAAGAGGAATACACCAGTTTGTGGAACATATTTAGGATTGGCGATCCTGTTGAGCGCCCGCCGTGCAAGCGGCAGAAGCACGCCGCTTTTTCGTGTGATATATATACATATATATATATATATATATATTTATATATATAATTCCCAAAAGTTGCCTCTGATCTCAAGGACGCTACTCCACATCAGAGTAAGTCCTCCAAACCTTTTATTTGTCAGCCTGGACTTCCGTGTGGGCATTTGGGGAAAGAGCGACAGCTGGTCTGTCGAGGAGTTGCTTTCGGAGGATGTAATTCACCATGCTCCACACATTATTTGAAAAGGAACGGGATTTGCTGAGAGCTGACTGTGTCAGGGCACCAATCGGACGTCTGCGGTTCCTTTAAGTGTGTGGGAGGCACACTGCGAGTCATCTTGGGCCTGGGAGGGAAAAACACTCTAAGTCCTCCCCCAGTGATGTCATCTTCTGGCCCAATGATAAGACTCACCTGGCGGATTTAACCTGCCCACGAACATCTCTGCGAACTCCATCTGTTTCAGCATATCCGGCATTGAGGAAGGCACAACGCCGAAACCGGTCTGCCTGGGGCTGAAAGGAAAGGCAGCGTGAACATTTTTGCAGTGGTGTAATTGGTGGCGAATAAATATACCTGAAAGCAACTCCAGCATGTGTCAGACCCGTTTTTCATAAAGACGGGATTGGAGGAGAGATAGTGGCGGCGGGTCGGCCCCGCTTTACTGGCACGCCTCTTGGTCTGGTGCTCCGCATTTGCCGACGAACTTTGTGGTTTGCGTGCATAGTTTGCACATATGCGGCGCCCCCCAGCCTGGACTTCCGTGTGGGCATTTGGGGAAAGAGCGACAGCTGGTCTGTCGAGGAGTTGCTTTCGGAGGATGTAATTCACCATGCTCCACACATTATTTGAAAAGGAACGGGACTTGCTGAGAGCTGACTGTGTCAGGGCACAACTGTGTGTCTGTGAAGGGGTCACTGCACCTGGCTCACCAATCGGACGTCTGCGGTTCCTTTAAGTGTGTGGGAGGCACACTGCGAGTCATCTTGGGCCTGGGAGGGAAAAACACTCTAAGTCCTCCCCCAGTGATGTCATCTTCTGGCCCAATGATAAGACTCACCTGGCGGATTTAACCTGCCCACGAACGTCTCTGCGAACTCCATCTGTTTCAGCATATCCGGCATTGAGGAAGGCACAACGCCGAAACCGGTCTGCCTGGGGCTGAAAGGAAAGGCAGTGTGAACATTTTTGCAGTGGTGTAATTGGTGGCGAATAAATATACCTGAAAGCAACTCCAGCATGTGTCAGACCCGTTTTTCATAAAGACGGGATTGGAGGAGAGATAGTGGCGGCGGGTCGGCCCCGCTTTACTGGCACGCCTCTTGGTCTGGTGCTCCGCATTTGCCGACGAACTTTGTGGTTTGCGTGCATAGTTTGCACATATGCGGCGCCCCCCCAGCCTGGACTTCCGTGTGGGCATTTGGGGAAAGAGCGACAGCTGGTCTGTCGAGGAGTTGCTTTCGGAGGATGTAATTCACCATGCTCCACACATTATTTGAAAAGGAACGGGACTTGCTGAGAGCTGACTGTGTCAGGGCACAACTGTGTGTCTGTGAAGGGGTCACTGCACCTGGCTCACCAATCGGACGTCTGCGGTTCCTTTAAGTGTGTGGGAGGCACACTGCGAGTCATCTTGGGCCTGGGAGGGAAAAACACTCTAAGTCCTCCCCCAGTGATGTCATCTTCTGGCCCAATGATAAGACTCACCTGGCGGATTTAACCTGCCCACGAACGTCTCTGCGAACGCCATCTGTTTCAGCATATCCGGCATTGAGGAAGGCACAACGCCGAAACCGGTCTGCCTGGGGCTGAAAGGAAAGGCAGCGTGAACATTTTTGCAGTGGTGTAATTGGTGGCGAATAAATCTACCTGAAAGCAACTCCAGCATGTGTCAGACCCGTTTTTCATAAAGACGGGATTGGAGGAGAGATAGTGGCGGCGGGTCGGCCCCGCTTTACTGGCACGCCTCTTGGTCTGGTGCTCCGCATTTGCCGACGAACTTTGTGGTTTGCGTGCATAGTTTGCACATATGCGGCGCCCCCCCAGCCTGGACTTCCGTGTGGGCATTTGGGGAAAGAGCGACAGCTGGTCTGTCGAGGAGTTGCTTTCGGAGGATGTAATTCACCATGCTCCACACATTATTTGAAAAGGAACGGGACTTGCTGAGAGCTGACTGTGTCAGGGCACAACTGTGTGTCTGTGAGGGGGTCACTGCACCTGGCTCACCAATCGGACGTCTGCGGTTCCTTTAAGTGTGTGGGAGGCACACTGCGAGTCATCTTGGGCCTGGGAGGGAAAAACACTCTAAGTCCTCCCCCAGTGATGTCATCTTCTGGCCCAATGATAAGACTCACCTGGCGGATTTAACCTGCCCACGAACGTCTCTGCGAACTCCATCTGTTTCAGCATATCCGGCATTGAGGAAGGCACAACGCCGAAACCGGTCTGCCTGGGGCTGAAAGGAAAGGCAGCGTGAACATTTTTGCAGTGGTGTAATTGGTGGCGAATAAATCTACCTGAAAGCAACTCCAGCATATGTCAGACCCGTTTTTCATAAAGACGGGATTGGAGGAGATATATATTTATATATATAATTCCCAAAAGTTGCCTCTGATCTCAAGGACGCTACTCCACATCAGAATAAGTCCTCCAAACCTTTTATTTGGGGAGCTGCGCATAATGGATGATGTTAACAAGTCCCAGACGCATTTCGAAGCAACATGCTTCTTCCTCATGGGGCAAAGTTCAACAAATGACGAAAACCTGCAACCATTAATTTCCATTATTTGTATGCACTCTCCAGTGAGTAGCATTCTGGTAGTTGTAGTGAATTCATCCCCGGGGGTGAGGTCCATTTATTTGCCAAAAAGTTATTCTATGCTTTTTTTTCAAATTTTCAAACAGCACTCCATTTGGCCACAGACATGATGTGCAGCTTCCAAATTACAGTTCTCCTGACCGGCTGTAGGTTTACAACCATACAGTCCCATTTCCACATTCCAACCGGGTGGTGCATCCTCCACATGATTCCCAAAAGTTGCCTCTGAACTGATATGTAGATATATATACATACATGTATATATACACACATGTATATATACACACATGTATATATACACACATGTATATATACACACATGTATATATACACACATGTATATACACCCACATGTATATATACACACATGTATATATACATACATATATACACACATGTATATATACACACATATATACACACATGTATATATACATACATGTATATACATACATATATACACACATGTATATACATACATATATATACACACATGCATATACATACATATATATATATATATATATATATATACACATGTATATACATACATATACATACACACATGTATATACATACATATACATACACACATGTATATACATACATATATATACACACATGTATATACATACATATACATACAAACATGTATATACATACATATACATACACACATGTATATACATGCATATACATATATACACACATATACATATATACACACATGTATATACATGTATATACATATATACACACATGTATATACATGCATATACAAATATAGACACATGTATATACATGCATATACATATATACACACATGTATTTACATGCATATACATATATACACACATGTATATACATACATATACATATATACATACACACACATGTACATACACACATCTATATACACACATGTATATACACACACACATGTATATACACACACACATGTATATACACACACACATGTATATACACATATATATACAAACATGTATAAACATACAGATATGCACACATGTATAAACATATATATATACACACATGTATATACATGCATGTATATCCATACATATATACCCATACATATATATCCATACATATACATGCATGTACATACATGTATACACCTACATGTACACACATGTATTGACATACATGCACACACATACAAGCGCACACATATATACATACATGCGCACACATATATACATACATGCACACACATATATACATACATGCATACACGTATATACATACATGCATTCATGTATGTAAATACATGCATATACATACATGCATACATGCATACACACACATGCATACATGTATATGCATACATGCATACATGCATACCCACACATGCATACACACACATGCAAACAGGTATATACACAAATGTGTATACATGCATGTATATACACTCATGTATATCCATACATATATACACACATGCATATCCATACATATATACACACATACATATCCATACATATATACACACATGTATATCCATACATATATATCCATACATGCATGTACATACATGTATACACATACATGTACACACATATATATATACACACACAAATGCATACATACATGTATATACATACATGTATATGCATACATACATGTATATACATACATACATGTATATACATACATACATGTATATACATACATGTACATGCATACATACATGTACATGCATACATACATGTACATACATTTGCATGCATACATGTATATACATACATGTACATACATTTGCATACATACATGTACATACATACATGTACATACATGTATGTACATACATACATACACATGTATATACATACATGTATATACATACATACACATACATGTATATACATACATGTATATACATACATACATGTATATACATACATACATGTATATACACACATACATACATGTATATACATACATATATATACATACATGTACATACATACATGTATATACATACATGTATATACATACATGTATATACATACATACATGTATATACATACATGTATATACATACATGTATATACATACATACATGTATATACATACATGTATATACATACATATACATACATACATATACATGTATATACATACATACATGTATATACATACATACATGTATATACACACATACATACATGCATATACACACATACATGTATATACATACATACAACAAGTCAAAGCCCTATCATGTTGCTGTCTATTTTGATCACAGGTTCTTAGAGTATTGGGGGAGAGCTGATTAGTTTTTAAAGGAATCTTTCAGTGTTGCCAAAATTGTCTAAAACTATCACATCAGTAATTATGCTAGTGTCACAGGATGAGAAATCTGATGTGTATTAGATTGTAACCGAATGGGAGGTACTTGATTTTGTAGCAGTAATATTTTGTGACACTAGCATAAATACTGATGTGATAGTTTTAGACAATGTTGGCAACACTGAAAGATTCCTTTTAAAACTAATCAGCTCTCCCCCAATACTCTTAGAACCTGTGATCAAAATAGACAGCAACATGATAGGGCTTTGACTTCCGTGAGGAGGAGGGTGTGGACACATACATACATGTATATACATACATGTATATACATACATACATACGTGTATATACATACATGTATATACATACACACATACATATACACACATACATGTATATACATACATATGCATACATACATGTATATACATACATGTATATTCAAACATACGCATACATGTATATACATACATGCATGTATATACATACATACGCATACATACATGTATATACATACATACATGTATATACATACATATACATACATACATATACATACATACATATACATACATACATACATATACATACTAAGCATGGGCGGATTTTGCGAATTGGCAATCCGCGAAATTGCGTATTTACGGATTCGCAATCCACAAAATCCGCGAACTCTCGCGAATTTTGCGGATTCCTTTTTTTTTGTGTTCGCAAGTGTTTCTGCCACTTCGCAAGGGTTTTTTACCAGTTCGCAAACGCGAACTTACTTGTCGGGTAGCAACGGTCGCGACAATGTTTTTTCTACGTCTGGTTCATCACAGCACCCTCTGTTTCACCACTGCCACCCTCTGTTTCACCACTGCCACCCTCTGGCTCATCCATGCCTCCCTCTGGCTCACCCATGCCATCCTCTAGTTCATCACTGTAGATTATGAGGGGAAAAGCACACCTGCCCTGCTTCAACTGACATGAATGAATTAGGGGCTGATTAATGTGTCACTGAATTTGAACTTCTAGGCTGGCACCTGCTTCCTTATCTGTAATTGCTTTCTGTTGCAGTGTAATTTTTTTTAGCAGGACCTTTGTTGTATACTTGTAGCTATTCTCTGAGCCTGCTGTGAGGGTCAGAGCAGGGTCATAGAATTGTTGCAAGTAGGCAACTGAACTCTGAAGGGGCCCCTCAGGAAGCACTACATGGAATGGTTACTAATGATAAGATTGAACTTTTGCACCTGCTGAGTGCATTCAGTTTTGCAAAAATCCAAATATCCAGCAGCATCGACAAAAAGTAATCCTTCCAGGTCAAGATCCAAATCAAAGTGACCAGCACATGAAGAAAGCACTGGGAGGAGGCTGCTGGACAGGAACAGGAAGTTGGAGACTGTGGGGCACTTCCTTCCTCCCCCCCCCAAATGGACTCCTTGCAAAGAAAAAGTGCAGGCAAATGTCAACCTGAGGAGTTATTCTGATAAAAATCATAATTTTCAAGGTTTATGCTGCCTGCTGGTGGATTTCTTGTGCAAAATTGCAAATTTTGCAATCTCGCAATTGCGAGATTGTCGCTGCCCGCCGCATCTACGTGTTCGCAAGTGTTTACTCCCGCGAAATTGTATAGTATTCTAGTTGGCAAGTGCGACCAAGCAAAAAATCCGCTTCGCACGGATTTTACGAATTTTCGGCAAGTTCGCGGATTGCAAATTTGCTGAAAATCCGCAAAATCCGCGAGCGGAACGGATGTTACGCCCATGCTTAATACATACATACATACATGCATATACATACATATACATACATACATGTATATACATACTCACATACATGTATATACATACACACATACATGTATATACATACACACATACATGTATATACATACACACATACATGTATATACATACACACATGCATGTATATACATACATACATGTATATACATACACACATACATATACATACATGTATATACATACATATACATACATGTATATACATACATGCATATACATACATGCATATACATACATATATATACATACACATACATGCATATACATACACATACATGCATATACATACACAT